>NW_022681465.1:163036282-165889616 GCF_009764315.1 Trachypithecus francoisi | reverse complement strand
GTGGCTGGAGGATCACTTGAGCCCAGGAGTTTAAGAGCAGCCTGGGCAACAAAGTGAGACCCTATCTCTACAGAAAAAAAAAAAAAAAAAAAAAAGTTAAGCATGATGGCGCACAGCTGTGGTCCCAGTTACTCAGGAGGCTGAGGTGGGAGAATCACTTGAGCCCAGGCAGTTGAGGTTCAGTGAGCCATGTTCTTGACACTGCATTCCAGCCTGGATGCAGAGTGAGACCCTGTCTCAAAACTATAATTTAATTTAAAAATAAATTTAAAAGTTGGATTCATAGAAACAGTAGAATGGTGGTTGCCAGGTGCTGGAAGGTGGAAAGGGTGGGGAAGGAGGGAATAGGGAGTTGATCAGAGGGTACAAAGTTTCAGTTAGAAGGAATAAGTTTTGAGATCTATTGCACAGCAAGGTGATTAGTGAATAACAATGTATTGTATGTTTCAAAATAACTAAGAGTAAATTTCAAATGTCTCACTATAAAAATGATAGGTAAGCAAGACCATAGGTATGTTGCTTGATTTAATCATGTCACATTGTATACATACACCAAAACATTATCTTGTACCCCATAAATGTAAGCAATTATGATTTGTCAATTAAAAATAATATTAATTTTAAAATAATTTAAAAATATTTTTCTTATAAAACTCAAAAAAAGAAGTGATATGCAGAAGGAATAAGGAACTGGTATGTCAAACATAGGACCAAATGAATCCCCTTCTGCCTTCACTTTTCCTTACCGCTATTCCTTTCCCCTCTCTCCTCTCTCTTCATCTACTTCTAGAAATCAACTCAAGTTTTCCTTCATGTGAAGCCTTCCTTCATTACTGGCCATACTCATCTCTTCTTTACTAGTATTCACCTTGTACACATGTGGCTTCCATCTCAGAATTTAGCTGCTGTTACTATGATGATTAATTAACAATTAATGTTTATTGACAGTTTAGTTTGTACAAAGTATTTTTTCAAGTTGTTAATATATATTAATTCACCCACTAATCCAGTTGTATTAGTTATCTTTCCTCTAAATAGGCTGCAGACTCGGATTACATTTTTCCTTATTGAATTTCTCAGAGGCCCAAGCAACACTTTTGATAACCATCTGTTGGTGAGCTGGGGAAGCTAAGACCCCAGACCCACTAATTAAGATATATACTGTAATATGCTTGTAGCTGACAATCAGCTTGACTATGTCAGGGGAAATTCTATGTTTAAAATTTTTCTTAATCACATTTCCTATCAGTAGCGGTTAGAATTTCTAGGTACATTCACTTGCCCAAGAGCTGTGGCTAATTTGTTCATCTTTCTGCTAGAAGAAGGTGAAGCTGCTGGTACACTCATCACCAAAGTGCATATTTGATGAAAAAATACAATGAATCCCTTTCTGACCAAGAATAAGTACTTTAGCTGTATACTTCCTTTTGAGATCCTAACTTTCTCTGCTTTTATTACCTTTTCTATTCTGAATTTTATGTTCCCAGTACTTGAACAGTCATAGCATAGCCTGACATTTTTTGACACACATTTTTTTTTCCTTCAAGAGGCCGGAATACCCTTGCTCTAACTTGTGTTGGTTTGTGTGTTATTTAAGTTCTGGGGTACCTGTGCACAACGTGCAGGTTTGTTACATAGGTATACATGTGCCATGTTGGTTTGCTGCACCCATCAACTCATCATTTACATTAGGTATCTCTCCTAATGCTGTCCCTCCCCCAAACCCCCATGCTTTTTACACATTTTATGAAACACACCTTTATTTCTTAAAGCTTCTTGACCTCATTTAGTAATGTCCAGGTTACTTTGAATGAATTTCAACAAGTACCCAAAATGAATGCTGATATATTCTGAGCAAAAGTTATCTTGATTCATGTTTCAAATAATGAATTAAATTACATGTAATATCATTCAAATTGCAATGTGAATTTTTAACATTTGAACTTTAATAACTTAAGGTGTAAGAATTTTAGAAATTTGTCCAACTCCATATGTATGTAGAAAAAGGATAGATGCGGGCAACAAGAACATTTACCTTAAAAGGAAGCTCTCTGGTATTATCAATAAAGGTTGGTTATTTTTAGTATATATTTTTACTTAAAATAGTGAATTCAAGCAAAAATAAATGACCTGCAGTGGCAACATCTCTCATCTAAACTATCTGTCTTTGTGCATGGCATGTTGGAGTACCTGACAAACAGAACACAGGTTGAAGTTAGGAACTGATCTTGAATTAGAAGCAAGAGAAATAAAGGCAAATAATTGTTGGACCTAACTCAGTTTCTTACTTAGTGCTTACTTAATTCCAAACTTTGAAAGCTCCCATTTAGCAAAAGAAGATTATCTCCCTATCTGTGTATGGGTGTGCATATAATTTTTTTTTTTTTTAATTTCCAGGTCATCAGATCTGACAGGCTGGGTGTGGTAGCTCACTATAATCCCAGCATTTTGGGAGGCTGAGGCAGGTGGATTACTTGAGGCCAAGAGTTTGAGACCAGCCTGGCCAATATGGTGAAACCCCGTCTCTACCATAAATACAAAAGTTAACCAGGAGTGATGGCTCATGCCTGTAATCCCAACTACTAGGGAGGCTGAGGGGAGAGGCCTGGGAGGCAGAGGTTGCAGTGAGCCAAGATCGTGGATTGTGCCACTGTACTCCAGCCTGGGCAACATAGCAAGATCCAGTTCACTTTTCATTACAAACTTTGGGGTAGGAAAGAATGATGTATAACATGTTTTAACATATATTAATTCACCCATAATCCATTAAATATGGGCCTTCAATGTATGAAAACTCATATTTTAAAATGTCATACATAGCATATTATATTTATAAATTATATTAAACAAATTATATTAAAGTATAACACCCAATGGAGGAGTTTTAAAAATGGAGAAAAATAAATAGTGTGCTCTGGTTTGAAAGGTTTTGAAAAATATATATAGTGAACCAAATCAGCTCTATGACTGGAGGTTAATATCACAGAAAATTGCTGATTTATCGGGGCAGTTATATGAAGTAGTTAAGAATGCAGGCTGTAGGAAACTAGTATTTGAATTCTGGCTTTCCTGTCCCCTACAGGTGTGACTCTGGCAAGTTACTCAGCACCTCTAAGTCTCTGTTTCATTATCTATAATGGGGAATACTTAAGTCAGCTGTTTGATACAGGCTTGCTTTGAAGTTTAAATGGGAAACATAAGAACAGACACTTTTCAAAAGAAGACATATATACAGCCAACAATCATGAAAAAAAGCTCAACGTCACTCATCATTAGAGAAACGCAAATCAAAACTACAATGAAATTCCATCTCACACCAGTCAGGATGGCAATTATTAAAAAGTCAAAAAAATAACATGCTGGTGAGGCTGCAGAGAAAAAGGAATGCTTCTACACTGCTGGTGGGGGTGTAAATTAGTTTGACCCTTGTGGAAGGCGGTATGGCAATTTCTCAAATACCCAAGGACAGAAATACCATTCAATTCAGCAATCCCTTTACTGGGTATATACCCAGAGAAATATAAATTGTTCTTTTATAAAGACATATGCATGTGTATGTTCATTGCTGCACTATTCACAATAGCAAAGACATGGAATCAACCTAAATGCCCATCAATGATAGATTGCATAAAGAAAATGTGGTATATATACACCATGGAATACTATCCAGCCATAAAAACGAGATCACGTCCTTTGCATAAACATGAATGGAGCTGCAGGCCATTATCTTTAGCACACTAATGCAGGAACAGAAAACCAAATACCACATGTTCTCACTTATAAGTGGGAGCTAAATGATGAGAACAGATGGACACATGGAGGGGAACAACACACACTGGGATCTATTGGAGGGTGGAGAGTGGGAGGAGGGAGAAAATCAGGAAAAATAACTAATGGGTACTAGGTTTAATAGCAGAGTGACAAAATAATCTGTATAACAAACCCCCATGACATAAGTTTGCCTGTATGACACACCTGCATATGTACCCCTGAACTTAAAATCAATGTTAAAGAAAAAAGTAAAATAATAAAGAAATGTACTTCACCTAGTGCCTACATATTATCAGCTCTCCATAAACTGTAGCTGTATTAGTCCTCACTTTTTAACCTCTGGGACATGCTGTGGGATGGAGGTGGGAGGATGACATAAAATGTAATTAAACTAAATGGACAAACTTCAAAGAGGTCAAATGCTTACAGTAGCCTGCAGTAATGTTCTGTAAAGTGACCCTGAGGACTCTTGTGACGGCACCTGAGCATTTCTTTGAATCTAACCAGGTGTGTTGGTTTTTACTTTATGCTAAAAGGATCTCATGCCATGAGTATTTTGTGACCTTCCAGCTAATGTAAATATTGCTTACTGATTTGGTGTTATACATTTGTTGTCCAATACTTCTATCCATCAACCATTGATTCCTCATTCTGCTTCCTGGACCCTCAGCTTTAAACTGCAGTTTTGTTTCCATTTGCTAAACTTCAATAGAACTGTCCTTTAACACCTCTCTAAATTTTAAAATGCTCAGCTTTAGCCACTTTGCACATTTTCAAATGTAATAGAGCAAAGATGCTTGAGAGGGATTCCTCCTCAGCCACCTTAATGACTGCTTCTTTATCCTTAAAGAGGAGTGTTTTATCCGAAGTCTGATTCGTCACCTTGAGAAGAGAAGCAGAACCAACTTAAACTACATTTCCTAAAGTAGAATAATTTACATTCCCTAAGATAGACATACGTAGCCGTCATTGGTAACTGCATGTGTGTCAAAGGTTTCTGTATTTATAATGGACATGATGTCCCAAGATGCATAGTATTTGTAACAACTTTATTGAGATTTTACCTCATAAAATTTACCCATTTCCAGGTCTAATTCCGTGACTCTTAGTAACATTACCAAGTGATGCACCATCACCATAACCCAGTTTAAGAACATTTTCATCCCTCCAATGAGGTCCCTGAGGTACATTTATTCTTAAATCCTTATTTCAACTCCCAACCCCAGCTCTAGGCAATCACTATCTACTCCCTATCTCTATAAATCTGCCTTTTCTGGGCATTTCATAGAAATCTTTGTTCCATAGGCTTAGATTTAAAGACAATTAGATTAGATCTTTTACTAAGCCTTTTACTTTATAAATATATGTCTTTTCACACACAAAAAAAAAAGGAAAGAAAGAAAGGGCTTTCATGTAGCAAGAGAAACAAGATGGGTCTTAAAGACAGGTCAGTGCTTTATACTTTGTAACAATAAACATCTGTTGAATGTTGACTAAGTGACATTCATACTTAAGATTTTGAAAACTTCCCAAACCACAACATCAAAGATAACTCAGGCTGCAATATTTGGGTACTTTTTTTTACGACCTCTTAAAATTTATTTTGCATCTAATATTTATTACTGGTTTTTTTTAAGTGACACCTGGAACATAGTCTTCCCATATGTGTTGATGTTTTTTAAAGCAATACATGTATAAAGTCAGAAAGTAAAACAATATAGATAGATACAAAATGAAAAATGGAGGCTTTCATCCTGTCTCCTACCTTACAGTTCCTTGTCTCAAAGTAACACTTCCCAACGTTTTGGTCTTTTTTCTTATGCTATTGTCATTTTAAGGCCAGAATCAAGTTTTTTGTTGATTAGTTTCCTTTTTATTAGACTATCCAACTTCCAGTATACCTATACATGTGTTGAACTTGGCGACATGAAGCATCTCGTGAGATTGTTATGATTAAGTGTGATCACACAGTAGCTCCACACCATAGGAGAGTTCAATAAGTGGCAGGCATTACTCTCAAATACTGTTTTTTCCAAGCTTCTGTGCAGAATAGTTATCCACCTATAAAATGAATTCATAGTTTTAACAGTAGTAAACAAACCCATTAGAATACGATCTTATGGTGATGACCTTAGTAAGGTAGACCCCCAGTGTTAAACAGAGGAATTGTGACTGAGCCATCCTGCCAATTCATTTTCTTGATCTCTTCTGTTCCTCTCTTCTAGTCTGGATGATCCTAGACAGACCCCCTAATTAAATGAGGTAGTGATATCTGGGCCACCCTCTGAACTATTAAATATAGGGCACAGTGGTGATGAGACCTGTTTTAAAAAGGAAGAGACCAAGGTGAGAGAAATGGAAATGTGAAGTTGGAGAAAGTGAATAAAGAGATGAGAAAATGGAAGAGAGTTGGGAGAAGAGAGGGGGAAATAATACTGAGTTATACTGAAAAGAGAAAGAAAAAATTGGCTAATTTACCATTAACCTACATAATCTTCCTGTTCTGCCCTGAAAGATTCCTTCTCTTCTCTCTGTATTCTATTCTTGTCTTGTCTCAGGCAATAAAATGGGGTGTTGACATGCCTCTTCTTCCCTAATGGAAATTTTTGTTTTGTTTTGTTTTTTGAGACAGGGTCTCATTCTGTCACCCAGGCTGGAGTCCAGTGGCGTGATCACAGTTCACTGCAGTCTCAGCCTCTCGGCTCAGGTGGTCCCCCCACCTCAGCCTCTGGAGTAGCTGGGACTACAGGCATGCACCACCAGGCCTGGCTATTTTTCTTATTTTTTTGTTGAGACAGGGTTTCACCATGTTGCCCAGACTGGTCTTGAACTCCTGGATTCAAAAGATTTGCCCACCTCAGCCTCCCAAGTGCTGGGATTACAGGCATGAGCCACCGTACCCAGCCCTAGTGGAGATGTTGATCTGTGTATATGTGTTGGTGTTTTCTTAAAGTCCATATATATCAGGTGTATGATTATATCCATATTTGTTGTCTTTCACATTATGCCCAGCTTGTGCAGTGAGTTAAAAACTAGGAAGAACCTTGGAAAAACAGTATGCTAGTTTTTGTGTCCTTTATAATAATTAAGGATTATTTTCTGAAACAGTTGTCTTCCTACAAATGATTCTGAAACCTTTAGTGTGTATTGCTGTAAAATGTGTATTGTGAGTTGAATTGCTATATATCGATAGTGATGAAAAACTATCAATTCATCAGAACAACTTTTATTATCACTACATTGTTTCTGTAATTCATTAGAAAATAACACCTCATTTGATCTATTTAATCCTTAAATATTATGTAGGATGCTCTACGTACTATATGGTATGGTCCTCAAAAAGCCTATGTTTATTGTTAAGAATATATTTCTTTTCCTCTGGCTCTCCCTTCCTTCCTTAATAACAAAGTTGCATAGTATATAAAGTTGGACCTGTCTTGATGTGAAGTTGGTAGATTTCTTAGGTGTGTTCTTGATTTAATCAGGATCTTTTCTGAACATTTTACAAAGAATCACAGCACCTTTTCTCAAATTCTAAAATCACAAAATATCACACCTTGCATCAGAATAATAAAAAGCATATGAGCTAAGAGAAAAGCAGTATTTGACAGTTGATGATGACCAGAGAGACTTGATTGAGTACTCAAGTGACATTTACTAAGTACTCCTGTGCCATAGGTACCATGCTAAGTGTCTTAAATATTACCAGGATGAAACACGTAAAGCCTTTACCATAAGGAAAATGGAATAGAGAGGAAAGGAATATTTTGTTTTGAGATTTGATCTTCTTTCAAAGAAGAAACTAAGTAGCTCCAGAAAATATGTCAAAGCTTAGACAAGATGAAGTAATATCATTGCTATTCATTAGACACTATTCAAAGTGCTTTTACAGATATACATATAATAAGGTAGGTACTATTTTCATCACGTTTTATATGTAGGAGAGACACGGTGACTTGCCCAAGTCATAACAGCTGTTAAAGTGTTGAAGTCAAAATAGAAAGGCAGGCAGTCTAAACTGAACCAGCCTCCTAAAATCATTCATTATACAATCGCACTAGATTTAGGAAGGGCAAAGATGCAGAAGACAAAGTACCTCCTGTTAAAGTCTGTGCAACCCTGTGTAGCTCTCTTAACTTTTGTATGTGTGTTTTCTAATCTTTATAAAACAAACACTCATTTCCATTCTACAATTCTAACATTGAAAGAATTTATAATGCTCTGTAGAAGACAAGATTAGCTGTCAGTTGAGCACTTGTGCTTTCTCTGTATTGTCAAACACAGGTATCTCTTTGGATACTTGCATATTCATCTGTGCTCCAACCTAGCAGTAGAGAAGTTCATTTTTTCGGTTGAAGCTCTACATCGTAATTGGCACAGCAGTCATTCATGGATTCCAATTTTTAAAAACCATAAATGGGTTCTTCTTTGCACAAGTACAGAGTGTTTCTATAAAGTGATGTGACTGATGTGTTTTAAAAGCATGTGAATGTTGTATCTTTAAAAGTAGTCACCAAAGGAACCCAAGAACTTTTCCAACAATGCTGCAATTGCACAAAATCTTCTTGAAATTCTTATTGTAGTGTTACTTTCAAAGCCTGGAGCCAATTCTTGCAATAGTCATAAGGTTGGCAAATCTTTTGAGAGTGAATTCAGGTTTTGAAAAACAACCTGGAGTTACTTGAAGCCAAATTTGGTGAATAAGAATAGTTTAAACATCTTTAAACCACTCTGTGGATAAGATCATTTTTTATGAAAAACAAGATGTGACTATAAAATAAGACTGAGTTTTGGCAATCCTTAACAAACTAATTTCTATACATCCAATTCAACATTTATTACTTTGTAACCATATTATGAAAATAGTAAAATTTTATAGTGATTATTCTTTTTCAGTGTTTATAATATACTCAGGTAGGTGTTGGTGTGTCGTAAGTATTAAAAATTATTTTTAAATTAAAAATTATTTTTTTAAATGTCCATGAGCTTAGGCAGTGAAAGTTCAGCTATCACAATCTTCTTGTACTAGCTTCTACTCTATTGCACATTATGGTAATTTGTGTAGAAGTCACACTTTTTCAAACCCCCTGCCCATATTCCAAATGGCCTTTCTTTCACTGTCTATAAGACACTACCCCTGACTTTCCCACATGATAATTATCAATTTTTAGCATTAAGCTTTCCATTTTTGTCTGGCACCTGATAGTTAACCTCTGTTAGCTGACTGGTTTACTCCCTGAGAAGTTCCTGAGCATACCGACGGACAAGTATATTCTGTTCTTGACTTTGGGTCAGAATGGACTCATTAGCACAGCAGTGTTACACAACCATTTTATCTAAGATCTAATTTTAACACTGTACTGTTCAGTAACTTTTAGGTGCTATGTCTTTACTCTTCTCTAATCCAAAATAAGTAATTCAGCAAGCAGTCACCTAGTGCTTACTCTGTGCAGGGAATACAAGGCTAAATGAGGTATGTGTGATGCCCTTAAGAGTGTCCAGTCTGGGGAGAGGGGAGCGGGACGCATTCCCACATAACTAATACCACGTGATAAGAATTCCACAGTAATTAAATGTTGTGAGGACAGAGATGCAGGCAATTTGTGTGTTGTGGGGTGAGATAAGAGGTGCTGTTTGAAGTGAGGTTGAGGGACAAGGAAGAATGTGCCTTTAACTGGAGGGAGAAAATTATTTCAGGCAGAGGGAGGAACAAGGAAAGGATACTTGCAAGTTCAAATGCGTGTTCTTGATGGGCACTTACGGATCTCCTGTGGCGTGACTGGCTGGGGCTGGCAGGACTCGCAGTGAGAGCAGAAGGAGGAAGGACTCGGAGCCCCCGGTTAGGTGCCCCCTCTTGCTTTGCTCTTTCCTTCTTTTACAGCTTTGGCTCTACTACTGACTCTTTGAAACTTTAGGGAAGTCGTTCTCCTCTTTGGTCTTCAGTTTCCTTCTCTGTAAAGAGAGAGGGCTGAATGACCTGATTTGTTAGATCCCTTCCAACCTGAAGAGTCTTTGAGAACTGCCCTACTTCTCTGCGCACTTCTGTAGTTTTTGTATAAAGAATTCTATCGGACTGAACAAACGAAGGAAAGCCTTTTTAATATGAATAGAGTCCTTGCTTTCTTATGTGGTTTGTCCTCTTTATTTTTTTTATTTCCTTTTATTTCTTTCCCTCGGTAAACATATACCTGTTTAAAGCAGGACTGCCACTGGAACATACCTAAACTATCCTCTTACATGTTTATAGAGACATATCAGCATTCACATTGCATCAGACAACCCCACTTTCCCACAATGCCTTCTGGATTGGTTCATAGCAGAGATGCCTAATGGAGTAACATAATTTAAACCTGTAACACAAATGGAGACCAAATTCATTATTAGTAGAGTTGCAAGCTTCTCTGATATACTTAATGTCTGAAAATAATCAAAGGTTGTACTTAAATAGAGAATACAATTTTAGGTTAAAAAGCCCTTTTCCTCAGAAATGAAACTGGGGAATACCTAAGAGATACCAGTTTCCCACTTGGGAACTTAATAATTATATTAGCATTTGAATTTACTTTATATTCATTTAAGTACTTATATTTCCACAATAATTGAATTTAATGCACACTTTTTGAGGACCTACTATTTTTAGACATTATACTGTGTTATAGATTATTAGGATGTATTAGGCATGAACTGTGTCCCCTAGAACATTAGGCCCAGTGCAGTGACTCACACCTATAATCCCAGCACTTTGGGAGGCCGAGATGGGAGGATCACTTGAGGCCAGGAGTTTGAGGTCAGCCTGGGCAACATGACAAGACCCTGCCTCTACCACAAATAATACAGAAATTAGACAGGTGCGGTGGTACAAGCCTATAGTTCCAGCTACTTGGAAGGCTGTGGTGGAAGGATCACTTGAGCCCAGGAGTTCAAAGCTGCAGTGAGCTCTTATCATGCCACTGTACTTCAGCCTGAGGACCCTGTCTCTTATTTAAAAAAAAAAAAAAAAAAAAAGAAATCATTCGGTCAGGTTCACTAAAATTTGAGCAATGTCTTGCTATTACATTAACTATGAATTTCAATCTACTGTGCTATGTACAGGCATTTTTAAGAGAATAGTGGGGAAGAAACTAGCCCAGCATGGGAATTGAATGAAGGCCTCCTGGAAGAAATGATGATATCTGAGAGAAGTTTTGAAGGAGGAATAGGAGTCAGTTGCCTACTCTGCCAAAAAGAGACAGAAATCATTCTAACTGGAAAAAGTAGCCTAAATTAAGATACAGTGATGTGAAACAGACAGGTGACTATTAAGAATTAATATTACTAGAAGATAAAATGTATAAACTTGAAGGGCAGCACATAAGGCAGACGCAGTAGGATGGAAGAAGGTCCCAGAGGACATGTTTTTGTGATGAGAAGGAGGTTTGGTTTATCTATAAGGCACAGGGGCCACTAACAGGGTTTACCCAGGGATGTGATATAGCCAGGTTTGAGTTTTTTTGAGATAATGCTAGTGACAGTTGAAGATAGATTTGTTGGAGAACAAAGCAGGAAGCAGGAATTAGCTGGCT
This sequence comes from Trachypithecus francoisi, assembly GCF_009764315.1. Lineage (NCBI taxonomy): Eukaryota > Metazoa > Chordata > Mammalia > Primates > Cercopithecidae > Trachypithecus > Trachypithecus francoisi. The sequence goes on along the minus strand of NW_022681465.1, from coordinate 165,878,283 downwards.
ATAAAACAATCCAGGTAAGATTATTCTGGTAGGGGAGGGGGAGAATGAGTTTGAGAAATTTTGAGGAAAAATTGGAAGGACCAGGTGATGGAACGGATTGATAGAGCAAGGAAGCCAGAATGACTTAGTTTTTCTCTTCAGAAAGGCTGTGTGGATTATGATGCCATTGCATTATGCCGTGGAAGGAGATTTGGGGTATTAAAAAATGAGTTCCCTTTTTTAATAGTTATAGGATAGAGTTTAGAGCTAGCAGATAGATGTGGCAATTGTTGGCCTATAGGTGAGAGTTAAAATAATGAGAGTGGATCCAATTTCCCAATAAGAAGATTAGGAAACCAAAGACAGAACCTGGGAATGGTTCTGTGTTAGGATGAAGGTCAAAAAAGGAAGAGGCCACAAAGGTGATGGGGGAATAAACAGCACAGCAGAGAATAAAACAAAACAAAAACAACCAAACAAAATAAAACAGAGGAACAGAATCATGAAAAAACAAACAAGATAGTCACCAGTGGCAAGTACAACCAAGAGCAGCTACTAAACTGCCCTTGGCATTTGGAAATAGAGAAATCACCAGAGAACCTTTCCAAATAAATTTTAGTGGCACGATGGTCATGAGGGCCAGACTCTGTGGGTAAATGGGAAATGAGGAAGCCAACATAGCCTGTGTAGACTGTACTGCCATTTCACATAACCCTTCACTGTCAATGCCTGCCTGGCTTACATCACGGCTCAGATTGGTGCATACTGGAATCTTCTTCGTCAGTATGGCATCTCTCATGTCCCCATGTCTGCCTGTAATCTCCTATCCTTCCAGTTCTCATCCCTTGCCATTCTCACGACCTGTGCTTTTCAGCCTCAGAGAGAAGCATAAGCTCTTGATGTTTCCATGTTCTCCTAGGCTATCAGCCCCTTCTGGACTTATTTCCTAGGTGGCTCAGGAAGCTATGTAGGCTTTAAGAAGTTTGTCTGAGAAGTGAAGAAAAGAGAGAAAGGTAACTGGAGGAGTGAAGTCAATGAAAGGTTTTGTTTTTTAGGTGAGAGACAGCCTTGTGAGCCTGTACATAACCTCGGAGAAACAGCCTGCAGAGAGGGAGAATATGAAGGGGCACACCCAATAAGTGATAGAACAAGCCCAGAGGTGTCAGAAATGGGCTTGAACATGAGTAAGAGAGAGGCCTTGCCTTCTCAAAGTGGAGGAATGAATAGATGCAGTCGATGCAGATATAAGTAGAGGTCTGGGGAAGAAATGTGGGTGCTCTCGTATAATGACTTCAAGTTTCAGTTTTCTTAGTGAAGTCATGACAAGGCCCCTTTCACCAAGAAGGATGAGTTGTGTTTCATCAGGGGCTTGAGGAACATGGAGAGTGTTTGAAATACGAGCTGATGAAATAAAACAGGATGTCCGGGCACCGTTGAGGGCCCAGCAAAGTGACTGATCTACAATAAAGATAGGTTTTTTTTTCCCTACAATGTGCTTAGAGTCTTGGTATTAGAAGATTTAAAGGGTTATTTGGGGATTTTATCTGAGTGGGCATGGCAGAATGATTAGCATGATTGGAAATTAAGGGTGAACAATCACATATATGGCCTGAGCTGCCTCAGGAAATAAGTCCAGAAGAGGTTGATTGATTGACAATGAGAATATGGAAACATCAATAGCTGATGCTTTTCTTTGAGGCTGAAACACACAGGTGGTGAGAATGGCAAAGGATGAGAATTGGAAGAATAGGAGATTACAGGCAGATATGGGGACATTAGAGATGACATATTGACAAAGAACATTCCTGTACACAGCAGTCTGAGCCATGATGCAAGCCCGGTGTTGACCACAAGGGATTATGTGAAATGTCAGTAAAGGTTGCTGGTGATAAGGCCATTATTACTGGATGCCATCCACATGGACATTTAAGAGTCCATGTGCCAAAGTCCTCAAGAAAGAAGTATGTCAGAGGACGAATGCAATAGGAACACTAAAGAGAAGTGTATCAAAAGTAACCTGCAAGACGTTGGATTTTCTGTATGTTGAAATATATAGATATTTCATATATGTCTATTTGCTGAATACAGATAAAATTGATTGTTTCTTTGTTTTTTGGTTTTGCTTTTTTTTTTTAATTTTTTTAGACAGAATCACTCTGTCGCCCAGGCAGTGCAGTGGCACGATCTTGGCTCACTGCAACTTCCACCTCCTGGACTCAAGTGATTCTCGTGCATCAGCCACCCGAGTAGCTGGGATTACAGGCACATGCCACCATGCCCAGCTAATTTTTATATTTTTGTAGAGATAGGGTTTCACCCTGTTCACCAGGCTGATCTTGAATTCCTGACCTCAAGTGATCATCCCGCCTCAGTTCCCAAAGTGCTGGGATTACAGAAACCGCGCCTGGCCAAAATTGATTGTATTTTTAAAATTCAAGTGAACAAACACAAAAGCAATTCGAAATAATAGTACTTAGTAAGCTGACTGATTATCAGAAAAATTATAAAAGTCAATGATATGGTTTGGCTGAGTCCCCACCCAAATCTCATCTTAACTGTAGGTCCCATAATCCCTACATGTCATGGGAGGGAGCCAGTGGGAGGTAGTTGAATCATGGGAGCAGGTTTTTCCCATGCTATTTTCATGGTAGGGAATAAGTCTCATCAGAACTGATGGTTTTATAAAGGGCAGTTCCCCCTGCACACACACTCTGGTCTGCCGCCATGTAAGCTGTGCTTTTGCTCCTCCTTCACCTTCCACCGTGATTGTGAGGCCTTCCCAGTCATGTGGAACAGTGACTCCATTAAAACTCTTTTTTTTGTATAAATTACCCAGTCTTGGATGTTTCTTCATAGCAGTATGAAAATGGACTAATACAGTCAATTACCTTTCTTAACTACAATAAAAAGTTAATAAAATAAATTGGAGAAAGTTACAGACTAGCATCCAAAAATATAAAACACCCAGAAATCTATTTAATAAGACTTCAAGTAAAACAACACACCTACTAAAGGAGAAAACTTGAATAAATGGAGTTTACCTTCCTCAAAAGGAAAACTTATAAAGTATTTCCTAAATGTGTAAGTTCACTGCAACGGCAAACAAAATCTCAGTGACTCTCTTGAGAAAACATTTCAGAATGATTCTAAAAGTATTCTGAAAGATTGAAGCATTCAGAAATATCCAGGTCAAATCTGAATAATAAAAATATAGACCTACAGCTTATCATGATGAAGCTATCCTAATGAAGGTTCAGAAGGAAATCCAAATATATCTGGAGGTATTTTCAAATCCATGGGGAAAAGATGGAACAACTGGTTAGGCATTTGGGAAAAACTAGAGCTGGAAATCTACTCCATTCCATAATTAAAATAAGCCCCTGATCTATCAAGTATTTAAACACAGAAAAAAAGAAACCATAAAAGTACTAGAAGAAAACAAGAACTGCCGGGCGCGGTGGCTCAAGCCTGTAATCCCAGCACTTTGGGAGGCCGAGATGGGCAGATCACGAGGTCAGGAGATCGAGACCATCCTGGCTAACACGGTGAAACCCCGTCTCTACTAAAAAATACAAAAACTAGCCGGGCAAGGTGGCGGGCGCCTGTAGTCCCAGCTACTCGGGAGGCTGAGGCAGGAGAATGGCGTAAACCCGGGAGGCGGAGCTTGCAGTGAGCTGAGATCCGGCCACTGCACTCCAGCCTGGGCGACAGAGCGAGACTCCGCCTCAAAAAAAAAAAAAAAAGAAAGAAAGAAAACAAGAACTACTATATAATATAGAAGTAGGAAGTCTTACAATGCATGGAATTAAATTCAGAAGTTATAAAGGGGAAGATTGACAAATTTAACCAAAATGAAAAAATTATGTGAGATAATAAAATAAGACATTACAAAGGACCGTCAATTCTGTATTAGATTAATGAACTACACATTAACACATTGGTATATTTTGTAATATTCATGAAAGGTGGCATTTATCTCTAATCATGGGGGTAGAATAGTCTCAGGACTATCTTTGACTTTTTTTAATTGCATATAACATGTATAAAATGATCCTATTATACAAAATTCTATATTGACATTTCTATTTATTGAAATAGGCCTGGAAAAATGTTCCCCAAAATGTTAAAAATGATGATATTCTCTAAATTATGTTTTCTTATTTTTTTTTCGTGGTGTTGGTAATGTTTGAATTTTCTAGAATGAGCATGTATTATGGCAGAGGAAAAAATATTAAAAACATAATTATATATATATATTTTTTACAGTGAAGATCCCCTACTTTGCAGAGGAGATAGATACCTTTTAGACATTAAAATACTGTTAGCTGGGCTTATCTGAAATGTAACAGCATGAAGACAACTTTGTAATGTTATAATCATTGTCCCTGAAATTAAATCTAACTTCATACTGTGAAATTAGGTACACAGAAGCATGTAGGCTCTGGGCTATGGATTGCTCCAAACTACAGACTGGGCCCTCATTGGTGCTGCAGAGGAAAGCAGGCTGTTTGCAGCCACTTTCAGGAATGACTCAGGGCCCCCCTCCTCTACTTTGTCACTTTCACACTGTTTCAATGATTATCTTCCTAGCCTTTTATAGCCTGAAAACTATGCCGGTGCTCAAAGGACAATCAGTAGGCTCCCAGCCTTTCTCCTCTTCTTCCCATACTCCTTCTCTTTATTTAGGCCATTTGATCATGCCATACAAGGGAGAACTATAAATAATAATGCTGGCACACAGCAACATTTCACAATTACCACTGCAATGACTAGTCCTGATACAAGATTTTTTTTTGCTAAAACAGATAATATGGTTTTAATTCTAGTGAGCAGAGCTCCTCCAGTGAGGATTTTTTTAGGAATATAGGAACCAGCTCATTAGAGGTTCTTGATAAAATATACTTCCGAATTGCAGGCATTTCAATGGTAAATAGGAGACAGAACCTACCTGATAATTGTGACAGTCTTAGATGGTCACAGGATTATATCTGCTGAAATCTGTTTCCTCACACTAAAAATTTTCAAATCAAATCAAAACACTTTTTTTCTGGCTAAAACAAATTTTTAAGCCTTGTTTTAGTGTATTTGTGCATACCTTTTTATGTAAAAAGTCTATGAATGCTACTAAAGTCTCACAACATCCTAAGAAGGAATTAGTATTCCTAATATTCCTATGAAGATAGTTCAACAAGAGGGATAACTATCCCACTGAGTACCAGACACAACAAAAGTAAAAACACATAGGATTTGAATTCAGCACATTAACCCACTAACTCCTAATCTCATCTTCATGTTCTTCACCTGAATATTTACATCAGTCATAATTTTGAAGCAAGCTCATTCAAACCCCTCCCTAAAATCCTAAAATGCTTTTTTTTTTTGAGATGGAGTCTCGCTCTGCCACCCAGGCTGGAGTGTAATGGTGTGATCTTGGCTCACTGCAACCTCCGCCTCTCGGGTTCAAGCAATTCTCCTGCCTGAGTCTCCCTAGTAGCTGGGATTTCTGGCGCCCACCACCATGCCCAGCTAATTTGTGTATTTTTAGTAGAGCTGGGGTTTCACCATGTTGGCCAGGCTGGTCTCAAACTCCTGACCGCAAATGACCCACCCGCCTTGGCCTCCCAAAGTGCTGGGATTACAGGCGTGAGCCTCTGCACCTGGCCTAAAATGCTTTTTCTAATGTGTATTTACATGTATGCATTATAAAACTTCTAGATTTTTCTGTGAACCTCCTGCTTAAAATCCCTCTCTAAATATTTCCTTGAAATCTGGTCTAGTTTAAGATACCATGTACAACTGGTGTCTCACAATTAAATGTGGTCTCTATTACTTCCCTTCTTTAAAGATTTTTTTAAATTAAAATCTATGATTCTACAAAGCTCATTGTAGAAACCTTGACAAACACAGATCATAGCAAAAAATAAAATAAAAAAAACCAGTAATTGTATTTCCCAAAGAAAACTCAGATGTGGCTCATATTTTGATTTTGGATAATGTATCTAACTAATCATCCAAAATCCGAAATTACTAAGTATTTGGAAATTTCTTTCCTGAAGTAGCATTACAGATTGATGGTTAATGGGGATTGTTTTTCTAGTAGTACTGATAAACCTACCAGTCTCTCCCAGCCCTCCTTAGAAGATTGCTGGATGAAAGTAACAATAGCAATTGACTCGTTTCCCACTTAGCCCAGTAATCTTGGCTTGGTTGACACTCAGCTCAGTAGTGCCAAGATTTTGGTGGGTATAAGACTTAAGTTTTTCCCCATCTCTACTAAAAAAATGCAAAAAACTAGCCGGGCGAGGTGGCAGGCGCCTGTAGTCCCAGCTACTCGGGAGGGTGAGGCAGGAGAATGGCGTGAACCCGGGAGGCGGAGCTTGCAGTGAGCTAAGATCCGGCCACTGCACTCCAGCCTGGGCGACAGAGCGAGACAACGTCTCAAAAAAAAAAAAAAAAAAAGACTTAAGTTTTTAAAAGGTCTGAAGTAGACCTAAGAACTGCATTTTTACAAGGCCCGTACCTAAATGGTTCTGACGTAGAAAGTTCTTAGGCCACAGTTTGAGAACCTCTAGTTTATGGAGTTCACAGACTGATCTTTTCAGAAACTGTATGGCTCAGGCGTACCTGAAATGACTTTTAATGGAAGAGAGGAAAATTCGTCAGCTTTGTTTATATTCTCACTCCTAGTTTTAGTGAGTGTTGTTTCAGTCTGTGTATTTCTCTGCAGAGCCAGGGTCCTATTAATTAGTTAAAATAAAACAGGGCCCCTACAGGCAAAACCCTGAGGCTTCAGAGTCCTCTCACATCCTCTTTCATTATCTCCCTTCCTTTGTATCTTCAAAGACATCTTTGCCCACCTTCTGCTCTCCCCACAGAGATGTTGACATTGAACTTTCCTGCACAATAGTTTTCTGTCTTTTCTCAGTAAAACTGGCTTTCTCTCAGCTGTGATGGAAAGACTCCATCAGTGATTTCATGCCTGCATGTTGTTATATCCATAACAGGAAACAGTGAGCTATAAAAGATAGAGAGGCCGGCCAGGCACTGTAGCTCATGCCTGTAATCCCAACACTTTGGGAGGCTGAGGCAGGTGGATCGCCTGAGGTCAGGAGTTCAAGACCAGCCTGGCCAACATAGTGAAATGCCGTCTCTACTAAAAATACAAAAAATTAGCTGGGCGTGGTGGCGGGCACCTGTAATCCCAGCTGCTAGGGAAGCTGAGGCAGGAGAATCCCTTGAACCCAGGAGGCAGAGGTTGCAGTGAGCCAAGATTGCACCATTGCACTCTAACCTGGGCAAGAAGAGCGAAACTCCATCTCAAAAAAAAAAAAAAAAAAGAGAGAGAGAGAGGCCTTCCAGCACTCCACCACCACCAATCCTGGCCTACCTTTTCCAAAGAAGATTATTCCAAGAGAAAAATAGGTGGAGCACACTGGGGTAGGGGGCCAGGGAGGTGGTAAGGGAATTTATGGAATTTAAGGACAGGAGCCGTTCCCATTATCCCCCACTATTCTGTGCAGATGTCTGTCTGCCTTAAGAACAAGCTGGCCTTCTAGCTTAGAAAAGACATTTCTTCAGTGCCCTCTCTAAGGTAACTTGCCTATTTGGTATCTGAAGCCATTCAAGGAGATGGTACGAATTATTGTTTTGTAAAAGCCGTTTTTTTATGAACCAAATTCTGTAGACTTTTTGTTCTAAGAGTTGGCAAGAACCTTTTGTAAGGATAAGGGGACAGGTGCCCTTTGAAGTATATGTTTATGATTGATCAATTCAGGGAATCTAATGCTTTTGAGAGAGCTGATTTTTGCACCTAGAATTCCATATTTTGTTTCAAACATACTGTTCATCTTTTAGATCTATACAGAATTGTTACAAACCTTGTAAATTATCCAAGATAAATGAGCATGTTCACATGAAAACCCAGACAATCTTTTTTTCTTCTCCTTCTTCAACTTTTATTTTTAGTGCAAGGGTACATGTGCAGGAAGTGCAGGTTTGTTACATAGGTAGATGGGTGCCATGTTGGCTTGCTGCACCGATCAACCCATCGCCTAGGTATTAAGCCCAGCATCCATTAGCTTTTCTTCCTGATGCTCTCCCTCCCACCTCTCCTGACAGGGCTTAGTGTGTGATGTTCTTCTCCCTGTGTCCATGTATTCTCATCTTTCAGCCCCCACTTATCAGTGAGAACATGCGGTGTTTGATTTTCTTTTCCTGCATTAGTTTGCTGAGAATGGTGGCTTCCAGCTCCATCCATGTCCGTGCAAAGGACATGATCTCAGTCTTTTTTATGGCTGCATAGTATTCCATGGTGTATCATGTACCACATTTTCTTTATCCAGTCTATCATTGATGGGCATTTGGGTTGATTCCATGACTTTGCTATTGTAAATAGTGCTGCAGCGAACATACTCGTGCCTGTATCTTTATAATAGAATGATTTCTATTCCTTTGGGTACATACCCAGTAATGGGATTACTGGGTCTGCTTCTAAGTCTTTGAGGAATCGCCACACTGTCTTCCACAATGATTGAACTAATTTACACTCCCACTAGCAGTGTAAAAGCGTTCTTTTTTTCTCTGCAGCCTTGCCAGCATCTGTTTTCTCTTCACTTTTTAATAATCGCCATTCTGACTGGTGTGAGATGGTATCTCATTGTGGTTTTGATTTGTATTTCTCTAATGATCAGTGATGTTGAGCTTTTTTTCATATGAAAAACCCAGATAATCTTGAGGGCCAGCACAGCCTGAGGACTTGCTGACACAAAGTATTGATGGGCCAGAGGAAGTGGGCAGCCTGGCTGTCACATCACACCCTGTGTCTGCTGCTGCTCAGGTTTCTCTCACTGTCTCTTGGGTATGTGGTGGGGGGGTTGGGGGGGTGAGGAGGGGGTGGGAGGGCCGATTAAAGAGGAGCAGCTGCAGCCTGAGGCACAGACAGGATGCAGAGTGGCTCCATCATCCCACTTAGAGTCATGGACACATACCCACTTCGATACATTCTGTTCACAGCCATAATTCCTTTCATGCTGATTCGTGTCATTGGGAATCTCTCTTCTTCAGCTTCAAGCTGAATCTGACTCGGGTGTTGAGACTGGGGAATGGCATTTCCATTTTTTCCTCTCTTCAGGACAGCCAGAGCAGGAAGGGCAAGAGAAAAGGGACCCTGGTACCTGGTGATGTCAAAGTAGGTAGCTCCTACTGCTGTGCTAGCAAGAGCCGTGTGGGCTAGTGTGAGAAGAGGAACTCTCCCAAGTCCCTTACTGGGTAACCAGATACCCAACAGTGGGCCTAGAGATGCTTTAGTCCACTCCAATCCTAAATACTACTACGTCGTGCTAATAGTTTCCCTGAAAAACAGCCATGTTTCACTCATTTTTTAAAAATCAATTACAATTTTGTCTTAAGGTTTGATGTTGGTATTGTGTTTATTTTTTCAAAGAATCTTTATCTTCTAGAGTTATACACTGTAATAATTACAGATGAAAAGATAATACGGTCTGGGATTTGTCTCAAAACCAGTAGGAGGTAGGAGTGGTGGGGTACAGGTATATAGATGAAACAAGATTGCCTTGTTTATACTATTCTGTCTACTTTGTACATGTTTTATATGTTATAAAATGTTCATAGTCAGTGGTTTAAAACTTTAAAAATAATTTATGAAAATAAGTGGGTACCCTTATTTACTCAGCTGTGCTGTAAATTTCATATTAACCCCCAAAACTAGACCAGTCTGAGTGTTTCTAATAAAATCCAGCAATAACCATGACTGATTTTAAAACATTCACTGCTTCTCTTATCAACAATGCCTAGCTTCATTGGTCATGTAGAAAATGCATACATTCCCCAAGCTTTTAAAAATTTAACAATAACAACAAAAAAACTCTGTGTGTTCTCAATTTGACACGGTGTGACAGAGAGCAGCTCTGTGACACAGGCTGTGAGAGGAGGATCTGGTGTGGAGGCGAGGAAACCAGGGCCCTTACTAAGACACTGAAATATGATAAACATCCTTATGAAGATGCCACTCCCAGAAACTGGGACGTGAGCTACTCTTAGGAAGCCACAGACCATGGAATACAGATTCTTCTCCTGGAACCTTCTCCATTTCCAAGAAGGCATAAAACGAAGGAAAGCAATCCTGTTTTCTTTCCATTTCTTGGAATCTAATATCTAAGCATTGCCCTTTAAACGCTAGCAAAGTAAAGCAAACTAAGGCATGGTGGCCCCTCCCAGCAGTAATTATGAGATCATTTGGCCTCAGTAACCAGGCAGACTCCACTACCTTTCACCTAGTTTTGTGGGAAGAAATGGTAAAGCTCCCTCGATGGAAATGTTCCTTCTTTAGCCATAACCTTCACAGGATCCATCTGTCTAATGTTTGTCTGAAGGTATTGGAAGGGCAGACCGTTGCCTCACCAAAAGCATCCTCAGTAGTTTAGTCTACTGAACTATGGGGAGTTGTTCCAGAACAGGATCCAAACCCCAGCAGAAAACTCCTGGCCTTTCCCATGCCAGTTTTCCCAAACCCAGGAATTCCAAGTGAAGTACATCCATTCCTATTGCTATTTATACTGTCTGGTAGAGCCAAAATGGGCTCTGGGCTAGAAATCAGAAAGCCTGGCCTTTGGAGCTGGTTTAAGGAACATGAAGTCCTTAAGGTAAATGAATTGAACCCCTTTGTGGGGACACAGAGATGTGAACAGACCAGGATCCTGCCCTCCAGAGGCTTATGGTCAAAGCAGGGCAAAGACAAGTAAACAGTAGCCCATTTATAATTTTTTTTTTTTTTTTGAGACAGAGTCTCACTCTGTTGCCCAGGTTGGAATACAGTGTGGCATGATCTTGGCTTACTGCAACCTCCGCCTCCCAGGTTCAAGCAATTCTTTGGCCTCAGCCTCCTGAGTAGGTGGAATTACAGGCATGCACCACCACACTCAGCTAATGTTTGTATTTTTAGTAGAGAGAGGGTTTCACTGACCAGGCTGGTCTCAAACTCCTAACCTCAAGTAACCCACCCACCTCAGCCTTCCAAAGTGCTGGGTGTGAGCCACAGCACCTGACCCCATTTGTAATTTTTAAACAAACCACATACTAAAGTGGTACAGTTTCCATGACAGTCACAGGGTACTGGAAAGGAGCACAAAGAAGAAGAGGCAGTCCTTAGGACCCAGAAGGGGTTGGGGAAGTCGCCAGGTAGGAGGTGACCCCAGCAAGAGCTATATCTTGCAGTTTAAAATGTACTGAATGCAATCTAGATGTACACTAAAGGTGAAAAATAACAAAAAAAAAAAAAAAAAAAAAAAAAGAGCTATATCTTGAAAGATAAGCAGTGCGTGCAAGGGACCACAGAGAAGGCACGGCAGCTCAAGAGGAGGGTGCTTGGGGGCAGCATAAGAGGTTCCAAGCCAGAAAGGGAGGCTTCACATTACAGAGGACCTGTTTGCTGGACTCATCTTCAGCTTTATCCTGTAGGCAACAGAGAGCCAAAGGGGTTTTAAAGGAGGAGAAGGAATGATGTGATCCTATTTGGGCTTTGCAAAGATCACAGAGCAAAGTGATCTTCCATATAGATGGAAGGAGAAGAGGTCACATATAACTCAAATGAGGTAGGGAGGTATAGCGGTCCAGGCAGGAGGCATTGAGGACCCTAGCTAAGTCAACTAAATGAGGGAAAGAAAAAGAGGGGACTTAATTAGAAAATATTAAGAAGGTACAGTCTACAGGTCTTGGTGTCTGGCCGGGCTTGGAAAGAGAAGGCTGGTCATAGTATGGGAGTAATAGAGGCTTCAGTCACTAAGATTGGAGTTGTGTGGGCCCTCAATGAACTCATCTTTGTTTCCTTATTTGTGAAATGTGGATAACACCTGTCTTACATGCCTGCCTCGAAAATCTGTCTAACATGCCTGTCTTACATGCCCGCGTGAGGGTTAGTGTGGTATCGTGGTGTCATGGGTATGAATGCTCCTTAAATGGCAAAGCACCATGCAAATATAAAGTCATTCGGGAAATCCAGCAGAAAGGAGTGGCAAGGAAGAGGGAAGAGGCAGAGATGTGTTTTCCAAAGCAACACGTTTAAAGTGTAGATAGAGAAAATGCATATTTATGGTGAGAAAAATTAAGGACAGTAAATAAAGACGTCAAATATAAAATTAAAATATTTTAGATCCACTGCTTATTTCCTTGAAGGAGGTACTAGCTGTCATGTACAAATTATATTCAATCTAATTATTCTATCCCGTAAAAGTTAGCTATATTTAAGATATTGGGGTAAACATTTTAACAGCAGTGAAGAGTTATCACTAGTTCCACAATTATTTCATATGTTGATACTTGTAATAATTAAAATCATGTATAATATATTTTTACATAACAATATGGAATAATTCTATATTGTTGACACTAACATGACAAACCACATGGATACATTCTAGGGAAAGCCAAATACAGATATGAGACATTCACATTCTTAGGTAGATTAACACCTTTGAAACCTCACAATTTGAAATAACTAAAACTACACTCTCTTTTATTTTTTGCCATGGGATATCATGAACTTCTTTTTCCTTACGTGTGTCTAATTTGAGGGTGTTTTGGTTAAACTAAAGCCTTTTACATAAAACTGCTTTCACCAATATACAGATATATTCCACTTTTTTAAAGTGACAATGTCTTTCTTCTCTAGAAGTTGAGTCCCATTAATTTTTTATTAGAAAAAGAATCCTTAGCTTTAATAATACTTGGCATTTAAGCAAAGAGAATTTTCACATGTGCTGCTGACGCCCATGTTGATTCACTTTGTGGGATATGGCCTGAGACCCGAACCTGGCCTCTGGGAAAGTCCTGTATGTCACATCCTGTGAACACCCTACTCTGTCCTCATGTGTGTGTGGCTCTGCACTGTAAGATCAGAACACAGGAGACTGAGGAAGTAGCAATGCGGAGTTTGAGTTAGGGAGAAACAAAGGCACAGGTTTCTGGAACTATTTTGGACCCCCATAGTAACTTTTAACTCTGCTGCAACGCCCGTGTACTTGGTCTTTTAAGCTCTCTCTGGCTTTTGATATCTTTTTTTTTTCCCTCCTACATGAAACAGAAGACAGAGTTACAGGAAATGAAGGGTATAAGAGGAAAGAAAGAGCTATAGTCATCACAAATGCCAGGGTGGCAAGAGGCAGCTCTTCTTTCAGGGGCTTAGCTGAGGGCCAGAGGAGCACACCTTGTCTCCACGGGAGTGGAGAGGGGTGCCTGAAAACAAAAGCAAACATTTCTCTCTTCTAAGTCGGCTTCTAATGGCCCTGGTTTTTGTCTGTTTTAAGCTAAAAGGTTATCGCACTATTAATAGGTAAAAAATTCTCTTCTGACCACATACATGTATTTCTAGCATAATATATTCTCTCTCTCTCTCTGGATAAAATTTATTAGCATATTAGCATAAATATAATTGTTGTAAGGTCAGACAAGAGATTTGAAGTATAATTCAAGGGGAATTTGTATTCACATAATGAAACATTCTGCTGTGAAGTTTACTAGCAATGCCTCTCTGGGTTATCATTTTTGACTCGTCCCATTTCCTTTCTCACCTATCACCTGGTCCTCATTCATTCTCTGTCCTAGAAGAGAACCTCTAAAACTGGTGTCAGTCCATTCAGCCTGCTGCAAAAAAAAAAAAAAAAAAATGTTGCTCCTGTGTCCCGGCCAGTCTGGCTCTAGCCTCAGCTCAAAGGGGCCCAGGTATGGCTCAGGCTACCACTCCATAGGGTGCAAGCTATAAGCCTTCGCGGCTTCCGTGTGGTGCTAATCCTGCAGACATACAGAATGCAAGAGTAAAGAAGGCTTGACGACTTCCACCTAGATTTCAGAGGATATATCAGAAGGCCTACGTGCCCAGGCAGAAGCCTATCATGCAGCGTAGCCAACACAAAAACTCTACAAGAGCAGTGCTGAGGGGAAATGTGGGGTTGTGCCCCCACACAGAGTGCCCACTGGAGCACTGCCTAGTGGAACTGTAGGAAGGGAGCCACTGTCCTCCAGACCTCAGAATGGTAGAGCCTCTGGCAGCTTGCACCCTACATCTGGTAAACCCACAGGTGCTCAACTCCAACCTGTGAGAGCAGCCAGAGAGGCTGCACCCTGCAAAGCTGCAGAGACAGAACTGCCCAAGGCCTTGGGAGCTCACTCCTTGCACCAATGAGCTCCATGACTTGGTCTTGAACTTCCAGCCTCCAAAACCATGAGAAAGAAATTTCTGTTGTTTACAAGTATGTTAGTCCATTTGCATTGCTATGAAAGAGTACCTGACACTGGGTAATTTATAAAGAAAAGAGGTTTAATTGGTTCATAGTTCTGCAGGCTACACAGGAAGCATGGTGTAAACAATCTCAAAAGAGATCGTTTTGGAGCTTTAAGACTTAATGACTGCCTTGCTGGGTTTCAGACTTGTGTAGGGCCTACTTCCCCTTTCTTTTGGCCGACTTCTCCTTTCTGGAATGGGAATGTTTATCCAGTGCCTGTATCACCATTGTATCTTGGAAGTACATAACTTTTTTTATTTTACAGGCTCATTGGTGGTAGGAGATGAGTCTCATATGAGACTTAGTACTTTAGACTTGATGCTGGAACAAGTTAAGACTTTTGGGGACTTTGGGGAAAGTACGATTGTATTTTGCAATGTGAGGATGAGATGTGAGGGGCCAGGGGCAGAACGATACGGTTTGGATGTTTGTTCCCTCCAAATCTCCTGTTCCAATGTGATTCCCAGTGTCAGAGGTGGGACCTGGTGGAAGGTGATTGGATCACGGCAGTGGTTCCCTCACAAATGGGTTCACACCATCACCTTGGTGATGAGTGAGTTCTCACTCAGTTCGTATAAGATCTGGTTTTTTGAAAGAACCTTGAACTTCCCCTTCTCTCTGTTGCTCCCACTCTCACCATGGGACGTGCCTGCTCCCCCTTCACCTTCCACCATGATTGTAAGCTCCCTGAGGCCCTGACCAGAAGCAGATGCTGGCATTATGCTTCCTAGACAGCCTGCAGAACTGTGAACCAATTAAACCTCTTTTCTTTATAAATTACCCAGTCTTAGGTATTCCTCTATAGCAGTGCAAATGGATTGATATTCTTGTAAACAACAGAAATTTATTTCTCATAGTTTTGGAGGCTGGAAGTTCAAGATGAAGTCATCAGCAAATTCAGTAACTGGTAAGGACATATTTGCTGTTTCAGGGATGGCTACGTTTTGTTGGATCCTCATGTGGTGGAAGGGACTAATGAGCTCCTTACAAGGGCATTAATCCCATTCATGAGGGCTCTGCCCTCATAATCTAATCACTTCCCAAAAGCCCCACATCTTAATGCCTTCACCTTAGGGGTTAGAATATCAACATATTGGCCGAATAGGAACAGCTCCAGTCTCCAACTCCCAGCGCCAGCGACACAGAAGACTGGTGATTTCTGCATTTTCAACTGAGGTACTGGGGTCATCTCACTAGGGAGTGCCGGAAAATCGGTGCTGGTCAGCTGCTGCAGCCTGACCAGCGAGAGCTGAAGCAGGGCGAGGCATCGTCTCACCTGGAAGCACAAGGGGGAAGGAAATCCGTTTTCCTAGCCAGGGGAACTGAGACACACAACACCTGGAAAATCGGGTAACTCCCACCCCAATACTGCGCTTTAAGGAAACAGGCACACCAGGAGAATATATCCCACACCTGGCCGGGAGGGTCCCACGCCCACGGAGCCTCCCTCACTGCTAACACAGCAGTCTGCAGCGATGGATCCACAAGGCAGCAGCGAGGCTGGGGGAGGGGCGCCCGCCATTGCTGAGGCTTAAGTAGGTAAACAAAGCCGCTGGGAAGCTCGAACTGGGTGGAGCTCACAGCAGCTCAAGGAAGCCTGCCTGTCTCTGTAGACTACACCTCTGGGGACAGCGCACAGCTGGAGTCCAATAGGGGAAGCAGCGGGGGCCGGTGCAGACGCGAATGACTCTGTCTGACAGCTTTGGGGAGAGCTGTGGATCTCCCAACGCGGAGGTTGAGATCTGAGAACAGACAGACTGCCTGCTCAGGTGGGTCCCTGACCCCTGAGTAGCCTAGCTGGGAGACATCCCCCACTAGGGGCACTTTGACACCCCACACCTCACAGGGTGGAGTCACCTCTGAGAGGAAACTTCCAAAGGAAGAATCAGACAGGTACACTCGCTGTTCAGCAATATTCTATCTTCGGCAACCTCTGCTGCTGATACCCAGGCAAACAGGGTCTGGAGTGGACCTCAAGCAATCTCCAACAGACCAACAGACAGTCCTTCTGACTGTCAGACGGAAAAACTATCAAACAGGAAGGACACCTATACCAAAACCCCATCAGTACGTCACCTTCATTAAAGACAGAGACAGATAAAACCACAAAGATGGGGAAGAAGCAGGGCAGAAAAGCTGGAAATTCAAAAAATAAGAGCGCATCTCCCCCTGCAAAGGAGCGCAGCCCATCGCCAGCAACGGATCAAAGCTGGTCAGAGAATGACTTTGACGAGATGAGAGAAGAAGGCTTCAGTCCATCAAACTTCTCAGAGCTAAAGGAGGAATTACGTACCCAGCGCAAAGAAACTAAAAATCTTGAAAAAAGAGTGGAAGAATTGACAGCTAGACTAATTAATGCAGAGAAGATCATAAACGAAATGACAGAGATGAAAACCATGACACGAGAAATACGTGACAAATGCACAAGCTTCAGTAACCGACTCAATCAACTGGAAGAAAGAGTATCAGCAATTGAGGATCAAATGAATGAAATGAAGCGAGAAGAGAAACCAAAAGAAAAAAGAAGAAAAAGAAATGAACAAAGCCTGCAAGAAGTATGGGATTATGTAAAAAGACCACATCTACGTCTGATTGGGGTGCCTGAAAGTGAGGGGGAAAATGGAACCAACTTGGAAAACACTCTCAGGATATCATCCAGGAGAACTTCCCCAACCTAGTAGGGCAGGCCAACATTCAAATTCAGGAAATACAGAGAACACCACAAAGATACTCCTCCAGAAGAGCAACTCCAAGACACATAATTGCCAGATTCACCAAAGTTGAAATGAAGGAAAAAATCTTAAGGGCAGCCAGAGAGAAAGGTCGGGTTACTCACAAAGGAAGCCCATCAGACTAACAGCAGATCTCTCGGCAGAAACTCTGCAAGCCAGAAGAGAGTGGGGGCCAATATTCAACGTTCTTAAAGAAAAGAATTTTCAACCCAGAATTTCATATCCAGCCAAACTAAGTTTCATCAGTGAAGGAGAAAAAATCCTTACAGATAAGCAAATGCTTAGAGATTTTGTCACCACCAGGCCTGCCTTACAAGAGACCCTGAAGGAAGCCCTAAACATGGAAAGGAACAACCGGTACCAGCCATTGCAAAAACATGCCAAAATGTAAAGACCATCGAGGCTAGGAAGAAACTGCATCAACTAACGAGCAAAATCACCATGACAGGATCAAGTTCACACATAACAATATTAACCTTAAATGTAAATGGACTAAATGCTCCAATTAAAAGACACAGACTGGCAAACTGGATCAAGAGTCAAGACCCATCAGTCTGCTGTATTCAGGAGACCCATCTCACATGCAGAGACATACATAGGCTCAAAATAAAGGGATGGAGGAAGATCTACCAAGCAAATGGAGAACAAAAAAAAGCAGGGGTTGCAATCCTAGTCTCTGATAAAACAGACTTTAAACCATCAAAGATCAAAAGAGACAAAGAAGGCCATTACATAATGGTAAAGGGATCAATTCAACAGGAAGAGCTAACTCTCCTAAATATATATGCACCCAATACAGGAGCACCCAGATTCATAAAGCAAGTCCTTAGAGACCTACAAAGAGACTTAGACTCCCATACAATATAATGGGAGACTTCAACACTCCACTGTCAACATTAGACAGATCAACGAGACAGAAAGTTAACAAGGATATCCAGGAATTGAACTCATCTCTGCACCAAGCGGACCTAATAGACATCTATAGAACTCTCCACCCCAAATCAACAGAATATACATTCTTCTCAGCACCACATCGCACTTATTCCAAAATTGACCACATAATTGGAAGTAAAGCACTCCTCAGCAAATGTCAAAGAACAGAAATTATAACAAACTGTCTCTCAGACCACAGTGCAATCAAACTAGAACTCAGGACTAAGAAACTCAATCCAAACCGCTCAACTACATGAAAACTGAACAACCTGCTCCTGAATGACTACTGGGTACATAACAAAATGAAGGCAGAAATAAAGATGTTCTTTGAAACCAATGAGAACAAAGATACAACATACCAGAATCTCTGGGACACATTTAAAGCAGTGTGTAGAGGGAAATTTATAGCACTAAATGCCCACAAGAGAAAGCAGGAAAGATCTAAAATTGACACTCTAACATCACAATTAAAAGAACTAGAGAGGCAAGAGCAAACACATTCAAAAGCTAGCAGAAGGCAAGAAATCATTAAGATCAGAGCAGAACTGAAGGAGATAGAGACACAAAAAACCCTCCAAAAAATCAATGAATCCAGGAGTTGGTTTTTTGAAAAGATCAACAAAATTGACAGACCACTAGCAAGACTAATAAAGAAGAAAAGAGAGAGGAATCAAATAGACGCAATAAAAAATGATAAAGGGGATATCACCACTGACCCCACAGAAATACAACAACCATCAGAGAATACTATATAATGCCTCTCGCAAATCAACTAGAAAATCTAGAAGAAATGGATAATTTCCTGGACACTTACGCTCTCCCAAGACTAAACCAGGAAGAAGTTGAATCCCTGAATAGACCAATAGCAGGCTCTGAAATTGAGGCAACAATTAGTAGCCTACCCACGAAAAAAAGTCCAGGACCAGATGGATTCACAGCTGAATTCTACCAGAGGTACAAGGAGGAGCTGGTACCATTCCTTCTGAAACTATTCCAATCAATAGAAAAAGAGGGAATCCTCCCTAACTCATTTTATGAGGCCAACATCATCCTGATACCAAAGCCTGGCAGAGACACAACAAAAAAAGAGAATTTTAGACCAATATCCCTGATGAACATCGATGCAAAAATCCTCAATAAAATACTGGCAAACCGGATTCAGCAGCACATCAAAAAGCTTATCCACTATGATCAAGTGGGCTTCATCCCTGGGATGCAAGGCTGGTTCAACATTCGCAAATCAATAAACGTAATCCAACATATAAACAGAACCAAAGACAAGAACCACATGATTATCTCAATAGATGCAGAAAAGGCTTTTGACAAAATTCAACAGCCCTTTATGCTAAAAACCCTCAATAAATTCGGTCTTGATGGAACGTACCTCAAAATAATAAGAGCTATTTATGACAAACCCACAGCCAATATCATACTGAATGGGCAAAAACTGGAAAAATTCCCTTTGAAAACTGGCACAAGACAGGGATGCCCTCTCTCACCACTCCTATTCAACATAGTGTTGGAAGTTCTGGCTAGGGCAATCAGGCAAGAGAAAGAAATCAAGGGTATCCAGTTAGGAAAAGAAGAAGTCAAATTGTCCCTGTTTGCAGATGACATGATTGTATATTTAGAAAACCCCATTGTCTCAGCCCAAAATCTCCTTAAGTTGATAAGCAACTTCAGCAAAGTCTCAGGATACAAAATTAATGTGCAAAAATCACAAGCATTCTTATACACCAGTAACAGACAAGCAGAGAGCCAAATCAGGAATGAACTTCCATTCACAATTGCTTCAAAGAGAATAAAATACCTAGGAATCCAGCTTACAAGGGATGTAAAGGACCTCTTCAAGGAGAACTACAAACCACTGCTCAGTGAAATCAAGAGGACACAAACAAATGGAAGAACATACCATGCTCATGGATAGGAAGAATCAATATCGTGAAAATGGCCATACTGCCCAAGGTTATTTATAGATTCAATGCCATCCCCATCAAGCTACCAATGACTTTCTTCACAGAATTGGAAAAAACTGCTTTAAAGTTCATATGGAACCAAAAAAGAGCCCGCATTGCCAAGACAATCCTAAGTCAAAAGGACAAAGCTGGAGGCGTCACGCTACCTGACTTCAAACTATACTACAAGGCTACAGTAACCAAAACAGCATGGTACTGGTACCAAAACAGAGCTATAGACCAATGGAACAGAACAGAGTCCTCAGAAATAATACCACACATCTACAGCCATCTGATCTTTGACAAACCTGAGAGGAACAAGAAATGGGGAAAGGATTCCCTATTTAATAAATGGTGCTGGGAAAATTGGCTAGCCATAAGTAGAAAGCTGAAACTGGATCCTTTCCTTACCCCTTACACGAAGATTAATTCAAGATGGATTAGAGACTTAAATGTTAGACCTAATACCATAAAAACCCTAGAAGAAAATCTAGGTAGTACCATTCAGGACATAGGCATGGGCAAGGACTTCATGTCTAAAACACCAAAAGCAATGGCAGCAAAAGCCAAAATTGACACATGGGATCTAATTAAACTAAAGAGCTTTTGCACAGCAAAAGAAACTACCATCAGAGTGAACAGGCAACCTACAGAATGGGAGAAAATTTTTGCAATCTACTCATCTGACAAAGGGCTAATATCCAGAATCTACAAAGAACTCAAACAAATATACAAGAAAAAAAAAAACAACCCCATCAAAAAGTGGGCAAAGGATATGAACAGACATTTCTCAAAAGAAGACATCCATACAGCCAACAGACACATGAAAAAATGCTCATCATCACTGGCCATCAGAGAAATGCAAATCAAAACCACAATGAGATACCATCTCACACCAGTTAGAATGGCAATCATTAAGAAGTCAGGAAACAACAGGTGTTGGAGAGGATGTGGAGAAATAGGAACACTTTTACACTGTTGGTGGGATTGTAAACTAGTTCAACCATTATGGAAAAGAGTATGGCAATTCCTCAAGGATCTAGAACTAGATGTACCGTATGACCCAGCCATCCCACTACTGGGTATATACCCAAAGGATTATAAATTACTCTACTACAAAGACACATGCACACGTATGTTTATTGCGGCACTATTCACAATAGCAAAGACTTGGAATCAACCAAATGTCCATCTGTGACAGACTGGATTAAGAAAATGTGGCATATATACACCATGGAATACTATGCAGCCATCAAAAAGGATGAGTTTGCGTCCTTTGTAGGGACATGGATGCAGCTGGAAACCGTCATTCTTAGCAAACTATCACAAGAAGAGAAAACCAAACACCGCATGTTCTCACTCATAGGTGGGAACTGAACAATGAGATCACTTGGACTCGGGAGGCGGAACATCACACACTGGGGCCTGTCATGGGGAGGGGGGAGGAGGGAGGGATTGCATTGGGGAGTTATACATGATATAAATGATGAATTGATGGGTGCTGACGAGTTGATGGGTGCAGCACACCAACATGGCATAAGTATACATATGTAACAAACCTGCACGTTATGCACATGTACCCTAGAACTTAAAGTATAATAAAAAAAAAAAAAAGAATATCAACATATCAATATTTGGTGGACACAAACATTCAGACCATAGCACCCGGTTTCCCTGACATTACTCTCTTGCAATACCCGTCTATCAAAAGGTAGACAATAATTTTCTCATGAGTATCAGGTTCATAAACTGTCACATCTCAGGAAACCATGGCAGGGCCTGTTATTCCCTCCTAAATTCAGAAGCACCATTATCCGTCCATCAGTAAGTCTAGCCCCTCAGCCACTCTATTCCTTATCATTCTACTCTCCTGGCAGTTCTCGTACTACAGATACCACTTCTCCTTGGCATTCCTGATATATAAGTCAGTTCTTTCCTTTCTCCTCCTTTGTATACTAGTAATAGAACCTTTTATGACTCTTGCTTGAAGTTCTCATCCTCATAGCTTTGTTCTCTTTGATCTTCTGTTCCTTTAAAGTGAGGTTCCAAATTGGTCTTCTTTATGATAGACCTCACTGAGTAATGAAAATTTTCATTTTCTCTAAATATGTTTTTCTGGACTTTAAAACTAATTTAAAACTAATTCTTTCCTAAACACAGTCTTCAGGACAAAAACTTTAATCAAATAGATGTCCTCTAATATATCTTAGGTATATTAAAGTGGCTCATTGTGACATCCAACTGCTACTGGAGAAGAGCTTCAAAAAGGAATGAAGATATGAGGCCAAGGTGGGCGGATCACCTGAGGTCAGGAGTTTGAGACCAGCCTGGCCAACATGGTGAAATTCTGTCTCTATTAAAAATACAAAAATTAACTGGGCATGGGGGCACACGCCTGTAATCCCAGCTATTCAGGAGACTGAGACAGGAGAATTGTTTGAATCCAGGAGGTGGAGGTTGCAGTGAGCCAAGATCACACTACTGCACTCTAGCCTGTGCAACAGGCTTTTTAAAAAAAAAAAAAAAAAAAAGAGGAATGAAGACAGAAATTCAAAAAAAAGTGCTTAAAGTCTCTGCCCCTAAAAAGGTTATAGTCTAGTTTGGAGGAGATATATTCAGTATATGTTTTTAGAAAGTTTGGTAGTATTATGCAATGCAAAATAGCATTCATATACTGAGGCTGTAAATAGCAAAAGAGAATTCACTATCAGCAGCATCAATCTTCCTTGGCTGGAAACTAGAAAAGTCCATTGCTACCTCCTTGCTGCATTTTATAATTTACTTTGTTATTTTCCAACTGTGCTTGGCCTCAAAATGCTACTGCTGTGAAGTTAGTTTGATGAAGACAGTCTTTTCAAGTTTCCATATGGTTTCAAATTATTGCTCATCTAAGTAATAATCAGTTTGAAAAAATAAGTTTGCATACAATGCCAATTCAGCGGTGGGGAAAATGAAACGACTGACCTTTTTCTCTTGCTCCCACCCGCTCTTCCAAAACTTGTCAACCACACTTGGGAAGGAGTTCGTTCATGAGGTAGGTTTTGAGATAAAATTTAAGCCCAAGACCTTTTTAAAATGGCTAATTGTTTTCCTGTATTGCAAATAGATGTCTAGGCAATAAGTATTAATTGCATAATTTCTTATATTATTGATAATAAAGAGATGGAGGTCAGTATCAAAGTGGGGATGTAACTGGATTTGTTCAGAGTCTGGTATGATGGGTTCCTGTGTGTAGAGAGGAGGGAGCAGAGAACTGAGAATCAATGCATAGAGGAAGGACAGAACATGATATAAGTGCAGCCAAGGTAAGAAGACCAACATGGCTGGAACAGAGAATTCCTTTTGAAAAGCAGAGGGAGATTGCAAAACTGGAGGGTCTTGGCTCGTGTCCAGATGCCTCGATCTGGTGCTCAATAGAAAGCCATTGTTGACTCTGGAGCATGACATAATGGAGGCGGTGTCTTAGGAGGATGAATTGCACATTGATGTCCCAGAAGTCTTGGAGAGTAAGATCCTAGAGATCATTGCTGTGCGTTCCAAGGGTGGAAGGGAAATCACTGCAGCTGCACCCACTCTCTACTGTTGACTTCATCTTAAAGCAGTGACAAAAACCCTTGGGGGTGTTTGGTTACTTTTTTAAAAAAACATAAGCTAGTTTGAGTTGGGTTTCTGTCTCTCCAGAATCAGAATCTTAATTAATTGCTTTTTGGAGTTATATGAGTTGCCTTAGGCTTTCAAAGAGACATAATATTTTAGGAAAACAGAATTAGGAGTAGATATAGAGGCAGGAATGAATCACATGATTGTTCATGGGACAATGATTTGTCCACTTTCATGAGAACGGAGGGGTCTTCTTTGAGACCATATTGAAGAAGTTACTGGAGCCAGATGGTGGCCTCTGCTAAACCATTTCTCTAGCCTGCTATTGCTGCTGGTGTTTAGGTATTCATTTTTGCTACAGCAGTGTGCTTGAGACTCAGTGGAATTAGTTTCCAAACTGGCGGAACCTCTCCTCTGCAAAATCTGATATTCTTTTTATTGTTGACCTATTTGGGGCTCTTTGGGTTTTATTAGATACAGTTTTCTACCTGCTATCAATATAACGTCTATTATGTCTAAAACTAAATTTACAAAATCCTTCCCACCAAACTACAATTTCTCTCGTGTTCCCTATAACTGTTAGTGGCAATGCCATCCTCTCCATCCCCCAGATAATCTTGGTGTTCTCAAATGTTCCTCTCCATTGCGTGCTCTCCCTAATCATTCCAATGTTATCTCTGGATTTTCCCTCCAATGCAGTGTCTGCTTCTTGCCTTCAGATTCACCTCCCTACCTGCCTTTCTGTTTTCTCTCGTCTCTAGCTTCCACCCTCCCTTGTTCTTGTACAAATAGGAATATAGTCCTCCAGAAGCCCATAGCCCATCAGGTCCATGATGTATAAAAGGTGGGCATTTAATATCTCGTCATTTCATTCCTTCTGTTTAAAAATCTTCAATTAATACCTGCCACCAGTCAAATGAAGTCTAAAAGTAGCCTTCTCTCGTTAGGAGTCAAACTTCACAACTTAATTTCTGCTTCTTCCTGCTGCCTGTACTTCAGAAAAGAAATTACTGGATTTCCTTGTGAGAGTGACTTTTCCTTGTCTGCATATTTTGCTTCTGCCTTTCCTTGTGTTTCTCGTGACCTTATGGCATCTCTGTGAGTCCAAATTGTATGTATCCAGCTCAAATCTCAATCCTTCCACAATAATCATTGTATAACTACAGCGTTTCTTCGGGCAGAGAGGTGGCACCGATGGCTGTGATGCAGTAATGAAAGTTTTGATGTCTCCAATCCAAAGGACTGTTTTATTTTTACTGTTTTATACAACAAATAGAAATATAATTTACATTTCTCGTACTGAAATATATTTCTGACAGCTATATTTTTCTACTTAACTAGAAAAGACATAGTGCCCTCCCCATACACAAGGGTGTCATGCTTATTTCTTCCACACAACTTCTCTGAGTCTCCTCTTTACAATTAGAAGAGGTTTCTGAATTCCTTAGACACCTTCTTTATGACACAATATCCTTTATGACATGTTTTGTTCTTTATTTATGTACTAAACTTAAGTTCCCAGTAAAGCCTAAGTCCTTTGAGAACATAAAATCTGCTATGAGGTTTTACACATAGTAAGAGCTCAAACATTTGAAGATAGTAAATCCACTGATTTTTATTATCCACTTTGTACCTTACATCTTTGCTACAAGGATATGAATAAAACTTTTAAAATTGTTTAAATGCTTACCAAAATACTATAATTCATTAAAATTGTATAATGATCTCAATCCCACCTCTCCCATCCCCTATCTGCCTCCTCAGTAGCTACCACTTTTTGTTGTTGAGATAGGGTCTCACTCTGTCACCCAGGGTAAAGTGCGGTGGCACAGTCATGGCTCACTGCAGCCTCAAACCCCTGAGCTGTAATCCCAGCTACTCAGGAGGCTGAGACAAGAAAATCACTTGAACCTGGGAGGCAGAGGTTGTAGTGAGCTGAGATTGTGCTACTGTACTGCACTCCAGCCTGAGTGACAGCAAACCATTAGATAAATTGGCAAAATGTACATACAAACAACTAATTCACAAAACAAGAAAAATTTTAATAAGCGCTTAGATATATGGAAATACACTCAGCTTTACTCTTAAGAAGAAAATGCAAATGAAAACTGTAAGTGGAATATTTTTTAGCCTTTTACATTTGCAAAGATCAAAAAGTTTAGCACTAGTCATGATTAAAATGATTATTGTTATTTTGTGTGCCAGCTATTAGGTACTTCAAAATATGTATATTTTTAAGACTAACACTTTATTAGTGAGAAGATATAAACACTGTTGTATATTTGGGTGTGAATCACAAAATGTCTACTGAGGGCAATTTGGCAATAGCTGTAACATTTTTTCTATCATATACATTTTGATGCAGCAGTTCCATTTCCAGAAAATTATTCACATGTTATAAACATATAAGGACATTTGTGCAATGTTGTTAGTATTTGCAAAAGACTGGAATCCACCTATATGCCCCGTCAATAAGGAACTGGTTAGATAACAATTCATCCTCACAATGGAACTTTATGCAGTCATTTAAAAAGTATGAGGAAGATCTTTAGGTACTGACAGGGAAAGAGCACCAAGATACAATAAGTAAAAAAAAAAAAAAAAAAAAAAAAGCAAGGCATAGAATAGCATGCTATCTATCATTTGTACTTCAAAAAATGCACATGCTGATATGTGCACAGACTCTCCCAGGAAGGACACACAAGTTGCTGGGAAGAGTAGGTGCTTTTGTGGAGAGAAACTGGGTCACCATGAAACAGGGGTAAAAAGAAATTTGTTTTTCTATTTGTAACTTTTAAATGTTATACTTATGCTTATAGTACCTATTCAGAAATAAATATGTAGATAGATAAATGAAATGTGTAGTTGTCCAAACAAAAATATATGTATCAGAATTGTAAATGGAAGGTCATTCTTCTTGACTTATAAAAATCTAATTTGGGAGATTCCGAGTTTATGAAATTGGAGAAGCTGACGGGTTTCCCAGCCATCCTGTCTCCATTGCTCACTCTGGTACTTCCACACTCCATTCTCTTTCCTTCTTTTGGTCACTGTGAGGCCTCTCTTTATTTGTACTATGGCTGCTGTCCAGCCCTCTTCCATCTCTATAGCTCAGCTCTTTGCTTTCCAAAGAGTGTCTGCCAGCCATGGAGCCACTGAGCAGGCAGCTCTCTGAAAACAAACGCCTATGAGGCCCCAGATCTTGGTGAATCAAGATGCCAACCTGGTTTTCACTACAGGGTTTCAGCAACACTCTACTTTCAGAGACCCACCCATGACCACAACAATCCCATTTCCAGGAATTTATTCTATGAAGACCCTCTGATGAAACATATCTTATCTTCAAGACTCTTCTAAACCTTTGTTGGTCAAGACTGTGGCTTTAAAATGATCAGACTTCTTAAAAAATAATGGTAGATATAAAACTACCTCTACTTCTGCTACCATAAGGAAGCTTAGTGACATATTTTTATGCCTTTAGCTTAGATTAACATGTAAGTAGACTCAAACACAGGGACTCACCACTGTAAGTAGAAGGGAACACACCTTCTTGGACTGAACCACAGTGAAACACTTGTTTTCCTTCACCTGAGACACAGCTTAATCATAACTTCTGCCCTCAGCTACTTATTTACTTGGACTTGCATGTGATGGTGCCTGAATACAATACATTCCCAGCGGGAGGGGTAAAGGGCCAGTGATGTGACAAGAGAAAGGCATATTGAGTTTACCTGAAACTCACAGATACTATCTCCAGGAGGAATGATGGTTGCCTCCACATTAGAGTTCTAATTCTGAAAAATTGTGAAATCCAAATTTAAGTCATCATCAAACTAATGAGGTCTGGGAAGTGACAAATATTAGATGATTGATAGAGATTGTACAACCTGTTTTTGTATTTATAAATTGTGTAACAGTGTGTGGCAGTGTTTTCTTGAAACAAGGTTTTCCTAGCCAGCAATAAAAATATTGTCCCCTGGCCAGGAGTGGTGGCTTATGCTTTATAATCCCAGCACTTTGGGAGGCCAAAGTGGGCAAATCACTTGAGACCAGGAGTTCGAGACCAACCTGGCCAACATGGTGAAACCCCGTTTCTACTACAAATACAAAAATTAGCCAGCCATGGTGGCAGGTGCCTGTAGTCCCAGCTACTCAGGAGGCTGATGCAGGAGAATCACTTGAACCCGAGAGGTGGAGGTTGCAGGGAGCGGAGATCACGCCATTGCACTTCAGCGTGGGTGACAAGAGTGAAATTCTGTCTCAAAAAAATAAATAAATAAAAATAAAAATGCTGTCGCCTAATAGGTGAAGTCAGGTTTAGTTGTTATAAGCATGACTGTCTCACTGCTTTGAAATTTCTACTAAAAACCTTTCAGGCAGGGACCATAACTGAGGCTTAAAGTGGGTTGGAGATGGGAGGAGGAATAACCTGCCAAGGCCAAGTGAAGGTTGGTCCTGTGTCTCCAGCATCTTCTACTGCTTCTATGGATACTTAACAACCACCAGCTCACTTACCTGCCTCACCTACAAAGCTCTGAGCACCCTGACAGCAGGGACCAGTCCAGTAAATATTTGTTGAAAAAGGAGGATTGTTTTTTTTGGTTTGTTTTTTCAGTTGACTCTTTTAGTCAAAGTCCATAACAGGGCTTTGTCTTCTGGTTAAAAAATAAATAAAAACTGATTTCCTTATTTTCATGATTTAAATGAAACCTGTTCAGCTTCGTTGACCGTAGCTTTACAGTTGCTGAGAGGCCTGATTCAGCTTTATTGACTTCAAAGTTTCCAAAAGGCCTTGAGGAAGCATTCCATTTCCCCTCCCACACTGCTCACTCAAACACACGCTAGCCTCTGCTGCTTGAATTCTACATAGTTTCAGTCTGCTGCTGACAAGACCTCCAAGGTAAGGGACGCTTGCAGGAATAATCTTGCCTGTGTGAGGAATTAACTTGCTTGAGCCTGTAGCATCTTTAAGTAAGCAAAAACCTAAGATCGAATTGACCCGTTGGTGAATTTCACTTCCTCTTTGAGATACTACATAATTAATCCATATCATTCAATCTATAAATGACCACCGTGAGCAAATACTGA
Organism: Trachypithecus francoisi; assembly: GCF_009764315.1. Taxonomy (NCBI): domain Eukaryota; kingdom Metazoa; phylum Chordata; class Mammalia; order Primates; family Cercopithecidae; genus Trachypithecus; species Trachypithecus francoisi. The sequence continues at coordinate 165,849,702 of NW_022681465.1, read as the reverse complement.
GCTGAGTGCCGTGGAAAAAAAAAAACAGACATTCCCTGCCTTTGAGGAACTTAGTCTAGTGCTGGATAACTAAGATTTTTGGGAGAAAAGGTACCAGTACAAGGTATTAATTAATTAGATGCCTAGTGAGTTATAAAATCAGCAGGCAGCATAGAGACTTTTAAGCAATGTGGAAGATGTGCCCCCTGGCTAGGGCCTTCAAGGAGAGAACCAGTGCTGAAGACAAGACACAAGCTGAAGGAGAAGTAAAGTGGAGAGTATGTAGGAAAAAGGTACTTTGAGTACAACTGTATGTTCCATCCTTGAAAGACATTGTTTGAGTAGGACAATCTAGAGGCATGCACTGTAATCTTTTCAGTGCTAAGCTGAGTCCCAAAACAGGACCACCTCATGTGGTTAAGCACTTAGTCACCTGCGCTGCACACAAAAGCCTGACCAAGATGGGTCAGGGTCAAAGAGGGACTGAAATCTAGCCTCAGTTTTGCTGCCTTCTGACGTTGGTGCTGGGCCATTTCTGCCCAAAGCAAGGAGCACCTTATCTCTGCCAGGAGCACCTTTTGCAGAGTGGTTCTCTGTACACAAAGATGCTGTACAGGACAGCTCTGGCCCTCCCTCTAAGCCTTCATCTGATCCTGCATAAAATCCAGTAAATACCTGAATAAATGTTGAGATGGATTATTGAAGTTCTATACCCAGTCTCTACTTAAAGAGGGCTTCTAAAGTAGATTTCTGCCTGAATCTGTTGAAGAAGAGAGATAATGTGTGTGTGTTTTGGGGGAAGAGAAAAAAGCCAGAGATGTGCTTTAAGGCCTCTTAACTATTCTAAAATTCTTTGAGTCCACAAATTAAACATGGTGTTAAGTTTAATAAAGTCCAATTATTATTTAAACCAAAACACGGTTTTCCTAATAATATTTCAAGGCCTTGGCCTTCCGTGTACCTTTGTCACATAATGCAATTCTGTTATGGACTGAGCCCTTTTAATGTGTGTAACTGTTTTAAGTACTTTGAGAAGAATTGAAGAAATAGAAGGTTGGACCTCTGTCCTCAGATATGTATCTACTAGGAAAAAAGAAATGCTTACCACAAAATTAAGACCATCAACCATTTGGCCAGGCGCAGTGGCTCATGCCTGTAATCCCAGCACTTTGGGAGGCCAAGGTGGGCGGATCACCTGAGGTCAGCAGTTCGAGACCAGCCTGGCCAACATGGCAAAACCCCGTCTCTACTAAAAATACAAAAATTAGCCAGGCGTGGTGGCGTGCGCCTGTAATCCCAGCTACTCGGGCAGGAGAATCACTTGAACCCGGGAGGCAGTGATTGCAGTGAGCCGAGATCGTGCCACTGCACTCCAACCTGGGCAACAAGAGTGAAACTCCATCTCAAAAAAAAAAAGTAGCAACCATTTGTGGGGGTTATTAGTTAGATACCCTTGTCAGATATACCGGCCTTGATTCTGACACTACAATAGGACTCCTCGCCTAGGCTGCAATTTTCATATGCTGTGAAAAGTGGTCAGCAAAGCAACCACACAGCTTAAATTATCCAGTGGCATTTCCTGCCTGCACAGTCATATCCAGGTGAGAATACCAAATAGGTGGTAAATAAAAATGAAGATTAGCTAATTTCTCATAGCAATGCCATCTTAACATGTCTTTCTTTATGCTCAGTCTCCATGGAGTCCTCACATCCTCAGAAGTATCTATCGTTTGTGTTTTACTGAGCTGACACACCAAAGAAGTTCTGATCCATAAAAAACATTTTGTATTTTTCCTTCAACTTCCCTTCCTTTCCCACTTTCCCATTGGAAATGGTTTCCCCTGCTTCCCAAGAATCTTCACTAGCCTACTGATGGAGCCCACTTCTGCATCCCCCATGCTGGTTGTCCTCTGTTGGTTCTATGCACAAACCCTCTTGACTCACCTTCCACTCTACTCCCTTCCACCTTCTCTTTTATCTAGGTCAGACCTAGGTTTTCCAAAGCCTATTGATCATGACTGTAGGTCAACACCATCCTAGACCCCAGGGTTAGGACAAAGATGAGTAAGATTCCCACCCCACCCTGGAGCTCTCACACTGAAGAGTTAATTATGGGGATAAATGGATGAGTAGGTGGTTGTGGGGATGGATGGAGAGAGAGAACACAAAGGCTTTGCAGACAGACATACTGAGTTTGAATCTCAAGTAAGATAGACGCTAGCTCTCTGAACTTAGGCAAGATAGCAGGAGCCTCAGATTCCTCATCTATAAAATGAGGGTAGTAATTCCTACCTAGTCTGGGTGGTTGTAAAGATCAGAGACTGTAAATTGCTTAGAGAACTGCTTGGTTAAACAACATGTAAGTGACATAAGAGAAGTGCAAACAAAAGGGGTGGGGGTTCCCAGAGGGAAGGCTCACACCTGCAGGAGGCCACACATGAGTGTCTGTGTGTGTGCGTGTGCGTGTGCACATGTGCAGGGCCCTCCCAGCCTCCAGGTGATCTGACTTCCCCAGCACAGCCTATGCAGAGCAGCAGAGCTGGGCAGCACAGCCTATGCAGAGCAGCAGAGCTGGGCAGCACAGACCTGGGAGCCAGCAAGTCCACACAGTCTGGCATTTACAAGTGAAACAGGTATGACCTGCAGCTACTGCCATTGGGGCACCAGGCAAGGGGTTAGAATGGAGATTGGGAAAGGGCCTAGCTGTCAAAGTTAACTAGCCTATCAGTGGGGAATGAAAATCATTCCACTCTAGAAAACCGGGTTACTTCATCGTTTTCCTTCCAGCTACCTCTCTCTGAATGTCTAAGTTGAAGCGTTTTCCTTTCTTCTTCAGCTCAGAGGCTGAGAATGGTGTGGAGGAGAAAAAGAAAGCCTGCAGGTCGCCAACAGCCCAATCCCCTACCCCACCTGTGGAGGCCGACTCCCCAGACCAAAAGAAAATCATTAGCCTACGGTGAGTCCTCCATTGACTCTCTTTGTTCTCTTTTGTCTTTTGGGGAGAGGGCATTATGGGAGGAGCTGGGGTTTTTTGTTAAGAGTGAGGATGTATTAATACTATAGACAAATAATACTCCTGAGAAAGAAAGAAAGAATGAACATTTTTCCTCGATACCCAGGCAGCATCTTTTTCTCCCTCCTGCCCCAACCTTCAGCAGAGCATCTGCACCTTTCTGAAAGCGCTGATTTTGCTAAGTGATGAGGCCAGAGTAGCCCACTCTCAGGCATATGTTTAGAAAGCACCTGGGAAGGCTGGCCAGGTTGGAGTGTCTGCCCAGCCTTGGGTGTGCCCACCTGGTGTCTCATTTTCCTGGGGGCCATGAAAAAGCCAAGGAAAAGAATCCCCATCCCAGAGACCCATCAGGCCACCAGTTTCCTGTGACAGACGAAGAGAGGGAGGGGCAGTTTGGTTGTGGGGCTGGAGGGGAGAGGTGGTTTTGAGATGTGTAGCTGTAGCTTCATCATTCCCAGAGGCACCAACTACCGTTTGGTAGAGACTAAAGTTGCTTTGGGGCACTTAAAAGATAGCAGTTAAACCAAGAGTGTGTGATGGGGTAAGTGCAGTTTATCTAAACTGAGTAGAGAAATCATTGTTGTCCTTCACCATTATTAGAACTTTTAGAACTGCTACCTTCTACTTCTTTTGGTCTCTGCTGAAAGATTGTTAATTCCACTTTTTGCTTCCTTCCTGGCTTACCAGCCCATGTCTTCTCTCCAAATCTATGCTTCATTCAGGACCAAGAGTAAGTCTTAACTCTTCCCCAAATTTTCCTCTTCTGACTCTAATTCCCAATTATCTCTCCATCTTTCCTGCATGCTGTTTTGTGGCATCTCACTTTTTTTTTTTTTTTTTTGAGACGGAGTCTCGCTCTGTCGCCCAGGCTGGAGTGCAGTGGCTGGATCTCAGCTCACTGCAAGCTCCGCCTCCCGGGTTTATGCCATTCTCCTGCCTCAGCCTCCTGAGTAGCTGGGACTACAGGCGCCCGCCACCTCGCCCGGCTAGTTTATTTTTTGTATTTTTAGTAGATACGGGGTTTCACCGTGTTACCCAGGATGGTCTCGATCTCCTGACCTCGTGATCCACCCGTCTCGGCCTCCCAAAGTGCTGGGATTACAGGCTTGAGCCACCGCGCCCGGCCTTTTTTTTTTTTTTTCAGTCGGAGTCTCGCTCTGTCACCCAGGCTGGAGTGCAGTGGCACATTAGCTCACAGCAGCCTCCACCTCCCCGGTTCAAGCGATTTTCCTCCCTCAGCCACCCCAGTAGCTGGGACTACAGGCGTGCACCACCATGCCCACCTAATTTTTGTGCTTTTAGTAGAGACAGGGTTTCATCATGTTGACCAGGCTAGTCTTGAACTCCTGACCTCAGGTGATCCACTGGCCTCGGCCTCCCAAAGTCCTGGGATTACAAGCGTGAGCCACTGCGCCTGGCCAGCATCTCAGTTTAACCATTTTTTTCCCTCTAGTTGTTTCCCCTCAAAGCCTCACCTAATGCTTCTCTTCACAAAGGCACAAGGCACGTTATTTCTCATGTCTTTCACCACTGTTGGCTGACTACAGCAGACACCTTAAAAACACTGTTGGTTTTACTCCAGCTTCCCCAGGCTTCAGTAATACTAACACACTCTCACAGGACATGCTTGCTAAACTTCATGGGCATGTGGTCTGTGCAGCTGGAAAGGACCCACACTTGGTTTAATGCTCCCCTCTTGCTATCCAGAAATGCTTAATAATTTTTATGTAAGGGGGCCGGGCGCAGTGGCTCACACCTGTAATCCCAGCACTTTGAGAGGCTGAGGCAGGTGGATCACTTGAAGTCAGGAGTTCAAGACCAGCCTGGCTATCATGGTGAAACCCCATCTCTACTAAAAATACAAAAATTAGCCAGGTGTGGTGGTGCATGCACTCGGGAGGCTGAGGCAGGAGAATGGCTTGAACCCAGGAAGTAGAGGCTGCAGTAAGCCGAGACTGTGCCACTCCAGCCTCAGCAACAGTGTGAGACTTTGTCTCAAAAGATTAACTAATTAATAATTTTTATATAAGGGACCCCACATTTTCATGTTGCACTGGGCTTCCTGTCACCTGTAGGAAGTGAGAATAACAGGGTTGAAAAGACCCAAAGAAATCAGTATTATATACATACATACCCTGTCCACAGGGGTCAGTGTCATGCAGACGAACCCCTTATTGCTTCTGCTTTTTGAAATTATCAAGGGTAGAGCCACCCTACTTGTCATATTTGCTTGCAGGCCATGGATCTTCAAACAGTCTGATCATTTCCTTGCCCATTCCATTAACATTTATTAATTTGAATCAGTAGAGATGATGAATTCAAATCTGTGAATAGTATAAATAAAAGGTAAGTTGACATTTGTACAGATCATTTTATTTTCAAATAGAGAACAAATGTTTTTTTCATAGCTTCCAAAAAAAAGTGATCCCTAGAATTCCCTGGGAATTTACATCTGTGAATAGTTTAAATGGCCTGTGTCTGAAATTAAATTCATTTACCTTGAACAGCTGAGGGGTATTTGACCTGTGATTTGAGCACTGTGGAATCATACACTGTAGTGGCTAGAAGAGGCCTAGGACTTCATATAGTCCATCTTTTCACAGCTGAGAAAACCAGAGCATAATTCTCTAACTTCAGTCCTTTCTGTTTATCTGTGACACCCATGTACCACCTGAATTACTTCAGATTGTTCTTAAATCCACTTTGAACCAATTTTTTTTTAACTGAACCTCATTTTAAGGAATAATATCGTGAAATCATGGATTTTATGTGCCATTTCCTCTCAGAAACATTAAAGCAACTTCACGATCGTAAAACGTATTCGTATATATAACTCCAAAAATCATCCGTGCATGCTACTTTGAAGCGACTGCTTTTAGCCGTAGGGTTGAAGACACATACAAATGCACACATCTACTAAAATGGAAAACCAGGACTAGAATCGCCTTAGAAAGAAACTCCGGAGCTCTGACCTCTGTCCTTAACAGGAAAAAGGAAGATTTGGCTTCAAACATGTTTTTTTAGTTTCATTTTTGTTTTATTCTGATTTCACTTGTATTGTATTTCCACTCCGGGATGTGTTCTGCCTTTTCCTCATACCCGATTCTTGCTTATCCTCTTAGGCTCAGCATTTCAAGCCCACATTATTCTCTTGTTTTCCTCTTCTCTTTATTTACTTTTTTAAATTTAACTTTTTTATTTTTTTGAGACAGAATCTTGCTCTCTCCCCCAGGCTAGAGCGCAGTGGCGCAATATCAGCTCACTGCAACCTCCGCCTCCCAGGTTCAAGCGATTCTCCCGCCTCAGCCTCCCGAGTAGCTGGGACTACAGGCGCGCACCACCATGCCCGGATAATTTTTGTATTTTTAGTAGAGATGGGATTTCACTATGTTGGCCAGGCTGGTCTCAAACGCCTGACCTCAGGTGGTCTGCTCACCTTGGCCTCCCAAAGTGCTGTGATTACAGGCGTGAGCCACTGTGCCCGGCCTGTTTTCCTCTTCTCTCACCTCCTGTCAGACTTATTGGCTCCATACCTTCTCCTAACTGCTGTAATATTTTTTGTTTGTTTGTTTGTTTTGGTGCTAAATCATGTATTGCCTTTTTTAAAAAGTGTTTGATGCATGCGTACACAGGCGCCTTAAGGACAAAGACTGTGTTATGGGCCCCAAGAGATTTAACACAATGCCCCACTCAATTAATACTTGTTAAATATTAGTGGAATTCTGAAACAAAAATATTCTTTGATTGAACTATAGCCGCAATACTATTTAGTAGTTTGCCTCAAGTACTCCTTTTTACATACTGATTAAAATACTTTTAAAATGACATAATTATTTTCACAACTTGATCGTTATTTCACCCTCTATAAGTTACTATTTCTACAGTTTTTGATTACAGCCTGCTGAAATCCTTCCAGTGTTCTAAAGCATGTGCTGTGTAAATGCTCTCAGAGTACCATGAATGATTTTTGATATCCAGAAAAGAAAAACAAATGTCAGGTTTTCTTAAGACGATAGTATAACAATCAAGATTTATTACAATAAATTAATGAAAAATGTATCTCGTAGGCCAGGTGTGGTGACTCATGTCTATAATCCCAGCACTTTGGGAGGCTGAGGCGGGTAGATCACTTAAGTTCAGGAGTTCAAGACCAGCCTGGGCAACATGGTGAAATCCCATCTCTACAAAAAAATGAGCTGGGCATGGTGGCACACACCTGTAGTCCCAGCTACTCGGGAGGCTGAGGTGGGAGAATCGCTTGAGTCCTAGATGGGGAGGTTGCAGTGAGCCGTGATCATGCTGCTACACTTCAGCCTGGGCAACAGAGCAAAACTGTCTCAAAAAAAAAAAAATTATCTTATAGACACCCTGGACTTTCTTTCTTTAGGTCAAAATCCAGTTTTGATGGTGCCTCTTTAGCAAGTGATAAGAACGACTGTAAAACAGAAAGCAAAAATGACCCTAAGACTGAAAGAAAAAAGTCTTCATCTTCCAGCCAGGTAATTTGAGAATGGAATTTGTATTGTCTTAGGGGGTGACAAGACTATTGAAGCCAGTGACAAGAAGGAACTCAAGTATGCACCTTCCTGCTGGTCAGGACTAAGATAGGCATAGAGTTTAGACAATTTAGAGGAACAAACAGGCAGCAGTTCCTCCAGTCCATTTTTTATCCATGTTATATTCCACAACTCACTTTTCAGCACATTGCATGGTGGTGAGTTCCATGCTGTGGCCTCGAACTCTGACAAATACCCAGAGATCAGGGACCAACACAGAGTCACGTGCTTATCCAATAATTAACAAGACAAGGGGAGTTGTGACATCCTTGTACTGAAATTGAAGAGTCTGATAAGGCATCTGCCTGAATAGTAGTAGGCCAGCCAACTGCACACAGAGGAGTAAGACCTTTGAACAGGGTCAGGATTATTCTCCAGAACTAATTTTGGTTCTGCTCTAAAATACACCCAGATAGGAAACAAAACACAGTTTTATGTCATCAGAGAGTGTGATACATGTACTGGGGCCAGGAGTTTGGGTTTCTTTTAATTCTTCACCCCTCTAAATACTTGAATATGTGCCTCATAAGAGCTAAACCAAAAACCATCGGCACACCCAAGAAATTTAAATATGAAATGTATTAAAATATTATTAATATAAAATCCACTTTTGAATTTCCATGGTAGTCCCGGTAATAAATACCCTTTATAAAGGTGTTTTTTTCCTCTCCAGGATCCAATCAAGAGTCACATACTGCATGTATTTGCTATGTCTTTTCTTTTTTTTTTTTTTTTCGAGACAGAGTCTTGCTCTGTTGCCCAGGCTGGAGTGCAGTGCCATGATCTCAGCTCACTGCAACCTCCACCTCCCGGATTCAAGTGATTCTCATGACTCAACCATCTGAGTAGCTGAGATTATAGATGTGCACCACCACACCCAGCTAATTTTTGTATTTTTAGTACAGACAGGGTGTTGCCGTGTTAGGCAGGGTTCCCGGCCTCAGGCGATCCACCCACCTCTGCATCCTGAAGTGCTGAGATTAGGAGCATGAGCCACCGCACTCAGCCTGCTGTGTCCCTTTTAATTGAAATCAGCCCCACTACCTCTTTTGCCAATTTTTACATTGACATTTTTGAAGAGTTTATGGCCTAGCATATTTTAAATCAAGCATGCAACCATGGCTCACTGTAGCCATTGAAAACAAAGCTCCGTGAAGCCATGGAACACCCAGCTTTAATCAAGGTATCTTTCTACAAGGTGTTTCTCTATAAAATAGCTGACTTGCAGGGACCATCTATCGTCTTGACGACCTGGTCTGTAGTTCTTTATGGTAAAAAAAAAAAAAGGCCAGTTTTGCCATTGAGACCACTCTCGGTTTGGATAATATGCCATCCAGGGCCTCCTACCCATTCTCCTTATAAGAATTTTTCTTCAGAAGTATCGTATGAGGCAGACTGATGCTGTGGAGAGAGGATCCAGTTATACCCCGTAGCTCACTGCAGGCTTGAACTCCTGGGCTCAAGAGATCCTCCTGCCTCAGCCTCCCAAGTAGCTAGGACTACAGGCACATGCCACCACATCCAGCTGACAGTTCTACTTCTTAATAGCTGTATGATGCAGATGAAAGTGTTTTACAATCTGTACATTGCTGGCTATCCATTGTTATTGTCACAGTTGTGAAAACAGATCCCTTGAAAATGAAGTGATTTGCAGCTTTCATAGTCTTGGGCTTTCTGCTGCCCTGGAGAGTGAAGTCTTTGTATGAAATCCTACTTGTCTTGACATCCTGCTCCTGTCACTGGCTAAGGAAATGCCTTCACAATAATACAGCAGGAAGAGTGGCCATATGTTGCCTTAGACTATAGGTCCTTTTTGTGTATTATCCCATTTAAGCCTTATGCATACCTTGAGGCAGGTACTGTTTTTGCCCTGTGGTACAGAAAAGGAAACCAAGGCCCAGGGAGATTAAGGGACTAAGCCATGGTCACACACCAAGAGCTAGAGCCACTACAGCCAAGACTTCAACTCAGGTTTACCTGACTAGAAAGCTTTGAACCACTGTACGCTTCTGAGAGTACTTACTGGTACGTTTAGTACCTGGGATCCAGTACCCTCTCTAATGAGATTCCTTAGAATTTCATCCCCTTTTTGATTAGGGACATCCTTGTCCAGCCCTGTTCCCTCAGCAGTAGGCTGACCAGCAGCTGCATCATTATATCCAACCAGCAAAGCATTAAACTTGTTAGAAAATGAAACTTGTGTGCCCTGACTTTCACTGTGTTTTACTGAAGGCTTGTGTCAGAGACTGTAAGATCAGTGAGAAGGAATTTCTAAAGATACTATTAAGGGAGGGAAAATTTGTTGTTGAAATTGAATTTGTGATGTTTCACAAGAAAGTGAGAGTGGTGATGCTTGTATTTTGTTCTCATTGTAGTACAAGGCCAATATGCACTTTCACAAGTTGTTTCTTAGTGTCCCAACGGAGGAACCACTGAAGCAAAGTAAGTTCTGACCTGTTTGACTTTCTAAGCTATATATTTGAAAAGTTGATCATTAGTTTTGGGGAAGAAAGAGGGCATAGTCTATGGACTGAGTCACCAAGGGGATCAGGTTTCTGAAAGTCATAACATAACAATAACACCAGCTTCAATCAGCTTTCACCAGGCAGCGTGAAAAGATCACAAAGGACAAAAAGAAACAGTTCTCCATGGAGTATGGAGTCACCCAAGATGGTTCCATGATACCCTTCCCTTCTTTATTTATTGCTGAAATACACATGCTTACATTGCTTTAAGATTTGGGATAACAAGCCTGGGGCAAGAGAGGCCACTAGGAGAAGACTAAAAGAAAACTCACATCCTTAGACATGGACAGACGTGCTGATGCCACTATGAAGGGTGTGATGGTCACCTAAATATCTTGCCCAGCATGCTAGTTAAGCATGCCTACTGGGCTCTGCAGTGATTCATCAAGGGGCCCAAAGTTCCATTCTAGCCTCTCTTGATGTGCAAAAGTTGAGGCAATATGCTGGGTTCCTGCCATGACCTTCAGACAGAAGGTGTGGGTTATATGCTCTTCCCCTAGTGAGGCCATCTATTTCGAAAACAGTCATTAGTGAAAATACTGGGGAAAAGGGGAACAGGTGTACTAATATCAGCACATGATAGAGGAGACTTGTAAAACCCCATTCTTGGTCTCTCAGGTACAATGGTAGATTTGCCTTTTCATTCTGATATTTATACTGAAGTTGGTAAGACTTTGAATTTAAAAACAAATTGGTCGCCACAGCTTGCTTTCCATAAAGATGACAGAAGAAGAGGCAATAAAACTTTTAAGTATGAATGTATTCTCTGCCCATCCTTGAGTCACCAAAATATATACACGGTTTTTATTTTAAATGGAAATTCTAAATGATGCTGTACCTGTGTGTATTCTCCCAGGCTTTACCTGTGCTCTACAGAAAGAAATACTATACCAAGGAAAGCTCTTTGTATCAGAAAACTGGATTTGTTTTCATTCCAAGGTCTTTGGAAAAGACACAAAGGTTGGTATAATTTAAAAAAAAAAAAAAAAAAACACGCTAACCCTATACTTTATTGTATATGGTAAATATTAATCGTCTTAAATTTAGCTATATTTATAGATATTTGTATTATGGTTATTCTTTTATGCCAAGTTTCCTTTGTTGTAATTCCAAATACTGCAGGTTCTAAATGCCTCCAGATGACACTAACTTCTCTTTTTCCCTAAACACTATTTTCTCACTCATTTCTTTATATACATATACCTCATATATACACATGTACCTCACCCATAGCCATACCCTAAATCCTTTTTACTCAGATGTCACCAGCAAACTCTCAAAGTTGTTTATCTGGAGGGTGTGCCATGATTTTCAAAGACATACGTTTAAACCAAAATCATGTCTTTTAAGAAACATCCATTTTTATACCATATTTATACCAGTTATCAGTGATGTCTACGACAGCAGGCCAATAAATAAACTACTTATTAGCACTCCCTTTGTACCCTCACCAGCACAAAATGAGCAGGAAGTGGAGCAGTTAAGGCCTAGCCTGGGGAAGTCAGACACCCTCGATCCCAAGTGTACTCTGATATGACATCTTTTCATTATTATTAAACACAGATTTGGGGGAGTAGAAACACATGACACCCTGAGACATTAAGGAGAACAGCCTAAAGGAATTGGCACTGCCCTCTAAACTGGGGACTGTGGGACTGTGGCCTATCAAGGAAAAGATAATTCTATCCCACTGACTTTTTTTTACCTTTGAGCTACGATGTCACATCACAGTTCATTCAGGCCTCCAGAATAACACCAGAGAAACACTTCTTGGGTTTGCATGACCTCAGTGAGTTTTCAGTCATTCTGATTCATGAGTATGAAGAAGCAACTCTCATAGTCATGAAGTCGCTGATTAAAACATCTTTTTGTTTTGAGTGGTAGACGTACCTTATTTAAATATTCTCTCTAAAACCACTGGCAATTGCATAAAGACCACTTAACAAATCTAATAGGAATATTTTCTTTTGTTGGTGTTGGAGCTGAAGACTAGCATACTATTCTTTAGGTAAAACATATTCTTTTTATATTGATTTTTTATCATATAGAGCTATGTTTAGATAAGCATTATTTGATTGACAGTATTATCTGAATCAGTGTAATACAAAGCAACATGAAGCAGTATTTCACCTATTTCTACATTTCTGGATTAAAGGTCTTGTTCATGGAATGGGGAAGGGGATTGGGTAGTACTGATCAATGTGATATAGTTCTCAGGAATTCATATAGAGCCAACATCTCTGAGCAGAGCAGCAGGGACTGAAGACACTAATGAACAAAGTATTAGTCTTTGTTAAGCGGCTGGGGGATCCACAAAGGCAGTCAGTGCACTTTCAAGCTGATATGATTCTAGCAATGGTTTTAAAGTTCTACTTCTACCTAAGAACTGATAAAAAGAAGTTAGAAGAAGTGACCCTGGTTTTTTGAAGACATGTATATACTAAGATTGCTTTTACAGTGTGTAACCTACAGAGGCAGGAGACTGAAAATTAGCAGGGCATGGGAATAAGAACCATGATAGTGACTTGTATGTTCCATCCCTTCTAAGGATGGTGTCAAAGGAGATTTGGGCTTCAGAGATGTTGCAGAATTTCCTCACTGCCAATGGACCTCAGTCCAGCATGATCCAGTATGAGCTGAAGGCACCCAAACAATTGCTCTACCGTGGGAACTTTCTAATCAAGTTCCCCTTCTAAAGCAGTTTACCCTGGAAAAATGTTACCATTATGCTGGAAAAATATTATCATTTACCCTGGAAAAATATTAATAAAGTGTAGCCTTAATTTAATCAGGACCTATTTAGTCAGCCTGTTGGTATTTTCAGATGCTAGTAAAATTAGCATGCATATATCACATTCTGTCTAGGCTCAAACTGAAAAGTGATTTAAGCTTTATTTTACAAAGGTTATCTGGTTGTAATTTTATACTCATGAAGCAATTGATTGAAAACTTTCTTAAGGGTGTTCCATGCCTTAGATTATGAAAAATCTAAATTTATAGCCCTTTGTCACTGCATGTTTGTATTGCTGCTGCTCAGAAACAAAATTAGACTCATTTTTTTAAAATCATGATCTAAGTAGATCTCAAATTCTTTTTTTCCAAATTTATCCCAACTTGTAAGTTCTGAATTGCCTCCTGCCTTTGAAAAATATTGTGAGTGGAGTTCTTTGGCAAATAGTTTTTAGAAAATGTCTCAATTGGATTACTCCTTGTTCTTCCATAGTCTTCCTGCCTAGATCATTGAGGGCAATAAATAAGCCCATCTCATAAACCCAGATGTGAATGTAAATATTCAAAATTAAAAGCTCATTTTGCAGTCAGGCACAGTGGCTCACACCTGTGATCCCAGCACTTTGGGATGCCGATGCGGGTGGATCACCTGAGGTTGGGAGTTCGAGACCAGCCTGACCAACATGGAGAAATCCCGTCTCTACTAAAAATACAAAATTAGCTGGATGTGGCTGGGCATGGTGGTTCACACCCGTAATCCCAGCACTTTGGGAGGCCGAGGCGGGCAGATCACCTGAGGTCAGTAGTTCGAGACCAGCCTGACCAACATAGAGAAACCCCGTCTCTACTAAAAATACAAAATTAGCCAGGCATGGTGGCACATGCCTGTTATCCCAGCTACTCGGGAGACTGAGGCAGGAGAATCCCTTGAATCTGGGAGGTGGAAGTTGCGGTGAGCCGCGATCGCACCACTACGCTCCAGCCTGGCCAACAAGAATGAAACTCCATCTCAAAAAAAAAAAAAAAAAATTAGCCGGGCGTGGTGGCGCATGTCTGTAATCCCAACTTCTCAGGAGGCTGAGGCAAGAGAATCTCTTGAACCTGGGAGAAGGAGGTTGCCGTGAGCTGAGATCGCACCACTGCACTCCAGCCTGGGCAACAAGAGCAAAACTCCATCTTAAAAAAAAAAAAGCTCATTGTGCTTGCTTCCTTCAAGCTGGCAGTACTTACATAAAGCACATCTCTTCTCCATTTTCTCAGAATATGTGAGGCATTTTCAAGAAGTAGATGTTCAAATGAGTATGAGCTCCTAGGGAAGGAGGGAGTCAGATCATTTTACCATGGCTGTCTGCAACTCTATTTTCAGGGATTGAAGTGATGGTGATCCATTTTCCTTTGAGATCAAATTTGGTTGGAGAGGTGTAACATAAATTATCATGAACTTCTGTTCTTTGTGCCATTTGATACATTCTTACAGCACATTGTATTGAAAAGAACCCACATTTTGAATCAGACTGGCTTGAGTTCCATCTTTGTAACTTCTTATGTATGATATGCACCTCTCTAAATATATTTCTTTATTTCTTATAATATTGACTATGTAGGATCATCATAATTAAATTCTATCTGGTAAACAGGTACCAATAATCGTAGCTTCTATAGTTACTGTTGTTGTTATTCTTTGTTGAACCAGAAAAGTATTTAGGGTTCTTCTATTTCACTCATCCTGATTTCATAAACAAGTGAGGAGGTAAATGAAATTTTTATTCATCCCTAGGCATTTTGCATATATTATCTTACTTAATCCACAGAAAATCCTGAGAAGTAGATGAGACTATCTCCAATTTATAAATCAAGAAACTGAGGCCTAGAACAGATGGCTTACAAGGGGGAGTAGGTCATGTAGATACAGGTTGAGTATCCCCTATCCAAAATGCTTGGGACCAGAAGTGTTTTGGATTTCAGATTTTGCAATATCTGCAAATATATAACTGACGGAGCATTCCTAATCCAAAAATCCAAAATCTGAAACGCTCCAGTGAGCATTTCCTTTGACCATCAATCCATCAATATCAGCATTCAAAAACTTTTGGATTTTGGAATAGTTTGGATTTCTGATTTTCAGATTAAGGATGCTCAACCTGTAGTAACAGAACTAAGCCAAGTTGGGAGGCCAAGGCGGGCGGATCACAAGGTCAGGAGTTCCAGACCATCCTGCCTAACACGGTGAAATCCCATCTCTACTAAAAATACAAAAAAATTAGCCAGAGCGTGGTGGCGGGCGCCTGTAGTCCCAGCTGAGGGAGAAGAATGGCGTGAACCTGGGAGGCGGAGCTTGCCGGTAGCTGAGATGGCACCACTGAACTCCAGCCTGGGCGACAGAGCTAGACTCTGTCTCAAAAAAAAAAAAAAGAACTGAGCCAAGAATTCAGGTCCCAGGTTTTCTCTCGAGTGATGGTCCTATTATACCAGTGCTTTTTAACATTTTCCCCGCAACATGCTCCTAAAGACAGAGGAGAGTGGGGCATGTGGAAGTTAGCCCAAAGTGGGTGACCACAAGCTTGAAATTTCTTTAGAGCCTTGGGCTTATCTTTAAAATGAATATACATTTTGCATTCTATTTCCATGTCTGAAGATAAAGGTTTCCCACCCAGATCTTCAGTCCAATCGATGATTCAGATTTATCCTCCGGCTCAGTAAGCACCATTTTGAGGAGCTCAGTGACACGTTCCTGCTACTCTGTAAGATTGACTTTTCTTCATGGAGGCTGGGGAGCTTGCTGCTGGTTTTGATTTCTGTTTACTTTTTTTCTTTTTTTTTTTCCTTTAATGTGAAGATTCGAAGTGCTGTTCTGTCAAGTCTGAACTGGCATTAACTTGCTGATTCTGTTTCAGATCTCTATTCCAGCTTTCTCAGTAACCCTAATAAAGAAAACCAAAACTGCTCTTCTCGTGCCAAACGCCCTGATCATAGCGACGGTCACAGACAGGGTGAGTATGCAGCAGAGTGAGGGCAGCTTCGCTTTGTCCTCCTGCTCTGGGCTTTGCTGCCTGAGGGGCCTCTTGCCAAGGACCAAGACTCCAAACCATAAATATCTCCTTTGGTGAATCAGGAAAATTCTATAAGACTAATTTTAAAAATTATAGCCTGTAGACATTCATGTAGTGCTGTTTCCCTTCACAAGGTGATTTATTCTCATAGAAGTGTTGCCAATTTTGAATTTCCTGCTGACTTAATTATACTTGCCTGACCAAGGTCAAAAAAATAAAAGTATTTCTCAACTTCAGCTAGGTCAGGCTAACATCTGCTAGATCAGGCTAAACTGGTATATTCAGTTCCTTTAATAGTCTTAAGAAGAAAAAAATTAAAAAAAAAAAAAAAAAAGGGAGGCCAGGCCTTTAATCCCAGCACTTTGGGAGGCTGAGGGCTGAGGTGGGAGAATTGCTTGAGCCCAGGAGTTGGGGACCAGCCTAGGCAACATGGTGAAACCCCGTCTCTACAAAAAATATAAAAATTAGCCAGGTGTGGTGATGTGTGCCTGTGATCCTAGCTACTTGGGAGGCTGAGGTAGGAGGATCACTTGAACCCAGGAGGTAAAGGCTGCAGTGAGCCATGATTGTGCCACTGCACTCCAGCCTGGGCAACAGAGCAAGACCCTGTCTCCAAGAAAAAGAAAAAGGAGAAGACCAGGCATGGTGGCTCACACCTGTAATCTCAGCACTTTGGGAGGCCCAAACGGGTGGATCGCTTGAGTCCAGGAGTTCAAGACCAGCCTGGGCAACATGGCAAAACCCTCTGTCTTCAAAAAATACAAAAATTAGCTGGGTGTGGTGGCACATACCTGTGATCTCAGCTACTGGGGAGGCTGAAGTGGGAGGATTGTTTGAGCCTAGGAGACAAAGGTTGCAGTGAGCTGAGATCGAGCACCACTGCACTCCAGCCTGGGTGACAGAGCAAACCTATCTCAAAACAGTAATAAATATATATAAAGAACAAGAACAACAAAACACCACCTTACTGACAGGGTGAGGCAAGCAGGTTGATAGTGAGGAGTTCCTGGTGTGGGGGTGGCCAGCCTCCCCATAACCTCAGTCAATACCTCCCTAGAGCCATTCTAGATAAATAAAACTTGCACCTGCTCTGCAACTGCAGGTGCGGGATCAGTTTTTAGACCTGCTTTACTAACAGGTTGCCTCAACTACCTTCTATATAGAAATTCCAGAGCTGAATTGACTATTGTGCTACCCCAGACATGTGCAATCAGAAAAATTTACATTAAAGTGGTGTTTATTTCAGCTTGGCAAGAAAGAGGGAGTGGAGTGGTTACTTTTCACGTGAAATTTTTTTAATCTGTTACCTATTATTTCTATGAAAGCATAAAATCTACATTCTACAGATTTCATTTCTCCTTTTTCCTTTCTTCTTTTTTCTTTTTTTAATAGAGATGGGGTCTTGCTATGTTGCCAAGGGCTGGTCTCAAATTCCTGGGCTCAAGTGATCCCCCGCCTCAGCCTCCCAGAGTGCTGGGATTAGAGGCATGAAGCAACGTGACTGGCTATACATTTCCTTTCTAACCATACTAGAAAACTTGTAGAGAGAAGAAGAAAGAAGGAAAGATAAAAGAGACCGTTCTGATAAGCTAGAAGATATGTTAATATCTATTTGGGGATCTTTTAAAAATACTAATAGCCAACAGTCATCAGTATTTCCTCCCTGTCAGGCCATACACTAATGCCTTTCTTACATTTTCTTGCTACCACCCTGTCATGGATAACTGTTATTAAGCAAACTGAAAGTTAGAGGGGTTAAGCAGTTTTCCCAATGTCACCCACTTAGTGTCAGAGCCAGACTTTGCAACTGGATCTGCCTGATGCCAGAACCCACAATATTAATTACTTTGGAATGTAGTACTTGCTTGGAAATAATTCAAGTTCCCTCATTGGTAAATGAGAAGGATAATCACAAACTCACGGAAAGGAGGTCTGAAAACATTCTATGGCATAGATAGATGGAAAAAAAGTAGATTTTTATATTTTCTGAACATATTGTTTATGGTAAAATCATTTTTCCTCATGTCATTTGCCTTCACGATTCGTCTAGCTTTGATTTTACTTCTTTCCCATGGCTCACTTATAAGTCTCCACTAGAAAATCTCCATATTTGTACAAGGAAGAATCTGGAAGTGGCATGAAAGAGAGCTAGCCTATTAGAGCCACTGGGAAGTTTTCAGTGGAAATCTAGGTCAGAGCAGAGAAGGCGGACCCTCGGGAATTGTTAAATACCCTTAACAACAAAAACAGAGGGAGAGAGATTTTAAAGGGGATCCAGTGAATGTCACTAGCCTTTTCTTAATGTCCAGGCCTTTTCTTCTCTGGGCTTGTTTGAGGCACCAATGACAGGCTTCTGGAGCCTTCATTTTGCCCTACATGTATTTATTACTCTTAAATTGGGTTTGAAAATTTTGTTTTTATGGGAGAATGTTTGCTTTATTCCAGAAATGGAATAAAAATGGAATGTTTGGGTGAGAGGAATGAGAATATAGATCAAAGAGAGGTCCATGTTGTTTGAAAGTGAAAAAGCTGTATACAGATACTTTTCTGAACTCTCAGCTCTCACTTCTCATCAGGTAATATCTATTCATAATTATCCTGTTTTGTTTTTCAGTACATATTTGTCTCCTTACTCTCCAGAGATTCAACTTACAAACTACTAAAATCTGTGTGTGGACACTTAGAAGTGAGTATGATGTCCCTGAGCCTCAATTACTATCTCTCTTCTGTATTTCTTATGGTTTCATAGTTAATCTGGTTTTTCGCTTTGTTCCAATAATTTCAGAATACAAGTATTGGTAACAGTCCCAATCCATCTTCTGCTGAAAACAGTTTCCGAGCAGACCGCCCGTCATCTCTGCCTCTGGTAAGTTGCCTATGTAACTATCTAAATGCAAAAGAAAGGGAATATGTCCCACAGTTACACTTGTGCTTACACCATGACCAGGGTGTGGGAAGAGCTTAGGACCAAAATATTTGAGGTACAGTTGAAGAAACAGGGCATATCTGTCTTGAAGAAGAGGAAACCATAGTAGCCATAAACTTTTTCCAAGTAATTGAAGAGTTGTCCTGCAAAAAGAAAGGAACACCTAGTAGACTGTCTTGGTGAGTTACTGGTCAGTGAAGGCATTCATAAAGTCTTGCTCTGTTTGCCTGTCTGTGGGGAAAAGAAAGAGAGATCAGCCTGTTAGGACAAGGTTGGGGGTAGGGTCACAGATTAACAGCATCTCAAATACAGAACTAAATGGAGTCTCTTATGTCTACTTCCTTCTATATAGACACAGTAACAGGCTGATCTCTCTTTCTTTTCCCCACACCTGTCCATATTGGTTTAGAGGGATTCACAAATCTGTTTGAGGTAGGACTGAGTCATCCCACAAATCCTTAGATGTCTTCTGTGTTCAAGGCACCATGCTAGTGCACGCTGTAGGATACCAGGAAAAATTAAAACTCATTCATGCCTTCAGAGACTTCACAACTTAGAAGAGAAGACAAACATGCTCAGAATTAACTGTTAAAAAAAAAAAAAGAAAGAAAAGAAAAGAAAGCTATAAAGCCCAAGTGACAGGTAAAGACTGATTCATTCCCTTAGACTTTGTAAACTGTAGAGAAAATCTCCAGTGGGAAGTAGACCCCTCTGTTTGTGTAAGATTTGTACCCATAATGGTTATAATGTTTTCCCAAGAGAGTTCCAACCATATCATTCAAATGATTATGAATATTCAACATTAATGAAGCAATATGAGCTCATGGTTTCAACATCTCCCACAAATCTTTTTTTGAGAACAGTTTAAAAGTAATGGGATTGAACGCGTATTCACACAAACACTTGTACGAGAATGTTAATAGTGTTATTCGTAATAGCCGAAAGGTGGAGAAAAGCCTAATGTCCATCAACTGATTAATAAATTTTTTAAATACCCATACAATGGGATATTATTCAACCACAAAAAGGAAATTAAGGGCCGGGCGTGGTGGCTCACGCCTGTAATCCCAGCACTTTGGGAGGCTGAGGTGGGCAGATCATGAGGTCAGGAGTTCGAGACCAACCTGGCCAACATAGTGAAACCCTGTCTCTACTAAAAAATACAAAAAATTAGCTGGGCCTAGTGGCGGGTGCCCATAATCCCAGCTACTCAGGAGACTGAGGCAGGAGAATTGCCTGAACCTGGGAGGCAGAGGTTGCAGTGGGCTGAGATCGCCCCATTGCGCTCCAGCCTGGAGGATGGTGCAATGAGACTCCATCTAAAAAAAAAAAAAAAAAGAGGGAAATGAAGTACTGATACCAGTTACAATATAGCAACATGGATGGACCTTGAAAGCAGCATGCTAAGTGAAATAAGCCAGACTCAAAAGGCCACATACTCTATGATTCCCTTTATGTGAAATATCTTGAACAGGCAAATCCATAGGGACAGAAAGTAAACTAGTGGTTGCCAGAGAATGGGGTGAGGGAGAAATTGAGAGTGACTGCTAATGGGTATGGGCTTTCTTTGGGGGGTGATGGAAATATTTCAGAACAAGATTGTAGCCATGGTTGTACAACATTGTGAATATTCTAAACACCACTAAATTGTATACTTTTAAATGGTGGATTTTGTGTTACCTGAATTTTATCTCAATTTCTTAAAAATCTACCTTGAAAAACAGTAGTGGGAAGCAGCACAAAATATAATGTAACACATATGATTTGGAACCCAAGAAACCTGGTTTTAAATCTGGGCTCCACCCAGCTATGTTATATCATCAGGCAAGCTCTGTAACTGCTTTGACTCAGTTTCTTCATCCATTAAAATGCCAGCTTCATGATGTGGCTGTGAAGATTAAATGCAATCATGTATGTAAGGAGCTTTGCATACTGCCTGATACAAGATAGGCATTCAAGAAATCATTAAATTGAAGAAATTTTCAATTTTCCTTCTCCTATAAATCCTTGTATGAAATTGAAGTGAGTGTTGAGATGAACAAAAGACAGCTAGTTCATGGTGAAAGGTTGGTAATTTGCTTACAAGATGAGTCTCTTCTTCCTTTGGCAGCTGACTAAATTGTTAAAAGCTCAGCCTAATTGTACCTTTGCCAGGACATTTTAATGACACCATTTGTCTCTTCCGTTCTTAAGCACTTTGGGGAACCAATAGAATACAAAGTAGAATGTCTGTGCTTTTTCCCTTACTCCTCCATCATCTTTCTAAAATGTAAATGTACTATCACTAACCCTGTTTTGATTTAGTTGAGGGAATAAAAAAAGCTGAAACTTTACTTTCAGGGCCTAATTTGCTAAAGCCATTTTTCCTTTTCTGTTTCCAATACTTTTTTAAAATAAAAAAAACTATAATTTTGTAGTATCTTTCTGTCTACATATTTGAACTTGGATTTAAAGCTTTCTATTTTTTTCTCTTCTATATGTATATAGTAATCAGGTTTTCTCATTACAAAGTGCTAATGAAACCTCTTCAGCTTCACACTGGAAGCTTCTCAATTATTAGCATTCTGGGTGTTTTTCCAGACGTTTGTTGTTTTAAACAAGTTGGCCGCTGTTTGTTGACAGAATTTTAACTGCCCGAAAAATCTGTTTCAGCAACCAGATACTCGGCGCTCTGTTGGGAAAATCCCAGTCATATGGGGTAATCCTTCCTTCTATTCTATGTTTTATAGGTCAGGCCTAGGTGAAAGGGCTGGGAGTTACAAAGGCCTGCCTGTTTACTAAGGGAAAATCAGCCTGTCTTCATTTCACTGTTTCCTTTCAGGATTTCAATGATGAATTCTCAGATCTGGATGGAGTGGTTCAACAAAGAAGGCAAGACATGGAAGGATACAGCAGTTCTGGTTCTCAAACTCCTGAATCTGAGAACTCTCGAGGTTTGGGAAATTGTTGTATTTTGACTAAAATTTAATTCCCCGCAAAACATCCTCACCCAACCCCCTTAAAAAAAAAAGAAAAGAAAGAAAGAAAAGAAAGAAAAAAAAGCCACATTGTCTTCCTGGCTAAAAATCAGGAATGGAATCTGGAGAAAGGATACCTTGAGAGTTTGAGGGAGAAGAATTGCCTATGTGGTAAAAATTCGTTTCCTTTTATGCACATTTAACAGAGGTCTCTTAAATAGACCTAATATTAGAGTAGTTGAGAGAGAGAAACATAATATTTTCTTCCCTCTTTTTTTTTTTTTTCTGTTTGTTTGTTTGTTTTTTTGAGACGGAGTCTCTCTCTCTGTTGCCCAGGCCTAAGTGCAATGGCGCGATCTTGGCTCCTGCAACCTCCACCTCCCGGGATCAACCGATTCTCCTGTCTCAGCCTCCCAAGTAGCTGGGATTACAGATGTGTGCCACCAAGCCCGGCTAATTTTTGTATGTTTATAGTAGAGACGGGGTTTCACCATGTTGGTCAGGCTGGTCTCGAACTCCTGACCTCGTGGTCCACCCACCTTGGCCTCCCAAAGTGCTGGGATTACAAGCGTGAGCCACCGTGCCTGGCCTATTTTCTTCCCTCTTATTTCAACAGTATTTTCAATTGTTATAGCCAAATTATCTATGTGAGTTAGTTGGAAAATGAAAGACTATCCTTATATCACTTTATTACTTATTTGCTTAAGCATTCAGTTTCAGCCCCCAGCCACCGCAGTTAACTTGTGAGATGATCCATTCATGTTCTTGACCATCATGCATGTTAAGGGATTGATTTAGTTGGTGATTAATCCTGTTTTAAATACATTGGAGAGAAAACTTACCCAGCTCCATTTTGGCTTAGTAGATTTCCATGTGACAGAATCCCAAACAGTTCTGAATGTCTCCAAGGGAGAAGCAAAGCCAACTCGGGCAGATGCCCATGTGAACAGAGTACCTGAGGGAAAAGCCAAGAGTCTCCCTGCACAGGGTAAGGAATGGAGGTCTTGTGAGGGGGTTTTTTAGAAGGGTTGGAGATGTCTGTTTGTAACGTTTTTTTTTTTTTTAGACAGCGTCTTGCTCTGTCACCCAGGCTGCTGCAGTGCAATGACACGATCTCGGCTCACTGCAACCTCTGACTCTTGGATTCAAGTGATTCTCATGCCTCAGCCTCCTGAGCCGGCTAATGCTTGGCTAATTTTTGTATTTTTAGTAGAGACAGGGTTTCACCATGTTGGTCAGGCTAGTCTTGAACTCCTGACCTTGTGATCCACCTGCCTCGGCTTCCCAAAATGCTGGGATTACAGGCGTGAGCCACCACGCCCGGCCTATTTGTAACTTTTAAAGGGTCCCCATGTTTCGCCTTATGACTGCTCTTCATGTTCCCTTTCCTCCGTTTGTATTCTAGGTCTTTGCATATTAATTCACTGATTCATTTAGCAAACAGTACCCAGTTCCATGATTACAGTGGGGGATACAAAAGTGAATAGCCTTCATGGAGGTCACTTCATGATTCTGAATACATGAGATTATGTTTCAAAAATTTCTGTTACTGTAACCCCAGCACTTTGGGAGGCTGAGGTGGGAGGATTGCTTGTGTCCAAGGAGTTCAAGACCAGCCTGGGCAACATAGGGAGACCCTATCTCTACAAAAAATTTAAAAATCAGTTGGGTGTGGTACATGTTTGTAGTTCTAGCTACTTGGGAGGCTGAGGCAGGAGGATTGCTTGAGGCCAGGAGGTCAAGGCTGCAATGAGCTGTGATCACGCCACTGTCACCTGAGCAACAGAGTGAGACTGTCTCAAAAAAACAAAAAATTTCCAGTAAAACTCAAATTTCTTACTTGTTATTCTAATAACTAGCTATACTGGTAAGAGAGCAAGGATATTGTTATATTGTTCACCATTGATTCCAGCACAATGCTTGACACAAAGAAGGCTGTGGATAGGTGTGTAAATCAATGAATTGTGTTGGAAGGAATTGTAACTACTGGTTAAAATGACAACTGGGAGGCTTCAGTGGATATTTTCTCTGATTTCTTTTACCTGGGAATAATTACCGCTCTCAAGTACCCTATAGGGATATTGCTGGATAAAAGAAGTGTGTTATGGTTTTAAACAGTTGTTTTTTGTTTTCCACCCAACAGGTCTGTCAGAAACTGTTGGAATCTTACATAAAGTCAAGTCTCAGAAATGTCCAATGCTTCACCATATTCTTATATTCTATGCAATTGTGTAAGTACATGAATTTACTGTGACTATCTCTTCACATTGCCAAGACCTACTGTCAATCTCAATTGTCTGAAATCTTTACTTTGATAATTTCTGTCTCCTACTTCAGCTTTTTTTCCTTAGGCTTAGGTCACATTTTCGTGGTTGTGCCAAACCCTGCAGAGGACTAAGTTCTGAGTGGGTACCATTAGTTGGGAAATTGCTCTGTAAATTATAAAACATATTTACCCTTGTTATTGTTTTTTTTTTTGACATATAATCAGTGTACATATTTATGGAGTACATAGTGATGTTTTGATACATATAATGTATACTCATCAGATCTGGGTAATTAGCATATCCATCACCCTTATCATCTCTTTGTGTTGAGAACATTCAATATCCTCTTTTAGCTATTTGAAACTCTATCATTGTTAACTTTAGTCATTCTACAGTGGTATTCAACACTAGAACCTATTCCTTCTATCTAGCTGTAATTTTGTTTTGCCATCTGTCCCATGTCCCCTGAACAGGGGCCAACACAACTTGAAAATGTTATCCTCATCCCCTTTACCAAAAATGTAGACATCGACTTTTTTAACTTCCAGTGTGTAACCGATTGTTCTTCTGAAAATAGCCTGACCCAGTTCTAGGTTGTTCCTCCCAACCAAGGAAAATATGCCCAGTCTAGTTTCCAGATAAAGGAGGGAGTCACCAGAGAACACGACTGGGGACTGTCTGCCCAGGCTCTTCTAGCAGAGGACGGTAGTACCACAGGGAGGAGGAACGCTGGCTCGGTACTCCAACTTGGGTCTGGCTCTGACCAATGCTATTAGAAGGGCCATTATTTGCAAACTGAGGGACTTGGGCTAGAGGATTTTAAGTCTCTTCTAGCTGTAAGTTTTATAACAAGCATCAGCCTGTTTAGAAAGGATGTTTTTAAAATCTCTTTACCAAGTTATTTTGGAAAATGCCTTGCCTCAAGTGTACCACATTGGCACTGAGTTGTTGATCCTGGCCATTAACCTAATGAAAGTTTCTCTTTCATCCCTTTCCAGTGTCTGTGCACTAATCATCTCGACCTTCTATATGAGATATAGAATTAATACTCTGGAGGAGCAGCTGGGGTTACTAACCTCCATTGTGGACACCCATAATACTGAGTAAGCTAATTGCCTCTAGTGCTGTCATCTGCTTGCCTTTCTGCTTAATGTAATAATTGACCAGAACTTAGCATCCTTCTTAGTAAACGTTAATTGGAGATACATTCTGTATGAGATATTTTGTTAAGTGTATATGTGGAAAATAAAAAGGTAGGAGGGTCTAGAAATGGATGACCTAACCCTGTACTATTTTGGAGTTGTTGTAATGTTGCTAGTAAGAAGGCAAGAAACAAGCCTCATTGTATATTATCTTGCTCTAATATGCTAAGATGCAGTTGTGACCTTGCCCCATTTATTAAACTATGCAAGTTTACCTTAGTAAAATGGCAGTAAATCAGGACACTCAGAGAAAGAAGCAATTCAAGAAACTCAGCACATTTTATCATGTATAACTTTTTATATTAACTCACTTATTTACAAAACTCTTGACCACTGTCAAGATCAATGTGACTAGTAATTAGTTGAATGTGTCTGTGAAGATTTTCCATCAGTCTTTTTTTTAACATGACTGGCCTAATTAAACCTTTTCAGACATAGAGCTCTTTTCTTTAAACCTATTTACATGAAGATTTTGACATGTTGCCTAAAAAGTGAAATAATTTATGCTATGTTAGAAAGTGTACATTTAGCCCAAGTTTTTGAAGTAGAGATATTTCCTGGCAGAGTATCCACCACCTGCTAAAGACTCTATTAGAATGAATACATACACATACAAATACAAATGATTTTTCCTCATTACATTTTCACCACAACTTTAGAATAGAGCTGTTATTCCCATTTTACAGATGAAGAAACTGAGACTCAGAGTAATAATTAGTTTAATGTCTTACAGTTTGCAGAATCAGCTGCAGGTGTATATAACTACAAAAACCATGGGCTCTTCAGTCTACCAGTGGCTCTCAAACTTTAATTTGCATCAGAATTATCTAGAATCGTTTAAACAGATTTCAGGGCTCATCTCCAGAGTGCCTGATACAGTAGGTCTGGCATGAGGCCTGAGAATTTGCATTTCCAGCAAGTTCCCAGGTGGTGCTCATGGCAATGGTCTGAGCTCTATACTTTGAGAAATACTGTTATACCATTCTAGGACCTTTCTTTACTCTGTAGGAATTACCTTTAGGTGGCTTCCATGTATGCAGGTATACAGGTTATTTTTGAAGCATAAATATACACTTGAACTAATAAAAGACAAAAGCCTAATAAACAGTTTGGTATGGATTCATACTCTGCCCTTACTTTCTCCCATCTTGTTCAAAAAGTTAATATACATAAAGACAAGAAGTGACTCCAAGCCAGGCACAGTGGCTCATGCCTGATTGTAAGACAAGGACCATTATAGCTGTATGATAAATCTCAAAGAAGGAACTACAAAAGTCTTACATTTCAAGGGACATTTGATTAACTAGATAAAGACATTCCTAAACTTTTAAAGTTCTAGTATAAATAGCTGAAAAGTGCAATGATTCTTGTAAGTTTATGCTCTGGTGGAGACAGAGAGGATATTAGGGGTTAATAAAAGAGTTCTAAGAAACCACGTGCTTGAAAATAATTGCCTGATTTTTGTTTGGAAGCCAAAACACACCATATCCACTTAAAAATAGCTTAAGAGATTTCCAGCTGAGCCTTTAAGAATTAGTTCCCTAAACATCTAGCCTGGAGTTGCGGATTACTGCAGGGCTTTGTCTAATATTAACAAATGAAATGTTCACTCTCTTCTATTATAAACCAATTTTCTGTTCAAATCAATTTTGAATGTGTTCATTCCACTTCTTTCCTTGTCATCCCTGCCCATAATAATTTTTCTCTTTTTTCTTACAGACAGGCAGCACCATCTGGCCTGGGATCACAAGTACAATTCAATGTGGAGGTTCTCTGTCAAGAGCTTACAGCTAACATAGTGAAATTAGAAAAGGTGACCTATTTCTTTCCTGTGTATGGGGGCAGTCACAGTAGTGCCTATTGATTGCCCTAGGTCAGGTCAGGGATTACACACTCAGACGCCGTTAGTGTGCCGCAATAAACCTACGTGATCAATTCTGACTGGGGGCTTTTCATAGTAAATGTGAAACAATATTTTTTATTTCCACAAAGAAACAGGTTTTAATCTCATTTTCCCTGAAATACGTGGTCTTACGGGTCTTTTGTTTTTCCTCCTTGATTAGATATATTACCTAATGGCACAGGGCCCAATGGTAAGTGGCCTCTGACATCAGAGCTCCGTGTAGGGACATAGTAGGGAGTGAACTGGAGACCAACCACTGGCTTGGCCAGCAAGTACAGCCCCAACTCCACCCAGGCTGACCGTTCCCATACATAAAATACTGCATGTAAGCCCTATTAGAACCATGGGAGATAGGCGTCATTGTTCCCTATCTGATAGGAGAAGAATCAGAGTATCAAATTAGCTTGCTGAAGGTAACACACCTAGAAAGGCAGCAGACGTGAGTCTGCTGAGAGAACATTAAAAGAAAAATATGTCAATAAAGTCAGCAGATCTGGAACCTGAACCAGGCCTGTCTGACTGCAAAGTTGTGCTTAGAAGCTCTCTGCTTTACTGTTCCTCAGAATTCAGCTTTAGGCTTTGTTGATAAGGCCACAGATGTACCTTTATCTCAAAGTGTCTACAGTCCAAACAACGCTAGGGCAAATCTGTCCTTAGCTTGTGGCATTCTTAGAAGGCAGCAGGAGAGTGAGCTGGAGAAGAAGATAGGCATGCCAGAAATATCCCAGAAATAAACCTGATTTACATGTCTTATTTTCTTCCCCTTGATCTGATAACTACTTTGTTTTTACTCTAATCCTTCAGGAAAGGCTTAGAGAGAAGAATCCAGTGTTCCGTTAGAACTGCTATCACAAATGCCCAGTATTTGGTAGCTTTACATCATAGCACAGTTATGCTTACTTGGGGAGATGTATTTCTTCATATTAAATACAAATTAGTAAAATTTCACATTAAATACAAATGAGTAAAATTATCTTTGCTTTTCTACACTCAATGTTAGTATTTAACAGCTAAAGTATTAAAAGCAAAGGAGTTTCCAAACTTACAGTCTAAACCAAGTCAGGCCAGATAATTCATATGAAATCATTGTATTTATGGGCAAATGTGGAAAGTTCTTACATCGAGAATCAACCTAGAGAAGGTATGGGTTAGCTTTTTTTCCTTTCTAAACCATTAGTTTCTGAGAATTGAAGATACATGATTTTTTTTTTTAATGAAATGCTTACAAATGTTTGGCTTTCATGCAACCCAGAGAGTATTAATTTTCAATTTTGTTCACTCTGACATACCAATGATATTCTTTGGATTAGAAACACATGGGATCCTGCTGCCTTCTTTTGTGTTTCTTCCCACTCTCCCGCCGGGCCCGGCCAGGACACCACATTCTGTAATCAGGGAACTGAAAACAGAAGGGCTTGTTCACAGCAGGCCAACAGCCTCGGGTCTTGCACAGGGTTCAGACAGCCTCGCAGGGAGGCTGGGGAGGTTGACAGGAGCACCAGTGGAGACCACCTTTGTCTCAAAGCAGAAACTGATTCAGTAAAACGTGGATTTGGGGTCAAAATACATGTGTTGATGTTCTAAAAAGTTAGAAGTTGCACACATTGCTCAAAAGAAGCTAAGTATTCAAAAAGAGGTACCAGGCCATACCCATGCTCTTTTTGATTCATCTGTACCTTTCCTCAGAGGCAGCTGGACACTAGTGCAGCACAGCCTGCCGGTGAAATGGCAGCTGCACACCACGGAGTCTTATCCTCCATACCAGCAATTCCTTCTTCTCGCCTTCGGGGGCCGGTGATGTCTAAGCCTCGTGATCTTTCTCTGCTTATAACTTCCCCTATTTCTGTTCATGGCATCACTGCTTTTCTAGTCATCCTCATTGGCAATCTAAGAATAATTTTTAACTCCCTCTTTTCACCTGCCACTGATGGACTAGTTGGCAAATCCGGTGAAGTTTGTCTTCAAATGCCTCCTCAAAGTTTCTTCCCACAGGTGCCATCCTAGTCCATTCAGCCTTCCCACTGCCAGGCAGACAGGGTGAAGCTGGATCTCATCGTGGTTTTTACTTGTGTTTTCGTAATTATTACTGAGGCTGAACATCTCATATATGTATTGGCCATTTGGGTTTTCCTATGTAAATTGCTTATTTTCCTCCTTTGTTTTACTGTTGGGTTTTGTGTGTGTGTCATCGTAGGTGTGTTTTGTGGATTTGGGATATCAGTTCTTTGTTTTATCCCTTTTTCTACCTCCCACTCCTGTTTTTCCATTTATCTTTGGTCCTGAGGGATACATGAGGAAGAAACAAAGCAGGAAAGTGGGGGAAGAAGGCAATGTCTTTTATGGGAACTGAAGTAAACACTTATTTTCTTAGTTCTGGAAGTGGAATTAATGGTGGAACAGTATAGTAGAAAGAGCATAAATATTGGAGTCAGGCCTTTGTTCTTATCCCTGCTCCACTGCTTACTACCCACATAACTCATCCTGCTACTTCGGCTCCCTGGGCCCATGGTTTCATGTGTAAAGCCTGTCTTTGTGTGGTGTTGTGTGACTCAGGAGCAGGCATGCCTTTGCTGGCACTTACATATCAGATCTCCTTCCTCCTCACTCACCTGAGAACACCCATAGGACATCACAGACTGTTCCTCTAATAAACAATATGTTCTTTCTTTTGATCTGCAAGGTTTCTACTCCCATCACAGGGCTGGTTGTTGAGAATTCCTTGCTCTGAATTCCTTTTTTTTTTTTTCCCTGCAAGACAGAGTCTTGCTCTTTCACCCAGCCTGGAGTGCAGTGCCACAATCTTGGCTCACTGCAACCTCCACCTCCCAGGTTCAAGCAATTCTCCTGCCTCAGCCTCCCGAGTAGCTGGGATTACAGGTGCCCGCCACCACACCCAGCTAATTTGTATATTTTTAGTAGAGACAGAGTTTCACCATGTTGGCCAGGCTGGTCTCGAACCCCTGACCTCGTGATCTACCCACCTCGACCTCCCAAAGTGCTAGGATTACAGGCGTGAGCCACAGCACCCAGCCTCTCTGAATTCTTACAATTTCCTTTATTCAACATTTACTGAGAACATTTTTGATGTCCAACATTGGACCTGTCTTAAGATCCAAACATCTGATGTGGTTGGTCTCTGTCCCTGTGAAATCCACAACCTTCTTGGAAATGTTAAATAATAATAGCTATTGGAGTAACAGGAGTGTTAAACATTATTACGTGGCATTTGTCTGATTAAAACCATCAAATGGGTTGTGTAAAGACCAATTTCCTATTGTCTTCTAATGCATTTGGGTCACACTGGTGTTGCCAGTTCCTTGTTCTTTTTCTTTCGTCTCATTTATCTCAGTCTCTGCTGACATTTTCATCTTTCTGCCATTCTCTCTCTTTTTTTTAAAGCACTATATTCTCTCATTTTAAAGTAGATTGTAAGCTGGACATGGTAGCTCACACCTGTAATCTCAACACTTTGGGAGGCTGGGGCAGGAGGATCACTTGAGCCCAGGAGTTCTAGATCAGCCTGAGAAACATGATGAAACTCCATCTATACAAAAAGTGCAAAAATTAGCCAGGCATGATGGTGCACACCTGAAGTCCCAGCTACTTGGGAGGCTGAGGTGGGAGGATCAGTTGAGCCCGGGAAGTCAGGGCTGTAGTGAACCATGATCACATCACTGCACTCCAGCCTGGGTGACAGAGCGAGACCATGTCCCAAAGAAAAAGTGGATTGCCAGAGTTCTAGTTTATGAAAAAGCATCTATTTGCCTCATCTAAATTTAACCCTTTTGTAGCTTTTTATTCAAAGTGGAATAATCTAGAACGCTATATAGACTATAGCAAATATGCCCTTAATATATTCCATTCTATTTAATAATAGGAGCTCCTTTTCTTTTATTTCAAGATACAAAATAACTTACAGAAGCTGCTTGAGAATGGTGACTGATCAACCAGATTGCTTGGACCGTCAGAATACCTCATGTTTCCCTTTGAAGAGGTGCTTCCCGGGGCGTTTTGTTTGAGTGCGCCCTGCTGGTCAGAGGCGCAAACAGATGAGAATCCAGACATTGCATGTGGAGGTCTCCAGCTCAGGAAAGTGGGGAGGGACATAATTTTGGTTCTTGTGCAATAAAAGTTGACCTTGACTCTCTGAGGAAGATTTTGCTGCTGCTGCTGCCTGAAGAAAACAGACCCATCTCTGGAGGTCTCAGGAAGGGCCCAGCGGACACACTCTTGGATAATTACCATAACGGCATCAGCAAACACTCCACCCTGTGCCTTGTTCGTCCTTCCCACCCTCCTGCCTCTCCCTTACACCCCTCTTAACGACTTTCAAACTAAAGGATACATCGTGTACCGACGAACTCAATGTGGTCCTTTCAAGAATTAGCCATAAGTCTCAAAAAGGCAATAAATGGCTCTAAGTGGACAGGTTTGCTTCAAACAAGTAACATCTACATTTTGTCTTTTTTTTTTTTTTTTTTTTAGTCCTCCTGTTATGTTCTGGTTTAAATCACCTGTGTATCTTAATTTCTCAATTCCTTTTTGGCAAGAATATCAAGCAAGGTGGATTTAACATTCCATTTATGTTTTGTTTTGTTGCTATAACTAATAGTTAATTGGACTGGTCAAGAATCTGTGAGGCATGTGACTGAAGTACTAAATTAAACTTATTTTGAAACCAAACCTAATTTTTAAGCCAAAAGGTATATAGTGATTTAATACAGGATGAAAAACACTGAATTTTTAAGACTGTAGGTGGACCATGATAGTAGTTTGGAAACAGGATGTCTGTATTCAGCATTCAATAATGCTAAAATCCATTTCAGCATGAAATTTGTATGTTTTTATCTTTTGCTGACTAAAATAAAATAACTGGTGGTATGCTATTTACCATATGGGTTGGCTGGTTTTTATTAATAATTGTTTAGGGTATCATAAGATCTGTAAGTATAAAGGATATTCTGTTTCTATCCACAATGCATTTGATAATCATTTCTATGAAATGTATTTTATTTAATCAGATAAGCTAATAAGTGAATTGGTTACATCGTTTGTGTCTGTTAGCCTAGTCTGGCTTTTAATAAATACTCATTGGTTGAAACGCCCTGCTAACACTGTGTTTTGTCAGTTGGTAAATTCTTTTAACCAAGACTTACTATGCTTTTTAACTTGTTTTCCACCTGCCATCTACTGCTTCCAACTCACTTATACTTCCTTCCTCCCAAGTATTCATTTCAAAACTGATAAAGGAATTTAAGTTCTTGGGTTACAATGGTTTAAAGGAAAGAAAATGAACTTTGAAGTAAAAAAAAAAGGAAAAAAAAGACAATGCTTGATTCCTCAGTCCACATTTCATGAGTTATGTGACCTTTAGCAAACTATTTGGCCATATCCCCCCATTTTATTGATGAGGTTGAAAGTACCAGTAAAAAGTATCAGTGTGAGGATTAAATGTGATAATGTCAGCCAGGTGCAGTGGCTCATGCCTATAATCCCAGCATTCTGGGAGGCCAAGGCAGGAGGATTGCTTGAGCTCAGGAGTTTGAGATCAGCCTGGACAATGTAGCAAGATCCCATTTCTACTAAAAATAAAAATAAATTAGCCAGATGTGGTGATGCATGCCTATAGTCCCAGCTACTCGGGAGAATTGCTGAAGTCTGGGAGACTGAAGCTGCAGTGAGCCACGATCACACCATTGCACTCTAACCTGAGTGACAGAGCAAGACCTTGTCTCAATCAGTCAATGTGATGATGTCTCTAAAACACATAGCCATGTCAGGCAAGTAGTATGCTTTCATAACAGCTACAATAGTCATTATTTTAAAAAATATTTTTATGCAACGTTAGTTCCAGCTACCTGGGAGGCTGAGGCAGGAGAATCACTTGAACCCAGGAGGTGGAGGTTTCAGTGAGCCTAGATCGTGCCACTGCCACTCCAGCCTGGGTGACAAAGCGAGACTCTGTCTCAAAAAAAAAAAAAAATCATGTCTGACATTACAGTTTTATTAAAGTTCAGTGTCAATGCTTTCTATTCAAAACCCATTAGTGATTCAAGAGTGGGTCAGCCACCTCTGGAGAACAACTTTATAACCATATCAAGAGCCTCAAAAAGGCTCAGATTTTGCTGAGTTTTAGTAATCTGCCATCTAGGAATTTATCCTAAAGCAACAATTAGAGGTATAGTAGAGTTTATATACAAGAATATTCTTTGAAACCTCTGACAGCAAACTATTAGAGAGTCTAAATATTCAGTAGAAGAACAGTTAAATGGTGTATTTAAAATTGCATTGTCAAAGAAAGGCATACAAAATATCCAAAATTGCATTAAAAGACATAAAACTATAGGGTATGATCCCAATTTTAGGAAGAAAACCCTAAATGTGTGTATATATATATACACATACATACATACACAGAAACCCATACACCTTTTCTGTATCCTACAGATTTTGTATAATGAACAGTCATTACCTTTTTTAAATCAGATAAGTTAATTTAAAAGATTGGGTGACTCTCTGCAGGGAATCAGAACTCACAACTGCCACCCCCACAGTATGGCTGCCAGTTCTTTACCTGAAACTTTATTTCCCAACAACCACTACAGTTGACTCATCCAAAGTGAAAGAGAGCCCTGCCATTCCTAGGTTTAGTTACTGTTTCTGCTTTGTGGATTCTATTGTTTGTTTTGTTTCCCTTTACTAGCTTCCAAGTGAGAATCTGGTGCAGCTAGATCCAAATGGTGAAATCCAGGGTAAGCCTGCATACTAATGAGCATACCAAGCAAGGGAAAGCAAGCATCTGGGATTTTTACGCCTCTACCAACTAGGTTATAAACGTAGGGAATTCTAACATAGGGGTTTCAGATGCTGAATGGCCAAATAGCACATGTCCACCATATGTTTTGCCCTTCAAAACTTGTGTAATCTTAAAAAGATTATCAGTTGTGATACTATTTCTATGCACTCTAATATTTTAATCTATAATATAATTAAATACATACTATTTTGGTGAATAGAAATTACCAATCTTCCATAAGCTGGAAATGCTATTATTATTATTGTTGCCCTCTCAAGCTAAACATTTAAGATACCTTCCTATATATACTCCACAATACTCCAAAGCATTTCCCAGGTATTCATTTACGCACTTCCTTGAAACCAACCAAGAGACTTTTTTTTTTTTCCCTGACAGGGTCTCATTCTATCATCACCCAGGCTGGGTGGTGCAATCTCAGCTCACTGCAACCTCTACCTCCCAACCCATCCTCTCACCTCAGCCTCCCAAGTAGCTGGGACTACAGGTGCACACCACCACACCCAGCTAATTTTTTGTATTTTTAGTAGAGACAGGTTTTCGCCATGTTGCCCAGGCTGGTCTGGAACTCCCGGGCTCAAATAATCCACCTACAAATGTCAGCCACCTCGCCCAGCCCAGAGATATTTTTTCAATGCCTTTTCCTTGTCTTACACAAGTTCATAAATTCATGGAGTCAGGCCAAAAAAAAAATTCTGACTTAAATATGAGTTGTCTTATATGCTATTTTGATCTGTGTATCCTAACAATAGTAAAAGGCAGGTGATGCTTTCTTATTTTTTTGTTTCTGGTGATCTAAAGGATACGGACACTAATGTGTTACGGATAGCTCAGGTGATTTTACTCTCAAGCATTTTTTAAGTCAAAATTCTACATATCGGTAATAGTTATACTGCCATTTGACGTCATAACCTGACCTACTGACAAAGGAGGCCAGTGATGTAATATTATCTTCATATGCTTCTTTTACACCTCTTCCTGCTATTTACTATCATGCTACCAGATTCTTGCCTGAAAAAAAAAGTCATTACATGAAGCATCTTTGATCACTGAATTTCCAGCACTTCTTTGTTGTGTCTAGACGCTAAGTCCTTTTCTAATTTGAAAAAAAAAAAAAAAACGGAGACCTGATTCTGTTTCTCTCTTGTAGTTTCTCTTATCTCTGTTTCTAACCACTCTATGTAGTGCCTCTCTTTTTTTTTCTGTACACACACAAGGAGCATCCACAATACCAATAATCTCAGTAGTGATCCTGAAAAGTGAAAGGGGAAAATGGCCCTTGCTTCTCACAGACAAACTCACTAATGGATCGTTTTTGTTGTTTTGTTTTGTTTTTGTTTTGTTTTGTTTTGTTTTGTTTTTGAGACAGAGTCTCACTCTACTGTGCAGGCTGGAGTGCAGTGGTACAATCTTAGCTCACTACAACCTCCACTGCCCGGGTTCGAGCGATTCTCCTGCCTCAGTCTCCTGAGTAGCCAGGATTATGGGCGCCTGCCACCATGCCCTGCTAATTTTGGGGTTTTTTTTTAGTAGAGATGGGGTTTCACCATGTTGGCCAGGCTGGTCTCGAACTCCTGACCTCAAGTGATCTGCCCACCTCAGCCTCCCAAAGTGCTGAAATTACAGGCATGAGCCACAGCGCCCTGCCTCAATGGATCTTGATGAGCTACACAACCCATTATTTTTATGGCTTTATGAATGCCACTAGAAAGTTTCATTTTGTTCTTTCTGAAAGCAACTATGATTATAAAACCTCTTCTGATACAAGGAAGTGAGAGAACGTGTTATACAGAGAAGCATGCATCCCTCTGCCCCTGCCACCACTGCACCTATGCTAAGCATATTATAGACAGAAGGACGTCCATCTGCCTACGTAAGCTCTTGTCCGTTTATTCTCGGACTCTGTCCAGTTAGTGACCCTATTACTCCTTTGCTCCTTCTTCATTTGAGGACTATGGCTGTGAACTCTATTTCTTCCTCTCTGCACATATATAGGCTACAGGAGGA
This sequence comes from Trachypithecus francoisi, assembly GCF_009764315.1. Lineage (NCBI taxonomy): Eukaryota > Metazoa > Chordata > Mammalia > Primates > Cercopithecidae > Trachypithecus > Trachypithecus francoisi. Next base: position 165,813,773 of record NW_022681465.1, on the reverse strand, counting down.
AGTAACAAAAATCTTCCCCCACACCCAGAGCTAAATATTTTTTGCCCCAAGCTAAAAGTTCTCTAGTGAAAATGCTGTTCAAGGCCATGGATGCAGGAGAGAAGTCGATTTGTTGGCTGCTAAAAGGAATACTTGTACAGTTTTGTCTAACAGCACCATCCTAACAGTATTCTGATTTGTTTTATTCTCCATTTTTAACACCTTTGTTGATGTATAACTTACATACAATAAACTACATACTTAATGTATACAATCTTATGTTTTTATGTACATGTGTACTCGAGAAACCATCACCACAATCAAGATAATAAACATCCATCACCCCTTAGAGAAACCATGTTGCAATCCTTCTCTCGTGCCCCTACCTACATTCTCCATTCTAAGCAACTGCTGATCTGCTTTCTGTCTCTGTAGATTAGTTTGCATTTTCTAGAATTTCATATACGTGGAGCCATATAACATGTACTCTTTTTTTGGTCTGGATTCTTTCTGTCAACAAAATTATTTTGAGATTTATCCATTTTTTGCATGTTTCAATAGTTTATGCCTTTTTATTGCTCAACAGTATTCCATTGCATGTGTATAACAAGACTGTTTATCCATTTGCCTGTAGATGGATATTTGGGTTGTTTCTAGTTTTTTGTTGTTCTTAATACCAATAAAGCTGCTGTGAACATCTGGCACCAGTCTTTGTAAGGATATGCACTTTCATTTCTCTTGGGAGTGGAGTTGCTGGGTCATATGATATGTGTATGTTTAACTTCAATGCTGGGCTCAGTGGCTTACATCTGTAATCCCAGCACTTTGGGCGGGCAGATTGCTTGAGGTCAGGAGTTTGAAACCAGCCTGGCCAACATGGCGAAACCCCATTTCTACTAAAAATATAAAAATTAGCAGGGTATGGTGGCACGCACCTGTACTCCCAGCCAGTCGGTAGGCTGAGGCACGAGAATCACTTGAACCCGGTTGCCAGAGGTTGCAGTGAGCCAAAAAATCATGCCACTGCACTCCAGCCTGGGCAACAGAGGGAGACTCGGTCTCAAAAAAAAAAAAAAAAAATATATATATATATATATATATATATATATATGTTTAACTTCAGAAAAAACTGCCAAATTGCTTTTTCAAAGTATACCATTTAACATTTCCACAAGCAGGGTGAGAGCACCAGTTCCTCAACATCCTCACCAACACATGATATCAATCTTTTAAATTTTAGACATAATGATATAGGTGTGTTCTGGTATCTCATTGTAGTTTTAATTTGCATTTTTCTAAAGACTGTCAATGTTGAGCACCTCTTCATGGACTTATTTGCTATCTGTATATTTTCTTTGGTAAAGGGTCTGTTTAAATCTTTTGCCCATTTTTTACTGGACTGTTTTCTAATTATTGAGCTTTGAAAGTTCTTTATATATTTCGGACTAAAGTCCTTTATCAGATATTCAATTTGCAACTATTTTCTCCCAGACCTTGGCTTGTATTTTTATTCTCTTCATGTCTTTCGAAGATAAGCTCTTTCTGATGCTCTATTATGCAAACTCCACCACCTGGCCAACTCCCAGCTCCATTTCTGGAGCTCAAGGAGATCCCTGGGCTCTGCCTGGGTTCCCCCCTCTACCCTGCAGCCTGAAAACCCTCAATGCAGTAAGCCGGGCAATCAGAGGCTCATCTCCACTATTTCCCTTCTCTCAGACATCACTGTCCTTCACTAGTTAATTCCCAGTGTCCTGAACACCATTCGTTTCATATATTTTGTCTGGGATTTTTGGTTGTTTCAGGTAAGTCAAATCTAGCACCTGTTACTCCATCTTGAGTGGAGATGGAAGTCCCACATCACAGAAAACTCAACATCCAGAATTGCGAACCAAGTAGAAAAAATGGTTAACTTGGTAACAGAAAAGGGACACAGAACACTAAGCAAGCATGGAAGTGGCAAATCTAGGTTTGGGAGAACAAAAGAGAAGTGGCTGAAACTGTGCTCGGAATTGGTGGTTCTTGGTCTCACTGACTTCAAGAATGAAGCCGCGGACCCTCACGGTGAGTGTTACCGTTCTTAAAGATGGTGTGTCCCGAGTTTGTTCCTTCTGGTGCGTTCATGATCTTGGTGACTTCAGGAGTGAAGCTACAGATCTTCGCGGTGAGTGTTACAGCTCATAAACGCAGCGCGGACCCAAAAAGTGAGCAGCAGCAAAATTTATTGGGAAGAGTGAAAAAGCCAAGCTTCCACAAGACGGAAGGGGACCTGAGTGGGTTGCCACTGCTGGCTGGGGCAGCCTGCTTTTATTCCCTTACCTGACCCCCCCCTCCCCCACACCCTGCTGATTGGTCCATTTTACAGAGAGCTGATTGTCCCGTTTTACAGAGAGCAGAGTGCTCCATTTTGACAGGGTGCTGATTGGTGCATTTACAAACCTTGAGCTAGACACAGAGTGCTGATTGGTGCATTTACAAACCTTGAGCTAGACACAAAGTGCTGCTTGGTGCATTTACAATCCTCCAGCTAGACAGAAAAGTTCTCCAAGTCCCCACCCGACTCAGGAGCCCAGCTGGCTTTGCCTAGTGGATCCCGTGCTGGGGCCGTGGGCGGAGCTGCCTGCCAATTCCCCGCTGCATGCCCGCACTCCTCAGCCCTTGGGCGGTGGATGAGACCTGGCACCAGGGAGCATGGGGTGGCGCCCCTCAGGGAGGCTCAGGCTGCACGGGAGCCCACGGGGGTGGGGGGTGGGGGCGGGGGTGGGGCTCAGCTCCCGCAAGGCAGGCTGCAGGTACCGAACCCTGCCCCATGGGGAGGCGGCTGAGGCGCGGGGAAAATTCCAGCGCGGCACAGGCAGGCCGGCAGTACTTAGGGGACCCTGCGCACCCTGCACAGCTGCTGGCCCAGGTGCTAAGCTCCTCACTGCCCAGGGCTGGCAGTGCCAGCTGGTCACTCTGAGTATGGGGCCGGCCAGCCCTCGCTGGCCCGCGGTCACCAGGCACAGCCCCACTTCCCACGGACGCCCCTCCCTCCACACCTCCCCGCAAGCAGAGGAAGCCAGCTCCGGCCTCGGCCAGCCCAGAGAGGGGCTCCCACAGTGCAACGGAGGGCTGAAGGGCGTGTCAAGCACGGCCAGAGTGGACGCCGAGGCCCAGGAGGCGCCGAGAGCTAACGAGGGCTGCTAGCACGTTGTCACTTCTCAAAATTACAACAGTTTAGAAGCTCAGCAGAGGGGCTTCCTGCAGCTGAATCTCAAACCTCTGAAGAAGGAGCACAGCCAGGTGGTGTTAAAGTCGCAGAGGAGGCATAATGAGGCTGGTTCTGCTAATGTTGGGGAGACTGCAGCCTGGATTCAGCTTACAGAAATAAGCTGCCTTTGTCAGGGTGACAAACTCACCAGAACGGGAAGAAGTCAAAAAGTTCTTAGGGAGAGAACAAAAAAGAGCAACCCCTTCTTGTCCTCCAGCCTCACAGGTGCCAGCCATCTCTCTCTCTCTAGTGCCCCCTATTGGCAGAATCTAACAGAGCTACTAGCAAAATGAAAATATAGTTTCAAGATTCAGCATTAGTATCACAAAGCAGAATGTAAGAAAGCCAGGCTTCAAGCAGAGATAATAACAGCTTAGTTAACTGGTTATTACTCACTCCTTTGGCTATTCAGCATCCACACACACACACACACACACTCTCTTCTACAAATATTTGAACTCTCATGCAACAAGAAACACAACTCTGGCCCAGTGGCTGATGCCTGTAATCCCAACACTTTGGGAGGCTGAGGTGGGCAAGTCATCTGAAGTCAGGATTGTGAGACCAGCCTGGCCAACATGGTGAAAACCTGTCTCTACTAAAAATCAAAAAGAAAAAAAATAGCTGGGTGTGGTGGTGGGCACCTGTAATCCCAGCTACTCAGGAGGCCGAGGCAGGAGAATCACTTGAACCCAGGAGGCGGAGGTTGCAGTGAACCAAGATTGTGCCACTGCACTGCAGCCTGGGCAGCAGAACAAGAGAAAGATAAGAGAAGGAGGGAGACTCTATATTTCTTACAAGATGTAATTATCCTTCATACAAAGGAAGACATTCTCACATTTTCCTCAAGAAGAGATGCAAATTCCCAACATTCATTGTATGCGTCTCTGGAAGGCAGTCACATCATTCATCTCTCAGCTATATTAGTTGTTCTTCAAATTTGGTATAATGCCATCTGAATATTCTGTAGTCTAATGACTAGATTGTAAAGTTAGCCATCAACAAAACTTGTATAAAACACTAAAGGGAAGGAAAAGAGAAAAGAAAATAGCTAACATACATTCATTGAGAATCTATATACCATACATACACATGCTTGTGCACACATGTGCACACACACACACACAAAGGAAGAGAAGAAAATATGCCTAGCCGCTATAATTCTCCTTTCTGTAACTCATCACAAAATATATTTCTTCTTCCATCTTTATTCTCTGATTACTCATTTCATCTTTTCTTTGCCCTCAGACAGAAACTCAGCTTGTCACAATACTTTACCTGTTAAGGATGACCCAAATCTTTATTCATGAAGGGTATGGATTCTCAGTAGTCATGTCTTTTTCTTTCCTTCTCTATTTTTTCTTCCTTCTCCTTCCTTCTTCTCCTTCCTTCCTTCTTCTTCTTCTCCTTCTTTTCCTTCTTCTCCTTCTTGTTCTTCTTCTTCTTCTTTTTCTTCTTCTTATTTTGGTTCAAGAGCATAAGTAGACCAAAATGGATATTTGGAAGTCTCAGCTTCCAATTCAGTGGAAACATTTATGTCCCCTCATGGAAGCATTCTTCCCTTGGAAATGAAAACCTCCAAACCAGCAGAACTCAGAATTGTACAGATGGGAAGCCAGAATTCTGCAAATGGGTTTTTAGTTGTAATAGTGAAACAGGGAACCTTCCCTGACCCTTTTGCAGGCCTCACGACAGGAGTGACAGGAGTGCCTCGCTTACTTGGCCCACAGTTCTCAACCCCTCATGGGAAAGGGAGCGTACAGGTGAATGGGTGCAGGAGCCAGAGCGAGTGCTTCTGGGTGTTGATGGGAGCAAAACTCCATGGGGGCCCAAGATAATGACTAGTGGGGGAGTACCTGCAACCCCCAAAGCCCCAGAGGGCATGCATTACAGTGGGTCATTCAGCTTTGCTGTCTGCAGATGACTTAGGTGTTAAACAGCTCAGTGGGCCCTCTGCCTTTTCATGAGGTGGTTGCTCTCCACGTGTGAGGACAGAGGGTCCATGTGACAGCCTTTAGCATCTGCCCTTGTGGCACCAAGCTCTTGTTCAGTGTCCAGGAAAAATCAGGTCGCACAAATTGAAGGGAGGTGAATGCAGAGGATTTTAGTGCTGATGGAAGTAGCTCTCAGCTGGAAAGGGGATCTCTGAAGTCCAGCAACCTCCAGATGACTCTTCAAAGTCCTACCCCGCCATCAAGCCGTCCCTCTGAAGTCAAGCTGCTTCTATCTGACACTCAGCTGTTTCTTCTCTTCTCCCCTTCTCTACTCTCTGCCAGTGGAGCCTGGGGTCTTTATGGGTACAGGATGGGGGGCGGGGAAGGCCAGGGATGGTTTCGGAAAAGGCAACATTTGAGCAGGAAAACAAGGATGTAAAGTTCTCACCTTGGACCGTGGTTCCAGGCTTGAGGGTGGGGCCCTTGGTAGGTACCCCACCCTTTTCTGCCTCGAATTTCTCTGCCTCCTGTCCCTATCCATAGTGAGAGAAGCATTCCTACCTCTAAACTTGACTCCTGGGTCCATACATTCCTGCTAGATAAAGGGCACACAAATATTAGTTTCTGCTTCATAGCACCTACTGCATCCTCTAAGATGCAGTGTATCCTGATGGCCTAACAGAGGCTTCAGGAGGTCATGCTACCACCCTAAGTCAGCAGCATCTTGGTAATGAAGAATATGGTAAAAATAGTGGATTCAAGTAGGCACAAGCCCACTGCTACACTTCTTTTGCTATGAAATGACTTTCTTGATTAGAAGCAATATAATAGGACACCCTATTACATTTGTTTGTTTCTTGATTAGAAGCAATACAGAAGATGGGTGATTCCTGCATTTCCAACCGAGGTGCAGACTGACACCTCACACCTCACATGGCAGGGTACACCCCTGAGACAAAGCTTCCAGAGCAAGAATCAGACAGCAACACTCGCTGTTCAGCAATATTCTATCTTCTGCAGCCTCCGCTGCTGATACCCAGGTAAACAGGGTCTGGAGTGGACCTCAAGGAAACTCCAACAGACCTGCAGCTGAGGGTCCTGACTGTTAGAAGGAAAACTAACAAACAAAAAGGACACCCACACCAAAACCCCATCAGTACATCACCATCATCAAAGACCAAAGGCAGATAAAACCACAAAGATGGGGAAAAAGCAGTGCAGAAAAGCTGGAAATTCAAAAAATCAGAGCGCATCTTCCCCTCCAAAGGAACACAGCTCATCGCCAGCAACGGAACAAAGCTGGACAGAGAAAGACTTTGACAAGTTGAGAGAAGAAGGCTTCAGTCAATCAAACTTCTCAGAGCTAAAGGAGGAACTACGTAACTAGCGCAAAGAAACTAAAAACCTTGAAAAAAGAATGGATGAATGGATAACCAGAATAATCAATGCAGAGAAGACCTTAAAAGAACAGATAGAGATGAAAACCATAACACGAGAACTACGTGACAAATGCACAAGCTTCAGTAACCAACTTGATCAACTGGAAGAAAGAGTATCAGAGATTGAAAATCAAATGAATGAAATGAAGCAAGAAGAAAAGTGTAGAGAAAAAAAGAGTACAAAGAAAAGAACAAAGCCTCCAAGAAATATGGGATTATGTGAAAAGACCAAATCTATGTCTGATTGGTGTGCCTGAAAGTGATGGGGAAAATGGAACCAAGCTGGAAAATGCTCTGCGGGATATCATCCAGGAGAACTTCCACAACCTAGTAAGGCAGGACAACATTCAAATTCAGGAAATAAAGAGAACGCCACAAAGATACTCCTCGAGAAGAGCAACTACAAGACACATAATTGTCAGATTCACCAAAGTTGAAATGAAGGAAAAAATGTTAAGGGCAGCTAGAGAGAAAGGTGGGGTTACCCACAAAGGGAAGCCCATCAGACTAACAGCAGAAACTCTCCAAGCCAGAAGAGACTGGAGGCCAATATTCAACATTCTTAGAGAAAAGAATTTTCAACCCAGAATTTCATATCCAGCCAAACTAAGTTTCATAAGTGAAGGAGAAATAAAATCCTATACAGATAAGCAAATGCTTAGAGATTTGGTCACCACCAGGCCTGCCCTACAAGAGATCCTGAAGGAAACACTAAACATGGAAAGGAACAACCAGTACCAGCCATTGAAAAAACATGTCAAAATGTAAAGTTCATCGATGCTAGGAAGAAACTGCATCAACTAGAGAGCAAAATAACCAGCTAATATCATAATGACAGGATCAAGTTCACACCTAACAATGTTAACCTTAAATGTAAATGGACTACATGGTCCAATTAAAAGACACAGACTGCCAAATTGGATAAAGAGTCAAGACCCATCAGTTTGCTGTATTCAAGAGACCCATCTCACATGCAGAGACACACATTGGCTCAAAACAAAGAGATGGAGGAAGATCTACCAAGCAAACGGAAAACAAAAAAAAAGCAGGAGTTGCAATCCTAGTCTCTGATAAAACAGATTTTAAACCATCAAAGATCAAAAGAGACAAAGAAGGCCATTACATAATGGTAAAGGGATCAATTCATCAGGAAGAGCTAACTATCCTAAATATATATGCACCCAATACAGGAGCACCCAGATTCATAAAGCAAGTCCTTAGAGACTTACAAAGAGACTTAGACTCCCATACAATAATAATGGGAGACTTTAACACCCCACTGTCAACATTAGACAGATCAATAAGACAGAAAGTTAACAAGGATATCCAGGAATTGAACTCAACTGTGCACCAAGCAGACCTAATAGATACCTACAGAACTCTCCACCCCAAATCAACAGAATATACATTGTTCTCAGCACCACATTGCACTTATTCCAAAATTGACCACATAGTTGGAAGTAAAGCACTCCTCAGCAAATGTAAAAGAACAGAAATTATAAACGGTCTCTCAGACCACAGTGCAATCAAACTAGAACTCAGGTCTAAGAAACTCAATCAAAACCGCTCAACTACATGGAAACTGAACAACCTGCTCCTGAATGACTACTGGGTACATAACAAAATGAAGGCAGAAATAAAGATGTTCTTTGAAACCAATGAGAACAAAGATACAACATACCAGAATCTCTGGGACACATGTAAAGCAGTGTGTAGAGGGAAATGTATAGCACTAAATGCCCACAAGAGAAAGCAGGAAAGATCTAAAATTGACACCCTAACATCACAATTAAAAGAACTAGAGAAGCAAGAGCAAACACATTCAAAAGCTAGCAGAAGGCAAGAAATAACTAAGATCAGAGCAGAACTGAAGGAGATAGAGACACAAAAAAACCCTCCAAAACATCAATGAATCCAGGAGCTGGTTTTTTGAAAAGATCAACAAAATTGATAGACCACTAGCAAGACTAATAAAGAAGAAAAGAGAGAAGAATCAAATAGATGCAATAAAAAATGATAAAAGGGATATCACTACCGACCCCACAGAAATACAAACTACCATCAGAGAATACTATAAACACCTCTACACAAATAAACTAGAAAACCTAGAAGAAATGGATAAATTCCTGGACACTTACACTTACACTTACTCCCCAGACTAAACCAGGAAGAAGCTGAATCCCTGAATAGACCAATAGCAGGCTCTGAAATTGAGGCAATAATTAATAGCCTACCAACCAAAAAAAGTCCAGGACCAGATGGATTCACAGCCAAATTCTACCAGAGGTACAAGGAGGAGTTGGTACCATTCCTTTTCAAACTATTCCAATCAATAGAAAAAGAGAGAATCCTCCCTAACTCATTTTACGAGGCCAACATCATCCTGATACCAAAGCCTGACAGAGATACAACAAAAAAAGGGAATTTTAGACCAATATCCCTGATGAACATCAATGCAAAAATCCTCAATAAAATACTGGCAAACCGAATCCAGCAGCACATCAAAAAGCTTATCCACCATGATCAAGTGGGCTTCATCCCTGGGATGCAAGGCTGGTTCAACATACACAAATCAATAAATGTAATCCAGCATATAAACAGAACCAAGACAAAAACCACATAATTATCTCAATAGATGCAGAAAATGCCTTTGACAAAATTCAACAGCCCTTCATGCTAAAAATTCTCAATAAATTCGGTCTTGATGGAATGTATCTCAAAATAATAAGAGCTATGTATGACAAACCCACAGCCAATATCATACTGAATGGGCAAAAACTGGAAGAATTCCCTTTGAAAACTGGCACAAGACAGGGATGCCCTCTCTCACCACTCCTATTCAACACAGTGTTGGAAGTTCTGGCTAGGGCAATCAGGCAAGAGAAAGAAATAAAGGTATTCAGTTAGGAAAAGAAGAAGTCAAATTGTCCCTGTTTGCAGATGACATGATTGTATATTTAGAAAACCCCATTGTCTCAACCCAAAATCTCCTTAAGCTGATAAGAAACTTCAGCAAAGTCTCAGGATACAAAATTATTGTGCAAAAATCACAAGCATTCTTATACACCAGTAACAGACAAACAGAGAGCCAAATCAGGAATGAACTCCCATTCACAATAGCTTCAAAGAGAATAAAATACCTAGGAATCCAACTTACAAGGGATGTAAAGGACCTCTTCAAGGAGAACCACAAACCACTGCTCAGTGAAATAAAAGAGTACACAAACAAATGGAAGAACATACCATGCTCATGGACAGGAAGAATCGATATTGTGAAAATGGCCATACTGCCCAAGGTAATTTATAGATTCAATGCCATCCCCATTAAGCTACCAATGACTTTCTTCACAGAATTGGAAAAAACTGCTTTAAAGTTCATATGGAACCAAAAAAGAGCCTGCATTGCCAAGACAATGCTAAGCCAAAAGAACAAAACTGGAGGCATCATGCTACCTGACTTCAAACTATACTACAAGCCTATAGTAACCAAAACAGCATGGTACTGGTACCAAAACAGAGATATAGACCAATGGAACAGAACAGAGCCCTCAGAAATAATACCACACATCTACAGACATCTGATCTTTGACAAACCTGATAAAAACAAGAAATGGGGAAAGGATTCCCTATTTAATAAATGGTGCTGGGAAAATTGGCTAGCCATAAGTAGAAAGCTGAAACTGGATCCTTTCCTTACTCCTTATACGGAAATTAATTCAAGATGGATTAGAGACTTAAATGTTAGACCTAAAACCATAAAAACCCTAGAAGAAAACCTAGGTAATACCATTCAGGACCTAGGCATGGGCAAGGACTTCATGTCTAAAATACCAAAAGCAATGGCAACAAAAGCAAAAATTGACAAATGGGATCTAATTGAACTAAAGAGCTTCTGCACAGCAAAAGAAACTACCATCAGAGTGAACAGGCAACCTACAGAATGGGAGAAAATTTTTGCAATCTACTCATCTGACAAAGGGCTAATATCCAGAACCTACAAAGAACTCAAACAAATATACAAGAAATAAACAAACAACCCCATCAAAAAGTGGGCAAAGGATATGAACAGACACTTCTCAAAAGAAGACATTCATACAGCCAACAGACACATGAAAAAATGCTCATCATCACTCACCATCAGAGAAATGCAATCAAAACTACAATGAGATGCCATCTCACACCAGTTAGAATGGCAATTATTAAAAAATCAGGAAACAACAGGTGCTGGAGAGGATGTGGAGAAATAGGAACACTTTTACCTGTTGGTGGGACTGTAAACTAGTTCAACCATTGCAGAAAACAGTGTGGCAATTCCTCAAGGATCTAGAACTAGAAATACCATTTGACCCAGCCATCCCATTACTGGGGATATACCCAAAGGATTATAAGTCATGCTGCTATAAAGACACATGCACACGTATGTTTATTGCGGCACTATTCACAATAGCAAAGACTTGGAATCAACCCATATGTCCATCAGTGACAGACTGGATTAAGAAAATGTGGCACATATACACCATGGAATAGTATGCAGCCATAAAAAAGGATGAGTTCGTGTCCTTTGTAGGGACATGGATGCAGCTGGAAACCATCATTCTCAGCAAACTATCACAAGAACAGAAAACCAAATACTGCATGTTCTCACTCATAGGTGGGAATTGAACAAAGAGAACACTTGGACACAGGAAGGGGATCATCACACACCGGGTGCTATTGTGGGGAGAGGGGGGTGGGAGGGATAGCATTAGGAGATATACCTAATGGAAATGACGGGTTAATGGGTGCAGCACACCAACATGGCACATGCATACATATGTAACAAACCTGCAAGTTGTGCACATGAACCCTAGAACTTAAAGTATAATAAAAAAAAAAAGAAGAAGAAATCAAACAAAAAATTATTATTATTTTGTGTGTGTGTGTGAGGGTTTTCTTTTAATTTTTATTTTTTATTATACTTTAAGTTCTAGGGTACATGTGCATAACGTGCAGGTTTGTTACATACGTATACTTGTGCCATGTTGGTGTGCTGCACCCATCAACTCGTCAGCACCCATCAATTCATCATTTATATCAGGTATAACTCCCAATGCAATCCCTCCCCCCTCCCCCCTCCCCATGATAGGCCCCGGTGTGTGATGTTCCCCTTCCCGAGTCCAAGTGATCTCATTGTTCAGTTCCCACCTATGAGTGAGAACATGCAGTGTTTGGTTTTCTGTTCTTGTGATAGTTTGCTAAGAATGATGGTTTCCAGCTGCATCCATGTCCCTACAAAGGACACGAACTCATCCTTTTTTATGGCTGCATACTATTCCATGGTGTATATGTGCCACATTTTCTTAATCCAGTCTGTCACAGATGGACATATGGGTTGATTCCAAGTCTTTGCTATTGTGAATAGTGCCGCAATAAACATACGTGTGCATGTGCCTTTAGAGCAGCATGATTTATAATCCTTTGGGTATATACCCAGTAGTGGGATGGCTGGGTCATATTGTACATCTAGTTCTAGATCCTTGAGGAATTGCCATACTGCTTTCCATAATGGTTGAACTAGTTTACAATCCCACCAACAGTGTAAAAGTGTTCCTATTTCTCCACATCCTCTCCAGCACCTGTTGTTTCCTGACTTTTTAAAAAAAAAAAAAAAGTTATTTATTTAGCGACTGCTCAGTTAGGAAGTCATCAGAGCTAGTCAGCAGTCTGGAGAGTGTGAAAATATTTCCTGGATTGCTTGGTGTTAAATGGTTATGCTGACTACTTCAGGAGAGGACAGTGGTGAATGAGAAATCTGCATTTCCTCCACTGCACATTCTTTCATTTTTAAGACTGACAAATTCCCATTCAAGGGTTAAGCTCATCCATAGAAAATTAAGTTATTTCTTGCTAAACTGAAAAGAACAACAGTCACGTGATAATGCCAGGGCTCTGACACAGTTGATTGGGGTAACATTGCATGGAGGATGTGATGTGCTGTCAGCTTTACAGACAAACATATTGTGACCCAGTTTGTTTGCCAGGCAGTTGTTCCAGAGAAGTAGTTTACTGACAGAAGAAAATTAAAGGCAGAGTACTGATTGCACAATCAAAGCCAAGTGGCTGCTGAACCAAATAAAATGTTATATAAATCCTAAAGTCACCCTAGAGAAAAAAAATAACAGGGAGGAAAAGAGATTCATTCAGCAGTGAAACACAAGATGATCCCTACCTTCCTACCCACCTCTCCTGGTCCACCAGTGACCTAGTGTGCCAAATCCAATAAATCAGTCTCCATCCTGGCTCAAATGACTCCCCAGGAAAAGAATCCTTTTGGCAGTCTTGGTAAAAGAAGTGAATAAGCTTTGGGTCGGCATACATATCCTTTTGCTGTCATTGTTTTTTAACTCCTGGGAAACCTTAAAAGATACTATCAATTGTATTTTATACCCTTTTGTATAATCAGTGTGTAGTGTAGGATATTGATGCTTTCCCCTAACACTATTTTCTCTAACACTGCAACAAATTAAGCCCAAGGCAGGTCTGTCTCGTAGGCTTGTGACTACATTGATCTTTAAGTTTTATAAGAATATGATATATATGGACGTTTGGAGGGGCTTGAGCTCCCTCACGTTACTTATCTTTTTCCTTGTGTTTTCAATGTCTAGAATAATCTTACTTTCAAAGAACAAATGACATGAAAGCAGGTCTCCAAAATGAGATGAATTTGGTGGTCATTTGGAGCAATTACAAAGCCTTGAACAATTGGGTAATTTCTCCTTTTGAGGGGCAAAGTATTAAATTAGGTGGGAATTCAAACTCTACATCAAGTTACAGTCTCAAAAAAAAAGGATCTTGGAAATATATTCTCCCATGATGTAGCCAGGGAAGGAAAGAAAATGGCTGGATTCACTCGGAACTAGAATCTTCCTTTTTTTTTTTTTTTTTTTAAGATGGAGTTTTACTCTTGTCGCCTAGGCTGGAGTGCAATGATGTGATCTCTGCTCACTGCAACCTCTGCCTCCCGGGTTCAAGCAATTCCCCTGCCTCAGCCTCCCAAGTAGCTGGGCCTACAGGCATGTACCACTATGCCTGGCTAATTTTTTATTTTTAGTAGAGATGGAGTTTCACCATGTTGGCCAAGCTGGTCTTGAACTACTGACCTCAAGTAATCCTCCCACCTTGGCCTCCCAAAGTGCTGGGATTACAGGTGTGAGCCACAATGCCCTACCCCATTATTTTTTTATTTATTATTCATTTATTTGAGACAGAGTCTCACTCTGTCAGCCAGGCCTGAGTGCAGTGGCTCAGTTTTGGCTCACTGCAGACTCCCCCTCCCAGGCCCAAGAGATCTTCCCACCCCAGCCTCCTGAATAGCTGGGACTACAAATCCATGCTACCATGCCCAGCGAATTTTGGGTTTTGGTTTTGTTTGGTAGAGACAGGATCTCACTATTTTGCCCAGGCTATTCTTGAACTCCTGGGCTCAAGCCATCCTCCTGCCTCAGCCTCCCAAAGTGTTGGGATTACAGGCATGAGCCACCGTACCTGGCCTCCATTTTTATACAAAACCTTAATAAAGATTAAAGTTTGCTAAATTTTGTCTGAGGAAGTAGTGATGAATATGAAATGAGGATAACCATAAAACACTTAAAGCATAAAACCATATTCTGATTATGGCACCTAGAACGCTGCAGCTGCATTTTCTCCAATGTAAGTAAGTACAATGGCTTAGGTAGATTTGTGTGAAAAGTGTCAACTTTCTACTTGGTTCTCCTCCAGGTAAATATTTCCACATGACCACACCTGCTACTCAAGTGAACGTGTAGAACAAGGCACATGGTCTTCCTGGAAACATAGGAAGTTCAACCATTTCTAAATCAATATTTTTATAGCCTTTTGTTTGAATGCCTTCATGCTTTGTACATTTGAAAGACGTCCTGTCATTTGGGTAAATGGTAATAAATCAGCTCATGAAGTTTATAAAGGACAAAATATGTCACTCCCATCCCCTGCTTCCAACTTCACAAACAGTACCTGAAACAGCAAAATTAAGTCATTTTCCAGAGGCCAAGCAGCCAGGATAGAACAATGGGGACTGACTTTAGGCCATTCTGCTTCCTTTCAACCTGGAAGTGTGCCACGCGGATGTTTATCCTCCTACATACACATGCTATTTAGACTCTAGTTTGAGGAAATGAAAAAGCATGGGACTTAGTTTTTTCCTCCCATGAATTTGGTTTTTATTAAATATTTAGAATCGCATAAACATTTTTATATCATGTTTATTATTTATTGCTTGGTATTTGGCACCAATAATGAATACAGCACCCAACAATACCTGGACACTGTAATAATCCACAGAAATCCTAATTTAAGCAGCCATCATACAACCTTTCCCAAAGATGAAACACTTGAAGGTAAAAGTGCTCATTTTCCTAGGTATGCAAGTTTCACCTGCCTTTCCAGCTGTCACAGGTGCACTGCTCACCTGACTTGCTCTGGCCGTGGAGAAAATACAGGCCTGCTGCAACAGATCTGCCCCTCACTCTGAATCTCACAAATCCGAGACCGTGGACTCAGCCTGAGGAGGATCCCAGCTTGGGCACTTCCAGTTGGTACCCTGTGCTTCCCCAGCTGTTTTATAGGACGTGGCCTTCCCGCCACAACAGTGTGGTTCAAGAAACGCCCACCACAGAATCCGAGGGAGGTGGATGTTTGTTGAAACTGATCCTTAGACCCCCGCTATCCGATTTCCTGAATTAAAATCTCTAGTGGTGGGTTTGGGGTTGTAGTACCACCCATTTAGGAGAGTGTACATCAGAAGAAAGTAAAATGATTGAATTCAAACTGGTTCACTAGCCCCTGGTTATAAACTGTTAGGCCCTTTAAAAGGGTAAGGGAAACTTATGAGCAAAATTCAAGTCTAGGTGCGTATTAGTCCATTTTTTGTGTTGCTATAAATGAATACCTGAGACTGGGTAATTTATAAAGAAAAGAGTTTTAGTGGATTCACAGTTCTGCAGGCTGTACAGGAAGTGTGATACCAGCATCTGCTTCTGGGGAGGGCCTCAGGGAGCATATAATCATGACTGAAGGTGAAGGGGGAAGCAGTGCATGGCGAGACAGGGAGCAAGAGGAGGTGGGGGAGGTGCCACACACTTTTAAACAACCACATCTCGCATGAACCCAGAGCGAGAATTCACTCATTACCAAGAGGATAACACCAAGCCATTCATGAGGATCCACCTCGATGACTAAACACCTCCCAGGAGGCCCCATTTCCAGCACCTGGGATCACACTTCAACATGAGATTTGGAGGGGACACACACCCAGACCATATCAAGGTGTTATGAGAAAATGACCGAAAGGTCTTTCCTAGGAGGACAGTTGGTGGCTTTTAGGTACTGTACTTCATAGCACTAATTTCCCGAGTTCAAAGATGTTTTCCAGTAACCTCCAGTTTCTAACCATGTTTCTAAACATTCCAGACCGCTATAAGTCTACCCTCTAGCAAAGTAGTGTATCAACATATGTACCCTAAAATGCCATACATGTTCCATCCATCTTTTTTTTTTAATTTTTTTATTTTTTGAGATGGAGTCTTGCTCTGTCTCCCAGGCTGGAGTGCAGTGGACGATCTCGGCTCACTGCAACCTCCACCTCCCGGGTTCAAGCGATTCTCCTGCCTCAGCCTCCCGAGTAGCTGAGATGACAGACATGCACCACCATGCCTGGCTAATTTTTGAATTTTAGTAGAGATGGGGTTTCATCGTGTTGGCCCGGCTAGTCTAGATCTCCTAGTCTCATGTGATCTGCCTGCCTCGGCCTCCCAAAGTGCTGGGATTACAGGCATGAGCCACCGAGCCCAGCCTCCATGCATCTTGCCCATAGGTTGTCCTTGACCCTGCAGGAACCTTAAAGAACAAAAACCATACAGCAGATATGCTGTGAATTTTGTGAGACCCAAGCAGAAAAGGAAATAGGAAGAAGCAATTCACATTATTTTCTGCTCGTTTTGAATTCCTTTATGCCACCCCAGATTTCTTTTTGCCCCTGGGGACATAACCTAGGACTGTCTTTATGGTTGCAAAATATGCTAGTTATGCCTATTCCAGATTAATTTACTTACTTACTTATTTATGTTTTGAGACGGAGTCTTGCTGTGCCACCCAGGCTGGAGTGCAGGTGTGTGTTCTTGGCTCACTGCAACCTCTGCCTCCCGGGTTCAAGCAATTCTCCTGCCTTAGCCTCCTGAGTAGCTGGGATTACAGGCGCCTGCCACCATACCCAGCTAATTTTTGTATTTTAGCAGAGACAGGGTTTCACCATGTTGGCCACGCTGGTCTGAAACTCCTGACCTCAAGTAATCAATCCGCCTGGCTCAGCCTCCCAAAATGTTGGGATTACAGGCGTGAGCCACCACACCTGGCCCCTATTCCAGATTTATTAATGGCAAGAACAGTTTTAAACCATCATTGCTACTGAGCATGAAGAAAAATGTTCATTGACGGATACCAGAGCACACTTCAAACCAGAATGTCCTTTGATATAAACTTAGTAGTGCATGTCTAAAGCAGATCATAAACTGAGAGCATTTCTAGAGATTAGGAAATATTTGTGGTCCCAAACCAGAGGCAGAGGTCCTTGAAACCACCACGTTGTTGGCTCTCAAAACAGGGAGGCACCCAGGTGACCCAAATCCAGCTCGCAGGCACTAGATGATGATCAATTTGCCCCCTTTCGATTGCTTCTGATTCTTCTGCACCTGTGATGAAATTTAAATGGGCTGCATCCACATCAAAGAAAATAAATTTCTTGATAGAATTTAAATGTGAAGTGTCCTGAAATGTGTTTTCTTCTGGGTGAGAAATGAGAATGTACTGAAACAGGAAGTCAGCTTCACAGCAGGAAGCAGACCTCAAAGAAATGTGACTCACAAACTCTTTTGAATGTGCTCCACTTGGGGACACAACGTCCCCCACAGCTTGTCCATCTCATCCATTCTAACTTTCCCATGGGACAAAAAGCATGATAACAATGAATTAGAGGAGAGGAACAAATCAATCAAAATGGTAGTAATGCAGTAATTATACAAGAACAAAACAATGACCAAAAGAATACTGTGATGATAATTTACAAATACATTATTTAATGCAAAAATATCAACCCTTTAAGATCATGGCCAACTTAAGTTAAAACTGATAATTAGGGTGATGACATAATGTATCACTCATACCAGGACACTTGTGAAAAAAGTGGTGCCCTTAATAATTTTGTCAGGACAGCCGACGTGAACCAAAACTGTCGCAGGCAATCTAGTACATATGGTCACCCAAGCGATAATTCCCAAACAACACATCCTTCAAGAAAAGTGTGGGAATTCCAAGCATCTAGATACACACTTGCTCAATAAGAACTTTGCAACATTATTGGCAGTAAAATTCTGACAGCGTAGCCACAGGATTATCTAGCAACCCATTAATTCTAGTGCACAGACACTCCTGACAGCTGTGGCCTTTCTGTATCTCAGAGATTTCGGTCAACCTGACTTCAGTCCATTAGGGTCCACATCTGGGACTGCCTCACCTCCAATTCACTTCAAACTATTTTAAAATTTTTTATGACTTATTTTTAATTCCAAGATTTCTTTTGTTGTTGTTGTTTTGAGACCGAGTCTCATTCTGTTGCCCAGGCTGGAGTGCAGTGGTGCAATCATGACTGACTACAGCCTCACCCTCCCAAACTCAATGCATCCTCCACCTCAGCCTCCCAAGTAGCTGGGACTACAGGTATGCACCACCACACCTGGCTAATTTTTATGTTTTGGGGCTTTCTTGTTTTTTCTAGAGATGAGGTTTCTCCATGTAATCCAGGCTGGTCTCAAACTCCTAGTCTCAAGCAATCCACCCACCTCAGTCTCCCAAAGTGCTGGGATTACAGGCGTGAGCCACTACACTCTGCCCAAAATTTCTTTAGTAACATTATTTGATTTCCAACATATAAGATGTTTAAGCTATTCTTCTGTCATTGATTTCCTTCATTCTTTATTTTTTAATTGACAACTGCAAATATATATTTAGGGTATACATTATGTTTTGAAATATGTATACATTTGTGGAACAGCTAAATCAAGCAAATTAGCAGATGCATCACCTCAGTGACTTATTTCTTTGTGAGAACACTTCAAGTCTACTCTCTTAGTGATTTTCAAATATACAATATATTGTTAATAACTATAGTCACTATGATGTACAATAGATCTCTTGAATTTACTGCTTTTGTGTAATTGAAATTTT
The DNA here is from genome assembly GCF_009764315.1 of Trachypithecus francoisi. Lineage (NCBI taxonomy): Eukaryota > Metazoa > Chordata > Mammalia > Primates > Cercopithecidae > Trachypithecus > Trachypithecus francoisi. The sequence goes on along the minus strand of NW_022681465.1, from coordinate 165,794,898 downwards.
GTGCCCTTTGGCCAACATCTCCTATATTAATCTATTCTCACATTGCTATAAGGAACTACCTGAGACTGCATAATTTTTGAGAAAGGAGGTTTAATTGACTCACACTTCCACAGGCTGTACAGGAAGCATGGCTGGGGAAGTCTCAGGAAACTTACAGTCACGTGAGAAGGGTGAAGGGGAAGCAGACACATCTTCACATGGTGGAACGGGAGAGAAAGAGAGAAAGGGGAAGTGCTACACACTTTTGAACAATCAGATCTCAAGAGAACTCACTCACTATCATGAGAACAGCAAGGGGGATGTCCACCCCCATGATTTAATCACCTCCAGCCAGGCCCCTCTTCCAACACTAGGGATTACAATTCAACATGAGATTTGAGTAAGGATGAAGAGCCAAATCATATCATCTGCCCAATCCCCACCATCCCCAGCCTCTGGTCACCACCATTCTATTCTATTTCCATGAGTTTGACTTTTTTTGGCGGCATATATAAGTGAGATAATGTGGTATTTGTCTTTTTGTGTCTGACTTATTTCACTTAACATAAAATCCTCCAAGTTCATTCATGTTGTTCCAAATGACAGAATTTCCTTCTTTTTGAAGGCTGAATAATACTCCATTATGTATATGTACCACATTTTCTTTATCCATTCATCCATTGATGGACACAGGTTGGTCCCATATCTTGGCCATTGTGAATAGTGCTGCAATAAACCTGAGGGCACATATGCCTTTTTAACATACTGATTTTATTTCTTTTGAATATATACCCAGAAGTGGGATTCATAGATAATATGGTAGTCCTATTTTTAATTTGTTGAGGGACCTTCATACTCCATACATAATGACTGTTTTCTGTTATTGGATTTCTAATTTTATTGACAATTATGGTCAGAGAACATAGTATAGATGATATAATGATATTGTTCCTTTTGGAATTTATTGAGGAATTCTATGTGGCCTAGTGTGTGTGTGTGTGTGTGTGTGTGTGTGTGTACACATATATGTATATATCTGTATATTTATATATACATATTTTAGTATTTAGTTTTTGCTCAGTAAGAAAGCATCAGCTGGACACCGTGGTTCACACCTATTATCTCAGCATTTTGGGAGGCCAAGGCGAGCAGATCACTTGAGGCCAGAAGTTCGAGACCAGCCTGGCCAACATGGTGAAAACCCATCTCTACCAAAAATACAAAAATTAGCTGGGCATGGTGGTGCATGTCTGCAATCCCAGCTACTTGGGAGGCTGAGGCAGGACAATTGCTTGAACCAGGGAGGCAGAGGTCGCAATGAGCCAAGATCGTACCACTGCACTCCAGGCTGGGTGACAGAGTGAGATCCTGTCTCAAAAGAAAAAAAAGAAAGAAAGAAAGAAAGAAAACACTTACCGCCCCCTTTTTACATCCTCCTGGTGCCCATGTTGCCACTTCTGTGTCTGTAGGGGGCTGGTGACCTGAATACCACCATCTTCATCAGTTTTCAAAAGATGTGGTGCAGGTTCCTGAATGTATAAATTGACTAGTGATATGACGATTCCTGGGGAGAGCACTCACCATGCTCCACCTAGCCTTGGGCTATCACACCTATCACATTGCTCTTCCTCCTCCTCGCCCTGATCTCTCAGAGTCTGCCCTTTGCCAAGGTCCTTACCCACACCATTTGAGCTTTCCCGAGCATGCACCATAAGTAGCAGCCCCTACAGCCAGTCAGCACCCCCTAGCTTGGAGGCCACCTTCATCCTGACAGGGTTTTACCCTGCATAGCCTCCCGGAAAGAAGCAGCTCTCCCTGCAAGGGATTTGCTTACCAGCTGCAAAGGGAGCAAGATTGTCTTCATAGATTGCATCAAATGATAGTAACTAAATATCACACTTACTAAGTAACTTGTAGGTAGTTCTCAAATGTGCTGAAGGGGATTGGTAGAGATATACAGAGAAAAAGCAAAGTGCAAAAAACAAGCTGTATTGTCCTATTCTCAGTTACTCAACACAACACTTCTGATATCAGAGTCTCCAGCAGATACCAGCTTGATGTCCTCTTATTCAATTCAATTCATTTCAGTTCAATTCAATTCCAACTCCTGCCTAACTGGAGATAGCATTAGATCCCACAAGTTGAGGCCTCAGTTCCACAAGACTGCCCCCCACTCCAGATGCCAATGACAAATCCCAGGTTGTGATGTGTGCTTCTGACTGACCAGCTATAAATCAGGGTTTCCATGCTTCCCTCATCAGGTTTGATCACTTTGTTAGAGCAGCCCACAGAACTCAGGAAAACAGTTTGCTTACATTTACCCATTCATTACAAAGCATATTGAACAGCCAGATGAAGAGATACATAGGATGAGGTCTGGAAATATCCCAAGGGCCAGAGCTTCTGTCCCCATGAGTTGGGACATGCTACCCTCCAAGCATGTGGATATATTCTTGTTCACCAACTTGCAAGTTCCTCAAACTTGGTCCTTCCAGATTTTCATGCAGGCTTCATTATGTAGGTATGACTGATTGAATCATTGGCCATTGGTGATCTTCTCAACCTTCAGCCCCTCTCCCTTTCTCAGAGTTGGGGTTGGGGCTGTGAGTTGGAACCCTCTAATCATACGGTTGGTTCCCCTGGCAACTGGCTCCCATACTGTGGTTAGGAACTTCCCCAAATCTCCTTATTAACCATAAACTCAGAAGTAGTTGAAAGGAGCTTTGTGATATTATGAAATATATATTTGGTCTTCATCCCTTTTTCCTGGCCTATAACTCCTAAAGTCTTTGGAATCTCCAAAGTGCTGTCTTTTTGTATGCTAATGTTGACTGACAGCTTCAGGATGGGGCTGGTCAGTGGAAAGACAAAGGCATAATCAGAGGGTCGAGACTTTCAACCCCATCCCCAACCTCCAGGGGGAAGAGAGGAGTTGAAGGCCATGCTTGTCACCAATGGCCAATGTTTTAACCAATCATGCCTATGTAATGAAGCCTCCATAAAAACCCAAGAGGACAGGGTTCAGAGAGCTTCTGAATAGCTGAACACGTGGAGGCTCCTGGATGGGGGCAGGGGCACACCCAGGGAGGGCATGAACACTCCACACCCCCTCCCCTATACCTCACCCTGTGAATCTCTTCACCGTATTCTTTGTAATATTCTTTATAATAAACCAGTAAGCATAAGTGTTTCCCTGAGTTCTGCAAGCCACTCCAGCAAATTAATCAAACACAAAGAAGGGCCTAGGGAACTCCAATTTGAAGCCAGTTGGTCAGAAGTTCCAGAGGCTCAGACTTGGGACTGGTGTCTGAGGGGTGAACAGTCTGAAGCTATATCCTAGTAGGCAGTGTTGGACTTGAATTGAAGGACACCAGGCTGGTGTCCGCTGCCGAACTGATTGCTTACTTGCTGGTGCAGAGAAATCCCCACATATTTTTAGGGTCACAGAAGTCTTTTGTGTTGATGATGTTGTTGTGTGAGAGACAGCAGAAGAAAACACTGTTGAAGTTTTTTCCAAAACAGCCTTGTTATGAATAACATGTCTGTTTTTGTTACTAGAAAGGGGTCTTGATCCCAACCCCAAGAGAGGGTTCTTGGACTTCACACAAGAAGGAATTTGGGGCAAGTCCATAAAGTGAAAGCAAGTTTATTAAGGAAGTAAAGGAATAAAAGAATGGCTACTCCATAGGCAGAGCAGTAAAATGGGCTGCCTAAGTATACGTATATTTATTTCTTGGTTATATGCTAAATAAGGGGTGAATTATTCATGAGTTTTCAGGAAAAGGGGTGGGCAATTCCTGGAATTGAGAGTTCCTCCCCTTGTAGACCATATAGGGTAACTTCCTATCATTGCCATGGCATTTGTAAAATGTCATGGCACTGGTGGGAGTGTCTTTTAGCACATTAATGCATTATTTTTAGCATATAATGAGCAGTGAGGACGACCAAAGGTCACCTTCCTCATCTCTTGGTTTTGGTGGGTTTTGGTCAGCCTCTTTATCGCAACCTGTTTTATCAGCAAGGTGTTTGTGACCTGCACCTTGTGCTGTCCTCCTATCTCACCCTGTGACTAAGAATGCCTAAATTCCTGGGGATGCAGCCCAGCAGGTCTCAGCCTTTTTTTACCCGGCTCCTATTCAAGGTGGAGTTGCTCTTGTTCAGACATCTCTGACATTTTCAATGAAAGTCTTTGAGTTTCTCCATCAACTTAGCTGCTAGTTACCATCCCCAGCCCTGATCAAAGAGCATCATCAATGAATCCACCTGTATGGATGGCCTTCAACGGTTGGATTATGGGCTTCAATTACATAATCACAGTGTGAAAGTCTAAGAGATTTTAGTACTTACAGACCCAGGTAGGAACATACCACTCCTGGAGGCCACACGGAAGAAAGCCTTAGGGAGAATACACAGGAAGAGAGAAGAGAAAACAAAGTGGTGGCAACCAGTAATGTATATAAGGGCATAGGGTGTGGGTCACTTTAGCTTGACAGACACATGTCTGAATGATCCCTTTAAAGGAAGAGGAGGGATCATGGGGAGCCCAGTCTGCTAGGCAGGAGAGACGCCTCTACGTTCTTATCTCTGGCCACCAGCTTGAGGCATTTGGACATGATATATAACTGGAAACTGCATCACAGGTGACTGAGCCCTGCCTTGGGCACAAGAAAGCCAAACTGCATTCAAAATGGATGCGGAGGCAACATAGACTTATAAGCATTCACTACAACATCTTTGACCCTTATCACTCTGGAGGTGTTCTGGAGCTGTTTCAAGAACCAAGAACAAAAGGCCAAATATTTTAATTAAAGATACTCCTATTTCTCTAATCATTTAAGAAATTACAAGGATTCTGGGTGCTGGGAGCCAGGTACCATGGACAAAACCTATACATATATTTCATAACTCAGGAATCATGATATACCATCCCAAAATATACTACTTTGGCATAAAAACTATTTTGAGCTAAAAGCATTTGAGCTGCTGAAATCCCTGATCTCCCTAAAAGCATCTCGAAAGAACTCAATCTCAAATCTCCTCCCCTGGGAGCAATTTTAATCTTTCCTGAGATAGGAAGTCCAGACAGAGGCATGATTAGAGGGTTGGAACATTGTCACAAGACTATTGTATCGCCCATCTATTCTCCCAAGGGCCCACTTATCTTTCCAAAAAGTCATTTGTTTTTCCCCAAATGTCCTTTCTCCCCTTCCCTTTTCTCTACTAAGATAGGTATATATAAGCCCCCACATCTAACCACTTATTTGAGCTTTTTACTTTTTTCTATAAAGCCCTCTGTGCACGTAAAATTAACATCAATAAAATCGATACACATTTTTTCCTGCTAATCTGTCTTTTGTCAGTTTAACTCACAGGCCCCAGCCACTAAACTTAAGAGAATAGAGGAACAGTTTCTTCTTTTTTATAATACTAGATAAAGTTCGTGGAAATATGAAACATTTGTGCCATTCACCTTTTAGAACAACAAGAAGAATTTTGCATTTTCTTGGACTCATACATTTTATGAAAATTTCCAAAAAAATAAGAAATAAACAAGAATTTTGCATTTTTAGGTCAGATCTGGCTAAGCCAAAGGACCTTGATATTCTTGATATTTCCAGGAGTCATGAAAGAAGAAATATACCAGTGAAGATGATGCTCCCAAACCCAGTGACTTTTGTAAGCTGGAAGGCAAATTTTTCAAGTTTGAGAGCACAGATTCTGGAGCCCAAGTCTCTGGATTCAATTTTTTTTTTCTGTGACTTACTAAATGGTGAGGTTTGACAAAGTTTCCTAAGTTTTTAAGCATTAGTCACATCACCTGCAATGAGAAAAATGACTCACAAGGCTTGTTGGGAGAATTGAATGAGAGAATGAACTCAGTGATGCAGTAACAGTGTGGTTATGTGCCCAGAGCAGCTGCTGCTGGTAGCATCACTGGAAGAGAGCCAGAACTTCACTTACATGGAATGTGATACACATACACATTCCCTCTTTAGGGGGATTTCTTACTTGGTTAAGGATCACTTGTGTGGGAGATGAGCACCTCATGATTGAATGGAATTAACAATAAACCTGCAGTTTCTTCCAAAGATTGATAAATTATATGAACATTATGTTATTCATACAAATGGTAACAAGAACTTGTTACAAAGCCTTGTTTCTACAATCCCACCTTCAAAGCACAGAAAAATCTGGTCAAAAAAAAAGTTCAGGCACAAATTTGTATTAACATTTGACAGATGAAGAAGCTAAACTCCAAAAAGCTAAATGACTTTCCCAAAGGACTAATTGTAGAGGAACGCACTTGAATCAAGGTGTTCTGATTCAAAATGCCGACACTTTCCTATTATATATCTCATGAATGTCCTAAATACAGTGTAATGCTTTGAGGAACCTTATAACTAGTAGAATAAAACGTTAATTCCAAAGACTTCCCAAATTAAAATAATTGTAGATTACATGTTATATTCCATTAACCAGCAAACATCACAAACAAGCTGTTACATAGACATCATTAACACAACAATTCTTTAAATAACTCAGTTTGCTTTTCTTGTTATTAAGTATATCATAGCTCAAGAATTTAAATTTTGCCTTAGGTTATGCAAACCCTGCTCTGGGAACTTTGAAATAAGATTGATTTTTATCTTGTTTGGAATGACTTGCCTTTGCATAAGGGCAAAGCTTTGGACCCAGTAGCCTTTCAAAATCAGATTTTATTCTATGATTCTATGACTTTGAATAACATCTAAAATTGAAATTAGTTGTAAGACCAGCATTTGTGATTATAATTTTGCCACTAACAACTCACATCAGTATGAAGAAGTTTAATCAACATGTTGTAAAACAAAAATAAAATTCCGAGACCCCCAACCAACTGAATGGGCTCTACCTCTCAGTTAAGGGCATTCTTTTTTTTTCTTTTCTTTGAGATGGAGTCTTGCTCTGTCGCCCAGGCTGGAGTGCAGTGGTACAGTCTCAGCTCACTGCAACCTCTGCCTCCTGGGTTCAAGCAATTCTCTGCATCAGCTTCCTGAGTAGCTGGGATTACAGGCGCCCACCATGATGCCTGGCTAATTTTTCTGTTTTTAGTAGAGACTGGGTTTCTCTATCTTGGCCAGGCTGGTCTTGAACTCCTGACCTTGTGATCCACCCACCTCAGCCTCCCAAAGTGCTGAGATTACAGGAGTGAGCCACTGCACCCGGCCTGCCAAGGGCGTTCTAAAGTAAACCTGGGCCCAGCGTGGTGGCTCCTGCTTGTAATACCAGCACTTTGGGAGGACGAGGCAGGTGGATCACCTGAGGTCAGGAGTTCAAGACCAGCCTGGCCAACATGACGAAACACTGTCTCTACTAAAAATATAAAAATTAGCTGGGTATTGTGGTAGGTACCTGTAATCTCAGCTACTCAGGAGGCTGAGGCAGGAGAATCACTTGAACCCAGGAGGCAGAGGTTGCAGTGAGCTGAGATTGCACCACTGCACTCCAGCCTGGGCAACAAGAGCAAAACTCCATCTCAAAAATAAAAAATAAAAGTAAACTCAAAATATAGTTCATGCCATGATGTGACTGAGTTGACCAACATGCCTCATTATGCCCTCCTCCCATTGGAATTCAGGCACAGCTGACCAGTATTAACATTAAAATAGACCTTAACACTGACAAAACAGTCTTTGTAGCAATAAGATATCAACATGACAGATAGGCTCTGAAAGAAATCAAAGTATTTTACCCCAAAATATATTTCTTTGGCATATTTTGAAATGGTCCTGCAAAGCTGTCTCATGGGGAAAATCTACTTTCTGAAGAGAATCCTTTTCCCTTTCCAGGTCTTTTTCCTAATCCAGGACAAAATTAACTAAGAGCGTGGTACCTTTTCAAACCTGAAAAGAAACAACTACAATGTATTCTCTCTGAAGCCTGCTACCTGGAAGCTTCATCTACATAATAAGAACCTTGGTATTCACAGTCCTTTATCTCAACTCAGACACTCCCTTCTATGGATTCCAGGTCTTTAATCAGAAAATCTTTAAATCCACCTATGACCTAGAAGCCCCCACTTCAAGTTGTCCCACCTTTCCAGACTGAACCAATGTACATCCTATGTGCATTGGTCAATGTTTTATGTCTCTCTAAAATGTATAAAACCAAGCTGTAGGCCAGGCATCATGGCTCATGCCTATAATCTCAGCACTTTGGGAGGTCAAGGCAGGCAGATCACCTGAGGTCAGGAGTTCAAGACCAGCGTGGCCAACATGGCAGAACCCTATCTCTACTAAAAATACAAAAATTAGCCAGGCATGGTGGTGAGCACCTGTAATCCCAGCTACTTGAAAGGCTGAGGCGATAGAATCATTTAAACCTGGGAGGTGGAGTTTGCATTAAGCCAAGATCATGCCACTGCACTCCAGCCTCAGCGGTAGAGTAAGACTCCATCTCAAAAAACAAACAAACAAAAAAAAGCAAGCTGCAGCCTAACCACCTTGGGCACATGTTCTCAGAATCTCTTGGGACTGTGTCGCAGGCCATTGGTCACTCATATTTGGCTCAGAATAAATCTTCTAAAATATTTTGCAGTGTTTGACTCTGTTGACAAGGTAAGGCTGCTATTAAGTGGGAACATTGCAAAGTTAACTTATAAAAATTAATTGATGTCCATGTGGTATTTTGAAATAACCTTTTTTCTGGATTTTAGGAAAATGTAAATTAATAATATATTACTGCTATTGAATTTCTCACATGCCTCTGGTCCTAACACGTAAGAGTCAAACTTCCAGAATCTATTTCAAACACCCAAGGCATTTTGCTTTGAGCTTTAACTTTTTTTTTTTTTTTTGAGACAGAGGTTCACTCTTGTTGCCCAGGCTGGAGTGCAGTGGCAAAATCCCAGCTCACCACAACCTCTGCCTCCTGGGTTCAAGCGATTCTCCTGCCTCAGCCTCTTGAGTAGATGGGATTACAGGCATGTGCCACCACACCTGGCTAATTTTGTATTTTTAGTAGAGACAGGGTTTCTCCATGTTGGTCATGCTAGTCTCAAACTCCCTACCTTAGGTGATCTGCCCACCTGGGCCTCCCAAAGTGCTGGGATTACAGGTGTGAGCCACCATGCCCGGCCAAACTTTAACATTTTTAATTCTCCCAGGTAGCCATGAAATTCCTCCATTGTTCCATTAGTGTCCACCCACTTCTATACAGTTTATTCACATCACCTCAAATATCAGGATTTCAACCCTCCAGGATTCTCAAGCAACCAGATTCCTGCAGAATCTGATAGTCAAGGGAAAAAGAAGAAAACATCATTGGTGATAAAGGAACTTGTAAGACAAAAGTAAATCAAACAACTAAAAAGAGAAGTGCCAGAAAGACTAGAAACACAACTTTTGGAGGTTTGCCAAAAAAAAGCATTCTGGTTTTCTGATGACTAAGCCTGATTCTTTGTATGAAGGGTACTAAAGCAAAGGAGAAACAAGATCATAAGAGAAAAAGAACAGAAGAGGTAAGAAACAGCTGCTGCCATGCAGAGGAAAAACAGTGACAGGCAGGGAGCCCAGCAGCGTTCGTTCAGACAGCAGAAAAGAGAAGAGAGCTGCTTTCCTGAGGCGTCACTCTCACTTCTACCTACCCTGCAAGCACCAACATAAGACCACTCCATGTGAGGGCTGCCCTGGAGCTGGCACAAGGCCTGGAGGCCAACCAGTCCCACTGATACCTTTGGGAATGATCAGGATCAGAATATGCCACCCCAAAATATCCTATGCCACTTTGGCAAAGGATTGTGTTGAGCTGAAGGCAATCGAGAAGTAACAGACTGCTAAAAAGCTGTCTAGCTTTCCCCAACTGCCTAACAGCAGGGCATTAATTTCTCTTTGTGATGGCACTTTTCTCTCCTCTCTCATATCAGGAAAAAGAAACAATTCTTATCACTGGAGATGCACTGGCTTGAATCTGCATAAACAAACCTTGCTGAAATAACCCTTATCTTTCATTACCCATATATTTACCTTCCCACAAGGTATGGTGCCTAGGAGCTCCAAACCCTTTGCCACTTCTCCACAAATTTATCATCCTTTGTTAAAATGCTATATAAGTCTTTGGTCACCTCTTTGGGGTTTTCATTTAATTCCTGTGAGGCTCCATTACGCATATTAAATAAATCTTTCTCTCCCGTTAATCTGTCCTTTGTTGGTTCAACTTGCAAGACCCCAGACACTAAATCTAGGAGAATAGAAGACAGAGATTTTTTTCCTTCCCCTCTAGGGGAAAGGCACAACAACCCAAGGAGAGCCCATTCAGTACTGATCACATCATCTGTCTTTGACAGGAACTAAAATTTGTTGAGCACTTTTTAAGTGCCAAGTCCAGCCCTAATTACTTTATATCTTTTACTCATTTAATTCCACGTAGGGGGAAGGTAAAATTATTAGCATGCACTATTAGATCAGTTCCTCCAGGAAGCAAATGCCTAGATGAGAATAAAGATGTCTGAATTATTTTCCAGATGGAAAATAAGTAAAATGAAAGTATAAGTATATTTATAATAAAAAATTATTTGTTGTTTATCTGAAATTCAAATTTCACTGGACATCCTGATGCTTGTCTGTTTCTAAACTGGCAACTCTGCCTTGGAGAAATCCCTGAGTGACAGAAAATAGGGAAAGAGTTGACTAGGCTGGGAGAGCCCTCAGACCATGATGCAAGTCTGATCCCAGTGAGGAGACAGGGAGAGAAGGTAGGGTGGAGACAAGATAAAGGTTTTGTTAGGAAAGCCATCAAGGAGTCCACAAGGCAAAGTGGCAATTAAAGGAGCCCTGTGTGGCCCAGGATTGGGTGGGCTTTAGTATCCCTGATGCACTCAGTTGGCCAGAAGCAGCCAGGCAGGCTCTTCCACACAGTGATAGATTTAGAGCACAGCAGCTGGGGCCCTTAGTCAATTACACTCCCTGTAGTCGAAGGTTTGCAAAGCACATCCTAATGACCACCACACACTCCCATTTTGTAGGTGGTGGAACTGAGTCACAAAGAAATAAAGTAACTTATCAAAAGTGAGGGCTAGTCAATAGAGAACCAGGATTTGGTCCTTTGGTTCCAGAAGCCTTGCTTCAGACCACTATGCTAAGCTGTGTCCTGTTAAACCCACATCTTCTGCACCTTCAGAAACTGAAGTTCATAGAAGTGTCCTTAACAAAGTGCTACACTTGGTATATGGTGTGTAAGAAAAGGAAGTCTGTAATGTGTTTACAGATTGTAAATGTGTTTACAGATGACCAAAATGAGATCAATTTCCAAGTCTAGTAACTACAAAGCACTCTGGAAAAATGACATATCCAGACTGACCTCTATTTGATTGATTTATTGATTTATTTAAAGAGACAAGGTCTTTCTCTGTCACTCAGACAGGAATGCAGTGGCTCAATCCTAGCTCACTGCACCCTCGAACTTCTCAGATCAAGCAAAATCCTCCCACCTCAGCTTCTCAAGAGAAATCCTCCCACCTCAGCCTCTCAAGTAGCAGGGACTACAGGTGCATGTCACTAGGCCTGGCTAATTTTTTTTTTTTTCCAATTTTTTGTAGAGACAGGAGTTTCTCTATGTTGTCCAAGCTGGTCTTGAACTCTTGGCCTCAAGTGATCCTCCCACTCCAGCCTCCTAAAGTACTGGGATTACAGTCATGAGTCACCACACCCAGCCCAGACTGACTTCTGAGCTCAGAATGTGGGATAATGGAGATTATTCTTTTCTATTTAATAGCACAACATCAGTAAACTCTACTATTTCATCAGGTCCCTCAAATCTTATAATACTTGAAATGTATTTTCACCATCTGGAACCAAGGGAGGCCAAAATCAAAATGAGAAACCAGGTAAATAATACTGGGGGCATTTCTTATTAGGCTGGGAAACATATCCCAGTACCATGAATTTGCTTCATAAAGATAAACATCCACAGAAAAATTTCCGTTTCAGAGAGGGAACAGAAAAATTGAAATTCCTAGGAACAAAAGCTCTGCACAAGGCTGCCCAGGACCTTTCAATAGGCCTCAGAGGCTGGACCAGGTCCTTCTACCACTTGCCTCAGGCCCCAGCCCTTGAGGACAGCATAGGCACTGGTAGCCCCAGTAGCCCAGTGACCTTCATCTAATTCTCTCAAGCCAGGACCTGCCCAACTAGCACCCATTGCCTTGGATCCAAAGATATCAAGGACCATTTCAAACCAGTTATCATTTGAACCTTGCACAAAGCAGTTTTAGGGGTCCAAACTTTCAATTGCTTAATAATCTCCTGAGAGTAAATGTATTAAAGTGTTTAATATTCCAAAGGCCAGTAAAAACTCCAAGCATTTTTTTTTTTTTTGACTGAATTTCATTTTCGTTGCCCAGGCTAGAGTGCAATGGCGTGATCTCAGCCCACCGCAACCTCCACCTCCCAGGTTCAAGCAATTCTCCTGCCTCAGCCTCCCAAGTATCTGGGATTACAGGTATGTGCCACCACACTTGGCTAATTTTGTATTTTTAATAGAGATGGGGTTTTTCCATGTTCGTCAGGCTAGTCTCGAACTCCCAACCTCAGGTGATCTGCCTGCCTCGGCCTCCCAAAGTGCTTGGGATCACAGGCGTGAACCACCACGTCTGGCCCCAAGGATTTTTTTTTATGACAACTTTACTCTTGTGCCAGTGAGTATTGTTTTGAAGTTAGCGCAATTAAATAAAATCTCCCATGCTTTTGGAAGCCATTCTGTGGAGAAAATCTAAGACCTGACTTCCATCCATTCATTCAAATGTTGCACCCAAGAACACCTGTTTTTACTTGCAGGCTCCGTAGATCCTGATTCACATATGGCAGTTTTTCCATCCTTTCTCTGTGCATCAGACTTGTGTAAGTAAAATACATTTCACGTGTCATTCTCCCTCTACATGTGACAACTACGTTTATTTAAAGAAAATCTATTAAAGGTAATATCTATTTGTGTTTTTTTTCCTCCTTCTGCCACTCTAGCTGGAAGGCTAGAGGACAGTGTGGAGTCATCTCGGCTCACTACAACCTCTGCCTCCTGGGATCAAGCAATTCTCCTGCCTCAGCTTCCTGAGCAGCAGGGATTACAGGTATGCACCACCGGATAATTTTTGTATTTTTCATATAGAAAAGATTTCACCATGTTGGCCAGGCTGGTCTCAAACTCCTGACCTCAGGTGATCCGCCCGCCTTGGCCTCTCGAAGTGCTGGGATTACAGGCATGAGCCGCTGCGCCCGGCCTATTTGCATTCCATTGATTCCTTGTTTTATATTTCAGAAAACCAACTGCCCAGTGTAACAGTCCCATATCTTCTAAATGTCAGACTGGCCTAATTTTGCAGTGGATAGAAGGCCACCACCACCACCAACAACAACAACACACACACACACACACCACAATCATAGAATGTTCTGGGCTCATGGGACTGCAGCTACAGCCGGCTGTCACATCCCAGATCTTAGGTTTATACGGCGAAATGCATCAAGCAGGGAATTCAAGCTGGGTGGGGATTGAGGTGGTTTTTCCCTCAGATTGGGTGTGTGAAAATCTAGAGGTGTCTGCTCATGCTTAATTGAGCGAAGCTTTTCAGTAAGCAAATCTGAAAAGAATTTCTCTGAGACCTCTATAAGCCGTGGAAAATTACCCATCATGTCTAAAGTGGTCCCTGGCTTGTTCTGTTTGTTTGTCTCTGTCTTGGGTAAGCCTGTCATCAGGCACCACTGAAAATATGCCAAAGCGTTCCTGCTGTACTTGACTCTCAAAACATTAATTTTTCACTTGAGCCTATGAAGTTTGACTTGGCAGGACTGGATATTGTGATTCTCAATGTTAAAACTCTAAAAGCAACTCATGTCTCAACACTGGGATGTGCTACACTCCCTGTGGTCATTCAGAAACTGTCGACTGAAAATAGTGATAGTGACCGAAAGGAGCATATAGTGAGGCAGAAAACAAAGTATCTCCCCAAATCCCCCTCATCCAGCAGCTGCAGGGCAGAGAGGCACATTAACATCAGTGCTTGGAGAAACCAGAGTATCATTCTGGCTAAATACTGAGCTAAGTTATGTCAGATTCTGAAGAAAATAAGAGATAGGTACATAATGTGATTCTTAAGGTGTCATAGTTTAATTAATGACATTAACATTGTGTACAAATTAGATTTTTCCTCTGCCAGGGCTTCAGAAAGAACAGCAAACAAGCCAGTAACAAGAAAGAATCTTTTCCTGCCATGGAATGCCATTTCTGGCATTTTTTTTTTTTACTCAGTCCCAGGGGAACTGCTTTTAAAGATGCATATATAGAGAAGTGGCAATTTTTCTGTTTCCAATTTACATCATGTAGTAGGAATAGAAAGTCGAGTTCTGTCCTACAAAGGCCGTAAGAGAATAGTTAGCAATAAACAGTTATTGTTGAACCAGGTGCGGTGACTCAAGCCTGTAATCCCAGCACTTTGGGAGGCCAAGGAAGGCAGATCACCTGAGGTCAGGAGTTCGAGACCAGCTTGGCCAACATGCTGAAACCCGGCCTCTACTAAAAATATTTAAAAAAAGAATTAGCCAGGTGTGGTGGTGCATGCCTGTAACCCCAGCTACTCAGGAGGTTGAGGCAGGAGAATCATTTGAAATCAGTAGGCAGAAGTTGCAGTGAGCAGCAATTGCTCCATTGCACGCCAGCCTGGGCAACAGAGGGAGACTCTCTCAAAAAAAAGCAAAATAAAACCCAGTTATTGTTTATTTAACAGTCTTATTTATAATAGGGTCAGCTGGTAAGGACACTTGACCTATCAAAAAGATTAAATACCCAATATACAAGTATCGGCAATTAAGAAAAGTTACAAATCACCATGTATCTAGAATTATTCCATTTAAATTTTTTTTTTATTTTAAATAATAGTACAGACAAGGTCTCACTATGTTTCCCAGGCTGTTCTTGAACTCCTGAGCTCAAGTGATCCTCCCATCTCAGCCTCCCAAAGTGCTAGGATTATAGGCATGAGCCATTATGCCTGTCCTCCATTTTTTTTAATTACATAAACAATTAATGTCCTCATAAGACAGAATTTCAACTCTTTTCCAAAATCTACAAAAGTGTGTAGCAGTGAGACAGCCAAGTAAAAGGGCCCTCTGGCAGAACCTTCAACCAGCCTGCACACTGGGAGGAAAGGGTGGAGCCTCAGGAAGTTCATGCCATTTGCAGGTGGGAGGAACCTGGCCTCTCCTGTTCCAGGGTGGAACCTGGGATTCAATCTGTGAGGCAGGAAGCCAGCTAGCAGGACTTTTGCTTTGCTGAGAGTCCCCGTTTCCTGTTTTTTCCCTTTTTGCCCAATAAATTCCATTTTTCTCAAACCTTCAAAGTGCTTATGAGCCTAATCTGTCATGGTTGTGTGACAAGAACCCCATTGTTAGCTGAACTAAGGAGAAAGTCCTACAACAGCAGGGATCCTGCACACACTCACATCCCCTGTTTCACTCCAAGTCAGCCCCACTGGCTTCCTCCTCTTTTTCCTCTTCCTGGAAAGAATATCAAATATGCCAACCTCCCTCCTGCTGTAGAAGAGGAAAGACTTTTCCTCTACCCCCTTAGGTTCTGAGTCTGGAGATGATAGCTTGAACTGACAAAAAACAGACTAACAGGAGGAAAAGTATACACATTTTATTTGATATTAATTAATATTTTTATATAACATGGGAGGCCTCATAGAAAAAAGTGAAAATCCAAAGGACATTAGACCTAGGGGCTCATATACCATTTTAACAAAGGGCAATAAATTGTAGAGATGTGGCAAGATAAAGGAAAAAAAGTCTTGGGCTAGGGGTAGTGAATTGTGAGAAAGTGACTAGAAAATATATAAAGAAACGAATGGAAGATAAAAGTTATTTTAGTAAGACATGTTTTTATAGATTCATCTCAGTGTCAACTCTCCATCTCCAATGATAAGAATGTTCTACTCTTCTTCCCGGTACAGGGAGGGTACTTTTCTTATGGGAAATTTATACTCTGCTTTTAGGTAGAAAGAGGGAGGGCAGAGAGCCCTTCCTGCATATGCTGTTTCTCAACTGCCTTCATCTGAAAATAATCAATACGCCAAAGCAGCATATTTTGAGGCAGTACATTCTAACCCTTTACACTGCCCTGACTGACCCTTGCCTGGACACTCAGCTCCTTGCATCACTCCTTCCACTCTCATCTCAGCTGAAATGTCACCTCCTCAACAAGGACTTTGCTGACCTCCCTAAGTTAGGATATTCCCCCACACCTCCCTGACCCCATTATTCTGTATTCTAAAAGCCTTCTCTCTTTTTAATGGCATTTTGTTTCAAATATCTCAATTTGTGGTCAATATGTTTGTTGATTTACTTGTTTATTGCCTTTCCCCTTCTCTAGACTAAGGGCAAAAGATGATACCTGCTTATTCTCCAAATTTCTTTTCTTTTGCCTACCTATATTTTCCAAGTTTTTTCAAAAGCCCTGTTTCATAATAAGAAAATAAGATTTTCTAGCCCTTTGGGTGGCCAAGGCAGGAGGCTCACTTGAGCCCAGGAGTTTGAGATCAGCCCGGGCAACATAGTGAGATCTCATCTCTACAAAAAATAAAAACACATTAGCTGGGTGTATTGGCACAGGCCTGTAGTTGTCTCAGCTACTCTGGAGGCTGAGGCAGGAGAATCACTTGAGCCTAAGAGGTCGAGGCTGCAGTGAGCCATGATCACACAACTGCACTCCAGCCTGGGTTTCAGGATCAGCCAGATTCAGGTTCTCATTATGCCTCTTTCAGCTCCCAGCTGTGTGCATGTGGGCAAACAGTCTAAACTCTCCAAGCCTCAGTGTTTTTAGATATAAATTATTTTAAAATATCAATTTTCAACTCTTGCTCCATATTTAACATTTTGTTACTGGTAATATTCACGCTAGCTATTTTAAGAAGTTAACTCTTCAAAAAAACATGAAAATTGAAAACTCACCTATACCTTGAACCAAATAAAACTGGCAATATTTGATTATTTTTAAACTTTTTTTAAAATGACAATTTGATATGGTACGACATAATTTTTGGTGTTTTTGACTTGGGGGTTCAGTGGGAAGCATAAAAATTTGGACTCTGCAAATAGCTGATGGATAGCTGCACCTCCATTGTCCAAGCCAATAGAGGCTCCCCAAATAGCACAGCTCAGTGGAAACCCCCGCTTTTTGCTTCCTAATTCAAGGTCCAGGGGCATTGAGGAAAAAGCATTATTTTAATGTCCTATGGCTCCAACTAGATGGATAAGTTCCCAACTTCATGACTGTGTGCTTCATGAGAAGTCCTATAAGAAGAAAAAAAAAGTATGACTCACTTAAAATTGAAGAAAAATAATTTTCCCATAAAGTCAAGGTTCACAAATCTGTTTATCTTAGCTCATAGATCACCACCTCCCCACTGTCTGCTCACATTGCCACAGCCACCCACAGTGTTCACCCCTTTTAAAAAGAATTTCCTTGTTCCTTTATTGCTAAGAAGGTAAGTAAAGCATAGTTTAGACAATGAGTATATATGGGAAACCACCAGTTATAGAAATAAAGGAACACTCCAATGTTTTTCCTTCCAAATAAGGAAGCTCGTATTTATATGAGCTAAGTTAAGCGAGGCAATAATAAAAATTTGGCCGACTGCAATGGCTTACACCTGTAATCCCAGGCCGAGGCAGGTGGATCACTTTAGGTAAGGAATTCAAGACCAGTCTGGCCAACAGAGTGAAACCCTGTCTCTACTAAAAATACAAAAATTAGCTGGGAATGGTGGCCAGCACCTGTAATCCCAGCTACTGGGGAGACTGAGACAGGAGAATTGCTTGAATCCAGGAGGTGGAGGTTGCAGTGAGCCCAGATCATGCCACTGCACTCTAGCCTAGGTGACAGAATGAGACATCGTCTAAAAATAATAATAATAAAATTATTTAAGACAAAATAGAAATTGAATTCTGTGACATAAAAATAATAGGAGAAAAACTTTTTAAAAAATCACAATTGGTTGCCTTCCCCTTATGTCTGAGACTGAAAAAAATACCAAGGTGGGTGTATCAAACTTCCTGCTTTGTTGCCAGTTGCACTTACATAGGTATTTTGAGCCTAGCATGATGTATTCAAATATATCAACATTTTAATGTACTAATAATATTATTACTATTCCTAAACCAGTGAGTAAGAAGATAAAAAGGGGAAATGCCCCACATTTGTAAGTGAATAGATATGAAATAAATTAACAAAGAATATAAGCTTAGTTAATTCTAAACACCTCTAAACTGGCATGGTTTTCTATGGTCATCCTACCTAGATCTAGATTTTTATTTTCATTTTACTTATTTTTATTTATGTTGAATGATTGATTGAGACAGCGTCTCTATCTGTCACTCAGGGTGGAGTGCAGTTGACGTGACTATGGCTCACGGCAGCCTAGGCCACCTGAGCCCAAGCGATCCTCCTGCCTTCATCTCCCAAGTAGCTGGGACTGCAGACACACACCACCATGCCCAGCTACATTTTTTTTTTCATTTTTCACAGAAATGGGATCTCACTATGTTACCCAGGCTGCTCTTGAACTCCTGGGCTCAAGCTATCCTCCCACCTCAGCCTCCCAAAATGCTGTGATTACAGGCATGGACCATTGTATCCAGGCTTGGATTTAGATTTTTTATCCCAATCTCTCCCTGGTCTTCACAGACACAAATGTTAAACCAACATACCTGTTATGACTAGATTTGGCTGCCAGTGATTAAAAAAAAAATGAACAAGATAAAGGTTAAGAGCCTACAGGTAGGCAATTTGGAGCTGGTCTGGTGGTGCCTAGAAGTCCTCAGGAACCCTGTCTACTGTTTTACCTGGCCATACCTCCAGTCAGGAGGCAGAAGAGGCTGACTTTATTCCAAGCAGCTATGTGCCCAGCCTAGAACAGAGGGGATGAATGTGGGGTAGGAAATAGCAGTCTCTGCCATAATCAAATTCTACCAAACACATAAAAAGAAGCCAATACCTCCACAACTTCATCCATTTATTTGTGTATTCACAAATGTCAACTCCTTTCACACTATATGCCAGGCATCTTGCTCAATGAACACAGGAAAGCAAGAGAGCATGAACAAACTAGACAAGGCCCTGCCCTCACAGAGCATCCACTGAGTGAGTGAAACAGACATGAAAAAATCAGGGTGCATTGCATCTGTTGGGGACAAAAAGAGGGAGAAGTTAATTTGACTTTGGGGTGAGGATAGTCATAAAAAGCTTTCTGTAACCTTCCTTACTGTTAATAAGCAATACACACAAGAAAAAAGAAATACATGTTATAACAAACCAGAAATAACCCTGAAGTGAATTTTCTGTAGTGACTATTTAACCATTAAGCCACAGTGCAGCTTGCACTATGCTGCTTAATATGGTAAACTAAGTTCAGCCAAGGATCTTTTGCTGGAGGGAATAGCTTGTCCAATTAGAAAGCTCCTTTTGTTTCTGAAAGCTACTAAAAACTCAAGCCCTTCAAGTCATTTTAGCAACTCTGAGGGAACAATTACACTTTTGTGCACAGACTTTAAAGAAAGCATTTTACAGAGAAAAATCTTGGTGGTGGACAGAAAGGATGGCACATTGCCCAGGTTTTTTATAAAGATGCAAGACTGAGCGGATGTGATAACTCCAGCCATTTAGTCACAGAGGCACACAGGTTATAAAATGTCAACAGTAGGGCAACCTTCTCGTGTAGATTAGAAGTTCTGGGAGGCCACCGTGGAGAGAGCCCTGGGAAGGCTAAACTAGCCACAGCTGGGGTAGTTTTGTGCTTCCGGTGAGCAAGAATAAAATGAAATCCCTCGAGGAGGAAAGGAGGCAATGTGTTTACCAGAAAAGTCATAGTTAAATGTAGAGGTCAAAAAATAAAAGGAAGGGAATGAGGCCAGGGCTGCTAAGCTTACCTGCATTCACAGAAAATACTACATGACTTGTGATTTACTTTACTTGGCAGCTGGGGCTGATGGCAGAGAAAGTCAAGGGCAAGCAAACCCCTTCTCTTGGTCTGCTCCTTGCACAGGGCAAACATGAGAATAAAAACTCACTGAGTTATTGCTGCAGGTTCTATGGTCTAGAAGCTATATAAAACTGTCTGATGCTTTTCACTTACCTTTTTTTTTTTTCTTTGAGACGGAGTCTCACTCTGTCTCCCAGGCTGGAGTGCAGTGTGTGATCTCGGCTCACTGCCATGTCCCGGGTTCCAGCGATTCTCAGGCCTCAGCCCTCCTGAGTAGAAGGGACTACAGATGTGCACCACCACACCTGGCTAATTTTTGTTTTGTATTTTTAGTAGAGACGGGGTTTCACTATGTTGGCCAGCTGGTCTAGAACTCCTGACCTCAGGTGATCTGCCCACCTTGTTCTCTCAAAGTGCTGGGATTATAGGCACAAGCCACTGTGTCCGGCCTCTTTTTTTTAATTTTTTTTTTTTTTCATTGCAGGTGGTTAAAACCACTTGATCACTCTCTTTGAGGCACCTGAAATCTGGATTTAAAACACCAGGGAAACATTGCAATGATTTTGCATAATTTTTTAGGTTGGAACAAATTGTTTCTTCAAGGAAGGAAAAAAATCTTCAATGAATCATGCTAATTCTTTCTCCTTTTATTTTCTTTTTTGACATGTAGCCAAAGATAAACTTTTTTCCTTTTTTATTTTTATCTATTTGTTCACTTATTTTCAGATATAGCATCTCACTCTGTCACCCAGGCTGGAGTGCAATGGCACAATCATAGCTCACTGTAACCTTGAGTTCCTGAGCTCAAGTTACCCTCCCACCTCAGCCTCCCAAGTAGCTGGGACTACAGGCATGCACCACCCCATCTGGCTAATTTGTTTACTTTTTGTAGATAGAGGGTCTTGCTATGTTGTCCAAGTTAGTCTCCAACTCCTGACCTCAAGCAAGCCTCCCTCCTCAGCCTCCCAAAGTGTTGGGATTACAAGCATGAGCCACTGTGCCCAGCTGTTATTTTTTTTTTTAATTAAAGCTGTTACTACTGAAGGATGTAGTATAAAACTAGCATCTGATTCTCTAAGCTTCTCCAGTACAAAATAGGAGCAAGCTGATGTTCCTTTATAGTATCCCCAGAAAAAATAAGTCAATGTGTCCTCTAGGCCCCAAGAAAGGGCACAGGGCACAGAGCAAGTAAATCTTCTCTCCCCGACCCTGTTTGAGATTGTGAGCACAGTTCACTTTCTAGCTCACAGCTGAATGTTTTCATGTTAGAAGCATGTTCAGTGACCCAATAAAGAGGATCAAATATCTCATTTCATTCAGGAGATTTTCATAGGTGAAAGTCAAAGAATTTAAATACTCAGTGAACAATCTGAGTCCACCAGCTCAAAACAGGCAGAAGTTCAAACTCAACTAGAAGAGGTTTCCTTGTTCAGTGGTTCAAGTCACTGCAATCCGAGACCAATCCGTTCTAGCCAAAGTTCTTGGGTCTGTAGGCTGGCAGAATATGCCACCTCAAAATATGACACTTTGACATAAGGATTATTTTGAGCTGAAGTCAACTGAGAAGAAACATATACAAGAAAAGCTCTCTGCACTCCCCAGCTTAGACATAAATTTATGAATATTTTCTTCCTCCCCTCTCTATCAGGAAGAAAAAAAGTTAATCACTGGGGACAACTTTAGATTCTTATCTGCCTAGAGACAGCACCAGAGGAAACTGTGAAGTAAACTTTTCTAACAGGCCTTTATCTGCCATTGGTTTCCCACGTATTTGTCTTCCCACAATTTGCTGCCTGTAGAGACTCAGGTCCTTCTCCTTTGTCTTGTCACTTCTCTAAAACATGTACGGGGGCCAGGTGTGGTGGCTCCCACCTGTAATCCCAGCACTTTGGGTGGCCGAGGTAGGCAGATCACCTGAGGTCAGGAGTTCGAGACCAGCCTGGCCAACATGATGAAACCCCATCTCTACCAACAAAACAAAAATTAGCTGGCCGAGGTGGCACGCACCTGTAATCCCAGCAAACCCAGGAAGCTGAAGCAGGAGAATGACTTGAACCCGGGAGGCAGAGGTTGTGGTGAGCTGAGATTGCACCATTGCACTCCAGCCTGGGCAAGAAGAGTGAAACTGTCTCAAAAAAAAGAAAAAAAAAATGTATTCGTCCTTTGCTAAAATGCTGTAAGCCCATGTTCCAACCAAACCTTTGAGTTTATTCATCTCTGAGTGTTCCCACATGTAATTGCAATGCACACGCTAATAAAATTCTGATTGTTTTCTTTTGTTAATCTGTCTATATCAGTCCAGTGCATAGGGGCTCAACCAGAGAAGCCGGAAAGGTAATCAGAAAAAGAATTTGGTACCTTTCAAAAGTTCTGAACTAGGACTTTCTTGACGAGACTCTGCTGTCATTAGAGGCAGCTCTAGAGCTCCTACCATACCTCCAGTGGCCCAGCCTATAGACTCAAGACATAGCCTCAACTCCTTTCTCTGCTCATCCAGGCAAGTGTCTACTTGCTCAGTCCCTTGACCTGCCAAATGGGGACCTAACTCCCAGACTATGTGGTTTCCCCTAGACCCTATTTACTGAAGAAATACTCTTTGAATCAGGGTGACTCATTAGTCCAGACCTCTGAGCCTCGCTTAATTAAATGAGTGCCCCAAGGATGGTCCAGGCCTCGACCAGCTCCACACAGAAAGCAGGGAGCTCTAAGCGCTCCATCAGTAACACTGAGCGGTGAAGTCAGCTGGACTTCCTGAGTTGAGTGGGGACTTGGAGAACTTTTTTGTCTAGCTAGAGGATTGTAAACACACCAATCAGTGCTCTGTGTCTAGCTAAAGTATTGTAAATGGACCAATCAGCACTCTGTAAAATGGACCAATCAGTGCTCTGTAAAATGGACCAATCAGCAGGACATGGGTGGGGCCAAATAAGGGAATAAAACCTGGCTACCTAAGCCAGCAGCAGCAACCCACTCCGGTCCCCTTCCATGCTGTGGAAGCTTTGTTCTTTCACTCTTCACAATAAATCTTGCTGCTGCTCACCCTTTGAGTCTGCACCATCTTAAAGAACTATAACACTCACCGCAAAGGTCTGCGGCTTCATTCTTGAAGTCAGCAAGACCAAGAACCCACTGGAAGGAATAAATTCTGGGAGAATACCATCTGTTATATTGTACATAGAAAGTTTTCACATTTGATAGTGCATTTGTACTTCACTATTGTTTGGGGAAGAGAAGTGTGGTAGGTAACATTACAGTCATTTTACAGAGGAGGATGCTAGGCCTTAGAAGAGATGTAGCTGGCTGGGTGCGGTGGCTCACGCCTGTAATCCCAGCACTTTGGGAGGCCGAGATGGGCTTGATCACTTGAGGTCAGGAGTTCGAGACCAGCCTATCCAACATGGTGAAACCCCATTTCTACTAAAAATACAAAAATTAGCTGGGCATGGTGGCACACGCCTGTAATCCCAGCTACTCAGGAGGCTGAGGCAAGAGAATCACTTGCACTCAGGAGGCAGAGGTTGCAGTGAGCCAAGATCGTGCCACTGCATTCCAGCCTGGGCAACAGAGCGAGACTCCATCTCAAAAAAAAAAAAAAAGAATTGTGGCTTTCCCAGTGTTTCCTGGCAAAAAGTTGGGAATTAAATGCAGGTCTCCTGACAGGCCTGGTGCCATAGATTAAGAATCTGCTGAGCCAGAGCATAGCAAATGGAGAAGAGGCCATGCTGAAGGAGGCTCCTGCACTCGGCACTGCCATCGCCTCCTGTTCCACTGCTCCCTTATCAGCACTGTATTTTCCATCCACTCTTTCCATCCTGCCTACTGGCTCCCCATGGGGTTTCCTATCTTTGCCAGTCCTATCTCTAACTGTCCCGTTTGTCCAAATTTACCTCTTCTACCTCCTACTCTTCCTAATAATTTTGAAATTTTCCCTGACTGGCTGCCTTTGGGAGCTGATTACTTCTGTTTTTTACTAAGGGATGAGGGATGGATAGCTCCAGGGAATGGTGGCAGAACCTAAATGAATTCTAAACTGGCAACTCTCTGATAGCATAAGGAGATGAAAATGAATGCAACAGAGGATATTCCAGACAGTGGATGGAGAGGTGTGTTTTCACAAGTACTGTGGCAGAGGCCACTAGTTTCCCCCAGTATCCATTCTGTCCTCTTTCAGCATCATAGAACACCCAATTCTTGACTGAGTGTGTGGCTCCCAAGAGTAAATACTTGCTTCTCAACCTCCCTTTTGGCTGTATTTGCTGTGTGGATAAGTGTTGCCAATGTGGAGTGAGTGGAAGTGATGTGTGCCACCTCTGGGCCCCACCCTGAAATGGAAGGGTTGACCCACCCCTAATGGCCAGCTGACACATGGACAGGGCAGTGAGCCATCCTTGACGCAGAACAGCAACGCAGAAGGAACTGAACGCCTAGACACCATGGAGTCACGCTGGACTCATGTTTGTACCTGGGCTCAGTGAGAAACTACCTTGGTTATTTTTTATTCTTTGAGGTCTCTGTTAGGGCTGCTAAAATAATGTCCTAAATAATACCAGGGCCCTGCCTGCAAGTCTAAGACTATTTCATTCTTCTAGGTAGAAAGACTGTCCTTAGGCAAGAAGGGGTAGTTGGAGGTGTGCCTAATTCATCAGTGCCTAAATGAGAAAGCCATTGAATCCTTGAGCTAGAAGAGGCTTGAAATGTAACTTAGCCTGGAGAGGGAAATTTATAAAGTTGGGAAAGATGGTCTGAGCTGTCGCCCACCTGGGGCTAATTGGAGTGCATAGCCTCCAACTAAAGAAACTTAAATTTGATTTTTTGAAAGTTGTCTCCGGCCTGGTGCAGTGGCTTACATCTATAATCCTTAAATGGGAGAGTTCCCTGACCCCCCTCAGAGACGTGTGACAGAGTGTGGCTCATCTCTTCAGCCACTGTGCACTCAAACCCCATAGAGGAGAGGGGGCATGCAGGAGCTGAGGCAAGTGTTTTTTGGCTCCAACGCCACAGTAGCATCTAGGGATGGGTGTCTGCAACTCCTGAAGCCCCAGTGGGCAGATTACAATACTTTTTTAGCTCTGCCTTCACAGATGGTTTCAGTGTTAACTAGCTCAGTGCCCTCTTGGTACCCGGGTCCTTGTCCAGCATCCAGGAAGAATCAGGTCACATGGACAAATTGAAGGGTGGCAAATGAGGAGGATTTTATTGCCAGATGGAGGTGGCTCTCAGTGGGATGGATGGGGAGCTGGCAAGGGGATGGAGTGGGAAGATGATCTTCCCCTGGAGTTAGGCAGACCCACAGCCAATCTCCTCTCCAACCATCCTCAGCCAAACTCCTCTGGACGTTCAGATGTTCCTTCCCTTCTCTCCTCTGCTGCACTCTTATGCTCCTCTGCTCTTCTGCTCATGGATCCTGAGGTTTGGGGTTTATATGAGTACAGGATAGGGGGCATGGTGGGGCAAAAGGCAACATTTGGGCACAAAGACAGGAATGCTTGTTCCCATTTAGGGCCATGGGTTTCCAAGCTTGAGGGCAGGGCCTTTGACAGGGAACCGCCCTCTTCTACACAGTATCTCCCTGCCTTCTGTCTGTATCACTCCCAGCACTTTGGGAGGCTGAGGTGGGTGGATTGCTTGAGCTCAGGATTTTGAGACCAGCCTAGGAAACACAGCAAAACCGTATCTCTACAAAAAATACAAAAATTAACCAGGCATGGAGGCACGCACCTGTAGTATCAGCTACTTGGGAGGCTGAGGTAGGAGGATTGCTTGAGCCCAGGTGGTCAAGGGTACAGTGAGCCATGATCACACCACTGCACTCCAGCCTGGGCACAGTGGGACACCCTGTCTCAAAAAAAAAAAAAAAGGAAGTTGACTCCCAAACAAAATAAGCACTTAGGCCAATTTTGGCCATGGGGCACCAGTCTTTGATTTAGATTTGGTCCAATTCATTATTGGAAGAGCAGGGGCACAAAGAGATCAAATTACTTCTCTAAGATCACTGGCGCCTTAGAAACAGAGCTGTGCCTGGAATGCAGGTGCTCCACCTCTGGGACCTGTGCCCACCCCGCCTATTCCACTCTTCCAGCTTAAGTCCAGGCATCTCTCCTTCCTGCCCCAGAGCAAGCACGCATGGGGCAGTCAAGTACTATTTTGATTCTGACTCAAAATTCTGCATTTAAGGAAAGATCCGTTCTTCTTTCTCTACCTCTTCTCTTCCCAAACAATTCAGTCCTGAAGCCATTAGATGGGTAAGAAGGGTGCCTCCACGTAGAACAGCTGTGCATGGGTGTAAGAGCCTGAACTAGGTGATGAGGGCACTCATGTGAGGACAAGTCCAGCACCATCAGAACCGGAGAGAGGTGAGGAGGGTGTCCTTGGGGGATGGGAGATAAGTGATACACAGGGAGTGATCTACAAAAAAATGCATCAAGGGTAGTGAGGCAGGTTTCTCATCAGAGACAAGTTGCAGATACTGAAAGGAAAAAAACTAAAAAGGAACGCTGTGGTGTTGGATAGGATTCGGAAGTTTTCATGTAAACTCACACTTGTCCATATAAACAGATTTAGAAATAAATGTAGATGTACATGTCTGCCAGCTGCAAGAGCCTGGGAGCAGTGACATCCCCACATCAACAGGCATCCCTACACCAGACTCTGGCTTATAAACATGATGCTTTACCAAAAAAGATCTGGGCTCCTTGAAGAAATGGCTGATTCCAGGGCTGGGGCAGGAAAAGTACAAACTGAGCCTGGAACATCTTGTACCAAAAAGAAAGGAAGTGTTCAGAGAAGGACAGAAACATGTTGAAAGGACAGTGAAGCCAGCTTGAAGGGAGTCCTGCTGGCCAAATCAGGGATATAAAAATTTATTTTGAGCATCAAAATAAGTAATGTAATAAATGGGTTATAACTCATTGGATAAAACAGAAAAATTTAAGTACATACAAATATAAATAAGTGAATCAATGGAAAGTTTGATGGAGAGCAGGACATGTACATAGTTTCAAAGTATCTCCCTTCACAAAGACCTATTCATTTACAAAGGGTAACAGGGACGCTTCACAGTGGAGAATGCTGGCAGACACCACCTTAATCAAGAAATCAAAGTTAACATCATTGGTATGGGCAAACAGAAATCACATCGCACACTGCCTGATAGGATGCAGGTGAGAATACGGTGTTTTTCTATGAGTGGATGGCTCAAGATGCACACCTGAATTTAATTATGAGGAAACATCAACTTGAGGGATGATCTATGAAATAAGTGGCCTGTAATTTCAAAAGCATGAAAGTCATGAGGAGACTAAAAGAGACTAAAGAGATATGCAACATACAAGGGGCAAAAGGTGAACGGGATCTGAGGATTAGATATTAGTAACACGTTGATATGATTTGGCTCTGTCTCCACTTAAATCTTACCTTGAATGGTGATCCCGACTGTTGGAGGTGGAGCCTGGTGGAAGGTGATTGGATCACCTAAGTGGTTTCTAATGGTTTAGCACCATCCCCGTAGTGCTGTCTCGTGATAGAGTTCTCGAGAGATCTGGTGGCTTAAAAGTATGTAGCACTTCCCCCCCTCACTCTCTTCCTCCTGCTCAGGTCATGTGAAGACCATGCCTGCTTCCCTTCGCCTTCGTCCATGATTATAAGTTTCCCGAGGCCTCCCCAGCCACACCTCCTGCACAGCCTGTGGAACTGTGAGTCAATTAAACCTCTTTTCTTATAAATTACTCAGTCTCAAGTAGTTCTTTATAGCAGTGTGAGAACAGACTAATACACATATCAATCCTAATTTCCTGATTTTGATGGTTGTATTGTAGATATGCAGGAAAATGTCCTTGTCTGTGGGAAATATACACTAAAGCATTTGGGAGTAACAGGGCATCATATCAACAACATTCTCAAATAATTTAGGGGGAAAAGTTCTATGTACTTGCAACTTTTTTTTTTTTTTTTTTGAGACGGAGTCTGGCTCTGTCACCCAGGCGGGAGTGCTGTGGCCGGATCTCAGCTCACTGCAAGCTCCGCCTCCCAAGTTCACGCCATTCTCCTGCCTCAGCCTCCCGGGTAGCTGGGACTACAGGCGCCGCCACCTCGCCCGGCTAGTTTTTTGTATTTTTAGTAGAGACGGGGTTTCACCGTGTTAGCCAGGATGGTCTCGATCTCCTGACCTCGTGATCCGCCCGTCTCGGCCTCCCAAAGTGCTGGGATTACAGGCTTGAGCCACCGCGCCTGGCCTAACTTTTCTTTAAGTTAGTGATTATGTCATAATAAAAGACACTGCAAAAAAGAAGAAAAGTCAACAATTAAGAGAGTCAGGCAGGGAAGGCAAGCAAATAAGAGTTCTGCTATTTCAGGGGCACTATTGACATTCATAAGAATACTAACTCTGAGGCCAGGCTACTTGGATTCAAATCTCAGCCCCATCATTTATCAGCTGTGTGACTTGGGGTAAGTTATTCAAGCGCTCTGTGCCTCAGTTTCCAAATCAATAAAGTGAAGGTCATAATAATATCTATTTCCTAGGGTTATGAGAATTCCATGGGTTTATATTTGCCAAGTACTTTGAAAAGTGCCTGGAACAGAGTAGGCATCAATCAGGTAAGTGTAAATAAAACGAATGACCCACGGAGTTGTTCAAAATGGAATAACCTCACACATATGCTCACTGCAGGGAAAGAAAAATGGATGGAAAATTAAAAAAAAAAAAAAAAAGTTTTGTTTTGTTTTGTTAGGATAGGGTCTCACTATGTTGCCTAGGCTGGTCTCAAATTTCTGGGCTCAAACAACCCTCCATCCTCAGCCTCCCCAAATGTTGGGGTTACAGGGATGAGCCATCACGTCCAGTCACATTTTTAACTTAAAAGATACAAACCTGAAATTATAGGCAGTAGGAAAGGCAAGTTACCAACGGTGCTGGAAAGTAAAGCAGCTCATAAATGTGGGGCATTATCTGTTGACTGCAAAAACTTTTCCATGGTGACCTCCTGGATACAAAGTCAACACAACTCACTTCCCTGCTAAACTGAGACGTTTCCTTTGACCAACAGTGACACCTACAGGCCAACACTGTAAAGACAATTTGTATCTGAATGTGGGCCAGATTTCTAGAACCCTGGAATTGCCAGGCTGTAAGGATTCTCAACAAGCAAATAGCAAACATTGAGTACTTGTTGGATCTATGTTTCTATTTTCAAAACTAATCTACCTTGGGGAGTAAATGGTCTCTGCAATAATTTTTGCATAAGATGGGGAATCCCATTCACCGTAACAACTGAGCTGGGCGTGGTGGCTCACAACTATAATCTCAGCACTTTGGGAGGCCAAGGCAGAAGGATCACTTGAGGCCAGGAGTTCAAAACCAGCCTGGCCAACATGGCAAAATGCCGTCTCTACTAGAAATACAAAAATTAGCCAGGCTTGGTGGTGTGCACCTGTAATCCCAGCTACTCAGGAAGCTGAGGCATGAGAATCACTTGAATCCAGGAGGCAGAGGTTGCAGTCAGTTGAAGTAGCACCACTGCACTCCAGCCTGGGCAACAGACCCTGAAAAAAAAAAAAAGAAGAAGAAGAAAATCCAAAATCATAAAATATATAGGAATAAACTTAAAACTTGTTAAGACATTGCATGAAATAAACTACAGAATTTTGCTAGGAACTATAAAAACTTGATCAAAATATATATCATTGATGTTTTTAAGATCTGAGTATTATACATTAGTTCTTCCTAACTTATAGATTTGAGTCCAATAAAAATCCCAAAGAAAATTACTTTTTAAAAACCTGGAAAATGTTTCTAAATTTTATTTAGGAAATAATTAAAACATTAAAAGCTGAAAACAAATGTGGAAAACATCTTCATAACAGTAACCAACATTTATTAAGCCCTTACCATGTACCTTCCAGGCACTGTTAA
Source organism: Trachypithecus francoisi (assembly GCF_009764315.1). Classification (NCBI taxonomy): domain Eukaryota; kingdom Metazoa; phylum Chordata; class Mammalia; order Primates; family Cercopithecidae; genus Trachypithecus; species Trachypithecus francoisi. Next base: position 165,765,004 of record NW_022681465.1, on the reverse strand, counting down.
CTTTTATAATTTTACTCTTTAATCCTAATAATTGTGTGGGACAGATATTATTAGCATCCTCATGCAGTGGAAATATATTGTTTAAGCTTAGCAGCATCTGTGTTTCTTACCTATGGTAACAACTAATTTATTTTAGGGGAATTATCTGTCCTTGATTTCAGCATTAGGACTATTAATCCAGGCGTTTTGCTCTCCCCTTGCCAAGGGGCAGGTAAATTACCTTAAAGGTAAATGATCCATGCTAGGTGAATTGCCTGGTCCTTTCCTGCAGTTTTAATTTTGAGAATCAAAAAGCCTAAAAACAATTGAAGTTCACTCATTCTAGCAGTGGCGTTTCAAGTTGATTTTTACCTGCTACCTAACTAGGTCCCTAGAGGTAAGGAGACAAACTCAGGAAATGTCAACAGAATTGCATCTCCACTTGCAGACTAAAGGATTAAAAAAAGGGAGTCACGTTAGCAGAAGCTACAGAGCCACAGCAGAGGGGCCATCCAACAAGAGATGCAGACACAGAAAAAGGAGTAAGCTTTCCCGCGTGATGTCTCTAGAGAAGGATCTCCTTCATGCCTCTCCAGAAGAGAAAACGTGAGAAGCTACTGGTGACAAACCAATTCCTTCTTCATGGATGTGAAATGACCAGGATACTATAAAGTCACCATGCTCTTTTGCCACGCCCAAAGTTGTGTGTGTTGACTGTTCCACTGTCCTATCAGCCTATGGAAGGACAAGCAAAGCTTACAGAAGAATGTTCCTTAGGAGGAGGCAGCACTAAAAGCACCCTGAATCAGGATGAATGGGAAACCATTCCAATAAACACGTTTTGGATACATTTTCCTTAAACAAAAAAAAAGACAGTAACTACCACAGGCTGGCAGGGGCGGAGTGGGAAAATTAATACTCTTACATTTTTTTCCCCGCTCTGATTTTCTACTACTGGCCAAACACAATTAGAAGCCAGAGGATAAAGCAAGCCCAGATGAAGCGGACCGTAGAGATCAGCCCCGAAGGACACACTGCAGGAGAATGTCGGAGAGTGGATCTGGAGAGGCAAATTGGATCTGGGCTTTCCAAACAGTCAGTGTTTGCTAAAGACATAATTGGTTTCTGCAGCTTGCAACAAAGAAACGAAACTGATACAACTCACCTTACAAACAAGAAAATGAAGTTCAAAGAGATTAGGTTACTTTTTGCAGGTCACATAGATAATATGTGTAGGACTCTTAAAACAATTTAAATACAAGAAATTTCAAAGATCACAGAATTAAATGTTATTTTCCCTGGAGTTAGTAACTGCCCTTTTTATTGCTTAATTTGCTTTGTATTTTTTTTCTCATATTGTAAAATACAATATAAAACTCACCATTTTAACCATTTTAAAATGAGCAATTGAGTAGCATTTGGTATATTTGTAGAGTTGTGCAATGACCACCGCTATCTAACAGAATCCTATAGAGCCACGGCAGAGGGGACACCTGACAGATGTAGTCATAGAAAAAGGAATAAGTTTGCCCTTGAGTCTGCACGTGGAAATGGCATTCTATCGATCTATATACACACACACATATACCAATTACCGAATCAGGATACGCAGCTAAAAACAGATCCTGTTATACGTAAGAATGCAGTGTACCATGAAAGAGGTATCCGTGTGAAAAGGACAACCCAATTGTCTAATTGGGGTTGAGGAATTCTTTTTATTTTTAAAAGGGAAATTAATGTAGACAAATCATAGCATGTACCCCAAATTCAAATGGATTAAAGACAAAACTGTCAACAAAACATTTGTGGACCTTTCCAATAGAAAAAAAAGAGCAAACTCTGCCACCAACATTTTAAATCTCGAATCCTATATTCAATCAATATGGGGATAAAGTTCTTCCCGTTGGATAGGAGAGATTTGGTTTGGTTTTAATTTCCTCCAAAACAATTATTGGCAGGAAGCTTCTGCAGGATAGGCTCCAGCAAAAGAAGAGCATAAAGCAATAAAGAGAAAAATAGGATCCAGTGAACAAGAGACTGTAACATAGAAGAGCAGCAAAAGGGAGTCCAAGGATGACACCTGTGCAGCTGCCCTAGAGAGCGGCCACATGGGAGCAGGGGGACAAAAGGCCCTTGGGGAGTCAATGCCAGGGAAAAAAAAGGAAGCAAAACAAAAACTGAAACTGACACCAAGTAACTGGAAAATATTGATGATAGGCATGTGACACAGATCATCCAACTGTTTGGAAATTAGTAAGAGATTCTGTTTATATGAAATATCCAGAATAGGCAAGTCCATAGAGACAGAAAGCAGATCAATGGTGGCCGGGGCCTGGCGGGGTGGGGGGAGTGGGGAATGAGTGCTTAATAGGTACAAGATTTTTGGGGGGATGGCAATGTTTTGGATGGAACTAGACAGTGGTGATGGCTGCACAACTAGAAATATATAGGTAAATAAGGGAAAATTAGAAAAGTCAACAGTAGAAAAGCGGTTGTTGTGGAATGGAATCAGGAGTTGGGTAGAGTGGGAAACTGAGCTGCTAGTTTTTATTACAAGCATTCTAGCCCCGTTAGAATTTTTTTTTTAAGACAGGGTCTTACTGTGTTGCCCAGGCTGAAGTATAATGGCATGATCACGGCTTACTGCAGCCTTGACCTCCTGGGCTCCAGCAATCCTCCCACTTCAGCCTCACGAATAGTTGGGACTGCAGGTGATCGCCACTGCACTCGGCTAATTTTTGTGTTTTCTGTAGAGACAGGGTTTCACCATGTTGCCCAGGCTGGCCTCGAACTCCTGGGCTCAAGCAATCTGCCCGTCTCAGCCTCCCAAAGTGCTGGGATTACAGGCATGAGCCACTGTACCTGGCCCCATTTGAATTTTTAAGTGTATACAAGTATTACTTTGATCTTTAAAAATACACCTCACAATAAAGAAAAAGCAAAAAGATATATTTGTAACCTAACTTTCAAAACTTAAATTGGAAAAACTATAAAAGATCATGTATTTTATTACATGAAAAACCTAAAACTCTGGTACATCAACATGTACAGTTTTTGGGACTGAAGATTAATGACAGCCATCTGCATCTAATCTCTTCACACCTCCTCTTTTAAAATGTTAAGACCAACAAATAGCACAAGTAAAATGAAACATGAGTGGTTATGTGGAAGGGGAGGTAAGTGCACAGAGGGTAGAAATTGCAGAAATGGTCACCATTGCCTATGTCTCCAGAGACCTAAATAAGGGATTCAGGGTAAGCAAGTGAATCAAGCCAGGTGTAAAAATAAAAATAAAAATAAAAATAAATGAGTGTGTTGGAGACCACAGGAATTTCATACAAATATTGAAACTGAAAACACTTAAAAAACATTCCAAATCAGCTTTCTAATCTGCAACCTTTGTTAGAATGAAGGCAACAGGAAAATGGTCTGAAAGTGCCAGGGAAGAGAAGGACACTGAGCCCTTTTCATCCCTTCAGCATTTTCAGGAGACAGAATGCCACAGAGACTTTTCCACAGAGCTGGGCATGGTGGCGCACTCCTGTAATCCCAACAACTCAAGAGGCTGAGGCGGGAAGATCGCTTGAGGCCACAAGTTCAAGACTAGCATGAGCAATGTAGTACGACCCAGTCTTTACCAAAAAAATCATTAGCTGGGCACAGTGGCATGCACCTGTAGTCCCAGTTACGGCGGAGCATGAGGTGGAAGGATAGACTAAGCCCAGGAGTTGGAGGCTGCAATGAGCCACTGTTGTACCGCTGCACTCCAGTGTGGGCAAAACTGAGACACCCAAAAAAAAAAAAGAAGTGTTCTGTGGTTGCAGAGCAGGAGAGAGGGAGGAGGCTTAACAGATTTCCACCCTGAAAGAGAAAGTGGGAAGCGGAGTATGTAATAGCACTCAATTTCCTTGGAGAAAACTGCCTCCCCTCCATTGTGAGAAGTCTTCATCTGGAGGGCCTGCCTCCCCAGTGCTGCAGCCAGGAGCTAGGTCTTCACCCACTTCCCAGGGAGTCACAAGAGCCTGGCTGCTAGGCTCAGCGACTGGATGCTCTCTCCAAGTACAGCACGATCCTAAGCAAGTTAGGCTTTAGTGCTGTGGCAGAAGCAAGCACGCTAACACAATTCCCCACATCCACAATGGAGGCTGGGCATTGTCAGCAGTGGCAGTTGGAACACAGGATTTAGGAGGAGGTAGCAGTTATGAAATGCTCAATATAACCAGTAACGAGCAGCACAAGACCCCTCACACCTTCAAATATAAGACCAGTAATAACACAAATGTACATTTTAACTTGGGTAGTTAAAAACACTAACAAGTGATTTATATCTGCTAAATCAGCAAAAAAGTACAAAGAGGAACAAATTGAAGGCATGTTTTAATGAACATTATAACCAAAAAAATTGAGTCCTTATGCTAGAAACACGTAGAAAAAAAATTATAAAATTGTTTCAAAGAAAGCTTTCAGCATCAGTTTTACCTAAAATCTATAGCTAAGATTAGCACTTCCACCTACCTTCACCCATGATTTCTTCCTGCCAACCTTCTCTCAATAGCTATATCATTAGTATTTGGCTTGATTCATGTTCAATTTTGACAACAGCATGTCTAGTTAAATACTACTCGCAGCTGGCCATGGGACATATTATGAATACCTTTGCTTCCCAGATACATTTACAATTGTTTAGTTTTTCATTTGCTTACTTCTCTGGGCCATAATTTAACCCCAAATTATTTGCCATTTATCCAAATCTCTCCACATCCTGATGGATCAAGTTGTCTACAAATGTCATCTTGTTCAAAGGTCTCAGTTCCAGTCCAACCTGGCAGGAGTAGAGGGGTGCCATGCAGAGGGGGATCAGAAAGTGCCAGGAAGAAAGGAGAACAGAGGCCTCTGGACTGAACCATCCCAAAGACTCCTGTGCAGCTTCCCAATGAGAAGAGGTGAGACTGTCAGCAAAGAGAAAGTGAACTTTGCTCAGCTCTCTATGACCACACGCTGCCACACACACTGAGGATTGAGAACAGATCCAAGGGCAACTGCAGACACCTAAAGCTAAAGAAAATGGTCTAAGGTTGTATTAAAAAATCCAGATGCACTTTTTTTTTTTGGAGACAGGATCTCACTGTTGTCCAGGTTGGAGTGCTGTGGTGCAATCTAGGCTCACTGCAACCTCCGCCTCCTGGGTTCACACAATTCTCCTGCCTCAGCCTCCCAAATAGCTGGGATTACAGGCGCCCACCACCACACCAGGCTAATTTTTGTATTTTTTGGTAAAGACGGAGTTTCACCATATCGGCCAGGCTGGTCTCAAACTCCTATCCTCTAGTGATCCACCTGCCTCAGCCTCTCAAAGTGCTGGGATTATAGGCATAAGCCACCTCGCCCAGCCTCCAGACGCACTTTGTATACAATTCTGCTCAGGCAGTTTTGGCCTCAGAGTCCTCCAGCAGGTGAAAGACTCCAACACAGGAACAAAATCTTTGTCTACCCCACAAATCTCTTCCAGGTTGACACAGCCTTCATAAGCAAGAGCCACGACTGTGATGAATGCCTGTTGTCATTTTAAGCACTGCAAGTTATTCCACATGAATACTGAACTATGGTCCAAGCATATAAGGAAATGCATCTCCCTTTCAATCACACGCCATCCAACACATGCCATAGGTGGGTAATGTCAAGCAATATTCCCCCACCGAATCCTTTGCTTGGTCAGGAGACACCCTGTATCTACTGCAAAGACTTCTGTTTTCTCCTCTGTTCTGTATTTTCCCAAATTCCTACCCTGGTATGTACTCTTTTCTCTAATTACAAAATAATCATTAACTTCTAAAAAGCCATGTACAACTAGTTGACATAAAAATCCATCTAACCCATCTTTTAGTAAATATGACTATGTTGTAACAATTTTATTTTGATTTTAAAAAAAGGAGTCTCTTGATTTAATCAGGGCCTTGGGGTCATAGGGGGATTAGTCACTGTCACAGTCATGATGATGCATTTATTCAGGGAAAACTTTAATATTCTTTGTCTTCTTCAAAAACAGCTGCTGGAAAACTTCAAATTAAGGCATGTTCATCTAAAACAGCTTTACTGAAACTTGATTCCTTGGGCCAGAGGAAGGTCTTTGCTGTAGTTGATAGTACTAGTGGGAAAAAATGAACAGGATTAATGATAGTACACACATAACAGAAGATTTTCGTGCCCACTTTTAAAATGTAGCAGATCTGTATATTTTAATAAGGTAAGATCTCCAAGTTATAACTTTTTAAGACAAACCTTTAAGATAAAGGACAATGGGCCGGGCGCGGTGGCTCAAGCCTGTAATCCCAGCACTTTGGGAGGCCGAGACGGGCGGATCACGAGGTCAGGAGATCGAGACCATCCTGGCTAACACAGTGAAACCTCGTCTCTACTAAAAATACAAAAAACTAGCCAGGCGAGGTGGCGGGCGCCTGTAGTCCCAGCTACTCGGGAGGCTGAGGCAGGAGAATGGCGTGAACCCGGGAGGCAGAGCTTGCAGTGAGCTGAGATCCGGCCACTGTACTCCAGCCCGGGCAACAGAGCCAGACTCCGTCTCAAAAAAAAAAAAAAAAAAAAAAAAAGGACAATGTTAGTATTGGTCTCGTTTTATTTAAAAGAAAAAAGAGAGAAACATAAAAATCTGGAAAGATAAAGATCATACATGGTTTTTTGGTTTGTTTGGTTTGTTTTATTTTGTTTTGAGACAGGGTCTCACTCTGTCGCCCAGACTGGAGTGCAATGGCATGATCTCGGCTCACTGCAACCTCTGCCTCCCAGGCTCAAGCCATTCTCCTGCCTCAGCCTCCTGATTAGCTGGGATTATAAGCACCTGCCATCATGCCCAGCTAATTTTTGTATTTTTAGTAGAGATGGGGTTTCACCATGTTGGCCAGGCTGGTCTTGAACTCCTGACCTCAAATGATCCACATGCCTCGGCCTCCCGAACTGCTTGGATTACAGGCATGAGCCACTGCAGGTATGGATCACCTGAGGTCAGGAGTTCAAGACCAGCCTGGCCAACATGGTGAAACCTGGTCTCTACTAAAAATGCAAAAATTAGCCAGGCGTGGTGGTACATGCCTGTAATCACAGCTAGTTGGGAGGCTGAGGCAGGAGAATTGCTGGAATCTGGGAGGCAGAGGCTGAGGCTGCAGTGAGCTGAGATCAGGCCACTGCACTCCAGCCTGGGTAACAGAGCAAGTCTCCATCTCAAAAAAAAAAAAAAGTGTGCCATCAAAAGTGCAAGAAACAGCCCAGCGTGGTGGCTCACGCCTGTAATCCCAGCACTTTGAGAGGCCAAGGCAGGCAGATCACCTGAGGCCAGGAGTTCGACAACAGCCTGGCCAACATGGTGAAACCCCATCTCTACTAAAAATACAAAAAGTAGCCGAGTGCTGTGGCTCATGCCTGTAATCTCAGCACACTGGGAGGCCGAGGCGGGTGGATCACCTGAGGTCGGGAGTTCCAGACCAGCCTGGCCAACATGGAGAAACCCCATCTCTACTAAAAATACAGAAACCATGCATGAGACCATTTCATTGTTGGGTGCTGGGCACTAACTGAAGCTAGATAAGAAAGCTAGAAAAATAGTACCAAATAGATACTCAGAGGAGACAGCTGTGGCATGCTGGAAAAATCAAATCAAATGACACTGCACAAAGACAGCACATACAGTAGGAGAGTGTAAAAGCATATTCCCAAAGGCTTTAAGCCCAAACCTATCTTCCCAGAGCCGTTTCTTACCAAGTAGACCTTCTCATGTAGTGTTTCCAGGCATCACTGCCAGACTCCCTGCCACCACCAGTGTGCTTTTCTCCTCCTAGAGAAATAAAAAATATCATATCTTTTGAGCAGTTTCCGTGTGGGCTCATAGTTGGTATCATTGAAAAGAAGATACCAAAAGGACACCAGAACAACCTGATTATTCACTTTACATTTAGCCCACAGTATCTCCCCTGCAAACAAATAAATCAAAGACAGAGACCAAGAGACCAAAACAAACAGAAAAAAAGGAATTAAGAGGGAAAATAAAATATAAGGAATTAAGAGGAAATGGAAACATATCAGAAACAAACCGTAAACAACAACAAAAAAATCCCATTTGCCAGGCACGGTGGCACATGCCTGTAATCCCACTGCGCCTGGCCCATACATGTTATTCATAGTTTTTCTTTTGAGCAGGGCGCAAGAATATGGGAGCTGTAACTGTCTTCTTTATCTCGCTCAATAACTTGTATTAAATTATCAGGGAAAACACAGATATTCCCATTTGATAGAAATACATTAAGAAAATATAATAATTTTGAAATAAAAGCTTCTCTATTAACTAGTCACCTGGTCTTTCTCATGAAAGGAAAAGAATCTCCATTAAATGGGTTCCAGAAAAATCACAGCTGAATGTTTGCCCTTCTAGTTCTCAAATGCACAAGCAAAGTAAAAAGAAACATAACTGACTTCAAAGAATGGGAAGCTGGTAAAAAGCCTGCACACGTTTGAAATAAAACAAGCCACAGCTAACAGCGAAATTCCTAGCAGGAACAGAGTCACAGGGGCTCTAAGGAACCAAGGCTGAGCACCTGCCTGAGGTTCCAGAGCTAGTGACAGCAGTAAATGGGACTGGATGGTGTCTCTTTGTTCCTCACCCAGTGCTCTTTCTACAAGATAACACCCCATGGGTCTTCCCCAACAAACTCTTTTATTGTACTTGAATAAAAGCTATTTCTACCCAAGGTGGGCAGGGAGGGAGTAGGGGGAGAATGAATAAAAGAAGAAGAATCGGGAGGCTGAGGCAGGAGAATGGCGTGAACCCAGGAGGTGGAGCTTGCAGTGAGCCAAGATCGCGCCACTGCACTCCAGCCCGGGAGACAGAGCAAGACTCCGTCTCAAAAAAAAAAAAAAAAAGTAGAAGAAATAAGTCCTAGTTAAAATCTCCCAAAAGACTCCCTATCCAGCTACGCACATGCTGGGTGAATGAACTAATCCACTTTCAAGGACCATGCTCACTATTCTGAGAGCTGGTACCCCACTACCCTCTGTGTGCTAGCCAGGCCTGCAGGGCCCTCCCTGCCTCTGTTTTCTACTGCTTCTTCAGTCTGCAAGGGTCCTGAGTGCATCCAAGAAGAAGAAAAAGAACAGCTTCTTCTTCTTTCTCCTACTAGTTGACTCCCACCTACTCCTGGACAGAAACCTTTATTATAATAGAGGGTCAATACATAGTGTCTAAAGTTGTCAGGAGATAGCAGTGAAACATACTATTTAGAAAAACTGACATCAATTCAAAGGTAAATTTGCTTTTTTCTTTTAGTAAAAAGAATCTCAGCCAGGTACAGTGGCTCACAGCTGTATTCTCAGCACTTTGGGAGGCCAAGGCAGGTGGATCACAAGGTCAGGAGTTCAAGACCAGCCTGGCCAACATGGTGAAACCTCATCTCTACTAAAAAAACAACAACAAAAATTAGCCAGGCATGGTGGCGTGCGCCTATAATCCCAGCTACTCAGGAGGCTGAGGTGGGAGAATTGCTTGAACTGGGGAGGTGGAGGTTGCAGCAAGCCAAGATTGCACCACTGCACTCCAGCATGGGCAACAGAGCAAGACTCCATCTCAAAAAAAAAAAAAAAAAAGAATCTCAATGTAGCCTCTGGGAAAGGAGGAGAAGAAAAGTATGGGCAAAACTCCTTTTTCCATTATAATACTTCTTCAAAACTTTTATTTATTTAGAGACAGGGTCAAACTCACTCTGTCACCCAAGCTGAAGTGCAGTGGTGGGATCATGGTTTATTGCAGCCTCAAACTCTTGGGCTTAAATTAAGCGAGCCTTGAACCTCAGACTCACGAGAAGCTGGGAATACAGGTGTGTGCCACCATACCTGGCTAGTTTTTTTTTTATTTTTTGTAGAGACAGAGTCCTACTATGTTGCCCAGGTTCATCTCAAACTCTTGGGCTTAAACAATTACAGGTATGAGCTACCACGCCCAGCCCAAAACTTTTTTTTTTTTTTTTTTTTTGGAAGACAGGGTCTCACTCTGTCACCCACGCTTGAGTGCAATGGCACAATCTTGGCTCACTGCAAGCTCCACCTCCCAGACTCAAGAGATCCTCCCAACTCAGCCTCCCAAGTAGCTGGGACTACAGGCACACACCACCATGCCTAATTTTTGTATTTTTTGTAGAGACGAGTTTTTGCCATGTTGCGCGGGTTGGTCTTGAACTTCTAAGCTCAAGCGATCTGCCCACCTCTGCCTCCCAAAGTGCCGGGATTCCAGGCATAAGCCAGTGTGAGTGGCCACCAGAACTTTAAAAATTAACTATAAAAGCTTAACTAAAGAATAGTCAATTGACTGAGTACAGTGGCTCATGCCTGTAATCCCAACACTTTGGGAAGCCAAGGCAGGTGAATGGCTTGAGCCCAGGAGTTTGAGACCAGCCTGGGTAACAATAGTGAGGGCCTGTTTCTAAAAAAAAAAAAAAAATTTTAATTAGCTGGGTGTGGAGGCACATGCCTGTCACCTCAGCTATTCATGAGGCTGAGGCGAGAGGATTGCTTGAGCCTGGGAGATGGAGGCTGCAGTGAGCTGTGATTGCGCCACTGCACTCTAGCCTGGGCAACAGAACAAGCCCCCGACACACACACACACAAAAAAGGAATAGTCAATTTGAGAGAGCAGGCATGGGATGGAAACAGGGAAAAGATAAATACTCATGCATTCAGGCAGCTGCACAGTGCAGTGCAGGCGTCAGGGGTGAACTGAAAACAGTAGTCTTTTGTCAAAGTCCGTGCATCAAATAGTAATTGTAGTATTTGGTCTAAAAATATAAAAGAATGCTACTAATGATATAAACTTTTACAAGTATTAATGAATGTTTGTTTTGCTTCTATATTTAAAAAAAAAAGCAATTTATTTTACTTTGGATCATATTTAATAAATAATACTGAATATACAATGGTTAGGGAGAGTTTTTTAGGAAAAACTACTACCCAGTTTCATCATTAATAATGCATGACTTATTAAGAGGAAACAGGAGCAGAGCCCAGTGAAAAGAAACAACTTAGTATTCTATCTAGTGAAAAAGAGTATGTTTAACATTTATATGCCTACTTTGCAAATAAAAACCAGACTATTTCATGTAAAATAGGGATTCTTAAGCTTTTTTGGGTCTGCAAACTTCTCCCCAGAAAACAAATACCACCATTTCAGGAGTTCATACATTTCAGGTTAAGGGCCTCTCCTTTAACCTGATGCTGCCTCTGAGGAGATGATGTAGGACTCTACGCGATAACTTTGAATACAGAATGTAAGCTTTTTCAGGCCTGTTAGATCATATTAGGTTATTTCAGAATATAAGGAGTGTTTCAGTCTCTTGGTCAACCTTTTCTAAAAGCTACTAATGGTTTTTCTTTGCTGCCCAACGTGGAAAAGGAGAAATGATTCTCTACGTACCAAAGGCACCTCCAATCTCAGCCCCACTGGTGGGAATGTTGACATTTACAATGCCACAGTCTGATCCTTTAGGTCTGTGTAAAAAGGGAGGCATGGTGAGAGCAATGAACAGGAAATTAAAAACAAACAAAAATAAATAAAAAATTTAAACCAAAGCTCAAAGGCTTTCAATACTGAAAAATTGATTTTCAACTACAATGGCTTAAGTCCACTCACCACATAAATCAGACTTATATAAATTTTCAAAATAGAGAAAGTTGTACCCAAGCCAGCGGAAGATTCTGCCCAGATCTTTGGTAAAGATGCTACTTGAAAGTCCCTGTTTTACTTCATTATTCCATGCAAAGACCTCCTCTTCATTCTAAAAGGAGAGACATTGGAAGCTGTTAGATGTTACAGTGTTCAGGTCAAAAGTTCACTGACATAAAACTCATTTCCTGATATGCACCCATATAATTATTTTAGTATACAAAAAAAAGGAAACCAAAGAGTCAAGTTTACTAACTGTTTCTCTTATAATTCAGATCATTAATAAGTAAAACTTTTTGGGATTTTTTCCCCTAATTATAATTTGAGAAACAAATATTAACACATTCTTCCTTTCATTCAAGCTACTACATATAATAGTTAATATCTATTGAGCTCTTATGTGTGTAGCACACTGATCTAAGCACTTAACATGCATTTAGTTATTTAATCCTCATTCTATAACATAGGTTTCCTACTACCTCCCAATTGACAGATTGGGCAACTGAGGCCAAGAGAGGCTAATTTGCTCAAGAGCTCACACAGCCTCATAATGTACACAAACACATTACAAAACACAAAATTATATTATCTAGTCCCCATATGTGAAACGATAGGCAATTTAAAGCAAGAAATAAAGAAATGCAATCATATAATTGCAACACGATGCAATTCTCACTATTCTTTAACTGTTAATAATGGTACATTCAAATCTTGATTCAATCTCTCTGCAGTCTCAAAATTAATCCTAAATATTGACTGGCAAGGCTAGGGCCTGTCTCAAGCTAGGGAATGAGATCTTCTAATTTATTCACCTGTGTCAGTTTTTTTGGGTTTTGTTTATTTGTTTTAGAGACAGGATCTCTTCCCACCTCAGCCTCCCGAGTAGCTAGGATTACAGGTACATACCACACCTGGCTAATTTTTTAATTTTTTGTAGAGACAAGGTCTCCCGGTGTTGCATAGGCTGGTCTTGAGCACCTGGCCTCAAGTGATTCTCTTAAAGCACTGAGATTACAAGCATGAGCCATTGTGCCCAGCTTCCTCACCTACTAAAACCTCTACAGTTTGAGATCAAGATATGAGAGCAGGGAAAACAAAACAAAACTCCGCAGCCTGTCCTCTGATGGAGTTTATAACTACAGGTCTTTTTTTTTTTTTTTTTTTTGAGACAGAGTCTCACTCTGTTGCCCAGGCTGGAGTGCAATGGTGAGATCTCAGCTCACTGCAATCTCAGCCTCCTGGGTTTAAGTGATTCTCCTGCCTCAGTCTCTTAGGTAGCTGGCATTACAGATTAGAGGCGCCCGTCACCGTGCCTGGCTTTTTTATTGTTTAGTAGAGATGGGGTTTCACCACATTGGCCAGGCTGGTCTTGAACTCCTGACTTCAGGTGATCCGCCTGCCTCACCCTCCCAAAGTGCTGGGATTACAGGCATGAGCCACCGTGCCTGGCCAACTTTAGATTACCTCCACATCTCATTTTGTCTGCTGACATGTTCATAGCACTCAAGTCTGTCAAACCATCCAGTACCACGGTTCAGGAGAAGGTGACTCTATGGCCTACACAGCCCAGAATTAAGATGACACAAGAAATGATGACTACATACTCCATAAACTCCAACACTAGTGCATTACCCAATCTGGTTTCCCTGGCAGCTAGCTCGGCATGCTATAAAGTTTTAAAGTGTTTATCTCATATTTTATCCCGAACCTTCACATATCTACTATTCAGATTACTTTCTAAAACCCTCTTACAGGCTCATCAAGTGAAATTTAATCCACCATAATTTTCCTCTTATCATTTATTTCAACATTAGACTAGTGAACAGGAGGCACTTTTACCTTGAATTTAAAGACATAGAGAATCGGGGCAAAAGTCTCTGTGTGTGCAATGGACGCATCGTGGGCAAGACCTATCACAATTGTCGGTTCTACATAATTTCCAGGGCGATCCATAACCTAAAGCAGAGAAATGAAATAAAAAGAATGAAAGCATTTTGTTGTCCAGGATTTGGGGTCAGAGGATGCAATCTTTGCCTACACTTATAAAGAAAAAAATTAGCACCCTTTATAGGTGAATTATTTCTCCAAAATAAATTCCAATCATGAAAGAACATTCTCTCTTCCTGACATTGGTTCCAACTTAGTTGGTCAGAGAAAAATGGAAATAAAGAGTCAGAAGGGATGGAGAGCCATGCCATGTGACACAACCAAGTTCTGTTGAACAAACACTGTTGGAAGCAGTTATTTTCACTCAGCCTGGAGTGCAATGGCTTGATCTTGGCTCACTGCAACCTCTGTCTCCTGGGTTCAAGCTATCCTCCCACCTCAGCCTCCCAAGTAACTGGGACTACAGGCACATACCAGCATGCCCAGCTAAATTTTTTTTTGTATTTTTAGTAGAGACTAGGTTTCACCATTTTGGCCAGGCTGGTCTTGAACTCCTGACCTCAAGTGATCTACCTGCCTCAGTCTCCCAGAGTGCTGGGATTACAGGAATGAGTCAACATGCCCGGCCACAAACAAATCTTTTTATTTAGGGGGGGTTTTGTTTTTGATTTGTTTTTTTTGTTTTTGATTTGGTCTTGCTTTGTTGCCCAGGCTGCAGTGCAGTGATGTCATCACACTCACTGCAGCCTCAAACTTGTGGGCTCAAGCAATGCTCCCACCTCAGCCTCCCAAGTAGCTACACGTGCATGCCACCATACTCAGCTAATTTTTTTTTAGAGACAGGGTCTCACTGTGTTGTCGAGGTGGGTCTTGAACTCCTGGCCTCAAGCAGTCCTCCCACCACAGCCTCCCAAAGTGCTGAGATTGCAAGTATGAGCCACTGCAATCTGTGTTAATTTCTTTTTTAATGCTTACGATATGTATTTTTTTATTCTGTGCCTTAACTGACTTTTAAAAATAACAAATAAATAGATTGTAACTGCTCTGAATACAAAGTCTCCTACTGTACTATGAAAAGGAATTCTCGGCCGGGCGCGGCGGCTCAAGCCTGTAATCCCAGCACTTTGGGAGGCCGAGACGGGCGGATCACGAGGTCAGGAGTTTGAGACCACCCTGGCTAATACGGTGAAACCCCGTCTCTACTAAAAAAAAAAAAAATACAAAAAGCTAGCCGGGCGAGGTGGCTGGCGCCTGTAGTCCCAGCTACTCGGGAGGCTGAGGCAGGAGAATGGCGTAAACCCGGGAGGCGGAGCTTGCAGTGAGCTGAGATCCGGCCACTGCACTCCAGCCCGGGCGACAGAGCAAGACTCCGTCTCAAAAAAAAAAAAAAAAAAGAAAAGGAATTCTCCTTTCCATACAAATATTTAGGGACCCAATTCAAAAGCAACCATGACTCAGTTTCTTATATGTCCTTCCAGAAATGTCCCATGCATTTTCTGTTGTCTTTTTTTTTTTAATATGGAATGCTTCACAAATTTGCATATCATCCTTGTGCATAGGCCATGCTAATCTTCTCTGTATCATTCCAATTTTAGTATATGTACTGCCAGAGCAAGCACTGTTGTCATTCTTTAAAACATGTATTTCTGGCCAGGCACAGTGACTCACACCTGTAATCCCAGCACTTTGGAAGGCCAAGGCGGGTGGATCACAAAGTCAGGCGTTCTAGACCAGCCTGGCCAACATGGTGAAACCCCTTCTCTACTAAAAATACAAAAATTAGCTGGGCATGGTAACAGGTGCCTGTAATCCCAGCTACTTGGGAGCCTGAGACAGGAAAATCACTTGAACCTGGGAGGTGGAGGATGCAGTGAGCTAAGATCACACCACTGCACTCCAGTCTGGGCAACAGAGCGAGACTCAGGAGCCTGAGGTGGGATGATTGCTTTAGCCCAGGAAGCAGAGGTTGCAGTGAGCTGAGATGGCGCACCACTGCACTCCAGCCTAGGCGGCAGAGCAAGACCCTGTCACAAAAACAAACAGAGCCAAGTGTGGTGGCTCATGCCCGTAATCCCAGCACCTTGGGAGGCCAAGGTGGGTGGATCACTTGAGGCCAGGATGGTGCCACTGCACTCCATCCTGGGCGACAGAGTGAGACTCTGTCTCAAAAACAGACAAATAAACAAAAACATGTATATCCTTGTTTTATAATAACATATGAACAAAGACGGGAGAAGAGGATGTCAAATGGGGTCACTTTCCCAATATGCCCAGAGCCCTGCTTGTGTCTCAAGGAAAAGGTTAAAAAGCTGTCACGACTGATCTCAGAGCATCCCTTACCTTGCCCCCGTGGACCACTGTGCCACCTTCTTTCTTTGCTTCTTCCACTGCTCCAAGAAACATGCTGACCGACTGCTTGGTGTGGAGTGGCCCATAGAGAACATTAGCTGGAGAGAGAAGAGGAACCTGGCTCATCATTTTGCCCTTTATGGCATCATTTTATTATCAGAACAGCTTTCTCAATGAACAGACCAATCCCTTCCTATATGTTCTCAATTGAGAACATAAGTCAGCATCCTTTTTCCATAAAGAACCAGATGGTAAATATTTTATGCTTTGGAGGACATACATGATCTCCATCCCAATACTCAACTCTATAATTGTAGTCCAAAAGCAGCCACAAATGACATGCAAATGAATGGGTATGTCTATGTGCCAAGAAACTTTTTTTTACAGAAACAGGCAGGGCCAAGTCTGTTTGCCAACCTCTAGCTTAAAGAATGGCTATCAATTACTCAAAGTACTGCACTCAAAATATAGGGTCAGTTTACTCATTACAGTGTGACCATTCTCTAAGGAAACATCACAGTCTCAGTAGTTGGTGTGTAATTCAAGGGGGAAGAGAATGATGCCTTCCTATGTTATGGCTGCTGGAGACTAGAGCACTGACAGTGACCCAGCGACAGAGGAAGAAGGAAGATGTACGTAGGCCTCTATGAGGAGGAGGCATGTTAGCAGAGCCATCCCCACTCTGGGTGAAGAATGTTTCCAGCAGACAGCACAGCAGGACAGAGCCTGGCATGCCTGGAACACTGAAAGGATGTTGGAGAAGGTGGAGCTCTGGGAGCAAGAGGGAAAATGGACACAGAAAGGTTGGTGAGAAGGCAAGCAGGGCAGGAAGCAGAGAGCAGACCAGGAAGGATCAGGAGCCTGAAAAAAGAAGAAATCAAAAGGACTCTAGGTTTTAATCTAAAAGCAGGCCTGGTGCAATGGCTCACACCTGTAATCCTAGCACTTTGGGAGGCTGAGGCAGGCAGATTGCTTGAGGTCAGGAGTTTGAGACCAGCCTGGTCAACATGGCAAAACGCTGTCTCTACTAAAAATTACGAAAATCAGTCAGGCGTGGTGGAATGCACCTGTAATCCCAGCTATTCGGGAGGCTGAGGCATGAGAATTGCTTGAACCCAGAAGGCGGAGGTTGCAGTGAGCCGAGATCAAGCCTCTGCACTCCAGCCTGGGCAACAGAGTGAAACTGTGTCTCAAAAAAAAAAAAAAAAGAAAGAAAGGAAAAAAATCTAAAAGCAATGAGAAGTTACTGAGGAGTATTTTAAGCAGGAGAGTGAATTATCTGATTGCATTTTAAAAATCACTCTGTAGCAATGGATGCAGAAAGGTCAGTTAGGGGATTCTTGCAGCCTTCCACAAGAGGGTTGGTGTCGGCTTGGACAAGGGTAATAGTAATGAGAGAGAAGCGCACTAAATCTCATTCCACCTAAACAACCTCTCCCAGTCTCACCCACTAGCCCACATCAAGCACCAAGGGTCGACACCTAGGAGCAGACACGATACCCCAAATCCTAATAACCTGCTTCAAGTGCCTTCAGGCCTCTCAGGAAAGGGAAAGAAACTCCAAACCTCAGACCAGAAACACTTGTTAACAGCTCTCAAAAAGGGATCGCTTTGAAAACAGAAGGACATACTCACAGTCCCATGGGTTCCCAACTCGGATCTGTGCATAGGCCTTTTTAAGTCTGTTTACAACCTCATCGTGGATACTTTCATGTACAAACTAAGCAAAAAAAGAGATATTCAAGGGCATAGTATGATAAATGTATACATTTTTAAACAATAATTTTCTTGATAGTTACTGAAATACTGTAATCTCTAAAAATATAAGCAAATCAAAGCATGTTTTTTTAATTATATAATTTCTCATCTTAATATTAACTATATGAAGTTAAAAATTTCCTTTTAGGTAGATATTAGAATAAAATCATAAGTCCTGTTTTTTTTTTTTTTTTTTTTTTTTTTTTTTGAGACAGAGTCTCACTCTGTCACCCAGGCTGGAGGACAGTGGCGTGATCTCGGCTCACTGCAACCTCCGCCTCCCAGGTTCAAGCGATTCTTATACCTCAACTTCCCAAGTTGCTGGAATTACAGGCACCTACCACCACACCTAGCTAATTTTTTGTATTTTTAGTAGAGATGGGTTTTTGTCATTTTGGCCAGGCTGCTCTTGAACTCATGACCTCAGGTGATCCACCCACCTCGGTCTCCCAAAGTGCTGGGATAACAGGTGTGAGTCACTGCACCCGGTCCATAAGCCATGTCTTCATCAAGTTTCCAAGGATGTATTTGGCTAAGCTTCACAAATACATTAAAGAAGGCCTCAAGTACATCTGTCCCATACTATAACCCTAAGTCCCAGTGAACACAGAGCAGTCATAACTGACCTCTGCTGGGTAACTACAAACACTTAGCCCCAGGCCATATAGGTCTCCAGAGGAGGCCTTAATTAGGTGAGGACAACCCTTGCGTTCTCTGGGTAGTTGTGAGGTCCATGCTATGCTCCAAGTGGCAGAGCTGAACTTGCCAAACCATCTACGCTCTGGGTTAGTCTCCATGTGATGAATGAATTGACATTATGAGAACTAGTCATGAAGCAGTCCATAGTATTGGAATTTTTATGTGTATATACTGCTAACTCTAAGGAAATCTATTTGGACAATGACTAATATTATCTATTAATATTTAAAACTAATATAAAGGACATCAATAAATATTTGCTCCAAAACACATAAAAAAAAAAAAAAAACTGGCTGAATAGAGAAACATTTGGCTTTCGTGTCATTTCATATTTTAACATGTAATGAAGGGTATAATCATTTGGAATACATGGTTTTTTCTTAGCTTTAATATACTCTTTAATGCAATTTAATGTTTATGGTGAACATATTTAATAAACTTTAATGTTACAAATATAGTATCAGATTATTTGAGAATGTCAGCTATGTAAAAATAAAGATTTATTTCATTTGTGCAAAACACCTGAAAAAACAAGTATGAAAAGTGTGAGCAGCCAGGCACGGTGGCTCACACCTGTAATCCCAGCACTTTGGGAGGCCAAGGCAGGCAAATCACCCAAGGTCAGGAGTTTGAGACCAGCCTGGCCAACATGGCAAAATCCCATCTCTGCTAAAAATACAAAAATTAGCCAGGCACGGTGGTGGGTGCCTGTAGTCCCAACTATTCGGTAGGCTGAGGTAGAAGAATCACTTGAACCTGGGAGGTGGAGATTGCGGTGAGCTGAAATCACACCATTGCACTCCAGCCTGGCCAACGGAGAGCGACTCCATCTCAAAAAAAAAAAAAAAAAGAAAAAACAAGAAACGTGTAAGGTAAAGATAATTTTCATATCTTTTAGCTTTTTCTAATTAATTTAGATTATATCAGTCTTATAAAGAATTTGTTCACACTCATCACGAATGAGAACAAAAACCCAAAGCCAATTCCTTAATAATTCAACTGAATCATTCCTTTTTCATTACAAAAGGAAAACTCAACAATAATAAAAAAGGCTCAAGTCCAACAGAGCTTAAAAAGAATTTTTTTTAAATGGCAAATGCAGTCAAATTTTATACCTAACTAAAATTTCCTCAGGGCCGGGCATGGTGGCTCCCACCTGTAATCTCAGCACTTTGGGAGGTCGAGGTGGGTGGATCACCTGAGGTCAGGAGTTCAAGACCAGCCTGGCCAACATGGTGAAACCTCATCTCTACTAAAAATACAAAAATTAGCCAGGCACGGTGGCACATGCCTGTAGTCCCAGCTACTCAGGAGGCTGAGGCAGGAGAATCGCTTGAACC
The DNA here is from genome assembly GCF_009764315.1 of Trachypithecus francoisi. Taxonomy (NCBI): domain Eukaryota; kingdom Metazoa; phylum Chordata; class Mammalia; order Primates; family Cercopithecidae; genus Trachypithecus; species Trachypithecus francoisi. The sequence continues at coordinate 165,745,279 of NW_022681465.1, read as the reverse complement.
CAGGAGGTGGAGGTTGCAGTGAGCAAGATCACACCACTACACTCCAACCTGGGCAACAGAGCGAGACTCCAACTCAAAAAAATAAAAATAAAAATAAATTTAAAAAAGCAAAAAACTTGCTTATAGTATAGTCTTTTAGTACCATAAAGTCATGAAAATCAAAGTTGTAACACATACTAAACTGAAGTCCAGTTCAATCTAAGTATAGAGATTAAACTTCCTAAATCCCACACTGAAGCTAAACCACATCTCCTTATATATACTTCATATTAATCTGTCCTCTCTCTATATATACATATGCAGGCTATATATGTATATAGAGAGATCACACATATACAGAGCCATTTGCTTTTCAATGAATCATATCATTTCAAGTCAAATCTAATTCTAGACTTGAGGCTAAAAATTAAAATGTTTATTGATTGGTTGGTTGAGACAGAGTCTTGCCCTGTCGCCCAGGCTGGAGTACAGTGGTGCAAATCATGGCTCATTGCAACCTCATTAAGCCCTTTCCTGGGCTCAATCAATCCTCCTGCCTCAGCCTCCCAAGTAGCTGGGACTACAAGCATGAGCCATCATGCCTTGCTAAATTTTTTTAACTTTTTATAGAGACAGGGAATCACTATGTTGCCCAGGCTGGTCTCGAACTACTGGGCTCAAGCAATACTCCTGCCTCAGCCTCCCAAAGTGTTAGAATTATATGTTTGAGATACTGTGCCCAGCCTAAAATGTTTAACATGGTTTACTACTTAAAATGTTTTTATAAAAGAGCAAGACTCTATTTTTAGCTATAGTTTAATAATTTTTTTTTTATCCTGTTTTATTCTCTAAGTGACATTGAACTTCGTCCATATTGTTCTAGGAGTAGGACTGAAAATAGGTCTCATCTCCTAGTCCAACTCCAATCAATTGGTAGTGGAACCCCTACTAGCTTGGGGTGGGAAAAAGGCAAAGTCCCTGATTGATTAACAACATCTGCCATAAGCACAGAAAGAGAACTGCACCACATATTTGCCAGCCACATCTAGAGAGCACATCATTCTAGCAGTATTGCTGACACCTCCCTAACAGCAGAACTCATTAAAAAGTAGTGTTTTAAAAGCAAGACAATCTCACGGGCCTATGCAGATATACTGACCAGTCGCCTCGCAGTGGTACACCTCTGGCCAGCAGTTCCCACAGCAGCGAAGAGAGCTGATGGAACAACTAAGCTGAGGTCTGCATCTTCAAAGGCTTAGGAAAGCACAAACACTTCCATCAGTGAACCAAAACAGGTAGACAAGGTATTTGTTAGCTAGTATAAAACAATGTTGTTTTCTGGTTTTGGTTTTGTTTTTTTTGTTTGTTTGTTTGTTTTTTGAGACAGAGTTTTGCTCTTGTTGCCCAGGCTGGAGTGCAAATGGCGCAATCTTGGCTCACTGCAACCTTCGCCTCCCGGGTTCAAGAGATTCTGCCTCAGCCTCCCGAGTAGTTGGGATTACAAGGATGTACCACCACGCTTAGCTAATTTTTGTATTTTTAGTAGCAATGGAGTTTCACCATGTTGGTCAGGCCAGTTTCAAACTCCTCACCTCAAGTGATGCACCCACCTTGGCCTCCCAAAGTGCTGGGATTACAGGCATGAGCCACCGTGCCCGGCAAAAGTTTTTATAAAGTGCAGTAAAAGAACATCAAAACTATTGTTGTAACGTAAGCATATTAATGTCACAAAGACACATATACACATGAGGGGGAAAGGCACACTCTTCTTCCAAGGAAGATTATGAGCTCTATGATCTTTGCCCAGATCACAGAAGGGTAAATTGAGGCTCTCGCCCCTCTGGTCTCTTCATCTTTTATTTCTCAGGGGTTTGTTTGTTCTTTTTTTTTTTTGAGATGGAGTCTCACTCTGTCACCCAGGCTGCAGTGTAGTGGCACTACAGCCTTGACCTCCTGGGCTCAAGCAATCCTCCCACCTCAGCCTCTCAGTGGCTAGGACTATAGGTGTGCACCACCACGCCCACGTAATTTTTGTATTTTTTGTATAGATGGGGTTTCACCATGTTGCCCAGGCTGCTCTCAAATTCCTAGATCAAGTAATCTACCCACCTTGGCCTTCCAAAGTGCTGGGATTACAGATGTGAGTCGCCACGCCCAGCCTATTTTAACTTTTCAAGCCTCAGTTTCCTCATCTGTAAAATGGGGCAATAATGCCTGGGGTAATAATGGATGGTAGTAAGTAGATAAGGAAGAGCTGTGCTCTGAGGTCTGGCTACCAGGATACAAATACTAGCATTTGTCATTTGCTATCCTGTCACTTCAGGTATATAATCATTGTAAGTCTCAGAATATAACCTTCAAATTAGATTAATAGCAATATTTACTTCATAGGATTATTGTAGGGATTAAATGAAATAATGTATATAAAATAGCTGAACACAGTACCTGGCAGACACTAGTGCTCACTAAATGTGAACTATATTTTTTACTGAAGTCTCTCTTTAAAAGTTCATCTAGAGGCCAGGTGCGATGGCTCATGCCTGTAATCCCAGCACTTTGGGAGGCCAAGGCAGGTGGATCACCTGAGGTCAGGAGTTCAAGACCATCCTGGCCAACATGGTGAAAACCCATCTCTACTAAAAATACAAAAATTAGCTGGGCATGGTGGCATGCACCTGTAATTCCAGCTACTCGGAAGGCTGAGGCAGGAGAATAGCTTGAACCTGGGAGGTGGAGGTTGCAGATTGCACCACTGCACTCCAGCCTGGGTGACAGAGTGAGACTCCATCTCGAAAACAACAAAAAAAGTTCATCCAGAACAAACACTTCACCATATACTTCTTATATCTTACACATACTCCTTATGTGTGTCAACTACAAATATCTAAGCATTTTTGTGACAAACTCAAACAGTTAAAAAAGAGTACTAAGTAATCTCTAAGCCTACAGGTAAGTGATTTTTTTGTAATGCCTTAAGGACATGTTCTTTACCAATATAAAAGCACTCAATATTCCACTAAAGACAAAATAATGTTTTTGAAATCTAAAGAAATGATCAAGTTACTTAAGAGTTACTTAAGTTATTCTAGAGAAATGTGGCCGGTTTTCAGGAAACAGAAGAAGAAAAATCAATACATAATGCCACACTACAGTGGCAATGGAAGTCCCATTCACAGGTTCTAGATCATCCCAGGTGACATGTTCTAAACATGAATACCTCTCCTTCTCAGTTACCTCTGCCTTCAAACCAAGCTTGTGTCCTGTCTCCCAAGCAAAATTCCTAAACACAGGGACTAGGTCTCAGGCATATGCAACATGGAAGAAATGAGATCCAAAACAAGTTTCATATATTCAGGATGGCGATTGTGGAAACTGAACAGAAAACAAACAAAAACAAAGGGGCAGCCTTACCAATAATGGCATTGTTTCCTCCAAGTTCCAACAAACTTCTCCCTTTAAAAAAAATTATATATAAAAATCAATGCCTAGTTCCATATTTACTGCACACTGCTATATAGCCTAATCCCAATTATTAAATTATATAGCCTGTCCAATTATTTTTTATATAGCCTATCCCAATCATATAGCCTATCTTGATTACACCCTATCCCAATTATTTTTCAACTTAAGATTTTCTAATTTATAAAGTAGCATTACTATTGTATCAATATCAAATGTACCGATTTTAGTAACTACTGTGGTTATACAAGAGAATGTCAACATTCTTAGGAAATACACCAAAATATTTAGTAATAAAGGGGACACATCTTTGACTTAATCCAAACAGTTCAACAATAATATGTACCACAGAGAGTGTGGTGTGTGTGTGTGTGCCCGCGCGCGCACTCATAGATATTGCTGAAGAGAGAGAGAATGATAAATCAAGTGGGGCAAAATGTAAGCAATTAGTGACTCTGATTAAAGGGTTTACAGGAATTCCTTATGTTGGTCGTATAATTTTAGGTTTGAAATTATACATGAAAGTCTACAGCCAAACCAAACCACCCTGAACGTGCCTAGTCTTGTCTGAAATTATTCAAGAAAAATAAAGTAAAATGGGACAGCCACTGTAGAAAACAGTATGGCAACTGCCCCCAAAAATGAAACAACAGAGCCTGGGCAACATGGCAAGATCCTGTCTCTACAAAAATTAAAACAAATTAGCTGGGCATGGTAGTGTCTGCCTGTAGTCCCAGCTACTCGTGAAGCCTAGGAATTTGAGACTACAGTAAGCCATGATCGCACCACTGCACTCCAGCCTGGGCCAACAGACTGAGACTGCCTCAGCTAAGTAAGTAAGTAAACGAATGAATGAATGAATGAATGAATGAATGAATGAATGAATTACTATATGATCGAGTAATTCCACTTCTGAGTATATAACCAAAGGTAGTAAAAGCAGGGACTCTGTAGATATTTGTACACCAATATTCATAGTAGCATAATTCACAATAGCAAAATGTGGCAGCAACCCAAATGTGCATCATCTGATGAATTAGTAAATGTGGTATATAAATACAATGAAATATGCAGCCTTTTTACATTTTTATTTTATTAATTTTTTTTTTTTTTTTTTTTTTTGAGACAGGGTCTGATTCTGTTGCCCAGGCTGGGCTATACTGGCATGATCATGGCTTACTGCAGCCTCAACTTCCTGGGCTCAAGCAATTCCCCCACCTCAGCCTCCTAAGTAGCTGGGACAACAGGTATGCACCACCATGCCAGCTCATTTTTGTACTTTTTTTTCTGGCAGAGACAGGATCTTGGCATGTTGCCCAGGCTGGTCTCCAACTCCTGGGCTCAAGAGATCCTCTCACCTTGGCCTCCCAAAGTGCTAGGGTTACAGGCATGAGCCACCACACCTAGCTTATCATAGAGCCTTAAAAAGGAAATCCTACTACATGCTACAAGATGGTTGTACGTTGGGCTGGGCGCAGTGGCTGTAATCCCACCACTTTGGGATTTTAGTCTCTACTAAAAATACAAAAATTAGCTGGGCGTGGTGGCGGACGCCTGTAATCCCAGCTACTCAGGAGGCTGAGGCAGAAGAATTGCTCAAACCCAGGAGGCGGAGGTTGCAGTGAGCTGAGATCGCACCACTGCATTCCAGCCTGGCAACAGAGTGAGACTCCGTGGTTGTACCTTGTAGACACTATGTTCAGTGAAATAAGGTAGTCATCAAAGGATAAATACTTACAACCCCACTCAAATGAAAGTCGTCCCTATCAATGAAACAAAGAAGTAGAAGGGTGGCTACCAAGGGCTGGGTGTAGGGGGAAGGAGGGATTAGTGTTTATAGGCTATGGAGTTTCAGTTTTACAAGATGAAAAAGTTCTAAAGATAGGCTGTATGATCATGTGAATGCACTTGACACTACTGAACTGTGTACCATCTTAACCATTTTTAAGTAAATTTTATGTTGTGTGGACTTTCCCCTACAATCAAAAAGAAAGAAAGAAAGAAACCTATGGCCCATAAGGCCACCATAAAAATCTCTCCTTGGCCGGGCGCGGTGGCTCAAGCCTGTAATCCCAGCACTTTGGGAGGCTGAGACGGGCGGATCACAAGGTCAGGAGATCGAGACCATCCTGGCCAACACGGTGAAACCCCGTCTCTACTAAATATACAAAAAATTAGCCGGGCGATGTGGCGGGCGTCTGTAGTCCCAGCTACTCGGGAGGCTGAGGCAGGAGAATGGCGTAAACCCGGGAGGCGGAGCTTGCAGTGAGCCGAGATCGCGCCATTGCACTCCAGCCTGGGCGACAGAGCAAGACTCCGTCTCAATAAAAAGAAATAAAATAAAAAATAAAAAATAAAAACTCTCCTTACAATTTGATAGTGTCTTCCAATCTTTTCTCTGTGAATTTATATTTAGTTGAGATTCTTTCATTTTACTTTATTTTCTGATGTCTTACACCTTTCCCCTAAGTTATTAAGAGTCGTGAAAAGAAAAATCACTCCACAGCATTCCATCATGAAGACATACAAATTTTATTTAGCTGTTTCTCCAGTGTTTAATATATTTGTCGATTATCTACTTAGGTTAGGACTCTTGATAGACACTGCCAACCTATATTCTAGAAAAGTTATATAGCAGGCCATGAGTGCCATTCTTTTCTTGCAGTCTGAGTCTTGCTCCGTGGCCCAGGTTGGAGTACAGTGGTGTGATCTCAGCTCACGGCAAACCTCCGCCTCCTGAGTTCAAGTGATTCTCCTGTCTCAGCTTCCCAAGTAGCTGGGACAAGCATGCGCCATCATGCCCAGCTCATTTTTGTATTTTTATTAGAGACAGGGTTTCGCCATGTTGGCCAGGCTGGTCTTGAACTCCTGACCTCAGGTGATCCGCCCACCTCGGCCTCCCAAAGTGATGGGATTACAGGCTTGAGCCACTGCAACCATCCCACCATTTTTTTTTCTTTCTTTTTTTAAGAGTCACCCAGGCTGGAATACAGTGGTGCTATCATAGCTCACTGCAGCCTCAATTTCTGGGTTCAAGCAAACCTCCATCCTCAGCCTCCCAAGTAGTTCAGACAACAAGCACGTGTCACAACACCTGGCTTGTTTTGTTTTGTTTTAAGACATGGGTTTTCACAATGTTGCCCAGGCTCTGGTCTCAAACTCCTGGCTTCCAGCGATCCATCCACCTTGGCCTCCCAAAGTGCTGGGATTACAGATATGAGCCACTACATCTGGCCTATAAATGCCATTCTTACCTTACTCCTCCCAGCATAAAGATCTGAGAGATTTGTTTGCCTCAATTTTAGACATATGTTTATTTATTTATTTTTGAGACAGACTCTCACTCTGTTGCCCAGACTGGAGTGCAGTACTGCAATCTCAGCTCACTGCAACCTCTGCCTCTGGGTTCAAGCAATTCTCTTGCCTCAGCCTCCCGAGTAGCTGGGCATGCCGCCACACCCAGCTAATTTTTTTGTATTTTAGTAGGGATGGGAATTTCACAGTCTAGCCCAGGCTGGTCTTGAACTCTTGCCCGGCCTTAGACATACATTTATTAATGATCTTTTGATCATAAATTTCCTTAAGTGCACTTTAAAATCAGCTTCCACGTGAATAACTTTTATTCATTTGTGGTATCAGGAGCATATGTGACAACAGGAGAGTATCTTCTCATTTTCATTGCTCTGAAACAGGTAAGCATCAAGTGAATATTAATTATGAAGACGTGGCTGTTATTACCAAAAGCCACCAAATGCTACACCATCTCTAGTCTCTGCTGCAATCATTGAATTAATGACAGTTTGCTGGCTATAGCATAGCACTATGCTAGGTGTTAAGAAGAGAAGGAAGGAAACAGAAGCTTTTACACCTGCCATTAGCTTCTCCTGCCTGGCTGCAAGTGATGTTTGGCAGAAGAGGAGGGATCTATACTTTCTACATCCTTCCAGTTCTCTATCAGCCACTCTCTGACTATACTCCTAACCACCAACTCCTCCAAGAAAAGCACCTATAACTTAAGAGAGGCAGACACATTTTAAAAAGTATAATTCTACTATTACTACTACTACTACTACTACTACTACTACTACTACTACTTAGCCAAGAACAACAAACTACTGCCTTGAGTAAGGAAAAGGGGAGAAAGCTGAGAAGATGAAATCTGCTAGTGGAACTAATGATGTTGAGAATCTCTTCATGTGCTAATTGGCCATTTAAGATGTCTATTCTAGGCCTGGTGCCGTGGCTCATTGCTTGTAATCCCAGCACTTTGGGAGGCCGAGGTGGGTGGATCACGAGGTCAGAAGTTCGAGACCAGCCTGGCCAATATGGAGAAACCCTGTCTCTACTAAAAATACAAAAATTAGGTGTGGTGGCACATGCCTGTAGTCCCAGCTACTTGGGAGGCTGAGGCAGAAGAATTGCTTGAACCCAGGAGGCGGAGGTTGCAGTAAGCCAGGATCTCCCCCACTGCACTCCAGCTTGGGTAACAGAGCATGGGAGTCCATCTCAAGAAAAAAAAAAAGATGTCTATTCAAATCCAATGCCCATTTTTAATTGGGCTGTCTTTCATATTCTTAAATTTTAAGAGTTCTTTAGATATTCCACATACAAGTTCCTTATCAAATGACTTCCAAACATTTTCTGCCATTCTGTAGGTTGTTCTTTTCACTTTTTCCTGATGTCCTTTGAATCACAAAATGCTTTAATTTTGATAAAAACTAATTTGTCTTTTAAGTGTTGTTGCTTGTGCTTTAGTTGTCATTTCTAAGAAACTATCGCCTAATCCAAGGTCACGAAAACTTATTCCTATGTTTTCTTTTAAGAATTTTAAAGGTCTTTGATACATTTTGAGTTTGTCGTTGCATAGGAGATGTAGTAGTGGTCTGACTTCACACTCATATGTATAGACAGCTGGTTGTGTCAGTACCATTTGTTAAAAAGACCATCTTTTCCCCATTGAAATGTCTTGTCACCCTTGACACAACTGACCATAAATTCAAGAGTTTATTTCTGGACTTCCAATTCTATTCCATTGATTTTTATGTCTATCCGTATGCTGGTGCCACATAGTCTTGATTATCATAGTTTTGCCATAAATTTTTTGACTAAGAAGTGACAGTCTGCCGGGCGCGGTGGCTCAAGCCTGTAATCCCAGCACTTTGGGAGGCCGAGACGGGCAGATCATGAGGTCAGCAGATCGAGACCATCCTGGCTAACACAGTGAAACCCCGTCTCTACTAAAAAAATACAAAAATCTAGCCGGGCGAGGTGGCGGGCGCCTGTAGTCCCAGCTACTCAGGAGGCTGAGGCAGGAGAATGGCGTAAACCTGGGAGGCGGAGCTTGCAGTGAGCTGAGATCCGGCCACTGCACTCCAGCCCGGGCTACAGAGCGAGACTCCGTCTCAAGAAAAAAAAAAAAAAAAAGAAGTGACAGTCCTTCAATTTTCTTCTTTTTAAGATTGCTTTGGCTTTTTAGGGTCCTTAGTATTGCCGTATTAATTTTAGGATTAACTTGTCAATTGTTATAAGACAGAAAACTGGGATTTTTACAGGAATTGCATTGAATCTGTAGATCATGTGGACCACATTGATACCTTTACAACATTAAATCTTCCAAAAACTGAAAAGGGGATTATCTACTCATTTATTTAGGTCATCTTTAATTTATTTTGATGATGATTTTAGTGCTCCGTGCAACAGACTTACACTTCTTCTGTTAAATGTATTCCTAAGTATTTTATTCTTTTTGATGCTACTACTAATTGAATTGTTTTCTGGATTTCATTTTTGGATTGTTCATTGTTAATGCATAAAAATGTAATTGATTTTTGTATCTCAATCTTGAGTCCTGCAACCTTGCTGACCTTTTTTATTAGCTGCTTTTTTAATAAATTGCTTTGCCTAATAAAAAGCAATGCCTACATAAACAGTCGACAGATTAGTCAAATTTTGTCTTATGCTGGGGTAAAAGTCTAAAATTCAGCCTAACAGCCAAAAATCGATAGCCAGTATTATCCTTGAAAACCTTGGAAATCATTCATAAAGCACAGTACAGTATACAAAGCTATGTCTATACAACTCTTTTCAATCATGTATCCATGATCCATAACCATGATCCATATGCATATGGATACATATCCATGATCCATATGCATATGGATACATATCCATGATCCATATATATGATTCATATACATGAAAGAGCAGATTTAAGCCTTCTATTCCACACTCACTGTAAGTTCTGTACTCAGTGCTCCTGTTTAAATGATGACATTTTTCTCACCACTATACTAATGAGAAATGACATTTTTCTTATTTAATTTGCCAAACAGGACTAGTACAATTTGATAAGTGTAAAAAGTAAGTAGAGGTTCCTCTTCAAAGACTTTCCTCCCCATCTAACTAAAAATAAATAACTTCTCTTAAAAGCAAAATTTATTCAAAGACCTGTTGTGCTCCTAAATATTTGCTCTGGCATGCTTATACTGGTCCAAGTACACATTAGGTTATAGCCTGTTCCTCTTCCTTATTTAAAAGTGTTTTTACTTTTCTCAGCATTCCTCAAGTTACTTTCTCCTTCCTTTGTCCTCCTCTACCTTTGCCTCTTTTAAAAAGTTCTAAGTTGCTACCCAGTCGGGACCAGTACAAAATGTGAGGTTCCATTCCAGCCAGTGGAAACCAGACACAGCAGTAGAGTGGACGCGTCAGGTTATAAATGACCCTGTCTCCTTTGTCCAGTGTACTCTCATGCCAAAACTACTGGCGAGTGTACCCTTTCTACAGGAAGTAAAAATGGCCTTATTAAATAAATTTATGTTCAAGTACTATTTCTTTACAGTATGAAAAAACAAACATTTCAAACATAATATTCTACGTGATTCAATTATACCCATTTAGAGAGAAAATGACTTCCTTTCATACATTTTTTTTTTTTTTTTTTAGATGGAGTCTCGCTCTGTCACCCAGGCTGGAGTACAGTGACGTGATCTTGACTCACTGCAAGCTATGCCTCCCGGGTTCACGTCATTCTCCTGCCTCAGCCTCTCGAGTAGCTGGGACTACAGGCGCCCGCCACCACGCCCGGCTAATTTTTTGTATTTTTAGTAGAGACGGGGTTTCACTGTGTTAGCCAGGATGGTCTCGATCTCCTGACCTTGTGATCCGCCTGCCTCGGCCTCCCAAAGTGCTCATATTTTCATAAATTTTGGTATTTAAATTTAAGACTTCCCTAATATTCAACTGCTAATAACTGTACCCTTTTCTTTTACTTAGACATTCAAATAAACATGACCATTGCCTCCATGGAAAAGGTTGAGGGGAAAACAAAAACTCAACTTTTAGATTTTACCTCCATATTTGAGAGAATTAAAACCCTCATTAGAAATCCAACACTTACCAAACCTCTCCTGTACCATCAGGGCCACCTGTTTTCCCACCTGAGTGCTCCCAGTGAAGGACAGCAGGTTCACTCGTTCATCTTTGGCCATTGCTGTGCTGCAAGGGAACAGACATGGTCGGTCACCCAAGCAGAGAAACCTAGCAATGACAACTTCTAATGGTACCCAGCACCGAAGTGCTCTTGGAAAAGCAGTCCCTCGAAGCTACAAGAAAGTCTGTCCCAGGGGAGCAAGGGAACGTCTTCATGAGAAGGAAAAAAGTTTTTCACAAGTAGAACCATATGGCAGAAGAGGCTGACCTGCTGTGAGCATTTGAATAGAAATCACCTAGAGGAAGTTCTCAGGGAAGACAGTCTTTCCTATACTGAGTGAGTGACTGGACAATACGATCTTAGCATTTCCTTGCTGAGCATTCCAGTTTTACAGACTTTTAACTGCTGTGTAATTCCTTTAAGGATTAAAACTTGGGCAGGACCAGCCTAGGCAACATGATGAAACCCTGTCTCTACACAAAATACTAAAATTAGCCAGGTGTGCAGGCATGCGCCTGTAGTCCCAGCTACTTGGGAGGCTGAGGTGGGAAGATCACTTGAACCTGGGAGGCGGAGGCTGCAGTGAGCTGAGATCGAGCCACTGCACTCCAGCCTAGGTGACAGAGTGAGACCCTGTCTCAAAAAAATTAAAAGAATTAAAACTTAAAAGCCTGTAGGGAAATATCCTAAAGCACGGGTCCCCAAGCCCCAGGATGCCAACCAGTACCAGTCTGTGGCCTATTAGGAACCAGGCTGCACAGCAGGAGGTAGGCAGCAGGCAACCCAGTGAGCATTACTGCCTGAGCGCCACCTCCTTCAGATCAGCGGCAGCATTAGATTTTCATAGGAGTGTGAACCCTATTGTGAACTGTGCATGCAAGGGATCTAGATTGCATGCTCCTTATGAGAATCTAACTAATGCCTTATGATCTGAGGTGGAACAATTTCATCCTAAAACCATCCCCCTGCCGTGGTCCACGGAAAAATTGTACTTCCACTAAACCAGCCCCAGTCCCTGGTGCCAGAAAGGTTGGGGACCGCTATCCTAAAGTATTCCTCACGGAAGTTGACTTACAAAGGCTATGCTAGGATTTCCAGTTGCTTCTAAGGAACGCAAATCAGATACTACTGATTTGAACCTCTCTGTTCCTAGTTCAGTGCTACAAAAGGTCCAGTGTTAGCCAAGCGGGGCAGCCACAGCATCAGTCTAACGTAGGGCTCAGTTACCTAGTTCAGTCTTCTGAGGTTCAACCTAGCAAGTATGAGCACTAATACTCAAAGTGGCTGCTGTTTAACATGCTCCTGTATATACTACCATAATTATCTGAGCTATTGCAAGGCCAGCACAAGCACTAGATACCCAGAATGCAAGAATACAGTCAAAGGCTGACTCATGTTTTAAACGACACTTAGATAGTATTTCACTCTGCATTGTACATGTGGGAGTTGTATTTTGTAAAATTTTCTCATTAATATGAAAAACAGAGTAACTTATTGCTCCTTTTTGAGATTGCCCAGTAAGTACAACAGTATGTTTAAAGTGTGGGAAGGCGAAGAAACTAACACTTTAGCCACACCAGTATGGGTTGTAAGACTTGACTCCTGGAAAACTCACCTAATCAAAGTCTAAGCTGATAAGAACCTCAGCTTTTATCCCAGTTCAGCACAATTATAGTCCGTGTCATCTTAGTATCATGCCAAGTAAAAGCAGCAAGACACAAAAGGCCACGTATTATATGACTTCATTTATACAAAATGTCTCAAATAGGCAAATCCATAGAGACAGAAAATTCTTTAATGGCTGTCAGGGCATGAGAGCAGGGGGAATGGGGAAGAGACTGCCAATGGGTATGGGATTACTTTCTGGGCTGATCAAAATGTTCTGGAAAAAGATAGTGGTGATAGTTGTACAATACCCTGAATATTTTAAAAACCACTATATTGTACACTTTAAAAGAGAGGATTTTATGGTACACTAATTGTGAGGGCGGATCACGAGGTCAGGAGATCGAGACCATCCTGGCTAACACAGTGAAACCCCGTCTCTACTAAAAATACAAAAACTAGCCGGGCGAGGTGGCGGGCGCCTGTAGTCCCAGCTACTCGGGAGGCTGAGGCAGGAGAATGGCGTAAACCCGGGAGGGGGAGCTTGCAGTGAGCTGAGATCCGGCCACTGCACTCCAGTCCGGGCGACAGAGCGAGACTCCGCTTCAAAAAAAAAAAGAAAAAAACAATTTTACTAAAAAGAGGCTGTGTTCCCAGGGTTCCCTTTTTCGGTCAGCTGAGAAACTCAGATAATAGGCTAGGTTCTCGGCAGGCAGTGAGACCCCAGACTACAATTTCATAGCTTTCTTTGTAAGTAAACACCTTGACAAACCAAGTGTCAGGAAGTCACAGGCTGCCCCCCATTACAGCAGTTTGTTATTTCAGGATATAAACACCTTAGAAATAGTACCTCTGGGCAATTAAAAAGACAATTCTTATTCATCCTCCAATAGAGGTTAGGCATTAATACAATAAGAACCCAACAAACTCCATAATAATAATGATTTCAAAAACCATTCTTAACTCCTTAGTTAAAAGTGAGTTCATTATTCTAGTAACAATGATTCTAGTTGGTGAACCTGGGGTCCTTCAACAGAAGATGCTCTCAGCCTAATAACCTACCCAATATCTGCTCCACCACAAGTCAAGGAACAAATCGCACCAGGCAGCTTGTTGTCCTCCAGAACCTTGGCTATTATCCTAGAAAGGAAAAAGCAATTATTGAGGCAATAATTTAATTTCTGAAGTCATTTTTTTAAAAACAAGGAATAAATTCCAACTACTTGACTCTCCTTTTTGCAACTTTCTCTCCCATCCCTCAAATATATTACTCTCTTGCTTTTTCAGCCCACTTTTCAATTTCTAAGTCACTGTTCCTAAATGGCCTTCTAACATTAAGAACACTCTTATACCAGACTCTGCCCTCAAACATTCAGACCTGGATTTCTCCTCACATACTGAAAATGCCGTTTTCAAAAAACTATTAGCAGAATTTTTTTTTTTTTGTCCTGAAAGAATCTTGAGGCCAAGTGTGGTGGTTCATGCCTGTAATCCCAGCACTTTGGGAGGCCGAGGCTGATGAATCACTTGAGGTCAGGAGTTCAAGACCAGCCTGGCCAACATGGTGACACCCCATCTCTACTAAAAATATAAAAATTAGCCAGGAGTGATGGTGGGAGCCTGTAATCCCACCAACTCAGGAGGCTGAGGCAGGAGAATCACTTGAACCTGAAAGGCAGAGGTTGCAGTGAGCTGAGATTGTGCCACTGCACTCCAGCCTGGGAGACAGAGCAAGACTCTATCTAAAAAAAAAAAAAAGAATCTTGAGAAGAAAAAAAAAACATAGAACATAAATAGAAGACACAAAGCATTGTTTAAGTAGCTCAAATTGTCAGTTTTCAAGTATTTTCTACCAAACTATGAGGACACATCTGGTTTAAGACAGCAGACTGATCACTGGGCCATTTATTTATTTATTTATTTATTTTGGTCTTACACAAATCTATTAAAATGTGATTAAAAAGGAAAATAAAAAGGAATAAGACCTAGAACGATGAAGGAAATTAGAGGTGGTCCCCACCAGCAAATAAGAGATTTAAACACATCTCTGCAAAGCAGAGTTAGAGAAGTTGTAAAGCACAAATTGGGGAAGAGGACGGGATCCTCAAAACCTAAAGTAAATGCCACAGACACAAAAGAAGGAGCTGGGGCCACCCTGCAGAACCCTGAAACAGCTTGGGGCTACTTCCCACCAAACCATGTCGGTCAGAAAATATCAGTGCCTTGCAGGCTACAGAATTGTGGACAAGCAGAGTTTTTTCTCTTGTTAAAATGAGAAATACATTTAAATGCTACTTAAATCTGATTTTGAGTTATAAAAAGAAAAATGGCTAAAATAATTCTGGTTTCTCTGAAAAAGGATTCCATTCATTTTGAGTTTCCAGAGGACCAATAGAGCAAAGGTTATTTTCATCAATCATCTTAACTTACTGGCTACTTTCCAATTTGTTGAAACTTCAAAAAGACCCAAATCCCATACTCACTTTCATAGGAAAGGTATCATTATCACACCCAAGTTCCCCTAAAATACCCTTTATAGCTGTTTTCTTTCTTCCTTCCAATCCAGGATCCAATCAAGGATCATGAACTCCAGCTCTCATGTCCAAGACCAGGTTTCAGGATGTACAATTCTTTCCAGGGATTTCGGGTGTCTATATTGTCTGCACAAGTAGACTGTACTCTCTTTAAGGGCAAGGCTTTTGTTTTGTGCCTATGGGTAAAGGTTAACAAACCCCTACCCCTAAGATGAGACTCTAACTTTAAGTTGAACTCTAGCTCTGTTCTCCATGTTACCTGGAAAGTGTCAGAGTGTCGTCAATGTTTCCTAGACAACCCGACTTACGGTAAAAATGACCCCTGCCTGGTCACTTCCATCTGAACTGGGATAACTATCTATGAGCTATTAATGGGAATGCCATGCTTTTTGGCCTTTCCTGAGGGCAGTGACACTTGTAACTGCATGTCCCTGTGGCCCCTGAAAGCTACAATTGTTACAAGAGATTTTCGTTTCTGTGGGGCATTATTAGGCTTTAAGCCAGGGTAAACCCCACACCTCTCCAATGTGGCTCTCACTTCCTTGTACCTATGTGACTATGACAAAAACACTGATTGAAGAGGAATACCTGATGCCACCCTCCTGAGAAGCTATGCTCCCGTACTATCCTTCTGAATACACAGAAGAACCATATGTGGCCTGTGGTCATCTAAGGAATCTGAAAATTTAGTTGAACTTAAGAAGACCTCCTTGTGGCACTGCATCACCCTTAGTTAATTCCAGCAAAATTTAGCATCATTTTACTTATTATCTTCCGTTACATTTCAAACCATTGAAAATAAAATTTTCAGTGCTTTGAAAACTATCAACCCGCACATAAACTCTTACACGAACATTTCAAATTCTTCAACTCTTTAACGCAAAAAAAAAACTTAAAGCAAAACCGGTATCAAAATGGACAAAATTTTAACTGGCTACTTCGTAACAATTGTTAGTTCACTACTTCCACATTAATTATTCCGCTGTTTTTTTGTTTGTTTGTTTGTTTGTTTTATTTTTAGGCCAGGGGCAGTGGTTCATGCCTGTAATCCCAGCACTTTGGGAGGCCGAGGCAGGCAGATAACTTGAGGCCAGGAGTTCAAGACCAGCCTGGACAACATGGTGAAACTCCATGTCTACTAAAAATATAAAAATCAGCTAGCCGGGCACGGTGGCTCACGCCTGTAATCCCAGCACTTTGGGAGGCTGAGGCGGGCAGATCACGAGGTCAGGAGATTGAGACCATCCTGGTCAACATGGTAAAACCCTATCTCTACTAAAATACAAAAAATTAGCCAGGTGTGGTAGCGCATGCCTGTAGCCCCAGCCACTCAGGAGGCTGAGGCAGGGGAATCGCTGGAACCTGGGAAGCGGAGGTTTCAGTGGGCCGAGATCACGCCACTGCATTCCAGCCTGGCGACAGAGCAAGACTCCATCTCAAAAAAAAAAAGAAAAAATGAGCCAAGCATGGTGGCATGCACCTGTAATCCCAGCTACTTGGGAGGTTGAGGCAGGAGAATCACTTGAACCTGGGAGGCGGAGGTTGGAGTGAGCCAAGATTATGGCACTGCACTCCAGCCTGGGCGACAGAGCGAGACTTTCTCTTAAAAAAAAAAAAAAAATTAGCATGGCGTGGTGACCCACACCTGTAATCCCAGCTACTCGGGAGGCTGAAGCATGAGAATCTCTTGAACCCAGGAAGCAGAAACTACAGTGAGCTGAGATGGCCCCACTGCACTCCAGCCCGGGCAACAAAGACTCTGTCTCAAAAAAAATAAAAAATAAAAATTAAAACAATTACCCTTGCTCTTTTCCAGCCCACCACTTTCCAATTCCTAAGCCACTATTCTAAATAATCTTCTAGGCTGGGCGCAGTGGCTCATGCCTGTAATCCCAGCACTTTGGGAAGCTGAGGCAGGTGGATCATGAGGTCAGAAGATCGAGACCATCCTGGTCAACATGGTGAAACCCCATCTCTACTAAAAATAGAAAAATTAGCTGGGCGTGGTGGCACATGCCTGTAATCCCAGCTACTTGGGAGGCTGAGGCAGAAGAATCACTTGAACCAGGGAGTAGGAGGTTGCCGTGAGCTGAGATTGTGCCAGTGCGCTCCAGCCTGGTGACAAAGCGAGACTCCATCTCAAAAATAATAATAATAGTAATAACAATCTTCTAATATGAAGAACCCTCTTGCCCACAGACTCCACCCCAATTTCTCTACTAATAATTCTGAACTCAGAATGCAGACCAGGCAAGCAATGGAACATCAAAGGTACATCCTAATCCTACATGGGAAGGCACCCTAACTCTATAGATCCTCCAAATTCCAGAATGATACATCAATCACATTGCTTTTATGACTTAATCAGAGCTCCCAAGTTCTCAAATACAAGTAAAACACTAATAATTGTTTAACCAAAAGATGCAATACATTTCAGTGTTAGATGAATCAGCAGATTAGTATAATAATCAATTTTGTTAACACTCTATTAAGTAAAAGCAATGTAAGTATTAACTGTATAGAAATCTATTCTCAAAACTATTAACTTGTTGAATAGTGAGAAAATATAGCTCCTAAATTGCAAAAATTTCCTTTCCACTGAAGATGCTTTTATTTTTCAAGTGACAAAATAATGTCTGCAAGTGTTCAATCAATATGTCAATATCTGGCATGTTTCCAAAGAGTTAAATTAAATGACATGGCACTGAAAGCACTCTGTATATAAAAATAATATTACAAGCAAAGGAGAAAGAGGTTATCCAAATTCCATGCTATGTGACTCTTTGACATCAGATTAAAAAGTCACAGCTATTAATCACCCTTTCGATATTATTCCATATCCAGGAAAAAGAAAGCCACACGTACTTACTTTGTGACAGCCACACTAATGAGGGAAGTGGTTGGAGCTCCTTTCCTTAAGAAGGTTAAAACAAAAAAAGAAAAAGAAAAACTTATTGACAGAAACCATAAATACCTTTTATTATCAAACAGATGCAAAAGTGTGAGAAAATGCTCTGTCCAATCAGACAACTGACAAATGAGTCTAGTAACTGAAATAGAAATCTGTCCTTCAGCTGGGTGTCTTTGAGACCTAAGGAACAACAAAACTTTCATGAACACAGAAATAGCACCAAGCAATTCTGAATCAGCTTGCTGCACTAATCACAGGAATCATTACGTTAACCTCAGCCAATTATGGGAAATGAGTGAAGCAAAAATCTACCAACATGCTGCATTAACTAAACTTTCCTGGGAAAACTCAAGAGAGCCGAGGAAAACTATACAATGAGCCTTTTTTGGATTAGAATGTTAGAAAACATGAGTTCGTTTCACCACATGGTGCAAATTATTAGCCCTCCCAAATATGTCTTATTTTATAGTTTTTGAATAGATTCAACTGAGTACCACACATTTAAACTAAATTAATAACTAGTGGAACAGACATAAGCAAAATGAGCCAAAAACAATTGTTCTGATTTTCCTCATTTAATGTCTTCCACTGAACACAAAAGCAAAAAACAAGTAACTGTTTGCCATCTATAATATACAGACATTTTTACTATCAAATATTTTGTAAGTTGAAAAATTTAAGACCTAAATGAGAACACAGACCAAGTGCCTCAGAATTACTTGGGAGTTTACTATCAAAGTTTTACTGGCCAGGTGCAATGGCTCACACCTGTAATCCCAACACTTTGGGAGGCTGAGGCAGGTGGGTCACCTGAGGTCAGGAGTTCAAAACTAGCCTGGCCAACATGGTGAAACCCCATCTCTACTAAAAATACAAAAAATTCGCTGGGCGTGGTGGCACATGCCTGTAATCCCAGCTACTTGGAAGGCTGAGGCAGGAGAATTGCTTGAACCTGGGAGGCGGAGGTTGCAGTGAGCTGAGTTCACACCATTGCGCTCTAGCCTGGGCAACAAGAGTGAAACTCCATCTCAAAAAAAGATAAAATAAAGTGTTATTGAAGAAGCCAGGTGTAGCAACACACACTTATAATCCCAGTTACTCAAGAGGCTGAGGCAGTAGTATCTAGAAATGCTATTTTTATCACTCACTACTAGAGAGGAAAGTGAGCAGGTCTTACCAGAGGCAGACATTTCCACAGATCATGGCGATGGCATTGTTCCAGCCATACACTGCCACAGGGAAATTGAATGCCGTGATGATTCCAACCAGGCCTACGGGATTCCACTGCTCAATCAGCGCATGGCCAGGTCCTGAGAACAGGAAAAGGATGCAACATGCTGAAGCAAGTTAACTTAATGACCATCAAGTTAATAAGAACAAATGTATAGCAGACCGGAGAAGATTTCAGATGCCTTATAGTGGGATATTACTACACAGCCGTGGGATATCGGTACATTAACTAATGTACAACAAAAGTGGTTACTACTACACTACCTTGTAAATCATGATGATATTCATTACGCCTCTGATCTTCATAGGACTCTGCATAGATTACAGCAGTATCAGTGCACCTGGGAGACAAGGACACTTTCTAGACATGATGGGCGCCCTAGGTGGTATGAACACAAAGGGCAGAACATGACCAGGGCACAGGGACTTAGGCCCATGTTCTTTGTTTTGTTTGGTTTTGAGTCAGTCTCACTCTGTCACTCAGGCTGGAGTGGAGCGGCGCAATCTCAGCTCACTGCAACCTGCACCTCCCAAGTTCCAGCAATTCTTGAGCCCCAGCCTCCTGAGTAGCTGGGATTACAGGCACGCACCACCATGCCCAGCTAACTGTTGTATTTTTAGTAGAGAAGGAATTTCACCATGTTGCCCAGGCTGGTCTCAAACTCCTGACCTCAAGTGATCTGTCTACCTTGGCCTCCCAAAGTGCTGGGATTACAGGAGTGAGCCATCACACCTGGCCTCCCATATTCTTTATGTTACCTGATGAATCCCTGGGCCAACATCTCTGAATTTGAGACAAGATGGCTCATTTATTGGTGGAAGATGGGACAGGGGAGTTCTAATAATTATATATATGTTGAATAAATGAATTATGCAGGCCAGGCGCAGTGGCTCACGCCTGTAATCCCAGCACTTGGGGAGGCAGAGGCAGGCGGATCACGAGGTCAGGAGTTCAAGACCAGCCTGACCAACATGGTAAAACTCGGTCTCTACTAAAAATACAAAAATTAGCCGGGTGTGGTGGCACGTGCCTATAATCCCAGCTACTCAGGAGGCTGAGGCAGGAGAATCGCTTGAACCCGGGAGGCAGAGGTTGCAGCGAGCCGAGATCCTGCCATTGCACTCCAGCCTGGACAACAGAGGGAGACTCCATCTCAATAAATAAATAAATAAAATGAATTATGCATATTTTTACATTCACTGTAAGAAAACTAAAAATACAAATAAGCTAGGAACAGTGGCTCATGCCTGTAATCTCCAGCACTTTGGGATGCTGGGACAGGAGAATCACTTGAGCTCAGTTTGAAACTCGGATGAACATGGCAAGAACCCTGTCTCCACAAAAAAAAATTAAAAATTAGTTAGGTGTGATTGGTATATGCCTGTAGTCCCAGCTACCTGGGAGGCTGAGGTGGGAGAACTGCTTAAGCCCAGGAGGTTGAGGCTGAAGTGACCTGTGATTGCACCACTGCACTCCAGCCTGGACAACAGAGTAAGACCCTGTCTCCAAAAAAAAAAAAAAAAAAAAAAGAAAAAGAAAAAGAAAAAGAAAATACAAACAAAAATATTGTATTTTAAATACAAACTTTAAAGTCACCCATAATCCCACAAGGTGTTTCTTTTTTTTTTTTTTTTGTTTTGAGACGGAGTCTTGTTCTGTCGCCCAGGCTGGAGTGCAGTGGCCGGATCTCAGCTCACTGCAAGCTCCGCCTCCCGGGTTTACGCCATTCTCCTGCCTCAGCCTCCCGAGTAGCTGAGGCAGCTGGAACCGTATAGCACCATACCACAGGAATACGATGGTTCACAACTCCTGGCTAAAACCACAGATCAACTGGAAAGGTGGCTGTCCCAGCCATCAGTCTTACTGGCCACACTCATACTGCTAGCTAGGATGGGGGACCATACCAGATGCAGCACCTCACTCCTGGGCCCTCCTTAATCTAGGCACCTTAATCCCTAGACATGAAGTGCTGGCACAGCCTCTTCCTGGTAGGGCTCTCCTCCTCTCGTGCCCTCCTATCTCTGCCCTGATGTCACCCCCTTGCTTACAACCCTCTGGAGTTTGGATACCTACTGTAGCTACTCTCAGAATAAAAGTCCAATCTCCCTGTCAGAAAAAGTCCCTTCCCAAGGTTCTCTTTCCAGTCCACCTGCCCTACCACTGTACCCTCCAGCTGTGCTGAAGCAATGCAATCCCCCCAAATAAGCCAGACTCACCCAGCTTTCACTCAGGCGTCTTCCTTCTTTAAAACAACTTCCAGCACTCCACTCTTCCTCTTTGTCCCATTTGGGACCTTACCTTGGCTGACTTTCTCTGGGAGGCCTTCCCCGACTGCACTCACGAGGCTAGGTTAGGGGCCCCCAGTTACATGCCCACCATCCTACCGTCTACTCCCTCATATTACTTACCATGATGGATTATGCTGGATACAATTACCTGTTTATTTATCTCCCACTGTAAGGTATAATTTATAAGCTTATAAATCCCTTAAGGACAGGGACTATGCCTCACAGATTGAGTATCACCTAGTAGATTATCCGGCACCTGATAGATGCTCCATAAGTATTTATTGAATTAATAAAGCCAAAGTTACCCCAAAGCTTCTACACAGATGAGTAAACTACTTAAAAAAAAAAAACTATAAGCTAGGTGTAGTGGCTCATGCCTATAATCCCAACACTTTGGGTGGCCAAGGCAGGAGGATTATTCGAGCCAAGGAGTTCTAGATCAGCCTAGGCAACATAGTGTGACCTCCCTCGTCTCAACAAGAAAAATTTAAAAATTAGCTGGGCTTGGTGGTGTGTGCCTGTAATCCCAGCTATTCAGGAGGCTGAGGTGGAAAGATTGCTTGAGTCCAGGAGGTCCAGGCTGCAAGGGGCCATAGTCACACCACTGTACTCCAGCCTGGGTGACAGAGATCCTATCTCAAATAAACAAACAAAAATGTACAAGCAATTGAGAAATATTTTAATTGTGAGGCACGCATCATAGTAGGTATAAATCAAATAAGTTACCTGCTTGCACATGTACATGTCCCCAAATTGGAGGTTTATTAACCTTTTTTTGAAACGGAGTTTTCCTCCTGTTGCCCAGGTTGGAGAGCAATGGCGTGATTTTGGCTCACTGCAACCTCCGCCTCCCAGGTTCAAGCGATTCTCCTGCCTCAGTCTCCCAAGTAGCTGGGATTACAGGTATGTGCCACCACACCCAGCTAATCTGTATTTTTATTAGAGACAGGGTTTTTCCATGTTGGTCAGGCTGGTCTTGAACTCCCGACCTCAAGAGATCCACCCACTTCTGCCTCCCAAAGTGCTGGGATTACAGGCGTGAGTCACCGCATGTTATTAACTTTTTTTAGCTGGAAAAAAACGCCTGAAAGTGTTCAATGACATAAAATTAATATTGGATAAGGGGAATCATTGCTAGATATCTAATTAAGGACATTAACTGTATATTAAAAAGACTCCCCCAACTCATTCTACAGAAGGGAATTTACTTAATATTCGGAGAAAAAGAGAAAAATATGATTTTTTAAAAAATATTTCCTGATTATAAATGTAACGTAATAACCATCATGGAAATTTAGAAAATATAGAAAAATAGAAGAAAATCCACTACTAATAATTCTGCCACAGAGATAACCACTGCTACCACTTTAGCATACATTTCTATCCCAGCATTGCCAATACAGACACACAGTCACCTGTTTTGCTCCATCCACATTGCAAACATCACAAATCGCATACACTCTTAACCGCATTTTTTTTTTTTTTTTTTTTGAGATGGAGTTTCACACTTGTTGCCCAGGCTGGAGTGCAATGGCATGATCTCGGCTCACGGAAACCTCTACCTCCCGGGTTCAAGTGATTCTCCTGCCTCAGCCTCCATAGTAGCCAGGATTACAGGCATGCGCCACCATGCCTGGCTAATTTTGTATTTTTAGTAGAGACAGGGTTTCTCCGTGTTGGCCAGGATGGTCTCTAATTCCTGACCTCAGGTGATCTGCCTGCCTCGGCCTCCCAAAGTGCTGGGATTACAGGTGTGAGCCACCATGTCCAGTTTTTTTTTTTTTTTCTTACTCTTGCTGTCATCTTATTATCTTCATTGTTAAAACCTCAGAGTATAAGATTGGTTCTTACAGAACAGCTTGTAAT
Source organism: Trachypithecus francoisi (assembly GCF_009764315.1). NCBI lineage: Eukaryota > Metazoa > Chordata > Mammalia > Primates > Cercopithecidae > Trachypithecus > Trachypithecus francoisi. Next base: position 165,721,977 of record NW_022681465.1, on the reverse strand, counting down.
AGCAACACACTGAAAACAATCCTACATATACATCATTTGGGAGCTGACTAAATAAATTATGGTATCTTTATGTCAAAATAGACAGCAGTAGACACAGATGAAGGAAGCCCCTTAATAGACTAATATGAAAACAATTTCCAGCCTGACACAGTGGCTCACACCTATAATCCTAACACTTTGGGAGGCTAAGACAGGCAGATCACCTGAGCCCTGGAGTTCAAGACCAGCCTGGGCAACATTGCCAAATCTCACCTCTACAAAAAAAAAAAAAAAAAAAAAAAACAGCCAGGTATGGTGGCGTGCACCTATAGTCTCAGCCACTCAGGAGGCTGAGGTGGGAGGATTGCCTGATCCCGGGGTTGTTGAGGCTGCAGTGAACTGTGATCGCGCCGCTACATTCTGGCCTGGGCAAGACAGTAAAATCTTGTCTCAAAAAAAGAAAACAAAAAAACAATTTCCAAGATATATTATTGAATATAAAAGTATAAAACAGAATGTATAGTTTGCGGCCGGGCACAGTGGCTCACGCCTGTAATCCCAGCACTTTGGGAGGCCAAGTCAGGTGGATCATGAGGTGAGGAGTTCAAGACCAGCCTGGTCAAGATGGTGAAACCCCACCTCTACCAAAAATACAAAAATTAGCTGGGTGTGGTGGTGCACGCCTGTAATCCCAGCTACTCGGGAAGCTGAGGCAGAAAATCGCTTGAACCCAGGAGGCGGAGGTTGCAGTGAGCCGAGATCACGCCACAGTGCACTCCAGCCTGGGCAACAGAGCGAGAGTCAGTCTCAAAAAAACAAAACAACAATGTATAGTTTGCTACATATTTGGCTGTACATGCTCTAAAAAAGATACACAAGAGCCTAGCAGGGTGGCTTACGCCTATAATCCCAACTACTGGAGAGGCTGAAGGGGAGGATCACTTGAGGCCAGAAGTTTGAGACCAGCCTGAACAACACAGCAAGATCCTACAAATATAAAAAGGACACACAAGAAATTGAAAGCATTCACTACTTCCATGGGGTACTACAGCTTAGCCACAGGGGTAGGAGGGAAACTTTTCATCCTTTACCCTTTTATTGCTTTCTAATTTTCTGATATGAATCTAACACCTCTTCAAAAAAAATTAACATTAGTATAATTTAAAAACAAGTAAATAAAACCTTCCTGTAAACGTGTGGGTTAGGGGAAGACAACCTTCACAAACATTATTTTTAGTACATGCTAATAGTCTACTAAAATTGGCTTAGATTTTTTCCCCTTATGATTCGACATTTAGATCTTTTTTTTTTTTTTTTGAGACGGAGTCTCGCTCTGCCGCCCAGGCTGGAGTGCAGTGGCCGGATCTCAGCTCACTGCAAGCTCCGCCTCCCGGGTTCACGCCATTCTCCTGCCTCAGCCTCCCGAGTAGCTGGGACTACAGGCGCCCGCCACCTCGCCCAGCTAATTTTTTTGTATTTTTTAGTAGAGACGGGGTTTCACCGTGTTAGCCAAGATGGTCTCGATCTCCTGACCTCGTGATTCGCCCGTCTCGGCCTCCCAAAGTGCTGGGATTACAGGCTTGAGCCACTGCGCCCAGCCACCATTTAGGTCATTTCTAATGTTTTTAATTGATGCCACAACAAACTTCTTCACACATAACTTCTGTCTTATTTCAGATTATTTACTTAGATTCTTAAAACTGGGCTTTTTAAAGTTACAGCTCTTTGGGTATATTTCCAAATCATTTTACAGATGAGTTAAAAGTGTCTAACCATGCACTTGCCAACATTAAGTTTTATCTTTAAAACAAAAAGGTTCTTGATCTAACATTTTCATGTTTTAATTTGCATTTCTTTGAAGGATTGAGGATATTTTCACCTAGTTATGTCACTTTAAATTTCTCTTATGGCCGGACGCGGTGGCTCATGCCTGTAATCCCAGCATTTTGGGAGGCTGAGGCGGGCGGATCATGAGGTCAGCAGATCGAGACCATCCTGGCTAACATGGTGAAACCCTGTCTCTACTAAAAATACAAAAACATTAGCCAGGCGTGGTGGCAGGCGCCTGTGGTCCCAGCTACTCAGGAGGCTCAGACAGGAGAATGGCGTGGACCCGGGAGGTGGAGCTTGCAGTGAGCCGAGATCGCGTCACTGCACTCCAGCCTGGGCGACAGAGCAAGACTCCGTCTCAAAAAAAAAAAAAGAAAAGAAATTTCTCTTTTGCACAGTCCATAGCCAGAGTACTTTTTTTTTTTTTGGAGCTCTGTATATCAGAGTACAAAACTCAGCTTAACTAATTTCATTGCTTACTTTCAGAAGGCAAGATAGGTCCTCCAATCATCCGTGATAATCCAACAGCATAGTCACAGATGTCCACATACTCCTGAACTTCACCCACACCTTCCACTAAGATTTTCCCCATCTCCAAAGATACCTAGAAATATAAAACGACAAGCAGAATTTTTCCAACAGAATTCACATTACAAACATTAAGTTAAAGAAAGAGGGAAGCAAAACATATTTTGTAAATGTAATAAACTGAGGAAAGTCTGTTTCATTTTCCAAAGAATTTTCAAACACAAGAATTGCCTTCACTTTTTCCTGTCTACCTTGTTAATCTTTCCTCTAAGGAAAGAATTTTTAAAATACATAAAGTACAACCAGGCACAGTGGCTCATGCCTGTAATCCCAGCACTTTGGGAGGCCAAGGCGGGCGGATCACCTGAGGTCCGGAGTTCAAGACCAGCCTGGCCAACATGGTGAAACCGCGTCTCTACTAAAAACACAAAAATTAGCCATACATGGCGGCGCACACCTGTAATCCCAGCTACTTGGGAGGCTGAGGCAGGAGAATCGCTTGAACCCGAGAGGGGGAGGTTGCAGTGGGCCAAGATCCTGCCATTGCATTCCAGCCTGGGTGACAAGAGCAAGACTCCATCTCGAAAATAAATAATTAAATAATAAATAAATAAAATATAATATAAACTACTTTTCTTAAACACTCATCTAGCCAAGTATGGTGGCCCATGCCTACAATCCCAGCATTTCGAGAGTCTGAGGCAGGTGGGATCACCTGAGGTTAAGAGTTCAAGACCAGCCTGGCCAACATGGTGAAACCCCATCTCTACTTAAAAAACACAAAAAACTGCTGGGCGCGGTGGCTCACGCCTGTAACCCCAGCACTTTGGGAGGCCAAGGCGGGCAAATCACGAGGTCAGGAGATTGAGACCATCCTGGCTAACATGGTGAAACCCCATCTCTACTAAAAATACAAAAAATTTAGCCAGGTGTGGTGGTGGGCACCTGTAGTCCCAGCTACTCGGGAGGCTGAGGCAGGAGAATGGTGTGAACCTGGGAGGCAAAGCTTGCAGTGGCCGAGATCGCGCCACTGCACTCCAGCCTGGGCGACAGAGCGAGACTCTGTCTCAAAAAAAGAAAAAAATACAAAAACATAGCCAGCCGTGGTGGCACAAGCCTGTAAGCCCAGCTACTCAGGAGGCTCAGGCAGGGAAATTGCTAGAACACAGGAGGCGGAAGCTGCAGTGAACCAAGACTGTACCACTGCTCTCCAGCCTGGGTGACAGCAAGACTCCATCTCAAAAAAAATTTTTAAAAACCTCACAATCGGCCGGGCGCAGTGGCTCACGCCTGTAATCCCAGCACTTTGGGAGGCTGAGGCGGGCGGATCACAAGGTCAGAAGATCGAGACCATGGTGAAACCTTGTCTCTACTAAAAATACAAAAAATTAGCCAGGCGCGGTGGTGGGCATCTGTGGTCCCAGCTACTTAGGAGGCTGAGGCAGGAGAATGGCGGGAACCCAGGAGGCAGAGCTTGCAGTGAGCCGAGATCGCGCCACTGCACTCCAGCCAGGGGGACAGAGCGAGACTCTGTCTCAAAAAAAAAAAAAAAAAAAACCTCACAATCTTATATATAGAAAAGCATGACAGCCTTATTCTCCACTCAAAGAATTGTGTATATACTACAAAAACACTTTACCAAGCTTCCTAGTACTTGGATCTTCTCCCGCAAGGCATCGCCAATCTGTCTTACAATTTCTCCTCGTTTTGGAGCAGGAATCTGAGAAAAGAATGCAATTTTTGTGTCTGATTCAAAGCATAAATTCATGTCTGTAACACAGTATTGGATGTGTGCTGTAAAAGAACAAAGTACAATCATATCAAAGACTTTTGATCATATCAAGACTGTGATATGGCCAGACACTAAAGCTAAAATAAGCAGCAAGGCATTCCTGGAGCAAATACCTACTGGAAGGCACAGAGAAGAAAAGGCAACAAATAACTACAAATTGCCATCAGGGTTATAAAGACAAAGGAAATAAAAAGGAAGCTGAGACAGAGAAAAACAGCAAGATTGGAGGGGAAATGGATAAGTTACTTTACCTAAAAGGTTGGCAGGAGGCCAGGTGCAGTGGCTCATACCTGTAATCCCAACACTTTGGAAGGCTGAGGGGGGCAGATCACGAGGTCAGGAGTTTGAGACCAGCCTGGCCAACATGGTGAAACCCCGTCTTTACTACAAACACAAAAATTATCTGGGCATGGTAGTGTGCGCCTGTCATCCCAGCTACTCAGGAGGCCGAGACGGGAGAATTGCTTGAACCTTGGAGGCAGAGGTTGCAGTGAGCCGAGATCGCGCCACTGCACTCCAGCCTTGGCAATAGAGTGAGACTCCATCTCAACAAAAAAAAAAAAAAAAAAAAGGTTGGCAGGAAAAATCTCAAAGGAGGTAATATTGAAGCTGCAACCTGAAGAATGGGAAAAGTAAGTCACAGGAATATTCTTCCCAGGGATAAGAAAAAAACATGTAAGAGGGATTCATGGAAAATAAAAGAGGCTGATTGGGAAAGCCAGTATGTCTAAAGCCAAAAGCTTGTAAGGTGTCGGAATCTTACTCCAGCTGCAATGTGAAGTCTTGAATGGCTTTTAAAGTGCAGAATAAGAGGATTTGCTTTGATTTTTAATATGCTATCTGACAAGTAGAGGATATGTTGAAGGGGAAGAGTAGAAGCAGGGAGATCAGTTAAGAATGTATTATAGGCCAGGCGCAGTGGCACACGCCTGTAATCCCAGCTTCGGGAGGCCAAGGTGGGTGGATCATCTGAGGTCAGTAGATCAAGACCAGCCTGGCCAACATGGTGAAACCTCGTCTCTACTAAAAATACAAAAAATTAGCCAGATGTGGTGGTGGGCACCTCTAATCCCAGCTAGTTGGGAGGCTGAGGCAGGAGAATCATTGGAACCCAGGAGGCGGAGGCTGCAGTGAACCAAGATCATGATCATGCCACTGCACTCCAGCCTGGGCAACAAGAGCAAGACACTGTCTCAAAAAAAAAAAAAAAAAAGATTACAGAGACTTAGTCTTAAGATTGCAGTGGTGGCTGGGCACGGTGGCTCACGCCTATAAACTCAGCACTTCGGGAGGCCGAGGCAGGCAGATCACAAGGTCAGGAGATGGAAACCATTCTGGCTAACATGGTGAAACCCCATCTCTACTAAAAATGCAAAAAATTAGCTGGGCATGGTGGCGGGCGCCTGTAGTCCCAGCTACTCGGGAAGCTGAGGCAGGAGAATGGTGTGAACCTGGGAGGTGGAGCTTGCAGTGAGCCAAGATCGCACCACTGCACTCCAGCCTGGGCGACAGAGCAAGACTCCATTTCAAAAAAAAAAAAAAAGATTGCAGTGGTAACAAGGGGAACAACAAGTGGATTCAGGGTCTATTTTGGGAGTAGAATTGAAAGGACACACAGATACAGGAAATGAAGAGCATAAAAGAACTCAGGATGACTTTCAGGTTTCTAGCTTCAATAGCTGGGTAGATGGAAGTATAATTACTGGGATGAAGAAGACTTGAAGGGAAACATCAGGTTTTGGGGGTAAAGAGCACAGCTTATGTCATAAAGTTTGAGATGTGACTCATGAATGAGACACAATTTCTCCAACTGTGACCATCACTCCCTCTCTCCCATCAAGTTCTTCCCAATTCTGCCTCTCCTTCAAAGTACAGCTAAGGCTGGACATGGTGGCTCACATCTGTAATCCCAGCACTTTGAGAGGCCAAGGCAGGTGGATCACTTGGGGTCAGGAGTTCAAGACGAGCCTGGCCAACATGGTGAAACCTCATCTTTACTAAAAATACAAAAATTAGCCGGGCATGGTGGCAGGTGCCTGTAATCCCAGCTACTCGGGAGGCTGAAACAGGAGAATCACTTGAACCCAGGAGGGGGAGGTTGCAGGGAGATGAGATCCCACCATTGCACTCCAGCCTGGATGACAAGAGTGAAATTCCATCTCAAAAATAAAAAAATAAAGTACAGGTAAAAGGAACACTCCCCTCCATGAAACCTTCCCCCAGGCAGAGGCCAGTCACACCCTCCCCCTAACTCCCACTGCTCCTAATCACAGCACTGCTCACACTCGCCTCACAGAACTTGACTGTGAGCTCAAGGCTTTTCCCTGCTCTCTCTTCTCCCCAAGTGTATCATCATGTCTTAGCACAGCTTTTCTGGATGGTCACTTTGCAATCTACTAACATTTAAAACATTCCTACCCTTTGTTTTCTTTCTTTATTTATTTATTTTTTGAGACTGGGTCTTGCTCTGTTGCACCCAGGCTTGAGCGCAGTGGCGCGATCTCGGCTCACCGCAACCTCCGCCTCTTGGGTTCAAGCAATTCTCCTGCCTCAGCCTCCCAAGTAGCTGGGATTACAGGCACCTGCCACCACGCCTGGCTAATTTTTTGTATTTTTAGCAGAGATGAGGTTTCACCGTGTTGGTCAAGCTGGTCTCGAACTCCTGATCTCAGGTAATCCGCCCGCCTCGGTCTCCCAAAGTGCTGGGATTACAGGCATGACATTCCTACCCTTTAAGCAGTTCGGCTTACAGAAACTGAGCTTATACATAAGTATGCAAAAGTATAGGTACAATGATATTCATTGCAGTGCTGTTTCTAGTAAAGAAAAAAATAAAACCATCCAACTGTCCATCAGCACATGATTGGTTAATTATGGAACAGTGATAAAATAAGGTCGATTTTTATGGGAAAACATTGAAAAGCTATGATAAGATAATAGAAAACAAGAAAACACTTATGGTAACTAAACTTTTGCTTAAATTTGGAGGGACATATACCAAGCTGTTCACAATGGTTTTTTCTGGTGAGTGAAATTATAACAGATTTTCATCCACAATTTATATGTTTGCAATGTCTGTCATTTTCACAATATATGCACACTTTTGGAAACAGGAAACAAAAATCTGTAGCATTAAATCAATCAGCACACAACCTATACATTTCCTAGCACATGGTGTGGGTTTAATGATGTTTCAATTGAATTTAGTAAGCACATTTATACGTGTAGTTAAGTTGGTTAATTTCAAGTCAGAATGGCCAGTATACATGGCCTTTTACCTCCCATTCTGGACACATTTTATTCAGTCAGTCTTTCAACAAATAATCACTGCACATGTTCTATGTGACAGATACTGTGCTAATCCCTGGATACTCTACTGCAAATGAGGCAGTTACAATTCTTGCTCTCTATAGAGTTGACAGTCCATGGGGATGATAAAGGCAAGAAACAAGCAATTACAATCTAATGTGGCAAATGCCACGGAAGTGGAGCTAGATTTCACAACTGGAGCAATCTGAAATAGGCTTTTTACAAGTTTAGAGTTTAGGGCTAAGACCTAAAACATGCCAGATGTTGTGAAGAGGTAGGCAAAGTAGAGGAAAAGCATGGGGATAGAGGGGTACAGAGCATACATAAAGGCTGAAAAGCAAGAGAAAGTGGTTTTGGAAAATTATGGCTGGGGATGGTGGTTCACACCTCTATTCCCAGCACTTTGGGAGGCCGAGGCAGGTGGATCATTTGAGATCAGGAGTTCAAGACCAGCTTGGCCAACATGGTGAGACCCTGTAAACACAAAAATTAGCCACACGTGGTGCCCGTAATCCCAGGTTCTCAGGAGGCTGAGGCAAGAGAATCACTTGAACCCAGGAGGCAGAAGTTGCAGTGTGCCGAGATCACACCACTGCACTCCAGCCTGGGTGACATAGTCAGACTCCACTCTTTCTCACCAGAGATGAGAGGGAAAATGAGGACACATGGGGATGCAGAGGGCAGAAATGGGCCCCATTCTGTGCTGAAACTGGCTCATGGAAGAAAGCAGCAAGTCTATTCCTTAGAAAGAAATCAATTTCTATAAGCTACCTTTCCATATGTTTCACTTTGTTTCCATTTCCCTCAAAGAAAAATGTTCCCTTTGAAAACTTCTAGAATTGGCCAGACGCAGTGGCTCATGCCTGTAATCCTAGCACTTTGGGAGTCCGAGGCGGGTGGATCACTTGAGGTCAGGAGTTCGAAACCAGCCTGGCCGACATGGTGAAACCCCATCTCTACTAAAAATATTTTTTTTTTTTTTTTTTTTTTTTTTGAGACGGAGTCTCGCTCTATCGCCCGGGCTGGAGTGCAGTGGCCGGATCTCAGCTCACTGCAAGCTCCGCCTCCCGGGTTTACGCCATTCTCCTGCCTCAGCCTCCCGAGTAGCTGGGACTACAGGCGCCCGCCACCTCGCCCGGCTAGTTTTTTGTATTTTTTTTAGTAGAGACGGGGTTTCACCGTGTTCGCCAGGATGTAAAAATATTTTTTAAATTGGTGGCGGGCACCTGTAATCCCAGCTACTTGGGAGGCTGAGGTAGGAGAATCGCTTGAACGGGGGAGGTGGGGGTTGCAGTGAGCCGAGATGGCGCCATTGCACTCCAGCCTGGGCAACAAGAGCAAAACTCTGTCTGAAAAAAAAAAAAGAAAAGAAAAGAAAAAGAAAAATTCTAGAATTAACTCGAACCACATGAAACTTTGGTTTGTCCTAACACAGTCAAGGCCAGCCAAACGGACGAGGGCCAAGCAAAGAAGCCTCACGTGAGGGAGGATCGAGACAGGAAAGCTTCTGTGACGAGAAGGGGGTCAAGCTTTGGTCTATTCTTACTGAGCCTCTCTAAGTCCCTGACCTATTGGCAGGGGCCCCAGAGCACAGTTAGGAAAAACTCTGCCTCTTTGCTAAACCTTGAACTCAATTGCTTAACTGAAAATCAAACAAGTAGGATCCCCAACTGACTCTACTATTACCCAGTAAAGCAACCTGTTCCCACTTAGCACCCCCATTCTATTTATTGGGAGGTCTAAAAAGCACCAGAAGTATGAGAAAGGATATTAGGTGCAGAGTCTGACATGGTGAGCAAGACTTGACTGCCAAATAAGATCCTGAATGTGCAAATAGCAACAAAAAAAAGTACAGCCCAGGCCGGGCGCGGTGGCTCAAGCCTGTAATCCCAGCACTTTGGGAGGCCGAGACGGACGGATCACGAGGTCAGGAGATCGAGACCATCCTGGCTAACACGGTGAAACCTTGTCTCTACTAAAAAATACAAAAACTAGCGGGGCGAGGTGGCGGGCGCCTGTAGTCCCAGCTACTCGGGAGGCTGAGGCAGGAGAATGGCGTAAATCCGGGAGGCGGAGCTTGCAGTGAGCTGAGATCCGGCCACTGCACTCCAGCCCGGGCGACAGAGTGAGACTCCGCCTCAAAAAAAAAAAAAAAAAAAAAGTACAGCCCAATATTTAAGAAAGATCATAATGTCTGCTGGCACTCCCTAGGGCAAAGATAGATTTAAAAACCAGTTTTTAAATCTGAGGCCGGTAGATCACTTGAGGTCAGGAGTTCAAGACCATCCTGGCCAACATGGTGAAATCCTGTTCTCTACTGAAAAACACACAAAAAAATTTTTTTTGCAGTGGCTCATACCACTGAGTAGTTCCGGCTACTCAGGAAGATGAAGCAGGAGAATTGCTTGAGTCTAGGAGGCGGAAGTTGCAGTGAGCCAAGATCATGCCACTGCACTCCAGCCTGGGCAACAGAGCAAGACTCAGTCTCAAAAAAAAAAAGAAAAAAAAAACAGTTCAGGAAAAGACAAGACCCCGAATTCATATAAACTCTTTTTTATTTTTTTCAAATGTGTTTGTATTTACCCTGGATAAATAGACACATACAATAGACGTTTCTAGTCAGAAGACAACATGTTAAGTTGCACTAGCATTCAAAACAGTATATGCAAAGAGTGAACCCTCATGTAAATTGTGTACTTTAGTTAATAATAACACATCAACAATGGCTCATCAGTTGTAACAAAATATGACATACTAATGCAAAACGTTAATAATATGGGAAATGGCCAGGCCTGGTGGCTCATGCCTGTAATCCCAGCACTTTAGGAGGCTGAGGTGGGCAAACTGCTTGGGTCCAGGAGTTTGAGACCAGCCTAGGCAACAGAGCAAAACCTCATCTCTACAAAAAAATACAAAAATTAGCCAGGTGTGGAGGAACATGCCTGTAATCCTAGTTACTAAGGAGGCTGAGGTAGGAGGATTGCTTGAGCCCAGGAGGTCGAAGCTGCAGTGAGCCGCAAGCTATGAACATGCCACTGTACGCTAGCCTGGGTGACAGAGTGAGACTCTGTCTTAAAAATTAAAAAGGAAACTTGGGAAGAGGAATGAGGGAGTAACGGAAATTCTGTACTTTCTACTTGTTTTTCTGTAAACTTAAAACTGCTCTAAAAAATAAGTCTATTAATTTTTTTTTTCTTTGAGACGGAGTTTTGCTCTTATTGCCCAGGCTGGAGTGCAATGGCTCGATCTCGGCTCACGGTAACCTCCACCTCCCAGGTTCAAGTGATTCTCCTGCCTCAGCCTCCCGAGTAGCTGGGATTACAGGCGCACACCACCACGCCTGGCTAATTTTGTATTTTTAGTATAGACAGGGTTTCTCCATGTTGGTCAGGCTGGTCTCGAACTCCCAGCCTCAGGTGATCCGCCCACCTTGGCCTCCCAAAGTGTTGGGATTACAGATGTGAGCTACCGTGCCTGGTCTATTTTTTTTTTTTTAAGTATATATATAGGAGGGCCAGGTACAGTGGCTCACACCTGTAATCCAAACACTTTGGGAGGCCAAGGCGGGTGGATCACGAGGTCAGGAGTTCGAGACCAACCTGGTCAGCATGGTGAAACTGTCTCTACTAAAAATACAAAAATTAGCTGGGCCTGCAACCCCCTCTGGGAAGTGAGGAGCGCCTCTGCCCAGCCGCCACCCCATCTGGGATGTGAGGAGTGCCACTGTCTGGCCATCCCATGGTCTGAGGAGTGAGGAGCGCCTCTGCCCAGCTGCCCAACTGTCAGGGAAGTGAGGTGCCCCTCTGCCCAGCTGCCCACCGTCTGGCAAGTGAGGAGCACCTCTGCCCGGCTGCTGCCCCATCTGGGAAGTGAGGAGCACCTCTGTCCGGCTTCTGCCCTGTCTGGGAAGTGAGGAGCGCCTCTGTCCAGCCGCTGTGCAACCTTCCAAGTGTGAAGTGACAGCCTGTGTGTGATCTTTTCTGTCTTCCCCAAGTTTGCATTTTCTACATTAAAGCTTACTTTTTAATTAAAAGTTTTAAGTTGGAGAACATATTAAAAAAAAAATTCTGTAATCCCAGCACTTTGGGAGGCCGAGACGGGCGGATCACGAGGTCAGGAGATCGAGACTATCCTGGATAACACGGTGAAACCCCGTCTCTACTAAAAAATACAAAAAACTAGCCGGGCAAGGTGGCGGGCGCCTGTAGTCCCAGCTACTCAGGAAGCTGAGGCAGGAGAATGGCGTAAACCCGGGAGGCGGAGCTTGCAGTGAGCTGAGGTCCGGCCACTGCACTCCAGCCTGGGCGACAGAGCGAGACTCCGTTTCAAAAAAAAAAAAAAAAATTAGCCAGGCCTGGTGGCGCACACCTGTAGTCTCAGCTACTTGGGAGACCGAGGCAGGAAATTACTTGAACCTGGAAGGCAGAGGTTGCAGTGAGTGGAGATCACACCACTGCACTACAGCCTGAGTGACAGAGCAAGACTCCTTCTCAAAAGAAAAAAGTATATACGTATAGGAAAACAACAATTTAAAAAACATTACGCAGCTGGGCATGGTGGTTCACGTCTGTAATCCCAGCACTTTGGGAGGCCAAAAAGGGCAGATCATTTGAATTTAGGAGTTCGAGACCGCCCTAAGCAATACGGTGAAACCCCATCTCTACAAAAAATGCAAAACAATTAGCCAGGCATGGTGGTGTGTGCATGTAATCCCAGCTACTTGGGAGGCTGAGATGGGAGGATCCCCTGAGCCCAGAAGGCAGAGGTCACAGTGAGCCGAGACTGACTCACTGCACTCCAGCCTAGGTGACAGAGCCAGATCCTGTCTTTAAAAAAAATAAAATAAAATAAAAAATAAAGGCAATAACTCTAGGATGGTAGGCAATGCAATCATCACAGGTTACAGGTCACAAAATTTTATACACGCCATGTATATATGAATGTACAATAATCACAGCTACGAAAGGAATACCTAAAAGACTGGAAGGAAATGCACCAAAATCTAAACCTAATCATCATTTTGCATTGCAGAGGTTGGGGTAAAGGGACTAAATTTGTTTATATTATTTACAGCATCAATCTTTTCTTTAAAAAAAGTAAAAAGAAAAAGAATATTTATTACTTTTATGATCAGAAATAAATAAAAGTAAGTTTTTAAAACAATGAAGGACACTGTTTTGGACACTATTCTCTATCCAGGTAGGGTGAACTTTACCTAGCACACTGTTTACTTGTGGAAGTGGTATTTTTCTGCCCAAAGACACTTTTGATTGTGTATAATGGAACCCTAGGCCATACTTCTATCCATAATTAGAGGAAAGATGTACTTCATGCTTTACACAAAGATGTCTCTTAGCTGATTTAAAAAAAAAGAAGAAAAAAAAGTTTCATCCAACCCAGGGCTCTCTTGGACAGGTTGCTACTCTGCAACCCACCTCAACCACACCCAACCCCCCTTGCAATCATTGACTCAGAGAAAATACTGCAGCTCAGCAGTCCCTCACCCAGCAGCACAGGGTTTAACTCAAATGTATGGAGGCTTTTCCTGTGCCAGGCTCTCCAGTAAACACTTTAAATGATTAACTCATTTAACCCTCCCAGAAGGTAAGCACCCTCAGTCTTTTCTTTTTACAAGACAAAGCACACTGAGGATGGGGATACTGGAAAGGTTGGGAAATCAGGCTATCCCGGTTCGGTTCGCCTTTACTCTCCCCTTCTCAGGAGCCTAGCCCCCACCTAGTGACGAGTCAGTGTGGCCAGCCCAGCACCAGTTACAGTTCCTAAATTTGCTCATTTAACCAATGGTGGACACTCAGAGACCAAGGAGGCTGCTGACTCTGCCTCACAGCCTGATTAGACAGTCAAGGAATATGAGCTTCTGGCCCTGAGAAAGGGATGCTGCCACTGGTCTTTTTTTTTCTTTTTTTTGAGACGGAGTCTCCCTCTGTCACCCAGGCTGGATGGAGTGTAGTGGTGCTATCTTGGCTCACTGCAGCCTCCACCTCCCAAGCTCAAGCAATTCTACTGCCTCAGCCTCCCGAGTGGCCTGGATTACACGTGCCACCATGTTCGGCTAATTTTTGTATTTTTACTAGAGACAGGGTTTCACCACGTTGGCCAGGCTGGACTCTAACTCCTGACCTCAGATGATCCACCTGCCTCAGCCTCCTAAAGTGCTGGGATTACAGGTGTGAGCCACCAGGTCCGGTCTGCTGCTGTTCTTTAAACCAGGAATGCTGACCTATTGCTGAGATACTCCCAGACAAATCTGGCAGGGGGAGAGAGGAGGAGCAAATGAATATATCTAGCATAGGTCTTCTATTCATTTTCTATTTAATTATAAATTCAAGTAATTTCAGTGAAGAATAGTGTTCACAGCTCAAGTTTATACTATACCAGCACAAAGTTTTAATTCATTTAAATGTATCCATTCAATGGATGGCAAGTACAGAAAAGGCACTACCCTAGAAATATGGCAGAGGTGTTACCAGACAGCAGGAGCCTAGCACAGTATCACAGCCCCCAAGGAGCTCACGTTCTAACAAGGCAGCACTGACCTGCTTATCAGATGTTTATGGATCTCATTGCTTACAACAGGCAAAGTGACCTCTTCTGAATTCTCGAAACAAAGGTCATACTTACATCTGCCCAGATTTTCCATGCTTCTTTTGCTTTCTTTACAGTTTCTTCATAGTCTGCCACACTGGCCTACATTAAGAAGTAGGGGGACAGAGCGGGGGAAATAAAGAAAAGTGATGACGATCTTCTAGAACACACAAATATTTTCAGAAGAGAAATGGAAAATCTCTAGGGTTCCCTAACATTTATGGCTGAGAATGATTCCCACAGTCTACACTCCCAAAAACTAGCTAGAAGCCGGTAAAACAGGTTGGAATCCAGCTATGCTTTAAAACCTTGCTTTTCAAAGCAAATCTGTCAGCTTCATCTGGGAACAACATGTGAGGCATATTAGAAATGCAGAACCTTGAGCTCCAAGCCAGACCTCAGAAATCAGAAGCTTCATTCTAACAAAATCCTCAGATACTTCAGAAGCACTGTCTTCAATGGCCCTCTGCCTAGTCTTTCTATGCTTCACCTTTTCTATGGTTCTTTCCTTTTCACGCCCCCACCCAAGGGAGGACAGTCTGCCCCAGACGGTCCTAAATGTCAAATGAAAAATAAACATATTATTCTCTGCATTTGTGATTTTGTATTATTCTTGACCTGCCTAACTGCTAACTGGCTTCTGCCTCTAAAGAAAGCCTGCACAAACTCCTTGTGTGTAATTTGAATTAAACACACACACACACACACACACACACACACTTACCTGTCGGACTCTTGCTATTGGCTCATTGTTAGCAGGGCAATAGGTCGTAATAACCTTAAAACAAAAGGATGATGATCATGTATAGAAAACGTAATCCCTTCTGAAGTAAGGGAATAGACCAAACAGGGGGAAGAAAAACAACAGAGGAAAAAATGATATAATATCCGAACTCAAAAACCTTAGGTTAACTTCTGTTACATATAAACCATTCCACAGAGGTTGTCTTTCATTTCTGACTTAAACATTAGAAACTACCTTTACTGCAAAACTCTCCCCTGACATCTCAATATTAGGTGTATAAACAAAAGCTTTAATGTAACCAGTTATTTTGCCTCTTTTTCCATTAATAACAGCCCAAACTAACTAGTTTTAGTTACTCTTTCTCTCCCTTACTAGTGACAAGTCATCTGTGCTCAGAGATGAAATGACCAAGGCGGGAAAACCATGGGAAAGGCCCGTGTCCACACCAGTTGGAGAGGTCTCAGGTCAACAATGAAAGGGAGAATCAAGGCACAGCTAAAAAGGCCTAATGATCAGATACCACATGGAAATCAAGATTAAACACTGAGGTTTGAGGAGCAATTAAAATTATCTGTATCTCCTACAGCCACTAATAACCAAAAGGAAGAAGTGTTCCCTTTACCAGGGCAGGTTCATTACAACGTCCAACAAAGTTTAACTGTTATATAACATCATCTTATAAAAAACTTTCTTTTTAAAGAAATCTGGGCGATAATAACCTTACCTTCCCTTTGTAGTCTATAAAACATTGTATTGAGCAGTAACGGGCATCAGGCGCGGTGTTAAGCCCTGGGCAACGGAGACATGCTGAAAACCCAGTCCTCAAAGGAGTTCACAACCCAACGTAAAACATGGCAGGATTTCAGCAAGTCCGAGCTTGCAAACTCCCAAGGAATTCAGGAAGAAAGATAACTTGAAACTACACTGAAGAACGTTACCTGCGGTGCATGTCACAGGTGAAGAGCCATAGTTAAGCTCTAAATTAAGATCAGTTGCACCCCTCAATGTGCCACATTTCTCACTACAGATCCAAGACCACAAGGTTTTAAATATGAGCGGGAAGTTTAGCCCCCTACAGCTCCAAAATGACTTCGATTCTGCATAGCACACAAGGACCTAAAATCTAAGTTTTCATTTTAAAGGCACCCTACACGAGAAAACTTTTACTGTGGAGCTTCAAAAACTCCCATTTCTGTACTACCTCCTCCAGCGCCAGCGGGGACTCGGTAGGTCAGTGCCCGCCCGGCCTCCTCGAGCGAACCCCGGCGGCTGCACAGATTTCTTAAGCGCCCGCATACCTCTCCCCGGCCTCCCCAGCTTCCATTATACACGCCTTCGTTTTCCTCGCAGAGCCCCAGCTCTTTCAGCCACGCATACTGGGGTTGATTGATGAGGAGAGTGGACATGAAGGCGGCAGGCCTGCTCCAAGGTCCAGGGAGCTTGCTGGTCTTTGCAGCGTGCATACACAGCGCGCGGGGTAGGCGCCACATACTGAGCCCAGAATTCGGAAGGAGCCTAAAGACGGTAGAATGGCTGAAATAGAGTCCCGCCCCCCGCCCGGAAGAACCCATTGGGCAGACCCGATCCCTCCCACGGGGTACGACCCCGCCACCGCCCCGTCGGCCCCTGGTCTTCCGGAGATGCCTGCGGCTGAATCCTGCCTGGAACAATGGGAGCGCCATTGGGAGGAGTGGGCTGCTGCCATCTGGTGAAAGACTCCGGGAGCCACGGCTGCAGCTAGGAATTCTTTTCAGCAAAATATTGCCGCTGAAGTACAGCAGACTATAGCAGGGGTTCTGAAACTGTAAAATGCATGAAGTTACCTGGTCGTCGCGGTAAATGCTCATTCTGATTCAGTAAGTCTGGGCTAGGGTCGGAGAGCCGACATTCCTAACCAGCTCCTTAGCGATGGCGATGCCTCTGGTCCCTGGAGTAGCCAAGGGAGGGTTTGTATTGGGGGGCGGGGGAAGGGTTGTTTGTTTTCACTGTTTTGGTAAATTACAAATTAAAGATTTGTAATTAATGATAAATATTAGATTGTTGCATTTCCTCTATAAATACTCTGCTTCGGTATATTCTTACTTTATTTTTTATTTATTTATTTATTTTGTGTTTTTGGAGACGGAGTTTCAATCTTGTTGCCCGAGCTAGAATGCAATGGCGCGATCTTGGCTCACTGCAACCTCTGCCTCCCGGGTTCAAGCGGATTCTCCTGCCTCAGCCTCCCGAGTAGCTGCGATTACAGGTGTGTGCCACCACACCCAGCTAATTTTTTTGTATTTTTAGTAGAAACGGGGTTTCACCATGTTAGCCAGGCTGCTCTGGAACTCCTGACCTGAGATGATCCGCCCGCCTCAGTCTCTCAAAGTCCTGAGATGACAGGTGTGAGCCACTGCATCCGGCCTATTCTTGCTTTTTTTTGTTGTTGTTTTTTTAGAGGGAGTCTCGCACTGTCGCTGGGGCTGGAGTCCAATGGCTCAATCTCAGCTCACTGCAACCTCCACCTTCCAGGTTCACGCGATTCTCCTGCCTCAGCCTCCTGCGTAGCTGGGATTTCAGGCGCCCACTACCACACTTGGCCAATTTTTTGTATTTTGAGTATTGAGGGGGTTTCACTATGTTGGCTAGACTGGTCTCAAACTCCTGACCTCGTGATCCACCCGCCTCAGCCTCCCAAAGTGCTGGGATTACAGGTATGAGCCACCGCGCCCGGCTCTTACTTTTAAATAATAAAGACAATTTTGATCAATTTCCTTCATTCTCCATTTCTTCTGTCTTCCTACACTATCCTTTCACTCATGCATGCCCCATCTCATTTCGCAATAACTGGGCCGACCCTATAAGACGGAAATACTAATATCTCAATTGGCATTATTTGAACATGAGTTTAAAATATGCTTCCCCATGCTAGAGTGCAGTGGCAAGATCATGGCTTACTGAAGCCTCAACCTCCAGGGCTCTAGTGATCCTCCTACCTCAACCTCCCGAGTCGCTGGGACTACAGGCATGCTACCACACCCAGCTAATTTTTGTGGGTTTTTTGTAAAGACGGGGTTCCCCCATGTTGCCCAGGCTGGTCTGCACCTCTTGGCTCAAGGGATCTGCCCACCTCGGCCTCCCAAACTGCTGGGATTACAGGCTTGAGCCACCACTCCTGGCCCCTTTCATCTCTGCATTCAAGCATGAGCTTTATCTCTTCCACCCTTATAATAAAAATGATTTGAACAAACACTCTGCATGTATCAAGCAGCTACCAGAAACTACAGTTAGTACTAGGCATACATGCATGATGCTTCCTTTTGTAAATGCTACGGTTTTTTCCTATTAGGGCAAGGACCATCTCTGACTCGTCCTTGCATTGCTCCACAGTTCCTAGCATTGTTCCAAGTTTGTACTCACTTATATGAGTGTATGAACAAATGAACCAATGAATAACACCCTCGAATGAGTAGCAATGCCCTATCTGACATCGGTAATCTCTATCAACAACCCTGCTGCTGTCTTCCATCCACACGGAGGACCACAGTGCTAATTTTTCTAATTTTAATTCTCAGACTTTTCTTTTTTTCTTTTTTTTTTCTTTTTTTTTTTTTTTGAGGCAGAGTCTCACTCTGTCCCCAGGTTGGAGTACAGTGGCGCGATCTCAGCTCACTACAACCTCCACCTCCCAGGTTCAAGTGGTTCTCCTGCCTCAGCCTCCTGAGTAGCTGGGACTACAGGCACGCACCATCACACCCAGCTAATCTTTGTATTTTTAGTAGAGACAGGGTTTCACCACGTTCGCCAGGATGGTCTTGATTTCCTGACCTTGTGATCCATCCACCTCAGCCTCCCAAAGTGCTGGGATTACAGGCATTAGCCACCGCACCCAGCTAATTCTCAGACATTTTAACTGACTCTCATCACTTTCTATCAGCCAACAAGATTCTTTGTCTGCATATCCCAAAACCACATTATTTATTCTCTTCTCTTCCATTCACTTCCACGAAATTAAAACACATAGACAGATGCACTGAGGATTAGGAGCAATACATAGTGTCCTCAAGGAGTGTTGGCTTCCCTCTCTTCAAGTCAAGAAGAGAAGTGTGACCATCCTTCTAAACCAATTCTGGCTGGCTGGGCACAGTGGCTCATACCTGTGATCCCAGAACTTTGGGAGGCCAAGGTAGAAGGATCACTTGAGTGATCAGGAGTTCGAGACCAGCCTGGCCAACACGGTGAAACCCCATCTCTACTAAAAATACAAAAATTAGCCAGATGTGGTGGTGCACATCTGTAGTCCCAGCTACTTGGGAGGCTGAGCCTGGAGAATCGCTTAAACCCAGGAGGTGGAGGTTGCAGAGCACCAAGATCATGCCATTCCATTCCAGCCTGGGGGACAGAGCAAGACCCTGTCTCAAAAAATAACTAAATAAGCCGATTCTGGGAAAATAGGCACCAGCAACTGCTCACATTGAAAATAGGGATTGCATCCTTCTTCTACCTTGTTTTTTCAAAACTCCTGTTAGCCCTGCTTAACAGGAGTTCAGGAAAAATCAGAAATGATGAATTGTAATGAGGCTGAGCAGAAAGAGACAGAATTAAATGAATCATATATGAAAGCACTTTGAAAACTGCAAAGCCCTACAGAAATGAAAATGTAGTGGCTAAACTCAGGACACCTTAAAACAGTTCTGTATTAAAAGTGGCAGAGGAACCAGGTACTATGGCTCACGCCTGTAGTCCCAGCACTTTGGGAGACCAAGGAGGGCAAATCAAGAGTCAGGGCGATCAGGAGTTCGAGACCAGCCTGACCAACATGGTCAAATGCCGTCTCTGCTAAAAATACAAAAATTAGCCGAGCCTGGTGGTGCATGCCTGTATTCCCAGCTATTTGGGAGGCTGAGGGATGAGAATCACTTGAACCCGGGAGGCAGAGGCTGCAGTGAGCCGAGATTTTGCCACTGCACTCCAGCCTGGGAGACAGAGCAAACCTGTCTCAAAAAGAAGAAAGAAAGAATTTAATAGACAGGAGGCCACCCATGCCGTGTGGGAGACAGTTATTACTCAAATCAATCTCTTGGAGAATTCAGGGACTAGTGTTTTCCAAAGATAGTTTAGGGAAGGGATGGAATGGCTAAGCAATGGGTTCTTGCTGCTTATTGGCTGGGGATGCAGTCACTGGGGTGTGGGAAATTGTCCTCAAGCGGGTCAATAGCTTCTGTGTGGGACCACAGAAGCAGTTAGAGCTTCAGGTGGAACCATTGGTAGTCAGACAGGCAAAATACCTGAAAAGATATCTCAAAATGCCAATCTTAGGGTCTACAATAGTGATGTTATCTGGAAGAGTAATTGGAAAAGTTGCATACCTTATGACCTCTGGGATAATGACTGGCAACAGTTTATGTCTACACTTTAACAGAATTCAGCCTTCTTTATCCTTCTACCCTTATTAGCTTTACAAAGGCGGTTGGCTTTTGGCGAAGGGTTATTATCATTTAAACTATAAACCAAGTATCTCCCAAAGTTACACTGACTGGCCCAAGCCCAGGAATAATTAAGGGCAGCTTGAAAGCTAAAAGCAAAATAGGGGTTAGCTAGATCAGATCTCTCCCACTGCCATAATTTTCTCACTGTTACAATTTTTACAAAGGCGATTCCAAGATAATCTTTAAAGAATGGGGTGGGTTGAGGGAAGGGCCTTCCAGGCCGAGTGAACAGCAAATGCAGAGGGCTTGCCTGAGGAACAACAGGTTCAGCGCGCCAGCGGTTGGGGAGGGGGACACACCAGGACCAGTGACCTAGTGCCCAGTCCACATAACCTTGTTTGCCATTGTAAAAAGTAAAATAGAGGTTCCTCCTCAAAGACTTTCCTCCCCATCTAATTAGGAATAAATAGTAACCTCTCTTAAAAGCAAAATTTATTCAAAGACCTGTGCTAAAATTCTTAAGTATCTGCTAGCTATAATAAAATAAATGTACTTTATGTTCTTAGCTCCCACAATTTAGCCTAAATATTTGCCCTGGCATGCTTATACTAGTCCAAGCAAGCATTAGGTCATAGCCTGTTCCTCTTCCTTATTTAAAAGTGTTTTTATCTTTCTCCGCATTCCACAAGGTACTTCTTCCTTCGGGTTTGTTCTCCTCTACCTTTGCCTCTTTTAAAAAGTTCCGCGGCCGGGCGCGGTGGCTCAAGCCTGTAATCCCAGCACTTTGGGAGGCCGAGACGGGCGGATCACGAGGTCAGGAGATCAAGACCATCCTGGCTAACATGGTGAAACCCCGTCTCTACTAAAAAATACAAAAAAACTAGCCGGGCGAGGTGGCGGGCGCCTGTAGTCCCAGCTACTCGGGAGGCTGAGGCAGGAGAATGGCGTAAAACCCGGGAGGCGGAGCTTGCAGTGAGCTGAGATCCGGCCACTGCACTCCAGCCCGGGAGACAGAGCAAGACTCCGTCTCAAAAAAAAAAAAAAAAAAAAGTTCCAAGTTGCTAGCCAATCTCGAGGAATACAAAATGTGAGGTCCTGTTCCAGCCAATAAAAACCAGCCACAGCAGTAAGGTAAACGCCTCAGCTTATAAATGACCCTGTCTCCTTTGTTCAGTGTACTCTCCTGGCAAAACTGCTGGTGGATGTACCGTTTCTGCAGAAAGTAAAAATGGCCTTACTCAATAAATTAATGTTCAAGTGCTATTTCTTTATGACACCGAAAAACAAACATTTCAAACACCATGCTGAGAACTCAGTCCTTGTTTTGGGGAGGGGTGCACTTGGAAGATTCCAGCTAAGGTACAATCGTCCCTCGGTTTCACAGGTCATTGTTTTCAGGACCCCCACAGATACCAACATAGGCCATGCTCAAGCCCCTTATATTATGTGGTGGTGCACAGTGCGTCCTTTCCATCCGCAGGTTCGAGATCTGTGGATAGGGAGTGGCTACAGAGGGCGGGCTATACCGCTTGAAAGTCTTCCCTGGAAGCAATATGTAGAGTGGATAGTGGAGAAGCAAAAATGGAAGCGGGGAGGCTTGTCCAGAGCATACAGGCGAAGGAAGTACGGCCAAGGGGGAATCCCAGACGACCGCGATTCGTGACATATTTTTGTTTGCACGAAAATAAAGTTTGAAAGAAAAGTGTTGGGGGAATAAGGGATTCATTTTACCGGGGTAGTTCAAATGCAATGGCTACGCCTCAGGCCGCTGCAACAAGCTGGTCTCCGTGCGGGGGCGCCCAAACAGGCGCGCTGCGGGGCCTTCCGGCCGCGCTGCCGGAAGTGCTCTCCTGACCCTCAGCCGCGCAGCTCATCGCACCGCAGGAAGATGGCGTTGGAGGTCGGCGACATGGAAGATGGGCAGCTTTCCGACTCGGATTCCGACATGACGGTCGCACCCAGCGACAGGACGCTGCAATTGCCGGTGAGTGTGAAAGGAGGGTGAGTTATCGTGGCTGGGCGCGCCGAGCCTGGGCCGCGGGAAGCGCGCAGGCAGCGGTGAGGGTGAGGGGTAGAAGCTAGGAGCCCGGGCCGGACCGGGCTGCTGGGTCAGTGGCGGCAGAAGGGGCGAGCAGGCGTCCCCCGGGCGGGCTCACGGAGCCGGGGCTGCAGGGGCCGGCAGCGAGGGGCAGAGGCGGCGGCAGCGGCTGGGCGTGCGAGCCCCGACCCGGCGGCTCCCTGCGAGGCCGGGCGCGCGAGCCCTGGCGCCTCTTGGAGGCTGGCTTGGTGGCGGTCTCACTTCCTCCTACCGCTCTTTCTTTTTTTCTAAACTTAGGGCTTCCCCACTCCAGAGCCGCTAGGTGACCATTAAGGGGCAGATTTTGCCAGATATATAGCATCTGGGGACATCGGCCTGAAACAGCCTCTGGTGCTCCTTTTCTCCCTGAGCGGGAGACTGAGGCCCAGGAATGAAGTTTATCGCTCACTTAAAAAGCTGGTTTTCCATGTTTCCACCGAACCTAGCTTTAGGCACTAGGTTTTTGTGCTAGCTTCTCTGGTTTTGTTTGTTGTTTTGAGACCGAGTCCCACTCTGTCACCCAGGTTGGAGTGCAGTGGCGCGATCTTGGCTCACTGCAACCTCCGCCTCCCGGGTTCAAGCGATTCTCCTGCCTCAGCCTCCGGAGTAGCTGGGATTACAGGGGCCCGCGGCCACGCTCGGCGATTTTTTGTATTTTTGGTAGACACGGAGTTTCACCATGTTGGCCAGGCTGGTCTCGAACTCCTGCCTCAAGTGATCCACCCGCCTTGGGCTCCTAAAGTGCTGGAATTACAGGGGTGAGCCACCGCGCCGGGCCTAGTTTTTGTATTTTTATTAGAGACGAGGTTTTTCCATGTTGGCCAGGCTGGTCTTGAACTCCTGACCTCAAGTGATCCACCTGCCTCGGCCTCCCAAAGTGCTGTGATTAGAGGCGCGAGCCACCGCGCGGGTCCCAGCTTCTCTACTTTCTAAACGGTAATTTGTCTTGACTGCCTTAGTAGATAGCAACCTCTTTGAGAGGGCTTTGGTACCAGATTGCCTGTGTTCAGATCCTGGGGCCACCGATGTGTGACCTACAGCAGGTTTATTTAGCCTCACTGCTTTTTGTCTCCATCTATGGAATTGGCATGATGTACCACTGATAGGGTTATTGCAAGGATTCTGTGGAGCATGCAGTGCGCGGTAATGCCAGAAAAGTGTTATCTCTGATGATTATTTGAAGATAGTGGGAGATAGATCGTCCTAACTTGCATTTCCAGCGTAGTAGGAGTTTTAACAAATACAAATACTTGCTTTTGCATATAAATGTTTAGGAAATTAGTACCAAGATATTTTGTTTTTCAATCTCAGGTTGTTTTTACATAAATTGACCCATGACTTGGTAAATAAACTGAATGCCGTGGACTGTGGGGTTTTAAAAATATGCCCAGGCCGGGTGCAGTGGCTCACACCTGTAATCCCAGCACTTTGGGAGGCCGAGGCAGGTGGATCACGAGGTCAGGAGATTGAAACCATCCTGGCTAACACAGTGAAATCCCATCTCTACTAAAAATACAAACAAATTAGCTGGGCGTGGTGGCAGGCGCCTGTAGTCCCAGCTGCTCGGGAGGCTGAGGCAGGAGAATGGCGTGAACCCGGGAGACAAAGCTTGCAGTGAGCCAAGATCGCACCACTGCACTCCAGCCTGGGTAACAGTGCGAGACTCCCTCTAAAAAAAAAAAAAAACATGCCCAGCCTAGGCAATATGGCAAAACCCCATCTCTACAAAAAATGCAAAAAAAAAAAATTAGCCGGTTATGGTGAGGGTTGCCTGTAGTCCCAGTCCCTCAGGAGGCTGAGGTAGGAGGATTGCTTGAACCTGGGAGGTTGAGGCTGCGGTGAGCCACGATTGCTCCACTGCACTCCAGCCTGGGCCACAGAACAAAACTTTGTCTCAAAAAAAAAAGTAACTGTTATGTATGTCATTTTAACACATTCTGACAATAACTGAAAAGTTTGAAATCTTTTAAGGGTGACAAGATCTTTGGTAATATAGTAAAAGGAGATCTTAGAACAAAGTGCTGCATTAGTTGTAAAGATAAGAATTTGTGGCTTTTAAATTGGTGAATTCCATGTGGAACTTAGAAAAGTAGGGATTTGATTGGTCTCAGACTTGTCTTTGAAGATCAGTTCCTTTTGGAATGGTGCAGTTGAATCTCTAAATTTTTTAAAATTAGGTGGGTGGAGTTTATGTGTTTTGTGAAATGGATTGTGTTTCTTTTCACTTGCAGAAAGTGCTAGGTGGCGACAGTGCTACGAGGGCCTTCCAGAACACGGCAACGACATGTGTGCCAGTATCACATTATCGAGCTGTTGAAAGTGTGGATTCAAGTGAAGAGAGTTTTTCTGATTCAGATGATGATAGCTGTCTTTGGAAACGCAAACGACAGAAATGTTTTAACCCTCCTCCCAAACCAGAGCCTTTTGCGTTTGGCCAGAGCAGTCAGAAACCACCTGTTGCTGGAGGAAAGAGGATTAACAACATATGGGGTGCTGTGCTGCAGGAACAGAATCAAGATGCAGTGGCCACTGAACTTGGTATCTTGGGAATGGAGGGCACTATTGACAGAAGCAGACAGTCCGAGACCTACAATTATTTGCTTGCTAAGAAACTTAGGAGGGAATCTCAAGAGCATACAAAAGATCTAGACAAGGAACTAGATGAATATATGCACGGTGGCAAAAAAATGGGATCAAAGGAAGAGGAAAATGGGCAAGGTCATCTCAAAAGGAAACGACCTGTCAAAGACAGGCTGGGGAACAGACCAGAAATGAACTATAAAGGTCGATATGAGATCACAGAGGAAGATTCTCAAGAGAAAGTGGCTGATGAAATTTCATTCAGGTGAGCATTTGAATTACAAATAAGTACTTGACCAGATGGCTTCTATTTACAGGAAATAAAATAAATGCCAAATACTTTAATGATATGTTCCCCTTTTTTGGGGGGGGGGGGATTTTTTTTTTTTTTCCTTTTTCTTTTTTCTTTTTGTTTTTTTTTTTTTTTTTTGAGACAGGATCTTGCTCTGTCACCCAGGCTGGAGTGCAGTTAGTTGCTCACTGCAGCCTCTGCCTCCTGGCTCAAGGGATTCTCCCACCTCAGCCTCCTGAATAGCTGGGACCACAGGCACGCACCCCCACGCCCAGCTATTCTTTGTATTTTTAGTAGAGACAGGGTCTTACCATGTTGTCCAAGCTACTCTCGAACTCCAGAGCTCAAGGGATCCACCTGCGTTCGCCTCTCAAAGTGCTGGGATTACAGGCGTGAGCCAAGAGCTGGCCTAGTTTATATTTTTTGGAGGGGAGAGGATCTCACTCTGTTGCCCAGGCTGGAGTGCAGTGCTACAATCACACCTCACTGGAGCCTAGAACTCTTGGGCTGAAGGGATTCTTCCACCTCAGCTTCCTAAGTAGCTGGGACTACAGACTTAGGCCACGCACAGTGGCTCACCCTTGTAATCCCAGCACTTTGGGAGGCCAAGGTGGGCGGATCATGAGGTCAGGAGTTTGAGACCAGCCTGGCCAAAACAGTGAAACCCCGTCTCCACTAAAAATACAAAAATTAGCTGGGCATGGTAGTGGACACCTATAATCCCAGCTACTCGGGAGGCTGAGGCAGGAGAATCGCTTGAACCTGGGAGGCAGAGGTTGCAGTGAGCTGAGATTGTGCCACTGCACTCCAGGCTAGGCAACAGAGCTAGACTCCATCTCAAAAAAAAAAAATTAGGAGTTTCACTATGTTGCCCAGGCTGGTGTCAAACTCCTGGGTGCAAGCAGTCCTCCCACATTGGCCTCCCAAAGTGCTGGGATTATATGCATGAGCCACTGCGCTGTCCGCAGATTTTTTTGTTTTTGTTTTTTAAGAGACCATCTTGCTCTGGTCACTCAACTGGAGTGCAGTAGCACAGTCATAGCTCACTGAAGCTGAACTCCTGGGCTCAAGCAATCCTGCCTCAACTTTCCAAATTGCTGGGATTATAGGTGTGAGCCACTGTGCCTGACTCTTTTTGAGGCTTTTTGTTTAAGAAACTGGGGTAATTTGGTTATATGAATACATTTGTATTGTATTTTTCAGTTTTTTTTTTGTATTGTATTTTATTGTATTTTTGTATTGTATTTTGTATTGTATTGTATTGTATTTTTCAATTTGTTTTTTTAGACAGTCTTGTTCTGTCACCCAGGCTGGAGTGCAGTGGTGTTATCTTGGCTCACTGCAACCTCCCCTCCCGAGTTCAAGCAATTCTCATGTCTCAGCCACCTGAGTAACCTGGATTATAGGCATTTGCCACCACATTCAAATATATTTTTTTTGTTTTGTTTCTGTTTTTTGTATTTTTAGTAGAGATGGGGTTTCACTGTGTTGGCCAGGCTGGTCTCGAACTCCTGGCTTCAAGTGATTTGCCTGCCTTGGCCTCCCAGAGTGCTGGGATTACAGGCATGAGCTGCACACCAGCTGTATTTTCTTAAATTTGGACAAGCCTGATAGAATAATTTTGCAGACTTTTATGAACTGTTAAACAACTCGTTGCATTTAGTGCCATAGAGCTTTTTAAATAAAGCATATCTTTTTAAATCATGGGTTGTTTTTGTTTGTTTGTTTAGTGTTTTCAAGAATTTGTCACTTTTTTCTTAACTTTGAGGTATATTTTACAGATAATGATATTCATCCATTTCTAGTGTTAATTTTTTTAGGAAACATACCAAGTTGTATAACCATCACCTCTGAAACATTTCCGTCACCCAGTAAGAACCCTTATGTCCCCATGCCAATTTACAGTTAATCCCTGTTCTCATCCCAGGTAACTGCTAATCTACTTTCTATCTGTATAAATTTACCTTTTCTGTATATTTCATATAAATAGTGTCATGTAGTATGTAATCTCATGCTTTGCTTCTGTCACCTAATGTTATGTTTTTGTTTTTTTGTTTTGTGTGTGTGTGTGTGTGTGTGTGGTTTGTTTGTTTGAGACAGAGTGTCACTCTGTTGCCCAGGCTGGAGTGCAGTGTCACGATCTCAGCTCACTGCAACCTCCGCCTCCCGGGTTCAAGCAATTCTCATGCCTCAGCCTCATGAGTAGCTGGGATTACAGGCATGTGCTACAACACCCAGCTAATTTTTATATTTCTTAGAAGAGACAGGGTTTTGACATGTTGGCCAGGCTGGTCTCGAACTGCAGACCTCAGGTCATCCGCCCACCTCGGCCTCCCAAAGTAGTGGGATTAGAGGCGTGAGCCACTGCGACTGGCCAGTGTTATGTTTTTGAGATTGATCCATGGTGTAGCAGGAGTCAATACATTTTTATTGTGTGTATATATGCATATATTCATATTGATTATTCTACTTTTTGGCTATTATGAATAGTGCTGTTATGAACCTTCACATCCAGATCTTTAAACATATATTTTCATATCTTTGTTTTGTTTTGTTTTGTTTTAGATGGAGTCTCACTCTGTCGCCCAGGTTGGAGTGCAGTGGCACGATCTCAGCTCACTGCAGCCTCCACCTCTTGGGTTCAACCAATTCTCCTGCCTCAGCCTCCCTAGTAGCTGGGATTAGAGGCGTGCGCCACCACGCCCAGCTAATTTTTTTTTTTTTTTTTGTATTTTTAGTAGAGACAGGGTTTCACCATGTTGACCAGGCTGGTCTCAAAATTCTAACCTCAGATGATCCACCCTCTTCAGCCTCCCGAAGTGTAGGGATTACAGGCGTGAGCCACCTCGCCTGGCCATATTTTCATTTCTTTTGGGTAAATGTCCAGAAGTAGAATTGCTTGGTGTATGGTAAATTTACAATTCATCTATTTTTACCAAGTTCAGATTTTGAATTAACATTTTCATTAGCTCTAAATCACTAATGAACAGTGTCACAAATTTGAAAACAAGTATGGTTCAGGAGTAATGCAACTGGTAGGAAAACAAGTATTTACTTTCCAGGCAAACCTATCTGAACACCAGTACTTGATTTTTAAAATACTGGGGAAGTTTGGAATTTGAGTGCTGGAAAGAAACTTAAGAGATGTTGTAAACCAAAACCTTCATTTTACAGATTAATATTAGACCTGGAACTAAACCCTGATCCTCGTGTTCCTAGTCTGTCTCTCTTTCCACAAAAATACACTGCCTCCCGTTGAGAAGAAACAAAGGATGCCAGGTCTGAATTCTTTTTTTTTTTTTTTGGAGACAGAGTTTCGCTCTTGTTGCCCGGGCTGGAGTGCAGTGATGCGATCTCAGCTCACTGCAACCTCTGCCTCAGGGTTCAAGCAGTTCTCCTGCCTCAGCCTCCCGAGTAGCTGGGATTACAGGCATGTGCCACCGCACCCAGCTAATTTTGTATTTTTTGTAGAGACAGGGTTTCTCCACGTTAGGCTGGTCTCAAACTCCCGACCTCAGGTGATCCTCCCACCTCAGCCTCCCAAAGTGCTGGGATTACAGGCATGAGCCATGGCACCCAGCTGAATTCTTGATCTGTTGAGAGTGTGAGCTTTGGCCGGGCGCGGTGGCTCAAGCCTGTAATCCCAGCACTTTGGGAGGCCGAGACGGGCGGATCACGAGGTCAGGAGATCGAGACCATCCTGGCTAACACGGTGAAACCCCGTCTCTACTAAAAAAAAAAAAAAAAAAAAAAAAATACAAAAAATTAGCCGGGCGAGATGGCAGGCGCCTGTAGTCCCAGCTACTCGGGAGGCTGAGGCGAGAGAATGGCGTAAACCCGGGAGGCGGAGCTTGCAGTGAGCTGAGATCCGGCCACTGCACTCCAGCCTGGGCGACAGAGCGAGACTCCGTCTCAAAAAAAAAAAAAAAAAAAAGAGAGTGTGAGCTTTGACACTGGAAGAATTACTTAGGCTACCTATGTTTCTAATATCTCAATGACAAAATGAAAATGTACATTCTTTTTTTTTTTTTTTTCGAAAGGAAGTTTTGCTCTTGTTCCCCAGGCTGGAGTGCAATGGCGTGATCTCAGCTCACCGCAACCTCCACCTCCCGGGTTCAGGCAATTCTGCCTCAGCCTCCCGAGTAGCTGGGATTACAGGCATGCGCCACCAGGCCTGGCTACTTTTTTTTGTATTTTTAGTAGAGACAGGGTTACTCCATGTTGGTCAGGCTGGTCTCGAACTCCTGACCTCAGATATCTGCCCACCTCGGCCTCCCAAAGTGCTGGGATTACAGGCATGAGCCACCGTGCCAGGCCGGTATCTTGGACATTCTTGAGAGAATCAACTGGCATAGTGCATGTAAGGTTCTTAGGATTATGCTTACTGTAATAATAATGAGCCATCAGTAAATATTAACTATTTCTATTTTCTTTTCTGAGGCAGGGAATCTATGAGGGAAAGGTCCTATCCCATTTTAAAGCTCCAGCCATCTCTGGAGTTAGAGAGCCTTAGCTTTTAGGCATAATAATTGAAAGCATATATGTCTGTCATTTATTTTGACAATAGTGGACTGGCTTTATCTTCTTTTGCATTCGGGCCTGCATTCGTGGTGCTGTATGTGCATTTTGAAATATACTGCAATACAGTAAGGCAAATAAAGAAGCCAAATACAAGAGTTTAGATGGAAACTTGAGGTTACCATCTCCTGTGACCAAAGATTAGGAATGTTTACATGTCGGTGATTCCAAGATTAAATATTGAAGATTTAGGAAACCAGGTGTTGCTGGAATCAGATTTTATTCTAGCTGGGGACTAAGCTGGAGACTCAGGTAGGTTTCTTCAACTTTGTACAACAAACAAAGAGGTTAATTTTACTTATTTGTTTCTCATCAGGTTACAGGAACCAAAGAAAGACCTGATAGCTCGAGTAGTGAGAATTATTGGGAACAAAAAGGCAATTGAACTTCTGATGGAAACTGCTGAAGTTGAACAAAATGGTGGTCTCTTTATAATGGTAAGACTGCTTAACTGTTTTTGTTTTTGTATTGTTTATCCTGTGGTTTTGTTTTTGTTTTTGATTACAAATTTAACTTGGTCTTTCTTGGATCTCTGATTTATCCTGCATTCTTACAGTATGTTTGAGGTTTTGAAACTATTATCAACAGTGAAGACTGGGTTAAAAAAAAAAATCAGTGGCTGGGCACAGTGGCTCACGCCTGTAATCCCAGCACTTTGGGAGGTTGAGGTGGGCCAATCACCTGAGTTTAGGAGTTCCGAGACCAGCCTGACCAACGTGGAGAAACCCTGTCTCTACTAAAAATACAAAATTAGCCAAGCATGGTGGTGTATGCCTATACTGCCAGCTACTCAGGAGGCTGAGGCAGGAGAATCACTTGAATCCGGGAGGCCAGAGGTTGCGGTGAGCTGAGATTGCACCCTTGCACTCAAGCCTAGGGAACAGAAGTGAAATTCCGTCTGGAAAAAAAAATAATAATAATACAGTTGTTTTTGCAATTATACTTTCCTGACAAAAGAAAACAGATAAATTATAGCCTGTTACTGTATAGTCACCAAAACATTTCTTACATGATTCGTTAAAGGTAGAGGTTGAATTTTTTTAATTAATTAATTTTTTTTTTTTTTTTCTTTTTCGAGAAGGAGTCTTGCTGTGTCACCCAGACTGGAGTGCAGTGGTTCAGTCTTGGCTCACTGCAACCTCCACCTCCCAGGTTCAAGCGATTCCCCTGCCTCAACCTCCCAAGTAGCTGAGATCACAGGCGTGTACCACCACACCCAGATAATATTTGTATTTTTAGTAGAGACGGGGTTTCACCATGTTGGCCAGGCTGGTCTGAAACTCCTGACCTCAGGCAATCCACCCACCTCGGCCTCCCAAAGTGCTGGGATTACAGGCGTGAGCCACTGCACCCAGCCAAGGGGTTGAAATTTTAAGACAATAGAGTCTAGGGGAGCCTAGGAGCTCAGATATTGAGAATATGGGTTTTAGAGTTTGGGTACCCTTTTTTACTTCTAGATTTTCAGCATATTAATTGAAATTTGGCTAAGTTGTTTGACTCCCTGGAGCCTCAGTCTCCTCAGCTGTAAAATGGAGATTAGTCCTACTTTGTAAGGAGGAGGGGAGATGATGCACGTAAACTGCTGACCACGGTGTCCAGCACTTTAGCAATGGTAAACAGAAGTGTTCTTTTTGGTTCACTTAATTCATGCGTTCTTGAAAAAGAGGGCAAAAAAATGACTTTTTTTGTTTGTTTTTTGAGACGGACTCTCACTCTGTCAACCAGGCTGGAGTGCAGTGGTGCGATCTCAGCTCACTGTAACCTCTGCCTCTGGGTTCAAGCAATTCCCCTGCCTCAGCCTCCCGAGTAGCTGGGACTACAGGCATCCACCACCATGCCTTGCTAATTTTTGTATTTTAATAGAGGCAGGCTTTCACCATGTTGCCTAGGCTGATTGAGAACTCCTGAGCTCAGGCAATCCACCCGCCTCAGCCTCCCAAAGTGCTGGGATTACAGGGTTGAGCCACTGCGCCCGGCCAACACTTTTGTTATATAAGCACAGATAGATACACAGTAAAGCACAAATAGGTACACAGTATTTTTGTGTGTATTAAAATTTCCTGGGTGTAGGCATGAAAGTTGGGGGAAGTGTAAAAAGGGTCCTGGGATGGTAGAGCAATAATGGGGGGAAAGTTTGAGAAGCACTTAACTGTTTCAGAACGACAGAAAGAGCTGCTCTGCCTAGGCCAGATCACGAGCACTGGCAGTTACAGAAGGGTTTGGCACATCTCATTTAATTCAGCTTTCACCACAGGGTGAGGGTGAAGGTTTGAATGACTTCCTTGCTTTTTGTTACGAGTTAAGTCCGAATAGTATAATGACGTCACAAGGGAGTAGATCAAGATTGTGCTTTGAACATGGGGAGAAAGAAAACCCAGTTAAGATTGATAGCATTGGCTAAGGAAATAGCCTATGAACATAAATTACAGGAGTCAAAACAGAAGTTAGCAACAAAACAAATTATAATAATCACGAATGCACTGCCATCCCTATTTGTGTCATTGTTAAAAGTACTTCGATTTTCATTCAGTTGAACACGGTTACAGATTTCATCAATATTTTAGTACTGTAGTAATAAAACTTTATATTCCAATGAGCTAATGCAGATTTACTGAATATTGGGAAGATGCAAGTTCAAATTTACTTTATTTTATTTTTTGAGACACAGTCTGGCTCTGTTGCCCAAGCTGGAGTACAGTGGTGCGATCTTAGCTCACGGTAACCTCCCCCTCCCAGGCTCAAGCCATTCCCCACCTCAGCCTCTGAGTAGCTGGGATTGCAGGTGCATGCCACTGCGCTTGCCTAATTTTTTCGTGTTTTTAATAGAGACGGAGTTTCATCATGTTGCCCAGGCTGGTTTTGAACTTGTGAGCTCAAGCAATCTGCCAGCCTCGGTCTCCCAAAGTGCTAGGATTACAGGTGTGAGCCACTATGTCTGGCACCCAAATTTACTTCTTTGGATACATTCTGTCCTTGAATTTAGTGCTTTCTACATGCCAGGCACTGTTGTAGAGGAAGGAGCTTATGGTGTGGTTGGGGGACAGGAAGACAGTCTATAAACAATAAGTATAACTTCAAGTATGTTAAAAAGTGATACATTGACTGGACACACCTGTAATCCCAGCACTTTGGGAGGCCGAGGAGGGTAGATGGCTTGAGTACAGGAGTTCGAGACCAGCCTGGGCAACACGGTGAAATCCTGTTTCTACAAAAAAAAAAAAAAAAAACAAGAACATATATGTATATTAGCTGGGCTTGGTAGCACATGTGTTTAGTCCCAGCTATCCAGGAGGCTGAGGTGAGAAGATCACTTGAACTTGGGAGGTCAAGGCTGCAGTGAACCGTAATCATACCACTGCACTCCAGCTTGGGTGACAGAGCGAGACCCTGTCTCAAGAAAAATAAAAAGTGATATATCCTATGGGAAAAGAAAGAAATCAGATGGAGCTATAGGGAGTAGTGGAGAGGGGGACATTGCAGTTAAACTAGAGTGGTCTGGGTAGATGTTATTAAGAATGCGCCATTTGAACGAAGACTTGAGGTGAAGCAATGACTACTGCAGGAAGAATAGACCAAGTAGAAGTAACACCCATTGTAGAAGTGAAGGGTGCCTAGCAAGGCCAGAACTGGGGTGAAGTGAGCAGTTTACTTGCTTTAGGTGCAAAATTTGAGAGTGCCTTAAAAACTCAGTAATCAAAATAAATAATATTTGAATGTACCAATTTCAAAAATCAAAATTAATGCAAAAAATCCATAATGGACAAAATTTTAAAGACAGGCTCTTACCCTGAACTTGGCAAGGCTGCTCTTTCCACCCTAATCTCTACCTAGTTCCAGTCTGAACAAGGGGCCAGTGTGGCAGGAGCAGAGTGCATGAGAGAGTGAGTTAGGATATAAAGTTAGAGGTAATAGGGCCAGGTCCAGTGGGAACTTGTTTGCCATCTTAAGGAATTTGCCTTTGACTTTAAATGAGATAGCCCATAGAGGGTTTTGAACAGATAAGAAATGCATTTCCTAGGCCAGGCGTGGTGGCTCACGCCTGTAATCCCAACACTTTGGGAGGCCGAGGCGGGCGGATCACTTGAGGTTGGGAGTTCGAGACCAGCCTGACCAACATAGAGAAACCCCATCTCTATTAAAAATACACAAAAATTAGCTGGGCATGGTGGTGTATTCCTGTAACACAGCTACTCACGAGGCTGAGGCAGGAGAATCGTTTAAACCCAGGAGGTGGAGGTTGTCATGAACCGAGATCATGCCGTTGCACCCCAGCCTGGGCAACAAGAGTGAAACTCAGTCTCAAAAAAAAAGAAAAAGAAATGCATTTCCTTTCAGCTGCTGTTTTGAGGGATAAGAGTAGAAGCAGGAAATGCCATTCCAGGTGGGTCTGACCAGCATGGTAGCACTGGGGTGAAGGAAAAGTGGTCAGATTCTGAGTATATGTAGAAGATACAGCCAACAGAATTTCCTAGTGGATTAGATACAGGATGTAAGAAAAGGAAGAGTCAAGGATGACTCCAAGGTTTTTAGCCAGTTTAAAGAGCAATGTCCAAAAATTCACATTGGCTCCAAAGTCTCAAAAGTCTATTTAACATGAACATAGAAGGGTGTGTATAATGGATTGTTAAATGAAAAGACACAGATTACAAGCCAATTGGCCAGGCGCAGTGGCTCACTCGCTTTGGGAGGCTGAGACGGGCATATCACCTGAGGTCAGGAGTTCGAGACGAGCCTGGCCAACATGGTGAAACCCCATCTCTACTAAAAATACAAAATTAGCCTGATGTGGTGGCATGTGCCTGTAATTCCAGCTGCTCGGGAGGCTGAGGCAGGAGAATCGCTTGAACCAGGGAGGTAGAGGTTGCAGTGAGCAGAAATGTGCCACTGCACTCTAGCCCGGGCAACAAGAACATAACTCTGTCTCAAAAATAAATAAATAAATAAATAAATAAATAGGCCGGGCGCGGTGGCTCAAGCCTGTAATCCCAGCACTTTGGGAGGCCGAGACGGGCGGATCACAAGGTCAGGAGATCGAGACCACCCTGGCTAATACGGTGAAACCCCGTCTCTACTAAAGAATACAAAAAACTAGCCGGGCGACGAGGCGGGCGCCTGTAGTCCCAGCTACTTGGGAGGCGGAGGCAGGAGAATGGCGTAAACCCGGGAGGCGGAGCTTGCAGTGAGCTGAGATCCGGCCACCGCACTCCAGCCTGGGCGATAGAGCCAGACTCCGTCTCAAAAAATAAATAAATAAATAAATAAATAAATAAATAAATAAACAAACCAATTTATATAACAGAATCCCATTTGGGGTTGGGTTACAAATATATGTGGCATACAAAAAAGTAAAAAGATGTCAAAGTGTGGTGGCTCACACCTATAATTCTGAGACCAGCCTGGGTGACATGGTGAAACTTAATCTCTACAAAAAAAATGCAAAAATTAGCTGGATGTTGTGGCATGTGCTTGTCGTCCCAGCTACTCGGGAGGCTAAGGAGGTGGGAGGATCCCTTCAGCCCAGGAGGTCAAGCTGCAGTGAGGTATGATCATACCACTTCACTTCAGCCTGGGCGACGGAGTGAGACTATGTCAAATAAAAGTGAAAAGATTATGTGTCAAAATGTTACAGTGATTACCTATGGGTAGTGGGATTATGGGTGGTTTTTTTCTTTTTTCTTTCTTTTTTTTTTTCTTTTTGATACAGGGTCTCACTCTGTCGTCCACGCTGGAGTGCAGTGGCACAATCAGGTCACTGCAGCCTCAACCTCCCTGACTCAAGCAGTCCTCCCACCTCAGCCTTCCAAGTAGCTGGGACTATAGGCTTGAGCCACCATGCCCAGCTAATTTTTGTATTTTTTGTAGAGATGAGGTTTTACCATGTTGCACAGGTTGGTCTCAAACTCCTGCAAAAATATGTGTGTGAGTTTTTTGGTTTTTGTTTTTTTTTAGACAGAGTCTTGCTCTGTCACCCAGGGTGGAGTGCAGTGGTGCCATCTCAGCTCACTGCAACCTCTGCCTCCCAGGTTCAAGCAGTTCTGCCTCAGCCTTCTTAGTAGCTGGGATTACAGGCATATCCTACCATGCCCAGCTAATTTTGTATTTTTAGTAGAAACAGGGTTTCACCATTTTGGCCAGGCTGGTCTCAAACTCCTGACCTCAAGTGATCCACCCGTCTTGGCCTCACCCAACCCATGAGCCACCGCACCCGGCCACATGTGTGTATGTACCTGTTTCCTTATTTTTAAAAATTCAGTTGTTTGAATAGGCAGCCAGTTCACATGATAAAACATAAGAAAGAGTATCAAGGGCTAAAGGGGGGAGGCTAAGGAAAATTGATGTGTACAGAGTTTCAGATTTGCAAGATGAAACAGTTTTGGAGATCGTTTTATAACAGTGTAAATATACTTTACTGCTGAACTGTACACTTAAAAATTGTGAAGACAGGCCGGGCGCGGTGGCTCAAGCCTGTAATCCCAGCACTTTGGGAGGCCGAGACGGGCGGATCACGAGGTCAGGAGATCGAGACCATCCTGGCTAACACGGTGAAACCTCGTCTCTACTAAAAATACAAAAACTAGCCGGCGAGGTGGCGGGCGCCTGTAGTCCCAGCTACCCGGGAGGCTGAGGCGGGAGAATGGCGGGAACCCGGGAGGCGGAGCTTGCAGTGAGCTGAGATCTGGCTGCTGCACTCCAGTCCGGGCGACAGAGCGAGACTCCGTCTCAAAAAAAAAAAAAAAAATTGTGAAGACAGTAAAAATTTTTGTCATGTGTTTATTATCACAGTAAAAAATCAGAAGAGTAAAAGGTATGTAGTGAGAGGCTACCTGACCACACGTATCCTCGAGCCACTCAGACTCCTCCCCAACACACATTATTATTTTTTTGAGATGGAGTCTCGCTCTGTCACCCAGGCTGGAGTGCAGTGGTGCGATCTCGGCTCACTGCAACCTCTGCCTCCCGGGTTCAAGCAATTCTCCTGCCTCAGCCTTCTAAGTAGCTGGGATTACAGGCACACGCCACCATGCCCAGCTAATTTTTATATTTTTAGTAGAGAAGGGGTTTCACCATGATAGTCAGGCTGGTCTCAAACTCCTGACCTCATAATCTGCCCACCTTGGCCTCCCAAAGTGCTGGGATGACAGGCGTGAGCCACTCCGCGTGGCCCCAACACACTTTTTTTTTACACAGGTGGTCATATACTGTACACACTACTCTATACCTTGCTTTTTTAACTTAATGTATCTTAGAAATCTTATCAAGTATGTAAAGAGAGCCCCTCCATTCTTTTTTGCAGTTGCTAGCATTCCAGTGAATGGTTATGTCATAATTTATATGATTGTGTGTATATACACATACATGCTCAGTTGATCTTCATTATTTGTAGATTTTATATTTTCAAATTTGCCTACTTGGTAAAAAGTTGTTAACCTCAAAATTAATACTAGTGGTGGTTTCACAGTCGTTCACAGACATGCAGTTTCTAAAAAAATTTGAGTTGTCCAACATGCACATGCTTAACTGAGGTCGAACAAGGCAACACTCTGCCTTGTTTCAGCTTCCATACTATAAAATAAATAATACGTTTATCTTCTCCAATTTAAGATATTATCTATGTCATAGACTAAATACCAATATATATTTGGCTTTTTTTCCTGGATTTTCTGTTTTGCTTCACTGATCATTCTAGATTTATTTTGGTACCATACAGTTTTAATTATGTAGGGTTTATGATGTGTTTTAACATCTAATAGAATATTCATGGTGGGTGCGGTGGCTCGCAGCTGTAATGCTAGCACTTTGGGAGGCCAAGGCGGGCAGATCACCTGAGGCCAGGAGTTTGAGACCAGGCTGGCCAACATGGCAATTTCTGTTTCTACTAAAAATACAAAAATTCGCCAGGCGTAGTCATGAGTACCTATAATCCCAGCTACTCAGGAGGCTGAGGCAGGAGAATCACTTGAACCCCATGGGAGAGGCAGAGGCTACAGTGAGCCAAGATCACACCACTTCACTCTAGCCTGAGCAAAAGTGTGAAACTCCGTCTCAAAAAAAAAAAAAAAAATTCACTGACTTAAGCAGGTGGCAGATAAAAACAGAAAATCCAGTCATTTGTTAGGTCATTTGAGTTGAGTGGCCTATTTCTCTTTGTTACCATATAGATTTTTTAAATCACAGAATTTCAGAGTTAAAAAAGACCAAAGACCTTTGGCCTTCGTTTTATAGATGAAGAAACTGAAACTCATATTTCGGTAATTTACTGGTGTTATCTATTTCATAAGAGTCAGAATCAGGACTGGACTTCAGATCTGGTATTCCTTCTATCCCCTTAATTGTGTCTCTGTTAAAAGATACCTTGACCATTTATGGGAAGAGTATATGCAGTTTAACTTTTCTGTTCCTTTTTGTAGAATGGTAGTCGAAGAAGAACACCAGGTGGAGTTTTTCTGAATCTCTTGAAAAACACTCCTAGTATCAGCGAGGAACAAATTAAGGTAATAATCATGTCCTTTCCTCTTAAGCTCCATCATCATTTGACTTGTGACTCACCCTCTAGCTTCATTTTCTATGAACATCCATTACCTGCTGTGCCTTCAGTGGACTGATTTTGTTACTGTCTTATTCTAAGGAACATTTGTGCCTTTTATTTTTTTTATTTATTTATTTTTGAGGTGGAGTCTCACTCTGTCGCCCAGGCCGGAGTGCAGTGGCATGATGTTAGCTCCCTGCAACCTCTGCCTTCCGGGTTCAAGTGATTCTCGTGCCTCAGCCTCCCAGGTAGCTGGGATTACAAGCACATGCCACTATGCCTGGCTGATTTTTGTATTTTTAGTAGAGATGGAGTTTCACCATGTTGGCCAGGCTGGTCTCAAACTCCTGACCTCAAGCAATCTGCCCATCTCGGCCTCCCAAAGTGCTGGGATTACAGGCATGAGCCACTGCACCCAGCCAGCTTTTTATTTTTTGTAGATACAGGGTCTCAGTATGTTGCCCAGGCTGGTCTTGTATATCTCAGCTCAAGTAATCCTCCTGCCCCAATCTCCCAAAGTGCTGCAATTACAGGCATGAACCGTTCTTACTTTACCTATACTCTTTCTTCCTTCCTTCCTTCCTTCCTTCCTTCCTTCCTTTCCTCCTTCCCTCCCTCCCTCCCTCCTTCCCTCCTTCCTTCCTTCCTTTCCCTTTCTTTCCTTTCTTTCCTTTCTTTCCTTCCTTTCTTTCCTTTCTTCCTTCCTTCCTTCCTTCCTTCCTTCCTTCCTGCTTTCCCTCCTTCCCTCCCTCCTTCCCTCCCTCCTTCCCTCCCTCCTTCCTTCCTTCCTTCCTTCCTTCCTTCCTTCCAGACAGGGTCTAAGAATCTAGCTGTTGCCCAGGCTGGAGTGCAGTGGCACAATTTCTGTTCACTGCGCAACCTCTGCCTCCTGGGCTCAAGTGGTCCTCCCACCTCAGCCTCCAGAGTAACTGGGAGTACAGGCATGCGTCACCACACCCAGCTAATTTTTGTATTTTTTTGTAGAGATGTTGCCCAGGCTGGTCTGGAACTCTGGGCTCTAGTGATCCACCCACCTCAGCCTCCCATGGTGTTGGGATTATAGGCATGAGCCACCACGCCTGGCCTATACAGTCTTTCTCTGTTCCATGTGGAAATAAATAACAAGCATCAAATGCTTGGTTCTAATTATTTGAACAAGCATAAGGGCAGGCAGTGAGTCTGGAGTGAGTGTACAGTTAGCACTTCAGCTTGGTGCCATCTCCCCCCCCCAAAAAAAAAAATACCAAAAAAAAAAAAAGTAGTATGTCCCAGTAATGACAATACCCTACATAGCCACAAGACCCATTTTCACTCCTAAGAGAAATACAAACAATTTCATAGTATTCCATATCTAGGCCTTATTCCAATTTTCTAATTTGTCCCAAGAATATATTTTACATACTTTCCTCCTAAGCAGGTACAGTCTAGATTTCCATATTCCATTTGTTAAATCTCTTCCTTTATTATATATTTTTAATTATTTTAATTTTTTTTTTTTTTTTTTTTGAGACAAAGTCTTACTCTGTTGCCCGAGCTGAAGTGCATCATCACAGCTCACTACAGTCTTGACCTCCCTGGTCTTAGGTGACCCTCAGCTTCCCAATTAGCTGGGACCACAGGCACGCACCACTATGGCCAGCTAATTTTTGTATTTTTTGTAGAGATGGAGTTTCACCATGTTGGCCAGGCTGGTCTTCAACTCCTGGGCTCAAGCAGTCCTCCCACCTTGGCCTCCCAAAGTGCTGGAATTACAGGTGTTAGCCACCTCGCCTGGCCCTTCTTTATTCTTTTTAACCCTACATTTTCCTTCATGATTTAGACCTTTTAAAGAGTTAAAGATGGTGAGGTGTCAGGCACGGTGGCTCATGTTTGTAATTCCAGCACTTTGGGAGGCCGAGGTGGGCAGATCACTTGAGTTCAGGAGTTCCAAACAAGCCTGGCCAACATGGTAAAACCCTGACTCTACTCAAAATACAAAAATTAACCAGGCATGGTGGCGGACACCTGTAGTCCCTACTACTCGGGAGGCTAACGCAGGAGAATCGCTTGAACCTGGGAGGTGGAGGTTGCAGTGAGCCGAGATCACACCACTGCACTCCAACCTGGGTGACAGAGCGAGACTCTGTCTTTTAAAAAAAAAAAAAAAGGAAGAAGAGTTACAGGTGGTTATCTTACAGAATATTTGGTTACCTTATTATATTCTGGTGATTGTCTCCTTCTGTCTCCAGTATTATAAACTGGAAGGTGTAGACTCTTTAGTTTTTTGTTTTGTTTTTTTTCCCCCAAGACAGAGTTTCGCTCTGTCGCCGAGGCTGGAGTGCAGTTGCACGACCTCGGCTCACTGCAAGCTCTGCCTCCTGGGTTCACACCATTCTCCTGCCTCAGCCTCCTGTGTAGCTGGGACTACAGGTGCCCGCCACCGCTCCCGGCCAATTTTTTTATTTTTAGTAGAAACGGGGTTTCACCATGTTAGCCAGGATGGTCTCTATCTCCTGACCTCGTGATCCACCTGCTTCGGCCTCCCAAAGTGCTGGGATTATGGGCATGAGCCACCACGCCTGGAGACTCTTTAGTATTTTAAGTCATTTTTGTGTTATTGGGAATGTCTTTTATGGACGTCTTTTAATACGTTAATCAGAGAACATGATTTGTACTTAGCATTTATTCAAATACTAAAGATTGAGAACTAACCTCTTGCATAGGAAAGAGGTGGTGCACATCTAACGCAGCTGTTGTATTTGAGTAGCTCTGTGTTTTCCTGATGATAACAATGGTGATAAAGGTTAATAAGAATGTGTCTTTGAACTATACTGACTGTAATGCTAATAATGACAGATAAAGCCACTTACCTTGAGCTGGTCCAGGTAATGGTATTTTGCATCTGCTCAGTGTTCTTTTTCCTTAAGTTTTCTGGCTGTTCACTTAACAGTCACTTTAAGAGTCGACTATGTTGACATTCCTATAGGAAATGTTACTGTTACTGCAAATCTAAAATCTCTAGTATAGTAACTACTTTTTTCATTTCATTGTAACAACTGTTTCAGTAACATGATTTGTGATAATATGAGTTTCCTTAGGAACACAACTGTTGAGTAGTAGCAAATATTATACTCTAATGTTCTCTCCCCTCACCCAAAATAATTCTTGACAAAAGTATGTACTTAAAAGATACTTTCTAAGTAACTAAACCTTGGACAAATAATATTCTCAGGCAGGAGAGAAGAAATACTGTAACATTTATTGATTTCCTCCCACTGGACCAGAGATTAATATTATGTAACTTAATCTTCACCACATTGTATCACTGTGGGTGTTACTTTGTTATGCAAATGAAGAATAATCAAAATTATATGCCTGAGATCACACAGACCACTCTGACTCCAAACCCATGTTGGAGTTACTTTCACTGTATTATGTCTTTGTAATTCAGTAATTCCAGCTCATTGAGGGAAAGGATTTTAATGCTAGAAAGTTTTTACGTTAAACTGCCAGAAACTTTGCATTATAATAAAGAAAAACAATAGAAACATTTGGAATATCTAATAATAGGGACATGTTGACTTACAAGGACATTCTTTTTTTTTTTTTTTTTTTGGTTGCTTTTTTGAGACGGAGTCTCACTCTGTCCCCAGGCTGAATGAAGTGGAGTGGCGCGATCTTGGCGCACTGTGTCCCCCGCCTCCCAGGTTCAAGCAGTTCTGTCACCTCAGCCTCTCGAGTAGCTGGGATTACAGGCATATCAGCACACCCGGCTAATTTTTGTATTTTTAGTAGAGACGGGGTTTCACCATGTTGGCCAGGCTTTTCCCAAATTCCTGACTTCAGGTGATCCACTCTCCTCGGCCTCCCAAAGTGCTGGGATTACAGGCGTGAGCCACCTCGCCTGGTCAAAAAATTCTTTTTAAAAAGAGACTGTTTCACTCTGTCACCCAGGTCTCATGCCATGTTGCTCAGGGTGGTCTTGAACTCTGGGGCTCAAATGATGTTCATGCCTTGGCCTCTCAAAGTGCTGGGATTACAGGTGTGAGCCACTGTACCCGGCAGTTTTGTTTTGAAGAGTTAGGTCTTCTGCTGTCACTCACACAGGAGTCCAGTGGCACTATCATAGCTCACTGTAGCCTCAAACTCTAGGGCTCAAGTGACCCTCTTGCCTCACCCTCCCAAGTAGCTGGTACTATAGGCACATGCCATCACTCTCGGCTTATTTTTTAAATGTTTTGTAGAGACAGAGTCCTCCTATTTTGATCAGTCTAGTCTCAAACACCTGGCCTTAAGCAGTCCTCCTGCCTGGGCCTCCCAAAGGCCTGGGATTACAGGTGTAAGCCACCATGCCTGACCAATACAATTTTATTATAGATAATTTATTTCAGATGCTACCCAAATGATGGTTATAATTATTCTTTTCATTGCTTTGTTGCTAACAGTCACTGTATGTAGAACTTAGAAGCCAGAACTTGACTGAATGGATTTGTTTTCCTGTTTTAAAATTCCATTTGGGTACATGACCTCACAATTAAGTTTTGTTTTAAAAAATACAAAGTTTTCTGAAGGAAAAAAGCAATAGTTAAAACTTTATTTGCTTTGGGCTGGGTGCGGTGGCTCAAGCCTGTAATCCCAGCACTTTGGGAGGCCGAGACGGGCGGATCACGAGGTCAGGAGATCGAGACCATCCTGGCTAACACGGTGAAACCCCGTCTCTACTAAAAATACAAAAAAAACTAGCCGGGCGAGATGGCGGGCGCCTGTAGTCCCAGCTACTGGGGAGGCTGAGGCAGGAGACTGGCGTAAACCCGGGAGGCGGAGCTTGCAGTGAGCTGAGATCTGGCCACTGCACTCCAGCCTGGGCGACAGAGCGAGACTCCACCTCAAAAAAAAAAAAAAAAAAAAAAAACTTTATTTGCTTTGTTCAAAAAAAAAAAAAAAGCTCAGCTAAAACACTAGAGTTAGATTCCTTAACTTGGAGAGTTAAGTATATATAGATATGGATGGGAGGGGGGAAATTTTCCCTCAAATTACCTGCCTGCCTTTGTGATAAAGATATTAACAACAATTGCCAGGCATGATGGCTCACGCCTATAATCCCAGCACTTTGGGAGGCTGAGGCGGGCAGATCACGAGGTCAGGAGATCGAGACCATCCGGGCTAACATAGTGAAACCCCGTCTCTACTAAAAATACAAAAAGTTAGCTGGTCATAGTGGCGGGCGCCTGTAGTCCCAGCTACTCAGGAGGTTGAGGCAGGAGAATGGCGTGAACCCAGGAGGTGGAGCTTGCAGTGAGCCGAGATCGTGCCACTGCACTCTAGCCTGGGCGACAGAGCAAGACTCCATCTGAAAAAAAAAAAAGATACTAACGTATTGCAACAACATTTTGGGAACATAATAGAACCCACTTTGTTCTATTAAATTCATAACGCATGGGAATAAAGTTTCTTTTTATTTTGTTTATTGTTTTTTCTTTTAATTTTTGAGATGGAGTCTCCTAGCTCTGTTGCCCAGGCTGGAGTGCAGTGGTGCGATCTTGGCTAACTGCAACCTCTGCCTCCCAGATTCAAACGATTCCCCTGCCTCAGCCTCCCTAGTAGCTGGGATTACAGGCGCACACCACCTCGCCCAGCTGATTTTTTGTATTTTAGTAGAGATGGGGTTTCACCATGTTGGCCAGGATGGTCTCGATCTCCGGACCTCGTGATCCACCTGCCACGACCTCCCAAAGTGCTGGGATTACAGGCATGAGCCAGCACGCCCAGCCTAATTTTTGTTGTTTTTTTTTTTGTTTTTTGTTTTTTTTAGTAGAGATGGAGTTTTACCATATTGGCTAGTCTAGTCTCAAACTCCTGACCTCAAGTGATCTGACCACCTCGGCCTCCTAAAGTGCTAGGATTACAAGCATGAGCTACCGCACCTGGCCAAAGTTTCTTTTTAGTAAAGCTTG
The DNA here is from genome assembly GCF_009764315.1 of Trachypithecus francoisi. Lineage (NCBI taxonomy): Eukaryota > Metazoa > Chordata > Mammalia > Primates > Cercopithecidae > Trachypithecus > Trachypithecus francoisi. Next base: position 165,677,793 of record NW_022681465.1, on the reverse strand, counting down.
CCATATTTGGAGAGAAAAGGACAGCTTTATAAAATGTACTCGTTGTTACCAAGCATTATACTACTTAGAATTCTTAGCGAGATGCTTGGATGTGCTTCCATATAAAATGAAAATGCTTCTACTTGTGGCTTCTTCATAGTCTTTGAATTAAAGGTAATTGAACTCTTGGAAAAAATTGCAAATCATCACACTTTTGTGAAGTCAGTATCATAGATTTTAAGAATATTGGGCCGGGTGCAGTGGCTCACCCCTGTAAATCCCAGCACTTTGGGAGGCCGAGGCAGGTGGATCACTTGAGGCCAGGAGTTGGAGACCAGCCTGGGCAACATGGAGAAACCCCATCTCTACTAAAAATACAAAATGTAGTTGGGTGTGGTAGCTCACGCCTGTAATTCCAGCTACTCGGGAGGCCGAGGCATGAGAATTGCTTGAACCCTGGAAGCAGAGATTGCAGTGAGCCGAGATGGCACCGCTACCCTCCAGCCTGGGCAACAGAGCCAGACTCTGTCTCAAAAAAAAAGAAGAAAAAAAAAAAACAAGAATGTAGGAGAAATCACCAGCTACTTGGGATGCTGAGGCAGGATGATGGCTTTAGTCCAGGAATTCGAGGCTGCAGTGAGGTTTAATTATACCACTGCACTCCAGCTTGGGTGACAGAGCGAGGCCCCATCTCTATCAAAAACTTTTAAAAAGAGTATTAGAGAAATCTTATATGAGTTCAGACTTCATACTTTCACATGTTAGCTCTGTAATTTTGTGCCTCATTTTCCACATCTGAAAACAAGGATAGTATAACTACCTCATAAGGCTTTCGTGAGGATGAAATGAGTTAATGTGTGTGAAGTCCTTAGCAAAATGCCTGTTACATAAAAGTACTCACTTGATAACTGGTAGCGAGCCTTATTATCTTCTGAGTTTACCTTTGTCTTTTTTCACATGTGTACCCTCCTTCTCCATCCTCAGTTCCTCCTCTGTAGCAAATACTTTTATTATTTCTCTTCATCAAAACACTCATATTCTGAAGTTTTCCCTTACCCCTTCATTTCAAAGATCTTTACACCTTCCTCTGTTAATTCTGTGTGCTGCTTGTAACTAGCACAAATTTTGGGAGCGAGTCTCCTTTATCCCACCATCTTCCATAGTGCTTTTTATAAACAAAAAGGCATTGGGATTTATATTCTTTAAGAATGTAATAGGCACTGGCTTGGCTGCAGCTTTTAGGAATCCCTGCCCAGAAGATAATAGGGTCCCAGAAGTGTGTCCTGCCAACACCAGTTTCTTTTTTAAACCTTTGAACCTTCTCTGTTTTAGTACAGTTTGATGATCCCTAATCTAGAAATCCAGAATGCTCCAAAACTTTGTTGTTTTGGTTTGGTTTTTTTATTTGTTTGTTTGTTTATTTGTTTTTGAGACAGAAGTCTTGCTCTGCCACCCAGGCTGGAGTGCAGTGGCGCAATCTCGGCTCACTGCAACCTCTGTCTCCTGGGTTCAAATGATCCTCCTGCCTCAGCCTCCCTAGTAGCTGGGACTACAGATGTATGCTACCACACCCAGCTAATTTTTATATTTTTAGTAGAGACAGGGTTTCACCATGTTGGCCAGGCTGGTCTGCAACTCCTGACCTCAAGTGAACCACCCATCTCTGCCTCCCAAAGTGCTGGGATTACAGGCATGGGCCACCATGCCCAGCCTTCATTTAGGAAATTTTTAACTGTAGAGATGATATGTTATGGTAGAATAAGCATGGGCCCTAAACCTAGCACTAGGCTGGGTTTAAATCAGTTCAACCTTTACTTGCAGTGAGTACTTACTTAATATCTTGAACTCCATCTTGATAAGGAGCCTAATGACATTTGCTTATTTTTTGTAAGAAATGGAGATAATGATTTTAAAGGGACAGGCATGGAATAAACTTTTAATACGTGGTAGTTCTTGCTTACTAAAGTTGTTCCTTTATTACAGGACATTTTCTACATTGAAAACCAAAAGGAATACGAAAATAAAAAAGCTGCTAGGAAGAGGAGAACACAAGTGTTGGGAAAAAAGATGAAACAAGCTATTAAAAGTCTAAATTTTCAAGAGGATGATGATACATCACGAGAAACTTTTGCAAGTGACACAAATGAGGCCTTGGCCTCTCTTGATGAGTCACAGGAAGGACATGGAGAAGCCAAGTTGGATCCAGAGGAAGCCATTGAAGTTGATCATTCTCATGATTTGGACATTTTTTAAGTACATTTTTGACAGTTTGAGGACTAAGCCTTTCTAAAATAACATGTAATAAACCATTTTTACTGAGATTGCAACGTTTTGCACTGATAAACATGAGAATCTGGAGGAAAGACAATTGTTTTCTTGTTTAAAATAGTGTATGTGCAGAAAGGAATGCAATTGATAGAACATTTAAGGATATCTCATGTCTGACAATACTTAAGAGTATATAGCACAGGATTTAATTTCTCATTCTGTTGCACGTGCTAAGTGTGAGTATTACTAGTTGATAATCAGTTTTGTCTAGGTCATAACATACTGTTCGAAAGTTTGCTTTTTTAAGTTTATCTTTGCAGTGAATTATGCTTTGACTTTAAAACATTCCACTAAAATCATAATGGGACATATAAATTATTAAGCTGTTACAAATGCATTCAAATTTGTTTTTTCTGTGTTGTAAGAACTCAGGCAATTTTAAGGATAAAAACTAACTTTGGCCAGGCACGGTGACTCACGCTTGTAATCCCAGCACTTTGGGTGGCTGAGGCAGGCAGATCACTTGCGGTCAGGAGTTTGAGACCAGCCAGGCCAACATGGTGAAACTTTGTCTCTACTAAAAATACAAAAACTAGCCAGGCGTGGTTATGCATGCCTATAATCTAAGCTACTCGGGAGGCTGAGGCAGGAGAATCACCTGAACCCAGGAGGCAGAGGTTGCAGTGAACTGAGATTGCACCACTGCACTCCAGCCTGGGCGACAGAGCGAGACTCCGTCTCAAAAAAAAAAAAGATACAGTTAAGAGGTATATACTGATGATTCTTCCCACTCATTTGTTTGTCCAGAAGTAAATAAACGTCAGAAATTTTTAAGAGTCTCAGTCTGTCGCCCAGGCTAGAGTGCAGTGGCATGATCTCGGCTTATTGCAGCTGCCGTTTCCCAAGTTCAAGTGATCATGTGCCTCAGCTTCCTGAGTAGCTGAGATCACAGGTGTGCACCACCACGCCCAGCTAATTTTTGTATTTTTAGTAAAGACTGTTTGGCCATGTTGTCCAGGCTGGTCTCGAACTCCTGGCCTCAAGTGGTCTGCCCACCTCTGCCTCCCAAAGTGCTGGGATTATAGGCGTGAGCCACCACACCCAGCCTTATTCTTAAATTTAATGTGTTTTTTGACTTCTTAATTAACTTGGTTATATACTAAATGTGATCTACTCCTGTGTATTACTAGATACTTTAAAAAAATTTTCAAGCTGGGCATGGTGACACACACCTGTAATCCCAACACTTTGGTAGGCCAAGAGAGGAAGATTGCTTGAGCCCAGGAGTTCGAGACCAACCTGGGCAACATCATGAGACCCTGTCTCTAGTTTAAAAAAGAAAAAGAAAAAAAAAACATTCCCAGTGGCAGCCTACCTAAGACTGTTTTACCTTATGTTAAGGAAGTTAGGTATTTAAGATGTTACATATGCCGGCGCAGTGGCTCATGCCTGTAATCTCAGCACTTTGGGAGGCTGAGATGGGTGGATCATTTGAGGTCAGGAGTTCAAAACCAGCCTGGCCAACAAGGTGAAACCCCATCTCAACTAAAAATACAAAAAATTAGCCAGGCATGGTGGTGCATGCCTGTAATCCCAGCTACTTGGGAGGCTGAGGCAGGAAAATCGCTTGAACCGAGGAGGCAGAGGTTGCAGTGAGTCGAGATCATGCCACTGCACTCTAGCCTGGGCGACAAAGCAAGACTTTGTCTCAATAATAATAATAATAAAATATTACATGTGCATGAAGTTTTAAATTACTCATTAATGAAGAAAATAAAGGTAGTTTAGACATTCCAAGAGTTAACTGTAGTTTACAAAAATATATTAAGCAAAAATATGCTTGATATATTAAGCAGAAGTTTTGTTTATTAAGCAAAAATGTAAAATTCAGCAATTATAAACTTCCTTCAGACAGTGTACTTGAAGTCTTCTGGTAGTTCTGAGAATATGGTCATTGAAGTTGGATCTAAGAGGAAAATGGTTATCGGTTGCTTTTTATTTATAAAGAATGCAAAAATAAAATTAGATTTTTGGCAGTCCTTAATGAGCTTCAAGTGATTATATTTTTAAATCTTGAATGTTTTTTCATAAAATTGCTATAACCAAGAAAAATATTTTTAAAAGGTAACTGGATATTGACTCGAGACAATTTATGGGAGGTGATTTTAGAAATAGTACATTAAGAAAGATGATTCTGAATACTTAAATGCCACATATTATAAATATGACCAGTTTTTCTAGCAAAATTATACCTTTTTAAGGGCATTGATGCCTGAAGCTACTTTATCTTCGTCAAGATTGTTTCTTCTCCACACTTTCCTGGCTTTTATCAATAGTTTTTTTTTCTTTTTTTTTTTTTTTTTTTTTTTTTGAGAGGGAGTTTTCACTTTTGCCGCCCAGGCTGGAGTGCAGTGACACGATATCAGCTCACTGCAACCTCTGCCTCCTGGGTCAAGCGATTCTCCTGCCTCAGCCTCCCAAGTGGCTGGGATTACAAGCACACACCACCACACCCAGCTAATTTTTTTGTATTTTTAGGAGAGACGGGGTTTCACCATGTTGGCCAGGCTGGTCTTGAACTCCTGACCTCAGGTGATCCACCTGCCTCAGCCTCCCAAAGTATTGGGATTACAGGTGTGAGCTACCACGCCTGGCCAATAGTTGTTTCTTTAACATTTGAAAACCATTCAGATTTCTGGCTTGTGTTGCATCCTACTGCCATACAGAAAACAGTGCTTCAATTTTTAAGGTTATTTATTTCTTTTTTTCAAAGTTTAGGTTTTTATTGAATATGCTATAAAAGAGGTTTAGTCAAAAAGACCAAAGCCCATGTCCTCATCAGACTCCTCAGATTGTTCTTTCTTTGCTTCCACTTTCTTGTCAACTGAAGCAGTAGCAGTGGAGGGGGCAGGACCTCCAGCTACTGCAGGTCCACCAGCCCTTACATTGCAAATCGGGTTCCCAGTGCTGACATTGGCTAGGGCATTTGCAAACACACCAGGCCAGAAAGGTTCAAAATTTACACCAGCTGCTTTAACGAGGGCTTTGATTTTATCATCATGCAGAACGTGGGCCGAGTAGATGTAGGCAAGCTCGGAGAGGGACGCCATGGCACGGGCATATGCGGGGTTGGCGCTGCTGGAAACAGTGCTAATCGCCGGATGAAGTGAGGCGCTCACCCCAGTGCGGCCTTAGCTTCCTTGGAAGGACCGAGCACCTTGGCAGCAGCTGACGAAAGGGGAGTTTTGAAGGTTCTTTAAAAATTTATCGGCCGGGCATGGTAGTTCACGCCTGTAATTCTAACACTGGGAGGCCAAGGCAGGCGGATTGCCTGAGCTCAGGAGTTCGAGACTAGCCTGGACAACACGGTGAAAACCCATCTCTACTAAAATACAAAAAATGGGCTGGGCAAGGCAGCATGTGCCTGTGGTCTCAGCTACTCAGGAGCCTGAGGCAGGAGAATTGCTTGAACCCGGGAGGAGGAGGTTGCAGTGAATGGAGATCATGCCACCGCACTCCAGACTGGGCACAGAGCAAGACTGTGTCTTCAAAAATAAAATAAAAATTTATCTAAGATGACTCTTTCTGAACCTTTCTGGCTATCCAAATGAAGATGTGCAAACTGTTCTTAGGTATGTATTCATTTAGTTCACGCTCTCATCAAACCAGCATGTCTTGCAGTAATTCTTCCTGCTTAGCCTAATAATATTTTTCCTACTTGCCAGTGGGTAGGACTTACACTAATAACCCTCCATCTCTCTGTTTTAGTAGTTTAAGCATTTATCCTCACTTGTAACCTTTATTAAAATCAGTTTTCATAATCTAAAATATTCTGCAATATGACAAATCTTAGGAAATAAAATAGGCTGGATTGATTTGGGTTTAGACAAATTGGATTTACACTTGAGCTGAATGTAATAGATGGCGAAACATACATGGAACACGTATCACTTGTGCAGTACATAGTGATGTTGAGCGTTTTTTCATGTACTTGACCTTTGCATGCGTTCTTTTGAGAAATGCCTACTAAGATCTTTTACCTTTTGAGACGGGGTCTCGCTGTGTTGCCTGGGCTGGGAGTGCAGTGGCACAGTCATGGCTTTCTGCAGCCTCAACCTTCGGGGCTCAAGTGACCTTCCTGCCTGAGGATCCATCATGCCTAACACCACACTGATCTCGAACTCCTGGGCTCAAGCAGTCCTCCCGCCTCAGCCTCCCAAAGTGCTGGGATTATAGGCGTGAGCCACCACACCCAGTCCTTTTACCCAGTTTTAAATCAGATTGGTCATTTTTCACTGTTCTTTATAGAGTCTGCTTTTCAACCCCTTGTCAGGTACATACTTTGCAGATGTTTCGTCCCGTTTTGTAGGTTCTCATCACTCTTGTTTCCTTTGCTGTGCAAAAGTCTGTCAGTTTGATGTAATCCCATGTGTTTATTTTTGCTGTTGGCCTGTTTCGCTGAGGTCTTATTTTAAAAATCCTTGGGCCAGGCGAAGTGGCTCACACCTGTAATCCCAGCACTTTGGGAGGCTAGGGTGGGTGAATCACATAAGCATAGGAGTTCAAGAGCAGCCTGGGAACATGGCAAAACCCCGTCTCTACAAAAAAATTAAAAATTAGCCAGGCATAGTGGTGCACACCTGTGGTCCCAGCTACTCAGGAGGTTGGGGTGGGAAGCTCACCTGTGCCCACGATTGATTGAGGTTGAGGCTGCAGTGAGCAGTGATTGCTTCACTGCACTCAACCTTGAGTGACAGAGAACCTCCCTGTCTCAGAAGGAAAAAAAAAAAAAAAAAACCTTGCCCAGCCCAATGTTGTAGACTATTTCTCTATGTTTTCTAGTAGTTTTGTAGTTTCAAGCTACATTTTTTTTAATTTTTTTTTTTTAATACTTTAAGTTCTAGGGTACATGTGCATAACGTGCAGGTTTGTTACATATGTATACTTGTGCCATGTTGGTGTGCTGCACCCATCAACTCGTCAGCACCCATCAATTCGTCATTTATATCAGGTATAACTCCCAATGCAATCCCTCCCCCCCTCCCCCCCTCCCCATGATAGGCCCCAGTGTGTGATGTTCCCCTTCCCGAGTCCAAGTGATCTCATTGTTCAGTTCCCACCTATGAGTGAGAACATGCGGTGTTTGGTTCTCTGTTCTTGTGATAGTTTGCTAAGAATGATGGTTTCCAGCTGCATCCATGTCCCTACAAAGGACGCAAACTCATCCTTTTTTATGGCTGCATAATATTCCATGGTGTATATGTGCCACATTTTCTTAATCCAGTCTGTCACAGATGGACATTTGGCTTGATTCCAAGTCTTTGCTATTGTGAATAGTGCCGCAATAAACACACGTGTGCATGTGTCTTTATAGCAGCATGATTTATAATCCTTTGGGTATATACCCAGTAGTGGGAATGGCTGGGTCATATGGCACATCTAGTTCTAGATCCTTGAGGAATTGCCACCATGCCCGGCTAATTTTTTGTATTTTTAGTAGAAACGGGGTTAACCAGGATGGTCTCGATCTCCTGACCTCGTGATCCGCCCTCCTCGGCCTCCCAAAGTGCTAGGATTACAGACGTGAGCCACCGCGCCCGGCCTTTTTTTTTTTTTTTGAGACAGAGTCTCGCTCTGTGGCCCAGGCTGGAGTGCAGAGGCGTGATCTTGGCTCACTGCAAGCTCCGCCTCCCAGGTTCACACCATTCTCCTGCCTCAGCCTCCCCAGTAGCTGGGACTACAGGCACCCACCATCATGCCTGGCTAATTTTTTTTGTATTTTTTAGTAGAGATGGGGTTTCACCATGTTAACCAGGAAGGTCTCGATCTCCTGACCTCATGATCTGCCCACCTCAGCCTCCCAAAGTGCTGGGCTTACAGACGTGAGCCACGGTGCCCGGCCTGAAGTGATTTTTACTTACTGAATAATTGTTCAGTTCAACATATTTTCTAGTGTGTGTCAAATTTGTATTATGTCACAAACAAACATCTTCATTTTTTAATTGCTCATTATAAGAATGATGTTTTACTCAAGAAGAGATTTGTTTTGTTTTGTCTTGTCTTATTTTTTGGAGACAAGTTGTTGCTCTGTTGCCCAGACTGGAGTGCAGTGGTGCAACCACAGCTCACTGCAGCCTCAGCCTCCTAGGTTCGAGTGATCCTCTGGCCCCAGCCTCTCAAGTAGCTGGGACCACAAGTACACGTGACCATGCCCGGCTTATTTATTTATTTATTTAATTTTCTGAGACGGAGTCTTGCTCTGTCACCCAGGCTGGACTGGAGTGGCACCATCTCTGTTCGCTGCAACCTCCGCCTCCCGGGTTCAAGCAATTCTCCCGCCTCAGCCTCCCAAGTAGCTGGGATTACAGGTTCACACCACCATGCCTGGCTAATTTTTGTGTTTTTAATAGAGACGGTGTTTTACCATGTTGGCCAGGCTGGTCTTGAACTCCTGACCTCAAGTGATAACACCTGCCTTGGAATCCCAAAGTGCTGGAATTACAGGCATGAGCCACTACACCCGGCCAAATTTTTTTATTTTTTGTAGAGATAGGAATTTACTATGTTGCCCAGGCTGGTCTCGAATTCCTGGGCTCAAGTGATCCTCCTGCCTCATCCTCCCAAAGTGCTAGGATTACAGGCATGAGCCACTGTGCCAGGCCAGAAGGGGGATTTTTTTTTAAAGCCCTGAAAGTAGCTCTGAGCTGGACACTTTTTTCTTTTTTTTTTTTTTTTTTTTAAGATAGAGTCTCACTCTGTCACCCAGGTTGGAGTACAGTGCCTCTGCCTCCTGGGTTCAAGTGATTCTCCTGCCTCAGCCTCCTGAGTAGCTGAGATTACAGGCACCCACCACCACACCTGTAAGCTGGACACGCTTAACTGCTACTGTAACTGCTGAGAGTTACTATGAAGTTAGCAAAACATTGTTACATCAGAGCAGCGTTGTCATCATAATTAGACTAGTGAGTTAGTGAAGTAGATGAGAATTCCATCCACTGCTGTCAGAAATGGCTTCAGGGAAAGATACTTATCCTACTTTGCCTAAACTCAGTAGCAACTGCTCTGATGAGAGTCCCTACAAATCTGCTAATAAGTAAGGATTTACGGGGTTCTGGGGTTTTTTGTTTGCTTGTTTTGCAACCTGGGAGCTACAAAGATAAGGTCAATAACTTTGTGTTCCCCTTTGGCATCTATATAGAAAGTTTTATGTTCCAGAGGGAAATATGTGTGCAAGGAAAGCAAGTCTGACCTGAGTGTAGAGCATACATAAATTCAGAAGCCAATATAGTTACTGTTTTTTGTGGCTGGCCAGACATTTCCTTTAGGCAGTGGGTAGGCCTGAGGCAAATCCAGGTACCTTGACTTTTCCCTTAAAGTCAAGTTAAAATGGGCCTGACGCAGTGGCTCACGGCTCTAATGTCAACAGTTTGGGAGGCCAAGGCGGGTGGATCACTTGAGGTCAGGAATTTGAGACCAGCCTGACCAACATGGCAAAACCATGGCTGGGCATGGTGATGCACTCCATCTCATTAAAAAAAAAAAAAAAAAAAAATCAGATTAAAATGGACATTGTGGGCAAATTGTAAAGGATAGCATGCAGTTAGAGTTACAGGTACATGGCTCTGACTTGATCTTGGTGATACCTGGGTACTTAAATGGTTTTTTTTTTTTGAGACGGAGTCTCGGTCTGTCACCCAGGCTGGAGTGCAGTGGCCAGATCTCAGCTCACTGCAAGCTCCGCCTCCCGGGTTTACGCCATTCTCCTGCCTCAGCCTCCCGAGTAGCTGGGACTACAGGCACCCGCCACCTCACCCGGCTAGTTTTTTTTGTATTTTTTAGTAGAGACGGGGTTTCATCATGTTAGCCAGGATGGTCTCAATCTCCAGACCTCGTGATCTGCCCGTCTCGGCCTCCCAAAGTGCTGGGATTACAGGCTTGAGCCACCGCGCCCGGCCAAATGGTTATCTTTTAGTTGAGTTTCAATGGCACAGCTGTCTGTCCTGCAGCAGCAGGGAACCAAACATAAATGCACAACTGCCTCCAGTCCATGGAATGATGCTAAAATGATTGTATTTGGCTCACAATGTATCTTTTCTTCTTGCTTTCCTAATCGTCAGGTATGAGGAGATTCATTTGCCACGATTTTCATTAAAACAAGGGATGATCCCAAGACGTTATGTTATGCCTTGGAAAGAAAACATGATATTCAGGAATGTGAATCTGAAGGTATTTCCCCATAAGCATACATAAGAAAAAAAACACATTAAGCTGGATGCGGTGACTCATGCCAATAATTGTAGCACTTTGGGAGACCAGAGGCTGGTGGATCATTTGAGGTCAGGAGTTCAAGACCAGCCTAGCCAACATGGTGAAACCCCGTCTCTACTAAAAATATGAAAATTAGCTGGGCGTGGTGGTGGGCACTTGTAATCCCAGCTACTTGGGAGGCTGAGGCATGAGAATCTCTTGAACCCGGGAGGCAGAGGTTGCAGTGAGCCGAGATGGTGCCACTGCAATCTAGCCTGGGCGACAGAGCTAGATTCTATCTCTAAATAAATAAATAAAGTATATATATATAATTTAGTATATCTGTGATAGATGTAACTATACAAAAACTACTTTGATGTACTGTCACATAAACTTGCAAATGAATGTTAAATAATAATATTTGTTTAAATAACCTATATATATACTGAAGAATTTCAGAAATTTCACGTGATGCTATCTAGAGTTGCTAAACTCATCATCAGAAGATGTCATTAATATTAAAGGTACACTACAGAGTGTATATTTTTTGATTGTACTGCATATTCAGATAGCGAGGCATGGGAATATTTTGGCTAGTTTTACACATGATTTACCCATTCAATGCTCCTGTTCAGTCAGCAGTTTTATTTACTTATTCCTTTTTTTCTTTTTGAAGACAGGGTCTTGCTCTGTCGTCCAGGCTGGAGTGCAGTGGCATGATCAAAGCTCACTGTAGCCTCAATCTGCTGAGCTCAATTGATTCTCCTGCCTCAACCTCCCAAGTAGCTGGGATTACAGGTGCACATCACCACGCCTTGCTAGCTTTTTGATTTTTAGTAGAGATGAGGTCTCACTATGTCTTCCAGTTTGGTCTTGAACTTCTGAGCTCAAGTGATCCTACTGCCTCGGCCTTCCAAAGTTCTAGGATTATAGGAGGTAGCCACCACGCCGGGCCTAGTTTATGTATGTATGTATGTATTTATTTATTTAGAGACAGGATCTCACTCTGTCACCCAGACAGGAGTGCAATGATGCAGTCATGGCTCACTGCAGCTGCAGCAACCTCTTGGGCTCAGGTGATCCTCCCACCTCAGCCTCCTGAGCAGCCAGGACTACAGGCATATGCCACCATGCCCAGCAAGTTTTGGTATTTTTTGTAAAGCTGGGATCTCTCTATGTGGTCCAGGTTGGTCTCCTGGGCTCAAGCGATCCTCCTGCCTTGGCCTCCCAAAGTACTAGGATTATAGGCATGAACCACTATACCCGGCTCCAGTCAATAGTTTTAAAACAGCAGGAAAACTACTATAGGTAAAATGCTAGAGCCACTGTAGAAGATAGTGAGACCATTCTTCAAAAAATTAAACATAGAATTACCATATGATTCAGCAATTCCACTTCTAGGTATATGCTCAAAATAATCGAAAGCAGGGATTCCAACAGGCTTGTTTTAAAACATTTTGTGGCTGGAGCCATGGCTCATGCCTGTGATCCTAGCACTTTGGGAGGCCGAGGCAGGCAGATAACCTGAGGTCAGGAGTTCGAGACCAGCCTGGCCAACATGGTGAAACCCCATCTCTACTAAAAATACAAAAATTAGCCGGGCATGATGGCACATGTCTGTAATCCCTGCTACTTGGGAGGCTGAGAAGGAGAATCACTTGAATGCAGGAGACAGAGGTTGCAGCAAGCCAGATCACACCAGTGCACTCCAGCCTGGGCAACAGAGCAAGACTCCATCTCAAAATAAATAAATAAGTAAATAAACAAATATGTTTACTCAGATTTACTACAGTCTTAATATTAGTCTGCATTTCATGTAATTTAGTAGCATATCAAGGTCATTTTAAATGCCCTAAGTAGCTTCAGCATGGTGACAGTATTGACTTTTTCATTTATGAGAATTATAGGTTGTAAACTTTATAAGTTAAAATCAGTAAAGAAAAACTTTGTTTTGATTGCATCAAAACACTTATTCTTGACCTTACTTTTAGAGCTATGATTCAGCATCATTTTTCAGAGCTATTTTACTTTTGCAATTTAGTTGACAGTGTTCCTACCAATGAAACTTAAATAAGTGAATTAAGTAATTAAGTAAAGTGAATGTTCCCACACTGAGTAAATGCTAACTTATGCTTTCCTTCCTTTTATTTATCCTCACCATTTTTCCATTAGGAGTTTAAAAACTGCATCTAACAACATTAAAAAATGTAGCACAGAGGCTGGGTGCAGTGGCTTATGCCTGTAATCCTAGCACTTTGGGAGGCTGAGATGGGAGGGGGTGGTTTGAGGCCAGGAGTTTAAGACCAGCCAGAGCAACATAGCGAGATCCTGTCTATAAATTTAAAAAAAAAAAATTATCCAGGCATTGTGGTATGTGCTATAGTCCCAGCTGCCTGGGAGGCTGAGGCAGGAGGATTGTTTGAGCCTAGGAGTTCCAGGCTGCAGTGAGCTACGATTGCACCACTGCACTCCAGCCTGGGTGACAGACTAAGGCCCCCCCATCTGTGAAATATATATATATATATATATATATAACACAGCATTTTATATATATATAATTAGCAGACCAATCCAGTTCCACTGCCTATTCTTACCACATTCCTCTACCTTCCTCTCCTCCTCACTGTATCTTTATTATTCATCCTCGTTGATCTTCAATGTCAGATGAACCAAACTGAAATAGACTTGCAGGATGTTTAATTATTTATTTTTGATATATATATATATATAAACACAACATACCAGAGTTGGGACTGCATCCCAAGAGCAGGCCAGAATGCTATTTGGCAATATTGAAGAATCAGAAGTAGATGTGTATTTAAGTTAATAACTTCAAATAGTTGTTATTTATTTATTCAACAGTCATAACAGCATCATCATACTTTATACCCTTTTGATACTTAGTAGTTGGCAAAGCTTTTTCTTTTTTTTTTTTTTTTTTTGAGACGGAGTCTCGCTCTGTCGCCCAGGCTGGAGTGCAGTGGCCGGATCTCAGCTCACTGCAAGCTCCGCCTCCCAGGTTCACGCCATTCTCCTGGCTCAGCCTCCTGAGTAGCTGGGACTACAGGCGCCTGCCACCTCGCCGGCTAGTTTTTGTTTTTTTTTTTTTTTTTTTTTTTTTTTTTTTTTTTGAGACGGAGTCTCGCTCTGTCGCCCAGGCTGGAGTGCAGTGGCCAGATCTCAGCTCACTGCAAGCTCCGCCTCCCGGGTTTATGCCATTCTCTCGCCTCAGCCTCCCGAGTAGCTGGGACTACAGGCGCCCGCCACATCGCCCGGCTAATTTTTTGTATTTTTTTAGTAGAGACGGGGTTTCACCGTGTTAGCCAGGATGGTCTCGATCTCCTGACCTCGTGATCCACCCGTCTCGGCCTCCCAAAGTGCTGGGATTACAGGCTTGAGCCACCGCGCCCGGCCAAAGCTTTTTCATTCACATATATTTTATTTGCTACTCAAAGAATCCTTTAATATTCCCATTTTATATTTGAAAAACTGAGTCTTCTGGGAGTAAATGACTTGAAAAGGTCACGTTAAGCAGTGAAGCTAAAGTTCAACGATCTGCCTCCAAATGTATCACCTTTATAGTCTGCATGACTCTTTCTGGTAGTCAGATCACACTGACCCACAAAGCATTGCTTTTAGAAAAGGGACGTTCCTCTGTTCAGCAGAGCTTCCTTCTCAACAAGGATGGTGAGAAAGACTATTGGGAAACTTCCATCTTTTTTTGGAGAGGGGATGGGGTCTCACTCTCTTGCCCAGGCTGAAGTGCAGGGGTGTGATCATAGCTCACTGCAGCCTTGGTTTCCCAGGATCAAGGGATTCTCTTGCCTCAGCCTCACAGACATGTGCCACCATACCCATCTAATTTTTTATTTTTTGTGTAGATGGGGTCTTGCTATGTTGCCCAGGCTGGTCTCAAACTCCTGAGCTCAAGCAATCTTTCTTGGCTTCCCAAAGTGCTGGGATTAGAGGCATGAGCCATGGCTCCTGGTGAAACTTCCTTCTTAATCTAACAAGAAAATGATGTTTGATGTGTAACAGAGAAGATTTTCTTTTCTCTTAGCGAGCAGAAGTGTGTGGAATCCATACTGGCCCTTTAGAAGACTCTCTGTTTTTGAATCACAGTGAAAGGCTTTGCCATGGGCAAGATCGCAAAGTTGTCTTGCAAAAAGGCCCACCGGAAATAAAAATTGCAGATATGCCTTTGCATTCGCCTCTCTCCAGATACCAAAGCACTGTGATTTCCCATGGCTTCAGGAGGCGACTGGTCTGATGAAAGAAGAATAAAATAATAAAGTGTTTCAATCTCTGCTCTCTTACTGTCTCTGATAAATGTTTAAGTTTGTTGTAAATTTGTATTTCACCTGCAAGTTCAATTTGTTTAAAGGTCTTAAGTCAGTTGTATAATTTATAGATTATACAAGCTTTAGCAAGGAAACAGACTCTGAGATAATCTGAGAGGAAGTGGAGGAAGAAGGAAAACTGCCTTGCTCACATTCATTTCACACTAAGTACATAAGAATCAGCAGACCAATCCAGTTCCACTGCCTAATCTTACCACATTCCTCTACCTTTCTCTCCTCTTCACTGTATCTTTATTATTCATCCTCATTGATCTTCAATGTCAGATGAACCAAACTGAAATAGACTTGCAGGATGTTTAATTAATTTATTTATTTTTGATACAGAGTCTCGCTCTGTTGCCCAGTGGCTCACTGCAACCTCTGCATCCCGAGTAGCTGGGTCTATAAGTGCACAAGACAGGAGGAAAGAGAGCATGCCTGGCTAATTTTTTATTTTTTTGTAGAGATGGGGTTTCATCATGTTCCTCAGGCTGGTCTCAAACTCCTGAGCTCAAGTGATCCACCCACCTAAACCTCCCAAAGTGTTGGGATTATAGGTGTGAGCCACCGCGCCTGGCAGGATTTGGAAATATTTTTGCTACTTGCTGATTCCACCTAACCTCCTCTTTTCTGACTACTCCTCCAACACACATATACCTAAGATTCTGGATACTGGTAATTAATCACCATGGTAATTAGAAGTGTTTGGCAGAAAACTCTTTGATGCATCAAACAATTTTAGTGAGAGTGTAGCAGGACGACCCACAGACAAAACTCCTCAGACACCGAATTAAAGAAGGAAGAGGTTTTTGTATTCAGCCGGGAGCATCAGCAGACTAGCATCTTAAGAGCCGAGCTCCCCGAAAAAGAAATTCTTGGCCTTTTTAAAGGCTTACAACTTTAAGGGGTCCACGTGAAAGAGTCGTAATAGATCGAGCAAGCGTGGGAAACGTGACTAGGGGCTACATGCATCAGCTAACAGAACAAAAAGTTTTACAATGCTTTTTTCATACAGTGTCTGGAATTTACAGATAACACAAGTAGTTTAGGTCAGGGGTTGATGTTATTATTACTACTTTTTTTAACCGCTAGGGCCGGGTGGTGGTGCCAAGGTTGTCTGGCTATTTATCTTATTTTTGTTTCTTTCTAACTTTTTTCTTTCTCTCTTTCCTCCTGTCTTGTGAACTACGCAAGGTAGAGGGAGGAGGGCAGCAGGAGTAGTAGTGGTCTCCTTCCTTAAGAGAGATGTATTTTCTATATTGGTTTGGAGTATCCAAGTGCCAATTTCCTACAGCAAATAATTTATTCACATAATTTGGCTACACAACAACTACCATATGTAAAGTGATGCAGCCACTGTAAAAGACAGCCTGGTAGTTCCTCAAAAAATTAAACGTAGAATTACCATATGATTCAGCAGTTCCACTTCTCAGAATATACTCAAAAGAATTGACACCAAGAATGTGAACAGATATTTGTACACCAGTGTTCATAGCAGCATTATTCACAAGAGCAAAAATGTAGAAACAACCCAAATGTTCATCAGCTGATGAATGGATAAACAAAATGTGGTATACACCTACAATGGAATATTATTTACCCACAAAAAGGAGTGATATTCTGATACATGCTACAACATGGAGGAACATTAAAACATCATACTAAATGAAAAAACCCAGACACAAAAGAATAAATATTGTGTGGATTCCTCTTATGTGAGATCCTAAAATAGTCACCTTCATAAAGAAAGAAAGAATAGCTGGGTGCGGTGGCTCACACCTGTAATCCTAGCACCTTTGGGAGGCCGAGGTGGGTGGATCACTGAGGTTGGGAGTTCAAGACCAGCCTGACCAACATGGAGAAATCCCATCTCTACTAAAAATACAAAATTAGGCCGGGCGCTGTGGCTCAAGCCTATAATTCCAGCACTTTGGGAGGCCGAGATGTGTGGATCACGAGGTCAGGAGATCAAGACCATCCTAACACGGTGAAACCCCATCTCTACTAAAAAATACAAAAAACTAGCTGGGCGAGGTGGCGGGCGCCTGTAGTCCCAGCTACTCGGGAGGCTGAGGCAGGAGAATGGCGTGAACCCAGGAGGCGGAGCTTGCAGTGAGCTGAGATCCGGCCACTGCACTCCAGCCTGGGAGACAGAGCGAGACTCCATCTCAAAATAAATAAATAAATAAATAAAAAATAAAAATAGAAAATTAGCCAGGTGTGGTGGCACATGCCTGTAATCCCATCTACTCAGGAGACTGAGACAGGAGAATTGCTTGAACCCGGGAGGTGGAGGCTGTGGTGAGCCGAGATCGTGCCATTGCACTACAACCTGGGCAACAACAGCAAAACTCTGTCAAGAAAAAAAGGAAGGAAGGACGGAAGGAAGGAAGGACGGAAGGAAGGAAGGACGGAAGGAAGGAAGGAAGGAAGGAAGGAAGGAAGGAAGGAGAAAAAGAAAAAGAAAGAAAAGAAAAAGAATAGTGGTTACCAGGGTCTGTGGGGGAGGAGGGAATGGGAAGTTATCATTTAATATGTACAGAATTTCAGATTGGCATGATGGAAAAATTCTAGAGATGGATGGTTGCCTAAGGTGAATGTACTTAATGCCACTAAATAGGATATTCAAAAAGGGCTAGCCAAGTACAGTGATGTGGGCTTGTAGTCCCAGCTATTGCAGATGCTGATGTGGGAGGATTGCTTGAGCCCATTAGTTAGAGACCAGCCTGAGCAACAGAGCAAAACTTTTGTTTTATTTTATTTTATTTTATTTCATTTGTTTTTGTTTCTTTTTTGAGACGGAGTCTCGCTCTGTCGCCCAAGCTGGAGTGCGGTGGCATGATCTCAGCTCATTGCAGCCTCCACCTCCCAGGTTCAAGCGATTCTCCTGCCTCAGCCTCCCAAGTAGCTGGGACTACAGGCGTGCGCCAGGACACCTGGTTACATTTTTGTGTTTTTAGTAGAGACGGGGTTTTACCGTGTTAGCCGGGATGGTCTCCATCTCCTGACCTCGTGATCTGCCTGCCTCGGCCTCCCAAAGTGCTGGGATTACAGGCGTGAGCCACCGCGGCCCAGCCAAGCACAGCTATTTTTAAAGTGACAAATGCTCGGTATGCCGTCTTCATATCGCGTGGCACATATAAATTCTGTTTAACTTAGGCCAGGCGCTTTGTAGCATATCAAAGATAACCGAGATGGCAGCCTTGGATAAAAAGCAGCTCAGACTTGAGGTTCTTGGCATATTCTCACCAAAAAAGCTATTTAGTAATATAGCTGGGACTACAGACTCATACCACCATACCCAGCTAAGTTTTTTGTATTTTTAGTAGAGACTGGATTTCACCGTGTTGACCAGACTGGTCTTGAACCCTTGAGCTGAGGCAATCCACCCACCTCGGCCTCCTAAAGTGCTGGGATTACAGGCACGAGCCACTGCGCCCAGCCAGTAATACATTTTTTTTAAATGTTAGGTTATTTGTTTTACTTATTTGTTTATGTATTTATTTATTTTGAGACGGAGTCTCGCTCTGTCACCCAGGCTGGAGTGTGATGGTGCGATCTCGGCTCACTGCAACCTCCGCCTCCCAGGTTCAAGCAATGCTCTGCCTCAGCCTCCCGAGCTGGGTCTACAGGCACCTGCCACCACGCCCGGCTAAATTTTGTATTTTTAGTCGAGATGGGGTTTCACCACGTTGGCCAGGCTGGTCTTGAACTCCTGACCTCAGCTGATCCTCCCGCTTCGGCCTCCCAGAGTGTTGGGATTACAGGCGTAAGCCACAATGCCCAGCCTTTTTGTTTTATTTTCCTAAAGACAAATTATTGCTATGTTGCACAGGCTGGAGTGCAGTGGCTATTCACAGGTGAAAACATAGCATACTGCAGCTTTTCTAAAAAACAATATTGCCTGGTACGGTGGCTCATGCCTGTAATCCCAGCACTGTGGGAGGCCGAGGTGGGCAGATTACGACGTCAGGAGTCGAGACCATCCTGGCTAACACGGTGAAACCCCATCTCTACTAAAAATACAAAAAATTAGCCGAGCATGGTGGCGGGCACCTGTAGTCCCAGCTACTCGGGAGGCTGAGACAGGAGAACTGCTTGAACCCGGGAGGCAGAGGTTGCAGTGAGCCGAAATCAGGCCATTGCACTCCAGCCTGGGCGACAGAGGAAGGCCTCATCTCAAAACAAAAACAATATTTTAAGATTTAAATATGTACATTTTTTAGACAGAATGCTATTGCGCACTTAGTATACTACAGTATAGCATAACTGTAATTTTTTTTTTTTTTTTTTTGAGATGGAGTCTCACTCTCTCACCCAGGCTGGAGTGCAGTGGCGCCACCTAGGCTCAATGCAGCCTCCGCCTCCCAGGTTCAAGCAATTCTCCTGCCTCAGCCTGCTGAGTAGCTGGGATTACAGGCGCGTGCCACCAAGCCCGGCTAATTTTGGTATTTTTAGTAGAGATGAGGTTTCACCATGTTGGTCGGGCTGGTCTCGAACCCCTAACCTCATGATCTGCCCGCCTTGGCCTCTCAAAGTGCTGGGATTACAGGCGTGACCCATCGCGCCCAGCTGTAAATGTAACTTTTACATGCATTTGGAAACCAACAAAAATTTGTGTGATTCACTTTATTGCAATACCTGCTTTATTGCAATTCTTCCAGTGAAGGAAATTAAAAGTACTACTCCAGGGAATACACGAATGTTAAGTGACACAGCCATGTTGCTGATATGGGGAAAGTTTTAGTGGTCTTCACAGAAGATCAAGCCAGCCACAAAATTCCCTTAAGCCAAAGCCTAATTCAGAGCACTTCCAGTGGTCTGGAACTGAACGTGCAATATCTCCCTCCCTGCATTTCTGGGTTAAATTACATTTAGTCAGGATGTATAAGGTATAAGTCACATCCTGACTAAATGTGATTTAACCCAGGAATGCAGGGTTAGATTAATATCCAAGAATCAGTTAATGTAACACTCTATATCAAAAGAATAAAACACAAAAGCCACATGATCTCAGTAGACACTAAACAAGTGTGTAACAAAATCTAACACTCCTTCATGATAAAAACTAGGAATCAAAGGAAACTTCCTCAACCTGATAAAGCTCATCCATGAAAAACCCACAGCAAAAAAATTAAAAACAAACAAAACAAAACAAAAAACCCACAGCTAATATTATAACTAATGGTGAAGAAAGACTGGATCACTTCCTCCTAAGATCAGGAACGAGAGAGATGCCTGCTCTCACCAATTCTATGTGTTATAGACTCAACTTCTTAAACCTCATGAGCCAACCTCTGCTAGCTTCAGACTATTCTTCTGCAGCTTCCTCACCTCTCAGCTTGCTCTGGATTAGGCATTGGCTTGAGAGAATTTTGTGGCTGGTTTGACCTTCTATATGGATCACTAAAACTTTCCCCATGTCAGCAATATGACTGTTTGACTTATTAATATCATTCATGTATTCCCTGGAATAGCACTTTTAATTTCCTTCAAGAAAATTCAAAACCTGGCTGTTTGATGCAAGAGGCTTTCTTTTGGCCTATCTTGGCTTTCAACATTTCTTCACTAAGCTTAACCATTTCTAGCTTTCAGTTTTGGTACGGTTTCAATGTATGTTCCTGTCCAAATCTCATGTTGAAATGAAATCCCAAGTCTAGGAGGTGGGGCCTGATGGGAGGTGTGTGGATCGTGGAGGCAGATCCCTCATGAATGGCTTGGGCCATCCCCTTGGCGATGAGTGAGCGTTCACTCTGAGTTCACATGAGATGTGGTCCTTTCAGCTTGTAGCACTTCCCCTCACCCGACTCTCTCTTGCCCCTGCTTTTGCCTTGTGATGTGCCTGCTCCCACTTTGCCTTCCATCATGAGTAAAAGCTCCCTGAGGCCTCCCTTCTGGGGGGAACAAAACAAGCCATTGCCCCAAGCAGTGGTGGCTCCACGCTTCTACAGCCTGCACAACCATTAGCCTATTTAACCTCTTTTCTTTATAAATTACCCAGTCTCAGGTATTCCTTTATAGCAAAGCGAGAACCAACTAATACAGATTTAAAGTGGGAGACTTTCTCTTGAACACTTAGAAGCCATCGTAGGGTTATTAATTGGACTAATTTCAATATTGTTGTGTCTCAGGGAATAGGGAAGTCTAAGGAGAGGCACAGAAATAGGGGAATGGCCAGTAAGTGGAGCAGTCAGAACACACACCACATTTATCTATTATGTTTCTGTCTTCTACGGGTGCAGCTTATGGTGCCCCAAACAATTCCAATAGTAACTTCAAAGATCACTGATCACAGATCACTACAATAGATATAATAATAATGAAAAAGCTTGAAAAATTGTTAGAATTTCCAAAATGTGACACAGAAACATGAAGTGAGTGGAGTGCATGGTGTTAGAAAAATGGCACCAGTGACTTAACGGGGCTGCCACAAATCTTCAATGTGTAAAAAACACAGTGTCTGCAAAACACAAGAAAATGAGGTATGCGGTGGTTCTGGTTCTAAGGGTTATAAGATGGGAACTCTCCCGGCACGTAGAAATATCCCGCCGTGGGTGAAAGTTCCCGAAGACCTGAAAGATCCAGAGGTGTTCCAGGTCCAAACGCGGCTGCTGAAAGCCATGTTCGGCCCGGACGGATCTCGAATCCCTTACATCGAGCAGGTGAGCAAGGCCATGCTCGAGCTGAAGGCCCTGGAGTCTTCAGACCTCACCGAGGTTGTGGTTTACGGTGCCTATTTGTACAAGCTCCGGACCAAGTGGATGCTCCAGTCCATGGCTGAGTGGCACCGCCAGTGCCAGGAGCGAGGGATGCTCAAACTTGCGGAAGCCATGACTGCCCTCGAACTAGGCCCTTGGATGAAGTGAACGAGCTTCCAGCCAATGCAATGAAGGCCAGGGTGCAGAGATTAGGTTGTGGCCAGAGCTGGAGTGATTCCTTCAGCTTGGTTTAAAATCTGCTCCAGCCTAAAGAGTTAAGGGAAAACCGTCTGTTTAGGGGTCTCTGCCCTTAGCTCTGAGTCTTGTTATGAATATCTCTTTGATGGTTGCCAATAAAAAAAAATGGGTTTTTTTTTTCATTTTTTCTCATTTTAAAAAACAAGAGTCCTTTGTAGTGACATGGATGCAGCTGGAAACCATCATTCTCAGCAAACTATCACAAGAACAGAAAACCAAACACCACATGTTCTCACTCATAGGTGGGAATTGAACAATGACATCACTTGGACTCGGGAAGGGGAACATCACACATCGGGGCCTATCATGGGGAGGGGGGAGGGGGGAGGGGGGAGGGATTGCATTGGGAGTTATACCTGATGTAAATGACGAGTTGATGGGTGCTGACAAGTTGATGGGTGCAGCACACCAACACGGCACAAGCATACATATGTAACAAACCTGCATGTTGTGCACATGTACCCTAGAACTTAAAGTATAATAAAAAGTCAAAAAAAAAATAAGAATAAAGTTTTAAATAAGTTGATAGTTAAAAAAGAAAGAAAGAAAGAAAATGAGGTATGCTTGTGATTCTTTTTATATGCTGCTGGATATGATTTGATATTATTTTGCTGAGGATTTTTACATCCATATTCAAAAGGGATATTGCTCTGTGCAGCTTTGCTGTCACAGTAATACTGGCTCCATAGAATGAATTGGGAAATATCCTTCCTATTTTTTGAAACAATGTGAAAAGAATTGGTATAAAGTCTTCTTTAAATGTTTGATAGAATTGACTAGTGAAACAGACCGGCCACGGGGGCTCACGCCTGTAATCCCAGCACTTTGGGAGGCCGAGGCGGGCGGATCACAAGGTGAGGAGATCGAGACCATCCTGGCTAACACGGTGAAACCCCGTTTCTACTAAAAATACAAAAAAATTAGCCGGGCGTGGTGGCGGCGCCTGTGGTCCCAGGTACTCAGGAGGCTGAGGCAGGAGAATGGCATAAACCCAGGAGGCGGAGCTTGCAGTGAGCTGAGATC
This sequence comes from Trachypithecus francoisi, assembly GCF_009764315.1. Lineage (NCBI taxonomy): Eukaryota > Metazoa > Chordata > Mammalia > Primates > Cercopithecidae > Trachypithecus > Trachypithecus francoisi. Next base: position 165,654,980 of record NW_022681465.1, on the reverse strand, counting down.
GTGCCACTGCACTCCAGCCTGGGCGACAGAGCAAGACTCGGTCTCAAAAAAAAAAAAAGGAATTGACCAGTGAAGCAATCTGTAGCCTGGGCTTTTCTTTGCAGTTAGGTTTTGGGTTGTTTATTCAATCTTTTTACTTGTAATAAGTCTATTCAGTTTGTCTTTTTTTTTTTCCTTGAGTTTTTGTTATTGATAATATTAAAAATAATGTTGAATTAATATGAATAATAGTTGAGGCCGGGCGCGGTGGCTCAAGCCTGTAATCCCAGCACTTTGGGAGGCCGAGACAGGCGGATCACGAGGTCAGGAGATCAAGACCATTCTGGCTAACACGGTGAAACCCCGTCTCTACTAAAAAATACAAAAAACTAGCCGGGCGTGGTGGCGGGCGCCTGTAGTCCCAGCTACTCGGGAGGCTGAGGCAGGAGAATGGCGGAAACCGGGAGGCGGAGCTTGCAGTGAGCTGAGATCCGGCCACTGCACTCCAGCCAGGGGGACAGAGCGAGACTCCGTCTCAAAAAAAAAAAAAAAAAAAAAAAGAAATACTGACATCCTGTGAAGACAGCCCTCTGACTAGAAATGGGAGAGGAGAAGCCCTGTGTTCAAGTTCATCTAGATATTCATGTTCTCTAGAGTGTGCGGTTGGATTTGTTACAGAAGTACCAGAACCGCGCCCTGTAGCCTTTTCGTCCAAACAACCTTGACCTGTTTTAGCCTAGCCTTCGTGTTTGCGTGCGGCGGCTGCCGCAGCTCTAATACTTTCAGAGGCCCTCAAAATCACAAACTATGCTCAACTCACTCTCTACAGTTCTCATAACTTCCAAAATCTATTTTCTTCCTCACATCTGACGCATATATTTTCTGCTCCCCGGCTCCTTCAGCTGTACTCACTCTTTGTTGAGTCTCCCACAATTACCATTGTTCCTGGCCCAGACTTCCATCCGGCCTCCCATATTATTCCTGATACCACACCTGACCCCCATGACTGTATCTCTCTGATCCACCTGGCATTCACTCCATTTCCCCATATTTCCTTCTTTCCTGTTCCTCACCCTGATCACACTTGGTTTATCGATGGCAGTTCCACCAGGCCTAATCGCCGCTCACCAGCAAAGGCAGGCTATGCTATAGTATCTTCCACGTCTATCCTTGAGGCTACCACTCTGCCCGCCTCCACTACCTCTCAGCAAGCCGAACTCATTGCCTCATTCTTGCAAAAGGACTGCGTGTCAATATTTATATTGACTATCTTTTTGGACTCAGCCCACTTGCACCCAAGGGAAATAAACAGCTCTGTTGCTCAAACAAAGCCTGTTGGTGGACTCTCTTCACACAGACTCGTGTAACATAGAGAACATAAGTACAGACCAAAGAATTAGGAGAAATACTAGACTAATTCTGTCTTCTTATTTGGCAAGTACTGAAACCTAAGTAAAGGTATATGAGAAAAGATAAACAGTGAGCTATAATTTACATAACTATGCCATTCTATCACCCAATTCAGTCCAAGACTTGAGAAATAACCGGGAGTACCTCATAGAGGAGTTATTTTATACATCACATGTAAGGAACAAAAAGCTGGTAGTCCTGAATTTCTAAAAGCTATTTAGGATACGTAGATTTTTACTTCCTATAATCCCCTAACACTACCTTACCACTAAAATATGCCAGAGCCAATTAACCCACTTCTCTTTAAGAGGAAGCATTATCAGCACTCCGTCGTGTCTATTAAGAATCTTTCCGGCCGGCGCGGTGGCTCAAGTCTGTAATCCCAGCACTTTGGGAGGCCGAGACGGGCGGATCACGAGGTCAGGAGATCGAGACCATCCTGGCTAACACGGTGAACCCCGTCTCTACTAAAATACAAAAAACTAGCCGGGCGAGGTGGCGGGCGCCTGTAGTCCCAGCTACTCGGGAGGCTGAGGCAGGAGAATGGCGTGAACCCGGGAGGCGGAGCTTGCAGTGAGCTGAGATCCGGCCACCGCACTCCAGCCTGGGTGACAGAGCAAGACTCCGTCTCAAAAAAAAAAAAAAAAAAAAAAAAAGAATGTTTCCAGGGCCAGGCCCGGTGGCTCACACCTGTAATCCCAGCACTTTGGGAGGCCGAGGCAGGCGGATCACCTGAGGTCGGGAGTTTGAGACCAGCCTGACCAACATGGAGAAACCCTGTCTACTAAAATACAAAATTAGCCGGGCATGGTGTCGCATGCCTGTAATCCCAGCTACTTGGGAGGCTGAGGCAGGATAATTGATTGAACCCAGGAGGCGGAGGTTGCAGTGAGCCAAAATCTGTACCATTGCTCTCCAGCCTAGTCAAGGAGGGGAAACTCCATCTCAAAAAAAAGAATATTTCCATTATTTTATCTTCCACTGAAAACAAAGGTAAATTTAGCTGGTGATGGGATAATTTCCAGCAAGGCCTTTGAGTAAAATTTCGAGGTATTTCTTATGTTTATACCACTCAACTAGAATTCAAAATCCAAGGTAATTACTGAGACCAAATAAATTTCCTAGGAATGAGGAATGGGAATGTTGCAGGACATCCTGAAGGGGCTACACCCTCTATGAACAGATATCTTGCACTCCAGGAGCTCTTTAACATGATTTACTGATAGAAGCCTGCCTTTCAGAAAACATCTTTTTCTTCTTTTTAGAATGTGGGAACATGTGTGTGATAGAACACTGAGTAAGTTGAGATTTACCTAGTTTTGTGGACAAAAATAACGTATATGACCAGAAAACAAAGTCAGTGCATCCAAATATTTCCAGTATTATTTCTGCATGGTGGAGTTATGGATGATTCTTATTTATATCCTTATACATTTAAAAAGTATCAACAGCATGGCTGGGCTGGGCAATAGTTCACACCTGTAATCCCAATACTTTGGGAGACTAAAGCAAGGGGATTGCTCGAGCCCAGGAGCTCGAGATTAACCTGGGTAACATAACAAAACTCTGGCTCTACAACAAATACAAAAATTAACTGGGTGTAGTGGTGCACTCCTGTCATCCCAGCTACTCCAGAGGCTGCGGTGGGAGGATCACTAAAGCCTGAGAGGTCGAGGCTACAGTGAGCCGTGATTGCACCACCGCACTCCAGCCTGGGTGACAGAGTAAGTCCTTGTCTCAAAAAAAAAAGAAAAAATGAGGAAAGGAAGGAAGGAAAGAAGGAAGGAAGGAAGGAAGGAAGGAAGGAAGGAAGGCAGGAAGGGAGGGAGGGAGGGAGGGAGGGAGGGAAAAGAAAAAGAAAAGAATATCTACAGCAGATGTATTTCATCAGAAAAGAAGGAACAATTTTTGCTTTGCACACACTGCTCCTCATGTGGAAGCACTCTCCCTCTGTTCTGTCAGAGTTTCAAATCCAAGATAAATGTCAAGTCTTCTGCGAAATCTGTTTCCTCGTCTATTTTCTCCTTCACCTGACTTTTCCACCCTGGTTTTTCCAAATTCATTATTTGCCTAATGCTTCTGCTTTCTGACCAGAAGAGGTCGGTGTTGCGTCGCTTAAGAAAAAACAAAGCCTTTCTGATAAATTGTTTTGGGGTTGTTTGTCTTGTTTTGCTCTTTTGTACTAAGGGAAAACTTTTTCTTTAGAAATATGATATTATATTTCCTAGAGATATTATGATATTATAGAAGTTATACATAAACATCTATCACTAACAAGATTTCAAATGGAATATTTTATCAACAAATGGAAACTTACACACTTTGGACTATTCTCATTAGTACCTAGCACTTTACTGAGCCACAGAGAATTTTATCTGATATGTAAAAATTTGAAAGTAGAAAAAGAGAAAACAAGAGAGAATACGTTTAAACAGGAAAACCAAACTTTTCCAGGGACAAACTAAAAACCATTAGTACAGTACTTCAAAGCATCAACTTGGGAGTTAGACCAACTAGGATTTGAGGGTTTTTTGTGTTTGTTGTTTTTGTTTGTTTGTTTGTTTTTCAGAGGGAATCTTGCTCTGTCAGCCAGGCTGGACTGCAGTAGTGCGATCTCAGCTCACTGCAACCTCTGCCTCCCGGGTTCAGGTGATTCTCCTCCCTCAGTCTCCCAAGTAGCTGAGTTTACAGGTGTGCACCACCATGCCCAGCTAATTTATTTTGTATTTTCAGTAGAGACAGGGTTTCACCATGTTGACCAGGCTGGTCTCAAACTCCTGGCCTCAGATGATCTGCCTGCCTTGGCCTCCCAAAGTGTTAGGATTGCAGGCGTGAGCCACCACACCAGGCCAGTATTTGAGTTTTCACTCCATCACTTACTGTGCAACTTTAAGCATGCTCCATACACCACATGCCTCATCCTCAGTTTCTCATCTTGAAAATGGGGATACTGATAGCCAATTCACAATATTGTTTTTATTTTGTGGTGGTGATGGTGCGTTTTCTGTTTTGTTTTGTTTATTTGAGACAGGGTCTCACTCTGTCCCCCAGGTCGGAGTACAGTGGTGCGATCTGAGCTCACTGCAACCTCCAAGCAGTGACTACAGGCACACATCACCACACCTAGCATAGCTGTCCCTTCTTTAACTTTCATTGTGGGAACTACTCTCTTGGCACCAAGTGTCTTATAATAACCTCTTTGTTCATCCCCTGCCTCCTCTCTCACCTTTCCCATAAATAAATTGGGACAGTTCTGTTAATTCTGTATGCTGCTACTAGAATGATGTAGCCATCTGTGGGCCCTTCATCTTCCTGTTCAAAAGCCATTCATAGGCCGGGCGCAGTGGCTCATGCCTGTAATCCCAGGACTTTGGGAGGCCGACTTGGATGGATCACTTGAGGTCAGGAGTTTGAAACCAGCTTGGCCAACATGGTGAAACCCCATCTCTATTAAAAATACAAAAAATTAGCGGGGCGTGGTGGCACAGACTTGTGGTCCCAGCTACTCGGGAGGCTGGGGCGCGAGAATTGCTTGAACTCGGGAGATGGAGGTTGCAGTGAGCCGAGATTGCCACTGCACTCCAGCTTGGGTGACAGAAGAAGACTGTCAAAAAAAAAAAAAGCCATTCATGAAATGTTCTGTGGATGGATGGTGGTGGTGACTCCACAACAATGTGAATATACTTAGTGACACTGAACTGTACACTCAAAAATGGGTAAAATGATACATTTTATGTGATGCATATTTTATTACCAAAACCTCATTAATAATTCAAACGTCCACAACATAATGTTCTATACAGACCATCACCATCCAACTCCAGTCAGTCTTCATTAGTACAGCTGCATCTTACTGTATGATGCCCACCGCCCCCACATACGCTTGCACTCACACTCCTTTCTCAGCAACAACTTCCTTCAAAGTCCTCATACCTAGCCTGTGCTTTGTCTTGGATTTAGCTCTTTTGTTTTTCAGACTTGCTGGATATAACCATATGCTGACCTTCCAGCCATTCAAAGCCCAGTTCAACTGCATTTCCTCCATGAAGTTTTCCCTCTCACATCTGTCATGTTGGAAATAATCCTCTCTTTCGCTGGGCTTCGGTAGTGTTTTCTTTTTTTTTTTTTTTTTTTGAGACGGAGTCTTGCTCTGCCACCCAGGCTGGAGTGCAGTGGCCTGATCTCAGCTCACTGCAAGCTCCGCCTCCTGGGTTTACGCCATTCTCCTGCCTCAGCCTCCCGAGTAGCTGGGACTACAGGCGCCCGCCTCGTCGCCCGGCTAGTTTTTTGTATTTTTAAGTAGAGACGGGGTTTCACCGTATTAGCCAGGATGGTCTCGATCTCCTGACCTCGTGATCCGCCCGTCTCGGCCTCCCAAAGTGCTGGGATTACAGGCTTGAGCCACCGCGCCCGGCCTTCGGTAGTGTTTTCTATCACTATTCTGCCTGTAGAAATCTTCTTAAGGACTGAGACCGTGCCTTAATCCTCTTGGTCTTTCCCCTCACTTTTACCACAGTGCTTCACACCGAGTAGATCTGCAATGACCATTAATTTAACGGCTGATACGAAAGACAAAAATGAGCCCAGAAGCTGATGCTGGGATCCGTGTGGAGCTTTGCATCACCCCTGACTCCAAGGTCCAATCCCCAACCTGTCCACACAGGCATTTAAAGGGCTTTACATGCTTTGGTGTAACATTTCATTTTGATGGATTTTGGAAATGTTCATTTTCCTCTTTCTTCATTTTATTAGTCAGTAAATTCTAAATTATGAAATTGTGGGACCAAAATATAATGGGTTTATAGTCAACATTCCTTAGGTTCCCATGAAAACCTGTAGGAAAGGAATATTCTTTTTTTTTTTTTTTTTTTTTTTTTGAGACAGTGTTTCACTCTGTCAACCAGGCTGGAGTACAGGGCTGGAGTACAGTGGTGCAATCTCAGCTCACTGCAATCTCCACCTCCCAGGCTCACGCGATCCTCCTGCCTCAGCCTCCTGAGTAGCTGGAATTACAGGCGCATGCCACCACCACTCGGCTAATTTTTTGTATTTTTTTAGTAACAATGGAGTTTCACCACATTGGGCATGCTGGTCTCGAACTCCTGACCTCGAGGCCCACCCACCTTGGCCTCTCAAAGTGCTGGGATTACAGGCGTGAGCCACCATGCCCAGCCAGGAAAGGAATATTCTATCTCTCTAACTCCATTTCTTTATTGGGTGTGCTAGCAGCATTTTGCAATTGAATGGCTTAAGGACATAATTTTAAAGATAATGAATTAATCTTGATAAAATTTTAAATATTAAGCACCATTATCTTATTCTTTTTTTTTTTTTTCTCTTTTTTTGGGACGGAGTCTTGCTCTCACCAGACTGGAGTGCTATGGTGCGATCTCGGCTCACTGCAACCTCCGACTCCCTGGTTCAAGCAATTCTCCTGCCTCAGCCTCCCGAATAGCGGGGATTACAGGCATGCGCCACCACACCCAGCTAATTTTTGTATTTTCAGTAGACGGGGGTTCCACCATGTTGGCCAGAATGGTCTTGGTCTCCTGACCTCATGATCTGCCTGCCTCAGCCTCCCAAAGTGCTGGGATTACAGACGTGAGCCACTGCGCAGAGCCTTTCTTTTTTTTTTGTCACCCAGGCAGGAGTGCAGTAGAGCAATCACAGCTCACTGCAGCTTTGACCTCCTGGGCTCAAACTGTCCTCTCACCTCAGTTTCCCAAGTAGCTGGGACAGCAGACACACACCACAACACCTGGCTAATTTTTGTATTTTTTGTAAAGACATGTTTTTGCCATATTTCCCAGGCAGGTCTTGAATTCCTGAGCTCAAGCAATCCACATGCCTCAGTCTCTCGAAGTGCTGCAATTACAGCTGTGAGCCACCGTGCCCAGCCGTTGTCTTCTTAATGAATGATTGCCGAGCAATACTTTATCTTCCAGGAAAATAACCATGGAAGAATGCATGGATGTCCCTTGTGTAACTTTGCCTCCATTGTTGCCAGGAGTTAACATTATGTTAACATCTCCATTATAAAGGTGCATCTTCACCTATAATCCCAGCACTTTGGGAGGCTGAAGTGGGAGAATCTCTTGAGCTCAGAGTTCGAGACCATGCTGGGCAACATGGTGAAACCCCGTCTCTAACCAAAACCAAAACTGGAAAAAAAAAAAAAAAAAAAAACCCGCCCACACAAATTAACTTGGTGTGGTGGCACGCACCTGTACTTCCAGCTACTTGGGAGACTGAGGTAGGAAGATAGCTTGAGCCAAGGAGTTGGAGGCTGCAGTGAGCCATAATTGCACCACTGCACTCCAGCCTGGGTGACAGAGTGAGACACTGTCCCCCAAACTCCTCCCAAAAAACAGATGAATCTTCATTGTAAATGATTTGTCAGTGTTAACAACAAACTCTGGACCTCTTAGCTATTTTTACTAGCTTAGCCATTTTACTTGGCCATTTTATTTTATTTTATTTTATTTTTTTTTTTTTTTTTTTGAGGCGGAGTCTCGCTCTGTCGCCCGGACTGGAGTGCAGTGGCCAGATCTCAGCTCACTGCAAGCTCCGCCTCCTGGGTTTCCGCCATTCTCCTGCCTCAGCCTCCCAAGTAGCTGGGACTACAGGCGCCCGCCACCTCGCCCGGCTAGTTTTTGTATTTTTAGTAGAGACGGGGTTTCACCGTATTAGCCAGGATGGTCTCGATCTCCTGACCTCGTGATCCGCCCGTCTCGGCCTCCCAAAGTGCTGGGATTACAGGCTTGAGCCACCGCGCCCGGCTACTTGGCCATTTTAACTAGGAGAAAAGTTTACTCTTTTTTTCCTTTTTCTTTCTTTAACTTTTTTCTTTTCTTTTCAACTTTTTTTCTTTTTTCTTATTTTTGGAGAAAAGTCTCTTAAAAAACAAGAAAACAAAAACACAAAGAAAGAGCTTTGAACCTACTTGAGGACTGAGCTCCCGGTCTAGTATAAATATACATTTTCTATTTCAGAAAATAGCATTCTTAGACCAGGCACAGTGACTCATGCCTGTAATCCCAGTACTTTGGGAGGCTGAGGTGGGTGGATCTCCTGAGGTCAGGAGTTCGAGACCAGCCTGGCCAACATGGTGAAACCCCATCTCTACTAAAAACACAAAAACTAGCCAAGCGTGGTGGCATGGGCCTGGAATCCCAGCTACTTGGGAGGCTGAGGCAGGAGAATCCCTTGAACCTGGGAGGCAGAGGTTGCAGTGAGCCGAGATTGCGCCATTGCACTCCAGCCTGGGCGACAAAAGCCAAACTCTGTCTTTAAAAAAAAAAAAAAGCCGGGCACGGTGGCTCAAGCCTGTAATCCCAGCACTTTGGGAGGCCGAGACGGGTGGATCACGAGGTCAGGAGATCGAGACCATCCTGGCTAACACGGTGAAACCCCGTCTCTACTGAAAAATACAAAAAAACTAGCCGGGCGAGGTGGCGGGCGCCTGTAGTCCCAGCTACTCGGGAGGCTGAGGCAGGAGAATGGCGGGAACCCGGGAAGCGGAGCTTGCAGTGAGCTGAGATCCGGCCACTGCACTCCAGTCCGGGCGACAGAGCAAGACTCCATCTCAAAAAAAAAAAAAAAAAAAAAAAAAGCAAAAAAAAAAAAAAATAGCCAGGCATGATGGCAGGCCCCTGTAATTCCAGCTACTTGGGAGGCTGAGGCAGGAGAATCGTTTGAACCCAGGACTCGGAGGTTGCAGTGAGCCGAGATCACACCACTGCATCTAGCCTGGGTGATGGAGTGAGACCCTGTCTAAAAAAAAAGAAGTTGCCTTTCCTTTAGGTGGAGGTGGTGCTGCATACCTGTAATCCTCGCTACTCAGGAAGCTGAGGCAGAAGAATTCCTTGAACCCAGGAGGTGGAGGTTGCAGTGAGCCAAGATTGCGCCACTGCATCCCAGCCTAGGTGACAGAGCGAGATCCTGTCTCAATAAATAAATAAATAAATAAATAAAAAGAAATTGCATTTCCTTTTGTTCCTAAGCAGATAGCTACAGATAAAAGGTTAAATCTCTCTGTAGGTAGCTACTCTGTGTTCACCTTCTTTTATGTAAAGTGCTGATTTATGATTTACTTAGAGTGAGATGAATACATAATTGACTATTACCCTCCCTGCTCCTTTTCTCCTGCAACATGTGGACTACCACACACTTCCTCTTTCCCCTCCAGCCCATTTTTCTCCTTTAAATATTGAAGCCCTCAAAATCATCTTTGGAGAAAGGCACAGACCACAGACTGTTTCTGTGATTTCATGTTTATTTCTTCCAGGCCTGTCCTTAACTTTCACAAAATAAATTTCTAAACTGATTGAGACCTGTCTCAGATACTTTTTGTTTACAATAGTCACAGCCACAGCCCACATAGCTGAGGCAGAGTTAAAGAAATTGGATCACGGGTAAATGACTTTCATCTCCTATAAGCAAGGTCGATGATGTTGCTTTTTCACTAGTACAGGCTGCTTATGACCAGTGTTCATTCTGACTGATGAATACTAGTGCTGAACAGTGTGTCAATGATTTTGATTACTGCTCCTTTCTGAAAGCTTTTAGGCCTAGCTTTTGAAACAAAATGATCTAGAAACAGAGAGAAGAATCATTCTCCACGACCAGATACAGAGTGCTGAGTCCTCAGTACTGAACCCAAAGGCTGGTAGGTCATAGAGAGTATATCCTGAGTCAATAGAGGCAACTGTTTTTATTTTTGAAACAGAGTCTCTCTTTGTCGCCCAGGCTGGAGTGCAGTGGCATGATCTCGGCTCACTGCAGCCTCCGCCTCCCAGGTTCAAGCGATTCTCGTGCCTCAGCCCCACAAGTAGCTGTGATTACAGGCGTGCGCCACCACACCCGGCTAATTTTTGTATTTTTAGCAGAAATGGGGTTTCACTATGTTGGCCAGGCTGGTCTCGAATTCCTGGCATCAAATTCTAGCCCTGTCCTCCCAAAGTGCTGGGATTTCAGATGTGAGCCACCATGCCCGGCTGAGGAAACTGTTATATAAATACTTTAAGGTTAGCAAAAAGATTGTTTAGACTTCATGCAAAAGCACTAACCATAAAGAAAAGATTGAAAAGTTGAAGTTCATTGAAATTAAAAATTTATCTTCATCATAAGATTCAATTAAAGGAGTGAAAAAAGGCCATAGACTGATAGAAGACGTGTGAAATACATAAATCTAAAGTCTCCCATTCAGAATACATAAAACACCCCTTTAAATCAATAAGAAAAAATAAACAATCCAATTTTTTTGTTTTTTGGAAATGGGGTCTCACTCTGTTGCCCACGCTGGAGTGCAGTGGCACAATCTTGGCTCACTGCACACTGTTCCTGCCAGGTTCAACCGATTTTCCCATTTCAGCCTCCTGATTAGCTGGGACTACAGGCGTGCGCCACCACGCTCAGCTAATTTTTGTTGTTTTGTTTTGTTTTTTTGAAATGGACTCTCACTCTGTCACCCAGGCTGGAGTGTGCAGTGGCACGATCTCGGCTCACTGCAACCCCTGCCTCGCAGGTTCAAGTGATTTTTCTGCCTCAGCCTCCAGAGTAGCTGGAATTACAGGTGCACACCACCACGTCCGGCCTAATTTTTTTTTATTTTTTATTTTTTATTTTTAGTAGAGACAGAGTTTCACCATGTTGGCCAGGCTTGTCTCGAACGCCTGATCTCAAGTGATCCACCCGCCTCTGTCTCCCAAAGTGCTGGGATTACAAGTGTGAGCCACCACACCTGGCCTAATTTTTGTATTTTTCTGATAGAGATAGGATTTTGCCATGCTGGCCAGGCTCCAATCTTTCAAATGGGAAACAGACAAACAGGCATTTAACAAAAGAGAGCATCCTCTTTGTTCTCTGGCAGTGTGAGGGAAAAGCATGCCTCTTTATTTTCTCTAGGGACTTCTCGTCTCCTAGGGATAGGCCTTGGACAAATCTCTCTCTCACACACACACACACACACACACACACACACACAGACACACACATACACCAAGCACAGATGAGCAATAATTCTCAGCGATGATGAAGTTCAAATCCAAACTAAGAACAACAAACATTTTCCCAAACACAAAAATAATTTTCTAAGATGACTCCTGCACACAATGAAGAAAATAATTTGGGCTCTCCAGATCTTTGCACCAACAAGAAAATTCTTTGAGATGCTTTACTTAGCAAAACAAAACAGCCATTTATACCTAGTCTCTACCATCAGCAGCATGAAGAATTAGCAAAGGCTTTGAAATCAGTTTTCTTTTTTTTTTTTTTTTTTTTTTTGAGATGGAGTCTCGCTCTGTCTCCCGGACTGGAGTGCAGTGGCCGGATCTCAGCTCACTGCAAGCTCCGCCTCCCGGGTTCCCGCCATTCTCCTGCCTCAGCCTCCCGAGTAGCTGGGACTACAGGCGCCCGCCACCTCGCCCGGCTAGGTTTTGTATTTTTTTAGTAGAGACGGGGTTTCACCATTTTGGCCAGGATGGTCTTGATCTCCTGACCTCGTGATCCACCCGTCTCGGACTCCCAAAGTGCTGGGATTACAGGCTTGAGCCACCGCGCCCGGCCTCTTTTTTTTTTTCCTAAAGATCACCAGGAGGAGAAAAATGTACTGTCCTCTGTCTGGAGTGTTTGGAATTTTTTTTTTTTCTCTCTCTCTCCCGCAGACACCCACCCACACCCCCCCCCGACACACCCCCACACACACACTTTTTTCCTTTAATACTTTTTTTCTTTTTGAGATGGAGTCTCACTCTATTACCCAAGCTGGAGTGCAGTGGTGTGATCTCAGCTCACTGCAACCTCCACCTCCCAGGCTCAAGTGATTATTCTGCCTCAGCCTCCTGAGTAGCTGGGACTACAGGCACGTGCCACCACACCTGGCTAATGTTTTTTGATTTTTAGTAGAGATAGGGTTTCACCATGTTAGCAAGGATGGTCTTGAACTCCCGACCTCAGGTGATCCACGCGCCTCGGCCTCCCAAAGTGCTGGGATCATAAGCGTGAGCCACTGTGCCCTGTCTTTTTTTTTTTTTTTTTGAGATGGAGTCTCCTTCTGTCACCCAGGCTGGAGTGCAATGGCATGACCTCGGCTCATTGCAACCTCCATCTCCTGAGCTCAAGCGATTTTCCTGCCTCAGCCTTCTGAATAGCTGGGACTACAGGTGCGTGCCACCATACCCAGCTAATTTTGTGCTTTTAGTAGAAATGGGGTTTTGCTATATTAGGCTGGTCTCGAATTCCTGACCTCAGGTGATCTGCCCACCTTGGCCTTCCAAAGTGCTGGGATTACAGGCATGAGCCACCACGCCTGGCCTCTCTGGCCACTTCTGATCTGTTCTTAGTTACTGTAATTTTGCCACTTCAGAAATGTAATATGAAATCATAAGGCATATAACCTTTGAGACTGGGTTTTCTCACTCAGCATAACGTCCTTTTAATTAATTAATTAATTAATTTTTTGAGACAGAGTCTTGCTTCATTAACCAGGCTGGAGTGCAGTGGCACGATCTCAGCTCACTGCAACCTCTGCATCCCGGCTCAAGCAATTCTCCTGCCTCACCTCTCAAGTAGCGGGGACTACAGGTATGTGCCACAACACTCAGCTAATTTTTTGTATTCTTTTCAGTTGTTTGTTTCCTTTAATTAACATCTAAATAGGTTATACATCTTTTATAATTATAATATGGAAATGTATATGAGCAAAATATATAAATTTTGGGGGAATGCTTAGGGAAGAATGAGGTCAGTCAACTTCATCCAAGGTCTGAAGCACCAGCATCTATGCAACTAGGGCGTGGTCAGAGTTTGGGGACAGAGGTAAATATCTGCAATCCATGCATCCTTTTGATTTCTTCTTTTAGTGCCTGATTAACCATCTGGTGTTGCTGGGCAGTTCTCTTCTCCTTAAATTCTTCTGATTCAATTTTCATTTCATACATCGTCCCACAACTCCTGAAATGTCAGTGACTTTGATAGCTGTAGCTCACGGAAACTTTGAGAATTTGGGTCACTCTGAGCTCCCCCTCAGTCAGGGTGGCAAACACCCAATGATGCAGTGGAAGCCCGCGGATCCCGCGGAGCAGAGGCGCTGCTGCAGCCGGGCTCTGTGCCGCCATGCCCGGCTGACGCGACCCGCTGCCCGAGGTCACTGTATGCCCCTAATTTTTTGTATTTTTAGTAGAGACAGGGTTTCACCATGTTGGCCAGGCTGCTGTCAAACTCCAGGCCTCAAGTAATCCACCCACCTCGGCCTCCCAAAGTGCTGGGATTACAAGTGTGAGCCAGTGCACCTGGCCGTTCTCTCTCTCTCTCTTTCTTTCTTTCTTTTTTTTTTTCTGAAGTCTCGCTCTGTTACCCAGGCTGGAGTGCAGTGGTGCCATCTTGGCTCACTGTAACCTCTGCCTCCCGGGTTCTAGCAATTCTCCTGCCTCAGCCTCCCGAGTAACTGGAACTACAGGCACCCGCCACCAGGCCCCGCTAATTTTTGTATTTTTAGTAGAGACAGGGTTTCAACATGTTGGCCAGGATGGTCTTGGTCTCTTGACCTTACGAACAGTCCGCCTCGGCCTCCCAAAGTGCTAGGATTACAGGCGTGAGCCACTGCGCCCGGCCTTCTTTCTTTCTTTCTTCCTTTGTTTTCTTTCCCTCTCTTTGTTTCCTTTCTCTCTTTCTCTCTTTCTTTCTCTCTTTCTCTTTCTTTCTTTCTTTCTTTTTCTTTTCTTTCCTTTCTTTCTTTTCCCCTCCTTCCTTCTTCCTTTCTTTCTTTTTCTTTCTTTCTTTCTTTTTCTTTCTTTCCCTCCCTCCCTCCCTCCCTCCCTCTCTCTCTCTCTCTTTCTTTCTTTCTTTCTTTCTTTCCTTGTTTCCTTTTTGGTCAGGATTATAAAAGTGTTCATCCTTTGGTGTTTCTGGGGAGTTGAAGAATTATTTTCAAGTACAGGAAGGTTCGTTGTCATTCTGGTACTGGAAGACAAAGATGATGCTTGTGTCATAGTGTTTTCAAGCAATTGCTTGTGCATTTTATCCTAAGTGTTTACAGGCAAGAAGTCTTTGACTGGTGCTACCTGTCAGAGGAGAGAGAGGTTTTTGTGAGCCAAGGGTCAGAGTGGGTTCCAAGAGGGCACAGGATTTGAGGAGATGAGAGCTGGGCATGGTGGCATAGGCCTGTAGTTCCAGCTGCTCAGAAGGCCAAAGCGGGAGGATCGCTTGAGTCCAGGTGCTCAGGGCCAACCAGGGCAACATAGTGAAAACCCATCTCTGTTAAAAAGAAAAGGATTTGAGGAAATTAAAACTGCAGTGGACTTTCTACACGAGGAAAAATTACGAATAGAGGCAATGAGGAAGTAAAAAAAACCCACTGTATTTATGGGAAGGTGAAAACCTCCTGGGTAAAACAGAAGGTTTCTGTTGGAGAATAAAAAAAGATACTGTTAGATAAGAAATGTGATCCATCCTGTAAAAAACTTTAAATCCCCAAACAAGTGATTGACACAGATTACTGTGGATAGAGGGGATGTTCATGATCAGAACAGGATTTGACAAAAATTAATCTGGCAATACCTCAAAGGATGAATTGGAGACAAAGAGACAGGGACATTTGTTTGGAAACACATCCAGGTGAGAAGTGCCAGATTCACATCAAAGCTGCGTTAATGGAAAAAAAGGGACTGCTCGCGACATTTTATGTTGGAGTGAATGAAGTACACAGTGGAGAACTGGGCACATGGACACAGCTTTGTCCCACAGTGGAAGAGGTAAATTGCACTTGGGAGTTATCTTTATAAAGGAGATCAGGAAGGCAGTATTAAAGAGAGTTATTTTAGGCCGGGCGTGGTGGCTCAAGTCTGTAATCCCAGCACTTTGGGAGGCTGAGACGGGCGGATCACGAGGTCAGGAGATCGAGACCATCCTGGCTAACACGGTGAAACCCCCTCTCTACTAAAAAATACAAAAAAACAAAACTAGCCGGGCGAGGTGGCGGGCGCCTGTAGTCCCAGCTACTCGGGAGGCTGAGGCAGGAGAATGGCGTGGACCCAGGAGGCAGAGGTTGCAGTGAGCTGAGATCCTGCCACTGCACTCCAGCCCGGACGACAGAGCGAGACTCCGTCTCAAAAAAAAAAAAAAAAAAAAAAAAGAGAGTTATTTTAACCTCCAAAAAAAAAAAGAAGGAATAAAACATTTTTCTAGAAAGACAGATGGTGATACAGAAAGGAAAAAAAAAAAAAAAATCGGCCAGGCACAGTGGCTCACACCTGTAATCCCAGCACTTTGGGAGGCCGAGGCAGGCGGATTACCTGAGGTCAGGAATTTGAGACCAGCCTGGCCAACATGGTGAAACCCCATCTCTACTAAAAATACAAAAAAGTAGCCGGGTGTGGTGGCACGTGCCTGTAATCCTAGCTACTCTGGAGGCTGAGGTATGAGAATTGCTTGATCCTGGGAGGCAGAGGTTGCAGTAAGCCAAGGTTGCACCACTGCACTCCAGCCTGGGCAACAAGACCAAAAATCTGTCTCCAAAAAAAAAAAAAAAAAGAAATAAAAAAAGTAAGAAAGAAATCAAGGTGTGGTGTCGGAAGTAGGAAGATGTAGGGAGCTTTCTTTTCTTTTCTTTTCTTTTTGAGACTGAGTTTCGCTCTTGTTGCCCAGGCTGGAGTGCAATGGCGCGATCTTGGCTCACCGTAACCTCCACCTCCTGGGTTCAAGTAATTCTCCTACCTCAGCCTCCGTAATAGCTGGGATTACAGGCATGTGCCACCAGGCCCGGCTAATTTTTGTACGTTTAGTAGAGACAGGGTTTCTCCATGTTGGTCAGGCTGGTTTCAAACTCCTGACCTCAGGTGATCCGCCTCCCCCAGTATCCCAAAATGCTGCATTACAGGCGTGAGCCACTACTGGTGGGAGCTTTCTTTTATGGTGAAGTTGTTAAAGGAAGCATTTAGTGTGACTAATCTGTTTTCCTCTTTGGAAATGCTTCACTTAAGTACAACCTAATTAGGACGGAATAGACAATGTGCCCAAGGTCAAGACTGGACTTGCTTTGTTACCTTCTAAAGACTCATGAGAGTGGCAATATTTAAGAATGGATACATTTAGAACGAGCCATGAACTGATGTGTGGGTGTGCATGTTTAATCAAAGCAGGAATGACATATCTAATCATGTCACCAACTCAAATTTCTCGTGTCTTAGTGCAAATCAAATTAATGCTATGACCCTTATTTATCTTTTTAAAAAAGCAATTCCCAACATGTATTACTTATTTATTTAGAAAATAAATAACTTTATCAACCTGCTTTGGAGACATAAAGTACCCTGAGGAAGCAGTAGTCAGAATAAAAGCCAGCTACTGCAATTATCTCATGCCACCCTCTTGGATTCAAAAACTCATAGCTGGGCATGCACCTGTCATCCCAGCTACTTGGGAGCCTGAGGTGATTAGATTGCTTGAGCCCAGGAGTTCCAGACCAGCTTGGACAATGTAGTGAGACTCCTGTCTCAAAAAAAAAAAAAAAAAAAGAAGATTCACAAGCCTAGTTTCTCCCTGTTTCCTCTCCTTCACCACATTCCACTGATGTTGGCCTTCCTCCTATACTTCAAGTATGGTGAGTTTGTCCCCATCTCAGAATGACCTGGAAAGTTCTTCCTGAGATTTTCACATGGCTGCCTCTTTCTTTTTATCTGTCTATCTATCTATGGCAGGGTCTCACTCTGTCACCCAAGCTGTCACTGCAGCCTTAACCTCCCAGGCTCAAGTGATCCTCCTACCTCAACCTCCCAGTGTTCTGGGATTACAAGTGTAAGCCACCATGCCTGGCATCATTCAGAACTGGGCTGGGTTTTTATATTTGATGAAAAAGAGCCTAAACGCTAACTGATCTGGGAGAGGTTGGCTAAAGAAAAAGGAGCATTAACCTTGACTATGCCTTCAGCTCCAGCCACCTTTCCAAGAGGAAATTGTTGAAGGAGGGCTAGCCCCGGAACGAAGCTGTAAGCCAGACCGGGTGTGAGGAGGGGAGGTGATAGGATTATAGTATGGAGGAGCAGAGACCAAGGAAGAATTGGGACCTGGCTCGGCCTGGTGAGGAGCAGCCTGGGGAGGAGGGGAGAGGTCAGACAAGTCCGTAGAAAAGGAGGATTCAAAGGACTCAGAGCTCGGGGTGGAGACTGAAGGAACAGACAGGAGAGAAAGAAGAAAGACTTGGGATGAGTCACATTGGGAGCAGAGACTAGGGAGGGACCAATGTGTAAAAGAATGCCTGGATGTCAGGCACCTCAGACCATTTGCCCATTTTTCAACAAAAATTATCTAGATCTTGTAGGATAGACAAGTCGAAAGTGCCATTCTCTGGCCACTTGGAACTACTGTCAACTTTGTATTGGGGCCAAGCGGTGCTGCAGAAGAAAACAAGGCATTTAAATTTAAGTTCTTGAGAGAAGAAGGGGGAATGGAGGGTGGAAGCTTAGTGAAAAGACCGCTTACCCGATTTGAAATTGGTGAGATGTTCCTTGGGCTAGTGGGTCTGAGGACCCGAGGTCATAGGTGGATCTCCTCACAGAGTGAGGGCGAGGACAGTGGGCTGCTCTCCTGAAGTAGTCCTCCTGTCCCAGGTTTTCAGCACCAAATGTCACGTGCACCTGTGTGAAGAGAACACCAAACAGGCTTTGTGTGACCAATAAAACTTTTTAATCACCTGGGTGCAGGCAGGCTGAGTCCAAAAAGAGAGTTAGCCCAGTTTTTCCTTTTTTTTTTTTTTTTCTTTTTTTGAGATGGAGTCTCACTCTGTCACCCAGGCTGGAGGGCAGTGGTGCAATCTCGGTTCACTGCAACCTCTGCCTCCCAGATTCAAACAATCCTCGTGCCTCAGCCTCTGGAGTAGCTGGGATTACAGGTGTGTACCACCACGCCTGGCTAATTTTTGTAATATTGGTAGAGACAGGGTTTCACCATGTTGGCCAGGCTGGTCTCAAACTCCTGGCCTCAAGTGATCTGCCTATCTCGGCCCCCAAAGTGCTGGGATTACAGGTGTGAGCCACCTTGCCCAGCCACATTATTCAGTTTTAAAATTGAATGCCATCTCCTCGGGGAGGTAGAGCAGATGCTGCTGGGTGCCCTGCCCATACCCCCTCACCAGGCTGTGCATTCATCCTCTAGCTGCTATGGGCCTTGGCTGCTAATGGCTCAGGCCATTGTCCTTTCACAGAGGATTGTTGTTGGCTGAGAGGAGCCTCCTCCCCTAGAAGTGGTCCTGGAGATGATGGCTGAGAGGTTACGTCCTCCTCTTGGAGGAACCAGAGCCAAAGACTCACTGATGGAGGGATATAGCAGCCTTCTCACCTCTGGGTGGGACAACTTCTGTGGTACAATTAACAGCTGAGAGCTTGCTGTGGGATCAGGTGGAGGCTAAACTTCCTTTATTATTATTATTATTTTTTTTTTTAAGGCAGAGTCTCACCATTCTGTTGCCCAGGTTGGAGTGTAGTGGTATGATATCAGCTCAATGCAACCTCCTCCTGCCTCCCGGGTTCAAGCGATTCTCCTGCCTCAGCCTCCCAAGTAGCTGAGATTACAGGCGCACAGCACCATGCCCGGCTAATTTTTGTATTTGTAGTAGAGACGGGGTTTCACCATGCTGTCCAGGCTGTCTTGAACTCCTGATCTCAAGTGATCCACCCGCTTTTGGCTCCCAAAGTGCTGGGATTACATGTGTGAGTCATTGTGCCTGGCCGGGAGGCTAAACTTCTGAAGTCATTTTGCCTAACTTTTTCCTTGGTGTCTTTTACTTTTTTACTCCCAGGTTTCTTCTTAAAATCACGGAAGCAAGAATTCCTGCCTCAGTTTCTGCCCACTGGGGAACATAATCTAAAGGTAGTGATAGAAGTGGACCTAGGAAACTGACTAGATCTAGATTGGGACATTGGATCACTCGTCCACTAGATGGCAGTGAGAACCCCATCATCGGTGGTGGGAATGACTGTGGTGATGCAGTTGCTAACATGTTCACCTGTAGTTCACTGGGGACGAAGTGTAGTTAGAATTGTGTTCAGTTGTGGAATGGCCCTGGCATTTGAGTGTATGGAGAAAGCAGGGGAAACCTGGGCATGCAGGACCACTGTACTATTTTTTCAACTCTTGTGAGTCTGTAGTTCTTTCAAAATAAAAAATGTAAAAACTGAAGATAGGCTGGGCGAGATGGTTCACGCCTGTAATCCCAGCCTTTTGTGAGGCCAAGGCAAGAGGATTGCTTGAGCCCAAGAGTTTGAGATCAGTCTGGGCAACATGGTAAAACCCCACCTTCACAAAAAAATACAAAAATTCGCTGGATGTGGTGGTGCATGCCTACAGTCCCAGCTAGTCAGGAGCCTGAGGTGGGAGGATCACTTGAGCCAGGGAGATCAAAGCTGCAGTGAGCCGTGATTGTGCCCCTGCACTCCTGCCTGGGTGACAGGATGAGACCCTGTCTCAAAAGAAGACAGAACACTGAAGTAAATAAATGGTGATATCATGAAAACAATATTGTATCCTAGGTGGACTAGTAAACATTAGTGCCATCCTCAAGGATTAAGGGATGCAGAAACAATGATTCTCACATATCCCCATTTAATTCAATAACTTGGTTTCTGCAAAAATCAAAAGAATTGTGCCAGATGACACGGACTACCAGAAATTCAACAAATAGTAGCCCCAATTAAAGCTCTTGGACTGGAAGTAGTATTTTTACTAGAACAGATTAACATTGATTTTGATATGTGGTGTGTAGCTATTGGACTGGCAACTATATAAATATAAATTAATGTAATTGAATCTATTCATGACTTTGTGTCAGGACTATGTTAACACTCCTATTCTCCATCACAATGCAGTCCAAAGGGACCCAGATCATGTGGCCATTCCACCGAATTTCATATTCAGCAGTTATGTTGATATGGTAAGTGAACATAAGAAGTACCCTGGGTTGCTGATAAGACACGCACTTCAGAAGGTAGAAGATACGCCCTTAAAGGATTCTGCCACAGGCAATGGTGACGTTTACAGGGGTCCAGTGGTTAAGGCATGCCAGGAAATGTCCTCTATGGTAAAGAACAAGCTATTGTACCTTCCAACTCCTACCACTAAGCAAAAAGCACAGAGCATGGTAGACCACTATGCATATTGGAGGTATACATCACATTTGAGGAACACTGCTTTGATTCATTTATTAGATGATGATGAAGGTTACCAGTTTATTTCTTTATTTTTATTTTTATATTTATTTTGAGATGGAGTCTCACTCTTGTCACCCAGGCTGGAGTGCAATGATGCAATCTTGGCTCACTGCAACCTCCACCTCCTGGGTTCAAGCAATTCTCCTGCCTCAGCCTCCCAAGTAGCTGGGATTACAGGTGTCCACCACCACACCCACCTAATTTTTGTATTTTTAGTAGAGACAGGATTTTACCATGCTGGCCAGGTTAGTCTCAAACTCCTAACCTCAGGTGATCTGCTTGCCTCGGCCTCCCAAAGTGCTGGGATTACAGGAGTGAGCCACCACATCCAGCCTTAAAGTTACCATTTTAAGTGAAACCCAGAGCAGAAAGAGGCTCTACAGTAGATCCAGTTTGCACTGCAAGAAACATTGCCACTTGGCCCGTATGACCAAGGAGATTCTAAGGTACTAGATGTATCTGTGGTAGATAAAGATGCAGTGTAAAAGCTCAAATAGGAGAATCTCAGGGCAGACTAGAAGGGTTCTGGGGCAAGGCCAAGCCACTGGCAACAAAACTATATACCATTCAAAAAACAGCTTCTGGGCCAGGCGCGGTGGCTCACGCCTGTAATCCCAGCACTTTGAGAGGCTGAGGCAGGCAGATCACTTGAGGTCAGGAGGTTGAGACCAGCCTCGCCAACGTGGCAAAACCCCATTTCCACTAAAAATACAAAAATTATTTGGGCGTGGTGGTGCACACCTGTAATCCCCATCTACTCTGGAGGCTGAGGTAGGAGAATCACTTGATCCCAGGAGACGGATCTTGCAGTGAACCAAGATTGTGCCACTGCACTCCAGCCTGTGTGACACAGTGAGGTTTCATCTCAAACAAACAAACAAACAACAACAAAAAAGCAACA
The DNA here is from genome assembly GCF_009764315.1 of Trachypithecus francoisi. Classification (NCBI taxonomy): domain Eukaryota; kingdom Metazoa; phylum Chordata; class Mammalia; order Primates; family Cercopithecidae; genus Trachypithecus; species Trachypithecus francoisi. The sequence continues at coordinate 165,633,491 of NW_022681465.1, read as the reverse complement.
ACAACAACAAAAACAAAAACCAGCTCTGGCGTGGTGGCTCATGCCTGTAATCCCAGCACTTTGGGAGGCCAAGGTGAGTGGATCGCTTGAGCTCAGGGGTTCAAGACCAGCCTAGCCAACACAGCAAAACCTCATCTATACTAAAAATACAAAAAATTAGCCGGGGGTGGCCGGGCACAGTGGCTCACACTTGTAATTCCAGCACTTTGGGAGGCCAAGGCCAGCAGATCACAAGGTCAGGAGATCGAGACCATCCTGGCTAACATGGTGAAACCCCGTCTCTGCTAAAATACAAAAAATTAGCTGGGCGTTGTGGCGGGCACCTGTAGTCCCAGCTACTTGGGAGGCTAAGGCAGGAGAATGGTGTGAACCCAGGAGCCAGAGCTTGCAGTGAGCCAAGATCGCGCCACTGCACTCCAGCCTGGGTAACAGAGCAAGACTCCATCTCAAAAAAAAAAAAAAAAAAAAAATTAGCCGGGTGGCATGGGCCTATAGTCTCAGCTACTTGGGTGGCTGAGGCATGAGAATTGCTTGAGCCTGGGGAGGCAGAGGTTGCAGTAAGCCAAGATCAGGCCACTCCAGCTCAGGCAACAAAGTGAGACCCTGCCTCACAAACAAACAAACAAACAAAAAACCCCAGCTTCTCACATACTATTGGGACCTGGAAGAGACTGATTATGAGACATCCAATGATCATGCAATTAGAATGAGCTGCCTATTATGACCTACCAAGTCATAAACTCGAGGACGCCAGTGCATTCCATCATAAGGTGGAAACAGTACTCTGAAACTGGGATCAGGTAGGTCCAGAAGGCACAAATAATCTGTACAAACTGATGTCCGTAGTCCAGGCTGACATATCACCCACTAATCTTACACAAACATTTTTCCTTTCGCTCATACCTATAGTTTCATGAGGCCTCACTAGGACCATCTGATAGAGAAAGAAAAAGACTGGCCTTGGTATGTTGCTATAGGCAGAAAAGAGACTGTTGCTGCTCTACGGCCCACTTGGGCTGAAAGATAATGGTGGAGGCAAATTCTCTCAACGGCCAGAAATTCAGGGGGTGGGGGTTCCTGGTTATCTACTATGTGTGGAGAGGAACATCACCCAGCAAAAGGTGGGGATACTTGGTTTATGGTCAGTGGCAAGTGGTCTGCTGGCTTGGAAGGAACAGGACTGAAAAAAATTATAAAGAATGCCTGGAGAGGCTGGACATGGTGGCTCACGCCTGTAATTCCAGCACTTTGGGAGGCCGAGGCAGGTGGATCACCTGAGGTCAGGAGTTTGAAACTAGTCTGGCCAACATGGTGAAACCCTGTCTCTACTAAAAATATAAAATTAGCTGGACATGGTAGCACACACCTGTAATTCCAGCCCCTTGGAAGCTGAGGCAGGAGAACTGGTTGAACCCGGGAGGCAGAGGTCACAGCCAGCCAAGATTGCACCACTGCACTCCAACCTGGGCAGCAGAGCGAGACTCCATCTCAAAAACAAACCAAAGAATGCTTGGAGAAGAAGCATGTGAGTAGGTTGATGGGAGTGGGCAAGAAATGCCAGCTAATGTCCACTAGAGAGCATGCACTGCATATGAGGCTCAACAAGCAGTCACCTAGTGGATGCTGGCTAGCTTCTATCCTCAGCCACACCAGCACTTGCACAGTGGTTTATGAGCAGAGTAGCTGCGGTAGCAGCAATGTGGGTTATGCGTGAGTTCAGCAGCATGGGTTCCCTCTCAACAATGCTGATCTAGTTACTGTTGCTGCTGAGTGTCCAGCCATGGGAACAAAGAGCAAAACTGAGCCCTCCAGGCAGTACAGCCCCTTGAGAAAACCAACCACTACTTGGTGGCAAAATGATTATATCAGACCCCTTTCATTCTGCAAAGAGCAACAATTCATCCTGGGCAACATTATATTTATTATAGTCTCAGGACCAGCTGCACCAGTCAGGGTTGTTAAGCTTGTTCCACTAGCCCTCCTCTTATAAGGTCCCAGAAATTGCACCAGCCAGAATCCCAGAAAACCTGCAGCCAGATGGACTGACATTCACATGAGAAACATTTGGGGCTGAAGAGTACAAAGGGTAGACTGTAGCAGATGCTGTTGGTGCCCTCGTAAATCCCGCTAGACAGGCTGGTGTGCCAGTGTTGGCTATTAATGGTTTATACATGTGCTCCTCCCCAGAGACTTGCATTTGGCTGAAGGGAGCTGCCTAAGCCACAGATGACTGAAAGATGAACATACTTCCCACTCCACAGATAATCTGGGGTCAATGACTGATGGATGCAGGGGGATAGGCCCAGCCCCTTGCTTCTGGAAGGTTCACCAAACATTTGTGCTCCCCCTTCCACAGTGCCCTGAGGCACTGTCCAGCCATAGACTTCATTTTTCAGCCTGTTTGCAACTCGCCAGGGCCATGTGGATAGCTCTCATCAATGGAATGTGAGAGGAAATGAGATGTATTCTCTCAAGACCAAGAAGATTAAGAAGCCTTCTCTACTTGTTCTTTCTCCATCCTTTGTCCTGCCTGCAGAGGACACGCAAACCCTACAGCTGGGGCAGCCACCAGATTAAAGGAGCCTGGGTTCCTGAATCACCACATGGGAGGCTGCCACCAGTCAGGAACACCTGTATTGTTAAGTGAGTGAGAAATAAAATTCTACTGTGTTTAGCCACCAAGTGCAATGGTGTGATCCTGGCTCACCACAACCTCTGCCTCCCAGGTTCAAGCAATTCTCCTATCTCAGCTTCCTGAGTAGCTGGGATTACAGGCATGTGCCACCAAACCCGGCTAATTTTTGGTATTTTTAGTAGAGAAGGGGTTTCTCCATGTTGGTCAGGCTGATCTTGAACTCCCAACCTCAGGTGATCCACCTGCCTAGGCCTCCCAGAGTGCTGGGGTTACAGGCGTGAGCCACCACACCTGACTGGGAGATTTTTTTATTTTTTATTTATTTATTTATTTTGAGACAAGAGTCTTGCTTTGTTGCCCAGGCTGGAGTGCAGTGGCCGGATCTCAGCTCACTGCAAGCTCTGCCTCCCAGGTTTACGCCATTCTCCCGCCTCAGCCTCCCGAGTAGCTGGGACTACAGGCGCCCACCACCTCGCCCGGCTAGTTTTTTTTTGTTTTTGTTTTTGTATCTTTTAGTAGAGACTGGGTTTTACCATATTAGCCAGGATGGTCTCGATCTCCTGACCTCGTGATCCGCCCGTCTTGGCCTCCCAAAGTGCTTGGATTACAGACTTGAGCCACTGCGCCTGGCCGAGATGTTTTTTAAAAATATCCCAAGAGGGATATTAATTTAACTAGTACACCCTCTACCTAGGAACTCTAATGGAATTTCTGATGTACTAGAAAGTTGAACTGTGTGTTTCCAAAGGTTTCTTCTCATCCAGATTCTCTGGTACATCTCCTCTGAAAAATGACTGAGTTGTTTGAGTTATTCTGCATAAAGATGATATTGCTAACAGTGTCACTTACCTTTTCTACTGTAAACATGATAAAGTGCAAAAGCCCACGGCCGAGAAGAACTAGATTCCAGTTCTGCCTCCTCTACCAGTGAGTCATAGGGTCTAGTAAAAATGTAACTTTTTTTTTTTTTTTAGACAGAATCTTGCTTGCTCTGTCACCCAGGCTGGAATGCAGTGGTGCAGTCTCGGCTCACTGCAACCTCTGCCTCCTGGGTTCAAGCGATTCTCGTGTCTCAGCCTCCTGAGTAGCTGGAATTACAGGCACCTGCCATCACACCAGGCTAATTTTTGTATTTTTAGAGAGACAAGGTTTCACCATATTGACCAGACTAGTCTCAAACTCCTGACCTCAGGTGATCTGGCCACCTCAGCCTCCCAAAGTTCTGGGATTACAGGCGTGAGCCATTGCACCTGGTGGTAAAATGTAGCTTTACCTCTCTGAGCCTGAGTTTTATCAACTGTAAGATGAAATGTGAGAGAGGACAATGGGACCTCTAGGAGCCTTTCTAGCTCTGATATTTAATGATTATCTATAGTATATTTCTTCAAGAAATATACAGCAACAGTTCTTTATAGGCTGGGAGGAGTGGGAGCACAGAACTTCAGTGCATTAAATTTTGCAGTCAACTTACAATAAACTAATCACTGAGTATCTTTTATTTTTGGAATTCAACATTTGGAGATGAGTCAAAGACACTAGGTTCTTTGCTTCTGGCGCTAGATATAATCACGTCGACTCAAATATTCCATTCAATTAAGGCAGTAATTGGGGGTGACTTATCTTTCAGAGGAGTGGAAAATGGGGCCAAGGACGTCCAGTGGGAAATGGCTGTGTTTGGCAATACCAAGAAACACTCCAGAGCCCCTGGCCACCACCACATCAGTGATGCATAGCCCAAGCCAAGCATGAATTCAACGTTAAGCTATAAGCTATTGAAGTTTTAATTCCTTTAGAAACAAATAGGTATGGCTGTGTTCCAATAACATCTTATTTTCTGGTTGCAGTAATCATTTTTTTAAAGAAAGTCATTCGGAAGGCACAAAATTATTAAAGAAAGATTTCCAAAAGCTACCGCAGATAAATCTGTTTTCCTCGTAAACGTAAAGTCTTCTGACATTCTGTTTCTCTGAATCACATAGTTTTTTTTTGTTTGTTTTTTGGTTTTTGGTCTTTGGGTTTTTTTTGTACCTGATAGGGCATTTAACTGATCTCTTGATGCTTGTGTAAGAAATCTAGGCCAAGTAGGCCGGGCGCTGTGGCTCACGCCTGTAATCCCAGAACTTTGGGAGGCCGAGGTGGGCAGATCATGAGGTCAGGAGATCAAGACCATCATGGCTAACATGGTGAAACCCTGTCTCTACTAAAAATACAATTAGCCAGGAGTGGTGGCAGGCACCTGTAATCCCAGCAACTCGGGAGGCTGAGGCAGGAGAATGGCGTGAACCCAAGAGGCGAAGCTTGCAGTGAGCAGAGATCTGGCCACTGCACTCCAGCCTGGGCAACAGAGCGAGACTCAGTCTCCAAAAAAAAAAAAAAAGAAAAGAAAAAAATCTAGGCCAAGTGTAGACAAGGAAGGGACTGGAAAGCATCTGGGTCTCTGACTTTTTCTGGGCTGCCTACGTTTCACCCATTGTGTAATACACGTTTCCACTGGGCTGACTTTCCCACAAGTGAGGACAATGAGCAATCCTCAGAGGCTGGAGCGGCTACTATATTCAGTTTCAGCTGTTGGATGATGCCTTGCTGAACAGCCATGCAAGTTTTTGTCAAATTAGAATTTGACACTAGAGTGCTCAGCTGCAGTTTGAGCAAGGACATCCTGTAAGGCTTTTAAAGGGACAGAAAAGACAGATGATCTCTTCCCCCTCTTTGTCAAGCATTTTGCTCTGTTCAATTTACCACAAACCTGGCTCTTCAGTGTTTAATCTGTGTACTCCCATTACCGGTATAAAAGGAACAGTGATTTCCTTAAGAACTGAGACCTAAGGTGTTGCTGGCTTTCTTTGCTGAGGATCTGGGGAATGATTTCAACATCTCCTTACAGAAAAATGCATCAAACCCCTAGAGGAGGTTAATATAGTTTGGATATTTTTCCTCTCCAAATCTCATGTTGAAATTTGATCCCCAATATTGGAGTGTGTCCTAGTGTTTGGGTCATGGTGGCAGATCCCTCATGAATGGCTTGGTGCCATCCTCACAGTAATGAGTGAGTTCTCTCTTGCTCTGCTAGGTTCCCTCAAGAATTGGTTCTTAAAAAGAGCTTGGTACCTTCCCCTCTCTCTCTTTCCTCCTTCCTCTTGTCATGTGATGCCTGATCCCTTCTGCCTTCCGCTGTGAGTGGAAGCTTCCTGAGGCCCTCTTAAAAGCAGATGCCGGTACCATGCGTCTTGTACTGCCTGCAGAACCGTGAGCCAAATATAACCTCTTTCTTATAAATTACCCAGTTTCAGGTATTTCTTCATAGCACTGTAAATAAACTAAGACAGAGGTGTTGGAGGATCTAAGACCTGTTCCATTAGGAACCAACAGCATCTAACACATGCTTCTAGTATCATCTGGACTTAAAATCTCCATGGTCTTTATATTTCCTCTTTTACCTTCTGTAACCATTTACTTGCCAACTTATGTCTAGTCAATGTACACAGGGTTTTTCATATCATTCCTTCCTAAAATTGCCACCACTTATTTCAGGCTCTCTCAATGATACCATAGCTTTAGACTCTGAACAGCCTCTCTAACCCCTAGGCATCTTGACATGCTAGTAGACTATTCATATTAAACCCATTTTCCATCCTATTTATTTCTGCTCATTTCTTCTCAGTGTTCCCTACTGCATACGTAATTAAATATAACCTTACCCTGGCATATCTTAAAATTATAAGCTTTAGCTTGCTTAATTTTCCAGCATTAATTTTATTTCTTTTTTCTTTTTGAGATGGAGTCTCACTCTCTTGCCCAGGCTGGACTGCAATGGCGCAATCTCAGCTCACTGCAACCTCCACCTCCCAGGTTCAAGCTATTCTCCTGCCTCAGTCTCCCGAGTAGCTAAGATTACAGGCGGGTGCCACCACGCTGGCTAATCATTTTTGGTATTTTTTTAGAGAGACAGGGTTTCACCGTGTTGGCCAGGTTGACCTCAGTTGATCCACCCAACTCGGCCTCACAAAGTGTTGGGATTATGGGCATAAGCCACCGCACTAGCCTGAATTGTATTTTAAAGGGAGCTCTTAGCCAGGACAGCTGGCTCATGCCTATAATCCCTGAACTTTGGGAGGCCAAGGCAGGCAGATCACCTGAGGTCGGCAGTTTGAGACCAGCCTGACCAACATGGTAAAACCCCATCTCTACTAAAAATACAAAAATTAGCCAGACATGGTGGCACGTGCCTGTAATCCCAGCTACTCAGGAGGCTGGGGCAGGAGAATTGCTTGAACTGGTGACAGGCCTCTGAGCCCAAGCTAAGCCATCATATTCCCTGTGACCTGCACATATACGTCCAAATGGCCTGAAGCAAGTAAAGAATCACAAAAGAAGTGAAAATGGCCGGTTCCTGCCTTAACTGATGATATTACCTTGTGAAATTCCTTCTCCTGGCTCATCCAGGCTCAAAAGCTACCCCACTGAGCACCTTGTGACCCCCGACCCTGCCCACCAGAGAACAACCCCCTTTGACTCACCCAAATCTTATAAAAGGGCCCCACCCTTGTCTCCCTTCGCTGAATCTCTTTTTGGACTCAGGCTGCCTGCACCCAGGTGATTAGAAAGCTTCGTTGCTCACTGTCAGGCCTCTGAGCCAAAGCTAAACCGTCATATCCCTGTGACCTCCATGCACACATCCAGATGGCCGGTTCCTACCTTAAGTGATGACATTACCTTGTGAAATTCCTTTTCCTGGCTCATCCTGGCTCAAAAGCTCCCCCAGTGAGCACCTTGTGACCCCCACCCCTACCCGCCAGAGAACCACCCCCTTTGACTGGAATTTTCCTTTACCCACCCAAATCCTGTAAAACAGCCCCACCCCATCTCCCTTCACCGACTCTCTTTTTGGACTCAGCCGGCCTGCACCCAAGTGATTAAAAAGCTTTACTGCTCACATTAAGCATGTTTGGTGGTCCCTTCCCATGGACGCGCATGACATTTTGGTGCCGTGACTCGGATTGGGGAACCTCCCTTGGGAGATCAATGCCCTGTACTCCTACTCTATGCTCCATGAGAAAGATCCATCTATGACCTCGGGTCCTCAAACTGACCAGCCCAAGGAACATCTCACCAATTTTAAATCGGGTAAGCAGCTTCTTTTTACTCTCTCTCCAACCTCTCTCACTATCCCTCAACCTCTTTATCCTTTCAATCTTGACGCCACACTTCAATCTTTCCCTTCTCTTAATTTCAGTTCCTTTCCTTTTCTGGTAGAGACAAAGGAGACACGTTTTATCCGTAGACCCAAAACTCCGGCGCCAGTCACAGACTCGGGAAGACAGTCTTCCCTTGGTGTTTAATCATGCGGGGACACCTGCCTGATTATTCACCCACATTTCAGAGGTGTCTGACCACACAGGGACACCTGCCTTGGTCCTTCACCCTTAGCGGCAAGTACCACTTTTCTGGGGTTGGGGGCAAGAACCCCCAACCCCTTTCCCACTTTTCTGGAGGGCAAGAACGCCCCAGCGCCTTCTCTCCATGTCTCTACTCTCTCTTTTCTCTGGGCTTGCCTCTTTCACTATGGGCAACCTTCCACCCTCCATTCCTCCTTCTTCTCCCTTAGCCTGTGTTTGCAAGAACTTAAAACCTCTTCAACTCACACCTGACCAAAAACCTAAATGCCTTATTTTCTTCTGCAACACCCTTGGCCCCAATACAAACTTAACAATAACTCTTAATGGCCAGAAAACGTCACTTTTTATTTCTCCATCCTACAAGACCTAAATAATTTTTGTAGAAAAATGGGCAAATGGTCTGAGGTGCCTTACATCCAGGCATTTTTCATACTTTGTTCCCTCCCTAGTCTCGTTCCCAATGCAATTCCTCCCAAATTCTTCTTTCCCTCCCACCTGTGCCCTCAGTCCCAACCGCAAGTGTTGCTGAGTCTTTCCAGTCTTCCTTTTCTACAGACCCATCTGACCTTTCCCCTCCTCCCCAGGCTGCTCGTCGCCAGGCAGAGCTAAGTCCCAATTCTTCCTCAGCCTCCGCTCCTCCACCCTATAATCCTTCTATCACCTCCCCTCCTCACACCTGGTCGGGCTTACAATTTAGTTCCACAACTAGCTCTTCCCCACCTGCCCAACAATTTCCTCTTAGAGAAGTGGCTGGAGCTGAAGGCATAGTCAGGTACATGTACCTTTTTCTCTATCAGACCTCTCTCAGATCAGTCAGCATTTAGGCTCTTTCTCATCAGACCCTACTAAATATATACAGGAATTCCAATATCTAACTCCGTCCTACAATTTAACCTGGAGTGACTTAAATGTCATCCTGTTCTACCCTCTCCCCAGATGAACAGGAAAGAGTTTTTTCTCTAGCCCAATCTCACGCTGATAACCACCGGCTTTACAAGTCAGACCTCCAGGAAGGCATTAGAGCAGTTCCCTGAAAGGATCCCCAATGGAACGATGAGGCTAATTCCCCAGGTGTAGCTAGGCGAGATTACATGATTTCCTGCCTAGTTGAAGGGCTTAAAAAGGCAACTTACAAAGCTGTTGATTATGATAAGCTTAAAGAAACTACCCAAGGTAAAGACGAAAACCCAGCCCAGTTCATAGCCCGCTTAGCAGCAACCCTTAGACGCGTTACCGCCCTAGACCCAGAAGGGCCAGAAGGCTACTTTAGTCTTAATATGCATTTTATCACCCAATCCACTCCTGACATTAGGGAAAAACTTCAAAAATTAGAATCTGGCCCTCAAACCCCGCAACAGGAATTAACCTCGCTTTCAAGGTGTACAATAATAGAGAGGAGGCAGCCAGACAGCAACGCATTTCTAAGTTACAATTACTTGCCTCTGCTGTGAGACAAAACCCAGCCACACCTCCAGCACACAAGAACTTCAAAATGCCTAAGCCGTAGACGCCTAAGCCACAGCAGTCAAACATTCCTACAAGACTGCCTCCCCCAGGAGCTTGCTATAAGTGCCAGAAATCTGGCCACTAGGCCGAGGAATGTCCGCAGCCCAGGATTCTTCCTAAGCCGTGTCCCATCTGTGCAGGACCCCAGTGAAAACTGGACTGTTCCAACTCACCTGTCAGCCACTGCCAGAGCCCTGGAATTCTGACCCAAGGCTCTCTGACTGACTCCTTCCCAGATCTTCTCGGCTTAGCAGCTGAAGACTGACACCTCGGAAGCCTACAGGACCATCACAGACGCTCTAGGTAACTCTCACAGTGGAAGGTAAGTCTGTCCCCTTCTTAATCAATATGGAGGCTACCCAGTTCACATTACTTTCTTTTCAAAGGTCTGTTTCCCTTGCCTCCATAACTGTTGTGGGTATTGACGGCACATTTAAGAGGTATTTCTAAACCTCTTAAAACTCCCCAACTCTAGTGCCAACTTTGACAACATTCTTTACTGCACTCCTTTTTAGTTATCCCCACCTGCCCAGTCCCCTTATTAGGCCAAGACATTTTAATTAAATTATCTGCTTCCCTGACTATTCCTAGGCTACAGCCACACCTCATTGCTGCCTTCTCCCCCAGTTCAAAGTCTCCTTCACATCCTCCCCTCGTACCCCCACACCTTAACCCACAAGTATAGGATACCTCTTCTCCCTCCTTGGCGACCGATCATTCACCCCTTACCATCTCATTAAAACTTAATCACCCGGCCGGGCGCGGTGGCTCAAGCCTGTAATCCCAGCACTTTGGGAGGCCGAGACGGGCGGATCACGAGGTCAGGAGATCGAGACCATCCTGGCTAACACGGTGAAACCCCCGTCTCTACTGAAAAATACAAAAAAAACTCGCCGGGCGAGGTGCTGGGCACCTGTAGTCCCAGCTACTTGGGAGGCTGAGGCAGGAGAATGGCGGGAACCCGGGAGGCGGAGCTTGCCATGAGCCGAGATCGCACCACTGCACTCCAGCCTGGGCGACAGAGCCAGACTCCATCTCAAAACAAACAAACAAACAAACAACAAAAAAAACTTAATCACCCTTACCCTGCTCAATGCCAATATCCCATCCCACAGCACGATTTAAAGGGATTAAAGCCTGTTATCACTCACCTGTTAGAGCATGGCCTTTTAAAGCCTGCAAACTCCCCTTATAATTCCCCCATTTTACCTGTCCTAAAACCAGACAAGGCTTACAGGTTAGTTCAGGATCTGCACCTTATCAACCAAATTGATTTGCCTATCCACCCCATGGTGCCAAACCCATATACTCTCCTATCCTCAATACCTCCCTCCCCAACCCATTATTCTGTTCTGGATCTCAGATATGCCTTCTTTACTATTCCTTTGCACCCTTCATCCCAGCCTCTCTTCGCTTTCACTTGGACTGACCCTGACACCCATCAGGTGCAGCAAATTACCTAGGCTGTACTGCCACAAGGCTTCACAGACAGCCCCCATTGCTTCAGTCAAGCCCAAATTTCTTCCTCATCTGTTACCTATCTCGGTATAATTCTCATAAAAACACACGTGCTCTTCCTGCTGATCGTGTCCAGCTAATCTCCCAAACCCCAATCCCTTCTACAAAACAACTCCTTTTCTTCCTAGGCGTGGTTAGTGCAGTCAGAATTCTTACACAAGAGCCGGGACCACGTCCCGTAGCCTTTCTGTTCAAACAATTTGACCTTACTGTTTTAGCCTAGCCTTCATGTCTGTGTGCAGCAGCTGCCACTGCTTTAATACTGTCAGAGGCCCTAAAAATCACGAACTACGCTCAACTCACTCTCTACAGTTCTCAGAACTTCTAAAATCTATTTTCTTCCTCCCACCATCGCTCAAGACAACGCTTATGCTGATAAGATAACTAAAAAAGTAGCCATCAAAAGGCATCATATCCCATCGCTCAGGACAATGCTTATGCTGATAAGTTAGCTAAAAAAGCAGCTAACTTCCCAATTTCTATCCCTCACGGCTGTTTTCCTCCTTCACATCGGTCACTCCCACCTACTCCCCCACTGAAACTTCCACCTATCAATCTCTTCCCACACAAGGCAAATGGTTCTTAGACCAAGGAAAATATCTCCTTCCAGCCTCACAGGCCCATTCTATTCTGTCGCCATTTCATAACCTCTTCCATGTAGGTTACAAGCCGCTAGTCTGTCTCTTAGAACCTCTCATTTCCTTTCCATCCTAGAAATCCATCCTCAAGGAAATCACTTCTCAGTGTTCCGTCTGCTATTTGACTACTCCTCAGGAATTTCTCAGGCCCCCTCCCTTCCCTACACATCAAGCTGAGGATTTTGCCCCGCCCAGGATGGGTAAATTGACTTTACTCACATGCCTCGGGTCAGGAAACTAAAATACCTCTTGGTCTGGGTAGACACTTTCACTGGATAGGTAGAGGCCTTTCCTACAGGGTCTGAGAAGGCCACTTCAGTCATTTCTTCCCTGCTTCAGACCTAATTCCTTGGTTTGGCCTTCCCACCTCTATACAGTCCGATAGCAGACTGGCGTTTACTAGTCAAATCACCCAAGCAACTTTTTAGGCTCTTAGTATTCAGTGAAACCTTTTTATCCTTTACCATCCTCAATCTTCAGGAAAGGTAGAATGGACTAATGGTCTTTTAAAAACACACCTCACCAAGCTCAGTCACCAACTTAAAAAGGACTAGACAATACTTTTACCACTTTCTCAGAATTCAGGCCTGTCCTCGGAATGCTACAGGTTACAGCCCATTTGAGCTCCTGTGTGGACACTCCTTTTTATTAGGTCCCAGTCTCATTCCAGATACCAGCCCAACTTGAACTGCACCCCAAAAACTTAGAGCCTAAAAACTCACCAACCAAGCAAATGATTATGCTGAACCCCCTTAGGCTCTCTCTAATTAGATGTCCTAGGTCCTCCCAATTCTTAGTCCTTTAATACCTGTTTTTTCTCCTTCTCTTATTCAGACCTTGTGTCTTCCGTTTAGTTTTTCAATTCATACAAAACCGCATCCAGGCCATCACCAATCATTCTATATGACAATTGCTCCTTCTAACAACCCCACAGTATCGCCTCTTACCACAAAATCTTCCTTCAGCTTAATCTCTCCCACTCTAGGTTTCCTCGCTGCCCCTAATCCCACTTGAAGCAGCTCTGAGAAACATCGCCCATTATCGCTCCATACCACCCTCCAAAAATTTTCGCTGCCCCAATACTTCTACACTATTTTGTTTTATTTTTCTTATTAATGTAAGAAGACAGGAATGTCAGGCCTCTGAGCCAAAGCTAAGCCATCATATCACCTGTGACCTCCACGCACACATCCAGATGGCCGGTTCCTGCCTTAAGTGATGACACTCCACCACAAAAGAAGTGAAAATGGCCTGTTTCTGCCTTAACTGATGACGTTACCTTGTGAAATTCCTTTTCCTGGCTCATCCTGGCTCAAAAGCTCCCCCAGTGAACACCTGGTGACCCCCACCCCTACCCGCCAGAGAACAACCCCCTTTGACTGTAATTTTCCTTTACCCACCCAAATCCTATAAAACAGCCCCACATAGGCCGGGCACGGTGGCTCAAGCCTGTAATCCCAGCACTTTGGGAGGCCGAGATGGGCGGATCACGAGGTCAGGAGATCGAGACCATCCTGGCTAATACGGTGAAACCCCGTCTCTACTAAAAAATACAAAAAACTATCCGGGCGACGAGGCGGGCGCCTGTAGTTCCAGCTACTCGGGAGGCTGAGACAGGAGAATGGCGTGAACCCGGGAGGCGGAGCTTGCAGTGAGCTGAGAGCCGGCCACTGCACTCCAGCCTGGGTGGCAGAGCAAGACTCCGTCTCAAAAAAAAAAAAAAAAAAAAAAAAAAAAAAAAAAACAGCCCCACCCCATCTCCCTTCGCTGACTCTCTTTTCAGACTCAGCCGGCCTGCACCCAGGTGATTAAAAAGCTTTACTGCTCACACAAAGCTTGTTTGGTGGTCTCTTCACAGGGACGTGAGTGAAACCCGGGAGGCGGGGGTTACAGTGAGCCAAGATCGTGTCACTGCACTCCAGCCTGGGTAACAGAGTGAGACTCCATCTCAGAAAAAGAAAAGAAAAAAAAAAAAAAGATTCTCTCGGACTTCCTGAGAGTAAACTGTGGAAAGACCAGGATAGAAACAGGAAAAATCATTTAAAAGCCTCTACAATAATCTGTGATGGTGGCTTAGACCAGAGTGGTGGACAAGATTATGAAAAGAAGGCAGACTCTAGAGATATTTTAAAGGTAGAACTGACAAGATCCACTGATGGATCAAATACAGGATGTGAGAGAAAGGGAAGAGCCAAGGATAATTTTAGTTATCCTTTATCAACCAGGAGGATGAAGTCGGCATTTACCAAAATGTGGTAGACTATAAGAGGAGCAAGTGTTGGAAGGTGGAGTGGAAGGAAGACAGATTTTTATTACATTATCAGTGATAACTTAAAAATAGTCCTAATCTTATTCAACATTTTCATTAAAATAGTCCTTTCTAGGCCAGGTGTGGTGTCTCACGCCTGTAATCCCAGCACTTGGGAGGCCGAGATGGGCGGATCACGAGGTCAGGAGATCGAGACCATCCTGGCTAATACGGTGAAACCCCGTCTCTACTAAAAAATACAAAAAACTATCCGGGCGACGAGGCGGGCGCCTGTAGTTCCAGCTACTCGGGAGGCTGAGACAGGAGAATGGCGTGAACCCGGGAGGCGGAGCTTGCAGTGAGCTGAGAGCCGGCCACTGCACTCCAGCCTGGGTGGCAGAGCAAGACTCCGTCTCAAAAAAAAAAAAAAAAAAAAAAAAAAACAGCCCCACCCCATCTCCCTTCGCTGACTCTCTTTTCAGACTCAGCCGGCCTGCACCCAGGTGATTAAAAAGCTTTACTGCTCACACAAAGCTTGTTTGGTGGTCTCTTCACAGGGACGTGAGTGAAACCCGGGAGGCGGGGGTTACAGTGAGCCAAGATCGTGTCACTGCACTCCAGCCTGGGTAACAGAGTGAGACTCCATCTCAGAAAAAGAAAAGAAAAAAAAAAAAAGATTCTCTCGGACTTCCTGAGAGTAAACTGTGGAAAGACCAGGATAGAAACAGGAAAAATCATTTAAAAGCCTCTACAATAATCTGTGATGGTGGCTTAGACCAGAGTGGTGGACAAGATTATGAAAAGAAGGCAGACTCTAGAGATATTTTAAAGGTAGAACTGACAAGATCCACTGATGGATCAAATACAGGATGTGAGAGAAAGGGAAGAGCCAAGGATAATTTTAGTTATCCTTTATCAACCAGGAGGATGAAGTCGGCATTTACCAAAATGTGGTAGACTATAAGAGGAGCAAGTGTTGGAAGGTGGAGTGGAAGGAAGACAGATTTTTATTACATTATCAGTGATAACTTAAAAATAGTCCTAATCTTATTCAACATTTTCATTAAAATAGTCCTTTCTAGGCCAGGTGTGGTGTCTCACGCCTGTAATCCCAGCACTTTGGGAGGCCGAGGCAGGAGGATCACTTAAGGTCAGGAGTTCAAGACCAGGCTGGCCAACATGGCGAAATCCTGTCTCTACTAAAAATACAAAAATTAGTTGGGTGTGCTGATGTGCACCTGTAATCACAGCTACTTGGGAGGCTGAGACAGGAGAATCTCTTGAACCTGGGAGGTGGAGGTTGCAGTGAACTGAGATGGTGCCACACTGCACTCCAGCCTGAGCAATAGAGTGAGATCCTGTCTTGCAGAAAAAAAAAAAAAAAAAAAAGAACAATTCTTTCTAGCATATTTTAGATTTAACCTCAAAGCCCTTTTCCCTTGGTACTCTTATAATGCAAATCCTAGAAACTGTAGAAGATTGATATATTAAATTACCTGTAATCCCAGCACTTTGGGAGGCCGAGGCAGGCGGATCATGAGGTCAGGAGATCAAGACCATCCTGACTAACAGAGCGAAACCTCATCTCTACTGAAAAAAAAAAAAATTAGCCAGGCGTGGTTGGCGGGTGCCTGTAGTCCCAGCTACTTGGGAGACTGAGGCAGGACAATGGCGTGAACCCGGGAGGCGGAGCTTGCAGTGACCCGAGATCGCACCACTGCACTCCAGCCTGGGCAATAGAACGAGACGCTGTCTCAAAATAAATAAATAAATAAATAAAAATTACCCTGGCAAAAACTACCATAAGCAAAGTCTAAATAAAGATGAGAGTCGGTTATGGTGGCTCATGCCTGTAATCCCAGCACTTTGAGAGGCTGAAGTGGGTGTATCACCTGAGGTTAGGAGTTGGAGACCAGCCTGACCAACATGGAGAAGCCCTGTCTCTACTAAAAATGCAAAATTAGCTGGGCGTGGTGGTGCATGTCTGTAATCCCAGACATTCAGGAGGCTGAGGCAGGAGAATGGCTTGAACCTGGGAGGCAGAGATTGTGGTGAGCCAAGACTGTGCCATTGCACTCCAGCCTGGGCAACAAGGGTGAAACTCCATCTCAAAAAAATAAATAAATAAAAATAATAAAGATGACAAACTGAAAAATCTGTTGCAGTTCATATTATAATACCAGGTTTCCTAATATATAAAGAGTTCTTACAAATCAGTAAGAAGCAACAGCAACAATCCCATGGAGAAATGAACAATGGATTTGAATAAACAGTTTACATATGCATGCACACACACAAAACAACTGTGAATGCCTTTTAAACATGACATTCAATGTCATTCAAAATAGCAAGTTAAAGCTATAATTAGACAATATCCTTTCTCTGATAAAGATAAAAAAGATTATCATGCTTTGACCCTTAGGGAAAAAAACGATAAGTAACTCAGGGTGTTGGCTAGCGTATAGGGAAATAGCCTCCAGGGAGGGTAATTTAGCAACAACACCTATTACTGTTTTAAAGACACATATTCTGGCCGGGCGTGGTGGCTCAAGCCTGTAATCCCAGCACTTTGGGAGGCCAAGGAGGGCAGATTTTCAAGGTCAGGAGATCGAGACCATCCTGGCTAACAGAGTGAAACCCCGTCTCTAAAAATACAAAAAAATTAGCCAGGCCTGGTGGTGGGTGCCTGTAGTCCCAGCTACTCGGGAGGCTGAGGCAGGAGAATGGAGTGAACCCGGGAGGCGGAGCTTGCAGTGAGCGGAGATTGCACCATTCCACTCCAGCCTGGGCGACAGAGCAAGACTCTCTCTCAAAAAAATAAAAAATAATAAATTATTAAAAAACAAAGACACATATTCTTTGACCAAGCAATTCTACTTCTAGCTATGTAGGTTAGAGATGTGATCACATACTTCTGAAACGGCACATACACAAGATTATAGTATGTAAATAGTATGGTATTAATAGCAAAAGATTGGAAACAACTTCATACATAATAATAATAGAGTAACGCCCAGATAACTTGTGAGACATATATTATAAACGTCCATTAAAAATAATGAGGCAGCTTTGCAAGATGCATGATTAAAAGAAAAAGGCAAAGTGCAGAGTGATTTGTGTAGTAACCTATCATTTGTATAAAAATAAGAGAGACAGAATCCATGCATATGTGTTTGTAACTGCATGGAATATCTCTGCAAGTATATATGGCAAACTGATAAATATCATTGATTCTGGGAAGAAACTGGGTGGCTGGAGAATATGAGTGGAAGGAGACTTTTTTTTTTTAAACCAAGTATTTTAGCTTGAGTTTGTGGGAATCAAACTCTGAGATAGAAATGAGTGCAGGTTTGTTGGGGAGTGCTCTCTGGAGATAATACCTGCAGGAAGTGAGGAAGGCAGCACTTTTTCTTTTTTTAATGTGGGGCCAGTGCAGCTGTCCCCAGGGCTCTGGGAGTTCTCTGTGGCCTGTTAGGGAATCCCTGGGGCCTAAGATTGCAGTGGCCAGGTTTTGTGCTTATTTACTGGGGGGTGGATTGAGGGAAGAGCTATACACCCTTGGAGTACCCTGGCCTGACCATCTTTCAGGAAACGTCTTGGTCAAGGCTGTCCACCTGTTGCCCTTGGTTCCTGGGCACTGGGAGTCATGGGTCCTGCTGCCTGTCCAGCTGGGCTCCCTTCCTGGGCCTGGCTGAGACCAGAGGCCCTAGAAACCCATGATGCAGTTGCAGCTGAGGCCTCAGCCTGTTCTATAGTTCTGTGATGAGCTCTAGAGTTGGGATGGTCCTTCAGCGTCATGGCAAATTGAGGTAAGAAAAATAGGACTGGCCGGGCACGGTGGCTCACACCTGTAATACCAGCACTTTGGGAGGCCGAGGCGGGTGGATCACGAGGTCGAGAGATCAAGACTACCTGGTCAACATGGTGAAACCCCATCTCTACTAAAAATACAAAAAATTAGCCGGGCATGGTGGCGCAAGCCTGTGGTCCCAGCTACTCGGGAGACTGAGGCAGAAGAATCACTTGAACCCGGGAGGCAGAGGTTGCAGTGAGCCAAGATTGCGCCACTGCACTCCAGCCTGGTGACAGAGTGAGACTTCGTCTCAAAAAAAAAAAAAAAGGAAAAGAAAAACAGCAGGACTTTGTGCCCCCAACCCCTGCAGCTCATCATTGGCCTAGGGCTGACCTCTGGGAAGGCCTTGGGAAAGGTAGCTTCACACGGTTCACCCACTGACATTCCCCACAGCAGAGATAGAGGTTTCTGAGCCTGAAGAAGATCCAGGCAGAGTACCTTCAAGTTTGTTGAAAAATAAAATAGAGGCCGGGTGTGGTGGCTCACACCTGCAATCCTAGGACTTTGGAAGGCCGAGGTGGGCGGATCACTTGAGGTCAGGAGTTGGAGACCAGCCTGGCTAACATGGTGAAAATCTGTCTCTACTACAAATACAAAAATTAACCAGGCATGGCAGCACACACCTGCAATCCCAGCTACTTCGGAGGCTGAGGCAGGAGAATCACTTGAAACCAGGAGGCAGAGGTTGCAGTGAGCCAAGATCGCCCCATTGCATTCCAGCCTGGGGGACAAGAGCAAAATTCTATTTCAATAAAAAAAGAAAAAGAAAATAGAATAGCTTGTGTGTGGTGGGCAAGGAGCCAGTACTCTACTCTGAAATTATAGAAGGCTGGCACTGAAAGCCCTCCTTTGAAATTGTCTTTGGGGGCTGGTAACCTTCTTTTATTTAAATAGATTACTCTGACATTGGTTCGACTTCCTAGCCCTGTCTCATCCAAGAGGATCTTTCTATTCCTTTAAGGCTCCCATTCTCCCTCAGGTGACAGAAGAGGAAAGAAAAATAACCAAAGTGATTGTGCCTTGAGAAAGCAGTTTACCACTCTATTTTAAATGCCATATTTTATCTCCCAGTCTAATTTTAGCTAGAGATTTTTAGGTACATCTAACTATCTAACTTGAATCCATTATGTTTTGTTTGTTTGTTTGTTTGTTTTGAGACACAGTTTTACTCTGTTACCCAGACTGGAGTACAGTGGCCCAATCTTGGCTCACTGCAACCTTTGCCTCTGGAGTTCAAGTGATTCTCATGTCTCACCCTCCCAAGTAGCTGGGACTACAGGTGTATGCCACCATGCCCAGCTAATTTTCGGGTGTTTACTAGAGACAGGGTTTCGCCATGTTGGCCAGGCTGGTCTCGAACTCCTGATCTCAAGTGATCCTCCTCCCTTGGCCTCCCAAAGTGCTGGGATTGCAGGTGTGAGCCACCACACCTGGCCTTATTGTGTTTTAAAAGGAGTTTGGTATCTTTGTGCTCTTTAACTTCCTTATTTATAAAGTTTAATAATTCACATGTTACCTAGATTCTTCAACAAACAAATGACTTTTTTTTTTTTTTTTTGAGATGAGTCTTGCTCTGTCACCCAGGCTGGCATGCAGTGGCACGATCTCAGCTCACTGCAACCTCCGCCTCCCCAGTTACAATGATTCTCTGCCTCAGGCTCTCAAGTAGCTGGGACTACAGGTGCGCACCACCATGCTGGGCTATTTTTTTTACTTTTAGTAGAGACAGGGTTTCACCATGTTGGCCAAGCTGGTCTTGAACTCCTGACCTCGTGATCCACCCGCCTTGGCCTCTCAAAGTGCTGGGATTACAGGCATAAGCCACCATGCCTAGTCACAAATGAGATTTAAGAGACAAACGAAATAGTGAAACTTACTTAATCCTGGGGCAAAAATAGACACCAAAAAACCCCACCAAAAACCCACTGCAGGTCTGGTGACCTGGCTTATGCCTGTGATCCCAGCACTTTTGGGAGGCTAAGGCAGGAAGATCGCTTGAGCACAGGAGTTTGAGACCAGCCCAAACAACAGAGGGAGACCCCCATCTCTACAAAAAATTTAAAAATTATAGGCATAATGGAACACACCTGTGGTCCCAGCTACTTGGGAGGCTGAGGCAGAGAATTGCTTGAACCTGGGAGGTGGAGGTTGTTGCAGTGAGCCAAGATCGTGCCACTGCACTCCAGCCTGGGCGATAGAGTAAGACCCTGTCTCTCAGAAAAACAAAACAAAGATAAATAAATAAATAATAAAAATCCCCACTGCAAATGAATATTTTTAAGGCAATCAGGGAAATTCAAACACGGACTGGGTATTAGATGATACCAAGAAATGATCATCCATTGTACTACATATAATTTTGACGTCCTTATCTATTAGCAATCCATGTTAAAGCATTTATGAGTGAAATAATATAATGTCTGAAATTCGTTTTTCAAATTTCATCTAAAAAGAGGAGTGGTGGGAGGGATAGATGAAACAATATTGGTAACATAATAGTAACTGATTGAAGCTGATAACAAACACATGGAGTTTAAGGTGCTATACTCTCTACTTTTATACATATTTTAAAATTTCCACAAAGAAAATGTAAGAAATTCATGTATCTGGCCGGGCACAGTGGCTCATGCCTGTAATCCCAGCACTTTGGGAGGCCGAGATGGGCAGATCACGAGGTCAGGAGATCGAGACCATCCTGGCTAAAACGGTGAAACTCCGTCTCTACTAAAAATACAAAAAACTAGCCGGGCGAGGTGGCGGGCGCCTGTAGTCCCAGCTACTCAGGAGGCTGAGGCAGGAGAATGGTGTGAACCCGGGAGGCGGAGCTTGCAGTGAGCCGAGATCGACAAGCGAGACTCCATCTCAAAAAAAAAAAAGAAATTCATGTATCTAAGTACACATACTTACTCTGTCATCTCCCTGAATTGTGTCATTGAAGAAAAAATGAAGACCACTACATGTTCAAATGATGAATCTCTTTTGTATTGATACAATTAGTCGGAGCATCAAGCCTCAATTTGTTCACACATTAGTGTCTGTGTTGGTTCATGATTTGCTATTTCTACCACTGCAATTTCCTGCACAAAGCATTTCATTGATGACAGTCTAGGCTAATAACTGTAGCCATGAAAAACATGACAAAAGAAAGCTTAGTGCTTCTCAGCACTTGTGAGAGTGAAGACACACTCTTTCCATGGCAGAGTCCCATGTACTGGCATGTAAATTTCCCCCACTAAAATAATTTATGCATTCATGTGTGCACCTGGGGTGGGTTAGAGGTGTAGGAATATGTACCCATTCTACACTGGTCTGTTTCTTCAATGAACAAAACACTGCTTGACGATCATTTCTAAATCATTTCTAACAATGATGTTCACGTATTAAGCCCTCTATGCTGAGTTCAGTGAGATTATACTAACAAACAGTGCTTCTCAAATGCTTTGCTCTTTGGAACAATTTACATTCTTAAAAATTATTGAGGGCAGGGTGTGGTGGCTCACACCTGTAATCCTACCACTTTGGGAGGCCGAGGTAGGCAGATCACCTGAGGTCAGAGGTTTGAGACCAGCCTGGCTAACAAAGCAAAACCCCGTCTCTATTAAAAATACAAAAATTAGCTGGGCGTGGTGGTGTGGGCCTGTAATCCCAGTTACTCAGAGGCTGAGACAGGAGAATTGCTTGAATTCAGGAGGCAGAGGTTGCAGTAAGCCAAGATCGCGCCACTGCACTCCAGCCTGGGTGACAGAGTAAGACTCTGTCTCAAAAAAAAAAAAAAAAGGTTTATTAAGGACCTCAAAGGAGTTTATGTTCAAGTGACTTGTATCTATTGATATCTACTACATTAGAAATTAGAACCAACTGGGTGTGGTGGCTCATGCCTGTGATTCCAGCACTTTGATAGGCCAAGGCATTAGGATCACTTGAGCCTAGGAGTTCAAGACCAACCCGGGCAAAATATTGAGTCCTTGTCTCCCCCGTAAAAACTCAGCCGAAGGCAGGGCGCGGTGGCTAACGCCTGTAATCCCAGCATTTCCGGAGGCCGAGGCGGGCGGATCACGAGATCAGGATATCAAGACCATCCTGGCTAACATGCCGTGAAACCCTAAAAAATACAAAAAATACTATAAAGCACAAAAAATTAGCCAGGCGTGGTGGCGGGCACCTGTAGTCCCAGCTACTTGGGAGGCTGAGGCAGGAGAATGGTGTGAACCTGAGAACTGGAGCTTGCAGTGAACCAACATTGCGCCACTGCACTCCAGCCTGGGCAATAGAGCAAGACTCCATCTCAAAAAAAAAAAAAAAAAAAATTAGCCAAGTGGCCAGGCACAGTGGCTCACACCTGTAACCCCAGCACTTTGGGAGGCTGAGGTGGGTGGATCACCTGAGGTCAGGAGTTCGAGACCAGCCTGACCAACATGGTAAAACCCTGTCTATACTAAAAATACAAAAATTAGCCAGGTGTGGTGGTGGGCACCTGTAATCCCAGCTACTCAGGAGGCTGAGGCAGGGAGAATCCCTTGAACTTGGGAGGCAGAGGCTGCAGTGAGCCAAAATTGTGCCATTACACTCCAGCCTGAGCAACAGAGCAAGACTCTGACCAAAAAAAAAAAAAAAAAAAAAAAAATTAGCTGAGCACAGTTGCTGTCGCCTGTAGTCTCAATTACTTAGGAGGCTGAGGCAGGAGGATTGCTTGATCCCAGGAATTTGAGGTTGCAGTGAGCTGTGATTGCACCACTGCACTCCAGCCTGGATGACAGAGTTAGACGCTTTCAAAAGAAGGAAAGAGAGAGAGAAAGAAATTAAAACCAAAATTAAAAATTATTAAATTTATCAAAACAAAAAACAATTTAAGGAGAAAAGTGGCCAGATTTACAAGCTCTTTCATGTTTAGTTTAACTGAAGGCAGCTGGAGTCTCACACCTGCTTCTGCATTCTCTCTCTTGCAATATCCCCTACAATGCAGCCTTCAGAAAACTCCATGGTGCACTAGTCTAAGAATGAGAGTAAAACAAGGCAAATAATGCCTTAACATTATTACACAAATAATTTTGACCTCGTATATCCTCCCCAAAACTTCTCAGGAATGCTTAGGCTTCCCAGGATCACACTTTGAGAACTGCTGCTATATAATGTATGTGTGTAGGAAAGTTCATCCACATGTGAAAATCACAGCGTGAACCTGCTGGCCTCTGAGACCCATGGAGACCTGGAGCTATCTGGTTATTGTCAATGACTTACCCACAATTTTTACAACTACCTCAAAAAGAATTCCTCAGAAACAGCTCCAAAGAGAAAAATTGTACCCTTACCTGAAAGAGAATCTAACCAATGTTAAATAAGGTTTTTAAACAGAGATTTAAGGTGCTTTCATGACACAAAGTCTTTTGAAAGAAAAGAAAATTAATTTTAAACTTAATTCTTTTTTTTTTTTTTTTTTTAGACGGAGTCTTGCTCTGTCACCAGGCTGGAGTGCAAGCTCACTGCAAGCTCCGCCTCCCGGGTTCAAGTGATTCCCCTGCCTCAGCCTCCCAAATAGCTGGGATTACAGGCACCTGCCACCACACCTGGCTAATTTTTTGTATTTTAGTAGAGACAGGGTTTCACTATATTGGCCAAGATGATCTCCTGACCTTGTGATCTGTCTGCCTCAGCCTCCCAAAGTGCTGGGATTACAGGTGTGAGCCACCGCACCCAGCCTAAACTTAATTATTAATAGCAAAATATTTGTTTAAAGACTGCAGTATGGTTTTTACTACAAGATATTTTATTTTCCCAACATCTGAAATTTCCAGTTTCCCAGGTAATGCTTGGCATAGTTGTGGTTTTAGTTTTTCCAATGCATTATTTTCTCAGTACTTCTTGTTACAGATTGGTATTTATTTCCATTCAGTAAAACATGTTTAAACAACAAGTTTTGGTCAGCATTCTACTAGTGATGCATTACTCTTTTTTTTTTTTTCTTGAGATGGAGTCTCGATCTATCACCCAGGCTGCAGTGCAACAGTGCAATCCCGGCTCACTGCAACCTCCGCCTCCCAATTCAAGCAATTCTCCTACCTCAGCCTCCTGAGCAACTGAGATTACAGGCGCTTACCACCACACCCAGCTAATTTTTGGATTTCTGTGAGGAGATGGGGTTTCACCATGTTGCCAGGCTGCATTACTTTTTTAAAAATAACTTTTACTTAAAAAAATTATTTTTGAAACAAGGTCTGGTTCTGTCACCCTGGCTGGAGCGCAGAGGTGCAATAACAGCTCACTGCGGCCTCTTGGGCTCAAGCCATCCTCCCACCTCAGCCCCAGATAGCTGGGACTACAGGCAACCACCACCATGCCCAGTTAATTTTCTGCATTTTTAGTAGAGATAGGATTTTGCTATGTTGGCCACAATGCGTAGCTAATTTTTTTTTTTAATATGTATTTTTGGAGGCAGAGTCTTGCTCTGTTGCCCAGGCTGGAGTGCAGTAGGGCGATATAGAATCACTGCAACCTCTGCCTCCCAGGTTCAAGCAATTCTTGTGCCTCAGCCTCCCCCTGAATAGCTGGAATTAGAGGTAGGCATCACCACGCCCAGCTAATTTTTTGTATTTTTAGTCGAGACAGGTTGTGCCATGTTGGCAAGGATGATCTGGAACTCCTGACCTGGAGTGATCCACCTGCCTCGGCCTTCCAAAGTGCTGGAATTGCAGGCATGAGCCACTGTGCCTGGCCCATTACTTTTTTTTTTTTTTTTCTGAGTGTGATTATAAAAGTAAGACATAGTCATTGAAAAATTCTTAGAAAAAATCCATAAAAATATAAAGAATGAAATAAAGATTCTATGTAACCAGCTTCCAGAGACAATCACTGTTAATATTTTGTAGTCGTTTTCCAAATTGTATTCTACCTATCACAGTACACAGCTAGATGTCTTAAAATCAGATTCAGCAAACAAGTAACATTTGACCCCTTTGCCTTAATGTTTGGAATAAACTGAGGCATGATCATGACAAGCATTGCAAAAATACACAACTTTAGCTTGTATTAAAAGAGCATCTTGTGAACCTAGAAACTTAGTGTCAGAATATTTTTTTCATAATTTACTAAAACTATGAAGAGTTAATTTATTGATGCTACTAATCCATCTAGATATTGGTTTCAGGATCAAATTTATTGTCATGGACAAATAAGCCAGAGTTTATTGAGTTGTTGGCAAAACTGTAGTTTTGCAAATTACAAGGCCTGATACACACACATCACATAATTTTATACAGATGTTATGGTAAAAGAAGTGTGTGAATGAGAACTTCCAAATTAACCAAACATGTTCTTCTACATCTTATTGTTTTGATTACCACATCAATAACCCTTTTTGTGTATTTTCTCTGAAGTGTTCCTCCAGTTATTCTCTGAAATTACCTCATTCAGGATAAGTTAATTAAGCATGAAAATTATGATACAAAATACAGTTCCATCTTCCATAAGAAATGCTACCAAATCCTGCAAATGAAGTAATTTGAACAAAGTGTTCTCAGGTTGTGCTTAGAAAAGAGAGTAAGAGAAGCCCATGCCTGGATAAAACAAGTTACAAGAATAGAGGCTGTTGCTGCTGTATTTCCAGTTGGTAAGGGAAGAAATTACAGAGTTCATCGGTGACCCAAGTACCTGAGGTTTTTAGTGATAAACCCCAAGTGAATACGTCCAATTTTTCCAGGGCCTGACCTTTCCGCATGAAAGTTTGGATTATGAGACAGTTGTGAAGCATTTATTGCTTTGATATATTAAATGTCTGCTTTCAAGTCAGATGTTTGGAAATTGCATCAAATCTTTAAAATCTAGAGTTTAGTCTAGTGTAGTTGATGATTTATACAGTGATGGTCAGCAGGGTTCTACCCCATCCTGAAGTGTGTTTTGGAAATTTGTAGAGCTCTTCTTACCCCTCACAGTGATTGGAGAATGCAACACTAGCATTTAATGAATGGGAACTAGGAATGCTGGACCTCCCTCAGTGTGTAGAAATTCCCACACGACAAAGAATTAGCCTCATGTTGCATAACTTTCCAGTGATCCACCATAATGAACCCACTTCAAATATAAATCAATGACAATTCGGTAGATTTAAGTAATAAAAAGCATTTTGTTGTTGTTTTTCTTAAGTTACTCCCCAAACCTCTGTAATTTAGGAAAAGGTGGTTATGAATAAGGAAATGAATTGAAGACTTGTCTCTAAATAATTGATTTACTAACTCTGAACTTCCTCCCTATGTGAATATGGTTACAGTTCTAACAAATTGATAGTAAATCATCTGGAGGCCGGGCACAGTGGTTCATGCCTGCAATCCCAGCACTTTGGGAGGCCAAGGCTGGAAGATCACTTGAGGTCAGGAGGTCCAGACCAGCCTGGCCAAGATGGTGAAACCCTGTTTTTACTAAAAATACAAAAATTAGCCAGGCATGGTGGCACAGGCCTGTAATCCCAGCTACTCAGGAGGCTGAGGCAGAAGAATTGCTTGAAACCCAGGAGGTCGCCAGACATGGTGGCTCATGCCTGTAATCCCAGCACTTTGGGAGACCAAGGCGGGCAGATCACCTGAGGTCGGGAGTTCGAGACCAGCCTGATCAACATGGAGAAATCCTGTCTCTACTAAAACTACAAAATTATGCGGGCGTGGTGGCACATGCCTGTAATCCCAGCTACTAGGGAGACTGAGGCAGGAGATTCGCTTGAACCTGGGAGGTGGAGGTTGCGGTGAGCCGAGATCGTACCATTGCACTCCAGCCTGGGCAACAAGAGCAAGACTCCATCTCAAAAAAAATAAATAAATAAAATAAAATAATTTAAAAACTGGAAAAGGAACTATTAGTAGTGATTCATTATTTCCCTCTTAGAACACATTTTATCACTGATGACATATCATAGGCATCCCATTGTGTCACTTGTTGTAATGTTGAAGTTATGTAATGTCATGAAAGTGTTCTGCAAAGTACTTTTGGAAATCTGACAGCCCTAATGGACTGAATTAACACAATTCCATTGCTCATCTGTAACAACATCACACCTTCTCATTTCCTCCAGTGCACTGTCTTAGCATATTATCCCTACTTTCTTTTCTTTTACCATCTACAAACATAAATCACATTCATCCCCGCTATTTCATTTTTCTTGGACGGAATATCCTCTGATCTTCTCTTAAATCCAATCCTATTGATTACAAGTAGCTTCAAGGATCTGACTCCTTCTTTACATATGTTAGTGCCTCACTGCTACTCGAAGTGTGGCCCAAGGACCAGCAGTATCTGCTCCACCTGGAAGCTTGTTAGACCTGCAGAATCTCCACCCTTTCCACAAATACTAGATCAGGATCTGCATTTTTGACAAGATTCCCAGAGATTCATATGCAGGTGCACTGTTATAATGCAGCCATGACCACTGATTTACATATTAAAATATTGAAAAATTGGTTGGCGTGGTGGCTCACGCCTGTAATCCCAGCATTTTGGGAGGCTGAGGTGGGTGGATAACCTGAGGTCAGGAGTTCAAGACCAACATGGCCAATAGGGTGAAATCCCATCTCCACTAAAAATACAAAAATTAGGCAGGCATGGCGGTGGGCACCTGTAATCCCAGCTACCTGGGAGGCTGAGGCAGGAGAATTGCTTGAACCTGGGAGGCAGAGGTTGCAGTGAGCCGAGATTGCGCCATTGCACTCCAGGCCTGGGTGACAGAAACAAGACTTCGTCTCTATAGAAAAAAAGAAAAAGAAAAAAAAAAAGAAAAAAGACTTCGTCTCAAAACAACAACAACAACAAAACTCTATTTCTACTAAAGAAAATATCTGAGCCGGGCGCGGTGGCTCAAGCCTGTAATCCCAGCACTTTGGGAGGCTGAGACGGGCGGATCACGAGGTCAGGAGATCGAGACCATCCTGGCTAACACGGTGAAACCCCGTCTCTACTAAAAATACAAAAAACTAGCCGGGTGAGGTGGCGGGCGCCTGTAGTCCCAGCTACTCCGAAGGCTGAGGCAGGAGAATGGCGTAAACCCGGGAGGCAGAGCTTGCAGTGAGCTGAGATCAGGCCACTGCACTCCAGCCCGGGCGACAAAGCAGGACTCCGTCTCAAAAAAAAAAAGAAAAAAAAGAAAATATCTGTATTGCACAATTGTAGCTCACTGTGAAAGAGCTAGCGGTGGACAGCTATGCTAATTCTAGATATTTTCAAAGAATCACCTGAAAGGCTTCATAAACACAGATTGCCGGGATTCACTCCCAGAGTTCCTGATCCAGTAGGTGTGGGTGAGGCCCAAGAATCTGCATTTCTCACAAAGCCCCAGAGAGATCACATTTTGGGACCACACTGATATAAGGCACAGACACCAAAATTAGAAAGTTTTTTTTCATTGAAAGACACCTCCAATGCTGATACGCTAAATAAACATGGATTCCATATTTTGAATTTCAGACTATATATACAACTTGAGAGAATTAGCTGCAAAAAATAATTTTTCATGTTCAGTTAGAGCATGATAATGTGGTCTTAAAATGCAGAGAGTAATACCTCCTTGATTTCTTTCTCTGACTGGTGAAGAAAATTAAATGTGGGGAAAGAGATAAATTTTGATGACCAAATTATTTCCATTACAGATTTTCTTCCTTTATTTTATTTTATTTTATTTTTTTGAGGAGGAGTTTCACTCTTGTTGCCCAAGCTGGAGTGCAATGGCGCGATCTCAGCTCACTGCAACCTCTGCCTCCTGGGTTCAAGCGATTCTACTGTCTCAGCCTCCTGAGTAGCTGGGATTACAGGCACATGCCATCACACCTGGCTGATTTTTATATTTTTAGTAGAGATGGAGTTTCATCATATTGGTCAGGCTGGTCTCGAACTCCTGACCTCAGATGATCTGCCTGCCTTGGCCTCCCAAAGTGCTGGGGTTACAGGCGTGAGCCACTGTGCCCAGCCCACAGATTTTCTTCATAATGAGTTATGATATGTGATCACCTCAGCACTAGATATTCTGCCATTTTTAACCTGAAGTGGTTAACTGAGGATGTACATGAGTTGAATATATCATTGAGATACTCTAATTGACCAACCCATGGAAGTCATAGAAATGGTTTGATCTTGTTCCTCATTTCAAAACTGCATATGAATGCCTTTTCCCTCAATGGCCAGCACGATTCAGCATGGAAGAGCAGGATGTGCCTGTTTATGAAGCATGTTTTTAGATATATTTAGTAGTTTTACTTTATTATATTTACAACTTTATGAAATATGTTTTTAGATATATTTAGTAGTTTCAACTTTGTTATATTTACAACTTTCACATTCATTTCTGAATCAATTCCTAAAGGTGTACTGTTGACCACTGTCTTAGTCCATTTGTGCTGCCGTAACAAAATACTTGGAACTGGGTAATTTATAAAGAACAGACATTTATTGCTCACAGTTCTGTGGACTAGAAGGTCTAAGATTAAGGTGCTAGCAGATTTGATGTCTGGTGAGGATCTGGTTTCTGCCTCCAACATGGCACCTGGTTGCTGTGTCCACATGGCAGAAGGGCAAAGGGATCTAGGGACCGGGCATGGTGGCTCATGCCTGTAATCCCAGCACTTTGGGAGGCCGAGGCAGGCAGATCACCTGAGGTCAGGAGTTCAAGCAAGACCAGCCTGGCCAACAGGGCGAGACCCTATCTCTACTAAAAATACAAAAATTAGCTGGGCATGGTGTCGGGCACATGTAATCCCAGCTATTCGGGAGGCTGAGGTGGGACAATCACCTCAACCTGGCAGGCGGAGGTTGAAGTGAGCTGAGATCACGCCAGTGCACTCCAGCTTGGGCAACAGCCAGAGACCCCATCTCAAAAAAAAAAAGAAAAGAAAAGAAAAAAGAAAAAAAGAAGGAACTAGGGAGCTCCCTTCAACCTTTTATCACAGCACTAAACCCATTCATGATGGTGGAGAGTTCATTACTTAATCACTTTCCAAAAGGGTGCCACCTCTTTATTCTATAACATTGGGTATTAAGTTCCAACATATGAATTTGTTAGGGTGTTAGGGACACATACATTAAAATCACAGCAACCACCCGGGCTCTGTGAATAAAGTGTTGTTTGGATGGGCATCCAAGAGCAATTTCTCTTATTCATCTCATGTAGCAATTAATACGTTTTACTTATTGTGTGTTCTTCTGTAATACCAAGACTTACATCTCTTTGTTTTTTTTTTTTTTTTTTGGTTTGTTTGGTATAAGGAAAACAACTTTGAATGGTGACTCTAAAGTTTCTGTCTGTTCTCTGATGTAAGATAAAAAGGTCATTTTCTACCAGAGACCATAACATTGTGGTTCTTTTGGAAAAATCAGTTGATTTATGAGATAGGTCATTGGGCTTTGTTGGAAATGATGAAAATGGTTTAGTAGCTGTAAGGCACCATTTGAGAAATTGAGATTTTCCCTGTATGCAGTCGTAAAATTAAACTAGGGACATTATTTAAATTGACATTTATAGATGCGGTAGCATTCTGGGTGATTTGGGGGTTTGTTTTGTTTGGTTGTTTTTGTAGAGATAGGGTCTCACTATGTTGCCCAGGCTGATCTCAAACTCCTGGGCTCAAGTCATTATCCTGCTTCAGCCTCCCAAAGTACTGGGATTACAGGTGTGAGCTACCGTGCTCGGCTGGGAAAGCATTCTGGAAAGTTTTGTTTTGTTTTGTTTTGTTTTCAGACCAAGTCTTGCTCTGTCACCCAGGCTGGAGTACAGTGTGGTGCGATCTTGGCTCACTGCAGCCTCCGCATCCCAGGTTCAAGCAATTCTCATGCCTCGGCCTCCTGAGTAGCTGGGATTACAGGCCCCTGCCACCACGCCCAGCTAATTTTTGTGTTTTTAGTAGAGATGTGGTTTCACTGTTGGCCAGGCTGGTCTCAAACTCCTGACCTCGTGATCCGCACCTTGGCCTCCCAAAGTGCTGGAATTACAGGCGTGAGCCACCGTGCCTAGCCCACATTGTGCACAGTTTTGTCTAGAATTTCCATGTCCCACATCTCCACCAATGCTTAGTGTTATATAACACATGCCCATCTGATTGATGTGGAATGGTATACGTGTGTATGTGTGTTTTGTTGTTGTTGTTGTTTTAAATAAGTAGCTTTTTTTGCAAGGACCACACAAACTTGCACGCTATAGTAATGGTTTGTCATTAAGTTACAGCATTCTTGTGGGTTTAAAATACACTTCCCCGGCCGGGCGCGGCGGCTCACGCTTGTAATCCCAGCACTTTGGGAGGCGAGGCAAGCGAATCACGAGGTCAAGAGATAGAGACCATCCTGGCTACCAGGGTGAAACCCCGTCTCTACTGAAAATACAAAAAATTAGCCTGCCGTGGTGGAGGGCACCTGTAGTCCCAACTGCTTGGGAGGCTGAGGCAGGAGAATGGCATGAACCCGGGAGGCGGAGCTTGCAGTGTGCCGAGATGGCGCCACTGCACTCTAGCCTGGGCGATTAGAGTGAGACTCCACCTCAAAAAAAAAAAAAAAAAACCCTTCCCCAAATGCTAATGAGGGTGAGCATTTTTCATATCTGTACTGGCCATTCAAGTTTTCCCTCCTGACAATTGCCTGTCCTCATTATTTGCTCATCTTTTGTCTTTTTTGTCACTGTTTATCAATATAAATATTCTGAATATTAATCCTTCATAAAATGTATTGGCCGGGCATGGTGGCTCACGGCTGTAATCCCAGCACTTCGGGAAGCCGAGGCCAGCGGATCACCTGAGGTCGGGAGTTCAAGACCAGCCTGATCAACATGGAGTAACCCTGTCTCTACTAAAAATGCAAAATTAGCCAGGTGTGGTGGCACATGCCTATAATCCCAGCCACTCGGGAGACTGAGGCAGGAGAACTGCTTGAACCCGGGAGGCGGAGGTTGTGGTGAGCCAAGACACTCCAGCCTGGACAACAAGAGCGAAACTCATAAAATAAAATAAAATAAAATAAAATAAAATAAATAAAATATAAAATAAAATAGTATTGCAACACTTTCTTCAAGTCCGTAGTTTGTCTTTTAAGTTTGTATTTGATTCTTTCTATTGAGCCGAATTTTAAAACTAAGTCAACTTTTTCATTTTTTTTTTTATTTTGTGCCTTCTTTAAGGTTTTAAGATCTCTTCCTGCCTACATGTCATAAAGATACGCTTTTTCTTTTCTTTTTTTTTTTTTTTTTTTGAGACGGAGTCTTGCTCTGCCGCCCAGGCTGGAGTGCAGTGGCCGGCTCTCAGCTCACTGCAAGCTCCGCCTCCCGGGTTCACGCCATTCTCCTGCCTCAGCCTCCCGAGTAGCTGGGACTACAGGCGCCCGCCTCGTCGCCCGGCTAGTTTTTTGTATTTTTTAGTAGAGACGGGGTTTCGCCGTATTAGCCAGGATGGTCTCGATCTCCTGACCTCGTGATCCGCCCATCTCGGCCTCCCAAAGTGCTGGGATTACAGGCTTGAGCCACCGCGCCCGGCCTTCTTTTCTTTTTTTTAAGATGGAGTTTGCTCTTGTGGTTCAGACTGGAGTGCAATGGCAAAATCTGAGTTCACTGCAACCTTCGCTTCCTGAGTTCAAGCAATTCTCCTGCCTCAGCCTCCCAAGTAGCTGGGATTACAGGCATAGGCCACTATGCCTGGCTAATTTTTGTATTTTTAGTAGAGATGGGGTTTCACCATGTTGGCCAGGCTAGTCTTGAACTCCAGACCTCAGGTGATCCACCCGCCTCCGCCTCTCAAAGTGTTGGGATTACAGGCGTGAGCCACCCCGCCCAGCCCAAGATTTGCTTCTATATTTTCCTTCCTCCCTCCCTCCCTTCCTCCCTTCCTTCCTTCCTTCCTTCCTTCCTTCCTTCCTTTCTTTCTGATGGTGTCTCGCTCTGTTGTTCAGACTGAAATACACTGACACAATCTCAGCTCACTGCAACCTCCACCTCCCAGGTTCAAGTGGTCCTCCTGCCTCAGCCTCCCAAGTAGGGTAGCTGGGACTACTGGCATGTGCAACCATGCCTGGCTAATTTTTCTATTTTCAGTAGAGACGGTGTTTCACCATGTTGGCTAGGCTGGTCTCGAACTCCTGACCTCAAGAGATATACCCTCCTTGGCCTCCCAAAGTGCTGGGATTACAGGCATGAGCCACCACGCCCGGCCAATTTTCTTCTAAAAATTTTAAAGTATAAACTACTTATTTAGCTCTAGTAACTACCTGAAATATATTTTATATAGGGTTTGAGATAGGGATCTCACGTCGAGATACAGAGAGCTAATAAAGATAGTGAATATTTATTTTGTATACTGCGTGAGTGCACTGTTTAAAATGATTTACCTTTTTTAACCCATTACATTCTCACAACTTCATGAGGAAATAATAACATTATCCTTGCTTATAGGTAAAAAAAAAAAAAAAAAAAAAAATTACATAAAATAGAGAAACAGGCCAGGCGCAGTGGCTCACGTCTGTAATCTCAGCACTCTGGGAGGCCGAGGTAGGCAGATCACCTGAGGTCAGGAGTTCAAGACCAGCCTAGCCAACATGGCAAAACCCCATCTCTATAAAAAAAGTAATTAGCTGGGCATGGTGGTGGGCACCTGTAATCCCAACTACTTGGGAAGCTAAGGCAGGAGAATTGCTAGAACCTAGGAGGCAGAGGTTGCAGTGAGCTGAGATGGTGCCATTGCACTCCAGTCTGGGCAACAGAGCAAGACTCCCTCTCAAAAAAATAAAAAGGTTGCATTCTCTTTCCTTTTTTTTCTTTTTCTTTTTTTGTTTTTAGGCTAGTCAAGTGAAGCAGTGGGAGAAGAGAAGGAACCAAGAAATCTGTAGTTGGTTGTGATCAAAAGTTGCATTTTATTTTTGTTTACAATGATATACAGAAACTCCCCTCTGTCCCCTTTATTTTGTTTTTTGCTTTGGTCTGTTATCCAGCAACCTTGTCAAATTCTCCTACTATTTTTAATAGTTTTCCCATATATATTCTTAATATTCTATGTGGAGAGTTATACTTTCTATATATAATGATGAATTTGTTTTAACCTTTTAAATCCTTATACTTTTTTTCTTGACTTCTTACATAGCCTAGGATCTTAAGTTCAATGTTGAATAGAAGCAGTGACAACAAACATCCTTTTCTCATTCCAGGCATTAATAAGAATATTTCTACTACTTCACCCTTAAGTATGATGGTTGCTGTATGTTTTTGTAGATTACTACTATCAGGTTAAGAAACAGATTTTTAGTTTTTTTTTTGTTTTGTTTTGTTTTTTTGTTTTCTTTTGTTAATCTTAAAGAAGTATCAAAATTTGTCAATGCCCTTTCTATTTTTGTCCTTTAATTTGTCCGTGTGGTATATTATATTAATAGATTCTCTCACCTTAATCCATCTTTACATCCCTGGGATAATGTCTACTTAGTGACATATTGCTGGATTCTATTTACAGATGTTTTATTTAGGATGTTTTCTTCTGTCCGGAGCCGTGAGGCCCGGAAATTGCCGCGGCCTCTGTTGCTTAAGCTCCGCATTGCGGAGACAAGATGGCGCACTTCCTGGTTCTTCATCATCAACTTTTCCCGTGCGCGCGAACTTTTCCCGGGCGCGCGTAGATAACTTCCCGCGCCCGGGAAAGACTAAGTCTACCGAGCATGCGCCTGGTGACATCTCTCATTATTCTCGCCCCCGCCTGCTCTGCTGCACTTCCTCTTCCCTGCCAGCCTATATAAGGCATTGCACCGCCGCCATTAAACGAGACTTGATCAGGATACTGTCTTGTCTCCATTTCTTGTGTCTCTTGTCTCTCTAAATTCCCACCCCCTCCTCCAAGGTCTGTGTTAACAATCCCGCTGGACGGGACATTCTTCTATGTGTATAACCAATAATGAGCTATAATCTTCTTTCTTCTTGACTTTCTTCTCAAGTTTTGATATCAAAATTGCACATTAAGCATCATAATGAGTAAGTTTTCTGTTTCTCTAGTATTTGGAAGCATTTGTAGATAATAAGAATTATCAGGCTGGGTGTGGTGGCTCACGCCTCTAATCCCAATACTTTGGGAGGCTGAGGCAGGTGGATCACAAGGTCATGAGATCAAGACCATCCTGGCTAACATGGTGAAACCCTGTCTCCATTAAAAATACAAAAAAATTAGCCAGGCGTGGTTGTGGGCGCCTGTAGTCCCAACTGCTTGGGAGGCTGAGGCAGGAGAATGGCGTGAACCTGGGAGGTGGAGCTTGCAGTGAGCCGAGATTGCACCACTGCACTCCAGCCTGGGTGACAGAGTGAGACTCTGTCTCAAAAATAAAAAAAAAAAAGAATTATCAGATCTTTGAAGCTTTATAAAACTCATCTGTAAAATTTTCTGGCCTTGATGCTTTCTCTGAGTATATTCTTAAATGTTGATTCTGCTACTTTAACAATTACAAGTTTGTTTAATCAGCTTGAGTGAGTTTATTAACTTGTATTATTCTAGAAAGTTAATCATTTAGCCTAAGTAATTGAATGTAATGGCATCAGTTGTCCATAGTTTTATCTTTTGAACTTCTTATACTGTCTATGTTATATCCTGTTTTTCCTTCCTAATATTATTTACTTCTGCCTCAACTTTTATTTTCCTTGAAAAATTTCACCAGATGAGTTTTGTTTTGTTTTGTTTTGTTTTTTAGAGAGAGTCTCCTTCTGTTGCCCAGGCTGGAGGGCAGTGGTGAAATCTCGGCTCACTACAACCCCTTCCACCCGGATTCAAGCGATTCGCTGTCCTCAGCCTCCCAAGTAGCTGGGATTACAGGTGTGCACCACCACACCCAGCTAATTTTTATGTTTTTAGTAGAGACAGGATTTCACCATGTTGGGCAGGCTGGTCTTAAACTCCTGACCTCAGATGATTCACCTCCCTCAGCCTCCTGAAGTGCTGGAATTACAGGTGTGAGCCACTGTGCCCAGCTTCACCAGATGATAGTCTACATTACTGGTCTTTGTAGAGATTCCGCTTCGATTTTGTTTATACTTCCTATTGCTTCCTTGCTTTCTTTTTTTGTTTGTCTGTTTGTTTGAGACAGAGTCTCACTTTGTCGCCTAGGCTGGAGTGCAATGGCACAATCTCGGCTCACTGCACCCTCCACCTCCCAGGCTCAAGCAATTCTCCTGCCTCAGCCTCCCCAGTAGCTGGGATTACAGATGCACGCCACCACACCCGGATGATTTTTGTATTTTTAGTAGAGATGGGGTTTCACCATGTTGGTCAGGCTGGTCTTGAACTCCTGGCCTCAAGTGATTGGCCTGTCTCAGCCTCCCAAAGTGCTGGGATTATGGGCATGAGCCACGGCACCTGCCCTTACTTCTTTGCTTTCTATTCATTAACTTGAACTGCTATCTTATTTCCAGCCTTTTACTTTATTTGGGATGACTCTGTTTTTTTTTTTTTTCCTAACTTGTGTTGGATATTTAGTTTATTTATTTGTTAATATTTTCTATTTTCTAATGTATGCATCTTAAGTCTATTGGTTCTTCCCAAATCCTTTCTCAACTGCATTTGACAAGTTTTAGTATGTAGTGTTCTCATTGTTGGTAAGTTCAAAATACAGCCTGACTTACACATCTATTTATTCTTTCGTTCTTTGTTTATTTTTTATTTTTGTAGAGATGGGGTCTTGCTATGTTGCCCAAGATAGTCTCAAACTCCTGGCCTCAAGTGATCCTCCCACCTCTCATTGCTTACTTTAAAAGGTATTTTAAATATTCCAAATGTATAAGGTAATTGGCTGCCACTTAATTATTATTTTCTAATTTCATTATATTTGTTCAAACTATTTGGTTATTTGAAATAGATTCCTCAAACTTTGTTGAGATTTGCTCCATGGCCTACTATGTCAATTTTGAAAATGTTCCATGTGCCTGAAAAGAATGTGAGTTCTCTAACTATTGGTGCAGGGTTCCATACATGTCCATTTAATCTAGCTTGTTAATAAAGTAGCTTAAACCTTAGTAAACTTTTTTTTTTTTTTTTTTAGAGACGGAGTCTTGCTCTGTTGCCCAGGCTTGAGTGCAGTGGCGCAATCTCAGCTCACTGCAAGCTCCGCCTCCCGGGCTTACGCCATTCTCCTGCCTCAGCCTCCCGTGTAGCCGGGACTACAGGCACCCGCCACCACTACCGGCTAATTTTTTTTTTGTATTTTTAGTGGAGACAGGGTTTCACCCTGTTAGCCAGGATGGTCTTGATCTCCTGACTTTGTGATCCGCCCACCTCGACCTCCCAAAGTACTGGGATTACAGGCGTGAGTGAGCCACCGCGCCCAGCCTTTTTATTTTTATTTTTTTTTGAGATGGAGTCTCGTTCTGTTGCCCAGGCTGGAGTGTAGTGGTGCAATTTCAGCTCACTGCATCCTCCATCTCCTGGATTCAAGCGATTCTCCTGCCTCAGCCTCCCTAGTAGCTGGGATTACAGGCACGCACCACCATGCACACCTAATTTTTGTAGTTTTAGTAGAGACAGGGTTTTACCATATTGGCCAGGCTGGTCTCGAACTCCTGACCTCAAGTGATCTGCCTGCCTTGGCCTCCCAAAGCACTGAGGATTACAGCCCTGAGCTACCACGCCCAGCCAAATGTATCGTTATTCTTGATATATTTGTACTTATTTCTATAATTTCTATAGTTTCTGTTTACTTTCTTTGCTTTTCTCCCCTCTCCTTTCTGCCTTCTGCTAAATTTTTCTGCCTTCTGCCTTTCTGCCATACTGCTAAATTTTTCTTTAGGGCTCCATTTGCTTCTAATAGTTTAGAAATTATACATGCTATTTATCTTTCTCACTGGCAATCTCCAAAATTTTAGATATTCACGTGTTATTTGACAAAGTCAAAAGTTGATGATTCTGTTCACCTGAACAATTCAAGAACTTCGGTGTGCTTTAATTTTTAGTGCATCATTTTCATTTACAAGTTATGGTTACGTAGTATAGTATATCCCTCTTGAAACAAGAGTTATATAAGAGAGTATTTGCTTTCTTTACACATTTGGGTAGAAGAGCCTTGTTATTTTGTGGTATTGTAAGTCTAGTATTATCACATTGCAATTAGAAAATGTGACATATGTTATTTCTACTGTGTAAATTTTGTTCAGGGTTTTTGTTTTTTGTTTTGAGACAGGGTCTCACTCTGTCACCCAGGCTGGAGTACGGTAAGGCAATCTTGGCTCCCAGGCTCAAGTGATCCTCCCACATCAGCCTCCTGAGTAGCTGGGGCTACAGGTATACACCACCATGCTTAACTAATTTTTTTCATTTTTTTACAGAGATAGGATCTCCCTATTGCCCAGGCTGGTCTCAAACTCCTGGGCTCAAGTGATCTGTTCATCTGGGCCTTCCAAAGTGCTGGGATTACAGGTGTGACTGCTGCACCAGGCCCAATTGTTTGATATAATAGACATATCTAGTCTTAGTTCTATGATTTTCTTTTATGTTTTCCGTTTTCATAATTTAATTCTTTCACAGTGTAATTTGTTTTCTTTCCTTTTATGGTAATTCCAATATTTGCAGAAGTTTGTGTTTTTGTGACATTTTATAATTAAAAATGATTACTTTAGAAAATATGTTTTAGCAAGGCACGGTGGCTCAGCCTGTAATCCCATCACTTTGGGAGGCCAAGGCGCCTGGATCACCTGAGGTCAGGCATTTGAGACCAGCCTGGCCAATATGGCAAAACCCCGTCTCTACTAAAAATACAAAAATTAGCCAGGCATGGTGGCCGGTGCCTGTAATCCCAGCTATTCGGGAAGCTGAAGCAGGAGAATCGCTCGAACCCAGGAGGTGGAGGTTGCAGTGAGCTGAGATCGCAACATTGCACTCCAGCCTGGGTGGCAGAGTCAGACTTCCTCTTTAAGAAAGGCTGTGCGCAGTGGCTCATGCCTGTAATCCCAGCACTTTGGGAGGCCAAGGCAGGCGGATCACAAGGTCAGGAGATCAAGACCATCCTGGTTAACACGGTGAAACCCTGTCTCTACTAAAAATACAAAAAAATTAGCCAGGCGTGGTAGCGGGCGCCTGTAGTCCCAACTGCTCCAGAGGATGAGGCAGGAGAATGGCATGAACCCAGGAGGCTGAGGCTGCAGTGAGCCGACATCGCGTCACTGCACTCCAGCCTGGGCGACAGAAGGAGACTCTGTCTCAAAAAAACAAAAAAGCAAACAAATACATATAGATAGAAAGATACATGATTTGCAAATATATATAATATATAGTATATAATATATATTTTTTATATATATATACTTTCTGCAAATCATGTATCTGTAAAGGGAATTGTATCCAGAATATACAAAGGACTTACTATTCAAATAATAAAAAGATGAAAACTAAATGTAACAATTTTCTTTTTTTTTTTTTGAAACGGAGTTTTGCTCTTGTTGCCGAGGCTGGAGTGCAGTGGTGTGATCTCGGCTCACTGCAACCTCCTCCTCCCAGGTTCAAACGATTCTCCTGCCTCAGCCTCCCTAGTAGCTGGGATTACAGGCATGTGCCACTATGCCTGGGTTTCTCCATATTGGTCAGGCTGGTCTCGACCTCCCAACCTCAGATGATCCGCCCACCCTGGCCTCCCAAAGTGCTGGGATTACAGGCATGAGCCACCGTGCCTGGCCCATAAATGATTTGAATAGACATTTCTCCTAAGAAGGTATATGAATGGCTTTCTATGTTATGGTCTACATATTGTGGCCCCATAAAATTCATGTGTTGAAGCCCTAACCCCCAATGAGATAGTATTTGGAGATAGAGCCTTTATGAAAGTAATTAGGGTAAATGAGGTCATAAGGATAGGGTCCTGCAAGAAGAGAGCCCTCATCTGGAATCAAACCATCTGGCACCTTGATCCTGGACATCCTAACCTGCAGAACAGTGAAGTGAGAAATCCCTGTCTAAGCCACCCAGTCTATGCTGTTTTTTTGTTTTTGTTTTTTTGTTTTGGTTTGGTTTTTTAAGGTGGAGTCTTGCTGTGTCGCCCAGGCTGGAGTTCAGTGGTGTGATCTCAGCTCACTGCAACCTCCGTCTCGTCTCCTGGGTTCAAGCAATTCTCCTGCCTCAGCCTCCTGAGTGGCTGGGATTACAGG
This sequence comes from Trachypithecus francoisi, assembly GCF_009764315.1. Lineage (NCBI taxonomy): Eukaryota > Metazoa > Chordata > Mammalia > Primates > Cercopithecidae > Trachypithecus > Trachypithecus francoisi. The sequence goes on along the minus strand of NW_022681465.1, from coordinate 165,593,604 downwards.
TGTGTGCCACCACACCTGGCTAATTTTTTTTTTGTATTTTAGTAGAGACAGAGTTTCTCCAGGTTAGCCAGGCTGGTCTCGAACTCCTAACCTCAGGTGATCCACCCACTTCGGTCTCCCAAAGTGCTGGGATTACTGGTGTAAATCACCGTGCCCAGCCAGTCTATGGTATTTTGTTACTGCAGCTCAAGTTAATACATCCTGGAATTGCTGTAATAAAAAAGATAGATAATAACAGATGTTGTTGAAGATATGGAGCAATTGAAACCCTCAGACATTGCTAGTGGGACTGTACAATGATGCAAGCACTTTAGAAAATGGTTTTTCAGGCCGGGCGCGGTGGCTCAAGCCTGTAATCCCAGCACTTTGGGAGGCCGAGACGGGCGGATCACGAGTCAGGAGATCGAGACCATCCTGGCTAACACGGTGAAACCCCGTCTCTACTAAAAATACAAAAAACTAGCCGGGCGAGGTGGCGGGCGCCTGTGGTCCCAGCTACTCGGGAGGCTGAGGCAGGAGAATGGCGTGAACCCGGGAGGCGGAGCTTGCAGTGAGCTGAGATCTGGCCACTGCACTCCAGACCGGGCGACAGAGCAAGACTCCGTCTCAAAAAAAAAAAAAAAAAAAAAAAAAAAAAGAAAATGGTTTTTCAGTTCCTCAAAATGTTAAACATAGGCTTCCGATATGACCCAGCAACTCTACTCCTAGGCATCTGTCCAAGAGAAATATGTGGAAGACATATGTACACACAAAAACTTGTATATGAATGTTCATAGAAGCACTATTCATAATAGCCAAAAAATAGAAATAACCCAAATGTCCATCAACTGATACATAAACAAAATGTGAAATATCCATACAATAAAATATCATTCACTGATGAAAAAGAATGAAGTACCAATACATGCTTATGACATGAATTAACCTTGGAAACATTATGCTAACTGAAATTAGCCAGACACAAAAGGGTAAATATTGTGTGAGGCCAATTATAGGAGACACCCAGAATAGTCCAATTCATAGATGGAGAAAGCAGAATAGTGGTTATGAGGAGCTGTGAGTGAAGGGAAATAGAGTGACTGCTAATGGGTATGGTCTTTTGGAGTGACAAAAATGTTCTAAAATCACATTGTGGTGATGATGGCACAACTCGGTGAATATACTAAATTGAATTTTTATTATACATTTTAAATGGTTACTTTTGGACCGGGCATGGTGACTCACACCTATGATCTCAGCACTTTGGGAGGCTGAGGTGGGTGGATCACTTGAACCTAGGAATGCAAGACCAACCTGAGCAACATGGCCAAACACCATCTCTACCAAAAAAAAAAAAAAAATGCAAAAATTAGCTGGGGTGGTGGCGCATGCCTGTAGTCCCAACTACTTGGGAGGTTGAGGTGGGAGGAGCTGGAGGTTGTGGTGAGCTGAGATAGCACCACTTCACTCTAGCCTGGGCAACAGACCCAGACCCTGTCTTAAATAAATAAATACATACATACATACATGGGTACCTTCACAATTTGTAAATTATATCTCAATAAAAATGTTAAAAATGAAAAAGAAGAGATAATATATGCTTTTTAAAAATTAAAAAAAAAACCATAAACTTCTACAACCTTCAAACATGGAAGCAAGGCAGAAAATATGAAGTGTTGGCGAAGCAGTAGAGGAATTTGGATTCTCATGCATTCCTGGTGGGAGCATAACTTAGTCCAACAACTTAGGAAAACTTTCTGGCAATATCTACTAAATCAGAAGATATATATATATATCTTATACCAGTAATTTCACCCCTAAGTATATACCAACAAAAATTATTATATAATTAGATACCAAAAGACATGTGCTAAAATTTTCATGGTAGCACTACTTTTTTTTTTTTTTGAGACAGAGTCTCACTCTGTCACCAAGCTGGAGTGCAGTGGCACGATCTCGGCTCACTACAACCTCCGCCTTCCAGGTTCAAGCAATTCCCCTGTCTCAGTATCCCAAGTAGCTGGGACTACAGGCATGCGCCACCACACCTGGCTAATTTTTTGCATTTTAGTAGAGATGGGGTTTCACCATGTTGGCCACGATGGTCTCGATCTCCTGACCTCCCCACCTTGGCTTCCCAAAGCTGGGATTACAGGCATGAGCCACCACACCCGGCCATGGAGCACTATTTGTAATAGCCCCAAACTGGAAACAATCCAAAAATCCACCAACAATAAAAGAAAACCAAAATGTGATGTAGTTACACAATGGAGCAATGTACAGCAGTGAAAAAAAAAGGAACTACTGACCTACTCATTCTCACGAGTCTATGGGAGGATGTGGCTTTACTAAATTGAAAGAGTAGGCTGGGCCTGGTGGCTCATGTCTGTAATCCCAGCACTTTGGGAGGATGAGGTGGGCAGATCACTTGAGGTGAGGAGTTTGAGACCAGCCTGGCCAACATGGTGAAACCCCATCTCTACTAAAAATACAAAAATTTTCTGGGCAGAGGCCGGGCGCAGTGGCTCACACCTGTAATCCCAGCACTTTGGGAGGCCGAGGTGAGCGGATCACGAGGTCAGGAGTTCAAGATCAGCCTGACTAACATGATGAAACCCCATCTCTACTAAAAATACAAAACTTACCTGGGCGTGGTGATGCGTGCCTGTTATCCCAGCTACTCAGGAGGCTGAGGCAGGAGAATCACTTGAACCAGGGAGGCGGAAGTTGCAGTGAGCCGAGATCGTGCCACTGCACTCCAGCCTGGGCAACAGAGCGAGACTCCGTCTCAAAAAAAAAAAAAAAAAAAAATTATCTGGGCATGGTGGTACGCACCTGTAGTCTCAGCTACTCAGGAGGCTGAGGCAGGAGAATCACTTGAACCCAGAGGTGGAGGTTGCAGTGAGCTGAGATCGCACCACTGCACTCCAGCATGGGTGACAGAGCGAGACTCTGTCTCAAAACAAAAACAAACAAACAAAAAGGACTAAATCAAGACTGAGGGAGATACAGGATCTGGGAAACAAGGATCCAACACAATAGGAAGAAAAGTCTCCAGAAAGATGATGTTGGAAGATTCTCAGGGCAAGAGCTGCTCAGCACAGCTGAGGGTCACCTATCCTGACTGGAACCCATTGGGAAGCTGCAGGAACGATTTATTTACTGAGAAGGAACTGACCGAGTGCCTAATGACCTTACTGAAATGAGAATTTCAAAACTAGGGAAATTTAGGATAAAGCTGGTAAAAAGTAGTGTTCAGAGAAAATTATGCAAATGGAGGAAAAAGTATTAAGTCTGGGGTAGGGAAGTGAAGGTGGGGCAGGGAGGAATGTTCCCTAGAAGAGGGAGAATATTCACAGGATACTGCTTGGCCTAGCAGTGGATAATGTTTACATAGTCATAACACTGAAATGCCAATTATTTTTCTTTTTCTTTGAGACAGAATCTTGCTGTCACCCAGGCTGAAATGCAGTGGTGCGATCTCGGCTCACTGCAACCTCTGCCTCCCAGGTTCAAGCAATTCTCTTGCCTCAGCCTCCCAAGTAACTGGGATTACAGGCACACACCACCAAGCCCAGCTAATTGTTGCATTTTTGGTAGATACGGGATTTTACCATGTTGGCCAGGCTGGTCTTGAACTCCTGACCTCAAGTGATCCACCTACCTTGGCTTCCCAAAGTGCTGGGATTACAGGCATGAGCCACAGCGCCTGACTGCCAAATATTTTTGTAAGTACTTTTACGGGTAACTTTATTTTGAGACAAAGGGAATGAAAAACAGACTTACCAAGGGCAGTGTGTGTGTGTGTGTGTGTGTGTGTGTGTGTGTGTGTAAGAGCCCATATTAATTCTTCATCTCCCATACTGTGAAATCACTAGATAACACCTAAAAGGGGAAATTCAAGAAGTGGTATTATAAGCATATTATTTAGAAACATGGTAAGTATCAAAAGAATGAGGAAAAGTGGTTAAAAGCATTGATCCGGGAAATGGGAAATTGAAGTGGGATGTGGGTGGGGTGACTGGTTGGGACGGTGAAGAGCAGCTGGGATTTTTCTTTATTACAGATTATAGAATTTTTTGACTCTACGCTGTGTGTGTATATAATTTTTGGAAAAAAAGAAACAAAGTGAGAGTGATCACTTCTAATATGAGGTTATAGAAAAAAAAAAGAGAGAATGTATAGCCAACTGGTTGAATACTACCAAGGAAACAGGAAAGAAGCCATTATCGCATTTGTTAGCAAGGGCCCATTGGTGACACTTGAAAAGAACAACTTCATTCCACTAATAGGAATTAAAACAGATAGTGATGAACATTAACCACACTTAACTAACATTTTCTCCAAGTATTGCACATATTTTAATTAAGTGTGTTACTTTCATTTTTATGGGTATTCCTTCATCGTACTGAAGTATAGAACCTAAAGGAACTACTCATATAAATAATTTTAGTCTTTTGTTTTGGTTTTGGTTTGTTTTTTATCTCCCTTTCTTCTTATTTTTTGTTTTCGAGACGGAAGTCTCGCTTTGTCGCCAGGCTGGAATGCAATGGCGCAATCTCTGCTCACTGCAACCTCTGCCTCCTGGGTTCAAGCGATTCTCCTGCCTCAGCCTCTCAAGTAGCTGGGACTACAGGCGCGTACCACCACACCCAGCTAATTTTTGTATTTGTATTTGTATGTGTGTTTGTATGTATGTATTTATGTATTTTTGAGACGGAGTTTCACTCTTACCACCCAGGCTGGAGTGCAATGGCATGATCTCAGCTCACCACAACCTCTGCCTCCCGGGTTAAAGCAATTCTCCTGCCTCAGCCCCCCGAGTTCTGGGATTACAGGCATGTGCCACCACACCTGGCTAATTTTGTGTTTTTAGCAGAGAAGGGGTTTCTCCATGTTGGTCAGTCTGGTCTCGAACTCCTGACCTCAGGTAATCCGCCCACCTTGGCCTCCCAAAGTACTGGGATTACAGGCGTGAGCCACAGCAGTTGGCCAATTTTTGTATTTTTAGTACAGATGGGGTTTCACCATGTTGGCTAGGATGGTCTGGATCTCCTGACCTCATGATCTGCCTGCCTCAGCCTCCCAAAGTACTGAGACTACAGGAGTGGGCCACCATGCCCAGCTTATTTCTCTTTCATGGTAAATAATTTTAATTTGTTGGTTTTTGTTTGTTTTGTTTTTGAGACAGCTCTATTGCCCAGGCTGGAGTGCAGCAGCACAAAAGTCTTGGCTCACTGCAACCCTGGCCTCCTTGGGTTCAAACAATTCTCCTGCCTCCAGCTCCCAAGTAGCTGGGATTACAGGTGCCCACCATCATGCCCGGCTAATTTTGTATTTTTCGTAGAGACGGAGTTTCACCATGTTGATCAGGATGGTCTCGAACTCCTAACCTCAGGTGATCCGCCCGCCTCCGCCTCCCAAAGTGTTGGGATTACAGGCATGAGCCACCGCGCCCAGTCTGGTTTGTTATTAATTACAGGTTATTCACGGCCATTCTCTCTAAAGTCAATTAATTGGTTATAGAAAGCTTCAAAGTAAGCTAGAGGTGAGCTGTTCTTTGCTTAGGGGAAAGATTCCATTATTGGTACGTAGAAAGGCACTGGTCTAGATGAAGACAGGAATATTCAGATACAAATTTACAGTATTTCCTGCTACCCCAGACCAAATTAACATTCCACTGGCGCTAAGAAGAGAAAGAGAGGAGAGACCACACAGGAAGACATGAGCAGAGACAGAGCATCGGTGTTTGTTAGGAACAAGAAAGCCTCGTATCAGTGGAGGTCAGCTCCCAGAGGCTGTTCAGTCTCCATGTATAAGAGGGTGGTTCATTGCTCCGCTGAGGTGCCTTGCTAATTGTCCTTGTCTGGCGACTCCCCTATCCCACTCACAGAGCAGTTAGCATACTGCATATTGCTTGTCTATCAGAAACAGCAGGCCGGGCGCGGTGGCTCAAGCCTGTAATCCCAGCACTTTGGGAGGCCGAGACGGGCGGATCACGAGGTCAGGAGATCGAGACCATCCTGGCTAACACGGTGAAACCCCGTCTCTACTAAAAAAAAAAATAAAAAAATCTAGCCGGGCGAGGTGGCGGGCGCCTGTAGTCCCAGCTGCTCCGGAGGCTGAGGCAGGAGAATGGCGGGAACCCGGGAGGCGGAGCTTGCAGTGAGCTGAGATCCGGCCACTGCACTCCAGACCCGGCGACAGAGCGAGACTCCGTCTCAAAAAAAAAAAAGAAAGAAAGAAACGGCAACCCCCTTTCCCAGCAAAGTTTTTTCCACTTCCCTACCCGCCAGCTCTTGGTACTCAACTGGCCCTTCCCTAGCCTGACAGCTCTCACCAGAGCAAGACTGGGCCAGACAGAAGCTGGGTGCCATCTCCCACTGAGCAGGGCTATGGGGTAAGACATCTTCCATTGCGATCACAACTGGGGTTGGGCCATCAGTAGAAAGCAGAACGTAAGGGCAGGAAAGGATGGAGGAGGGCCACATTCACTTCTCAGTTCACATTGCACAAAACACTGCCAATCTCTGCAAATTCTACCTTCAGAAATTCCACCCAGGACCCTGGCCTCCAGTTAAGGAGGATAGGAAGGGCCAGTCCTAGATACCGACTTGTCCATGTGTACACTGGTGAGTGAAACGTGTCTTTTTACAAGGTGACTACTTTATACCATTAGTTTTATGCTTATTATTAAGTTTTTTAAAAAACTCATTTCATTACCTAAAAAAAAAAAAATTTCAGGTATATAACCACCAAAGTTGGCTGAAAATATTTCTTATTCTTCCCTTTTTAGCATTACATGTTGGATAAGGTTACAACCAGCTCGAGTCCAAATGTGATTTAGAACATTTTCAATTCCAAAGAATGATGAAGTATGAAGTAATTTGTTTTGGGCTAACAAACTAATTTCCGCTGAATTAATTGTAAGTTTTTTTTTTTAATTACCCAAATTTTTTTTTTTTTTTAAGAAACTCACGTATTTGTAAGAACTTGACAAATTCCTCATCCCATGCGAGATAAAAAGTACTGGCAATTCCAAGCACTGTAATCTTTTTTTTTTTTTTTTGAGAGGGAGTCTCGCTCTGCCGCCCAGGCTGGAGTGCAGTGGCCGGATCTCAGCTCACTGCAAGCTCCGCCTCTCGGGTTTACGCCATTCTCCTGCCTCAGCCTCCCGAGTAGCTGGGACTACAGGCGCCCGCCACCTCGCCCGGCTAGTTTTTTGTATTTTTTAGTAGAGACGGGGTTTCACCGTGTTAGCCAGGATGGTCTCGATCTCCCGACCTCGTGATCCACCCGTCTCGGCCTCCCAAAGTGCTGGGATTACAGGCTTGAGCCACCGCGCCCGGCCCAAGCACTGTAATCTTAAATCTAATGCTTTTCGTGCATAGCATTGATTTCTGAGGTTGCAAGTGCTTACCTAAGCCAAACCTAGACAACAGGGCAACGATTTAGTGCTTTGAAACATCCTATAAATTTTTCTAAACATCGCTAACACTTGCTTTAATGTTAATCTTTTTTTGAACTCTTAAAGACTAAAAAGTGAATTGTAATTTTATATTTTAAGGCTTAATCTTTGTGATGATAAAAGTAATTTCCTGGCCTGGCGTGGTGGCTCATGCCTGTAATCCCAGCATTTTGGGAGGCCAAGGCAGGTAGATCACCTGAGGTCAGGAGTTTGAGACCAACCTGGTCAACATGGTGAAACCCCAACTCTACTAAACCTACAAAAATTAGCTGGGTGTGGTGGCGCATGCCTGTAATCTCAGCTACTTGGGAGCCTGAGGCAGGTGAATAACTTGAACCCGGGAGATGGAGGTTGGAGTGAGCTGAGATCATGCCATTGCACTCCAGCCTAGATAACAAGAGCGAAACTCCGTTTCAAAAAAGAAAAAAAAGTAATTTTCCTGACAGTCTTCAAAAATTAGTCTTTAGACTTAACACTATATTTTCCTAAGAATACATTAAGTCTTCAGAATTCAAAGAGTAAAGATACCTGGAAATTGAATCTGAGTTTTAAGTGAAAATTTAAAAATGCCTATAATCTTTATGCTTCTTCCACATTTGCAGAACAAAGCATATTTATTAAAACTTTAAGCCGGGTGTGGTGGCTCATGCCTGTAATCCCAGAACTTTGGCAAGCTGAGGTGGGTGGATCACCTGAAGTCAGCAGTTCAAGACCAGCCTGGTCAACATGGTGAAATCCCATCTCTACTAAAATTACAAAAAATTAGCTGGGCATGGTGGCACATGCCTATAATCCCAGCTACTCAGGAGGCTGAGTCAGGAGAATCACTAGAACCCAGGAGGCAGAGGTTGCAGTGGGCTGAGGTTGTGCCATTGCACTCCAATCTGGGTGGCAAGAGCAAGACTCCATCTCAAAAAAAACAAACAAAAACAAAACAAAACAAAGAAAACTTTAGAGAATCAGGCAACACCCTCTGACATTTTAAGATACTTAATCATTCCTTTGTGAAAAGATACAATGTGTGACTGAAAACATTAAATTGTCTTGAATCGAAACATGGATTTAATAATATTGAATGAACAAATGCCCCTTAAGGGCATCTGAGTCTCACTACAGCATAGCAGCTGCCCTGAGCAAAGCAAAAGCCAGGCTTAGCAATACCTCATGCCAAAATAATTTAGGGAATGTAGCCAGCAGTTCTATCTGTCTACGCCCATTTTGAGGTCTCCACCAAAAAAGAAAGAATGAAAAAAAAGGCCAATATGATATTAGTCAGTATTAATAGAAAAATATACATGATAGTCACTCTCTCCCCACTGAGAAGCGTGATATTCAATTCTAGATATAGACAACTATTTTTTATTTTTATTTTTTTATTTTTTGGAGACAGAGTTTTGCTCTTGTTGCCCAGGCTGGAGTGCAGTGCTTGGCTCACTGGAACCTCTACCTCCTGGGTTTAAGGGATTCTCCTGCTCAGCCTCTGGAGTGGCTGGGATTACAGGCATGCACCACCATGCCTGGCGAATTTTTGTACTTTTAGTAGAGACAGGGTTTCTCCATGTTGGTCAGGCTGGTCTGGAACTCCCAACCTCAGGTGATCCGCCCATCTCAGCCTCCCAAAGTTCTGGGATTACAGGTGTGAGCCATCGTGTCTGACCCAGATAACTATTTTTAAAAAGATATAACTTCAGGCCAGACACAGCGGCTCATGTCTGTAACCCCAGCACTTCAGGAGACTGAGGTGGGTAGATTGCTTTGAGCCCAAGAGTTTGAGACCAGCCTGGGCAACATGGTGAAACCTTGTCTACAAAAATACAAAAAATTAGCTGGCATTGGTGGCTCACACCTCTAGTCCCAGCTACTCAGGATGCTGAGGCCTGAGAAACACTGGAGCCCGGGAAGCGGAGGTTGCAGTGAACCGAGATTGCGCCACCACACTCTAGCCTGGGTGACACGGTGAGACCCTAACTCAAAAAAAGAAAAGAAAAAAAAAACCTCCCAAAAAACACAACTTCAAAATGTTCACGGAGAGAAATCAGGAGACGGAAGGGCCTTGACACATGTCAAGCAAGGAACAGTTGAAAAAACTAACCTGAAGAGCTTTGAAAAGAGACATCTCAGTTATGCTGGCTGTCTTTCCATTTGTGAAAGGTATTTTGTGGGAAACAGACTAGACTTAGCCTGCATTGCCTCAGGATCTAGAACCTAGACCAAAGGGGGCACATTACAGGGACAAATTTAGGTTTAATTATCTTTCTTTTTTTTTTTTTTTTTCATTTTTCTTGTTTTTTGGAGATGGAGTCTGCTCTGTTGCTCAGGCTGGAGTGCAGTGGTGGGATCTCAGCTCACTGCAACTTCTGCCTCCTGGGTTCAAGCATTTCTCATGCCTCAGTTTCCCAAGTAGCTGGGATTACAAGCACATGCCACCACACCCAGCTAATTTTTGTAATTTTTAGTAGACACAAAGTTTGGCCACATTGGCCAGGCTGGTCTCAAACTCCTGACCTCAGGTGATCCACCCTCATCGGCCTCCCAAAGTGCTGGGATTAAGGCATGAGCCACGGTGCCCGGCCAGGTTTAATTTTCAAAATATCATTTTATTAATGTTTTCCAAACATAAAATGAGATGCTACAGAAAATAGTGAATCCCAGTCTCTAAATCTGTTGAAACAGGCTGGATGATCCTTGGCAAGGAAATTTAAACATAAGGTGTGACTTTAATGAGATGATTTTTAAAGTCATCCCTAATGTCCAATGTGAAGATTTTAGGATTTCAGAGCGATAGTGTAAATATTCTAGTCTCCTCAAAATGTAATGGAGGTGGCTGGGTGCAGTGCTTCACACCTGTAATCCCAGCACTTTGGAAGGCTGAGGGGGGCAGATCACCTGAGGTCAGGAGTTGAAGACCAGCCTGGCCAACACGGTGAAACCCCATCTCTACTAAAAATACAAAAATTAACTGGGTATGGGGGCACACATCTGTAATCCCGGCTGCTCAGGAGGCTGAGACACAAGAATCACTTGAACCCTGGAGGCGGAGGTTGTAGTGAGCTGAGATCACACCACTGCACTCTAGTCTGGGCAACAGAGTGAGACTCCATCTAGAAAAATAATAATAAAATAAAATAAAATAATAATAATAATAATGGAGGTGTCTCGTATGATAATTTGAGGTGCAAGCAATGCCTTCCGCTTGAATATCCTGAGATTGTCAGCAAGTTCAGTGTATATCCCTTGGGCCATCTCCCCTAATATGTTAGGAATCACCCAAAGCACTTCTTCATTTCAGGGGAATTCCTGTTTGCTTATGCCAGAGCCCAAACTCAGATGCTCAGCCTCTGTGTACCTCATTCCCATCATGCCCCTTGCTTTTGCCCTGGGGATATCCACATCCAGAGATGGTTGCTCTAAAGAAGGAACCCCCCATGCTGCTGTCCCTGCAGCCAGAGGGAGGAGAAATGCCCACTGTGGTCTGGTCAGTCACACAGCTTGAACTTCTAATTGGAGAGTCTTTTAGATTTGTCAAAAGAAAACCGGCTGGGTGTGGTGGCTCACACCTGTAATCCCAGCACTTCGGGAGGCTGAGGCAGGCGCATCACACGGTCAGGAGTTGAAGACCAGCCTGACCAACATGGTGAAACCCCGTCTCTACTAAAAATACAAAAAATTAGCCAAGTGTGGTGGCACATGCCTGTAGTCCCAGCTACTCAGGAGGCTAAGGCAGGAGAATTGCTTGAACCCAGGAGGCAGGGGAATTGCAATGAGTCCGAGATTGTGCCACTACACTCCAACCTGGGCAACAGAGCAAGACTCGGCCGGGCGCGGTGGCTCAAGCCTGTAATCCCAGCACTTTGGGAGGCCGAGACGGGCGGATCACGAGGTCAGGAGATCGAGACCATCCTGTCTAACACGGTGAAACCCCGTCTCTACTAAAAATACAAAAAAAAAATTAGCCGGGTGAGGTGGCGGGCGCCTGTAGTCCCAGCTACTCGGGAGGCTGAGGCAGGAGAATGGCCTAAACCCGGGAGGCGGAGCTTGCAGTGAGCTGAGATCCGGCCACAGCACTCCAGCCCAGGCAACAGAGCGAGACTCCGTCTCAAAAAAAAAAAAAAAAAAAAAAAAAAAAAAAAAAAAAAAAAAAAAAACAGAGCAAGACTCTGTCTCCAAAAAAAAAAAAAAAAGAAGAAGGAAAAAAGAAAACCTTTAGACACATTAAATTTAATAGAGTTTACTTGATCAAAGAAAGATTTATGAATTGGGCATCACTCAAAACCAGAAGAGGTCTGTTCCAGCAGTATGAGCGACTAACACTGAAATAAAGTGAAGAAATTACCTGATTGATTTCAGCTAGATGTTTGCCATATTTGGGCATGGTGTGATGGAGCATTTGCCTTATTTGGGTATGCTCCCATGGGAGGTCCCGAGTTGTATGACCAATCAGCTGGTTAACTGTTTGTGACTGCCTAAGCCTCACTTTGGTTTTTATTTTGTTTTGTTAGCTACAAGAAATGTTCCAGTTCCAGATACCCGTAGGCTAATGCCCTCCTTATTTGCTTTCACAGACCCAATCACACAGCCAGTCCCCCACACAGCAAGCTAAATTCTAGTATATATGTCCCTAAGGTATATGGGGGGACATGTATATTTGAGTATATGTGTCCTCAAATATCCTTGTACCTTAACAAGACTTCTGAAATCACAGGGAAAACAAGGGTAAGGTTATCTTTATAAAGCTCTTTTGGATTTGATCCACTTCTTGAATGAGACTTCCTCCCAAAGTCCATGCCCTGTCCCAAAGAGGAAAGCATTTTCTTTCTTTCTGTGTGTGTGTGTGTGTGTGTGTGTGTGTCTCCTTCTGTTGCCCAGGCTGGAGTGCAGTGGTGCAATCTCAGCTCAATGCAGCCTCTGCCACCCGGGTTCAAGCGATTCTGGTGCCTTGGCCTCCTGAGTAGCTGGGATTACAGGCATGCACCACCACATCTGGCTAATTTTTTGTATTTTTAAAAATTGAGATGGGGTTTTGCCATGTTGCCCAGGCTGGACTTGAACTCCTGAGCTCAGGCAATCCGCCCACCTCAGCCTCCCAAAGTGCTGGGGTTACAGGCACGAGCCACCGTGCCCAGCTGCGCAAAGCATTTTCAAGGCCCTGTAGTCCAGTTTCCCCTTCAAGGGTGTTCTGGATACCCTGGAATTTTCTACCAAATTGCCATAAGAAGCTCACTTTCTGGACCTTCATGGAGCTCCTCCCTGGTCCATTCTCCTGAGAACGGACCACACCGCTGATGCGCTTGCTTCTGGGTCCAAGGGGTGGGCAGGAATTTAGGCGGAGTTTGGACACATGGATGAGAAGTTCCCACAGATGCACACTTGTCTGTCCCATGGCCAGGAAAGAGCTGAGAGTTGGAGAAGAAAATGGGTAGGCCAGAAGGGGCCTGGAGCTGGGACTGGACCAGCTTTTTCTGCTTCTCCCAGCTGGGGCAGACAGTGAGTTTGAGAATTCTGAACTGGATAATAGTTTCAGGTCCTTCTGAGGGTAGTATTCTGGATATAAATAATGCGGCCCTAAGCACCCTCGCACAGTAGTAACTGGAATGTTCCTAAATTCCCTGGCCTTCTGGATTTTTCTTTACCATCCTAAGAAAATACATATGTTGTGACCCCACATAAGTGCAGAAAGCCCAGCACTCATCCAGAAGTTCCCCAGGATGGTATCTGTCACCTCAGCACCAATTTCTTTCTTTTTTTTTTTTTTTTGTTGAGACGGAGTCTCGCTCTGTTGCCCAGGCTGGAGTGCAGTGGCCGGATCTCAACTCACTGCAAGCTCCCCCTCCCGGGTTTACACCATTCTCCTGCCTCAGCCTCCCGAGTAGCTGGGACTACAGGCGCCCGCCACCTCGCCCGTTAGGTTTTTTTTTTTTTTTTTTTGTATTTTTTAGTAGAGACAGGGTTTCACCGTGTTAGCCAGGATGGTCTCGATCTCCTGACCTCGTGATCCGCCCGTCTCGGCCTCCCAAAGTGCTGGGATTACAGGCTTGAGCCACCACGCCCAGCCAACCAATTTCTTCTACTCATGTTTTCAGGTCTTCTCCAGATGGTCTTTTTGTGTGCCTATTTCCCCTACCTTTCACTTCCAACATGAGCACAAGCTCCAGACATCACCATCTTTAGGCTTTTATGTGCTATGGATTTTCATGGAAATTCTGGGGAAACTAGAATTTAATTGCTTGCAAAAAAAAAAAAAAAAAATAGGGCTGATCAATCATCGCTGGCCCTCCAGTTCATGAATCTTTCTCGGCCACAGGGAACTTGCTATTTTTTATCCCTTGCCAAAGCTCCCAGTTGCTTCCATGGTACTGGGGTCCACCTGCTCATCCTGAGAGGTTTTCTCCAATCTTCTCTTGATTCTTAGTTCAAGGGCCTCCACCACTTGACACGTCAAAGCACAATCTGAAAATTCCCATTTGTGTTTTTTTGTTGTTGTTGAGACAGAGTCTCGCTCTGTTGCCCAGGCTGGAGTGCAGTGGTGCTATATTGGCTCACTGCAAGCTCTGCCTCCCAGGTTCACACCATTCTGCTGCCTCAACCTCCCGAGTAGCTGTGACTACAGGTGCCCGCCACCACGCCTGGCTAATTTTTTGTATTTTTAGTAGAGACAGGGTTTCACTGTGTTAGCCAGGATGGTCTCGATCTCCTGACCTCGTGATCCACCCGCCTCCGCCTCCCAAAATGTTGGGATTACAGGCTTGAGCCACCGCGCCCGGCCTTATATACTTTTAAAATAAATTGTTTGTGGTTTTTTTTTCTTGACATGGAATTTTACTCTTGTTGCCCAGGCTGGAGGGCAATGGTGCCATCTCAGCTCACTGCAACCTCTGCCTCCTGGGTTCAAGTGATTCTCCTGCCTCAGCCTCTCAAGTGGCTGGGATTGCAGGTGTGCACCACCACACCCTGTTAATTTTATATTTTTGGTAGAGACCAGGTTTTGCCATGTCGGTCAGGCTGCTCTCAAACTCTTGACCTCAGGTGATCCACCCACCTTGGCCTCCCAAAGTGCCAAAGTGTGAGCCACCATGCCCGGCCCAGACACACACTTTTAAAATCAGGTCAGGGCTGGGCATGGTGGCTTACACCTGTAATCCCAGCATTTTGGGAGGTCAAGGCAGGTAGATCACCTGAGGCCAGGAGTTCTAGTTCTAGGTTAGCCAACATGGTAAAGCCTCATCTTTTTTTTTTTTTTTTTTTTTTTGACGGAGTCTCATCCTGTCACCCAGGCTGGAGTGCAGTGGCCGGATCTCAACTCACTGCAAGCTCCGCCTCTCGGGTTTACACCATTCTCCTGCCTCAGCCTCCTGAGTAGATGGGACTACAAGCGCCCGCCACCTCGCCCGGCTGGTTTTTTGTATTTTTTTAGTAGAGACAGAATTTCACCGTGTTCACCAGGATGGTCTCGATCTCCTGACCTCATGATCTGCCCGTCTCAGCCTCCCAAAGTGCTGGGATTACAGGCTTGAGCCACCGCACCCGGTCCTCATCCCTTAAAAATAATAATAATAATAATAATAATAAAATAAAATCAGATCAAGAAGAGATTCATCTTATTCTAATAAAAATTATTGATTTCAGGTTGGGCACAGTGGCTCATGCCTGTAATCCCAGCACTTTGGGAGGCTGAGGTGGGTGGATCACCTGAGGCCAGGAGTTTGAGACCATCCAGGCCAACATGAAGAAACTCCATCACTATGAAAAGTACAAAAATTAGCTGGGCGTGGTGGTACGCACCTGTAATATCAGCTACTCAGGAGGCTGAGGTGGGAGAACAGCTTGAACCCAGGAGGCAGAGGTTGCAGTGAGCCAAGATCATGCCATTGCACTCCAGCCTGGGCAACAGATTAAGACTTTGTTGACATTTGGGAATTTTGTGTGTTCCCTGGACTGGGAAGCATCCAGTAAGACATCTCAGATATTTGCAAATATCATGAATTCATCCTCTCCAAGTACCTATCTGATGTGGAAGTCTGTGCTTTAACGTTTCTACCAAGTGGCCACCCATCCAACCTCTCTGTCTGTCTAAATGCTAGTAATGGTGTTGCCAATTTTCTTTGACCTCCTATAGCATCTATACACTGTTTCTAGTTTTATCCCTTAGGTAATCACAATAAACCTAATGCATTCTATTTCCTCTGCCTAGAATGCTTTTTTCCACCTTAACAAGATACATTCATACTAATTTATTATTTATGTATTTATTTATTTTGAGACAGAGTCTCACTCTGTAGCCCAGTCTTTGGTGCAGTGGTGCTATCTCAACCCACTGCAACCTCCAAACTCCATCTCCTGGGTTCAAGCAATTCTCCTGCCTCAGCCTCCCGAGTAGCTGGGCTTACAGGCCCGTGCTACCATGCCTGGCTAATATTTGTGTTTTTTAGTAGAGATGGGGTTTCGTCTTGGTGGCCAGACTGGTCTCCAACTCCTGGCCTCAAGAGATCCACACACCTCGGCCTCCCAAAGTGCTGGGATTACAGGCGTGAGCCACCATGCCTGGCCCATATTAATCTTTTTAAAATAAAATAAAATTTGATCACTTCCAAAAGAAAAAAAAGTAGACTTCAGCCAAAACTATGCCTCAGGAGGAGTCAAGTTGAGATGCCTCTTGCTGCCCCTGCAGACCCTGAACACTGGTACTGCTGCCACCACCAGACTGGATTCTAACTCACCCTACTTCTGTGCATTACCTGCTCCTGACTCAGAGTCCCAGGGAAGGGTCTCTGGTTAGCCAAGTTTGGGCCAGAACCAGCCCTGTGGCACCCAGGGTCAGGAAAAGTAAGTGCCTGGCTTTCCAGTGGGAGCCCATTCTATGAAGATTTATACAAACTCTCTACTCCAGAATAGCGTGCTGATGCTAAGTAGGCAAGAATAGAAACCACAAATGTCTACTCCCCATCTATCCTATTTTTCCTTAAAAATTTCACCGGGAGTCAATGTTGATTACCTTTTCAGTATTTGAAATGATAATATTATTTTTTGCATCAGATTGATTACTAAAGTAACTACATTTATAGATTTCCTAATGTTCAGCCATCCTCCCATTCTTGGAATAAAATTCATTTGGTGGTGTTACTGTATTCTTTTAATATACAGCTGCATTCTATTTGCCAATATTTAGAATTTTTCATGAATAATTTATAAGTGAGATTGGCATGTATAATCCTTTTCAGGATTTAGTATCTAAATTTTGATTCCATTGTAAATAGTTTGGATGATTTTCTTCCCTCTCTGTTCTCTGGAACAGTTTAAATACTTGGATTCTGGGCGTGGTGGTTCATGCACATCATCCCAGCCTTTTGGGAGGAGGAGGCTGGCAGATTGCTTGGACTCAGGAGTTTAAGACTAGTTTGCGCAACATGGCAAAACCTTGTCTCTATAAAAAATACAAAAAAATTAGCTGGGCGTGACGGCGCGTGCCTGTAGTCCCAGCTACTCAGGAGGCTGAGGTGGGAGGATGGCTTGAGCCCGGGAGGTGGAGGTTGCAATGAGCTGAGATTGCAGCACTGCACTCCAGCCTGGGCAACAGAGCCAGACCCTGTCTCAAAAAAATAAATAAGATAAATAAATACTTGCAAATATTTGTAAATACGATGTACCAGGAACTCTTCTAGGTATGTTATATACATTGATTCATCTAATCTCTACAACAACTATGTAAGTATCATTATTTCCATCTACACAAGAAAAAAAAACACTGACACGGTGGTTAAGTAACTTGCCCAAGACCACAAAGTAATCAACATGACATGTTTCTTGAAGATCTGAAAGCATTTACCTGTGAAATTTATCCAGGACTGGTGTTCATTTGAATAAGAAGTTCTTTGGTAATTTTAAAAATAAAATCCTATAACAGTAGTTTTCAAAGTATAGTCCTCACACCAGCAGCCTTGGCACCACCTGGAAACAGTCCTACTGAATCAGAAACTCTGTGGTGGGTCCCAGCAATTGGCATTTTAACAGCCTAGATGATTCTAATATGTGTTCATGTTTAAGACCCACTGAGCTAGAAATATAACCAGATTACTCAAAAACTTGGGGGAACTGGCTAGACACGGTGGCTCACGCCCGTAATCCTAGCACTTTGGGAGGCTGAGGAGGGTGGATTGCCTGAGCTCAGGAGTTTGAGACCAGCGTGGGCAACACAGTGAAACCCCGTCTCTATTAAAATACAAAATATTAGCCAAGCTTGGTGGCGGGCACCTGTAATCCCAGCTATTCGGCAGGCTGAGGCAGGAGAATCACTTAAACTGGGGAGGCAGAGGTTGCAGTGAGCCGAGACTGCGCCACTGCACTCCAGCCTGGGCGACAGAGTGAGACTCCCTCTCAAAAAAAAGAAAAAAAAAAAAAAAACTCAGAGGAACATGGCTGAACCAAAAACTAAGGGCAGACTGGGCGCGGGGACTCACACCTGTAATCCTAGCACTTCAGGAGGCTAAGGCAGGTGGATTACCAGAGGTGAGGAGTTTGAGACCAGCCTAAACAATATGGTGAAACCCCATTTCTACCAAAAATACAAAAATTAGCTGGGCATGGTGGCATGTGCCTGTAGTCCCAGCTACTCGGGAGGCTAAGACAGGAGAATTGCTTGAATCCAGGAGCCAGAGGTTGCAGTGAGCTGAGATCGTGCCACTGCACTCCAGCCTGGGCGACAGAGTGAGACTCTATCTCAAAAAAATAAAAATAAAAATAAAGTAAGGGCAGTGTCTTTTGCCTTTGTTCACAAAGCTCTTCTTTCTTTGAGGAGCTGCTTCTGTCTCATAGCTATGCAATCATGTGGTTCTGTTGGGTTTTCTAAATCAGGACCCTGCTCTGTAGTGGGCACATGGTATTCCAGACATTCTAATGTCTTATTTATCTGGCTTTAGCAGGTGTTCCAGACAGGGGCATGCATCCCAAGTCAGGGCAATTAGAGTTTTGCCCAGGATTTACATTTGGATATGGAGGAGAAAGTGCTTTGCTTTTTGCATGATGGAGGTGGGACAGATGTTAACTGAGGAATATTATCTGATAATTCCCCTGCCAGGTGGAAAAAGCCCACCTACAGAGAAGAGAGTAAGTCCAGAACAATGAAAAAAACTAAGCTGAAAGACCTAAGAAGCTCATTTGAGAACCTGTATCTGTCATTCTGAAACCAGTCACACCCTAAATTTACCAGTTACACAAGCCAATAAACTCTTTTATGCTCAGACTATTTTGAGTTTCTGTCATTTCTAACAGAAAGCATGCTGGCTGCTACACTAGAGATAAAGAGTAAATAGAAGGTATTAAACTATTTAATAATCATAACATTTGAATTTTCAAATCCATTACTATTTTGTTTGTGTGTGTGTGTGTGTTTTGAGATGGAGTTTCACTCTTGTTGCCCTGGCTGGAGTGCAATGGCACGATCTTGGCTCACTGCAACCTGTGCCTCCTGGGTTCAAGCAGTCCTCCTGCCTCAGCCTCCCAAGTATCTGGGATTACAGGCACGCACCACCATGCCCAGCTAATTTTTTGTATTTTTGGTAGAGACAGGGTTTCACCATGTTGACCAGGTTGGTCTCAAACTCCTGACCTCAAGTGATCTGCTCATCTCAGCCTCTCAAAGTGCTGGGATTACAGGCGTGAGCCACTGTGCCCAGCTGCATTACTATTTTGACAGCACAAAAGTGTTCTATCTAAATTATAATTTCGTGTTACTTTATACCTAAAAATGTTGCATACCTGGTTAAATAATTTTGGCTTTTTAATGTTGTTGGTCCATAAACTTGCATCTTTTCCTGAACCCAAGCAGTTACTTCTGTCTTTCACCAGTGGGCTATAATACTTTTGTTCCCTTGCCGCTGGCAGCTGCCACAAAAAAACATCAACTCTAAACTGCCAACTCCTTTGGGAATTTATTCACTTGAAAGGAAATCAAATATGGCCAGTGTTAGCAGCTCTCTTCCCTGTTTGGCTTAACCATAAGGAAAACTCTGACACATAGGAGGCACTAAATAAATACTTACTGAATAAATGAAATGAAAACCCATGTGGACCAGGTGCGGTGGCTCATGCCTGTAATGCCAGCACTTTGGGAGGCTGAGGTGGGTAGATCACCTGAGGGCAAGAGTTCGAGACCAGCCTAGCCAACATCGTGAAACTCGGTCTCTACTAAAAATACAAAAATTAGCCAGGCGTGGTGGCGTGTGTCTGTATTTCCAGCAACTCAGGAGGCAGAGACAGGAGAATTGCTTGAACCTCGGAGACAGAGGTTGCAGTGAGCCAAGATTATACCACTGCACTCCAGGCTGGGTGACAGAGCGAGACTCTGTCTCAAAAAAAAATAAAAAATAAAAAATAAAAAGAGAAAGAAAGAAAGAAAACCCATATATTCATGAAGATCATGGCAATAAATAAATAAATAGAAAAGAAAACCCAGAGGAAACTTAACATTATTTTAAAGCACTGAGGATTTTATTTCTGCCATTATGCATGAATTTAGAAAATTTATTCTTGGCCGGGCGCGGTGGCTCAAGCCTGTAATCCCAGCACTTTGGGAGGCCGAGACGGGCGGATCACGAGGTCAGGAGATCGAGACCATCCTGGCTGACACGGTGAAACCCCGTCTCTACTAAAAATACAAAAAACTAGCCGGGCGAGGTGGCGGGCGCCTGTAGTCCCAGCTACTCCGGAGGCTGAGGCAGGAGAATGGCGTAAAAACCCGGGAGGCGGAGCTTGCAGTGAGCTGAGATCCGGCCACTGCACTCCAGCCCGGGCGAAAGAGCAAGACTCCGTCTCAAAAAAAAAAAAAAAAAAAAAAAAAAAAGAAAATTTATTCTTTTTGGCAAATATGAAGTGTCAGGGATAAGTGTAGTTACAGTAACAGAGTTTGGATCATGGGGTTGTTAAGCCTTCAGCCAGCTCAACAAGAACACCTGTGCCAACCGCACACCCCCATGCCTGGGCTTGTCAGGTTGTAGGTGAGCTATGAGCATTCAGCCAGTGCTGCTTATCTCTGACCCAACTTCACCCTCTCAGCTGTCCAAGTGGATTAGTGTATTGTCTTGGCTTCTGGTCAAGGCTGGCTTAGATGTGTATTTCTGAAAGGTTTATGGCCAGCGAGATTCCTGCCTGAGTGATGCTAAGCACATTACTCTGCTGAGGTATCACCCCTAATGGGATATACATTCCAATGAAAAGTAACCTCTAGGAGAGCCATTCGTTCCACTTGCAGTACCTGAAAGATTCCCTGCACATTGTTGTGGTTTTCTTTGTGTTTCCAGCATTTTAAAAATTGACCTTGTTAAGAAAAGAACAGGCCAGGCACGGTGGCTCACACCTGTAATCCCAGCACTTTGGGAGGCCGAGGCAGGCAGATCACGAGGTCAGGAGATCGAGACCATCCTGGCTAACATGGTGAAACCCCGTCTCTACTAAAAATACAAAAAAAAAAAAAACAAAAGTAGCCGTGTGTGGTGGCTGGCGCCTACAGTCTCAGCTGCTGAGGCAGAAGAATGGCATGAACCTGGGAGGCGGAGCTTGCAGTGAACCGAGATCTGCCTGGGCGACAGAGCAAGACTCTGCCAGAGAGAGAGAGAGAGAGAGAGAGAGAAAAGAAGATCTATCACTTTTTTTTCTAAAGCAAATTCATTTAACTGTCAGATACAAGTATCTTTTGGGTACTGGAGTCTAAAAAGTGTATACCTTAACACACAAATCCTTTGAAAAAATTCATAAAACTGCAACTTTTATCTTTTTTTTAACAAGTTCACTGCTGTCAAAAGCAACTTTTATCTATTCCAGTTGTAGGTTGCTCATCTCTTCTGGATATTCATAGAACAGAAAAGAATACGTCTCTGATGTTTTAAATCAATAATCCATTTTTGAAGAGTTTAGAGGAATTGATACTGTCACTAAGTATCACCTTAAATAGTCTACTTTTGTTGTTCTGTTCCCTTTGGGTAATTCCCTTGAATATCCTAAGGATCTGATGCTAAGTGGATTTGATTAAGGAACTAAAAGGATTCCAACTGTTTAGCAATGTGAAACCTATCCAATATTCTTCTAGAATTTTCGCTGGATATCACAACTGTAATAGTTTATATAGTAGATCCTCACTATTTGCAGAGTTGGCCCTGCTTCCTTTTGTTTCAGAACAAAAGATAATCCTGTAAATTTGTTTCTGCCAGTTAGATTTTTGAGCTTTGGGAGGAGACCATTTCACCTTGCTTTAAGTGGTTGAGAAACAAACAGTTAAACTGTTTATTATGAAAATATACAAGTTCCAATTGCCAGAATAAAGTGTCAAAGCAGTCAGTGATGGAGCTGATACATACCTGGGAGGTTTTGGCATGCCCTAAAGATGCTGTTTGCTTTCTCTATGCATTTACCAAATGAGATGTGGTATCTTTTGAATAGTGTAGCACATCCATTTGAATGTGAAAAGCTTTTGGAATGTAAACTAAGACACAAAAAGGACACCTCTTCCTACAGAGTATTTTACATAGGTATGTACTATCACAAAAGATAAATTAGCTCTGCCTTTATCTATTTATTTATTTATTTTGAGATGGAGTTCTCCTGCCTCAGCCTTCTGAGTACCTGGGATTACAGGTGTCCACCACCACCAACGGCTAATTTTTGTATTTTTGGTAGAGACGGAGTTTCACCACGTTGGCCAGGTGGATCTCAAACTGCCGATCTCAGGTGATCTGCCTCCCTCGGCTTCTCAAAGTGCTGGGATTACAGGCACGAGCCCCCGCGCTCAGCTGATGATGATGATGATGATTATTATTATTATTATAGAGACAGAGTTTCACTCCGATACCCAGGCTGGAGTGCAGGGGCACAATCTCGGCTCGCTGCAACCTCCACCTCCCGGTTCAAGCGCTTCTCGTTCCTCAGCCTCCAAAGTAGCCAGGATTACAGGTAATCCCAGCACTTTGGTAGGCGACCTCCGCTCACTACAACCTCCACCTCCCGGGTTCAAGCGATTCTCCTGCCTCAGCGTCCTGAGTAGCTGGAACTACAGGTGTGCACCATCACGCTCGGCTAAATTTATTTGTATTTATTTATTTATTATTTTTAGTAGAGATGAGGCCTTGCTATGTTGCTCAGGCTGGTCTCCAACTCCTGAGCTCAAGCAGTCCTCCAGCGTCAGCCTCCCAAAGTGCTGGGATTACAGGCCAAAAAGCATTATATTACTTACCTTTAAATGCAGATATCCAGGCTGAGCGCGGTGGCTCACGCCTGTAATCTCAGCACTTTGGGAGGCCGAGGCGGGTGGATCACCTGAGGTTAGAAGTTCAAGGCCAGTCTGGCCAACATGGTGAAACCTCGTCTCTACTAAAAATACAAAAATTAGACAGGCGTGGTGGCAGGCACCTGCAGTCCCAGCTACTTGGGAAGCTGAGGCACAAGAATCACTTAAAACCGGGAGGCAGAGGTTGCAGGGAGATTGCAGAATCAGCACCACTATAGTCCAGCCTGGGCGACAGAGCAAAACTCCAACTCAAAAAAAAAAAAAAAAAAAATTCAGACATCCAGTGTCTCCACTGCTTTGATCCTGTATATCAGCTGTCAAGCTGAGTTTAGGAGTTTTAAACTATATAACACCAATTTTTTTTGTTTGTTTTATTGTTGTTGTTGTTTTGTTTTGTTTGAGATGGAGTTTTGCTCTTGTTGCCCAGGCTGGAGTGCAATGGCGCAATCTTGGCTCACTGCAACCTCCACCCCCTGGGTTCAAGCAATTCTCCTGCTTCACCTCCCCAGTAACTGGGATTACAGGCATGTGTCACCACACCCAGCTAATTTTGTATTTTTAGTAGAGACAGGGGTTTCTCCATGTTGGTCAGGCTGGTCTTGAACTCACGACCTCAGGTGATCCGCCCACCTTGGCCTCTTGAAGTGCTGAGGTTACAGGCGTGAGCCACCGCGCCCAGCCATAAACACCAATTGTTAAGACTTATTAGGTGTTACTGACTCAATCTGTTCTCTCAAATCATTGAATCTAATTTTTTTTGAGGGGGTTGGGGGTTGGTCAGACACTTGTCTCTGTTCAGTTCTATCTTGTTTTGTGACATTGACATCAACCCCCTTTAAACGTTTTATCCTCTCTGATGTGTTCCATTCTGAAACATTCCAAAGCATCTAGCTTGACCAAGCAACATTCTATAAGCAGAATGTAAAGCTCACCTTTAGGCAATGACTAAAACCTCGGAAAGTGATCCAAAACCCTTTTCCTCTGCCCTAATTGTATAGTCCTCATTCTTATCTTCCTTGGCAGTCTAACTCCTTCACCTCCACACTTTCTCCTAATACCTGCCTCAGAGCACTTACTCTGACCATTTTGGTCACATGTCTCTGGGATGGTGCTGTCTTGGGTGATGTGGATCCACACACAGTAGCTGTAGTTGCTGGTGAAGGAATCTGTAGTCCCAAGCTGACACGAGGACCATTGCCTGCTGCATGCCCAGGGGTGATCCAGAGGGTGCTCACCTTCTGCTCTGGGTGCTGTTTAGGGTTTTAAGGTCATTACCTGCCTCCAGCTGTTTCTAATTAACCTTTTCAGACTTTCTGTGAATGACTAACTCAGACCTTACCTTTTTAAAAAGCCCCCCAAAATTACAGTTAATAACAAAACTAACAAACATAACTTTTGTTTGTTTGTTTGTTTGTTTGTTTTAGACGGAGTCTCGCTCTGTCACCCAGGCTGGAGTGCAGTGGCGCGATCTTGGCTCACTGCAACCTCTGCCTCCCGGGTTCAAGTGATTCTCCTGCCTCAGCCTCCCTAGTAGCTGGGACTACAGGCACCCACCATGATGCCCGGCTAATTTTCCTATTTTCAGTAGGGACGGGGTTTCACCATGTTGGCCAGCATGGGCTGTATCTCTTGATCTGGTGATCTGCCCATGATCTCTTGAGCTGAGATCATGCCACTGCACTCCAGCCCGGGCTACAGAGCAAGACTCTGTCCCACCTACCACTCGGCCACCCTAAGTGCTGCGATTACAGACGTGAGCCACCGCGCCCGGTCAATAAAAGGTATTTTAAAGAAATGTAGGCATGGTGGCTCATGTCTGTAATCTCAACACTTTGGGAGTCCGAGGCTGGCAGATCACCTGAGGTCCGGAGTTTGAGACCAGCCTGACCAACATGGAGAAACCCCATCTCTTCTAAAAATACAAAATTAGCTAGGTGTGCTGGTACATGCCTGTAATCCCAGCTACTGAGGAGGGCAAGGCAGGAGAATCGCTTGAATCTGGGAGGTGAAGGTTGCGATGAGCCCAGATCCTGAGGTTGCTCCATCTCAAAAAAAAAAGCTTACAGTTGGAGGACAGGTGGATCACCTGAGGTCAGGAGTTCGAGACCAGCCTGACTAAAATAGTGAAACCCCGTCTCTACTAAAAATACAAAAAAACAAAACAAAACAAAACAAAACAGTGGGGTATGGGAGCCTGTAATCCCAGCTACTTGGGAGGCTGAAGCAGGAGAATTGCTTGAACCTGGGAGGCGGAGGTTGCAGTGAGCTGAGATCATGCCACTGCACTCCAGCCCGGGCTACAGAGCAAGACTCTGTCCCACCTACCACTCCACCCCACCCTCCTCCTACACACACACACACACACACACACACACACACACACAAAGCTTACAGTTGGGCATGGTGGCTAATGCCTGTAATCCCAGCACTTTGGGAGGCTGAGGTGGGAGGAGGCCCAGGGGTTCAAGGCCAGTCTGGGCAACATAGAGAGACCTGCACCCCATCTCTACAAAAAATAAAAGCAACTTAGCTGGGCATGACGGTGCACACCTGTGTGGTCCCAGGTACTTGGGAGGCTGAGTTGGGAGGTTGCTTGAGTTCAGGAGGTCAAGGCTGTGGTGAGTCATGATCACCACTAAACTCCAGCCTGGGCGACACAGCGAAACTCTGTCTCTTAAAAAAAAAAAGTTTGCAATCTCTGTATGTTTTCAATTATTTTCCACCACATTTTTTCCTTTTTTTTCCGTTAGTTATCATTCGTTTATTATAAGAGATATAGAAAGTATTTACATGATGAAAGATTTCAGAACTTCAGTGGAATAGGCAGCTTCACATTGATGCCATTTTAGTAGTGACTTATTTCAGTCTACATGTTTTCCAAGAATATCACGATCTCGGCCGGCGCGGTGGCTCACGCCTGTAATCCCAGCACTTTGGGAGGCCGAGGCAGGCAGGTCATGAGATCAGGAGATCGAGACCATCCTGGCTAACATGGTGAAACCCCATCTCTACTAAAAATACAAAAAATTAGCCAGGCGTGGTGGTGGGCACCTGTAGTCCCAGCTACTCGGGAGGCTGAGGCAGGAGAATGGCGTGAACCCAGGAGGCGGAGCTTGCAGTGAGCTGAGATAGTGCCACTGCACTTCAGCCTGGGTGACAGAGCAAGACTCCACCTCAAAAAAAAAAAAAAGAATGTCATCATCTCTAAATAAGAAATAACCCGGCTGGGCACAGTGGCTCACGCCTGTAATCCTAGCACTTTGGGAGGCTGAGGCGGGTGAATCGCCTGAGGTCAGGAGTTCAAGACCAGCCTGGCCAACAAACATGGTGAAACCTCGTCTCTACTAAAAATACAAAAACAATTAGCTGGGCGTGGTGGCAGCTGCCTGTAATCCCAGCTACTCGTGAGGCTGAGGCAGGAGAATCGCTTGAAACCGGGAGATGAAAGTTGCAGTGAGTCGAGATCCCACCACTGCGCTCCAGCCTGGGTGACAGAGCAAGATTGCCTCAAAAAAAAAAAAAAAAAAAGCCTTGTTATCTACACCTACTTTGATGCCTCCATATTCTGGGAAAAGAACTTTATCTTCAACTTTCATGCTAACTGTTGAATCTCTCCCCTTTCCTTTAGAACCCGATCCAATAGCAACTACTGTTGCTTGCAGTACTTTTCCTTGAGATTTCTCTGGAAGCATGATGCCTCCATTGGTTACAGTTTCGGCAGTACTCCTTTCAACCAATACTCGGTCAGAGTGGAAGAAACTTTCTAAAAGTTTGTCCCGCCATGACTCCCTGCGCTGCAGCCTTGTACTCTGCTCTTGTGCAGTGCCGCAAGGAGAGACCCCTTTCCTTTTTTTGTAGAAACTCAAGTGATACAAGTGAGGTTTTGCTACATGGGTATATTGTCTGGCCTTTTAATATAACCATCACCCGAATAGTGTAACTTATACCCATTAAGTAACTTCTTATCCTTCCTGCCTCTCCCACCCTCCCAGTCTTCCAACTTTCCAACTCAAGGGATACAAGTGAGGTTTTGCTACATAGATATATTTTCTGGACTTTTAATGTAACCATCACCCAAATAGTGTCACTTGTACCCATTAAGTAACTTCTCATCATTCCTCCCCCTCCCATCCTCACAGTCTTCCAACTCTCCAGTGTGTAGTATCCCACACTCAATGTCCATGTATACACGTTATTTAGCTGCCATTTACTTGTTTTGTTTTTTTGTTTTTTGTTTTTGAGATGGAGTCTCATTCTGTAGCCTAGGCTGGAGTGTAGTGGCATGATCTCGGCTCACTGCAACCTCTGCTTCCCAGATTCAAACGATTCTTCTGCCTCAGCCTCCAGAGTAGGTGGGATTAGCTCCCACTTATAATTGAGAAGTGGCTAGTTGTCTGGGGCATATACCCTGGGGTTCATCGTCTCCCACCAGGAAAGTTTAGGACACAGACACACACAAGGAGTTTAGGAGCAGAGGTTTAGTAGGCAGAAGGGAAGAGAAAGAGAAACAACTCTATGTAGGGAGAGGGATATCTGAGAGGAAAGGGCCCTGATATTTATTTATTTATTTATCTGTTTTTTATTTAGAGATGGAGTCTTGTCTTGTTCTGTTGCCCAGGTTGGAGTGCAGTGGCGCCATCTCAACTCAATGCAACCTCCAGCTTCTGGGTTCAAGCTATTCTCCTGCCTTAGCCTCCCGAGTAGCTGGGACTACAGGCGCCCACCACTATGCCCAGCTAATTTTTGTATTTTTAGTAGAGACAGGGGTTTCACCATATTGGCCAGGCTGGTCTCGAACTCCTGACCTTGTGATCTGCCCACGTCGGCCTCCCAAAGTGCTGGGATTACAGGCGTGAGCCACCACGCCCAGCCTATTTATATACTTTTAAAATAAATTGTTTGTGGTTTTCTGTTGAGTCCTTTGTAAATTCTGGATATTATTCCCCTGTTGGAGTCACAGCTTGCAAATGTCTTCTCCCAATCCGCAGGTTGTCTGTTCACTCTTTTGATACCAGGTACTTATAAAACGTCAATTGCATAAAGATAATGAAAAGTTTTTAAGTTTTAATAACCAAATGTGAAAGAAAGGGATTTTCTGTCCTATGTAACACCCTCCACCCCCAAATTTTTAGCATAAGGTCCTAGAATTTATGCCATCAAAGGCAAACAATTTTAGCAAGAGAAAGGTTTGTTTTCTGCTTGTAGATGCTGCAGATAAACCTGAATGTTCAGGCCTGACGTCCTTCCAGGATGGAACCAGGGGCCGCTGTGTCAAGGACCCTTATTGTGTGGTGTATGTCAACAGGTTGGAGCCTGGGGTTTATAAGGGAGAAGAAATGGGTAAAAACTGGGAAAGGAAAATAAACCAGGGAGAGTGTCTCTGTCATGGTATACTGTGACCACTCACGACATACCTGTGAGTACTAAAGGCAACCCAATGGCAAAATAAATGTTTTACATAGTACAAGTGTTTTCAGGTTCAGCCAGCAGAAAGACTGGTTGTTTTCCAGTAGAGAATTGTTATTATATCTTTCACAGGCTGTAAAGCACCCACCCATAACAATAGTGGGCTTGGGACTGAAGGATAAATGGAGATCCCACATTCCATATGTCAAAATATTTAAAAGTTACCAGTTAAGCCAACAAACTGTTAAATAAAATATGTCTGTCAGGCCAGATGCCATGGCTCATGTCTGTAATCCCAGCAATTTGGGAAGCCGAGGAGGGTGGATCTCCTGAGGTAAGGAGTTCGAGACCAGCCTGACCCACATGGAGAAACCCCGTCTCTACTAAAAATACAAAATTAGCCGGGCATGGTGGCGCATGTCTGTAATCCCAGCTACTTGAGAGGCTGAGGCAGGAGAATCACTTGAACCTGGGATATGGAGGTTGCTGTGAGCCGAGATCACGCCATTGCACTTCAGCCTGGGCAACAAAAGCAAAACTCCGTCTCAAAAAAAAAAAAAAAAAAAGACCAGGCACAGTGGCTCATGCCTGTAATCCCAGCGATTTGGGAGGCCAAGGTAGACTGATCACCTGAGGTCATGAGTTTGAGACCAGCCTGACCAATATGATGAAACCCTACCTCTACTAAAAATAGAAAAATTAGCCAAGCTAGATGTCATGCACCTGTAATCCCAGCTACTCAGGAGGCTGAGGCAGAATTGCTTGAACCCGGGAGGCGGAAGTTGCAGTGAGCCAAGATCGCACCATTGTACTCCAGCCTGGGCCACAAGAGTGAAACTCAGTCTCTCTCTCTCTATATATATATGTTTTTGACATATATATATATATATATATATGTCTGTCTTCTTGCCTTAATGGTTATACCTCCCAAGTACTTGGGAGGTTAGAATTCTGCATCTTAATGTGACAGTGTTGGAGAGCTGGCCCCTGGCCCCAATGCCTCAGCTCATTGCTGGGCTCTTTTTCTCCCCACCACTGGATTTGTCAGGCACTATGAAGGGCCTTGCATACACACAGGTGCACTCAAGTCCACATGCCTAACTGCTCCCAAGAGAAACCCAGCTGTGCTTTGGCCACACCTTGGGCCTGGAGTGGGCACACCTGCTGTGCAGTCTGCTCTGGCAGGAGGAATCCAGGGGACAAGGCACAAAAGCCACAGGAATAGAATCAGTGCTGGAGTATTTTCTGAAACAGAATGTTCTATGATGAAGGAAATTTTTTTTCCCCTTAAAAAAAATCAATTAGGCTGGGCTCGGTGGCTCATGCCTATAATCCCAGCACTTTGGGAGGCCAAGGTGGGCAGATCATTTGAGGTCTGGAGTTCAAGACCAGCCTGACCAACATGGTGAAACCCTGTCTCTACTAAAAATACAAAAATTGGCCAGGCGCGGTGGCTCAAGCCTGTAATCCCAGCACTTTGGGAGGCCGAGACGGCGGATCACGAGGTCAGGAGATCGAGACCATCCTGACTAACACGGTGAAACCCCGTCTCTACTAAAAATACAAAAACTAGCCGGGCGAGGTGGTGGGCGCCTGTAGTCCCAGCTACTCGGGAGGCTGAGGCAGGAGAATGGCGTGAACCCGGAGGCGGAGCTTGCAGTGAGCTGAGATCCAGCCACTGCACTCCAGCCCCAGCGACAGAGCGAGACTCCGTCTCAAAAAAAAAAAAAAAAAATAAAAAAATAAAAAAATAAAAATACAAAAATTAGCTAGGCATGGTGGCACACGCCTGTAGTCCCAGCTATTCGGGAGGCTGAGGCAGGAGAATCGCTTGAACCCGGAAGGTGGAGGTTGCAGTGAGCTGAGATCACGCCACTGCACTCCAGCCTGGTGACAGAGCGAGACTCTGTCTCAAAAAAAAAAAAAAAGGCTGGGTGCAGTGGCTCACACCTGTAATCCCACCATTTTGGGAGGCTGAGGTGGGCAGATCATGAGGTCAGGAGATTGAGACCATCCTGGCTAACATGGTGAAACCCCATCTCTACTAAAATTACAAAAAAATTAGCTGGGTGTGGTGGCAGGCACCTGTAGCTCCAGCTACTTGGGAGACTGAGGCAGGAGAATGGCGTGAACCCAGGAGGCAGAGCTTGCCGAGATCACACCACTGCACTCCAGCCTGGGCCACAGAGTGAGACTTTGTCTCAAAGAAAATTTTTGTTTTGTTTTGTTTTATTTTGTTTTAAGAAGGGGTCTTACTATGTTGACTAAGCTAATCTTGAACTGGCCTCAAGAAATCCTCCCTCCTCGGCCCCCCCAAAGTGCTCCAATACAGGTGTGAGCCACCATGTCCAGCCTTTTAAAATTTTTTAGGCTTTACCTCTTAATACTTCAGTTACTATTTCCTAAAGATAAGGGCATTCTCTTACATAACAAGAAAGTCAGGAAATGATCGTTGATACAATATTATTATTGATAAGATGTTGTGGGAAGTCAGGGACCCCGAATGTAGGGACCAGCTGAAGCCATTGGCAGAATAACACAAATTGTGAAGATTTCATGGACACTTATCACTTCCCCAATCAATACCCTTGTGATTTCCTATGCCTGTCTTTACTTTAATCTCTTAATCCTATCATCTTCGCAAGCTGAGGAGGATGTATGTCGCCTCAGGACCCTGTGATGATTGCGTTAACTGCACAAATTGTTTGTAGAGCATGTGTGTTTGAACAATCTGGGCACCTTGAAAAAAGAACAGGATAACAGCAATGTTCAGGGAATAAGAGAGCTAACCTTAAACTCTGACCGCCAGTGAGCCGGGCGGAAAAGAGCCATATTTCTCTTCTTTCAAAAGCAAATAGCAGAAATATCGCTGAATTCTTTTTCTCAGCAAGGAACATCCCTGTGAAAGAGAATGGCCCCTGAGGGTAGGCCTCTGAAATGGCCTCTTTAGGAGTGGCTGTCGTTTATGGTCGAAGCCAAAGGGATGAAATAAGCCCCTGGTCTCCTGTAGCACTCCCAGGCTTATTAGGATGAGGAAATTCCCGCCTAATAAATTTTGGTCAGACAGGTTGTCTGCTCTCAAACCCTGTCTCCTGATAAGATGTTATCAATGAAAATGTGTGCCCGAAACTTCATTAGCAATTTTTATTTCGCCTCATCCTGTGGTCCTGTGATCTCGCCCTGCCTCCATTTGCTTTGTGATATTTTATTACCTTGTGAAGCGTGTGATCTCTGTGACTCACACCCTATTCATGCACTCCCTCCCCTTTTGAAAATTACTAATAAACACTTGCTGGTTTTATGGCTCAGGGGCATCATGGAACCTGCCGACATGTGATGTCTCCCCCAGACACCCAGCTTTAAAATTTCTCTCTCTTGTACTCTTTCCTTTATTTCTCAGACCAGCTGACACTTAGGGAAATAGAAAAGAACCCACATTGAATATTGGGGGTGGGGTTTCCCCCGATAATAATAGATCTTATTCAGATCTTTCCAGTTGTCCAAATAATGTTCTTTATGGCAAAAGAAATCCTACATCATGTATTGTGTTCAGTGAATATGTCTCTTTAGTTGTCTTTAATTGGAAACAATCAATTTCTTTTTTTCTTTCATGACATTAATTTTTTTAATAGATATGGGGTCTTGCTATGTTGCCCAGGCTGGTCTCCAACTCCTGGCCTTAAACAATTCTCCCACCTTAGCTTCCCAAAGTGCTGGGATTACAGTCATCAGCTGCTACACATAGCCAACATTAATATTTTTGAAAAATACTGGTCATTTATTTTGTAGAGTGTCCTTCAAGTTTGGGTTTGGCTGAAGCCTTATGACTAAATTCAGAGGAGGTATTTTTGGCAGAAACTTCACAGAATTCTCAGTACATTATATCCAGTAAGCACATGACGTCAATTTCTTCTCATCTGGTGATTTCTAACTTTGATCTCAGGATAAGGATGTGTTTGCCAGTTTTCTCCACTGTAAGATAATTCTATTTTTCTCTCTATAAGTAAGACTATAGGGAGCCACATGTTTCAGATGCCAGGCCTGAGTTCTTCATCTTCGTGGTAGGAATAATAGTGTATATGAGGCTTTTCAGGCCATGACTCCAGCTCACATTCTCATCTGCCCTAACCCCACCTTTACCTGCGTTCTCTGCCTGGCTAGTGCTTCCCCAGCCTCCCCATCCTCAGATTCACCTGCTTTCCCAGCTCCCTGGGCGAAGTTGATTTACACGAGCTATAGGAGACCTATAGCGCTTTGCCCTTACTACTAACCAGGCCCTTCCTGGGCATTGGTGATTTGTGTTTATGTAAATACAGTTATTCCTTGGCATTCCTGGGGGATTGGTTCTAGGAGCCCCATAGATACCAAAATCCAAGTCCCTGACACAAAATGGTGACATATTTATAACCTATCCATATCCTCCCATATACTTTAAATCACCTCTGGATTACATATAATACCTAATACAATGTAAATACTATGCAAATGGTTGTTATGCTGTATTGTTTACAGAATAATAAGAAAGAGATCTGTACATGTTCAAAACAGATGAATATTGTTTTCTTTCTTTTTTTTTTGAAACAGAATCTGGCTCTGTTGGGCTGGAGTGCAGTGACATGATCTCAACTCACTGCAGCCTCAACCTACCAGGTTCAAGGGATTCACCTCAGCCTCCCAGTAGCTGAGTAACTGGAGCTACAGGCATGCACCACCATTCCTAGCTAATTATTGTATTTTTTGTAGACATGGGGTTTTGCCACATTATCCAGGCTGGTCTTGAACTCCTGGGCTCAAGTCATCCACCCATCTCAGCCTCCCAAAATGCTGAGATTACAGCTGTGAGCCACCATGCCAAAGCATTTTCCAAATATTGTCAATCCCTGGTTGGTTGAATTCACGAATGCTGAACTCACAGAAAGGAAGGGCCAACTGTAGTTATGTAATGATCAGTGGACCACAAACTTCTTGGGGATAGAATTGGGTTTTATTTAGTTTTGTGTCTTGGAATATGTTAAATTGTTACTGTTTTCATTTTGTGTTGTGTTTGTTTGTTTGTTTTTTGAGACAGGGTCTCACTCTGTCACTCAGGCTAGAATCCAGTGGTGCAATCATAGCTCACTGCAGCCTCAGACTCCTGGGCTCAAGGGATCCTTGCTTCTCAGCCTCCCCCGTACCTGGGACTACAGGCATGCACCACCACACCTGGCTAATTTTTGTTTATTTTGTAGAGACAGGGTTTCGCCATGTTGCCCAGGTTGGTCTGGAGCTTAGGCAATCCGTCCACCCATTTCTGCCTCCCAAAGGGCTGGGATTATAGATGTGAGCCACAGTGTCTGGCCTTTTTGTTTTGTGTTTGTTTGTTTGGATTTTCTGGATGAATGAGTACGTAGGTAAGGAGACACCAGCTTATTGCTAGCGGCCCTGAGGAGCCCATCATGGCGACGCCCCCTAAGTGGTGGGCAGTGGAGGCCATGAGGGAGAGAGAGCTGCGCCACAAGACCTTCATCAGTGACGTGCTGCAGCGGGACTTGCGAAAGGTGCTGGACCATCAAGACAAGATACATGAGCAGCTGGCCAAATACCTTCAACTGAGAAATGTCATTGAGTGACTCCAGGAAGCTAAGCACTTGGAGTTATATATGCAGGTGGATTTGGCTGTAACTTCTTCGTTGACACAGTGGTCCCAGATACTTCATGCATCTATGTGGCCCTGGGATATGGTTTTTTCCTGGAGTTGACACTGGTAGAAGCTCTCAAGTTCATTGATCGTAAGAGCTCTCTCCTCACAGAGCTCAGCAATAGCCTCACCAAGGACTCCATGAATGTGAAAGCCCATATCCACATGTTGCTAGAGGGACTTAGAGAACTACAAGGCCTGCAGAATTTCCCAGAGAAGCCTCACCATTGACTTCTCCCCCCCCATCCTCAGACATTAAAGAGACTGAATGCCAAAATAAATAAATAAATAAATAAATAAAAAGAGACACCAGTGAAAATGATTTGCTTGGGTTTCAATGCTCGTATCAGATCACAGTCTCTAGCCTTACAGAATAATGCAACGTAGAAGGAACCCTACTGAAAGATAACAATAAAGATGTAAATCACCTCTTGATTCTAAATCAAACAATTTACATCTGGAAGAGATCCGATATTCAAATCTGCTATTTCATAATAGAAATGGAGGCACAGGGCTGGGCGCGGTGGCTCACACCTGTAATCCCAGCACTTTGGGAGGCTGAGGCAGGCGGATCATGAGGTCAAGAGATCGAGACCATCCTGGCTAACATGGTGAAACCCCATCTCTACTAAAAATACAAAAAATTAGCCAGGCCTGGTGGCAGACGCCTGTAGTCCCAGCTACTCGGGAGGCTGAGGCAGGAGAATGGCGTGAACGCAGGAGGTGGTGCTTGCAGTGAGCCGAGATCGTGCCACTGCACTCCAGCCTGGGTGACAGAGTGAGACTCTGTCTCAAAAAAAAAAAAAAAAAAAAAAAAAGAAAAGAAAAGAAAAGAAAAGAAATGAAGGCATAGCAAGAATAAAGAGTAAAGGATCCCCAAGATGAAGCAGAGCTGGGACCACACCTCAAACTTTGTGTCCAAGGCATCTTCACAGGGCTAAATTCTTTTCAGTTTTGATCCAGCTCTTTACAAATCCAAAACAGGATGGACAAATTTCATGACCAGGAAAGATTTTCAGAGATCCCAAATTAAAGTAGTTTTACTCATTTTTTTGTATTGAGGTAAAATTCACAGAAATAAAATGAACCATTAACCATTTTTAAGTGTACAATTTAGTGGCATTTGCTGCACTAGTTCTTTGTTTCTTGTTCTCATATTAAAAAAATAAAAATTTCACACATGAAATTCCAGCCGGGCGCAGTGGCTCAAGCCTGTAATCCCAGCACTTTGGGAGGCCGAGACGGGCGGATCACGAGGTCAGGAGATCGAGACCATCCTGGTGAACACGGTGAAACCCCGTCTCTACTAAAAAATACAAAAAAACTAGCCGGGCGAGGTGGCGGGCGCCTGTAGTCCCAGCTACTCGGGAGGCTGAGGCAGGAGAATGGCGTAAACCCGGGAGGTGGAGCTTGCAGTGAGCTGAGATCCAGCCACTGCACTTCAGCCTGGGCGACAGAGTGAGTCTCTGTCTCAAAAAAAAAAAGAGATTCCATTAGACCCCATTCCACTTAAGTTCTAGATAAAGAGTTATTTTCAGAAGGAGGGTGGGTGAAAGTTTATGTGGAGAAAGAATGTAATCAGTCCTCTTCTCTCTCATCCCACACGAGACTCCTGGGAAGGGGAGATGCTGAGTTAACCCTTTAGCCAACACTTTCTTCAAGTGCACTATTTTATTGGAGAAGTTTTTTGTTTTGTTTTCTGTTAGGATGTAAGGGAGAAAAACAAAACAAAACAAAACTTTTCCTCATCGGTTTAGTAACTGGGGCCTGCAAATTAAACTCACAAAAGACATTAACAGTAGCAAAGGTATATGTTACTTCTCTTTGTTTTCTGTTGCTTAGAGCAGAATATTGGAAACTGGATAACATATAGACAAAAAATATTTTTTGTTTTTCTTTTTGAGATGGAGTCTCATTTTGTTGCCCAGGCTGGAGTGCAGTGGCACGATCTTGGCTCACTGCAACCTCCGCCTCCCTGATTCAAGCGATTCTCCTGCCTCATCCTCCTGAGCAGCTGGGACTACAGGTGTGTGCCACCATGCCCAGCTAATTTTTGTATTTTTAGTAGAGACGAGGTTTCGCCATGTTGGCCAGGCTGGTCTCGAACTCCTGACCTCATGATCAGGGTGATCCACCCACCTCGGCCTCCCAAAGTGCTGGGATTACAGGCGTGAGCCACCGTGCCAGCTATATACCATTTTAATGAAAAGCAATAAGTGGTAGAGAAGTGACCAGACAGAGGAAAAAGAGTTTGCGCTTCTAAAAGTGGTAAATGGCAGGAAGATGACCAGGAAATGTATAGTAGATAAGTGTTGTTTAGTAATCCTTGTTATGCAAATAAGAGTCATTTGCCCCTCTCTGATATGTAAAAAGAAAACACTTTTACAAGGAGGCTTTTATGCCCTGCTTATAGGCAGAAAGTGGGAGAACATGGAGTTCTTCTTTCATGTGCTGCTTCCTAATTGCCATCAGCTCAAACTCATCTTTATGCGGAAGTGGCATATTTGGGGATGTCAGATTCTGATCTCCTTCAATGCCTTGAGGATTTTGTCTTGGGTCTAAAAACAGCAGGGGGCGAAAAGCCTGGCAGCTTTAATGAGAGTTTTAGTTGACTCATCATCCAACTGAAAAGAGTGGGGGTGGTGACTATTTAGGAACCCTGTGTAGGTGGAAGCGGTTGGTTTGTCGTTGTGTCTGACTCTTGCTCAGGCTTCACAGTCAGTGACTACCTCTCACTTGAGGCCCGCCCCCAGATCCCCAGCCCACCAGGATTTCCCTTCAGTGGCGCTTGCTTTGAAGCCTACTTCTTTGGCTCCAAGCACAAAACCCAGGGATTTTTAGTGGTTTGTGGTTTTCTTTTTTCTTTTCTTTCTCTCTCTTCCTTTCTCCTTCCTTCCTTTTTTCTTTCTTTCTCTTTCTTTCCCTTCCTCTCTTTCTCTTTCTTTCCCTCCCTCCCTCCTTCTTTCCTTCCCTCCCTCCCTCTCTCTCTCTCTTTCTTTCTTTCTTTCTTCTTTCTCTTTCCTTCTTTCTTTCTTTTTTCTTTCCTTTTCTCTCTCTTTCTTTCTTTTCTTTCTTTCTTCTTTCTTTCTTTCTTTCTTTCTTTCTTTCTTTCTCTCTCTCTCTCTCTCTCTTTCTTTCTTTCTCTTTCATTCTTTCTTTTCATTCCTTCTTTTTGTTTCTTTTTCAGACGGAGTCTTGCCCTGTGGCCCAGGCTGGAGTGCAATGGCATAGTCTTGGCTCACTGCAACCTTCACCTCCCGGGTTCAAGCAGTTGTGCCTCAGTCTCCTGAGTAGCTGGGATTACAGGCACGCACCACCACGTCCTGCTAATGTTTTGTATCTTTAGTAGAGATGGGGTTTCACCATGTTGGCCATGCTGGTCTCGAACTCCTGACCTCGTGATCTGCCCGCCTTGGCCCCCCAAAGTGTTGGGATTACAGGTGTGAGCCACCGTGCCTGGTTTTTTGCTTTTTAAAAATTTATTTTGATTTTTTTGTAGATATGCGGTCTTTCTATATTGCCAAAATTATTGAGCTCAAGCAATCCACCCACCTCAGCCTCCCAAAGTGTTGGGATTACAGGCATAAGCCACCATGCCCACCCTGGTTGTTTTAAAAAATATATTCCTTTTTCTTTTCTTTTTTTTTTTTGAGACGGAGTTTCGCTCTGTCGCCCAGGCTGGAGTGCAGTGGCGGGATCTCAGCTCACTGCAAGCTCCGCCTCCGCCATTCTCCTGCCTCAGCCTCCCAAGTAGCTGGGACTACAGGCGCCCGCCACCTTGCCCGGCTAGTTTTTTGTATTTTTTAGTAGAGACGGGGTTTCACCGTGTTAGCCAGGATGGTCTCGATCTCCTGACCTCGTGATCCGCCCATCTCGGCCTCCCAAAGTGCTGGGATTACAGGCTTGAGCCACCGCGCCCGGCCCCTTTTTCAATCTCTACAACTTCACTGAAGACTCTATATTTGAAATATCTTTGTTTTTTCTTAACATACTACTTTTTACTTAATTCGACAAATATATATTAAATAAATGTTTTAAGTCCTTTCCCTGTGCATCAAATTTGTCAGATCTGTGTCCAATCTAAAGTTTAAGTCCACGTGGCTCTTAATCTCTCTGAGAAGAAAAGTCTAGTAGGAAGGATACATGATATGCTTATTTGATAAATATTTATTAAAATTCCTAATAGCAGGAATGATGCTAGGCACTAGGCAGGCAAAGGTGAATTGGTCAGGGTTCTAGTGCTTGAGGACTCACTCAGTGTGATGGGAATTGTCAGTTTCAGTTGATAATAATGTTACCAGCGGAAGAGATCGGAGTCACCCTGAGTTACCAGCCGCCTATCCAGCCTTAGATCTGCATAGGTACACAGCAACTTTGGTTCTTGCCTCCTCAGAAGAAAGAATTCTACTGAAGGGCATAAGAAGCGAGACAAGTTTCAGAGCAGGAGTAGAAGTTTATTTAAAACGGCTTTAGACTAGGAAAGAAGGAAAGCACACTTGGAAGAGACCCAAAGAACAAAAAGGGAGAGTCAAGTGCCCCCATTTAACTGTGATACTAGGACATTTTTTTTTGAGATGGAGTCTCCCTCTGTCCCTAGGCTGCAGTGCAGTGGTGTGATTACAGGCATGAGACACCACGCTGGCGATACTAGGACTTGTATAAGCTCACCTCTTTCCCATGATTCTTCCCTTAGGGTGGGTTGCCCGCATGCGCAGTGCCCTCCTTACCCTTCGGAATTGAGCACTGCGCAGTGTGTTTAGGGAGTTATAAGCATGTCCATCTGAGGCTTTCTTCCTTTTTCCGGTGGAGTTTACCTGGAAGATCACACTTTGCCATTTTTGCCTCTTAATATGCATGCCTAGGAAGAAAGTTTCTTTTCCCTGGGGCTTGCATTCAATTAATATTTTGATATTAACAGGTGTGGACCATCAGGAAATGCCTTTTCCCTGGCACTGCCAAATTATCGCACTCAGAGAGGCAATGCTATAATTGCTGATATGCTTAGTGGGTTGGGGAGAGCCCTCTCCTGTCTGGCTCCTGCCTATCCAACTACCTGTACGTAACAATAAGACTCATTCACTGAACTTAACCAAAAGGTCTCTAAGAAATGTTTGAAATTTGCATTTAGATCAGGAAATGTGTGGTCGTATAAGACATCCTCACAAAAATGTAGGACTAGGAGTTCTCTTAAGATCTTCTCTTATAACAATTATTTGAGTAATAAAGAACAATAGGTGAGGCCCAGTGACTCATGCCTGTAATCCCAGCACTTTGGGGGGCCAAGGCGGACAGATAATCTGAGGCCAGGAGTTTGAGAGGAACCTGGTCCAACATGATGAAACCCCGTCTCTACTAAAAATAAAACAATTAGCCAGGTGTCATGGCGGGCACATGTAAACACAGCTACTTGGGAGGCTGAGGCAAGAGAATTGCTTGAACCCGGGAGTTGGAGGTTGCAGTGAGCCGAGACTGAGCCACTGCACGTCAGCCTGGGCAATAGAGTGAGGCTCCATCTCAAAAAACAAACAAACAACAACAACAAAACACTAATTAATTGGAGTAGAGATCAATGAAAGGATGTTTTAGTGAGTTACAGGTTGGAACTCTAACCCAAATCCCCATTTGCAATCTTACTCAATATGCCCCCAGTTTCAGGCCATTTCTTTTTGGGCACACCAGAGATCAGACAAATGCCATCATACCTACCTCTGCCCTGAATGGGGATTTTCAGGTACAGCAAGTAGAAGTATTGCTTCTTCCAGAAGACTGGGGGTTGGGTGGGAGGGGCAAAATCATACAATTAATTTTCATGATAGAGATCCCAAGAGAGAAAGTGGAGGTGATTACTGTGATTTCAGTTCAATTAGAAACACATCCTGAATGTTAGACAAAATCAAAATTGTTGGTTTCGTTTGAACTTGAGAAGAATCGGAGACTATAGACTTAATTATGTTTTGCATTATACGTTAAACAATAAACACCTATTATGTTCTTCCAGAGTTAACTGAGTCTACAACACAATGTAATCCAGTCCAATGAATGTGTTAGAATGGACACTACACATTTTGTAGGTGCTACTGCAGCTTGTATGTATTGGCAACAGTTCTGCTTTATTTCCTGCTGGTTTTTTTTTTTTTTGTACCTTCACTGCCGTATAATGATTTAGGACTTTTGCTTCCTGAGGTCAGTGAGAACATTCATATCTGATACTGAACTCCAGAAGATTCTTGTTTAGTTATAAGAAAGTGAATGGCTTTAGTGATGATTCACAGAAATCTCCCAAGTGATGATGGAATTCTGAAAGGAAGTATAACGTATTCTTACTAAAAAGAAAAAAAAAAAAAAAACCACACACACACAAAAAACCCACAAAAACTACCCAGGACAAAATATATATATATATATATATATATATATTATATATATGTTAACAGACCTCATATTTCCCCCCAGAGTCCTTAAATTATTTTCTAAAACACTGTGTCAACTTACCTTCAAATAATTTAAAACACATCAGTTGTGGCTGTTTGGAGTTCTTGTACTTCAGAAAGGACAGTGGGAAGTGGCAGATGATCATATGATCTCTATTTTTCCATAAACCAGAAATTCTGTGTTAGCAGTGAAATAATACCATATTAAAGATTTGTGCTGTATTATATTAAATTAAATATTCTCTGGTCACAAGGGACTAAAAACTAAAACAGCTTAAGCAAAAAACAAAAAACCAAGGGGTGGAGGCACTACTAGAATACCAGAGCAACCCTGAATCCAGGGAAGAGTGGGAGACCGTGCCTCAAGGGGACAGAAGCCAGGGCACATCGGGAGAACTCTGTGAGCATGCACACGTGCAGAGACCTTCTCCTTAGAGTGCTGCCTCAAGCGCTTCTTCTTCAAAACGTCTACTTCCTGGAAAAGAGAAGCTATTTGTTCCTTCTTTACTCAGGGATTACCTCTGGACTGGTGAGCCATGACGATGTGATAGGATAGAACCACACAGCAGAAACAAGGCTGAGAAGCATCCATTCCTGAGGACACATCAGGAAATTCTCAGAGAGAACTGGGGCAGTCCATTGCCAACCACACATAGACTTTAATGTTATAATCACGTATTACAGCTAAAGGCAGTTTTGCTTATTTTCTATGCTACAGTGATCATCACATTAAATGACATGCTCTTTCCTAACATTCTATTATCCAGCCTTAAAAAAAAAAAAAATTAATTAAGGCCAGGAGCGGTGGCTCATACCTCTAATCCCAGCACTTTGGGAGGCTGAGGTGGGCGGATCACCTGAGGTTGGGAGTTGGAGACCAGCCTGACTTACATGGAGAAACCCCATCTCTGCTAAAAATACAAAATTAGCCATGCGCAGTGGCTTATGCCTGTAATCCCAGCCACTCAGAAGGCTGAGGCAGGAGAATCTCTTGAACCCGGGAGGCGGAAGTTAAGGTGAGCAGAGATGGCGCCATTGCACTCCAGCCAGGGCAACAAGAGCGAAACTCTGTCTCAGAAACAACAACAACAACAATAATAATAATAATACAAAAATTAGCCAGGCATTGTGGTGCATGCCTGCTATAGTAGCCACTTGGGAGGCTGAGGCAGGAGAATCTCTTGAACCTGTGGGGCATAGGTTGCAGTGAGCCAAGATGGCTCCACTGCACTCCAGCCTGGGTAACAGAGCCAGACTCCATCTCTAAAAAAGAAAAGCAAAAACACCTTTGTTGAGACATAACTCACATAGTGTACACTTCAATGGGTTTTGGTATATAAAATTATTAATTTGTAAAAATTGTGAAAAATAAAAATTATGGTAAAACATATGCAACAAAACTTGCCATCTTCACCATTTTTAAGGGTACAGTTCGGTGCCACTACTTACATTTATGATGTTGTGCAACCATTAGCACTATTTCCAAACTTTTTCATCACCCCAAACGAAACACTTAGAATATTGCTCTATTATAACCAGGCCTTTTTTTTGTTTTTTTTGAGATAGGATCTTGCTGTGTCACTCAGGCTGGAGTGCAATGGTGCAATCATGGCTTCAAGGCTCGCTGCAGCCTCGACTTCCCAGGGTCAAGCAATCCTCCAACCTACCTCAGCCTCAGCTGGAACTACAGGTGAAAGTCAATAGGCCTGGCTAATTTTTATTTTTATTTTTATTTTTCTAGAGAGAAGGCCTTGATATATGTCCAGGCTGTATTTTCTTTCCTTTCTTTTTTTTTTTTTTTTTGAGACAGAGTCTCGCTCTGTCACCAGGTTGGAATGCAATGGCTGCGATCTCAGCTCACTGCAATCTCCCCCTCCCGGGTTCGAGCGATAATCCATTATCCTGCGTTGGGTTCCTGAGTAGCTGGGACTACAAGTGTGCACCACCACGCCCAGCTAATTTTTGTATTTTTAGTAGAGATGGGGCTTCACCATGTTGGCCAGGATGGTCTTGATCTCTTGACTTCATGATCCCCCCACTTCAGCCTCTCAAAGTGCTGGGATTACAAACATGAGCCACTGTGCTGGCCTCCAGTTTTCTATTTTTTTTTATTTTTTTTAATGGAGGCTTCACAAATTTGCATTATACTTGCACAGGGACCATGCTAATCTTCTCTGTATCATTCGAATTTTAGTATATGTACAGCCAAAGGGAGCACTATAATCAGGCTTAGACTAAAAGAGTTTTGTTTGTAAAAGAGGTAGTCTCATATCCTCATCCTCTGCACATGGCTTTCCATCCCAGGTGTTCTTACAATCCCGCTGCCTGAGCTTGGTACCTGACAGCCACAGCCTTGTGACTCCTGGCATGACCTGCAGGCTCCATCCTGCTCTGCTCCTCTCCACGTCCAAAGAACGCGGGGCTGGAGCTCCTTTCTCTTCTGGAGATCTCAGGGATAGAGGAAATGGCAGCAGGCACATGGGCCAGAGGCCTTCAGACACAAACCCTGCATTTTGCAAAAGAGTTTTGGGGCCTAGACCTCGATAAAGGGATGAGGTTTCCCTTTACTATTTGCCAACTATCAGTGAAACCTGCCTCCCCCAGCCCGGAGCTCCCTTCTCCCACCGCCCCTCTCACCTGTCCTCCGCAGCCTCCCTGCTCCCACATGTGTCCTGGAAACACCTCCCTGGCTTACATTAAGGAAAAATACACACGTAAATTAATGATCTTATCTTCAATTAGATGTCTTTTGTGAGTACTACACAGCTTATAAGACACTGTACTTCATGTCCTGGTTCCTCTCTCTTTTTAATTATAAGTCACTATTCCAGAGGCTCTGTGTCCCTCAGGGTTCTTTAGAATCAGTAACAGAAACTGATTCTGGCATAAGCAGAAAAGGACAGTACTGAAAACATTTTGGGTAGCTCGCAGAATCCCGGGAGGGCAAGAAGTCCAAGGTCAAAGGAGGCTACATACTGGGGTCCCAGATTGTGTCTGAGCAGGTCATTGCTGCTGCCAAGGAGGAGGACACTCTACAGCTGCCACACTCACCAACATGTAGGATGGTGCTGTCATCCCCACTGCCTTTTTTTTCCAGAGATGGAGTCTTGCTCTGTCGCCCAGGCTGGAGTGCAGTGGTGTGATCTCCACTCATTGCAACTTGTGCCTCACAGGTTCAAGCAATTCTCGTGATTTAGCCTCCTGACTAGCTGGGATTACAGGCGTGTACCACCACGTCTAGCTAATTTTTGTATTTTTAGTGGAGACATGGTTTCACCATATTGGCTGGGCTGGTCTCGAACTCCTGACCTCAAGTGACCCGCCCACCTTGGCCCTCAAAGTGTTCGGATTACATGCATAAACCACAGCGTCTGGCCCTGACTGACTTTTGAAACTGGGTGTGGCTACCAGAATGGACGTGCCTTTCTTCCATTGCTTTTAGTGACTTGACTCCAGAGTCAAAATTCTGGAGCTAGGGGTGGTGGCTCACACCTGTAATCCCAGTACTCTGGGAGGCCGAGGCAGTTGGATTGCTTGAACTCAGGAGTTTGAGGCCAGCCTGGGCAACATTTTTTGTCTCTGTAAAAAAAAAGAAAAAATAGCTGGATGTGGTGATGTGGAGGTTGCAGTGAGCCGAGATCGTGCCACTGCACTTTCCTGCCTGGGTGACAGAGCGAGATCCTGTATTAAAAAAAAAAAAAAAAAGGCCGGGCGCGGTGGCTCAAGCCTGTAATCCCAGCACTTTGGGAGGCCGAGACGGGCGGATCACGAAGTCAGGAGATCGAGACCATCCTGGCTAACACGGTGAAACCCCGTCTCTACTAAAAAAATGCAAAAAAATTAGCCGGGCATGGTGGCGGGCGCCTGTAGTCCCAGCTGCTTGGGAGGCTGAAGCAGGAGAATGGCGTGAACCTGGGAGGCGGAGCTTGCAGTGAGCTGAGATCCGGCCATTGCACTCCAGCCTGGGCGACAGAGCAAGACTCCGTCTCAAAAAAAAAAAAAAAAAAAATACAAAAAACTGGCCGGGCGCGGTG
Source organism: Trachypithecus francoisi (assembly GCF_009764315.1). Taxonomy (NCBI): domain Eukaryota; kingdom Metazoa; phylum Chordata; class Mammalia; order Primates; family Cercopithecidae; genus Trachypithecus; species Trachypithecus francoisi. Next base: position 165,549,341 of record NW_022681465.1, on the reverse strand, counting down.
GCTCAAGCCTGTAATCCCAGCACTTTGGGAGGCCGAGAGGGGCGGATCACAAGGTCAGGAGATCGAGACCATCCTGGCTAATACGGTGAAACCCCGTCTCTACTAAAGAATACAAAAAACTAGCCGGGCGACGAGGTGGGCGCCTGTAGTCCCAGCTACTTGGGAGGCGGAGGCAGGAGAATGGCGTGAACCTGAGAGGCGGAGCTTGCAGTGAGCTGAGATCCGGCCACTGCACTCCAGCCTGGGCGACAGAGCAAGACTCTGTCTCAAAAAAAAAAAAAAAAAAAAATCTGGAGCTGGTACACCTGATTGGCTAAACCTAGGCTTGCAAAAGAAATAGGCAGCTGACATGAGAGGATGGATTTTTAGCATCTAGAGTGGGAGCAGGACCCTGTTTCTTACTAAGACTCAAATGGTGAGGAATTCCTCAAGCATAGGAAGACAGTTCAGAGGGCGAGCAGTCAAAAAAATTGCAAATGTCTCCTGTAGGTAGGAAGCATCTGGTATTCTGTTCAGATCTGGGTCACAGCATTATTTCATCTAACTTGGAAAACTATTCTAAACTAAAGTCGGTTGGCCTACCTTTCCTTCTGTTATTAAAATTAAAAAAGATACACTTGGACAATTTCTTCTACCAAGTTATTATAGCGAGGTAAAAATTCTGGCATCAAAACTCCATAGTTTTTTATAGTTTGTCTTCTTTTCCAAGTTTACATTGTTGCTTTTGAAATATAACTATGGAGCAAGTCTTTTCATAGTAAGCTTAGCTACAGCTTATCTCTAAGATTCTAATCGGATTCATATTCTAAGCCAATATTTACAGTTTTGAAATTTCCAAAGTTTATTTTCTATTTTCCTATTGCCTTTCCTTTTTTAAGCTGGCACTGTTAAGTTTTTAAAAGTATATGGCTTGTATTACTATGAGTTAGAAAAAGAGAAGAAAGAAGTCAGAACAAGAAAGAAGTATAGGGAAAAAATAACGTGTTTTTTTTTTTTTAAACTGCATCCTACGTTAGCAAGATTTTTTTTCTCTTTCTTTTTTTTTTTCTTTTTTTTTAGTGAAACAAACATCAGTTTATCCAGATAGCATTATTTCTCAGGCAACTAGGTTAATCATATTTCTTGTCTGGTGATGGCTAGTCTGATAGCTAGTCTGTATTTGTTTACTCATTAGAAAGTTCACTGATTATTCTGTGAAATCTCAAAATCTTAGTCTGCTTAGCTGATGTCCTATTTATTCTACATCTCTTTAATGAGTAAGGGATTTGAGCTGTCACTACTGTTTCAATTAAATGTCCCCTTTCACCATTTCCTGTGGCTTTATGGTGAAATACCCTACATTTACTGAATAATTTGGCATCCCATTTTCTGCCCCCAAATCCTTAAATAAAATTGATGAGAGAGACTCAGTGTAGGAATTAGGTACCTGTTGATCATTAGACAACCGTCAATTACAAAACAGACTGGATTCCAGACCTATTTTCCTGGATAAAGAGGAAAAGATGTTTTAGGTAAGATAACAGGGATCAGTGAAGGAGAGAGCATTGCTGATGGAGAGAGGAGGTAACTTATGTAATCTCTTCTCAGTTTTAGAAATTCATGGCTTAAGGTGCTGCTGAAGCCTGTTCTTGCCGCTTCCTAAGAAGGCAAATGTCTCTGGCTTCCTCAAGCTAGAGGGTGCAGGAAGAAACTGACGTTGGCAGCAAGGAGTGACCAGCCAGATGGTGGGGCATGGAGGCGAGAGTGGGGGTGGGGTGAGGGTGCTAATTAGCTTTTCTTGCCTCACCAGGAGCCAGTGACAAGCAGATGGCTGCACACTTAATGCCACCCTTTTTCTGTCTAGCAGGCAGTAGTGGTTGGTCTTGTGGTCATGTAGAGAGCATGCATTTTTTTTTTTTTTCTCTTCAAAATGTGGATGTGGTGTGGGGACACACAAAGGGAAAATCTAGATTATAATATTATGTGTATCTAAGAAAAATAGATCTTATCTCTTTCCATTTTTTGCAATAACTAGGTGCCTGTTTATAGTTTCACAACATCAACTAAAAGTGATTTATTCTTTCTATTACAAAAGTCAATTTAAATTAATCAAACTGTTCCAGGATATGTAAGAAACAATCACTAAAACAATACAACTGGCTATGAAATCCAAACTCAAGCCATAGCGTCTTGTGTTTGGAGAGAGGTTGGGTTACTAACAATTCAGGTCTTTCCTGGCACACCCTGTTAGTTTCTGTGTCTTCATCATTTCATAATTTCTCTGGAGCCGACTATAGTAACAGTAACTGAAAGTCTGTTAAATTGAATCAAGTTATAGTAAGTCAATCACTACATACACTATTCAATATTTGTGTAAATATTGACTCCATGCCAATATAAACATTAGTGAGTATGGCAAGGTAAAACAGTTAACATTTTGAAAATGCAATGTGTAACAAGCAGTGATTTTTAGTATAATGCCTTATGGGCTAAATTAAATAGTTCCTTCCAAAATTGGGAAGCAAGGATCCTAATATCTATTTTTGTAGGGGAAGACACAGGAATAAATATGTACTGAGTACTACCCTTGTGTCAGATACCTTGGCATACGCTTACATATTCAAGTCTTTCAACATCTCTATACGGTAGTTCTTTCTCTGCTTTTTTTTTTTTTTTTTTGAGAAGGAGTCTCTCTCTATCGCCCAGGCTGGAGTGCAGTGGCCGGATCTCAGCTCACTGCAAGCTCCGCCTCCCGGGTTTACGCCATTCTCCTGCCTCAGCCTCCCGAGTAGCTGGGACTACAGGCGCCCGCCACCTCGTCCGCCTAGTTTTTTGTATTTTTTTTTTAGTAGAGACGGGGTTTCACGGTGTTAGCCAGGATGGTCTCCATCTCCTGACCTCGTGATCCATCCGTCTCGGCCTCCCAAAGTGCTGGGATTACAGGCTTGAGCCACCGCGCCCGGCCCCCTTTCTCTGCTTTTTACAGATGAAAAAATGAAGGTTTGCAGATGTTAAGTAACTTGCTAGGGGTCACAAAGGGACTGACTGAGTAGGATTCGCACGTGGGTATGCCTGACTGTCCTGCTGTCCTGCTGATCCTCAAAACCTCATTATTCTCCCAGTTTTATCTGGCTAGTGATTGGTAAAATTAGCCCGCTCTATCTCCAAGGCATTCTCCACACTTCTTGTTGCTCGCAGTCCAAAGGCCAGAATGAGATCTGTAGCTAGATTTTCCTTTTTTTTTCTGAGATGGAGTCTCACTCTGTCCCCTAGGCTGGCGTGCAGTGGCACGATCTCAGCTCACTGCAACCTCCGCCTCCTGGGTTCAAGCAATTCTCCTGCCTCAGCCTCCTGAGTAGCTAGGATTACAGGCGTGTGCCACCATTACCGGCTAATTTTCGTACTTTTAGTAGAGACAGGGTTTCACCATGTTGGTCACGCTGGTCTTGATCTCCTGACCTCAAATGATTCACCAACCTTGGCCTCCCAAAACGCTGGAATTACAGGCATGAGCCACCGCGCCCGGCCCAGATTTTCTTTTTTCTTTTTTTTTTTTCTGAGACGGAGTCTCGCTCTGTCGCCGAGGCTGGAGTGCAGTGGCACGATCTTGGCTCACTGCAACCTCCGCCTCCCAGGTTCAAGCAATTCTCTGCCTCAGCCTCCCCAGTAGCTGGGATTACAGGCACCCACCACCATGCCCCACTAAGTTTTGTACTTTTAGTAGAGACGGGGTTTCACCATCTTGGCCAGGCTGTTCTTGAACTCCTGACTTCGTGATCCACTTGCCTTGGTCTCCCAACCAGATGTTTCAAGGCTTAGGTTTCCTACATTCAGATCATTTTTGGACTTTAATGGTGTATTGCCCGTGATCTATCACAGAGCAATAAATCTTTTCCTAATGTGCAATTCTGTAATCTCATTTTACCAAATTCCCAAACCTTCACATTCATCTTGTGCTTGTTAATATGTGATGCGGGTATCTTATTAGCTGAACATCTTTTAGCTCTAGTAACATGTCTAATGTTAACTAGATTATATTTGAGGCAGCTACTACATCACTACATCCATGGCTTACTCTCTTATTGCTTAGCACACTACACAGTAAAGTATGCATTTTAATTAAGTGGTTGATTTCCTCCAGTTTCTCCATCAATTGTCATGACCAGTTGATGAAGCATTTGACATGACACAGTAAACTTGAAACTGAAATAGTCTGGTGATATTTAGAGACAGTAAGTCTTACATTACATGTTATTTACTATATTTGGTACTATCTGAGCACAAACAGATACATGTTCACTAAAATAAACATTACAGATCAATTTCTTATTTTTAGACAAAAATAACAGGAAATAAGATACATTCCACATGTAATTATTTTTTGTTTTGAAAATGTTTATGTTTTGAAAAGTTTCAAAAGTCTGTGTCTCTTGATTTGTGTCCATTAGGGTACTTTACTCAAAGGAAGTATGCACAAGTATCTCTTTGATATGGTAGATTCATTATGAGGAATAAGAGTCTGGTGAAAGATCAGGGTACTTAGATCTTCCATTGTCCTGTGTTGGTTCTACTTGCATATGGGCCCTGGCAGACAGAAAGATGACATCATTGCACCATTGCATTGTCCCCCCGGGAGACATTCTGCTGCCTTAGAGTCAAGATTTAGTTGAAAAGGTAGAAAAAAAAGCAATTATGTTGGGTTCCAAATGACTGCTATAGTAGTTCATAGGAAGAATAGCATCTTAATTCTTCTGCAGTGAAGCAGATATTTGGATTCACTGTAATTTAAAAAATAAAAATGGTGGACTGACACTTCTAACTTCATGACTTCCCTTTTCCTTATGACAATAGAGAATTCATTTCTCCATCCTTCACTCTGAGATCAACCCAACTTGAATCTGTTAAAGGAAGTATATAGTAAATGAAAGTAACTAAGAAGTTACTATTGGAGAAATGAAACCAATTTCTTATAAATGACAACAGGTTCCTGAAAACCTTATGAAGAAGTTGATTCAGGTTACCACAGGGTGATTTTCCCAAATGAATGCCACAGTGACTATGAACTTTTCTCTTCTCTTCTCTTCTTTTCTTTTTTTCCAAGTCTTGCTCTGTTGCCCAGGCTGGAGTGCAGTGGTGCTATCTCAGCTCACTGCAACCTCCACCTCCTGGGTTCAAGCGGTTCTCCTGCCTCAGCCTCCTGAGTAGCTGGGATTACAGGTGCGTGCAAGCAAGCCTGGATACTTTTTGTATTTTTAGCAGAGACAGGGTTTCAACCATGTACGGTGGCTCATGTCTGTGAATCTAAAACTTTGGGAGGCTGAGGCGGGTGAATAGCCTGAGGTCAGGAGTTCAAGACCAGCCTGGCCAACGTGGTGAAATCCCAGCCTTACTAAAAATGCAAAAATTAGCTGGGTGTGGTGGCGGGCACCTGTAATCCCAGCTACTTGGAAGGCTGAGATAGGAGAGTTGCTTGAACCCAGGAGACAGAAGTTGCAGTGAGCCTAGATCGCACCGCTGCACTCCAGCCTGGGCAACAGAGCAAGATTCTGCCTCAAAAAAAAGAAAGAGGATTTCGTTATGTTGGCCAGGCTAGTCTCGAACTCCTGACCTCAGGTGATCCATCTGCCTCAGTCTCCAAAAGTGCTGGGATTACAGGCATGAGCCAACGCACCCAGCCGATGTTTTTCTTTGTAAAGATCTGTTTCATAATACTTTATTCACACTCCAATCTTTCCAAGACAAAAATGACAGCAACCCTCTCAAGTCACTTGTTTCACTCTTTCTTCTTCTTCGTTTTTTTTTTTTTTCCGAGACAGAGTCTCACTCTGCAGCCCAGGCTGGAGTGCAGTGGTGCGATCTCGGCTCACTGCAAGCTCCGCCTCCTGGATTCACCCCATTCTCCTGCCTCAGCCTCCCGAGTAGCTGGGACTACAGGCGTGCTCCACTATGCCCGATTCATTTTTCATTTTTAGTAGAGACGGGGTTTCAGCATATTGGTCAGGCTGGTCTTGCACTCCTGACCTCGTGATCTGCCCACCTCAGCCTCCCAATATTTTCATTTTTTATCATGGTGAAATGTATTGTACATATAGTAAAATCCACAGATCTTAAGTGTACAATTTAATGTCTTGGTAATTGTATGTACCATGTACCCATGACTTCATTCAAGGTATAGAACATTCGTGTGGTTCCAGAAGGTTTTTTTTTTTTATTTTCTTCTTTTCTTTCTTTTTAATTTTTTTAAATTTATTTTTATTTTTATTTTTTTGAGAAGGAGTCTCACTCACTCCGTCACCCAGGCTGGAGTGGAATGGCACGATGTCAGCTCACTGAAACCTCTGCCTCCGGGGCTCAAGCGATTCTCCTGCCTCAGCCTTCCAAGCAGCTGGGATTATAGGCATGCGAAACACGCCAGGCTAATTTTTGCTATTTTTAGTAGAAACGGAGTTCACCATATTGGTTAGGCTGTTCTCGAACTACTGATTTCAAGTTATCTGCCCACTTTGGCCTCCCAAAGTGCTGAGATTACAGGCGTGAACCACCATACCCGGCCAATTTTTTTTAGTAGGAACGGGGTTTTACCATGTTGGCCAGTCTGGTCTTGAACTCCTGATGTCAAATGATACGCCCACCTCAGCCTACCAAAGTGCTGGGATTATAGGCATTAGCTACTGCACCAACCATTTTATTTGTTTTTATTTTTTTACTGTTTATTTGTTTATTTTTTTCCGAGACCGAGTCTAGCTCTTCTTGCCCAGGCTGGAGTGCAATGGCGCGATCTCCGTGCGCTCACTGCAACCTCTGCCTCCCGGGTTCAAGCGATTCTCCTGCCTCAGCCTCTGGAGTAGCTGGGACTACAGGCGCCTGCCACATCGCCCAGCTAATTTTTGTATTTTTAGTAGAGACGGGGTTTCACCATGTTGGCCGCCTCGGCCTCCCAAAGTGCTGGGATTACAGGCGTGAGCCACCGCACCCGGCCTTTATTTTTATTTTTAGTTTTGAGAGGGAGGTACCCTCTTGTCGCCCAGGTTGGAGTGCAGTCATGCGATTGTGGCTCACTGCAATCTCCGCCCCGCGGGTTCAAGCGATTCTCCTGCCTCAGCCTCCCCAGTAGCAGGGATTACAGGCGTGCACCACCACACCAGACTCATTTTGTACTTTATCAGTAGTGACCGGGTTTCTCCATGTTGGTCACGCTGGCCTTAAACTCCCGACTTTCAGGTTATCCTCCCCACCTCGGGTTATCCGCCCGCCTCGGCCTCTCAAAGTGCTGGGATTACAGGCGTGAGCCACCACACCCAGGCCTTTTTTTTTAGACGGTGTTTTGCTGTCCTCCGCAAAACTGGAGTGCTATGGCCTGATCTCAGCTCACAACAACCTCCACCTCCTGGGTTCAAGTGATTTTCCAGCCTCAGCCTCCTGAGTCGCTGGGGCTACCGGTGCCCTACCAAGCCCAGCTAATTTTTGTATTTTTAGTAGAGATGGGGTTTCACCATGTTGGCCAGGCTGGTCTCCAACTCCTGACCTCAGGTGATCCACCCACTTCGGCCTCCCAAAGTGCTGGGAGCCACCACTCCTGGCTTTTTTTTTTTTTTTTTTTTTAATAGAGATGGGGATCTCACCATATTGCCCAGGCTAGTTTTGAACTCCTGAGCTCAAGCCATCCTCCCACCTCGGCCTCCCAAAGTGCTGGGATTATAGGTGTGAGCTACCACGTTGGGTCCAGAAAGTTTCTTAATGACCCCTTCCAGTCAATTCTCAACCCTGTAGGAAATCACTGTTCTGATTTCTTTCACCATAAATTAGATTTACTTGTTCTTAAACTTAAATAAATGAATCTTACAAGATGTACCCTTTATTACCTGGCTTCTATGGCTCATTATAATGTTTATGAGATTCAACCATGTGGTTGGTGTACCTGTCATTTCTTTTTTAATTTTTTTAATTTTTTTTTTTTTTTGAGATGGAGTCTTGCTCTTTCGCCCGGGCTGGAGTGCAGTGGCCGGATCTCAGCTCACTGCAAGCTCCGCCTCCCGGGTTTTACGCCATTCTCCTGCCTCAGCCTCTGGAGTAGCTGGGACTACAGGCGCCCGCCACCTCGCCCGGCTAGTTTTTTGTATTTTTAATTAGAGACGGGGTTTCACCGTGTTAGCCAGGATGGTCTCGATCTCCTGACCTCGTGATCCGCCCGTCTCGGCCTCCCAAAGTGCTGGGATTACAGGCTTGAGCCACCGCGCCCGGCCTTTTTAATTTTTTTATTTTAATTTTTTTTTTTTTGAGACAGAGTCTTGCTGTGTCGCCCAGGCTGGAGTGCAGTGGCGCGATCTCAGCTCACTGCAAGCTCCGCCTTCCGGGTTCACGCCATTCTCCTGCCTCAGCCTCCCGAGTAGCTGGGACTACAGGCGCCGCCACCTCGCCCGGCTGATTTTTTGTATTTTTTAGTAGAGACAGGGTTTCACCCTGTTCGCCAGGATGGTCTTGATCTCCTGACCTCGTGATCCGCCCGTCTCGGCCTCCCAAAGTGCTGGGATTACAGGCGTGAGCCACCGCGCCCGGCCCATTTCTTTTTTTAAATTGCTAAATAGTACTTATACCACAATCCATTTTTCTATTCTCCTGTTGATGAACATTTGAATCTTTTTCAGTTTTGGCTATGTAGGGAGTAAAAACTTTCCCCTACTCTTAGCTTCTGTGGCTGGGCCTGAGAATTAAACTGACCTGATACATTTCTTTGTGGTGCAATCTCAGCTCACTGCAACTTCCGCCTCCCCGGTTCAAGCAATTCTCTGCCTCAGCCTCCTGACTAGCTGGGATTACAGGCACCTGTCCCCACACCTGGCTAATTTTTGTATTTTTAGTAGAGATGGGGTTTCACCATGTTGCCCAGGCTGGTCTTCAACTCCTGACCTTGTGATCTACCCGCCTCAGCCTCCCAAAGTATTGGGATCACAGGAGTGAGCCACCGCGCCCAGCCAACCTGAGACATTTCAATAGGATAAAAGTATACACATTTTACTTAATTTTTTTTAGTGTACCAGAGGCTTCATAAGAAAAAACGAAGACTGAAGAAGTGGTTAGGACTGAGAGTTTATATACATTTCTTTTCTTTTATTTTTTTGAGATGGAGTCACACTCTGTTGCCCAGGCAGGAGTGCAGTGGCGTGATCTCACATTGCAACTTCCATCTCCCGGGGTTAAGCAGTTCTCCTGCCTCAGCCTACTGAGTAGCTGGGATTACAGGTGCCCGCCACCATGCCCAGCGAATTTTTGTATTTTTAGTAGAGATGGGGTTTTGCCATGTTGACCAGGCTGGTCTCGAACTCCTGACCTCGTGATGCACCCACCTTGGCCTCCCGAAGTGCTGGGATTACAGGCGTGAGCCACTGCGCCTGGCCGAGAGTCTTTTCTACATCTGCTGTAATTCCCAATTGGCTTCAGCTCAAAATAATCAATATGCCAAAGCGACATATTCTGGGGTGGCATGTTCTGAACCCCTTCAGCTCTTATGAGCAAAGCTACTCTAAATTTCTTGTTCAAGTCTTTTAGTGTACTTATGCTTTCATTTGTCTTGGGAGTGGAACTGCTGGACTACAGGACCCATTTTGACCTTTATAAAGAACTGTCAAACAATTCCTTCTTTCCTTCCTTTCCTTCCTTCTCTCTCTCTCTTTCTTTCTTTCATAGGGAGTCTGGCTGTATTGCCCAGGCTGGAGTGCAGTGGCATGATCTCCGCTCACTGCAACTTCTGCCTTCGGGGTTCAAGAGATTCTCTTACCTCAGCCTCCGGAGTAGCTGAGATTACAGGCACCCGCCACCATGCTTGGCTAATTTTTAAAAAAAAATTTTTAAGTAGAGATGGGCTTTCACGATGTTGACAGGCTGGAGAACTGTCAAACAATTTCTGAAGTGGTTGTACTATTTTACACTCCCATCAATAGTATATAAAAGTTTCAGTTGCTCCTATACTCTGTATGTAAATTGGAGAAGTCCCTATTTACTTTTCAGTGTCATCTCTTTTCAGAGACTTTAACAGAATATATTTTGTAGCAGTAAATTCCAAGTATGTGGGCAACCAAATCCTGGATAATTCTTGCCCAGTTACCAATATAAATTCTCAACATGGCTGGGCGCGGTGGCTCACGGCTTTAATCCCAGCACTTTGGGAGGTCGAGGCAGTCGGATCACAACGTCTGGAGATACAGACAATCCCGGCTAACACGGTGAAACCCCATCGCTACTAAAAATACAATAAATAAATGAATAAATAAATAAATAAATAAATAAATAAATAAATAAAATTAGCTGGGCGTGGCAGCGTGCGCCTGTAGTCCCAGCTGTTGGGGAGGCTGAGGCAGGAGAATGGCGTGAACCTGAGAGGCAGAGCTTGCAGTGAGCCGAGATCGCGTCACTGCACTCTAGCCTGGGTGACACAGCAAGACTCTGTCTCAAAAAAAAAAAAAATTCTCAACGTACACAAATACAAATATTTCATACAAAATATAGTCATCTCATTTTATATGATAGTTTTATTCCTGAAAAACTTATAAAGCTAATTTGTGTAATTCAGATCATTAACTGAATACATTTTCCCCTACTTCCATGTCCAGTTCAAATGGTCCTCTTGCAGGATGTTCTATCATGCTGTCCTTAACTGAAGTGATTCCTTCTTTTTTTTTTTTTTTGAGACGGAGTCTTGTTTTGTCGCCCAGGCTGTTGTGCAGTGGCCGGATCTCAGCTCACTGCAAGCTCCGCCTCCCGGGTTCACGTCATTCTCCTGCCTCAGCCTCCCGAGTAGCTGGGACTACAGACGCCCGCCACCTCGCCCGGCTAGTTTTTTGTATTTTTTTTTAGTAGAGACGGGGTTTCACCGTGTTAGCCAGGATGGTCTCGATCTCCTGACCTCGTGATCCGCCCGTCTCGGCCTCCCAAAGTGCTGGGATTACAGGCTCGAGCCAGCGCGCCCGGCCATGTGATTCCTTCTTAAATTTTAGCAGTTTCAGTGATTTGACACTTGTCATCAATGTCAATCCCTTGGGCCTTCATAATTTATGGCATCATTGCTTACCCTTTTAATCACATGTAAACATTTTATTTCCACACACAGACACACACACACACAAATTCAGTGCCTTCATTGAGGGAAGGAACTATCTTATACTTAAAAACAAACAAACAAACAAAACAAAAAACTCCTACGCCAGGCATGGTGGCTCACGCCTATAATCACAGCACTTTGGGAGGCTAAGGCAGAGGACTGCCTGAGCCCAGGAGTTGGAAACCAGCCTGGGCAACATGGCAAGACCTCGTTTCTTTTTAAATTGGAAACAAAACAAAACCAAATTCAATCATCCAGTGGAGTGCCTTGCACATAGGAGGTACTCTAGCATTTCCTGCTTCATTGGTTTTTCTGTTTTTGTTTTGCTTTAGGCAAGGCGTAACTGTTATTATAGTTTAAGTAATTTCCTTTTTAAAAATTATATGGTAATTTAATCAATTTTCCATTTTTCTTGACTAATGTAAGCCAGGCCTAAATTAAGATTATTGACTAAAATACACTTCTCTTACCACTTTACAAATCCCTAGTTTTTTTTTTTTTTATTTTTATTTTTGAGACGGAGTCTCGCTCTGTGCCCCAGGCTGGAGTGCAGTGGCCGGATCTCAGCTCACTGCAAGCTCCGCCTCCCGGGTTCACGCCACTCTTCTGCCTCAGCCTCCCAAGTAGCTGGGACTACAGGCGCCCGCCACCTCGCCCGGCTAGTTTTTTGTATTTTTTAGTAGAGACGGGGTCTCACCGGGTTAGCCAGGATGGTCTTGATCTCCTGACCTCGTGATCCGCCCGTCTCGGCCTCCCAAAGTGCTGGGATTACAGGCTTCAGCCACCGCGCCCGGCCTACAAATCCCTAGTTTAAAGCACCTCCTGCTTGGTGTGGTTTGAAATAAAACCATGGGGAATTAGAGATTCTGTCTGGGTTTCCCTCTAATTCTCCCTGGGGGCTGTGGGTTGCCATTTACAGCCCTCCACAAGGTTCTGAGTCCTTTTGCCAGTCCCTGGAGGCTGACATTCTTAGAAGCCCAGCTTAGAGATCATCTTGTCTGCTCCCTCCTCCTGCACACAGAAACTTGCTCCATCCTTGACATGCCTACACCGCTTTGTTCATGCCTGTTTAGTACTTGACACTTTGAGGCATAATTTATTATATACATGTTTGCCTGCCCGTAGCTGGACCTTTGAGCTTCTCCAAGCAGGGATCATGTATCTTAGACATTCCTTGCTTGGCATGTAGTAAGTGTTCAACAAATGTTTGTTGAATAAATGCACGGATTAATGAGTGAGCAAATAAATAAGACTGTTTTTTTTTTTGAGACAGAGCTCTTGTTGCCCAGGCTGGAGTGCAGTGGCATGATTTCGGCCCACTAATTTTAGCCCTGGCTAATTTTTATTTTTATTTTATTTATTTATTTATTTATTTATTTATTTATTTATTATTTATTTATTTATTTTTTGAGACGGAGTCTCGCAGTCGCCCAGGCTGGAGTGCAGTGGCCGGATCTCAGCTCACTGCAAGCTCCGCCTCCCGGGTTTACGCCATTCTCCTGCCTCAGCCTCCCGAGTAGCCGGGACTACAGGCGCCCGCCAACTCGCCCGGCTAGTTTTTTGTATTTTTTAGTAGAGACGGGGTTTCGCCATGTTAGCCAGGATGGTCTCGATCTCCTGACCTCGCGATCCACCCGTCTCGACCTCCCAAAGTGCTGGGATTACAGGCTTGAGCCACCGCGCCCGGCCAGCCCCAGCTAATTTTTATATTTTTAGTAGAGATGGGGTTTCACCATGTTGGCCAGGCTGGTCTTGAGCTCCTGACCTCAGGTGATCTGCCCACCTCAGCCTCCCAGAGTGCTGGGATTACAGGCGTGAGCCACCGTATCCACCCGGTTTTTCTAAAACATGTGAATCTCTGGGCATTTAGGCCTGAAGGAGACTCGTTTCTTACTCAAGCTTCGTGAAGTAGATATACATACGCCATGTTGTTTTTGTTTGTTCAGCCTCTCCTTATCCCTTTTTAGGATGAATTCCTCATTCTTGTGGGAATCCCATCTGGTTTATTATTGTCACTTGACTCTCCCTCACCCCTATTTTTTTTTTTTTTTCTTTGCGACGGAGTCTTGCTTCATTGCCCGGGCTGGAGTACAATGGCATGATCTCAGCTTACTGCAACCTCTGCCTCCTGGGTTCAAGTGATTCTCCTGCCTCAGCCTCCTGAGTGTCTGGGATTACAGGCACCCACCGCCGCACCCAGCTAATTTTTGTATTTTTAGTAGAGATGGAGATTCGCCATGTTGGCCAGGCTGGTCTTGAACTCCTGACCTCAGGTGATCTGCCCGCCTCGGCCTCCCAAAGTTGTGGGATTACAAGCGTGAGCCACTGCTCCCAGCCATTCACTCCTATTTTTTTTTAATTTTAAAATTTTTGTTCTTATTTTCAAAATTTAAAACCCCTACCTCTATATATACATTAAAAAAAATTTTTTTTGAGCAGTATAAAACCTTCAGGTGGCAGTGCTATAAGAACAATCCTCTTAAAGATGGTAAATATACTTTAAAACTCCTAAGCTTTTTTTTTTTTTTTAACACAAACATCAAAACCAGACTTGGAAGACATTCTGGATAATCACTCAACCTTCTAACACATAATGCCTACACTTTTATAATAACTGGAAAAAGTACCAAGTTTGTAAAATATATTTAATCAAACAACCTGTTCCAGGACATCATGTATTCAGTTATTTTTTCATTCATCCATTCAGCAAACATATATTGAAGAGATATCATTTAGCAATTTTTTGTTTCATTTTGTGTCACAGTCCTAGCTATCCTATTTGTTTGCAACGCATACTCAGTTATCTGCCAGCCGTCACTCCCCTCTCCGGACACAAAAGTGGGTTACTGCTAAGCTTTCAGTCTCTCCTCCCCCTTTCTTCTCACCCAATCCTAGTATGGCCCCTTCTCCCCAGATGTCTTATGTATCCTATATTTTTCTGTCCCAGATCCAAATGACATACATAAAGTAGGACAAATGTCAATTGCGTTCTTTATATGTAGTGAGGTAGTTGTGGGAGGAGTATGGGCGAGGGAAATGATGGCATGGCATGTTGAGACTTGGTGGGGTTATATATGGTCTAACCAATAATGAGGACATGTGCCCTGACAAGTAAATGGAGGTGTGTCGTGAAAACAAAGGCAGGAGATTTGAAATCACCACTATCCTAGTAAATGCAGAAGGGTTGTCACCAAACTTACAAATTTGTTACTTCCACTTCATTGGGGAAACTTCGGAGGGATAAGATTTCAGGAATTACTTGAATAAAGGGAGCTTGACTCACTTCGTGTGAGAGTACAGAAGGCCATATTCCAGGTTTAGCATTAGGTATAGGAAACACCTAGAGAATAAGGGAAGTGTATATTTTGTAAAGTATCTGACTAAAAATGTGCACGATTGTCTTAATTCTTGTGTGTGTGTGTGTCTGTGGTTTTTTTTTTTTTTTTTTGGCTATAGAGTTTTGCTCTTATTGCCCACGCTGGAATACAATGGCGCTACCTGGCCCACTGCGACCTCCAGCTCCTGGGATCAAACGATTCTCCTGCCTCAGCTTCCCAAGTCGCTGCGATTACAGGTGCCTGCCACCACCCAGCTAATTTTTTGTATTTTTAGTAGAGATGGTGTTTCACCATATTGGCCAGGTTGGTCTCAAACTCCTGGCCTCAAGTGATCCACCTGCCTTGTCCTCCCAAAGTGCTGGGATTACAAATGTGAGCCACTATGCCCGGCCACAATTACCTAATGCTAAGGCTTCAAGATTTTCCATTCTTTTTTCTTGGTTTTGACTGGAAACACATGATTACTATTAGTAAGAGTTACTATTCAGCCTTCACATATTACATGTCTAACGCACTGCATAAATTATTTTATTAAATCTATACAAATCCTGTGCAAGTAGAAATCATTCCCATTTTCTTCTCTTTTCTTTCTTTCTTTTTCTTTTTTTGTTTTGAGAGGAGTTTCACTTCTGGAGCGCAATGGCACTATCTCGGCTCACGGCGACCTCCACATCCCAGGATAAAGCGATTCTTCTGCCTCAGTCTCCCGAGTAGCTGGGATTACAGGCATGTGCCACCAGTCCCGGCTAATTTTATAGTCTTAGTAGAGACGGGGTTTCTCTATATTGGTCAGGCTGGTCTCAAACCCCCGACCTCAGGTGATCCGCCCGCCTCCGCCTCCCAAAGTGCTGGGATTACAGGCTGAGCCACCACGCCCGGCCGGTTTTCTCATCAGTCATTTAGATTTTAAAGTTCCTTTTAAGATTACTTGAATACTTAAAGTCGAAGCTTTTCCATTCTTAAATTCTCAACGAGGTTAAGAAAGGAGGTATTTCATGGCCGGGCGCGGTGGCTCACGCCTGTAATTCTAGCACTTTGGGAGGCCGAGGCGGACGGATTGCCTGAGCTCAGGAGTTCCAGACCAGCCTGGGCAACACGTTGAAACATCGTCTCTACTAAAATACAAAAAATTGGCCGGGCGCAGTGGCTCAAGCCTGTAATCCCAGCACTTTGGGAGGCCGAGACGGGCGGATCACGAGGTCAGGAGATCGAGACCATCCTGGCTGACACGGTGAAACCTCGTCTCTACTAAAAAAATACAAAAACTAGCCGGGCGAGGTGGCGGGCGCCTGTAGTCCCAGCTACTCGGGAGGCTGAGGCAGGAGAATGACGTAAACCCGGGAGGCGGAGCTTGCAGTGAGCTGAGATCCGGCCACTGCACTCCAGCCTGGGCGACAGAGCGAGACTCCGCCTCAAAACAAAACAAAACAAAAACAAAAAATTAGCCGAGTGTGGTGGCGCTGGTCCCAGCTACTCAGGAGGTTGAGGCAGGAGAATCGCTTGAACCTGGGAGGTGGAAGTTGCAGTGAGCCCAGATTGTACCACTGCACTCCAGCCTGGGCAACAAAGCAAGACTACGTCTCCCTGCCACCCTTTCCCCACCCCCCCAAAAAAGAAAGAAGATATTTCAGGAAACCGGACAGGAAATAGAATCATTAATAAGGAGAATGGTCATAATTCACAGAGTGCCAGAAATTCATCTGTGATGAATATGCAGCTCCCAGTGTTCTTCACTAATTCTTATGTACATGACTTGATTAATAGTTAAAAGAATATCCTGGTCTTCATTTCTGCCATTTTTAAAGTAAGTAACCATTAATTACAGAAGCGTTCCTAACAGTTGGTAAGGTGGCCATCTAGGGTATAGTTAAGGGCCAGACTGGAGTCAATTAGAATCCTGGGACCTGTCAAAAGCAGTCCCGTCTGTCGCCTGCTGGGCAGCTATAAAATAGATGTTTGTTTTTGTTTGTTTTCAGACGGTGTCTCTGTTACCCAAGCTGGAGTGCAATGGTGCCATCTCGGCTCACTACAACTTCCCCTTCCCGGATTCGAGGGAATCTCCCACCTCAGTCTCCCTAGTAGCTGGGATTACAGGCACCCGCCATCAAGCCCGGCTAAGTTTTGTATTTTTGTAGAGACGGGGTTTCACCATCTTGCTCAGGCTGGTCTTGAACTCCTGACCTCAGGTGATCCTCCCCCCTCTCCGCCTCCCAAAGTGTTGAGATTACAGGCGTGAGCCACCGCGCCCGCCCGGATGAATTTTCAAATAGAAACAATCCAGTTTCCCACATCACAGGGCGGTTGTGTGGATGGGTAATCCATTAAAAGCCTAGTGCTAGCACTCAGTCCCAATAAACGTTAGCCTAAAAATTAGGAATTTTTCAAAGGGATGAAATGTGCTTTTTATTATAAGTAGCTGCCAGTGACATCTTGGGAGCCTCTTTTTAAAAGCAAAAAATTATTTCATCTTAAATTTCCACAAGTTCAGATTGTTATGCATCTGATTTTAAGAGAGTATGAAACAGCTTGCGCTCGTATTTACTCACCGTCATATGTTAATCGTATCATTTCTGAGCTGTTTTTGATTTTACAAACCCTTAAATTAAGAAACAAACGGATTAGGAACCGCCCATTAACACTGGTAGCAAATGATTTAAAATCAGGGTTGCTGGTTTTTCTGTGATAAATAATCTGTCCAAGACGCACAGATCTCAATTTTATGGAAAGAAGTTGCCTGATATAATTTTCCACCCGAGAGAAAAATAAAGGCTGGTACTTGGAACCTGCAAGCCGTACATTTGGAACTTCGGACTCAAGTGCCTATTACGTAATTCCACAGCGTCCCAGCCTCCAAGCCGTTTCCCGAGCTCTCCAGAGGAAGAGGGGATAAGGTTACCACGCCCGCGGTGGCCGGGGACTCTGAGTTTCGCGTGTGGCTTTTAGGAACGTTTATATTTGAATTTCCCTGAACCGCCGAGTGTGGGCGGTGGCGCAGATCCGCCCCGGAAACCTCCGGGCTCCTTCCCGCCTTTCGCAGGCCCGGCCCCTCCAAGGGGTCCCCGCGGGGCGGCGGGAGGGCCCGGAGGGCGCTGGGCCCAGGGCCGCGCGGGTGGGCAGTCCCGGGCGTCCTTCTTTGCCGCCCTGAGTCCCGTCCGGGCACCGCCCAGGCGGGCGTGCCGAGCTGACGGTTGCCGGAGGGCCAGATTTTAAATTTACAGGCCCGGCCTCCGGGCCGCCGAAGCACGCTGCCCGTTCCCCATTGGCCGATGACGGTCACGTGGAGGCGCCAGGGCGCGCCCGCCATGTTGGGGGGTGCGGCGCCGCGGCCCGCGCCACCTCCGCCCCCCGCGGCTTGCCTCCAGCCCGCCCCTCCTTCCCCCGCCCGCTGCTCCGTGCAGCCTGAGAGGAAACAAAGTGCTGTGAGCAGGAGACGGCGGCGGCGCGGACCCTGCTTGGCCTCCAGTCACCCTCGTCTTGCATTTTCCCGCGTGCATGTGTGAGTGGGTGTGTGTGTTTTCTTACAAAGGGCATTTCGCGATCGATCGATTGATTCGTAGTTCCACCCCCCCGCGCCTTTGCCCTTTGTGCTGTAATCGAGCTCCCGCCATCCCAGGTGCTTCTCCGTTCCTCTAAACACCGGCGTCTAGACGCGAGCGCAGGTCGCCGGTTTGTGCCTTCGGTCCCCGCTTCGCCCCCTGCCGTCCCCTCCTGGTCACGGTCCCGCTCGCGGCCTCGCCGCCCCGCTGTCTCCGCCGCCCGCCATGGCGACTGCGACCCCCGTGCCGCCGCGGACGGGCAGCCGCGCTGGCGGCCCCACCACGCCGCTGAGCCCCACGCGGTTGTCGCGGCTCCAGGAGAAGGAGGAGCTGCGCGAGCTCAATGACCGGCTGGCGGTGTACATCGACAAGGTGCGCAGCCTGGAGACGGAAAACAGCGCGCTGCAGCTGCAGGTGACGGAGCGCGAGGAGGTGCGCGGCCGCGAGCTTACTGGCCTCAAGGCGCTCTACGAGACCGAGCTGGCCGACGCGCGACGCGCGCTCGACGACACGGCCCGCGAGCGCGCCAAGCTGCAGATCGAGCTGGGCAAGTGCAAGGCGGAACACGACCAGCTGCTCCTCAAGTGAGTGCTAGCTGGCGGCCGCGTTAGCGCCAAGGAGGGGCGGGGGTGCAATCGCGGCGGCCAGCTCACCCGGTTGTGCCCTGGGGAGGGAGTGCAGAGGCCGGGATGCACGCGTCCTTCGGGAGGAACAGGGTCTCGGTCTCCGGAAAGGAAAAGAAAAATAATCTAGAGTTCATAGCGGGGCAGGGGTCGCGGAGAGGGCCCGAGCTGTAGCGATGTGGGCCGTGATGCCCATTTTTAGGTTTTGGATACCTGCTGGGACGTGATAAGTGCGCGCCTGGGACTGCTGAGAACGAGCGCCCGCTTTCGCACCTCGAACCCGGGGAGCCGGCGCTGAGAGGCGGCCCGCAGGCCCCAGGTGCGGGGAGCTGGAGCGCGGGCGCGCGCTCGAGTGCGCGCCCGGGTTTCCGGCCGGCGCGAGACAAAGCGTCTAGCGGATTTGCAGTGCCGGGATGGCCGGCCGGGGAGGACTGGCAGCCCGCCTCTAGAATGAATGAGCTTCGCGCGGGCAGAGGGAGGAAGGGGAGGGACCTTCCCGGAGCATCCGCGTCTCCTGGGGGTGGGTCTCGCTTTGGCGCGCTCAGTCCTGGCCCTGTGACATTTTGCGAAGGTTCTGCGCCTGCTTTGGGCGGGAGAGAGGCGGGGCTTGATCCGCGCGCCTCCAGCCCGCCTCTGGCAAGTTAGGTTTGCTAGCTAGTTAGCTTTCTCAGGGGAAAGGTGTCCTGTCCCAGCGGGGATAGTGCGAGCCCTCAGGTGGTTCTGCGCAGGGAAGGAAAGCCGGGTTTATGCATGTTACGGCCACTGTTCTTCGAATTGCGGTTCGCCTACCCCTCAGGCAGCGGCCCCCTCTCCCCAGCTTTTGCCTCCACATAGTATAGTCGGGCTTTCGGGTAGAGACCGTGCTTAGTACCCCTTAGTCGGCCATTGTGCAGATAGACCAGGGCAGGTGACAGGGTGCTGTGTAAATGCTGAGTGTTTGAGCGAAGGAAAGTTTGTAATTATTCACCTAAGCGAGTGTGAGTTTTCATTCCAGTGCACGAGGATACACTTGCAGACCTTTGCAGGCCTTATTTTGATTTTCTGATAAGCAAAATGGCCTGTCATCAGTAGGCAACAAGTGTTGATGTCATGCTTTAAAGATTTGCAAAATTTGGGTCTGGAATTCGTGCTCGCCATTAGCACTACCAGCTGAAATTTCTGGAGGTACCTTATTCTCATTTTGACACTCTTTGTCCCTGCTTCTTGGATTTACTAAGCCTTGGTTTCATCCTTTGAAATGAGCGGTCAGCTCACTCACACTGTTATTTCCATGTTCCTCCAAATTTTTTGCCACTGAATTTTGCTTGTAAGACTTGCCATTAGATGTGTACCACTAAGAAGATAAAAATATCAGGACCAACTGTGTAGGAACCATTCTGTTGAACCCATCATGATTTCATAGATATTAAAATGTCACACAGGGCCGGGCATGGTGGCTCACACCTGTAATCCCAGCACTTTGGGAGGCGAGGTGAGCAGATCACTTGAGGTCAGGAGTTCGAGACCAGCCTGACTAATTGGTGAAACCCCGTCTCTACTAAAAATACAAAAATTGGCCGGACGCCGGGGCTCACGCCTGTAATCCTAGCAGTTTGGGAGGCCAAGGCGGGCGGATCACGAGGTCAGGAGATCGCGACCATCCTGGCTAACACGGTGAGACCCCGTCTCTACTAAAAAGACAAAAAATTAGCCAGCTGTGGTAGCACGCATCCGTAGTCCCAGCTACTCGGGAGGCTGAGGCAGGAGAATCGCTTGAACCCAGGAGGCGGATGTTGCAGTGAGCCGAGATTGCGCCATTGCACCCCAGCCTGGGGACAGAGTGAGACCCTGTCTCAAAAAAAATATATGTATATATATATATATATCTGGGCGTGGTGGTGGGCGCCTGTAATCCCAGCTACTGGGGAGGCTGAGGCAGGAGAATCGCTTGATGTCCAGGAGGCAGAGGCCGCAGTGAGCCAGATGGTCCACTGCACTACAGCCTGGGTGACAGAGTGAGACTCCGTCTAAAAAAAAATTCACACAGATCAATTATCTGTTGTGTACCAGTCACCGTTCTATGTTAGAGGGTACGAAGATTTTTTTAAAAAATGAATTACTGTTCTTTGTTGCTGAGAGTGTAGTGGGGGAGCTATATCCCAGCAAGCAAATAAAGATTGTCTTTTGTCCGATGTGAAGCATTTTGATGCTGGCGCTTTTGTAATCTTTCCAGGAGTTAGCCACAGGTTTTTCACACAGTAACAAGGCTGCCACCTGGCTGACACTAGTTGTAAATGTATGGGTTCTAAAATGCATGCCGGTTTCAGTGGGGTTAAAAAATGAGAATAATGTGTATTAGAATCAATTAAATAATGTATGTGATATAGTTTAGGTAATAGCAGATGCTAAGGGAATAAAAATGAAGCAGAGTGAAGGGTTAGTGTGATTAAGGAAGGCCTATCTGAGGGGTTGACAGTATCTGTTCTCCCAGGGTAAGTAGTGTTCTGGGATTATGTTTTTCTTAGGTCTGTGCTACTGTATGTATATTCCCATTGCCAGGATTAGGTGTACTCTTCTTTCCCCTCCACCATACTGTCATTTGCTCAAAACATGCCACGTTTTAGTTTGTTCCTCATTTGAATTATGACTTTTTTATATGGATTTATTCCTCAGTAGCCTTTCGTTTTTCTTAAGAAAAATTTGCCCTCAGTGGGTTTGCAGACTTTTTGAAGATATCTAATCATAGTATCTATCACATGAATCTACCTTCTTCCCTAGAGTTCTCTTTGGTTAAGGTATGCTGTGTACTGATGTCCTGTAACTTTTTTTTTTTTTTTGAGCTGGAGTCTCGCTCTGTCGCCCAGGCTGGAGCGCAGTGGCGCAGTCTCAGCTCACTGCAACCTCCGCCTCCTGGGTGCACGCCATTCTCCTGCCTCAGCCTCCCAAGTAGCTGGGACTGTAGATCCTCCCCATTATGCCGGGTTAATTTTTTGTATTCTTTAGTAGAGCCGGGGTTTCACCATGTTAGCCAGGATGGTCTGGATCTCCTGATCTCGTCATCTGCCCGCCTCGGCCTCCTAAAGTGCTGGGATTACAGGCGTGAGCCACCGCGCGCGGCCGTCCTGTAACTTACTAAAGACAGCTTCCTGGCTGGGCACGGTGGCTCATGCCTGTAAAGCACGTTGAGAGACCTATACAGGTGGATCACCTGAAGTCAGGAGTTTGAGACTAGCCTGGCCAACATGGTGAGACCCCTTCTCTACTAAAAATACACAAATTAGCTGGGTGTGGTGGTGGACGCCTGCAATCCCAGTTACTCTGGAGACTGAGGCAGGAGGCTTCGCTTGAACCAGGAAGGTGGAGGTTGCAGTGAGCTGAGATCACACCACTGCACTCTACCCTGGGTGTATTTTCCTTTTCCTTGGTTTCTTCATATTTTGTTGAAGAACATCCGTAAGTAATTTATTCGGAAAGGATGCCAGGAGGTAAACTTTCTGAGTCCTGTATGTCTGAAAATAGCTTTGTTTAGTCTCATGCTTGATTGGCTGTTGGGCTAGGTATAGAATACTAGGTTAACATTTTTCCAGAACTTGGAAAGTATTATTTTGCCCTATTGTCTTCTGGCATCCAGGGTTGTTAATGTGTTTCTTTCTTTTCTTTCTTTCTTTTTTTTTTTTTTGTTTGAGACGGAGCTTGGCTCACTGCAACCTCCGCCTCCCAGGTTCAAGTGAAGCTCCTGACCCAGCCTCCCAAGTAGCTGGGATTACAGGTGTGCACCACCACACCCAACTCATTTTGTATTTTTAGTAGAGATGGGATTTCACCATGTTTGCCATGCTGGTCTCAAACTCCTGACCTCAGGTGATCCACCCACCTCGGCTTCCCAAGGTGCTGAGATTACAGGTGTGAGCCACCATGCCTGGCCTATATTTAATTTTTTATTTGGAACCAGAGTGTTTGTAATGAAGTATAATCATCATTTAGGTAGATTTAGATTAAGAAAACAGCCTTGAGAGAATTATAGATTCCAAGTTGCTTAGTTTCTTTTTGGTTCCTCAGCACACAAGATACCTTAGAGGCAGAGCATGGAAATGCTTGGTCTAAAGAGAATTTGGCAACAGTTTCCATGCATGTGGTGTCTGAATCCATAGGAAAACAGATCTCATATGCAAGGTACAGTTACTCTGATTCAGTCCAAGCCTAGTTATATTTTGCTGAAAGCTTTTTTGGGAGAACAGTTTCCAAGAATGATGATGAATGCCATCACTCAAAACTTTAAACAAAAAGTACAGAGAAATTGACTTGTTTCAGAATTTCCCTGTTAACTATATGGGAAAAGCAGATGTAACAGAGAGTTAAGTGTTTATATCAATCTTCAATAACTGGTTTTGTGGATTCAGACATTTATTTTCCTTCAGTGATACAGGTCCCCTGTCTTCTCTGTAAAACCCTGGGGGCCAGATGTGCTTTGGAAGTAAAAGCAATTCCAATTTAAGACGGTAATATGATGCACATACTGAACATGACAGCCCCAGTGGGGTTTATAGATGGAGTTAGGGTAGATAAGAGTTAGCACTCTATCATGAAACATTTCTGAGGGAGAGATATTGTCATGGCAGGTGGAGAAAGACAGATTGAAAATAGACCTGGTTTCAGGTCACGTTTTGCCACTAAATGTGTTAACAAAATTTTAGGTTTTCAAACTCTGAAAGTATAGATAAAAGATTGTGGATTTTTGTATTTATTTATTTATTTATTTTTTTTTTGAGGCGGAGTCTCGCTCTGTCGCCCGGACTGGAGTGCAGTGGCCGGATCTCAGCTCACTGCACGCTCTGCCTCCCGGGTTTGCGCCATTCTCCCGCCTCAGCCTCCCGAGTAGCTGGGACTACAGACGCCCGCACCTCGCCCGGCTAGTTTTTGTATTTTTAGTAGAGACGGGGTTTCACCGTGTTAGCCAGGATGGTCTCGATCTCCTGACCTCGTGATCCGCCCGTCTCGGCCTCCCAAAGTGCTGGGATTACAGGCTTGAGCCACCGTGCCCGGCCCTGTATTTATTTATTTATTGAGACAGAGTCTCGCTCTCTTGTCCAGGCTGGAGTGCAGTGGCACGATCTCAGCTCACTGCAACCTCCATCTCCCTGATTTAAGCGATTCGCCTGCCTCAGCCTCATGGGTAGCTGGGATTACAGGCACCTGCCACCATGCCTGGCTAATTTTTGTATGTTTAGGAGAGATGAAGTTTTGTCATGTTGACAAGGCTGGTTTCGAACTCCAGAGATCAGGTGATCCACCCATCTCGGTCTTCCAGAGTGCTGGGATTACAGGCATGAACCACCGTACCCCACCAGTACTTTTAAGTCCTTTAGCCTTTATTTCCTCATCTGTGTAATTATGATGTAAATAGTTTTCTGAATCTCAGGGAGAGTTAAGAAATTTAGGCCTTTTTTCTGGCTTGTTATTAGCTCAAATTATGCAGCATACTGATATGTAAATCTGATAAACTATTTTTTAATGAAGAAGGGGTTGGCAGTTTATCCTATATTTTATATATTTACTCTGTTGGCTTTCTACATATTTTGGTCATTTATAGAAGGAACTTTAGGAAATGCTCATAGGTGAACCAAAATCTTCAGGGTTGTTTTAATACTCATGTACTTTGGTTTTCATACCTAAAATAATAAAAATGCTAATTTTTTTTTTTTTTTTTTGAGATAGAGTCTCACTCTGCCACCAGGCTGGAGTGCAGTGGCACAATATCAGCTCACTGCAACCTCCGCCTCTTGGGTTCAAGCAATTCTTCTGCCTCAGCCTCCAAGTAGCTGGGATTACAGGCACCTGCCACCATGCCCAGCTAATTTTTGTATTTTTATTACAGGCGTGAGCCACTGTGCCCAGTCAAAAACATGCTAATCTTTTTTAGGAGCGTTTTCTTTGCACATAGGATGATTAATTGAAAAACAAAGACCTTTGCCTGGTGCCTTGGCTCACACGTGTAATCCCAGCACTTTGGGAGGCGGGCAGATCACGAGGTCAGGAATTCGAGACCAGCCTGACCAACATGGTGAAACCGCATCTATACTAAAAGTACAAAAATCAGGCCGGGCGCGGTGGCTCAAGCCTGTAATCCCAGCACTTTGGGAGGCCGAGGCGGGTGGATCACGAGGTCAGGAGATCGAGACCCTCCTGGCTAACACGGTGAAACCCCGGCTCTACTAAAAATACAAAAAACTAGCCGGGCGAGGTGGCGGGCGCCTGTAGTCCCAGCTACTCGGAGGCTGAGGCGGGAGAATGGCGGGAACCCGGGAGGCGGAGCTCGCAGTGAGCCGAGATTGCGCCACTGCACTCCAGCCTGGGCGACACAGCGAAACTCCGTCTCAAAAAAAAAAAAGTACAAAAATCAGCTGGGCGTGGTGGCGCACACCTGTAATCCCAGCTACTCGGGAGGCTGAGGCGGGAGAATCTCTTGAACCCAGCAGGCGGAGGTTGTAGTGAGCCAAGATCGCACCCCTGCACTCTAGCCTGGGCGACAGAGTGAGACTCAAAACAAAAACAAACAAACAAAAAACCACAAAAAACAAACCTTCATCATCCTGTGTTTTACTATATCTTTTTTTAATGTACTGATTTTGCCCTGTTTGAAGTAGATTGACAGTATACACCCTAGCCTTAATATGAGTTATCAAACTTTTATATTTTTATAACTCTTAAAATATAAGAGTTATAAAACTAGTTAAACTGCTTTTTATAGTTCTTTTATAACAGAGTTATGTTAAATGTTACTTTAATTTTCAAGGGAACACTTGGAAGGACCAAACCCCTAAAACTGATTTAAAAGTCTAGGAGGCAGGTCCCAAATAATTAAACTGTCATGACATTTCCTTCCCATGCTTTCAAAAGATGTTTCATAAAGCAAGATCTTTTGGAGTTGTTTATTTAACTTAGGGGATGAGACTAGGTAATATTTTGCATACCCAGATTCAAGGAAATAAACAGGCGGAATGAAAGATAAAGCGCTATTAAAATATGATGGGTCTTTTCTTTTTCCTGTCTTTACACAGTTGCTGGTTATATTTATTCTTTCATTTGTATAGATGGTGTCACCTCTGATATGTCTGAGTTAGAAATTCTTTAGACTTTTTTTTTTATACCATTAGTGTAAGTCTCTTTCATGTACAAATGTTGAGAATGAGCCTCAGGTATCACTTGAGTAATGGGACCCTGTATAGCTGAAGTTCCCAATTATTTTTAGGATCAGGGAAGTTTTTAAAATCAGTTTTAAACCCTTTTTACAGTGTACCTCTTTGATAAGGAGATTGTGCTTTGGCTGTCATTTGAATTTCTTTTTTTTTTTTTTTTTGAGACGGAGTTTCGCTCTCGTTGCCCAGGCTGGAGTGCAATGGTGTGATCTTGGCTCACTGCAACCTCTGTCTTCCGGGTTCAAGCAAGTCTGCTACCTCAGCCTCCCAAATACCTGGAATTATAGGCGCCTGCCACTATGCCCAGCTAATTTTTTAATTTTTATTTTTAGTAGAAACGGGATTTCACCGTGTTGGCCAGGATCATCTCTATCTCCTGACCTTGTGATCCACCCACCTTGGCCTCCCAAAGTGCTGGGATTACAGGTGTGAGCCACCGTGCCTGGCCTAAAAATTAGTATTATTATTATTAATAGACTGTATTAATATTATTATTATTATTAATAAAGAGTCTCACTGTGTCACCAGGCTGGAGTGCAGTGGCACGATCTCAGCTCACTACAGCCTCCGCCTCCCGTGTTCAAGCAATTCTCCTGCCTCAGCCTCCTGATGAGCTAGGACTACAGACACATGCCACCATGCTGGCTAATTTTTTTTTTCCTTGTTTTTTTGTTTTTTTCTTGTATTTTAGTAGAGATGAGGTTTCACCATGTTGCCCAGGCTTGTCTAGAACTCCTGAGCTCAGGCAGTCTGCCCACCTTGGTCTCCCAAAGTGCTAGGATTATAGGCGTGAGCCACGGCGCCAGGCCAAAAATTAAAATTTTTACACAGGAAATGTATATTTATTATAGGAAAGGAGAAAACACAAACACCAAGAGGAAAATAAAAATCACCCTTAGGTTGGGCCCAGTGGCTCATGCTTGTAATCCCAATACATTGGGAGGCCGAGGTGGGCGGATCCCTGAGGTCAGGAGTTCGAGACCAGCCTGGCCAACATGGTGAAACCCTGTATATACTAAAAATAAAAAAATTAACCAGGCATGGTCGTGGGCGCCTGTACTCCTGGCTACTCAGGAGGCTGAGGTAGGAGAACTGCTTGAACCCGGGAGGCAGAGGTTGCAGTGAGCCAAGATTGCAACACTGTACTCCAGCCTGAGTGACAAAGCAAGACTCCCTTTTGGGGTGTCGGGGAAAAGATGCAGGAAAAAAAGAGCTGATATTTATTTTGTGCCAATTCTGTTTGCCAGGCATTACAGTAGATGCTTTACAGACATTGTCTTTTTTTTTTTTTTTTTTTTTGAGACAGAGTCTCCCTCAGTCACCCAGGCTGGAGTGCTGGAGTACAGTGGCGCGATCTGGGCTCACTGCAAGCTCCGCCTCCCGGGTGAACGCCATTCTCCTGCCTCAGCCTCCCGAGTAGCTGGGACTACAGGCGCCCGCCACTATGCCCAGCTAAGTTTTTGTAATTTTTAGTAGAGACGGGGTTTCACTGTGTTAGCCAGGATGGTCTCAATCTCCTGACCTTGTGATCCGCCTGCCTCGGCCTCCCGGAGTGCTGGGATTACAGGCGTGAGCTACCGCGCCCGGCCAGACATTATCTTTTAAGCTTACGGTAACTGCTGATGAGTGAGGAAACTTCAGGCTCAGAGAGGTGAAATATTTTGCCTGGGATTACTTAGCAGAGTAATGGAAGCTAGAAAGGATGGTAGCCTGACTTCTAGCATTGGGATAGGGTTTTCACATACATAACCTATTTCATCTGTACAACAATGTTCTACAGGTATTACTCTAGTTTATCGACGTGGAGCAGGCTCACAGAGCATCATCTATGGTTGGTACTTGAAGTCTCAGATAGGATAGTTGGTTTTCAGATCCCTTTGGGTGCTACTTTTGGAAATGCTACTAGTTGCATGTTTTTCACATTGATAGTTTGTAGCCTTCAAGGAAGGTAATTTTGGATTTGTCAGAAGGGTAGTTGTCAGTAGTTGAAACAGCTGTTTGAAATACTGAGGGCTTCATTTGCTAAAGAAAGGTGAAGATGAATGACTGAAAGATCGCTTTTATCTTTTTTCTCTTCTTAAAAAGCTACTTTCCCACTTTATTCCATGCCTTAATAATTTAAAAGAAATGAAAACCTCTAAATAAATATTTAATACTCATGACAGAGTGTTCTTTCATTTTTTATTCAAGACACATTTTTGTGGAACAGGTACTATATGCCAGGTCTTGAATCATGCTGAGAATAGAGAGATGGGATACTCAGTCCCCATTATCAAGTTACTTACAGTCTAGTGGGGAAGACAGAAAACCAACACTACTGGATTTGCTGCTGTAAGTGCAGTATACTAATAAAATGTATCAAGTGCTGTGACACCAGTCTCCAGGTGTTGCTGTGGAGAAACAAGGACTGCTGCGTAAGGCAGGCCAGGATCCTTGTGAAATTTTGAAAGACATACCAGGGGAATCTGAGCTAAGCGTTGGGAGGTAAGTAGGCGTTTGCTTCTAAATGGAAAATGTTAGGAGAGTGAGTTGTCCTGAATGTCAAATAATTCATATAACTGGAGCCATATATATGTGTGTGTATGTATATATACATATACATATACATATCTCTATGTAGGTATATATATTCTTTTTTTTTTTTTTTTGAGACGGAGTTTCACTCCTGTTGCCCAGGCTGGAGTGCAATGGTATGGTCTCGGCTCACTGCAACCTCTACCTCCTGGGTTCAAGTGATTCTTTTGCCTCAGCCTCCCAAGTAGCTGGGATTACAGGCACCTGCCACCACACCTGGCTAATTTTTGTATTTTTAGTAGAGACGGGGTTTCGGTATGTTTGCCAGACTGGTCGTGAACTCCTGACCTCAGGTGATCCACCCACCTCGGAGTGCTGGAGTGCTGGAGTGCTGGAGTGCAGTGGCGTAATCTCAGCTCACTGCAAGCTCTGCCTCCCGGGTTCATGCCATTCTCCTGCTGCAGCTTCCCGAGTAGCTGGGACTACAGGCACCCGCTACTACACCCAGCCACTAATCCCAAAGTGCTGGGGTTACAGGTGTGAGCCACTGCACCTGGCCTACTGGAGCTATATATATATATATATGTAATATATGGAGTGGGGAAGGGGATTGCATTTTAAGTAATGAGTAGACCCAAGATTTTAAGGCAGAATTGTGACATGATCATTCTGGCTATGCTGTGGAGGGAAAAAAAGAGGAGAGGTACAAACAGTAGTAAGAACAATTGGGGAGTAACAAAGCAGCCCTTGAACTGAGGCAGGTGGAAGAAAGGAGAGAAGGTGGATTTAAGAGATACTGAACATAAGGGACTAGGGAGAAGAGTCTAGGGTGACTGCTTCCATGCTTGGGTGCCAGGGTAGACAATATTGCTCATAATCGAAATTGGTGGGGAAGGTGGAGGACTCTTTTTTTTTTCTTTTTGAGACGGAGCCTCGCTCTGTGGCCCAGGCTGGAGTGCAGTGGCCGGACCTCAGCTCACTGCAAGCTCCGCCTCCCGGGTTTACGCCATTCTCCTGCCTCAGCCTCCCGAGTAGCTGGGACTACAGGCGCCCGCCACCTCGCCCGGCTAGCTTTTTGTATTTTTTAGTAGAGACGGGGTTTCACCGTGTTAGCCAGGATGGTCTCGATCTCCTGACCTCGTGATCCGCCCATCTTGGCCTCCCAAAGTGCTGGGATTACAGGCTTGAGCCACCGCGCCCGGCCCTGGAGGACTCTTAAGTCAGTGAATTAGTGGTGTTTGCCAGACTTCAGGTAGCAATGTCAGTTGGCAATTTGAAGTACTCAAGAGATATGGAAAACACGTGCATATGAGGACTGGCTAGAGAAAGGAAAACCCACAGTGGGGATGATAAATAATAGAGAGGTGAGGCCGGGCGTGGTGGCTCGTCTGTAATCCCAGCACTTTGGGAGGCTGAACGTATGGATCACTTGAGGCCAGGAGTTCGAGACCAGCCTGGGCAACATGGTGAAACCCTGTCTCTACTAAAAATACATAAATTAGCCAGGTGTCGTAGCACATGCCTTTAATCTCAACTACTGTGGAGGCTGAGGCAGGAGAATCACTTGAACCTGGGAGGCAGAGGTTGCAGTGGGAGGAGGTTGCAGTGAGCTGAGATTGTGCCTCTGCACTCCAGCCTGGGTGACAGAGGGACACTTCGTCTTTGTTTTTTTTTTTTTTTTGAGACGGAGTCTCGCTCTGTCGCCCAGGCTGGAGTGCAGTGGCCGGATCTCAGCTCACTGCAAGCTCCGCCTCCGGGTTCCCGCCATTCTCCTGCCTCAGCCTCCCGAGTAGCTGGGACTACAGG
Source organism: Trachypithecus francoisi (assembly GCF_009764315.1). Taxonomy (NCBI): domain Eukaryota; kingdom Metazoa; phylum Chordata; class Mammalia; order Primates; family Cercopithecidae; genus Trachypithecus; species Trachypithecus francoisi. The sequence goes on along the minus strand of NW_022681465.1, from coordinate 165,519,275 downwards.
CGTCCGCCATCTCGCCCGGCTAGTTTTTTGTATTTTTTAGTAGAGACGGAGTTTCACCGTGTTAGCCAGAGATGGTCTCGATCTCCTGACCTCGTGATCCACCCGTCTCGGCCTCCCAAGTGCTGGGATTACAGGCTTGAGCCACCGCGCCCGGCCCTGGAGGACTCTTAAGTCAGTGAATTAGTGGTGTTTGCCAGACTTCAGGTAGCAATGTCAGTTGGCAATTTGAAGTACTCAAGAGATATGGAAAACACGTGCATATGAGGACTGGCTAGAGAAAGGAAAACCCACAGTGGGGATGATAAATAATAGAGAGGTGAGGCCGGGCGTGGTGGCTCGTCTGTAATCCCAGCACTTTGGAGGCTGAACGTATGGATCACTTGAGGCCAGGAGTTCGAGACCAGCCTGGGCAACATGGTGAAACCCTGTCTCTACTAAAAATACATAAATTAGCCAGGTGTCGTAGCACATGCCTTTAATCTCAACTACTGTGGAGGCTGAGGCAGGAGAATCACTTGAACCTGGGAGGCAGAGGTTGCAGTGGGAGGAGGTTGCAGTGAGCTGAGATTGTGCCTCTGCACTCCAGCCTGGGTGACAGAGGGACACTTCGTCTTTGTTTTTTTTTTTTTTTTGAGACGGAGTCTCGCTCTGTCGCCCAGGCTGGAGTGCAGTGGCCGGATCTCAGCTCACTGCAAGCTCCGCCTCCCGGGTTCCCGCCATTCTCCTGCCTCAGCCTCCCGAGTAGCTGGGACTACAGGCGTCCGCCATCTCGCCCGGCTAGTTTTTTGTATTTTTTAGTAGAGACGGAGTTTCACCGTGTTAGCCAGAGATGGTCTCGATCTCCTGACCTCGTGATCCACCCGTCTCGGCCTCCCAAAGTGCTGGGATTACAGGCTTGAGCCACCGCGCCCGGCCGACACTTCGTCTTAAAAGGTGAGAAAAGAGAGTTGAGTCATGCAACAAGAGTTTTTTGTTTGATGAAGCCTAAAAATAATCCATTGTCATTGGTGTCTTTGGTGCCTTAGGTGATTGTTGACTGAGAGGAGAGCCTTTGGTTAATAGAGGAAACCCCTTGCCATAATTAAAGGGAGACTGAGAGGAAAAAGATTATGAGTTCAGAACACTTGTTCAAGAATGTTGGCAGTGAAGGGAAGGATACATGGGTTTTTTTGTTTGTTTGTTTGTTTTTTGAGACAAGGTCTTGTTCTGTGACCCGTGCTGGATTGCAGTGGTGCATGGTTCACTATAACCTGGACTTCCCAGGCTCAAGTGATCCTCCCACCTCAGCCTCTGGAGTAGCTGGGACTACAGGCACACGCCACCACGCCTGGCTAGTTTTTTGTGGGGAGAGTGTTTTGCCATGTTTCCCAGGCTGGTCTTGAACTTTGAGCTCAAGCAATCCGCCTGCCTTGGCCTCTCAAAGTGTTGGGATTACAGGTGTGAGCCACCATGTCTGGCAGGAAGGAAGCATTCTTAAGGTTCAATTTAAACTAGATTTTTACTCAGTGTTTATGTAACAAAACACTGGACAGGGGACCAGAACTCTTATCCCTCTAAGATTCTGTACTAAAATGTGATCATTTCACCCCCTTTGGTTAAAACAGTAGCTTCTAGGGTTAAGACTAAGACCCTACTAATAGTAGGGTGACCATATAATTTAGCATCTAAATTGGGATACTTTTGTGTGTGAAAGAGGGAGCTGTTAATAATTATGCAGTGACAGTTTGCATAAACGGAACTTGTCCTGGGCAATCTGGGACATATTTACCCAGGTTATCCTACCTAAAAGTTCTTTCACTGCATGGGCTGGCCCCAGTCTGACCCTCCAGCTTCATCTCATACCACAGTTGAACTTGTTTACATCTCTTTAGCCATGAAATCCTTTATTCGGTCCCTTTTACTGTGCTCCTCTTAAAATAGGGCCTTTGCATTTGGGGTTTCCTTTGGATTTTTTTTTTCTTTGAGAGTCTTGGCTGTGTCTTCTTGGCTGGCGTTCAATGGTGTGACCTTGGCTCACTGCAACCTCCGCCTTCCAGATTCAAGTGATTCTCCTGCCTCAGCCTCCTGAGTAGCTGGGATTACAGGCACCTGCACTACACCCAGCTAATTTTTTTTTGTATTTTTAGTAGAGATGGGGTTTCACCATGTTGGCCAGGACTGGTCTTGAACTCTTGACCTCAAGTAATCCACCTGCCTTGGCCTCCCAAAGTGCTGGGATTACAGGCATGAGCCACCGCATCCGGCCTCCTTTGTTTGGATTTCCGTCATCATTGGGTTACTTATCCCTCAGGTTTCCTCTCAATATTCATTTCTTTAGAGATGTCTTCCCTGACTTCCCTGATTCAGAGTTTTCTAATATGAATGTACCTTGGGGAAAAAACCAAAACCTATAACTTTCTAGCAGTGTGGTATGTGTGTGTGTGTGTTCACATAATTTAAGGACTCAAAAGAGTTCTCCAAGACTGCTCATGAGAAGAATGACTTTCAGCTATTTTCAGTGCTCCTTTGCTATTTATTCTTGTATCTAGATGATAGTGCGACCGTGTTGACTTTGTACAATGGACAACAAGGAATTGAGCTCTTTTATTCTATTGTCTTCATAACACATTTTTCTTCTCCTTATCCTCCCCATAGTCATATATTACATTTTAGTTTAGGTCAGTGTTTGGTATCTAAAGTATTGATTCAGTGTGTTCTGACACAAATACTTCTTTTTTTTTTTTTTTTTGAGACGGAGTCTCGCTCTGTCGCCCAGGCTGAAGTGCAGTGGCCGGATCTCAGCTCACTGCAAGCTCCGCCTCCCGGGTTCCCGCCATTCTCCTGCCTCAGCCTCCCGAGTAGCTGGGACTACAGGCGCCGCCACCTCGCCCGGCTAGTTTTTTTTTTTTTTTGTATTTTTAGTAGAGACGGGGTTTCACCGTGTTAGCCAGGATGGTCTCGATCTCCTGACCTTGTGATCCGCCCGTCTCGGCCTCCCAAAGTGCTGGGATTACAGGCTTGAGCCACCGCGCCCGGCCACAAATACTTCTATAATTAGCTCATATGTGACAGGTAAATAGAGAGATGATATTATTGTAATTGGAAGTTGTATTGCATTATATGTGCCTTGTCCTAGTAAATCCTAGTAAAGGTGAGCTAGAATAGCTAGAGTATAGTATTAATCTTCAGAAGGAAAGAAGATCCTCAGCTCTGCTTTCACCTCTGTTTTAAGAAAATTAAAAGTAAGTGCCCATGCCCAAGGTTCTCTCCCCCAGAGAGGTGCACCTCTAGCTTTGCTTTTGTAGCCAGTCTTATTCTTGTGTTCAGAGCTCTGTTTTGCTATTGTCTAAATTTTTCCAAACCAGCATTTCCACTCTGTTGTTTTTGTGCATTTTATTTTTCATTTTATTTTATTTTGAGACGGAGTCTTGCTCTGTCACCCAGGCTGGAGTGCAGTGGCGTGATCTTGGCTTACTGCAACCTCCACCTCCCAGGTTCAAGCGATTCTCTGGCCTCAGCTTCCTGAGTAACTGGGATTACAGGCATGCGCCACCATGCCCGGCTAATTTGGTATTTTTAGTAGAGACGGGGTTTCACCATGTTGGCCAGGCTGGTCTGGAACTCCTGACCTCAAGTGATCCACCTGCCTCGGCCTCCCAAAGTGCTGGGATCACAGGCATGAGGCACTGTGCCCAGCCTTTTTTTCAGCCTTTTTTGGTGCATTTTAAAACATCTTTTGACGCAGCTCTAGCCACACTAAACTGACTGCCTGGGCTGTCCAGATTACCTCCTGGGATACTAATTCTTTTTTTTTTTTTTTTTTTTAGCAGAGACGGGGTTTCTCCGTGTTGGTCAGGCTGGTCTCGAACTCCTGACCTCAGGTGATCCACCCACCTCGGCCCCTCAAAGTGCTGGGATTACAGGCGTGAGCCACCGCGCCCGGCCGAGATACTAATTCTTTATGTTATTGCTGGTGCTCTGTTTCAGAGTGTTTAGGTTTTGAGTGGTCTATTTATTCCAGCACTATTTTTTCTACTTGCTCTGTTATTTTTATTTTGTTTTATTTTTTTGAGACGGAGTCTCGCTCTGTCGCCCAGGCTGGAGCGCAGTGGCCGGATCTCAGCTCACTGCAAGCTCCGCCTCCCGGATTTACGCCATTCTCCTGCCTCAGCCTCCCGAGTAGCTGGGACTACAGGCGCCCGCCACCTCGCCCGGCTAGTTTTTGTATTTTTAGTAGAGACGGGGTTTCACCGTGTTAGCCAGGATGGTCTCGATCTCCTGACCTCGTGATCCGCCCGTCTCGGCCTCCCAAAGTGCTGGGATTACAGGCTTGAGCCACCGCGCCCGGCCGCTCTGTTATTTTAATTTTTTTATTTTTATTTTTTTGGAGACAGAGTTTTGTCCTTGTTGCCCAGGCTGGAGTGCAATGGCGCAATCTTGGCTTACCGCAACCTCCTGGATTCAAGCGATTCTCCTGCCTCAGCCTCCCGAGTAGCTGGGATTACAGGCATGTGCCACCACATCCAACTAATTTTATATTTTTAGTAGAGATGGGGTTTCTCCATGTTAGGCTAATCTCGAACTCCTGACCTCAGATGATCCGCCTGCCTCAGCCTCCTAAAGTGCTGGGATTACAGACATGAGCCACTGTGCCTGGCCTTACTTTATTTTATTTTTGAGACAGTCTTGCTCTGTTGCCCAGACTGGAGTGTAGTGAGTGGTGTGAGCTCTGCTCACTATAACCTCCACCTCCCAGGTTCAAGTGATTCTTGGGCTTCAACCTCTCCAGTAGCTGGGATTACAGGCGTGTGCCACCACACCCTGCAAATTTTTGTGTTTTTAGTAGAGGTGGGTTTTGCCATGTTGGCCAGGCTGGTCTCTAACTCCTGACCTCACATGATCTGCCTGCCTCGGCCTCCCAAAGTGTTGGGATTACAGATGTGAGCCACCACATCTGGTCTGCTGTGTTATTTTTAATCTGTACAGAATGCAAGAGTTGTCAGAAGCACATATGTTATAGCAGAAATACTTACAGTCCCCAGCAGAACTCAGTCATATATTGTGATTAGTTTTTCTTCCTTATCACACCTTTTGATCACCTGTAAGAATAGTGTTTTTTCCCACTTATTTTTTTTTGTACAATTATATAGAGTCTATGCCAGTTGTTAAAACACCAAATAATTTAGGATCATTTTTTAAATGAATTTTACCTCATTAAATTACCTTTGGATACCTTGTATTTTTTTCCAGTCTAGTTGTATTGTATAAGCATTGATAGTTTGGGTAGAGAATTCTAGGTGATAAATGCTCTTTTCTTAGACTTTTGAAGGCATGTTTTGGCTCTGGCGGGTGGATCACCTGAGGTCAGGAGTTCCTGGTGAAAGAGAGAGAGAGAGAGAAAATGAAGCCATGCTCTTTAGTTTTCTAGCTCTCATTGGCTACAGAAGTAATGATGAGTGAAAAATTTAAAAGCTTGTAGGATCTTCTTTTGGTCCATTTCTAAAATTTCACAGGGATGTTCCTTGTTGTAGATTTCTTTTCATCCATTGTGTTGATCATCTGATTGAATTCTTTTGATCTTGAAATTTATGTCCTTCAGTTGTTGGAAATTTTCTTGAATTATTTCTTTCTCTTTTATTACCATATGAAACTCCTGTTACTCAAATGTTGGATCTCTCACATTGATCCTTTGGTTTTCTTCCCTTTTTTAAAAAATATTTTTTCTCTACTAAGAGATGTTCTCAATTTTGTTTTCCAATTTTTGCTATTGTATTTTAAATTTCTAAAAGCTTCTTTTTATTCTCTCTCTCTCTCTCTCTTTTTAAAGATGGGGTGTTACCCTTGCCCAGGCTGGAGTGCAGTGGCATGATCTTGGCTCACTGTAGCCTCAACCTCCTAGACTCCAGTGATCCTCTCACTTCAGCCTCTGGAGTAGTTAGGACTATAGGTGTGTGCCACTACACCAGCTAATTTTTTGATTTTTTTCACAGAGACAAAGTCTTACTGTGTTGTTGGTCTTAAACTCCTGAGCTCAAGTAGTCCTGCCTCAGCCTCCCGAAGTGTTGGGATTACAGGTGTGAACCATCGTGCCTAGCCTTTTTTATTCCCTTGATGTCTCTTTTTTTGTTTTTGAGTCTGGGTCTTGCTCTGTTGCCCAGGCTGGAGTGCAGTGGCACGATCTCAGTTCACTGCAACCTCTGCCTCCGCGTTCAGGTGATTCTCATGCCCCAGCCTCCCAAGCAGCTGGGATTACAGTGCCTGCCATGACACCAGGCCAAGTTTCGTATTTTTAGTAGAGACGGGGTTTCACCATGTTGGTCAGGCGGGTCTCGAACTCCTGACCTCAAGTGATCTGCCTATCGTTGCCTCCCAAAGTCCTGGGTTAACAGGTGTGAGCCACTGCATCCAGCCTGTTCTCTTGATAGCTCTATAGCATTGTTTTTGTCTAAATTTGATGGATTTGGTACTTTTTTTTTGAGATGGAGTCTTACTCTATCGCCCCAACTGGAGTACAGTGGCACGATCCCAGCTCACTGCGACCTCCACTTCCTGTGTTTAAGCGATTCTCCTGCCTCAGCCTCCTGAGTAGCTAGGATTACAGATGCGTGCCATTACGCCTGGCTAACTTTTGTATTTTTAGTAGAGATGGGGTTTTGCCATGTTGACCAGGCTGGTCTCAAACTCCTGACCTCAGGTGATCCACCTGCCTTGGCCTCCCAAAGTGCTGGGATTACAGGCATGAGCCACTGCGCCTGCCAGCACTTAGGGATTTTAAGCAGAAAGGGAAACAATATGAGATTTAGGTGCTTAGAAATGGTTTTTAGAGAGGCTAGGGGAGCAGTAATGATGCTCAGAACATTGTTGTAGAACTGTCCTTCTTTGGGAGCTTTTATGTGTGAGGCCACCAATGGAACCAGTGAACTGTTTTAAAAACAGTATATAGAGGCCGGGCGCGGTGGCTCAAGCCTGTAATCCCAGCACTTTGGGAGGCCAAGACGGGCGGATCACGAGGTCAGGAGATCGAGACCATCCTGGCTAACACGGTGAAACCCTGTCTCTACTAAAAATACAAAAAAAACTAGCCAGGCAAGGTGGTGGGCGCCTGTAGTCCCAGCTACTCGGGAGACTGAGGCAGGAGAATGGTGTAAACCCGGGAGGCGGAGCTTGCAGTGAGCTGAGATCTGGCCACTGCACTCCAGTCCGGGCGACAGAGCGAGACTCCGCCTCAAGAAAAAACAAAAAAAACAAAAAAAACCAGTGTATAGCTACTCTTCAGGACCAGGAAGCTACCACTCCTGTTGCTTTAGGAATAGCTGCCTTATAACACCCAGCAAACTGGAGAATGGATATTGGAACACTGTTTCAGAAATACTTTACACCCAGGTCAGCACATTGTAGATGAGTGACGAAGGTAGTGGTGATTGGTTTTTCTTTTTCTTTTTAAATGAATCAGTCATTGTAATTAAGACTTAATCTGTAAGAGTCTGCTCCACACTCCTGTGCCTGTTTATGTTACGGTGAATTTTTTTGTTTGTTTGTTTCAAAGAAGTGGTTTTGTGTGATAGTCACTTGAATACTGCACTATAGTGGTGTTCAATTGCTACCAGACAGCTATTCAGAAGAATCTTACAGTATATGAAAGCAGGAACAGAGCCTAGCCAGCTGGGCTAGTTGGCTTGGCTCTCTATATACAGTGGGTCTGTTTTAAGGGATTTAAAAATCCTTGTTTTGTGGCTTTGATTAGAAATAACAATTTTGTATAGAATGATTTCTGTTAGCTGATTACAGTTAAAAAAGTAAATGGCTTTTCTCTTTCATCTCCTATAATATATTTGTTTTTCTGAATAAGCATGGGCCTGAAGTGAAATGTTAGGGATAGGTACTGATGCAAACTGACCAAGAGAATGTTAACAGGTGGGCAATAATTTGCCATTACCCAAATTAATTAAAACTATTCTGTAATGAGCTTCAGATTATGTTGTATTTGTCCCTGCAAGTTTACTTATTGATTTGTTTCACACTAATTCTTTGTTCCCTGTTTAAGTGTACAGTCTTATTTTTTCAAGTGTTTATGGTTGGAATATGCTTACTAATTCCCTTTCCTTTTTTTTTTTTTTTTAGATAAGGATCTTGCTCTGTTGCCCCAAGCGATAGTGGCTGGAGTGCAATGGCATGACCGTAGCTTACTGCAGCCTTAACCTCCCTGGCCCAAGCAATCCTCCCATCTCAATCTCTCTAGTAGCTGGGACTACAGCCGCAGGCCACTACAGCTAATTTTTGTATTCTTTATAGAAATGGTGTTTCACCATGTTGCCCAGGGTGGTCTCGAAGTCCTGGACTCAAGCATTCTGCCCATTTTGGCCTCCAAAAGTGCTAGGATTACAGACATGAACCACCGGGCCTGGTCCCCTATTTCATTTTCAAGTAGTTATTGTTACTGCAGGCCTGGAATGACTTTCTGCATGTTATGTGTATGGTATGAGTTTTAGAGATTATAGAAGCATCAGTTACTAATTTTTTTTTCTTCTTGGAAGAGACATGATATTTTATATAGGATGAGAAAAGAGAAGTTATGTGTGTCTGTGTGTGATTTTTTTTCCTTCCTGGGAAAGACATGATACATTTTACATAGGATGAAAAAAGAGAAGTTTGTGTGTGTGTGCGCGCGCGTGCACGCATTTGTGACATTTACCAAAATAGTCATTATCAGGCCGGGCGCGGTGGCTCAAGCCTGTAATCCCAGCACTTTGGGAGGCCGAGACGGGCGGATCACGAGGTCAGGAGATCAAGGCCATCCTGGCTAACACGGTGAAACCCGGTCTCTACTAAAAAATACAAAAAATTAGCCGGGCAAGGTGGTGGGCGCCTGTAGTCCCAGCTACTCGGGAGCCTGAGGCAGGACAATGGTGTAAACCCGGGAGGCGGAGCTTGCAGTAAGCTGAGATCCCGCCACTGCACTCCAGCCTGGGCGACAGAGCGAGACTCCGTCTCAAAAAATAAAAATAAAAAAGTCATTATCTGAATTTTCTGTGTAGAAGATGTAGGAATAATAAGTCATGGGCCTTGCCCTCAAAGGGTTTTCAGTCTCTTGAGGTAGCTCATCACGTCCTCAAATAAGGGATTGGTATGATCAATGCACTGTAAGTGCTGTATATGCAAGAGGTAGAGATAGTAGTCAGTTCTTCTCTCTTTATTAGCCACTTTATGAAGTGTTGACTTTTTCACTGTTAATATTGTGGCCTAAGGAGGAAGAGGAAAAACATATGAACACAGGACAATTTGTTTGTGGAGTTAAAGGGCTCACAATGTAAGGACAGCTGCAAGAACTGTCTGCCCTGAGCTCCCAGTGCAGGTAGCCTCACAAGTCCCTTTTCATCAGTTTACTTCAGCATCTGCGAGATAAGCCTTTATGCCACCTAGACAGCTACACACATGTGTGGTGACATGGCCTAGTGCCTAACCCTGAGCAGTAAAGGTACTGAGGGTCCAGAAGAAGGAAGGGAAAAACTAAAAATGCACTTAGCTGGAACCCTGTCTTATTTATTTATCTTTCTGTTCCTGGTAGTATATAGTAGATACTCAGTAATGTTTGCTGAATTAAGTAAATATATCTCAAAATTAAGGACCTGGACTGAGCCTCTCCCCACATCCCTAAACTCCTGTGCACTTGTGTATAAGAGTGCATATAAATGCCACTGTACATTTGTGTGAGTTAGAAAAAGCAAAAGTGTGTTCATAACTTCCTATGAGAAGAGACTATAAATTACTTTGCACCAAGGGCAGTAGCTGACTCTTGAGTTCTCTTCAGTGCCTGGTACAATGCCTGCCGCCCACCTGCTTGTGAAGCCTGTGGTGGCTTGTACAGGCGTTGCAGGGCAGATCTAGATTGACTGTTTGGGTCTCAGAATAACCTTGGTCCTCTATAACAGAGGCTGAGTACTTACCTTTTCATGAGTTGTTACACTAAAGTAAAATTGTAAGTACTGCTTTCCTGTGGTTTGCTTCTTTCATTTTTTAACACAGAAATTTTATTGAGTATCCCCACCCTATACCAGACATTGTCAAGCACTGAGGATCTGAAGGTAATCTCATTTTACCCACATTCCAGTGTAGGAGACAGACATGGAATCTTAAATCTTAAAAAGATGTATGTACTATGCACCATATGAGAATGACGCACAAAGTGCTGTGGAGCCCAGAAAGGTAAATGACTTTTTTCTGCTAGGAGAGGTAAAGCAGGGAAGCATTACAGAGGAAGGATGACATTTGTTCCATCCTTGGTCTTAGTTTTGAATGGCAGTTGGTTATGAATTAGATGGAATTAGGAGTGGGAATACATGGCATGGAGCAGGGGAGAGTGAAGTCCCAGGCTCAGAAGGTCTTTAGCACTTAGACCTGAAGGGCTTTGTAGGGGGACATGCCATGCCAAGGAGCCTGAATATTGCTTGATGGTCAGGAGTTTTCAAACTGTTTTGCAGAAAACTAGGACTGTTGGGATGGGGATTGATGGGATACTGGACCCTACACTGTATCTTCTTTTTTTTTTTGAGACGGAGTTTCACTCTTGTTGCCCGGGCTGGAGTGCAGTGGCACAATCTCGGCTCACCACAACCTCTGCCTCCCAGGTTCAAGCAATTCTCATGCCTCAGCCTCTGGAGTAGCCGGGATTACAGGCATGTGCCATCATGCCTGGCTAATTTTTTATTTTTAGTAGAGACAAGTTTTCTCCATGTTGGTCAGGCTGGTCTCAAACTCCTGACCTCAGGTGATCTGCCTGCCTCAGCCTCCCAAAGTGTTGGGATTACAGGTGTGAGCCACTGCAGCTAGCCTATATATATATATATATATATATACACATATATATACACACATACATACACACACATTTTTTTTTTTTTGGAGATGGGGCCTCACTGTCTTACCAAGGCTGGAGTGCAGTGGCACGATCAGGGCTCACTGCGGCCTCGACCTCCTGGGATCAAGTGATTCTCCCGCCTCAGCCCCTCTAGTAGCTGGGACTACAGATATGTGCTACCACGCCTGGCTATTTTTTTTTTATTTTTAGTATAGATGGGGTCTCACCATGTTGCCCAGGCTAATCTCCCTTCCAAAGTGCTGGGATTATAGACATGAGCCACGACACTTTGCCAGGAAATAATTTATAACAGAACAATTTATATTTTCATAGAACAATGTTTTACATGACTAAGAACTTGACATAAAATGAACAGTGGAAGCATTAGTCTTTTTTTTTTTTTTTTTTTTTGATACAAAGTCTGGCTCTGTCGCCCAGGCTGGAGCACAGTGGCGCGATCTCGGCTCACTGCAACCTCCGCCTCCCGGGTTCACACTATTCTCCTGCCTCAGCCTCTCGAATAGCTGCGACCCTGTAGTCCACCACCACACTCGGCTAATTTTTTGTATTTTTAGTAGAAACGGGGTTTCACCGTGTTCGCCAGGATGGTCTCGATCTCCTGACCTTGTGATCCGCCCGCCTTGGCTTCCCAAAGTGCTGGGATTACAGGCGTGAGCCACCACGCCCGGCCGGAAGCATTAGTCTTGACTGAAATTAAAGCTCCTATGAAATTCCCACTGGCATCATTGGGTGGTCCTCGGGGTACCGCAAGTAAATACTCTCTTCATCCCCTGTCCTCCTTATCTTCTTTGGTTTTTATTTTTATGGAGAAATCACCATATTCTAGTCATCTGGGTGTGCTGCCTTGGATTATTTTTTGACTTCTTGTGTTTTCTACACTCCACAAGATGTTGCCCACCGTACCTTTCACTTGGTAGTATGACATCCTGAGTATCTTTCACTTGGTAGTATGACATCCTGAGTATCTTTCACTTGGTAGTATGACATCCTGAGTATCTTTCACTTGGTAGTATGACATCCTGAGTATCTTTCACTTGGTAGTATGACATCCTGAGTGTCTTTCACTTGGTAGTATGACATCCTGAGTGTCTTTCACTTGGTAGTATGACATCCTGAGTATCTTTCACTTGGTAGTATGACATCCTGAGTGTCTTTCACTTGGTAGTATGACATCCTGAGTTTTGAGCTATTTGCTTATATTACCTATTAAATCTGTGAAGTCAAATAAACCAGAACGATACTGCATCAAATATGCCAATTTTACAGGTTGCTGCATACAATAACTTGTAAAGTCGACATGCTGTTTTATGCGGTATCATTCTTGCTGGACCATTTTGGTCCCTGGAAGGTGCAGGTCATTCTCCTGCCATGAGGCGGCATCACATTGAGAAGTACCACATTATGACCTGAGCTTTAAAAACTACTGTTTGTAATCATTAAGTAATTAATTTTGAGTCAGTAGCTTTTGTAAGTATTGTGTAATACTGCATTTAAAATATGGTTTCATTTTCAAGCATATGTGTTATGACATATATCCTAGCCCTTCTGGTAATTTTCTAGTGGGACAAAATAGAGGCTCCTTCACAAGTGTCAGTTCATTCCTGTGGAGACCCAGCAGTTGTGTGAACTAGGCATTTTGATCGTAAATTATTACAGTATGGAATTTTATTTTAACAGTTAATTTTTCCCTCTTCTGGACTAGTCTTCAGTTAAAGCCTGCCATCTTGTGGTGTTTTAAAGCATGAGAGTTAAGCATGTGACATGACTGCTGAGCTTTTATGATGAGTAAAAAGTGAATGCTATTAAATCGTTTCATATGTGATCGTCATTTGGCCAGTTTATTTCTTCACTTTATTTTAATATTACAATATTATTTTGAGATTTTTATTAAAGATTCCTCCTTTAACCAGTCCTCAAACATCAGTAAGTAAAAGTACTCTTCTACAATAGCAGTTTTTTAAGTTAAATCCTATTTCTCCAAGAAAAATACAATAGCAGTTTTAAGAACAGGTATTAATAATTTTGATATTATTATTATTTTTTTTGAGACAGAGTCTCACTCTGTCACCCAGACTGGAGTGCAGTGGTACGATCTCGGCTCACTGCAACCTCTACCTACCGGGTTCAAGCAATTCTCCTGCCTCAGCCTCCCAAGTAGCAGGGATTACAGGCACGCCCCACCATGCCCTGCTAATTTTTGTGTTTTTTGTAGAGACGGGGCTTCAACATTTTGGCCAAGCTTGTCTCGAACTCCTGACCTCAGGTGATCCACTCGCCTCGGCCTCCCAAAGTACTGGGGTTACAGGCGTGGGCCACCAGGCCTGGCAGTAATTTTGATATTATTAAGGCTTCTCTGTGTAACTACTGTTAACAATTATTTGGATGAGAGAAATACTTTAAAATATAATTATTGGGCAAACTGTATCCAAATGAACTATACTTTTATAATCTAGAACTCCATTTAAAAAAAAGTGATATTTAGAGGCCAGGTGCAGTGGCTCATGCCTGTAATCCCAGCATCTTGGGAAGCTGAGGCCCGCGGATCACTTGAGGCCAGGGGTTGGAGACCAGCCTGGCCAAAATAGACAAACCCCATCTCTACTACAAATACAAAAAATTAGCTCGGCCTAGTACCACACGTCTGTAATCCCAGCTACTTGGGAGGCTGAGGCATGAGAATCACTTGAACCCAGGAGGCGGAGGTTGCAATGAGCAGAGGTCAGCCCCACTGCACTCCAGCCTAGGTGACAGTGAGACGCCGTCTCAAAAAAAAAGTGATATTTAGAGAAAAAGAAACTTCAATTTGGACCTCAGCTTGTTTTTTGTTTTTTGTTTTTTTGTTTTTTGTTTTTTTTGTTTTTTTTGAGACAGAGTCTCGCTCTGCCGCCCAGGCTGGAGTGCTGTGGCCGGATCTCAGCTCACTGCAAGCTCCGCCTCCCAGGTTCACGCCATTCTCCTACCTCAGCCTCCGGAGTAGCTGGGACTACAGGCGCCCGCCACCTCGCCCGGCTAATTTTTTTGTATTTTTTTTTTAGTAGAGACGGGGTTTCACTGTGTTAGCCAGGATGGTCTCGATCTCCTGACCTTGTGATCCGCCCGTCTCGGCCTCCCAAAGTGCTGGGATTACAGGCTTGAGCCACCGCGCCCGGCTGTTTTTTGTTTTTGAGACTGAGTTTTGCTCTTGTTGCCCAGACTAGAGTGCAGTGGGCACAATCTCGGCTCACCGCAACCTCCTCCTCTTGGGTTCAAGTGATTTTCCTTCCTCAGCCCCCCTGAGTAGCTGGGATTACAGGCATGCACCACCACGCCCGCATGCCTTTTTTGTATTTTTAATAGAGCCGGAGTTTCTCCACGTTGGTCAGGCTGGTCTTGAACTCCCAACCTCAGGTGATCCACCCGCCTCGGCCTCCCAAAGTGCTGGGATTATAGGCGTGAGCCACCGTGCCCGACCTGTTTGTTGGTTTTTTTGAGACAGGGTCTCCCTCTGTCACCCAGGCTGCAGTGCAGTGGCGCGATCTCGGCTCACTGCAACCACCACCTGCCAAGTTCAAGTGATTCTCCTGCCTGAACCTCCTGAGTAGGTGGGACTACAGGCGCCACCATGCCCGGCTTAAATTTTTGTATTTTTTGGTAGAGTCGAGGTTTTACCACGTTAGTGAGACTAGTCTCGAACTCCTGACCTCGAGTGATGCGCCAGCCTTGGCCTTCCAAAGTGCTGGGATTACAGGCATGAGCCAGCGCACTCGGCCCTGAACCTCAGTTTTTTGGTAGTTAGTTGTATAAACTGAAATAATTTTTATGCAAAATATTAGGGAGGCCATTATTTATTGTTACCTCTATGTAACAAAATGGGAGGTACTTGCAAACTTGGGGTCAATTAGTTCTTATTAATATCAGGGAAGTTTCAGTATCATGCATTGAGTTACAAAATTACTTTTTAGAATAACATTTTCTTCTCATTTAATGTAATTTGATTTTCTTTCTTTTTTTTTTTTTTTTGAGACTGGGTCTTGGTCTACTGCCCAGGCTGCAGTACAGTTGTGCAATCATGACTCACTGCGGCCTCAACCTCCTGGGCTCAAGCGATGTTCGCGCCTAAGCCTCCCGAGTAGCTGGGACTACAGGTGTGTGCCATTGTGCTGGGCTCTTTTTTTTTTTTTTTGTAGAGTCAGGGTCTTGCTATGTTGCCTAGTCTGGTCTTTAATTCCTGCTCTCAAGCGATCCTCCCACACCGGCCTCTCAAAGTGTTGTGATTACAGATGTAAGCCACTGTGCCTAGCATGATATCCTGACTTATAGTTCCTGCATGTTTTGGCTTATAATATGCTTTGTATTAAAAAATAATGAATTTTCATTTCTTCAAAAATATTCTGTGTTAGTGTGCCTCTTTATAGAACAAGAGGGATGTGTAGTCTCACTCAGGGACAAGCAGGATTCTGGTACATTGGTCTTTATATGGACGTCTTTGACCCATAGTCATTAGTAATCACGTGACATTGAAAGAGACTGTTAGCCAACAAAAACTCTACATCCAGTGCCTGTGAATTGCTTCTCTAATTTTGATAGGTGATGGGAGCCTTTATTTAAACTACTTATTTTGTTTGTCCCTTCAGCAGAGAGGGAGAAGACCTCAAGTCATCAGTATGGTTTGATGTCTTATGCTTTTTAAATCTATTCCAGCTATGCTAAGAAAGAATCTGATCTTAATGGCGCCCAGATCAAACTTCGAGAATATGAAGCAGCACTGAATTCTAAAGATGCAGCTCTTGCTACTGCACTTGGTGACAAAAAAAGTTTAGAGGGAGATTTGGAGGATCTGAAGGATCAGATTGCCCAGGTAAGGTCAAGCCTACTCTTGAGCCATATGTGGCAGGTTAATTGCCTCATCTGCCTTAAGCCATAGTTTATTTGATTGATTGATTTTCAAATGTATTTTCTTTTTGAAATTTTATTTATTTCTTTTCTGATGGTTTACTTGAAGAAAAGTCTTGAGGTAGCTAACATGCAAAACATTGTCACCTCCCAGGTGTTATATCTGTATTGTCCAGATCTTGTGGCTCCCTTTTTCTTCCCTATTGTACGTACACTCATTCTGTCTCTGCTGTCAAAGCCTATTTTGTTAGGAAATAAGTAAGAAAAGAGATACCATAATGCTGCTCTCCACACAGGAAAAAGTGAAAGTGGTTAGCTAAAATAACTAGTTTGATTTTTGAAATGTGAGTGAGTCATACGTCTCTGTTCTGTTCCCTGTTGCCAATTAACAATTTGACAGGTGATTTGGTACTCTGTGGGTGGGGCCAGCAAATGAACACCCAGTTCTGTGATAAATGTTAAAATGAAGTAATTATACATTGATAAATTTATAGGAATTTTAACACTTGATTTGATCCATAGATATCTTAAGTTCATTATTAAATGATTGCCATGTAATTTTTATCACAATTCTTTTTCCTTGTAATAGTTGGAAGCCTCCTTAGCTGCTGCCAAAAAACAGTTAGCAGATGAAACTTTACTTAAAGTGGATTTGGAGAATCGTTGTCAGAGCCTTACTGAGGACTTGGAGTTTCGCAAAAACATGTATGAAGAGGTAACTATATATAATTTTACTTTGTAAAGGAATGGAGGGGTTCTAGAATGACTTTGTCATAGCTAAACATGTAATTATATTTTCTTTATGATTTCTTTGCCACACAAATATATCAAATAAAGAAATAAAGCTGGGTGTGGTGGCTCCTGCCTGTAATCCCAGCACTTTGGGAGGCCGAGGCGGGCAGATCACAAGGTCGGGATATCGAGACCATCCCGGCTAACACAGTGAAACCCCGTCCCTACTAAAAATACAAAAAAATTAGCCGGGTGTGTTGGCATGTGCCTGTAGTCCCAGCTACTCATAGTCCCAGCTACTCAGGAGGCTGAGGCAGGAGAATGGTGTGAACCTGGGAGGCAGAGCTTGCAGTGAGCTGAGATCGTGCTACTGCATTCCAGCCTGGGCAACAGAGCCAGACTCCGTCTCAAAAAAAAAAAAGAAAGAAAATAAATAATAAGGTTTGGGGATGGGGAGAAATTTTGCAGGTAGATTATTTAAGCTACTGCTGCTGAAAGACCACATTTAAGAACTCAAGCTGTTACTGTAAACAGGTGTGATTTCACTTCATCTTATTTTTGTTTTTTTTTTTGAGACGGAGTCTCGCTCTGCCGCCAGGCTGGAGTACAGTGGTACGATCTTGGCACACTTCAACTTCTGCCTCCCGGGTTCAAGTGGTTCTCCTGCCTCAGCCTCCCAAGTAGCTGGGACTACAGGCATGCGCCACCATGCCCAGCTAATTTTTGTATTTTTAGTAGAGACGGGGGTTTCACCATGTTGGTCAGGATGGTCTCGATCTCCTGACCTCGTGGTCCACCCACCTTGGCCTCCCAAAGTGCTGGGATTACAGGCGTGAGCCACCGTGTCCAGCCTCACTTCATCTTAACTTATAAAGGCTTGGTCACAGCAGCTAATTACTGTCAACATGTTTAAGCATTAGTTATCTATTCCTGCCTAACAAATTACTTCCAAAGTTCATCAACCTAAAACCAGAGACTTGTATTAATCTCTCAGTTCCTGAAGGTCAGAAATCAGAGCTGCTAAACTGGGTGGTTCTGTTTCTGGGTCCCATGAAGTTACAGTACAGCTTTTAACCTGGCCTGGAGGAATGGCATCTGAGCTCATTCACAGGGCTGTGGGCAGGAAGTGTCAGTTCCTCACCTCATGGTCTTCTCCATAGGGCTGCTCATGATATGGCCCCCCAAGGGTCAGTGATAAGAAAGAGAGAGAGAGGGAGGGAGAGAGAGATGGAGCGAGCGAGAGAGAGAGAGAGAAAAACACGAGAACATCAATATATGCTACCAGCTACCAAGGCAGAAGCCACATTGTCTTCTATAAGCTAATCACAGAGGTTATATACCATCACGTTTGCCTTCTCCTATGGCTCACATCTGGAAATGTGGCTACTTACAGCATTTATAGGTGTGTAAATTTTTTTTTTTTTTTTTGAAACGGAGTCCCACTCTGTCGCTCAGGCTGGAGTGCAGTGGCGTGATCCTCAGCTCACTGCAGCCTCTGCCTCCCGGGTTCAAGCTATTCTCCTGCCTTAGCCCCTCAGTAGCTGGGACTACAGGCCCATGCCACCACTCCCTGCTAATTTTTTGTATTTTTAATAGAGACTAGGTTTCAATGTGTTAGCCAGGATGGTCTCGATCTCCTGACCTTGTGATCGGCCCACCTCGGCCTCCCACAGTTCTGGGATTATAGGCATGAGCCACCATGCCCGGCCCACTCGTGGAAATCTTAAAATATCACTTACAAGCCTTAACTGCTGTGGTCAAGGGACAGGGGCAAAACTGTTGTCAAACAAAGGAAGTAATAAAATTGAGGAAAGGGGAATGTATGTTTCATGAAAATTGGAGAGGGTTGGAATCAACTCATGGGGAAAACATGCTGTTAATCTGCTAGGCTTAATGTTTTTAGAAGTAGTGTAATTTTGAAAACAGTCACTAATAATAAAATAGGAATTCATTGTAGCAGTTAGCAAACCATTTTTTTATTTGGAGGAAAAATAATAGAAATCTGATTATTTTTTAAAATGACAAGCTTTAAACAAAATAGGTATTAGTGCAAGGTGCACCAGACAAGCAGTCAGACTTTGGACAACTCTTAGTGTCAGTTTCTTATTTAAAATGAAATACTGATACTGCTATTTTTTTCTTCAAGGAGTGGTGAGGATCAAAGTGGAATACTGTGTGTGAAAACTCTTTGGATACTGTAGCAAGTGCTGTCATGTAATTGTTACTAGTGTTGCTTTGTTAAAGCAGATATTTTTATATTGAGTTGAGATTGACTTGCATTTTTGTTTTGTTTTGTAAAAATTGTGATTTATCATTATTTATTTCTGATGTTGTGTGTAGACAACCAGAAGTAGGGTATTTTTTTCTTTGTAAGGTCACTGGTTCTATATAAAAAATAGCATCGGTAAAAAGTAATTTAATATTTTTAGAGTGTTTGCATAGCATCTTTGAATTTTTGGCTTTTGCCTTTTTCAGAATGGATGTTAAGACAGTCCTCTTAATTTTCTTTTTTTTTTTTTTTTTACTGCTTTTGGAGACAGAGTCCTGCTCTCTTGCCCAGGCTGGAGTGCAGTGGTGTGATCTTGGCTCACTGCAACCTCCACCTCCTGGGTTGTAGCAATTCTCTTGCCTCAGTCTCTGGAGTAGCTGGGTCTATAGGCACGCACCACCATGACCAGCTAAGTTTTGTATTTTTAGTAGAGACAGGGTTTCACCACGTTGACTAGGCTGGTCTCAAACAGCTGAACTCAAGTGATCTGCCTGCCTCGGCCTCCCAAAGTGCTGGGATTATAGGTGGGAGCCACCACGCCCGGCCTTTTTTACTTTAAAAAAAAAAAAATGTAAAAAAAAATTTTTGAGACAGAGTCTCACTCTGTTGCCCAGGTTGGAGTGCAGTGGTACGATCTTGGCTCCCTGCAACCTGTGCCTCCCGAATTCAAGTGATTCTTGTGCCTCAGCCTCATGAGTAGCTGGGATTACAGGTGCACACCCTCACAACTGACTAACTTTTTTTTTCCTTTGTTTTTTAGTAAGTCGCACCATGTTGGCCAGGCTGGTCTCAAACTCCTGGCCTCAGGTCGATCCACTTGCCTCAGCCTCCCAAAGTGCTGGGATTACAGGTGTGAGCCACTATGCTGGCCTTAAATTTTTTTTTACATTCCTGATATATATTCAGTAATAATATCTAACTTCCTTATTATGAATAGTTGGGGAAAAAAGGAAGGAGAAAGACAAAAGAGGAAGAAGGAGGTAGACAAAGAGCAACTATTAGCAGTTGCTCTCTTCAGTGTTTTCATGATTTAGGTATTATTTGCTTCATGAAATAGATGTGGTCTCCGGGAGGGTGATAGTAGAACCTTCCTGATTTTTCTGATTTTGTCAAGTGCATGCTTCTGTGTAGTAGTTAAGAGAAAGATGAAGAAATGCACAGGAAAATACCTGCACAAACATACACAAACAGCAACTTTGGGTTATACTTCCCTCTTGTGGCTTCTTCAGATAATGCCTTTCTTTCTTTCTTTCTTTCTTTCTTTCTTTCTTTCTTTCTTTCTTTCTTTTCTTTTTCTTTCTTTTCTTTTTTCTTTCTTTCTTTCTTTTCTTTTTTCTTTCTTTCTTTTCTTTCTTTTCTTTTTATTTATTTTGGAGACGGAGTCTAGCTCAGCTCCCCAGGCTGGAGTGCAATGATACGATCTTGGCTTACTGCAACCACTGTCTCCTGGGTTCAAGTGATTCTCCCATCTCAGCCTCCCTAGTAGCTGGGATTACAGGCACTCTCCATCATGCCTGGCTAATTTTTGTATTTTAGTAGAGACGGGGTTTTACCATATTGGCCAGGCTGGTCTTGAACTCCGGACCTCAGGTGATCTGACTGCCTTGGCCTCCCAAAGTGCTAGGATTACAGGCGTGAGCCACCACACCCAGCCTTCCATTCTGATTTTATTTAGACATTTCCTTAAAACAGAGTAAAGGATCATGATAACTACTTCTATTCTTTAATGGTAAGTTTTTCATATATAGTCAGTCAACTAATATTGTTAATAAGATCCTGTGTCACTTGATAATGATAGCTTAATACCAGCTTTTAAAGAAATCATGTAAATTAGCTTGTCCTGCCTATTATTATGTCTAAGAAAATAGTTTTATGGCTGGGCACGGTGGCTCACATGTGTAATCCCAGCACTTTGAGGGGCTGAGGCAGATGGATCACCTGAGGTCAGGAGTTTGAGACCAGTCTGGCCAACATGGGGAAATCTCATCTCTACTAAAAATAACAAAAATTAGCCGGGCATGGTGGTACACACCTGTAATCCCAGTTACTAGGGAGGCTGAGGCAGGAGAACTGCTTGAACCCGGGAGGCGGAGGTTGTAGTGAGCTGAGATCACACCGCTGCTGAGCTGAGATCACACCGCTGCACACCAGCCTGGGTGACAGAGTGATACTCCATCTAAAAAAAGAAAAGAAAAAAGAAAATAGTTTCATTATACATAACTCTTTATTTGAATTGATCATGACTGTTAAGTTTAACTTTCCATGTGCCGTTTTTTCAGAGATGTTCTTAAGATTATCAGTGAAACAACTTAGAAAAATAATATTTGCTTAGTGTTTAGTATTGTTTACTGTCTATAAATCCTTGATTGCATGGTAGTTTTGGTAGGCCACCCAGGCCTTTCCTTGGCTTCAGAAAAATAAATAGCTCTGCTCCTCAAAAGGAATAGAAAGTTCCTAAGGCTTGAGATGCTACCACTTCTGTCATTAGTTCCATTTCAAAAACCTTCTCAACTGAAAACTAAGAGGCAAAAAAGTGTTTATTCAGATGACTGCCTGAGGACAAACAGCAGGAGGTTCGTGTGTAAAACTTCAGATGGCTGTGATGTCACTCAGATGTGTACCAGTGCAGCCATGGTAAGTAACTTGGCTTTGTGTTTTTTGTTTCTTTTTTCCTCAGGAGATTAACGAGACCAGAAGGAAGCATGAAACGCGCTTGGTAGAGGTGGATTCTGGGCGTCAAATTGAGTATGAGTACAAGCTGGCTCAGGCCCTTCATGAGATGAGAGAGCAACATGATGCCCAAGTGAGGCTGTATAAGGAAGAGCTGGAGCAGACTTACCATGCCAAAGTGAGCACTCTTCAGAAGATTCTTTTGAACACTTAAAATCTTTACTTCACAATTCCCGTGACGAACATGGCTTGATGTTTGTTTTGTTGTAGTTTTTAAAAATGATTCCCTTCGTCTCCATGAAATATATAGAAAATTGGCTTTTTCTAAAAAGTGCAGTTTCTATAAACTAAATGTTACTAAAAATTACTAGAAGAAGGTAGAGTTGTTCCAATTTTATTAGAGAGGTAAGGTTTTGTCTTTTTGTCCCAAGCCATGTGAAATAACTTTCCTCCAATAACAAGTACTGATCATGCTGTCCTACATACACATCCATGTGGTAGTGAATGAATGTCAGACTGCATTAGATCTCATTTTCATGTCATCATTGTGCGTAGATTGAGACTACCACACTTCAGGCTTTTTTACATAAGGGCCAAATGGAAAAGTCTCTGCTCTTTCTTCCTCTGTCACTATTATTCACTTAAAAAAATATTGTAGAAACTTCCCACTTACATTAGCCAACCATGAAAGAATTCATAAAAATCACCAACGGGTACAGGCTTTCCCTGGTAAATGATTTTGCCTCATGTTTTAAATTTTATATGATTTGATTAAAAAGACTTTTTCGTGGCTGACTTAGTAGAGTCACAGAGTTAATTGAAAATTTTCATTGCATGGCCTTAAACTGTTCATGTTGCTTTTTATCTGTTGTATGAAGTAGTAATTAGTGAAAGTGAAAGATCTTATTATAAGCAGTAACTTCAGTTGTATAACATTTATCCAGTATCACACATTGAGCTAAACAGTGAAGGAGCTAAAGTAAGGGTCAGTCACAGACTGTGGCCTCGCAGGGAGCCAGGGAGGAGACACACATGGTATGGGATTTGTGTTTTACTCAAGGAGCTGTTTTGTTTTGCTTCTGAAAGGAAGCATTTCTATCCAGTTTGAATGAATCTATAAGCTAGTATTTTCTGCTTGTTAGTTTATATGCTGTGTTGGATTTGGTGGGTTAGGAATATGTGATGTTTCTTTTCTTTACAAACATCACCACAGTTGAGTTGCGACTGCCCAGTCTCCTTATTATCAGTGTTATCTTAGACATTAAAGGTTTAATAGATGAAATATTGAAGTAATAAGCTTTGGGTAAAGGCCTACATATATTAGCATTCTTAAAGCTCGTTATTTAGGAAGTGACTCTAGAAGTCACACAGAATTACCATCATTCACACCATGTTAGCAAACTGCATGATGCTTTTCCTGTGTTTCATCAACCAGTTACCAGCAGGAGTTAGGTTTGAAATGCCTTGAGGTGAATCATGCTTCCTTATTTGTTTCAGTTCTAGATAAGACTGACTATGCTTTGCTTCTTCTTTTAGCTTGAGAATGCCAGACTGTCATCAGAGATGAATACTTCTACTGTCAACAGTGCCAGGGAAGAGCTGATGGAAAGCCGCATGAGAATCGAGAGCCTTTCATCCCAGCTTTCTAATCTACAGAAAGAGGTAAATAAGCACCTTGATGTAGGAAGTTAGACTTGAAGGCTACCTTCACCATGGGCACCTACCTGCTTTGGGCTGATGTCACTCCTCCCTCCGTTTATCACAGAGGATGGTGTCATCCTGCACTTTGGTCTTCACAGTACTTTTCTAGATTTGTTCATTTTGCATTACATAAACATCCTTTGAGTAGATACTGTTGCTCCTAATTAGTAGATTACACAGAGCTAAGGGACTTGACCTTGAGGAAGGAGCCTGTTAGTTTATTCACTGGACTTACCCTAGCACCCGGGTCTTCTGACCTGTCTAATAGCTTCATCTCTACAGAGTTACTCTCAACACATTCCTTTTTTATATCATTTGAAAACCGAAATGAAGAAAAACATGCAAAAATTCTTTGTGGGTGGTGAATGCTTTGTGTTTCTAGACAAATTCTGTAGTGCTTAAAGTATATAATAATTAAGATCCAGGAAAGTAGCTTTAATTTACATATTCCAGTAAGAATTTAGTAACTCATTCATTCATTGGTACGCCTAAGTGACAAATGGCATTATTGCTGACTCTGTTGACTGGCTGCCTACCAGGGTGTGATGGTGTGCTTCAGGTGCTGCTTAAGCAGGCATGGACGCTACTTCAGATCAGTTTTGTCAGTGTGGACACAAAGTACATATACTCCATATACTGCATTCAGAATGATTCAGCAATTAACTCGTCACCTTAATTGTTTTGGAAATAACTTCAGCTTCTGTTTTCATCAAGGGAGAAAATCTTGTTTTTAATTTTCCACATGAGAATCAACTTTATTTTACTCTTGATTAGGCTTTTCTTCCTTCCTTTTTCTTTTTACCATTTTTAGTAAAATATTTTTCTAATTATAAAACTGATGACATCTATTGCAGGAACTTAGAAATAAAGCAGAAAATGGCTGGGTGCAGTGGCTCACGCCTGTGATCCCAGCACTTTGGGAGGCTGAGGCGGGCAGATCATGAGGTCAGGAGATTGAGACCATCCTGGCTAACACGGTGAAACCCTGACTGTACTAAAAATACAAAAAATTAGCTGGGCGTGGTGGTGGGCGCCTGTAGTCCTAGCTACTCAGGAGGCTGAGGCAGGAGAATAGCATGAACCTGGGAGGCGGAGCTTGCAGTGAGATGAGATCGCGCCACTGCACTGCAGCCTGGGCGACACAGCAAGACTCCGTCTCAAAAAAAAAGAAATCAGAAAATGAGCCATATAAAATGGGGTGATATAAAATAATTTAGTTAACATCGGGGCTTTTACATTGCCTATCATGTGCTTTGTTACTTACAGCACAGATTTTTAAATTATTTTAAACCTATTTTGTGCTGATAGTGTTTTGAAAATTTTCATATAATAGCGGAGCTGGGAGCACCTCTGAGTTCATTCCATATAACCACAGATCTAGGTGAGTTTAATGACTTGCCCAGAGGCTGCAGACTGATAAATGGGTTTCTCTGCTGGTTCCCAGTTTTTCCTTTTATACCTCTTTCTCTTCAAAGAAGATTTACTTTTAGAAATTTAACAGATAATCTTTTTTTCCATTGCACCATCTGTCTTACTCTTTTTGGGCTGCTATAACAAACTACTATTGGTAGCTTTTAAACAACAGAAATGTCAGAAATTATTTCTCACAGTTTTGGAGCCTGGAAGTCCAAGATCAAGGCACTGGCGGATTAGGTATCTGCCTGGTGAGGGCTGTTCCCCGATTTATAGATGGTGCCTTCTTGCTCTGTCCTCACATGGTTGAAGAAGCACCCTTGGCCCTCTTTTATAAGGGCACGAATCCCAGTCACTAGGGCTTTCCTCTCATGATCTAATCACCACTCAAAGGCCCCACCTCTTAATGTCATCACCTTGGGGGTTAGGATTTAAACATGAAATTTATGGGAACACAAACACACAGACTGTATCACTGTATTTTTTTTTTTTTTTTTTTGAGACGGAATTTCACTTTTGTTGCCCAGGCTGGAGTGCAGTGGCACAATCTCAGTTCACTGCAACCTCCGCCTCCTGGGTTCAAGCAATTCCCCTGCCTTAGCCTCCCTAGTAGCTGGGATTACCGGCATGCATCAGCACACCCTGCTAATTTTGTATTTTTAGCAGAGATGGGATTTCTCCATGTTGGTCAGGCCAGTCTCGAACTCCTGACCTCAGGTGATCCTCCCGCCTCGGCCTCCCAAAGTGTTGGGATTACAGGTGTGAGCCACTGCACCCGGCCTATATCACTGTCTTCACAGGTACTTTTCCAAAAATGGGCCTCTCTGTTCTTATATTGAGTTGGCATTTACTGTTCTTTTCCATTTGCTAATAGTAAGTTGTCTACTAGTTACTGTCTCTCCCTCGATTTTATTTTTTCCTACTATTTTTTTTTTTTTTTTTGGCCGCTGCTTAATCCATTTGATTTACTTAGTACAAATCTTGTCTTTAGGTTGATCTTCACTGTACTTTGGATGAGGAGACTGAGAGTAGTCTAGTGTTATTAATAAGTAGTAGTGGGCTCTGAAACTTGGTAGCTGTGTGTTCTGACCCAGGTTCAAGGCTGTTTCCCTGTTTGCCTGTTAATTGAATTCCCATTTTGCAAGTGGTTTTTTTTTTTTTTTTGAGACAGCATTTTGCTCTTGTTGCCCAAGCTGGAGTTCTATGGCGCTATCTCAGCTCTCTGCAACCTCCGCTTCCCAGGTTCAAGTGATTCTCCTGCCTCAGCCTCCTGAGTAGCTGGGATTTCAGGCGCGCACCACCACGCCTAGCTAATTCTTTGTATTTTTAGTAGAAACGGGGTGCACCATGTTAGCCAGGCTGGTTTCCAACTCCTGACCTCAGGTAATCTGCCCACCTTGGCCTCCCAAAATGGAGGGGATTACAGGTGTGAGCTACTGCCTTAAATGCTGGGATTACAGGCATAAGCCACTGTGCTGGCTGCAAGTTTTTTTGTTAACCTTAGCTTAGTGGTTTTTAAGTAATGTTGTTAGGCAGTGCACTGGGGGTTTCCAGGAGCTAACTCCTTAGCAGATAGTTCAGCCAAAATAGTTTTTAATTTCCCTTTCTGGGAGTGAATCTTTTCCTCTGTTCATTATTGGTAACAGACTTTATGGTAAACAGTATAGTTTGAGGAATATTTTTATTAGTTGATAAATTTTAGCCTTAGAAAAATAATCAAAAAGAAAAATGTTATCTTTTTGAATATTTTCCTATTGTTTTATCATGTTTGTTGCTGAGTCATATCAGTTTCATCATGCTGCCTATTAGGCCAGAAGAATTTCCTTTTGGTTAAATAACTCAGGTTAGTTAAAGTGCTTCTTAAATTTTACTTGAAATTGACATGGCTTTTAAAATACTGGTTTTACAAGATATATTTAAATAATATATAGATGGTACCAGTGTTATGTTTTGGAATTAAAAATTTTACATTGCGGCCGGGCGCGGTGGCTCAAGCCTGTAATCCCAGCACTTTGGGAGGCCGAGACGGGTGGATCACGAGGTCAGGAGATCGAGACCATCCTGGCTAACACGGTGAAACCCCGTCTCTACTAAAAATACAAAAACTAGCCGGGCGAGGTGGCGGGCGCCTGTAGTCCCAGCTACTCAGGAGGCTGAGGCAGGAGAATGGCGTAAACCCGGGAGGCGGAGCTTGCAGTGAGCTGAGATCTGGCCACTGCACTCCAGTCCGGGCGACAGAGCGAGACTCCGCCTCAAAAAAAAAAAAAAAAAAAAAAAAAATTTTACATTGCTTATTGCATTTCTAGATTTTTGACCTGGGGCCAAATGAATTGGTTGTTTAGAGTCTGCTTGCCTTAGAGAAAAGTACAGCATGGTACTTAAAAACAACTCTAACTTTTGTTTTTCTAACACCCAGATTCTGGAGACTTTGGCTGCAGCTAGACCTTAGGAAACCAGTACAATTATATTACATACTACAAAAAAAGTTAACCCCAAGATCATCAGAAGTCATAAAATTCAGGGTTAGTGGCAAGATCTGAGAGGTAATCTAGTTAGTTAGATCTCTTCATTTTCCTTATGTGGAAACTGGTTTAGTGAGGTTAGTTACAGCTTACTTATAGCCTCATAGGTAGTTAATGGCAGAATTCGAAAGAAGAATCTAGGTCTAACTTCTCATACTGTGTTCCTTATATCTTACTCTACAAGCGTAAGTGCAGCTACTGAAAATAGAATTGAATTATTTCTATTTTAAATACAGAATGATTCAGAGTAACTTTAAAACTTCTATACCTAGATTTTGATTTTTCCGTCTTAAAGAGCTCTATAACATCAAAGGCAGTCAGAGACATCATTGGGTTTATAAATCTCGGCTCAGGTTATCTGTGAATCTTGGGTAGTTTATATCTCTCATCAACTCTCCTTTAGATTCTACCTTTTTGCCCATTCTGTCTTCTACTTCTGATATATGAAATAAAGCAAAGAGATTGAAGGGAGGCATTCTGAACTTACATGACTTTTTAAATTTTCTTTTGGAGAAAAAGAAAATACAAGGAACATGGTAGCGGGGAAATGGATTTCTCCATTTATAGCATGATTTTTGCAAATGCAGTTAAATGCAAGTTCTCTGAGGTTCAGGGACTAGCTTTGTAATATCCATCTTAAGAGGAGTGCCTGTCTAAATAGAATGTCAAGTTATATACTACTACTCTGGAATTTAATTAATTGATTGGTCAATTTTTTTCTTTAAAAATATATTTTTGTGTGTGCACGTGAACCAGGGCACCCCTCTGCCCCCAAATAGGTTTAGAGTGACTCTTGATTATTTTTAAAATAACCTTGTTATTTTGGCATAATTTTAGATTTACAGAAAAGTTGGCAAAGTACTATAGACAGTTACTGTTTTTCTCTCACCCATTTTCTCCTGTTGTTAGCATCTTATGTTACCGTAGCATATTTGTCAAAACTAAGAAACTGACATTGGTATATTACTGTGAACTCCACTCCAGACTATTTGGATTTCACCAGTTTTTCTGTTATCCTCTTTCTGTTCCAGGTTCCACATGCCTCCCCGGGTCTGTGACAGTTTCTTGGGCTTTCCTTGTTTTTTATGAGCTTGAGTCTTGAATAGGATTGTCCAGGTATCCTGTAGACTATTCCCCAATTTGGATTTGTCTGGTGCTTTTCACGTGATTAGACTGGGGTTTTGGGTTTTAAGTGCCCGTTTTGTCACATTGTATCAGGGATTGCACATATGTGATGACCACATGACATCACTGGTGGTGTTTGGTTTAAGATAGTGTTTGTCAAGTTTCTCCACTGTCAACAGCACTATTTTTCCATTTCTATACACTGTTCATGGGAAATAGGTCACTAAGTCCAGCCTACCCTCAAGGGTAAAGGGCAGGACTTAAGCGCCACATTCTGGAGGGAGCACTTTGTTGCTTTCTGGTACTATAACGTGCTCTAGGCTTATCTTACATTTTCCCTGCTCTAGTCCTAGAATTATCCATTCTCCAAGGACCCCTGGTTCTTGTTATTGGAGAATGGTATATAGAAATTAAGATCTGGGCACTGAGTGTTCTTACTGCTTCTTGGCCCTCTCACTGATAAAAGTGGGTAACATTTTATGTCTGCTAATCCATGTGTACGCACATATTTATCAATGTTTCTGTCTAATCATTTGTATTAAGATAAACATGAATTCATACAGATGTCTCTGACTTGCATCTAGTACCACAGGATTCATTTGTGGCTTCCTTTCTGACGCACCTGTATCTTTTCTCTCTGAGAGTGAGAAACCTGGTTTTTATCATCGGTTTACTTAGGTGTTCAGCCCCAGTATATGTTAAAGCAGTTTCAATATTTTGAACCCGTACTACTGTGAAAAGTAAATTTACTAGCAAGAGTGTAGTTTTTATGTATTGGGTAGTTCCTTTTTATCTCTAACCTTCTAGATTTAGTTTTTGCGCATTAGATGCCCTTTCTGTCCTGCTCTGTTGCAGGTACTTGTGATTCTGAGGGCCTAAGCTATCCATCAGTCTTTTAGAGTTGTCACTTTCTGAGGCTACTGAGATGAATTCTGTCATGGAGAAACACAGAAGAGTAATTACCAGCGAGCCACAAGATTTCTAAGATGAATTTTCTGATGTAGGATGTGTGATTTTTAATTTTTGTATGCCAAATATACAACTTCTATATTCACAGTAATACTTTACAAATCACTCTATATTGTATGTTCTTTGTGTGCTAATTGAACATGAGATAGCCCAGCAATCCTAACGGGACAGTAGGTAGTGCCTTCCACATAGTAACCAGAGTCCCTTTGCCCTGGTTTCTGAATATTCCTCAGCAGTCTGCTAAAACGTACTTTTACCCACTCTTAGGTTTATTTTGTCAGCAGTGTTTATATCTTTTTAAGTTCTTTATTTAATTTATACTTTAGGAAGTAAAGGCTTTGTAAGGGAGCCAGACTTGACTTTTACCAAAACCACAGCTTAAAATTTTTTTGGCTAAGTACAGAAAAATTATATGTGTATTTACAGAACTTACATTTATGTAATATGTCTTTTATTCTTTTATCAGCCAAAACTCTCCTGAGGTCTGTGTTTTGTGTTTGAGGACTTTTGGGTTTTAATTTCTTAAAATCTCTTGAATTCTAGTGAGTTACAGATTCCATAGGGTCGTACTTGTTTTCCAGCCTAGGAAATGGTTTAAAATAGCTGCCTGGTGCTAATATTAGAATGTTCCTAGAAAGTATGTTTCCTTATATCTTAAGTCTAGAGCATGTTTGGAAAGGATTCAAGAATTAGAGGACTTGCTTGCTAAAGAAAAAGACAACTCTCGTCGCATGCTGACGGACAAAGAGAGAGAGATGGCGGAAATAAGGGATCAAATGCAGCAACAGCTGAATGACTATGAACAGCTTCTTGATGTAAAGTTAGCCCTGGACATGGAAATCAGTGCTTACAGGAAACTCTTAGAAGGAGAAGAAGAGAGGTAAGGAACTTAAGGGTCACCCTACCTTATAGTCCACTTTTTGCCCCTCACCCTTTTTATTTAAATAAAAATAAATAGCATTTTTAAAAGAACTTTATTTTCTTGGTCATTTCTTTTAACACCTAGGTATAGAGGTGGTAATAGATCATATTTCTACTGCAACACAGAAAATGTTGCTCAAGTACTCTTACATTACTTTAAATGCTGAACTGCATCAGGATGGATTTCCTTTGAGATTTTCAGTGTTTTGGTGATTTAATGTACTGTAAAATACCAAATTGGCTGAAAGAGGCTTTACATTTTGTTTATTTGTTTGTTTGTTTATTTATTTATTATTTATTTATTTTTTTTTTGAGACGGAGTCTCGCTCTGCCGCCCAGGCTGGAGTGCAGTGGCCGGATCTCAGCTCACTGCAAGCTCCGCCTCCTGGGTTTACGCCATTCTCCTGCCTCAGCCTCCCGAGTAGCTGGGACTACAGGCGCCCGCCACCTCGCCCGGCTAGTTTTTTGTATTTTTTAGTAGAGACGGGGTTTCACCATGTTAGCCAGGATGGTCTTGATCTCCTGACCTCGTGATCCGCCCGTCTCGGCCTCCCAAAGTGCTGGGATTACAGGCTTGAGCCACCGCGCCCGGCTATTTGTTTATTTATGTATTTATTTTTGAGACGGAGTCTTACCCTGTCGCCCAGGCTGGAGTACAGTGGTGTGATTTCGCTTCACTGCAACCGCCACCTCCTGGATTCAGTGATTTTCCTACCTCAGCCTCCTGAGTAACTGGGATTACAGACGTGTGTCACCACGCCCGGCTAATTTTGTTTTTAGTACAGACAAGGTTTCACCATGTTGGCCAGGCTGGTCTCAAACTCCTGACTTCAAGTGATCCACCCACCTCAGCCTCCCAAAGTGCTAGGATTACAGGCATGAGCCACCTCGCCCGGCTGGCTTTATATATATTTTAAATCTGGTCAATGTATAAATCTTTTTGATGCCTGTTCTCAGAAAAGAGTTCCAAAAGGGCCAGATGTGGTGACTCCTGCCAGCACTTTCGGAGGCCAAGGCAGGTGGATCACCTGAGGTCAGGAGTTCAAGA
This sequence comes from Trachypithecus francoisi, assembly GCF_009764315.1. Taxonomy (NCBI): domain Eukaryota; kingdom Metazoa; phylum Chordata; class Mammalia; order Primates; family Cercopithecidae; genus Trachypithecus; species Trachypithecus francoisi. The sequence goes on along the minus strand of NW_022681465.1, from coordinate 165,488,178 downwards.
CCAGCCTGGTCAACATGGTGAAACTCCGTCTCTTCTAAAAATACAAAAATTAGCTGGGCATGGTGGTGGGCTCCTGTAATTCCAGCTACTTGGGAAGCTGAGACAGAATTGCTTGAACCCGGGAGGTGGAGGTTGCAGTGAGCCAAGATTGTGCCATTGCACTCCAGCTTGGGTGACAAGAGTGAAACTCTGTCTCAAAGAAAGAAAAAAAAAAGTTCCAAAAGGAAAGTGGCTGATTTAGGATAAAAAGCCAGATAATTTTATTATATATCCATTGTGATAATAAGAAAATACAGGTATGAAAAGAGAAAAACGTACACCAACTATAACAGTGGCTGTGGTGGGTGGCAGTAGATCAGATGACTTTCTACCCATTTACCAGACTTCTTGCATTATGGTTATATTACTTCCATCCCTAGAGAAAACATTCAGATTGTTATTAAAAAAAAAAAAAAAAACAATAAATAAACAAAATAAATGTAAGCTTATGAAGAAGCTTACATTAGTTAAGGTAAACTTTGGCTTTAGCTAACAGATTGTAAGTAATATTTTGCTTTAGAAATGCATGGGTGGGATATTATTATTATTATTATTATTATTATTTTGAGACAGGTTTTCACTCTGTCACCCAGACTGGAGTGCAGTGGTGTGATCTCGGCTCATTGCAACCTCTGCCTCTGGGGTTCAAGCCATTCTCCTGCCTCAGCCTCCCGAATAGCTAGTATTACAGGTGCCTGCCACCATGCCTGGCTAATTTTTGTATTTTTAGTAGAGATGGGGTTTCAGCATGTTGGTCAGGCTGATTTTGAACTCCTGACCTTAAGCAATCCAGCCGCCTTGGCCTCCCAAAGTGCTGTGGGATTACAGGCATGAACCTCTGTGCCCAGCCCTTGTTTTTTTTTTAAGGCAAGAAGAGCATATGTGTTTTAAAAATGAATTGTTTTATTTTTCCCATATAGGTTGAAGCTGTCTCCAAGCCCTTCTTCCCGTGTGACCGTATCCCGAGCATCCTCAAGTCGCAGTGTACGTACAACTAGAGGAAAGCGGAAGAGGGTTGATGTGGAAGAATCAGAGGCGAGTAGTAGTGTTAGCATCTCTCATTCCGCCTCAGCCACTGGGAATGTTTGCATTGAAGAAATTGATGTTGATGGGAAATTTATCCGCTTGAAGAACACTTCTGAGCAGGTAATAAAATAGACCCTTTTTTTTCTAGCAAGGCTTTGCGGATTGCTAGGTTCTCTTGCAATTGTGATAGCTCCTTAGTTTTTGTTTGGATTCGTTTAAGTCTTCATGGAATAAGCGTTTATGTCCTTTTTACTTAAATTCATAAAATAAAATAAAAATTGAAATAGGAGGAAGAGGTGGGTACCCTAGTAGTTTAAAGATTTGCTTCATTAACCCTTCTTTAGAGGGTCAGGGCTTTTTTGAAAAGCATGTTCCTTTTATCACAGTGGTTCTGAGGATGAATTATTATTATTCTCTGCCCTAGCCAGATTTGTGAAGAAGTTGGAGCAACTGGATGAAAATGGTGGATATTCTTTCAGTTATTAACTTAATAAAAAGCTTACTGAAAGAAGGAGATAAGAGCCTGGACTCAGATATTAAGGGAGTATTTTTCCCTGCAAATAAATAAATGAACAAATGCTAATACTTAATATGAAAAATAGCGTGAAGCCTTATTCCGAAATATGTTTAAAAGTAAACATGAAGTATTCATGGCAGAGATTTCTGAAATTTAGGGCTGGGGCTTTCGGGAGCTCACTAGTGTAGGCCTTCCCTAGCTCTGCATCAGGGAGCTGCAGGCCACGATGGATTATGAGATGATATTAGAGGAAGGCATGGTCTGGGAACTTGCAGGCGGCAGTGGGATGGACGTCACTTCTTGAAACATACGTTCAGGACCTGCTAAAAATAGTTTTGAAAATTAGTCTTATCGCCGGGCGCGGTGGCTCAAGCCTGTAATCCCAGCACTTTGGGAGGCCGAGACGGGTGGATCACGAGGTCAGGAGATCGAGACCATCCTGGCTAACACGGTGAAACCCCGTCTCCACTAAAAAAATACAAAAAAATTAGCCGGGCGAGATGGCGGGCGCCTGTAGTCCCAGCTACTCGGGAGGCTGAGGCAGGAGAATGGCGTAAACCCGGGAGGCGGAGCTTGCAGTGAGCCGAGATCGCACCACTGCACTCCAGCCTGGGTGACAGAGCGAGACTCCATCTCAAAAAAAAAAAAAAAAAAAAAAAAGAAAATTAGTCTTATCACAGTTATTAAAACTATCTTGCATGTGGATGAATACATAATTTGGATGAATGAAGTAGCACTAACAAGCACTAACAGTTTTGATGCTAAAGAGAATAACCTCTAAGGTCTCTTTGTAGCCTTTTTTTGGGTTTGTTTGTTTTTTTGAGTCTCGCTCTGTTGCCCAGATCGGAGTGCAGTGGCATGATCTTGGCTTCTCCATCTCTCGGGTTCAAGTGATTCTCCTGCCTCAGCCTCCTGAGTAGCTGAGATTACAGGTGCACGCAAGCACGCCTGCTAAATTTTTGTATTTTCACACAGGATTTCACCATGTTGGCCAGGCTGGCCTCCAACTCCTGACCTCAGGTGATCCACCTGCTTCGGCCTTCTAAAGTGCTGGGATTACAGGCGTGAACCACCACGCCCAGGCCCATTGACCCTTTTTTTGAGCCCCGTATGCTTTCATGTATGAGAGTTGAATGTGGGCAGAAGTGGGACCGATGCAAAAGGAAAATGACAGATTTTCTTCTGTCTCTAAGCTTATGTGTCTATTTTAAAAGCTTGAAGTAATCCAATACTCGATGTTTGCAATTGTGATTATGACAGCTAGATAGTATTGTAAATTTGAAAGACGCACCTTATCTAGCAGTGAATTTGACGATTTAATTTGGTTCATACCCTTTTTTTCCAGTTCTGTCCTCTTTAAAGTTAAGTACCTTACTAATTAACTCGTTGTTGAAGTTACTGTTTGACAAAATGACAAAATCATGTTTTCTTTTTATAGTGGGAAAACCTGAAACGTGGGAAGATGACCATAAAGTGGTCTTAGTTTAACTGCCTGTATGGATAAATTTATTTGATTATTCCACAATTTTCTGTATCTTTGAAGTAACACCCTCCCTCCCTCCTTTCTGTGTGTAGGATCAACCAATGGGAGGCTGGGAGATGATCAGAAAAATTGGAGACACATCAGTCAGTTACAAATATACCTCAAGATATGTGCTGAAGGCAGGCCAGACTGTTACAGTAAGTGAATCTAGTCATCATTTAATTTAACTTCATTGTGTTAACTAACAAAGTAACTAAAAAAGTTTTTTGGCTAAAAGAGAAACATTTTAGAAATGGCCATTAAAGCACTTTTTATATTATTAGGTCATTACAAGTGCTATAAAAGATTTTTAAAATTCTGTCTTGTTGAGAGTAGTGAAGAATTGACCTTTGAATTATTTTTATCTTGTCTATTCCAGTAGATATAAAAGCTATCTCTTGACTGATAGTTGCAGCCCAGTGTCATTCAGGAGACACTGCTTGGCATAAAGAACTGTTAAGAATTTAGCATTAACGTATGTCTATAACAGCAATCTCCAGCCTTGGGTGAGCTTCAAAATCATCTGGGTAGTATTTTGGTGTTCAGGCCCTACTTCACCCTTAGCTATCTTTGGGGTTGGGGTAGGAACGTAGGTTTTGAATAAAAGTCCTTAGATTATAGGCACCCTTGTAAATTATCACTAAGTGGCATTCTGAGTCTTGATTTCTAATTGGTGTGTTCTGAAATACTGCATCTTTAATAGTTACTGAAATGTTATTAGCTTACTTTTTAGAGAAGTATGTTTCATTGAGTAAATAAAAGATTCTTTTGCTTTTACTTCGTAGATAGATTTAGCTAATGATAAAATATGTTAACTTTGATATAGATTTCGAAGAAGTCACTCTTTTCATCCTAAAAGAATGTAGAGTTGACTGTCTCTTTCCTTTTATATATTCTTCTTTAAAAAATATTAAACCTGTGTTTTAAATGTGTTTAAAATTTTATGTTGATACATACCTTACTATTGACGATCAAAAGCTCAGACTTCTCTTTCAAAAGGTATATTCAGAGAGCATGATGCCACTTTGTGAAAATATCAGATGCTAATTTGGTAATAATGGGTAAAAATGGGATCAACTATCCTAACTACGATATTCTTTGATCTCTTTAGTAATCACTATAGTGAGAGAAAATTGCTCAGTCCTATTATATGTCTTACGGAAATTGTATACTGTGGTAAAAAGAATCTGACATTTTAATTCAGAGGATTCAGAATTGGGTGTGCTCTCTATCTCAAAAGTAATATGGAAGCCTTATGCCAATCATCTACTTTTTCTACTGGGTATACTACCTCAGGGACTAAATACATGGATTCTAGAGGTCTAGTGGAGAACTCAATTATCATATAAAATAATGTGATACTTTTTTTCTTCAGTTAACTGGCATTAAATGTGATAAGCAGCTCTTTGGAACATGGTAGTGCTAAGTGGTCTTTCTGTAAAATTGCAGAGGCAAAAGCAAAGATCAGTTTAAAACTCTAGAATAGAAATATGAGAACCACATGTGTAATTTTAAATTTTCTTATAGCCACATTATAATAAAGACATGAATTTTAGAACTATATTTTATTAAACCCAATATATCCGAAATATTGCTTTAACATGTAATCAGTCTAAAAAGTCAGATACTTTTACGTTTTTTTTAAAATTTAGCTAAGTCTTCAAAATCTTCTGTGTATTTTACCCTTACAACACATTAATTCCAGGCTAGCCACATTTTAAGTGCTAACAAGCCACATTTTGCTGCCGTATTAAATGACATGGCTATAGGACATATTAGTTTTAGGTTAAATTAGCCAGCAAGGATATTGACCTTTTATGATGATGATTATTAGCATAAACCAACTATGTGATTACATATATGCTAGTGAGAAATAATGCTTACAATTAGGAAAACACTAACATTCCACATCATCTAAATGTTGGACCAGATTCAGTTCTTTTTTTCAGTTTCATCCCAGTTAATATCTTGTGCCCCTTTCCATTTGTAATGCTGATGAAAGATCTGGATTCTTCAGGTGAACATCTAAGAAGTAAGGGCTCTCTCCTAATCAGTAATTCATAGATTTTTCTCCTGTTACCACCCCCCTCCTCACCCTTTCTTTTTTTTTGATAGAGACAGGGTTTCACCATGTTGCCCAGGCTGGTTTTAAACTCCTTTGTTCTAGTGATCTGCCTGCCTCAGCCTCCCAAAGTGCTGGGATTACAGGCTGGAGCCACTACACCCGGCCCCCATTGAAGTATACTTGTCTTTGCCATCTTCAGCTTTCCTTTTGCAGTCAAAGTCTTTTATGTTATATAAAAATGTATGAATTACAAACTTTTCTGTTTCTATTTGTTTTTAAATGATCTTTCTAAAAGATCAGGGCCAGTAGTATCCCTGTAGCTAGAGGCATTGAGCTTCCTAGAGGTGTAGTGGTTTGTCCGTAATTCAAACCTAGGCTTTCTGACTGCCAGGTGTTCTTTACTGTATCCATTCTTTTTTGCCAGTAGATATATAGAAAGAATTTTCATGCTCACGAGAAGGAGAATGTAATTTCTTTGTTTGGCCTATTTCAACAGCAATTATATTTTCCTTTGAACAGCGAGTGATTTATCCATTTCCAGCATTCTTTTTGGAGTGCAGTCTCAGATACTCTAGGGTATTGTGACACTGTCTCTGTTTGGAGATGTACCAGTTTCCATAAGATTATTCTAGATAGGCTGTTTGCTGCAGAAGGTCTCTATTTCTTGCTGTAGGCAGCCAGAGAACATTATTAGAAGGAGTCACAGAAGGCTGTCTAACATGGAAGGATGGCCCATAAAACCCATAGAGTAATAGAATGCTGAGGCTGCCAGTCACTGAGTTAGCCAGCCACTGAGTGTGGGTTATCACTTGCTCTTTTCAATAATTCCACCTGTTACAGGTGCCATTTCTGCCGTGTTTTACGGATGACTAAAGGAAGGTAACTTGCTCAGGGTCAGCTGGTGTGTAAAGGAACTAGGATGTGAATGTAGGCAGTTTTACTTCAGGGCCTTATGTATCATCCTCTTATCAGATGGGGAAGCTGAGGCCTGAGAAGCTCTGTGAGTTCTGGCCACATAGCTATGTATAGCACTCTGTAGCTGGGGCATAGTTCTCAGACTTTTAGAATCAAGTGTTTGAGTCTCGTCGCATTGCTGTCATTGGCATGTGGGAGAGCTGGGTTCTGGGTGTACTGATATCCTTTGTTTTTTACAGATTTGGGCTGCAAACGCTGGTGTCACAGCCAGCCCCCCAACTGACCTCATCTGGAAGAACCAGAACTCGTGGGGCACTGGCGAAGATGTGAAGGTTATACTGAAAAATTCTCAGGGAGAGGTATGACCAGTTTATCAGGACCACCACAATGTTAATTTCACTTGAAAGTTCACTGTGCAAGTATAATTAAGATCAGATTGAAACGTGCAGTAACTGATTGCATAAACAGACCAAAGCTGCTAAGTAAATTGAACTGAAGCTGTGTTTAAATTTTAGGAATAAATAGGAGTGTATTATAGAGTACGGATTATTAGCACAAGCTCCAGAATAGATTGTCTGTGTCCAGTTTCTGTTTTCACTGCACATTAGCTTTCTGACTTTGGGCAAGTTACTTCACCTCTCTTAGATTTCTCATTTGAAAGTGGATATTAATGACACAATATCAGTGAGCTAATAATAAGAATGAGACAGTACTTGGGAAATGCTTGGAATAGTGTCTGGCATAGTACATTTATCTAGTAAATGCTTACATTATCAACCTTGTTACTAGCTCTCAGAATGTTCATGAAACTGTGAGTTTGAAGACTGTGGAACGTACATCTGCTTGGAGTGTGTGTTTTCAGTGTGTCAGTCTTAGAATCCTTGTCAAAGTACCTTACCTTCCCCACTGCCATGTAAAGACACTGCATATACCCCTACCAGTAGTAGTCTAAAGCAGCTAAAGTGTGCTTTGAAGCCAGTAAAACATGGCTTCCTCCTTGTCTTTCCCTAGCGAATCACCTTATCCAGGTGCTGTACAGAGCGTCACTGAGCCTCTGTTTGGAATTTGTTGCGATTGCCATAAACAAGTTAATGGAGCTTGTGTTGTGAGTTCAGGATGGTTTGTACTTCTCATTTTCCTTTTAGTTGTAATACTGCTTTTTCATCTTGCCTACCATGAGAGCTGTAAGTTGCCTTGCAAGGGAGCCATTGGTCATAACCTTGTTCTGACATGCTTACTGGTTCTGACCTTTTCACCCAGTTTCCAGGCTGGGAGGCTCTGCTGTTTTGTACCTTACAACCTGACTGGGTATGCATTTCAGTCTGAGTGGTGCTGAAAGGAGATATGTAGTGGGAATGTTAGGCTGGCAAACCTGGTAGGGAAGCTAACCATATTTACAAGTGCAGGGTTATTCATTTATTTGGAAAATCCTGAGTATCTGCTATATGCCAGCCACTTCGTGTTAGGAATAAGCAGGAAAAAAGCCATACGTGGTTTCTGGCATCATGGAGCCCCTATTCTAAAGAGAGTAAGGCAGCCAGGGAATAAGATAAAGTGACTTTCTGATAAATGTAACAAAGATAAACTGTGGTATCAGGCCTGGTACGGTGGCTCATGCCTGTAGTCCCAGCACTTTGGGAGGCCGAAGGTGGGTGGATCACCTGAGGTCAGGAGTTAGAGACCAACCTGGCCAACTTGGTGAAACCCCGTCTCTACTAAAAACACAAGAATTAGCCGGGCATGGTGGAGCCTGCCTATAGTCCAGGCTACTCAGGAGGCTGAGGCAGGAGAATTGCTTAAACCCAGGAGGCTCAGGTTGTGACGAGCTGAGATTACGCCACTGCACTCCAGCCTGGGCGACAGAGCAAGACTGTCTCAAATAAATAAAGTAAATTACAGGACTTGCTGAATAAAGTTCGTCAGAAGAGGGTCCAGAATTGAGCCCTAGAAAATATTGACATTAGGAATAAGAGCAAAGGAGGTAGTAGATGAAGCCAGTGAAGTCAGAGGAAAATGGTGTGTGATGTCAGGAAAACCAAGGGAGGAAAGTGCGAAAGATGGAGTGGTCAGTGGGTCAAATCACAGCGTCCCCGTAGGGGTTTCTTGTCTGCTCCCGGAGTGCACAGGCGGGCCTCTAACCTGCGCGGTGCTCATCACCTTGTTCTCGCTCACTGGAGGAGGCACACTGAGGGCAAGGGCCTGTTCTGCTACACCCTGGCATCATGCCTGGCACATAACAGGAATTCAGGAAGCATTTACTGGATGCAGTTTTTAAAACAATTCAGACTTGGACCATGACTTACGTTCCGAGAAATAAAGCAATAGCAGCATTCATTATAGGAGTCTGAGGTGCCTGCATAAAAAGTTCTGTTCATGGCTATCTTCCTGTCCATCCCTTACTGTAAACATGTCTCTTGTGAAACATTGTTAAGAGTAGTGATTTGCTCAGATAAGACTGAAAAACACTGTTATAAGGGGTACATGGCCGATTAAATGAACTTTCGTGACCCGTGGAATCTAGTCATTCTTTCTTTCTTTCTTTCTTTTTTTTTTTCTGTGTGAAAATGTGTTCCAAGTTAGAGACAATGTTATAGGAGGGTATTTGGAATGGAGCAGTAGGATTAAATGCCCCCCAAAAATAGATACAGTGACATGAACCAAGTAGCAGATACTGTGACATGAGATGCATCTTCAGACAGTATTGCTAGCATTACTGATGACATATTAGTAAAGCTAACTGAAGCTTAGCTCCACTTCATAACTCAAGCATTGAATATTAGATTATTTGATTGGTTGCTTGGTCCATTCTTTTTTTTTTTTTTGAGAAGGAGTCTCACTCTGTTGCCCAGGCTGGAGTGCGCTGGCGCAATATCGACTCACTGCGACCTCCGCCTCCCAGATTCGAGTGATTCTCCTGCCTCAGCCTCCTGAGTAGCTGGGACTACAGGCATGCACCACCACGCCTGGCTAATTTTTGTATTTTTAGTAGAGACGGGGTTTCACCATCTTGGTCAGGACGGTCTCAATCTCTTGACTTTGTGATCCACCTGCCTTGGCCTCCCAAATGCTGGGATTACAGGCGTGAGCCACTGTGCCTGGCCAAGGTTGGTCCATTCTTTTAACAAACTTCTCCCTTTGGCTTGCAAGGCTCTGTTTTAAGTGAGTTCTGTCAGAATTGAGGAGAGAAAGTATTATGAATACAGGTCTTATTTCATTAGACATTATTCATTTAATTCAGTAAGACCATATTTGTCAGTAGGGACCAGACCACATTAGCAACAATCTATGAACAATCCCTGCCATAAAGACTAGTTTGCAGTAAGATTGTTGGTAACTGGCTTAGTCAGTTTTGTTTTTTATGTATTTTTTCCTCTTGCTGGGGCATTGGAAATATCAGAAAACCCAATTAAACTGGCTTAGAAATAATGGGAATTTTGGGGGTTCACATAATAAAAAATTTAAGTAGTGGACCTGATCCAGTGGCTCACAGCGTGTGCCCGGGGATCTCTCTGTTCTCTCTCTTCTGGTTGCCTGCCCTGGGGACGCAGGATAGCCGCCGGCTGCTCCCAGAGGCACGTCTTTTCTATTTGCTTTTTGTGGGAAGGTGCTCTTTCAAAAAAATGGTCTTTATGGTGGAGTTTACAGATTGTTGCTAATGTGGTCCAGTACTACTGACAGATAAACATGGTCTTACCCAATTAAATGAATCCATACCAAAAGTGACTGTCCAATGAAGTAAGACCTGTATTCAGACCACTTTCTCTCCTGGTTCCTGACAGAACTCTCTCAGAACAGCCTAGCAAGCAGAAGGCAGTAGAAGTTTGTTAAAAGAATGGGCAATCCAGCCCAGCAAATAATCTAATATTGAGTGTTTGGGTTATGGAGGGAAGCTAAACTGCATCCCCTGTGAGGCACCCATCCTGGGCCTCACTCACACTGGACTAGGGTGGGTCATGTGCCCGCCTCTAAACCAGTTTCTGGAGTTGGGAGGGTGGAATTAGAGCTGAAGCCTTCTTCCTCCCCTCTACAGCCACATCGCACTGGGCTGCTTGTAACACACGTGTGCTCCATGGGGGGTGTGCACCCAGGTAAACCAAGGGGTTCTTATCCAGGAGGGAAGGGGCACTGGGTGGTTAAAAACAGCAAATGTCACCTTGGCAAAAAAAAGAAAAGATGTTTTTTATGAGAGAAATAAAAAATTAAGCAGTCCTTCCAAACTTTCCAGAATATAGATATGATGGAAACTTTTGTATATGCAAATGATTGCTTCTATATGTAGGGATATAATATATAAAATATAAAAATCATCTTTCATCCACATAAGATCGCCCTGATTTGTAGCATTTGCTGATTTCTGTGGTGTAAATCCTCCTACCGTGGCTGATGGCAGGCTTCCAGCATTATATGACTGAGCACAGAGCTGTGCAGGGATGAGTAGCATCAGCAGGTGCAGCCGGCTCCGGGCACCACTGCACAGATCAGTGCACCTTCAGGTGCCCAAGGCTCTGAGCAGAGGCAGACCAATGCTACATTTTATAGAGAGAGTAAAGCCTGTCATGTAAGACCATTTATGTGGACTTTTCAGGACACGTGGGGTAAACACAGTTATTTAGTAGCATCTTGACTAATAACAATTTCCTTGGTCTAAACCTCCCAATAGCTTTTTGGTTCTAAATTATTATTATTTTTCCACCTAGATTCTTAGACATTAGCTCACGCATTTTTTATACAGGCTTTCTGTATTAGATTAGTTGGTTTTTGCATGTTTTCAAATGAAAAGTGCTTAACAGCAGAGTTACACTTAAAGTAGTTATGTTAAGGTAATTCATAATAATGAAGATGGACAAATTGCTGTTTTTTGAGCTTCTCACTGAGGCTAATAGTCTTAAGTTACATCATGAGCCTTAAGAGCCAGTGTTTGCATATGGGATGTATACCACGAGCTTTTAGAAGCTGGAATGTGGTAATTTTGTTATAGAAGATTTTATTTGACTCATTCCTCATTTTAAGATGAGTTGAGAAAAGCTGGGTACTCTCAAAGTTTTTTAATAATTTATTTTCTGTTTTATATGCTGCTATCTCCTAGTTGATATCTTGAATGGTGGTTGATATAGGGAATCACATTTTTTTTTTTATTACTAATTTGTTTAAAACACTGATATTTTTGAAATGGCTATTTCTGTTTGTAAAGATAGACCAGTTTCACAGAATTGAACTTACTAGCTAATTGAGAGACTCAGAATGGTCCATCTTCCTTGGTCCTCCAAGAGTAATAAAAAATCCACAAAATACTACTCTGCCACCTTACTTTATTTACAAAACACATTCTTGGGCATATTTCAAATGGAAGTCTCATTTCTGTGACACTGGGTTTTGGTTTTCTTTCTCTGCCATTGTAAACTAGCTGGTCTGTGTTAGATAAGCTTTTACTGAAGTAATATTTTGTCTTCCCCTGTAGCATTCTCTTTCTTGAGTGACCTTAGGACAGGGTACAGAATGAAATTATATGCTCTGCAGCACTCATGAGGACACATTCATTTACTTGCTGCCAGATCATCAGGTTAGCCTTGTACTTAAGCAAAAACGCTGCTGCATTTGTGCCAGGTCAGCATTTTCCACAGGAAAGTAATCTGTATTTGACCTTTTTAGTAGAAAATGGAAATAGTTACTTTCTGCCGTACCTTTAGTGAATGACAGGAGACCTATTTCTGCACAGAATACATTGGAACCTCACTGGTCCGTTATTGGTAAATAGGGAACAGTGTTCATCTGTCGTGATTTTGCTTCATTCAAGAGGTATCAGTTGCTGAAAGGAATGAAAGGAGCTTGTCCTTTCTTCTCACTCATCAGGTGGTCCTGTTGCTGATGGCCCCTGAGATCACAGTTGGCTTCCAGCTTCTCTTAGTTGACATCCTGAATGGTGGTTGATCTAAGGAATCACGTTTCTTTTTATTACTAATTTGGTTAAAACACTAATATTTGTGAAATGGCTATTTCTGTTTGTAAAGATAGACCAGTGTCACAGAATTGAAGTTATTGGCTAATTGAGAGACTCAGAATGGTCCATCTTCCTTGGTTAGCATTTATTTAGCACCTTCTCTTTGCCAGGATCTAAAATCTTTAAGCTGAATTAATGTTGAGTTGTATAAAGAATTTAGTATGTCAAATAATTTGTAGAATTCTTAGTAACAGAATAGGATACAAAGCAGTGGAAACTTCTCAGCAGGTATTTCAAATTGGATGGCGCTTCTTCCCCTGTAGGAAATATGGAAGGTATAAGAACTGCTACTAGTTATGCAGAAATTTCAGTTCAGTAACCAAAAGTTACTGATATACTGCTCCCCCGACCCCACCCCTTTAAAAATAATAAACAGGGGCCGAGTGTGGAGGCTCATGCCTGTAATCCCAGCACTTTTGGGAGGCTGAGGTGGGTGGATCACTTGAGGCCAGGAGTTCAAGACCAGCCTGGCCAACGTGGCAAAACCCCATCTCTACTAAAAATACGTAAAAATTAGCTGCACGTGGTGGTGGATGCCTGTAATCTTAGCCACTGGGGTGGCTGAGGCATGAGAATCACTTGAACCTGGGAAGTGAAGGTTTCAGTGAGCCGAGGTCATGCCATTGTACTCCAGCCTGGGTGACAGAGTGACTCTGTCTCCAAAAAAAGGGATGAATAATAGTAATAATAATAAACAGAAATGCTGTCTCTTTTTGTTTTCTTTTTTGAGACAGTCTTGCTGCAATGCCCAGACTGGAGTGCAGTGGCGCGATCTCAGCTCACTGCAATCTCTGCCTCCTGGATTCAAGCCATTCTTCTGCCTCAGCCTCCTGAGTAGCTGGGATTACAGGCATGTGCCATCATGCCCGGTTAATTTTTATATTTTTACTAGAGACAGGGTTTCACCATGTTGGCCAGGCTGGTCTGAAACTCCTGACCTCGGGTGATCTGCCCGCCTTGGCCTCCCAAAGTGCTGGGATTACAGGTATGAGCCACTGCGCCTGGCAAGAAATGCTGTCTCTTTTTTTTTTTTTTTTTTTTTTTTTTTTAGGCGGAGTCTCGCTTTGTCGCCCGGACTGGAGTGCAGTGGCCAGATCTCAGCTCACTGCAAGCTCCACCTCCCGGGTTTACGCCATTCTCCTGCCTCAGCCTCCCAAGTAGCTGGGACTACAGGCGCCCGCCACCTCGCCCGGCTAGTTTTTGTATTTTTAGTAGAGACGGGGTTTCACCGTGTTAGCCAGGATGGTCTCGATCTCCTGACCTCGTGATCCGCCCGTCTCGGCCTCCCAAAGTGCTGGGATTACAGGCTTGAGCCACCGCGCCCGGCCGAAATGCTGTCTCTTAAGCAAAGGTCCCTCTCCCCGCATGTGGTGATTCTAAGTGTGTTTTTTAACTTAAAATTAAACTACTATTGTTTTTAGGAGGTTGCTCAAAGAAGTACAGTCTTTAAAACAACCATACCTGAAGAAGAGGAGGAGGAGGAAGAAGCAGCTGGAGTGGTTGTTGAGGAAGAACTTTTCCACCAGCAGGTATTACTTTATTTATTTAATATATTTATTTTAAATTTTATTAACAGAATTACATGAAGACCAAGAGTGTGGTTGGGTTTTTCCCCTATCAGTTGATGAACCAGAGCAGTTATCTACCAAGTGGGGTTTGTATTCCCCAAAGGGATATTTAAGGTGATACTTTAGGGTACTGGAAGAATATGTTGACACTTTTATTTTTATTTTTTCTCATACTACCAAATTTCAGTTTTGTCTTTTGTTTTGTAATGTGCATTATGTGTTATAGTAAAACATGTCTATGGATTGGATGTTTTGCCCCCAAACTTGTTTACTCTGTGGGGTTCTATGATTAAAAAGTTCAGATCACTAATTTAGAGCAAGCATCTGCATATAAACTTTAAAAAAAGTAATATTCAACTTCAGTGTAAAACACAATTCTTGCTCTATTAAGTTCCTAATCATTATCTAATTGCAAGATAGATTTTAGCTGATGGTTGGGCTTTTGAGAGCCCTTGAAATAAAGAAACTCCAAACTTGGGTTTAATTATAATTAAATTGGAATTATTAATAACTAATGAGCCTTCAGTTTATATTCTCAAGCTGTTTGAGTCTGATCATTAATCAAAATGTCTACCCTTATCCTGATAAGACTTTGTCTCCATGGCTCCAGATTTTTAGTCTTAAGTCTGCTTTGCTTCATTAGCCTTACTCCTGCTCTAAATAAACACTGTCTCATGCATTTAATCCCCAGGGCTGAGAACCACTTGAGGTGGGTTGCATGAAGTAGCATGAATTTTTTTTTTTTTTTTTTTGAGACGGAGTCTCGCTCTGTCACCCAAGCTGGAGTGCAGTGGCCGGATCTCAGCTCACTGCAAGCTGTGCCTCCCGGGTTTACGCCATTCTCCTGCCTCAGCCTCCGGAGTAGCTGGAACTACAGGCGCCGCCACCTCGCCCGGCTAGTTTTTTGTATTTTTTAGTAGAGACCGGGTTTCACCGTGTTAGCCAGGATGGTCTCGATCTCCTGACCTCGTGATCCGCCCGTCTCGGCCTCCCAAAGTGCTGGGATTACAGGCTTGAGCCACTGCGCCCGGCAGTAGCATGAATTTTTTACGTAGATACCTTCTCATACGTTTAGGAGGAATATTTTAAAACATATGCATTGCACTTAGCTTACAAGAAACAAGCACAAGTTCCATTTTCTGTGCTTAAATAGGAAACATCATAATTACTAGAAGTAAAATAATTATGTAAGAGAGAACTCACAGCGCCAGACAAGTGGCTCAGCATGAGTTATAGCATGTCAGATGCTAGAGGAGGTGCTCCAGGCCAGCAGAGTAGTTGAGAAGAACTCTGGGAGGTGATGCTCGTCCACTGATTTGAAGGATGGGTAATTATTTGAGTATTGGAGAGAAGGCAGATGATGGTGTTGTGAGGATGTTGGAATTATCTGTCGCTTCACTAACAGACCACTCTAAAGCTTAGTGGCTTAAAACAGTTGATTTCTTACTTCCCATAATTCTGTGGTTTGACTGGGCTCAGCTGGGCAGTGTTTCTGTTCCACATGCTGCGCACTGAACTCAATCAAGCAGGGTACGTTCAGCTCAGAGGCTGACCTGGGCTGGAATATCTTTTAGGTCTCTTTCTGTGTGGATTTCTACGATTTAAGAGTTCAGCCAAAGCTTCTTTACAGCATGGCAGTTGTCTAACAGAGTAAGTGGAGAGTACCAGCTTTCTTTTTTTTTTTGAGACAGAGTCTTGCTCTGTTGCCAGGCTGGAGTGCAGTGGCACAATCTCAGCTCACTGCAACCTCCGCCTCCCAGGTTCTAGAGATACCCCTGCCTCAGTCTCCCAAGTTGCTGGGATTACAAGCATGTGCCACCACGCCTGGCTAATTTTTTATATTTTAGTAGCGACGGGGTTTCACCATGTTGGCCATGACAGTCTCGATCTCAAGAGAGTACTGGGTTTCTTAAAGGTTGGGCCCTCTGTCCCTTCTACAACATTTTCTTAGTCAAAGTTACAAGGCCAGTCCAGATTCAAAGTGGGGGTAAATAGTCTCCCCCTGTTGGTGGGAGGAATGGCAAAGAATTCATGGTGATCTTTTTTTTTTTTTTTTTTTTTTTGAGACGGAGTCTCGCTCTGTGGCCCAGGCTGGAGTGCAGTGGCCGGATCTCGGCTCACTGCAAGCTCCGCCTCCCGGGTTTACGCCATTCTCTCGCCTCAGCCTCCCGAGTAGCTGGGACTACAGGCGCCCGCCATCTCGCCCGGCTAATTTTTTGTATTTTTTTAGTAGAGACGGGGTTTCACCGTGTTAGCCAGGATGGTCTCGATCTCCTGACCTCGTGATCCGCCCGTCTCGGCCTCCCAAAGTGCTGGGATTACAGGCTTGAGCCACCGCGCCCGGCCTCATGGTGATCTTTAACTCACTACAGAGGATGTGTAAAGACTTAACGCGGCCGGGTGGTGGCTCAATGCCTGTAATCCCAGCACTTTGGGAGGCCGAGGCGGGCGGATCACGAGGTCAGGAGATTGAGACTACGGCGAAACCCCGTCTCTACTAAAAATACAAAAAGTTAACCGGGCACGGTGGCGGGCGCCTGTAGTCCCAGCTACTCCGGAGGCTGAGGCAGGAGAATGGCATGAACCTGGGAGGCGGAGCTTGCAGTGAGCCGAGATCGCGCCACTGCACTCCAGCCTGGGCTACAGAGCAAGACTCTACCTCAAAAAAAAAAAAAAAAAAAGACTTAATGCACCAAGTGTATCCGTTCATTCAGTTATTTTGTAGGGTTTTGTGAGAGATAAATGAAGTTGAAAGATTGGGATTAAACTGGCATAGTCTGGAATGCTTAGGGATGTAGCTTCTGTACCATTTGGAATAAAGGAGAAATGAAGACTGCATTTTAAAATACCACTGGCCAAGCTGAATCAGAGGGACTAACTACGGAGGGGAGATTTCAGAGGCACTGAGGGAATACACAATGGAGATTTATCAAGGCTTAGTGACTAAACTTGAGGGTGAGAGAAGAAAAAAAATAAAGATATATGAGGTTTTTAGTTTGTGTGATCACAGAAAATAATGATATCAAGGTTCATAAGAGGGAAGATGGAAGGGCAGAACAGGTGTTTGAACTTCATATTTGAGAATGAATCCAATCGCGTTTTGAATTGATTAGAAGTATTTTGGTGACCTTCGAAAAACTAGTTTTAGTTCAATCAGTGGTGAGTCACAAGTCATATTGTGAGGTTGTACGAAATTAATGAGTGATAAAGAAATGGATAGAGGCGCCACGTTGACTTCACCTTGGAGAACAAATCCACTGCAGATGGCTTGGGGTGTGTAAGTTCAGGATCAAGCAAGCCATAGTCTGCGATGTGAGATCCACTGATCTCCTGTTTCTTAAGTTATCAAAGGAAGTTATTGAACAGTGGTTTTCAAATTGAACTGCATATTAGAATTACTTTAAAATTATATATAGATAGCTACCCTTTCCCAGTAAAATGAGAAATTCTCATTTGATTGATCAAGGGACCTAGATCAGAATTTTTTGTTAAACTCCTCAGGATCTGAATGTGTAGCCAGAATTGACAATTACTGTTCTGGAATTTGTTGGGGGGTGGGCGGTGGGTGTTCTAGAAAGAAGTCCAAAAAGAAGATTAGAGGCCAGACACAGTGGCTCCTGCCTGTAATCCCAGCACTTTGGGAGGCCAAGGGCAGGTGGATCACTTGAGGCCAGGAGTTCAAGACCAATTTGGCTAACATGGTGAAACCTCGCCTCTACTAAAATTATAAAAATTAGCTGGGTGTGGTGGTGATGCACACCTGTAGTCCCAGCTGCTCAGGAGGCTGAGGCAGGAGAATCGCTTGAACCCAGGATGTGGAGGTTGCAATGAGCCAAGATCGCACCACTGCACTCCAGCCTGGGTAACAGAGTGAGACTGTGTCTCAAACAAACAAACAAACAAAAAGAAAAAAAAGGTTAGAAAAGATGAGAGATGATAAAGGGCCCTTATTTGGTTTTGTAGCATCCCTGCAGTTAAAAGTTTTTGTCTTATTTTAAAATACTGTCATCTGTTTCTTTAGTATTTATTTTTCCTTCTGTTTTCCTCATCAGGGAACCCCAAGAGCATCCAATAGAAGCTGTGCAATTATGTAAAATGCTCATCAACTGTCTTCCTCAAACTAAAGAAGTATGGTAATCCTTACCTGTATACAGTGCAGAGCCTTCTCAGAAGCACAGAATATTTTTATATTTCCTTTATGTGAATTTTTAAGCTGCAAATCTGATGGCCTTAATTTCCTTTTTGACACTGAAAGTTTTGTAAAAGAAATCATGTCCGTACAGTTTGTTGCAAGATGTGAATTATTGACACTGAACTTAATAACTGTGTACTGTTTGGAAGGGGTTCCTCACATTTTTTGACTTTTTTTGTACGTGTGTTTTTTCTTTTTTTTTTTAAGTTCTGATGAGGAGGGGAGGGTGAATAAACCACTGTGAGTCTCAGTGTAATTTGAAGATTGCTCCATCTAGACCAGCAATCTGCTCTTCATTATTCTCTGCTATATATAAAACGGTGCTGTGAGGGAGGGGGACGCATTTTTCAATATACTGAACTTTTGTACCGAATCTTTTTGTAATAAGCAATCAAGGTTACAATTTTTTTTTTAAATAGGAATTTTGTAAGAAGGCAATATTAACCTAAGCACTCTGGATGATGGATTCCGCAAAACTTGGTTTTATGGTTACTTCTTCTCTTAGATTCTTAATTCATGAGGGGGGTGGGGGAGGGAGGTGGACGGAGGGAGGGGTTTCTCTATTAAAATGCATCCACTGTGTTTTTTAAGATAGTGTAACTTGCTTAAATTTCTTATGTGACATTAACAAATAAAAAAAGCTCTTTTAATATTGATGTACTGTCCTTTTTAACCCTTTAAAAACAGATTTTGAGGGGAGAAAAGTATTGTTTCAGTTTTGCTTTTGATAAAAATATAATTTGACTTGTTTAAACTGGATTTTTCTTTAAGTCTTTGCCCGTTGAGGAAGATAAGCTATTTTGGGGGTCTTTCTGTATTTAATTGTCAGTAACAACAATAATAAAAGCAGTAATCATAACTAATGTTTTTGAGTCAGATATCATGCTCAATGCTTTATTACATTTTTTTAGCTTATTAACAATAAGGCCTTTTAAAATTTCTTCAGGAAAACCAAATAGGGACAGTAGAAAATATTGAGGAAGACATTCCTTGTTTTTTTTTTTTTAAAGACAGAGTCTCACTCTGTTGCCCAGACTGTAGTGCAGTGGCATGGTCTTAGCTCACTGCAGCCTTGGCCTCTCCTGGGCTCTGCCTCCCAAGTAGCTGGGACTATAGGCACACACCACCACGTCCAGGTAATGTTTTTGTAGTCTTAGAGAGCATTTTGTTATGGTTTTCCATGCTGGACATTCCTAGTAAAAGAAAAAATGGGGAGAATATTTTAGAATATAATTCTGTCTTTTAAAATAGGAAGGGCAGAGAAATTGATTAAAAACCACCTTTTCGAGGAATAACATGAATGCTATGAAATACAAGTGTGCTGTGTGTGCAGTAGCTTTATTATGTATGGTGCTCATTGTAGTGTCATTTTGTGTGGATTTGGGGAGGTTTTGTTTTGATTGCTTTAGTTAAGTGAATTCATCTTACAGGAAGTGCAGATACTTGAACCCTTCCTAGAATGGGCAGATTATATTTCAGAAGCTAACCCTAGTCAGTGTTTGTTTTTCTCTTAAAATATTCCTGCAGTAAGCTGCACAAAGACGACCAGCTTTCACTTGAAAATAACTCACAAAGCCCCAGAATTACTGTGCTGCACAGATTTACTGCATACTTTGGTGCCGTCACAGACACAAGATAAATGCTGGGTTAGAAATTCTGTCTGGTAAAGCAGATAAAATGATAACTTCTCAACGCAGATTTATCTTCAGAGTGAGAATGGGAATACAGTACACAGCCAAACTCAGCTGTGAAACATTTTGCCACAAGATGGGGTTCTTGTCATCAAAATACATTCTAGGTGCTTTTATTGCTGGATAAATGAGGTTATAAAAGCCAACACTTTAATTAATTTGGGCATTAAGAAAAATTGGCAGTTGTAACATAGTAGAATAGTGTGTATGCTTCAGAAATTGAGAGTACAATTGCAGGGCTCAACATAGTTTAGTGCTCCTGGATGTGTGGCAGTAGTAAGTAGATTCCTGAGTCTGTTTAGACTGACAAACTTTGGACTAAATTGAGGTTTTCTGAAATTGAGCTGCACCTAAGCCCATTCCCGCAGAACATGAGCGAGCCAGAGGGCACGCTGCCATTCCGTATATTAAAATCAGCATCTCTGCATGAAATTGACGTTAGGCATGCAGCATATATACACATTTTTGGATTATTTAACTATTTGATAACAGGCATGATTCACATTTTCCCCTTGTTTTGTCCTCAGTGTTTTTCACCACTGTTGAGGTATGGATTTATTTTATTTTATTTATTTATTTGTTTTTTTCTTTTGAGACAGAGTCTCGCTCTTGTTGCCCAGGCTGGAGTGCAACGGCGCAATCTTGGCTGACCGCAACCTCCGTCTCCCGGGTTCAAGCGATTCTCCTGCCTCAGCCTCCTGAGTAGCTGGGATTATAGGCGCCCACTGCCACGCCTAGATACGAATTTATTTTTATTCCCTTTGTTCAGGTCTCGTCTCTGTGTTCTTCGTTAAGAAAATTTTGGATGTTCTTATTTTGTTGAGTATTATTTCATCCCCACTGTCTATTCTTTTCTTCTGGGGTTTCTTTTATACCTATGTTGAACCTGTCCTGTTTCATATATTTTAGGTTTCTCCATGCTATATTCTCAGTTAACTCCTTTGTATTTATCTCACTGATTCTGTTCTCAGCCCTGTCTCCTCTGTTTATTTCAGTCATTGAGCTTTTTAGACTTTATTTTTGTTTCCGAAGTTGTCTGATTCTTTCTCAAATTTATCTTTTTCATACTTTTTTATTATAGTTTTTATATTATTTTATGAATCATTTTAACCATATTTATTTTATAGTTTCAGTTCTATTTTCCTGAGTTTTGGGGAATGCCAGTTTTTCTGTTAGCTGTGTCCGTTGACTCTCCCAATGATAGTTGGCTTCCTCATGGAATTTTTAGGGTTGTGAACACATCTCTAGCAAGGGCTGTTTTGTGAGTGATCTGTGTCCCAGGGTTTTGATGGTATTGCTGCAGAGGAATTTGGGAGTTTCCTGTGCCAGAGTCCCAGGACCATTTTTGGGTCACTTTCGCACCTCATGGTAATACAAATCTACTGTGACACTGACATGCATGGTTCTTCTGTTCTTCTCGTAGCTTCCTCACCCTGCCGAAAAGCGCCGCGCCCCTAGCCCGCCGGCAGTTTGTCTTTGCTCTAGGCAGACAGGCAGTATTCTGGTAGTGTGGGGCTGCAGGGAGCAATGTAAGGTTCTGTGCTTTGTTCAACAATCTCACTTCTGGGTTTCTAGGTTCACTCCCTTGCAAGGACCCAAAGCCGTTTCCTATTCCCAACTACCAGCCCTTAAGGCTTATATTCCAGATTTTGAGTTCTTTGTGGCACCTGGACATTTCTTGTTCTTTCTTTAAAGCTTGGCTCTATTAAAACAAAAATTTCGTTCCATTTTCTCAATCTTGTCATGGGAGGAGGGGTTGTCCATGTCATTTTAATCTGCTATCATACATGAGTGTGTCTGTGTCTGTGTATATTTTTAAGAGATAGGATTATTCTAAATCATATTCCTCCTGAGTTTCAATCTTACCCAGCATCCTTTTCATCATATCCTAAATTACAAAGACATTTATTTGGATGCCCCTTCTTGCCAAAACACATGATAAAATGAGAGAAATTGAACAGACTCTTTAAATAATCCATACCTTCTGGATCATTGGCTTCTAAACAAAATGCAGATTGTTTCTTTTTAATTCCATTGCATGAAGTAACAACATGGAATCTTAGGAGGTGCCGCCAGAGGGGAATGTTTCTTGGGGCTCAGACTTTTGAGTCCCTGAAGCAAGGTTGTTGGATCTGCGGTGTTTATACAGGAAAACCCAGAATTCTGAAGTTGGGACTGACTGTCCTTCCCTGTCTACCAAATTAGGGGGAAAAAAAATTCCATGGAAAAAAAGGTACTGAAGGAGGTAGTTTTTAGAATTTCGTGTTTCTTCTATTTGGCTGCCTTACTGGAGGGGACATTCAGAGCTAGATTGATGAAAATGAGGAAAATACGTGGCAAAATACATGCAAAACTCACAGAAGTCATATTTCAAGTTCTCAGGGAGAGAGCTTCACATTAACAGTATTGAATGGGAAGAGGAATTAACAGGGAACAGTGGATGCTGCTTTGCTGTCCTGGAGGGTCAGAGTGAGGACAGAGAACAATCTTAGAGGCAGATCGGTAACCAGTTTGCCCTGGAGCCATGCAGCGGATCTACACTCTGGGTCCCATGTAGAATCCCCTCACTGCCTACCTCCTACCCCTCACTTCCACAATAATGCATTTTCTTTTACTTTTAACAGCACGTAAATCCTGTGCTCTCCTGACATTTCTCCAGAGAAAAAATACACCTCTCAATTTAGGGAGACAGCCTGCTCAGTAGCTTAATTACTTAATAACAATAAAACACATATTCACCCAGATTTATGATGTGAGTGCTTCCTCCACCAATCTGAATTGGAATTCTCAGTTTAAATGCCAGCCAAGTTTGCTTTTAGAGAAATGCCGCTTCTGTTCCATTTTGGGTTTTTAAATACTTACTTTGGCTGTGTATTACTCCAAATGAGCTGCAGTCTGTGAAACCGGAAGATTTCTCTGCATTTATATGTCATTTTCTTAAATACTAGTGTTGATTTTTTTTTTTTTTTGATGAAAAATAAATTCCCACTTGCCTTTTAAGACTTATCTTGTGACCCACTTGGCTTCCAGCTGGTGGCCCTAATCCTCCCACTGCAGCATCTGCTGGTTTTCTGCATGGATCTGTCTTTGGGGGCAGACCTCACTGTGTCACTGTGATAGGGTGGAGGTCCCTCTGCTAGTGCGAAGCTTTCTTCAGTGTTTTGTGACTCAGTCTGGATAATGACTCTCAAATTGTCTGGTTTGGTCTGTTGAATACATGCGGATGTTTCCACAGCCCCTTCTCTAGTCCTGTGTCCCACGACTTAAGTTTAGCCACAAGTGCTAAAGTGTCCACTGTGACCAGAGGGACACAAATGTCTGGCGGCTGAATGTGTTTCTCCGGCTTCCTAACGCAGTGGTTGAGAGTGATCTTCAGATGACCTGTTTTTTATCTAGTTTCACAAACAGTCCCAGATCACTTGTTTTTCTCTTCTGATTTTCTCTCCATTGTCCACATTTAGGCCAAGGAGCCTTCCTCTCACCCTGCCCTTTAGCAAGCAGTGTGACTATGACCCTGGCAGCTAGTTCATTCTCTTCCCAGGACTGGGGTCATGACCCAGCCTTCCTCTTCACTGCCAGCTTTCACTCCCTTGTTAACGCTGCCTCTTCCAACCAGCAGACGCCAGGAAGGGACTCAACCCAAGCTCTTTCTGGGATCATAGAATTTTCACAGGAACTGTTTTCCCGGCTACTGAATCAGATCATTTCTCTTTAAAAAATTTTTGTCTTGCTAAGAGGAAAATTGTTACGAAATTTGAACTCTGCAAAAAAAAAAAAAAAAAAATCAAGAGCTGAAAACATTCATACTGTGTCATAAAAGAAATAGTGGGCCTGGGTTCCACCCCGAGACATGCTGCATTTCATTACCAGGAAAAGTAATGCGTATTATCACAATCCTACTAGGTGGTGGCCTTCCCTGGAGAAAGAAGGCCGTGCGTGCTGGAGGTGAATGCACTGGGTCACTCAGGCTGACCTTATACCAGAAATCCCAGAGGGGACCTGAAGCTGGGCCCTTACCGGACCTTACAGCTGGGGAACACTGGGAGAAACCAACAGGGGCAGGGTCTGGAAACGCAGTGCTGCTCTGACATGTGAAGAGTACACACCGGCCCGTGCTGGTCTCTGACATATGGGACACTTTCACATAGGAGGGCAGAAAAGCAACATAAGACCCATCAAGAGGAAGCGGGTGGAAGGAAAGGGGGCAAACATGTATTGAATGTTCACTCTGCCTGAGTTGTCACATCACACGTTACCTTACAGCTCACAATACTGCCTTATTGGTATTGCCCTTGTTTTGTAGATGGGATAACAGGCCTACAGGTTGTCATTTATTCACTTGTTCATTCCTTCACCAACCATTCACTGGGAGATTTAGTTTTGCCAGGCACTGCCGAGCAAGGCATCAAGAATACCAAGATGAGACGACAGCCAGTTCTTTTCTTGAGGAACTCAGTCTGATCACAGTTCTATTATCCTTGATGACTATGCCTATTCTGCTATCCCAGGCAGCTGTCAGAAAATAATTTACATAGCCAGTTTACTAATGAAAACGGTGCTATTCATTGTCGAAATGAATGGGAACAATTCCAACTGTCGGATAATCCCCAAATCGCTATTTAAAATCTCTGTTGTTTCTAATGTTCTTCAAATTAATGGCAAATGTAATAAATACTGTTTTCATGGTGAGGTTTGGAAAATGCTTTCTTGTATATTAGCTGATTTGCACCTCTCAGCGTATGAAGATGGACTTAGCAGCAGGAAAAAGATTCCATTTTCCACAGCTCCAGCTCTTGCTCAACCTGCCTTCCTCCCACTATTGCATCGTAAACTCTCAGATAAGGCAGAAAGCCACAGCCCTGGTCGACCTTTCCTAAACTGGCTGTTGGAGGATGCACTTTCCCTGACATCAGGATGGGAGGGAAGTGTTCTGATTTAAAAGTCTCCTCTGGGGGGCTAGTCACCATTCGGTAAGCTAACACACCCCACAGCAAGTAGGTGAAAGCAGTTTGGACCCCAGTGATGCAATGTGTTACTGTGTCTAGGAAGTGCTGAAAACAACCCAGAGGGTATGCAAGTACATCCAAGTTATCTTGGTGTGGGGAGGGTGGGGAGGCTGTGAATAACAGGAATTATTGGAACTGGTGATTTAGCTTTGATTGGAAAGGAGATAAAATAAATGATTTTTTAATGATAGAGAATTCAATTATAGTCATGGGTTATGTCCCAAATGTGTACGTTCCCACATAGATGGACCTTCTGCATAGAGAGACTTCATGTAGAAAGAATAAACAGCGCATTGTTTTTGCCTTTGAACTAGTTCTGTGAATGGAAAACGCCTGATAAGAGAAGTAGTTAATGACACTAAGTTGCCGTCACTTAGTGATGTGAGCCTAAAAAAGCTAACATTCCTGCATCTCAGTTTCCTTATCTGTGAATTGGAACTAAAGATCCTATTACAAAGAGTAGATGGTGGAATAAATGAGACCATGTAAGACGGTCATACCAATATAGTAGGTTGTAAAGAAATAGGAATTCAAAACTGATTAACTTAAATTTTTTTGATCAGGGGAATTAAGATGGGAAGTCAGGTGAGGCTCTCCTGTTGTAGAATGGCAGGGCTGTTAATTATTGCTGGTTTCTGTAAGTCTACCAGCAAAAATAGTGCCAGTCAGAATTCACATTTTTCCTGGGTTTAGTCAACTGAGTGGTTAAACAAGGAAGGCCATTGAGAATACTGGAAACACCACATTTTACTCATTGTATTAATAAATAGTAATATTAATTAAACTTTTTTTTTGTTTTTTTTTTTGAGACAGAGTCTCACCGTCGCCCAGGCTAGAGTGCAGTGCAATCTCTGCCTTCTAGGTTCAAGTGATTCTCCTGCCTCAGCCTCCCAAGTAGCTGGGATTACAGGTGTGCGGCCCCATGCCCAGCTAATTTTTGTATTTTTAGTAGAGATGGAGTTTCACCATATTGGCCAGGCTGGTCTCTAACTCCTGACCTCAGGTGACCCGCCCACCTTGGCCTCCCGAAGTGCTGGGATTCCAGGCGTGAGCCACTGGGCCTGGCGCACAACAAACATTTAGAAATGACTTCTTAAGTGCCATGCTGTGCTCTGGCAACACAATGGTGAGTGAAAAGAAATCTCCGCCTGACCCTGGTTGGGGTGGCAGGTGCATCAATCCAATATTCACACAGATGTGCAGAGCCACAACTGTGGTCAAGTGCTATTATAAAAGGAAGGCACCACACAGCAGGCTTCAGGAGCACTGGTCTCTTACGGGAAATGGTCCTTAGGAAAGAATTGTCTGGTAGGAGGCTGAGTTTCAAAGGTGAAGTTCTCACCTTTGCAGTCATGACAACAGCTTCAGGGTTGTGGATGTTAAGGGAGAGGTCCAAATTAATTATTTGACTTCCCATTAGGACGATTTGAGCTTATTAAAAACTGGCCATCATCAATCAGAGCATGAGCTAAGGGATATAGCTGGTGGTCCTGATAGGCCATTTTGCTCTGACCTTGGAAGAATTCGTCCAGACTCCAGCCAGAACTTGATTTCAGATAGAACAGTGGGGGAAGAGGGGCCACAGTCCTGCAGCCTCAGTCTGTTTCCCTGGTCTCCCTGAGTGGTCCTGGGTACTTACAGGCACCCAAACTCAAGAGTCCAGGTCAGTCCAGAGTGCTTTCGTGGAAACGGCATGCTGATGTGTGCCGAGAACATCGCTCAGCCAACTGCGTGGAATTCCGGGTTCCCCTGAAGTTCCCTGAGACTTGGCTCTCCCTGCTCTGATGGGGTTTGGGATAGAACGTGGGAGTGCCTGGTTAATTTAGAGTTTGAGGGCCTAGTGCTTTCAAAGAGAGATCCCCACCCGAGGGAATCATAATTCACGTCCTCTTCCACCATATACCTGGTTTGGACAAGTAAAAGCAACACCTAAGTTAAATAAATGGCAACATCTGCTTTTTTTCCTTTTGAAAATTGAATATTATATGAGGGACAATGACTATTCCCAGCTTGATGCTTTGGAAAGTGCATTTGGATTTTTCCATTTTAGACAAACGTCAGCTTTCCCCCGAAGTAGCCTCCATCGTGCTTGTTTGTTCCAAATCATTTTTCAATGCTTTGATTTCCCTTCTTTTTGCTTTAAACACTCAGTCAGTGGCTTGTCTCCACCGTGTGGAGGTGCCGGGTGCCTGTTGGGTCCCTCTGCATTTCTGGCAGGAAGGAGGCATTTGTGAATACTGTCAGTACTTGAGACAGATCGGTCACATTGGAACCTTTGCCCCTGTTGTTTTTTATTTTTTTTTTTTTATTTATTTTTTTTTTTTGAGACGGAGTCTCGCGCTGTCACCCAGGCTGGAGTGCTGTGGCCGGATCTCAGCTCACTGCAAGCTCCGCCTCCCGGGTTCACGCCATTCTCCTGCCTCAGCCTCCCGAGTAGCTGGGACTACAGGCGCCGCCACCTCGCCCGGCTAGTTTTTTGTAGTTTTTAGTAGAGACGGGGTTTCACCGTGTTAGTCAGGATGGTCTCGATCTCCTGACCTCGTGATCCGCCCGTCTCGGCCTCCCAAAGTGCTAGGATTACAGGCTTGAGCCACCGCGCCCGGCCTGACCCCTGTTGTTAAAAACCGAAGATGACTGTGACTGTGGAGGTGCCCCGTGTGCTCAGCGCTCACTGGAAAGTGGAGAAGATTCCCGGAACATGTTTGGCAGTCACTTCTGAGTTTTCCATTGAGACCCAAACATGAAGAAAATCTTCTGGCTCCTGCCAGTTGGCCAACTTCTGTCCACCTTCCCCAGCTCACAGGGCTGCACAGGGCTGTCCTCTGCTGCTGGAAAATCACGCCTGTGCTCTGCACAAACACTGAACACTGACCCTCTGCTTGATCCATGGAACTAAGATGACAGGATCTCCTGCCTGTTCTTGATGATAGCTGTAGTTTTATTTCAGATTTTCATTTAAACAAATAGTTTAAGGCCTCAGCTGGGAAAGGGGACTGAAGTATCCCCAGCGGACAAAGCCTCTGGCATGCCAGAGCAACATGTGACCCAGCCCGAGTTGACTTTCCTCCCTTCCCCACCCAGGTTGCTGGGAGAAATAACTATGGGGTTTTGGCAACTCTTTCCCAAAATGCACAGTGGAAGGTTGGGAAACACTGAATTATGAAATAAAGGAAGGCGATTCCTTTTGTCATCCTTGGCACCCGAATCCTAAACTACGGTAATGAGATCAGCCCCTTAACAGTGGACTCCAGGGCACCTTGCTCTTAGGCAATTTGTTTTTCTGTGTGCGCTCTTCGGCAGACTCTGTAGGAAATGGAGTACCTGATGCAAATGACTTTTTTGTTTTGTTTTGTTTGAGACAGAGTCTCACTCTTGCCCAGGCTGGAGTGCAGTGGCATGATCTCAGCTCACTGCAACCTTCACCTCCTGGGTTCAAGAGATTCTCCTGCCTCAGCCTCCTGTAATCCCGGGATTACAGGTGCATGCCACCATGCCTGGCTAGTTTGTATTTTCAGTAGAGAGGGGGTTTCACCATGTTGGCCAGGCTAGCCTTGAACTCTGACCTGAAGTGATCCGCCTGCCTCGGCCTCGCAAAGTGCTGGGATGACAGGCGTGAGCCACCGCGCCTGGCCTGATTTTGGATGGTTACAGTTGGGAAATAAGTTAGTGCGCGGATACTGTCTCTGGGGAAAACGAGGAAACTGACAGGATTCCAGAAGGTTGCTGTTTGAAGGGGCTCACTCAGTTCCAAGAAGAGATGGGAGAGGCAGGGAATGTGAGCATGTGTGCTGCCTGCCCTCCGTTGATTTCTTTCATAACAAACTGGCCCTGTCTCGGCTTGTGACCCCTCTTATGTTCAGAAGAGCTACTGGGGAGTTGTAGAGACAAATGAGTCTTTTTCTTAGCTCTAATCCTGACCCCAGAGGGGCATGTGGCCACTTCTCCCCAACTTCTCCCGGGGGTGACTTGCTTCTGACACCTGCCGCCTTGTTTTTCCTCCTCAAGCAAGCTTGTTGCAGGCACTTCTTTACGTGGCGCTGAACTTAGCCACAAGGAGCTGTCATCAGGGGTGTGGGAGAGGGAAGAGAGGGGATCATGGGGTTTCAGAGGGCTCACTTAGAGACTTGCTGATACTGACAACAGAGTTGACCTGGCCCAGGATTCTTCTAATGCTGTGTGTGACTGTCTGTGCCACAGGAGTTTTTCAGTGTGTATGCATGCATGATGTATGTATGTGGGGTGGGGGCGGGGGAGGGCAAGAGGGTTATTTTCTGGGTCAGAATAACCTTTTAAAATGATAAGTTTTCCGCTAGGAGAGGAACCACGTTTTGCTCATCTGTCTAGATGTTTTTCTTCACCTGGGCCACGGAGGGCTTTGTTTCACAAGCTTTTCTCCTTTTTCGTCGTTTGGGTGGCAAAGGACTCTGCTCCGCCCTGTGACACAGGGTCCACCCTCCATGTCCCACGTTGGGATGGATTGCAGAGCATGTGCCCTCCTAGTGGCCCCCATCAGCCACCAGAGTGAAGTTGATGCTTGGGTGCTATGAACAATTGGCAGGACAGTCATGGTGTGGACCTGGGGAAGCTTTACTCAGGGCTGACCTGCCCACAAGCAGCTGCTCCTGGCAGTCTGAGCGCCTTTCATATTTCCTGTATTAACCTTGTGGTGCACAAAGAGAGCCTCGAGAACAAACTAATGAGAATCATCCCTCTCATCACGGAACCTGCATCCCCTGCCTCAAACTAAGCCATGTGCACACGCACACTTGATAATAGCAGAATGGAGGCTTCAGAGGATCTTGTTGACATTTGTCTTCTTTTTGTTTCCTAGAGTGTGGTGGGATGCCTCCGTCACTGTAGCACTGTCAGATGGGTGACAGCCTCATCGGCACCCTCCAATCTCAGCAGGATGTGAGTTTTTCTTTTTTAACGGGATGCTCTGAAGCCCTTCTGTCCGTGACCAAAAGCATCATTCTTGGCACTGAGCATGAGGCCTCTTCTCTGACCTCTGCTTCCCTTCCCCTCCCTACAGTTACTGCACAGTCAGCCCACTGCCTTACTGTACTACTCTGATCATGTTTGACTTCATATACTTAACATCTCCATGTAAAATGACCAACCTTGAGCCTACAGCCTGTGAGCTACAGGCTCCACTCTGCTCAGCTCCCTGTCCCTGCAGAGCAGCGAGTTATTTTAGAGAGAACGTGTATCAGGCAGTGGTGCCCAACTCTCTCTCTCTTTTTTTTTAATACAAGTAACTTCACAAATGGAAAACCTAAGCCTATGTGAAACTGGAGAGTAGTATAATGAACACCATATACTTATCACCGGAATTCAACAATTACCTACATATGGCCAATCTTATTTCATCCATACTTCCACACTCTACTCTGTCATCCACTGGATTATTTTAAAGTGAATCCCCAGACATAGCATTATAGCATGACTTTTTTTTTTAGTTTGTAATACAATTTTACTCTTCAGAATATACTAAAGATAATATTTGCATATGTGGTGTATGTCACATAATATTCTTTTTTCTCCCATTCACTTTATTGAGGTATAACGGACAAAAATTAGATGTATTTATGATGTGAAATGTGATGTTTTGACCTGTGTATACATTGTGAAATGATTACATCAAGCTAGCTTTCTTGTGGTGAAAACATTTAACATCTACTTTTTAAAGCAACTTTCAAGTACACAGTACATTTTTAATTTTCTTTTATTTTATGCTTGAGACAGAGTCTTGATGTACTGCTGGTGTGCAGTGGTGAGATCTCCACTTTGAGACCAACCTGAGCAACATGGCAAAACCCACTCTCTACACACATATACACACAAAATTAGTCAAGCCTGGTGTTATACACCTGTAGTCCCAGCTACTCGGGAGGCTGAGGTAGGAGGATCACCTGAGCCCAGGAGGTTGAGGCTGCAGTGAGCTGTGATCTCACCACTGCACTCCAGCCTGGGCAACAGAGCAAGATCCTGTCTTAAAAAAAAAAAAAAAAAAACCGAAAACAAGAAAACTGAAGTCCCTTGTCTTTTGCAGACCATGGCTGAGACTGATTCTTAGTCCTTCTCATCTGAGATGAAGCAGATTTACTAACAAATGTTAGATTTTTTTCCTTTTCCTCCTAATGCCAAGAGTCTGTGGAGCTGCAAAGGTTGACCCGGCCAGAGCTGCCCCGTGACCCTGGCGTACTGTCCAGAATGGTGCATGCCTTTGGGGAATCTCTCCTCACATAGCAGACCTCCTAACTCAGGACTGCTAATTGTGCTGTAAGATGTTGCCCACGAGGATGGAGTCCTGGGCCCTCACACAGACTCTGGAATAGAGCCACCAATACCCAGATGAGAGAGACTTAGATGGCTTCCCTAGACTCTCCTTATCTCGTCTCCATCTCTGGGCCAGCTCAGCCTGGCCTCTCTGGGGCCCTAGTGGCTGAGACGTCCTTATAGAGGCAAGCCTTGAGTGAGCAGGGCACCTACTATGTGGCATCTTATGGACATGGCTGAGCCGTGGGCACCCTCAGCTGCCAGACCAGAGGTATCTAACAAAGTTTCATCCCTGCAGTTACCAGACGGGGGAGTGACAAAGAAGGTCAATGATGGAGAAAACCCAGTGACATTTTATACATTAGCGAAGTTAATTGCCATGTGCCCAAAAGCCTGTCTGAGTGTACTGTTTAACGGCCAGGAAAACACAGTTCCAGTTCTTACATTGTAAAAGTAATGTAGCCGACCCTTTGCTGGGGACATCCCCACCGCAGGCCTTCTTGCCGCCTGCCTGGCCTCCCTGGCACCGGCTGCACTGGGACCGGTGTTCTGCAGAGCTGCCCTCATGGTGGCTTCCAGACATTCTCTCTCACAAATCTCAAGACTGACTTAACAAAAATTCCTAACATCAGCAGTCTTTAAGCCGTATCTGAGAGTAAAACACAGTTCAGATGTCTACTGAGCGTTACTTATTTGCAGCTGGGTGAAAGTCAAGGCTGCCTCCTTTCTGGCACTGGGGAAGGGATGAGAGCCAGGAGAGCTGTGTGGGTGTCATTTTTATGTAAGACAGACCCTTGCGGTGCAGGCTTTTTCCTACCAAGCACTTCACTGCCTTTTGGTAAACACAGAGTTCCCATGAACCAGGGAGCCAGATGAGGCTACCTAGAATTTTAGAATAAAAAAGGACGTAACAAATTTCAACATTATCATTTTCAAGAGCGCAATCCTTTTCCTCCCAGTGAAATCTAGCCCAGATCCCCACTCTATAAAGCAGAGAGAAACTGGCTGAATGGGGCTGAGGCACCAGAGCCAAGGTTATTGGTCTCTTTCCCATGGCCTGTCCCCATAGCAACTGCAGGATTCCAAGAAGGACTTTTGGAGAAGTGCTGATGGCAGATAGTATGGCAAACTTACCCTGACTTTTGGTCCCCTTCCCCAGTCACTCGTGCAAACGCTGAATAAGTGAGATAATGGTTGGTGAGTCTGAGGGAAAAAAACCAAACAAAACAAAAGAGGGAACACGGGGTCTACAGAAGGTGCGGGTGGAGAACAGGACACCACAGCCAGGGGACGGTATGGGCAGAGAGCAGCGTCCTCGTCTCCCTCCTGTGAAATGCTTCTCCGTGGAGGCATCACACCCCAGAAAACAACAGATAGCAACAGCAGCCCAGTGGCTCCCGGGCAGCGGGGTAAGATTAGGGTTGCATTCCACGCACACTCGGGTAGGTGCATACAAAATATGTGCAGGCAGATCTGCCAGCCTCACGGAATTTCCTCTTCCCCAGCCTTCTCGTCTTCGAAGGCGAGCTGACTGCGATTCTGGGAGATGGAACTTCCGCCAGGATGGAGGTATGTCGAGGTTCCCTGAGGGCAGGGTCACATGCTAACCTGTGGCAAATGGGGAGTGGCTGAGTTCAAACGGCAACACCAGAGGATCTCCCACCCTCGGTGTGTGCCCCGCCCTCCCTGCTGATCCATCAGGGATTCAGCTCTTCTCACCGTGAATACTCATCACTAGCCAAGGTAGTCAAAATCCCCAGGAGAATATGAGATCACAGGCAAAATATGAGACATGAAAAAAGGTGGTAGTGGGCGGGGCGCGGTGGCTCACGCTTGTAATCCCAGCAATTTGGGAGACCAAGACGGGAGGATCACTTGAAGTCAAGGGTTCGAGACCAGCCTGGCTAACGTGGTGAAACCCCGTCTCTACTAAAAATACAAAAATCAGCAGGGTGTGGTGGCGGCTGCCTGTGATCCCAGCTACTTGGGAGGCTGAGGCAGAAGAATCACTGGAATCCGGGAGGCGGAGGTTGCAGTGAGCCGATTGTACCATTGCACTCCAGCCTGGGAAACAGACTGAGACTCTTTTTTTTTTTTTTTTTTTTTTGAGACGGAGTCTCGCTCTGCCGCCCAGGCTGAAGTGCTGTGGCCAGATCTCAGCTCACTGCAAGCTCCGCCTCCTGGGTTCACGCCATTTTCCTGCCTCAGCATCCCGAGTAGCTGGGACTACAGGCGCCCGCCACCGCGCCCGGCTAGTTTTTTGTATTGTTTAGTAGAGACGGGGTTTCACCATATTAGCCAGGATGGTCTTGATCTCCTGACCTCGTGATCCGCCCGTCTCGGCCTCCCAAAGTGCTGGGATTACAGGCTTGAGCCACCGCGCCCGGCCCAGACTGAGACTCTATCTCAGAAAAAAGAAAAAAAGAAAGAAAAAAGGTGGTAGAATTAATACCAACATGATAGTAAAATAAATGTAAGTGGATTAAACTCATCAATCCCAAGACAAATATTTGCCAATTACATTTTAAAAATAATATTTAACAGTATGTTGTCTATAGGAGATTTAAGAGGTTATAGAAATGTTTATTAATTTTTTTCCTAGTATTCCTTTATCTTTTTTTATTTTTTATTTTTCCATAGGTTCTTAGGGTACAGGCAGTATTTGGTTACATGAGTAAGTTCTTTAGTGGTGATTTGTATGATTTTGGTGCACCCATTGCCCAAGCAGTGTATTTGCAGTCTTTTATTCCTTGCCCCCTCACCCTTCCCTGCAAATCCCCAAAGTCCATTGTATCATTCTTACACCTTTGAGTCTTCACAGCTTAGCTCTTACATATTAGTGAGAACATACGATGCTTGGTTTTCTATTCTTGAGTTAGAAAGGTTATAGAAATATTTAATATTAATGTCAGACAAAACAGAATTTTAAAACATCGAAGTGGACAAGCAGAATATTAGGATATTATATTTTGGTAAGAGGAACAATATGTCAAGAAGATATAATAATAAAGATAAACATATCAATATAGCTTCAAATACATAAAGTAGCTACTAACAGGACTAAAGGGAGAAATAAATAAATCAGCAATTGTAATTAGAAAATGTTATATGCGCCTTTTAGAGTTTGACAGATAAAGCATGAAAAAAGTGAACATGTATACTACCCAATAAACTGTAGTTTATTTATAGACACATATATCTAGCATATATAGTATATATGCATATATATTTGCAACAATCAATCCTGTATTAAGCCACAAAAATGCCATACTTTCAAAGAATCTACATCACAGAGATCATAGTTCTTTGATCATAGTGTAATAATTAAAATAATTAAAGCATGAAAGAATAACATCCTCCCTTCTGTTCATTTGCTGGAAGCCAAAAAACTCGCTACTAAACAATTCTTGGGTTAAAGAAGGAAGAAAGAGAAACTTAAAAAACATACTTTGAACTAAAATTTAAACAATGAAAACTTTAAAAAATTGTGTGAGATAAAGTAGTACTTAGAAGAAAATTTATAGCTTTAAATCACTCATCCAAAGGTTAAAAAAAGAAAGACTGAAACAAGAGTGAATTAAAAGAAGAAAGGAGGAAAACATAAAGATAAAGCTAAAATCAATGAGATAGAGGACAAAAGAGGGTGAGAGAAAGAGAAGATTAAGAAAGTTCTAAATTTACTCTTCAAAAAGATTAGTGGATACACCATTAATCCTCCCCTCCTAGACAAAAAGTAAAAGAGAGGATGGAAATAAAACATCAAATGAAGAAGACGATAACTGCAGGCTGAATGAAGGTGAGGAACACCCACTGGGTGCTCCAGAGTTGGACTGGGATGAGGAGGGTGTCCTCATAGTGGGTTGGGGGTAGCCTGGTCAGGGTGTCAGAGCTCATGGTGAGGAGGCCTTCTGTGCTGGGGAGGGGATGGCTATGAAGCCGGGCGATGGCTTACACACAGAGGAATTGATTAAATAGGCAAGTAAATCAAAGACAATGAAAGTCAAGTTTTCTCACTGTTAGGAAAAGGGGATAGAAATACGGAAATGGCAAAAAAATTCACTTTTGTGGTATTGAATTGGAATTGGGGGTGTCACTGTGAACTCTTGGTTTTCCATATATGAATATAGATAGATGTAGAAAATTTTATTAAGATTTATCCAGGAATGAAAGGATGGTGCAACGTTAACGTATCATACTACTCTGGCAAATGAAAAGTAGAGAGTCACACAACTTTCTCAATGTTTTGTGAATTATACGTAATTGATTATAATTATACAGTTTTATAAATAGCTATTGATTATACATAATAATTATTATTGAATGTTCTTGAAAAGAATTTTTAAAACACAGAGTATTAGAATACAAAGGAAATAGAATATAGGAAAAACGTAAAAAAAAATCACACTGGCAGAGAAACAGAACACACCCTTTAAGACTGGAAAACCAGCAAATACAACTGCTAACTAGACAGCAATGGGAGAGCTGTGGAGAGCCTGGTCGCTATGTTAACACAGGAGAGAGCAGACCTAGCTGGGTGTAAACAAGCTGTCAGGATCAACAAACTGTGAGACTCCTGCAGAGTTCAACAAAGATACAGCATAACTAGTGTACGTCTACAATGGCACTAACTAACTAGAAAATGTAATGGAAGATAGATATTATTTATTTATTTATTTAGAGACGGAGTCTCGCTTTGTTGCCAGGCTGGAGAGCAGTGGTGTGATCTCAGCTCACTGCAACCTCCACCTCCCGGTTCAAGCAATTCTTCTGCCTCAGCCTCCCAAGTAGCTGGGACTACAGGCACATGCCAAAACACCCGACTAATTTTTGTATTTTTAGTAGAGATGAGGTTTCATCATATTGGCCATGCTGGTCTGGAACTCCTGACCTCATGGTCCGCCCGCCTTGGCCTCACAAAGTGCTGGGATTACAGGTGTGAGCCACCGCACCCGGCCAATATCATTTATAATAGCAGCACCAACTATAAAATTTGGGAATCAAGTTAACAAAGAACACACAAGAATTTTATTGGAAAAGATTAAAACGCTATTACAGGACACAGAAAGCAGCTGAATATGTGGTGATATGCTATGATCATTATATGGGATTACTAAAAATTGTAAAGATGTCAATTTTAATGAAATGAATTATAAATTCACTACAATGCCAATAAAAATTCCATTAAGACCTTTTCAACTACTTAACAATTCTAAAATTTATACACAAGAATAAAAAGCTTTATCATAAATAACTAAGTCAATCCTGAAAAAAAGAAGAGTGAAGTTGTAACGGGGTTGGGGAGGAGTTGGTCACTCCACGAGGTACTGAGACATGCTGTAAAGCCACAGTAAAGGCCGGGCACAGTGGCTCACACCTGTAATCCCAGCAATTTGGGAGGCTGAGGCGGGTGGATCACCTGAGGTTGGGAGTTCGAGACCAGTCTGGCCAACATAGGGAAACCCCATCTCTACTAAAAATACAAAAATTAGCTGGGTGTGGTGGTGGATGCCTGTAGTCCCAGCTACTCCGGAGGCTGAGGCAGGAGAATTGCTTGAATCCGGGAGGCACAGGCTGCAGTGAGCCAAGATCACACCACTGCACTCCAGCCTGGGCAAGAGAGAGCGAGACTCTGTCTCAGGAAAAAAAAAAAAAAAAAAAAAAACCACAGTAAGATAAATGGTGAGATAATGCAGGAACAGACAAAAAAGACTGAAGCCATAACTGAGTGCTCAAAAAGAGACCCATGTTTATATGGAACTGGATATATGATACAGGTGACACTACAAATGAATGAGCCAAGGGTAGATTGTTTAGTGGATGATAATGAAAAAACTGCCTGCTTTAGGGAGATAACAATAGATCCCTATCTTATACCATATACAAAGGTGAACTCCAGACAGATTAGAGGCCTACGGGTGAAAGATAAGACTAAAGCTAAAGGAAGAAAATATGAGAGAATAACTTTGTGCTTCAGGAATGAGAAAAGACTTCTTAAATTTAAATAAGACTACCCATAGTACAAACTACATAGCAAAACTCACAATTGACTATGTCAAAATTAAGGATTTCTGTTCAACAAAGAATACCATAGACAAAATTAAGATAGGGTTGAACAAATGAGAGATGACTTTGTCTGACATCAAACTGACTAGGGAGACTAAAAAGGAAAAGATAGGGAACCCAACAGGAAAAAAAATCAGAAATGTAAATTTGAACAAATAAGCAATATAACAATAAAACACAGATTTATACTATCAGATTGGCGACAATGAACAAATAATAGCTTGTGTTGCAAAGGATATGGAGACATGGGAAAACTCAGCTACTACTGCAGGGAGGGGTGTCTAAAGTGAAATTCTCCTGGAGAACAATACCAAAATAGTGAAGTTAAGTATGTCTGCGTCCAATAACCCAGCACTCCCACTGATGGATACTGATGCACTGAAACTCTCTGACAGGCTCATACGCGGATGAGTATGAGGATGTTCATCACAGCACTGTTGGCTCGGTCAGGGAGCTGGAGGTAACATTAAGGGAATGGAAAAGTAAAATGGAATCCCAAGCAGCCATTAGCAATGAGGTAGTACACGCAGCAACATGGAGGCATCTTAGAAACAGTGTTCAGTGAAAAAAAATAGTTGTAATATCGTTGATGTAAATTAAGACATATACTCACAAAACAATATGTTTTGCAAAGATGCATACATATTCAATTTATAATATCAAACATATTAGAGAGTGGGTGCCTAATGGAGGAAGGAAGGAGACAGGAGTGGAGATTAGAAGTGAAGGAGAAAAATTTTAAAACTAGTGGCTGAGTCCATGCTCTGATTGCATGGGTCTGAATCCCAGCTGTGCCTCTTACTAGCTCTGTTACCTTGGGCAATTAACAACCTCTTTAGTTAACTGTCCCCGTCCCTAAAATGGGCTGGTAACTGACAGACAAAGACGGGCTCCAAAAAATTCTGTCCCGCCCTGTTTGCATGTAGCTCCTCCCACAAGAGGCGGGCCTGTGACTGCTTTGACCAATAGGATACAGAGTAAGTGCTGCCCTGGGACTGCCTAGTCCCGTGTTTAAGCAGGAGCCCTGGGCCGCCACAGCCGTTTCAAGGGATCCTAGGAACAGATGCCACGTGGAGAGGCCACGTGGAGCAGCACTGTGCCATTGGACTGTGTAAGACACCTGGCAGAGGCACTGCCCAGCTGTGGCCAGATCAACCCGTGGAATAATGAGATACAATAAAGTGGTTGTTTTGGACCACTAAGTTCTGTTACGTGGCACTAGATAAGGTTATGAGGATTAAATAAGGTAATTTTATTTTTTTCTCTTTTGACACAGGGTCTCGCTCTGTCGACCAGGCAGGAAGTTCAGTGGCGCGATCTCGGCTCATGCAGCCTCGACCTCCAGGGCTGAAGTGATCCTCCCACCTCAGCCTCTTGAGTAGCTGGGACCATAGGTGCGTACTGACACACCTGGCTAATATTTGTATTTTGTGGAGAGCCAGGGTCTCACCATGTTGCCCAGGATGGCCTTGAACTCCTGGGGTCAAGCCTTCTGCCTACCTCAGGCTTCCAAAGTGCTGGGACTACAGGCGTGAGTCACCGCGCCTGGCCAAGAGGTAATTTTTAAAGTGTTGGATAGGGCTGGGCTCGTTGGCTTGCGCCTGTAATCCCAGCACTTTGGGAGGCCAAGGCGGGTGGTTCACGAGGTCAGGAGTTCGAGATCAGCCTGACCAACATGGTGAAACCCTGCCTCGACTAAAAAAAAAAAAAAAAAAAATACAAAACTTAGCCAGGTACGATGGTCGCGCGCCTGTAATCCCAGCTACTCAGGAGGCTAAGGAAGGAGTCTTGGGCCCCCACAGCCGTTTCAAAGGGCCCTAGAAACAGATGCCACGGACCGAACCCCGGAGGTGGAGGTTGCAGTGAGCCAAGATCCCCCTACTGCACTCCAGCCTGGACGACAGAGCAAGATTGGGTCTATAAAAAAAAAAAAAAAAAAAAAAAAAAAATCAAAGTGCTGGATAGTGCATGGCTCATGGGAAGGGCCTGGCACTATATACGTATTTGTGGAATAAAAAACAAGGACCTAATGGTCACAGAAATAGTGTCATGACCAAGAATGTAAGATTAACTTAATTCTTTGCACATGATGTTCACAGATAAGCTAAAACCTCTGATAAAGACTCATATATTCATTTCCTTGATGGGAAAACTATGGCCCTGACTGATAGATGAAAAGTGTATTCCAAAAAAGAGAGTGTCTCATAACGAAGCAGGGCTCCCTGAGCCAACTCTCCTTATGTTGTCTTTGTGCAGATAATTCAGAGCCTCAAGAAAGCACTGGATGTATGAGCTCAGTGACTCACGAATGTCTCATTTCTGGGAACACAGA
This sequence comes from Trachypithecus francoisi, assembly GCF_009764315.1. Lineage (NCBI taxonomy): Eukaryota > Metazoa > Chordata > Mammalia > Primates > Cercopithecidae > Trachypithecus > Trachypithecus francoisi. Next base: position 165,448,965 of record NW_022681465.1, on the reverse strand, counting down.
CAACTGATGGGCTATATTCGTTTTCCTCTGTAGCACTAGACCCAGAACCAGCACATTTTTATCTGTAATGAATTCTCAATTAACCCTAGGTCTGGGTATCAGGAAATACAAGGACAACAAAAATCTACCCATAATTCAAAGATCTCATCGAATCAGTAATTTCAACCTCCAGAAAGTTATCTTAATAGTTCTTTTTATTCCCAAGCACAGTGCACAGTAAGTATCTGTTGATTATTTTACATTAATCCCACTTCCTATTGAATAAGAGTTAAAACAATTTGTTTATGGTCTTTCAAATTGATTATTGAAATTGTTCTTTGAAATCCTGGCTAGGGCACAATAACCTAGACGGTAGCAACAGTGAGTGGAAGGATAGAAAGGGAATGGCACCACTGTTCATTATGAAGGGGGAGCTAAGCCTTGTGAATCTTACAAGGACTATATGAGGTAGATACTATCCCCATTTTACAGAAGCAAAAATTGAGGCTAAGATAGATGGGGTCACTTGTACACAATCTGCAGCTGGGACACTGTGGAGCCAGGATTCAAACTCATGTAGTCTTGGCTGTGCATGGTGACTCATGCCTGTAATCCCAGCACTTTGGGAAGCTGAGGCAGATGGATTGCTTGAGGTCAGGAGTTTGAGACCAGCCTGACCAACATGGTGATACCCTGTCTCTAGTAAAAATACAAAAATTAGCCAGGCGTGTTGGTGGGCACTTGTAATCCCAGCTACTTGGGAGGTGGAGGTGGGAGAATATCTTGAACCCGGGAGGCAGAGGTTGCAGTGAGCCGAGATTGTGCCCCTGCACTTCAGCCTGGGTGACAGAGTGAGACCCTGTCTCAAAAAAAAGCCTCACAAAAAACCTTCCATGTAGCCTTACTCCCTAGCTGGTTCTCTTCTACTCTATCGTGTTGGGAAGAGGAGCCAGGATCACCCCAGAATGACTGAAATAGCAAGAGGAAGGCAAAATGTCCTAAAGCCAATTCCTAGACACTGAGACTTTTGTGAAACAAACAAACAAACAAAAAGAAACAAAAACAAAACAAACAAACAAAAAAATGTATCATCTGAAGGCAGCAATAAAAAAAGAAAAATCCCAGCACTTTGGGAGGCCGAGGCTGGCGGATCATGAGGTCAGGAGTCCGAGATCAGCCTGACTAACATGGTGAAACCCTGTCTCTACTAAAAAAATACAAAAATTAGCTGGGTGTGGTGGCACACACCTGTAATCCCAGCTATTTGGGAGGCTGGGGCAGGAGAATCCTTTGAACCCAGGACCCGGAGGTTGCAGTGAGCCGAGATATCGTGCCATTGCACTCCAGCCTGGGCGACAGAGCGAGGCTTTGTCTCAAAAATAAACAAACAAAAAAAGAAAATAACAAAATCGGTGGATCGTAGCCCATGTATTTTTGCAGAACCGACACATTTTGAGAGAGTTAGCAGTTGTCCAGATATCACAAGCCATAGGACCAACTTCTCATGACTCCAACCTCAGCAGCACCAGGCTTCACGTGGTCTGTCTGCAGAAAGCAGGTCCTCATATGCTTGGCTGGGAAGAATGATGTCAAACCAAGTCCATCATGGTCCCTAACTTCTTGTCCTAAAATAAGCCTGAACCTTGTCCCCATGTACTGGCTCAACTTCCATTCTACTTCAGGCATCAGAATCACAACTCTACATTTCTCTTCTAGCACTAGGGACTACAAGTTGTGTTGCAGACCTTCAGGAAGCTTCTAGAACACTCTGGATTGAAGTGGAAAGGAAGCATTTCCTGATTTCATTTCCCAGCTGTCTTTCCTTCTCAGGTTCTTTGGGCCATGGGGCATTTCTTAGTGTGGGCAGCTCCATAAGCTGTGTGGAGTGTCAGCCAAGGCTGAGGGGATTCAAACGTGGGAGAAAGATGCACAGTGCAGGTGCAGACCCAGAGCCCAGCCAGGGTCAGTGTCCCCACGGGAACGATAAGGACCTAGGAGGAAGTGGAACCAGAGGCTGCCTGCTTGCCAAAGTGTGGGGTCATTTGGGCTGCGATTTCAATTCTGTTTTCTCCTTTGGCTCCTCCATGCCCCAGATGAATTATTTTCACTGAAAATGAAATGCCTATGGCTACAGCCCCACTGAAAGTGTCAATCCATGGCAGGGCCCAGGCACTTGGGGCAGGGGAGACTAGGACAATGAAAGACAAATCAAAGTAACTTCCACATCATGCCATTTATTTTTCCTTAATGGATTTTACAGCTCATCTGAGTCTCTGCTCTGTTCTCTGAGGAGCTGTAGAATTTGTGTTGATGACCTGTGTCCTCCGTCCTTCCCCAAATGAGCACACATGCAGGGCAGGCAAGAGCATGCTGGATTTGTCTTAGTTGTTAATTCACCTTCTGGCTTCACTGTGACACACATTTATCTCTACATGATATTCTCAAGAAAAATGATTAGGACAGAATCACAGCAAGGAGTGTGGAAGACAGGGAGTTTTTTTAAAAAGTCCGTGGAAGAGAAGCAATGAACCACCAGGGTTCTTTAGGTAAAGGACCCCCATTCCTCATCTCTTCCTCTTCATTCTTGATCTTTCAAAAAGAAGTACAGGAAGAGGTCTAGGCTAGCAAGGGTGCTGGTAAGCTGCACCGTGCCTCTGTACCCATGAACAAAAGGCACCCCTTCTCCTGCAGGAGGTGTAGCCCTTTCCAGGGAGCATGGCTTGGAGGGGATGAAATATCCTCCAAGAGTTCAGAATCCCCTATGGGCCCTGATGCTGATGGAGATCAGAGCCTCTCACAAGGAAGTCCCAAGCTGGTGACCTGGGAAGGGAGGCATTGATGCTCTGCCTGGCTGCCTGGGGTGTCCTGCCACCATCCCACATGCAATCTACTCCTTGCATCTTGGACTCTGCTTTACTTCATAGGGCAGGGATGCAAACATGAAGGAAAGAGGTGTGGCACAGGCACAGTATTAATGTGCAAACCCTTCCTAACACACGATCCCCATTGAACTGCCTGGGACCTGGCTGCCTTTGATGGTGTCATGTCTCATCTCATGAACCAAGATGGCAGGAATTCTCTGCAACCAACCTTGACAGGAAATCATCCTGGAAATCTGCTTCCTTAATTCATGGAAGAAGCAGGGAGGAGAAGGGAGATGGTCCTCTCATGAATGTTGTGGCATTCAGTTGAGAGGCGTCCCGGTTTGTTCACCTGACAGTTCAGGGACTAAGGCTGGGTGGACGTCATTTATCAAGTATATTACAGGGCTGCAATTCACCAGCTACCAAGTTGGACTCTTTGCTCTGGAAATTTAATGTGTGGCAGCTGTGTGCAGCCGGTGGTGTCCAGCATTTTAAAAAGGTCAATTAAGAAACTGTTGGTGGTGGTGCAGCTAATGACAGCCCAGGGGGGTGAGCAGGGCGGAGTAAACAGAAGGGCTGAGACGTATATTACTGGAATTGAAGTGTCCAAGTGAAGCGTGGTGGGGAGGAAATCTATTGTCACAAGCCATAAAACACATCTGAGTTTTGCGGTGGAGAGCAGTACAACTGTTTCCCTCCCCAGGCAGCGCTGGGGGCAGCCAGTGAATGGAGGACTCCCCGACAAAGGGGACACCTGCATCAGCTCCATCAATTTGCAGACAAAAATCGCTACCCTCCTCGCTGCCTGTTCCTTTGCACTTCTCGTTTTCCCACTTGGGGAGCACAAGGCAGATGCTGGAGTGATACTCAGAATGTGGGTCATGTTCTAGAATTCCATGTTTTAAGCATTCCCGAAGCAGGGCTCCACCCCTCCTCGCTGTGTGTGGGCGGGCGGACAGCCGGGAACCTGAGAGTCAACCCCGGCCAGGGCTCTCCTCAGAAGACATCCGCTCCTGCCTCGGCGCGCGCACAATGCAGGCTGCGGATCAGACCCTTTACCCTGCGACGGATAAAAGAGGGACACGAAACCCTTAGAAAAAGCTATTTCGGACTGTGACAGAATTGGCTCATGGTTGGGGGAAGGCACTGTGTGGGGCTCTTTTTAAAAAAATCAGACAAAGGGGTCTTAGAATAAGTGCAGGGCTTCTAGGACAGGCTTTTTTTTTTTTTTTTTTTTTTTTTTTTTTTTTGCCACATCTACCTGTCAAGCTAGAAATTCAATAGAGCAATGGGAATGCTAATTGATATGCAAAACAGGTCTAGGGTTCCTAGAAATGTCTAATGATCCTCCAATTCATTATGAATGCAGAATTAAGACACGCACTAAACGAGATGGGAGTGAGAACACCAACCTTTTTGCTTTTCCTTTTAAAACCTGCTTTGAGAAACTTCACAGGTTTTACGATTTAAAAAAGAGTATTGCAATCAGTGGGTTTTGTCTTTCACACACTGGATTATTTATTATTAGAAAATAGCTTCTATCAGCTGTCAGTACCAAACAAGTTGAAAGGAGCGAGCGTCTCACTATATTTTTTTTCTCCTTAATGATATTTAAATAAACAGCTCACTATGTGGAGAGTTGCCACGCCCTTTTTCCCTTTAAAAACTGAATAATTAAATGAAGTTTAGTACAAAACATTCTTCAAATATGACTTGTTCTGCATCTGTTATGCTGTCTCCTTGAGTAACGGACAGAAAAAGATGAAAAAGACCACTCAGACTACCAAAGTACTCCAAAGAATCCATAAGAGAAACTGAGAAACAAATAAACTAACTCAAATAAGACCCAACCAAACCAAGAAACCAGTTTTTATGTTGGCTTTTTGATTTTGATTATCATCTAAGTTTAATATATATATATATATATATATATATATATATATATGTTTGAAATAGTAATAAAAAAGGAAGAATTGAATTGCATCCGTAGCAGGACAACCTTCCTCATACGTTAAAGAGGTGTTCAGAAAATTCCATACAGTATCTGCTAAATAAACATGTTTGGCAGCTTAGCAAATATCATATGATTGCAGCATCCATGATTTGAAGTAAAACAGCATTTGCTTTCTTCTGGCGGAGGTCGTTGCTCGGGGTAATGTGCTAACGCGCTCTGGATGTTCTTAGACCCACAGGCTTAAGGAAGGGCTTGGGGGTGGCTCAGTGCACGACCCCAGTGCAGACACTTCCAAACCCCAAAAAATGAATCAACCAACCAACCACACAAACGTCAAACAACTGTCTCCTTCGAGTTCCTCTTGACCGAATGGAGGCCCAGCAAGGACTGCTGGTTAGAAGGTACATTGACAGACTTTGGAATGAGGAGAATCACCCTCTGGTTGGTCCGACGCCACTCATTGTACAATCGACAGTGGTACCTAAATGACACCTGGGGGTGGGAGAGGAAAAGGAAGAGAAAAGAATTCAGGTGAGCAGAAGTGGATAATCAATACAAGAAACAAATATGTCATTTGAAAGAGCTTCAAAGAGCTGGAAGCACTAAAGCAGGGCAAGAACCCTGGGCAAAATGGCTCTGGCATGCAGTGAGTGTTGAGAGATTGGGCAGCAGCCAAAGAGCACCCTATGTGTGGACACATGGGCAGGGCTTGCATGGTGGCTTCCTTTGTTCCTCCTCATACTGGGTAAATTCAGGATATAAATGGGAAAATGAGGTTCTTTCTGAGTTTGGATTTATTTTTGGACTAGTGGTGGATACAATGCCAGCCCTTGCCCAGCTGTGTGACCTCGGCAATGCGCCTATCAGGTGCCTAGGTTCTTCTCTGTTAAATGAGTGGCATGCTAGGGCTTCACGTACCTTCCTGCAAGTTAGACTCTGCATAACTCAAAGGATCTCATTCATACTATGATATGAAGGACACCCTTTGTACTGTCCTGTGGACAACCTGCACAACAGCTTGATGGCCCCAGTGGGTGATTCCTGATTGCATCCAGCTCTAGCATTCTACAGCTTCCAGTAAGGAAATCGCAGCATGGGCACTAACTCCCCTAATAAATCTTCTTGAGGGGGTGGGACATGACTCCCTTGGGTGCCCACTGTGCCTCAAGCTTACCCACATGGCACTGAGTGTCCTGAACAGCACTGTGCATGTTTTTCTCTCCCCCTGCACTAGAAGCATCTTGAGAGCAGGGGTTGTGTTGTGTTCATCTTTGCATGCCCAGCACCTGTTAGAGTGCCTGGCACTTAGGAAGTTGCTCAAAAGAGTTTGCTGAGTAAATGAATGAGCGAATAAGCATCCTATATTTTCTGATTGCAACACTGCTTCAAACTTAAGCCTCTCCTTTTTTCTTTTTCTTAGATGGAGTCTTGCTCTGTCACCCAGGCTCGAGTATGGTGACATGATCTCAGCTCACTGCAACCTCCGCCTCACAGGTTCAAGTGATTCTTGTGCCTCAGCCTCCTGAGAAGCTGAGATTACAGGCATGCGCCACCATGCCTGGCAAATTTTTGTGTTTTTAGTGGAGACGGGGTTTCACCATGTTGGTCAGGCTGGTCTCGAACTCCTGACCTCAGGTGATCCACCCACCTTGGCCTCCCAAAGTGCTGGGATTAGAGGTGTGAGCCACCGTGCCCGGCCGAGGTGCTCGCTTTTTATGTACATACATTGGAATGAGATGCTTAAACCTGTAGTCTGTTTTGGAGAAGGCCGGCATAAAACATTGATGGGCTGTCCAAGAAATTCAGAGTCTGATGTGTAGGTAAGTGCTGGAAAGGAAGGAGCCCATGAGCTTGGAGTGACAAATCAGGTCTGGGCTGTTTAATTATCTGGGAGTGGATGGGTTGTGTTGATCCCACTAAAGGTCTGTGGTGGTCAGAAAGTAGGCTGGTCTGATGACTTGGGCTCGAGTTTCTGGAAGTAGATGAAAGTGCAGGCCCTTGATCAGAATGGGCTTTTTAGTCTTCACGGCAGGGTCATGAAATTCAAGGCCACTTATTCAAATTTCTGAGGCTAGAAAGCAGATGTCACGGGCTGAGTGCCAGAGAGTTGAGTATGAAAATATACGCTTTTAAACTCACACAGATGTGCTTTTCTTTAAAAGTCTCTAAACATGCCAAAGTGGATCATTTTGGTTTTTTTTTCAAGCTTGATTCTCTTGTATCTATTCTGTCCTGCTGCTGCTTGGTGTCACTCACGAATATAGGAGAGGCAGGCTGGGAAGCCAGCTGTTCAGGGCCAACGGCAGGAAAGAGGTGGGATGCAGACAAGTATTATACTAATAAGGAACTCTGGCAATATAAGAAGTCTGGAATCTGGGAACATTACGAGAAAGCTGGATTTCAAATAAAGAGTCCCCTTTTCCATGATGCTGAGAGCTGTGCACACTGGCATTAGTAATTGGAGAAGTAGCTATGAGTGCAGGCCGCAGGCTCCAGAGTCAGGCACATGGGCCTGGAATCTGCATCCTCTACTTAGTGGTTGCATGACTTGGGGAAGTTATTTGCTGTCAACAAGCTTCAGTTTCCTTGTTTGTAAGATGTGAATAATGATACTTGATGTAATGCATATAGAATACCTAGCACAGGGCACAGAGCATACATTTTAGTGTTCTTGGGCTGTTATTTTGTGTGTCTTAAATATAAGAAAGAATTTTGTGACACCCTTTAGATACAGGGTAACAGAAAGAAAAAAAAAAAAGAAGAAGATGACAAAGAGAGACAGAGAGGGATTGGGCTATTTTCTTTAAGGCTCTGCTCTCAGCGTGGTCCTGGACCAGCAGCAGGTTGCATCACCTGGGAGCTTGTTAGACTATCAGAATTTCAGGCCCCACCCAGACCTAAGGAATTAGAGAGTGCATTTTAACAAGATCCCCAGGTGATCCGCATGTGCATTCAAGCCTGAGACGCACTGCTTCAAGGGACACAGGGAGTCAACGACTTAGCAGGTCTCCTGGTTCTTTGGCCAGAAAATTTAAGAATTCAGCTCACTTGTGTAGACAAACAGATGAGATCTTATTATACATTAATCTATTTTAGTTGTGGTTAATGACCACAGTCTGCAGGCAAATTCAATCAATAAAAAGCCAGCATCATAAGAAGATGCTTCTTTGTCAAGGAAAATAAAGGCAGTTGAGCACAACGCCACGGAGACCACAGGTTTGCATTGCCCTGGGTTAATGCTACTTCTCTAGATGCTCCAAGACACTGCATCCCTGCAAGGCAATATAATTGGAAAGAAAGGAGGTCTAATTTAGAAGAAGAATAAGGCAGCAAGGAAAAAGAAAACATAAAATAAAAAGATGCTAAAACAATAATGTCAGGAATTTCACGTAGATATTTCTTAAAGTTTTGAGTTTAGGAGAGAGGAGGAAGAGAGTATAGGGCCACTATTCTAAAAATACCACTCCTTACGGGATGGGCTTCCTGAAGTTTCTTAGTTTATTCATCTAACTAACCTCCTATCATGGGCAAGTCTGCTGTACAAAGAGCTGTGATCACATGAATATTATGAGAAGGGTTAGAAAATGTTAGCATCTACTCTTTCCATAAGGGAAGTGACTGCGGCTGGGGCAAAGGTTTGCTATAAAGTCACAGCAGGCGGCTGGGCGCAGTGGCTCACGCTTGTAATTCCAGCACTTTGGGAGGCCGAGGCACGCGGATCAACTGAGGTTGGGAGTTCGAGACCTCCTGACCAACATGGAGAAACCCTGTCTCTACTAAAAATACAAAATTAGCTGGGCGTGGTGGTCTATGCCTGTAATCCCAGCTACTCGGGAAGCTGAGGCAGGATAATCACTTGAACTCGGAAGGCAGAGGTTGCGGTGAGCCGAGATCACGCCACTGCACTGCAGCCTGGGCAACAAGAGCGAAACTCCCTCTCAAAAAAAAAAGCCACAGAAGGCTTTGGGATATCTGATTATATATTTTGATTTTGCCCTTTCTGTCTGGAAGTGATGGTGTGACTTAGGGATATAGGGATATCAGTCGGACGAGGACTTGGCAAATGGCCTCCCCAGCAATGTGCCCAGCTCACCTATCTCTGACTGCACTGGGGAAAAGGAGTATAGGAGTGAATTGGTCAAGGGGAAATACCGCTGAATACCCTCAGGCTGCTCTTAGGCCTTGTAGGGGATGTGTCTAAAGCAGCCCCACCGTGAGCCTTGTTGGGACAACATTCCATTGGCGGTTCCCCTTTTACAAGAATAATTTAAACAATCAAACCATGGGACCAGGAGTGAGCCTTTGAGGAACCCGGTCGCTCATTCATTCCCTTCTGTGCTGGACACTGGTTGCACCAGTGATGCAGCGAGTGGAAAGACTTCCTATACACGGTGCCTCAATTCTCCTCCAAACTCCAAACTGGGACTAATACCAAGTCCATTACCGACAATTTCTTCATGTTTAATGTGGACTCAGTTCTCAGCCAGCTGTCTTTGTGTCTGTCCACGGGCTTCAAATCACTTGTGACATGGACAGTGATGTTTCTGGGACACTTCTACCTGAGCTCTTAGAGTGGAGCTGGCCAAGGCCCTGGCCTCCTGGGGCCCAGGTGTGCTCCTGGAACACAGCAGGTTCCAGAAGGTGGGACTCCCTGAGGGTGTGTCAAGGCTGGACCCGCATTGCCATGTGTGCCTGCGAGAAACTCCAAGGCACTCTGAGGCGTGCAGCATGAGCGCCTGTCCTTCTTCACAGTACCAGGGAGGCCCTTCCAGGAACGGCTCCTCTGAGGAGCCAGGCTTGGACTGACACCGTGTTTGTTTATCTAAGACATTTTCACAGCATATTCTCCTTAAGCTTGACAGCTTGTTTACAATGGGTTTCTGCTGCAGGGCAGTTTCCAAGTGCTGTCAGCTTCTGAATTACGGCTCTTGCCAGGGCTGCTCAGTACAGCATTTATCTGGGATGGAGTTATTCTATGTTCAGTAACCTATTGCTGAGCTGACTCCACAGCACGTTTTTCACACCAGTCAAAGGGGAGAGATGCCTTCTTTCCCTACCCTAACTTTGCATTCTATAAAGGCCAGGGGGAGGGTGGAAGCTGACAGAGCAGGGAAGCCGCAGGAAGGAGCCTGGGGCCAACACTCTGCTAGGTGCTTGCATGTATGTTCTCAGACGTTATCTCACTTACTCTTTGCAATAACCCATTGACCCAGTGGTTATCAATTATTTCCTGTATTTTTTTTTTTTTTGTATAAGAGGAAGGATGAACAGAGAGGTTAAGTATCCTATTTGAATTTACACTGTTATTAGGATGCTAAATCTTGGGTTTAAACACAGGGCCCTTGGATTCTAAATGCATGCATAGCACTGTCCGTGAGAAATATTTCTGGAATGAAGTATGTTACCATTTTCCTGAAACAGCCTAGTCTAGGTACCTTTTCCACCCAAACCTTTCTTTCACCTAAGATGGCAGATGAAACAAGGTCACATCCATTTTTTCTCAAGATAACCTTCTTTCTTTTCTTTCTTTCTTCCTTCCTTTCCAGCCACCTATCACCCTGTTTCTTTCTTGTTAGATAAGTGTATGCTTTACAAAGCAGGATTTCAGAAAGGCCTTACGTTGGTTTTGAAAGCCCAGCATGTAAGTTCACTTCATCCATCCTTCATCATAGGCACTCTTCTAAAAAAAACCTGTAGACTAGAAAACCTCTAAACATGGCAAGAGCTTATATTATTCTCCAAAGTACTTTCCCATATACACGTTGACTTAAATCTCATAACACCAGGGGAATTTGGCAGGATGGGCATTACCAGTATTTCCACTGGACAGATGAGGACACTGAGCCTCACAGAGGTCAGATGACTTTCCCAGGGTGGTGCTGTGGACCAAGAGTTAGATGGTGCTGCTTAGACTCCTTCATTTCTTATTTCTAACCCTCCTCCCATCACAATGGAAGCTTCTGGAACAGCTTCATTCCCTGATTAAAAATGAACCAGGAAGTACTTTGGAAGCATAGACTATTTTTTTTTTTTTTGAGGTGGAGTCTCACTCTCTCGCCAAGGCTGGAGTACAGTGGCATGATCTTGGCTCACTGCAACCTCTGCCTTCTGGGTTCAAGCAATTCTCCTGCCTCGGCCTCCCAAATAGCTGATATTACAGACGTGCACCACCACGCCCGGCTAATTTTTGTATTTTTAGTAGAGACAGGGTTTCTCCATGTTGGCCAGGCTGGTCTCGAACTTCTGACCTCAAGTGATCCGCCTACCTCAGCCTCCCAAAATGCTGGGATTATACGCATGAGCCACCGCGCCTGGCCGGAAGTGTAGACTTCTAAAGGAGGCAATAATAGTTTTGCTTGGGGCTTCATTAGCCTGGGAACAGAATGTCTAAATCAACCATAAGATTCAGGTAAGTTCTTAGCATTAGAACACTCCCTCTTTACTGAAACTGAAATGTATCTCCTTACTGTTTGAACACTCTCACTGGAGGGGTGGCACAGAGCTGGAAGAGCCATATGATGAAGAAGAGGGAAATGAACAGGGTCTTGGGAGTGGCAGCTGGAGGAACAGAGTCTGGGAGACAGAGAAAGGGAGGAAGTATGTGCTAGAAGCAGCTTCCACATGCTGACACTGTGCTATGGGATATGGGAATGGTACATTTTAGACAGGAAATACATATTGAATAACAATGGAACGTGCTCAGATTAGAAACGAGAGGCACAGGAGAGTAATGCCAGGAAGCAGGGGGCCCAGCTTCTGAAAATATTCTAGGAGACAGTGATGTCCTTCCCTGCAGCTCCCAGAGGAAAGCATAAAAAGAGAGATCAAATGTTGCATTTTGTGGGTGCTGTCAACTAGTACTCAAGCAATCAACCTACTGCATGAAGTTAAAAGTTAAAAGGATGTAAACAGGGATATTTAAAAATTCTTCCTCATACAGAGCGAGAACACTTATTGGGAAATGGCCTTTCTTTGGTGACAGCTTCTCAGCTAGATAAATTAGTGCTTTTATGGGCAGCAGAGTCAATATCCCAACACACAGAATAATCATCAGGCAAAGTGCGCCTCCACGTCCAACAAAGACTTTAGGCTGTGTCAGGACGTAAGAAGAAAATAACCAGCAGGAAGGATTCATGGTCTGTGCAGGCAGTGACAGCAACAGCGGCCAAGTGCATCATTCATAATATACTACAATCCCAGCAAAAGTGAGAAATATAAACAAGAGAAAGAAAATGCCATGCCTCATAACAGATGGAGTCCTAGAGTACTAGAGGAGGGAAACGTCCAAGGTGTGTCTGTGTCTTTGACTGATGGACACCCAGAAGCTGAGCTTTTTCTTTATGTGATCTGCCTTAGCATCACAGACACACACACAGACAAAGGCACACAGTCATAAACCAAATCTCACCCTCCTGCCAGCATTTGAAGGTCTGCTTTCTACCAGGCAGGTGAGATGTATTACAGACAAGAGGAAAGGCCTGTGCCAGCGGTGAGGCTGCCAGCTCCAAATGGCCTGAACCCCAGCCACGGCCCATACTTACTAGTGTCCAAAAGAGGTAAATAGTGAAGAGTGCGACAGTGAGTGCAATCAGCCCGACGGCTTCTAGCCGACTACTAAAGTGCAGGTGGTCCACGGCGCCCCGCAGGCACAGCCAGCCCGAGATGGTGGCCAGGGGAGTTATAAACAAGAAGCACACCATGTCGCCAAACAGAGTCCGCTTCTCATGCTGGGGGCCAGGATTTCTCAGCCACTGCCAGGTACAGGGAGACAGAGAAGAGCAAGGGAGAAGGTTAAACACCAGTGTGGAGTGGAGAAAGGCTGCTCTGAAGTTATCTTTGCCTTCAGAACCTTGGGAAAAGGCATTTCTGTCTTGTTATGAGATAACAAGGAAGCGTTCAGGGCTCATTCCTATGCCCCACCCCCTGAATAATAATGATATGATACAAATAACAATAATAATTTATAGTCTCCTTGCTGTAGATGACCTACTTTTTGTGAAAATAGTCGTTACTATTCTGAATCACAATGATCCCATGTGGAAGGAAGAGAGAATGTTACTGTTGGAAGGTAACAGCTGAGGTAGGAGAAGTTCAGTCATGTGTCCAAAGTCTTCCAGTGTCTTGACCCTGGGAATGTGTGCAGGAAAGTGTTGGGTTGCTCAAGCCCTGCACATTCCCAAGACAGGCCTATTTTTAGGACTGGCTCTTGACCAGCTCCTGAGAGATGAGCTTTGAGTCCTAGTAATATTTTGCCTGATAAGAGTATTTTGCATGCCAGAGGCCTTGGGCCACAATACTAGTACGATCAGATACTTTATGTCAACAATGTGATTTATGGTGAACACCTATTTTTGCCCTGGGAGGCTGGAGTTTGAGTAGCTGAGGTCAGTCATGCAGATATTTCATGTCTGTGTGACTGATTCCAGTCAAAATCCTGAATACTAAGGCTCAGGTGAGCTTCCTAGATGGGCAAATACTTCGCACATGTTGTCACAAATCATTGCTGGAAAAATTAAGCACATTTGTTTGACTCCACTAGGAAAGGATACCTGGAAGCCTGTGTCTTGTTTATCCTGGACTTCACCCCATGCACCTTCACCCTTTTCTGCTTTTAATCTGTATCCCTTTGCTGTAATAAACCATAACCATGAGTATAACAGTTTTTTTCTGAGTCCTGTGAGTCCTTTTACTGAATAATTGAGCCTGCGGATGGTCTTGGGGAGAGCCAACATAGAATAAGACTCACCTGACGCCATGAACTCATTAATGCCCTCTCTTGGCTTTTGGATCCTGAACCTCCTCACTTAGGAACATCTCTGACATCTTGATTATGCTACCATCTTGACTGAACCAATCCCCAAAAGGATGGGGAAAACCTCATGCTTGTTGAAAGACTAAAGATAATTTCTACAGTTAGGAAAATAGGATGGCTGTCCTCCCATTTGGGTACCTGCTTAATGCCTGCTATAATGCTTTCCAAAATCCATTCGACAATATATGTAATTCAGTTCTTACATACTGGTGTCAATTCACATGGCTAATGAGGCCTGATAGCTTTTCTTCAGATTAGCATTGAAACACTCTACAGATAATTTGACATTCCCATCTCACTGTTCCATGTAGTAACGACAGAGGCCAAGTTGTCCAGAGAAGGAGTGGCGTCAAACACAGACCATGGGGTTGGGGTAAGGAGAGACACTAGCACACTCTGTCTTCCATTTTGTCCCTACCAACAAACAGGGACCTAGCATTGACTGTCTGCTGATGCGTGCCCAGCAGTGCCACACAGCTGGCTTGCCAAACAGGAGCACTGGCCACCGAGGAGACAGCCCAAGCGGCCAGGGCAGCAAATCCTACAAAACCACTGGGAGGAAGGGAAGGGCCATGATGGGTGAGAAAAGAGTGGGTGGGGCTGACAGGAGAGGGAGGGGAAGGCCATGCTCAAGGATGGAAGGACAAAATAGAAAAGCTGCAAAGAAGGAAAAAAGTTGAGGAAAGAGCAATGTAAGGCCTGGCAAAACCCCAGTGACTGAGTAAAAGAGGCAGGTGGTAAAAGGCACCAAAGAAAGTTTTCTGGGAGGTGCCCTTCCTCAAATGTTTGCATGAATCCCCAACATTCCACATTTCAGAGACAATCCACCTTAAACATGGGCTGAGATGGTGAATACTGTCAGTTTCACCTCAAAAGTGGACAGAAATAAATATTAAAACATAATGCGGAGCTGACTTGTCTGTGAATTTAAATACTGCATTATAAATATTTAATGTAAATACCAAAATAAGTGCAAATGATATTAATCCTGCATGTGTTGTCATGCCACCTCAGACATCTCAGCAGCTTCAAAGAAATTCAAAGAGCTCTTATTAATTAACATGTTCTTGCCTAAGTACTGGGAATATCACTATCAAGTGGAGAGTAGAAATAGGGCATTATTGTATCTTAATTTTACAGAGGCTCAGTACAGTTAAATGTTGGTGCCAGGTGGTTGAGAAGCTGAACTGAGAAGAGGATCGAGATCTCTCGTTTTTTTTTTGAGACGGAGTCTCGCTCTGTCGCCCAGGCTGGAGTGCAGTGGCCGGATCTCAGGTCACTGCAAGCTCCGCCTCCCAGGTTTACGCCATTCTCCTGCCTCAGCCTCCGGAGTAGCTGGGACTACAGGCGCCCGCCCCTCGCCATGCTAGTTTTTTGTATTTTTTAGTAGAGACGGGGTTTCACCGTGTTCGCCAGGATGGCCTTGATCTCCTGACCCCGTGATCCGCCCGTCTCGGTCTCCCAAAGTGCTGGGATTACAGGCTTGAGCCACCGCGCCCAGCCAAGATCTCTACTCTTATTTAGATGTTAGTGAATATTCAAAAATTAAAATTGCAAGACATTCAGACATCCAGATTCTTAAACAATGGTGACCAAATCATAGCAAACCAACCCAATTCTCCTCATGGTTTGGGTTTTCCCTGGAAGCAGATAGACATCTGGTGTACTCTTCTCTGTACCTCCATTTTGGAACAGTAGGCCCTGAATACATATGCTACCTATGTACACAGAAATGCTGACCTCATTAGCTAAGACTTCCCTTCCTTTCTTTTGCTTGGGAATTCTGGATGCATTTTATTAAAACTAATTCAGTACTTTACTTATTTATGTGGCCCTTGACATTACCCAATGAAATGACTTAGATATGGAAGGAGGGGAGGAGGTAATTATGAATCAATGTTTATCTCTGCCTGATGCAAAATAAATGTGCGAAGACAAACTAGAGATTATAATTGCTTGTTCCCAGTTTCCTGTTTTCTAATTGTTCTTTGATCGTCCGTATTTATGTGCCCATGATCACCCAATAAGATGAATTCTGCACCTTGTTAACTCTAGTTTTGGGGAGTTCAGCTTACTCTTTGTGTTGTTTGCTGCTGGTTGTATTTAGGTATGGAGTACTTTACATGGTACTATCATGTTAAATTATGTATCTTCTGCAGAGCTCCAAATGTTATCTATTATACAAAGGCAGGTTTGTGAGCAAGATCAGTAGCAATCATCCATCCTCATTGAGGAAAAGAGAAAACTACCCTTGGCTATGGTAAGAGCCACTAAGTATCCAGATATATCCATAAATCAATACAGAATATTAATACAAGCAAAGTTTATAACAGAGAAAAATTTGATTACAGCTTATGTTTCTAACAATATGGAATTGTCTAAATAAATTATGGAATTTACTTAACACAGAATACTATATATTAATAGCAATTTCAAATGCTAATGTACATTTTATATTTACTGGCATGACATATTGCTGAGCAGAAAAAAATTCTAGTGGACAGAATGTATAGTATGATCCTATATATGTAAGACAGATTTACACAGAGACAGGCATTTACATTTACACACACATAGTGTATTCACATAAAGAACAGGCGGACACCTAGCAAAATAACAGCTATTCTTGGTGGTGGCACTGTGAGTGGTTTAAAATTCTTTTTGTACATTATTTTCTTGTTTTTGTAAAATGAACATGGATTCCTTGTATAAATATATGTGTATATACTACTTGTGTACAAAACAGGGAGAGAGACAGACACACACAGAGTGAGAGAAAGGGACAGACAAGGATGTCAGGGGAGGTAGATGTCTAGCTAGTGCACAGCAAACTAAAACAGCAAAACAGCTATTACTGAGAGAAGGCTGGGGCAGGCTCAGTGCTACAGCTTGGAGTTTATTATACAATATCTCACTGAGTCCTCACAACAGTCCTACGTAGTAGGTGATAACAGTATCCCCGGTCCATAGATATAAACACCAGGGAGGAGAAAGTTTAATAACTCACCTAAAGAGAGATAGCAAGTGGGTATCAGAGCCTCACAGGTCTCTTCCTTGTTTTCCTACTAACATTTTCTTTTTGTACCAAATGGCATTTGTGTGTGTATGCTTGTGTCTGCAAGGTTTTTTAACTTTTCAGCTAGGTGGGACATATTTAGGTCCTGCTGTTTTATTGGGTACATCTGGTAACTGAATGTTTAGTTGGCTGGCCAGGATGTGATCATGGTACTTTTAGAAAATTCTCTTAGGCTCTTGTTCTGGTCTGTGTCAATTCTTTTGCCAAACCACGATGAGGTCTAATTTCTGGGTGTTTAATCTCAGCTACATTATCATGCATTGTGACCTAATTCATAATAGACAAGGGGTTGACCTCCTCGATTATTGTCCTATTACATTTTTGGCTCTTATACCTTCTACCTTTCTTATCAGTTATGGGGTATATACATTGACTATTATACCTGTTCTGTAGTAGTATCCTCGTCTCCTAAGCATTAATAAAGAACAGGAGAGGCAGAAGGCAGGCTTGTTCGTGTGTCTGTCTTCCTATTCAAACTTACCTTTACATCACTGGTATCTAGCACAGGGCCTGCCTCATAGCAGGCACCTCATGCTAAATGAATGAGAAGAGCTTACGTCTCTTCAGCCCCTACTATATGCCAAGCACTATCTTATATGCTACATCTAATAATTCATTTACTCCTCAATAATCTTAGAATCATTATCATTGCCATTTTATAGATAGGGAAAATGAGACACAGAGAATTTAAATAACTTACACAAGATTGGTCGTGGCTTTGGTCCATGAAGCCTAGCTCCAAAGACTGTGCCCCTAACTATTCTATATCATAGTTCTTAGTAAAGCATGGGGTCAGGAAGTAGCTGGATGGAAGGCGAGGAAAAAGGTTACACCTTAACTGTACTTATCAGTACAAGAAGGAATATTTACTTACCAAAGTTCCTCTGGTGTGAGATACCAATTAACTTATCCTGCCCACTTGTGGACAGCTTTTGCAGCTCAAATGCCGTTCTTGAAGGGTCTTAAGTTTGATCTTAGTCCTCAGCTTATACTTGGTGGTTAACTATATTTTAAAAGGCAAGGTCAATGATTGAGACTAGTAATTTTTGTGGCATTTTTCTCCTGGTGGACCCACCCATACGGCTGCCAGGGGTTCTGTGGGCAGCCAAGGGCACCCTTCCGGCATCTTGTTCTCTGGTTCTATCAAAAACATGCAGTACAGAGATCATGCTGTTGAAAGCCCCAGCAGCTGCCTATTTTTCTGTAGAAATCTCATTCTAATCACTTAACTTGTTTCTGAACCATGAGGTTGATCACTTCTTGGAAATAAGTACAACAAATAAACCAGAAAGCCCCATCATAATCAACACTGAAGGGCCTGAGACAGAAGAGGGGGTTAAAGCAGCATTCTACTACCTTGCCACAGCATCATTCACTGGCTGTGAATGTACATCTAAGGTAAGCCAGGTACCAGTGGCTACTTTCAAGTTGGGTTAAGTGTGGATTTGGATTTAATTACAGTGTTAATATGTTAAATCTCCTACTGGTTGGTGGGGAAGAGGAGGTGCTGGAGGTGCTGTGTTACAGAACTTTAGACTCTGCCTCCCAGGCTCTGAGTTAATCAGCTTAAATCCCAAAGGTAGACAGGACGCTGTGCAGGTCAGTTTGTACTAGAACCAGATTACACTCTGGTGGCTAATAGCCCTGATCGATTACAACCTTCCCCATGAATCTCCTTAATGAGAAACCACCACAAGAATGAAAGAAACTGATAGAAAGGAAACCATAATAAATTTATGGAGCTGGAAGAAAAAAAAGGCATGGTCTCACAATGTTTACTCACTTGGGTTTATCTGCCCGAGTCTCCTGTTAAGCTGACACTTGGCAGAGTCATTAACCTTGCCTTTCTTGAGATGGGTCTTATTCTGCAAGCCCAACACATTCTACACTAAATTCTCGCTTATCTGGGGAGCTGGAATGTGAGGGTGGCAGTGTAATGATCAGAAGGTAAGTGATAGGTTTCTTGCATGATTTAAAATTCAAGATGAAAGTTGAAAATCATGCTTTACAGTTAACTTGAAACAAAGCAGAGAATGAAAACAAACTCCTACTAGTGTTTTAAATCCCTGAACTCGACAGTCTGTCAATGAGTTTCCAGGATAGCTGAAGACGCACAGAAGGAAATTCTGACTCCAGGGGACCTTAGGAGATGCATGCTTCAGATATCCATCAAACCAGGCTTGTAACAATGCATCTCAAAGGAGAACTTTACAGAGTATTTGCTCATGCCTTGGCCTCTCTCCAAACCTCTAGACATGCACATTCAATGACCCAGTCAACATCTCTGCTTAGATGACTAATAGACAACTCAAACTTAATCTGTCCAAAACAGAACTCCTGATTAGCACGTACCTCGTAACTCCTTTCCCCTAAGTCTCCTCTATATCAGTAAATGACCATCCACCCCCGTCGCTTAGTCATCCTGTTCCATTCTGTGTCTTTCCTCCTGGGCTAAGCGACTTGCCCAGGACATGGTAAGTCCTATTGCTACTGCCTACAACATATACCTGGAATCTGGCTGCTTCTCTCTGCCCCACTACTGACATCCCAGGCTGGGTCACCATCATCTCCTACTTGCTTCCACTCTGGCCACCCTACTGTCCAGTCCCAAAACAACAGTCAGGGTGAGCTTCTAGAAATATAAATCAAATTAGGTTGCTTCCTTGCTCAAAACTCTCCAATGGTCATAATAAAATCCAAACTGTCTACCTGGTGCTATAAGCCCGGACTTCATCCCTTCCTACCAGTTCCCATGTCTCCTGCTATCTCTCCCTTCATTTTCAGCCTTTGCGCATATTCTTTTACAGCTTCTCATTATTTAGGTCTCAGCTCAAACGGCACCTTCTCATGGAAAACACTCCCAGTACCTGTGAATATTACTCAGCTATATTTTCGAGAGCACAGAACGCTCTCCGAAACGATGCTATTTCTTTAGTTGTCTGTTTAGTTGCCCATGTATTGCTACCCACTTCAATTTTGTTTATTTTAATATGCCTTGATCTAAGAACAGCACTGGAACATAGGAGATGTTTAACAAAAATGAATGAATAGGCTGGGTGTGGTGGTTTATGCCTGTAATCCCAGCATTTTGGGAGGCTGAGGCAGGTGGATTGCCTGAGGTCAGGAGTTTGAGACCAGTCTAACCAACATGGTAAAACCCAATTTCTACTAAAAATACAAAATGAGCCAGATGTGGTGGTGCATGCCTGTAATCCCAGCTACTTGGGAGGTTGAAGCAGGAGAATTGCTTGAACCCAGGAGGCGGAGGGTGCAGTGAGCTGAGATTGCTCCATTGCATTCCAGCCTGGGCAACAAGAGTATTGATTTAAAAAAAATCTTGATTTAAAAAATAAGTCTTGATTAAAAAAAGAAAAATGAGTGAACAAACATCTGAGATGCTACTAGGCCTGACCAGAAATGATCTTACAGTATTAGTTAGACTAGTTAAACTGATTGGAAAGGAGAAACTTTGTTGGCATATAAACATCAAATTGTCAAGTTAATTGCTTTTAGCCTTCCAGACTAGAGATAGCATTTCTTACATATTGCTCTTCTTAGGTTTCCAAGAGAAATATCTACACACTGTTTTGTTGCTACAAGATGAAAAACCTGTAGTTTCAATTCAAGCTTTTCTCCCTAAGATGTAAGTAACCATGGAACATCTATTTTTCCATAGATCATGAAGTCGTATGAGAAACCCAGTAAATTATTCAAGATCCCTTGTGCTGTTTTAGTCACAATTACTATATATATATTTCTTTTTTCTAGAAGAAACCTACCTTGAAATAATTGAGAAGTGTACATACCACATGTCTTCTTAAAAGTTATACAACTCCAATTCAACCAAAAATATGTACTGAGTGCCTATGATGTACCAGATATTTGTACTGAATTTGGTAACACCAGGTGTTGTTATTGTTCCCATTTTGAATTAGGATATGAAGGCTCAGTGAGGTTAAGTTCCTTGTTCAAGGGTACATGGTGAGGAGCCAGTATTTGAAACCTCTAGCCTAATGCTCTTTCAATTCTTTTTTTTCACTTACTTTCACACTACATAAAATCTTGATCCCAATTTTTATTTCCTCCTGCAACGGATAAAGTTCAAGAAGCAGCACCTTGCTGGGGATAAGAGATGGGCTCGGAGGCAGGGGATAGGACACCACTTCCAGTTGCCCCACATTCTGGTTCCCCCAAATGCTGTGTGGCTTTATGAAGTTCTTTAGCTCTGTTGTGGAGTCAAAAATGGGAGTCTACCTCAACAGAGTAAGGATGCGGTGGCTTTGATGGAGTGGTGGAGCAGGCTCTCTTGTCAGAGCAATCCTATAGAACTTTTAAGTTCTCATTTTAGTTCAAAACATCAGGCTTAACTAAAGGATTTCAGGCCAATCCTTTTCTAGGCTTCAAGTTTGTGTGCCCAGCTGCTTACTTGATATGTCTCCATTTGTGCAGCAAACATGACAAGCTTTACAAGATCCACCGCAGAACATGAGATTCACCATCCACCATTCCAACTCCCCCACAAACAGATTCCTCTCTCAGGGTGGCCCACACCAGCATGTGGGAACACCAACACCTGGTGGCTCTCATAAACAACCTCAGTCCCATCCTTATTTCTCCCTTTCTTCATTCCCCTTCCCCCTATATCCAGTCTATCAGCAAATGCTGTCAATTCTTCCAGAATACATCTTGAGTATGTTTGCATTGCTCTCCCTGGTCACCACTATTCCCTTCCAAACCTTCTTCATTTTTTACCTAAAAGATGGTACCATGTAATAGTCTCCTTACTTTCTCACCCTTCCACTCCTGTTATCCTAGAATCCAGTTTCTATAAAGCAGCAAATCATGACGCTTGTCTAGTTTAAAATTTCCCAATGGCTCCCCATCACCCTTACCTAACACCTTACCATGGCCTACAGAGCCCTGTGTAGTTTAGCCCAGGTGTTTGTACCCTGGAGTCCTATCCACAGATAGGATTCACAGGATCTATGATTTTGAATGGGAAATAAGAATCACATCTTTATTTTCACAAACTCTAATTGAAATAGAAGATTCCACTGAGCAATGCAGAAAATCTAGGTGGCATCAGCAGTACCTGCGACTTTGTCACCGGTAGAAATAGAAATACGGATATTTTGTATCACATTACAATTGTTGCAGATATCTTGAAATATCATTATTTTAATGTTAGTTATTAGATCTGCTACAAAACATGCTAAAGCATCATTTACAATTTATATTACAACTGTGTCTTTTATATATTTTGATACCTGTATTTTAGTGTAAGTGGCTTCCTTTGCATTCCTGTGTATTTTATCTTATGCAATTAAGAACATGATTCTGAGAAGGGATCCATGTGCTTCAACACATTGCCAAAGGGTCCAGAAAAGTTTAAGCACCTGGTGTCTAGCTCCTCTGTGCTCTCATGCAATGCTCTCCTGCAGTGTTTCTTTCTGCCTCAGAAACACCAGACTAGCTCCTACCTCAGAGCCTTTACAGTGGCCATTCCTCTGCCTGGAACTCCTTTACCCACGGCAGGTTCCTTCTTAACAGCTGTACCTTTGCTTGAATGACACCTCTTCAGATGGGCCTTCACAAACCAGCACACACAAACCCTCACCCCAGTTCTTCTTTGCCACAAAGCCTCGATTACTCCTTTATAAATTTTACCACCACTACCAGAGACAATCTTGTTTATTTATTTACTTGTTAATTCTGTTCCTTCCTCCCCAGCAGGGAAGCTCTGTTAGTACATGAGATTCTTCTGGCCTGTCCACAGCTACATTTCTATTTCTTAAATATCTAATTTGTGCTTGATAAATATTAGCTGAAGAAATAAACAAATCCTTCTAAGCCAGAGGATCACTTTGGGTAGACATCAAATGAATATAACTGAAATGCATATATAAGACCATTTGCTTGGACTCTTTCCATTAAATACAGTAATTCTTGCCACACACATGTGCATAGCAGTTACTTTGGCACTCACAGCTGTGATCTGGCTGAAGCATAAAGTCATATTCAAGGACACCTTAGAGATTTGTGATGCTCCCTGGAGGACTTGGGCCAATAAGCCAATTAATGGGCTATAATGCTCCATAAATACTATGCTTATGCCTGGGACATTATAATTTGGCTCTGACATTATTTAAACAATGCTACACACACTCACACCAATGGTTTATTTTTCCAAAGATGAAATCAGTGGCACAACAGGATTAGATGGCAAATAATTTTATATATTCACTTGTAACTTCAGACATACACAAAATAAAAATAATCTCTCTAATTGTTTTAGATCATTACAGCATAGGAGTGATCAACAGCCAAATGGAGATTGCTTATCTGAAATATGAGAAGATACTTCAGAATTATGTGGCATATCTGATCAATGTAAAGCAAGAAACATGAGATAACCAAGATAGAATGGAGAGAAAGGAAACAGAAGTTTTTAGAAGAAATTGATAAAATGCATAGTAACAAAAGTAGATACTATTTATTTTGGGAACAATAAATTCATACTGTGTGGTTTTTCTTTTTTTGAGATGGAGTCTCACTCTGTCACCCAGGCTGGAGTGCAGTGGCACAATCTTGGCTCACTGCAACCTCCACCTCCCAGGTTCAAGCTATTCTCATGCCTCAGCTTCCTGAGTATCTGAGATTACACACATGCACCACCACGCCCGGGTAATTTTTGTACTTTTAGTAGAGATGGGGTTTTGCCATGTTGGCCAGGCTGTTCTTGAATTCCTGACTTCAAGTGATTCACCCGCCTTGGCCTCCCAAAGTGCTGGGATTACAGGTGTCAGCCACTGTGGCTGGCCCTGTATGGTCTTTTATAAACACAAATAGCAGCTCTCATTCCCCTGATCTTGCTTCATTTTAATTCTCACCGGCCTCCAGACTGGAAGGTTACTGTTGTCTAATGACCACTCTGTCAGACTGCTGTTGGAGTCTGGGTTTCTGAACATTTGAATAATTACTTCCAGCAGAAGTACATGATCATGGGATACACTGTACCAGGACAGTGTACCAAATAAGAGACCCTGCTGCAGCACTAGACAAAAGATGAGAATATGATAAATAACAGGAATATGAACAATAAATTTCTATTTTGATAATATGGATGTTTGAAGGAATAGAGGAAGAAATAACATTCAAAACCAGGTTTTCAAACTGATATTACACTTACATATCTGTGTCCCTCAGGTGTAGTGAGAATGTGAGTAAGAAGACTATCCAAGCAGAGTATGGTGGAGGGATTTCAAGGAAATACAATGCACATGTAAAACAGACAACAGAGCAGACAATGTCACCACATGCTCCCAAAGTAAGCAAGAATGGGAACACTTTGAAAAAGGGGAAATTTCTTCTAAATACAAGGACCATGAAAACAGAGGAACTCTTGGATTTGCAGTCCCTATAGTCCAATGTCTTGCTGCCTAAAAGGGCCCCACATATTTAGGAGGGCCTGGCTGATTTGGTTGACATTAGATACATCCTAGCAACAAATGGAATAGGAATTACTCAAGGCTCCACTTGAGGCAGTGGCTTAAGTTCATGCACCACGATGGAGGAGATTAGAAGAAAAATCTCCTCATTTTTGTTCTAAACTCTTTGAATTTCAAAGGGAGCCCACCACCATTTAAGTAATTTGGAATGTGTGAGGCACTCCCTGTTCACATTATCTAAGTTGTTCATGATTTTCCAGATTTCAGACATGCCCCTCAGTAGCATCCTCACATCTAGATTAGTAGCATCCTCATATCTCTCACTTTCTGTCCAGTCATCTGTGTTTACCACTCCCCTGGACATTTTGGATAGCTTTCATTGGGTATGGGGCCCAGAATATCAGATTACCAGATGAAGACACCTCGCTGTGTTATCTGAGCAGAGGGCAATATTCTCTATTTTGCTGGCCTTACTTCCTTTGATTATGTTTAATGTTTGTAGATCACTTTGCTATAAAACAGTCTTGTCTTCAGAAAAGACATTCTTAAGAGGTAAGGGGCAACAGCTCAAATGACATGATTCATGACATCAGGGACTGGCATTTATAGAAGGGCAGGCAGGAAACCAGCTGGATGAATAGAGGTGCGGTCTGTGGGAAAGCTCTACTCCAACTGGGAAACACATATACATTTTTAGCTTGAGTGATCCTGAGACACGCAACCCCTAGGTGTCCCTATGGCAGCACCAAGCCAACCATTAAGGAGCCCAAGTTAATAACTAGCCCAGTCTCTGTATATGTGTATAACTGAATCACCAGCTCTCCCTTTAAGACTAACAAATCATATCCACTGTCATGGTACCCACAGAAGTACACTATGGCCTTCTCATGGAAGAGGGAAAATGCAGTGAAGTGTTGAGACCTTGTCTCACTTTTCATACTTAAGGCATTTTAAGAGTGCAAGAGACACTTTTAGAAAAATCTCTGTTTTATAGTTTACATAATTACCTTTCTAGGTTAGGGGTACTCGACTTAGGGTATAGGCCTTCAGAAAATCTGTGAATCAAAATCCCTTTGAACCCGTATTTGGACAATGGATGTGTGTATATTTTGGGGGAGATGGTTCAAGCTTTTATCAGATTCTCACACATATCGGAGATACAGGAAAGGGTAAGAGGCACTGTTCTGGAGCATTTCCCTAAACTGCCTTGAGACAATCCTTGGTTCAATCGAATTTCTGAAGTTTGAGAATTTTTTTTTTTTTTTTTTTAGTTTCGCTTTTGTTGCCTGGACTGGAGTGCAATGGTGCAATCTCGGCTCAACGCAACCTCTGCCTCCCGGGTTCAAGCGATTCTCCTGCCTCAGCCTCCTGAGTAGCTGGGATTACAGGAATGTACCACCATGCCCGGCTAATTTTGTATTTTTAGTAAATACAGGGTTTCTCGAGGTTGGTCAGGTTGGTATCGAACTCCCAACCTCAGGTGATCCGCCCGCCTCAGCCTCCCAAAGTGCTGGGATTACAGGCGTGAGCCACTGCACCTGGCCAAGAAATTCAAGAATGCAGATATGGTTGCCTTCTGAGGATCATCATTTATCCTTAGACCCTGACCTTCTCCTTATTCGTCAAATAAAAATAAAAAAATCAACCTTGGGTGCAAAATGTGAGATTAAAAAATTAACTGTATAGTTTTAGATAACACAGGACAGCAGAATCAAGAAAGCATCCAAATTAAATTAATGGGCTTAAAGGAAGGAGAGGGCTCTTACTGAGCAAGAATGGCAAAAATTCAGATAATGTAAAAAGTTCAATGTGCAAATGATATCCATAAAAGAAGAAAGTAAAAGATGAACAGTGATAGGGAGAGAGCCAAAGTTTAGGAGGGGAAGGAACCATTGACACCTCTGGGCGAGCTTCCTCATTTATATTCACAAATAGGAGACCATTAGAGCGCCCAGAACAGTGCACAGGGTAAGGCCTCAGGAAATAATTACTAGTAATAGTAGTAGGAGGAGTATATTAAGGTAACCAGGATGTTGAGGAAAATAAAATCAGAAATAAAAAATATAGCAAGGAAAGTATCCATTTTCTATAAAATCTGAGGCTGGACCTTGTAAACATTATGCTAAGTGAAGGAAGTCAATCACAAAGGTCCACATACTGTAGGATTACATTCATAGGAAATGTCCAGAACAGGCAAATCCATAGAGACTGAAGACAGATTAGTGGCTGCCTAGGCTGGGGGTGGGGGACATAGAAGGGACGGCTGGAGAGTGAAGGCTGCAGTGTATGAGGTTTCTTTTTGGGTGATGAAAATGTTCTGAAATCAACTGTGGTGATGACTATACAACTGTGAAAATACAAAATACCATGAAATTGTACACTTTAAATGGTGAATTGTATGGTATGTGAATTTTTATATCTCGATAAAGCTGTTCAGAAAATCTGAGACTGGAAGACCCTTTAGTTAAGGAAAATCTGAAGTATCCTATAGATGTCTCTAAAGAAACCCTCCATCTTGCATACATTCCCTTATGTAGGTATTTCCTTTATCTTGCCACATCTTCATCTAATAGAGTGATTTTTCAGATACATATTAGGTATATCTTAGAAACAACTGAAGTAGGTATATTTTGATAAATGAATTCAACACAAAGTCATAGATTTTTAGCAGATAAATCAGTGTTTAGAAAAATATTGGAGCCATTTATTACCTCCATCTCTCATGCCTATTCTCCCATCACCTACCAGCTACATAATGCAAAGAGCACGCCTTTGGAAGTGGTGAATTGTGAGGAAGGGCCACTTTATTTTCTAGGATGGTGCATATTTTCCCTTCATCTCCCAATTTCTGCTTTACTGACTCTTCCCAGATATAAGTCCTTAAATGCCTATAAATTCTATTTTACAACTTTCCTGCTGCTCCTACATGCCAGCATTTCATATAAGCTATATTAGCCATTTTCCCTCAGAGCCCTAAAAGACTTTGAACCTCACTACTTATTCCAACTTTCTATTTATAATAGCATCGCTAGAAGTGAAGCAATGATGAAATAATGAGTAGAAAACATTTCATTTTTTTCTTGTAATCTGACCTCAATCTTCACAAACAGATCTTTATACATTTTCATAAGTGGCACATCTAAGAATTAAACTTTTTTTTTTTTTAGTATTCCAAACTAAAAGCTTCAAAAGCATATTTTTTCTCTTTCGTGTTATACAATCTCAACATAACTTTCTTCTCACATATCCATCATAGTGTAAATCTATCCCTCTAACTCTGTAATAATGGGTTGCAAAGAAACCGTTTTATCACAAACAATCTCACAGGGTTCCTATCTCTTCAAGAAAGGAGGTGGGCAGTGATGAGGCACGCCACAGAAACACACATTCCGTGAAGAATGAGGAGGAAGGCAAAGCCTGAAGACCTGACGGGGGTCTTTTCTTATCTTCCCCCAAATCTGCTGCACCTGTCAAAAAAAATGAAGCAAAGAATTGAGGGAAAGCCACAAATAATTGAAGAGAAAAATCAGTGTTTTCCTTTTTGGGTTGCAAAATAAGGTTTACCAATCTGAATTATCTTGATGGTAGTTTTTAAAGAAATTTGTCTCACAGGTGTGTACAGCCACATGAGGACTGATTAACCTTCACAACCATTCGTGAAAAGAGGGAAAGGTTTCTGACAATTTTGGGTTAAAAGATTCCTCCTAAGGAATTGGTGACATAATGACTCAGTAAAATGAAGACTCAAATGCAGAGGAAGAGTAACTAAATGAGAAGAAAAAAAGAAAGGCTAAGTAAAGTCACTTGGAAATGAAGAATGATTTTTCTGGCTTCTGACAGGGTGCTGTAGCCAAAAGCTTTGCTTTCCAACTAGAGTACAAAGAGGCACAGGAAAGAATTGCCACTCTACTCTTCCAGCACTTGATCTGGCACAGCTCAGGGTGTTTTTTAAAACAGACTTTATTTTTCAGAGCAGTTTTTGGTTCACAGAAAAATTGAATGGAAAGTACAGAGGGTTTTCATATATCCCTGTCTCCCCCTGCCCCCTACAGTCCCCTCTACTGTCAGCAGCCCACACCAGAGTGGTACATGTGTCACTAGTGATGAATCTACCTTGACACATCATCACCAAAGTTCACAGCTTACATTAGAGCTAACTCTTGTGTTGAACATTCTATGGGTTTTGATAAACGTATAATGACATGAATCCACCATTATAGTGCAGACTGGTTTCACTGCCCTAAAAATCCTCTGTGCTCCACCTTTCCATCCTTCCCTCCCTGCTAACTCTCCGACTTAATAGACAAATCTGGTGTCAAGAGGAAACAAGGGCTTTACTCATACTTTTTTCTCCATCTTCCCCCTTCTGAAGCACATCTAGTTTCTTGGAAAGGCTGGGTATTGGCAAAGAAACCCTCAGCTCTGTGTGTGCACAGGTTCATACCAATGAGCAAATGAAAGAAAGTACTTTAGAGCCAGGAAGGAAGCCAGGTGCAATGGTCTGAATGTTTGTGTCTCCCAAAATTCATACATTGAAATCCTAACCCTCAAGGTGATGGTATTAGGAAGTGGGGCCTTTGGGAGGTGATCAGGTCAGGAGGATGGAGCACCCATGACTGACAGTTGTGCCCTTACAAAAGGGACTCCAGAGAACTAGCTCTTCCCGTCTACCACATGAGGACATAGTCAGAAGTTGGCAGTCTGCAACCAAGGAAGAGGACCCTCACTAGAACCCAACTATGTCGGCACCCCGACCTCGGACTTCCAGCCTCCAGGACTGTGAGAAATACATTTCTGTTGTTTCTATGCCACTCAGTTTATGGTATTTCGTTATAGTAGCCAGAATGGACTAGGACACCAGGTGTGGTGGAAAGAATGTGGGCTTTGGAGACAGACCTGGATTCTTCTTTAATTTTTTTTTTTTTTTTGAGATGGAGTCTCACTCTGTTGCCCAGGCTGGAGTGCAATGGCATGATCTTGGCTCACTGCAACCTCAGCCTCCTGTTTTCAAGTGATTCTTCTGCCTTAGCGTCTCAAATAGCGGGGATAACAGGCACGCACCACCACGTCCAGCTAACTTTTGTGTTTTCAGTAGAGACGGGGTTTCACCATATTGGTCAGACTGGTCTCAAACTTCTGACCTCAGGTGATACACCCGCCTCAGACTTCCAAAGTGCTGGGACAACAAGGGTGAGCCACCGTGCGTGGACCACCTGGATTATTCTTTTGCCTTCTCCGCTTACTAGCCCTGAGGCTGAAAGTATTTAAGATCAATGAAGAGTGACTTAGGTCTGAGTTGCAGCTTCCTTATCTATAGAATAGGATAATATCTGCTATGAGAAGGATACCTGAGACATTGAAATAAGATGATTATATAAAGTGTATACAAGCACAACATAACTTCCTTCTCACATATCCACCACAGTGTAAATCTATCCCCCTAACTCTATAAAACTAGATTGCAAAGAATATTGCATGTAATATTTTTCCTTTGCCTCAGAAATGGGTAAACAAAATTTAAGAAGAAGAAAACTCCAGGGTGTGAACATCTTGATAAACATAAATGGACTCACATTAATTAATGCCACTGGACTGGAATCAAAATCTGTGCCTATTCTGGAAAGTAAAATTATTTGCACAAACAGGCATAGCAGGTCTCATTCAGTGAATAAACAGCCACTGATCTCCCTGTGCCTAACTGAACGTACTTCCCTCTGCTCACTCGTTTACAACTGATCATTAGGCGGTGTGAGGGATTAGCTATAATCATGTATTGTTCACAATATTTCACACATTATTCATTTAAAACTATGTATTCTTTCTTTGGAGTTAAAAGTCAGTTGTCGACACTTAAAACTGAAGATACTTGTGGAGGGCTGGCAGGAGCCCCCAGCAGGGAGCATTATGCATATTCTATAACTCTGCTTCTGAAATCTGCACCAGGGCTTCTGCAATTTATGTTTCCCTTCAGCTCAACCAGGTGCCTTGTATCCAACAAAGGGCAATTCCTGAGAGTTAATTGTGCCTTGTTATTTCAGCAGGACTTAGGATAAAGGTGATTACCAGCTGTAGTTATTCAGCGACATTTCACTTCTCCTCTCTCAGACTCTCCTTTACAAAGCTTTCTGCCAGCAGCCCATGACATCTTCACCTCCACCACCCCAACACCCATGGAATAACTTCTAATTTTCTGCCTTTCAAAGAAGTGAACTCCATAGCTGTCAACGTTTGCTGTACTAATTGTTTGTACATTTGGAGTTAGCTGAAAGGGTCCGGAATCTTTCAAGATGATCTGTCTCTTTTGTTAACTTCCTCTTATTCTTGGCCCAGATGTGCTTAAGGAAAACCTGGCTGAATTTCCTCTCCTATTTGAGAACACCTAGGGATGAATCAGTGAAGACCACAGTTTTCTCCCACAGGCTATTCCTTTGAAGGGTATGTCATTCACAAAATGCTAATGTTTGTTAATTCTGCGTAGTGAATACACACCTGTTTGTTATATTATTCTTTGTCCTCTTCTGTATTTTTTAAAACATAGATTAAAATGAACACGTTATATGAAGCAATTCTTGGTGTTTTCCATCTTTGTGTCTCTGCTCGTAGAAGTCCTCACAAAGACGAAGAGGGCTGCTATCAAGGTGGACAGATGTCCTCTTGAGAATGTGGGTTCTCATTTGTATCCAACCCAAGTTCATGGCAAGGATCAGAATCATTGAAAATAATAGAATCTGGTCATGTAATTCTTTTTATACACAGAACTGGATTTTCCCTCCAAATTAATCCTTTACCAGCAGTGGATGGGCTGAAAACACAGACACTGAACAGTTAGCTCACTTCCATCTGGCATGGTCATGTGAACACTTTGGTTGGCTTGTTTTTTTAATGAAGTGATTTTTAATGAAGCAAGCTGTGAATTTAATGGATACC
The DNA here is from genome assembly GCF_009764315.1 of Trachypithecus francoisi. Lineage (NCBI taxonomy): Eukaryota > Metazoa > Chordata > Mammalia > Primates > Cercopithecidae > Trachypithecus > Trachypithecus francoisi. The sequence continues at coordinate 165,417,905 of NW_022681465.1, read as the reverse complement.
TTCAAACAGCTTCTTTGTATCTAAGCTTTAAGTAACAAAGCAACTGCCAAATTAGCCACCAAAACAAGAAACAAATTCAAGACTGGACGACTGCAGGATCAAGGATTGCTGGGGTGTGGTCATCAGACATGTCATCTCCACTGCTGGCACAACGTAGGGTTCCACGAGTACACGTGGAGGCGGGTGGCCCGAGGGATGGCCTGCTCAGCGACGTTGTCAGAGGTCAAGAAAGTGCTCAGCTGACACTAAAGCATACTCAGGTGCAAGATGTTATAACTGTACTCTCACCACCATACATGCTGGTACACTGTCTCTTAGAGGTTCATTTCCCTTGTGATTTTGAATCAATCATTTCAGCTCACTTATAGTGTGGGCACAATGGGAAAGAGATCATTAGGTTCGGTCTATAATACCCTGAAAGGAAGATGAGGTGTTGGTAGAAAGAAATGCACAGGGTATTAGAGAACTCTTTTAAAGGTGAGAGAAGTCACCCAGTCCTGGAACCTCAACTGTAAATGCAGGAAGGAATGCAAGATGGTGGAGGGCTGGGTGTGTGCAAGCAAAAGGCAAGGCCTGGGGAACTGAAGACAGCATGTCCCACCCAAAGGCATTCAAATTCCTCAATAAAAGTACTGATCCAATACAATGCACTTATGACATGCTATGATACTGGTCCAACTAACTTACTCACGAGGCTGCGCTAATGGGTTAGAATGAACAAAGGGGCTTGTCTGCCTTCATATAAAGAATGGAGTGGGGTCCTCATGCCTATAAATCTTCTTGAAGCACTTTATATCCCTTATGACATAATTGCTTAATTACCCCAATGCCACAAGTGTTTGCTGATGAAAGTGAATACTCTGAAACCAAAACTCGTATTTTTACTTCAATGAATATTAAAAATCAAAACCAAAACAAACCAACTATAATAAGAGTCCAGCAATGACCCCACCTAAGTCTCATGTGTGTACATATATGTGCATGTGTATATATATATAATCTCTACATAATCTATCTGTATATATTAGGAGCTAAGTGAATTCTTGAATCTATTAAATAGCAAGTGCCAAGGTACAAAGTAGTTTCTTCATATCTGTTCAACTCTGCTCCCCATGGTATACCTGCAGATTACGCTGAATCCTGGGCACACTTTAAAACCATTGTCCTCCAGTGACTTCATAAAAAAGATTAATAAATCAACAAGTTTGAAAAAAAAATCCTTAATCCTCATCTCCCTAGCTTTATATCCCATTATTCTGGGTAACTGCTATGTGTGAAAACATGCTCAGTTTCAATTTACCTAAACCTCTGACTCACAGGGAACAGCTTTTAAATTGTTCATACAATTCTTAACAATCAACTGGTTGTGTGTAAAGGAAATAGGAATACGGAAACTTAATCACTTCCACTGTGAAAAATCACTGTGTCTCCCTGATCAGAGGAAAATCAGATCCTAGAAGGCCTTTCCTCCAGATTCCCACTATTTCCTGGCTGTTTCATTTAAATCACAACATTGTTGAGCTGATCTATAACTTCATGAGTTTTCCGGGCAAGGGTGGATGTTATGAATACATGTCTTAGGAAAGCCTAGTGGCAAATATTCCATCACTAGAAACTGACGTTATAAGCATGCCATTTGCTCATCCTAAGATGGGCTTCCTTGGCAAACTGGTCAATCAGAAATGCATTAATGGCAAAAGGCTGTAGTCAAAGCACGTATTTCAGGGGAACAAGTCATGGTATTTTTATGTATGTTACATTTGCTTTTCCTTTTTGCTATCTACATTTTTTTTTTTTTTTTTTTTTTTTTTTTTTTTTTTTTGAGACGGAGTCTTGCTCTGTCGCCCGGTCTGGAGTGCAGTGGCCGGATCTCAGCTCACTGCAAGCTCCGCCTCCCGGGTTCACGCCATTCTCCTGCCTCAGCCTCCCGAGTAGCTGGGACCACAGGCGCCCACCACCTCGCCCGGCTAGTTTTTTGTATTTTTAGTAGAGACGGGGTTTCACCGTGTTAGCCAGGAAGGTCTCGATCTCCTGACCTCGTGATCCACCCGTCTCGGCCTCCCAAAGTGCTGGGATTACAGGCTTGAGCCACCGCGCCCGGCCGCTATCTACATTTTGAATGCTTTTCTTTCAAGCTTTGTGTGATTGGACTCAGACCTTATGAGATTTGCATTAGTTGGACTTTATCGGAAATTCATCCACATCTGACTAATATAGATGATTGCAATGTAGTGCTCTTGGGTTGAAACTAGGTCTTGTTATACTGGCTTACCTTGCACCAAGAAAATATGAATAATGGTCCAGTAGAATGTAGTAAATAGATATCTACTAACCATAAAAGGATTCACCAATATTTAGGGTAAAAGAGACTAAAAGATTTAGACTGGCCATGTAGGTAGGTAGGTAAGGTAGGTAAAGTAGGTAGAGAGGTAAGTAGACACACACAGTCAACTCACTGAGGTCTAATTATACGTCATACAATATATCCAGTTCAAGTGGAGAATACACATTTTTTGAACAATAACTTTTAGTCTTAAATAGAGACCAAAAGATGTCATGGAGAGCTCTTTGCTCACCCTCTTTCACAGGGAAGCTCAGAGAAGTTGAACCAACCCACACAGATGGCCAGTGGCTAAGTGAGGAGGGCATGCCCAGTTTGGAGGTTCCAACGAAAATCAGCCCATTGATTTGCCATCATGAGTAGAAACTCACCCTTACGGGCAGAAAAAAAGACTTCACATAGCAGCCAGTGTATATACAACAGCCCTGGGTTCCTGCCCAGTTAAAAATGAACACCCAACTGTGGGCTGCAGAGATAATAAAAGGAAGTGAAGAAATGTCTTAGGAATGGTGGCATGAAGGGGGATGAACAGTTATGCAGAACGAAGGACTGAGAGGGTTTATTGACAACTGGAAGTCTGAGGTGTTAAAAGTAATTCCAACCAATGTTGGCGTTTAGATGCTGACAAATAAAATTTATAAATGACTTTTTAAACTGCCTCCTCGAGCAACAAGAGCAGTTATTGTCACATCGATTTTGAAATTAAATGTTATGGAATTTCCTTGCTTTAATGAGAAGGCAGATCCAACTGGTAAACAAAGTAATGATTAAGCAATTAAAACAATAAAACTGAGAAATAAAGTAACACTACTCCTAATCCTTAATCCAAATAGGCAGGTTTTGCTGATTTGCTTAAAAAAAAGATGGATGTTTATCTTGAGGTGAAAGTATTGAGAAGAGATGCTCACTAGGAATAAACTGTCCTCTGATAAAAGGGGAAAAGTCAATTAGTAATGTCATTTGTTTAAAACTCTGCCTGCACCTGGTTCTCATTTGTCCTCCAGCTGAGAAACCAAAGACAACTTCTTTTTATTGCTTGTGGTCAAACAGCAAGTTCATTTTGCCATGGGATGATCAAACGGCCAGCCTCCTCCAGCTTGGGAAGGTTTGCCTTTCACTTTCAACTTGTTCAATCATCATTAACGCTGAAAATTGTCACATTCCATTTGTGCAATGAAAAGTTCATCACTGGTGACCGTTTGGGTGAAGTTTTTGTAGGCAAGGCCCTAAATCTTGTAGAGCACCTCACACATTCTCAAGGTCATTTGCCTTGTTTCCTTGTTTAATGACAGTTGCCTAAGATCCAGGAATGAGTCTGTGACCTGACATCAGCAACTCTGAAGACCCCTGTGTGTGGTTACACGTTACCCTCTCTGAGACTGAGAGAGATCACTGGGTGATTTGCCACATGGATTTCATCTGAGAAAAATTAGGGTATGTACACGCATGTGTGCACACACAGATACACACACACCCTACTTTGTTATATATTACGTGCATATACACTGGGATTTTTACCGGGGAAGCACTAGTTAAAAAGATTGCTAGATGAAGTCTATTTCAAAGCAGGGCTTCCTCACTCTGGGAAACCTGCTTCCCTGCAATATCAAACTGGGGAGGTTCCACAAAGTTTCTGAAAAGGAGAAATAAGCTTCTTTTTACTTTTGCCATTAGGCTTGAGAAATCTTCAACTCCTTTGTTTATTATTTAATTATATTTCCCCCTCTGCAGATAAGTTCTAAAATGTTAAATTCCAATGAATCTGGAACAAGACCAAATTCCCCACAGGCCCTTTCTGAATATGAATTTCTGAAAGTGGATGTCAAGTGGCAAGATGGCTAAATTAAGAGGTCACTAGATCCCGACTCTTAAGCAAAGCATGGAGTGTACTGGGGAAAGTCAAATAAGTTTTGTGCCATTTGCCAAGTAAGTCATAATAGCTAAAACAGGCCCCGGTTATAGGTCTTGATTTAATTTTCAAGGTCAAACCCAAGAGAATGTATATACAGAGCTACAGAGCTCTCTAGCATCTTAAGCCTAGGCACTAACACACTTATTAAATAGTCCACAAGAAGCACTTCTTGATTTCCAGCACTAGTTTTCATTCCAGGGCTTCACTGAGTTAGCTGTTGAAATCAGGAGGTTAGGAGCAGGTCTGAATCATAGCCACAATGTCTTGGCTCCCTTTAGCTATCTCTGGCTCATAATATATTAAAATATTTACTGTTGCCAATATCCAACCTTTTTTTTTTTTTTGAGGTGGATTATTGCTCTGTCACCCAAGCTGGAGTGCAGTGGCGTGATCTGGGCTCACTGCAAGCCCCGCCACCCGGGTTCATGTCATTCTCCTGCCTCAGCCTCCTGGGTAGCTGGGACTACAGGCACCCACCACCAGGCCGGCTAAGTTTTTTGTATTTTTAGTAGAGACAGAGTTTCACCATGTTAGCCAGGATGGTCTTGATCTCCTGACCTCATGATCCGCCTGCCTCAGCCTCCCAAAGTGGTGGGATTACAGGCGTGAGCCACCGCACCTGGCCAAGAGTTCAATAATATTAGGTTATTGGCTGAAGGAGGTTTGTGTGTAATTTCCCAAGTGAGATATTTTTATTCAAACACTTGCATATGTGCCCTGTATTCTTTCAAGTGTTTTATAATATTAATTCCTTTAATCCTTATAGTACTTCCAAGAGGTAAAGTAACAAACCCGAGATCACAGAACCCAGGACGTCTACATCTATATCCATTAAACTATAGAGCTATACTTTTTCATGAAGACTTCTCAGGATATGCAACCCAAATGCCCATTTATCTGCTGCTTCAAGTTGGGCAGATGGTGTGCAAAGAGAAAGATGTTTGATCTGTTTGTTCCATTTCACAGGGATTGAAAAATGGAGATCAAGTCTCTAAACTGGCTGTTTCTCCTTATACTGATTTCTTCTACTTTCCTTCTACTGATGGATCCCAAGTGAGCTAGCAAGCTCTCCCTTCTGTGTGTCTGTCTACATCTCTCTTTCTCAGACACACACACACACACACACACACGCACACACACTCACATAGCTATTACCGTGCTTCAGTAAAGCTGTAAAGCTGTACAGGGCTTGTGATCTAGGCATAAAAACAGACATCATTTGCTCATTAGAGCTAAGTTTTCAGGACGTGCCCCACTTACTGACCTCCACTAATGGCCTGGGTTTGCGCTCGACTGCAAACCTGAAGTGGCAGAGTTCACAGTAGCTGGTGTTTGAGGATGACAGCCAGTGCTCCAGGCAGCTCCGATGAATTGTCCCCAAGGTCCCTGTACATTCACATGGAGAGAGCAAGTCCTCTTGGCTGCTGCCCTCATGGCAGATCCTGCACATCGGCCGGTCATTGAAGGGGCTGCAAGAGAAGGAGGGGCACCTGCTGGTCACAGGGCTGGAAACCTCCACCAAGTGGATGGCCCTCTAGTTCTTGTCCTTTGGGCCCTCTGCAGAGGCAGCTGTTTTAGGACCTCTTAGATCTACACTTGACCTTGGCAGTTGGGCAAATGGTTCTGGGCACTCTAGAGCACTTGGGTCATCTACTTGTGACAACACAAAGAAATAGGGGATTGTCAATATCAAAGTAGCTGGGTGTGGCCCAGGATCAAAAGTGAGTGAAAACAAGCAATGGATAGTTTTGCCTTGAATATAGATGTAGTTCAGGTCAACTACTAATCCAAAAATCAGAACCACCCTTCACCATTAAGAAGATAAATTGTTTGAAATGACAAATGGAATCTTTTGGACCAAACCAGGACACGTTTGTATACCCTGAGGTTCTTTCCATTTCTCTTTTCAACAGGGTGGGAAAATGAGAGGAGGGAAGTTAGTCAGCAACCAACCCTGCAGCCACTACACAGAACTGCAGTCTGAACCACAGCACAAAGCTGAGTGGTAGATTGTCCTTTGAGCTTTCACAGGATGCTCTATGGGGTGCCAAAGATACCAAACTGAAAGTTAGTAATGAGTATATCCTACTGAGGTAGCCTCAGTCTAGAGTTCTGCCTTTAATCTGGAAAAACCACTCCTACACATTTCATGAAGGCAGCTTAGTGTAGTTAGTGGTTCATGGTGCAGGGCTGGGTGGCTGGGTTGAAACCTTAACTCTGCTGTCTATCACCTGGATAACTTTGGGCAAGTAACTTCATCTCCCCATATTTTAGTCTCCTTATCTCTAAAATGGAAACAAAAATGGTGCGTTCCTCATATGGTGACAGTGAGCATGTGAAAAGATAGCCCAGATTGGAAATTTAGAATAGGGACCAGCACACAGCAAATGCTTAGTTAATGCTAGCTACTGTCTCTCAAGGAAAATCTCGGGCCAGAGAAAATCAAATAACTTGGCCCTCATCATGTAAGTCAGTGGCCAATGGAAAGATCACACTAAGATGGCCTCATTTCTTGGGAGGTACCCTGCCCTGGGAGAGGACCATGCTTCTCTGATGAATGTCTTATGTTGCTTCTGCTGTTCTTCATTGGGCAATAGATTTTAAAATGTGTCCTCATGATATGTGACAATCCTAGGACCAGCCTCTTTACCTAGCCTCCCTTACCTCTCTGTATGCCCCCCAAAGATGACAGTGACCCAGGCACATGCCCCTTCATCCTCCTGAACACTATCTTTGGTCCAAATGGAAACAGCCACGGAAGAACTGCTATTTCCCAAAGTCCTTTCCGAGAATGATCCTGGTAATGAGTGAAGGCCAAAAGGAGATTGAAAAAGGAAAGGATCTTCCTCCCACTAGCCTGAAAGGCCTACTTGTGCCCAGGAGTGGGAAAAGAAAGTTGACAGTTTTTTTTAAACTCATGATTCTGGGCTTCCTTCATTTACATTGAGCCTATAAAACTCTGAAACCTGGTTTACAGTACTGCATGGTGGGAGAGCAGGTAAAAATACCTGACAGTCAGACAGACAGACAGACAGACAGACAGACAGACACACACACACAAACGGAGGCTCACAGGTCTCAGCCACGTCAACCATAGCCTGCTCTTCCTGGTCAAGTGAGCTGTTTGATGCCTGCAAGGGTGAGTGGGGCACATCAGTTACCCAGTCTCAGTTCACAGAGGACCAAAGATAGTCACTGCCTCATCCTGAGTCCTAACTAATTGTTAAAAGTTCTCCAAGAGTCAGAAAATTACATATTAAATGTTTTTCTATTTTTTCCTTTGCACTAGCAGCACAGATTTTAAATGGAGGGCATATGGGCAATGTTCACAACATGCATGAGAGTGTGATTCCATGTCTGGGGGCCACCATGCCCAGGGTGGGATGCCACTGGTAGTCCTGCTGCGGGCACATGGATCTGTGGGCCTGTGTCTACACCAGAGGGGTTGACTGATCACTCAGACAGAGGTAAGAGAATAAGGTGTGAATGACTGGTCCTATGTTAGAGGTCAGAAGTGTCAGCACTGACACTAGGGGGCAAGTTTAATGTTGACCCACCTTCTAAGTGCATAGGTTAGAAGTCCCACTTACCCATTCTGAGAAAAAGCTGGAGAAGCCAAGGAATTCCTATTAGCCTGGAAGCCCATAGCTCCCTATCCAACAAGAGCACAAGAGGAGACAAAGTGCTGGTCAGGATAAGTGGTCTCCAAGCTGCTCAGAGCCTGCTCTCTGGCTTTAGTTCATCACTTGGGAAGGCTGAGGAGGTTTTCACAATAGCACTTCATAGGGCAGAGTGTGTGTGAAGGGTCAGGGATGGGGGACCATTGAGGCTGAAGGAGGGGACAGCAGAAGAGACCTCCAAGTGATGAGAAGAGACATGCCCAGGAAGTAGCCCTGGACAGCGCTTCCATCAGGCAATGCCAGTCCACATGCACACCAAGAATGTCACTTCAAAAGTTTTGCCCACAAATCCAATCACTTTGACTCAGTCGCCTGAAATCAGATACCTTCTTAATCCTGTTCCAATAGGATTACCTTTGTTACCTACTGGAGACAACAAGAGAGCAATTACATAACAATGTCAAAATAACAACCCCATATCTTGTGGGCTCCTTCCCCTCCTGGCTCTTTGTAAGTAGGACTTTAAGGGGAAATCTCAATAAGGTGAATTTTAGCTTTATATTCTATTGCTATAGAAACGGCAATGACAGAACTCGTGTAGTCTTTTTTTTTTTTTCCCAGCACCTCCTCTCACCTGACACAAAGACCTGAGCACTAATTACATTCCCGTTAGCATTTTCCATCTGACAAAGAGTTCTCTGGATCAATTACAGATTCATTTATTTTAATTGTGGTACTACCTCTGGGTGGCAAGAGTCCGCACTACTGTTGACAGCAGCTGCCCGTCCTTGGCTGAAACTTGCATGACATACTGCGGCTGCCCATTCACTAGGCTGCCACAATCCTCCACCGTCTTCACCACGGGCGCAGCTGAGCTGGTGCAGTCTGGCAGGACTTCGGGCAGGTGACTGCAGCGGCTGGTTGTCATGGTAACAGACAGCAATTACTCTGCTAATGGCTTCCACATTCATACAGGATTTCCATCTAAGAGAGATCAGAAAACAGTTTACTGGGGCAGGGTGGTTAACAGAAAATGGAGAATTATGGGCCACCAACATCATCATCATGTCATTATTTAATATAAATAACAGGGGTAGCCTAGATGTGGCACATTATCTTGTTACCATTTAATACAAGTGTGCACACACATGCACACACACCCACAGAGCCCACAAGAAACAGTGGATATGGTATGAACAAGACAGCAAGCATGTTGGTGTATATAAACATTTAGGAGCCCTGCTTTCCACGAGGGGACAGAATGATGATTCTGAGGCCCAGATCTGAAGAGAAGATAAGCAGTTCCTTGCTGTGTGCCAGAGAAGCAATAAGTCTTTGTTGACACTCTCTAAAAGTTACTAAAATCATTACTAAAAACATTCACAACTATTTTTTCTGGTAAGCAATTTATTCTCCATGCAGTTTCATTCTGAGATACTAAGATTAAAAAGACAGAGAAAGAAGGAAGAAAAATAAAAATGAATTTGGCCAAGTATTAATAGCATGTTCTAGGACAATATTTGCCAAACATGAATCACTCAATGACTGTACTACTTTTTGACTTTTGTCATATCTGTTGCATAATAAAATTTTCTACTCAATACATCTTGAAATTAACTTCCTGTAAAAATGGAACCTATTTTAGCTTTGTCTTCCAGTTATTCATGAAATGAGTTTAATGAGCTTTTATTTTCTAATGAATGTGACAATAAATACATTAGCACGATGTCTTGTTTGTGTACTACCTAAAATGCAGACGTACATGCATCATTATAGAGAAACACATAGGTGAACGTAAGAAAGTAATGAATGAGATCTCTATCACCAATTAAACATAATCCATTACTAATAAGGGCCTTACCTCCTAGGCACATGGTTTATCATATAAACCGCAAGGAATTCTGCTCCCCATCTGTGTGGTGCAGGCTTGGGTCATGACTTCAAGTTCAAAGCAGTCAGACCCACTTGAGTGAGGAACCCCACTGGATTCAATAATAGGTTTGCATGTGACACATAAGAAATAGAGGTTTTTACAGAAACTTGAAGGAAGAATTCTGTCCAAAGGTGAGATGACACAGTTTCATGGCTAGGAGTGCTAGCCTGCTCACCTCAAGCTTCTGGGCTCGACATGGCCTGGGCTCAGTAGACAGCAGCAGGATTAGTTGATGGACTGAGCTCACATCAATAACCCATTTAGGTGGTCAAGGCTCAGACTTAAATAAATGAAATATCTTGTCATTTGCACAACCCCAAACCCCAAGAGGATTCCTGTAATTCCGCAAGGGGTTGTTTTCTCCCAGATATTTGTCTCTTCTTCTTACATTTTCCTTGATCCCTGTGGTTCTGGAAAACAGGATCTTCCCAACTTCAGAACAATGTGCATCAACTGTATGTTCTCAGGGCAAGAATGCAGTGTTTCCTGATGAAACTGACAGTTTCCCTCCCGACAAGCACATGTCAAGCAGGCTCGACTGTCCAAAACAATCGGACGTGACCATCATCCCTTCCTTGCTGCCGAGGTGCCTGGCTGGCCTTGCACCAGCAGCCTCCCTTTCCCACCCTCATTGGCTGCCTGGAGTCCTCTCACGATCTGTGTCTGCCCTTGCCCAGCAGCCCTTCTGAACCCACAGTGGGGAGACGGCTGTGGACTCCAGTCCTTGTCTGAGACCTGATGTGGGGGCACAGGCAGGGGCTGCCCCACTCATGCCATTTTCATGAGCAGCAATACTGAATATTCAGCACAGTCAGTTAGTTGGTATAGGGTATAGTTTTGCTTCTTAAATAGGATTTTTTGCTTTTTTTTAAAAAAAATCACAGTGCAATTAGTATACGGTATGTTATAAAAACTATGGAAGAACACAAAGAAGACAGTAAAAGTCACTCATAGTCCCACCATTCGGATAACCCCAGTAAACTTTTTGGGTAGATATCTTTTTATACTTTTGAAAGGGTTGGCAGGGTGGAGTTGATTTGTGACTGGGGCCAGACAGTTGTTTCGTTTTGTTTTTAAAAACTGAGTTATGGTAGCTTTCAGACCGAAAAACAAAGAGATGTTAAAAGACCATCCACTTCTAAAACTGTGCACAACTCCTCTCCTCTGGCCTGCCCTTACAAAACTCCATTGACATAATTTTAAATTCTCATAATGCTTCACAGTCACAAAGTGTAACTTCCTGGCACAACTCTCTTGCTTCACAAGGCAGCCATAGATTAAGAGCCAGTGGTGTGTTGGCAGGAAAAGCAGACACAGTGACCTTCTTGCCGCATGGAATCATTATGTCTAGAAGAACTCTGAGAGTCTATTTTCGGTTTTTGCATAACTCCAGCTCAGAGGGCCAAATACTCCCTCCCTATACTTGATGGAACTGGAAGACGGTAAGGAGGGGGTGCACAGAGTAAATAATGGGACCCAGGGCTGCCAGTAGTTAAGCTACCCTTAGTGAATTGCCTGTCACCCAGGCACATAATAGCCCCAAGTTCACACACTTGTAACCTAGATTAAGTCCTCGTCAAAGGAAGTACTTCTAAATGTGTGACCTAAATCCACAATAAAATGCCCTTAAAAATATTCTAGAAGCAGAGCTTCCCTTAAATTCATTTTATATATGTAATTTCACTTCTGGATGATTTCATTTCTTCTTTCACAGGTAAAAGGGATATTATCCACCACCTGATCAGCTTATTCCATTCATAGTGGGTGCTGGGCACTGAGTTTAGCATAAAAGAACAAAAGGAACCTCACCTTGCCTTCTTCTACAAGCAAGCCCTGGCTCTTTCTCTTGTGCCATATCTGCAGAACCCTGCATTCAAGATCCTCTAAGCCCTAGTTCAATTTAGGACCTAACTAAAATGATAGTGCGGTTCAGCATTCCCTGAAAAATATACCAGCATGTCTTATGTATACCACACATCAGAATAATCTTAAGATTCTAAGACTGGCATGCCAGCAATGAGTCCCATCAGCCCTGAAAGACCGTGGACTTGAATTAAAAATGGGGTAAGAGGGATTACACAGAGCATTAGCATTCTTGATCATGGTGGGGATGGCTGAGTTGGTTCTAATCTCAGAAGAGTGGATCTAATCACCTACTCAGATGGAGGAGGAAGAAAGGAAGCACACTCTGCCCTGATCGCAGTGAAAGGGAGGCCCAGAGGCCTAGATGCAGCATGGGGCAGTCAGAAGTGGGCCTCACAAGCTGCATGCACCAATTGGCATGCATATGTTGCACCTGGGGCAGTGACAAATGGCCCACTGCATTTTCCTGTTTAGTTCAGAGCCACCTGGGAAAACAGCAGGCTGTTGCCGAGGATGCTAGAAAGAGCTGAGCTGTTGGTTTGCAGTCGAGCACTGGTCTTCTACTGAGCTTTCTGCAAAATTTCAAGCACTATCTGACTGCTTTCTTATCAATGCCAGTGCCCTGCTCTTGTGGTAAAGTACTTCCCAGTCTACCCAAGAATTCTCTCTGGGAGGGAGTGGTGTACGTGTAAACTTAAAACATCAAATGGCACTGGTGGGAAGGGTCATTTGCTGGCCAGGCTTGACACCTTGCATAATTTCTTTCTCAGGCTGAGAATAAAACATGATTTGGCACTGGCCAAACTCAGCTGCACACAGTGGGAGGAGCAGGAGTAGGTGGATGAGAGGGAGACAGTGAAAACAGAGCGGGTAGGCAAATAAATGAAAGTCTGATTAGGGAATTGCTAAAATAAAAGCCTTGTCTGTTAAACTGTGACCCCTGAAAAGGACAGGATACAGGTTTCACAAAAGCAGGAGACCTAACCAGGTGGTAGTGATTCATTGCTGCATTTCTGAATAGGTTGCCACTGGTAAGTGATTTCCATGGGAACATGGCTGGCATTATGAGGATGCGGCCACAGGTCGTGGGGGAAGGGAAGGAAAGCAGGCTCTGCTCACCTCAGCAGCCCCAAACCTCCAGGAGAATCATGAGTTAGGGAAAAAGCTCTGTTGTTGGAGGCATAACATCAAAGCCTACACTCTGACTTTCTACTCACCAAAGCAAATCACTCAGCCTCTCAGACTTTTCCTGAGATTTCCTGAATATTTGAAATTAGGGTACTAATATATCCTGAGCCACCTCATCTGGTTGTTTGTGAGGTCTAAAACAAGATAATACATATGAATTCACTTTGTAAGTAGGAACAAGCCATGTACAGAGAAGTTTGAACTCTATTATTATGTTAACCTTCATTTCTGCTCTTTTTCTAGCCTGGGATATATTTCATTTCTGTCTTTTAAAACTGTCTTTCTTCATGTCTGGTCAACCTCTGATGTACCTTTGGCATCACACCTGAACTCTGACACCGACCATGCCATCTGTCTTGGCTAGGGAGAACAGAGGGAGCCTCATCTTTGCATGCCCACTTCTCATTGTCTTTGGCCCTATGGCCTTCAGATCTGGAAGACAGGTTTCATTCTTCTATGAAAATGCTTAACAAAGATATATGACAGGTGACGGGACGATCTGTGCAGCAAACCACCATGGCACACATTTACCTATGTAATAAACATGCACATCCTGCACAGGTACCCCCAAACTGAAAATAAAAGTTGAAAAAAGAAAAACAAAGATATATGAGGAAAACCTGCTATGATGTTGGAGCTATGTGGGTCTATTTGTTAGAGCAGCTACCATTATCTTAACCTTAACTAATCTAGCATGTGATAAATACACTAGAAAATAAAACACAGGCCAATTCCAAGGCCCTTTTCAGGCCTACTTGTATCAGAACTACATTTTCAGTGCCAAGTCAACATTAGTCTCTTAGACGGAGGTCAAGAAGTGGGAGAAATCTGTTGTATTGGCACCTCTGTTTAGGTAGGAAAATGACTTAAAAGGTTTAAAGGTGAAAATGAGAGCAGGAGAATGTGAGTGCTGGTTGGCACTGACGTGGTCATGTGAGCTGCCTGGACAGTGGTCTAAGCAGGCCCTAACTTGGAGGCAGTCTGGAGCAAGTCCAGACCTCCACATTCAACCTTCATACCCAATTCCAGAGATTTCAAGAAGTAATAACATACTATAGAAATGATCCCCAAAAGTAATGAGTTTAGTAACAGGAATAAAGTTTCAGTCCAGCAAGATGAATAATCTCTAGAGATCTGCTATACCTATAGTCAGAAATAACATATTGGACACTTAAAACTTTGTTAAGAGGGTACATCTCATGTTAAGTGTTCTTACTGCAATAAAATACAACTTTTGAAAAGAAGAAGAGGTAGGCTCCTCAGGTCTCAATATGTCCTGGAAGGATCCTGTGTTACCTCTACAACCAGAGTTGGCTGACAAAGCAAATCAAAGAAGCAAATTCATTTATTCTTCCTTCCATCCATTCATTATTTTTTTTTTTTTTGAGAACTTATTAGGTATTCCTAGGAAGTTTCTGGTGGTGCAGGGTCCAGCCATCTCAAATCCTACTTTACATTTCCCAAGAAAATGTGGAGGCCACCAAATAGTCTGGAGAAGTCCTCAGACCTTCACTGGGGTGGCAGAGCCATGAGGACATAGCACTTTTCCACAATCAATTGTGTCCTTGCTCATTCAGGGGAAACCACCTGAAGCCCTAAGTTTGGGGACCGACACTGCACAACTGAGAATGGCTAGATGTTTTTCTGCTCCCACAGAGTTCTGTGTCATTAATGCTGGTCCAGGATCCATAAGTCTGACCTTAGTTTTACATGAGTGAATCTGCCTCAGAAAGGATTTTTAAATGTGCTCTGTGAGAGGTTGCATACGTAGGGAGCACAGCCTTCTCTAATGAGACTAATGAATGGACAATACAAGGCGGTCAGTGACTGAAATGGGAAAAAACATAGCAATTATGGTCTGTCCAGGAACTTTCCTCTGTGAGTTAGATTTTTACACTTTGAATTCTAAGAACAGTCTCTGAGAATAGGGATGCTGCTCTTTGATAGAACATTCCCCTGGCTTTTCAGGCATGCTATAACCAGACAGTGCACTGCATGGCTGATGAACTGACTTAAGAGTATCTTGAATGTTCAGAGAAAATGAGGGAAGGTAGGAAATCACACAGTGACCTTCCTTTCCAATGAAAATAGGGCAAATGACTAATTTCAAAACCATTAACATGGAAAAGCGGTATATTTCTTCTGAGAACAGGACACAAAGGCTCTCCAAGGAGATTGCTGGGACATGATTACCAGCAACATTTAAGTTTTCAAAAATGCGCCAAGGAGGCTATTCACTAAGAATGTGTAGCAGCAAAGTGGCTGCTTCATTAAACTTAAATAGCCACGGCAGGGCTGTGCTTACAGACTGCGCTACCAAATTATACATTTCTTTTCTGGATGCTTCACTGACCTCATTATGTGGGGCACAGAATTTGTCATTCCAAATAAAGTGACCATCCAAGTCTTTACAAACATGTCCATCAGGCACTTGATAAGTCTGCAGAGTGAAACACTGGCCAGTCCAATGAATTTTTAAAAATACTTCTCTTTTTGTTGCCTCATTATTTTCTGCTAGGTGCTCACTGTCACACTTACAGGGCACAGTTAAGCAGTAAGCAGGTGAAATGCCTGTTTCTTGAGCAAGAGGGAGGTTCTGATTTGGGGGTAAAGGCATATTCCTGAGAAATGTATAAACCCCAATGATGAATTAGAGGGAGGAAAAAAACCTGACCAGCATAAGACAAGTTGGATCCAGAGAGAGTTACCATAATATGTTCCTAGTGTACTACCTTAAAGTTATATTCAGAGTTACTTATAATTTCTCACCCACGTGATTAATTCTGATTCTCAGTCACAAGAAGTATCCAAAGTATCAGCCAGATTTTTTTTTTCATTTAAAATTACTGTATTTTCTCTTCAGCCAGGTAAAATCCTCTAGTTCTGTTGAAAGCAAATCAAGTAACAATTATCATATTTAGACATATTTTTCCCTGAAGAAGTACTTATGAAATTAATTCTGATTTTGGAGGCTATACATTTTTCATTTAATTTTAATTACATAGATGAAAATGGCAATTAAAAATCCCACAACAGCTCTATGTGTTCAAAGACACAGCGACAGCTGAATTGCACTTGTAAATAACAACTGGCTCCTACACACGGAGCCCCACTGAGCTGAGGGAGGGAGTTGCATAGATGAGTTCTGGGCGCTCGGGAACAATGAGGGCACATCAGAAAAGTTTAAACATCAAGTTCAAAAATTGGGAGGAGCAGGGAAAACATAATGAGACTTTCATGGGACATTACTCAGGGATGAAAATTTAAAATGTACTATTCAAATGATATTCAGTGTGACCAGCAGCAAATAGCTACCTGTCCAGCATGCATAAGGAAAGGCATGAAAGGTACAGCATGCTGGCCAGGATCTCTGATAATACGAGAGAAAACATCTCAGTCACAATGAAAGCTAAATATGTTCTAAGGACTGAAGGCTCCCAATTTGTTTTTGGGCTCACACACATTTTTAAAAAATCAGCATCCAAGTGAAAGCCTACCATGAAGGAAGTTGATTTGGGATTCATTTCCAAGTTGTACCTCACCTTTCTCTGCATAAGCAACCCAGTATTAGCTAGATAGATGTGCTAATTCTTAACCCAAGCCTCCAGAAGCCTAGAATAAAGCCAGTTGTGAGCTTATTTTAAATCAGGATTCCTTGGAACTTTCCTCTTCTCCATTTCACCCAGACCACAGGAAGGCTGCAGTCTTGTCCTTCGGCAGGGCAGTCTAAACTCTGCATTCCATCAGCCTCAGGTAGGCTGGGCCTCCCTGTGCGTTCCCTGCAGCACTTTCAGGCCCACAAGGACCCCCAACACATTTGACTGCATTACTTTCCATTTACACACAAGGATAAGCGAAGTCACTCAGCTTGCCAAGGCATACGAAGGCAAGTGCAGATGAAAGACTAAACCTTCTTGGACTTTGCATTTCATCCCCCTCCTAGGCATGATAGATGAACTCTCTATCGCATGCTACATAATACCAAACATCCTCAAAACACCAATTGTTCTTTCACGTATGTTCTACAGAAACAAACCTAACACCAAACATCCTCAAAACACCAATTGTTCTTTCACGTATGTTCTACAGAAACAAACCTAACACCAAACATCCTCAAAACACCAATTGTTCTTTCACGTATGTTCTACAGAAACAAACCTAACACCAAACATCCTCAAAACACCAATTGTTCTTTCACGTATGTTCTACAGAAACAAACCTGTCTTGAGTGTTCCTTCACGGCCTTTTCACACATTCAGCTTTTGAGCCAGGAGCTGTCTGGGACCCTTGGGGTTGAGGAGACTGAGTTCTGATTTTGGGTCAGGGAGTCCTGGCTTTGAACCACCACCCAGCTGCTTGTCAACAGGAGAGTTACTTGATGCTGAGCCTCAGTTTCCCCCGAGACTGAGGACCAGAGGTAGGTGTGGGCCTGCCACGTAGAGGACTCTTGATAATGAGAAGTACTTAAGTCTGTAGCACACCAGGATGAGCTCCCAATAATGGGGCCGGGGTAGGGGTACAAGAGGCCCCTTCCAGATCCCACCTCTAGGCTCCTCACTCAGCCCACCCTCCTCTACAGTTCACATTACCCCTGCCCCCATCTTCCCAAGCCAATAGCTCATGAAGACACAATTACTGACATCTGCTTTGACAGTCTCGTACACAGGTAAAAAAAATCACAGAAACTCCCTCTGGAATTACTTTCCTTGGTCTTAGACATGGCTTCCCTCCTCTAAACCTCAACACACATAATCACATATATATACAAAAAAAAAAATTCTTTTTGATTGGCCATAAAATGGGTCCAGTCTTTTAAATAATCAAGATATAAAACAAGCACAAGAACAAAGTAACACATAGCCAAGGACCGAGTTACCCGAGATCACTTTATCACTTGCTCTCTGCACAGTCTGTATCCTGGATTCTTGTGGACCATGAAATGGATGGAGAATAGGGTCTCTCTCTTGGTGATGATACTTATTTTCTAAGTTCCTCAATGTAAAGCACTTATGAACCTCTTTAGGGAACCTCTGAGGTGCTATTTTTTTCTAACTGGAACACATGCCCCTCCCTGCACTTGCTCCCTCGCTGGGACCTGCCTGCCTGTATGGGCACAGCATGCATCACAGCCTCGGTGGCTGCATCAGTCCCCTGCATCTTGGTACAGGGTGGCCTCTCTTCACACCCCCACCTTTTGGAGTAGTGGCTCCATCTGGACTTTTTCAGTGGGAGGACCGGCATGCTGTCTCCACAATCCTCCTGGGAAGCCAAGTGTGTAAGGCCTATTAGAAACGCCCGCAGTGTGTCAGCTTACACAGAACATCCCCTTAAGTCACTTAGACACTCAGAAGGAAGGTCCTGAATCAAATATCTGTGTTGTTCTGTTGGTTTTTTTTTTTTTTTTTGGTAGGCCCTGCCCTGCCAAAAATAATGGGTGAGGTTTCTTACCCGGATTCAGCCTGTTTGATAGAAACAAAAACAACTATGTTGAGACTGAATTAAATTCTTATCCAAGGCAAAATAACGAAATAATATACAGAGGTCTACACTTATACATTTTCATCTGATGATACTTTTCCTTCAGGACAGACA
The DNA here is from genome assembly GCF_009764315.1 of Trachypithecus francoisi. Classification (NCBI taxonomy): domain Eukaryota; kingdom Metazoa; phylum Chordata; class Mammalia; order Primates; family Cercopithecidae; genus Trachypithecus; species Trachypithecus francoisi. The sequence goes on along the minus strand of NW_022681465.1, from coordinate 165,399,456 downwards.
AAAAAATCACACTATTAATAGCAATAGTGTGAGTGTATTTTTCTATTTTCATAGCACTATTCATTTTCCATCTTCTAAGTACTTAATAAATACAGTGGGCCTTTACTGCCTTCTAGGGTGAAAATAACACTTATGCCCCCACGGAGCTCATTCATTTGTTTTATGGGCTAAAAAAATCTCTAGCGTGTCACAAATTAACACAGTGTTCCCGAGGACTGTGTTTTATTCTTGAATCTCCAATTTCACTAATAAATGTGAAAAATACATGTAGCCAGATAAGTCCCAGGAGACCAGCCACTGCAGATGCTGAAGAAAGCAAGTTATTCCAGCTAAGATCAGCATTAACTTCAACACCAGAGACTGTTGTTTCCCAAATTCTCCTCCAATTGCCTGTTACAAGGCAAGGAACTTGGTTTCTAGTGACCAACCAAAAAATCCAACAGAAATAGGTTTAAGTAAAGGAGATTATCAAAAAACATTTTTTTTTTAAATGTTGAATTCTCAGATATTGACCTTTTTCTAGTCAGAGCTCCTATCTTGCTTCTAGGCCATGGACCCCCCCACTATTATCCCTGAGAGAGACTTTTTCTTTTTTTTTTGAGACGGAGTCTTGCTCTGTCGCCCGGGCTGGAGTGCAGTGGCCAGATCTCAGCTCACTGCAAGCTCCGCCTCCCGGGTTCACGCCATTCTCCTGCCTCAGCCTCCCGAGTAGCTGGGACTACAGGCGCCCACCACCTCGCCCGGCTAGTTTTTTTGTATTTTTATTAGAGACGGGGTTTCACCGTGTTAGCCAGGATGGTCTCGATCTCCTGACCTCGTGATCCGCCCGTCTTGGCCTCCCAAAGTGCTGGGATTACAGGCTTGAACCACCGCGCCCGGCCTCCTGAGAGAGATTTTTATCATCCCAATCTAAAATTTTTTTATGCCAATATTTTTGTTTCACTTTTTGCATTTCTTTGCCTTTGTTCATAAAAATTATTTACACGATTACAAGAGAATGAATATATGCCAATCTAAAAATTAATCAAGATTTTATCACATTTGTTTCACCTGTCCTTTCTTCCTTTTTAATGTGATTTTAAAGTAAATTCCAGATATCAGTCATTTTACCCCTATATACTTCAGTATGAATTTCTAAAAATATGAACATTTCTCATATAACCACAAAGCCATTATTTTACCTAACAAACTTAATATTTCCTTGATATCATCTACTACCCAGACTGTATTTAAATTTCCCCAACTGTCTTGAAAAATCTTTTGGTTGGTTTGTTTAAATGGCCCAAACAGGTTGAACACATCACATTTGGATGTTATTCATCGTATGTCCCTCTCATTCATGCATGGCCTCTCCCTTTCTTCCCAAGCCATTGTCTGTTGAGGAAATTCATGTGGAGGCCCTCTAGAGCCCTGTCCTAATCTCCACTTTTTAAATTTGTCTGTCTTCTTGTGTTACCATTTCACTTGTTCCTCTCTCTCCTGTATTTTCTGGAACCCCAGGATTGGCTGGATTCATTTCAGGTTCAACTCTCAGGCAATAGCAGCTCGTAGGTGATACTGTCTACTCTTGGTGCATCACATCAGATGGCAAGTAATGTATGGCAGTCCCACTTTTAGTGGGCTCAGAGAAGTCCCCAGGTAGACATTTCTAAAGGTCTAATGATTGCACCCACTGATGACAGTTGCCTGAATCAATTATTTCATTTGGGGGCTATCCAATTATGCTTTTCCAATTCTAACTTCCCTTCCACATTTAATAGCTGGAATTCTTTTGGAACAAAGAACTTTCCTTGATCAACCAGTACAATCTGGTTAAATATGATTTACATAAAAAAGCCATAAGCACTGCTTAATTCTTTCCTATGATAGCCAGTCTTCAGAGTATAGAATTGGTACCTTTGTTATGTTTTATAATAACTGAGTTGTATTTGTTGTTGTTTATACTATTTGATATGGTTTGGCTGTGTCCTCACCCAAATCTCATCTTGAATTGTAGCTCCCACAATTCCCATGTGTTGTGGGAGGGACCTGGTGGGAGATAACTGAATCATGGGGGCAGGTCTTTCCCATGCTGTTCTCATGATAGTGAATAAGTCTCACAAGATCTGATGGTTTTATAAAGCAGAGTTCCCCTGCACATGCTCTTTTTTGTTTGCTGCCATGCAAGAGGTGACTGTGCTCCTCCTTTGCCTTCTGCCATGATTGTGAGGCCTCCCCAGCTATGTGAAACTGTGAGTCAATTAAATGTCTTTCCTTTATAAATTACCCAGCCTCAGGTATGTCTTTAGTAGCAGCGTAAGAACAAACTAATACACTATTCTTAAAGATCTACCTGTCTTTATCAAAATTAAAAAACGAAACAAAACAGACCACTACTCCATAAGAAACCCTTCTTAAGTATAGAGAAGATCTGGATTTGTGATTTAAAGGGACACAAAGCAAGTCAAGGGCATCATCCTTGCCATTTTGCAGCACTCTTGGAAGGAAGGCCAGCTGCTGTTTTCCTTGCCCGCGTTGGTATCTAAGACTTTTGTCCTTATGGTAGATATAGTCTTTCCTTAGGTCCAACACTCCTCAACAACTTTCTACGTTTATCCATCCCTTAGGAAAAATGAGAACAATTCTAAACCATTATCTTCTTTTGCTTACTGCTGCACAGATCACTTGGTGCCACTTGCCCCTGCAGATCTCCACTGTATTTTATTTATGGGATACATGTGAAGGTGGCCCAAGGCTGTGGAAGGGGGTCAGGAGAACTAATGCCGCTGTAGACTGAATACTTAAGGTCATCATGCCTGTAGAGCTTGGGCTTTGTGATCCAGCAGGAAGCTATTCCCACCCAGAAAAGCCTGCAGGTGCCAGGTGGCAGAACCACACCCTGCTCCAGCACCATGTTGCTGGCACATTAACACTCAGGGCAAGCTTCCACTGTGGGAAGGATCTGTGTATGCATGAGAAACATCTCACCTTCCTTCTTCTCACTAATAAGGGTGAAAACATTTAGGCAGTTCATAGGTATTCCCCACAGAGGCATTTATAAGCCTTCTTGAACACTGGATGACAAGTGTCTCTGAGACTGACAGCAATCCAGGGTCTTTCTTTTTTGTTCTCTAAGAGCAGGGGTATTTTCTGCCCATGATTGCCTTGTTTTAGTGACATGCATCTGTCACTTAGATATTAAAACAGAGTAATAATGGGAAGATAATATGCTGGCTCTGTCCACATACTTTGAGAGGGAAGCATTCATGAAAAATGTGTATTTTGGGAAATCTAGATGCTCATGTGCCCATCTGCATTTCTATTTAGTTTGAAATTGAGTGTTGAATAGCAAAGTGGTAAAAGAACAAATAATGTAGTGGTGGATTCTGAGGAGATTCCTAAATGGTTCTGCAGACACCAGTGTGGGGCTTGCTGCTCTAAGAAGGAGGGGAATGGGTTAGGAAATGCATGCCAAGGAGGCTGGCCAGGATGGAAGTGTTTTTTGTTGTTGTTGTTGTTGTTGTTTTTTGTTTTTTGGCTTCCCTGGAACTCGTTGAGAGCTGCTGAACCAATGAACTGGCAGGAAATAGCTTCCATGACTCTGTAAGTGGAGGACTTTCATACATTTTGAAAAAGAGCAAATACTTTCTTAGAAAGCCAAGGTGAAAGGGAAGTGCACACTGTAAATAAACGAATACAAGCAATTTGGTTCCCAAAGATCTTTCTAGTAAATGGTTCTGTGCTAGAAAGTAATATTATTACTCAGATATTTGGATCTCTAGTCATATGCTTAGGTTCTGACTTCTTGGCTAGTGTAAATAAAAGCATATCCTCCAATACACACATGAATACACACACACACACACACACACACTTATAGGCTCTACAGAAGGCTATCTTTATGCCAGCAATTCACTGTAAAATCTTATCATCCTAGACTTGACCACAGAGCCTAGGGACTACTAAAGTATAATCTCTACCACAAAGTTGTAACATGAGGATAACAGAAGGAAAATAGCTGCCATTATATTGGGTAGGGATAGTCAACTGGACTAGAGTGGAAGCCAGAAATCACTAGCCTCACCAGTAAAAACGGTTACAATTTCCTTTTTAAAAAACAAAGTGGGGGAAGGCTATTTGGTGTAATAATTCAGTATATGAGCATTGGAGTTAGATACCTTGGGTTTGAATCCCATCAGTTTTCCATCTATCAGTTATGCCTCCTTAAGCCAGGGATAAAATAGTGCTCATCTCAGAACATTTGAGGATTAAATGAAATAATGTACACAAAGCGCCTAGCACAGAGCTTAGCACATAGCAAACACCACTGGCTGCAAGGATTGTGTTAGGGCCACAGCAGCCTCAAATGTTTCCAGGGTGCCCTGTTGTTTTTGGCATTTCTGTTCAAGCCAACAAACATTTATCACTATACTGACATTAATATGAGAGGCAACACGGTACTTTGAGAAGCAGAGTGGAGAAGCAGAGACATAAGCTCAGGAATCAGACACACGGCTTTGAGTACTGGCTTTTGCCACCAGTTACTAAAGGTTCAACATTGGATAAGTTGTTTAACTTTTCCGTATGTCAATTTGCCCATCTGTGAAAAAGAGGGTGACTTCCTTGCAGTCATTGTAAGGCTTTAAATTGTGGTTCTAAAGTCCACAGAGTCTTTAAAGTGTCTTACCCAGTGGGTGCTTGCTGAGTGGTAGCTCTCATCATTATTAGAATATTACAGAAGGCTCAGGAAAGGGACAGAGGTGGGCCTCATGAATCTTGCCATTGGATGGCATGATCCTGGGCTGGGCAGGATGGGCCAGAGATGGTCAGAGGAACAATGGGGTAAGTAAGACTGAGGACACATATGAAGGCACAATGGGAACCTAAGGAAAGTAGGTGTTACTGGAAGGTGAAGTATGCAGAGAATATTATCTTAAAATATAGCAACAGTACAATACAGAGTACAAACTTGTCTCCCTTTGTTTTTGGCTTCAAGGCGTAAAATATGGGGCTCTTGGGAGCTAGGTGGGCCACTATAGCTCTAGGAGCTTTCCATTTATCCTCCCTGAGTTTTCCCAAGAGCCAGGTACCATTTTGGCTCCAGAATGAGGTAGCTACTCTGAAGTATTTTGTACAGATACAGAGGAATGAATGGTCCTATTTTCTTCTGGGGAGGAGATATCTTTTCTCCCCTTTCCTAACAACAAAGGAAAGAATCAAACTAAATTTGTACTTCCACTTTCATCTGCTGATCCCCACATTTCTAGAAACCAGGGACTCTTCATCTTGTTTACACAGAGCTCAGCATAGGACCCACTTAGATGTTTACTGGGTATATAGTGGGAAATGTAGGGTTTCTGAAAAAATAAAACAAAACAGGAACATAGTAAAGGGGAAATTTACTACTTTTGGATATCTGGGTCATAAAGATCCGGACATTTGAAAGAGGCCAGAATATACTTTATCATGATTTTTATTAAGTTCTACTTTCAAGGTGACATAAAATATGCATCCTGTTCAGGAGGGGAGAAAATGCAAAGAAAGCTAATCCATGATGATAGTGCATATATACACAAACAAAGCATGCTGATGTCTCTAACCTGGTCTGTTCATAAACTGGACTCATTTCTTAGATTTACAAATGATGATCACTATGGTAAGTTCAATAACAGAATTTTCTGCTGTATGCCTGGCATTCTCTTCAGTATCTTTTTAAAGCCCTTGAATGTTTTGATTTACATAAAACTAAAAGCTGGGAGAATTAAAAATTACACAAATAATGAAGATGAGTTCCTAGGTGAATTACCCATTACTGTGGAGGCTTTTGGATATTTTCATTAAAAAGAGTAAAAAGGCCATCTAAAGATACTTGTGTATCTACAAATGATTGTAAAGTCATTCTCTTTATTTCTTTCCAACTCCCGCAAGCCTCTTTTATTAGCTTCAAGGAATGAAGCTCCAATCTGCTTCAGTAAACTGCATTATTTTTTAAACTACAAAAACATACGCGATTTCTTTACATGAGCAATCTTCTTTAATGGAAATGCAGTCATTGGGAAGACTGCATTCACAGGCATAGTTTACAGAACTTCCCTCCACCTGATAGCCCCTCTCTACTTTTTCCTTTCCGTTTTTTTTTTTTTTTTTTACAATATTATTAGGATCCATTGCTTTTTCACAAGTGCTTGGCATATAATGGGCACTTAAACATATTTGCTGACTCACCAAATGAATAAATAAATTCCCTACCTTAATATCAAAATTTATGTCCGGGTTAAGTGACACGATCACAGGGCTAACACAGACCTCCTACTTAGAAATACAGTATCTTCCATCTGACTTAACTTCTATGCAGTCTAGTATTCACTCTGCTATTTGACGGTAGCCTGTTTTTTTTTTTTTTTTGCACGAATTCTGGATAATCCTTACGTTCATTACCAAACTTGAAATCAGGCACTCTGATCTAGGGGTTATTTAGGAAAATTAAGAAGCAAGCCATGAATCTGAACTCTTAACTTAGTAATGGCTTGCAGGCATCTCTAAAACAAAGCATCTCTAATTCCCTTCCCTACTTGCACATAAGTCTCTTTAAGTTGGTATGGAGAGTATTATTGAAAAAGAAGGTTGAGAGGAAGAAAGAATGAAGGAAGAAAGGCAGGAAGAGGGGAAGAAAGAAAAAGAAAAAAATAAATGATGAAATGAGTGGATACAGAGCCAAAACAGTCCCATTTTTCCATCAATTCAGGACACGTTGAAAGTGTAGAAAAGGAGGATATCAGGCTCAAAAATCTTCTCCTGTCTACCAGGCCCAGGTTCTGATTTGCTGTGTGAGGCAGAGTGTGCGCATGGTGGGAGCTGTGTTTGTGGCCCCCTCACCCCGATATGAAACTCATATATATATTTTCCCACTGGGAATAAAATGGCTGGCTATAGTTGCAATGGTATCATTACTTCCATATTCAGAAATATTATTAGGTGATTGAGCTTTTACGAGCTGGTTCAAATAGTCACGTGTAGCTGTTGGTTGGGACAGGCAGGCAGGCAAAGGTGGCACAGTAGTATAGGTGTGATGGCTAATTTTATGTGTCTTCTTGACTGGGCCATAAGATGTCCAGATATTTGGTCAAACATTATTCTGGGAGTTTCTGGGAGGGTGTTTTTGGATAAGTTTAACATTTAACATTTAAATTGATAGGCTGAGTAAACAGTTTGCCCTCCCTAAAATGGGTAGGCCTCCTCCAATCAAGTGAAGGTCTGAATAGAACAAAAATGCTGACCCTCCCCTAAATAAGAAGGAATTCCTCCTGACTGACTGCCTTTCAGCTGGGACATCAGTTTTTCCTGCCTGCCAGAATTTGGACTAGAACTACATCAATGGCTCTCTTGGGTCTCTAGCTTGCTAGAGAAACAGATATATATGTTCCTATTGGTTCTGTTTCTCTAGAGAACCCTAACTAACAGAGCAGAAAACACCAAAGAGCTAATCTAAAAAGTACAAATGTATATATGGCTTTTTTTTTTTTTTTTTTTTGAGACGGAGTTTTGCTCTTGTTGTCCAGGCTGGAGTGCAATGGCGTGATCTTGGCTCACTGCAACCTCCTTCTCCTGGGTTCAAGCGATTCTCCTGCCTCAGCCTTCCAAGTAGCTGGGATTACAGGCACCCGCCACTATGCCTGGCTAATTTTTGTATTTTCAGTAGAGACGGGGTTTCACCACGTTGGGCAGGCTAGTCTAGAATTCCTGACCTCAGGTGATCCACCCACCTCGGCCTCCCAAAGTGCTGGGATTACAGGCATGAGCCACCACGCCTGGCCTATATGGCTTTAATATATGTATATACAGGTGTGTATATATATTTATACATGTACATATGTCTTTAAGAGTCATAAAGTAAAATTTAAGCAAATTCTCAGTCACCTTCTTGGTGATGCTCAGGCTACATAGAAAGTAATCTATAATCCCTGCTACACACCAAAAGAGTGTTTGCTGGGGTGTGCTGGGCAGAGATTACATAGGCTCTTCTGAGCATGGGTGATGAGCCTTCACACCTCGGGAAGAACAATTTGGCAGTATGTATCAATAACCTTAAGATGGTTGTGCTTTTCCTTTTAGAAACTGATTTTTAGGATATAATGTTTGAGCCTTTTTAGAAAAGGAATTTACCTTAGGGAGATAATCAGAAATGCAAACAAGGACTTATGCACAGTCTGCAGTACTTTTTAATACTCTTCTACACTCCTTTCTAGTAGCACAACATGAGATAATCATCCAACAGCCAGGGAAAGGTTAAATAAATACATAGTGTATCCATATCCTAGACTACCAGTGAGGGCACTAACATGAATTTATAACAAATGTTTAATAGCACTGGAAAACACACTATAAGGCTAGGTGAAAAAAACTGGATAAATATTTATACTTGTAATTTCAAGTATAATTCAGAGAGAAAGATGGTATATCAATATGTTAATAGTGGTTCTTTCTGGGTAACAAGTGATTCTTATTTTACTTTTATTGTTTCTGCTTTTTGTATTTTTGAAATTTTCTAAAATAAATTTCTATTATATTTAGAAAAACAGTTGAACAAATAGTATTTTATAACCCTCAGGAGGGAATGCATATTAAACTGCCTCCTGAGAAAACAAACGATAAACACAAGTGAAACTAGAGCAAGCAACCAAAACTCAAAAAAGCATACGCCCTTGCCATAAATAATCCAAAGGCAACCACAGAATTTCCTTTATATTGTAGGTGCAGAAAGGACATTACAGATCTCCAGGGAAAGAAATTCAACAATGTTTCTCCCCAGCAGCCTGCTCCTAGAAACAGCTGGCTTAGTGGGAAGACCCCTGGGTCAGGTCCCAGAGGCCCCAGGCTCTTTGCCGTGCTGCAGACTGGCATTGGGGCCACTAGTGTGTCATTTGCTTTCCCTCAGCTTTGGGTCTCTCAATAGTAATACATAAGAACTAAATCAGCTTCTGTGAGCTACGCCAGACTTTGTCAGAATAAAATGAAGTGACAAATTCACAAATGCCCCCAGCTAAAGAGCACTGCAGCAATGTAACAAACGGTCATCAGTGGTCACCACCACCAAGTTCATGCCTGAACCTTCCCGTGGTCCTTTGCCCCACTTGGGAGCAGTCACAGATGTCAACAGTAGACCGACAACGACCCAGACAGGATATACTCTTTTTTTCCTCATACATCTACAATGTGTCTAAATTAACATCTGGTTGGCTTTTTTTTTTTTCCTTTTTAACCAGAAAGATGCCAATTTAAATTAAAAATCCATATACTTTACAGAAGTCATATTCTTGCTAGAGAAGACAAATTATAAACAGGAGCCAGCAGCAATAATCTGCCAAATTTTATAAAGCATCATTTATCATTCCTCTTTGGAATTTATATATCCAAATTGTCCAGACAGCAATTGTATATTTAAACCATGTGGCCTTATGAGAATTGGTGGGTGTTGTCACCTGTTTTATAAATGAGGAAACTAAAGCAAAGGGATTTTATGGTTTTCTCAGCACCACAAAGTTAGTGGAAGAACCTGATTAACTCAATTTCTGACCCAACTTTCTATGAATTGCTACCACTATTATTATTTAATACTGACAAAATGGATGTACTACGCAAGGTGACCTTGGTTGTTGTTTTTGGGGTGAGAAGAAAGAGTAGGGCAATTCTTTTTAATTCTTTTACAGAATTGAAAAGCTTTCTTCCCCCAAGATTAGAGTTAACAAAGTAGGTGATTTCTGCAGTTATGACAAGCATATTCCACAAAAAATTCCTGAGTTTCCTAATAACACTGAGTAGGACTGAAGGCGTAGGGAAGGTATCTGTTCTTTTGATAAGACTGAAATTTTGAAACAAGGAGAATTCTGGTATTTAATGCTTGGGTAAGACCATGGGTAGTAGCTGTAGAATTTCATGACTACATTTTACAATACACAGTTGTAGCAGCTATCACTGACATTGTTGAGCACCTCAGATTTTTTCAATTCATATTTTATTAACTTAGGGGAGAATAGAACATAATTCTCAGCTCTGTTAATCTGATTCTTTTTTTTTTTTTTTTTGAGACAGAGTCTTGCTGTGCCTCCCAGGCTGGAGTGCAGTGGCTCTATCTTGGCTCATTGAAATCTCTGCCTCCCAGGTTCAAGTGATTCTGATGCCTCAGCCTCCCAAGTAGCTGGGATTACAGGTGTGTGCCACCACACCTGGCTAATTTTTGTAATTTTAGTAGAGATGGAGTTTCACCATGTTGGCCAAGCTGGTCTCAAACTCCTGGCCTCATGTGATCTGCCCACCTCAGCCTCCCAAAGTGCTGGGATTACAAGTGTGAGCCACTGTGCCTGGCCTATTGATCTGATTCTAGAGAACTCTGTAGTTGTTTGTTTTTAAAAGCTAGGAGTTAACATATAGGGCAAAAAAAGTCAAAAATGAATTACAAAAAAACCCTTAAAGCCAAATCACTTTCCTTAGTATTTCCCAAGTCTCACACTGTGGATTCAATTTCTCTTCATATTTGTGAGTCATCATGCATTTTTCTAGGCATCACAACTCATTCACTTCCTATCTTGTGCAATGATTTAATTTTTCCCCCATAGCATTTGTAGGCAAGAAAGTTCTGGGAGCTGTGCTACTGAATTACAGAAAATTAGAATCTGGTTGGAGGAAAATCACTTCACATGTGCATTAAAATGAAGAAAATGTAATGTTTCCTCAGTTTTGCAGAAGCCAAAATAAATAATTTTCCTTATTTCTTATACATAACAAGAAAAACCATATACTGATTTCCTTTTGCTATTAAAATCAGGTATTTGGGGAGTGGAGGAAGAGGCCTAAGCTTGTCCTGTCACTAAATGAAAATGAATTCTGTGGATACATTAGTCACTAAAGTTGCAAATGGCTTTTTTCCTTAGAAAACCTTAGAAAGATTGCCAGAGGTTTCTCCCTTCTTGGATACTGTGTAATAACAGTACACGTACAGATTCCTGTTAGCAATGATTCTGTAACAAACATAACCTTATGCTAGGGTTGATTATAACAGGTGACCTCAACTTAAATGCTAGTATTATTTATTCATTGACAACCCCACCCCCTTGAGTATACCTTCCCTAGATATGAAAAGGTTAGGATCAACATCTCACCTACATAATTCCCCTCTTCTTGCCCTTTCATTTGAAAGGAAAGGGTCCCTAAAGTGTTATAAGTTGTTTGACGAGGGTTGGCAAAAGGTCCAGGAGTGGCTGGGCTAGGAGAGCACTTACTAATACCCTGGCTACGATCCGTTTTTCATTTCTTTCTGATCCCTTACACCTTCTTACGTGGTCTGTCCTGGGTGATCACCCTTCACTATGATTCCTTTTGGAACACAGTACAGTATTAGTACATAAAACACAGAACTGTAGTATCTGAGAAGGACTAGAAGAAATTATTACCAGCACTTTGTAAATGTTCAGTTGTAATTTTAACACCGGAGATTTATCAGGATTAGAGGTACTTAAACCCTGAATCTAAGACTTGAATAGAAAGGAAATTTAAATGCAGTCAATTCTTGTTATTTACAGTAGTTATGTTCTATACATTGCTGACAGCACTGAATTAGTGAATACTGAACCATTGCTCTTAGAGAAAATGCAGGATTAGGTTCCTGCAGACCACTGGCCACAACATTTTCATCTACCAATCAATACATAACCTTGTTTATGCGGGTCTCTGTTTGAAGACACCTTATTTAATATATATTATTGATTCATTAACATTGAACTCATGACTAACAGCGCTGTAACTCGTGCATGAACGAAGCTTACCTAACACACGTATTTTTTCTATAAGGTATCACAAGTTTCTTGTGCTTAGGAACACTAGTCAGCACTTCAGCACTGCCCTTAGGGTCTAAACAGTGAGATCACAAACAAAATGTACAAAAATGTGGAAAATGTGGCACTAAGTAGACTACAGAAAGGGCATTTTTTAGTGTGTGAGAGTTAAAACAAGAAAGCAGATCACTGCCTTGTTTGACCTCAGTTGCATGTAGGGTGACTTGAATTCTTCACCACAAGGCTGCGTGTCCATGAATGACTGTGAAACTGCTTCAAGTATTGATTTTGGGGTTACAAATAAACTTTAGTGAGTAGGTGAACTCACAAATATGGAATCCATGAATAATGAGGATTGACTATAAATTCTACCTCTTATCCAATAGCAGATCATGCTTGTTTATCTCCTTTTCTCCTAATAGCCTTAATTAATCTTTCATGCTAAACAATGAGAAATATTTTTATGCTAGATGGCCATTACAGTTGCAGTGCAACTGTATATATGTTTTTAAATTTTTTTTTTTTTTTTGAGATGGAGTCTCGCTCTGTCGCCCAGGCTGGAGTGCAGTGGCCGGATCTCAGCTCACTGCAAGCTCTGCCTCCTGGGTTTATGCCATTCTCCTGCCTCAGCCTCCCGAGTAGCTGGGACTACAGGCGCCCGCCACCTCGCCCGGCTAGTTTTTTGTATTTTTTAGTAGAGACAGGGTTTTACCGTGTTAGCCCGGATGGTCTAGATCTCCTGACCTCATGATCCGCCCGTCTCGGCCTCCCAAAGTGCTGGGATTACAGGCTTGAGCCACCGCGCCCGGCTGTTTGTTTTTTAAAACAGAGTCTTGCTCTGTTGCCCAGGCTGGGGTGTAGTGGTGTGATTCCAGCTCACTGCAACCTCCACCTCACAGATTCAAGCAATTCTCCTGCCTCAGCCTCCCAAGTTGCTGGGATTACAGGCACCTGCCACCACACCCAGCTAATTTTTGTATTTTAGTAGAGATGGGGTTTCGCCATGTTGGCCAGGCTGGTCTTGAACTCCTGACCTCAAGTGATCCACCCACCTTGGCCTCCCAAAGTGCTGGAGGATCACAGGTGTGAGCCACTGTGCCCGGCTTGAATTTTTTTTTAATTTTTAATTTTTGTTAAAATTACTGTCCTCCACAAATATATACATAGCTGTATATGCATATATACAGCTCTCTATGTATATACAGCTGTATATATTTGTGGAGTACATGAGATGTTTTGATACAAGCATGCAATGTGAAATAACCACATCATGGACAATGGGGTATCCATCCCCTCAAGCATTTATCTTTTGTGTTATAAACAACCCACTTAAACTTTTGCAACTGTATATTATTTAATGCTTTTTGTTTTTTAAGTAAATGGAAGTCAGAAACTTTAATTTTCAAAAATTAATGAATGTGACATGGATGGTAGAAAATATAAAACCACAAGTTTACAACATTTTCTCCATTTACCTGTTTTAGAAAGAAATAGGGAAAGTGTTGAGCCTGAGTTATCATTTGAACAGATACAAGAGTTATTTGTTATAATGCATTACAATTTATTCTGGTTCAAAGAAGGTATGTTTAGAATTTGGTAGAAGAATGACAAACAATTATACACATTCTAGAAAAGGAGAGCTGCTGAACTGAACACATAAAAAACGAGGCCTCTGTCCTCTTAAACACTTTTGTGCTGACCTGCATTTTAGGGGCTTTCTAACCCTGCAGTAGGATTAGAAATTCAAGCCTATTTTTTAAAAGTTATTGTATTCTCTCAAACTGTGGAGGAAAATCTTGACAACATCCATCCAACAATGAGGTGTGATAAATAGAAAAAAAAAAAAAAAAGGTGGGAAAATTTACACTTGTTAAAAACAGTTTTCAGAATTATGCTTGGGTTTTCAAAACCGAAGTCAAAGTATGTGTTATACGTGTTAATAGTGCCTTGTGGAGTAGAATCTGAATAAGGCAGAATTGACTTGCATCTAGGTCTAGGACTGCATTAAAGTAAGATTCTAGCAGAGTAAGTGATTACATTTGGGTCTGACCCCAGAAAAGCATATTCATTCATTTCTTGGTTCACTGGTGAGAGCACCAGGAAAGCATCTGGAGGCCTTCTGCTGGTGGAGCTGCCAGCAGGTACCCTGACCCCATTGCCACTGTTGTTTCCATCCAAATACTTGGCATGTGGAAGAGGTCTTGGAAGGAAATGAGAGTCAGGTCCCGTAAGGTGTAAGCAGACAGTGTGGGCATCTCATACCTAATAGGAATGAATGGTTTATCTCAGTTAATCTAAGCAGCCCTGGGCAGTATGTTCATTCCTGGTTTACAGGATCATGGTGCTGAGGCTCAAGTTGCAATCTTCCTGCTCAGTGCATCTTACCTAAAATTAACTACACAATCCCATCACAGCTATCTTGAGACACTGAAAAGAAGCCTTCTTGAGCACTTTGAGCTATTTAATCACCTTGTAACTTTTTTAAAAATGGCATTACGACACTGTTTCTCATGTGGCTTAAGAAGCAATAAAAACCTTGAAAGCCCCACTATGGCCATCATAGCATTTACTTATTAAATCTTAACTTTTTAGAGAATCTATTAGTTATTCTAGGTCAGGAGTCAGCAAACCTTTTCTGTAAAGGGCCAGATAGTAAATATTTTAGGCTTGGCAGACCAAACAGTCTGTCACAAATACTCAGTTCTGCCATGGTAGCATGAAAATAGCTACAAACATTAAACAAGTGTGGCTATATTTTAATAAAACTTAAATTTTGGATATTAAAATTCAAATTTCAAGTAATTCTTTGTTTTAGATTTGTAAAAAAAAAAATTAAGAATGCAAAAACCACTCTCTTAGTTTGAAAAAGCAGATATAATCCCTGCCCTATAGGAGTTGACCATCTAAAGCAATAAATATTGATACAGACATATAAATAAAATACAGAGAAATAACTGTACACCAGACACAATAGGATAACAGTTTAGGATAAGCCATTTATATTAGATGTTTGACATCTCTGTAAGTTTTACTGATGACTATCTTAGGTCATTTAAAGCCACCAGTTAATTTACATGAAGAAGGGAAATCATCAGAGCTTTCCATGAGAAAAATCCGAGTGTTATTGGCTTTTATTCTAACTCTATGACTATCTTGGGACAGTTCTCTGACATGTGTTTTGAAACTTTCTCAGTAACGCCACTTATTAAAACATTCACCAACTCAAATGCTAGATAGCCCTATATCACTACCATATTAACAGCACTACACTGTTGGCAAGGTTTTCTTTTTCTATGATTTACACCAATAAAGGATGCTAAAATTCCTCAGTGTCAAACACTGACAAAAAGAGAAAGTAATAAAGGATATAAAAATAATATTAAGGCCAGGTGCAGTGGCTCATGCCTGTAATCCTGGCACTCTGGGAGGCCGAGGTGGGCTGATCAGTTAGGTCAGGAGTTCGAGACCATTCTGGCCAACACAGTGAAACCCCATCTCTACTAAAAATACAAATATTAGCCTGGCCTGGTGGCAGGTGCCTGTAATCCCAGCTATTCGTAAGGCTGAGTCAGAAGAATCACTTGAACCCAGGAGGTAGAGGCTGCAGTGAGCTGAGACTGTGCCACTGCACTCCAGCCTGGGCAACTCCAGCTCAATATTATTATTGAGCTGTGCATGGTGGCTCACACTTGTAATCCCAGCACTTTGGGAGGCCAGTGTGGGAGGATTGTTTGAGCCCAGGAGATTGAGATCAGCTTGGAACATAGGGAGATCCTGTATACACAAAACAATTAAAACAAATATTAGCTGAGTGTGGTGGCACAGGCCTGTGGTCCCAGCTACTTGGGAGGCTGAGGTGGGAGGATCACTTGAGCCCATGAGGTCAAGGCTGTAGTGTGCTGTGATTGTGCCACTGTACTCCATCCTGGGTGACAGATCTCGTCTCCAAAAAAAAAAAAAAAAAAACCCTCAAAATATTTGATGAGCCCTTCTCTAAGCATTTAGCCTGTATTATCTTATGGAAACCTTATAATGATCCTCTCAAGTAAGGACTATTTAAAAAAAACTGTTATTAGTAGAAAACTATGTCACGTGGGCAAGTAGAGCCACTTGTAAAGGAGCAAAGCAAAGTGGCAGAACCAGAATTATTTGAACCCTGGCATCAGATTCATGAACCCCTACTCTATTTTTTTGGATATGGAGTCTCACTCTGTCACCCAGGCTGGAGTGCCAGTGGTGCAATCTCGGCTCACTGCAACCTCTGCCTCCTGGGTTCAAGCAATTCTCTGCCTCAGCCTCCTGAGTAGCTGGGATTATAGGCGCCCACCACCATGCCCAGCTAATTTTTTTTTGTATTTTCAGTAGCAATGGGGTTTCACCATCTTGGCCAGGCTGGTCTTTAACTTCTGACCTTGTGATCCACCTGCCTCGGCCTCCCAAAGTGCTGGGATTACAAGCGTGAGGCACTCCTCCCAGCCATGAACCCCTAATCTTAGCCACTCATAATCCTGCCTCTTAACACTAAGGGATTTCACTAATAACAACAGCTCTGTCACTCACTAGGCATTCCTTTCCCAAGATACTGTCAGGGGTGCATATAACATCATATCTGTACAGTATTCACACTTCTCTGAACCACTGCACTCCTTCCTCTAATTTCTGCATGTGTCTCAATGATAAATCATGATTTATCATCATCACCTGCTTTCACACCCTGAAGAGGTATGTTGACATGGGAAGCCACCTTGAAGAGTAAAGGAATGTGGGACTAGAACTCAGAAGACCTTGGTTCTAGGTCAGGTATAAACTATGACTCTGTAAATCACTTCACCTTTAGGACATCCAGTTTCTTAATCTACAAAATAACATGTGTCCTTGTAATCTTTATGCTGACACGATCAAATGACACAAGGTATGAGGAGGTATTTTATATCCTGTGAGGAATAAGTAATTGTTGGTAATTATTTTTATTACATACAGCCCTTATCCTTGCCTCTCCCATCCCTTCCTTACTCATTGTGAAGAAGCAATACATTGACAATCTTAGTATTTTGCAGTCTACCAGCCACTCTTTTTGCCTACCCCTTCCTCCCTCATCCATCCCTTCTTTTTATTTGCTGAGGAGATACACAATGGTCAATAAGACAAAGATAATCCCCTCCCACCCCTGTCATCAGAGATGACAAGAGAGGCATACACTGGTGTGCTGTGGCCAGCTCGTACTGTCTCACAGATCTCTTCGCAGCTTCATATTCAGTGAAGCCATATTGATGGCTTGAAATTGGCAATAGTGGGAGTATTTACACCATGGGATTGGCAAATGCTACAAATCACCCTCCTCCTTTCCCCCAGAGAGCAGGCTGTTGAACATTTACTAGAACTCCTTTGGATAGAGAAGCAAAATACAATTTGCCACAGGTGCTAGGAATGATAGCACAGAGGAATCTGGGCACATACAGCACAATATTTGGCTCATCAGTTGCTTCAGAGGTGTCCAAGCACAGACCAGCTAACCACAGAGCAGACGTACATATTCTGTAGTGGAGGGGTGGTGTTGGCAGCCCTTTCCTGCCTTAAACATTAGTCTTCTGGTAGGCTAGGTCACTCTGGGTAGTGACGCATTTGTGAGTGGTGAAATCAATTTAGTGAGTCTTGAGTGGCACTTAAAAAAATAGAATAGGGGCCGAGCACGGTGGCTCACACCTGCAATCCCAGCACTTTGGGAGGTTGAGGTGGGTGGATCACTTGAGGTCAGGAGTTGGAGACCAGCCTGGCCAACATAGTGAAACCCCATATCTACTGAAAATACAAAAATTAGCCAGGCGTGGTGGCAAATGCTTGTCGCCCCAGCTACTCAGGAGGCCGAGGCAGGAGAATTGCTTGAACCCAGGAGGCAGAGGTTGCAGTGAGCTGTGATTGCATCACTGCACTCCAGCCTGGGCCATAGAGTGAGGTTCTGTCAAAAATAAATAAATAAATAAATAAATAAAAGGAATAGAATTAAATTAAAAAAAATGCCAGAGTGCATCACATGTTGCAAAGTTAAGTTTCGTGTTTGTGTGAACACAATGGAGTTTTATGAAGTCACCATGTAAAATTTATTCCTGCATTTAAGAAGCGTGAAAGCCCTTAATTTAACAGGACATTGTGGGCGAGTCCTGGGGACTGGGAGAAGGAGTCCTACCCCACTAGGAATTGGGAATGTCTCAGGCAGTTAGTCCTTTGGGTCTCCAGTAAAAATGGATGCCCCTTGGGCCGGGTAGGACTATAGGCTTATCTGCCCTCCCAAAGTCAGGAAAGAGAACAACCCACAGAAGTGGCCTCACAGGTCAGAGAGGGAGAGGGACTCGTGTAAGTAGGGGTGTGTGTGTGGGTGTGTGTGTGTGTGTGTGTGGTGGAGGGGAAGGGGCACTGAGGACCTCCAACACCCCTGTTTTTATTAACTCAGTAATTGGAACTATCTAAGACAAGTTGCTGCCCAACCACTTGGCACATGAAGGAAATGAGTATGTGAAACTGACTTTTAGTTTGGTGTATCCCAGAAAGATAATTCTGTATGTGAATAGATTTTAGAATAATTTCTTTTCAACATATGTCAAAATATATCCAATTTGCCCTTTGGAGTTGCAAACACCGTTTGGCATTTCTTTTTCCTTTTCAATTTAAAAAATGGAAAGTAATGACAAGAGGCCTGGTCAGTGTTTGGCAGAAAAAACAAGCACCCCATGATGATTTAGTTTCCTGGAGTTTCCACACGGCTCATTCCCCTGCATATGCAATTGGCACTAGATTAGCTGCTGACATTTATTGACAAAGGAATTAATCTTCACCAATGATGTTTTTTAAAGCCCATTCTTTACAGCAAGCTGTGACAGACATCAGGGCTCCTTCACTTTCCCCCTTTCCTCCTGATAAAAGTGGCTAAAAATAACCTCTTAAACCCTTGATTCTACTGAGGAAGGTGCAAGAGCAAAAGAACAAAAGAACATCTTGAGGGGAGGAGGATGAATAAGGGAGCACAGAGGGTTTTTAGAACAGTGGAAATGCTCTGGATGACACTATGTAGTGGATATGTGTCATTATACATTTGTCCAAAACCTTAGATTATAGAACACCAAGAGTGAACCCTTATGTGAACTTAGAGGTTCATGAATTGCAACAGATGTACCCTCTGGTGGGGGATGGTGATAATGGAGAAGGCTGTACGTGTGCATAGGGGCATGGGGAAGAGGGGAAGTCTCTGTACCTCCTCTCAATTTTGCTGTGAACCTAAAATTGCTCTAAAAAACAAAAGTCTTTTAAAAAATTAACTCAAACAAATTGAATACATATTCATAGAAAAATATCCTCTCCCTTCCTACCTCACCCTGGCCAATCTTTTTCTTGGTGCAGGATGTCATATGATCACTCCAGGCAGTCATTGAAACTGCAACTGTTATGAGACTGCCTCCCATGTGAGTTTGGGAAGGGTTGGAGGTGGGGCAGCAGTGTGAGAACTGTTGTCCTAACCATGACAACTGTACTTGGTCAAAGAGGACATTCTCATTAATGATCTGCAGGTACCTAACTCCTGTGTCTTTTCCTACCATGCCTCTTAACTCATCAAAATCATCTTCTGTCGGAAGGAAAAGGCAATATACACTTCCTACATTAATCAAGTAGGAGCCAGGAAATGCCTACTTCCATTTCCTAGACATTACTGGGAGCCTCTCCTACCACAACCCTGGGTGGGCCACTGCCAGGCTCTGTTGGGTATCTTCAATGTACCTGCCCAGTTTTCTTAACCAGTCTGCTAAGACAGTCATCCATCAGTACCCATGGGGACTGGTTCCAGAAACCCCGAGTGTGCCCAAATCTGCATACTCAAGTCCTGCAGTTTGCCCTCCCTGTATAGGTTTTGCATCCTGCCAATACTGTATCTTCTTTTTTTTGTTTGTTTTTTTTTGAGATGGAGTCTTACTCTGTGGCCCAGGCTGGAGTGCGATCTCCACTCACTGCAAGCTCTGCCTCCTGGGTTCACGCCATTCTCCTGCCTCAGCCTCCCATGCAGCTGGGACTACAGGCGCGACCACCGTGCCTGGCTGATTTTTGTGTTTTTGGTAGAGATGGGGTTTCACCGTGTTAGCTAGAATGGTCTTGATCTCCTGACCTCGTGATCCGCCCGTCTCGGCCTCCCAAAGTGCTGGGATTACAGGCGTGAGCCACCGCGCCCAGCCCAATACTGTATCTTCAATTCACAGTTGGTTGAAAAAAATCTGCAAATACGTAGACCCTCCCAGTTCAAACTCATGTTCTTCACTGGTCAACTGTAATTTCTAAAGAACATCTACTGTGTGCACCACACCAGGGCTTGTTCAGAAACACACAAAGGTACAGGGAAAACTTTAGTGTTGATAACTTCCATACTCCATGGAGAAGCAATATGCTGATAAAAGAATGAACGGGAGAACCAAAAGCTGAAAGCAGTGTGAAGTCAGGGCACTGGAGTCTGTTACATGGAGTTCTGCATAGTGATCATTGGGCTATGTCTTAGGGGCCTATTTCTTAAGTACTTGGGGATTTCATCACATCTGTGTCACAGGTGACACAGATCAGTGGCAGGGAACTTGGTGACAGTTACAGAAAGATTCTGGTGTACAAAGAGGATATAAGAACAACAGGGAACTAATAACTGGATGAAACCCCTGTATGATGGTGCTACAGTGATGCTGGAAAGGATGACTTCAATATCCACATCTGGCAGGCACGAGCTAAGGAAGGTGAAAGCAGGCTCCTTGGATAGATAGCATTTGTCCCGTGTGTCTTTGTGAGTGTGCCTTTGTCGGCCTGCAGTGGTGGAGGTGGGAGGGTGAACAATTTGGGCATGTGGAGAGGAGGGAGGATATTTACCATCATGAAAAAACATCTTCCTTGGTAATCAACAAAGCTTATGACATATGCATAAAAATTCTTTTGATTAGAATTTTAACTTCATTAAAAGGAAATTCCAATGGAGGAAACACCTTAAAAGACATTGCTTAGGAGGCAAACACAGTTATAAATGCATTCAAGACTAAATGCCAACTCCTACACGAACATATGCTAAAGAAAACAAGGTACTAGCAAGCTAATAAGTGATACGAAATCTCAAATTAATCCTCCTTAATGGATTTAATTATCCTGTTAAACTGATTTCGCATTAAAGATCATAACACACAGATCATTTAAACCAAGAAAAATATGAGGACACCAAATGGCTGGTATACCTACAAATAACAGTTCTGATGTGGAATATATCTTCTAAGGCAAAGTGACAGATCACATTCCATACAGCAAGAGGCCTCAAAATGTCGAGCTATTAATACATTCTGAAAAACCTAAACCTTTTATCTTTGCATTCCTGGATGAGGGAGCTAGAATCCTCACTGTAAAAGGAAAATACTCCATCTCTCTCCCTTTCAGCAATCCTTCATCTGAGACCCAGACCTTGACAAAGCGGAATACATCCTAGGAGGCCCTGGAGAGACATGTAGCTAGTGAACTGGTTTCCCCTTACTTCCTTCCTGGTTATCAAAGGAATTGCAGAATTCCCAGCATAATTCAGAAGCAGATGTTGCTAGGGAGTTGGGATCAGAGAGGCAAAAGTGTTCACAAAGGTAGGCTGGGATTAGGTGATCTGAGAAGGAAGGAATTGAACCCTGCAGGAATTCCTGGGAACTCAGGGAGAAATATCAATGACCAAAAAGTAAGGGGTGGCAGAAGTAAAAGAGATAGGTTCTGTGATCCTATCAGCTTATCTTAGAAAGTGGTCCTAGTTGTGAGATGAAATCTGTATACCGATATAATGGTATACTACATCATGGGTCCCAGTCTTTGTCTACTACTTACCTTTCCAGCTCACTCCCTCCAGTACCCCAACTCCAATAATCCTTTGACTCCCCCAGGACCTCCAATATATTGATCCTACCCATTTTTCGCTTTTCCTCAGCCCCTTCATGTCCTCCTGACCCAGTTTAAACAAGTGGCCCATCATTCTAATTGATCTCTTGTATGTACCCACAACTTCTTGTCTAGTTTCCTGGCAAAACCAGGATCCAACTCTTTGTCAACTCGATGCCTGCACTCCTGCTGCTGATCACGGCTGGAGAAACATATGTGACTGTACTGAATGGTCTTACTTTAAATTCATGACCACAGACTCAGTGAGCCCTTGATGCTGCCCAGCAATCATTCTTCACTTTATTCATTTACACATTTTCACTCTTCTTGACAACAATTTCACATTGACATTTCTCCCCTCAAATCTCCAACACCTTCTTCCCTATCCTCACACTCTCAGATGATGAGCTTGCTTTCCATTTCATGAAGAAAAGTGGAAGAATCCACAGAGAACTTCCACAGACTCTTGCACCCCACCTCCTCACCTACTGGTGTCTGTCTCTATTGACTCTGCCTCTCTAGCTGCTATCACAAAGGAACCACTGGGTTCTTCTTTTCCCATTTGTGCACTAGATCCCATCCCTCTACACACTTATCTACTCTAAGGTTTAACTCTGGTAACTGCCTGTCTTCAACATCATCAATTTCTCCTTATTAGACCATTCTCAACAGCACACAAATATCTGGTTATTTCTTCCATCTCAAAAAAGTCCCTCTTTTACTCCAGATTTTCTATAACAACCACCTCATTTTTCTTCTCCCCTTACAGCAAATCTCTCTGAAATAGAGGGCGTTTTGATTTTTGTCTCCTATTACCTTTTTCAGCTTTATTGAGGTATAACTAAAATATCCTAAATTGCACAAATATAAAGTGTAAAATTTGATCAGTTTTGACATACGTACACACCATCAGACTATTACCACAATCAAGACAATGAACTTATCCATCCCCCTCCAGTTTCCTTCTATACGTTTCCCTTCCCTCTTACTCCCATTCCAATGAGGCTTCTGCCACCACCACTTCAACAAAACTGTTTTTGTTAAGTTTGCTAGTTATTCCATGTTGCTAAATCCAGTGGTCCTCATCTTACTTGACCTTGTCACAGCATGTGACCTCATTGTTTTCTCTTTCTGTTGTGATATACTTTCTTCACTTGGCGGCCAGAACATCGTATTTGATTAATTTTTCTCCTACCTCACTGATGCTCTTTACTAGTTTCTCCCATTCTCACTATCATCTTATGCTACAGGGCCCCAGGGTCCAGTTCATGGTCTTCTTTTCCTCTCAATCTAGACTCACTCCCTTCATGATCCATAATTAGTGACATGGCTAGTCCCAAATTCATATCTCCATCCCAGACTTCTCTACTCCATACTTGTATGTCCAACTGTCTATTTAACATCTCCATGTAGCCGAGTGGAGACTTCTCAAATTTAACATGTTAAAAGCTGAACTCCTGAATCTACCATCCCCAACAAAACTGTTCCACCTGCAGTCATCTTCATCTCAGTCAACGGCATCTCCATCCTTCCAAAAGCTCAGGCTGCCAAAGGCCTGAAATTATTCTTGATTCTTTTCTTTCTCTCACCACTGCCACCAAATTCAACAGAAATCTAGTTGGCTCTTCTTTCAAAACATACCCAGAAACTAACCACTTTCACTACCTCTATTGCTTCTACCCTGGAGTGTGAAGATAGGGAAGAAGGTGTTGGAAATTTGAGGGGAGAAATGTCAATGTGAAATTGTTTTTGAGAAGAGTGAAAATGTATAAATGAATGAAGTGAGGAATAGTTGCTGGGCAGCATTAAGGGCTCATTGTTCTGTCTTGCTTGGATCACAATGGTCTTCTTTCCTACCTTTCTCCTACAGTCTGTTCTCCACATGGCAGCCATATTGATTCTTTTGCACATGAAGTCAGGTCACTTCATCCCTCTGCTAAAAACCATCCAATGGTTTCCCGTTGGCATAAAAGCTGAGGTCTTTATAAAGGCCTAAAGGGCCCTAAATATTCTAGCCCTTCCCCGATTCTCTCTCTGAACCCATCTCTGACTCACTTGCACCACTCCACCCACACTGGCCACCCTGCTTTGTCTTTGATATGCCATTGCTCGGGCTGTTCCTCCTGAGTCAAATGCTTTCTCCCTGGTGCAGCCACTTTGGAAAACAATCTGACAGTTCCTTAACAGGCTGAATATGGAGGTGCCACATGACCTAGTAATTCTACTCCTAGGTATATGCCCAAGATAAGTGAAAATATATATAAAGCTTGTATATGAATGTTCATGGCAACATTGTTCATAATAGCCAAAAAGTGGAAACGACCCAAAGACCCATCAACTGATGAGTGGATAAATAAAAAGTAGTGTATCCACACAATGGACTATTATTTAGCCATAAATGAGTGAAGTACTGATACATGCTACAACATAGATGAGCTCTGAAGGCATTTAAAAAGAAGGTAGACAAAAAAGGCCACATGTTGTATGATTCTACTTCCATGAAATGTCTAGAATAAGCAAAGCTATAGAAACAGAAAGTTGATTAATGGTCTCCAGGGAGGGAAGGGGGAATAGGGTGTGATTGGTAAGGGGTACAGGGGTTTATTTTTTGGGGAGGGGGATGATAATGTTTTGGAATTAGATAGTGGTGTAAATATACTAAAAACCACTAAATTGTACACTCCAAGATAATGAATTTTGTGATATGTGAATGATATCTCAATTTTATAAGAGTTTCTTCCTAGATGTCTGCTTGGATTACTCCTTTACCTCTCTCAAGGCTTTGCTCAAATGTCATTTTCTCAGTGAAAACTGCAATTACCTTACCATCCCCTCTAACTCTCCTGATTCCTCTTATCTTGCTGCATCTTTTAATTCATGTAATATATACCAGTTTCCAACATAATATATACTTTGCTTATGATTTTTATTGTTATTTCTCCCCACTGAAATATGAGCTCTATCAATTCAAGGATTTTTGTCTACTTGGTCACTTATACAGGTATCTAGAATAGTGCCTTATGCATTAATAAATATTGGTTGAACAAATTAATACCAAGCAGATGTTAAAATTGATATTGCAGAAGAATATTGAATCATATGAAATAATATTCATTTATTCTTAAATTTGAAAAGTGGATTACCAAACAACATATAGTAACATAGCATAATCCCCAAACTGGTAAGAAATAGAAAATGTATTACATATAGGAAATACATTGGGAGGATGAGTTATATCAAAATACATCAAAATCTCTGGATGTTCATATTGCAGTTAGTTATTAATTTATTTTTTAAAAATGTGTTCATGTTTTCTAAGCTCATAGGCTGGAATCAGGCAAATTTGAGATATGATCTATGCTCCATTTCTTATGGCTGTGCAAGTCTGAGCAAGTTATTCAACCCCTGGTGACTCAGCTTCATCTTTAAATTGGAATAATATTAATAATAGTACTAACCTCATTGGACTCTCTTAGAGATTAAATGAAACAATACTCAGCACAGTATTTGGTATATATTAGGCACTAAATAAAGTGTTAGTTATTATTATTATTATTCCTTTAAAATAATTATGGAGTTCAAAATGGTGGAATATATGTTGTACTACTTGCAGAATTTTTTTCAAGAAATATTTTGAGTCATATGTTGACTATGGTAACTTCCTTAAGTGAGGAATGAACTTGAGTGTACAGTCTTATCTTTGTTATTATATCTCTGTACCCACCCTCAAATCATTTTGAGTCAATTTATTTCTCTGCTGGCTAAGTTCATGGGACTCATCTTTTCCCTGCTGCTTTTGGGTGATGTTTCATGCATCCAGCCAAGAGTAGATTAGATGTACACAACAGCTCTGTCTGTAAGGCATTGACCTTTAATGTTTCCATTTGAGTTCTTTGGACATTTTTCTCCATTGTTCAGTGTTTCCTCTGTAGGTGTTTATTTTTTTTTGAGATGGAGTTTCACTTTTATTGCCCAAGCTGGAGTGCAATGGCACTATCTCGGCTCAGTGCAACCTCCGCCTCCCTGGTTCAAGTGATTATCCTGTCTCAGCCTCCCAAGTAGCTGGGATTACAGGTGCCCACCACCACGCCCAGCTAATTTTTGTATTTTAGTAGAGACGGGGTTTCACCATGTTGGTCAGGCTGGTCTTGAACTCCTGACCTCAAGTGATCTGTCCACCTTGGCCTCCCAAAGTGCTGGGGCTACAGATGTGAGCCATCGCGCCCAGCCCTCAGTAGGTTTTTGAGTTTTTGTACAGCTGTAATCTAGGCCCACCACCCTGTAAGAAGGATACACAAGTTACAAAACAACCAGCTTCAACAGCAAACTCTTGTATCTTTTTCTAGCCAGACTCTTTTTACTGGGGAGAGGGGAGGGAGAATGAGTAAGGCAGAGGAAACCTTACATTTTAAAAATCTCTCTTTCAAAATTTATAAAGGTAGTATATTCTCATAATAATGCAAATTCACTCATTAAAGGATGGTATAAATGGAGGCTTAACATTTCCATTTTATACACCCTCCTTAGTCCCAGTAACCTCTTGTAACAATTCTTGATTTTAGTTCTTTTGGTGGTGCTTTTATCTCCTCTCTTGATTTATCAGTTTTAAGTATTATCTATTAACTTCCTGTCCTTTACAAAATTTAAAATAGAAACTTAGCTTTTTACCCTTGTTCCCTCCTTTCCCCACGTTTTGTTATTATTATTTTTTTTTTACTTTTAAGGTCTTTGCTATCTTTATAACTTTAAATAATACGCCTAAATGTTTATTTCTTAATCCATCAATTTAGGACAGTATCTTAACCACTCCCAATTACTTCAGTTGGGGAAATTGGCCCTATTTCACTTCCCTCCATTGTTCCTCCTTCTTCCATTACCCAAATCCTCTTAGCCGTATAATTAATTTTGCATTCTTAAGGTTTATAACGTGAATTGCCTATAATCTTAATTGTCTTCCACAGATTCTCTAGAAATAAATTCCAGAAAATGAAAACAAAGAGCATTTCAATATCATGATCGTATAGATATTATTTGCTTCAGAACCAAGTAGTATAATTGCACCCTGGGAGAAGGAGATGCTAAGTCCTTTAATGGTGTTGCTTGAGGGAAAATGTTCCAAACCTCAGTGTCAAGTCTGTTTTTATTTTAGTATATTCCACCAGCTGCTCAAAATCAAAATATTTTCATTTGTTTCATAGTTGGACTACAGATTTCTTATGAAGGTTTTTGTTTTTTTCAGGCAGTTCTAATTGCCTTTTTTTTCTTGTTGACAAAAACAGCATATTATTTCACTTTAATTTCATTGGACTGTTTAATCAAATCATGACAGAAAATCCCTGTTCTTCTTGAAGACATGCTTCCTATTGCTTCCAAACTTCATGTTGTAATTCACACATACTGTTTTCTAAACCTGCCACTACCCTAGGATTTTTAAAAATTGTATTCTGTGAGATTAGGATGAATATTTGCTTGAATAATGTTCTTTCTCTCTTTTGGGTTCCCTGTTTTCTTTGTTAGAGAACATTCTCCAAAAAAAAAAAAAAAAAACAAAACAAAACAAACAAAAAAAAATCACAATCTTTGATTCCAAAGATTTCCAAAAATGTTTATTCTGCTTTTATATTGATGAATGGCTCAACGGTATATAAGTTCTAGGTTCAAAAAATTTCCCTCAGAAATTTGAAGTAATTTTAATATCATATTGCTACACAATATGGAAGTAAAATGCCACTCTGATTCTTATTTCTTTGTAAGTAACTTTTTCTCTCTCTGAACACCATTAGCATCTTCTCTTTATCTTTTGTGTTCAAAATTTCATAAGGATTTGCCTTTTAATCTGAAGGCTCTTGCCTTTCCTCCACTCTGGGAAATGGTATATTATCTCTTTAATTGCTTGTTCCTCCCCCTTGTCTTTGTCTGCTCTTTCTGAAGCTCTCATTAATCAGATGTTGGACTTCTAGGATTGGGTGTCTATGCCCATTAAACCTTCTCTTGTATATTCTATCTTTTTATCTTTTTGTTCTATAGTCTAGGAGATTTACTTGACTTTATTTTAAACCTAGTAAATGAATTTTTAATATAATCCATCATATTTTTAATTTCCACTCTTTTATTACTTACTCCCATTTATGTAGTAATCTCTTCTAATTTTATGTCTACAATTTTTTTTTTTTTTTTTTTTTTGGAGACAGGGTCTCATTCTGTCTCTGAGACTGGAGTGCTGTGGCATGGCCACAGGTCACTGCAGCCTCCAACTCCTGCGTTCAAGTAATCCTTCTGCCTCAGCTTCCTGGATAGGTAGGACTGCAGGTATGCATCACCATGCCCAGCTAATTTTAAAATTTGTTTGTAGAGAGGCAGTCTCCCTATGTTGCCCAGGCTGGTCTCAAACTTCTGCACTCAAGTGATTCTCCCACTTCAGCCTCCTGAATTGCTGGGATTACAGGAGTGACCCACCATGCCTGGCCCCGGTTTTGTTTTGTTTTGTTTTTAAAGTTTAATAAATAGAGCACACTCATGCATTTATGACTCAGAATTTTAAAAAAAGTTTACATTTTGTCATTTATACTTCAGATGAATTTTCTTATTAAAAAAAATAAGGCCACAGAGGTAAATTTAAGTCTCCTGTTTCCCAATGCCTACCCTCACTCTTCTCCTTCCCTCTTTCTCTTTCCTAGAGAAATCTTTCCTTCCTCTCCCTTCCCAGAGGCAACTGGCATTATAAATTGTGTATTTTTTCAGTACATTTTAATATTTTTACTACACATAGACATCTATAAACAGCATATAGTATCATTTTATGCATATTGAAATTGTACCATAACATCCATACTCCAAAGTCCCTTTGTTCGCCCAGCACTGTTTCTGAAATCTGTCCATGTTGATACATATGGATCTAATTTATTCATTTTCAATACTATGTGGGTTCCACCATATTCATTCATTCAACAAATATTTATGTGCATCAACAATGTTCCAAGAAATGTTCTGGTGGCTGGGAGCACAGCAATGAAGGAAACAAAATATGAACATTCTCTATTTTCATCTCTCCATTAAGAGACATTAGGTCTCATCATGACAAAAAAAAAAAAAAAGGCTTCAATGAACATCCTTGTACAGGGCTTCTGTTGCAAGTGCTTATTTGGGAAATATTTGTTGTGGTAAAACTGCTTGGTTATGGACCACGTTTCAAATTTTACCAGGTATTGCCAACTCGCTTTCCAAAGTGGTGTACCACACTACACACCCAGTTTCGTTCATCCGGCCCAATATTTGGACAGTCATGTTTCTTTATTTTTGTCATTATGAAGGGCGAGAAAGGCTAGTTTTTGTTTTAGCCAGCATTTCTCCTAATTGTTAGTAAGGTCAGCATCTCTTATGTTTATTGGTTCTTTAAATCCGCTCCGCTGTGTATTGCCTGAGGGTATCCTTTGCAACCCATTTCTGTAGTAAGTTGTCTGTCTCTTTCATACTGATTGGTAAGGATTCTCCATCTATATAGTCTGAAACATTTTTTCTGCTTTATGTGTTGAAAAAATATTTTTCCAGTCCAGAATTTGCCTTTTAGCTTTACTCATAGAGGCTTTTGCATAAAAGAGTTTTACTTAGTGTAATCGTTCCTTTATGAATTGTCCTTTTTGTGTACTGACTGAGAAATGATCTCTTCCCCATAGTTGTAAAGATACTTGCCTGCATTTCTTTCTAATAGTTTCAAAGTTTTATTTTTCACTCAGTCCCTTAATACATCTGAAATTATCCATTTGTATGGGATGAGACATTACCTTTCTTTTTCATGAAGAGAACTAAATCACTTATTGAATAATCCTTTCTTTTCCCACTTATTTTTAATGTCTTGTCTACTCTACGACAAATTCCCACATATATTTTGGAGATTGTTTTTGGAGTTTCTACACTGTTAATAATGAATAGGTCTCAGATTTTTTTCAGAACCTGTTTTTAAACAGTTTTCTTCTGGTCCCCAAATTGTCCATCTGTACCCCAAACTTAGGATTTCTTTTGTCTTCAATTACCTGAAGATATTTTTAAACCAAGCCTCTTTGTTTATAAATGAAGAAACAAAGATGCAGAGATCTTATATTTCCCATTCAGGTTTACGCAGCAAGACAATTAGAAAGCTGGAACTAGGTCTGGCCGTGGTGGCTCACGCCTGTAATCCCAGCACTTTGGGAGGCCAAGGAGTGCGGATAGTTTGAGCCCAGGAGTTCGAGACCAGCCTGGAAATATAGTCAAACTCTGTCTCTGCTAAAAATACAAAAAAATTAGCCAGGTATGGTGGCGGGTACCTGTAATCCTAGCTACTTGTGAGGTTGAGGCAGGGGAATCACCTGAACCTGGCAGGGGGAGGTTGCAGTGAGCCAAGATTGCGCCACTGCACTCCAGTCTGGGCAACAGAGTAAGGTTCTGTCTCAAAAAAATGAAACCAAATAACAACAACAACAACCACCACCTCCCCCCACCTCAAAAAAACAAACAAACAATAACAACAACAAAAAAACCCCAGAAAGCTTGAACTCAGATCTTAAACTGCATTCCAATCCACTTTCCACTAACGCCCTCCTCACAGAAAGTTTCCATTTTCTGTGAAAATTTTACTTCACCAGTAGTTGAATGAAATTGGCCATTTCACCAAATATTTGTCAAGACTAGGTTTTATCATTTAAAACATCTCTTTGAATTGGCAGGTTAAGAATGGTGTTTCTTTCTTTTTAAAATATGGGGTCTCACTATGTTGCCCAGGCTGGCCTCAAACTGCTGGGTTCAGGTGATCCTCTCACCTCAGCCTCCTGAGTAGCTGGGACTACAGGCACATGCCATGGTGCCACTGTGCCCAGCTAAGAATGGTGTTCTTTCATTAGAGATTTTTTTGACATAAACATTTTAGTAAATATATATTAAGTAATAAATATTCCTTTAGAACTTTATCATGTTTCTTGGCCATTGTATTTAGTCTTTTTTTATTTGTCTATTCATGTCTTTTCCCTCCTTCCTATTGGGTTATATTTTTTGCCTTTTTATTAGTGGTGCTTAAGAACTCCATGTATACATTAAAGACAGTAATCTTTTGTCACATATGTTTAACTTTAAAAACATTCAGTTATTTGTCTTCTCATTTTGTTTACAGGCTATTTAACACACAAGTTTTAGAAGTTAAACCTACCAATCATTTTTCTGCAGTCTCTTCCATTATTCCTGTACTTCCAAGGGCAGATAAATACTCATCCTAGATTTTTCTATGGCTTTATGATTTCATAAACCCTTCAATCCATTTGTAATTTATTTTGGTGTATTGCATGATGTTAAAAGGTAACTTTCATGTTCTCCCAGTGGTTTCTCAGTTGGATCAATCTTATTTATTGATAACTTCTTTATTTATAGGTCAACTTTATCTGTAGCAAATTCTTATACATACTTGAATCTGTTCCTAGATTCTGCTTCATTAATCTATTTTTGTAAAACATCACATTTAAAAATTATTATAGGCTTGTAATTCATTTTAGTAACTGGTAGAAGAAGGTTTCCAACATTATTGTTGCTCAGACTTTACGATCATTTCTTTTGTTTATCCTTCCTGATATTTTTTAAACCATCATCTAAAATTATTACCTTGACAAAAATGTATTTAAGCTGAACAATAATATAGAAAGAATTGTATCATGAAAATATTTAGTCTTCTCATCTAGGAACACAGTGTTTACTCAAATTTTCTTTTATTTTGCTCAGTAAAATATTTTAGTTTTCCAAATATAGATTTATTACTGAATATTTTATACTCTTGTAAATGGGACATTTCCCATTACATGTTGTAACTACTTATTGCCCATACACAGGAAAGCTATTGATTTTAGTTTTATTTTGTATACAGACTTTTACTGTTCATCAAATTTTTATTGATTACATTACTTTTGTTGATTCTTTTAAGTTTCTAGGTAAGCAGAAATATAACATACGAATCATAGCTATCTTTCTCCTCCTTTTCTCTGCTTTCTGTTTCTTAGATGGGCAGTCGCTTCCAGAATAATACTGAATGATCATGATGACAGGGAATATCTTTGTCTTGTTTCTGATTTTAATAAGGTGCTTCCAGTTTACCATTAACCTTCCTCTATGTTGTTTCTCTGGCCAAGACAAGTGATTATATTAAGATGTATTAGTTTAATAAATGGTCTAGCTTGCTTACTTTTTCTTGAATTACCAGCTTTTTCTTTACAGAGCTCAATTTTCTTAAACTTCTAAAAGCCCACTGCTTTTGTATTCTGTATTTTTTCCTTTTCATGATCTAATTCTTCATATTCCATTCTAGGTCCCTAGTTAATTCTGATCTAATCCGCTCATCACTGCCTTTAAATTAATTAATCGTTGAATCCAAAAAGGGTGTCAGGACTGGGAAGTATATAGAACACAGATCAAGGGTACCGAATAATCTTCTAGTTAATAATCAAATGTGACTTTTTTTTTTTTTTTTAATGCCACTTGTTTACTTGAATAGAAATTGATTCCTGGTACATAGAGAAGACAAGTTGACAACCGTCATTTGACTGATTTTTGCGTGTAATGTACAACTAAAACAAACCTAACTCCACAATGATGGGGCTATTTTAAAGCAACATAGGATCCAAGTGAACGAGCTACGACTAATGACCAACAGTGGAACAATCTAAGTAACGAAATAAGTGAAGTATTGTATTATTGCCAAAGTATAAAACGAACATCCATTAGTCCACACTGCTTTAAATAAATGATTGCATAAATAAAGGGGAAAGGGAAGAAAAGGCAAATCTCTTGTGCAGATGAAATCCAAATAATTTATGTGGACATTGACCATAAGGAAGTGGAGCGTAACTCCCTATTCATTCCTTGAGTATAGGCTGGCCATCTCTTCCAAAGGCTATGGTATGGAAAGGGCGAAGGAATAACTTTACTATGAAGAAATCTGACAAACACTACCTCAGCCAGGTGATCAAGGTCAACATCAACAGTGATAGGGCATGTTGGTAGTATGTTTCCTTGACATGATGTGATGAAAATAGCCCTTTACTTCTGTGGGCTTCCCCTGCCAAATCCGTAACCCCAGTCTATTTATGTGAAAAACAGCAAACAAATCCCAATTCAGGGACTTTTTATAAAATAGCTGACCAGCATTTATCAAAACTATCTAGGTCATCAAGAACAAAGAAAGTCTGAGAAACTATCCCAGTGAAGAGGAGCCTAAGGACAATGAAAACTAAATGTATCATAGGCTCCTGGATGGGATCCTGGAACAGAAAAAGAATATTAGGTAAAATCTAAGTAAATATGAATGATGTATGGACTTTAGCTAATATCATAATAATGCATCAATCTTGGTCCTTTGTTCTAACGAATATACCATACTAATGTAAGACATTAATAATAGGGGAAAGAAGGTGCAAGGTATAGGGAAAATCCCTGTACTATCTTAGCAATTTTTTCCTGTCACTACAAAACTGTTCTAAAAAAGAGTTTATTTAGAAAATAATCACAGCGGCCGGGCACGGTGGCTCAAGCCTGTAATCCCAGCACTTTGGGAGGCCGAGGCGGGCGGATCACGAGGTCAGGAGATCGAGACCATCCTGGCTAACACGGTGAAACCCCGTCTCTACTAAAAATACAAAAAAAACTAGCCGGGCGAGGTGGCAGGCGCCTGTAGTCCCAGCTACTCGGGAGGCTGAGGCAGGAGAATGGCATAAACCTGGGAGGCGGAGCTTGCAGTGAGCTGAGATCTGGCCACTGCACTCCAGCTCGGGCGACAGAGCGAGACTCCGCCTCAAAAAAAAAAAAAAAAAAAAAAAAAAAAAAAAGAAAATAATCACAGCTTAAGTGATCATGGCCAATAATTCTTGAATGTTCTTAAAGCTGTAATTACTATACCTTCATGGACAACAACTCAGTAACTAACAGACAGTGAGCATTGCTTGGTATTCCGACCAGCAGCACTTCCTGTACTAATGACCAATGTACCTTTGTCTCCTAGGTTATTAGTTAGTTATAGTTCCACAGAAGGCACTCAGTTATGCTCTAAGAGTTCCTCTGAGAAAACCGCAGGAACAAATGGACATAAATTGCAATAGGAGGGGTTTGAGTTAGAGTTTTTGAATGCTATGGAGTCAAGCTGCGTGATATTCCCTGCTAATTATCTTTCCAAGGGTCCATACAACGGTTTGATCCAGCCTGGTTTCAACCCATCTTGGAGTAAATCCAGTAAGAATGTGAATTTCTACTGTTTCCAGGAGGTCCTAAGAGTTTTTATATCTTACATAGAAAATTTCCGTAAACTAAAAGTTGGCATAAGTGGTGCCATTCACCTAGAAATCGTTCATCAAATTGTTTACGGTTTCTGCTATTCTCTCCACTGACACATGATTTATTAATTTTGTTTCAGAGATTTGAGTTCAGGCTGTATAAATCATGAATAAAGATTAGTTTAATAGTCATAATGCCCCTTGGGACAATGTTTGAAGTGAAGAAAACTCAAAATTGTCACAATGTGAAAATGACAGTTGTATCAATATTTGCAAATTGAAATGATATTCAATACCCTTACAGAAGCAGAGTATAAATCTTATTCCTGTTTATTTAATGCAAACCCTAAAATTTTTCTTTTTAATTTTTAATTAATGCTTATTAATATTTTCCCATGTGAACATTTTCCGTAAAATGAATCTAAGATCTTCCTGATCTGCCTGCCTCCAGCTATGAAGTAACATTAGACAATGACCTCCTGCTACTGTTTTGATGACTTAATACTTTAGAAAAACAATATATAGCCAGATACCAGACCCTCAAGACATTCACAGCAATGATATTTTGCCATTTTTATGCATTAAAAAAGAGAGAACTCTCTGGCAGTGTGGCAAATACCATATTTTTAATATTCAAAATTATATATCATCTTGTTTCCACTGGCTTATCTCACCTGACTTCTTAATCCTTATGAAACTCTGATTGTTCATATACACAAATACGTAACTGTGATTTAGAAAAATGATCAGACAATAAGTATTCTGATTAGAAGCTAAGTACTCACCAGAATGAATTAAAAGTAGCTAGAATTAAAGAGAAATTGCTCATTATTCAGATAACTCCATGTTTCTATTATTTATATTATACAAATGCAGCTATGGTGTACTTAGTACAGATAATAAGATGAGGTGTTAGAGGCAATTCCAGCTATGACTTCATGTATTCAATGGCATCTTTTGTTGTAAACATTTATATGTCTGAATCCCAGAAATACTGAAGAAAAGAGAGAAATGCAACCAAGCACAAGCAAACACAGGTCCTTCCTACAATTCCCTCCCTTCTTCACAAAAGATATTTTGTTGAAAAGGTTTCAATACATTCTCTTTGTCAAAAATGAGAAACATTGATCTACATGCAGGATTTGCATAGAGGTTATCAAAATAAAATTTTAGAGAATCGTGAGAGGGCAGAATTTGGGGTGTTCAATCCCTAATCAGAGATGCCCGAACTCAGACATCTGTCTTTCAGAAGCAAGCACCATAAGGCTGATGAAAGAGGGTTCATAGAAAGGGCAGGAATAAATGCCAACAGTTACGCTTATGCTTATAAAAAATATTAATGATAAGCAATACAATTTGTTCCTTTTTTGCCCTATGCTGTCCCCTATTCATTCGTGTAACTACAGTATTGAATTTATTTCATCAGTCAGAATTTGGAAATGAACAAATGATTAAAATTCAAATTATAATTCCATTGCAATGTAGTCTGCCCTGGTATTCTTCGGATCTAACAAGAAATCGTGCCTCATCAAACATATATAATTTGGCTTGAAGTAGTAATAGTATGAAGTCAAATTTATAGTCATAATAAAGTTGTCTACGCTGGATATTTTCATTTCCGAGTGCAATATGCATGGGGCAACTGGCCCCCAGGCAGTCACTGAGTCATTTGAGCTCACTCTAGGTGGAGCTTGTTTACATCCTATAATCACACCATTAACAGTCACTACTAAATATAAACACAAAGAAGAATATTACTGGTTGTTTCACAACCCCCATGATAACACTATACAATTATATGGACCAGCTTGAGAGTGACAATGCTGAAGCAACCATGGTTACCCATTCACAGTGTAAACAAACAGGCACCTGCAAAACTTAACATAAATATGTAGTGTGTTTCTTTGTCCTACAGAGTTAGGGAGGCAGCATCAAGTGAAGAAACAAGTATATGGGTCTATGACATTAACATGATAGTTTTACAATGTGAGAACTTAGGGAAGAAATTTTTGGTTAACATTCATGGAACTCAGGAGGCGCACACACACACACGCTATCTCTCTCTCTTTCTTTCTCTCTCTCTGTCTTTCTCTCTCTATATCTCTATAGATATATATATATAGAGAGAGAGATATATCTGCAGATTGATTTTTGAAATTCAGTTAACTGGCTGTGTCCCTGTGGGCTAGTCATTTCACTTCTGTGGCCCTTAATTTCTTCATTTGGAAAATGAGGGGATTAATGTGCTATGGTCATTCCCTTCCAGTCTAACGTTCTATTAACAATAATCATATGTGTGTGTGTGTGTGTTTAGATATACTTATTTATATACAGGTTGAGCTTTCCTAATCTGAAAATACAAAATACAAAATGTTCCAAAATAGGAAACTTTTTGAGTGCTAACGTGATGGCACAGGTGGGAAATGTCATACCTGACATTTTGCATTCTGATAGTTCAATATACAGAACTTTGTTTCATGTACAAAATTATTTAAAATATTATGTGAAGTTAATGTCAGGCTATGTGTATAAAGTATATATGAAACATGAGTGAATTTCATGTTTAGACTTAGATCTCATCTCCAAGATATCTCATTATGTATATGCAAATATTCCAGAAACTGAAAAAAATCTGAAATCCAAAACACTTCTGGTCCCAGCATTTTGAATATGGAATATTCAACCTGTGGAAGAGAGAGAGAGAGAGTGTGTGTGTGTGTGTGTGTGTAACTATATGT
Organism: Trachypithecus francoisi; assembly: GCF_009764315.1. Classification (NCBI taxonomy): domain Eukaryota; kingdom Metazoa; phylum Chordata; class Mammalia; order Primates; family Cercopithecidae; genus Trachypithecus; species Trachypithecus francoisi. The sequence continues at coordinate 165,362,715 of NW_022681465.1, read as the reverse complement.
TTTCAAAAGTAGCAACAGTAATAAAACAAATATGCACTTGTGATGCTGTAACCTGTTATTGACTCCATTTTATAATGATTTTTTCATGAAAAAGTGTTTTCTTTCTGCCTGTGTAACTGTGGGCAACTTGATGTTCTCTAAGCTTTATTTTCCTTATATACAAAATTAAGATGATAACAACACCTATCACTGCTTATAGCATGTTGTAAGCCTTAACAGATAATGCATGTAATGTTTAGCCTAGTATGCCACACTCAGTAGGCACCCAATAGAGTTTTTCTGTTATTTTCTAACCTTCTTTATTTAGCTTATGAAACAAGTGAGCAAAGAATGACCAGTCTTACAGTTTGTCTCCTTGGAAGATAAGCCATTTTTATTAATTGTTACAAAAATATTTTTGATGAATTGTAAGAATAGACCCTAAAATAATGCAATTCTTCTTTAAAAGATAAACTAGAGTAATTATACATCATGTTTGACATTTTTGTAGTAAAAATTCAGACAATATTAAATGTAATACCCATATAAACCAAAATAGAAGATTTGACCAATCTTAAATAGTCAACGTTTTCAAGGAGAAAAAATCATTAAAAAGTTAGTGCTGTTGGCAGTATGGATGTCTTCTTTTGAGAAATGTCTGTTCATATCCTTTCCCCACTTTTTGATGGGGTTGTTTGTTTTTTTCTTGTATATTTGTTTGAGTTCTTTGTAGATTCTGGATATTAGCCCTTGGTCAGATGAGTAGGTTGCAAAAATTTTCTCCCATTCTGTAGGTTGCCTGTTCACTCTGATGGTAGTTTCTTTAGCTGTGCAAAAGCTCTTTAGTTTAATTAGATCCCATGTGTCAATTTTTGCTTTTGCTGCCGTTGCTTTTGGTGTTTTAGACATGAAGTCCTTGCCCATGCCTATGTCCTGAATGGTACTACCTAGATTTTCTTCTAGGGTTTTTATGGTATTAGGTCTAACATTTAAGTCTCTAATCCATCTTGAATTAATTTTCGTATAAGGGGTAAGGAAAGGATCCAGTTTCAGCTTTCTACTTATGGCTAGCCAATTTTCCCAGCACCATTTATTAAATAGGGAATCCTTTCCCCATTTCTTGTTTTTCTCAGGTTTGTCAAAGATCAGATGGCTGTAGATGTGTGGTATTATTTCTGAGGACTCTGTTCTGTTCCATTGGTCTATATCTCTGTTGTGGTACCAGTACCATGCTGTTTTGGTTACTGTAGCCTTGTAGTATAGTTTGAAGTCAGGTAGCATGACGCCTCCAGCTTTGTCCTTTTGACTTAGGATTGTCTTGGCAATGCGGGCTCTTTTTTGGTTCCATATGAACTTTAAAGCAGTTTTTTCCAATTCTGTGAAGAAAGTCATTGGTAGCTTGATGGGGATGGCATTGAATCTATAAATCACCTTGGGCAGTATGGCCATTTTCACGATATTGATTCTTCCTATCCATGAGCATGGTATGTTCTTCCATTTGTTTGTGTCCTCTTTGATTTCACTGAGCAGTGATTTGTAGTTCTCCTTGAAGAGGTCCTTTACATCCCTTGTAAGCTGGATTCCTAGATTTTTTATTCTCTTTGAAGCAATTGTGAATGGAAGTTCATTCCTGATTTGGCTCTCTGCTTGTCTGTTACTGGTGTATAAGAATGCTTGTGATTTTTGCACATTAATTTTGTATCCTGAGACTTTGCTGAAGTTGCTTATCAGCTTAAGGAGATTTTGGGCTGAGACAATGGGGTTTTCTAAATATACAATCATGTCATCTGCAAACAGGGACAATTTGACTTCTTCTTTTCCTAACTGGATACCCTTGATTTCTTTCTCTTGCCTGATTGCCCTAGCCAGAACTTCCAACACTGAAAAAATGCTCATCATCACTGGCCATCAGAGAAATGCAAATCAAAACCACAATGAGATACCATCTCACACCAGTTAGAATGGCAATCATTAAGAAGTCAGGAAACAACAGGTGTTGGAGAGGATGTGGAGAAACAGGAACACTTTTACACTGTTGGTGGGATTGTAAACTAGTTCAACCATTATGGAAAACAGTATGGCGATTCCTCAAGGATCTAGAACTAGATGTACCATATGACCCAGCCATCCCACTACTGGGTATATACCCAAAGGATTATAAATTACTCTACTACAAAGACACATGCACACGTATGTTTATTGCGGCACTATTCACAATAGCAAAGACTTGGAATCAACCCAAATGTCCATCTGTGACAGACTGGATTAAGAAAATGTGGCACATATACACCATGGAATACTATGCAGCCATCAAAAAGGATGAGTTTGCGTCCTTTGTAGGGACATGGATGCAGCTGGAAACCATCATTCTTAGCAAACTATCACAAGAAGAGAAAACCAAACACCGCATGTTCTCACTCATAGGTGGGAACTGAACAATGAGATCACTTGGACTCGGGAAGGGGAACATCACACACTGGGGCCTATCATGGGGAGGGGGGAGGAGGGAGGGATTGCATTGGGGAGTTATACATGATATAAACGTCATGCACATGTACCCTAGAACTTAAAGTATAATAATAAAAAAAAAAAAGTTAGTGCTATTGGCCGGGCTCGGTGGCTCAAGCCTGTAATCCCAGCACTTTGGGAGGCCGAGACGGGCGGATCACGAGGTCAGGAGATTGAGACCATCCTGGCTAACACGGTGAAACCCCATCTCTACTAAAAAATACAAAAAACTAGCCGGGCGAGGTGGCGGGCGCCTGTAGTCCCAGCTACTCCGGAGGCTGAGGAAGGCGAATGGCGTAAACCCGGGAGGCGGAGCTTGCAGTGAGCTGAGATCCGGCCACTGCACTCCAGCCCAGACGATAGAGCAAGACTCTGTCTCAAAAAAAAAAACTTAGTGCTATTAAAAAAATGCTACATTCAAGAAGAAAATTAAAAAAAACAAAAAAACCAAGCACTCACATCTTCTGCATGACATAAGAGATATTTGCTACAGAAGTTTATTTATACTTTGAGCTAAGACAAGATTAATTGGATCTAAGATACTAAGCATATTTTAGAAATAGAAGCTGACAAAAATTTAAACTTAGTTTTATAATTGCTAAATTAAGAAAAAATCTGGTGAGTTTTTAAGCAGCTGAAAAAGAGCAAGTAGAGGATTCTGACTCTTCTTTAATTGGTATACACTCTTCTGTTAGGAAAACAAACAAAAAGATTAGGATGCCACAATATCAAGAGTACTGATGTTAAACTCTTAAAGCCTATTCACATAATTCACTGAAATCTCTGTCATTCTTTCTTAGTCTCCATGTAACAGAGAACCCACCTAAGGGGCAGCATCAGGGCTGAGACAGTCATAAGCACTCCTACCGCGGGCCATATTTTCAGTATTAATAAAAGCTTGGACTGTCTCATATGTTCACCAGTTCTGGCTAAGGGGACTAAGTGAGCTAGCCGCTTGCTTGGGTCATGTGGTCAGAGGTGACAGCCTGTCTTCAGTTGATACTTTTTAGGGTATTTGACAAAGTCAGAAAGATCTTGAGCTAAGGTCAGCTTTACTTCACCCCAACACTGCCAGACCATAACCTCTGCATTCTTTTCCTCTTCCCCCTCCTTGCTATGCCTCATCTGTCCTTGGCCTGAAGGTGGAACTAAATTCACAGATCAAAAAACACAACACACACAAAGGTGAGGATAACAAAATTTGCCTCAATAGGATGTTCAAATGAGTGGTCTGATGTCACAAGGCTGGTTCATCCTGAGTTTCCCTGGTTACTCTATTTGCTGGATATACATAAACACATTACATTTCTTAATTAGCTTATTTATTGGTTTGATTCTTTCACCTCCTGACAGACTTCAATTTCTCCAGATTCAGTACTTAGGGAAGATATAATACTAGCACTCCATAAAGGCCCTAAGAGCAAGTGCAAAGAGACACATTTACAAAATGGTCTTTAAATGGAAGGCCTAAGCCTTGGCAATTTCCCTTTCTTACGGTACATGCTTTGGAAAATTAAAAACGATATTCTGAAATTTTAAGATATGAGTCCAGTGAGTTTTTTTCTTGTTGTCCTGCTATGGTTGTTTTTCAAGAGAAAAGAGGTCAGGGAAATTTCACAGCCTAGGCTGGGGTCCACACTGCAGAAACATCTTAATCCCTCAACCCAGAGGTAAGTCTCTTGAGCATATGGGAGGGCAAGGCCAAGTTCTGGAAAGAAGCAGGATGTTTCAGTGTGAGACCAGATGAACGAGCTGAGGCAGACAACAACATGGTGAGCCAGTTTTGGGTACAGGCATCTGGGCAAGTGAGCAAGACTAGACCCTGGTGAGAGAAGAATCACCTTCCTCCCTCCTAATAGCCAGCCCTGCAGGTAGGGAGGAGGGAACAACCTTGAGAAAGATAGGGCTTATTAGAAGCTAATGAAATGGAAGCCTTCTTGACTTCTGAAAGGAGAGAAGAACCATGCTCTTGGTAAAAAACAAAAAAAAAAGAGGGAATTTAGATCCTAGAACACATGTGTTCTAGGAGGGAATTTACATCCTAGAAAAAACTGTTCTAGGATGTGTTTCTAATGACGACTCCTCTCTTAAGGCTTCCATTTCTTGAGCAATAAATATGGACCAGGAACATTGCCAAAGGCTTTACATAAATGAGATCATCATCTTCATAACAATCATATGAGACATGGATAATAATGACCCCTACTCTCCAGATTACAGATGAGGAAACCAATGCTCTACTAAAGTAAAGAATGGGCCCATGGAAGGAAGCCAAGGTTCTTACACTGGTCTAACCACTTCTTCAAGCTAGAGCTCTTTATCACTGAACTGTGTTGTTCCTCTTTCATGAACATTGGCACTGACTTCCACAGAAAGCTGACGTTCAAAAGAGTAAACCACAAAAACTGCCAAGATATTGAATGGTCAAGTACTCAATCACTTTCATTGCCTACTTACTAGAAACATAAGCAAATGCTGCTTTAGAGAGAGTTTTTAGCTATCAGTGTTTGGGTAAATTTTTTTAGGCTTAAAACTTTAGCTGCACTATTAACAGCATATTAATATTAATGCTGATTGAAGCTTAAAATGAATTTGGAAACACATGGGAGAAGTTTTATATAAGTACAAGGTGAAGTGCCTAAAACAGCACACAAAATAGTGAGTCAGTGAGAGATAAAAACCATTGAGAGAGAAAAAGAGAGGATTTTCTCTCTACTAATTTGTAAGTCAAGGTCATGGGTTTTAAGTGGTACTGTTGTGCATTGCTAGTGGAAGTATAAAATGGTGCAACTCCCTGGGAAAGGAGTTTGGCAGTCTCTTAAAAAGTTAAACATATATTTAACATATGACCCAACACTGGTATTTGCTCAAGGGAAATAAAAACTTAGGTACATAAAAAAGACTTCTGCATTTTTATTCATGCAAGCAGAAACAACAGGTGAATGGATAAATAATTCATGGTATATTCATGTAACGAATTACTACTCAGTAATAAAATGGAATGAACTACTAACAACATGCACCAACATGGATGCATCTCATAGATATCATGCTGACACAAAGAAGCTGGACACAAGAAGGTTTACAGCATGAGTCTGCTTATATGAAAGTCTAAAGGCAAAATTAATCAATAGTGACAGAAATCACATCAGTGGTTTCCTGAAGTCAAAGTGGGTGTTGGGTGGGGGACTCACTGCAAAAGGATACAGAATTCTGGGGAGAGGGAAATGTTTTATATATTTATTGGGATGGTGGTTACACAGGTGTATACATTTGTCAAAAGCATTCAACTTATAGACCTAAAATTTTTTATTATATGTAAATTATATCTCAAGTTGATTTTAAAAGAAGATATGGGATTAGAAGTCAGTATACATTAAGAAACAAAAACAATCACATCCATCTCAGTTCCCACCACCCCCCAAGTGTTTTCTGTATCCAATGCTTGTTTCAGAAAGGATGTTTATATCCTGTTATTTCTCCTTAGTTGCAAGGTAGAATTTTGTTTATAAATGTCAAGTGGAAAAATTAGAAGACTTTAAAATAAAGTTATTAAGGATTTTTAAACCATCTTTTGGGTGAATCAGATTTCCTAGATATTTGAGGTTTTAAGAAAGGAGCATATTTAAAATGCTATTTTCTAAAATAAGTATTTACTTCCATATACCTTAAATACCATTAACTGAACATATTTAATCCTCTCTGAATGCCTCCAGGTCATCATTAGGAATATTAAAAATTGTGCTGTAATACAGTGATGATTTCAAAGTTTATTACGGCACAGAGGCTGTTTGCTTTTACACTAACAGTGGCCTTAGAATACTGAGCTCTTTAAGTTCTTGTATTTGCTTCTTTTCTGTTTCTCTCTCATTGGGCTCTGAGAGCCTTTTCTTTTCCTTTTTTTTTTTGCTATTATCTATTTTTATTTTTAATTTTTTTTATTTTCATACTTTTTGGGGAACAGGTGATTTGGTTACATGAATAAGTTCTTCAGTGGTGATTTGTGAGATTTTGGTGCACCCCTCACCCTAGAAGCATACACTCCCATTTGTTTTTTTATTGGAGTTGTTTTCCTCTCTTTTAATCTGCTAAGATAATCAAGTTAACAGAACTATATACAGAGCAGTGATCCCCAACTATTGATTTTCAATCTGGCGATTGATTGGTTTCAAAAGAATCAACTGGAAAATGGTTAAAACTTACAGATGCCCAGACCCCATCCTTGGTGATTCTATTATCTAATTTGGCATACATGATACGCGATTCTTATAAAAATATGTGCCTGTCTGAACAAACATAAAAGTAGAGAAAATAATGTAATGAACAACTACATATTCATCACCCTGCTTCAAAAATACTCAACATTAGGCCGGGTGCGGTGGCTCATGCCTGTAATCCCAGCACTTTGGGAGGCCGAGGCAGGCGCATCACCTGAGGTCAAGAGTTCGAGACAAGCCTGGTCAGCATGGTGAAACCCCATCTCTACTAAAAATAGAAAAACTAGCCAGGCATGGTGGCCAGCACCTGTAATCCCAGCTACTTGGGAGGCTGAGGTAGGAGAATTGCTTGAACCCAGGAGGCACAGGTTGCAGCGGGCCGAGATCCTGCCATTGTATTCCAGCCTGGGTGACAAGAGCAAGACTCTGTCTCAAACATTTTGTCGGCCTTTTTTCATCTATCTGCCCCCTCCTCTTTTTTTGCACTAGAGCTGGGATTGGCAAATTGTAACCCCATAGGCCACATCCAACCTGCTGCCTGTGTTTTAAAAATGGAGATATAATTAATATAACACATTATAAATTTCACTCTTTTAAAATATACAATTCAGTGGTTTTTAGCATTTTACAACATTGTGCAATTGTCACCATTATCTAATTCCAGGGCATTATCATCAACCCAGAAGAAACCCCACACCCATTAGCGGTCACTCATTCTCCCCTTCCATCAGCCCCTGGCAACCACTAATCAACTTTATCTCTCTGGCTTTACCTACTCTAGATATTTCACGTAAATGGAATTATACAATATGTGGCTTTTGGTGTCTGGCTTCTTTCACTTAGCTTAATGTTTTCAAGGTTCGTCTATGTTGTAGAATGCACCAGTACTTTGTTCCTTTTCATGGTTGACCATTTCACATTTTGTTTATCCATTCATCAGTTGGACAGTTCGGTTGTTTCCACATACATTTTCAATTCTATTGGGTATGCACCTAGGAGTGGAATTGCTAGGTCATATGGTGACTATTGTTTAGCTTTTTGAGGAACTGCCAAACTATTTCCCAAAGTGGCCACACCATTTTACATTTCCCCCAGCAATGCATAAGGGTTCCCGTTTTTCCAGATTCTTGTCAATATTTGTTATTGTTTATCTTTTTGATTCTATCCATCTTAGTGGGTGTGAAATAGCATCTCATTGTGTTTATTTGCATTTCCCTAATGACTAAAGATGTTGAGCATCTTTTCATGTGCTTATTGGCCATATATATACCTTCTTTGGAGAAATGCCCATTCAAATCTTTTGTCCAGTTTTTAATTGGGTTATTATTATTTTTGAGACAGAGTCTCACTCTTTTGCCCATGCTGGAGTGCAGTGGTGGGTTCTTGGTTCACTGCAACCTCCATCTCCAGAGTAGCTGGGATTACAGGTGTACCCCAGCACACCCAGCTAATTTTTGCATTTTTAGTAGATACAGGGTTTTGCCACATTGGCCAGGCTGGTCTCGAACTCCACCCAGGGCCTCCCAAACTGCTGGGATTACCAGTGTGAGCTACCATGCCTGGCCTATTTTTTTTACTATTAAGTTGTAAGAATTCTTTATATGTTCTGGATACTAGAGTCTTTTCAGGTAAGTGATATGCAAATATTTCCTTCCATCCTGTGGGCTGTATTTTCACTTTCTATCTTGAATAGTCCTTTAAAGCACAAAGTTTCAAATTTTAATTATTTTTTCTTTCATTGCTTGTGCTTCTGGTGGCATATCTAAGAAACCATTGCCTAATCCAAGATCATGAAGATTTACACTTTTTTTAATAAGAGTTTTATAGTTTTAGCTCTTACATTTAGTTCTTATACATCTGCATTTTAAAAAACCTTATCATGTACTTCTAAGGTACAACTAATTTTAGAAAGTAAGAGTGAGTAGACTTTGATAGCCTCCAAGAGTTTAGAAAAAGCTATGAGCTTTGATGCACAATTTTACCCAACACATACATGTTGGAGGATTGGAACTTTTCTTTGTCTACTTTAGGGTTTTTTGCTCTTTTGCAGCAGACAACTGAGTTGTCCAGAGAGCTGATTCTGGAAAAGTGTATATTACTATTTAGGTAAATGGTCAGCTTTTAGTATCAGCAAAATAAGATACTCCAAACATGTTTAGGAGGAGCCCCTTACAGTCCCAAGTTTAAAAACACAGACTGTTATCTTAAGACATTTTCTATGTATAGAGCCCCACAGTTCTAACACAGGTATTTGGAAATGTAGAGAAAAGGAAGCAAAACTCAGCAGCTGGGACTTAGTTTCCAACCAAGGGAGGATGGCATGGATGGCTGCACTTCTTTCATTTGCAGGCACAACCACAAACCATCAGTTGCTGGTTGATAGTTTGTTCTGGAGATGCTGAGGCCAGTGGTTCTCAAACTTGAACGAGCATTAGAATCACCTGGAGAGTTTATAAAAACCCAGCTTCCTGAGCCCCATCGGCAGAGATTCTGCTACAGGAGGCTGGGGTGGGGCCATTACTTTGCATTTCTAATAGGCTTCCAGATGATGCTGGCCCTAAGACCACACTTTGAGCAGCACTACTTTAGATACAGGGACTGACCATTTTGCCCTGGTGCTTACCAAACATTGACCAAGCAAACATTAAGCTAGGTGACTCTCCTTGGGGATGAATATGATAACAATCTACTGAGAAATTCAAGAGGCTATAAGTATCCCAATTTCATTAAAATTTCTAACCACTGGTGGTGTCATTTCAGGTTCTAGGCTTACGTTCTTTTTCTTTTCTTTTTTTTTTTTTAATTTTTGAGACAGAGTCTTGCTCTGTCACCCAGAGCAAGTGCGGTGGGGCGGTATCAGTTCACTGCATCCTCTGCCTCCTGGGTGCGGTGTGCAGTGGGGCGATACCAGCTCACTGCATCCTCTGCCTCCTGGGTTCAAATGATTCTCCTGCCTCAGCCTCCCAGATAGCTGGGATTACAGGCACATGCCACCACACCTGGCTAACTTTTGTATTTTTAGTAGAGACAGAGTTTTGCCATGTTAGCCAGGCTGGTCTTGAACTCTTGACCTCAGGTGATCCACCCACCTCAGCTGCCCAACGTGCTGGGATTACAGGTGTGAGCACCATGCCCAGCTGGCTTATGCTCTTTTTCTAAACATAATTTGTTCACTTAGGAAAGTGTCTTGATTTCAATAAAATTAGCATTGATTAAATTACTTTTTTTCTGTTTTTTAGTATTTGATCTTGCTCGATGAATGTGGACATCAGCTGTGGGTTAGGAATGCTACTCAGGAACATCTACTGTGTTTGTGACAATGTATTTGACTTGTGGCCAAATGGTACTCTTGAGAGATGTGGTTGTGACTTTGACAGATTGAGCCAAAGTTAAATTCTGATGAAGCGCAAAGGAATTTTATCAGTCCCGGGATGGTTGCCAACTGCGTTGGGCAAAAGAGTGATTTTCCAAAAAAGTCCAGAGCAATCCACATGTATGCTGTCACCTCTACTTCCAGTTTCTTCAAAGGCCAGCCAAAAGCTTCATTTTCCTACTTCCTGTCATTTCCAAAACCATAGCTTAAACCTGAAAAACAAATGGGAAGCTGTGTTCCTGCCTCTTACAAACCAGCAAGAACAGAGCACAGCAAGCAGAGAAGAGTTCAGTCTTGCTGATGTCACATGAGGCAGAATGAGGCCTCTGCTTATTTGGCTACTGAGTTTAGAAGATAAATAGACAATTTATTGTTGGTTGGTTGAGAAAATTCAAGAACAGAGAGAAATCTGACAGTCTGGCCATAAGAAGACATTTTTGCATTTATGTTCTTATAGCCATACCTGAAGTCAACTAATTATGTTTGGAGAGAAGTAGAACACTTGCTTTAAGAAGAAAAAAACAATGTTCTATGCTGACCCTATCCCCAACATCCTTGCAGCAGGTCTATTGTACTCTAAGTTGTGCTCTAACTTCATTGGCAGGCTCCAGGCCTCTGTCCCCCAGATCACCCATGGGAGAGATCCAGCTTCCTTCACTCAGCAGCTCTTACACTGATCCCAGGAGGAAGGAAGCATCTTGTTTTAAAGAGACTGCAACACAACCCAAAGGAAAGCCAGTTATCTTAGTGTCCATATGTCCACAAGAGGAAAATGTGCGTGTAGCATTTTAATCCCAGTGAGCGATAATTAGTCACTAGGCTGCTAAGAAGTTTGACACTGTTATTCCTCTCCCCCTTTTCTAAATTGCAAGGGTAATAACTGCATTTGCACAGAAATCATGCTAACTGGCTAGCTACTTCATTAAATTACCATATGATTCTTATTTTATGGGTACAAAATAGTTGATCTCAGTGAACTGGCAACTTAGAAACCTAGGAGACAAATTAGAGCAATTACTAATAAATTATACATGTGGTAACTAACAATTTGTCTATCACCTAGAAATATGAGAAAAAACTGCCAGACTCCGCGGTTGTGCAATTCTGAACAAGTCTTTTCATTTTTTTCTTTTCCAAGACCAAAAACTGTCATTGTCCACACCAGTTACACCATTACTCTTGCTGCTTTCACAGAGCCCAATATTTATAATACGAAGTTAGGAGTTCGAGTGGGATTTGCACTCTGTTTGGAACAGAGTGTTTGACTGCTTAAAATTAAAGAACAACAACAACAGCAACAAAATCCCTAGACCCTGAAACACCCACTAAAAACCAGGAAGTGAGATTCATGTTAGCTTTCCCTATGTGTTTATGGAAGAGATAATGGCAAGAAGTAGGGGCAAAGTATCTGTTCATTCATAATCACTACTGTGCTTGGTTTCTGGGCGAGGCAGTGTGATGAAATTAAAGGAAGTTCTGTGTTACCAGTCATGTGCTGTTATGGGGGAAGAGGTGAGATGAGGTCAATTAACCAGATATGATCTTTCTCTTCTCTTCCTGCTTGTCTCACCCAGGCCTCGGGTGTGCCATTCAACATGAAAGGTGTTGATGCCATTCATTAATTGAGGGTCAGATTCCTCCATCAGCATATTCCTCCCATCTGAGACTGCCTTACCTCCATCCACTTCCATCCCCAGCAGGTTTCCTTTTCTGCAGTTGCTGTCAAGAGCTACGTGTAGGAAGAAAGAGGTTTTAACAACTGCATGCTCAAATTTATTCTCACTGATCTCTTATTTGAAGGAAGTCCAATGTCTAGACCCTGGATGTTGAAACAGGATGTAAGAAAACACCAAAAAAAAACCCCCGTATATTTGAGAGAGTTTTGACACCCATCCAAAATATACTCCAGCAATGGAGAAAAATTTGATTTTGGCATAATTTATATACCACATTTCTCCCTGTACCCAACAGAAGTGTGGGCTCATGTCTCTATATCACATGATATATCAGTTTAAGATATTCTTTCTCTTTGCCTTTGTTCCTGGTCTTATTTTCACTTTCACTTATAATTTTAATATCTTCTCCCTAGGTTCTTCAGTTATTTTTGCTATATGCCTGAATATAGGACCTAATTCCATGTCACCAACATCTCCCTTGAGAAGCACTGATGTTAAGTAGAATAAAATGTAATCAACACTCATTGTTTTCTACCAGGGCAACAGCAGGGTTTAAAACAAAACCAACCTCGTTATGAATTCCAAACGCCCTTCTAAATAACTCTGGGTGCCATTTCACAACCTGACCTGCATAGTACCTTTAGGCTGCCGTGGGAGTTGTGACTATCCTGTGTACACATGTTTACACGCTAGGTCGCAGTAACCCAGTAAACACATTCTGTAGCAGCCTGTAGCTTGTGGTGGTCCAAGCACAATGCATGAAATTCCACTTCTCTGGGGCTCCCGCCAGGTGGAGCAATCCAGAAGTATAGTTTCCACCTGTAGGGGAGGCGCCTGCAAACCTGGCAGCTCTGAGGTCACATTGCTCTTGATTCAGGCCACATCTGAGCTCACTTAGCTAGATGCTAAAGCAGACAATTGCAGAAGTGCAGAAGGTGGCAGAGAGCATTTGGGGGCAATCATCCTCAACTCTCACATTCCTTTTGCCTAAAATGCATTGTAATGACTCCACCTAGTTCAGTAGTGCTAGGAGAGACATGTGGATTACTGCTTCTGTGCAATGATAAAGCAGTAAGTTATCTGTATTAGTAAGAACATGTATATATTTTTGTAGTTCATCACCATCCAAATTGCCTAAGGTGATGGCCATAAAGAACATTATTTTCAGGCATATATATAAGTTGGAGACTGAAGCATCTGTAAGAGGAATAAATACTTTCTATCCAGAATATTAAGCAAAATCTATTTTTTAAAGTGAGTGCCCAGAATGAAGAAAAGATGGATGGGGACCCTTCCCTCCCTCAAGTGGGTCAGATTGCTGGGAATGATGGTCCAGGCTCCTGGCCCGCATCCTTTCCTGTCAAGGCTACACCTAAGTGAGGGTGAAAAAATCCTGGAGAAAACCACTGCAGGAGGGAGAAGCCTCCCCAGTGTGTCCTACTTCTGAATGCTGTTACTGGACCAAAAGAGCCCTCTGCTCTCTTCCTCCATATTTTTCACTGTTGCTCTCCAGGTAATCAGAGGCAGAGGGAAAAATAAGTAACCTTTCCTGATACTCTTGCCCTTGTATTTTGTTCAAAACTCTCTGTTACCAAAAGAATGATTAGGAACTTCAGTTGGAGGTTCTGAAATCAAAATCATTGCATTAAGTTTGTCAGATGAACTCATTTAAAAGTGGATTTCAGGGAATCTTGACCAAGATTTCAGATCACCACATACAAGTTACGGAGACTGTGGTTACTCAGACAATAAGAAAGTACGTCTCTTTTTGTAACCTAAACTCTGCTTCTTATTAAGTTTTTACATGTTCAATCATGCTTTGAGCATTACTTTATTCCAAAAAATTAATTTTATCTGTGACTTAACAGTCTTAACGAAAAGCTATGTAAGTTACATGTGACAGCTGAAGTAATCTGGCTACCATTCATTCTGAAATCTATTTTCAAAGTGGGATACAACATTCTTTTTTTTAAAAAAAATTATTTATTTTTCATTTATTGAGACAGAGTCTCGCTCTGTCGCCAGGCTGGAGTGCAGTGGCACGATCTCGGCTCACTGCAACCTCCATCTCCCAGGTTCAAGTGATTCTCCTGCCTCAGCCTCCCGAGTAGCTGGGACTATAGGCGTGTGCCACCACGCCCAGCTAATTTTTGTATTTGTAGTAGAGATGGGGTTTCACCATGTTGGCCAGGATGGTCTCAATCTCTTGACCTTGTGATCTGCCTGCCTTGGGCTCCCCAAATGCTGGGATTACAGGTGTGAGCCACTGCGCCTGGCTAAAGTGGGATATAATATTGTAACAATGAAATTTTACTATTACATTTTCATGTGTTCACTTATATAGTTCAAAATTTTTTTTAAGTTTTCTTTTTAATTGACACAAAATTATACATATTTTTGGTGTACAATGAGATGTTTTGATACATGTATACATTGTGCAATGATCAAATCAGGGTAATTAATAAATCCATCACCTCAACCATTAATCATTTCTTTGTAGTAAAAACATTCAAAATCCTCTCTTCTAGCTATCAAATTATTTTGTAATTTGTGTAATATTCTGGTAAAATAGCCTAAACTGGGGTCATATTTCCTCATCAGCCACATTCTGCTAATGCCAGATGCCCTGGGAAGCTCTTCACTGCCATCCTGGAAGGATGTAGAATGTGGTGATGAGGAAGCCATTCTCCCAGGTACAGCAAAGGCAGAGTCTGTTAGCAACCCACATGAAGGGTAATAGGCTTCTAAATAGTGGGTCGGGATCCATGTGGGTGAAGATAAAACCCAGAACACTTTTACTGGCTAAAAATCACGATGATTCAAAATTTAAACCTTCACATGGATGCACCCAAAGAGAATCAACAAAATTTAAAGTCCTTTGAATAGATCAATCTTCTCTAACTAGAAAACATACCTCATTTTCTCCCTTTGCATATCATATTCCCAGTAGGCCTGTGCTAATGCCTCTTTGGGTTTCTTTTACTCCCTTTGCAGCTGTTCTTTTGTTCCTGTCTCTCTTTTGTGGCTCCCCAGGGTGATATGCAAAAAAGCTCCTTCAATCAGGTTTCCACTGTCTTTTTTTCCTCCTTAGGATAATGTTCTCCTGCTATCACCCAGGGAATGACACAGAGGGATATTTCTCTTTCTATATTCATGGGGCTGAGACACATGTTCATTCTTTTTGTTTTTGTTTTTTTTTTGAGACGGATCTTGCTCTGTCGCCCATGCTGGAGTGCAGTGGCCGGATCTCAGCTCACTGCAAGCTCCGCCTCCCGGGTTCACGCCATTCTCCTGCCTCAGCCTCCCGAGTAGCTGGGACTACAGGCGCCCGCCACCTCGCCCGGCTAATTTTTTTGTATTTTTGAGTAGAGACGGGGTTTCACCGTGTTAGCCAGGGTGGTCTCGATCTCCTGACCTCGTGATCCGCCCGTCTCGGCCTCCCAAAGTGCTGGGATTACAGGCTTGAGCCACCGCGCCCGGCCCATTCTTTTTGTTAATCTTTTTTTCCCAGTTAAGATACATTTTTGTTATGTCCTCTATGGGACACATCTGGGTGTCCATACTACAGTGTGGAGGACCTTGAGGGTAAAATTATCCATGGCCCAGTGGAGTTTGGACACAAAATCTTACATGACTCAATCAATTTCACTCTGCATTTTGCCAGCCCTGAACCTGGGAATCATTCTGTCTTCTTGTTAGCTTACTCTGGTTTCAAATATAGGTCCAAGTCAAACTCTCTTTCAGCTCCTCTGCTACTTGGTCTCCAGGTTCATTGCCTCTGCTTTTGGGCCACCCTGGCTTCCTTGCAGAACTATCTGACCCTCTGCTGGGGCACTCAGCCCCTTTGTGATTTCCACAAAGCTGAGTCTCTGTATTTCCTTTCTATCTATTGAGACCTCTTCACATCCTTGACCTGCCTTCGGGGCACCTCAGACCTGGGGTGGCTGATTAGTTGTCTCCCCACTCAGCTGAGGTTACGATGGCTTCCTCCTATTTCCTGTCCTTGAGGTCAAGAGCTGAATGACCCAATCTCCTTCAGGAGCCCACTCTGGCATCTGCAGTTGTACACATGGCGCCTGGCTCTCTCTCCCTCTGGGAATCCTCGCCCCGATCCTGGCAGCAGGGAGAGCCCCATTGGGCCCTCCATCTGCTCACGTGGCAGGCAGCCCACACATCCTGCCTGGGAATGCCCCCACAGTGGTGCTTTCCTGATCTGGTTTACATCCACTGATCCTGGGTTTGCTTCTTGGTCCCATCCTGTAAGACGATTCCTAGGAGCTTTGAAGAGAAAGGAAGGTCTATGTATATGAGAGGTGATACCTGCTCTGAATGCCCTGCTATCTGGCCACATTTGGAGGCACAGGTTTTATCAGTTTTGGCCAGACTGCTGTCCACCCAACATAATCAGCATGTACATGACTGAAGGCAGAGCTCTGCTCTAGGGCAACATGTTTTGGGTCCGAGGCAAATAGAAGATACAGAGGTGCTGTGGGGATCACATGAAGTCATGCTGCTGCGGTTACTGTTGCCCTGTACAAAGTCCTTTTTTCTTTTTTATAAGGACCCCAAGACACAGCTTTGTTTTAGTAGTGGCTTATATAAGTGATTCCTCTCTTTGCCTTGGCTCCTGGAAAGCTTAGCACCAAACCTGAAGGTCACTAGGGCATAGAATAAATCAAATGAATTTTTATAATAATCTTAATCACTGGTCCATTTTATATTCGTACTTTCATTTTTCACTTCTCCCCCCAACCCATCTACCTATTTCCTTGCCAGCCACCTTAAGCCCTTCCTAAATCAAGGAATCAACAAACATAAAATAAGGTAAACAAACATAAAAATGAGGTTTTATGGAAAACTGAAACAGGATCTCTTTCACACCGTTGCTTGGAAGATAAATTTCTAGAGAGCAATAACTACTAAATGTTACAATGCATATATTCATGACACAGAAATATCAATTCCAGAAATTTATCCTATAGTCATACTCATATAAGTGTGCAATATATGTTTGATTGCAGCATTGTTTATAATAGAAAAAAGAAAAAGAAGTAAGGTAAATGTCCAGGAATGGCTAAACACAGCATGTTGCATGTATACAAGGCAACACTATTCAGCCATTCAGAAATGACAGACTAATATACATGTCCTAACATCAAGGATGCCTTCAATGTATTAAGTAAAAAACAAAGACATTTGTGATTAGGGGTACAAACAAAAATTGTCATCCTTAATGCAGAAGATTTCTCATAATTCAAGGCAGTATTAAGTAACTAACAGATATGAGAAAGCAAAATTGGAGAAGCTGAGGGAGCTATATTCTCTGAATTAGCACAAGTACAGAGCAAGAGTATGGGGAAGGCAGGTAGAGCTGAGGAAAGATGAGGGGCTGGCCCTCAAGAGAAAGGCTTTGGCAGTTGAGGATTGTATAACGGGAGTCTTGTGATGTTTTGTCTTCATGTGGCGAGTTTTCTTTTCACTCCACCCCCAAAACCCTCAGTAAAACCTACCTTATTTTCCAATACTTTTGCAACTGGATTTGTTTTGGAGGGAACTGACAAAGTGCTACATGTGACCTAAAGGCTAGAAAGAGCCAAGGACAGAGACTGCCCAGAGTGACCAGCCCCATTCAGGTCACCAACAGATAATTAGGTCCCAGGCAGAATCAGTTCTGGACATACTGGGAACAGAACGTTGAAGAGGAGGAAAAGAGTGGGGGAAAAAGAACAAAAAGCCAAATCAACCCTATGTGAAAGGATGCTCTGGCTTAGTAGATATTAAGGCTTCTTTTCACACCTAGATAACAGAGATTTATGAAAAAGGTGAAAGGATTACAGGAGAGAAGATAATGTGTCAGAGTGGCCACAAGTAAACATGTGACAGATATATGAAGTACTCGTTCTGACTACATTAGTTGTTATAGCGATATCATCATTATCTAAGAAAAGAAATTAGATGTTTTCTTCATTCAACATTCCCCTCACTGCCCACTTGACCTCTACGCAACTCAGCTTTTTGTTCTCACCCAGAACTGCCCTGACTGTTTCTATGAGCGGCTCTTTCTTCTGCAACTGAGCACCTCTTTTGGAGCCACTGCTTTTATGTCTTGTGTGAGCAGCCCAGTGAGGAACTACATGGAGCAGGCCCCGTGGATGGGCTTCCAGGGCTCTCAGATCCCTGGAATGTTATGCAAACTATTGTGTGCGCACATTTTCTGGAGCGAGGGCTCTGGCTAAACTATCAATGGGAAGACTCCACTCCAGATGTCAAGAACCTCGGATTTAGAAGTCTGATATGGAACTCCTCTAAAAAAAATCCTATTATTGCAAACTTTTGTTACCTCTGTCATATTTAGATATGTATATACATGTTTATTTCTCAATGTAGGTGTTGCACATGAACTTTCCTTAATTTAATATGATATTGTAACAACCTGGGGCTTTATCAACCCTATTTACGTTTCAACAGTACAGTCATTCTGAGGGGCTTTTCTTTGTTACTGACTCCACTTGTTAACCCAGAATTTACTTCCTCAGCCAGACTGTAGCTCTTTAGGACACGGACCACGTGTTCTTGTGTTTTCGTATTTCCAAGGCCTAGCACAAAGCTTGGCAAACAGCTGGTACTTAATAAATAATAAGAGCTCACAATAACTGGGTATTCAGAGTATGTCACACACTGAGGTGTTTGTGACTTCATTCCTTACTTGATAGGTGAGGAAAAGGAAGTCTTAAACGCAGGTACATTTTGGGAAGACTCTAAACCCTTGATGTCAACCACTCTATAAATCTTGTTAAGGGAATGAATGCTGAGTGACGGTTAACACTTTCCATTATGTAGGTAAAGACACTAGGTATCAGCATGGGAGCAGGGCGGCTGCATCAGGAACTCAGGTTACCTGTCTTCCATTTAAGTGTGTTTTTCCTTAGACTTTTCTAATTTTGAAATGGTCTTCATTCCTTACTAGAAATGCAAGTGAGGCCGGGTGTGGTGGCTCACGCCTGTAATCCCAGCACTTTGGGAGGCTGAGGTGGGCAGATCACCTGAGGTCAGGAGTTCGAGATCAGCCTGACCAACATGGAGAAATGTTGTCTCTACTAAAAATACAAAATTAGCCAGGCTTGGTAGTACATGCCTGTAATCCCAGCTACTCGGGAGGCTGAGGCAGAAGAACTCTTGAACCGGGGAGGCAGAGGTTGCAGTGAGCCGAGATTGCACCATTGCTCTCCAGCCTGAACAACAAGAGAGAAACTCCACCTCAAAAACAAACAAACAAACCAAACCAAAGCAAAACAAAAAAAAAATTAACGTGAAATCCTGTATATTAATTGAGCTTATTTCACCTGTCTCTGATTCCAGAACTCTTGTGTATAATAATCTTATTCATGAGTGGATCAAATTTCTTATTGACACAGAGATGTCACCAGGAACATCTATAAGGAAAGCAAAATCTTTCCTCTTCTGTGCACCTTCTTTTGTTGGGGATGCCAAACTCAAATGCCTGCAGGGACTAGTAGATACTGGAAGTGACACGTGGGCTGGGTGTGAACTGGGGCAGCCAGACGGGAGCCCTAATCCATCAGGAAGGGAATAGCCACTCCTTGGCCTTACTTCATCATTATCACTTGAGAATGTGGGCCCAGGGTAACTAGATCTTTAGAATTTTAAGAGAAGCCAGAAATACAGATTTTATGTAGAATCTCTAGAGTTTTAGATGTTGATGATTCATTCAAAAAAAATTGTCTTTTGAGACCGAGTCTCACTCTGTTGCCAGGCTGGAGTGCAGTGGCGTGACCTTGGTTCACTGCAATCTCTGCCTCCCGGGTTCAAGTGATTCCCCTGCCTCAGCCTCCCGAATAGCTGGGACTGCAGGCGTACACCACCACACTTGGCTAATTTTTTGTATTTTAGTAGAGACACGATTTCACCATGTTGGCCACGATGGTCTCAATCTCCTGACCTCATGATCTGCCCACCTCGGCCTTCCAAAGTGCTGGGATTACAGGCATGAGCCACAGCGCCTGGCCTCAAATATTTTTTAAAACCCCAGTGTAGGCCAAATAAAACACATCTATGGTTGGGTGGGCCCATGGGCTACCAGTTTACAAACTTAGTTTCATCTGGGGAACATCTAGAACCATCTTCTGCCCAGTGTGGCATATTACAGGCATGGAGGAGAGGTAAGATTAGTATTTTAAGTTTTTGTTTGTTAGCATCTCTACAACAAGGTTTAGTGAGGGAAGTGGTGGACACAGATGTTAAAATTGTTTTTAGACTATCTGTGGATTTCAAATATTCCATCCGTGGCCCCAGACTGAAAGTCAAGAGCAGTTGTATGTGGCTACCTCCCTTAAGCCACCATTCAATCTTTGTGCCACACAAAGAATCAGCCTGGTGAGCACTGACATACAACTTCAGCCTTCTTCAAACCGATTGTTAGTGTGCAGCACTCTGTTGAATTTGCAGAAAAATCCACAGCCTACCTTTGCTCTCTTACATTGCGTATACTTCTGATGGGCAGCAAATTGGCCTCCAGCAATAAACAATGAATGACTGCTTCCCAGGCATCTCTGGATAGTCACTGTCCAGTGACGAAGTAAAGCTTCTCAGAATAATGGAACCTCTCCTAGTAGGGGGACTCTACCATGCCTTTTTGCTCAAGCAAGGCTGTGCAAAACATTGACTAAACTTGCATCCATTCAGGGATCAACTAATCCAGCCCATGAGCACCTTGTGCTCTTGGCCTGCTTCTTGGACCACACAACCTCAGAGGCTTCGGTGGAGGAAGCTATGAAAAGCCTAACTTAGCAAGACGAGACTTTGGAGACCTTCAAGAACTTGTTCCCACTCCAGACGTAAGTGTGTTTGGAGATAACTTCCTTGAGCCTTACTTTCTTTAAATACATTAGAGAAATGGTTGTAGGATATTAATGTACTTTGCAAGGCTTTAGGAAATACGAAACACAGTGTTCTCTTCAAAGTGAAGGTGTTACATACATGTTTAGTTTGAAGAGAGATTTACGCTTGTGCATGCACAAAATTTCCCTCTCACTATACCAGCAAATTGAGAATTGTCCAACCTTTTTTCTTAAACAACAAAGGAAAATATTACATCAAATACCTAAGCCAACAGTAACAGAGTACTGAAGTGGGATAATATCAAATATTATGTTCGGAGTGAAATTTAGTTCTTCATATGCTGCCAGGCATGCTCTTTTTAATTTTACCAGAAGAACACATTACTTGACTACTATGGTATTTAGAATCCCTATACTGGAATATTCCCAAGGCTTTTTTGGAAAATATCTAGGGCTGTTTCCAAAACAGCACTTTCTAATTTTGTTAACACCTTCCTTTCCTTTTAAGTTAACTTGATAGATTGTGCCTTTCTAAGCTTCAGATTACCTCAGACTTTTCAATACCTAGTTCCAACATGTTATGAGGACAACCCAAAGACCATGAAACCTAGTTCCGCTGTCCAAACATTTGCATCTGTGCTTCATTCAAATCAAATTCATTCATTGCTGTGCTAGAATAACTCTCTCTCTTCTGCCTCCCCAGCTTCTCTCACCTGCCTGCGGGCCTCCTGGTGCATCCTCAGTGACACCCCCTGGCCTTGTCATACAGCGCAGCAGTTCATGTCTTTCCCTGCTCCCATCTTCCCTACACCATGTCTGAGCCCTTGAACCATAACATGGATGGACGGCAGCAAATGACTCTGTCTTGAGGGCAGGGATGGGGAAGGAACAGCAAGGGAGCTGGTGATTCTGCTTAGACCCACAGTGGGCCCCGGGATGACTGACAGTGAGAGAGGCTGTCCCAGTACTACTGGAGAGGAAGCTGACCTGCTTTGCAGCTCTTCCCAAGGCAATCTAGGCCCCATCTGCAGACAGTCTGACTTAATTATTTTCAGAGTCTCCCAGATGACCTAATGAGCAGTCCTAGGATCTACTAGACGGCCACAGTAGCAAGGGGTAGTAGGACAAGCAAGAGCTTTTACGTCAGATGACCTGGGTTCAAAGCTTGGTTTACTAACAGCTAGCTGTAACATCTGGGGCACATCAACTCTCTTCTCTACATTTTCACATTTGTACCATGGGATAAATGCACCTTCACAGAAATACCCTGAGCACTAATTAGATCAAATGTGAAGTATAAAGTAGAGTACAAAGTTCCGAGATGGGAGCTGAATTGGGGTATATATGCCTTGTTCTGAATTGTTTTTGTTATACCACTAATATGGTTGGGTGGTCCACGTTAGGGTGACTCCTTTGACGGAAGGCAAAATGGCTGAGCTGGCTGAGCATACTGGGGACCTTACAGCTAATCCTGACATAGGTGCACAGCTGGGCCCCAGCATTTTATGCTGTTTTCATTTCTTATAAGATAGGAGGAGCAGTGGCGCATGGAGGGAGTGTGGGGCCAGCTGTCCACTCCTCCGCTGTGCTTCTACCTTCCCTCTGCAAGAGAAGAGCTGACTTAACCATGCAGAGGAATCACATCGCTGGATGCCACCGGACACTGCTTCAGCAGCCCCCACAGGTCCCAGAAGGGAGTTGGCTTTGGCTTCACGAGAATGCTGCCTGTTTTTCAGTTAATGAAGGGACAGATGACCCCTCTTAAAAATCGGCTCCAGGAGGGCAGGGAAGGGGTAGGCAGGCAATCTGGTGGGCCTTGGTGCCTCCATCCCTATCAGGGGACAGGAACGAGCCCTCTGCCCATGACCAGACTTTCCTGAGTCTCTGAGGCCACAGGCTGGTCACTTCCTCAGCCTAAGATCATGTATCAGAAACAGTGACAGAGCAGCTCAGAACTTTGACTTAGGGCAGGGATCTAAATATGGCAGGGCTCGAATTCTGTCTTTTGGATATCAGCAAAGGCTCTCGGAACTGTCAGCAGGCTCAGAATGCAGACCTCATGAAGAGCTAACTTTGGACTAGAACAGCAGTTTACTCAAGGCCTTGAATCCACCCTTGCTACCAATTTATGATTTATGATGCTGAAGTCAGTCCACTGGGGCTCAGAGGGCTGAGGAGCCAGGTCCCTCACTTTCCAACTTGTCCCTTTCCACATCCCTGACACTTAATGGGAGGCAAATCAGAAGGAGTGCAGGATGCAAAGGGTTCTCTCAGAAGAGGCCTATACCAAAGCAAACGTGCAACCAAAGCAGAGCATTGGAAGTCTGTGTTCCTCTATCTTTTTCTTATCTCCAGCTTCCTTGATCTTTTTCATGTTTAGTGTTGGCTATTTTTTCCCAACTCCAACATTGAGAAATTAACTGGAAAATACAGAAAACACTATCATACAACTAAGCGAGGGAAGTTATTAAGCCAGGTTGTAGTAAAAGATTAAAACCTGCTTGTGATCTACAGCTAACTGGATAGGACTGGGGTGGGGGATATTCTGCAATGCTAATGTGGGATCTTGCAATTTTAGGGGGTTGGGGGAAAAGACAATGTCAGGATTTCCAAGGGCATGGTGGTGCTACTGTCTTTTGAGCCATGCCATTCCCCAAGAAGGCAATGTGCCACCCTTTAAGAGGACAGTGGCTCTAGGACAGGCCAGGTGGACTGATGAGGGGGAAAGGGATTGAGGAAAACTCCTGGAGATACTCTATATTCAGAGAAACTCTAGAATAAACCAAACCAGCATAAAGGTGCTTGGGAAATAAGCAGGACAGGAACCCCTTCTACAGCGGGACAGGCGGATGCAGAAGGGAGTAAGGAAAGCCAAGCAGGTTAGGTCCAGCGAAGGAGGTAGTATACTGGAGAAAGAATACAGGAGGTAACGCCCCACAGGTTGAGGCCCACAGGGGAACCAGCGGGAAACAGGATCACTACAGAATCCAGCCTAGGCCTCAAAAACAGAAGGAGCTGGCGAGAGCTGGGCTTCCAGGGTGGGGCCTCTGAGAGCCAGCCACTCTCTTTAAAACATTCTTGGATCATGGGTCTCTTCTAGGATACAAGAAAAACTACAGAGTCACCCCCGGCCAAGAAAATGCACTCATGCTCACATAATTCTACTTTTCACTTCTGGGGATTCACAGGTCCCTGAAAGCCAAGCCACAGACTGAAGGTTACGAACCCCAGGTCCAGAGGATACTCCTATGCACTGAAGAAAGAGGAGTGATCACAGGAAATACTTGGAGGATTATTTAATTCTTTAAAACTCTGGAAAAATAAGTGGAATAATATGAGGCCTGGCCTGAAACTGGTCTGAATAATACATAATTTGCTGCAAAGATTAGTTAGGCACTTAAGCTGTCAGTGAATGCATGACTCTAGTGGAAAGGCGGGGGCTGGAAGGCTGGGTGGGAGGCCTTTGAGGCAGCCCTGGAAAGAAGAGGAATAAAGAAAAATTGAGAAGTCAAAGATGGGGGTGAGCGGTGAGGAAACTGTCTTCCTACTCTCCCCCAGGTGGTAGTGGGAGAAAGTTAATTCAGAACAATGGTGAATGGCCCTGGATGATGGGGATTTCCTTTGGGGGACTACTCTTGGCTTTTGTAACATGCGTTTCATACTAAATTAAGGCATATGGTATGTCTACAAAAAAAGGAAAATAAAAAATATATATTTGTGACAGTGAGCCAGGACTTAACATTGAAATGCTGCTCTTTTTCCATTTCTTAAACAGGGGCATTGTTATTTTTCATCTGGTCATTTAATTAAACCACAGTCTGATTTTTGAAAAGATACATCTTGGGAAGAATGAGACGGACAGGGTTACAGTTCTGTGTGCTCTTAGTGAATCATATGACGGGTTTAATTTGATGTTTTTGCATTAATACTAGAGCATGTCTTTTTTTTAATCTGGATGAATTTTTTTTTTTTTTTTGGGATGGAGTCTCACTCTGTCGCCCAGGCTAGAGTGAAGTGGCATGATCTTGGCTCACTGCAACCTCCCCGTCCCGAGTTCAAGCGATTCCCTTGCCTCAGCGTCCCAAATAGCTGGGACTACAGGCACCCGCCACCACGCCCAGCTATTTTTTTTTTTTTTTTTTGGTATTTTTTAGTAGAGATGGGGTTTCACCATGTTGGCCAGGATGGTCTCGATCTCTTGACCTTGTGATCCACCCGCCTTGGCCTCCCAAAGTGCTGGGATTACAGGCGTGAGCCACTCCGTCCGGCCTACCTGGATTAATTTTTAGAGATAGTGGGTTTAGAGATACTTGGGTTCTGAAAACACAAAGTTGTTTTTGATTCTTAAATACATGTTTGCAGGGAGAGAACCTGACCTTGAGAGTATTTTTCATGCATGACTCAATTTGGTCCCTGGTTATAGAACACACAAGGAACACAGTGGGGTGGCTGATCATCCAAGGAAACTCACCTCTTACAAAAGAGTTAAAATCATTAGCAGAACATGCTCTGCATGTGACTTCATTGCAACCACATCTAACAGTACTAGGGTTTACAGAAATATGCTCATTGTCAAATATTCCCCAAGGATATGTACAGCATAGTTCAACATATAACAAAATAAAGAGCACAGAAGTAGGAGTTAAAAGACCTGGAGTTTGTAGCAGGCTTGAAACTGTAAGGAAAATGATCTCAGGCAAATTATTAAACATTTCAGACAGTGCCCAAGTGTGCTACCCAAGAAACTAAAAATGCCTGCCACCTCCCTACCTTATAAGTAGCATCAAATGTGGGCAGGGAATTAAATACCCACAACTAAAGCATTCAAAATCTTTAAGTATCATATTAACTTATGCCTTTATTATACAAAGCTAAATAATTTTTTGAAAATGGAAGCAATTTTTTGAGCACCTAATTTGGACAAGGTATTGTTAAGGTAATGTGAATAAACCCTTTAAAAATCTTAGTTTATTATTTTAAAATTAAACTTACAGTATGAAGATTTTAAAAAATATTTCAAATTGGATGGACTTACTTCCAAATAAATAGGCAAACAAACAGTTGCATTTAAATAGATCAGAGTAAATAACATGAATATATAAAAAATTCTAAATAAGAACAGTGAGATACCCACCCAAAAATGAACACTGATGAAAGTGTCTAGAGTAATATGTAAGGCAAATAAATTTGAGCTAAATCATGTGATGACTGTTTTCTTTTTTAACCTCAAAAAGACTGCTGACCTCGGTTGACATGCCAATGTTTGGGAGAGGCACCTGTATGAAAAACTGGGTTCTCTTTAACAAATGAACTGTGGTTCCCTGGACTCTAAAAGAATAATACTGAAAGGAAAAAGACATGAGAGTGATGCAATTGGGAGATGTACATCATGAAAAGATTTCAATAAATTTCTGGAGGCCAGGAAGAAAATGGCAAATAGAATAGAATGTATGACAGTTAGTTTTATGTGTCAACTTGGCTAGGCTATGGTGGCCAGTTGTTTGGTCAAACACTAGTCTGTATGTTGCTGTGGGGGTTTGTGGGTGTGATCAGCCCTTACAATCATCTGAATTAAAGTCAATCAGATACCTGCCATCATATGGGTGGGCCTCATCTAATCAGTTGAAGGCCATAAGGGCAAAAACTGAGCTTTCTTGGAGAAGAAGGAATTCTGCTTCAAGACTGTAACATAGAAAGTGAGGAGTTATTCATTAGTGGGTATAAAGTTTCAGTCAAACAAGATGAATATGCCCTAGAGATCCACTGTCATTCTTGTCTTGACATTATCAAGAATAATATAGGGTGTACTTAAACATTTGATAAGAGGGTAAATCTCATGTTCTGTTCTTATCACAAAAAAAAGAAAGTAAAAGAAAAGACTGTAACAGATTTCCTGCCTGAGTTTCCAGTCTGCTGGCCTGTGCTATGGATTTGGGACTCAAGACTGCAACATCAACGCTTACTTGAATTTCTGGCATGTCTACCTGCCCCATGGGTTTTGGACTTCCCAGCCCCCACAACTGCGTGAGCCAATTCCTTAAACCAAATATTTCTCTGTCTTTCTTTCACCCCTCTGCCACTTCCCCATCCCCCAATCCCCACATGGAGAACCCTACCTCATGTGGGCATTACAAAATAAGAATGGAAGAGTCTAGAATATACAGGAGAAAACTTCAGAAGAGTCAGAGGGTGCACGTGAGATGCCTGGCAACATAACAACAAAACCCCAGGCCCACCAGGAAGCTGCAACAGAGACTGGGAATTCAAGTCCAGGTGGACAAGAGAGAAGTGAACTGAAGTCTGCCTAAGGGACACTGTGGGTACCCTTCACTCTCCTCCGCTACTCCCTGCCTTAGGGCCATGCACTGCACTAGAAACCCATGATTTTACTCAGGGGCCAAATATCAGAGGACTCTTGATCTATAAAGAAATTGAAAAACTGCCTGGAACGTATATAGTAGATAACACATTAACATTATGGGAAGCCACATGAGGGACATACAGAAACTATGTATTATTTTAGTAACTTGTCTCTAAGTCTAAAACTAGTTCAAAATAAAAAGTTAAAAAAAAAACTGTCTAGAAAGAACTAGGAGGGCCAGATTATATGCAAACACTCTAGAGTAAAGCACACCCCGTCCCCGCCAAATCCCCAGGTATTTGAATCCTTTGAATCCCCTTACCACATACACATAAACTCCTGATTAAAATCCAGCCCATTCTCAGTCTTGATCTTAAAGTGAAACTTCCAGGAGATAAGTCCCCGACCCAACATCAAGGTTCCATGCAGACTTCCTATTCATAGGCAGCAATAACAGGAAACCAGATCTACATATATAAGAGCAGGGGAAACCCACACCATCTGTGAAGAAAAATAAAACTCAGCCCCTTGATCTTAAATACAGATGGATAACCAAAGTTCACCACTCATATCTAAAAACAAAACAGAAACACCAAAAAGAAAAGCCAAGTAATTAAACATGGCCTCTGACTCCTGAAGACACAGACAATTCAGACCATAGAAGAGAAGCTTAAAGAGAACTCATGCTCTGTTTTCACAGGGATTATTAACATCTTGATCTAACAGGCAGGAGAGTCAAGATTTACTACATAAATTGGGACAAGAAATTGAGGTTTAAAACTATGATTTTTAAGGTACAAAGATAATCACTAGAAAAGTTAAAATAATAACTATCTATTGAGGAAGGGAGAAGGAAAAAGAACAAATAGCAAAAAGGCAAGAGTATAAACATTATTATTACTATTACTAGTATTACATCAGGCAAGTAAACACTATTATGTTAGTGAGCATCTATTACCACAGAGAAATATTGTCTTTGGAAGGGAACCATGGCTTTTCATTATAAGCGTTTCTGTGCGATTTTATTTCTTAACCTATGCATATACTATTTTCACAAAAACTTTAAAGGGAATAAAGAAAAGATGTTTCTTCAAAAATATTCTCTCAGGGATGAAACAGGAGATTTTAAAATGTAGGTAACTCCCACTGACATCGACAACACACTTCATTGAAGAAAAAAAGTCTACAGTAGGACTAGGCTGAGGTGGGAGGATCACTTGAAGCCAGGAGTTTGAGACCAGCCTGAGAAACATAGTGAGACCCCATCTCAACAAAAATTAAAAAATTAGCAGAGTGTGGTGGTGCACACCTGTACTCCCAGCTACTCAGGAAGCTGAGGTGGGATGATTGCTTGAGCCTAGGTGTTTGAGCCTGCAGTTGGCTATGATGGTACCACTGCACTTCAGCCTGGGTGACAGAGACAGACCCTGTCTCTAAAATACTACTACTACTAGTACTACTACTACTACTACTACTAGTAGTAGTAATACTACTACTACTACTACTACAACTACTACTAGGACTAAAGAGAACCATTTCAAATGCAGGTTTAGAAGCTAAAGCAGTAAGACAATTTGGAAATTTCTACACTAACCACTTTGTTAGAAAGTAAAGGAAGTTTTTTTTTAAAGAAGAAAATTAAGCCACAATTTAGTTTCCCCTCCCCTCCCCAGATGCCATGAATCTTGTTCATGTATAAGTGCCAGTGCAATGTAAATCTAAGTGGAAAAATGGATAATAGCTCCACAAGCAGGGGCACAGATTCATCTGAACACCTTCCCTCAGCTGGGGAGTGAGATTTGTAGAGTGTTTAGCACTACTGTGATCTGGTGAACCATAAATTGTAACACATGTAGAAGAAAGGAGTAGTATCAACATGTATATATTAATCACAATACTTACAGCACATCAATTATAATTATGAACAGCTTCCTATTATATTACACTCTGATCCTCAGTGTCTCTTGCAGCAATATCAAGTTGCTTTTATTAAAAATGAAATCTGGATGGGTGCGGTGGCTCACACCTGTAATCCCGGCACTTTGGGAGGCCGAGGTGGGCGGATCACCTGAAGTCAGGAGTTTGAGACCAGCCTAGCCAATATGGCAAAACCTCATCTCTACTAAAAATACAAAAATTAATTTATAGATTCAATGTCATCCCCATCAAGCTACAAATGATTTTCTTCACAGAATTAGAAAAAACTACTTTGAAGTTCATATGGAACCAAAAAAAGAGCCTGCATTGCCAAGACAATCCAAGCAAAAAGAACAACACTGGAGGCATCCTGTTACCTGACTTCAAACTATACTACAAGGCTACAGTAACCAAAACAGCATGGTACTGGTACCAAAACAGATATATAGACCAATGGAACAGAACAGAGGCCTCAGAAATAACACCACACATCTACAACCATCTGATCTTTGACAAACTTGACAAAAACAAGAAAAGGGGAAAGGATTCCCTATTTAATAAATGGTGCTGGGAAAACTGGCCAGCCATATGTAGAAAGCTGAAACTGGATCCCTTCCTTATGCCTTATACAAAAATTAATTCAAGATGGATTAAAGACTTAAATGTTAGACCTAAAACCATAAAAGCCACTAGAAGAAAATCTAGGCAATACCATTCAGGACATAGGCATGGGCAAGGGCTTCATGACTAAAACACAAAACGCAATGGCAACAAAAGCCAAAATAGACAAATGGGATCTAATTAAGCTAAAGAGGTTCTGCACAGCAAAAGAAACTACCATCGGCCGGGCGCGGTGGCTCAAGCCTGTAATCCCAGCACTTTGGGAGGCCGAGACGGGCGGATCACGAGGTCAGGAGTTTGAGACCATCCTGGCTAACATGGTGAAACCCCCTCTCTACTAAAAAATATTTAAAAAAAGCTAGCTGGGTGAGGTGGCGGGTGCCTGTAGTCCCAGCTACTTGGGAGGCTGAGGCAGGAGAATGGCGTAAACCTGGGAGGCGGAGCTTGCAGTGAGCTGAGATCTGGCCACTGCACTCCAGCCTGGGCAACAGCCAGACTCGGTCTCAAAAAAAAAAAAAAAAAAAAAAAAAAGAAACTACCATCAGAGTGAACAGGCAACCTACAGAATGGGAGAAAAATTTTGCAATCTACCCGTCTGACAAAGGGCTAATATCCAGAATCTACAAAGAACTTACACAAATTAACAAGAAAAAGAAACCCCATCAAAAAGTGGTCAAAGGATATGAACAGACACTTCTCAAAAGAAGACATCTATGCAATTAATAGACACACGAAAGAATGCTCATCATCATTGGTCATCAGAGAACTGCAAATCAAAACCACAATGAGATACCATCTCACACCAGTCAGAATGGCGATCATTAAAAAGGCAGGAAACAACAGATGCTGGAGAGGATGTGGAGAAATAGGAACACTTTTACTCTGTTGGTAGGAGTGTAAATTAATTCAACCACTGTGGAAGACAGTGTGGCGATTCCTCAAGGATCTAGACCTAGAAATACCATTTGACCTAGTGATCCCATTACTGGATATACACCCAAAGGATTATAAATCATGCTACTATAAAGACACATGTACATGTATGTTTATTGCAGCACTATTCACAATAGCAAAGACTTGGAACCAACCCAAATGTCCATCAATGATAGACTGGATTAAGAAAATGTGGCACGTATACACCATAGATTACTATGCAGCCATAACAAAAGATGAGTTCATGTCCTTTACAGGGACATAGATAAAGCTGGAAACCACCATTCTCACCAAACTATCACAAGGACAGAAAATCAAACACTGTATGTTCTCACTCTTAGTTGGGAATTGAACAGTGAGATCACCTGGACACAGGGAGGGAAACCTCACACAACAGGGACTGTTGTGGGGTGGGGATCTAGGGGAGGGATAGCATTAGGAGAAATACCTAATGTAATGACGAGTTGATGGGTGTAGCAAACCAACATGGCACATGTATATCTATGTAACAAACCTGCATGTTGTGCACATGTACCCTAGAACTTAAA
Source organism: Trachypithecus francoisi (assembly GCF_009764315.1). Taxonomy (NCBI): domain Eukaryota; kingdom Metazoa; phylum Chordata; class Mammalia; order Primates; family Cercopithecidae; genus Trachypithecus; species Trachypithecus francoisi. The sequence goes on along the minus strand of NW_022681465.1, from coordinate 165,331,724 downwards.
GTATAATAATAACAGAAAAAATACCAAATTAGCTGGGCATAGTGGTGCACACCTGTAGTCCCAGCTACTCAGGGAGGCTGAGGCAGGAGAATTGCTTGAACACAGGAGGCAAAGGTTGCAGTGAGCTCACATAGAGCCACTGCACTTCAGCCTGGGCGACAGAGCAAGATTCCATCTCAAAAAAAAAAAAAAAAAAAAAAAAAAGAACCTAGTGGCATGACAGCTTCTTCCATTACTGCATTTTCTTACCCCCACATCCATTCTCACTGTGTTCTTTTCCTTGGCAAATGTATGCCTCGACCTGATAAAACATCTCCTTTTCTCAACTCTCCATATACCTAGCAAGTTAGATTCTCAAAGGTATTTCCATTGACTTTCTGCCTTTCTTAATTGATCAACAGGGTCTGTCAACTGGGTCTTCTTCAGGCCATGTGAAATACACAAAGCTGAACAATTCACTTGGACCACAAACACTAGCAGCTCTGGGAAAACAATTTACCTGATGATAAAAGAGAAAGGCATCCTGTGGGGTTAGTTAATGCTGAGTGAACAGTCGCCCCAGGATATTCAGTACAATCAAAACCTGTGATTGTTTTTCCCCCAGCTTTTCTTTGCTCTCACATTCTGTTAGCTTAGCTCTAAAAAGTTACCTGCAGACAAATCTGTAGCTCGAAACAAAACAAACTTCTTCTCGATACCACAGGATACCATATTTATTAGTCTTTATCACTCTGTCCAAACTGACATTCATAAGAAGAATGTCAAATCAGCCCAAAACACAAGCACCTCCCTAATGATGCTGCAAGCTCCTTCCAATGCACCTCAGAGGAGACAGGCTCAGGGCAGAAGAATTTATAGCCCTGTGACTTATAGGCAGGCATCTGAATGGACATTCCCCTGAAGCAAAATCAGACAGAAAATAATCACTTTCGGTTTGCTTTCTCACCTCCTTTCTATTTTGTTAAAGTGGTGTCGTGAGTAAAATACAAAAACTCCATTGAGTTTTGTGCCCCTGGCTGAATGTCTCCCTTAGTCAGGATCTTCCAGTTAATTTCTACTTAACTACTACACATTATGGGTTCCTGGAGGTTACTGGCTTGAGTTTTAGGTCAGGGTGCTGATACAGTTACCACAGAACTCTGACAATTACAAAGGGACATCGGAAGTCTACAAGTCACCGATTTTTTTTCTTCCTCTTTTTGACATCCACGTGAATTTTTTTTCTTTTTTTTTTTTTTTTTTTGAGATGCAGTCTTGCCCTGTTGTCCAGGCTGGAGTGCAGTGGCGCAATCTCGGATCGCTGCAAGCTCTGCCTCCCGGGTTCAAGCCATTCTTCTGCCTCAGCCTCCCAAGTAGCTAGGACTACAGGCACCAGCCACCACCCCTGGTTTATTTCTTTATATTTTTAGTAGCGATGGAATTTCACCATGTTAGCCAGGATGGTCTTGATCTCCTGACCTCATGATCCACCCGTCTCCGCCTCCCAAAGTGTTGGGATGACAGGTGTGAGCCACCGCGTCTGGCCGACATCCATGGGATTTTAAAGCAGACCACCATGATCCACCACAGACTACAGAAAGACGAGGCCTCCAACTCAAATAGTCCTTGCACTGATTTTTCCATTGAGTATAAAAGGTGCTGACTACAGCAACAGGCAGACAGCACACAGATACATCCCTCCTGAGTCAGGGCCAAAGTTCCAAGGCGAGGTGTAGAGGCCAACTCAATAGCCTCCTACTTCAACCATATGAAATGTAGATGATAACAAGCCATAATTACAAGCAAAGTATCTCCAGTGGTCAGAATCTGAAAACATTCAGATGAGGAGCCAAAAGTAATCAGTTATTAGGCAATTGAGAATATACATGTTGATACTACTCCCTTCTTCTACATGTGTTACAATTTATGGAAATATCATCCTCTAAAAGATGTACCCATCTTCAGGTTCCAGATAGGCACTATTATCAGATGCCATCAATACCCCACCACTGGTGGCTGCCTGGAGGACCTGGGAAATCACTATGTGGCTCAGTAGATTTTCTGAGCTTATCTACAAAGCTGCTCTAATCTCCCCTGAATATCAGGGCAGACTCTTGCCAAACACTCACTTTAATCATTTTCAGGCAGGAAAAAAAAAAAGTGTTCTGTATATAAATAAAAAATTTAATTCTTTGAGATGGGGTCTACATACATCTCCATTCCACTTCTCTCCTTTCTTCTCAATACACCTGCAGCTGAGCCAGAACAACCCAATCAACACCTTTAAGTGACTTTCGATCTACTTGAAACAAGTAATCCTATTGAAATGACCTACAATGGTAGATTTAACCTTAGTTTTAGACCTTTAAGTTCTTGTGAATACTATAGGAATGCAAAATAGTTCAACTACTTTGGAAAATAGTTCAGTAGCATCTTAGAGAGTTGAATATACACCTGTCATTCTACCTAGTAACCTCACACCTAGATATTTAGGTAAGAGAAATAAAAACATATATACACACAAAAGATGGTATATGCATGCTTATAGTGACTTTATTTATAATGACCAATACCTGGAAACAATCCAAATATCCTTCAGCTGGTAATGGGTAAACTGCACAGCCGCACAACAGAAGACTACTCAGCAGTAAAAAGGAACTAACTACTGATACAACAATGTGAACAGACCTCAAATTCATTGTGCTGTGTCATAGGAGCTAGACTCAAAAGACTACATATGATTCCATTTATATGACACCCTGGAAAAGGCAAAACTATAGGGTGAGAAAACAGGTCAGTAGTGGCCAGAGGCTGGAGGTGGTGAAAGGGTTGACTGTAAAAGGGGATGAGAGCACCTAGGGGGTAGGGGGGTGATGGCACTCTTCTATATCTTGATTGTAGTAGTAGTTAACAAAACGGTATGCATTTCTCAAAATGTATAGTAGTGTATGCTAAAAAAGAATGAATTTTACGGCATGTAAGTTCTATCTCAGTAAACGCAATGAAAAACATAATCTCAGTGTAAAATGTTCAGTGTAAGAAAGGCAGACTTCAAAACAACTGATTAACCTCCCACTTACATCAACAAGATCTACAGGCTTTCTCCCAAGCTTGGTGTATTTAGTCAGGTTTCTCTAGAGGTACAGAACTAATAAGATATATGTGAATATGAAAGGGAGTTATTAAGGAGAATTGACTCACATGACCACAAGGTGAAGTTCCATGATAGGCTGTCTGCAAGTTGAGAAGAAAGGAAGTCAGTGGTGGCCCAGTCTGAGTCCCCAAACCTCAAAAGTAGGGAAGCCAACAGTGCAGCCTTCAGTCTGTGGCCCAAGGCCCAAGAGCTGCTGGTTTGAGTCCAAGAGTCCAAAAGCTGAAGAAATTGGAGTCTGATGTTCGAGGGCAGAAAGCATCCAGCACGGGAGAAAGATGAAGACCGGAAGACTCAGCAAGTCAAGTCCTGCCACATTCTTCTGCCTGCTTTATTCTGGCTGCACTGGCAGCTGATTAGATGGTGCCCACCCAGATTGAGGGTGGGTTTGCCTTTCCCAGTCTACTGACTCAAATGTGAATCTCTTTTGGCAACACCCTCACAGACACACTCAGGAGCAATACTTTGCATCCTTCAATCCAATCAAGTTGACACTCAATATTAACCATCACTCTTGGTCTGCACTCTGGAGACAGCACCCTGTTACTCTTGGACACACAGTTTAAAAAAGCACTAATACATAAATCAATTGAGCCAATGTACCAGCATGCAACTGGATGTTTTCAAGCCTGTTCTTCATAAGGGCTTCTGCCATTCTGACATTAAGGTGCTGTTTACTTTGCAGGTTGTTGCACATGCTCCTATCTTGCTTTTCCTAGAGTTCCAACTGCCTGGGTGCCACTGCTTTCATAATCCTTGGAGTCAAGAAATTATTTCAGACTGATTATTAAAGCCTGCCCTGTGTGTTTTCTATGGTGAAGCAAAGTAATCTATTCTGACTGAACATACTACAGAAAAAAGAGACTTCCCTAATTCTGGGATATTCTCATTGATTCCTTTTACAGACTTATTTTTGGCTGAACAATATTCACATCCTGGGTATTCAAGGATTTTTGTTTAACTTTCATTTGATGTGACCATTATATACTGTCTCCACTTTGAATGTCTGTGACTTGCAGCTAGGTTTTATTTTTCCCTGTTTTTCTCCCAATAAACAAATCAGCCAAACATTTATTAAGAATTCACTAAATGGAAATGAATGCTAAGAGCAGGAAGAATGAGAAACTCAAATCCAGCCTTTTGGCATTCTACTAGACCTACTCAGATAACTCGAATGGAAGGCAATGTGCGATGTGTTATAAATATAGGCATAAATACACTGCTAAGGCAGCAAGAGGGAGAGGAAATTGGAACAATCTGGGAAGGTGGAATTTAAGCTGCGTCCTTGAAAGATGAATAAGAAGTGAGACTCCAGACATTCCAGGCTTAGAGACTATTTTGCACACTTTTGAATGCAGATTTGTTAAAATCAGTGAACATCAGCTGGCATCCTGGAGCCTAAAAGCCAGGAGTATTTGAAAATATTTTTGAATTTCAATGTCTTCAGGCCTCAGGTCTCTCCATTTCTCCACGAGTCCCACTGCACCTCTAAAGTTATAGAGGAAAGAGCAGGAGAGGGGAGGTGATAATAAATAGCTCCAAATGTCGCAGCACAGTCAAGATGCACGGAGAACAGAACCAGTTATCTGATTTGGCAATTAAGGAATCATTAAGCAGCTTTGATAGGAAAAATGTTAGTAGATAGTGGGAAAGAGATCCAGATGCAAATAGGTTGGTGAGTCACTCGCACTTGCTGTAGCTTCACATATTTAGTCTCCCACTTTGTGTTGTCCATTAAAGCATTTCAGCTGGGTCCCTGGTTTAAATGTATTGCTTGTGGGCAATCATAGGGTTAGGAAGAGTTGACTGCAAGGAAGGAAAAAAAAAAAAAAGAAAGGGAGAAGGCACACTGGTGGCAGGCTTTAAGAGGGGTTGCAGCTCTTCTCCAGTGGGGATATGGATCTAGGATCTTTAATCCCCTTGAGGAGTGGTATTAGCAAAAAGCACTAATAAGGAACGCAGGAGAACCGTCAGTGTAATATTATCATTACCGAGAAAACTGGAAAACACCTAAATGTTCATCAACAGGGAACTGATTAAATCAATAATTGATTATTTATACAATGGGGTACAACAACGCAAGTAAGAAAAATAAATAAGTGTGAAGAGAAAGAAAGATCTCTAGGATAAATTATTTAAAAATCACAGTGCAGAAGAGTATGTGTAATAAGCTCCCATTTATGTTCGCATATATACACAAACTTCTAGGAGGGTGCGTACAAACTGTTAACATTTGTTATATCTGAGGAGTGAAAAATGAGGATAAGAGAAAGCAAAAATTTTACTTTTGAATTTATACCCTTAACAAATAGTTAAAAGCAACTCATATGATGATGACGATGAGTAAGCATTCAAGAATACTTACAGTACTTCCCAGGGCTGACCTGAAATTTAGTATGAGGACTAGCAACTACTGTTGTAAAAGGACCAATAGATACCAGATGTTAAATTTAGCAACTATTAAAACATTTAATTTATTAAGCAGTTACTGAGTAGGTTATTGTCCAATCCTTAAGCAGCTGACAACAGAGTATGTGGACAAGTTAATACAAAGAGAACAGTAACAGACATGATGTGAATGCATGGGAAAGCCAGGCAGTCAAAGAAGACTTCCTGGTGGAGGCGGGGATTAGGGTTTGGATGGGTGAAGAAAACACAGAAAGAGCAACAGAATGAGAAGACAAGAAAAAACATGGTGGGATTTTCAACGGACATGGAAGGGAAGTCCATTTGGTGAGGACTTGTCTCAAAAGGGATGGCAGAATGCTGCATGAGGGAGGCTGGATCCCCTTACCAGGGAGAACTTCCTCTCTAATCAATAGGCTTCCGATCTCTCCCTATCACTGATACCCCAAGGTAGAAAGGACTGGGTCCTCAGGGCAGTCTGTCCTGTGGATTCAGATCCTGTTTCGAATAGAAACAGTAGAATCATCTATTCAGTTATTTTTCTAAATTCCAGTTTATTCAAAATGACTGCATATTTAATTTTTTTGATAAGGTTGTGCTTTTTTGCAAATCTCTTTCCCCTTTAAAATTACATTAGATAAACAATAATTCTCATTGTCCATTTGGTACACCTGGTCAATCTAGGCTTGCCTGCTACCACTATTGGGGAATTAACCATTTGTGCTATAGTATTAATATAGCAAAGAAACACAGCCAGTTGTTTTGGAGAATGACCATATTAAGCCTATTGATTGTTTATCACTAGAAAGAAAATATTGAAGCACTTTTATTACAGAAGTCCATTGGAGGCTATAGGCAGTCTAAGAATAACTGAGGAAATATTAAGAAAAAGAAGAGAATATTACCCTATCACTAAAAACTCTCCTGGCTGGAATCATAAAACAATCTGTTCAATGGCAGGAAATAATGTATCTCACAACATGGGAAATCTTGGGTCTTGGAGAAATTTTATCTTTTATTCTGTCACAAGTAAATCAGAAAACTCCATGTACAAAGGGAAGAGAGGATTATGAAAATACAAACGCAGTGTCCAAGTGGCCCATGTGGCAGTCGGTGAGCTGTACAACCAGGAATCAGCCAGGCCCATCTGCTGATCAGTAAACAGAAAGTGCTGACTTATGGTGGACCAGAATTCTGCTCTAGTAGCTAAGAATAAAACACCAAGTTCCTGGTCCCTTTTCAAAGCACTCATTGGCTTTCTTCAAATTGGAGAATATGCTCTGGTTTGGATCAAGAGTGAAACTGGAGAAGCTACACAAGATGGGTATTTGGCCTCTCACCAACACGCTTGTTCCTTGACTTGGCTCTCAGCAAACCCCATGCAAACATTCAGCATTTCACGGCTGAGGCCACACACAGAAGCCATCAGGTGGAGACGGCTGCAAATGTACTTTCTCACACTCATGCTGGGGAAAACGGGTAGGGAGGTGGGGTAAGGGAAGGTCAGGAACAGGGTGAGAAGGAGGCCACCTCATGAATGCTTTAAAATCCATCCCAGGAGGAGGACAGCCCACAGATGTTTCTGTGGCTACCAACCTGAGAAAAGTCATCTTTTAAACAACAGAAATCTCACTCGTTCCCCTGTCCTACTCTTTCCCTGTCAATCCCCAGGACATGCCACAATAAGTTGAGAAGCTGTAAAGATCTGTGGTAAAAAGAAAAAGCTCCAAAATATCTGTGGATGTCACCTAAAGAAGCCCTGAAGTCATGGACCAAAGTGAAAAACTGTGACTAAGAATTGGAAAAAATAGTACTACATGCCACAAGACATTAGGAAGAAAGTATGTGTGCCAAAAATCCAGAGAGGCTCCCAGAAAGTTCCCTCTCAGCAACCCCTCTCAAGGAGAACCAGCTTATTATACTTTACACATAATTGCTTTTCAGGTCTGCCTCCCAAATGATTCCTTGGTGAATACCTAAGTCAGCAAAACAACAGGAATTTTTATATTGATCCTATAATACTGGCAGGTTGGTGAGCTGTAGGGCTCAGTCGGGGCAAACACATAAAAAACTGCCAACCTGCATAAGAAGTTTTTATCCATTGTAGATGATGCAGAAAATGTGTCAATTTTCTTCCTTTTTCCAGATGGCAGACTTTTTTGTCTTATACAATACCCATTTGTATGGCAATTATGCCCAGACCAGCTTTCAGTGAGTCCATTAGAGCCAGCCAGTCCAGCACAACTTCCTGCACAGCCTGTCCCTTGGGGACATGGATTCTGTTTACAGGGCAAAGTCCTGGATGGCTTGACCCAGCTCCCGTTCCTCCAAGCTCTAGACTTCATTGTTGTTCTCTCAGGCTACTCTCTCCCTGACCTTCAGATTTGACCCTCGTTGTTCTATTTCTAGGCATCAATTTACCTTCCCTCCATTACAGCTTCACCAGTCAATCCAGTTGCATTGCAGTAATGTCTCTCAGCTGACTTGGTTGCTGGTATTCTGGCATCTGGCCACTTCAGGGGGGCAGAGAGATACATTTTCAAAACATGCTATTTGTTACCAGATGGTCAACTCTGCTACCAATCAAATACACATCATTTATTTGTTCAACAAACAATGAACACTGATTATTATAAGATTGTTAGTGCTGAAGGTACATCAAATAAGATACTGTCATCCTCAGAGCACTCAGCCATTACTAATGTACCACATTGGATAGAAATCAGCTACGCCATTGAATCCATATTATGGAATCAAAGCAAAATCATACTAATACTTCAGAGTCATTCTAAACTTTATAGCTTTCCAGTAGCTTTTCCATTAGTGAGACTCTGATTTAAGATTATTAATGCTAGAATATATATTATTCTATAAAGTACATTAGAATATATATTATTAATATTAGAATATATATTATTAATATTAGAATATATATTATATAGAATACATATTATTCTATAAAGTATACTATATTAATGATCTTAAGTCAGAGTCTCACTAGGGGATTGAAAGAGATCCTTCATATCATTTAACCAACCTTTGTTTGCTATCTCTAGCCCCCTCCCTTTTAGCATACCTCCCTCCTAATCAACCTCCCTCTCCCTGTAGCCTCAATAAAAATCTTTTGGAAACATGTTTCTCAGAACTTTTTGAAAAAAAAAAAAAAAAATGCCTGTTCTCATGCTCTGCCTCTTGATGCTAGAAGACATAGAATTTTAAGGCACAAAGTGATATGACAGATCAGATCTATGTGGACAGTTCAATGGGCCTAGCGTGGCTAAGTTATTTGGTCACTGAGTTAGATGGCAGCAGAGCCAAGGGGGCTCAAGGTCCCTCTATGATCCCTTATACCCCCAGATAAACCCAACTGTACCAAGTCACCCAATGGAAGGAGTAACAAGTAGGACCAGGGAGAACCAGATACTGCTGAAACAGTCTTCACCCCACAGACTCACTAAAGCTAGAAAGAACACCTGATAGCCCATCCAGCTCTACATGACCAACACAGCAGAATGAAAGGAATTGCAACCACCTTTGAGCAAAGGTAGTGATCATTCATGACTCTTGAGTTTGCCCTTTTAAAAAGTTCTAGGGCTGGGTGTGGTGGTTCACACATGTAACCCCAGCACTTTGGGAGGCTGAGGTGGACAGATCACGACGTCAGAAGTTTGAGACCAGCCTGGTCAACATGGTGAAATTCCATCTCTACTAAAAATACAAAAATTAGCCAGGCGTGGTGATGCATGCCTGTAGTCCCCGCTACTCGGGAGGCTGAGGCAGGAGGATTGCTTGAACCTGGGAGGCTGAGGTTGCAGTGAGCTGAGATTGTGCCACTGCACTCCAGCCTGGGTGACAGAGCGAGACTTTGTCTTAAAAAAAAAAAAAAAAGGTTCTAGTGGTAGAACTACACAAGATTTCCAATGCCATTTGACAAAGAAGGTAGGAATAATGGGTCAGAAAGATTCTTATTTTGTTCAAATATCTTAGTCTAAAGCTTCTGATCTAAATTCTATATGGAACTGAACTTTACTGTCGTCTGTAAAACAATAGAACATAACATGGTCAATAAATAATTCTTGATTCAAACTACAAAAGCTGCCTCTCCCCCATGGTACCAGTGTGCACTTAGTTGCTCAGGCCAAAAATTCAGGAGTCATATTTGCTTCCTTTCCATTCCTCACCCCATAAGTGCAATTTATTATCAAGTCCTATTTTACTGCCACCTTGAAATCATATACTTCTTTCCCTCTCCACTGTTACCCTACCTAAGCCATCATCAGATCTTCCCTGAATTACTGTGGTAACCTCCTAATTGGTTGCCTTGCTTCCACTTTTGTCCCTGTACAATCTATTCTCCCCATAGCAGCCAGTGATCAGGGTGCCCACAGGATGCAAGTAAGTCACAGTGAATTTGGTCCCTGCCAATAAGCCCTTGAGTGCTGGGTAGTGATAGAACATGCAGGAGGATGAGGAATAATTTGGATTTGTGGTGTCAGTGATCTCGCAGCACCACTACACTCTGAAAAGGCAAGCATGAATTACTTTATCGAAGACTCAAGGAAGCCAGCTGTAATCATTTGGATGCATGCCACTTAGAACACTACAGAATGGACACTACACATAGTGACACATTCCAGAGGATATGGAATGAGAAACAGAGTAAGACCAAGGATGGATTGAGTAGACTTAGTGAAGAATGACAGGGCGCAAAAGGATTTAAAGAATGAAGCTGGTAAACCAACAATATCCAGCCACCAGGAAGACATTAGCCCTATCACGAGTGATGAAACCAGTTAAGAATTCCAGCCAAATGGCAAGGCCTTGAAGGGAAAAAGATCTCATATTATCTCAGCCCTGACACCATTTGTCTGGTGATTATCAGAACACTAAGCAGTAGAGATGAGGGTTTTTAAAAAAAATGTTAGTTTTCAAGTTCCTTTCCTACCACTTGTTTTAAGTCTGGCTTATATATAACCAGCACAGTTTTGTGACTATGAAAGATGTACCAGCCTGTCACTATTCTTGGTGACTCCTTCATTGAAAAAAAACTGATGTCTGTTGTATTTGGATGGACAGAGAAACTTACACATATAAAATATCTACAAGGAAGGGATGGGCATAGAGATGGAAAGCAATTTCACCAGCCCAAAACTGGAATAAACAGTTACTATGGTTACTTAGGGTTGGTTTGTTTTCTGCACTGATTTAAAAATGCTTAGTTATGTTAGCATTCCAGTGCTGCATTGGCACTAAGATCACCACATCAGAGGAAAAACTGTCAACAAGTCATTTTCCAGAGTTGGGACAACTTTGTCCTCTGGTAAAACATCACTGCAGAACTCTCAGAAGATGGCTGGCCATTAGCATCCCTTTGACCTGTTTAACGTACCCAGATTCCAACCCCTTCTTGGAACATTTTTCAGGTCGGGTGAGCCCCCTTTCTACAAACACAGCTCCTTTCATAAATCAGACAAAATTGAGGGGTTAACACTAAATGAATTTCTACTGGGCCAAAGCTTAGCTGTTACTACAATGGTGTACGCTGGCAGGAAACTGCCTGGAGGGAGCAATCGATAACCAGAGTGGAGAGGACAGCAAAGCAACAATCACAAGTCCCAGTGGACTGAGCAACTGGGGGACAGATATTCTGTCTTATTTATTTAATTAGCCCCAGATCCTAGCAGGTGCCCAGCATTCACAAAACACTTGTTGAACTGACAGTTGTAAGAAAGAAGAAAGAAAGAAAAAAAAGCCCAGAGGTGGAAGCTTGGTAAGTGGGGTGTGAAACTAGAAAAATAAGGCTTATAGGGTATTAGAAGAGTAAACAACCCTGGTAGCTGAGGAGTGAAGATGAAAATTTCCAAAAAATGGATAGAGAATTACGTGTCACGAGAGGATCCCACAAAAACATTACATTTGTCATACACAGGTGTGCACAAATGTAATGTGGACATATTTGCACACACATGTGCACACAAACATGGCATATACTAATGGGGAACTAGAACTTGACAGAAGAATGAAGGGTGGAGGGTTCTGGGAGGGGCCCTGTTGGCTTTGGCCCCTGCCTGCAGCATGGGGAGTGGCTGAGGGAGGCTGGGGGTAGCCAGCGAGGGCAGACACCAGCTGCAGGTGGCACACAGGGTGGAGGCATGTCCTCGGCAAGGCAGCTTCAGACACCCATCTGTATGGCTCTTTCTTTGTTCCATAGGAACAAATGAGCCCTTTCACAAATTCCAAAGGAGAGCCTGTCTAGTCCTATTTCCTAACAGAAACCAAAATTTACCTGACAATTCACCTTGTTTTTATTATCTATATATAGAAATGGATGATCTGCTCCCTATAAATAGGCTGCAAAATGGGGCTGTGCCTTTTGCAAACATTAAAGTGGAAATGGCCCTGCCATAGATCAATAATGCTTGCCCATTTCTGTGTGCTGCTCTGTTTATTTTTAGCCCTTATACAGAGCCTGATATTTGTAGAAAAAAACTCTGTATCACCTTCAGGAATATTACCAATTAATGATGAAGGCAGAAATAGAATTTAAATTTACTTCATTCCTATCATTTCTTTTTTAATAGAAATAAATTCAGACTTGGCAAGAATTTGTTCTGCTACCTCATTACATAGGTTCAGGCCTTTGGGGAAGGAGATCACGAAGCTTATGAAATTCCATACCTCCTTTATTATTCCCTGTTTTCTTCTATTTGCCAATTTAGCTAAGAGTTCAGGTCTTTATCCCATGGGCAAAGAAGTACATGTAAATGCACACAAACTCAAAGAGAGAACTTTGCTCAGACATAGGAAGGAGTATGACCCCTCTCTCAACTTCCTTTTCATGCACATCATCACTTAGTACATGAAGGAAACAGCTGCAAAACCCCAGCGAAGAGTGCCTTCATTGGTGCTCTTTGGCAATATAAAAGGCATATTAGAAAAAGCACTAGGCACAAAAGCAAGTAACTGAGACCCAATTTACTACACGAGTTGTCTTACCATCTCTGTTTTTCCCTTGGAGTCTAGCACAATTCCCTCACACAGCTGGTGTCAGCTGATGCTGGAGTTAGAAAAAAAAAAAAAAAAAAACATGTTTTTCCTAAACACAAATCATATTGTGATTATTTGTTGAATACTAAAGTTCCCAGTGGACTTGTAAACTCCTTGAAAGTCCAGAAAAGAGTTCCATCCTCATGTTTGCATCCTCAGTAACTAGACCAAAGCCTGGAATGACATACATGCTCAGAAAGTTTTTTTTTTTTTTTTTTTCTTTTTTAGATGGAGTCTCGCTCTGTCACTCAGGCTGGAATACAGTGGCGCGATCTCAGCTCACTCCAACCTCCACCACCGGGGTTCAAGCAATTCTCCTGCCTCAGCCTCCGAGTAGCTGGAATTACAGGCACCTGCCACCATGTCTGGCTAATTTTTATATTTTTACTAGAGACAGGGTTTCACCATGTTGGCCAGGCTGGTCTTGAACTCCTGGCCTCAAGTGATCCACCCGCCTTGACCTCGCAAAGTGCTGGGATTAGAGGTGTGAGCCAACGCACCCGGCCAGGAAGTCATGATCGAAAGATCAGATTATGCTACCACGTGACCCTGGGTAAGTCACACAACTCCTTAGGGCATTCACATCCTCATCCAGAGGGTTTTACCTGAGTCCATAACAACAGCCATCAATAAGCATGTGACTGTCCTGAAATTCTGGGCAAAATTTTATTTGGCAGAATATGTGCATCATTTTTTTCCGAGAAGTGAGTATATATCTTTTATTGTCTCAAAGAGGTCTGTGACTGTTCCCTGTCCCAAAAAGTTTAAAAATCTTTAGCCTAGAGTAGAAATCTTCAAAACTGTTAGATCATGAATCCCAACACTAAAAAGCTTTTAAGTATGCATGTCATGTTCATGCACTAGATATGTACATATGTACTATAAACAAACATTGACATTACAAAAGCATGAAATAAATATAAAATAAACCATACTTTAAAACATTTTTGGCCAGGCGTGGTGGCATATGCCTGTAATCCCACCACTTTGGGAGGCCGAGGCGGGCAGATCACTTAAGGTCAGGAGTTTGAGACCAGCCTGGTCAACATGGTGAAACCCTATCTCTACTAAGAAATACAGAAATTAGCTAGGCATGGTGGCACGCACTTGTAATCCCAGCTACCAGCTACTCGGGATGTTGAGGCATGAGAATCACTTGAATCCAGGAGGTGGAGGTTGCGGTGAGCTGAGATTGTGCCACTGGACTCCAGCCTGGGAGACACGGTGAGGCTCTGTCTAAACAATAAAAGAATGTGCTTCATTATGTTTAAAAATCTAGCTTTAATTATTTGTGATATATTAATTTTGAAGTCTAGTTCTAAGTTCAATTTATTTTACATAGCTGAGTTTTAAGGGCTGTCATTGTTTTAGGCCATAAATTCACACACACTGTAAACATTTACAAACACTTTTTCACGATGTTCTCTATAAAATCGTTGTTATTTTCTTTCTTATTCTTAAAATGACACCTTTATCTTGAAAGAAAAAATTCATTACTTTTAGTTTTTTAAAAAATGAGTGCTAGGTAGCACACTACTGAAATTGCTTATTATCACAGAAGTAGTTAACGAAATATGAAATACTTTCCTTTTCGTAAAGAGAAAGATGAATATAACTATTTGTAAGCTTGACAATTCTTCATTAAGTATTTTTCAACAAGATAACCAACAAACTTCTGCGAGTTACAAAAGACTTTCATGGTCCTTTCACAATTTACTACATAGTATTTTATGGCTTCTGCTGTACAAGATATTAACAGTTTGTTTTTATAAAATTAACATTAGTAACGCCCCGCAGCCTTTTGTGTACTTCTGGTTTTAACACCCTGGCTGCACTAGCTTGCTTATGAATGATGCAGTGAATGAATTTATGTTTTGTAACATTACCCTGGAATCCTTCTCAAGGAAACAGCTGCTTCTTAAGAGAAAACTACTTCGTTTTTAAAAAATTTTTCACAAAGATTGTGAACAGATCTCTGGTGGTGGCTCACCAAGAATCTCTTAGTATATTTCATCAGTGAAACAAAGTAACAAGCAAGACAGATCTAACATCTTCCAAACATAAAACAAGCCTTTTGTCTCCATGTTTTGATCTAATATAATACTTGCTTTTTCAACAAGATTTTGGCAACATTTTCTATAATTCCTCCAACAGCATTTTTCTGACAAAGAAACTCATTTTACATAGATGTTATTTCAACATATTATCTTGTCTTGTTTCAGGAGGAAGAACAAGTGTTTCCTAAAGATACGTGGATTTTTTTTAACTTGCATACAAAAAAAAAAAAAAAAACCTTACAAAGTTTAAAAACACATATTTAGTAAAGTTTTATAAAGATTCTTATGTAAATTTAAACATTGATGAAAAGTATAGAAGTTATTCTTCATGTTTTTCTAATCATAGTATCTTCGTATTATTAGGAAATTTCTCAAGGCCAAGTATACACTTCATTCCAATATATTCATTCTTAATGATAGTAGGTATAAATCTGTATTTCAGTTAGTTATCTCTACAGTTTTGAGATCTGGCTAACTTATAAGATCTGGTTGGATTGTTATTGTTTTTAATTCCTAATTTGGCTAACAAAGAGCTTATTTTATGATAAACTAGCAACTCCATTTTCATATTGTTCATTTGTGCTAGCTTGCATAAATAGTGATGACATCTTCAATCATGCTTTGTTTTTGTTTTTATTCTACTTTTGTCAGCATTCTTTTTAAGCTACTTGACCTTTTGGTTGCTGAAGGCTAGAATATTTAAAACTAATTAATATTCTGCAAATCAACATAAGTGGACACATATAAATACATGCAACATGCTACAGACACGAGGGAATCACAATTGAGCTTAGCATGCTGAGGAAAACCTAGTCCTCCTTCAGAGCACATCACATATCAACACATGGCCTTCTAGTCTAAAGAACAGAAGAGGTGCAAATGTCAATCCATGTATTTAATATTAGTAATTTTTTTTTATTCTTTGGGTATTAAAAAAAAATGCATTGAAGTTCTAGTATTTTCTTCCCATACCCCAATGGTTTATCTTGCAAACTCCACTCTGGAAACCTTGGTCTAGATAATCTCTAGTGACGTTTCCAAGTGAAAATGAAAAATTAATGAATGTTATGCTAGAAGGACACTGGCCCTCATTGTTTGATTGTTCAAAGAACTCCTGGATAATCCCCAAATTCCTGTTTCTTTCCTAGTGGCTCCAGAGAAACCCTCCAACCAAAAGTTCACTGAGAGAGGAATCAAGTGAGGTTACTGGGGTGAGTTTTCTCTTGCAGTCACTTAGAAGAGAGTCTGGGTGAATTCATTCAGAGTTGGGAGAAGAACTGTGTAATGTCAATAAGTCTGTCTCACAGCAAAATTATTCAGCACACACAAATTGCATTTGGCCTTAACAGCTGCAAGTGGGAGGGATACGATGGGGTCATGTGTTTTCATAGTTGTTGTTCTGGACAGCTCTATTTTGTGTGGGAAGAAGAAATAAACTGTGTTCTATTATGTGGAAAGTAGAAGTTTTCTAAATTTAGAGTCTTTATCACCTGGATTATTTGCTTTGAACATGGTTTTCCATATTTCCACCCTGAGGGGCAGGAGCTCAGGAAGTCCAGTGTGTACCACTGCAGTCAGTGGTAACCAAGTCATATGGCAGGCAACAGGCCAGACAACCTGGTCCAGTGACCAAACCCTATTTTAAGAGCCTGAAAGGACAGTCACAAACATTTAGGAGATGTTATTTCTTTAAAAAAAAATAAAAATAAATAAATAAATAAATTTTTAACCTTGCAGGTTTAGCTTAAAGGATGAGAGAGGAGGCGTTATTTTTATAGCAGCAGGATCTGGTTACCTATAAGCAAAATCTTTTTAAGGTACTAAGTTACAATAACACAGGTAGGTTTTCAAATAAGAGAAGACAGGACCAAAAGATGATCTCCAGAATCTGTCCAAATTTCCTCCACGCAAACTGCTTCTCTCCTGTTCTTATAAGGAATTCCCTGAGATTCCAAAGCCCAATTCCTTTCAGGGGTTAAGTATTCTCGTAACCAGAATCCTTCCCAAAAGCAAGGATAATAAACCCTTGGGAAATTAAATTGATTGCCTATGTCTATGTTTGAGAAAATGTAGGTGTACAGAATATAGATGACATTCAGTATTTATTTCTTCAGAAAAAAGTTTTGTTAACAAAAACAAGAAAAAATATCCAATTTAGGTTGTTTTTCTGTATGTTAGAGATTCTGCCCATATTCTCTATTATCAGAGAGATCTAAAGATAATAAGGGATTATTTGTGTCTCATTTAAAGTTACAATACCCTTTCCACTTGGCCTTTTCAAAAATGAGAAATGGCTCTTATAAATGACATTTTTATTTGTGCTACTTCTTTACACACAGGTTTATAAGCACCTGTATTGTACTTCTTATATAAAGGGACAGAGTTAACTGTGTGAATCCCAACTGGGTTCCTGCTACATGTTTGCATAGGGGATTTCCCCTCTTTAATTTTCTATGAAACTAGATTCTCCACACCCTACCAACCCCAACCGGTCAAGACTTTGCCCCCCAAAATCTTGTTTCTTCTTGTATTAAAGTATGAAACCTATTGGTGACTTTAACTTAGAGTTTGTGATCAGACACATTTAGTTGGTCTCTTCCATGCAACACAGGTAAAAGAAACAGCCAAAATTGCAACTTAGGCAGCCAACTAGTAACCTGGTGAGTACTACCTTTACAATGAAAAGTTACCAACTGGATGCCAACTTTACATTTCCCTACCTACAAGAAGGAATAATAAACAAACAGACTTGAAAGATGAATAGAAGCATATAGTGTTAACATTGGAACAAGTCCGTACAAATGATCCAGTTTTCTGTTCCTTTCTCAGAAGAGGAACCTGGTGACTCCTGGTGACTTTCTATATCCATCTCCAGTCAGAGACAGAGCCTGGACCACTCAGGGTTCTGAGTGGGGTTGAAGCAAAATGGAAAACCTGGCCATTCGGTCATTTACACTGACTTCATAGAGAAATCTCTGAAGGTCCAAGAACTCTTCAGTAACTAAAATTAGGTAACCAATTTCATAAGGTGGTAAGGGGTTACACAAGGCACATAAAGGTTTGGATATTTATTAGTTATTCATACATTTAGGAAACTAGAAAGGACAACCAAAATCAACATGTTTTATTTCAAAGCAAAAAAGTCTTTTGTACACCCCTAGATACTTTCCAGCAAGTTTTCACTAACCTCTGTCAACTCACATTCCTTGACAGAAGCCTAGAAAATGAGCTAACCCTATATAACCCACAACCAGCTCACTTTTGTGAGGGTCGAGAACCAGGCCACAGTGGCACATCCAGGTCCAACTGTCACATCTCTTGCATTTTCTCCAATCGGAAGCCAACAGGCCTCTTACTACCAACAACCTCCAGAATGAACATTCTGTGAGAGCCGAGCTTCCAATCCCTTTCCCAACATACTATCCCTGGATTAAGCAGGAAAATCTAGGCTCTGTATTTAAGCTGGAGATGGAATAAAGACTAAAAATACTGTCAAAATACTTTTTCCACTGAGGAATATTATTCAGCCTTAAAAAGGAAGGAAATTCTGACATACACTACAATATGAGTAAACCTTCAGGACATTATACCAACTGTAATGTCGGCTACAAAAGACAAATACTGTATGATTCCACCAAAATGAGGTAGAGTAGTCAAAATCAGAGACAACAAAGAGAATGGCGGTTGCCAGGAGCTTGGGGAAGGGAGTTTTGTAAGATGAAAAGAGTTCTGTTGATGGATGGTGGTGATGGTTGTACAATATTATGAATGTATTTACTACCACTGAACTGTACACTTAAAAATGATTTAAGATGTTAAATTTTATGTTATGCAAATTTTACTACACAAAAGTAATATAAATTATAAAAAATACTTTTTCCATGGAGCCTTCATGCTACTCACTTCCTCTCTTAAAAGTGATAAACTGCATGAAATAATCCTAGTTCAAAATAGAATGTTTTAATCTGCATTAAAGACTTTTGAAAATGTGAGCCTAGGAAGATCTCTGAGATTTAAGCAATGAAACTATCCACTCAGTACGCTGAGTCCATAAGCCAGGGTACTTCTGTGAAGGACTCTATGCTGGAAGTGAATGAATAAGGCTCTGATGACTGATCCAAATGCAATCATCGCGGCATGCCTCTATCTACTCATCCAAATAACCTCAAGCTCTTTGGGCATGTGTTCAACTACTCAATCTAGCATGAGGGGATGGCTATGCTCACAATCCAAGGCTCTATTTTGGTCTGGGCCCAAAAAATGAGGTATTGTCTCTCATTTGGGTATGCCGCAGAGCACTGCTTTTTTCCCCTAGTCTATTGCTTAAAAACTAGACTATGCACGTATGTTTAAAAAATTAGGTATCTTCTGTGGTAAAACTTCCTACATATAAACAACAAATCTTCCTCATGTTGCCTAGAAAGAAAAGGAAAAGGAAACTGATTCCCTAAAAGTGTAGTTTTCCCCCCATTCCTATATTATCACATCTTCAAATATGGAGATAAATAAGATTTTAAGGGAATTCATTAACTGGTTGGTTATTCCTTGTTAACAATTTCAGACACCAGGTGAATCTACAATTATGACTGTATATAGTTGATTATTGCTTCCCATGGACACTTTTAGAATGTAAAAGCTGCCATTTTAATTGGCATTCGGAGGTCTGCCAATGTGCAAACCCAAGCAGCTCAATTATTTTGCCCAACTGGGAGAGTGAGTTATCTAGAAACAAATGGAATGGCAGATTAAAAGGTTGTCCTGGCTAATATTTTCCAGTTGGCCTACAGTTAGTTGAGTCCTTCCACTTCTTTGGACAACCAATGCAGCAAGCATGGTGAGACACAGTGCTTGGGCCTCTAATCTTAGCTGTGACATTTCCTGTCTCATGTTCTACCATCAATAGTGACCTACTTGCTATACCATGTGATTTTCCAACTGGGGCTTTTGATGCTCACACATGGGAAACACAATTATTTTTATATTTAGCACAAAATGTAGCCATGAAATGTTTCAAATGATTTCCAGTTCAAGATATCCACACTAATCTTATTTTGTGGTAAACCTTTTTTGCTCTGTCATTTAGAAACATTATAATAGTTATGAAGCATTAAAACAAAGCTTTCACCTTTTTAAAAAAGCAACCTGTGAAAATGCCACATTATGTCAGTATCTAGTAAACTGAAAACTAACCAGCAAAAAGTGAAAGAATCATGTCCTAGTTACTTATCTTGTTTGAAGAACTGGCTACAAATGACCTTTGTTGAAAGTGATAAGAAACAATACTTCTAGTATCACTGAGGTTTGAAATCATTAGAGAAGTGAAAATAACTTATTAATAATGATAAAAAAGAGTAGATAAAAACTAATACTCAGAGATGGAACAGAAGTGTACAAAAAGACAGAGACCCAGGATATGTTAGAAACTATGGGCAAAAACTAAAAGCTCACTGAAAAACAGTGCACAATAAGATTGCAAATACCTAGCAAGAAAGCTTTACAACACAACAAAATATGCCTGAGGGTACCTCAGTAAAGCTGGTTTATTAGGCAAAGTAAAATTGTCATTCATAGTTTTCGAAATTAAGAAGAAGGCAATCAGTGCAAATGTATGTGTGTGTGTAACACAGCAAATGACTGTTCAAATTTTTAAGTCTTTTCTTGTTAGACTTAATTCACAGCCTTAAAGAAATGAATAGAGTCCAACACTCTCATAAAGAACAACTCATTCGATGTCACTTGTGAAGAAGCAAATTCCCAACACTCCACTGAATCTCCAAAACAGACGTCAGGAGTCTGCAATACACCTATTTCAGTGAATGTTCAAAACTCTGCTTCTACACCAACTAGAAAGCAATTGCTTTCTAGTTGAAGTGAATCATAATGGACCTTTCAAATCACAGTGTTCACACATGGAAAAGCACATGTTCCACTTTGCCTCTGCCAAAGAAGCCTCACAGCCACCCCCCGAAATACTTGAGAAATATTCCAGCAATGTGTGTGTATCCATTATGGACTCTTTCTCACTGCTACTGCTTTTGCTATACATTTTGTTATAACCTCATGCTATTTTTCACCCACATAGCTTAGAAAGCAACAACAACAACAAAGTAATTCAAAGGAAAGGAAAAGAAAAGCTTCTGTTAAGCCAGGGCTAAATCTACTGTATATGAAAACTGCTGTCAAAGGCAGGCTCTCAAGAGCTTACACAGACCATGTACCCATTTAACTTAATAATGAGACGTTGACCCAGCCCTTTAATTACTGGTCTCATTTTCACCTGGATCCTGATGAGTTCTCACGATTATACACCCAAATCTATCCAGGTTATTAAGTGAGGAGGAAAGGGAATCCTTGCCAGGATCCGTAAGAAGGAAGTACGATGCAGACAACATCATAACATCCTCTTCCTTTCTTTTTCTGACTTGTCTCTGATGCATAACATAAACACAATCTGGATGAATTAGATTAAAGATTACTCTCACATAGAGACCAATGTAACAGAACAGAAAACCCAGAAATTAATTAGTTCATGTATATAAGGCCAATTGATTTTTGACAAAGGTGCCAACAACATCTATTGGGGAAAAAACAGTTTCTTCAATAAATGGTGCTAAAAGCAATGGATATCCATATGCAGAAGAATGAAACTAGATCCTATCTTTCCCCCTATACAAAAATCAACTCAAAATGGATTAAAGGCCTAATTGTAAGACCTGAAGCTACAAAACAACTGGAAGAAAACATAGAGGAAATACTTCAGGACATTGGTCTGAGAAAAGATTTCATGACTAAGAACTCAAAAACACAGGCAACTAACGCAAAAATAAGTAAATGGGATTACATAAAACTAAAATTCCTCTGCACAGCAAAGAAAAAAAACGGAATGAACCAATAACCTGAAGAATAGAATATTTGCAAACTATTCATCTGATAAGGGATTAATATCCAGAATATACAGAGAACTCAAACAACTCAATAGCAAAAAATCAAATAATCCAATTTAAAAATGGGCCAATAGGTATATGGAAAAATACTCAGCATCGCTAATAGAGAAATGCAAATAAAAACCACAATGAGATAACTCACCCCAGATAGGATGGCTACTATCAAAAAGACAAACTTATACACTGCTGGTGGGAATGTAAACTAGTACAGCCATTATTGAGAGCAGTATAGAGATTCCTCAAAAAACTAAAAACAGAACTACCATATGATCCAGCAATCCCACACCTGGGAATTTATCCAAAGGAAAGGAAGTTAATATACTGAAGAGATATCTGCAGCCCCATGTTTATTACAGCACTGATATTCACAATAGCCAAAATATGGAATCAACCTAAGTGTCCATCAATGGATGAATGGATTAAAAAATGTGGTATATATACACAATGGAATACTATCCAGCCATAAAAAAGAATGAAGTTTTGTCATTTTACAGCAACATGAATGGAAATGGAGGACATTATGTTAACTAAAATAAGCCAGGAACAGAAAGCTAAACACCATATGTTCTCACTCATAAGCAGAAGCTAAAAAAGTTGATCTCACAGAAGTAAAAGGCAGAACAGCAATTGCTAGAGGTTAGAAAGGGTAAGAGGAAGTTGGGGATAGGGAGAAATTGCTTAAAGGATATAAAATTCCAGCTATGTAGGAGGAACAAGTTCAAGTTTTATGGCACTGTAGTGTTTTATAGCACTGTAGAATGACTATAGTTAACAATGATACATTATATACTTTCAGATAGCTAGAAAAGATATATTAAATGTTCCCAACACAAAGAAATGATAAATGTTTGAAATGATAGATATGATAATTACCCTGATCTGATAACTACACATTGTATGTACTGAAACATCACTACGTACCCCATAAATATGTACAATTATATGTTAAAAATAAATAAATTTGAGAAATTACTTTCAAATACAGATGTACTTTACTCACCATAAAATTCAGATATGTTTTTGAAAATATGATATGGGAAGTTTAGCTCAGAGTATATTTCATAGTAAGCTACTCTAACAAGTTTTTCTGTAGGGGGAACACCAGAGGACTAGAAAACAATGTCAAATAGGTTTAGACTGACACTATGTGCAGAGACAACAGAGCTTTTGAGATCACCTGGGGAAAGGTCGAGGGAAGATTAGCAGGGAGGAGGGGAAAGTGAAGTTCTTGTCAACATTAAATGATGATTTATTCAGTTGAATGTGAAAGTCACACTGCAAGCCCCAGAAAATAATGCCTCACAATGTAGTTGGCAAATGACACAACCCACAGAATGACAGGGAAAGAAAAAAACAAGAAAACACACACTTTAGTGGAGAAGGTCCTGAGCTGAAAGCCACAGAAAAGGACTTCGGAGGAAAGCCCTCTGCTTCATTTCTGTCAATCCCTTCCAAACTAATATTTGAGGTAAAGCTATTTTCCAACTTGTACCTTCATGATTACCTAGAATCACTAAGAACATAGTTCTAAGAATACATCATTCTAGTGGATACACGAGCACTCCCCCCTTATCTGTGGATTCACTTTCTGCAGTTACAGTTACCCTTGGTCAACCATGGCCCGAAAATATAAAATGGAAAATTCTAGAAACAAAGAATTCATAAGTTTTAAACTGTGCAACATTCTGAGTGGCATGATGAAATCTCATGCTGTCCCACTCCATTCTGCTTGGACATGCATCCTCTGCTTGTCCAGCGTGTCTATGCTGTCTACACTCCCTGCCTGTTAGTCACTTAGTAGCCCTCTGCATTATCAGATCAACTGTTGGCAGATTCTAAGGAACCCTTACTTTACTTCATAATGGCCCTAAGAGTAGTGATGCTGGCATAGTGCTATAATTGTTCTACTTTTATTATTAGTTATTGTTGTTAATCTCTACTGTGCCTAATTTATAAATTAAACTTTATCATAGGTATATACATGTAGGAAAAAAACATAGTACATATAGGTTTTAGTACTAACCATAATTTCAGGTATCCACTGTGGGACTTAGAACACATTCCCTGCAGACAAGGGGAAACTACTGTTATGAGTTCCAATGAAAAACTATGTGTATTGTACACAAAAAATTTTATTTTTTAAATGAATTTGTCACTGCACAATCTGCAGACCGGGAGAAAAGTTTTGCAATCTACCCATCTGACAAAGGGCTAATATCCAGAATCTACAAAGAACTTAAACAATTTTACAAGAAAAAGACAACCTCATCAAAAAGTGGGCAAAGGATATGAACAGACACTTCTCAAAAGAAGACATTTAAGTAGCCAACAGAGACATGAAAAAATGCTCATCATCACTGGTCATCAGAGAACTGCAAATCAAAACCACAATGAGACACCATCTCATGCCATTTAGAATGGCAATCATTAAAAAGGCAGGAAACAACAGATGCTGGAGAGGATGTGGAGAAACAGGAATGCTTTTACACTGTTGGTGGGAGTGTAAATTAGTTCAACCACTGTGGAAGACATTGTGGTGATTTCTCAAGGATCTAGAACTAGAAATACCATTTGACCTAGTGATCTCATTATTGGGTATATACTCAAAGGATTATAAATCATGCTACTATAAAGACTACACGTACATGTGTGTTTATTGTGGCACTATTCACAATAGCAAAGACTTGGAACCAACCCAAATGTCCATCAATGATAGACTGGATTAAGAAAATATGGCACATATACACCATAGAATACTATGCAGCCATAACAAAAGATAAGTTCATGTCCTTTGCAGGGACATGGATGAAGCTGGAAACCATCATTCTCACGAAACTATCACAAGGACAGAAAACCAAACACCGCATGCTCTCACTCTTAGGTGGGAACTGAACAATGAGATCAGTTGGACGCAGGGTGGGGAACATCACACACTGGGGCCTGTCAGGTGGTGGGGGGCTGGGGGAAGGATAGTATTAGGAGAAATATCTAATGTAAATGATGAGTTGATGGGTGCAGCAAACAAACATGGCACTTGTATACCTATGTAACAAACCTGCACATTGTGCACATGTACCCTGGAACTTAAAGTATAATTAAAAAAATGAATTATCCCAGTCCGCAATTTAGTCTTGTAAGTACCTTCATTTTTAAAAGATATGTCAAATTAAAAATGGTGTCCTTAAAACTGCAATCAATTAAAAAAACTAAAGTTGAGTATTACTCAAATTTCCCTCTTGTACAGATGCTTCTCAACTTACAAGGGGTTTATATATCTTTATGAACTGAACATAAGTTGAAAATATTGTATACCAAAATGCTTTAATACACCTAGAACATCATAGTTTAGCTTAGCCTATCTCAAACATGCTCAGAACACTTATATTAGCCTACCATGGGGCAAACTCATCTAATACAAAGCCTATTTACAATAAAGTGTTGAATATCTCATGTAACTTAGTGCATACTATGTTGAAAAACAGAATGGTTGTATGGGTACCATCACAAAGTTGAGAAAAATCAAACCATCATTAAGTCGAGGACTATCTG
This sequence comes from Trachypithecus francoisi, assembly GCF_009764315.1. NCBI lineage: Eukaryota > Metazoa > Chordata > Mammalia > Primates > Cercopithecidae > Trachypithecus > Trachypithecus francoisi. The sequence continues at coordinate 165,306,591 of NW_022681465.1, read as the reverse complement.
CATTAAGCTCTCTTGAAACTTTACATAATACTCCTATATCAAAGAACTTTGATATCTGTATCTTTTTTCATCCTCAAACAAAATGAAGAATTTTTTTTTAGTTTTTAAATTTTATAGGAAAAAAATCTGAGAGGGATATATTCAGCTCAAATGACAACTGGCATCCTACTTTATTCCTAGTGTAGAAGATAAAGACTGGATTATTAGAGGCCAAAACTTCTAAATATTCATTCCTTCATTAACTTATTAACTCATCTGTTCATTTGCTTTACAAAACAGCTAGGGTCTCTACCTTCATTGAGTTTATATTCTAGTAGAGGAGGCAGATAAAAACAAGTAGACAGGCCGGACGCGGTGGCTCAAGCCTGTAATCCCAGCACTTTGGGAGGCCGAGACGGGCGGATCACGAGGTCAGGAGATCGAGACCATCCTGGCTAACACGGTGAAACCCCGTCTCTACTAAAAATACAAAAAAATTAGCCGGGCGAGGTGGCGGGCGCCTGTAGTCCCAGCTACTCGGGAGGCTGAGGCAGGAGAATGGCGTAAACCCGGGAGGCGGAGCTTGCAGTGAGCTGAGATCTGGCCACTGCACTCCAGTCCGGGCGACAGAGCGAGACTCCGCCTCAAAAAACAAACAAACAAACAAACAAACAAAAAAAACAAAAACAAGTAGACAAATGAGTAAATTACATAAGATTGTGAAGCCAGGTGCGGTGGCTCATGCCTGCAATCCCAGCACTTTGGGAGGCCAAGGCGGGCAGATCACCTGAGGTCAGGAGTATAAGACCAGCCTAGCCAACATGGTGAAACCCCATCTCTATTAAAACTACAAAAATTAGCTGGGTGTGGTGGTGGGCGCCTGTAATCCTGGCTGCTAGAGAGGCTGACACAGGAGAATCGCTTGAACCCGGGAGGTGGAGGTTGCAGTGAGCCAAGATCATGACAGTGCACTCTAGCCTGGGTGACAGAGTGAGACTTCATCTCAAAAATAAATACAAATAAAAAAACAAATAAAATAAAAATAAAAAAAGATTATGACAAGTACCATGAAGGAAACAAAAATGGGGCAGAAACAGAAAATTGGTGGTAGTGCAGGGGATCCTAACAGATGAGATGGGGTAGTCCTGGGAGGCACCTATGAAGAGGAGACATTCAAAGGCCTGAATGGAAAGGATGTCGCCATACAAACTGAAGCTGTATAAGCCAAGTGGAGGGAACAGCAAATGCAAAGGACCAGAGGTGGAAATGGGACTGGCTCATTAGACTAACAACATGGAAGCCAGTATGGCTGGAAAATTGAGTGAGGGCCAGAGGGTAAGTAATGAGGTCACAAAGATAAGCAAGCCGATCACCCAATGCCCTGTAAGCCATGGTAGTCTTAGGATTGTCTTCCAAGCAAAGGGAAACCATGGAGAGCAAGCTGAATCTAAGTCCAATCCTAGCTTAGCCACTTTGTAGCTATGTGACCTAAGCAAATTACTAGCTCCTCTTGGATGCTAAAATCCTAATTTACAAAAGGGTACTCAATAAATAATGGCCATTTACATTCATCAGTAATTATCAGTATTGTTAATGCTATGAAATATAAAGTTAATAAAAAATTTTATATTTAAATAGCCTATACTGCAAAATAATGACAGAAACATAGAATTATTGAGAAATAAGCAAATTATTTAAATCTTTTTTATTCAGTAAAGATCATTCACTTATTTAGTACAAATAGATATAAATTAGTACATTCAAGTTCATTAGGGTTTATTGTGGTCCTAATCAGAATAATTATTGATTTTGGCACATTTCTCTGTCCTTAATTAGTCCGTATTTTGCCTTTTCTCTTGCCTAGGCCTTGCCATTTTGTATCCAGATAGTCATGAAGGGAATTTCATAGTTATTTTCCAAGTCAGGACGAGTAGTAGACACACTGCCTGCCAATATCTACCACCCTACCCCATCCCCCACATACCTATACATACTTCTTTCTTGCTAACAGAATCCTAATTTTGTTCAAGTTCACCTCCTCCCTCCCTCAGGCAATGATGGTGGTCCTTTGCTAGTGACACTGACAGACGGACATGCAAAGCAGTTCTGATCAGTGAGCTGAGAAATCCTCTGGGATTCTTCTTAGCAATAATTTCATATGCTTCAAAAGGAGACCTTGGAACGGGGGCAGCAGACCCATTTTATGTGCTGTAGATATTGTCTTGTCTGCAAGTAACATCTAAACTGCTGAAGCGATCTTGCAAATAAGAAAAGAACCACTTGGCCGGGCGCGGTGGCTCAAGCCTGTAATCCCAGCACTTTGGGAGGCCGAGACGGGCGGATCACGAGGTCAGAAGATCGAGGCCATCCTGGCTAACACGGTGAAACCCCGTCTCTACTAAAAAATACAAAAAAACTAGCCGGGCGAGGTGGCGGGTGCCTGTAGTCCCAGCTACTTGGGAGGCTGAGGCAGGAGAATGGCGTGAACCCGGGAGGTTGCAGTGAGCCGAGATCCGGCCACTGCACTCCAGCCTGGGCGACAGCGCGAGACTCCGTCTCAAAAAAAAAAAAAAAAAAAAGAAAAGAACCACTTAGACTGGAATGGTCCCTGAGGACAACAGAGGCAGAGAGATGAAAGGACCCTGTTTCCTTGATGATGTCACTGTGCCACAGAATCAACCAATCCTGCCACCTGCCTTACTTCTCACATGAGCTAATACACTTCCTTACTGTTTATGTCAATTTGAGTTGGAGTCTTTTGTTTTGTATGCAGGAGATATACTATCAAGTGCACCATATTACTTCCATGTGGACATTTCCATTTGGAAACGTCACTAATTTCTTTGTTTCTTAGCAGGTCTAGGACAGGAACTAGGACTCTGATTCTAGCCCAGTGATCTCAAGAATCCTGGGATAGGAGATGAGACAGCTTTTTAATTTACAACACTGGCATAGTCACCCAGAAAAGCCCAAGGGGAAATGCCCTAGAAATCACAACACAAAGATGGTACTTTAGCATGAGCAGCCAGTACCAAATAATCTGTCGGTGGCTTTCCCTACCTGTTTAATAACTTTGACTTTTACCTCCCACCTGTCTGAGACATCTGTTCTTCTCCCATGACCTAAACAAAGCACACTTTTCATTGGTCTTCTGTTGCTATAAAGCAGCCAACCCAGCTCTTATCCAATTACAAGAGTCTCAACAGAGATCACATAGGGCTATCACAGATCCCAGGCACAGGCCAGATGTTAAGGAAGCAAAAGCAGCTTCACTCTGTATAGGGACAAGAGGATTAAAGTGGAGAGGCCCTCCAGAGAAGGGGTGCAATATTTTAAGGAGGTAGACTTACCTGAACAGAAAAGAGGAAAAAATCTTGACCATCTGTTATGGTCTAAATATTTATATCTCCCCAAAAAGACATTGAATCAGAATCCCCAGTGCGATAGTATTAGTAGGTGGGGCCTTTGAGAATTGATTATGAGCCCTCCTGAATGGGATTGGCACCCTTATAAAAAGAGACCCTAGGCTGGGTGTGGTGGCTCACGCCTGTAATCCCAGCACTTTGGGAGGCCAAGTTGGGCAGATCACTTGAGCTCAGGAGTTCATGATCAGACTGAGCAATATGGTGAAACCACGTCTCTATAAAAAATGCAGAAATTAGCTGGGCATGGTGACGCGCATCTGTGATTGCAGCTACTCGGGAAGCTGTGGCGGGAGAACTGCTTGAGCTCAGGAGGTTAAGGCTGCAGTGAGCCGAGACTGCCACTCCACTCCAGCCTGGGTAACACAGCGAGACCTTGTCTCAAACAAACAAACAAACAAACAAACAAAAAACCAAATAAATAAATAATAATAATAAAACAAAAATAAAAAGAGACCCTAGAGAGCTAGCTAGCCCTTTCCGCCATGTGAAGTTACAGTAAAAAGGCACCATCTATGGAGAAGGAGGCCCTTCCCAGACATCAAATCTGCTGGCACCTCGATCTTGAACTTCCCAGCATCCAAAACTGTAAGTAATAAATTTCTGTTGTTTATAAGTTACTCAGTCTATTTGTTACAGCAACCCAAACAGACTAAGATATCACCAAACGACACTGGCTATTTTTTTCAGCCATGTAGAGTTTTAAAAAGTGAAAATATTAGGGATCAGAAAAAATATCCATTTACTATCCCTCTGAGTCCCCCCTACCCCCTACACACACAAAGCATAGATGATAACTGACTATGGAGGGAAAGGATGGAGTAGCATTATTGCTTGGGGAACTGATGGTGGGGGTCAGAAATAAAAGATTACATAAATGTCTAGTGGTTCACAACAAGCAAAAAGCAGGATGGCATGAAACCAAATTAACCATTCCAGTCTAATAAGCAGTTTTCCTACAAGAAAATTATAGAATAGAGAGCAGAAAATATAATACACACAGACTTCATAATTTCATACAGTATTTGAGAAATATTACTTGGAAAATGGGGTGAACATTATAACTGGTGGAAATTTGCTAAGAGACCATAATTAAAACAGAATAGTAAATGGTGCCTTAGCTCTTGAAAGGGTCACTATCGGGATTCCATTTAATGTCTTCATTGCTAATTTGCAGTGAAAGTGGAAATTCATTCAATGTAAGGAGAGTATCTAACTATGAGATGTTGCCAGGGGCAGGAAAGTAGTAGAAAAATAAATGAAGAGGTTAGAAACAATACAACTTAATTAGGTAGATCAAACAATACAACTTAATTAGGTAGATCACCCAAAACACAAAAAATAGAGTAAAATAAATGAAGAAAACCCTGAAATTCACTGGCAATAATTCTGAAGGGAATGAAAAAAGTGACAACTGTTGACATTAGCTATAAAAGTAATAACTTAGCCTCAAAAGAGAAACAGACCACAGCTAGTGAAAACAACAAATTAAGAATCTATCACCAAAAGATACATCAGTCCACATGTCCTGCTTTTAAAGAAAGCAGGGTAGGCCTGTCCTTCTTCTCCATATTCTGTGTATACTTGTTTTGGTTTTATAGAAAACCTCATCTTCTTGATTGTAATGAATATGTGTGTTGCTATTTGAGTCATATGATCTTGTTTCTCAATGATAGATAAGTGAGTGGGAGGTGGTAAGAGTAATTAGACAAATAAGGGGGAGGTATCACTGGCAAGGATGGGTAAGGTTGGTGAGAACTAAGGTTTTGTGAGGCTAATCACTTTTTTGCTGTGTAGGCTGTCAGAGCATGTAATATCCCATTGGAAAATCACACTGGAATACTCTAAGCAAGTCCTTTGAGAACGGGCAAAAATGCATTACTCTCAAAGGGAAAAGATTAATGGTGACACTGATGGTAACAGAGCTTTTATAAAGTGGAGCTCTTACCTGAAAAGATGGGGAAAGAGAATATCAAATAAAGGAAAACATTACTGGAAGGTGGAGGCTGAACTAAGGAGTAAGTTGAAATTAGGGAAACAAAAGGTAAGAACTTTCTGACTGAGAACCTCAGTATGTGCAAAGTGTAAGAGGAATAAGATTTAATAGTTAGGATACTGAAAAGCAGATATGGGAAAACGTCAAAGCAAATTTCCACAGGGAGAACATCTACTAGTTGCTGCAAAGGGTCTGCACATAATTGGTTCTACAACCTCATCTGGAACATCCCTTGAGTCCTCCCAACCCCTGAATCCAAAGGCAAAAGCACAAGCCCTAGGATACGCAGAAACAGGTGCTCCTGATTTCCAAGACCCAAGAGAAACCAGCATTTGAGTTCATGACCTAATCTGGGATTGCTCATCTTCTCTGTGGCCTCAAACATATAAGTACCTTCTAGGCTTAACCATTCAATTCTCTATTTTCTTCTTGGCAGGCAGGTAGGATAAGAAAGCACCTACATTAAGCGACGATCAATCTCCCAGATGAGACAGAAAATAGGGGACCTTGATCTCTTGCAATCATTTAAAGCCCCATAAGATCCAATACAAAAAGGCTATCCTAATGTCCCCTTCAGGTAGTTGGCTTAATTCAGCTGATCCTTGGTCTGTACACATGGACACATGGTCCGTACACGACCTCAGCAACCCACTGCCCAGGACTAGTGTTTACCTAAGCCATCAGACCATGTGTTAAACATGACTATATAGAGGATGCTTTGTAAAGAAAAGGAGATTTATAAATGAAAACTACAGTCTTCCCTCAGTATACACAAGGGACTGGTTCCAGGACATCCACATATACTGAAATCCACCAATATAAGTCCCCCATTTGGTCCTGAGGAATCTATGTACATACAAAAACTCTGTCCTCCCTATATGTGGCTTTCAAATCCTGCCAATACTGTATTTTTGATCTGCTTATATAAGTGGACCTGCACAGTTCAAACCTGTGTTGTTCAAGGGTCAACTGTATTATAAAAGTTAGTTTATAAAATAAAAATTTGCTGGAATTGTCTTTTTTTAAAAAAGTCTCCCTCAGGCTGGGCATGGTGGCTCACACCTGTAAGCCCAGCACTTTGGTAGGCTGAGGTGGGCAGATCACTCGAGGTCAGGAGTTCAAGACTAGCCTGGCCAACATGGCGAAACCCCATTTCTACTAAAAAATACAAAAATTAGCCAGGTGTGGTGGTGCATGCCTGTAATCCCAGCTACTTGGAAGGCCAAGGCAGGAGAATCACTTGAACTAGGAGGTGGAGGTTGCAGTGAGCCGAGATTGTGCTATTGCACTCTAGCCTGGGCGACATAGTGAGAATCCATCTCAAAAATAAATAAATAAATAAAAATAAAAAATAAAAAAAGGTTACCTCAACAAATGTCAAACTTCCCCTTCGTGCTGAACTTCAGACATTAGCAACCTCCAGGCCAAGCACCATTTTGCTCTTCAAAGACCCCTAAACCTCCCACGGCCAAAGCTTAGTCACCTGCATTGGATGACAAAAGGAACCAAGTCATCTTCAGCTTCAAATGACATTAGACTGAAGCTGTCCCAAGTTTCAAAGTAGGACTCATGCGTCAGCTGCCTTTTCAAGATATGACAAGGGGTATGGGAACAAAAGAGAAATCAGGGGAGATGACCTAGCCTAGGGTGGAAGTTGGAGACATCCTTGAAGAAGACACACAGGAAGGTAGTGAGAGGAGGAGGCAAGGTAGAAATGAAATGGAGGGACTTTGGAGATGGATGGAGCAGGAATGGATGATATAATAGTTCTATAAAGTGCTGAGATGACTGCTAAAGTTGACAGTTGAACACTAGGATTCAGTTATTGCTACCATTCAAACTTTTGGTGAACTGTCTTTATGCATATCCTTTTAAGGCCTTGTAAATGTTCACTTGTAATTCGTTGTAGCCTCTAGTGCACCCAGCAATCGTTTCTTGAGTAACCTTGCTTGAGAAGCTACAAGATGAAAAGTGTGGTCCCTCCCCTCAAGGGTCTCCAAGAGGGAGAATACAGGAGATAAGGTTCTGCCTGAAGAAGACATCAGGTCAAAGAGGGACAGGGAAAAGCTTCCCAAAGGCATTAATATTTGAACTGAATCCTGAATTGGCTAAGTAGAGAAATACTACCCATGATAGGTACTCAGTTAGTATTTGTTAATTAATTTCAGCTCACTTTCATTTGTAATGATTACCTGCAATATCGTTTAAGGACTGGGAGCTAGTTCTTATCACCACTTTTTCATTATTGTCAATTAAAAAGATAAGTCTATTTATTTTAGTGTTCAAGGGTATAATCTGAAAAAGTATTATATCTTACCTTTGGCAGGGGTGGGGGAGTGTACTCATAATTTTCCCAATTATGAGGTCTCTTCTTGTTCTATTATTTCATAGCAAAAAGTTTCAAAAGCCTTCAAAAACAGCACATTTTGCTCACTTGAAAGATGTTTATATTTTAGCATAAAATACACTCAGCAGCTCCTAACATAATTGGATGGCTACACATTGCAAAAACTTGATTTCTTTTTAATCAAATTTTTAGAACCATACTGGGTTTCTTGCCAGTACTGCAATAGTGAGCAATAAATACATCATTAGATCAATGGTGGTCCAATGATGGATTACTCAAAAGATAGTTCTAGCCAAAAGGAATAAACCCAGAAGTAACACTGTGCAGAGATTAATAAAATATTGTTTAAAACACAGATACTAAGTTAATATAACAGGGAAGAAAACACTGCAAAATAGAACAGAACAGCCATAGGTTTATTATATAGTGATATTGATCACAGATTTTCCTAAGTACTCCAGAGCAGCCACACTATTATATATGCCTCTGATTAGACCCAGAGATGAGAAGGAAAAAGTTATCTCTCTCTCTCTCTCTCTCTCTCTCTCTCTCTCTATATATATATATATATATATAAAGAAACTAACCAGGGGAAGGCCTGCTGCTATAATAAATTATTTAAAGCAAGCAGGGTGAGCAGGTTGTGAAGACAATATAAAACAGAATCAATGCCTCCAAGAAACTCTAAACCGTCTGTACCTCTATAAATTTCTTACCACCCTGTCTGGCATTTTACTGGAGGTATTTCTTTTCCACCATGCTACCCATCCCACCCCTGACCCTTCACTTTTTGCCCAGTTCTTTTCTCAGAGCTTAACATTTGTTTTCCTTCTGTAACCCAGGATGCTGTCTTCAGTTATATTTTTCAGCTTGTATCAGGAGAATGTCTGTGAGGCCACAGATGAGTGCATCTGTCACTTCATTCATCTGGATCTTGAATTTCCCACTGACACTGTAAGCTGGGAATATCTAATATGATATACATATCAACATGACTTCAGTATTATTGTTCATCTTTTTCTTTTTCTTACTGCCGTTATCATTAAATCTACAAGCTTAAGCTGTTGTGAAACTTTTGTAGCTCAATGACTGTCCTATATTAGAGGATATTACTAGACCCAAAAAGTTAAAGTGAAGGTTGGGAACTTAAGGTGGCATTTCAGAGGACAAATGGTAAAATGGCTAAAATGGAAGAACTGGGAGATGTTAAGAGGGCAGATTGACTTAAAAAGTGAATTTTTTACAAGTAGATTTTGCTATGGGGATAAGGGTAAGAAAAGAAGCATAAAAACTTGAAAAGAATTTGTCAAAGGAAAGTTAGATGCCAGAAGAATGCCATAGCTAAAAAAAAAAAAAAATTATAATAGAATTGTTGCTTAGAAGCTTGCAATGACCTACGGCCCAGTTTCAAGAAAAGCAGCATTCTACTACAGTTTTTTTAACTGGGCAGAAATCAGTCCCATTGTATGAGCAGGAGCTGTGGATAGTATATTTTAGGCTTTTCCATTTTTCTAAGTCTGTCCAATCACACAGTAGCTAGGCAAATAAAACAAAAGCAACCCTATTTTGCCAGAGTAAAAACATTAGCAGCTTAACATGACAATAGACAAAACAGCACAGGACTAAAACACTGGTCTAAAGGATTCTACACGTAGGCTTTGCTGCTTTTGTAATCTGGGACTTTTAGCAAATTATTTTCCTCTCTGGGTCAAGCCTGCCTGGTTAAGGTCAGGGTCATTGAACTAATTATTACATACAGTAGTTAACTTTATAAAGAAAACTATTACAAGGTCACATTCAATATAAGAAACAATTTGAAGAAAAAGGTTAAAAAAATTGCAGATAATATCAATTACTAAGCATAATCCTATCATATCACCACAATGCTAAATCAAAAACAATTTAAGTTGCAAGGCCAGCTTCTCAGTTATTGGTGTCAACTTTGAATATGAAAGATAAGATCTAAATATTATCCTTTTGTAGCTGCTGTTTGCTCATCTGTAAGAAAGTGGGAAAAAAATCATTGTCCTCAAAGGATTATTAAGATAAGTGACCTATCAACATGCCTGCCAAGTGCTTCTTTAAACAGAAATTACTCTGTAAAAGTTCCAGTGACGATCCAGTGGTCTGGAACAATCCAAGTTCAATACTCTGGCCTATCCACATCCTTTTGTTATGAGGCTACTTCTCACCTCTGAAAGAAGTCATTTGTTTTTTTAGCTACTTGGATGGTAGAAAGAGGGAAGGGTAACTTCTGATAGATCCTTTCTCTTTCAAACCTTATTTAGTAGTCTTAAATGGAGAATTATGCCAGTCTGAAATGGGAGAACAGAATCCAAATGTCAGTATCAAATGATAAATAAAAAACTAATTGACAATAATTAATAAAAATTCACAGTGTTCTCAGTGAAAGGAGAGGTAGCAAACAATTCTTAGCCCACATCTCTGTGATGAGAAAATCTATTTACTCAATTAATTGGGCAGCTCAAAATACTCCTAAGGTGACTTTCAGAAAGTAAGAATCTCTGGGCCTCTGGGTGGGTGGCCTGGGATACTCTTCCTGGCCACAAGCAAAATAGCCACAGCTTTCCAAGGAGATTATTGACCTCATATAGTCTGTAGTAGCCCAGCTGAGGTGCTGGACTTTGTTCTAGAACAGCTTTCAAAGAGAAAAAGGGTGCCTCATGAAGATAAGGATTCTACTTTGCAGGAGGAAATGCTCAACCATGTGAATTAGGACTGGCAAAGTCACCCCAGAGCATCCCAGGACGCCACCAAACTCAGAGTTGGGGGTGAAGGAACTAAGACTGGGGTTTGGGGTTGGGTCTTAAATTCATCAGGTCTTGTTTAATCAGGCAGACTTCCTTAGAATCAGGGCCAACCTGGAATAGGGATCGTTGAGGATTCCAAAACACTTTCAGACATAAGACAAAAGGGGTCCATTGTTGAAGACAGAGAGTTAATGCATTACCTATAAATTTCACATGGCCCCTAGATGCCACCTGGACATTTCTGAACAACTATTTGTTAAATCAACTCACAGACTATAATTGTTCTTTTATGTCATTAACACCATTCCAGTGTTTCTCAAAGTACAGTGAAGGGATCCCCGGCATTAACATCACTTGGCAGTGCCTGCGAAAATGCATATTCCTAAGTTCCACCCCAGACTCCTAAATTGAAACCCAGGGACTGAGGTCCAGTCCAAGAACTGAATTTCTAAGAAACAGCCTAGTTAATTTCGATGATTCATGTCAAGGTGGGAAAATTATTATGTCTATATAGTCCATTAGAAATTTAAAGACACTCACAGATTAGTGTTTTGTATGTTTTCCCCAAAATGCTTATATACCATAAAATTGAAAACAATACTTCTTGTGATGAGTTCTTAAAAACCATTCCAGCTTATTCTGCCCATATATAATGAACACCATTATTAAAATGTAATTTTGAGCATAAAATTATCGGGAAAAATATGAACTATGCTTCTCAAGAATACTGCCTTTATTTTGCCACCAAAGTAATTATGCTATTAAAGGAATTTATTGTTTTTTAAAGTATCAGTCACTTGGCTGCAAGAACTTATTAAGCTATTACACTCCTCCCATACCCTTTTAGTCATCAGAAGTTTTGTGATAAAGCCTTTTTATTATTTTAAAACTATAAATTGTGAACCATTGCAACTAGTGATTAGACTGACTGTGAATATATGTCCAGGTTATAAATTCCTAAAAGCATGTTTCATTAGAATTACCAAGGCAGTCTTAACTATAGCTTCTGCAATAAAGCTCTGTTTACTTCTATTAAGGTGGGTTTTTTTGTTTTTTGTGTTTTTTTTGGTGCAAAATGATTCAGTTTTAATGCATTCTTTTAACAAGCAAAAGCAAACGGTTTCTGATACACATGCCATACTGCGAGGCTGTAAACCAGTGTTGCATGGTGATGTGACAAGCACCACATTTCTAGAGGGATTTTTTTTTCTCCAAGCTCCCCCTCCCCAAGCCATGGCTATAATTATTTCACAAAATGCAGTTTGCCATTTCTAGAGACAAACATTTCCTTCTCCCTCACCTAACTGCAAGTTCAGGCCAAATATTGAATGAAAATGAACTTGAGAGGCAGCCTTTGTTTGTAGCATGTTGTTTCTGCTAAGAGTTGCCCCCTACCCCGGCTCCACCCCAGTGTCAGACTGAAGTGTACATGTTATGTTTTAACAGATGGGCCGGCTGGCGGCTGCTCGGCTGTAAAACAGGAACGCGTAATCTGCACCGAGTGGTATTGAACTGAATGCTCGTAAAGTTCATGGACATACTCTGACCCAGACAGACCAGGCAGATGCAGACATGCTTACGCATACACACTTACTAACACCCCACAGCTCAGAGGATCCATCTCTGTGACCTAAGGGAAGTTCAAGGCTGAATTTCCTCTTCATATATTTACCTCATTCACCTTTTAATTTTATATATATACACACACTCACACATGTACACGTATATACGTGTGTATATGCGCATCTACATCTACATATACACATACAGAACTCTATATATCAACATTTTCGTGTATTTTCAAAGGTCTAAACATCCCCAAATTCTGGACGTGTTTCTGTCTAGTATTTTCAAAAGCTCTCATTCATGTCAAATATGAATTATAAGAAAACATCGTAGTGAATTCTATTTAGTCCACACATAATATAAAGTACATGCATGTAGTTGGCCTCAGAAAAACGAGCTGCTTTTACCCCCTTACCATTAAGGCGGAAAAAACAATCTAACCCAGACCGAGTCACAAACGGAGTGTCAGGTTTAACCTTGAGTTCTCTGCTGTCAATTCCTGACTCAACTTCATTACTTAAACACGCAGGTGCTCAAACACCAACCGACCAGGCTGGCGATCCCTTTCGCAGCCTCTAGGATTCTCCAGGGCTCTGGGCACCAGAACCGACAGCAGCTCCCGCCTGGTCCTAACGAAGTCCTTCGGACACCCCTTGCGGGTGGATGTGGAGGTCCGAGCACCTCAGGAGGGGCATGGATTCAAGTGCTAATAGAAAGCAATTACTTTAGAAAGTTCAAAGCCCAGCAGTACTCTCAATTCCTCTCAGTAGCAGCAGAGCACTGAAGCCCCCGCTACAGAACCCGGCTGGTACTCCCGTTCTCTGGCGCTGAGACCCACCTTGAGCCCGATGAGCGCTCGCTCAGCCTGGGGATTCAGACGCGGACGCTGGGTCTTACCGTGCGGCACAGCGCGGGTAATTTCTCAGGAACCGCGGTCCGCACGCCGCGGGCGCGGAGGCCGCCCCAGCGCTCCGTGTAGTCGCCGCAGAGGTGCAGGGGACACGTCCCGGCCCCACCTACCCATGTCACTTATGCCAAGTTGGTGCGGACGGGGGCCGCGTCTCGGGCGGAGTTGGGATGCTTTTGACAACAAGAAGTTCGGGAGTGGGGATATTGGCACGGAGTAAATCCCGCCCAGCCCTGACCTCCCCACAGCGGTCACGCTCGGACGAACGGACCGCCGAACGCCAGGACGCGTCCTGTCCCCTCTCGCCGGCGCCGAACCGTGCCGAGAGGAGCCGCTAGCCCGGCGCGGCCACTCACCCTCCTCGCCTAGTCCCGATCGCAAACCGACGTCCCTCCTGCGGGTTCTAAGTGCCAAGTTGCCCCCACTCGGTGGCTGCTCACGGCCCAGTGGACCAGGGCACATTGGTTCCGGCGGCCACCTCAGCAGGAGTACCGCAAGCCTGGCGGCTGCCGCGGCTACACAGTCGCCCGGAGCGCGCTGACAATTCACGGACCTGCTCAACGAATGAGGCGGAACGCCGGGCTGAGCGGACCAGACTCTGGAGGGGAGGCGGGGCCGCGCGGCGGGAGGGGCGGAGCCAGCCCCAGGGCGTCATCAGCCCATGACTGGCGGAGCCGGCAGCCAATCGTGGTGGCGTTGGGGCCGCCCCGTAGCTGCCGTCCAGTCGCCAGCGGCCGAGGGCAGGCTAGGGAGACGCGCAGGTGGCTGGGAAGTTGGTTATTGCGAAGGGCCGTGGCTGCCGGCGGGCGCTGCGGGGCTCTCTGCATTGGGACCCGAACAGCTCTGGAGGGAGGCGGCGGCCCCAGAAGGCAGTTGGCTGAGAGAGACCAGGAGACTTCGGAGCCGCCGCGGGCATAGCGCTGTGGAGCAAGAAGCCAACCTCAGCGCGGGTCGACACGCCAGTACCTGGCGCCCGCAGCAGGCGCGGAACTTAGCTGTCCCATAGGAGCCCCGCCCGGAGGAAGCTGAGGGCCCAGAGAGGATGAGTTCCGGACCGGGTCACCCAGCCACAGGTGGAAACCTGGGCTTTCTGGAAAAGGTTCTGATCTCGATCTGGCTATCTCTGAAACAAAACTCCAGCCCCGCAAACCCCCTAAAGTTCAGTACACGTCCCCGTCCTCACCCCTGCCCTCCGGGCCACTGGCAGCAGGGGACTTGCCGGCGCCTCGGGTCTCCTCCTCCCGACCCAGGGCGTCGCGGGCACAGCTGGCGGCCAGCAGAAGGCTTGGGCGCTCGACGGTGCCGGAAGCTGTGAGACCCTCCCTCTGGACGGACTGCCCTGCGGGGTGGCATCCTCTGCGGTGACTTCTGCTGCTGTTTTTGGGGTCCGCCAGGATTCCAAAATCCCGGGCGGGTGGCTGGAATTATCCAACTTCGTAGACAGGAAGCCCCAGAACGAACCACATCTGTCCCACTCTGCTTCCGCCCTCCTTCCCCTTCGCAAGCTCCTGGCTGGGATGGAGACATCGGGCGAGCTCGGAGATCCCGACCTCTCAGGGGTCACTGGCGCCCGAACAGCCTGGAATATGGCCTTGTGGGCCCTTCCCGCCCAATCCCCAGGACCTCGCTGCTCATCTTGTCAACCAGTTTCTGAGCCCCTACCCTGGCTGCAGCACGCGCTTGCACAGGCGCGCTGAGCTACTAACATAGAATCAAAAGCAGGGGGTTGGGTGTTCTTGCTTTCCCGCTGAAGCCTAGAATGTAAGCAAGCCCTAGACCATCAGCTCTGGGTGGGTAGGGGCCTCTCCCTGCCTAGAACTGCACTTGCCATGGGTAGGCACCTAGCCCTTATTAGTAAAGGGTCAAACAACCTGCTGCCCGGATACTGACCTTCACCACTTACCTCTTGCTCCCAGCCCAAGCGCACTTCAGAGCATTGCCTCATTCAGGTCCCAGGAGTCCTAAGGGTTTTAGTCTCTCAGTATGGGCAACTATTCACATGTAAGGGAGCTGCAGGTGCTGTTTCAATGCCATCTGGCCTCTATAAGGTCTTGCATCATAGCTGACCTCTCATGAGAAGGTTCTGATGAGGTCACCAGGGAGAAGGAATGTAAAGGGCTGGTAGCTGAAAAGGAGTGAAATGGGCCCTCTTAGGTGAGCTCTGGCTTGGTTTGAGTTTCAACTCTGTCTCCTCAGCTCCATTTCTCAATGGGAAAATGTTCATAGGAAGGTTGTCCGAAAGGCAAGAGACTAGGCCATGGATGGCCCTTTGCAGACCCTGAAAAATTGCTCAGTAATGCAAAAATTGTCCATATTTAAGTTATTTCTTTTCTATCTCGTGAACCAAAGGACTGCTACAGGCAAGGAAGACCATCTGACTCAGTTCCAGGGGTTTCTTAGCATGCTGCTGATTGGCCTAGGAGAATGGCCTTTGCCCATAAAGTATTAGATGTCGTCCACATGAATGGAATATTCACCAGGTTTCTGCCCAGGTCTGGATTGGGTAGAGACATGGCTGGAGGTGCCACACAGGAGAGCTAAAGAGAGAGAAGACTTGACTCCCAACCTGATTGTAGCAGCATTCCACTTTGATGTGTTTTTAAAATTGTGCTCTTCTGTTTGCTTTCATGGAGGCTGCCATGAAACATCATCTTTGACTAGAATTACCAGGAAATGCTCATGGAAGAAATATACGTCCTTGGATTTTTTTTCCTACCACACTTCAGGATATAACTAGAGAAAACGTTTGCCAACAGTGCTTATCATATTAGTACCCTGTGAAGCTTTTCATAGATGCTGATTATTATTTTTAAAATCATTTTGGGAATAGGAGCCAAACACTAGGTCGTGACTGTAAATTACTTTAGTATTTACATTACCTGATGAAAAATGGAAATAAAGGAAATTTCCTGTCATGAAACAAGTTAGAATTAAGCAGGTGACTTTCATGTCCCAATTTCCAAAGTTTTCTGTTTGTTTCAGACAGATAAGATCATCCATGGGTTCTTGGACAAGTAACAGGTCTCATTTTCCCTTGTAGAACAGAAGACATGGAAAAGACAGCATATTCAGACTATATTCGTATTTCCATACCATCTTTTGTTGTAATTGATTTTCAACAAGAGTCCCTAACAATCTCTTGAGTTTGGGCCATCCCCATATTCTACAAGGGAAAATAAGATCTGTTACTACTCCAGTAACCCATGCTCACACTATCTGTATGGAACAGAGAACCATGAAAATCTGGATGCAAAGTCACTTGTTTAGTTCCAACCTATTTTGCGAAAGGAAATTTCTTTTACTCAAAGAGATGAAGAAATTTATGGAATGGCTTTGGAATGAGAAGATTCAGGTGGGACATTGGAAGCAAGGCTTGTTCTTTAGTGAATGGTAAGATTGTCTTCAGGCACTGTCACTCCTTTCTGACACTAAGACAATATTTTAGAATCTCCTAAATTTCAATAGGATGTGATTGGTAGGAGCCATGGGTTCTAATCTTAACAGCTGCTGTAGTGGGTGCTCCTTGCAGTCACTCATCCTTGCTTCTTTGGCCATAAAACAGTAGTGGCAGAATTGGCCCACTATGTGTAGCTGCGTAAAGGGGACATCATGACAGTGGTTATGAAGCACTGCAAATGCATTGCATTTATAGTAGTACTGACTGCTAAAAAGGAGATGAAAATGATGTTGAGATGGGAAAATAGTGTGGTATGAACAATTACTATTTACATGTGCAATTTACATTTTTCTATTTACATGTGCAATTTCCTCCTTCCTTCCCTTCCCTTTCCTCCCTTCCTCTCTTTCTCTTTCTCTCTCTCCCGCTCTCACTCTCTTTCTCTCTTTCCCTCTCTTTCTCAGACTCACACTCTGTCACCCAGGCTGGAGTGCAGTGGTGTAATCTTGGCTCACTTGCAACCTCCACCTCCCTAGTTCAAGTGATTCTCTTGCCTCAGCCATCCGAGTACCTGGGATAACAGGTGTGGGCCACCACGCCTGACTCATTTTTGTATTTATAGTAGAGACGGGGTTTTGCTATGTTGGTCAAGCTGGTTTCCAACTCCTGGCCTCAAGTGATCTGTCCACTGCAACCTCCCAAAGTGCTGGAATTATAGGCGTGAGCCATCACGCGCAGCCCATTTATTTTAATCTCATTAGATATTGTCCTTTCAGTATGTAAGTGGAAATGAGAGGAAACCATCTTTATTCTTTAAGGAGGAATACAGCTTCTAAAAGTTTTGGTTACCTAAAGTTTTTGAAGGTGTAATAGGAATGAGTTACCAAAACAGGAAGAGTTGTAGAAGCAGACCTAGAGTTGAGGAAAATTTTACTTACATGGATAGTATTTTTTTCCTCTCCCTGGCTCCTGCCACCTCTCTCAACACATATTTACTGAGAAAGTTGTTCACAATTTAAAGAGGTTGAGCCAAAGATCTTAGCAAAGAAATGCAGTCAGAAGCTGCAGATTTATTTATTTATTTATTTATTTATTTATTTATTTATTTTGAGACAGAGTCTCGCTCCATCACTCAGGCTGGAGTGCAGTGGTGCGATCTCAGCTCACTGCAACCTCTGCCACCCGAGTTCAAGCGATTCTCCTGTCTCAGCCTCCTGAGTAGCTGGGACTATAGGCATGTGCTGCCACACCCAGCTAATTTTTGTATTTTCAGTAGGGACAGGGTTTCGCTGTGTTGGCCAGGCTGGTCTTGAGCTCCTGACCTCAAGTGATCCACCTGCCTTGGCCTCCCAAAATGCTGGGATTACAGGTATGAGCCACTGTGCCTGGCCCAGAAGCTGCAGATTCTAATATTACCTTTGCAATGTATTTATTCTGAGACCTTGGGCATGTCATCAACCTTCCATATCTTAGTTTCCTATCTGGAAAACTGCAGTGGTACTTATGACCAGTTTGCAGAGATGACAGCAATAACTAATGATAGGCACTTAGATTTTAGACTTAATGGGAGTTAGCTCCCTTGACACAGCAGTATGGGAACAATAACTGGCCAGCCAATGAGTGAAAAAGCTGGATTATCCCTTAGAAATGAATTGTATCATTACTGATTATGAATACCCCAAATTATGACAGATTCACATGTAAGGATGCCAGGGAAAAGTAGCCGTGAGCTATATTATACAAAATTGTTTATTACCCAAGAGAATCTAGGTGCTAATATGGATGGTACTACATCTGTGAAATTCTGAAACCCATGAAGGATTTGAAGATATAAAGCCAAATAAAACATAATACAGAGGGAAATGATTTTGATTATGTAACATTTATATATAGCATTTCATTTTACATTTTCAAATTGCTTTTCAGTCATTGGCTTATTCTTCACAGCACACCTGGGGAGTAAATCTGTGCATTTATCCT
Organism: Trachypithecus francoisi; assembly: GCF_009764315.1. Taxonomy (NCBI): domain Eukaryota; kingdom Metazoa; phylum Chordata; class Mammalia; order Primates; family Cercopithecidae; genus Trachypithecus; species Trachypithecus francoisi. The sequence goes on along the minus strand of NW_022681465.1, from coordinate 165,288,226 downwards.
CTGTTCACAGCTGAGGCAACGGAGACTGAAACAGGCAAAGTGGTTTATCCAAGAGCAAAGCCAGGGGCAGAGTGAGAAACTGTTCATTCATTCAATCATGCATCTATTCTTGGCAAGGCACCAAAGTCTGTATGGTGGTGGTGCATGGAGACAGACAGTGTCTATGTGGCCTCTACCTTGCAAGAGCCTGTAGTCTGCTGAGACAATAAGTGGTTCATAATTATGCCTCCCAGAGTGCTCAGACAGCAAGGACCAGGGTTCAGAGGAGAAGAGGGTGAGAGTTCACTAGGATTCCTGGAGAGAGTTGGATTCAGGGACCATGAGGGATGGGCAGAATTTTGGAAAATGGAAGTGTGGCTAGTGGGAATGACAGACATGAAGGTGGGCAAATTTAAGATGTTTTGGAGAGTATCTGACTATAGGAGGGCCATTGTGGGGAAAGGGCAGGAGAGTGGAAAGGAGCGGGTTTCCCAAGATCCTGAATGCCCAGTCCAAATACATGGATGAATCCATGAATACATGGATTTCAGCCTAATGGGCAATGGGGGTTGGACTTATCTCTGACTTCTCGTATTCACTCATTATTATAACATGTGCTGTACTTAGTGCTAATACATGCTTAGTCTACAGGTATTTTTCCACACATCAGCTTTTCTAACCTTCGCGTCACTCTGAGATACATATTATTCCTCCTTTAATGGATTAAAAAATTGATGCACTTAGAGGTTGAGACTTCCCTACGATCATGTAGCTAATAACTGACATGTGAGATTTGAAAGTAGGATCCCTGACTTCTACATGGAGACAAATGGAAAGAATGGATGTAGATTCTGGAGAGTGTACTCAGGATGCCCATCTAACAACATGCCCCTCACCTTAGTTCAGTGTTGTTCCAGAAAAAATAAGTACATAGGAGTGAAATATATTTTTTCTCTTGAGACGGGCTCACCCTGTTGCCCAGGTTGGAGTGCAGTGGCATGATCTTGGCTCACTGGTTCAAGATTCTTCTGCCTCAGCCGCCCAAGCAGCTGGGATGACAGGCACATGCCACCACACCTAACTTTTGTATTTTTATTTATTTATTTAGTTAGTTTTTTGAAATGGAGTTTTGTTCTTGTTGCCCAGGCTGGAGTACAGTGGTGCAATCTCGGCTCACTGCAACCTCCGCCTCCCTGGTTCAAGAGATTCTCCTGCCTCAGCCTCCCAAGTAGTTGGGATTACAGGCGCCCGCCACCATACATGGCTAATTTTTTGTATTTTTAGGAGAGACAGGGTTCACCATGTTGGCCAGGCTGGTCTTGAACTCCTGAACTCAGGTGATCCGCCTGCCTTGGCCTTCCAAAGTGTTGGGATTATACGCGTGAACCATGGTGCCTGGCCTAATTTTTGTATTTTTAGTAGAGATAGGGTTTCACCATGTTGGCCAGGCTGGTCTCAAACTCCTGACCTCAAGTGATCCACCTGCCTCAGCCTCCCAAAGTGCTGGGATTATAGGCGTGAGTCACTGTACCTGGCCAAAATGGAACATTTTAAAATCCCAAATCTACTACACAACAGACTGTCCTTTACTACTGAAGTCATGGAGATTTGTGAATAAAAGGTAGAATGTTTCTCCATGTTTGTTTATTTGCTCATTTTTTTTTTCTTTTGTTTTTTAGGAAGTTTGAAAGAAAGAAAAATATGCCAAGATGATTAAGTTTCACCTAAGATTTTAAAGCTCCCATCTAAAAGATGTGGAAAACAAGCACTATACCAGAATATTGTACCTGATTTCTGCCCTGTCTTAAAAACACCATGACATTTTCCTTGATTTCAAGAATACAGAAAATGAACATGGTCCTTTAAATTATGTGACTCTTTCAAAGCAAAATGGAAACAAGGAAAAACCACATTTGTTTTCTGCCTCCCTTTTCCAAAAAGCTGAAAATACAGTGCAAATGAACTCTCAGTCATGGGTCAACATCTTTATAAGACCTGCCCCTCGTTCTCAGGTTAGAGATTTCTCCTCTGCCTCCCCATTCTCACCCACACCCAACTTGAAATAGGTCTCCAGGTCCCATTTTGACCACATGTTCTTTCAGTCACATGTGGGAGATGAGAAGGGGTTAAATGTAGCTATGCAAGACTAGTAAAACTCATCAGTAAACTGGAAAACAACTTCAGGCTTACTATCAACAGTGGGTAGTTAGCATCAGTTTAAAGACTGTGAATGTGCACAGTTTTCCTAAGAATATTTTTCAGAAGAGTGTAATTATAGGTATAATCTCTAATTGCATTATAAATGATAAATAAGAGAAGGTTAGCAAACTATATTTCAGGGCTGCTTGCTGTACTTCTCTGCTGCCATCATTGGCCCTGCCTTCCTTTGTGACTGCAGACTGTGTTTATTAGTCTTGGTGGTAAGAGGGAATTGCTGTATGGTAGTTTTGTGTTAGGAAAGGATCTTACAGATGATGATGAAGTTGCAGGAAGGACAGTTGAAGTGTTTTATTTTGGTATTTGTTTCATTTTTAAAGGCTGTGACTAGGACTTCATACCTGTCTAATAAGCATGCATGTAACATTTTTATATTTGTTGAGTGCTTTATAGTCCTCCATTAGTCCCCACAATACCCCTTGAGGGTAGGTCAGTATTACCACCTACAGTTTACATATGAGGAAATTTAAGATACAAAGGGATTATGTGATTTGTACAAGGTCACCCAGCATGCAAGCCTAGCTAATAAAAGGCGACAGCAAAGCTCTTTCCAAATAAAAAGTACCTTATAAATGTTAGGTAGTATTAATGGGTATGATCCCAGAATGAGTAAAATACTCTTCAGGAGTAAAGTGCTCATACATGATATATAAGATTAATTCTCTCTCTCTCTCTCTCTGTTTTTTTTAACCTCTGGGTGACTTTTGAAATAGTCTTGAACCTGGCTATGCATCAAAAATGTCTCTAGAGTTTTTAGAATATGTGAGCACATAGGCTCCTACTCAGCCGACAGAATCAGAATCTGGGCAGTGGGATTTAGATAATTATGCCTTGAAAAATCTCCACGGGGGATTTGGATGCTCAGTCAGAGATGAGAACCACTACTCTAGACTAGAAGAGTAACACTGGTCAGGCCAAGAGCAACAACGAAACACTGTGGAGTTAATTCAGAAGAGAAAGTCTGGTGTCTTCCAGGCCTCTGTCCAGCCAGTTCACAACTATTATTAGCAGAGGAACTGCCTCCCTGAAATAATCAACTGTAATAACTATGTGTGAAAGTCCAGGAAATAGTGCAGAGATTAAAGTTTATTTAAGAACAACCAGTTTTTGAAAGTTATAATTTACTGGGTAAATTTACTGGTGCACCTTGGGTTATTACTGCGTTTAATGCTTTTATTCTGAATACTTTGTACTTCTTCATAATCAACATGGTAAGAACTTATAATATCTGCCCATTCATCCATCTGCCAAACACTTTTTGAATACTTGCTGTATGGAGATTTCAGAGTGAAAATAATGATCTTTTTCCAGAAGTTTATAATCAAGTGATAAAAACAGACACAGGCAAAACCAACCAACCAAAAACCTGAAGCCACACATATGATAATAAAAAGTATAATCAAAGCGTTAGATGAGGCATTATTCATAATTGCTAAAAAGGGGACTGATAATGCTACAACATGGATGGATCTTAAAAACACTATGCTAAGTGAGAGAAGCCAGTCACAAACGTGGTATTTCCATACAATGAACTATTATTATTATTATTAAACAATGAAGTGGAATATAGTACTGATACATGCTACAACATGGATGGATCTTAAAAACGCTATGTTAAGTGAGAGACACCAGTCATAAAGGACCACATATTGTACGATTCCATTTATATGAAATGTCTTGAATAGGCAAATCTGTAGAAACAGAAAACAGATGGTTGTCTAGGGCTGGGGGTGGGGAAGGATGGAGGAAATGGGGGACTGCTAGTGGGTACAGGGTTTCTTTTTGGAGTGACAAAATGTCCTAAAATTGATTGTGGTGACAGTTGCACAACTTTGTTGACTGTACTAAAAACCATTCAATTGTATGCTTTAAATGGGTGAATTGTATGATATGAAAATTTTATCTCTTAATAAAGACAATAGATGATAGATAGATAGAGCTGTATGAACTTGGAGGAAAGAGTGATTAATTAATTTGGATTGGAAGAAAGTGGTGGGACATTTGAGCTGACTCAAAAAGGATGATTTTTGTAAGATGCTGTGGATGAAAGGAGGGAAGGTATGCTCAAAGAGACACTCAAAGTGGGGGTGCTTTCATGCAAGGGCAAGTTATCTAGAATAGACAAGAGTTTAAGATGCATGAAGATACAGTAGACAGAGGCTAGATGCAGGGCTTTTACTGTCATGCTAAGTTCTGTGGTTTGTTTTTCATTTTTGTAGGCAATGGAAAGCCACGATAGGTCTGTGAGTGGATGATCAGAACTGTGATTTGGAAGGATAATTAGAAGTGATGAGGTAGATGGAAGATGGCATGGGAAGGCAGTGAGTAAGGGAGGCCATTTAGGAGGCAAAGGCATTGCAGTGTGTAGGTGAGAGATGAAGAAGCCTTCAACTACTGCAACAGCAGTGAGGACTGAAACAAGGAGACAGTTTTTTTTTTTAAATAGAGTCAGGGCGCTATGTTGCCCAGGGTGGTCTTGAACTCCTGGGCTCAGGCAATCCTCCTGCCTCAGCCTCCCAAAGTGTTAGGACTACAGGTGTGAGTCCTCCTTGGTCCCACTGCACCCCGACCAAGGAGACAGATTTAAGAGATGGTTAAGAAGTAGAATCGTTAAACTCACCTACTCCCTGATGGCCCTGGGGGAGTAGGTGGAAAAGCATAGAAATTGGACAGCACATTATCTGAAACCACATAAGGACATGGGTCCTTTTATGACAAATTATTTTGAATGTAAAAACTTTTGTTGAAATAATGTCCAGCAAGCAAATTGTAGCTCTTTACATCTGTTAACAAGGGTTTGATTACAGACACTTTTAAATTTCTTAACAAAGGAATGTGTATTGTGAATCAAAGGTGGATTGAAGACAGCAATGCAATCCAACATTCTATGAGCACTTTCCAATCAGACCTCCCCTTGTTGAAGATAAAGCAGTCGTCATTTATGGACTATTCTGAATGACTAAGTATTTACCTCTTGCTCAGATAGCTTCCCTAGAAACACTTCCTTTGGTGTGAGCAACTTGGATTTACTGCCAGGGCAACACCTCCCATCCAACGCCCACACTGTCTCTTGGCTTGGTCCTCACCAGCAGGTGTTCATAAGCAGTATTTTTGTTTAGCTTCTAATAAGAGTGTAGGCTTTGAAAAGCATAGGCTGAATGTATCACCCATTATACTTTCACTTACAAGTGTTCTTACGGGGAGATTTGAAACCTTGGAGTCTCAAGGATCAGGAAGACAAAGACTGCCTTTTCTCATGCAAGGCCACACCTATGTTTTCCATTAGAAGGAGGGGCAAGCAAATCCTGGGCAAGGTCAAAATAGACACAGTCTCTCCCAGTACATGGCGGTGCACTCCCTGGGGATCTGTTAAAGCCTCTTTTGAGTGTTTTGGAAGGTGTTAGTTACACTGCCTGCTGCTAGCTGAGTTTGAGAACAGTGACCCTGATAAGTTCCTTACAGGAGTTTATCAAGTGGAGAACACCATTTAGAACACCACTCACCGAGATGCAGCTCTTATCTGTGCCTGTCAGTGAACAATGACTATGACAAGCCATGTTCAATCACAGATCACGGTTGTTAGCAGAGCTAAGTACAGCAGTCTCGCAGTCTCAGGTGAGAAGAATCCCAGCGGCTGCCTCTAAGGGACTTCCATCACAGGGGCTTCGCAGGTAAGCAATGAAAATAGCCCCTTGGGGATCTTTAAACAACAGTTCTCTGCAACTCTGAACATGGACTCATCCACAGTTGGTGAGAGATCATGTTCAAAGGAGAACCACCAAAGGGAGAAGGAGGAAGGGGATGCTTAAAGCCAGGAAGGGAAATGTTCTGGATTAAATAAGAGCAGAACTGGGTATTTATTATTCCTTGGGCTGTCTGACTCATTGCATAACCTTATAAACTCATTTCCACTTTCTGGGCCTCACTGTTCTCATCTCAAACATAAGGATAGTAATACCTGCCCTATTTATATCATGGGATTGCTGAAAGAATAAAATATATATATATAAAATAAAAGCTGGGGAAAACTAGAAAATACAACTTTAGGTAGTGTAACTGATTCCCTTTGTCTTATTTCACATTTTACTTATAAATGGTGGAAGGGAACAACAACAAATATTGGTGCTATTACAGAATCCCAGATTTCATTTTCTCATGCCTCCAGTTTTTTGTGGTTTCCACATCTTCAGATTTGCCTGTCCCTCCCCAGTTTGTTCTCAGCATCAGTTCTGGGGTAAACTCATCTCCAGTTTGAGGAGCAGAGGAAGATCCCAAGAATCTGAAGAGACCAAGCCCCTGTATTTATTTAGTCTCTTGTCTTTGTGTCTCCTGCTGCAGCCCAGGTCTTGAAGCCTCCTCCCAAGTCCTGAAGGTGTATCCCGCCTGTGGGACACCTGGTTTGCGGGGACGTTGGCCCTGAATGAGAATTTCTAACGTCAAATTGGGACTTAAGAAGACACCTCTAGAAAAGAACCCAAAAGAATCTGTAACGACGTGCCCTAAACATGTCTTAGGCTGGGTCTGTAACTACATTCTTGTTCCTGCTGAAAATCGCAGCATCCTTCTAACCAAGCAAGGCATGTCCACTTATCTGATGGTGCTGTCAGTGATAGAAAGGGATCATATTATGGATTTGGCAGGGAGGAAAAAGATTTATTTCCAAGTTTTGAAGATTTATCTTTTCCAGATATGCAAAACCAGTCAGAATATTTAAAACAGAATCAATGAAAAGTGATCATGTTTTGTGAGCAGAAGGAACCGTTCTCGACTTCAAAATAATGAAGACTTATAAGGATCCCAAATCCATGATAAAACAAATGATTTGACAATAGCAAGTGAGCAGGACTACCAAACCCTTAACTGCCCCCTTATGGAAAACTTTCTGAATGACTAATGGGGGCGATGTCTCCATTTAATGAATGTGTTCCGTTCAATTGTTTAAGTTTCCCCCTTTTTCTTTTCTCCTCTCTGCTGTTTAGTTTTTTTTTTCAATGTTCAGCATAACTAAAAAGTCTTAAGTAGGGAATTGCACATAATTATAGGCTCCACACCAACGACAACGTGATGCCTCTTCTTAAGTATTCATAATCATTTTTGTACTCTTCTTTCCTCCTTTGGACAATTTAGTTAGAATGACAGCAGTGTCCTTTATTTCTCTTGAAGGCATCTGCTTGTCTCACTTTGTGTACAGGTCATAAAACATCAAGAAACACAGTAATGTATTTTTCAGGTAGTCACATATACGTAAATTTAAAAAAAATGCTTTAAATTAATAGAACAAAAGTGGGAGGGAGTAACTAAATTTTATCCTTTAAAGTTATTTGGTGAGGTAAGGAGGTTTAAAAGACTATCTTTCCAACTCAAAGGCTGTGACCACCCTGAACATGGTGGCTTGTGCCTGCCAGATGACAGGTTGTTTTGTGCTGTTAGGTGTCAACTCAGTGACATCCTTTGCTCTCTCAACCTTTCCTTTATTACTGGCTTAGTGAAATCTGACATTGATAAGAACCCTAACTTGAGAATGTTTCACAGAGCAGGATCATGGCCAAATTCAGGAATCTTGCTAGTTTGCAAGATGAGAGAATCCATGCAGAACCAAAGGCTGATACTAGAAGTCAGCAATCACAATGGGACTACATCCCACAGTCTATGATTTCTAAATATCTTAATCTCCTCTGACCTTAAAAAAGTGAAACTGGCTTAATCTCGAGAATATCTTTACAAGAAAACACACGGTAAGGTGGAGTGAAATCCTAAAACATAGCTCTTCTGGCAGTTCTTTCCAACTTCTGACATCTCTTTATTACCCAGATTGTGAATCAACGCCCATTTTCTCTTTGTAGCATTAAATTCATAACAAAGAACATACAGCAATTGCCTCACTTACCTGGTCCAGGATTAAGTGTTTCTGAATACAGGACTTTCTCAGGTGACAGTTAACCTAGTCTCATGATACAAATGCATGTTTTAACTCATTTTTAAGGGAAGTGTTTTCTAAAATTTATTTCCCTCTCTTTTGCCTTAGTGGCCAGGCCACAGGTTGACTTTGTGGTGAGGACTCAGGATCACCACTGAGGTCTTCTGTGCAATGCGATGCTGCAACAAAGCCATCAGGGTTTCTGAGGCGAGCTGGGTCACAGTGTATTCTAAGTAGCACAATGAGGCCATGGGCTCAATTTGCCTTTAACTTGTATCATCTAAACTTTTTGGTGTTCTCAAATCATTAACGAAAGTTCCAATTAATATTTGGCCTACAGTATTTCTAAGGATAGAAAGTTTTCCATCAGGAATTCAGTTCAAATATACCATTTCAGCATAAAGAAGGGATAGGCATGACTCTCAATACAGGCTTATGGCTGGATTCTTCTTATTACTACTAGTCCATTAGCTGGCACTCCTCCTATATGCTGCTTCTCCCTCTTTTGTATGACATTAATATTAATATTTCCCCTTTCCCTGAAGCATTATGTCTTTGTAGGCTTTAGAATTCAGAGCTTTAGCTTTGGTAGTCATCTTTGAAGTTGGGAGAGGAGGTAAAATGCAAAACGTCAGTGCCTAAACTGAAGCCCGACTGAATAAGGCCATTCTCTCTTGATTACGTCTCCATGTTCAACATGAATTTGTATCAGTAGAGATACCAGATCTGTTCCAGGTGCAGGATTTTGGGTCACAGCATCAAAGTATCCTGTCTCTATGGCGAACAAGAGTCATGGGTCTGGTGTGCGTATCTGTGGACTACAATGGGTTACTATGGTTTACTTTCCAGTGTCAGGGTCACTTTTGAGGCTTCTGAACTCTCCTGCCCACAATTCAGCCAAAAGACAGGTAGAAGGTTATGGCTACCTCATTCTGGTACTGCCCCAACACTGCCTGCCATTTTTGGGTGCTGAGCTAATCAATTACCTCTGGTCTTTAGCTCCTTTCTACATATCTTTTCTTAGAGGGTCAAATGAGATATATAATAACTTACTAAAAAATGGATACTATGCTGTCTTTTCTGTGTCTTTCAGTCATCATCCCACCGCAATTTTCTTTTAATTACTTCTTCCCTCTTCACCAAAATTGTTCTCAATAAGGTCAAGGAAACATTTGTTTTCATTTTCTATTGCTGCTGTACCAAATTACCACAAACTTGGCTTAAAACAACACAAATTTATACTCTCATAGTTCTATAGGCCAGAAGTCAGAAATCAGTTTCATAGAACTAAACTCAATGTGTCAGCAAGGCTTGCTCCTTCAGGAGGCTGTAGGGGAGAATCTGTTTTCTTTTTCTTTTCTTAGCTTTTGCAGGCCATTCACATTCCTTGGCTCATGGCCACTTTCTTGTATCACTCCAACCTTTTGCTTCCATTGTTGAATCTCCTACTCCCTTTTCCCTAGTCAAATCTCCTTCTGACTCCCTCTTATAGAAATACCTGTGATTACATTAGGACCTGCCTGGATAATCCAAGATAATTTTCCCATCTCAAGATCCTTAATTGCATCTGCAAAGTCCTTTATGCATGTAAGTAACAGGTTCCAGGAATTAGGACCTGGATATCTTTGGGGACTATTCTTCCTATAGCAGCATTGAATTTCTGATTTTCAAATCTGATGTCTTCTGTTCAGTCCTCATCCTAACTCTCTTGCTATTTGATACTGTCAGTTACTCAGGGAAAAGCTCCTCCCTGACTTTCATGATTATTTTCCACTGATATGATTTCTTTATTGTCTGTCTCTCCCCTAGAATGCAAGACTTTGAGAGAAGGAATCCTGGCTACCTTGTCTGTTGTTTTATCCCCAGTGCTTGGAGTAATACCTGCCACTATCAGATCACAAAAGGCATCATGTAATGTAAATTGGATGAACTCCCATTCCTAGTTCTACCACCACTCTCTTATTTTCCTTCACTGGCAACTTCTTCTGTTCTCATGGGTCAAGATTAGTATTCTCCAGGGTTTGGGAATAGCTTGCTTTTCTCCTTATATGCCAGGTGGCCACAGCTCCAACCATACTCAGTAGGCTCTCAAATGTATACCTTAACCCCAGACCTTTGTTTTGCACTTCTAACTTTAATCTTTACCTTGATACCACACAAGCATGGAGAATCCACCATGTCTCATCTTTCCCATCCACCAAGCACAGCCAAAAACCCTTTTCCTTCCTCTTATATTCTCTGCCTCAGGGAATAAAAAGTATCAGAATTCACCCCATAGTGTAAGCAAGAAAACTAGGAGTTATCCCAGAATCCATGCTTTCTCTCTACTCCCCTCTCCACATCACTACCCACCCATCCAGTCAGTCATGAAGTTCTGTCAACCTCACTCCTAAATATCTCCTGATATCTCTTTCTATCTGACTCCCATTGCCTTGGTTCATGTCCTCATTACTCCTGTGGAGTAGGATATAAATGAACTCGCCAATGTGTTCCTCCTGACTTCTCTTGAGTATGGTAGAATGTCACACTCTTAAGCTTTTTGGAGGTGTGCCAGAGTTACTGGTCATTGCCTGTCCTGCTTCTGGCCTCTGCCAGTGGGCAGTGACTGTGATTTGCATACTGCTTCCACAGCCAATTGGCCCAGGGATGGGCTTCTGTCCTAAAGGTGGCTCCTTATATAGATTTGGTCAGCCAACTTAGGTCATGGGTGCCTGGTTGTAAAATATAAGCTGAGTAAAATTCCTCTTTTAGGATTTCAGAATAGAGAAGCCTGAGAGGCTCAGGGTGCTGTATTGCTGAACAGAAAGGTCAGCAGTAATGATGGGCATGAGCAGGCTGCAGCTATGAGGAAGCAGATACTGTGTGTAAGCAGGGGAGCTGTGAGCCAGGAGAGACCAGGGAAGAAAATAAGCCAAGGCACTGTGAGAAGGGTGATGTTTCAGTTTTGGGTGGTTCTTTAATGGGACTTCTGAAGCCTGGCTGTATTGTGATTCCTACTGTCAGATGTCCATGAGATTGCTGCATTATTTAAAAAACCCCAGTCTGAGTATGCCCTTGTTTCCTGCAATAAACTGGCCAAAGAGGTATGTGTTCCAGTAAGCTCATAATGTTACGAGGAGACATGTGGAAGAAAGAGGCACTATTCTAGAGCAGAAATATGAAGTTCCAAACTATTCCACTTCTTCATAAGGCATTAGGTTGAAGGGGGAAAGAAAAGGAAGGTTGTATCACTTTTTCCTTTGGAGGTGAATGATGAGCTTCTTATATCAAAATTAATCTTCATATAAAAGGAACAAATTGATCCTTGCAAACATAATTTCAGAAAGGAAAAGTAATTGCTGCTACAAACATCACATGAAAATCACAGTAATAGGTGACATAACACTGATACTTGTCAGTGGGATAATCAAACCACCTTTTAGATGCCATATTTCTAGATATCTACCTTTCATTTTGCCAACTGTTGGGACCCATGGGTTTGCTGAAGATCTCCAGGATACCTAGTCACATGACCATATTCCACTCTGAAATAAGAATTGATGAGTAAGTTTATTGAAGATCCATAGGTTAAAATCAACATTAGGTATATGTAACCAATACTCTAAATATGGGATACCTTCAGAAAGCATCTTTCTGTCTCCCTCTATCCCTATATATTTGGTGGATGAATTTTTCGCTGTTTAGGATGAAAACAACAGGTCATTTCGGGACTCTTGAACATTCTCAGGCAATAGAATGCCCCATAGTCACTTGAAATTGTTTTTGGTGCACTTAATGTCATAATCAAAACTTAAGACTTGGTTTAAAGTTAAGTTGTATCTTTTCCCTGACTGAGAAGCCATGTCGGGGTGGGAAGCTGAGGAAGGGGAGCGTCTTCCTCTCCTTGTTCTTGGCAGCTTCTGATCCTTCTAGAGTTGCTATGGGAGAAGGAAAAAGTGGAGAGAGGTGAGAATGTTCTTATTTCAGTGGTGGAGTTGTACACTGGCCTACTTTCTGGACCCGATAAATAGTTAAAGCAGACCACACTTGGTATAGGCTGTTGCGGTTTCTTGGGAGACTGTACCCATTACTGGTGATGTCTTGCCTGCGGTTCCCTGATTCAAGCAAACGGGCTCTCCATTCAAGCAGACCCCTCAGCCCCTAGGAACCCAGTGTTCCCCTCTGGGTCTCCCCTTCTGAGGCCTGCCTGCAACGAAGGTGCCCTCATACCAGTCCCCTCTCACATTTGGTTCATATTTGGTCCACGAGGACACACACACACACACACACACACACACACACACACACACTCTTACTTCCCTGGGGCAAACTCAGAAAAACAGCATCAGCTGCCTTCACTGTACAGCCAAAGCTGCTTGCTAAACTATCTCTTGCCTGATTTCCCAGGAGAATTAGACCACTATGTTCTTCTTACCCAAGGACATGCATTCGCTTTCCAGTGAGTCCAACTTACACCCCTCCCTCTTGATATGAAGTGACTCCTAACCTTTCTACTTTGGTAGAAAATAAGTGAGAGGACATCTTATTTTTAAAAAACTCCTCCAAAGATCCTCTCTCCCAGGTTCATAATAATCCTCCACGTGATTTAGTATTTCCTGGAAATGTAGCATCTATTATTTCTTGGTGCCTCAGCCAATACTTTAGTTTGAGCATCCTATATCATGGGATTCTTGTTTGAAATTCTAGTATCAGAAATTTGTTGTTGAAAACCTGTTTCACCTTTAGTCTCTGCACTTCCTGCAAACCATAACCACGTGGTTATACTCGGGTAAGAAGTGCTCCAAGAGAACAAATGTCTCTAGGCTTTCTGGCCAGCCATGCTTTCTGAAGGAAACCAATGGATTGTCTCCATCTTAGTTGAGCAGACACTGAAAGAAACTCTTGGAACCTTTCCAACTGGTGGTCTAGGAGAAGGATCAGCAACCTAGGACCTAGGGGCTACACAAATCTCACCCTGCCTGGAGAAGGCAGGAATGTACACAGACACCCAGACACACAAGTGGAGGACCTTGTCTGTGGCATCCCTGGTTGTACTGAGAGTGGGATTGTCCTGCAGGACTACTAGAAGGGACTGTTGAGCTCAGCAGGCTTAAGGACAGGAAGAAGGACTGCAACAGGCTGGGGCAGGGAGGCCAGACACCCCTGAGTAGTCAGGAGCCAGAAGGACTGACTATGGATAAAGGCAGAAAGCATGGGAGGCTACTGCTGCTGGGGCAAAAGCACATTAGCTAAGGCCTTCACAATATGGATCCCAATCTACCTTGCCAGTCTCATCTCCTTCACTCTCCTCCCCTTTACTCCAGCCACACAAAGCCACCTGGCATTTCCTGAATATGCTGTGTCCTTCCACACCCTCATATTTTTACATATACTGTTTCCTTATAGAATACCCTTCTCACTCCCAATCCCCATCCATTGCTTCTATTCAGCCATCAAGACCTAGCTTAAGTCTAATTTTCTGTGAATCATTCCTGCTACTTTCCCCACCTGGTACCATTTGACACATGTCAGTTCCAGCCCTCATTGTACTATGCTATGATTTATTCACTTGTCTCTCCTTGCTCCTTAACAGATAGTATCTCAAAGACAAGGACTATGATTTATTCATTTCTGTACTCCCACTACCTACTACTGTGCTTCAATGCTGTAAGGACTTGTATTCATTCTTTACTGCTATGTAACAAATTATCATACATTTAGCAGTTTAAAACAATACATATTTATTGTCTTTCAGTTTCTGTAAACCAGAAGTCTAGACTTGGTGTGGCTGGATTCTTGGATTAGAGTCTCACTGAGCTGAAATCAAGATGTTGGTCAAGGCTGCAGTTCTCATCTGTCGTTGTGGATCCTCTTCTAAGCTTACTGATTATTGGCAGAATTCATTTCCTTGAAGCTATAGGACTGATGTCCCCATCTTCCTGCTAGTTTCTGGGAACTACTCAGTTCCCAGAGGCTACCCAGTTTCTTGCCATGTGGTTCCACTAGGCAATTCACATAATGCTTGCTTTCTTCCCGGCTTGCTAGAGCACATCTCTCTACTTTCCTCTTTATAACTAAGCAGAGAGAATTCTCTGCTTTTAAAGGGCTCACCCAGTTAGGTCAGGCCCACCCAGGATAATTTGCCTTTTGCCATATAATGTAACATAATCACAGCAGTGATATTTCCACCCACACTCAAAGGGACAGGGAATTATCCAAGAGTGGGGATCACTGGGGTCATCCTAGAATTCTGTCTACCCCAGGGTTCAATATTTATGTCAAATACATGTTCTAGAAATTTGTAAATTATAAACACTGCTATTCAATTGCTAAGATTTTGTTCTTTTCTTTTTCCTTTTTTTTTTTTTTTTTTAAGAGACATGGTCTCACCATGTTGCCCAGGTTGGACTCAAACTTCTGGCTCTTCTGCCTCAGCCTCTCAAGTAGCTGGGACTACAGGCATGTACCACTGTACTCAGCTTAAAAGGCTTTTTCAGTTGCTTCCAGATTTGTGTTGAATCCAGAACGGCTGGGGATACTGTATGTGAGATAACAGGAGCCTCCTGCAATGAGTCCAGGGAGTACTGGAAATCTGGGGCTGTGGGGCAGGACCTGGCGCTGTGTGACCTTGGGTTAAGTCTCTGATATTCTCTGAATTCAGATTCCTCCTCATATATAAAATGGGAGAGTGGGACTAGACAATGTCTAAGGTCAGCTAGCTCTAATATTCTATACTAAGACTGAATCATCCTGATCAAATTAAAATCTAGTGACTCACAGTATCCAAATTCATTCAAATAGTTTAAAAAATAATTTCATTACACATGGAATTGCAGTGGTAAGATTTTAAGAGGAAAGGCAGTTTTGTTTTCAAGTGAATCCATTTCTACACTGGCTTAATCTGACTAAATATAAACAAGGGTATGCAAATACATTTCTACCCTTTACATAGAATGGCAAAGAGTATTTTATCTTTAGATGACATATTTCGGAGTGATTTTTTCCAAAATATTAAAATCTGATTTTAAAAAACCTACTGTCTTAAAATAAGTTAAATTAACTCAATGGATAGTAACTGAATAACTATGAAAGGCAGTCCTCAAATATTACAAATCAATTCAATGACTGTGTAGAGAATGTTGAGATTTTTATATAAATTTTAGGGGCTTAAGTCTTTCTTTTGTTTTTCTCAAATGACGCCTTTTTGGCTAGGATAATAATTCTCTTCTACTCAACAAAAATGAACTCTAATTTTAAACAGGTATTATTAAATCCCACTGAATAGGCTTCATGCAGATGTATTCCTTAAAACATCCCTTTATTGACTGTGCACAATTAACAATTCACATTTCACTTTATCTACTGAGTGGAAGAGCATTTACTCTTTCATTAAAAAGTTAAGCCCTCCGGGGCAGCAGCAGGAATGCAGAACCTTCTTCCTATAAACGGCATTGCCCAGTGAATGTGAAGTGCTTCTCTATTAATACAAAAAGGATAAATAAGACAAATGGACTTCTCTCTCCCTCCATCATCTCCCTCCCTGCTAGTATGCTCTTCTTATTTCATAAAATGCCATTAAGCAAATAGTTCCCACACTGATACTTCCATCAACCAAAAGAGGAATGTCAACATTTATTTGGCACCACTGAATTCAGAACAGCCTTAGGGTTCTGTACAAGTGACAAAATGAGTATCAGGCCATGGTCATTTCTTAGGAAGATGCTTTATGGGAGGAGAGGGTGGAAAATCATGAGGACATAAGTCAGCCTCTGGTACTTTGCTGCTCAAGTTTCAGGAGCTGTTTTTCAAGTTTTGAGGTATTTACTCGATGCATCATCAGAAACTGGCCATTCAGGTGAAAGACAGGAATGTCAAATTTGTATCTTTCATACCAGACAGAGTTTTCTGGAAGTGTGATGTTTACCTCCTGTAAAATGAACTGAAACAGAGACAGACTAAAGCTCTGTAGTTTAGAGACCATGGGGGTGATGTAACAACTGCAGTGATAAACGGATCCCCAGACCATTTCTTATGCTGTTTTCCTTATAGTTGCTTTTTTAGGTCCACAGTCATCTAACATCCCTGATTTCCAAAACTTGACTGGTTTCATTATATTTTCTACTTCCTGATCTTGCTGCTTTTCTGTTACCCTTGTTACATTCCGCATCAGGACAGTACTCAGTTCCAATGAAATAAAACACGTCTCAGTCGGGAAGCTGACTGAGAATCAGGACAGAAATGTTTTGGTTATAGGAACTGGAAAGGTGTGATGGTGTATTACATGAAAACACACTGGTGCAAACTGCAAAACAAGATAAAAGGAATGAGGCAAAAGTTTAAAGAAAACACGAATACTGCACCTGCTAGTTAACTCTGACTCATTAAGAGCCAGAGTAAGAAAACCAGTACTGCTCAGAGAAAAACACTTAGGTGTAATGAGTTTTATGGTAATAAGCACTAAACTCTCTCTGAAGAATAGAAAGAAAATTTAAATGAAAAATCATTTAATCTCTTTTCCTAAAGAAAGGATCCAGGCAGATACTTTATACCACATCTAATATTCATTCCACATCCATAAAAGCCACACTGTATTATATTACCCTGTTTTTATACGGCTTGAGTACTTCCTTGGCTTCATCACAAAGGGGGCACGGGTCCTACAGGAAGAACAAAAACATCAAGCGAGTAAACCCAAAGCATGGCATTTGCCCTTACAAAAACAAAACAAAAAACCCCTAAGAGGCAGACTATACTTATTTCAAAGAATAGTTTTCTGTCACGTTAGTTACACAGCTTTTCCAAAGTAAAACACTACCACAGAATCTTATAATATTTCATAGACTCTCTGCATTTTTTTTGGTTGTTTTGTTCTGATTTTTCTCCATAAATGAAGCTATGTGTATGTGTATTATACATACACAGAGATGTTTCTCTTTTTCACTGATCTAAGGGCTTTGTCCTTCCTAGGTCAGGTGCACCCTTGTGGCCTCATACAGTTGGCCTGGCTGACACCACGAGGATGGCTTAAAGTCTGTTCTGACTGAAAAGCACTGAGCCTTGCCAGCCTGTTTTTCCTAATCAGTCCACAGGAACAAACCCATTAGAATGGAGTTAGATAGTAACTGCCTCATCTTTAAAAAGGAAAGCAAATCTCTATTCACTTCAACGATTATTGCACCGCCTGTTTTCTCATTACAAGTGTCAACAATAAGTTTCCTGGACAAATTCTCCACCTGAAGAGCAAACAACTTTTAGTGTCCATTGTTTGCACTCATAAACCATCTAGCAGAGAATTCTGATGAGAATACTACGGATCATCGGCAGATTTTATTTTTTTCTACTTTCTCCTATATTTTTATTATACGTTTATTATATATATTATATATGACTTTTTTTATTATACTTTAAGTTCTAGGGTACATGTGCACAACGTGCAGTTTTGTTACATATGTATACATGTGCCATGTTGGTTTGCTGCACCCATTAACTCGTCATTTACATTAGGTATTTCTCCTAATGCTATCTCTCCCGCCTCCCTTCACCTGACGACAGGCCCCAGTGTGTGATGTTCCCCACCCTGTGTTCAAGTGTTCTCATTGTTCAATTCCCACCTATGAGTGAGAACATGCAGTGTTTGGTTTTCTGTCCATGTGATAGTTTGCTCAGAATGATGGTTCCAGCTTCATCCATGTCCCTACAAAGGACATGAACTCATCCTTTTTATGGCTGTATAGTATTCCATGGTGTACATGTGCCATATTTTCTTAATCCAGTCTATCACTGATGGACATTTGGGTTGGTTCCAAGTCTTTGCTATTGTGAATAGTGCCACAATAAACATACGTGTGCATGTGTCTTTAGAGTAGCATGATTTATAATCCTTTGGGTATATACCCAGTAATAGGATTGCTGGGTCAAATGGTATTTCTAGTTCTAGATCCTTGAGGAGTCGCCACGTCTTCCACAATGGTTGACCTAGTTTACACTCCCACCAACAGTGTAAAAGTGTTCCTATTTCTCCACATCCTCTCCAGCACCTGTTGTTTCCTGACTTTTTAATGATTGCCATTCTAACTGGTGTGAGATGGTATCTCATTGTGATTTTGATTTGCATTTCTCTGATGACTAGTGATGATGAGCATTTTTTCATGTGTCTGTTGGCTGCATAGATGTCTTCTTTTGAGAAGTGTCTGTTCATATCCTTTGCCCACTTTTTGATGGGGTTGTTATTTTCTTGTAATTTTGTTTAAGTTCTTTATAGGTTCTGGATATTAGCCCTTTGTCAGATGAGTAGATTGCAAAAACTTTCTCCCATTCAGTAGGTTGCCTGTTCACTCTGATGGTAGTTTCTTTTGCTGTGCAGAACCTCTTTAGTTTAATTAGATCCCATTTGTCTATTTTGGCTTTTGTTGCCATTGCTTTTGGTGTTTTAGTCATGAAGTCCTTGCCCATGCCTATGTCCTGAATGGTATCACCTAGGTTTTCTTCTAGGGTTTTTATGGTTTTAGGTCTAACATTTAAGTCTTTAATCCATCTTGAATTAATTTTTATATAAGGTGTAAGGAAGGGATCCAATTTCAGCTTTCTACATATGGCTAGCCAGTTTTCCCAGCACCATTTATTAAATAGGGAATCCTTTCCCCATTTCTTGTTTTTGTCAGGTTTGTCAAAGATGGTTGTAGATGTGTGGTGTTATTTCTGAGGGCTCTGTTATTTCTGAGGGCTCTGTTCTGTTTCACTAGTCTATATCTCTGTTTTGGTACCAGTACCATGCTGTTTTGGTTACTGTAGCCTTGGAGGAAGAATCAATATCGTGAAAATGGCCATACTGCCCAAGGTAATTTATAGATTCAATGCCATTCCCATCAAGCTACCAATGACTTTCTTCACAGAATTGGAAAAAACTACATTAAAGTTCATATGGAATCAAAAAAGAGCCCGCATTGCCAAGACAATCCTAAGCAAAAAGAACAAAGCTGGAGACATCATGCTACCTGACTTCAAACTATATTACAAGGCTACATCTGCAGATTTTAAAGGCTTCTCGGCCCTTGACTGAACAGGGACCTGCTATAGGTTCTCTTGCATGAGCTCAAAACAGACCCCAAATTACTTATGCTTATATAAAACCTTCTTTTTAACAGGACAGGAAGAGATAAGCTATTATGTAAAAGAGAGGCCTCTCCTCCAGCTTAACGCATAGCTTGTTTTGAAATAAGAACTTAGATCATTAAAGGATCTTTCTGGCCCTAATTTCCTAGAACAGAGAATTGGCTTATCATGTTATTATTAGCATTAGCAATACATAGATTATGGATAGTTTGTAATGTTTTAAGATAATCATCATAAAATTTTCAGAGAAAGTTTCAAAAAGTCAACACAGGATCTTAAAAGCAAAAAACCCCAAGAACATGCTAAATTCAGAACTAGCAAATGTGCTAAACTTTTGCTTTTATATTAAAAACTTTAGAAGAATCTAGATTGGGTTTTTTGTTTTGTTTTGTTTCTTAGACCTAGGGTCCACAGAAGTCTATGCAAATTATACCTGAAAATATGTGTATATATTTTTATGAGGAAATGCCCATCAAATTTGAAAAGGATAAAGAACCAAAAAAGATACCAGTGGGATGGACCATTCAAATTTCCTTCTCTAGGATTTTCCATGACACTTGTTATTTACTCTGTCCCTAAACCATAGTGGACATTGTTGGGTTGGCTGTCCACCGCCCACTTCCCTTTCTTGTAGCAAGTGTGCTGTAATATTGATTCACAGGAACTACTCTCAGCATGTGGCTGACCCCATCCCAGAACAAGAAAGGTGAGAAACCTGACTTAGGCTCAGGCAATCAGTGCATCCTATCCCTCAAGAATGGGCCAATCAGAGTCAGTGGATAGCCATAAGGCTTTTGCTGGAGTTTCTGTAGATGTCTGAGATGTGAAATCTGAGGCTTGGGATGGCTGCAGTCATCAATGATGTATTAGTCCATTTTCATGCTGCTGATAAATATATACCCAAGACTGGGCAATTCACGAAAGAAAGAGGTTTATTGGACTTACAGTTCCATATGGCCGGGGAGGCCTCATAATGATGGCGGAAGGCAAGGAGGAGCAAGTCACATCTTACATGGATGGCAGCAGGCAAAGATAGAGCTTGTGCTGAGAAACTGCCGTTTTCAAAACCATCAGATCTCATGAGACCCATTCACTATCACAAGAACAGCACAGGAAAGACTCGCCCCATAATTCAATCACTTCCCACCAGGTCCCTCCCACAACATGTGGGAATTATGGGAGTTATAAGATGAGATTTGGGTGGGGACACAGAGCCAAACCATATCACATGAGAGGAACCAGACAGCTGAAGAGATTGTTAACATGTTTAGTTCCTAAATCAAGATGTTCCTGAAACCAGACCAACTCCAAAATCTTTTTGTTTAACTCACTCTAGGAAGTACGTTCTATTTTTCATAACCGATAGCAATCTGATACTATACTTTTAAGCATTTACTTCACTGGATTATAAGCTGCCAAAAGTGGGAGTGCCATCTTCTTATGTGCCTAATGGTACAGAATAAGCATTAAGTATAAATATTAAGCTGAATGGAAAATTGGTGTGTTTTGTTTTGTTTTTAATAAATGTTTTTGGCTATATCAGCTGCTGCCCAAACTGAAGAACAGTACAGAACTGTTAGGCTGAATGAACAACACCAGCCTTAAGGGATTAGTTAACTTCTGTGGTTTGCACATGGGTTTCCCATCATAGACTCTCAGATGATGAAATATTTTTGATTCCATAATTTCCAACAGTGCAATATATACTTATAGATACAAAAAGTAGTTTAGTTTAAATATTTTCATCAATAAATTCATTTTTAAAACTCATTAAACTTCATTATTAGATAACTGTCATACATATCCAAATTGCTAAAATGCCTGAAATCTCAAAAACCTGTTGAAAAGAGATCTTCATTTGAATTGCAGTATTATTCACCAAAGTTACTTCTATTAACCTGCACTTTATTTCTTTTTTGTTAAATCACACAAAATGATGTTAATTAGCAAAAAAGGAAATCAGTAATATCTGTATTATAATTTCAGGGAGACAAAGCTGTTAAACATTTTAAAACTAGCTTTATGGCTTAAAACTAGTGTTAGGGATAAGAAAACAAGTACAATCAGTCCTCATTATTTATGGATTCCATATTTATGAATTTGCCTAATTGCTAAAACTTCTTTGCAACCCCCAAATCAATACTTGAAGTGCTTTTGCAGGTATTCACAGACATGCACATGCACAGAGTGGTGAGAGATTTCAGTCACCCGAAGCACTCATTCTATGCTGAGGTCAAGCAAGGTGATGCTCTGCCTTCTTATTTTAGCTCTCATACTGCAAATGGAAGCTAGTGTCCTTTTCATCGTCTGAATAGTGCCAGGATTTTTGCATTTTTGTGCTTTTCATTGATGATTTCACTGTTTAAATAAGGCCCCAGACACAGTGCTGAAGTGCTGGCGAGCGTTCCTAAGCACAAGAAGACTGTGATGTGCCTTATGGAGAAAATACATGTGTTCAATAAGCTTCATTTAGGCATGAGTTATACACAGTTGCTATTGGCTGTGAGTTGAGTGTTAATGAATCAACAATATATATTAAATAAGGTATCTTTATTAAAACATTTTTTTTCTCAACTTTTATTGTAGGTCTGGGGGTACACGTGCAGGTTTGTCACATGGGTAAATTGCATGCCACTGGGGTTTGGTGTATAAACGATTTCGTCACCCAGGTAGTAAGCATACACCTGATAGGCAGTGTTTCGATCCTCATTCTCCACCCTCAAGTAGACCCTGGTGTCTAGCATTCCCCTCTTTGTGTCCAGTGTACTCAATGTTTAGCTCCCACTTATAAGTGAGAACATGCAGTATTTGGTTTTCTGTTCCTGTGTTAATTTACGTAGGATAATGGCCTCTAACTGCATCCATGTTGCTGCAAAGACATGATTTCATCTATTTTATGGCTGCATAGTATTCCATGGTGCATGTGTAAAAATAAAGTATCTTTAAACAGAATCACACATAAAATAAGGTTCTGTATTTGGTAGGCTGATGAAAATATGACCAGAGACTCATAGGAACCCGTGTATTTCCCCTAGGAGCAATGGTTCAATATCCACTAATTCAGGGTTCGAGGTGACTTTATAGAACATAATTACCACAAATAAAGATAATTGATTGCATTTCTAAATGATACATTTTTAAACATCATATTATAACCTATATGTCATTTTTTTCAATGTAGGGGCCAGATGACCATTAAATACATCAATTTACCCTCTGATAATTGGGAGATAATAAGGCATCTGGGTAGAAAACTGAGTTGCTGCTGTTGTGCTGATAGAAAAATTGAAGAGCAGGTCTGAAGAAAGTTTATTCCATTGCCTTTCCTTTCAACTTTGTCCCCTTTTCTTTTTTTTTTTTGAGACGGAGTCTCGCAGTCGCCCAGGCTGGAGTGCAGTGGCCGGATCTCAGCTCACTGCAAGCTCCGCCTCCCGGGTTTACGCCATTCTCCTGCCTCAGCCTCCCGAGTAGCTGGGACTACAGGCACCCGCCAACTCGCCCGGCTAGTTTTTTGTATTTTTTAGTAGAGACGGGGTTTCACCGTGTTAGCCAGGATGGTCTCGATCTCCTGACCTCGCGATCCACCCGTCTCGGCCTCCCAAAGTGCTGGGATTACAGGCTTGAGCCACCGCGCCCGGCCTGTCCCCTTTTCTTAAATGTACAACTTTCTTCACCCAATAATTTTACTTTTTTACTTTGTACCTTTGTGAATAAGGTCAGCACAGGCAGAGTTGTTTTAGAGGCAGAGCAATTTCTCAAGAAGAGTCCAAAGGCGGATCTGGCAAGTTGCATGCTATTTCCTTGAAACCAGAGCATCTTAATTCTGCCAAAAGAAAAATAAAGCAGTAAACTTATGTGCCCTAGACTTTGTTCCTTACAATATGAACAGTAATTTACAAGCTTATGATGGAATTTGCAGGCTTTAGAAGTGTTTCTTCAAGTCCAAGAGTGCTGGAAAGACCTAGAAATTTGGCAAGTCTCTCTGATGTCTCAACATTCATTGTATTCCAAACAAAACAGAATTTAGAATAGAAAAAAACCCCTTGTTATGAATTAGCTGTGTGCCTAATCACTTGGTTTCTGTAAGTAAACTGCATGGGTTGGTTAATTTGAATACAAAATTTCATCTGCAGATTTTGCCAGCATCTTGATGATCCCCTAAAATGTGGACGTTTCCTGAGATGGTTTTTATTCTCATGGATAGCTTATTATACTGGTAAGCATTCAATAACAGCTAGCCACTGTCATGGTAAAGAAAACAATGAGGGCCAGGTGCCATGGCTCACACCTGTAATCCCAGCACTTTGGGAGGCCAAAATGGGCAGATGACTTGAGCCCAGGAGTTCGAGACCAGCCTGGGCAACATGGCAAAACCCCATCTCTACTAAAAATACAAAAAATTAGCTGGGTGTTGTGGTGTATACCTGTAGCCCCAGCTACTCAAGAGGCTGAGGTGGGACAATCACCTGAGCCTGGGAAGTTGGGGCTTCAGTGAGCCATGACTGCACCACTGCACTCCAGTCTGGGCGATGGGCATGATATCTTATCTCAAAAAAAAAAAAAAGAAAAAGAAAAGAAAAAGAAAAAGAAACAATAGCAGCATAAGTCCCCAGGCAAAGGTTCAGACTATCCCTTATGAGACCTATGCTTCTCCACTGTGAGACATAAGAAAACACAAAGGTGGCTGGGCGTGGTGGCTCATGCCTGTAATCCCAGCACCTTGGGAGGCCGAGGCATCACCTGAGGTCAGGAGTTTGAGACCAGCCTGACCAATATGGAGAAACCCTATCTCTACTAAAAATACAAAGTAGCTGGGCATGGTGGCGGGAGCCTGTAATCTCAGCTACTTGGGACCTGAGGCAGGAGAATCACTTGAACTTGGGTGGCGGAGATTGTGATGAGCCAAGATTGTGCCATTGCACTACAGCCTGGGCAACAAGAGCAAAACTCCATCTCAAAAAACCAAAACCAAAAACAAAAAACACAAAGCTATACTTACAGGAACTATAGGAGAGAATCAGGCTGAGTTACCTTGTCAGAAAAAAAAATCTACTCAAGTCCTTAAGAAGTGTTTTAAAAGGAGATTATCATAACTTTTGGAAACCTTATACACAAATGTACTTGTGTTTCTACTGGAGGTATTCCAATAAGAACAGCTTGGTGATCACAGCATCCCAAACACTAGGCTTTGAAGCTTCCTCATCCTGCTACTTTGCTCAACATAAGACATAAGTCCTCTGTGATGCTACAATCATTCTGCTTATTCCTAGTTATTCTACTGTCTCCAGCTTTGTCCTTAAAACTGGAAATATTATAATTTCACTTTAAAAACACATGTGCACTGTTGGCATTGTCATTTATCAGTATTCCCAGGATGAACTAATTCCTGAGATCATAATTTTTAAACTTTGCTTTACTGTATCTCTGCAACTTCATCTATCACTTTCCCCTCCCTTGCCTTGGCAAGTTGCATTTGCAAAGTTTCTCTTTCTGTTCCTTGAGTACCCAATATCATTTCTTCCTCATTTTGCACTTGCTTTACTTCTGCATGAAAGGCTCTGAAGTAGCTTCTCCTCATTTGGCCTGGGACTCATGTCATTGCCTTGGAGGTCTTAGTGACTAACTTACCAATGTTAACCCATCACTCCCCACCCTCACATCTTGCTGTAGTTTTCTTTTGCCCTTTACTATCTAAAATTATTTATGTCCCCTCCACTACAATGCAAGTTCTATAAGAACAGGCACTTGTTCACCCCTAAGTACCCACAATTAACCTGGCACATAATTGGTGCTCAAATATTTATTTGGACGTTAAAAGTATTAAAGTGAGCTTTTCTCACCTTCTTTAATCTTACCTCTAACCCTGATTAGATACTCAGTATGTACAGCAGTCACTATTTGGGCCTATTCTATATAATAACTAAAGATCAGTGCTCCTCAGGGTACCCACAAAATTTTGAGCTGAGGTACTGCTGCTGGTTCTAACCCCTTCACCACCACCTTAAACCTTGCCCTCCTCTGCTCCACAGAGCATGACTATATTAATTAAATGCTAATCTTCACTGGAAACCAGGCTCCTCAGTGTAAGATTAGCCTTAAACTCATTTCAAACAGAATGATATGACTTTAGAGAAAACTACCAACCCATATCACGCTAGAATAAAGACCACAGAACAAAAAGACTGGATACTGATCCATGAAAACAATGATCATTCCCTTATTCTTCAACCCTTACTCTTCCACTTCTACTTGGATCTCTCTGCCATCTAAATGATCCTGATAAATGCATAAAAAAGGAATATGATGAGAATTTTGCAAGGATCTGCTATCCGGTTGTTCCAAGGTAAAAAGTGGATCTAAACAATTTCATAACATTCTGTGCTACTCTCAATGAAGTGTTAATTACTGGTATATACATATTTCTATAGATTCAGCAGAATGAACAATTTTCCAATAGGTAAATGTAGTTGGAGACATACCTTCTAAACACAGCTTTGTCTACACAGGCTATAAAAGTGGAGAGGAGGTACAGAATTGTTAGCCATGTTTACTCTAGGTAGAAACTTATACATCATGGGATTTGGAAAGTCTCTATACTAATGGTGGCACGCCCTTCTAGAAGAAAGAAAATTAAAAATTGGCTTTACTAAAGGTAGAAGAATTAACTTTATTAAAGAAAAAATAGTTTTACTAAAGGTCCCTGGAAATGAGAAGGATTAGGCCATCTGTGGTGGTGACCTGACTATGACCAGGGCAGTGAACTGCAGCTACATGCTTTTGGTGAAGGGATTTAAGATTTATTGATGTCTAGCTGAAAAGAAAAGGAAAACATTGCTTTTACCTGGCTGAGTTGAGACTGAGGTATTAAGGCTTTCTTAAAAACTTCAAATTCACAACGGAAATCTGCTTCAGTTTTTCCAACATGACAAAACACAGCATGTGGTCTTGGTTGCACCCAAGACAAATAAAACCTGTCATAGTAAGCAGAGTTGCTATTCATTCCAGATTTGCTGGAGTATTTGTTCAACCAATCTACAGAGCTAAAGTTTTCAGTGATGCTACAACCATTCTGTCTGTAACTAGTTCTCTTTTCTACTGTTACTCTCCATTTCTACCTTTTTACACATTTTAAATTGTTTAAACATGGCACATCTTTTTACTGAGAAATGCATTCATATTATGCAATTTTACTACCTGCATATTCTTCAAATACTCTTAAGGTATATGCATTTTATTGTATTGTTAAATTAACTTATTTCTTTGGAAGCACTGTATTATAAAATTAGAGTCTGACAGAAAGAAAAAGCTCATTATACCTCTTTTAGGCAGATAGTACGCTAAAATTCCTTAATTTCTGACATTTACTTAATCCTAGAAAAGAAAAAATAAAATGAAAAATGATATACTTCAATGGGAATGCTATAATATTCTTCTTAGAACATTTTACTAACTCTGTAAACCCTAACACCATTGCTGTCAATGTCACATTCACCAAATCATGCCTTCTTGAAGTAAAATCTTAATATGGGCTACTCTGTCAATGTGACATTTTCATTAGTTCTATTATTTTTGAACAGTATCTCAGCACTATAAAAAATATCCTGAAACGTGGTCTCTGCCTGTTAGCTCATGACTGTCAGAGGACAACACTTTTTTGATTATGTCATTGAATTTAGTCATGAAATATGTGTCCTTACTACACACACAGACACGATTTTATCCTTCGTATTTTGTTATATGCCTCTATGATATGAGCAAAAAGAGCTGTGTTCATAATATCAAAGAAGCACAATTGGGTCACCTTTGTCACAGACTAAAAATAAAAGCAAAAAACATAAGACTGGATTTAGAATGTGCTTAAAACAAATTCCACAGCCTAACAATAAAGATGGTGACTCCTGCTGTTTCAAGTCCAGTGCCCCTCAGAGGCACGGATCACCCTGAAAGAGAAAGGGAATGCTGGCCTTTGAATAAAACTGAGGTTGATTTCAGTGGTCTTTATGGTAGAGTCAAATACAACATGGGAGGAGGACTGACTGGACCAATTCAGCCCTCCTTGAAGCAAGATAAGAAAAATAACTTTATAGTATTTTCCCTGCAAGGCATTGAAGGGCACACCATTAAGGCAACTGATTACAGTACAAAAAGAAGCCAGGGTCGTTTGAGTCTTTATTAAAGATTATTCGTTTCGTGCATGAGGAGCTGCCCAGGCTATGGCTGCACATCGCTTGCATGGAGCTCCTGGATTCTTCAAACACTGTGCGTGTCTGATTAGAAGGGAAACATTATTCTTGCTTGAGGAGAGAAACTGACCTTTACTGACCAGAATTTTTATTCATACAAAGAATCCTTTGGCACACCAAATTTTCAAGCTCATGGGATCCCTCATCAGCAAGCTGCAGTGTTAGTTCATGTGCAAAATCAAAAAGTCTGCATCAGCCCAGGTACCGCCTTGGTTACTCAACAGATAATGTTGGAGCTTCTTCACAAGAGTATAATGTAAATTGAATGCTGAGCTGACATTAACTAAACACTATTACTGTAACTCTCACTGAATCTATGTTCCCTAAAGAAGACTCAGGGCTTCTGTTCAGTCATTTGTGCCATGTGAGAAGTTAAGTGCTCTATTTCACATTTATTACCATCTAAGTGTAACATTCCTATTTTTACCCAAATGACTAGAAACATGTACAGACAAACACACACCTTTTCTGGGAACAAAACCATTATTTTAGATTACTGGAAGTTTATGTAATGAGGTGAGGTTGCTCTTAGGGGACACATCTGGGTCACTGGGCTCTACCAGTCCAGCGAAACAAGGACAACTGATGCCTCCCCAGTGTGCCTGTGTGCTTTTGGTCAGTCATCTGTGTCCAAACCTCCCACTCTCCCAAACAAGTGGGAACCTAGCCTGGGAACTTGGGTGCAAGGGCAAGAGAGAAAATGACTCTTGTGGAGCCAAGAGTGACAAGAAGAGGCACCACATAGGGACAAAACCAAAACTGAAAATTGAGTAAATACTTTGATGTGTCAATTCCAAGGGGCTACACAGAGGGAAAATGAGGCTTTGGAACAGAAACAGGGAGTGGGGAGTAGAAGGCCCAATCTGGAGTGTGGCTCTAACTCACTGGCATACATGAGATCAGAGGTGCTTTTCTACTGTCTCAGCCTTAGCAGCCAGGGTACCTGGCCAGGGGGAAGTATTAAGCAGGCAGAGCCAACTCAAACAAAATATTGCAACAGAGATACTGAGCTAATCACCCTCCTGTGGGCCGGACTGTACATGGTGTCATGCTCAGCTTCATTCTGACTACACAGTTTGGACTGCAGATTTGCTTCCACACAACACATTAAACTATGAATAGGCCTACATTATGGCCCAGCCCTGGGGACTGAGACGCAGCTCCTCATACCACTCCCTCTATGCAGCTTCTACTTTCAGATGTCAGTGTCAACAGGTTTACCACACAGGGGATGAGAGAAGCCAGCAGAGAATCAGTCTCCAGAAAGGATTGGTCACATGAGTGCCTGGGACAAAAACTCTTTATTTCCCTTCAAATTATTACCATGACAATTTCTAAGTATCTAGATGTCGCTATTCCACTGTTTGGACTCAATGGGTGCTACATTAATTTGTATTCAACACAGTGCTCAGTGAAAACATTCTTTAGCTATTTGAAGTGTGGGCCTTGCCTAAGATTGCAATTTCACTGAAGGTATACAGCATTTACATATCTTTCACTTAGTAGATGTGCATCCCCTTCACTCTTCTAGTTCTCAGTAACATTAAGGCATTAATTTTTTTTTTATCCTGCCTGGTGTTTAGCTCATTTTTTCACCTCTAAATAAAGCTCTCAGATGGAGTAATCAACTCCATGTTTGATACAAGTAACAAGACTAACAAGATGTATTTCAGTCATACAGATTCAGGAGAAAGGTGTTGAATTCTTAACTAAAACAATAAGTTTTATGTCAGGCTTCACAATGATTAGTGAACCAATGATATCATTCACTCATTAGTTCCACAGTGGGGATGGAAAGATGGGTTAAAAATGAATTAAGAGTTGATCCCAACCCATGAAAAATCTGGTCAGAAGTTAAGACATGTGTATGTGCAGGTAAATTAGAAATACAGGAAATACTGTAATAGGACCATATAATTCAAATGTTGTAAGAGACTGGGAAAGAAGAGTACTATAGGCTAAAATTGGAGGTGGTTTCACAAGAGAAGTATCTTAAATCATTTCATTTAGGATTTGGATATGTAGAAAAAAGAGAAAGCTTTCCAAATTCAGGGTTAGACACAAAGGTAAGGGAGGCAGGAATGCCATGGCTATTTGATTGGGGAAACCTTGAACAGGGTAAAGAGACTTCTGCTGAATAATAGTGGAAAATAAGCTTTGAAGGTGGACTAGGATGAGCCTGTGGAGGATTTTAATGGTGGTATGTGTGATGTGTTGTGTATGTCTTGGGAACCACCGAAGGGTTCTGAATGAGTGATGTGATAAAATCAGTGTTTTTAAAGATTAATCTGGCAGCAGCAGGCAGAAAAGACTGTCGAGAAAAGGAGAATGGAGGTGGGAAAGAGAAGTCAGTTATGAAAATCTGGGTGTGGGATGCATTTATTTATTCAACAATTATCTAATATTTTTCATGTATCAGATACTATTATAGGTGCTGGGGTATGGTGATGAACAAGAAACTAAGGTACGTTGCCATCATGGGGTCCGTGTGCTAGTGAAGAGACTCTTTAACGTCAGGGCACTTGAGATGGTGATATGTACAGGGGAGAGATAATAGCAGAGTGATGTGATGCTGACTGAGGCAGGTTCTTTAATTAAGGTATTCTCTGAGCAGGTGTTGTTTGCACTGGAGAGGAAAGAGTATATGCAAAAGCCTGTAAGTGAGGACAAATGATTTATTAAAAGAAACAGAAAAGATCATATGGCTTAAGCAGAGTACAACAAGGAAAAGGGGATACAATCAGGAGATGAGGTTAACCCACAGTAAGCAGGGGTCAGATCATGTAGGCCTTGCGGGTTATGTTAAAGAATTGAGATTTTATTCTAAGTACAATTAGATTTACAGGAGGAAAGTGACATGATCTCATATACATTTTTAAAAGTTAACTTCAGCTGCTGTGTGAAGAACAGATTGTTGCGGGGCAAGAGTGGAGCAGGGATGCAGGTAGAAGGCTACTGCAATAGTTTGGATGAGACTGGATGGTATGGACTAGGGCAGAAACAGAGTCAACAGGACTTGCCAATGAATTGGACATGAGGAATTAAAGAAAAGAGGGCATTAAGGACAATCTCAGTTTTGGTCCCGAGCCTCTAAGTGGGTGGCAGGGCCTGTTACCAAAATAAGAAAACTGAGGCAAGAACAGATTGAAGAATATGTCAGACCAAGAGCTTGGTTAGGGACATGTTAGAACTCACATAGAGAATGACATACACAGGTTTGATACTCAGGAAAAAAGTCCAGGTCTAAAGATAAAGACTTGAGTCTCCATCAGTTTAAGGATTATATTTACAGCTATGAAACTAGGTGAAATCATCTAAAATTGTACAGAAAAAAAAGAGAGGGCCGAGGATAGATCTCTGAAGCAATTCAACATTTAGAGGTTGGATCGAGAGGAACCAGCAAAGGAGGCAGACAGAACAGCTGGTGAGGTGGGAGGAAAACCTGAAAAGTGTGTCATTACAGAAGTCAATGAGAAAGTGTTTACAGAATGAAAGAATTGTCCATTGTCAAGGAGACTGATGAGGGCTTGACTAGAACAGGGACAGTGAAACAATCTACCACAAATCAGAAGAGATGCATCTAATGATTGCCTCAAAGGAATGAAATCTTTCAACCAATGCTACCCGTAAAATGAAATACCTTAAGTGGTTCTTACCCAATTTAACATCTTAACTAAAAGGAGATCTTTCTGGAGAGGATGGAGTGGGGAGGGTGGGAAGAGTGAAGGCAAATGTCGACTGGGTATCTTAAAAAGAGATGATCGGCCGGGCGCGGTGGCTCAAGCCTGTAATCCCAGCACTTTGGGAGGCCGAGACGGGCGGATCACGAGGTCAGGAGGTCGAGACCATCCTGGCTAACACGGTGAAACCCTGTCTCTACTAAAAAAAATACAAAAAACTAGCCGGGGGAGGTGGTGGGCGCCTTTAGTCCCAGCTACTCGGGAGGCTGAGGCAGGAGAATGGCGTAAACCCCGGAGGTGGTGCTTGCAGTGAGCTGAGATCCAGCCACTGCACTCCAGCCTGGGCGACAGAGCGAGACTCCGTCTCAAAAAAAAAAAAAAAAAAAGAGATGATCAAGGTAAAAATCTCTGTGTAAGTTATAAAGCAGAATAGAAAAGTAAAGCTTAAGTACTGATTACTAAATAATACTAAAAGAGATCACTATTAATAATAATGATTCTATTGACTGAAATGTGCTTTTACTGGCCTCAAATGAAAGATTTAAATCTCTATTAACAGCAGTCTCAGAAATAGGGAATTGCAAAACTGAAAAAAATTTCAAATAGAAATAACTGAAAGTTTTCTCACAAATATTACTTAAACAGGAATTTCTAAGATAAGACTGTTTAAGATTCAACATATTTATCTGCACCTAAGGATGTCACTAAGTCTAGGTAAGACTGACTAGCAAATACCTTGGCACTAGGTATTGGCTTAAACTTACTCAGCCTTCACAAAATTATGAAGGTACTGAAATTTAGATTTTGAGAAATCAAGGTTTCCCCTTGATGGGTTTTAAGCAAAGGCCAGTTCCCTTCCAGTTGCTTTTCCCCAATATTTGTTTTTATTTCTCAAACAGGGAAAAATTCAGTACCATTATTATTTTACCAAGGATATCCTCAATTCATGTACATCAAAAAAGAAGCTGCCTAGGTAATTGTAAAGGTGAATTTTATTCACAATCTTTAAAGACAAAACTTGTTCCAAGTGGTTCTGAGTAAATTGTCTAGAGAGGTCAAAATAAATTTAAACCAACACAGCTCCTACTAACTTGTCAGGGGAATGACGCATAAATGGTATAATTCTTCATTTTGAGCTTTGAAGTTATTCTTCATATAGAGTTTCTGTTGAAATTCAGCATGTTTGAATTCCCTGTGTTCATTTTTAGGTGAGGATTTCATAAACATAAACCCCAAAGAGAGAGGTAAATCCTCATCTCCTAAGGCCTCAGTTTCATCCACAATTAAATGGAAATGCTACCACTTGTCCCATTCTCTCATTTTAGAAACCCAAAGGAACTGTGCCTGGGGCTTTGGGCCTCAAGCATTCTCCTGATCAGAGAAGGGGAAATCCCATGCTAAACAAATGCCATGGGAATAGGCTATGACTAAATAAGGCCTGGAATAAAAAATCCAAAGTAGTTTTTACCTGTAAGAGCCTAAAATAGACCCTTAAAGAGGACTCAAATTCACTTACAGGTCCAGGCAGAAGTTTAAAGGTACTTGTTCATTGCAGACTCTCTTTTCTTACTTCTCAATCATAACTGGTAAGTGCTGGTGTCAGAAGGAACCAAGTTGGAAAATGGGGAAGGTGACACTAGAGCACTCATCTTGCAACTGTCTAAGTATCCAAGATGGAACTCCCCCTACAAAGAGAAAACAATGAATTTCTCTTTCTATTAAACACATTTTCAAGATGATTTTAAATGAAAGATCCTCTTCATCTTGGCATTCTCTTTCCCATCCAGAAGCACTGCTATCTTTGCCTCAGCGGTGGCAAGCTGACAAATGTAAAGTGGAAGGGGAGAGGAGTCTTCAGTATAAGCAAGATTTCGTTTTAGAATCTTTAGATCTTAGCAGTCACACTTTCCAGATCATTGCTTCAGAGGAGTCTACTCAGTAATGGGGTTGGTGCACATGACAATGTCAGGGAAGAGTTTCCAAACACTCAGCTAAGAAAATAAAATAATGATGCTAATCAAGAACAGTAACGTACGCTCACCATATACCCCCTCTAGTTCCCAAGATTCCAAAGGGAATTCTGGACTAATTCCTGTTAACACAATGGGTTTGTACACACTACACCCCTCCCCTCCATCCTCAACTCCAAAGATACTGACTCAGCAACTGGCCTGGAGCCAGAGCAGCATATTCCAAATTCAGAGTGTGCAACAATATTCGGTTCAATTATGACATAATGGCTGCAAAGCTGTTCCTGAAAGCCAAGAAAACCTGAATAATGTGGTTGGGTTATATCATACATGTGGACTTAATGGAGTTTAAAAACCAATTTGAAAATTCCTTCATTCCATAAAGATAGCATTAAGATGAGGGCAAAATCATTCTAGTTCAAGGGATGGGAACAAAGTATATACGGAATTATGCAGACTCCTTTCCACATTATCCTTCTTAACCAACATGACCCATTCCCTTTGAAGATATCTCTCATACTTAGTACTGACCTAGAAAGAAGACAATTCCATTAAACATCTTGGTCTTATTGTACCCAGCTAGTAATGCAAGTTTCCCTGCTATTTAAAAAGCACATAATCCTATTCCCAAAAACAACTGTTTGCAATTCAAAAACCATCCACCCAGGCAATGTCTTCTCTTTGTCCCTAAAATTCCAACCGTTTTCAATTTATCTTGACAAAGAGATGAAGTTATCTTTGTGCCCCCACAAAACCTAAAAGACGTTTCATTCATTGCTAGCCATTTTGTAGCAAGTGACTTTGGACACTGAATTGCTAAATCCAGCATTTCCCTGGACTTGTGATAACAGTTAAGACCCAGGCCTGTAGAAATACAGTGTTCAATGTGAATGTTGGGAGCCATCCATTCTTGCTTGATGTTAGGCTGTGGCATCTCTCAGTTATGTGGGATTCTACAATCTTTTGAGTCTATTCTGTTTTTTAATAGCTATCATTGATAGAATATTTTATTTTATTTTTTTTTGAGACGGAGTCTCGCTCTGTCGCCCAGGCTGGAGTGCAGTGGCGGGATCTCAGCTCACTGCAAGCTCCACCTCCCGGATTTACGCCATTCTCCTGCCTCAGCCTCCGAAGTAGCTGGGACTACAGGTGCCTGGATAGAATTTTTTAATGTTTTGGAACTGGAAGTGACTTTGGAGATTCCTCTTGCTTTATGTATAAGCAAACTAATGCTTAAGTCTTTCATACTACATTTTTTAGTTCATTTCTCTATATTTTCTCCTGGAACAATGGCATATTTTTATATATAATGAGATCAACACATAATTTCAGAACTAGAAGGGATCTCCAAATTCAACCCTCTTTCTTCCAAAAAAATCTCAAAACACTTTTCATATTAATCCTCAGGGTATATCAATTAACAGACACTTCATTTTGTATAAGGTTTAATTTAAGGATGGAGAGAATAAGGAAAGTCTCAGTTTCAGACAGAATTCTTTTACCATAAGAATTAGGCTCTGTTCTCTAAATCGAAAAAGATTCACATTCATTTCATTTTTGAACCTGGAAAAATGGCTGAATTTACAGAGTTTTCTATTAAATAATAGTATCATTTTTCTTCACTAGATGGAAGGACTATGTGTTTTAAGAAACAAAGAGTTTTAAAAAAATCAAATAATTCAACGCCATGTCCTTCCCTCCTGACTAAAAATCATTTCCCCATTATTTCATGATTAACATGAAAAAGCACTGGAACAATGAGAGTAAATTCATTTGTTTCCAGTTGTAACAAAGTGATTTCTGCTGCAA
The DNA here is from genome assembly GCF_009764315.1 of Trachypithecus francoisi. Lineage (NCBI taxonomy): Eukaryota > Metazoa > Chordata > Mammalia > Primates > Cercopithecidae > Trachypithecus > Trachypithecus francoisi. The sequence goes on along the minus strand of NW_022681465.1, from coordinate 165,253,320 downwards.
TCCCATTGGCAACAGAACGCATCAGCATATACCACCACTGTCCTATTACAACACAAAAAGCTGTCAACTTTGAACTCCTTTGAAACGTTGTTAGTAAGGTAGAAAAGACAAACATGGATTTCCTTCAATATTATTTGGGCAACCTAGACTTAAAATAGTGACCAGACTTAAGATAGTGACTCTACGGAGGTCCTCTATGCTTAAGGCAAGACCAAACCAAGATACTGGTGCCCTACGTAAGCTAATAATTTGGCACACTTTCAAGCAGATACTCTTCAAATATTTGCTAAACAGGTGTTTGGGTGAGGCATTGCATGGCAGACCTGGAGAGAGTGTGGAGACAGGATTGGCGGAAGCTTTCAGCTTGCATATTCTAAACAACAAAGGACCCACAACTGACCAGGTCAGATCTCCTTGGAAGGCAGTTTGAGGAGCATCTAATGGATTCCCAAATACACTCTTCCCCGCTCCAAGATGTTTATTAAAGCATTACTTCTGTCTCTAGTAACAATCTGAAAGGAGGTTACTGCTTTATATTCTTTTCTCTATCTTGTTACACTCCCAGTGTTTTATACTTTTTATAGATCCAACCTCCCTTCAGGGACAATATATTTTCATTTCTACAGCTTGTACTGAGCATTTGCAATGTGCCAGGTGCTGTGCCATGTATTAGAAATATAAAAGTGATTAAGACATTGTCCCTGCCCTTAAGGAACTCACACCTTGAGCAGGAGAAAGACTCACAAACAAATAACACAATACCACAGTGATGAAGGCTATAACAGTAAAAAGGCTGTTACTAGATATTACTGGTGAAATGGTCTGATATCCTTGGAGACAGATACTTTCTAAAAATAGTAGGTAGGTACTTTCAGTTTGCCTCCATCTCTAGAAACTTTAACTTTGGTAAGGATTGGAATAAAAAGACAGTAACATCTTCATGTTTCCTGTTCTCCGTGGCTGTACTGGGATGGGAAGTTAGGGATGTGGAATCACATCTATGCTAAACTTAGCCAAAACTTTTCTTTTTTTTTTTTTTTTTTGAGATGGAGTCTCGCTCTGTGGCCCGGGCTGGAGTGCAGTGGCGGGATCTCAGCTCACTGCAAGCTCCGCCTCCCGGGTTCACGCCATTCTCCTGCCTCAGCCTCCCGAGTAGCTGGGACTACAGGCGCCCGCCACCTCGCCCGGCTAGTTTTTTGTATTTTTAGTAGAGACGAGGTTTCACCGTGTTAGCCAGGATGGTCTCGATCTCCTGACCTCGTGATCCGCCCGTCTCAGCCTCCCAAAGTGCTGGGATTACAGGCTTGAGCCACCGCGCCCGGCCACCAAAACTTTTCATTTGAATTTTCTTCCCCAAATGATTTTGTCCCTAGAATTTGTTATGCAATACTAGGGGAAGGATAGAGGAAGCTCACCTAGTCCCTGCTGTGTAGTTACACATACCTGATCCAGATGATTTCTCCCCTTTGAAATAATTGCAAACAAGATTAAAACTGTATTCAGGAACTATTCCAGCTGGCTTTTGGCTTCCTCTGATGTATACTCCTTGAATAAAGCAGTAGCAAAAATTAGATTTAAATAAGGAACATAAAAACACCTCGCTACTTGTACCAGATCACCTCAAGGTCCTGCTATGTTTGAAACCCGAAACCCTAGCATTAGAGTAACTGAATATATCAGCCAGCTAGAGTATATACAAGTTATGAAATAAAAAACTTTAATAATAAAAAATAACCTATTTTAAAGGGATTTCTCACAGTGCCTCTGGGTACTTTAGAGCCAGGCATCTGGAACAAAGTAGAAACACAGTCCAATCAATTCCCAAGTTGGAAAAATCCTCGTTTCTATTATTTACCTGCCAACAGTCCATCTAAATAAAACCACACAGTCACATATTCCTCTGATGAAGGAGACAAAAAAATATTGATCCTTCCTTGGCATGTGGCTATTGCTGCCACAGCAGCAGGGAAGAAAGACACTGAGGATCCTGCCTGTTTAAAGCACCAGCCCCACCAATCTTAATTTTCACAACAGGGTCTTTCTGGTTCCAGGCAATTCCTCAGCAGAACAGGACCCAGGTTATTGGGCTACAATATTTCACATAGAACCATGATTAGTTCTGCTTTGCCCCAGTATTATCATAATTATCCAGTATTTCCAGGGTGTATCTTTTTTCTCAGTGTTTTAAATCTTTCTGCTATTTACCTACAATGCACCTCAATGTATACAGCTACAAATATTGGTAGAGAGCTTCACATGCATTTTTATAAGCTAGTCCTCAGAATATGACCAAATGAAAAGGCTGTGGCCTCTAATAGGCACCTCAAGTTGTTCAGTGTTGTGCGCCAAGGCACCGCTCTAGTAGCTGCTTAAACAAGGCAACGTATACTAATGCGGGGAAATGCGCTAGAAAGTATTGGGATATAACAGATCTTAGACACCATTCCTGTCCTTGAGGAATTGAGAATCTTGGGGTCAAGCTAAGGCCATACTATGGATTTGTTTTTAAGGGCACTAAAATGTAAAGTACCACATACACACTATTTATTAATAAACAAGAATAAAGATCACCCAAGCAAAACAATCCTTGTTAAAGACAGCGTTAGAAACAGTCACAAGTCTAACTCACAATGACATTTTAGTGGGGACTTTTCTACCCTTGGACTTATTAACTGTATGAGCTGCTATTTGTCAGAAGTGAATATTTGTTGAGAAGGTACAGTCTCTGATTTATTCTCATTGTTCAGTACCCAGAGGGTTGCTTTTGCCCAATAAGGCTGAGAGGAATTCCAGACAGCTGATCCAGAGAGCCCCAGCACTCACAATGTTCCCTGCTGCACCTTTCAACCTTTTCACCCCAATTAAAGGTCAACATGGCTGCTCAAAAATATTTATTTAAAAAGGCAGTCTGCTCCGCGGGCTCCAAAGTGTGATTACACTACCACTTCATAGAATTCAATTAAACCCAGGACGGGGCATCTGTGAATCACCGAAGAGTAGGAAGTTGAGATGTTTTCGGCTTGCTCTTAAAAAAAAAAAAAGCTTCCTTTTCCCGCCCGTCATTTCTTTACTTCCCAGAGCGCCATCACAGACACACGCACATGCGTTTATAATCTCCCCCCGGGTGGTTCATGGATTTATGGCTCCCGGTTTAATTAAATTCCCTCTAACGACAATCTAAATTGGCAGCATGCGGCATAGCGAACCCCCGCCAGCCTGCGCGTAGGCTCAGAGCCCGAGACCTGCGAACGCCCAACCTCGGCGTGGGGCTAAGGGCACCCACCTGAGCCTCACGCCGCCAACGTCTCTGCTTCCGCCCTGCGCCGAGCACTTCCGCCCGCACCCGCCAGGGGCCGGCCCCGCTCCCCGCACTTCCGCCCCACGCCTGCAGCACTGCCGGGCGGACTCCGTTTATCTCAGATGGGGTCCCGCCTACGCTCTCAAGGATGGCGGCGCCTGAACCTTTACTCGTGAAGAGTAACACACAAACCAAGGCCAAACTAAAAAACAAAACACGGAAAAGTGACCCCGCATGTTTAGGAACCATTTAATAACGAGCCTCAGGTGCGGGAGCCAACTCTTCGAGGCTGCGGAGTCCGAGCCATTTTAACCCTTCTGCATGCATTCATTCTTTCGTTAATTTAATATTTACTCTCCTCCCCCACTAGGTCTTGGCTGAACTAGGTTATGGGGAATGCGATGAGCAAAACTGGCAGCTGTACCCTCCCGCAAACTGAAAATCGTGTGGGAAAGCAGACATTAGGAAATCATCCCTTATTAAATAGGTAATGCGTTTATTCAGCTAAGTGCTTTGCAGGGAAGGAATATGAGAAAAGATCTGAGTGGGATCTCGTTGAAGAGGTAGCTTTGGGGCTGGGATTTGAAGGGCGTTGGTTGGGGACAGCTCTGCAGGATGTGGGAAGGGTCTGGTGGAGGGTGTGCAGTATGGGTTGTATGCAGAAGACTGACGAGTGTGACTGAGGCTTAAAGGGAATGGGGAGAGAGGTGGAAACAGGCTAGAGAGGTAAGCAAGAGTCTGGCCATGCAGGGCCTTTCAGGTTTGTGCTAAGGGTAGCTGGGGGCATTTCTGTTTTATGTGGGAAGGGGGTGAATTGATTGCTTTTCCATTCTGAAAGGATCCCTCAGCTTTGGGAAGTAGATGAGAAAGGTTGAGGATGGGCAAGAGTAGAACAAGCAGGGAGGTGAGGAAGCTACTGAGCAGTTGAGGTTGTAGGTGTGGTGGCTTGAATGGTGGTATAGTAAATAATGAGAAAATGATGGATAATAATTATAGTAATACTCAAAGCTAACATTTATTGATTGCTCACAAAAAGCTTTATACTCATTAGTCTGTTTAATCCTGAGAACAATGCAGTTAAGTATCAGTACCATTTTACAGATGAAGAAATGGAGGTTTAATAACTTGCTGAAGTTCTCACAGCTACAAAATGGTAGATTTGGAATTCCATCTCATGCTGTCTGATGTCTTAAGCTTCCCACTATAAATTCAATGTGTACTCAGTGATTTTAAAAAAGATACAAAGCAAACCAAGGTCAGGAATGAATTCCTTAAACCACACTGATTATGTGATGTTGCTGGAAGCCACATTAAGATAGTAGAATTTACAAGTTCTTTGTCACTTCAGCATTTTCTGATAGGCTAAAGAGGGAATTTTGTGACTGTCAACAGACTACCTGTGGTTATTTTTGAGTTAATGCACTCTGATAAGACTTAGTTTTTCTGGAAAAAAAAAAAGTCAAGTGGTAAAGCACACTCCACCTAACAGTTGCTGATAGGATGTCTTTAAAGAAGGGATCTGACACCTTGGTGGAGCATGCGTATCTTAGATATTGCGGAGTGACAGAAAAGCTTACTAGAAATGTAACTCCAGATCAGCTTCCAAATCTCATTTATTGTTGGAAGACAAAGGTTTATAAAATCACTTTGACTTATGAAACCTGATTTCATCCACTGAAGGAAAAGAATGGATTCACCAAGGCCAACAATGAAGGCTTTTAGCACTGGTTGTGAGTAAATTTCTCTAAGGAGCCAAAAGTTCACAAATTTTCAGAATTTGAGTTTCATCAGTAAGAATTTCTTGGGTTTGTAAGTGATAGCACAAGACCCAGAGCCTCCCCATTATTGTTTTGGTTAGAGGGAGTCCTGTGGAATGTCTGGGAATCCCTGAGAACTCACTCTGGTTGATACCCTCTTTGGGAGTGCCTGGCTGACTGCCATGAGCTCAGAGGACCAGTTTAGCCTCTAGATCCAGGGCCTGCAGTGCTGGGGAAAGGAGCTCTGCTTGGGAAAATATCTGGAGTCCGGCCAGGAAAAATGATTGTCTACAAAACCAAAAAAAGGCAGTCATAGCAAAATTAATAAGCATTTATTAAATGATCACAAAATCGAACACTGTCAGCTTCATTAATGGCTGGATTTAGCATTCATAACAACTTCATTACATTAGAAAACAGTTTTTAGATGAGATGCTCTCACCAAGTGAGAGTTCCTGAGTATATGTGATGAGTGTAGAGAAATTATATTTTAACTTTTAGCCAAATAATTTCACAAGGAAAATTTGAAAAGTCCTTTTATAGAAAAATTATTAAGTGTGAAATGTATATACCTTTTAATATGTTTCAAATGATGTGAAAGAATGTTTTAAGAATGCGAAGGTCTTAAGACAGTTATGGGTCTTGTACGATTTTGTTCATTCAAAACATGCTTATTGCCAGGCGCGATGGCTCACACTTGTAATCCCACCATTTTGGGAGGCCAAGGTGAGCGGATCATCTGAGGTCAGGAGTTTGAGACCATCCTGGCCAACGTGGTGAAACCCTGTCTCTACTAAAAATACAAAAATTAACTGGGCGTGGTGGTGGGTGCCTGTAGTCCCAGCTGCTCAGGAGGTTGAGGCAGAAGAATTACTTGAACCCAGGAGACGGGGGTTGCAGTGAGCTGAGACTCTATCCTGGGCAACAAGAGCGAAAGTATGTTTCCAAAAAAAAAAAAAAAAAAAAACCCAAAAATGAACAAACAAAGAAAAAAACATGCTTGTCATTAGGCATTTGACTTGCATGTCCTCCTCTAGGTCTGGACTGCAATTCTAGGCTATGCTCTACCAATCTGGATAGGACTGGTGCAGGGATCTCTGTGTGCTAGAATGTTCAGAACTCACCTGGGTTGAGTTTTTCCATGGTCATCTCTGAGGCAGAAGCCTGGTGTAGAGAAAACCTGCTGCCACAGTCTGATCTGTAACTCCTGACATAACTCCAAAGGTACTTTAGGGAACACATGACCTATTCTTCCAGAGATGACCTGGAGCCAGGCTTCCCTCTTAAGGCCTCTGAAAGGTGGCCTGTGTGGGTGTGGAGGAAGGTATTTTCACTCCTGCCCTCTTAGTTTTGCCTCTGGAAGAGCAGGACTAAAGAAATGGCCTTTGATGTCAATATGTTCCCTTCAGAATGCCTTAGAAAAATAATGTATGTCTTGGCAAGTAGTGACTGTCATGCCAGCTCTGTTTTACAGTAACTTGGCTCTGTGTTGCCACTCAAACAACGTGCAATTTGAACTTTGACAAAGAGGGACAATCTCAGTAATTGCCACAATTAGGTGATGCAGTTGTTTTGGTGGAGGTGTTCAGAAACTTTGGTAGGTTTTCTTTCCTGGTGTATTTCTGGTCTTTATAGTGAGCATATTTGTTTATCTCATGAGTCTCCCATCCTCAGGTCTGCAAACTCTGCAGGAAACGATCTGTAAGGGCCAGATATTGTGTTATGTTTAAGGTCGTGGAGAAAAACAGTGGCAGCCTCCCAAAGAAAAGACAGGCTTCTGAGTCTGGGATGTGCTGGGTCAGTGGGGTCGCTGTTGACTCCCCCCAGGCCAACCATTACAGGAAACAGAATTATAAGCCCAACTCACCAGGGGAGAATGGATCTCAAAAGTCTGATTCCTGTGTCCCTTTTGACATTTTAAAAACTCTGCTCTTCTGCCAGACATTCAGAGAACAGTGAGGTAAATTTTAAAAGGAGAAAAATGTTTATTTGTTTTAAAGCTTGCTCAGTGATCCACTTAGGCCATTTACATAAACAACCTTTCCATGTAAACACCATTAATTATGTAGTATAAGAGCCAAATAGAAATGCTAAAAAGTAAAAGTAATTGTAGAATAAATTAGTATGGCTTGAGTGCACAAATATAGATAAACTGTAGACTTTTACATTTTATTGAAGGAAGTGGATGTGTGTTTTTTCCTTTGTTTGAGCTACTAGGAACCAACAAATGACATTTGACAGATGGATACCAAAGCTGTTAAAGTTTAAACCCTTACTGGTGATGAAATTACAGTTTTTGCAGGGACCTTGACTCACACTTCTTTCTTTATCTGTCTTAAAAAGATTGTGGGGCAAGATAGGAGATGAGTGTCCTGTGGATTTCCCCAGAAGGTTTGTTGGAGCAAGACCATTGTTGTCTACTCCAAAATCAGTAGCTTCCAACTTCCTTTCATCTGTAATAACAGAAGATTACTTGTATCTGTGCTAAAGGAAATGAATCGAGTGCAGCCTGCCAGGCACAAAGAAGAAGGGCAGAAACTGACACTGTTGAGGAAAGATGGCATAGGGCACCTTGTAGTAACAATACCAGGGCATATTTATGTCACCCTTTGTAGTATTGCAAGTCTTTATAGATATCATTTAATTTGATTCTTCACAATAATTCTATAAGATAGACAGGGCATGCATTTTTATCAGTCCCATTTTACAGACAAGGTAACTGAAGTTTCGTGAAGGAAATCACAATGAAGCTGGAATTGGAAAGCCTTTCCTAACTCCCATCTATATTTTTTTCATTACCCCATTCATAATTCTTTTTAAATGTAAATGAAAAGAAACATGGTTCAGTTCCTAGCAATATTTTATGCTATGTAGGATTTTTTAAGAATGTTGAGTGCATTTACATCATTTCCTCAGGGAAGGTTTTGTTTTACCTGGACAGGCAGGAAATGGAGTTGAAATGGGAAAAGTTTTCCATTTTTATGGATTAAACCCATCTGTTATGTTCACTAAGGCTAGATCATGGAGGAGGATAGATTTCTCACAGCATAAAGAGAGGAGAGTAAAATGCACCTCCTTTATTCCCTGGTTCAGATTCATCCCCATCCAGGGAGTCCTGTTCAGACAAAACAGGGCAGTCAGCCTATCAGTAAGAAAGAAAAGATACTGTGGCCCTCAAACATACCCCAACATACTGAGCAGTCTTCCACAAAGTTGAAGTTAACACTTATTGCTCAGAAGAATTCTGAGGAGTAATTTTTTTGCACATATTTGAATATTATCTGCTATGTGTGCACAGGACAAAAATAAAGGAAATTTTCCAATTTATTCAGAATAATGCTGACTGAGTATTTACTATGTGCCATAGTCAAGCACTGGAATGCTAGTGTGTGTGTGTGTGTGTGTGTGTGTGTGTGTTTTTTTTTTCTGAAACAGAGTTTCACTCTTGTTGCCCAGGCTAGAGTGCAATGGCACAGTCTCAGCTCACTGCAACGTCCGCCTCCTGGGTTCAAGCAGTTCTCCTGCCTCAGCCTCCCGAGTAGCTGGGATTACAGGCATGTACCACCACACCCGGCTAATTTTGTATTTTTAGTAGAGACAGGGTTTCACCATGTTGGTCAGGTCGGTCTTGAACTCCTGACTTCATGTGATTTGCCCACGTCGGCCTCCCAAAGTTCTGGGATTACAGGCCTGAGCCACTGTGCCTGGACTGGAATGCTAGTGTTTTTTGTTTTTGTTTTCTTTTTTTTTTTTTTGAGACAGAGTCTTGCTCTGTCACCCAGGCTGGAGGGCAGTGGTGGGATCTTGGCTCACTGCAACCTCCACCTCCTGGGTTCAAGCGATTCTCCTGCCTCAGCCACCTGAGTAGCTGGGATTATAGGCACACGCCACCGCCTCTGGCTAATTTTTGTATTTTTAGTAGAGATGGGTTTTCACCATGTTGGACAGGCTGGTCTTGAACTCGTAACTGCAAGTGATCCACCTGCCTGGGCCTCCCAAAGTGTTGGGATTACTGGTGTGAGCCACCGCACCCAGCTTGGAATGTTAGTGTTGAACCAGATACACGTACTCCTTGTAATAGAGCTCACAGTCAAATCTTAATGAAATGATCATGTCAATATTTACTGTAGAAAACCCATTTTCCAATGGGAGTAAGACCAGTAACTAGTTAATTGGAAAATGCAGTTAAAGTGGGAAGTATGTATATGATTTGATATATATATTTAATTGTATAGATATGGTTATATATAATAAATATTTTATTTTCTTACTTAAAATACATAAATGAACATTCATTTGCTAAATTTGTTAGAGTCAAGATGGTTTCTTTTAGACTCTATCCAGTCATTGAAAGTTTACGTTATCTTTCATGCATAAAACCCACTCAAAATGGTGGGATATGCACATCATCTATAATTTCCAGTTTCAGATACTCTAAAGTGAAGGGAAAACTTAAAGACACTTGTGAAGTGTCTTCACTAAGTGAATTCACTTATATTTTTATTTTTTCCCCAATCTTTTACAAACTTGTCTTGCCTACAACTAATTTAAGAGCAATTATTTTCCCCCAGCTTTTCAAGTCTTTCCAAAGCATTTGAGCTTTCATAGAAACAGTAACTCTCTTTTTATGCTCATATTTGATCAGTTTATGTGATATTTAATTAAACTACATAATTATAGTAATCAAGTACAACTGCCATAAACAGGTTTGGGAACAAAAACAACCCACTCTTAGTAAGCATAATCTCAGCTGGTGGGAGTAGAGGCGTTGAGGTTACCAGGTGGCAGAAGCCACAAGTGTTGATCGTGATCTGGGCAATCCATCAATACGTTTTACAAAGGGATTTGAAAGTATCACTTAATTCCCTGTGGTGCTGAATTAAGAGAGCTGTTGTAATTAACAACGAATAAATATTACTAAAGAGAAGCGGTGGGTGCCATAAAAGTCTGTGATTGGGAGATGCGATATATACATCACAGTCCTGGGGCTTTAGGAAAGGACTTGACTGTTGACCTAAGATCAGACGACGATTAGAGTTATCTCAGAGACAGGCTAGGGCAGGAATCTGGAGAAAGCGTTCCAGGCAGCAAGAGTAGCAGGGTCAATGGTGTGAGGGTGGAGGGAGGATGTGTTGAAAATGAGGAACTGAAAGAAGGCAGTGTGGGTGGAGCCAAGAGTGGCAGCTGGGTAGCAGTACTGGATGAGGCAGAGGGAGGTAGAGGCGACCTTATGCAAGCTTTCTGGGCTCTTGCAAGCAGGGGGTCTTCATCTCTATTGACAGCGGGAAGCTGCCAATGCATGTGAAGCGGGAGTGTGCTTATTTGTTAAAGAGCAACAGCCAATTTGTAGAGTTTAGACCACCAAATCTAATTTGGGCACTTGGATTATATGTTTTCCTAATCTAAATACACTGTAGGTAATGGAGAAAAAAATTTCTTTTCTTGACCTCTGGCATCAGAATTTCTCTTGGAGAGGGAACTGTCCTTATTCAGGAGAATGCATTCATTGGCAGCTTGTGGGCCAGAGATGAAGATCTGAGGATAGGTGTTGAGATAATAAAGAGATACTAAATATCTCTGCTGAGAAAATAAAAGGGAGTGAGACAGAAGGAAGGGGAGTTTTGTATTAGTTTTCTAGGCCTGCCTTAACAAAGTACCACAAACTGAGTGGCTTAAAATAACAGACATTTATTCTCTCCACTTTGGAGGTTAGAAGTCTGAAATCAAGGTGTCAGCAGGGCCATGCTCCCTCTACAAAGCTCTGGACAGAATTTTTCCTCACCTCTTCTTGGTTACTCCTGGTGCCTGTGCAATCCCTGGTTCCTTGGTTTGCGACTGCATCTCTCCAGCTCTGCCTCTGTTGTCACATGGCATCCTCCTTGTGTGTCTGTCTGTGCGTCTTCTCCTTTTCTTATAAAGATGTCAGTCATATTGGATTAGGGTCCACCTAAATTACTTCATCTTAACTTGTTGCATCTGCAAAGACCCTGTTTCTAAATAAGGTCCCATTCACACGCACTGGAGGTTAGGACTATGAATATATCTTTTTGGGGGACACAATTCAATCCATAACTGGTGTAAACAGGGAGAGGTGAGAAGGATCAGAAAAATCATGAGATGTTAAGGGGTTAGGGTGGCTACAACCATTAAGAAGTTGCCGATGGTGGAATGGCTGAGAGGACTAATAATGCATTTTAAAGCGCTTTTTGAAGATACAGAAGTAGCCAACAAACGTGAAAAAATGCTCAACATCACTAATCATCAAAGATGTGAAAATCAAAACCACAATGAGATATCACCTCACACCACCAGTCAAAATGGCTATTAAAATGTCAAAAAAAATTAATAATAAGGGCAGCAAGGCTGTGGAGAACAGGGAATACGTATACACTGCTGGTGGGAATGTAAATTAGCCACTGTGGAAAGCAATTTGGAGATTTCTCAAAGGACTTAGAACTATCATTAGATCCAGTAGTCCCATTAATGAGTATATACTCAAAGGAAAATAAATCAGTATATCAAAAAGACACATCTACTCATATGTTCATCGTAGCACTATTCACAATAGCAAATACATGGAATCAACCTAGGTGTTCATCAATGGTGGACTGGATAAAGAAAATGTGGTACATGTATACCATGGAATACCACGCAGCCATAAAGGAGAATGAAATTATTTCCTTTGTAGCAACATGGATGCAGCCAGAGGCCATTATCCCAAGTGAACTAACGCAGGAACAGAAACCAGATGCTGTATGTTCTCATTTATAAATGGGAGCTGAACACTGGGTACACATGAACATAAAGATGGGAATCATAGACTCTGGGGACTATTAGAGTGGGGAGAGAAGGAGTGGATAAGGGTTGAGAAACTACCTATTGGATACTATGCTTACTACCTGTGTGATGGGATCATTTGTACTGCAAACCTCAGTGTCACACAATATACTCATGTAAAAAAACCTGCACATGTACCCCCTGAATCTAAAATAAAAGTCGAAATTATAAAAATAAAAGATCTGATCCAAAAATAAGTAAGTAAAGTATCTCTCTTCCCAGGTAAGACGTGACAGCCTACAAAATGTCTCCCTGCTGTGCCCAGGGCGAAGACTCCTACCTTTTTAGTGACACTTCTATTACACATGTGTTTGTTGATGCTTTGGTGGAGGAGATCAGGGGGCAAAAGACAAGCGGGGTCACCGAGGACTTGAGTCTCTTGTTAGGGTCGCTGACATAAGGGATGCAATCATAGGAAACCTCCAGAGAACAATTCAATAGATGTTGGAGATTTCTCAAAGGACTTAGAACTACCATTAGATCCAGTAATCCCATTAATTACTGGGAGAGGGGGGCGGGAAAAAGTAATTCTGTGATTGTAAACCACTGTTCCTGTGTCCTGGTCTCCCAGATATTCAGAGAAATATTGAATTTCCACAATCTCCAGCATGCGGATTTGGAAACCTTATCTCCTTCTTGGTGGACAAGGACCAGGGTTTCAAATATAGTTATGAAAAATCTCCCTCTTCATTTGGTGCTGTCAATCCTTTGAGGGTACAGTGCAGGGTTTTAGCTATATTTGCAGTGCTTATGAGTTACTTAAGAAAAACACACCCCAAATCCTATAGTCTACATCTCTTGCCCTACTATTTTCCAAATATCAAAATTCTGAATAGATGATCACTTTGATGGCAGGAGAATGTTCCCTGAAGTTCAGTTTTTAGGTCTTGTCAGTTTCACTTCTTACTTTGGTAAGACAACGTTTTATTTCTGGATCGCTGGCTGAGGCACTGAAGCTCTTCCATGCCATTCACTCAGGTGATGATTTCCTGCAGTGAGTCCAGATGTTTGTGTTCGGCATGACTGCTATTAGCCATCAAGTCTGAGAATTGTACAAAAGTAAATCCATCCTTGAGGCCTAGAAGGGAAGACAATCTTAATGATAGTTTAATGTCCTCAGAGTGAAATATCCTGAAGTGGGGGAAGAACTACCATCTCCATGAACTACAGTCCTATGCTGCAGGCTTTTTGTTCATTGCTGTGCTTCATTTACGTTGGTATTTAACACAAATGTGGTTTTAAAGCACATCAAAGCCTCCTTAAAACCTAAGTAACTGGCAAATGGTTAGAATAATTGATAAAGCTGGTTTTTGTTTGTTCTGTAAGCAGCTCAAGGAAATTGAGAAAAGTTGCAGTTGGTAAAGGTATTATTGGTGGCTAATACGTTGCACCTCTGTAGAAACTGTTTTTTTTTTAATACTTTATGTTCTATGGTACCAACGTGCAGGTTTGTTACGTATGTATACATGTGCCATGTTGGTGTGCTGCACCCATTAACTCGTCATTTACATTAGGTATTTCTCCTAATGCTATCCCTCCCCTTCCCCACCCCACAACAGGCCCCGGTGTGTGATATTCCCCTTCCTGCGTCCAAGTGATCTCATTGTTCAGTTCCCACCTATGAGTGAGAACATGGGGTGTTTGGTTTTCTGTCCTTGTGATAGTTTGCTGAGAATGATGGTTTCCAGCTTCATCCATGTCCCTGCAAAGGACACAAACCCATCCTTTTTTATGACTGCATAGTATTCCATGGTGTATATGTGCCACATTTTCTTAACCCAGTCTGTCATTGATGAACATTTGGGTTGGTTCCAAGTCTTTGCTATTGTGAATAGTGCCGCAATAAACATACATGTGCGTGTGTCTTTATAGCAGCATGATTTATAATCCTTTGGGTATATACCTAGTAATGAGATGGCTGGGTCAAATGGTATTTCTAGTTCTAGATCCTTGAGGAATTGCCACACTCTCTTCCACAATTGTTGACCTAGTTTACACTCACACCAACAGTGTAAAAGCGTTCCTCTTTCTCCACATCCTCTCCAGCACCTGTTGTTTCCTGACTTTTTAATGATTGCCATTCTAACTGGTGTGAGATGGTATCTCATTGTGATATTGATTTGCATTTCTCTGATGGCCAGTGATGATGAGCATTTTTTTCATGTGTCTGTTGGCTGCATAGATGTCTTCTTTTGAGAAGAGTCTGTTCATATCTTTGCTGACTTTTTGATGGAGTTGTTAGTTTTTTTCTTGTAAATTTGTTTGAGTTCTTTATAGGTTCTGGATATTAGCCCTTTGTCAGATGAGTAGATTGCAAAAATTTTCTCCCATTCTGTAGGTTGGCTGTTCGCTCTTATGGTAGTTTCTTTTGCTGTGCAGAAGCTCTTTAGGTTAATTAGATCCCATTTGTCTATTTTGGCTTTTGTTGCCATTGCTTTTGGTGTTTTAGTCATTAAGTCTTTGCCCATGCCTATGTCCTGAATGGTACTGCCTAGGTTTTCTTCTAGGGTTTTTATGGTTTTAGGTCTAACACTTAAGTCTCTAATTCATCTTGAATTAATTTTTCTATAAGAAGTAAGGAAGGGATCCAGTTTCAGCTTTCTACTTATGGCTAGCCAATTTTCCCAGCACCATTTATTAAATAGGGAATCCTTTCCCTATTTCTTGTTTTTGTCAGGTTTGTCAAAGATCAGATGGTTGTAGATGTGTGGTATTATTTCTGAGGGCTCTGCTCTGTTCCATTGGTCTATATCTCTGTTTTGGTACCAATACCATGCTGTTTTGGTTACTGTAGCCTTGTAGTATAGTTTGAAGTCAGGTAGTGTGATGCCTCTAGCTTTGTTCTTTTGACTTAGGATTGTCTTGGCACTGCAGGCTCTTTGGCACAAGACAGGGATGCCCTCTCTCACCACCCCTGTTCAACATAGCGTTGGAAGTTCTGGCCAGGGCAGTCAGGTAAGAGAAAGAAATAAAGAGTATTCAATTAGGAAAAGAAGAAGTCAAATTGTCCCTGTTTGCAGATGACATGATTGTATATTTAGAAAACCCCATCATCTCAGCCCAAAATCTCCTCAAGCTGATAAGCAACCTCAGCAAAGTCTCAGGATACAAAATCAATGTGCAAAAATCACAAGCATTCTTATACACCAATAACAGACAAACAGAGAGCCAAACCATGAATGAACTCCCATTCACAATTGCTTCAAAGAGAATAAAATACCTGGGAATCCAATTTACAAGGGATGTGAAGGACCTCTTCAAGGAGAACTACAAACCACTGCTCAATGAAATAAAAGAGGACATAAACAAATGGAAGAACATACCTTGCTCATGGATAGGAAGAATCAATATCGTGAAAATGGCCATACTGCCCAAGGTAATTTACAGATTCAATGCCATCCCCATTAAGCTACCAGTGACTTTCTTCACAGAATTGGAAAAAACTACTCTGTAGAAACTTTCACATCTGGGTTGTGTCATGAGCACTGAAGCTGCCTAGGCACAATAAAGTGAAAAGCAGGTAATTACCCAGAGATTGTGAATACAATACAATTCTTAGGCAAGAAACCTTTAGGGTCTTCTCCCGCTTTGTGAGTCCTGCATGGATTGTTGGTGAGAATGGCTGGATGGTGCTCTACTTTACCCCTGAAGGAATTGGCTAACCCATCCATTCTCCTGAATTATGTCAGGGAAATTTGTGTTCTCTGGCTGCTGAGAAAAGATGAGTCGTCTTGGTGACCCTCACAGTCATCCTCTTAAGCCTCTGAGAACCAGCTGGTTTCTTGTTTAAACCAAGTCATGTCCGCCTGAATCCTGCATGCTGAGGGAGGCCCTCATGTCTCAGCAGTCCTGAGATGAGGCAGAGAATGCTGGAGGAATGGGCTCTGAAGTTCCCTCTGACCCAAGGCCTATGCCATGTGCCAGGCTCTCTAGTTCTGTATATGGTTGGTTCTTTTCCATAATTCCTACTCTGCCCCGATTACTCCTCACAATAACCCTTTAAAGACAGTTATTCTGCCAGTATAAAAGGTGCCAGTCTTCTATGGCACCCTGGCTTTTACCATACCCCAAGCCCAAGACTGTCTTTTCAAAGCTCTGTGTAAACTCTAAATGGTTACCACACGTAAGAAAGATTAAAACAGAGGGGGAAAAAATCTCAGCTTGAACTAGCCACATTGTTGCTCATTACCTTGCAGATATAAAGCATTCTTACATTTTAAACATTTCCATTTTTTAATAAGAGCAAGTCAAAGTTGGCCAGGATTCAGAAGAAATCTCTTGAAATGGTAATACATTTAAGAAGGTTCTTTATAAAATCAAGAGTGGTAGCTACTTTCTTAGTAGCTTCCAAGAGTGGAAAAAGCAGGGAGACTGAAGGATACCAGTACTTTGACAGGTCTGAATGTTAGCAAGTGGGGATCAGTTATTCTCATTAGTCAAAGAGACAAGACAGGAGTAAGGCATAAGTTTGGTGGAATAAAAGAAAGTTAATCTAAGAAACACGTTAAGTGCAATGAAACTGGCTTTGTCTTCTTGTACTGCTGGTGGCAATTCAATTATCATATAGTCATATTTCTTATCTTGTAATTGTTAATTGGTTAAGGCATAGAGTATTTCTGTGAAATTCTTCTCTCTTTCTTCCCAAGCGTGTGTGTGTGTGTGTGTGTGTGTGTGTGTGTGTATGTATACAAAAATGAGGAAATGAAAAAACAGCAGAGACGTGTTACTAGCTGTCTCCATCTGGATCTGAGGAAGGCCCAAACCTCAGACTTACTGTTCCCTTCTGCTATCGTGAGGTAGATGGTCACTTTGAAGACACAGTTTCTTTGCCACCAGGTCTTATTCTAGGGTTGTTTGTGGTTTTTTGGTTTTGCGCTATTTTCTGGTCACCACTGATTCTCACATAAGTGCAGATGATGAGGGAAAAAATCTAAATGGAATCCTTACTACATGTGTCATATTTTCTCAGCCCAGTGCCTGTCTTAAAAGCTTATCTGATTGTATATTATCTCTCATAGCTTGCTTGGACTCCTGTTTCCTCTTGGTCTGGGAAGGAAGAGGTGTTTAAAGATAGTTCGCCATGGCATACCGCCTGTACTCCTGCAGTTAGTTTATACGTCACGTGGTCTCCACCATTGCTGTGTGCTGTAACTCAGTAACCCAGTGGTAGCTTGACCTTCAACAGCTGCTGAGCCTCTCTGTTTCTAAAAAGGGGCAGAAGAGGCCATTAGAGCAAGGAAATAACATGTGGCTTTCCAAACTGCATTAAATATGTCTATTGTGAGTAGATGAATTACATATTCATGAAAACTGTGAAATGGAAGACAACTCTGCTTGCCAAGCCTTCACGTTGGCTGAGCACAAGGCCCAGCAAACAATGCAAAGCTCTGGCTCTCTCACTTATTTACCTTGCCAGTCAACATGTGCTGTTCTATGACAGGTTTCTTCAAGTCGTGAGAGGAAAGCTGGGAAGAGTTCTACATTTCCAAAGAAAACTGAATTCCAGAATTATTACATTTTAATCTCATGCCAATGAGCATTTATTGAGTGGCCACTGTTCTAACATTATCCTAACAAAACTGCAATACTGTACTATTAGGAAAGGAATTTACTAGTCAAAAGCGAGTCTGCACACACTGTAACTGTCCCCCTTTCCTCCATTAAAGAGGATGTCTAGTATGTGTATAACCACTCACACCAAGATAAGAGTTTTGATGTTTCTGTTTCTTATTACTTCCTGTTAGAAGAGAATCATGGAAACTCTTTCTACCTTACAAATAGGAAAAATGAAGCCAGGCATGTTAAGTGACCTCCCAAGGGACGTTGTCACTGTCAGAGCTGGGAAGAGCATTGCATTGCTGTCTCTTGACTCTGAGTTCATATTTACTGTACCAGAGCACTCATATGGATTTGATGTTAGTATTACAATGTCAGTAACAAGGATGACCAAAAAGATTTTGACATTTCGAGTGCTCTACGTGGCTGTGTTTGTGGCTCATCAAGGGCATAGGTCCAATACTGGTTAGTATCATGCACATGCTGTTCCTCTTAGCTTCAGTCCTTTCCCCTTCTCCACCCTAATGTTGTTTCATCTTTACATTTTCTGCTGAGCTGGGTGAGCTAAACAGGCTCACTGGTAGCTGTTCAAACCCTCTTCTTGGGGTTTCTGTACTGCAGAGGTTCCAAATATGATTTAGGGCTCTTTTAGTCAGAGGCATTCGCACAAGACTTAAAATCAGAATTGAGTTAAATGGCAAGAGCTGTGTGATCTGTTAGCCTTTATTCTTCCCCCCAGCAAGGGTCTAACAGGAGCCAACATTTGTATCCATGAAAATTGCAAATGAGCTATATTCCTGGAGCCAATGGTTGCAGTGTCAGCCTTTTGATTTCCAAGCTTCCTGAATATGGCAGAGAAGGCAGCTCCACTTGGGAGTCCGGTTTTGCAGTACTGTTCTAGGATATATTTCTCCAGGTTTTACAGAGACCTCTTTTCCTGACCTTTCAAAGATTTTGTTAGCACCTGATTTCCTGCATTAAATCCTGTTCTACTTAAACTTGCTAGAATGGTTTCTCTGATCTACAACTGAGTCCTGACTGATCTGCTGCTCAAAGATCACCTGTAAGGCCCTCTGCAGCCTGAGTCATCTGTCTGTGTTCAATCACATCATAGTGCATTTAAATCTCTCTCTCTCTCTGTATGTGTGTGTGTCTCCTATGCCCGACTGCAAGGTTATTCTTCTTTTAGTCCTGCTGCTATACCTGGGACAAAGCTGAGCACATAATATTCACTTAAGAGCTGTTTGTTTGAATAAATGGATGGATGACTAAATGCATAGGAACAAATATCCTGTGATGCTTAGTTCATGGGAGAATGAAAAACTTGTTGAAAATGCAATTTTATTTCATATATATGCCATTAGTGTATTTTATATAATAAAATGTAGAAAGGCACATACTTTTAGCTTGATATTAATCATTACCTCTTACTTAAACAGTCAAATGGGATTTGCTGCCCGGCAGTTAAATATTTTGCTATCCTCTGAAGACTAGCAATGTGCATTGATGAATGTGAGCCTTGCCTCTTAGCTTCTGCCTCTTCCCCATTACATTTCTTCCGGGTAGATTCTGAACAGGTGCTACTAGATGCCTCATTAACTGCATGGAACTTTAGAAATCGTGGGTGAGATGATCCCTTGCCAGAAAGTAAGCCCTGAATTCTTTAAATTTTAAACACTGTCTTGGACTTAAAGTACTGTGATTCTTTCTGTGTTGCCATCAGCAACAGACAATGGCTTAAGGTGCCAAGAGCTTGAATTGATGTTGTGTCTTATCTTACTCTGATCTTCCTTCTTGTCATTGTTCAGTCCTTTCTCTATCATTTATCTGTTTCATTTCTCCATTAATATTTATTAAGTGCCTACAGCTTACATAGTAATAATAATGGTAGTAATATCTACATTCTATTTTTAAAAGCCATTGTAAACATTTTTCACAATTTATAACTGATTTAATTCTTGCTAAAACTTTCTGAGGTCAGGAGGGTAGGCACTGATATTCTCATTTTATTTATTGAGGGTTGAGAGGTACAAAAAGAGTAAGTGTCCTGCTGAAAGTCACACAGTAGAGGTGGGCCTACATGGTGCCAGCTGACGTGATCCTAGGTTCAGTGTTTGTCCTGATGCCATTTTTTCTTTTGAGATGGAGTCTCGCTCTGTTGCCCAGGCTGGAGTGCAGTGGCGCGGTCTTGGCTCACTGCAACTTCCGCCTCCCGAGTTTAAGCGATTTTCCTGCCTCAGCCTCCCGAGTACCTGGGATTACAGACGCCAGCCACCACACCTGCCTAATTTTTGTATTTTTAGTAGACATGGGATTTCACCATGTTGGCCAGGCTGGTCTTGAGCTCCTGATCTCAAGTGATCTCCCTGGCTCAGCCTTCCAAAGTGCTGGGATTACAGGTATGAGCCACCGCACCCAGCCTGATGGCATATTTTTAATGGTAAGAAACAAGATGAAGATAGAAACACAAAATTTAGAATATCATATCTTTAGGACTTTGCACCATGAACCAGTATATTATGCACATGTAGCCACAGAGGGAATATCTTGAAGAGAGTATGAAAATCCTTCAACTCAATTATGCCAAATATTTCTACCATTCATGAATGTATGTGCTGCATCTATATGTAGCACCCAATTGGAGAGAGCAGGCAAATCTCAGCTGGTGATGATGAATCTCTTTGGCATTAACAGTCCCATTGCAGCAGCAATCAGAGGAGGCCACACACCCGCAGTGCTCTGCCCTGGCTTGATGACACACAGGATATTGGGCAATATTTCCAAGTAGGAGACCAGCCAGGGGAGGGGAATCGGGATGGGAGAAATATTCTAAAAACCAAGTCAATTGGGAATTGATTTAAGGGTCTAGGGAGGAGAGAGGGAGAACAGGGAGGAGATGGTGAATCATTTTCTGTTTGACACCAGAGAGCAATATACTTATACCAGTGGGTAGAGCTACAGGGAGGCAGAAGAACGTGTTTTCTTACAATTACAGGAGTCCAAAAATGAGCTGGACCACACTGGAGGGTAGTAAGCTCTTCATCATCAGAAATGTTCAAGAAGATGAACACCATCAAGGCTGCTGTAAAGGAGCTGCCCACGTAGGGAGGTTAGTGTCATCAAGTTGTCAGACGCCAGCAGGCTGGGAGCTAATGGAGAAGCAGACCTCACCCAAGTAGTCTGATTTAGTAGGTCTGGTAGTATCTAGAGAATCTTTGTTAGGAAACCACTAGACCAGGGCAGTGGACTCCACAGTGGAGGGCACAAGGTACATGAAATCCCCTTGATATTTACATTCTATATAAGGGTAAAAAAAAAAAAAAAGAAAGTAGGCCTACTAACATTTGATGTCTGGTGAATCAGGCAGTCTTGTGCCACATCTGAGAGGTCACACAGGACACTGAAGCAAGAGTAGAAGTCTTCCAACAAGGAAGGCTGCAGCAGGACCTTCCTTGGTTCGTTTACATTCACATGTTTCCAAACACCTGTAGTTTAACTGTGCCCTGTTAAAGAAATGTATCTTAAATTGCAGAATTGCTACTAGTATTATCTTTACACTAGCTTAAATGGGAAATAAACATGACAATTGTTGTGTCACAAAGAGGTTTGTGGCTTATCTAGGGGTGAAATAAAGCATAGTCTAACTTAAAGTTGTGCGATTTTTTTTTTTTTTTTTTTACAAAAAGACGTTTGCAATCATGCAAGTACGTTGTCCTCCTGTGACAAGTGGCAGATGGTAGTAGACTTCTTAGACAGTTTTGAACAAATAAACACAGTTACTGGTCCCATTTAGATACATGAACCAGGCATGTTCTGCTTTAAGTGGGTTAAGTCATTGACTCATGACACAGCCTTGAAAAGTAGGGACCATTAGCTCCATTTTACAGATGAGGAAACCAAGGCTCAGAAAGGCAAAAAGTGGCTTCCCCAAGATCACTCAGTCAGTCAGTGAGAGGGGTTTAAAGGAAGAGTCTTTCTCAGTCAAACAAACTAATTTACATCTCTAAGGTGAGAAATCAGTTGCTTTTTGAAAAAAGAAAACCAAAAACCTGTGCTATGATAAAAGCATTTTGAAAATAGTGGCTGAAAATGTTTCCATCGTTAATGTTATTTTTGTTGCCAAAGCTGTGTAAGTGTAATCTTTAACAATCAGAACATTATAAACTTAGAAAACCTAGGAATAAAATTTTAAAATCAATTTTAAAATGAAGCGTTTCAGGATATTTTGAAGGATTCATTTATTAAACATATAAAAATACATTAAGTTTTAATTTGCTGGCAAGAACAAATGATAGAGCAGGAAAAAATGAAATTCACTAGCAAACTTAAAAAAAGAACTTTCTTATAATTGGTGGATGCAAGTAAAAATAAGTTTCATGATTTAGTAATCCCAGCCAACAATGCATCTTTCCTACATTTGGATCAACATATTTTCGAGAAGCATCTTTCTCAGCAATGACAGCCATTAAGGCTGCACCAAACTTTCAGATTCCTCTATCACAAGGAACTAAACCAAGATTTTATTTTTTTGTAATGAAGCATATTCAAGTGGATTATTCTCAGTAAAGAAATGTTATCAGTGGTGGCAGCTTTTTAGTGAGAGCAAAAATTCTTTGTATAATATATAATAAAACAAAAATTGTTTTAAAACATTTTATCTTCACGTGATCTTTTAAATTATTGTGCATGTGTTATAATGCTCGTAGTGTGTCAGTACCATAGTGTGTGTACATAACTTATAAGTGGATATATAAAAATAACAGGGTGCCTACTCAAATATTTTACTAAGATGGAACATGGTCAGCTGAGTCTGGAGACTACTGGATGGCACATCCTTCAGTGTCCACTCCTTAGCTTGGAGTCTTTCCGTCTCTGGTAAGTGATCTGCTCTTACCTGAGTGGTGGGTGATAAAGCCTAAATACCAGGAAGATGCTTCCCTCCAAGGCAGGCACCACCTCATTATCCAGCTCACTGCCCAGGAACCTATCCAAGAAAGCAAAAACAGAAAGAGAAAAACAGCTGAAGACCCACATTTCCAAGTGAACCAACTTGATTTAAGATTTGAAGCTATTTGTGTTTTGTACAACATCTAATGCACTGTTGATGTTCGATAAATAACAAATCGTGTTATTAATAATTAAGAATTGATGTTTGTGCTCCTGTGAAATGCTTCTCAGAAGAATTATTCCCCATTCACTCATAAAGAAAAATGAGAGGAAGAGACGGAGCAATAGCTTTTAAGGAAATTTAGTTCCAGCTACTTTGTGTGCATGGTTTTTCCCCTCCCTCTTTGGTAAATCTGATGAATAACTGAGCAAGACAAGACCCAGAACCAGCCTAAGCTGCTTCCCCACCCCCTTTGTCTTCCTATCTTTAGGTGGGAATGTCTAGAATGTTGAATTATATGATTTTAAAGTGCTTGACAAACATTAATTAACTGGGGGTCGTTCTTTGAAGAGAGTTATATCTAATTGTGAATATGTCTCCAATTATCTGTTCCTCTTTTTGACTGTATTATTATCTAAAATGTGCAGTATCTGATTTGCTTGTACATTTGATTTGGTAGGCTTTTGAAATAGGTGGCAACCATGAAAAAAAGGGACATATAGTCACCTTAATGAGAAAAATCATAATTGTTTGAGATTTTACTTATGCTCATGTATATGCGTATTACATGAATCTACATACACATGCACACGCAACCCTCCCCACCACCACATACATTCTTCCTTCTGTTTGTAACCGCACTCTCTTTTAAGCCATGAATTTCGACAATTTTGATCACCCACACTGAACCGGACATCATTCCGTCTGAGCTAGAGGGATTGTTGAGATTGGCTTTTTAATAGCAGAAAATCAGAAAAGCTCTCTAGAAAAGTGAATTAATCTTCTTGCAAAAGCAAGTGTAATTAATCACGAGAGAAAACTGGCCATGCATGTCAA
Organism: Trachypithecus francoisi; assembly: GCF_009764315.1. Lineage (NCBI taxonomy): Eukaryota > Metazoa > Chordata > Mammalia > Primates > Cercopithecidae > Trachypithecus > Trachypithecus francoisi. The sequence goes on along the minus strand of NW_022681465.1, from coordinate 165,229,928 downwards.
CTGAGTCCAGGGAATTGGCTGAGCGTTATTGATTCATTACCCACCACGACCCCTCCTCCCACCTCATGCAGAAGGAGAGGTGATGGTGTGGACAGCAGCCATACCCAAATCTGGCATGTGGACCTGGAGAACCAGATGGATTACAAACTGTGAGAGATGCTGGGCTCATGTTTTGGATAGGCCGTGCACACTGTTAATTAGGCTCATAGATTTGAACAATGTCTAAAATAATTAGCCAGGGCGGATATGTGCCCGTGCAGGGGTGGCTTACAGATTTTTCTGTTGCTTAGGGAAATTTTCTATAGTAACAAAGGAATAAAACGTAAATTAATTCACAACTGCAGGACTCACACTTAGTATGCATTTCAAAGCTGGCTTCCAAGTAAACTGCATACCAAAACCTAGACATGTCAGTAGCTTATAAATACTGATATGTACGTTGCTCTTAGCTTCATTTCTTTGTACTGCTCATCAGCTTTTAGAGGCAGTGTCACTTGGTGGAGACAGTAGACCTGAATTCAAATCCTGCCTTCACCATTTACTCACCACAGACCTTAAAACGCTTATCAGCAAAAAGAGAATCATAGTACCTGCTAGGGGTGAATTGCATCCCTCCGAAATTCATATATTGAAGCCTTAGTCCCTGTACCTCAGAATGACTGCAGTTGGAGATAGGGCCTTTTACAGAGGTGTATTAAGTTGCAGTGAGGCCTTTAGGTTGGGCCCTAATCCAATCTGACTGCTGTCCTTATAAAAAGAGGAAATTTGGACACACAAGCAACATCAGGGATGCATGTTCACAGTGCATTTGATCCCACCAAGTGAAGAGGCAGAGAAAGGGCAGCCATCTACAAGCCAAGGAGAGAGCTCAAGGAGAGAGGAGAGAAAAAAACCAATCCTGCCAGCACCCTGGTCGTGGACTTCCTGTCTCCAAAACTGTGAGAAAGCACACATCTGTTGTTTATGACACCCGGTCTGTGGTGTTTTGTTATGGCAGCCTTAGCAAACTTAAGTAGTACCTTTTACATACTTATTATGCAGATAAAGGGGATGATTTTTGCATAGAGCCTGGCATATGTTCTCAATTAATACCAGTTGTTATTGTCATGTAGGTAATCAGTAAATATGATCTCTTCCCTTTCTACCTGAAGAGGCTGTCATTTCCAGGACTTCTTAGCCCTATTCCATGATATCTATTTGAAACCTGACTCTAGGCAGTATGACTCTTTCCTCTGTGTCCTATAGGATGCTGCCAACCCAGTCTCCTTATGAGCCGTCAGCCAGCCCTGCCTTAACACCCCTTATTCCTGTCTGGATTCTTCCCTCTGATTATTTTCAGGCCTGACTTAAGGAGACAGTGGTTTCTCTGGGATTGGCTGCCCCACCTTCTTCTTTCCCTTCAAAATCTACAAAAAAGGGATGTCCACCAGCTGTGGAGCTGGCTGTAAAAAGAGTGAGAATATCTCACTGTGCTACTGCTGATGTCCTATATTTCTGTGCTTTTTCCATTGACATGGAGAAGTGTCTGGATATCTAATGACTCCATGTTTTGCATAAAGTCAATGTAGGTGTCGTCCCAGACATAAACACCAATACTTGTGATGTGCCCACTTCTTTCTTTCTTTCTTTATTTGAGATGAAGTCTCGCTGTGTCACCCAGGCAGGAGTGCAGTGGCACAATCTTGGCTCACTGCAACCTCAGTCTCCCGGGTTCAAGTGATTCTCCTGCCTCAGCCTCCCAAGCAGTTGGGAAGACAGGTGTGCACCAACATACCTGCCTAATTTTTATATTTTTAGTAGAGATGGGTTTTCACCATGTTGGCCAGGTTGGTCTCGAACTCCTGACCTCAGGTGATCTGCCTGTCTCAGCCTCCCAAAGTGCTGTGATTACAGGCGTGAGCCACTGTACCCAGCTTCCCACTTCTGATGTTTAGCTGTGGAGCTAGGTAAATCAGCACAAACCCACATCAGAACACTTTCTGTCCTGATCCCAAATGAAGTGGTTGGTGATGTGCAGCCCTGCTGATGCTGATGGCCTCAAGTCCAGCCCCTGCCTGTGAGGGCTGTGTGTACTGACAATTGTTCAGGGGCCCTGCTCATCTCTGGCTGAGGAGAGAGGACCTGCCATGATGATGGTGTGGCACATGGAACCAGAGCAGAGGCACAGGGACTGTTTTCAAGATGTTTAGGATGAAAGAGATTCTTCAGAAAGAAAGTTCAGAGGTGTTCTCTTTCCTTTATGGGTTAGCAAGCTTGCTGGCTGCAACCATTAGTGTGTTCATTAATTTAACAAGTATTTACTGCACACCCACCAAGTACAAACCACTGAAATCCTCCGTGAGGAGCATAATAATGATAAAAATGTCTGATGACGTCATAGGCACTGAATTAATTCCTTTACATATTATTACTGACTTTATTGATAACATTTCTCAAATATCTGCTATGCAGTTGTATGTCTGTCAAGCAGTTTACATGCACTTTATTTTTACAGTAACCTCATGAGGAGGTACCTCCATTTCACGGATGAAAACACTGAGGTTCAGATAGCTCAAGGTCACAAAACTAGTAAATGCTGAAGCCATGAGTAAAACTCAGGTTGTTTTGATCCCAAAGTCTATTCTTTCTTTATTCACTTGCCCAAGAGATAGTTGAGAAGGAAATATTCTGTGTTAATTGAGGCCTTTTGTGTTCTACACTTGGAAATTGCTCTGAAGAGGAACATTCTTCTCACAAACAATGCTAGCTTTATTTCACCCAAAAGATGTCTCTGGTGTGATTTCTAGAGTATTGCCCTGGGTGCTTTAATCTGCCCACCACACTCAGCAGCCAGCTTTCCACTGATATTTGAGAGCTATTCCCTTGGGTTAAAGCTGTGCCCTGTAGCAGGGAACGTTTATTCCATTATGTCATTTGGCCTTCATGAGAATGTGCTTATCATGTTATATTCTCTTGGGGTGCTGCAGAGTTCAGTGCAGATTGTGTAGGGAAAGCTGGAGAGCGAGGGCTATAGAATGTGTGAGAGGTGTGAGGTGTGGGCCCCATCCAGGGTGGAGCAGACCGTGAGGCCCAAGCCTTCAGAGGGAGTATGAGGATTGTGTCATTGGGAGCTGGATTTCCTGAAGCTCAAGGCTGCTGTCTTTTCAAATCCATCTAATCCTCAGCTGGACGATGGCTTGGATAGAGATGTTCGGGAATGGGCGTGTGAATAATAAAACACTGCATTTCCCTCAAATTGATATCCAAACCATGTTCATTCATATCTAACCACATGCAACCCATTTGAATGGAAATACAGTTCTTTCTGTTTAATCCAACTACAACCTAATCCTACTACTAACTTATATTTATATAATGCTGACCATTTACAAAGAACTTTTGTAGGCATCACCTCATTTGGTTATTCCAGTAAACTTTAAGGAAGACAATTTTCTTCCTTTTCCTGCTAAGGGACTTGAGGCTCACATGAGTTAAATGATTTGCTCAGGATCACAGAGCCAGGCAGTGGGGGATGTGTGGGGAAGCACACCTCATGTTTGGGTTAAAAAACCAGAGCTCCTTTGGTGGCATCAAGCTGCTTCTTTGACTACATACTCATTCACCTTCTAGAAACCTGAAAATGCTGGGCTCCCCAATCACAGACTGGCTTCAATAAACAAAAAGGTGAACCTAAGTCTTTCTGTTCTTCCTGGGTATACACAGTCAGTCTGAAGCCCAAACTATGGAAGCACTCCCTCTAATTCTGCTCTCATGGGATGGCTTTCAAGGATTGCAGCTGGTTGCAAGCCAGCTCTGCTGTTGAATGGGTGCAGTGAATAATGTTGTTGTTCTGGCCAGGCTCCTCAGATCCCTTTTGACTGTGTGTGTCAGTGAGTTTGGTGAAATTTGCTTTCAGTGGCCAGTGCCTATGGCTTTGTTTCCTAGAGAGCCTCTGGTTGGGCAACTCTGAGGTGTCACTTATGCCCTATCCCGGAGCTCCCCTGTGGGATCAGGTGAAGTCACTGAGTGGGTCTTTACCTGAGGTCACAACTTCGCTTGATTCCCTGCCCTCCCCAGTTCTGCCTCCCTCACTTCCTCATCAGTGACGTCTGGGAGGTCTTTCTCACTAAATCACTTGTTCATGAATCCTCATCTCAAATTCTGCTTCTAGGGAATTTGGTGCATGAGAGCTCTGAAGGAAAGCACTGTGACCCATGCTCCCTTGCCAGGGTGAGTAGTAGGGACCAGGAGCCAGTGGTGAGGAGCTCACCTTAAGACGAAGGGCATCAGAGGTGTGTCCTAGAGTCTTTGGATTGTCCTAGCTTTGTATTGATTTTCATATCTTCAATTAAGTAGTTATAATGTTAATTAGTTGCCTGACCTTAAATTATTTAAATCTCTGAGCCTCTTTTCATATCCCTAAGATGGGGATAAATAACATTTGCCTCTTAGGGCAATGATAGGGATTTAATGAGATAAGACAGGTAAAGCACTTAACATATTACTTATAGGTGGTGTTCAGACATTATTGCCTGTTCTTCTTCCAATAGGTTGTGTGGAAATTTATCTAGTAGCATTCTGGAAACATTGCCAATAGAATGGGTTAAAGTCACAGAATAATTCTACAGCAGTGCAGCCTTGTATTTCTGTGAATTTCATAGACTTAGAGACAAAAGCTGTTTATACTCATGTAATCCAAGTGTCTCCGGATTTAGCAGCTGCTGATTGCAAATGCAGTCATATATGAAACCCTGAAAGTCAATAGCAGCGAGCAAACCCCCTTTTGACTAGCTTCTTGTTGATTCAAGGAAGCCTAATCTTTTATGGAGCCCCCTCCGACGGGTGCTCGCTTAGGTCCACAATTATTCCTCATCAGTTTGCTCAGCCCAGATGTGTAGCTCTACGTCCTTTTGCATGCAGCTTGCCACGCTGCTCCTATCAGCACAGCTGTTGGTGCCGCCGCTGCTTCTAAGGAAGATGGAGATTCCCACACATGTCATTTTAAAATGGAGTCAAAACGCTGCACCTCAAGCCTTACTATCCCCATTGTTGCTTTTGTGAAGATGGAGGATTTTTCTTTTCTATGTTTTTTTGCACTCAGTTGGGAAAGTGACGGCAAAGTTGTCTGAGCCCACAGTGGTTGCTGACAGAGCTCTCTCAGCTACAGATGGCAGGGCCAGAGCTCTACAGTAGCCAGGTCCAGTAATTCCAAGAGACAATGAAGTGCTAGAACATTCTCTCCTTGTCTTTGTTATGTATGCACAGGTGCTGGTAAAGCACTCCTGAAGAATCAGAAATATCTCTGTTTTGCCTCAAGGTCAGGGAACCTGATGACTACCACATCTGATGCTGCCAAATGAAGAGAAAGTTTCTTTTCTCTCTCTCTCTCTCTCGTTCTCTCAAGTTCTTAGAGAGAGAGAGTTCTAGAGAGAGAGAGCGAGAGAGGGTGTGTGTGTGTGTGTTGTGTGAGTGTGGTACAGGTGGAAGGGTGGGATGCAGGAAAAGCCAAAGGACCCATAATGAGTTTACCAGAGCTCAAAGAGTTACAGCATTTTAATATATTTTCAGGTAACGCACAGAACCTCCTTTTCCTCAGGACAAACACATGCTGTCAATCTCCTTGGGTGGCAGTGAATTCTGGAACCTGCCACATCCTGTAACCATAATTACCCCCCCCCCCCCCCCAACTTCAAGCTCTGTTGCAGGATCTTATGGCAGAGATAAAGCAATTACTATTTAAAACCACGAGTGACTGCGGCAGCTTCAGCCTGTAAGGAAACAGCATAATTTCTCTCTGGAGTAAGTAGCCTTTTATTTAGCAAAGATGAGGCCCCCAGGGCATGATTTGGAAGGAGGCATTGAAACAAAGAGATAGCTAAACCAATCAGCATAAAAAGTAAACAAGGATTTTCCAAGGGAGAAAAGCAGAGAAGAGCAGACAAGGGCGTGGGAGGAATGAGGGGTTAAGCCACATAGTGGAAGACTGTCAGTCAGTGGGGAACACCACAAGTTGGACATCACCGGTGGCCAGGGAATGTTCAAAGACAAGGATGTTTGCATTGCCTTTTCAGGCTGCTTGCTCTGTGTTGAAAGGTAATCGCCTGCAGTGAGGCCTGGTGTGAGTGGTGAGTAGTGTTTCTGGAAAATCAAAGGAAAGAGTCTTCGTTCCAAATCTGAGTAGCTAGAGTACAGAGCAAATGGAGCAGCCATGGGATGGGTAGGGGCCTTTGGGGGGATTCAGAGAAATACTTAGGAGGAGACTGGGTTTTTATCAACCATAGAATGGGGTGGGTGTCAGCCAATTTCATGTAATTCTCAGAAGGTCAGAGGACCTCAACTGATGTCTGGATGACAGTCTACCCCCTTGCAATCTGACTTTCACCCACCTGTATATGTCCCATGTGGCTGCATATGTCTGAATCTCAGTAAATTTCTGGGTTTTCTTTTTCCCAGTCTAAGGAGGCTCCTCAGACCCACACAAATCACTAGAGGCAAATGGATAAATAGGAAGACAAGTGTGTGTGATAGACATGGGGAAAAAGCAGGGCTCATGGGTGTAATCATGAAGCAATTTTATTTTGCCTTCCCAACCCCTGGGTAAAAATTTTAGGTTGCCAAGCACAATCTTTGTTCAGCAAGTCCAATCATAAAATATCAATACTCCAAACTTGATTTAAAATAAAATCTCCCCTTCTCCAGTTAAGCTCTGCCACAGGAAGGGGGTCCCTAGAAGTAGAGGAGGGGAGGTGGAGTCAGTGTTTGCCTCTCTCCTTCCTCCCTTACTAGCCCCCACCCTCAAGGGTTGGAATAGGAGAGGCAAAGGAGGAGAGTTAAAAGGGGAGCAGAAAAATTCTCACTTGACTGAAACTCTTTAGATGGGTTTGTGGTTGGTAGGCCTGGCAGGTGTTTAGGTTTGATCATCTCATCAGAACTTTGGTCCTTTGGAGATCACTGAGGGCAATTGCCCGAAACTCACTTGATTCCGGTGAAACCTCTACTAAGGCTGATTGCTTCTGCAGCCTCCAGATATCTGGCAATACCTTTAGCTTCTTTCCATGAGGACCTGTTTACCCCTCTGGGAAGCCTCTTTGGACAGGACTGACGGAGACCCACATTAATCTTTGTTATGGGGCTCACATCTGCACATAGGAAACCCTCACCCATTTTTCTCCCTGACAAACTCTAAGAGTATAGGCTGGCAGTACAGCCACTCATTCTTTGACATATTCATTAGCTCATTTAAATTTTCAAGCGAGAGTGAGACACTACCCTATATGCTCCCTAAACTGCAGTCTGTTGAAATCCTGACCACTGCTAGGCTTGAGACAAGGGGCAGGTACTGCCCACCTGCCATACTGCAGGGAGGAGGGAACAGGGAGGAAGCCTGGGATGCATAGCATGGTTCTCTCCAACCAAAACCCCTTTCTTTAAGTCCTATCCTTTCAGGTGATTTTGTACCCTCCATATACATGAACAGTTTAAGAGATGTCTCACCAATTCTTGTCACCAACTCTGAAGTTCCTGCATGAAAATCTAAAACAACTTGGATTGTGACATCTATCAACTTATGCTTTAGCTGAAATGTTCTCTCAGAAGCCGGGTTGCTCCTTTTTGTGGTCTGACTTCCATTATGGCCACCCCAGCTGTCAGACCTGGTGGTCTGTGTCTGAATTCCAATAGTATAATGTTACAAGATTTTCTTTTCCTTTGGGACGTTCTTCAATTCCAGTGACAATAAGTGGGTCTAAATGGTGAATGAGAGATAGGCTCTTTCCTCCATCTACTTCCCAGAAGCAATTAAGGCTCAGTGTCTGCCTTGCCAAGACCCCTTGTTACAATTCAGACTTGTCTTACGGGTTCTCCTTTTCAACCTTTGGTGGAAGGATAGAACATACTGAAGTGAAGGTATATTAGAATGGTTTTCTCTGATTGTTTTTTTTTTTTTTAATTTGATCCTGAATATGGTATCATGAACTTCACATGTTAGGATCTAGCAGAATTTGAAGAATTATTGTAAACCCCTGTAAACACAGAGCAAGGTAGAAAGTGATTTTCATCATTCTCTTGCTCCTCTTACCATCCTACCTGGGAAATATACTCCCATTCTTATTTGGACTGATTTTTTTTTTCCCTATGTAGTGCAGTGGCCTTCATTTTAAAGCCTACAATTCAACATGATGGTTTTGGGTTTAGAAGTTATGTCCTTGAGGGTGTGAAAGTTACATCAAATTTCAGATTTGTCTTGTGTAATGTGATACATGGACATGAGGTCGCTGGTATTGGTTGCTTGCAGCCAAAGAACTATAAAAAGTACACCTAGGAATAGGGCCTCTGGTTTTGACAGTAAGTGTCATTAGCGATATAGCTTTCCTTCTAAGTTGGCATACTAAGTTGAGATTAATGAGGAAGGTGTGTGTGTGTACACACATACCATTCACTCAATCAGTTCCAGTGAAATAACACGGAGAAGACAAAAGAAGTGGCCATTAAGGAAAATAAGTGGACTATGGGCACAGAAAACCTCCTCTTCCATTCAGCTGTGCTAATTAGTATTGAGTATAACATTCATTTTTTTTAAAGGCCAGACGGTGTCATTTAGTAAAATAAACAAATACTCCTCCCTGCCATTTACTAATAGTCTGAAGCCTTGATTGCTAGTTCTGCCTCTGTCTGTTACTAGTCATATGATCCTAGGTGATTGGAGACCTCTCTGAGCCTCAGGTTTCTGCATCTATAAAATGGAGATAGGCCTAACTATTGTGTTATCCTTGCCTTTAAAGAATATAGTGTTCATGAAATTGCTCTGTGAACTGGACAGTGGGACCTTGGTGTAAGGTATTATATTCAGGTGTGAGTTGACATTCCCCGAGGTATAGAGATCTGGCACCGGCACTTGAGGGTCTTGAAGCAGGCTTTCAATTTCAATTTATGCATGTACCCACCCGCTGTAGTGACACAGCACAAAGCCAAGGGCACATTTGACAATGATTTGTTTAATTTGATTGATGTGAACTGCAAAAATGGGCCATTCAGTCTGCAAAGTATCTAGGCTGTAATGATCTGATATTGGCTGTCTACATTCATCAAATTAAGTGGATAATTAGCAAAACACCATTTGACTTTGTGATGTAAAGACAGTAATTGTGGCTCTTTCTCAATTAAAAATCTCATCCAAAGTCGTGACTTTGGTTGTCACATCTGTGCAGATGATTTCCACATTTGTTTGTACCTCCAGCTTTGAATTCTTTCTGAAAAGACTACATTATTTTCCCAACAGTCACCAGCTATTTTCCCTCATGCATTTTCCCTCCCCATTATTCCTTCCTGGGATCTGCATTTCTTTATCCCAATCAGTCAGTCTCAAACTCTCAGGATTAACTCTGACTCCTTTCTTCCCTACACCTTCCCTAGTCAATCAGCTGCCAAGTTCTATCAATTCTGTCTATGAAACACCTTTGACATCTTCCTTCTTCTCTCTAATTCTACTGCCCTACTATCCTAGTACTTCATCAAGGCCCAGCCTATTATTACAAAAACCCTGTAATTGGCCTTCCTTTCCAGTATTGCCTCATTCCAACTCAGCCTATACGTGAATGCTCTCATCTTGCTTTTTCTTTGCTCAGAAATCCCCTGGGGGATTCTCACTGTCTAAGAAACAAAGCCTGAATTCTTCCTCCTGGTGTTCTCAGCATTGCAAGGCTTGGCTCTAGCCTGTCTTTTCCACTTTATCTTCTCCCACTCCCCTTCATGTACACTACTAACTCTTGGTTTCCCGCACGGATTCATTTCCCTTTTGGATGCTCTCCTATGTTCACACATCTCTCTCCTCTGGAAATTCCCTCCTCGTCATTATAGCCTTCAAACCCCACTCCAGGCCCCACTTATTCTTCAACAGCCATTCAAATGCCACCTCTCCACTGCACTCCTTTAGGTTTCTGGTTGGAAAGACTCTCTCCCTAATCTGTACTCCACTGCACTTTAACAAGATCTGCCCTACTTTCTCCCCTTTAGACTATAAATTCCTTTAAGGCAGGATTTGTGCCTGAGTCATCTCTGTATTCCCCAGGGTCCACATATCCTGCATATAGTAGCTGTTCTTTGAATAACTGTTGAATAAATGAATGCTTGTAAAGAAAGCATGCTTCTAATCATATTTTTTTCTTCTAATGTGGGATGCAACTTCTTATTTGACTATGTAAACTCATGTGCTGAAATATTTTCCTTCAAGGATGCACAGTATGCTCCTGTGGCCTTCTTCTCTCTGATAAGGTTGGTCTTTTACCAGTGGTTTGTGGCACTAATTATAGGAGGGAGGAAAGGAAATTCTGGAAAGTAGATTACAGAAGAGGAACACAAACATGAAAATTCTAAGTATAAATGGAAAATAGTATGTTTGCAAAGAAGGACATCTTGAAAGGCAGCATTCCTCTAGGGCAGTGCTAATTTTAAGAGGAATAGAAGAAAAAGCAATGTATTTTTCTAAAAGGAGAAACTGAACTTGTAAGAACTGTAGAATAATTAAATTCTGTGAAATTGGGCCAGACTTTCCCCAGAATTCTGTAGCCCATTGGATTTGACAAGATTAGACAAGAGAGGTAAAAATGATGGTTGGACTAAAAACAAGGACTAATGGAGATAAATTATAGATATGATCATGGTTTCACCCCAAAGATAGATGAATGGTGTTTAAAAGGCCATCATAATGTGATGGGCGAGTGAGTTTTCCTCGATATATTGATGAAAAAACAGTGTTCAATGTATTATTATTATTTTATTTATTTATTTATTATTGAATGTATTATTTTATTTTAACACAGTAGCTATTAGGTTAAATGCTGTTAAGACCAGTATTAATTGTTAAATATTAACAAAGGTTCAGATATAATCTTGCCTAAAAGCAAGAGGATGTGTCACATTTTCCAGAACATCTATGACTTTAAGTAAGTTTACTATTTTCAATACACATGTAAATGTAAATCTAAAGTTCTGTGACCAAGTTCACTACTCAGAAAAAATTTTTATGAGACTTTTGGATCAGAAAATATAGATTGTGGTCTATTGAGGTCTATGCTGTTTAGGGAATTGATTGTATCAAAACAGATTTTATTATCTTACAGAGATACTTTGTAAACTATGGGCTAATTTAATTTCAGGGTATCCTCTTCAATTTTGCGTCCTTCCTGCTTATTAAATTCTTGGGCTCAGGTTAAAAAGGAAATCAGAAGATCAGGGGAAGATAATATAAAAGGTCAACATGCTTATCGAGGGATCCCCAACATCTCCTCTTCATCTCGACTGTCAGCTGATGCCAGATTTGCTGAAATTTTTCTTGTCAAGGTCACCATGATCTCCAGGTTGCTAGATCCATTTGAGTTTTCTATTTGTTCCATATCTGACATGACTTCTCAGCAGTATTTGACACAACTGACATTATATCCTTCTTGAACTGTTTTCCATGTGTCTTTCAGGGCACTTACTTGTTTTTTTTTCTACTACCTAACTTGGCTGATCTTCCTCAATATCCTTTGCTGGATCATGCTCTTCTTCATGGCCTAGAACTTTTCTCCCTTTATGCTTACTTCCATTTCCATGACTCAAACACATCTACAGACTGATGATTCCAAAATATGTCTCCAGCTCCATCATGTCTCCAAACTACTGACTTGTATAGGCAACTGACCACCTGACATCTCCATTTGGATCCTAATATACTATCAAATATTATGTACAAAGCACAACTTCTTTCTTTCCTCTTCTTTTCCCTTCCCTTCTCTTCTTATCCCTTCCCTTCTCTTCTTTTCCCTTCCCTTCTCTTCTTTTCCCTTTCCTTCCCTCCCCCTCCCCCTCCCCTTTTCCTCCCCCTTCTCCTCCCCCTTCTCCTCCCCCTTCTCCTCCCCCTCCCCCTCCCCTCCCCCCTTCCCCTCCCCCTCCCCTCCCTTCCCTTCCCTTCTTTCTTTTTCAGACAGAGTCTGTTGCTCAGGCTGGAGTACAGTAGCATGATCTCAGCTTACTGCAAACTCTGACTCCTAGGTTCAAGCGATTCTCATGCCTCAGCCTCCCAAGTAGCTGGGGTTACAGGCATGTTCCACCATGTCCAGCTAATTTTTGTACTTTTAGTAGAGATAGGGGTTTCGCCATGTTGCCCAGGCTGGTCTCTAACTCCTGGACTCAAGCAATCTGCCCACCTTGGCCTCTCAAAGTGCTGGGATCACAGGCATGAGCCACCACGCCCAGCCCAAAGCACAACTCTTAATCCTCCTCCCTGAAACTGCTCCTTCTGTAGACTTTTCCAGGTCAGTAAACGGCAACTTCAGTCTTCTAACTGGGCAGGCTAAAATCACAAATAACATAATTGGCTCCTTTTTATTTTTTTGTTCCCATCTTATATCCAGTTGGTTTCACCTTCAAAATCTATGTGGAACTGACCATGTTTTACTCTTCCTCCCCATTACCACGCTTCTGCCCTATTCTTCTGTCATTCTCTTCACACAGTAGCCACAGTTAACCTTTTAAAAGTGAGTCGAATGATGTCACTCCTCCACTTCAAATCCTCTGCTTGTCCCCATCTCTCTCAGTGTAAAAGCTGACATTTTTACAAGGGTTTCTGGGGCCCAGCACATCCTGGATTCCCATTACTCCTTTGGTTGCATCTCTCCCTAACCTCCTCCAGTGTTCTGCTCCTGCCACATGGACCCCCTCAGTGTTCCCCCAATACCCCGGGTACTCTCCTTTCTAAGGGCCTTTTATTCCATCTGCCTGGAACACTCTTGTCTGAGATATTTGTCTAGTTCATTCCTTTGACCATGCCTTTGGCTACTGTCATCTTTTTAGGGAGGCTTGCCCCCGCCAACCTAGTTAAAAGTCGAATCCTTCTAGCCCCCAGCACTCTCTGTCTTCTATCTCTGCTTTCTTTTTCTCTGCAATATTTGTTGCCCTCTGACATAGTATATATTTAATTTATTTACTTGTTTATTGCCTATCTGCCCTACCAAAATAAAAGCCTCTTGAGGGAAGGGTCTTTGTCAGCTTTGTTCATCAGGTTGTGTCCTCAGTGCCTGTCAGTGCCTGGCACAGATGAAGCACTCAATCAATGTTTTTAAAAAATGAATGAATGGGAAGTCCTAGCCAGAACAATCAGGTAAGATAAAGAAATAAGAGGCATCCAAATAGGAAAAGAATAAGTGAAACTATCTTTCTTCTCTCACAATATAATTCTACACCTAGAAAACTTTAAAGACTCCACCAAAAAGCTACTAGAACCGTAAGCTATTTTAGTAAGGTTTCAGGATACAAAATTAATATATAAAAATTAGTAACATTTCTGTATACCAATAATGTCCTGGCTAATAATCAAATCAAGAACATAAACTCATTTACAGTAGCCACAAAGAAAATGAAATAGGAATACAGCTAACCAAGGAGACGAAAAATCTCTACAAAACACTGCTGAAAGAAATCAGAGATGACACAAATAAATGAAAAAACATTCCATGCTCATGGATTGGAAGAATCAATATCATTAAAATGGCCATACTGCCCAAAACATACTGCCCAGAACAGATTCAATGCTACTATTGTTAAATTACCAACATCATTCTTCACGGAATTAGAAAAAACAATTCTAAAATTCATATGGAAGGCCGGGCGCGGTGGCTCAAGCCTGTAATCCCAGCACTTTGGGAGGCCGAGACGGGCGGATCACGAGGTCAGGAGATCGAGACCATCCTGGCTAACACGGTGAAACCCCGTCTCTACTAAAAAATACAAAAAAATTAGCCGGGCGAGTCCCAGCTACTCGGGAGGCTGAGGCAGGAGAATGGCGTGAACCCGGGAGGCGGAGCTTGCAGTGAGCTGAGATCTGGCCACAGCACTCCAGCCTGGACGGCAGAGCGAGACTCCGTCTCAAAAAAAAAAAAAAAAAAAAAAAAAAACTAAAATTCATATGGAACCAAAAAAGAGCCCACATAGCTAAAGCAATCCTAAGCAAAAAGAGCAAAACTGGAGGTATCACACTGCCTGATTTCAAACTATGCAATAAGGCTATAGCAACCAAAACAGCATGGTACTGGTATAAAAGTAGACACACAGACCAATGGAACAGAATAGAGAACCCAGAAATAAAGCCACATGCTTACAACCATCTAATCTTCAACAAGGTTGACCAAAACAAGCAGTGGGGAAAGGACTCCCTATTCAATAAATGGTGCTGGAATAACTAGCTAGCTATATGCAGAAGGATGAAACTACACTCTTACCTTTCATTATATACAAAAATTAACTCAAAATGCATAATAATTTAAGTGTAAGACCTCAAACTATAAAAATTCTAGAAGATACCGGAGGAAATACCCTTCTTGACATCAACCTTCACAAAGAATTTATGTCTAAGTCCCCAAAAGCAATTGCAACAAAAACCCAAAATTGACAAATGGGACCTAATTAAACTAAAGAGCTTCTGCACAGAAAACAAACAAACAAAAAATTGTCAACAGAGTAAACAGACAACCTACAGAATGTGAGAAAATATTTTCAAACTATATATCCAACAAAGGTCTAATATCCAGGAATCTATAAGGGACTTAAATCAACAAACAAAACACAAATAACCCCATTAAAAATGGGCAAAGGACATGAACAGACACGCCTCAAAAGAAGACCTATAAGTGGGCCAACAAATGTATGAAAAAATGCTCCACATTGCTAATCATCAAAGGATTGCATCTCAAAGCCACATTGAGATACCATCTCATACCAGTCAGAATGACTATTATTAAAAAGTCAAAAAACAACAGAGACTGAGGAGAAAAGGAACCACTTATACACTGTTGGTGGGAATGTAAATTGTTCAGCCACTGTGGAAAGCAATTTGGAGGTTTCTCAAAGAACTTAGAACTACCATTTAACACAGCAATCCCATGACTGAATATATATACAAAAGAAAATAAATAATTCTACCAAAAAGACATAATGTACTTGTATACTCATTGCTGCGCTATTCACAATAGCAAAGACATGGGATCAAACTAGGTGCCTCATAACGGTGGATTGGTTAAAGAAAATGTGGTATATATACACTATGGAATACTATGAAGCCACAGGAAGAACGAAATCATGTCCTTTGCTGCAACATGGAGGCAGTTGGAAGCCATAATCCTAAGTGAACTAATGTAGGAAGAGAAAACCAAATAGTCCATGTTCTCACTTATATGTAGGAGCTAAACATTGAGCACACATGGACTTAAACATTGGAACAATACACACTGCAGACTACTGGAGGCAGGAGGGAGAAAGGAGGAGGCATGGGTTAAAAAACTCCCAATTGGGTACTGTGTTCACTACCTGGGTGCAATATACCCATGTAACAAACCTGCACCTTTAACTCTCATATCTAAAATAAAAGTTGATTTTTTTTTTTTAAAGAATGAATGAATCAGTATTTGGAATAAGATAGGGCCAACTCTCCCTGAGGCATTCTGCTTTGACTCTCAGATCCTACACTGCATAGATTTCAGTCATACTGAATGCTCTTTTGTATTTTTTCTCTAAGAAGTAAATTTACTCTTGGGTTCTTTTTTCTTTTCTTTTTTCTTTCTTTTTTTTTTTTTTTAAGATGGGGTCTTGCTCTGTCATCCAGGCTGGAGTGCAGTGGCACAATCATGGCTTACTGCAGCTTCAACCTCACTCCTCAAGCAATCCTCCTGCCTCAGCCTCCTGAGTAGCTAGGACTACAGATGTGCACCACCACGTATGGCTAATTTTTTATTTTTTGTAGAGATGGGATCTCACTATGTTGCCTAGACTGGTCTTGAACTCCTGGGCTCAAGCAGTCCTCCTGCCTTGGCTTCCCAAAGTGCTGGGATTACAGGCATGAACCACCAAACCTGGCCTTTTCATTCTTTCTCTAGATCATTATATATATTACTGATAGCGATGATCAACAGCGATTAAACCTGACAATATTGGTGGAATGACTGAAAAAGAGAAAATGTATTATAATGCCTACTATAAATGTTCAACATATGTTAGTGTGTTTACTACAGGTGTTGGAAAAAATATGAGATTTCTTTTTGAATATCTGACAATATGCTATTCAAGAAAAGAACATATGGGAGAGTATTCATTCATGTGCCTATTGTGTATCCTCAGAGTACTTTGTTCATATCTCTATAAAACCCTTAGTTATGGCTTTACACATTTGTCTTACTGTTTAGTTTGTGAGTCCTCAAGAACAAGGTTCCTCTTAATTTTTTTACATTCAAGTCTGAACATAGTCTCTGGGACATATAAGGTGGTAGTAAAAGGTAGTATTGCTATTATAAATCATTATTAGAACAAATAAATGTGTGTTGAAAGAAAGTTGTGGATATTAAATTCTCAAGGACTTTGGAAAAAGTAGAGATCAATGTGGATTACGTAAAAGCAACACAATTAAGGTAGATTATCTGGTTTATTAGACACAATAAAAGGCTCTTAATCCAGATATTTTTGCTTAAAAAAGAATAACACCGAAACTCATTGGAGCTTGAATTAGCCATAGTGTCTGCCTATATTGATCAGATAATATGGATAACTCATCTCATTTCAGGTTATTGCTATGAAGATACAATCTTCACATCACATCTGTAATTACCTTCTTCCAGAACCATATTATAACTGCTTTCAGATTCTTTCAGGTGCAGAAAAAGAAGGTATTAAATGAGAAAGAAAAAGATCTATTAGAAATTTAAAAGACAGGATAAAGCATTGTGTGTGTATCTTTAGTAAATTGCTATTTTATGACCCTCTCACAATAAGTATCTTGGAATAAATATAACATACCTCTAACATAGGCATGGTAAACAATGTTTGAAGACCTGAGAAAAAATGTACAGATCTGAGATTCTTCTATATTTGATTGAAGCATTTCTTGCACATTTATTGCCAACTAATCTAGAATTCCTTCATCAGAAAAGGCAACTCTCGCTATTGCCAACCTTACTGACTCTTAATAATAGCTATAACTTGGTGTGGCATATGCCATTCTGAGAAGTCCATAATTTTTATTAATATTTGCATATTTTATTTATCTAGCCCTGCATGAACACAATATGAATTATTCCAAGGTAGTGATTAGTTCTGATGTCCATTAATATACATGAGTGCATAATAGGCATTAATAGGACTCATTCATAGCTAAGTCTCCTGCTCAAATATGCCATTATATGTGTTTTGTTGCATGTGTGTGGTGCCATGGAGAAGCACTGCTCAGATCTCCCTTTGAGAGAACTTGCTGTGGGAGCAGAATTGGCTTGCAGCTTCTAGAAGCTGTGGCTGTACCTTCAGATCTGTCAAGGTGTTCCTGCTCCTTCACAGGCATGTCTCTAATAAATCTCTTGCATATCTCATCCTGTCTTGGTGTCTGTTTCTTGGAGCACCTGAATTAACACAGGTAGTACCAGAATTGGTCCAAGAAAATAGTCACAAAAGTGGTCTAAGAAAATAGTGATCTAAGTGGGGACTGGCTCACTTACTGCCTGGTTGGTAAGAAGGATCTCACCCTGAATGGAACGTGGGGCATAGATAATCCCTGGCACAAGGTGGTCCAGTTGCTGAAGATTTCTCCTGTGATTATTTGGGGAAAATGTGCTGGTGGAGAGAAACACTTTTATCAGTGTGATGATTCAGGTATTTGAAAGATATGAGGGAATGATGTCTACAAGAACAGCAAGGTTAGCTGGTGGTAATGATGCCTTTGGGAGTGAGGGACAATTGAAGAGAAACTGAGGTAGTTAACAAACAGCTAAAGGCTAAATCTTAGTGCCAGAAGACTTGGTAGTTTACAAAGAGGTCCTTTTCCCCTGCAGTGGGAGATTGGACACAGCTAGGAGGCAGACTCAGAATGCAATGAAATTTCAGAGTTTGGGATGCATTTAAATGTTCAGCAAAGGCATGTCTGTTATGTTAATTTCAGGTCTTTGACTAGGAAAATCTGGGACCCTGAAATGTGGTATAGAGACATCTGCATGGATGTCCTTAAGAATTGTGGCTCTGCAGAAACCTTGAATCTTCAGAGCCTACAGGGGTAGCCCACCCCTCTCTAGCACTTGCCCCCATCTCCTTTCCTGGCTATTAGATTCACAGCTTGGGTTAAATCCAAGCATAACCTGGCTGGAGATATACGAGGCCTGATAATGGAGGAAAGAGATTATACCCTGAAGGAACTGCAAATATTGCCTGTCCTGTACCAGCAGGATTCAGAGGAACATCACTGGGATTGGATTCTGAGGGGCCTTCATTAAGGGGACCAGGCAAAAGATTGTTTAAACCAGAATTCATTGACTTGGGGGCACTTTCTCAGGACATGAAATTTAACACCCTGGCAAGGATCCTAGCAGATGGGGCGGAATTGCTGCTGGGGTGACTCCCGAAATCTGAAGGAAGCAATGGCCCGTGAGAAGAAAAGTGAGAATAGCTGAGTTTTTCCGACAGCTAGTAGAGGAAGAAATAAAAAGCCTTAGGAAAATGGGCTAGATGGAATGAATATATTACGTGAGACCATAAGACCTCCTGGAGAATTATGTTCCATGGGAGGGTCTAGAGGGCACACCACTCACCATGGCCATCAGGAATGTGCCAGTGAGATGGCACCAGCTTTGCTAAACCCAGTGGAGAGCCTCCACTGCAGGTCAGGGTAGATGGTAGGGCAGGTGGGTCCCAGGGCCGGGCTCATTAACAACCATGAGAATAATCCCTTCTCCGACTTCAAGAGAGGTCAGATGTTGGTATCTAACTGCCTGAAGCTGGGAGGTCATAATAACTAAAATGATTAGCAAGGTTAGAGGCACAGTTGAGGGGGCTTGACATACATTCAGTTGTGAAGACAGTTAATAAAGCAGGGCATCTTTAGGGACAGTATGGACAGGCAGAAAATAAAGGTGCTGCTGAACATCTTTAATCAGAAGATAAGAATAGAACAGCAGGAGCATGAAGGTGATTCTCCAATAAAAAAGTTCTTACTCTGTTCTTGGATCTTAGCCAGTTTTCAAAACTAGAGCTCACTGACTGAAGAGTGGCTGGACCTCCAGGAAGAAGGACCTTGCAATACTGCAGCCAGAATATGCTGCGATGTCTCTTCTAGTCCTTCTTCAAAAAGAGCCGGCCGGGCGCAGTGGCTCAAGCCTGTAATCCCAGAACTTTGGGAGGCCAAGGCGGGCGGATCACGAGGTCAGGAGATCGAGACCCTCCTGGCTAACACGGTGAAACCCCGTCTCTATTAAAAAATACAAAAAACTAGCCGGGCGAGGTGGCGGGCGCCTGTAGTCCCAGCTACTCCGGAGGCTGAGGCAGGAGAATGACGTAAACCCGGGAGGCGGAGCTTGCAGTGAGCTGAGATCCGGCCACTGGACTCCAGCCTGGGCGACAGAACGAGACTCCGTCTCAAAAAAAAAAAAAAAAAAAAAAAAAAAAGAGCCATGACCATTTACTTGGGTGACTGTACACTGGGGAAAGAGGAATACATAGACATTTTGAGGTCTATGTATACAAGGTGTAAATTGACACCCGGAGCTCCAAAGCATCATTGTAGTCCCCTTCGTTAGAGTGGGGGCAAGTGAGACAGAAAATATAGTCCTGGTTAATGTCTGGCTTCCAGCTGGCTTATGGGTCTGCAGTCATGCTCAGTGGTTATTTCTCTGGTGTCTGAGTACATTATCGGAACTGATATACTTACCACTGGAATAACTCCCACATCAGATCCTTGGCTATGGGATAAGCACTATCATGCTGGGAAAGGTTAAGTAGAAGCCTTTAAAACTCCCACCCCTCCGTGGCCAAGAGTGTAAAGCAAAACTGATTTCACGTTCTGGGGAAGGGTGGAGATTAGTACCACCATTAAAGACCTAAATACTGCAGGGGTGATACTCTCAGTCATCTCTATTTAATTCACCATTCTGGGTCCTGCTCAACCTGGATGGATCCTGCAGAAAGACTGCAGACTAGCACAGATTCAATCAAATAGTGGTCCCAATTGCTGCTGTTGCTTTGGTCATGTTTTTATGACTGGAGGAGATTAATAAATCCACAGCTACATGGCATATGGCCGTTGACTTGGTGAAATATTGTCTATTGCAACCAGAAAAGGGGATCAGAAATAGTTCAGATTGTGGAATGGACATTATTTATCTAGAGTTTTGACCCAGGGCTATGTTAAGTCTCCTACTCTTTATCATAGTATAATCTGAAGACATCTGAACCACCTGACCATCCTGCAGATTGTTACATTGACCCTATATTGATGACTTCATGTTGATTTGGCAGGACAAGCAATAGGTTGCTAGTATGTTGGAAACCTTTGTTAAGAACATATTTTTCAGAGATAGGAAAATAATCCTTATGAAGATTCAGGGACTACAATTTCAGTAAAGGTTTTTAGAAGTCTGATGGTCAGGGGTATGCCAGCATATCCCCTCTAAAGTAAAAGACAAGTGATTGCATTGTATATCCTCTACAATAAAGAAAGAAGCATAGCATTCAAATGAGTTCCAGAGGCAGCACATTTCATAGGACTCCTGCTCTGGCCCATGTATTGGGCTAGCGAATCCAGGCTGTGATACAGGCAGCTCTACTGCTAGGGCCATATGGTATGGCCACTGGAGTTAGAGGTGTTGGTGGTAGGAAAATATTCAGCATGGGATTTATGGCAAGACCCAGAGGGAGAATCACGATGAAGGGCCCTGGAATTCTGTAGCAAGGCTATGCCGTCTCAGTAGAAAATTACATAGTTATTTTGAGAATGTTTCTGGCTTCTGTGGTTTGAATGTATCTCTAAAGTTTACGCATTAGAAACCTAGTCCCCAGTGCAACAGCATTGAGAGGTGGAGCCTTTATGAGGTGATGGTCATGAGGGCTATGCCCTCATAATGTCATTATATCAGGAGTAGGTTTACTTTGCAGGAGTGGGTTTTTACAAAAGGATGAGTTCAGCACCTTTCGCTCTCTTGCACAAGTCTTTGCTCTTTTGCCCTTGCACTTTCCACCATGGGATACAGCAAGAAGGTCCTTGCCAGTTGTAGTCCCCTCAGCTTTGGACTCCCCAGCCTCTCAAACTGTAAGAAATAAATCTCTGTTCTTTATAAATTACCCAATCTCAGATATTCTGTTATAGCAGCATGAAATGAACTAAGACATTGGCATATTACAGTGTCCTGATTGAAACAGGATGCTTGACTATATGATACCAAGTGGCCATGCATTGTGAAGTCACAGGGAGCCAGCAACAATGCATCTTAAGATGGAAATTGTGCACCTAAGATTCAGCCCATGCAGAACTAAAAGGGCAAGAATCAGCTGTATGAGCAGGTGGCCCAGATCTGCTCTTACCTATCATAATTGCACCAGCATCCCTGTCCCAGCTCACATTTATGGTCATATGAGAGGGTCTTATATGGTCATCTCAAAGAGGATGAAAAGCCTTAAACTTGGTTTACAAATGGGCCAGCTCAATAAATTAAATTAGTGCAAGCAACGAACAAACAAACAAACAAAAAAACAGTGCCTGCATTATATCCACTCAAAAGGGTGGCTTTGAAAGACAGCAATAAATGGACATCCTCCACATCCAGTCATTCACTACATGTGGAAGAAGAGTGGCCACAGCTAGTCAGGGGCATAAAAGACAAACAACTGGGAGATTAGAGACAAAGAAGCCTGGGGTAGAGGCATGTGGATGGACATATGGGATGGGCCTCAGATGTGAAGACTTTATATCACA
This sequence comes from Trachypithecus francoisi, assembly GCF_009764315.1. Taxonomy (NCBI): domain Eukaryota; kingdom Metazoa; phylum Chordata; class Mammalia; order Primates; family Cercopithecidae; genus Trachypithecus; species Trachypithecus francoisi. Next base: position 165,208,201 of record NW_022681465.1, on the reverse strand, counting down.
CATTAATGCACACCAGAAAGCACTCACCACAGAAAAGTCCTGAATAACCAAATAGACAAAATTACTCAACCAATGAATGCCATCGTTGACCATCATGGAAGTGGCTCAATGGGCACATGAGTGGAATGACTATGGTGGCAGAGAAATAGGCTACACATGGGCCCAAAAGTGGGGCTTCCAGTTACCAAGGCTTACCTAGCCACTACATTATTTGAATGCCCAAAGTGCCAGAACATAGATGAATGCTGAACACCCGATATGACACCATTCCTCAAGAAGACCAGCTATTTGGGGCAAATTTGCTACACTGGACCCCTTCTATCCTGGAGCTATTAGTGGTTTGTCTTCTCCAGATCAGATATTTATTCTGCCTGTTCCTGGTATGGGTTTGTTTTTCCTTCCCTCAGGGTCTTAGCCAGCAACACTATCCAGGGGCTTCTACAATGCCTGCTCCACAGGCATGGAATTCTATACAACATAGCATCTGTCCAGGGACCACTCTCACAGTAAAGGAATTGAAGGTATGGGCCTATGACACTGGGATCCAAAGAAAATATCAAAAATTGCACTATGTAGAAGGAATTGGTTTTGTAGAGCTTAGAAACTGAAGGGCCACATGAAGTTCTGCTTTGGAGGCAATATTTTGTGAGGAAGAAATGTCAGAGTTCCAGAAGTATTATTTGCACCAAATTAGACAACTTCATCTGATGCCATATCCCCAATAGCAGGAATACATGGATCCTGAAACCAAGGTGTATTAGTCCATTCTCATACTGCTGTGAAGAAGTACCCAAGACTAGGTAATTTATGAAGAAAAAGAGGCTTAGTGGACTCACAGTTCCACCTGGCTGAGGAGGCCTTACAATCATGGTGGAAGGTGAAGGAGCAGCAAAGGCATGACTTACATGGTGGCAGGCAAGAATGTGTGTGGAGAACTGCCCTTTTTAAAACTGTCATATCTCTTGAGACTTATTCCCTGTCATGGGAACAGCATGGGAAAAACCCACCCCAGTGATTCAGTTACCTCCCAACATGTCCCTCTCATGACACATGGAGATTATGGGAGCTACAGTTCAAGATGAGATTTGGATAGGAACACAGCCAAACCATATCATTTTGCCTCTGACCCCTCCCAAATCTCATGTGTTCACTTTTCAAAACACAATCATGCCCTTCCAACAGTCCCCCAAAGTATTAGCTAATTCCAGCATTAACTCAAAAGTCGAAGTCCAAAGTCTCATCTGAGACAAGGCAAATCTCTTCTGCTTATGAGACTGTAAAATCAAAAAGCAAGTTAATTACTTCCTAGGTACAATGGAGATACAGGCATTGGGTAAATACACCCTTTCCAAATGGAATAAATTGGCCAAAACAAAGAGGTTACAGGCCCCATGTAAATCTGAAATCCAGTAGAGCAGTCATTAAACCTTAAAGTTCCGAAATGATCTCCTTTGACTCCATGTCTCACATCCAGGTCATGCTGATGCAAGAGGTCAGCTCCCATGGTCTCAGGCAGCTCTGCCCCTGTGACTTTGAAGGGTATAGCCTCCCTTCTGGCTGCTTTTACGACTGGCGTTGAGTGTCTGTGGCTTTTCCAGGTGCACAGTGCAAGCTGTCGGTGGATCTACCATGCTGTAGTCTGCAGGATGGTGGCCAGTTTCTTATAGCTCCACTAGGCAGTGACCCAGTGGGGACTCTGTGTGAGGTCTCCAAACCCACATTTCCCTTCTGCACTGCCCTAGCAGAAGTTCTCCATGAAGACTCTGTCCCTGCAGCAAACTTCTGCCTGGACGTACAGGCATTTCCATATATGATCTGAAATCTAGGCAGAGATTCCCAAACCTCAATTCTTGTCTTCTGTGCACCCACAGGACCAATACCATGTGAAAGCTGCCAAGGCTTGGAGCTTGCACCCTCTGGAACAATGGCCTGAGCTGTAACTTGACCCCTTTATGTCACAGCTGGAGCAGCTGGGTTGCAGGGTACCAAGTCCTGAAGCTGTACACAGCAGTGGGGACCTGCACCTGGTGCAGGAAACCATTTTTCTCTCCTAGGCCTTGGGGCCTGTGATGGAAGGACTGCTGTGAAGGTCTGTGACATGTCCTGGAGATATTTTCCCCATTGTCTTGGTGATTAACCTTTGACTCCTTGTTACTTATGCAAATTTCTGCAGTTGGCTTGAATTTCTTTACAGAAAATGGGGTTTTCTTTTCTATGGCATCGTCAGGCTCCAAATTTTTCCAACTTTTATGCTCTGCTTCCTCTTGAATGCTTTGCCACTAGAAATTTCTTCTGCCAGACACTGTAAATCATCTCTGTGGAGTTCAAAGTTCCACAGATCTCTAGGGCAGTGGCAAAATGCCACCAGTTTCTTTGCATAGCAAGAGTGACCTTTACTCCAGTTCCCAACAAGTTACTCATCTCCATCTGAGACCACCTCAACCTGGACTTTATTGTCTATATCGTATCAGATTTTGGCCAAAGCTAAAGCCATTCAACAAGTCTCCAAGAGGTTCCAAACTTCCCCACATCTTCTTGTCTTCTGAACTGTCCAAGCTCAGAAGTTCCAAATGTTCCCATGTTTTCCTGTCTTCTTCTGAGCCCTTCAAACTGTTCCAACCTCTGTCTGTTACTCAGTTCCAAAGTTGCTTCCACATTTTCAGGTATCCTTATAGCAGCACCTGGTACCAATTTACTATATTAGTCCATTCTCATACTGTTATGAAGAAAAACCAGAGACTGGGTAATTTATGAAGAAAAAGAGGTTTAATGGACTCACAGTTCCACATGACTGGGGAGGACTCACAATCATGGTGGAAGGTGAAGGAGGAGCAAAGGCATGTCTTATATGGCAGCAGGCAAGAGCGTGTGTGCAGAGGAACTGCCCTTTAGAAAACCATCAGATCTCATAGATTTATTCACTATCATGAGAACCCACCTCCATGATTCAATTACCTCCCACCGGGTCCTTCCCACGACACCCACAATATGTGGGGATTATGGAAGCTACAATTCAAGATGAGATTTGAGTGGGGACACAGCCAAACCATATCACAAGGAGTTGAAGCAGAAATCTTCCCAGTTACCATCGCACTCAGTACTTGCCTTGGGAAACATTACTTTTCATCCGTACAACTCTGAGCTTTGCAGGGTTAGAGGTCGTAGTCCACAAAGGGGGCATACTCTTGTCAGGGGACACAGCAAGGATCCCATTGAACTACAAGCTATCATTGTTCTTGGCCCTTTGGACTCTCTGTGTTTAGAAACCAGGAGGCAAAGCATAAGTCGCTATTTTGGCAGGAGTAATTGTCCCTAACCAACAGATGGAGGTAGGGCTGCTTTTATACAGTGGGGGAAGGGAGAAAAACATGTGGAACCCAGACTATATACTTAGACACCTCTTGGTACTTCCTTACCCAATTATAAATGTAAACAAATACGTGCAACTGCTCTGGCCTGAGAAGAGTATGATTACCAGTGGCTCAGACCCCTCAGGAATAAATATTTGGGTCTTACCTTCAGATAAGCCACCTAGACCTATAGAGGTGATAGCTGAGAGTGAGGGAAAGTTAGAATGAGAGTGGAGAAGGGACATGGTGATTACTAGCTGTGGCCCCAAGGACAAATGCAGCAATGACAGGGGTGGTTCTTCCCATTAACCTCCTTCTTGTAAGTTTCCCCTCAGGGAAAGAGGTCCATGAATCATGGAGGGCTGTTCCAATATAGGGAATTGTCACAGCATCATTCTTATTTTTCATTGTTTGTTTTCACAGAGTTTTATTTCCATCTTATAGTTGCTAGCAGTTTTCTTACATTTTTTTCAGAGCTTTTGCATATAATTCAGCTATTTTTACCTGCCTTAAAACTTTTAAGCCTCTGATTAGGCATATAAATGTTCAGAAGCATATATAATTATCAAAAATAATGTAACTTATTAAATCCAAAAGAGGTGACTTGTTTAACCTTACACATTATAGAAATTATAAGCCTAATTTAAAAATGATTAAGTAAATAATCAGAAACTAATACCATTTTTAAAAATAGTCACTATCTGTCTTACACTGTCAGTATCGGCACATAAATAGTGGGTATAATTTTCAGGTGGTTGCTGTGTGCTTTCTTATTCTTCAATTAGCGTGAAACTCACACTCAGCTGAAACCGGATAGAATTTGTTACATATAGTTTACAATTTATGTTTGTACAGCTTCTTAAAAACTATTTTTCCTGATATCATTTGAGATGCAATGAAAACTCTGAGTTAATTAAGACAGGTGTCATTTTTTTCCCTGCCAAAAATTGAAACTCAAAGACACTTGGTAATTTGTTTTAATCACACACTATGAATGTTAAATAGCATTGGCTTCTGAACCCTGCATCATCTGACTCCAAATTTTGTTCTCCTCCTAATACTTTAAGTGGCCTCCCCTTCAAAGTAACAACCATGAAGACCTTCAGGAAAAACACATAATGAAGTCATGACAAGAAGGGTTGGTTTTTTAGTTTACAAGTTTCAGTGACTATCCATACCATTCAGAAAACTGTACCATGCCCTTGACATTTTTCCAGGGTAAGCAGCTTGCATTAGATGTTCCACTATGTTGATGTTTCCTATTATTAAAAATTATGTTTAATTATCTAAAAGATAAACAAATGCAATGGAGAATAGGAAAAGAAGCAAATCACATTAACTTTCAACTCAGCATTCCAAATGAAATGATTTTCCACTCACCTTTGGGCTTATGTTTTTATGATATGCAGCAGACCAGTGTTCAGCTTCATGCTGTTTTTCTGAAGCTCCTTTATTTATTTTTCATTAATCTGTCTCCCTTGTGTGCCTGGTGCTCAGTAATCTGCTCATCTCTAGCATGATCTATACTATAATCCATTGCTTCTCTCTCCATGCATTTTAATGAAACAATTTTTGCCTCTTTTACATAACTGCAGTCCTGATTTCTTACTACAACATAACCATTTATTGTCACATCATTGAAAGCAAATCTTTAAAGGAATACCTCAAAACAGAATAGATAACAGAATTTTTATTTATTCTTTTTTTTTAAAGGGCTTTGTGAACTCAGCAGTGTTTTCATAATTTAATTTTAAGTAGGTGCTCAGGTTTGGACGTAGATATTCCCTGGACAGCACTCCAAGTGGGAAACACATTGGTAGTCAGAATCCTTTGTCCCCTTCATGCCCCATCACTTGGCTGGGTGTTATGAATCCCTGCCCTGCCATCACCGTGGCTATCCCAGGATGGTTTGTGTAGCTGAAGAACTATAGAAGAACCATAAACGATGCAGGAAGTGCTTGCTTGTCGTTGCTGTTTTGTTTCCGGGTTCCTGCTAGCTTTGTCTTGCTCCTCTAGTTCCTGGCCATTGGCATGGACTTCGACCTACTCCTCTGTGCTGCCCACCAGTATCTGCACATTCCAGGCCTGTGTTTGCCTGCCTGGCTTCTGACCTTTGCTCCCTGTGTGAGGTCTTATTCACTGCCTTGCTCTGACCCTGGCATCCTGCATAATGTCCTCCTCTTGGCGGTTCTTGGGTTACCGCATGCTGTGGACTTCTGCTTCCGCATTTGCCACAGCTTGCACCCATTGTTGGTTTTTTCCTTCATTTCCAATCTTGCATTAGACTTTTGGGTCCTTCATTCATTCAACAACCAGCTATTAAGTGCCTCATGTGTGTAGTTGATACAAAGATAAATAAGACTTAGGCTCTGCCTTTATAGAATTTACTGACTAGAAGATAAATAGACCCCCAAAAGGGATGGATTCGAATTTTGAGGGACCTGTGGCTTGTACAAATTTGGGGCCCTCATTAGAAAAAGAATGCAAAATTATGTATATTTAGCTAAGAGCCTTGGAAAGGGACTATGCAAGTGAAGACCCCAAATCTTCATTAGTTTCACAGTGAATTCACCTGTGTGCACAAACAAATTTTTTTAAAAGGAAATAACAGGTAGAATGGAGATAGTTCTGGGGTAGAAATATGCAGACATTATGAGGACACCCAGGAAATGCAACTAACCCACCTTGAGTGTCAGCAATAGTTTCCTGGAGGAGCTTTCCCCTGATCATTTCTAAAGCCTGAGTGCTATCAAACTAGATGAAAAAGGAAGGAAAGAAGGAGGTGGGTAGAGTGTTCCAAGCAGAGCACCCGGCACATAAATGAAGACCACAACAGTAAGTCCTGGATACTGCCAGCAGCTCCATTTTCCTGGAGCATGAAGGACATAACAGATAGAAAGGAATGGTGAGACTGGATTAAAAAAGTTGGGATTAAAGCACTGAGAGTCTTTGTGCCACAATAAGCATCTTGGATGTTACCCTGTTGCTTAAATGTTCATCTCAGATAAAGCACCCTGGCAGGAAAATATGCAAGTATGGCAATCAGTTCAGAGATGTGGCAGTTGTTTAGGCAAGAGGTGACAGAGTTATGAACTAAAGACATAATCTCAGGAATAAAGAGAAGATATGAATCAAGAAATATGTAGATTAAATGTCAGGTTGATGAAGAGTAGAGAGGATCCTCTAGGCTTTCTAGCTTGGGTGAAAGAGTGGATGGTAGAAACATTAGATGAAAAATGGGGCAGGGAAGGAAGATGGTTTGAGAGAAAACCATATATTTAAGCACTCAATGGAAGTGCGTTTTTTTTTTTTTTTTTTTAGAAAAGTGATATCTGAGTCAAGCTGGGGTAGAAATCTGGGTGAGGTGCACATTAAAGAAGCATCACCACAAAAGTAGTAGTTGGAAACCAGGAGAGGAGTCAGCTAACTCAGGGAGGTATAGAGAGAAAGGAGTGCAGGAACCAAGATGGACACCTGGAAAAGGAGCGTGGGAAGGCATCAGAGCAAACCAGAGGGAGGCGTGAGGAAGCCAGGGGAGTCCAGTGTCACGGCACTCAAAAGAGTAAAAGGATTCAACATGCCAAATGCTACAGCTTGTAATTAAATGACTGAAAAATGTTCATTGGGTTTGTCAATAGGATTTAATTGGAGATGAGGATGAGGGTACTTGGAGAGCACTGATGGGAATAGACTGGGTATCAATAGGTTGAGGATTATATGGGAGGTGAGGAAGTGGTGACAATGACTATGGGATGCTGTAAGGAAATTTTGGGGTGAGAAAGGTTTGAAAGCTATTGGGCTTGAGTGATTGGAATCTAAGAGATCATTTCATTTCTTTTTCTTTTTTTAAGGTGGGAGATGTTTGAGCATTGTAATGGCCTGAGTGTTTAAATGTTCAGAAGGTAGGATGGGAGGTGGGCTGCAGCCAGGTCCTGTTAACTATGACCCTGGCTGCCTGTTGTACCTGGGAACCTGAACTCCTGATCCTTTTGCTCCTTCTAGAAGATTAAATTTACCCCTTTCTAAGGCCACTAGTACAGATCTGGCTTGTTGGTCTTAATAATCTTTTATGTTTTCTGTCTACTGTGAGGTTCGGTGATTGATTTATTGATGGCCCAAAGAAACATAAGTGCATTTGTTGGTCTAGAGTAGTATATTGAGTCGGGCTGCCATGGAATAAGAACAGAGGAAAGAATGAAATATGGTGGAAAAGAATTATCCTTACCCTCTGACATCCCTCTCCATTCTGTAATGAGCATTTCCTTGCTGACTTGCCCTGGTAGAGAGCTATTTGCTTCAAAGGGAATCGCATTATTTTTGGGTAGAAAAAGATCAGGTAATGGTAAGTTTGCTATTACTTCTGGAAACCTGTGATTTAGGACATTATTAAAACTGCCGGTAGCCATTCTAGAGGTAAGGGAGATCAAAAGCTATGTCCCAAAGGCCATCTCAAAACTGTGAAACTCAGTTCCTTGCTTGCTAGCATCTGAGAGTAAAGAAATTAGGCTCTGACAATAAATGCAGGCTCTACAAATGTCAGTTATTTCCATCCTTTCTAAAAGACTGCAGAAATATTTGCCTGAAGACCCCATAGTACACAAAATGAAGCAACAGTAATTCAAAGGCAATTGTATTCTTTTTTAAAGTGTATGTTTTACTGCAGCGTGGGAAACTAAACCTCATTTTCTGCTTAATGCCCACTTGACAGACTTAGTGGAATACAAAGTCACCCACCATCTCTCATGTACTGCGTAAGTGTGTGCTGAAGCAGGCTTGTTATTGAGTAACCACAACACAAAATGAAAAGCACTTTGTCACCATGCCTCCTCAACTGCTGTGTGAATGCTAAGCCTCCAATAAAACCTGTGAGCACCAAGAAACAATTAGTATTAATGTTAGAAAGACTTTCAGCCATTTGGGGGAGAAAATATGCACTACATAGTTATAATCAGGAGAATGACTAGCCTTGTGCAAATAAAAAGAAAAAACGGTAGGATTCATAGTGGGTAACATTCACCATTAGTGCTCAGAGACACACTGAAATGAAAACAGGCACATTAAAAGAGAAAAAGAAGCAGCAAAACAGAAACATCATCTGTAGGATCTGACAAGAGAAAACCTTTCCCTCCCACCAGACCCAATCACACATATCTTACTTATTGATACTTGAATATATATGAAAATGACTTCCTTTCTCTAGTTCAAGGCTTTGCTCCTGGTTAAAACACAAATTCCTGGGAAAGTAATATGGTTTGAATCTGTGTCCCCACCAAATTTCATGTCGAATGGTGGATTTCTCATGAGTGGTACCCTGTTGGTACTGTCCTCATGATGGTGATAGAGTTCTCACAAGATCTGATTGTTTTATGAGTGTATAGCACCTTCTCTCTCTCTCTCTGTCTTTCTTGTTGCTCTAGCCATATGACGTGCCTGCTCCCCCTTCACTTTCTGCCATGATTATGTTTCCTAAGGCCTCCCCAGAAGCCGGGTAGATGCCGGCATCATGCTTCCTGTACACCCTATGGAACCAAAAGTCAATTAAACCTTTTTTCTTTATAAATTACCCAGTCTCAGGTATATCTTTTTTTTTTTTTTTTTTGAGACAGAGTCTTGCGCTTGTCACCCAGGCTGGAGTGCAGTGGCACCCATGTCAGCTCAATGCAACCTCTACCCCCTAGGTTCAAGTGATTCTCATGCCTAAGTCTCCCGAGTAGCTGGGATTACAGGCATCTGCCATCATGCCCAGCTAATTTTTGTATTTAGTACAGATGGGGTTTCACCATGTTGGCCAGGTTGGTCTCGAACTCCTGACCTCAGGTGATCCGCCTCCCTTGGCCTCGGCCTCCCAAAGTGCTGGGATTATAGGTGTGAGCCACCACACCCGGCCAGGTATATCTTTGTAGCAATGTGAGAATGGCCTAATACAGAAAGGGAGCGTTTAAAATTTCTCATAATTTATTGCTTCATTGCTCAGTGTCTGGCTCTATTTTGAAGCAGGATGGCTTCTAAGTGGAGTGGAGGGAGAATGGAGATGCAAGAGGCAGCCCGTGCTCTCTCTATAGTCTGCTTAGGGCCAGAGCAGCCCGGGATGTTGCAGCAGTACCTATCCTCCTCTGTGGTGTCAAAGTCTCAATTTTCATTCTAGGTAGACATGTATCCAGTGAAGGACCACATTTCCAAATTATCCCCCCTCTCGCTTCTTGCAGCTAGGGGTGGCTAATAAAATATAGGCAGAAGTAGTTTAGCAGAACTTCCAGGAATACTCCTAAAAAGGAAACAGGCCCCCAAGAGGCATGTTCCTTGCCTCCCCACCTCTTTTCTCCTTCTTTCTGCCAAGAATGCAGATGTGATGGCCTGCAAAGGGCTGATGCTCCAGCGACGATCTTGTAAGTGTGAGGATAAGGGCCAGTACTTTGAAACAGAGAGCTGAAAGGAGCCTGGATTCCTGGTGACAGTGTGGAGCTCTTATGCCAGCCCTGAACTGCTCACCATTGGACTTACCACATGACAAAGAAAGAAATCTATCTTAGTTAAGTCACTCTTTTTTTAGGTCTCTATTACTCATAGTTGAACTCAATTTCTAACTGATACAGATGTATATACACTTGTGTAGTAAACACAAAAGCAAAATAAAATAAAAACCCAAACTAAAATAAAACCTTTTTATTTTTTATTTTTATTTATTTATTTTTTTTTTGAGACGGAGTCTCGCTCTGTCACCCAGGCTGGAGTGCAATGGCGCGATCTCGGCTCACTGCAAGCTCCGCCTCCCGGGTTTACGCCATTCTCCTGCCTCAGCCTCCCGAGTAGCTGGGACTACAGGCGCTCGCCATCTCGCCCGGCTAATTTTTTGTATTTTTTAGTAGAGACGGGGTTTCACCGTGTTAGACAGGATGGTCTCGATCTCCCGACCTCGTGATCCACCCGTCTCGGCCTCCCAAAGTGCTGGGATTACAGGCTTGAGCCACCGCGCCCGGCCACCTTTTTATTTTTATAAAATAAAAAGCAAAATTAAAAAACCCTGGCCAGTGTTCTGTATCTGGCTCTGGATCCCACAACTGAGGATGGATTTGGACAACTTGTTAAGCTTTGAGAACAGATCCCTGCTACACACACACTCCTCACACACCACACACAAGCATTACCTTGTCCAAATACATTTATGGAACATGTGATTGCCTGTAGTATTCTACTGAGTTTCATGATAGGACTATCTCTTGTTTTCAAGTAGTTCACAATGCATGATAGATCATGCAGATGCAGGCACAATAAAATATTTGAAAAACAGTAACTACAAACACAAGTTAAAAAGACTAGGAATATTTTGATAGAATATAAAAAGTGATATAGAATGTCTATCCGAAAAGATTATTGTACAAAGAATTTTGACCTGGTAGTTCACATATCATGTGAGAACAAAACAAGTGGGAGTGCTCCTGAAATAGAAAGGATTTTACAGTGGAATGGACTTTCAGAGTAGGATTTACTGAGAAATCAATGCAGCTGACCCTTCACGGCCCTGCATCTGCATGGCCCCTTCCAACATCCCAGGAAACATGCTAGACATATGTTCACAGGTTCTTCTATTTTTGTAAAATTCGTATTATAATTAACACATTTTCATCATTATCAGTTTTGATCACTGCTTCTGTCCAGCCCGACTTTATCTGTGTCATACTTCCCTTGTGTTGGGTGGGGGCAGAACAAGTAGGGGCATCTCTGGGATCCAAGTAAGAGGAAATTGAGCTAAGAATGCCTTTAGTTTGCATTTAGTGGACTACAGTTATGAGCATCACAACTGCTTCTTTAGTGAAACTGTTCCCAGCCATTTGGTGAGGAAAGGTATTCCCGGAAGCTTCTTTTGTCCACTGTGGCATCATGACCTGAAGGTGTGGGTCCAGAAGCACTGCCCTACAGCATCCCGTGCCTGAAGTATCTGAGCAGTAACAGAGGACGAGGTTTGAAATGTACAGATCCAGATGTTCCTCTGAAATGTTCTTTCAGTGATCTGATGTGCAATATTTTTTATTTTAAAAATGCGGTAAAACACACATTAAAATTTGTCGTCTTAACCAATTTTAAGTGTACAGTGTAGTGGCATTAATTGCATTTACACTATTGTGCAACCATCATTACCATCTATCCACAGAACTCTTTTCATCTTATGAAACTGATACTCTGTACCTATTAAATATGCTTGCCACAAAAAGACAGATATTTATATGATTGCATTTATGTGAGATTCCTACAGTAATCAGATTTATAGAGACAAGAAGTAGAATGGAGGTTTTCCGTTCCCCTTTCTTCCTGTCCGTGACAACCACCATTTTACTTTTTGTCTCTGTGAATTTGATTACTCTAGGAACCTCACATAAATGGAATCATATAATATGTGTCTTTCTTTGTGACAAGCATATTTCATTTGGCATAATGTCATGAAGGTTCAGCCATGGTATCTCAAGTGCCAGCATTTCCTTCCTTTTTACGGCTGAATAATATTCTATTATATGTATATCCCACATTTTCTTTATTCATTCGTCTGTTGATGGACACTTTGGCTTGCTTCCACTTCCTAGCTGTTACAAAGATGCTGCTATAGACATGGGTGTGTCCATATATCTCTTTGAGTCATGGCTTTCAGTTTTTTGGTGTACTTTATGTTTAAAATTTTAAGTGGAGGATGAGTTTCTCATTGATGCCTAGTTAAAATGGAAGTTCTTGAGTCTTAGGAGTATCTTTTATGATGCAGTATATGCAATTATAAACACACCAACATATATAGTTTTTTTTCCTTTTTTTGTGGGACTTACACAAAATAGAATTTATTAGACTTTCTGTATTTGGAGGCACAAACCTATGGCAATGCTACAAAACAGTAATGATGTCCATGTGTGAAGTCATGTTTTATTCATCCCAACTGTCAAAAAATATTTTGATCAACTATACTAGAGGAAAGACTGACTTATCTTTCTATTTTCTCTATAGAAAATGTTATAAAATCATTCATAAGAAGAGGCGATCAAATAATATATCACCATTGAATGTGGAAAATAAGTATGAGACAGTAGTGTCAAGAAGTTAATGCACAAAACATATTCTCTTATTTTTCTGGATTTTGTGGTGTTTGTAGTCTTTGTTAGCTTTTAAAAACGTGCAATTTGTTATGGCTTCTTATGCTGAATGTATATTTCCATTCTTACCTATTTCTGTATGTGTAATGTTGTGTTGATTTCTTAAAGAGGGACCCAAATTGTGTATGTTTTGGGCCCACAAAATCTGGATCCTCCCCTTTGGGGAGGAGCCTCAGTTGCCTTGGCTCAGGAGATCTCAGTTTTCTTCACCTTCTTCCCACTAGATGCCCTGGTGCCCCAAATTTCTTGTGTTTATGTGTGTCCTGTGCATTGTGTGTGGGCTTCTCCCATGGGGTACTTAGGCTGGGACTGAACAAAGTCTAGCACTGATAGGCATCATTCCACTGGGCACTCCGTCAGAGGTGCTGGCTGCAGTCAAAGTGGAGTCCTCTTGGGACAACCAACAGGAGCTAGCGGAGAGGGTTCTGGCAAAGGTTAGGGAGGTTCATGCCTAACTCAAGGCTGGGCACTTGGTGGGTAATGAGCCATGAGCTTCTTTGAACTCGTAGTTAGCTTTCAGTTCTTGGGTAAATTCCACAGGGTAGGGTTAGAGGCTCCTTTACCAACCCCTCTCTCCCTAACCCAGGTCAAAGACCCTGATTTGTTCTTAGTCTGGAGGAAATCCCCCTCTTTCTTTGCGTATTCATCACAGATGCTCCTTCTCTTCCAAACATCTTTTCTCTTACTCTTTAAAAATAGACCCTGGATTATTTATCAGGTCAATTATCTAATCCCTCCTTCCTGGGGTGGCAAGAGAGGCTGTTAATCTTCAAGTCCTCCCAGAAGAATAAGAGAAACACTTATATTCTAAGTGTTTTTAAAGCAGTAAAGCAAGAGAAGAAATGCCACAGTTGCTATATTGAAACAGTCTCACTCATTCTTATCCTGACACACAAATAACAAGGATTAAAAAAAAATTGGAGATGAAAGTGAGCTTAGAGGTGCTATAGTCAACCCCAATACTTTTATAGATGAAGTAAGTGAAATCCATAGAGGGTAAATGATGATGCCAAGGTCAAATCCTGTGAACCACAGAACCAGGCCCATCCAGATCTTTTAGACTGCGGTCCAGTATGTTATTTTCTCTGGTATATTCAGGTAGGATGTGGTGATGAAGTCTTAGATAGAGTTGTCAAATGCCATATAATACTATTTTATGAAAATAGATTTAGAAACTTTTTGCTGGAGGTTTAAAAAAATTGAATAAGTTCTCATTTATTTGAGTTGGCTTTATTATTGCCCATTTGAAGTTTTCAAAAAAGACTATAGATTTTCAAAATCTCTTTAGCCTTAAGGGTATTTGATTTTCATTCATCCATCTTCTTTTGCAAGTATTTCTTAAGGCACCTTCTATAAGCAGAACACTATGTTATGCACACAGAATAAAATAATGAGACAAACAACAGAATGTGAAACAGGGTCCAAGTCCTGGGAGCTTAATGTCCAGTTGGGGAGCAAATGCTGCCCTCCCCCATATACGAACACACACATATTTAATAATAGTACATAGCAATATAGCTTACTTCTCAAAATGATGATACAGAGTGTTGAACACCTTTCCATGTGTATGGGCAAAAATGTTCATTGGACCAGAGCTCTTTAAATAGAGATGTGTACTGGATTGTCTTACAGATAATTACAAGTCATAGCCATTATTTTGAGTGCTTTCTGAGATAGGGCACTCAATCATGTTAGGTTTCCTTTCCAAAGCATCTCCTTGATTAGATAGGGCCTGCAAACAGGGAAGCTAACTCAAGGAGATGGCTCAGGAGGACACCAGTGCCCCAGCACCAAATGAAAGGAAAGAATCGGTATAAATGTCTTGAAACCAGTTGCTTTCTTTTTTGTTTGTTTGTTTGTTTTGAGACAGAGTCTCGCTCTGTCCCTCAGGCTGGAGTGCAGTGGTGAGATCTCAGCTCACTGCAAGCTCCGCCTCCCAAGTTCACACCATTCTCCTGCCTCAGCCTCCCGAGTCGCTGGGACTACAGGTGCTCGCCAACACGCCCGGCTAATTTTTGTATTTTTAGTAGAGACAGCGTTTCACCGTGTTAGTCAGGATGGTCTCGATCTCCTGACCTCGTGATCCACCCGTTTTGGCCTCCCAAAGTCCTGGGATTACAGGCATGAGCCACTGCGCCCGGACCAAACCAGTTGCATTCTTTTGTCCAGAATTCACCCCCTGCTTTTATGGGTATGTGCGAGTGTGTGTGTTGGGAGGTGTTAATTGGCATTCTAGTCTGCAATCTTCAAAGTGACAATGCAATCAGAATTAATTTTAAGATGTTCACTTCCTTCCCCTTATTCCCTTCCTTGTCCTTTCACCCATTCAAGCCTCTAGGTGATTCTGGTCTCCCCACTATAAGATTCTCATAGCTGGGGGTATATGTGTGTGCCTGCAGAGTCACAGGGTAGAGATAAGGGAAGTTGATGTGAGAATAGTGCTTGGTGCATTCCAGAGAGAGGAATGAGCACTGCTTTTGGAGCAGAGTCCTAGGTAGGTGGTAGAAACTCCTAAGAAAGGGAGTGGTTTGAGACCAAAGGGGTCCTATAACTTAGAAAGCAGAGTCCTGGGGAGGTTGAAAGACTGCAAAGAGAGAATGTCTGCACAGAGTCAAGACCTACAGAGTGTGGACAGCTTTGTAGGCTC
Source organism: Trachypithecus francoisi (assembly GCF_009764315.1). Lineage (NCBI taxonomy): Eukaryota > Metazoa > Chordata > Mammalia > Primates > Cercopithecidae > Trachypithecus > Trachypithecus francoisi. The sequence goes on along the minus strand of NW_022681465.1, from coordinate 165,193,073 downwards.
TCATAAGTTCCCATGTCTTAATTGAGCAGAGAACCAGCAAAGTGATTATGATGACCGCATGGAAGTAGGAGATAGGGTCAGCTGATGTGATTGGGGAATGTCTTAGCCATGCCTGCATGGGCTGCATACAAAAACCAGATACCTCCCTTCCCAAAACTTGGCATGACATTGACCTTGAAAGGGTGAAAGTCTTTAGGAAGAGAAGAGCTTCCTGCCATCTGGGAGGAATAGGCCTTCTGAATAGAAGAAGAGTTTTGTTAAAGAATAATGAAATTTTATTTTCAGCACCCCTGAATTCATTCATTGGGATTCATATGCACTATACCAATTTATTTTCCTCCCTAAAATATGTCTTAAACAATTACTCTTGTCTTTGTTTGAACTGTTGAAGTTTCATAGGCAGGATTCAGATACAAATTTATACAATCTTCCTAAAACTCTTGTGGCTTCCTGTGGTTCCAAACCAGTTTTTCCGGTATCTGTGCAGACTTTAGAAAATTCAGTCTAAAAATCTGATCTGACACTTGGAAGAAATACAACCTTTAGCAAAACCCACCAGGGCCATCCTTCAAATGGCTTGGCCTCTCTGCTGGAAATATTTCTGGACAGGTTTTTGCGAGGCTTATATGTTGGGACTCAGCTGGAATTTACAAAATGCAAAACTGGAATTGATCAATATGGTGTTAGCTACACTCTTATGCACTGAAAACAGAACCATCTTAGCAGAATGCAGAAAATGAGGAAGTAGAAGATGCCCTAAGCCAAAGCACACCAGGAGCCTATTTGGTGAAGGCAGGAGGGTGAGGCGAGAGTGAGTGATCAGAGGCCATGTACTATAAAATCACCTACAACTTTATGGTCGGGGGCTTCTAGAAGGCCGACAAGGAGGGGAAGGCCACTTCCTCGAGAGTGCAGATTAAATGCTTCACAGGCCAGGTAACACAAGTTAAAGAGGTGATTGAGCCTCCATCAACATTTAAACAGGTATTTGGAAAGAAAGATGAGCATTTCTTTTTTTTTTTTTCTTTTTTCTTTTTTTTGAGACGGAGTCTCGCTCTATCGCCGGGGCTGGAGTGCAGTGGCCGGATCTCAGCTCACTGCAAGCTCCGCCTCCCGGGTTCCCGCCATTCTCCTGCCTCAGCCTCCGGAGTAGCTGGTAGTACAGGCGCCCGCCACCTCGCCCGGCTAGTTTTTTGTATTTTTTTAGTAGAGACGGGGTTTCACCGTGTTAGCCAGGATGGTCTCGATCTCCTGACCTCATGATCCGCCCGTCTCGGCCTCCCAAAGTGCTGGGATTACAGGCTTGAGCCACCGCGCCCGGCCTAGGTGAGCATTTCTACCCCAGTTAAAGTCTTGCCTACTGACTAGAGTCATTTTTTGAAAATTGAGGTAAAACTAACGTAACATAAAATTAACCATTTAAAAATGTACAATTCAGTGGCATTTAGTACATTCATGATGTTGTGTAACCACCACCTATGTCAGGTTTCAAAGCATTTTCATCACCCCAAAAGAAAACCCTGTACTCATTAAGTAGTTATTCTTCCAGTCTCCTCTCATCCTGGTTCCTGACAGCCACTAATCTGCTTTCTGTCTCTATAGATTGACTTTTTTTCTGGGTAGTCATATAAATGTATTCACGCAATATGTGACCATTTGTCTGGCTTCTTTCATTTAGTATAATGTTTTCAAGTTTCACCCACGTCGTAGCATTTGAGTAGTTCTCATTTGATACACTACTTCGGAGGGACACAGAAAAAGTAAAACTTAACTATATGTTTTAATCACAGCTTTAGGAAGAGGAGACCTAGGGTCCAGTTCATTTCCCCACATAGACCTCTTTTCCTAGATTCTTTACCCTCATTTGAAGTGGACATTGGTTGTTTTGCCTGTCCAGTTTCCAAGTCCCTGGTAATAGCTCATGATTTATGTGGGTCACAGCTCCTCTCTCACTCAGCTTTTGGAATTCAGGTGATGCTGACCTGACTTCCTCACTTCTTCAATGGGTAGGTACTGACTTTAGATCTGTCCAATAAGGGCTTCCATCTGTTCGGCCACCGTTCAAGAATGGAACATACACCAGTTGCAGAGGTTTCTCTTAGAACTACAGAAATGTGCTCCCTTCCTTTTGGACTTGAAGCTGAATGGTGTAAGCCTGCCAGGGGTCTCCATGTGGAGAGCCAAGCCAACACCAAAGAAAACGGAGGGAAAAGAAGGCATGAGAGCATTGAATCCTGGGACATTATTTAGTCATTTTGTCCAGACATATTTAATTAGCAATATGTTTAAAGAGTTACAAGCCTTTCCTTCTTTTCTTGTGACAGTGTGAGTTGAATTTCTATCATTTGCAACCTGTCACTGTAAGGTACAAACATGACCATACCCATCTAGGGCTGAGGCGATGTGAATAAGGAGGACATTGTCTCCTGGTGCCCAAGAAATGCCTTAGAGCTCTTCCCTGGAAGTGAGGACTCTGATACTCTATATTTTTCTGGTTTGTCTGGTTGTGCTTTTTTTTTTTTTTTTTGCCTAGTTGGATAACAATCTTTAATGAACAGTAGAGCATCAAAAAATACATGAGGCAAAAACTGCAAGGAGAAATACATGAATGCACTATTATAGGTTAGAGACATCAGTAGCCCTCTCAGAAATGGACAGATCTAGCAGCAGGAACATTCGTAAGGACACAGTTGAAAGCAACACCACCATCAACCAACTGGTTATAATGGACACATTTAGACCATTTACACTTTAGGTGATTATGAATATGGCTGGGTTTAAATCTACTATCTTGGTGTCTTGTTTTCTATTTATTTTACCTGTTCCTTGTTCCCTTTTTCCTTTTTCTGCCTTCTTTTAGAATGCAGTCTTAAAACTTAATAATAAAAAGTTTTAAGATTGCATTTTTATCCTCTTTGTTGGCTTAATGGCTATAACTGTGTTACTTCAGTGATCCCTTTAGGGTGAATTTTTAGTGCACATCTAAACCAATCTACCTTCATATGATACTACATGACTTCAAATATGTAAGAACCACATGACTACATATTTCCATTTCTCCCCTCTCCACCTTTGGGCTATTATCATATATTTTACTTCTACATGTTGAAAACCACAATATGTTATTATTATTTTTGCTTTAAATAGTCAATTGGGTTTTAAATATATCTAAATAAAAGGACATATGAAATTCTTTATGCATATAATGATAACCTACCTAGTTATCATTTCTAGTGTTCATTTCTTTGCATAGAAGCAGGTTTTCATCTGTTACTGTCTTTCTTCTGCTTGAAGAACGTCCTTTAACAACTTTTGTAAGGCAGGTTTGCTGATTAATTCTTTCAGATTGTATGTCTGGAAAACTCTCCATTTTGCCTTCATTTTTGAAAGATATTTTCATTAGGCAAAGAATTCCAGGTTGGTAATGTCTCTCTTTCCATACTTTAAAGATATGGTTCCCTGTCTCTTACCTTGCATTGTTTCCAGCAAGAGAGCTGCTATCCTCTTTACCTTTGTTCGTGTGTACCTAATCTATCTTCTCTTTCTCTCTCTTCCTCACTTCTAGAATTTCTTCTTTATTGCTAGTTGAAATTTGATTGATACAGTTCATTGTATCTCTTGGGTCTCAGTAGTTGTCATCAATTCAGCTATTATTTCTTCAAATTTTTTTTATACCTCCTTTCTCCAGGGACTCCAATTACTATATATTTGACTACCGAAGTTGTCCCATAGTTCTCTAATGCCTAATTTCTCCTACCATCTCTTCTTTAATCTTTTTCCTGTTTATTTTTAAGTTGCTGTCTTCAAATTCTTTCATATAATCTTCTGAGATGCCCAATCTGCAGTTAACCCCATCCAGTGTTTTTCATCAGATATTGTAGTTTTCATCTCTAGAGGTGCAGCTGGTGTTTTGTATCTTCCATGCCTCTACTTAGTATGTTTTTCTCTCTAGCTTTTTGAACATATGGAATACAGTCATAATACTTGCTTTAATGTCCTTGTCTACTGATTGTCATTGTGCCATTCCTGGGTCAGTTTTGATTAACTGATTTTTCCCTTCATTATGAGCTTCATTTTCATGCTTCTTTGCATACCTAGTGATTTATTAGATGCCAAGTATTGTATATTTTACTTTATTGGGTATACTTTTTGTATTCCTGTATTCTTAAGCATTCTGGAACACAATTAAGTTACTTGGAAATAGTTGTGTTCCAGTTTGGTCTTGCTTTTAAGCTTTGTGAGTTGGGACCAGGGGTAGTTTTTATATAGAGTTAATTTTTCTACTAGTAGGGAATCTTAGTTCTCTTCCAATGCCACCTAGATTACAAGGTTTTCCACTGTGACTATTGAAAACAGGCACTATTTTCAGCTCCAAACACTGTTCCCTCTAATTCTTTTGGGTGAGTTTCTTCACAGACAGACACTGTTAGTGTGGAACTGAATATTTGATGAAAACTCTCTGCAGATATTAGTTCTCCTGCTGTGCAGCTCTCTCCTCAAAGGCATTCTCCCTTGTGAACTCTAGCCACCTCGACTGCCCAGCTGCACCTCAACTCCAGGAGATCACCAGGTCCTGATGGGGTAACACTTCCTGGAGCCATAGACTTTCTCCAGATAGTAAGTACAGATAATTTTGTTTCCCCTCTCCAAAGGATCATTGTCCTTTGTTGCTTAAAGTTCATTGTCTTGATATTTGTTAGATATTTAAGGAAAGAAGGTAAACTAACAAGACAGGTAACTTTTAGGAAATAACTACCTTACTCTAGCAAAATACCACAGGGGGTTAAAAAAAAAAAAAAAGGAGCCCCACTCTCACCAGATAATGTCACAGGCTGAGAACTTTCATCATCCAGCCTAACATGGCCTTCTCCGTATCCTATGGTGTCATTAGGGTGCTCTGCCTACTTCCAGCAGAAAGGCATCAGTGGAGGTCTCGGGTAGAGCCACATTAGGGATCCTGGATCTCCATCCTCACCAGGCAGTAACGAGGCAGTGCCCCACACCAGCACCGTCAAAGGAAGCATGCTGAGAGATTTAAATAACTCCCAGAGTTTCATAACATAACAGTGAAGATGTCCAGGATACAACCAAAGTCACTCATTGTAACAAGAACCAGGCAATTGTAAACTTGAATGAGAAAAAACATCAAGGGATGTCAACACTAAGATGACACAGATATTGAAACTTTATAACAAGAATTTTTTTTTTTTTTTTTTGGAGACAAGGTCTTACTCTGCCGCCCAGGCTGGAGTGGTATGAACAAGCCTTACTGTAGCCTCAACCTCCTGTGATCAAACGATCCTCCCACTTCAGCCACCTATGTAGCTGGGACTACAGGTGCACACCACCATTACCCTGGCTAACTTTTAAATTTACTTATATTTTTTGTAGAGATGAGGTCTCACTTTCTTGCCCAGGCTGGTCTCAAACTTCTGGGCTGAAGCAATCCTCCTGCCTCAGTCACACAAAATGCTGGGATTATAGGCATGAGCCACCACACCCAACTGATGACAAGGATTTTAAAGCAGCCACCATAAAAATGCTTCAGTGAGTAATTGTAAACACTCTTGAAGCCATTAAAAAAAAGTCTCAGCAAATAGGAAACCTCAGCAAAGAAACGGGAGACATAAAAAAGAAATCAAATGGAAATTTTAACTGAAATATACGATGATAGCCAAAGTTAAAGTACTGCATGGATGGTTCAAGAGCAGAATGGAAACAAAAGAGAAAATACCCAGTTATTCTGAAGATAAAACAACAGAAATTACCTAAACTAAGCAACAGAGAGAAAACAGACTGAAAAAAAAAAAAATAAACAGAGCCTCAGAGACTCACGGTATAATAATAAAAGATTTAACATTTGTCATCAATGCCCCAGAAAGAGGACGTGGGTGGGGCAGAAAAAGTATGCAAAGAAATTTAACAAGCATATGTATTCCACAGAATGAGTAAAAACTTTTGTAAAGCATGTGTCTGATAGGGGGCTTATACCTAGAAACTATAAGGAACTCAATAATGACCAAAAAAAAAAAAAAAAAAAACTTTTTAAATGGGCAAAAGCTCTGAATAGACATTTCTACAAAAAACATATATAAATAGCCAATAAGCATATGAAAAGATGTTCAACATCATCATCCATCAGGGAAATACAAGTCAAAATTACAATGGTGTAAAATTAGTCACCATTTAACAATCCCAATAGTAGCCTACAAGCTTCTGTTTCCACTGTGGAAAACAGTTTGGCAGCTCCTCAAGGTAGTCAAGTTACTTAACTGCTCTGTAAAATGAAGTTAATCACATTTACTTTGGACAAATGAGTTAATATATATTAGCTCTAATAATTATAGCAATTATTGTTGCGCATATTATTACTGATTGGGTCAGACTATTAGCCCTGTCTCCCTAATTCATTTACTTTTGCTATTTTGGATGAATATTTAAAGTAGTCTTGTATTGACTACTTATGTAAAGGTCCTAACACATTGGCATATACCATGTGCTCAATAAACGAAAGCTATAATTATTCATTTCTAAACAGTTTAAAGATTAAACTTTCCTAAAAACAAAACAAAACAAAAAAAACCAAGGCAACACCCCAAGCCGTGAGGGACTGAGTCTTTCCTAGGTGCGGGGCAGCACAGGCACTGGCTGCACAAGGCCAGGGAGGTTACGTGGCGGCTCTCTTTAAACCAGGCTGCACAGAGCGCTTCTCTCCCTGGGCAGTCTTCATGTCTCCCCAGTCCAGTTTGATGTCTGGAACCTCATCATTTGTCTCCGGATCCTTACTCAAGGCCCCCTGGGAGAAGGCAACCAGGATGGGCAGAGGGCCACATTTCTGGATTTCTACAACATGAAGGCCCTTCTTAACAGCCAGCTGTTGATGGGTTTTCTGTCTGGAGAGCCCACGGAAGAGGCCCCAGGTGAGGCTGAGCCTACTGACGGACCCAGAGACCTTGGCATACATGTCGTTGATGCCAGTGAGCCTGCAGATGGTGATGGTGATGATGGCCCTGTGGCAGTAGAGGCCATAACCTTTGGGTTGTTTCTTCATCTTGATCTGTGTCCTTTTAAATCTTAATGAAATATCATGGGATATTGTATGGTCTTCATATTGTTCTATATAATGCAGATAGTGAACTGCTCTGTTCTTTGCTTTCTTAAAAGCATCCACCCGTTCAGTGGTTTTCCCAACAGCAAAACCTGCAGCTCCTTTTCCGTTCCCCACAGCCACCAGGACATGGACCGATTTCTTTCTTCCCTCTTTCTGCTGTCATATTGAAAACATTTCTTACCTCAAGTATCCTGGTATCAAAATCCTCATGTGTTTCTCCACTGGGACCAGGGTCAGGCAGGCCAAGACTGATGCCTCTCCATGAGTTTCCACTCCATTCTGGCTCCCGTTTAACCTTCATCTTCCTCTTTAGGCCCCACTCTTCTCTCTGCTGGATCATGTCTGCCTCCATCTTCTCCCGCTCTTCCTTCTTTGGGCAATGGTCTGCACTGCTCCATTTTTCATAAGAGGGACATTCAGATCAGGCCACAGAAAGCAGTAACGCCCTTCACCAATGATCAGACCCCTGTTCAGATGCTTTCCTTTCTTCTTTTTAGTTCTTTTGCCTCTTCCTTTTCTTGCTCCAGCACCAGTCCCTGCCAAAGTACCTTTCCACAGCTCAACTGCAGTCAATATAGTGAATAAACTGTATGCTCTATACTGGGTGCATCAGGTGACTGGGGGAAGAAATAACAGCATTGTGTCTGCAGCGCATGGCTCAAGCTGGCCTAAGGACGGGTGTCTCTGGTTCCCATTGATGAAAAGGGCCATTGCTGAGAGAGGTCTTCCGTGCCAAAATGGAAGCTGTTGGTAAGGTGTTTAGGGAAAGCTACCTCCCCAGTAAATGACCCGCCGTCCCGCTGCACAGCACAGGGAGACAACCCACAGTGCGCACCGCCGTCACCATGCTGGAGCCCGAGCAGCGCTTCTGTTGTGCTTTAAACCTATTATTCTGTTAGAGTAGTTGTGGCAAAGTAAAATAACATTTGGACTTTGGATATTTACCTACTTATTTATATCTTTAATCTTAAATATTTTTAGTATAAGTGTATACGAAAGGAGAAACAACTCTAAACTTCTTTCTCTTTGGTTTTGTGACCTTAGATCCTTGATAGGAATACCCTTTTTAGTTCAATAGATTGAAGGATAGAATTTCATTCGTTAGCATAGAAAACAATGTGGGTCATATTTCCAATAAAAAAACCTTGAGGAATAATATTTTATGTCCTCAAGGTCTTTCTGGTTCACATTGTCATAAGAATTACAAAAACAAAAAAACTTTAAAAAATTACAGTTTTTTGGGGTCTGTCTTTTTAGGTTCTAATGTTTCACACTAATTCAGATGGAGACTTTTTCATATTCCCTAAAGACATTCTTCTCTCTAACAACAAGACTCAAAGTTTTAAGATGAACTCTCAACTACAATTTGGTGAAAAGTAACCAGAAAAGAAGTTTCTGACATTTTGGACTGGATGAAAGAAAAATCCCCCCATTTTCTCTTTTGCTTTAAATGAAAAGAATATAAATTATAGAAAAGTAGTCTCAAGGATATAGTATTTTAGCTAAGGATTTCTTTTATTAACATAGGGATTCACTTTGCCTTTGAGTCTTTTGCAAACAGCATTGGGCGTGAAATAGCTTTATAAAAAGTTACCTTAGCCTACAGAGGTTAATGAATTAATTCTGTAAAAAATTTAGATTTTGTATATTTTAAAAACCCTAAATAATCTAGTCAGATGTTGTGATGGGTTGAACTGTGCCCTCCCAAAAGATATGTTGAAGACCTAACCCATAACACCTCAGAATGTGAACTTATTTGGCAATAAGGCTGTTGCAAATATAATTAGGATGAGGTCATACTGGAGTAGGGCAGGCCCTTAATCCAATATGACTGGTGTCTTTATGAGAAGACAGCCATATGAAGACACGGAGATACACATTGAGAATGCAATGTGATAATGAAGGCAGAGGGTGGAATTATGCTGCTACAAGCCAAGAACATCAAAGATTGCCAGCAAACACCAGAAGCTGTGAAGGACTTCCCTGCAGCTTTCAGAAGGAGCTTGGACCTGCTGACATCTTTATTTCAGACTTTTGATGTCGAGAACTGTGAGGTGATACCTTTCTGTTTTGCTAAGTCACCCAGTTTGTAGCATTTTGTTATCAAAGTCCTAGGAAACTAATACAGCTTCTAATAATAATTATCCTTTTTTATAATCTTAGAAAAAGAAAATATACCATAAATGAGATCCTACTTATGTAAATATCAGGAGACCTCAGAAGGTTACTTGGCAATGCTGTGACCCATGATCTTTTAAAAAAAATCTGACAATTTTGTGTTACAACATAGAAGACTATGGTTTGGATAGAGCTCAAAGTATCCTTAACACATGATGGGAAGCATGTGGTATCCTGCACAACTGCTGTATTCTTGCCCTGGACCCAGTTGCTTCTTGAGCTCAGAGGTCCTCAAACTCATGTATAGAAACCCCATCTCAGTGGGATCTCTGCATTTCCTTTCTACCTTCCTTTTCTTCCTACTTTCCCTTGCCTCATTAAAACAACAACAACAATAAAAATAACAACAACAAAACCCAACCAGGATGTAGATGGGTCACCAATGATATAACTGATTTGTTGTCTTATTTCATCTATTTTATCCACCCCCCAGCTTTATTGAGGTAAAATAAAAAATAAAATTTATCTACATATATTACAAGATGTGAATGTGATAACTTGAGATATATACACATTGTGAAATGATTACTATAATGGAGTTAATTAACACATCCATCACCCTAACAGTTATGACTTCATGTGTGTATTTGTGGTAAGAATACTTGCAATCTCTTAGCAAATTTCCAGTAAACAATGTAGTATTACTAACTGTAGTCACCAGACTGTACATGAGATCCCCAGAATTTATTCAACTTATAGCTGAAAGATTGTACCCTTTGACAAACATCTCCCTGGGTAACTACCATTCTACTCTCTGTTTCTATGAGTTTAACTAGTTTAGATTCCATATTGTATTAGGCTGATCTCACACTGCCATAAAGAAATACCTGAGACTAGGTAATTTATAAAGAAAAGTGGTTTAATTGGCTCATGGTTCTGCAGGCTGTACAGGAATCATAGCAGCTTCTGCTTTCGGGGAGGCCTCGGAAAGCTTTTACTCATGGCAAAAGGCAAAGCAGGTGCAGGCACAGGACAGAGAGTGGGGAGGTGCTACACACTTTTAAACAACCAGATCTCACAAGAACTCACTATTAGAACAGCATCAAGGGGATGGTGCTAAACTATTCTTGAAGGATCTACGCCCAAGATCCAGTCACCTCCCACCAGGCTCCACCGCCAACATTGGGGATTACAGTTCAACATAAGATTTGGGCAGGGACAGAGATCCAAACCATATCAAACATATAAGTGAGTCTATGCTGTATATATCTTTCTGTGTCTGGTTTATTTTGCTTAGCATAATGTCCTCTAGGTTCATTTATGTTGTCACAAATGGCAGAATTTTCTTTTTCATGACTGAATATTCTGTTGTGTATATGCACCACATTTTCTTTTTCTTTCTTTTCTTTTTTTTTGAGATGGAGTCTTGCTCTGTCGCCCAGGCTGGAGGGCAGTGGTGCGATCTTGGCTCACTGCACGCTCTGCCTGCTGGGTTCATGCCATTCTCCTGCCTCAGCCTCCCATGTAGTTGGGACTACAGGTGCCCGCCACCACGCCCGGCTAATTTTTTGTATTTTTAGTAGAGACAGGGTTTCATCATGTTAGCCAGGATGGTCTTGATCTCCTGACCTTGTGATCCACCTGCGTCAGCCTCCCAAAGTGCTGGGATTACAGGCGTGAGCCACTGCACCCAGCCTGCACCACATCTTCTTTATTCACTTGTTGATAGACATTCAGATTGTTTCCATGTCTTGGCTATTGTGAATGATGCTGCAGTGAACATGGAAGTGCACATATCTCTTCAAGACCATGATTTCATTTCTTTTGGATACAATAACCAGAAGTTGGATTGCTGGATCCATATGGTAGTTTTATTTTTAATTTTTGGAGGAAACTCCATAAATTAGAGTTTTGGAGGAGACTCCATGCTGTTTTCCATAATGGTGGTACCAATTTATATTCCCACCAACGGTGTACAAGGGTTCCCTTTTATCTACATTCTTGTCAACACTTGTTATTTTCATCTGTTTGATAATAGCCATTCTAACTGGAGTGAGATTATATCTCATTATGGTTTTGATCTGCATTTCCTGAGTGATTAGTGATGTTGAGGATTTTGAAAAATATACCTGTTGTTCATTTGTATATCTTCTTTTGAAAAGTATCTGTTTAGGTCCTTTGACCATTTTTAAACTGAGTATTTAAGGTTTCTTTGCTATCGAGCTTTATGAATTCCTTAAATATTTTGGGTATTAGCCCCATATCAGCTGTATGGTTTGCAGGTGTTTTCTCCCAACAACAGATTTGTTTTTAATGTGATAAATCCATGTTTTTGCCCAACCTATGAAATAATTAAAACATGCAAGAATCCAGACTGGCAGCCACTTTGAGAATGTTGCCAGCCTCCAGCTCTTTCTGGGCAGCAACTTAAGAATTGCTGTGATAATTACCTAGCGGTGGTTCTTAACTCTGGTTGCACATTAAAATCACCTGGGAAGTTTTAAAGCCTTCTCACTCTAGACCAATTAAATACAAAATTCTAGGGGCAGGGCGTAGGCACCAGTGATTTTTTTTAAAAAAGATCTTCAGGTGATTCTAACATAGAGCCAGGGTTGAGAACCAGTGGCTTACTGTCATGTTGGGTTACTGTTGGAGCCCGAATGCCCTAATAACGAGAAGCAGAGGTGAGCACCCGCTCTGCTCCTCACAGCCCTCTGCTTTTTGTCTGATTGCAGTTATATAAAGCCCAAGTGGAACTAAGACTAAGCCTCGTAATTGTCATGGCAGTGCCCTAGATTTTCCTATCAAATCCAATCTTATTTAGGGTGGGAGACACAGAAGTGACTCTTGTGAAATTAAAGTACTTCTGCCCCTATTTAGAATATTCAGCATTAAATTTGACAGAGTTTTGCCATGAAATTTCAAATACCAAAACTTTAAAAAACAGCAGATCTCACCTGAACTGCAAAAGTTTATTATTAATTGTAAAGTGTGCTTGATCACACAGAATTATCTAGGCAATCAGCATCATGCATAGCCTTTAATGCCTCTATCTGCTGAGCATGGGTTCTGCGTATTGATCACAAATTTGAAAATTTCTCTGCTTATGCCTCATCACTCCTGTCTTTGATTGAGTATAACATAAATGGAATTTGAAAATCGTGGAGCTGTGGGGGACCTGTGGAAATCATTTTGTCTAGTGCTTTGCCCTTACAATTTTATGTCTAATCTACTAACACAGTCAGGCTACCAAGGTCCCTTGTTAAATTCATGAATGCCCTAGCATGGACAACTGCAACATCCTTCTAACTGGTTTCGTCCTCCTATCCCCTCTTTCTCCATGTTACAATCAGAGTAATCTTTCTAAATACAAATCTAATCAGGTCACTCTCTTCTTTGCTTAATATTCTTTGATGACTCCCCATTTACCTCAGGTCCAAATTTAAACTCCTTAGCCTCACCTACGATCTGTGAACTGATCTAACCTTGTCTATCTCTGTGGCTTCATCTCCTAGAGCTCTCGTTTCTCACTCTAAATTGCAGTTATAACGGGATTCTAAACGTGCTCAATGTAGTTCTCCAAATGTGTCCTCTATGCCACCATACATTTGCACATGCTGTTCTTTCCCTCTAGGATGTCTTAGAATCTAGAAGGTTGGGTGCATGGTACTTATGTCCTGAATAAGAAGCCTTAGTATTTTTTTTGAATAAGAGTTTCACAGTTACATAACAAGAACAAGGTCAAATGGATTGAGAATAGAACTCCCTGGGTTTGGTGGTGGTAGTGTTGGTATTTCAATGGCCATAATGGAAGAGAGAATGATTTCTTTATCTCTATCTATTAATCAATCATATCTATCTAATCTATAATCTCTATGTATTATATCTGTCTGTCATGTATATCTGGCTACCAATCAACTAATAGTTGTATCTCACATATAGAGATTTAGATTAGTCACACTCCTCAGTTTATGGTATGTTATTACTGCTAGTCCACACAAAGCTGCTATTTAGGTTTTTTTTTTTAAACTCTATTAAAACTTCTATGGACATTCCTCACTTCTATTTTCCTCCTCCCACATAAGAAGCTATTCCAATGTATTTAGTGAGGATTTTTATTTGTATGTATTCTTTGGTGTCCATATATTTTAAATTTTCTTTTAACAGTACTGTGTTCTGTATCTCCTATGTATTTCTTTTTTACTGTTTTTAATATCATACATGTTGCTATATGCACATCAGATCTGTAGCTTTTTAACTTCTGCAACAATCATACTTCACCTATCCACCTTCACTTCCTCTACGCCAGGTTATGAACACCCAGATGGACCCTGACTCTCTGTCCCTACAAGCAACATTGAAATGTATATTTTCTCAGATGTCCCTTTCGAAATGTGAGAGACTATATTTGGGACAGGTACTAAGGAATGGGTCCTAGTTATGTGCACACCCAATCTGACCAAATGGTGCTATAGAGGTACCAAATTGTGATACAGAATGTGGGCCGATTTCCATGCCCTCCAGAAGTGCATGATATCCCCACCTCTCCACCAACACTTGGCATTTCCAAGCTTCCTAGTATCTGCACATATTACAGGAGTAAAGTGATGCCTGATTTGTTTTGTCTTTGTTTTTTTAAGTAGACTTAATTTTTAGAGCAGTTTTAGATTCACAGTAAAATGGAGCAGAAGGTACAGAAAGTTCTCATAGCTTTCCCCCATGCTTCACCACTCTCTTCCATAATCAACATCTGGCACCAGAGTAGTACATTTGTTACAACTGATGAACCTACATCTACACATCATTATTACCTAAAGACAGCAGTTTTCATTAGGGTTTTCTCTTGGTGTTGCATGTTCCATAAGTTTTGACAAATGTATGATGACCAGTATTCACCATTATAGCATCATACACAATAGTTTCACTGCTGTAAAAATTCTCTATGGAGACAGGCACAGGCATGGTGGCTCGCACCTGTAATCCCAGCACTTTGGGAGGTTGAGGCCAGTGGGTCACCTGAGGTCAGGAGTTTGAGACCAACCTGACCAACACGGAGAAACCGTGTCTCTACTAAAAACACAAAATTAGCTGGGTGTGATGGCACATGCCTGTAATCCCAGCTACTGGGGAGGCTGAGGCAGGAGAATCGCTTGAACCTGAGAGGTGGAGGTTGCAGTGAACTGATGCAGAGATTGCGTCTTTGCACTGTAGCCTGGGCAACAAGAGTGGAACTCCATCTCAGAAAGAAAAAAAAAATTCTCTGTGGTTGGCCAATTCACCCCTTTCTTCCTCCTTGTCCTCTAGCAACCACTGATCTTTTTGCTGTTTTCATAGTTTTGTTTTTTCCAAAATATTGTATGGTTGGAATCATACAGTACACAGCCTTTTCGGATTGGCTTCTTTCACTCAGTAATATGAGTTTGAGGTTCCTCCATTAACTTTCATGGCTTGATAGCTAATTTCTTTCTAGTGTTGAATAATATTCCTTTAGTTAGATGTTGTCTTCATCCATTTTGTGTTGGTAAAACAGAATAACTGAGAATGTATAAAGAAAAGAGGTTTATTTAGCTCACAGTTCTTCAGGCTGAGAAGTTCAAGGGCACTAACCTGGCTTCTGGTGAGGACTTCCATGTCACATCATAACATGGTGGAAAAGTTCAAAGAGGAAGGGGGCACATGCAAAGAGAGAGAATCAAGGGGCTTCCTAATTTTGTAACAACCCACTCTTGAGGGAACTAATATATTCCTGAAGAAGTAGCCCAGTCTCACCAGAATGAGAACTCACTCCCTACTGTGGGAATGGCACTAAGTCATTGATGAGGAATTTTCCCCATGACCCAGACACCTTCCACTAGGCCCCACCTCCCAAAACCACCACATTGGGGATCAAATTTCAACATGAATTTTGATGGGGACAAACAAACAATATCCAAATCATAACAGATCTATCACAGTTTATTTATCCATTTACCTACTGAAGGATGTCATGTTTGCTTCTTAGTTTTGGCAATTATGAACAATATTTGGCAATTATGAACAATTATACACTATAAACATATGTGTATGGGTTTTTTTGTGGCTATAAATTTTCAATTCATTTGGATAAATAACAAGAAACATGATTGCTGCATTGTATGGTAAGAATATATTTAGTTTCTTAAGAAACAGCCAAATTGTCATCCAAAGTGGCTATACTATTTTGCGTTCTCAATGGCAGTTCCTGTTCTTCCATCTTCACCAGCATTTGATATTGTCAGTCTTCTGAATTTTGGCCATTTTTATGGGAGCATAGTGGTATCTCAATATTGTTTGAATTTGTGTTTCCTTAATGAAGTATGATGTGAAATATATTTTCCTATGATCATTTGCCATCTGTGTATGTTCTTTGGTGAGGTGTCTGTGCAGGTCTTTTGCCCATTTTTATTTTTAATTAATTAATTAATTTATTTTTGAGACAGAGTCTCACTCTGTTGCCTAGGCTGAAGTGCAGTGGTATAGTCATGGCTCATTGCTACCTCTGTCTTCTGGGTTCAGGTGATTGTCCCAACTCAGCCTCAAGAGTAGCTGGGACTACAGGTGCAATCCACCATGTCCTGCTCATTTTTGTATTTTTAGTAGAGATAAGGTTTCACCATGTTGGCCAGGCTGGTATCAAACTCCAGACCTCAAGTGACCTGCCCACCTCAGCTTCCCAAAGTGCTGGGATTACAGGCATGAGCCACTCCACCCAGCCTCATTTTTAAATCAAGTTGGTTAGTTTCTTTCTTTCTTTTTTGTGTTTTGAGACAGGAACTTGCTCTGTCTTGCAGACTGGAGTGCAGTGGCATGATCATGGGTCACTGCAGCCTTGACCTTCTGGACTTAGGCGGTCCTCCCACTTTGGCCTTCCAAAGTGCTGGGATTACAGGTGTGAGCCACTGTGCCTGGCTGGTTATTTTCTTACTGTTTAGCTTTCTTATTGCTTCTTATTGCTTATCTTCTTTCTTTTTTTAAAATTTCCAACTTTTATTTTAAGTTCAGGGGTACATGTGTAGCATGTGCAGGTTTGTTACATAGGTAAATGTATGCCATGGTGGTTTGCCATACAGATCATCCCATCACCCAGGTATTAAGCACAGCATCCATTAGTTATTCTTCCTGATCCTCTCCCTCCTCCCACTGCCCACCTTCCAATAGGCTCCAGTGTGTATTGTTCTCCTCTATGTGTTTTCGTGATTCAGTTCCCACTTATAAGTGAGAACACATGGTATTTGTTTTAGTGCTCCTGTGTTAGTTTGCTAAGGATAATGGCCTTCAGCTCCATCCATGTCCCTGCAAAGGACATGATCTCATTCCTTTTTATGGCTGCATAGTATTCCATGGTGTATATATACTACATTTTCTTTATTCAGTCTATCATTAATGGCCTTTTAGGTTGATTCCATGTCTTTGCTATTGCGAATAGTGCTGCAGTGAATATATATGTGCACATATCTTTAAAATAAAATGATTTATATTCATTTTGGTATATAACCGGTAATGGGATTGTGTGGTCGAGTGATATTTCTGCCTCTAGGTCTTTAAGGAATTGCCACACTGTCTTCCACAATGGTTGAACTAATTTACACTCATACCAACAGTATAAAGGTGTTTCTTTTTCTCCATTACCTTACCAGCATCTGTTGTTTTTTGACTTTTTAATAGTAGCCATTCTGACTGGTGTGAGATGGTATCTTATTGTGGTTTCCATTTGCATTTCTTTAATGATAAGTGATAGTGGGCTTTTTTACACATGTTTGTTGGCCACATGCATGTCATCTTTTGAGAAGTGCCTGTTCATGTCCTTTGTTCACTTTTTAATAAAGTCTTGTTTTTTCTTGTAAATTTGTTTAACTTCCCTATAGATGTTGGATATTAGACCTTTGTCAGATGCACAGATTATAAACATTTTCTCCCATTCTGTAGGTAGTGTGTTTAGTCTGTTGGTAGTTTCTTTTGCTGTGCCGAAGCTCTTAAGTTTAATTAAATCACATTTGTCAATTTTTGCTTTTGTTGCAATTGCTTTTGGTGTCTTTGTCATGAAATCTTTGCCCGTGCTTATGTCCTAAATGGTATTGCCTAGGTTTTCTTCTAGGTTTTTTATGGTTTTGGGTTTTACATTTAAGTCTTTAATCCATCTTGAGTTGATTTTTGTATGTGGTGTAAGGAAGGGGTCCAGTTTCAATTTTCTGCATATGGCTAGCCAGTTCTCCCAGCATCATTTATTAAAGAGGGAATCTTTTCCTATCACTTTTGTCAGATTTGTCAAAGATCAGATGGTTGTAGGTGTGTGGTCTTATTTCTGGGTTCTATTCTGTTCCATTGCTCAATGTGTCTGTTCTTGTACTAGTACCATGCTGTTTTGGTTACTGTAGCTATGTAGCATAGTTTGAATTCAGTGAGCATGATGCCTCCAGATTTGTACTTTTTTTATTCTTCCTATCCATAAGCATCGAATGTTTTCCCATTTGTTTGTGTCATCCCTGATTTATTTGAGCAGTGTTTTGTAGTTCTCCTTGAAGAGGTTCTTCATTTCCCTTGTTAGCCATATTCCTATATATTTTATTCTTTTTGTGGCAGTTGTACATTGGACTTTATTCATGATTTGGCTCTCTGCTTGCTCATTGTTGGTGTGTAGGAATGCTAGCGATTTTCGTGCATTGATTTTGTATCCTGAGACTTTGCTGAAGTTGCTTATCAGCTTAAGAAGCTTTTGGGCTGAGGCCAGGCATGGTGGCTCATGCCTATAATCCCAGCACTTTGGGAGGCCGAGGTGGGCAGATCATCTGGGGTCCAGAGTTTGAGACCAGTCTGGCTAACATAGTGAAACTCTGTGTCTACTAAAAATACAAAAATTAGCCAGGCGTGATGGTGTGTGCCTGTAATCCCAGCTAATTGGGAGGCTGAGGCAGGATAATCATTTAAACATGGGAGGTGGAGGTTGCAGTGAGATAAAATAGTGCCACTGCACTTCAGCCTGGGTGACAGAGCAAGACTCCATCTCAAAAAAAAAAAAAAAAAAAGAATCTTTTGGGTTGAGACAGTGGGGTTTTCTAGATGAAGAATCATGTCATCTTCAAAACAATAGTTTGACTTTCTCTCTTCCTATTTGAATACACTTTATTTCTTTCTCTTGCCTGATTGCTATGGCCAGAACTTCCAAATTACGTTGAATAGGAGGGGTGCGGGAGGGCAACCTTGTCTTGCACCAGTTTTCAAGGAGAATGCTTCCAAATTTTTCCCTTTCAATATGATATTGGCTGTGGGTTTGTTACAGATGACCCTTGTTACTTTGAAGTATGTTCCTTCAATACCTAGATTATTGAGAGTTTTTAACGTGAAGCAATGTTGGATTTTATCAAAGGCCTTTTCTGCTTCTGTTGAGATAATCATGTGATTTTTATCTTTAGTTCTGTTTATGTGATGAATCATATTTATTGATTTGCATATGTTGAATCAGCCTTGATCCCAGGGATGAAGTCTACTTGATCGTGGTGGATAAGCTTTTTGATGTGCTGCGGGATTTGGTTAGCCAATATTTTTTGAGGATTTTTGCGTTGATATTCATCAAGGATATTGGCCAGAAGTATTCTTTTTTTGTTGTATCTATACCAGGTTTTGGTATCAGGATGATGCTGGTGTCATGGAATATGTTAGGGAGGAGTCCCTCCTTTTAAATTTTTTAGAATAGTTTCAGTAGGAATGGTACCAGCTCTTCTTTGTACCTTGAGTAGAATTTAGCTGTGAATCCTTCTGGTCTTGGGCTTTGTTTTTGGTTGGCTAGTAGGCTATTTTTTACTGACTCAATTTCAGAACTCATTATTTGTCTATTCAGGGATTCAATTTCTTCCTCTTTCAGTCTTGGGAGAGTGTATATGTCCAGGAATGTATCCATTTCTTCTGTATTTTCTAGTTTCTGTGCATAGAGGTGCTTACAGTGTTGATGGTTGCGTGTATTTCTGTGGGATCAGTGGTGATATCCCCCTTGTCATTTCTGAATATATTTATTTGAATCTTCTCTGTTTTTTTCTTTATTAGTCTAGCTACTGGTCTTTCTATTTTATTAATTTTTTAAAAAAACCAGCTCCTGGATTTTTTGAATTTTTGAAGGGTTTTTCATGTCTCTATCTCCTTCAGTTTAGCTCTGATCTTGTCTTTTGCTAGCTTTGGGGTTTATTTGCTCTTGAATCTCTAGTTTTTTTTGTTTTTGTTTTTGTTTTTTTTGAGATGGAGTTTCACTCTTGTTGCCCAGGCTGGAGTGCAATGGCGCAATCTTGGCTCACTGCAACCTCCACCCCCTGGGTTCAAGTGATTCTTCTGCCTCAGCCTCCAGAGTAGCTGGGATTACAGGCATGTGCCACCACACCTGGCTATTTTTTTTATTTTTATTTTTAGTAGAGATGGGGTTTCTCCATGTTAGTCAGGCTGGTCTTGAACTCCTCACCTCAGGTGATTTGCCCACCTTGTCCTCTAAAATGGAGTCTCGTTCTGTTGCCAGGCTGGAGTGCAGTGGCATGATCTCAGTTCACTGCAATCTCTGCTTCCTGAGTTCAAGCCATTCTCCTGCCTCAACCTCCTGAGTAGCTGCGATTACAGGCGTGGAACACCCAGCTAATTTTTGTATTTTTAGTAAAGACGGAGTTTCACCATGTTGACTAGGATGGTCTCGATCTCCTGACCTTGTGATCCACCTGCTTTGACCTCCCAAAGTGCTGGGATTACAGGTGTGAGCCACTGCATCCAGCTGATTCTCTAGTTCTTTTAGTTGTGGTGTTAGCTTAACTTGAGGTGTTCCTAGCTCTTCAATGTGGGCATTTTAGTGCTATAAATTTTCCTCTTAACACTGCTTTAGCTGCATCTGAGATTCTGGTATGTTGTATCTTTATTCTCATTAGTTTCAAAGAACTTCTTGATTTCTGCCCTAATTTTGTTATTTACTCAAAAGTTATTCAGGAGCAGGTTGTTCAATTTCCATGTAGTTTTATGGATTTTAGTGAATTTCTTAATCTTGAGTTCTAATTTGATTGTGCTGTGATCCAAGAGGCTGTTTGTTATAATTTTAGTTATTTTGCATTTGCTGAGGAGTGTTTAACTTCTGATTATGTGATCAATTTTAGAGTAAGTGTTATGTGGCAATAAGAAGAATGTATATTCTGTTGTTTTGGGGTGGAGAGTTGTGTAGATATCTATCAGGTCCACTTGATCCCAAGCTGAGTTCAGACCCTGAATATCTTTGTTAATTTTCTGCCTTGATGATCTGTCTCATATAGTCAGTGGGTGATAAAGCCTCCCACTGTTTTTGCATTGGAGTCTGTCTCTTTGAAGGTCTGTAAGAACTTGCTTTATGAATCTTTGTGCTCCTGTATTGGGTGCATACATATTTAGGATAGTTAGCTCTTCTTGTTGAATTGAACTGTTCACCATTATGTAATGCTCTTCTTTGTCTTTTTTGATCTTTGTTGGTTTAAAGTCTGTTTTGTCAGAAACTAGGATTGCAACTCCTGCCTTTTTCTGTTTTGCATTTGCTTGGTACACTTCTCTACCACTTTATTTTGAGCATATGTATGTCTTTGCATGTGAAATGGGTCTCTTGAAGACAGCATGCCAATGGATCTTGGTTCTTTATCCAACTTGCCACTCTGTGTCTTTTAATGGGGGCATTTAGTCCATTTAAGGCTAGTATTGTTATGTGTGGATTTGATCCTGTCATGATGTTAGCTGGTTATTTTGCAGATTTGTTTATGTGGTTGCTTCGTAGTGTCACTGGTCTGTGTGCTTCAGTGTGTTTTTGTAGTGGCTGGTAATGGTCTTTCCTTTCTGTATTTAGTGCTTCCTTTTGGAGCTCTTGTAATGCAGGTCAGGTGGTAAAGAATTCCCTCAACATTTCCTTGTTTGAAAAGAATCTTATTGCTCCTGCCTTATGAAACTTAGTTTGGCCAGATATGAAATTCTTGGCTGGAAATTCTTTTCTTTAAGAGTGTTGAACATTAGCCTCCGATCTCTTCTGGCTTGTAGGGTTTCCATGGAGAGGTCTGCTGTTAGTCTGATGGGCTTCCCTTTGTAGGTGACGTGGCCTCTGACTCTGGCTGCCCTTAATATTTTTTCTTTCATTTTGACATTGAAGAATCTGACAATTATGTGTCTTGGGGATAGTCTTCTTATGGAGTATCTTACTGGGGTTCTCTGCATTTCCTGAATTTAAATGTTGGCCTGTCTTCTAGGTTGGGGAATTTGTCCTAGATGATATCATGAAATATGTTTTCCAAACTGATTCCATTCTCCCTGTCTCTTTCAGGTACCCAAAGTAGTCATAGATTTGGTCTTTTAACATAATCCCATATTTATTGGAGGTTTTGTTCATTCCTTTTCATTCTTTTTTCTCTATCCTTGTCTGCCTGTCTTATTTCAGAAAGTTAGTCTTCAAACTCTGAGATTCTTTCTTCTGCTTGGTGTATTCTGCTATTAATACTTGTAATTGCATTGTGAAGTTCTTGTAGTATGTTTTTCAGCTCTATCAGGTTGGTTGTATTCCTCCCTAAATTGGCTATTTTGACTGTCAGCTCCTGCATTGTTTTAC
Organism: Trachypithecus francoisi; assembly: GCF_009764315.1. Lineage (NCBI taxonomy): Eukaryota > Metazoa > Chordata > Mammalia > Primates > Cercopithecidae > Trachypithecus > Trachypithecus francoisi. The sequence continues at coordinate 165,171,249 of NW_022681465.1, read as the reverse complement.
CATGATTCTTAGCTTCTTTGCACTAGGTTGCAATGTGCTCCTTTAGCTCAGCAAAGTTTGTTTTTATCCACATTCTGAAGCCTAATGCTGTCATTTCAGTCATCTCAGCCTCAACCCAGTTCTGAGTCCTTGCTGGAGAGGTATTGTGGTCATTTGGGGGAAAAGAGGGGCACTGGTGTTTTGAGTTTTCATTGTTTTTGCACTGATTCTTTCTCATCTTTGTGGGCTTATCTACCTTTGAAGTTGCTGACCTTTGGATGGGGTTTTTGTGTGTGTTCTACTGTTGTTGTTTTCCATTTGTTTTTTCTTTTAACAGTCTGGCTACTCTTCCATAGGGCTGCTGCAGTTTGCTGGGGGTCTGCTCCAGACCCTGGTCGTCTGTTTTTCCCATACCAGGAGGTATCACCAGTGAAGGCTGTGCGAAAGCAAAGATGGCGGGTTGCCCTTTTCCCTGGAAGCTCCATCCCAGGGGGGTACTGACCTGTTGCCAGCTGGAAGGCACCTGTAGGAGGTGGCTGGGGACCCCAGTTGGGAGGTCTCACCTTTTCAGGAGGAACAGGATTAAGGACCCACTTAAAGAAGCAGTATGGCTACTTCGGGGTAGAGCAGCTGTGCTGTGTTGGGGATCCCTTCAGTCCCTGATCAGTTTGGGCTCTCCAAGACCCACAGGCTGGACAAGCTGAGATGCCTGAATAGCCAAGGTGGCAACCTGCCCTGTTCCCCTGGGCACTCCAATCCAGGGAGACATTAGAACTGTACAGAACACAGGTGGTGGTGGCTGGAGGCCCTGGGTGGGAGGAGCTGCCCTATGAGGAGGAATAGGTTAGGGTCCTGCTTAAAGAAGTAGTCTGGTCATGCCTGGACAAAATAGCCATGCTGTGCTGGGGAACAGCATCTGCTGCCTTTGGCTTGGACTCTTCAAAGCATGCAGGCTGGAATGGCTGAGTCCCTCAAACAACCAAGGTGGCCGCCTGTCCCCACTCCCCTCCCAAATATACACGCGCGCGTGCGCGCGCCCACACACACACACACACAGCATCTCAATTAGAGATCAGAACTCTGTTCATGGAATACAGGCAGGGTGGCTGGCATCCCTGGCTAGGAGGTTGGGCCCAGTGAGGAAGAATGCATCAGGGTCCTGCTTCAAGAAACAGTCTGGCCACATTCTGGTAAAGCAGCTGTACTGTGCTTGTGGGGACCCTTCGTCGTCTGGACCGTTTGGATTTTCCAAAGCTCTTAGTCTGGAACAGCTGAGTTGGCCAAACAGCAGAGATGGCAGCCCACCCCTCCTCCTGGGGGCTCCATCCCTTCTCAGGCAGGCTCCACCATATTGCTGGTCACTGGCTATAATTCCAAGCCAGTGGGTCTTTATCTTGTGAGGTGCCATGGAAATGGGGCCTGCAGACTGATGTTGCTTGGCTCTCTGGATTCAGCCCCCTTCCTAAGGGTATGCATGACCTGCTGCCTTGTCTGAGCTGCAGATACCCTTGCTAGCGATCCCAGGGCTAGAGTATGTAAAGCTCCTGGGTCTCTCTGTGCATGCTTGAGAAGCTGCTATGCTGAGACTTCATATGGCTCTGTGTGCGGGACTCAAGGCTCTAGTAGGGTGGGCACATGAGGGGTCCTGATCCGTGGGTTGCAAAGATCGTGGGAGAAGCATGGTTTCTGGGGGTCACATAATCACTCACCACTTCCCTTGGTTGGGGGTGGGGGTTCCCTTGGTGCCATAGCCCCACCCTGCTTTACTTCGTTCTCCGTGGGTTGTTTCCCTGATTAGTCCCAATGTGGGTACCTGGATATTTTGGTTGAAGGGGTTGAAGGTGCTGTATTCACTTGGCCCTTTCGTTCCTCTCCATGAGTGCCATGGACCTCAGCTGCTTCTAATCGGCCATCTTGGCCTTATCTCCCACTTATTTTCTTATTTTTTATTGTTTAGTTCATTTTAGTTTTAAGAGTTCTTTGTATATTTTGGATAACAGGTCCTTATCAGATATGTCTTGCAAATACTTCCTCCTAGTCTGTGGCTTGTCTTTGTATTCTCTTGACAGTGTCTTTCCCAGAGCAGTTTTTAATTTTAATGAAGTCCAGTTTAGCAATTATTTATTTCATGAATTATGCCTTTGGTGTTGTATCTCTTGTATTTCAGGAGTTTTTATACTGTTGCATTCACATATAGGTTTGTGATCCATTTTGTGTTAACTTTTGTGAAGGGTATAGAAATCTGTGTCTAGATTCTTTTTTTTTTTTTTTTTTTTGCGCGTGATGTCCAGTTGTTCCAGCACCATTTGTGGAAAGATAGTATCTCTTCTCCAGTGAATGCCTTGCTCCTTTGTCAAAAATCAGTTGACTATCTATATTCATGAGGGTCTATTTCTGGGCTCTATTCTGTTTCATTGATCCGTCTGTTCTTTCTTCAGTACCACAGTGTCTTGATTACTGTTAGATTTGTAACAGTAAGTCTTAAAGCTGGGTAATGTCAGTCTAGCAACTTTGTTCTCTTCAATATTGTGCTGGCTATTCTAGGTCTTTTGCCTCTCTATGTAAACTTTAAAATCAGATTGTCAAACTTGCTGGGATTTTGATTGGTATTGCATTGAATCTATAGATCAAGTTGGGAAGAACTGACTTTATTTTTGTTTAATTTGCATTTCTATGAGTACTCATTAAGTAGAATACATTTGCATGTGCTTCTTAGTCTTTTGGTTTTCTTTCTTGTAAATTACTTAGCCATGTCCTTTGCCCATTTTATTCTGGAGATCCTATCTTTTTCTAGTTGCTTTGCAGAATTTCTATTCTGTATATTGGTCCCTCATTAATTTCACATTTTGCAAATATCTTCCACTAATTTTAGTCTGTTAACTCTATTCATCATTTTGTTCATTGACTAGAGATTCTTAGTTTTACTTTAATCAAATTGATACATTTTTTACTTTTGGTTTGTATCTTTGGGTTTTGTTTAAAAAGTTCTTTTTCTTATAAGTTACAAAGATATTTTCCTACATTTTCTCCTATTAGCTTGATAGTTTTATTTTTACATTTAGAGTTTTAATACCCCTGGTGACCACTTTTGGTCCAAAAATCACTGTATTTTTCTTCATGTACTGACTCAGTTTTCCCAGTACTGACTCCAAAATAATGAATTCTTTCCCATTTGATTTATGGTGCCACCTAAATTGGAAATAAAATAAGATTCTCTCTAGATCTGACTCTGCGCAAATCTGTGTCTGATGCTGAGCATTCCATCTGGTTGCTTTGGCCTATATGCCTGTTCTTGAAGTCCATACCACACTTTTCTTTTTTAACAATGGCTTCATTGTATATCTGATGATGTACTTGTGGAAAAATACTTGTATAGCAAGTTTTTTTCTTAAGTCTTCTTTTTCATCATTTATCTAAATATTTGTGGACATTTGTTCTCCTATAACATTTTAAAATTATATTTATCAATTCCTCAAAAAATGCAACTGGCATTTTGATTGGTATTGCATTGAAATTTGTAGATCAGTTTGGAGATAATGATCATCTTTATAATATTTAGTCATCTCATCCAAGAATATGAATTGTCTTTTTATTTGTTAGGTTATCTTTATATTCTTCATTGTAGTTTTATTTTTTCTCCATAGTAGTCTTGCGTAGTCCGGGTTAAATTAATTCCTAGATACACTATAGTTTTAAATTGTGAGTGGTAGTTTATCTTTCAAATTTTCTAACATGTCTTTTGTGATTTTGTAAGTTTTAAATTTTTACATTAAGTGTTTATCTGGCATCCATGCTGAACTATCTGAATAGTTATAGTAATTATTTTATTCGTTCTTGTGGATTTTTATAGGTAGATGATCACGTTTACCCAAAATCTTGTATTATTTCTTTCAATTTGTACACTTTGTACTTATTTTCTTTATATATTGGTCATGACCTCTAGAGTTACAATAAGCAGTAGTGGTAACCAGGCACTTGCCTGTTGTGTTCCCAATCTTAAAAGGAATACACCTAAAGTTTCTCCAGTAAGAATTGTGTTGATATTCTGGGAAGATGGCCATATAACTTTGACTCTCTCCATATTGCCTCATAGAAATAGACAGAGGAACAGTAACATCTAAACTAAGGACTCATGGCGATATCTAAAATATAACTAGATGACAAGGTATCGTGATGACCCTCTAAATAGTGGGGACAAATCACTGTCGTATGCCAGTCCTGTGTATCAGAATCTGAGTAGGACAAAGTGGAGGAAAGGCAACTGAGTTTCTAATGGTCCTATGAATAGGAAAAGCCTCAAATTGCCATGATGTACTCATTGGAAAGTGTAGTGAGGCAAGAAGGGAAGAGAAGCTAAAACGGGATAGGAGAGGGTAATGTTCTACAAGGTGCAGTTTGTAAGAAAATGCAAGCGTGCTATAATTACAATAAAGTCTGACTGTTCTGGAGCTATCTGGGTTTATAAACTCTTGAAATTAATAAATAGGGCCGGGCGCGGTGGCTCAAGCCTGTAATCCCAGCACTTTGGGAGGCCGAGACGGGTGGATCACAAGGTCAGGAGATCGAGACCATCCTGGCGAACACGGTGAAACCCCGTCTCTACTAAAAAATACAAAAAGTAGCCGGGCGAGGTGGCGGGCGCCTGTAGTCCCAGCTACACGGGAGGCTGAGGCAGGAGAATGGCATAAACCCGGGAGGTGGAGCTTGCAGTGAGCTGAAATCCGGCCACTGCACTCCAGCCTGGGTGACAGAGCAAGACTCTGTCTCAAAAAAAAAAAAAAAGAAAAAAGAAATTAATAAATAGAAGTTTCCTTTCAAAACAAAACTCCACTCTTAGAAGAAACTGAAGCAAGTATAATGTAAATCAAACTGAACAGAAACAGTAGGGACAAAAAGAAAGGGTCCAGATAAAAGTGAAGAAAGCAAAGAAGGTATATCTCAGAACATGTAGCCACAAAGATACAAAGTTCATTCTAGTTAGAGCACAAAGCACAAAGGTAGTGCTAGCTAGAGGTACAGTCACATCTTATACAAAATTATAAAAAGAAAAGAATAAGGAGCAGAATAACCTCTCTACAGACAGTGAAAGAATGCCAATAAAGATGAAAATAAGTTAAAATTTCTACCTAATATTTAAAATGAAGATACAGAAATTTAAAAAATTACAAAACTTAAACAACAACATAAAGCAGAATGAGAGACACTAAAGATGTGGTCATTGAGAAAAAATGCCTTGAAAAGAGGGATGACTCAGTAAAGACTTAGAAATAACATTTAAAAATCATTATAGAAATAAAGAAGGCAAGTGGATACAACTGATAATGTCTTAAGTAAAAGGTAGAAAGGATGAAATTTTTGTAAATAAAAAAGACATGAAAAAGGAGAGAATAATGATATAAGAGAAAGAGATAAGCATAGAATGTAGGCAAAGGAGATCCAAAATACAAACAAAAGGAGCCCCTGGAGAAGCCAATGAAAGAGAATATATACTAAACACTATGATTGAAGAAAACTTTTCCAAACTAAAAAACAATTTGAAAGCATATATTGAAAAGATCCACTGTGTTCCTGGGAAAAGTGACTCAGAACAGTTAAAACCAAGATATAGTCTAGTAAAACGATTGGTCTTCTTTTTTTTTTTTTTTTTTTTTTTGAGACGGAGTCTCGCTCTGTCACCCAGGCTGGAGTGCAGTGGCCAGATCTCAGCTCACTGCAAGCTCCGCCTCCCGGGTTCACGCCATTCTCCTGCCTCAGCCTCCCGAGTAGCTGGGACTACAGGCGCCCGCCACCTCGCTCGGCTAGTTTTTTGTATTTTTAGTAGAGATGGGGTTTCACCGTGTTAGCCAGGATGGTCTCGATCTCCTGACCTCGTGATGCGCCCATCTCGGCCTCCCAAAGTGCTGGGATTACAGGCTTGAGCCACCGCGCCCGGCCTGGTCTTCATTTTTAAAAGGAGAGAAAATAAATTCTTTGGGCATCCAAGACCAAAAAATGTCATTAATAAGGGGAAAGCCAGATTGTCACCAGACTTTATGATAGTAATGTTTTATGCCAGGAGATATGAGAATAATAAATGTAATAATTTCATGGGGGAAAAGGTGAGCCATGAACTTCAAATAAAAGCAAACTGATCAAAAGCAAAGGCTGCTAAGTGCTATCAGCGTACAAGAGAAGTCAAGCGGAAAAAAAATTAGAATATAGAAGACCTAAACAACAACAAATAATACATAGCCATGCACCATTTAATGACAGGGATATAGCTTGAGAAAGACATCGTTAGGCAATTTTGTCATGTTGCAAGCATCATAGAGTATACTTACACAAACCTAGATGGTATAGCTTACTACTTACTCAGGATATATGGTATAGCCTATTGCTCCTAGGCTACAAACATGTTCATGTTCATGTTATTGTACCGAATACTGTAGGCAATTATAATGGTAAGTATTTGTGTATGTAAACATAGAAAAGACACCATAAAAATACAGTATTATAATCTTACGGGACCACTATCAAATAGGCTGTCCACTGTTGACCTAAATGTCATTAGGACCTAATGTTATGCATGTGGTGCATGACTATAATTCTATAGATGCATTGAACCCTGAACACTGAAAGCAGAGACTTCATAATCTCTTTAAGTATTTGTGAAACATTCATAAAAATTGACCTTATCTTAAATTACAAAAAAACTTAATAAATTCTAAAGAAAAGAAATAAAACACATTTTCTGAGCTTGATATAATATGAATTAATAACACCATATTAAAAGAGCTCTTAAATTTGAAAATTTAAAACATGTTCTTAAAGAATTTGGGGTTTTAAAGGAAAATGTAATATAAAATTCAAAGTTTTGAAAATCATGAAAATGAAAACATATTAGAGCTATGGGATATGACTAAAGCAATTATCAGGAAAATATAGCATTAAGTGTCTATTGCAGTAATAATTAAAAAATGAGAATACGAGTTAAATACCAAATGCAAACAGCTAGAAAAAGAACAATGTATTTCAAAATAAAGCAGCGGGAAAATTAATAAAGACAAAAGCAGAAATTAATGAGATAAAATTAAAGCAGTGGAATTAACAAATACCCCAAAGTTGCTGTTAAAAAAATCAGAGTAGATACTCATTAGTTAATGTAATGAAGGAAAAAAAAGAGAAAGGACAAATACATAAAATTAGAAATGACGAGAGAGCAATAAGGATGAAAAGGGAAGTAAGGCCATTTTGCCCAAATCTATGCAAAACAAAGACAAATACTAGGCTGAGCACAGTGGCTCATGCGTGTAACACCAAGTGGGAGAACCACTTGAAAGAGTTTGAGACCAACCTGGGCAACATAACGAGACCCTGTTTCTAAAAAAAGTAAAAAAAAAAATTAGCTGAGTGTGGTGGCACATGCCTGTGGCCCTAGCTACGAAGGAGGCAGAGATGGGAGGATCACTTGAACCTAAAGGTTTAAGGTACAGTGAGCTATGACCTTGCCACTGCACTCTAGCCTGGGTGACAGAGCAAGACCCTGTCTCTAAAATAATACATATATAATATGTAAATGCATGTTTTGTGTATTATATATAAATTAAATATTATATAAATATCAAAGTGAAGTGAATACTTTTTAAAGATAAATATGTTTTCAAAATTGACAGAGACAGAAAGTCTATACTGATCAATATCATAGAAGAAATATAAATATCAAAAAGTAATTAATGAGTTTCCCCACAATAAAAAGCACCAATCTCAGTTGTTTGCATAGGAGAATTCTGTCAAACCTGGAAAATCGTCTCATCATAATACTACTTACATTATTGCTGAGAATAGAAAATAAAACTTCTGAATTTGCTTTATGAATTGAGTATGACATTGATCTCAAAACTTGAGACAGTTTGCACCAATAACACAAAAACCAAATCCCACACAAATCTCACTTATGGGCATTGATGCAAACATCTTAAAAGATCAGCAAAGAAAACCCAACAGAATGTTAAAAAAAACCTTACTCATTACTTAGGGGAATATAAAGGTGATTTAATCCAAGGAAATAAGTCAATGTAATTCATCATATTAATAAAGATGAGAAAAAAGTTACTATGGTATCCATAGATGGAGAAGAGACATTTAATAATGTTGTTAGTTATGTTAAAAAGACTTAAAAAAAAAAAGAGAGACCTATTGGATATTTCCTGTCATAGTTTCCTGAGGCTGCTGGAACAAATTATCATAAAATTGGTGGTTTAAAATAACAAATCTAGTTTTTCATAGTTTTGGAGACCAGAGGTTTTTTTTTTTTTTTTTTTTTTTAATAAAAAGTAGTTCAAAATGGGTCTCATTGGGCCAAATCAAAGGTGTTGGCCAGTCTGCACTGCCTCTGGAGGCTCCAGGGCAGAAACTGTTTCTCGCCTCTTCCACCTTTTGGCATTCCTTGGCTTGTGGCTGCATCTACCCAGTCTATGCTACCATGGTCACATTGTCTTTTTCTTCTTTGCATATGTAAAATCTCCCTCTGTCTTCCTCTCATGTGATTGCATTTTGGGCTCCTTCACATAATCGAGGATAATCTTCCCATCTCAAAATCCTTAATTTAATCATGTCTGCAAAGCCTTTGCCGTATGAGGTAACATTTACAGGTTTTAGGAAATAGGACCTGATACTGGAGGCCATTATTTGGCCTACTACACTTCCTCTATGATAAATATAATTCAGCCCCAAACCTAGCATAAGGAGACACTGAAAACTTTCCCACTAAAGTCAGGTACTAGAAAGGGACCAATTTCTACTCTTATATGACATTATTTTGAAGCTATTGACCATTGTAATTAGATAAGAGAACGCAACTGGAGGATACAGTAATTGGAAGTGAAGAGATATTTTCAGATGGCATGATTAAATATCTGGAAAATCCAAAACAATTGATAAAAACTTATCTCAAATAAAACAAATAGTAATGTAGCAGCTTACAAAATTAACATTTAAAAATCAATTGCTTTCATAATATGAACAAAAGCCATTACAAAATATAATGGAAGAGGATCCTCTCATTTATGATATAACAAAGAAAGTAAGTGCCAAGTTATAAGCTCAATTATAAGTATCCTAATCCTATATGAGAAAAATACACTTGAAAATTACAAAAGTTGATTGCCGCAAATGAAAAAATGTACCTTGTTCTTGGACAGAAAAACTCAACATCATAAAAAATAACATTCTCCCTGTTTTAATTTATAAACTTGTGAAATACCCGATAAGAAGATAATCAGATTTCATCCCCACAACCCCCAAATAGACAAGTTGATTATAAAATTTACCTGAAAGGACATCAAGCAAGAATAATCAAACACTCTGAAAAAGAAGAGCAATCAAGTGAGAGTGGGAGGAGGGAGGAGTTTCTTTTTTTTTTTTTCAATTATTTTGAGAGTTTATTCTTCATCCAAATGTCTAATCAATTCTCTTTAAAAATAAAAGACATATAAAATAAAAGTTTAAAAACATTGCTAAATAAAGTAAATGAATCTGATTGAAAGCTTTAACAGAATATTCGTAGCATCATTGTAATCTTTTCATCATAATTGTATTCATTTATAGCTAGTACTCATCCTATCATTTTATCAATTTTTTTGTTTTGAAACGGAGTCTCGCTCTGTCACCCAGGTTGGAGTGCAGTGGCATGATCTCCTCTCACTGCATACTCCGCCTCCCAGGTTCATACCATTCTCCTGCCTCAGCCTCCCAAATAGCTGGGACTACAGGTGCCTGCCACCACGCCTGGCTAAGTTTTTGTATTTTTACTAGAGACGGGATTTCACCGTGTTAGCCAGGATGCTCTTGAACTCCTGACCTCGTGATCTGCCCGCCTCAGCCTAAGTGGGAGGAGTTTCTTTTACCAAAAATTAAAATATACCATAAACCCTTTGTAATTAACATAATTTGGTATTGACACACAAATAGGCAGACAGACTAATGGGACAAAAAATAGAAAAATGAGAAATAAGGTAGAAGTGCACTTGGAAATTTAGTATACAATAAAGACAGCTTCTCAAATCAGTAAAGAAAAGATACATTTTAAAAAATAAGTATTTTCAAAAATAGAGGAAGGATTGTGGTTACTTTAGAAAGATTAGTACAGTTAGCAAAAATTCCGCACAGTATGTATCAATGGAATTCAGCTGATCAAACTTAAAATATTATTCCTTACATTATAGTTCTGAGCAGGTACCTTAGGTAATCGTTCTATTGTGTTGTTCACTTTAAACTAGAGTGATAAAGTTTTTTAATAAGTGGAATTGGGATGTTGTATAGCTGGCGTTGGCTTGGTAAATGTTTAATACACATGTATGTGCATACATATATGTGCGTATGTATGTATAGTATAAATTTTACTGATGTAAAGGATGTTTAGCAAGCAGTTTAAAAATAATAATAAAATATACAATTCTTTCTATTATAAATTCTAAATGATTCATATATTCTCACAAAATGCTTGATTTTTGCTGAACTTTTCTATCCATAACCAATTTATGGTTGTAATTGATTAAGTTACATGAATGTCACATAAATTGTCACATGAATGTCAACTGATATTTTCATTTAACATATCAGATAGAGTAAAATGACAAAGACATTGAATCTTGACTTGTTTATCAATGATGTGACTTCCTTGCTGCATTGGATAATACTTTTTAAATATTGGGAGATGATTTGCCATTTTTTTTGTGCTATTCACAATGTAACAGCTACAAATATGATACAATTAAAAACGTTAATAGTATACTTTATTTTTTATTTCAATATGTTTTTGGGGAACAAGTAGTGTTTGGTTACATGAATAAGTTATTTAGTGGTGATTTCTGAGATTTTGGTGCACCCATTACTCATCATTCAAGCAGTATACACTGTACCATATTTGTAGTCTTTTATCCCTCACTCCTTCCCACCCTTTTCCCCCTGAGTCCCCAAAGTCCATTGTGTTATTCTTATGCCTTTGCATCCTCATAGCTTAGCTCCCACTTACGAGTGGGAACACATGATGTTTGATTTTTCCATTCCTGAGTTACTTCACTTAGAATAATAGTCTCCAGTCACATCCAGGTTGCTGTGAATGCCATTAATTCATTCCTTTTTATGGCTGAGTAGTATTCCATTATATATATATATATACACACACACATACACATACACACACACCACAGTTTCTTTATCCACTTGTTGATTGATACGCATTGGGCTATATTTTTGCAATTATGAATTGTGCTGCTCTAAACATGCGTGTGCAAGTATCTTTTTCGAATAATGACTTCTTTTCCTCTGGGTAGATAACCAGTAGTGGGATTGCTGGATCAAAAGGTAGTTCTACAAGGTCTCCACACTGTTCTCCACACTGTTTCCCATAGTGGTTGTACTAGTTTACATTCCCACCAGCAGTGTAGAAGTGTTCCCTTTTCACCGCATCCACGCCAGCATCTGTTATTTTTTTTATTATGGCCATTCTTGTGGGAGTAAGGTGATAGTGCATTGTGGTTTTGATTTGCATTTCACTGATCATTAGTGACGTTGAGCACTTTTTCGTATGTTTGTTGGCCATTTGTATATCTTGTTTTGAGAATTGTCTATTCATGTCCTTAGCCCACTTTTTGATGGAATTGTTTTTTTCTTGCTAATTTGTTTGAGTTCCTTGTAGATTCTGGATATTAGTCCTTTGTCAGATGTATAGATTGTGAAGATTTTCTCCCACTCTGTAGGTTGTCTGTTTATTCTGCTAACTGTTTCTTTTGCCATACAAAAGCTCTTTAGTTTGATTAAGTCCCACCTATTTATCTTTGTTTTTGTTGCAGTTGCTTTTGGGTTATTGGTCATGAAATCTTTGCCTAAGCCAACGTTTAGAAGTGTTTTTCTGATGTTATTGTCTAGAATTTTTATGGTTTCAGGTCTCAGATTTAAGTTCTTGATCCATCTTGAGTTGATTTTTGTATAAGGTGAGAGATGAGGAACCTGTTTCATTCTCTTACATGTAGCTTGTCAATTATCCCAGCACCATTTGTTGAATCGGGTGTCCTTTCCCCACTTTATGTTTTTGTTTGCTTTGTCAAAGATCAGTTGGCTGTGAGTATTTGGCTTCATTTTGGGTGCTCTAGTCTGTTCCATTGGTCTATGTGCCTACTTTTTTTTTCTTCAAAAGAAACTATTTATTTAGAATAAAACAAAAGCAGCTCAAGTGTGAGTACATGTTTGAGAGACAGCTACTCTTAAGCTCTGTGACCCATAAAAAAAGGTTTTTTTTTTACTCTTCTAGAAATCTTATGTACATAGCACAAAGCAAAGAGGTCATTGTTCCCCCCACTTCAAACATTGGCATTGGCATCACAATGATACAAAACTTTAAGCTGCCATTTTTAAAAAATGCACAAATACTAAACAGATTACCTTTTTTCCATCAGAGGCCCACGTAAATTCCACATAAGCCACAATTTCTCTTCAAAAAGGTCCATTAGAGCTTTGAATTCCACATCTTCATCTGCTGTTCAACTAGTTTTGCATGGACAATAATCATGACCAGGTAATCTTCTTCAGATGCCAGTGCCTTGGCAGCGAATCCAGGAATTGTTGGGAGAGCTCACAAGGTGTGAAGGCATGAAGGACCCTGGTATTTTCCTTGTCTTTGTTGTGCCCCCCTCCCAAGGCTGATCACCCTGGGTACCTGCTTTTGCTTTAAATAGGACACAAGGCACCTAAGCAGTCTCTGAGTAGAAGTGGCAGTGTCTGAGGCAGAGAAGGATTGGCTGTCAGAACTTCCAGGCACGACCAGAAGAATGGCAAAACCATTAGGTCCTGCTACTTTGATGCATCGAGTTACTTCATCTAACTTGGGCTGGTCCACATGGAGACACTGAGTGATCCTGAGCTGGGCCACTTTGGTCCTCCACAAGAAGACTGCTAGCCACTTGGAGGTCACTCTGCAACAGCTGCATGTTGGAATGTTGAAAGGAAAGTTGCTGTTCTTCAGTAGAAGCATGCCCTCCCAGGTCAAACAGAGTTTGGAATGGGTTGTGCCACAGGGGCTGTCCCTGCATCCTGTTTCTGGAAAGGGGACTTCAGCTTCCAGGAAGCAGTGTTGGTGCTAGGTGCACTCCCATCAGTGTGGTCTTCTTTTTTTCAGAGGGCTTTCCCATCAGTGGGAGCAGTTGTATGGTGCTTCCTCCCCATTCAGCTGAGGCAGAATTTTTATGGTCTCACTTGTCACTCTGGCTCTTCTCCAAACTACCTCATCTGTCTCTGATTGGAGAGGACCTTTCCAAGAGAAGACGGGAAGATGGATCATTGTCACTGTTGTAAGGATCCTGGCTACTGCTCAATTCTGGACTGTGGTAAGAAGGAGCGCAGTGATGTTTTCGTGGGCAGTCACTCTCAGGATACCTAGCCAGGTGCCATCCTCTGCTCTCCCCAGGCAGCTTTCGCTTACCAGGCTGGTTTCTGCTGCTGGGCAGATCTTAATCACCTCTGTCCTTGTCCAACGACCAACCATCCCGCCTGTGATCCAGGCTATCCAGTGGCTCGTAAGCAGGCACAGCAGTAGCTGCAGTCCCTGTGCTGCCTTCTCCAATTGGGGTTGGAGGTGGCACCCAATTGGAGTCAGGATAAAGGTCTCTATCACAATCTCTATATAATAAGGGTAGTGTCCTATCCTAAGCACCCCTCAAAGGGTCGAGGGACTAATGTCCAAAAGCATCTGTCATCAGCTCATAATGAGTCAAGGGCAGAGGCTGCATATACTGCTGCTGGTAACAATGTTTGGTGTCTGCAAAGTCTACTCCAAGGTGGTGATCTGGGCCACCAAGTGGGAAGCCCTGCATATGGGTCCAGGCAGCGTGCACTGCATCCAGGCTTTCATACTGGATATACACCCAACTATCACCTTTCTGTAGTCTGTGGGGTGTATGGTGCCAAGTTGGTCAAACTCTCATGCCAGGGCAGCAAGAGGCATCCAAGGTTTCAGGCCACCCACCCAGAGGCGGGTGGTGTGTGTAGCTTTACCACAACCAATTTTGATAGGATTCCAAATTATAATTTTGCTGAACATTGCTAATTTGGGACATATCTAGGTTCTCAAATTTGAGAAAGCCATAATTACTAGTCTGGCCAAGAGAAGGGCTCTTGATATCTATTTCTGTGATGACTCCAAAGCAATCAAACATCCTTCTTAGGTCACTCCGTTACAGTGGTGTCTAGGTTGCCCAAGAAAAGTGTCTGGTTAGTTCTGTGATGATCCTCGGGTGACATCTCATCCACTTTTCTGAAAGGAGCAGCATCTGCTCCAGCTCCCTCCCTTGGTTTAAGACTGTATGCTGGGTGCACTCTCTCATAGAATGAATAGTCTCGTTTTGTCTCCAGTCTCCAGGCAATGGTGGTGGAGGTGGAGGGGTTAGGTGGCCATGAGCCATGTGCTGCAGCCTAGTCTCTGTATCCCAAATCTGTGCCACCACGGGAAGGTGATCTGTGGCCCCCACTGCCTCCAAGGGATGTGGGTGACCACCTACAGAGGCTCCCACCACTCTGGCTGATGGAGGATAAATCTTTGTCTAAAGGGGAGCAGTTGTGGGGCCGGTTCACATGCACAGCTTCTGTCTTCAGAGGCGGGTCAGAGAGCACCAGGCCACCTCTGAGTGCTTGGCCGCCGGCGCGTCCTCTGGGTGTGGGAAGTTCGCAAAGGCTACCGGCTCATCTCTGCCGCCAGAAACCGATAGGTGATTGATTTTGACCCTTACATCCCTGAAGCCTTTGAACTCATGAAACAGGCCGTCCTCCACTGCTTCCTCGCTCAGCTGGGACAGGAGCTGAGGAGGCGGCCCGGAGGAAAGTGACTCCACCCCTCCACCTGGGGAGCTGCTGAGTGACTCTTCCCCGCCTGAGTAATTTTTGGTGCTGAGAAGCTGTAACTATGCAAGTGGCCACTGTAGCTGCCCCCACCGGTGTCATACTTGCGCCTGCTGTCTCGGCTGCTGGACTTGTCCAGGTGGAGACTCTGCTGCCATTATTAGTCTTTCCACTGCTGCTCTCGTTGGCCTATGTGCCTATTTTTATACCAGTACCATGCTGTTTTGGTGACTATGGCTTTATGGTATAGTTTGAAGTCAGATAATGTGATGCCTCCAGATTTGTTTCTTTCAGCAGTGTTTTGTAGTTTTCCTTGTAGAAGTCTTTCATCTCCTTTGTTAAGTGTATTCCAAAGTGTTATTTATTTATTTTATTTTTTGCAGCTATTGTAAAAGGGGCAGTTTGGTTGTTGTTGGTGTATAGCAGAGCCACTGATTTGTGTACATTAATTTTGTATCCTGAAACTGCTGAATTCATTTATCAGTTCTAGGAGCTTTCTGTTAGAGTCTTTAGGGTTTTCTAGGTGTACTATCATGTCATCAGCAAACAGCAACAGTTTGACTTCCTCTTCACCAGTTTGGATGCCCTTTATTTCTTTCTCTTGTCTGATTGCTCTGGCTGGGACTTCCAGTACTATGTTGAATAGAAATGGTGAGAGTGGACATCCTTGTCTTATTCCAGTTCTCAGGGGGAATGCTGTCAACTTTTCCCCATTCAGTATTATGTCGGCTATGGGTTTGTCATAGATAGCTTTTATTACATTAAGGTATGTCCCTTCCATGCTGATTTTGCTGAGGGTTTTAATCATAAAGGAATGCTAGATGTTGTCAAATGCTTTTACTGCATTGATTGAGATGATAATGTGATTTTTGGTTTTAATTCTGTTTATGTAGTGTATCACATTTATTGACTTGCGAATGTCAAACCATCCCTGGTATGAAACCCACTTGATCATGGTGGATTATCTTTTTAATATGCTTATGGATTTTGTTAGCTAATGGTTTGTTAAGGATTTTTGCATTTATATTCATCAGGAATATTGGCCTGTAGTTTTCTTTTTTTGCTATGTCCTTTCCTGGTTTTGGTATTAGGTTGATACTGGCTTCATAGAATGACTTAAGGAGGATTCCCTGTTTCTCTTATCTTGTAGAATAAAGTCAATAGAATTGGTATAAATTATTTGAATATCTGAAATAATTCAGCTGTGAATCCGTTTGATGCTGGACTTTTTTTGTTGGCAATTTTTTAATTACCATTTCAATCTTTCTGCTTGTTATTGGTCTGTTCAGAGTCTCTATTTCTTCCTGTTTTAATCTAGGGGGATTGTATATTTCCAGGAATTTATCCATCTCTTCTAGGTTTTCTAGTTTGTGTGTGTAAAGGTGTTCATAGTAGCCTTGAATAATCTCTTGCTTTTCTTTGGTATCAGTAGTAATATCTCCTGTTTCATTTCTAATTGAGTTTATTTGAATCTTCTCTCTTCTTGGTTAATCTCACTAGTGGTCTATCGATTTTATTTATCTTTTCAAAGAACCAGGTTTTTGTTTCATTTATCTTATGTATTTTTTGGTTTCAATTTCATTTAATTCTGCTCTGACCTTTGTTATTTATTTTCTTACGCAGGATTTGGATTTGGTTCGTTCTTGTTTCTCTAGTTCCCTGAGGTGTGACCTTAGATTGTCTATTTGTGCTGTTTCAGACTTTTTGATGTAGACATTTAATGCTATGAATTTTCCTCTTAGCAAGGTCTTTGCTGTATTCCAGAGGTTTTGACAGGTTGTGAAACTATTATCATTCAGTTCAAATAATTTTTAAATTTTCCTCTTGATTTTATTGTTGACCCAATGATCATTCAGGAGCAGGTTATTTAATATCCATGTATTTGCATGGTTTTGAGGGTCCCTTTTGAAGTTGATTTCCAATTTTGTTCCACTGTGGTCTGAGAGAGTACTTGATATAATTTCAGTTTTCTTAAATGTGTTAAGATTTGTTTTATGGCCTATCATATGGTCTAACATGGAGAATGTTCCATGTGCTGATGAATATAATGTATATTCTGCAATTGTTGGGCAGAATGTTCTGTAAATATCTGTTAAGTTCATTTGTTTTAGGGTATAGTTTAAATCCATTTTTTCCTTGTTGACTTTCTGTCTTGATGACCTGTCTAGTGCTGTCAGTGGAGTATCGAAGTCCCCCACTAATACTGTGTTGCTGTCTATCTCATTTCTTAGGCGTAGTAGTAATTGTTTTATAAATTTGGGAGCTCCAGTGTTAGGTGGATATATATTTAGAATTGTGATACCTTCCTGTTGGATAAATCCTTTCATCATTATATAATGTCCCTCTTTATTTTTTTAACTGCCATTGCTTTAAAGTTCATTTTGCCTAATATAAGAATAGCTACTCCTGCTTGCTTTTGATGTCCATTTGCATGAAATGTCTATTTCCAATTTCCATCCCTTTACCTTAACTTTATGTGAGTCCTTATGTGTTAGATGAGTCTCTTAAAGACAGCAGTTACTTGGTTGGTGAATTTTTATCTATTCTGCCATTCTGTGTTTTTTAACTGGAGCATTTAGGCCATTTTCATTCAACGTTAGTATTGAGATGTGAGGCACTGTTCTGTTATTTGTGGTGCTATTTGTTGTTCGTTGCCTGAATATTTGTTTGTTTGTGTTTTTTAATTATGTTTTTGTTTTATAGGCCTTGTGAGAGTTATGCTTGAAGGATGTTCTGTTTTAGTGTATTTCGAGGCTTTGTTTCAAGATTTAGAGTTCCTTTAGCCATTCTTTTGGTGTTGGCTTGGTACTGGTGAATTCTCTCAGCATTTGTTTGTCAGAAAAAGACTGTATCTTTCCTTCACTTATGAAGCTTAGTTCTGCTGGATACAAAACTCTTGGCTGATAATGGTTTTGTTTAGGGAGTCTGAAGATAGGGCCCCAATCTCTTCTAGCTTGTAGGATTTCTGCTGAGACATCTGCTGTTAATCTGCTAGGTTTTCCTTTAGAGGTTACCTGGTGCTTTGCCTCACACCTCTTAAGATTCTTTCCTTCGTCTTGACTTTAGGTAACCTGATGACTATGTGCCTACGTAATTATCTTTTTGCAATAAATTTCTCAGGTGTTCTTTGAGCTTCTTGTATTTGGATATCTAGGTTTCTAGCAAGGTCGAGAAAGTTTTCCTTGATTATTCCCTTAAATATGTTTTCCAAACTTAGATTTCTCTTCTTCCTCAGGAACACCAATTTTCTTAGGTTTGGTCATTTAACATAATCTCAAATTTCTTGGAGGGTTTGTCCATTTTTTAAAAAAGTATTTTTTCTTTGTCTTTATTGGATTGGGTTAATTTGAAAACCTTGTCTTTGAGCTCTGAAGTTCTTTCTTCTGCTTGTCTGATTCTATTGCTGAGACTTTCCAGTGCATTTTGCATTTCTCTAAGTGTGTCCTTGATTTCCAGAAGTTGTGATTGCTTTTTATCTATGCTATGTATTTCACCGAAGGCTACAGCTTGTATGCCAAAGAAAGCAAAAGGATCCTTGACAACAATTATTAATCCTATTAGTACTAGATTGAAGGCTGTCAGGAAAGATGCTATGTGTCTATATATTGGTTGAGGGAGGTAATTCTCTCCTTCAGTGTGATGTCTGGGTACTGCTGGCTAATAACCCACATGTGCTCCTCAAACACCCACCTATAACTTTAGGAAACACAAATCTGGAACTTGAGCAGTGGCCTTGTGGTGTATTGCATCTTTAATCTCTTGCTGGGCACGCTGCCCAGATTGGCCACCACTGCTGACACCACCACCAGGAGAAGCAGCAGAAACCTCATCTTAATTGAGCCGGCTGCTTCAGCTGCCCTCATACTGAGACTGCCTATGATACATTTTGAAAATTAATCTATGCTGCTAACATTTTCATTGTTATTTTTTAAAGTCTAGACCAGGGTTTTCTGTAAGGGCCAGATAGGAAATATTTTATGCTTTTTGGTCCATATGGTATCTGTTGCAACTATTCAACTGCCATGAAAGCATAAAAGCAGCTATGGATGATAGTGAACAAAGAGCTGTGGCTGTCTTCCAATAAAACTTTATTTACACAAACAGCTGGCAGACTGGATTGGGCCTACTGGCCATTGTGATCCTTATTCTACACAATCAACAAAATAAAAAATTAGGCCCTGATTTTAGTATCACTAACTTTTGTGATGTAAATGCTCCCACCATAGCCAATTTCATGCTATCCATATGGCGTCATGAAATAAAGACTTGGGAAAAGATGCATAGCAGCATTCCATGCTTATAGTATTTCCATTGTATGGACATGATAGATATAAATAACCTCAGAAGTCTTGATAGTAGTAAAATGTATCAAAGTAATAGGAATGATAAGTTGCGAATATTTATTAGCTTCATTTTTAACATGATTTATTTCATTTTAAGTTGATATGATTTATTTTGTAGTAATGGCTGTGTTTAACAATCAGCTCACAAAATCCCTGAAAATTTAACAATTGGCGCTTGTGAGCTGTGTGTAGTCACATGGGAATAGAGAATATCAGACCTATTATTTATAGCACATACTGGAATAAATTTCAAATGGCTCTAAGAGATAAATGTAAAAATAAAATGAAATCACACAAGTTCTAGAGAAGGTAGGATGAAGTCTTCTATAATCTGTGAGTGGGGAGAAGTTTCTAAACTATGGCTAAAATCCAGAAGCAAGAAGGAAAAGGAGATTATATTAGCTTTATAAAATGAATTGAAAATTCTTTTTTTTTTCTTTTGCATTTTCTGGAATAATTTTTAAAACAGGAATTAGTTTTTGAAAGTTTGATAGAGGCCAGGCAAGGTGGCTCATGCCTGTATGTAGTCTCAGCTACTCCAGAGGCTATGGCAGGAAGATCCTTTGAGCCCAGAAGTTCAAGATTGCGGTGAGCTACAGTCATGCCACTACACTCCAGCCTGGGTGACAGTGAGACCCTGCCTCAAAACAACAACAATAACAACCACAACAATAACAAAAACCAAGTTTGATAGAGTTTACTTTAAAAGCATGCAGGCAGGCCTGGAGATCTTTGGTTTGGAAATTTAACTACCAGTTACATTTCTTTAATCCCTGTGAGTTTATTTTAAGTTTCCTTTTCTTCTTGGGTTAGTTTGGCATTTTATATATATTCCAGGAATTTATCTATTTTATCTCTTTGAAAACCTGTAATTATTTTCCTATCTTTATTTTTTGATCAGTGTTATATTTACCTTTGTTGTCTCCTTTTATCTTTATTCACTTTTATCAAAAGTTTATCTTAGTACTCTTTTCAAAAATAGAGCTTTTTAGTTTTATACATCTCTTCTACTTAAAACATGTATTATATTGTTTCCTTTATTATATCTTTTTTCTTCTTTGGTTTTGCTTTGATGTTCTTTTTTATAACTTCTTGAGTTGGACGCTTAGCATACTTTGTTTCAACTTCTATTGTTTCTTCATAAACATATTTAAAGGTATAAATATTCTTTCTAAATAACATTTTAGTTATGCACCATATATTTTGTATTTCCAAGTTCATTCAATTCTAGGTATTTACTCAGTTTGATTATAATTTCATTTTTAACCTGTGAGTTATTTAGCAATATGTTACCTTTAAAATTTGAGACATTTGTAAAAGTTTTATATTATTAATTTTTTGTATTATCTCATGTTTAGAAAATAAAATCTCCATAAAGGCTGGGTGCAGTGGCTCATGCCTGTAATCCCAGAATTTTGGGAAGCAGAGGAGGGAGGATCCCTTGAGCCCAGGAGTTTGAGACCAGACTGGGCACATAGCAAGGCCCTGTCTCTACAAAAATATTTTTGAAATATAGTTGCAGTGGTTGGGGGTGATGTGTACCTGTAGTAGTTCCAGCTATTTGGAAGACTGAGGTGGGAGGGATGGCTTGAGCCCAGGAGTCAGAGGTTGCAGTGATCTATGATCATGTCCCTGCACTCCAGCCTGGGTGACAGAGTTAGATCTTGTTTCAGTAAAAAAATCTGCCTAATACTGTCCCTGGGTTTATTGGAACTTTCGGTAAGCCTAGTCTACTAGTGTAAATATGTGCATTATTCTAAAAATATGTACGTGCTATTTGTTGCATAAACTATTGTAGCATATATATGTATATATATATAAAAAATCGTACCATTGGCACATACATATTAAAGATCTGAACAATATAATTAATAGTATGAGTCTGTTAATTATGTTTAGATAAAAATCTGTTTAATTTTTGCTTAGTACTTTTTTTCTCACTAAACTTTGTTTTAATGTGTCCCAAAATTCTGTGAGAGATCTGTGTTCAAGTTGTTTCCATTAAAAAGTACTAATTTTAAAAACTAGTAACTTAAAACGGCCACACACACACATACACACACACACCCCAAAGGGGTCCACAAAACATTCTCCTTTCCCTCTGAAGGTTTTATGATGAATTGCTTTCGTTAACCAGTCTTTTACTATTAAACTTAAATGGCCAATTGAAACAAACAGTTCTGAGACCAGTCCTTCACCACTGATTAAGACTGAGGTTGCAGGTATTAGGGGTAATATTCATTTGGGCTTTCTGGGCAGATTTGGTCACCTTGCCAGCTCCAGCAGCCTTCTTGTGCACTGCTTTGATGACACCCATGACAACTGTCTGTCTCATGTCATGTACAGCAAAGCAGTGCAGAGGTGGATAGTCTGAGAGGCTCTCAACATACTGCTTAGGACATTTCTGATAGTCGGGTATTAAAAAACCTCCCATTGATTTACCTGTTTCTGTACTTTGTCAGTTAGTGTAACCTATTATTAGGTGCATATGTATATTTGCAATGGTTATATCTTCTCACTGTTGTTTTATTTACCCCCTACCTTAAATTCTCTTTTGTCAGCTATCATGATTGAGATTCTGGGTTTCTTTAGGTTTCTGTTTATTATTTTTGTCTTTCACTCTTTCATTTTCAAACTTATTATGTCTTTTGGTTTTAAGAATGTTTCTCATAGAAAACATATTTTTGGATTTCATTTTTATTTCTTAATACCATAGAGAGTATTTGTCTTATTTGTGAATTAAAGTGATTTATATTTGTTGTAATTTGTATATTAGGAATTATTTATTCCATATTTTATATTTTCAATTTACTCCACTTTCTTTTGTTTTCTACTGGCTTGAAAATTATATATTCTATTATTGTTTCATTATGGCTAGCCTGAAGGCCCTTACTCATGTTTATTTATTCCTGTTAATTTCTTAAATTTATCAATATCTGTATATTCCTCCTAACTGGACAATTAATTTAGTGGACTCATGTATATATATTAGTTATTGTTCATATTTATATATATGAATGCATATATATGAACTCACAGAAATATATCCTAATGGATCTGCTTCTTTGAATGAACCCTGTTATACCCATATTCAGAAAGAGAGAAAAATAAGAGATGGGAAAAAGCCTAAACCTGGAAACATCAGAATAGAATTTAAGAACATCAAAGTTAATTAAGGAAAGAATTCAAAAAACTTCCAGAGATAGTGAAGAGATCAGCAATTAGAACAAAAATAAGATTTGAACAGTACACAGAAGATGACAAAAGGGAAAAAAAGTTTTTTAGATATCAAAGGAAAGGTCAGGCGCAGTGGCTCATGCCTGTAATCCCAGCACTTTGGGAGGTGGAGGCAAGCGAATCGCTTGAGCCCAGGAGTTCCAGACCAGCCTGGGCAACATGGCAAAACCCTGTCTCTACAAAAAATATAAAAATTAGCCAGGCATGGTGGTGCATTCCTGTAGTACCAGCTACTTGGGAAGCTGAGGTGGGAGGATCACCTTAACCCTGAGGAGGTAGAGGCTGCAGTGAGCCGTGATCATGTGACTGTACTCCAGCCTGAGTAACAGAGTGGGATCTTGTCTCAAAGGAAAATAAATTTGAACCTAAAAGTGTATATCCAAACAAATTGTCTTTCAACTGTGATGGCCTAATATATATACTCTAGATAAGACCAAGAATGAAGTTTCGCCACACAAAGATACATACTGAAAACATGTTTGAAGCAATCCTCAATATTTAGAAAATATGGTAAAGGTGATAAAATTCCTTGGAAAAGTTTGTATATCCTCAGTAAAGTGAGAAAAAAAAAAAACTTACTATTTATCCAGAACAACTTGTA
Source organism: Trachypithecus francoisi (assembly GCF_009764315.1). NCBI lineage: Eukaryota > Metazoa > Chordata > Mammalia > Primates > Cercopithecidae > Trachypithecus > Trachypithecus francoisi. The sequence continues at coordinate 165,148,221 of NW_022681465.1, read as the reverse complement.
ATTAAAATTTGAGACAATATCAATATGATAGGGATGGTGAATGGGAATATATACATCGCAGGGATTTGACATAATGAAATTGTAAGAACTGGTCAAGTAGCCTCTGTAAGAAGATTGTCTGTACTTCCAATGCTAGAGCTTTGAAATTACAGAATTGGCAGTTGGGAAGAGGAGATCAAGTAAAGTGGAGGTGAGCAAGAACAAGCTGGAACCACAAACTGAAGCCTGCGAGGACACACTACAATTTGTATTAGTGATTATTGCCTTTAACCTTGATTGTGCATGTTTGTTTATTGCAGAAACCACAGTCCTGCATCACAGTTGCCAAGCACACACCTGGCCCAGGAGTCAGAGAAGCTTAGTGGGGAAGGTAGAGCAACTGGAGGCTCCACTGATGCTTCCCACAAAGAAGGAGAACTGGCAGACAAGGGCTAATGCCCAGCAAACCTTTCACAGGGTTCTCTCTTGTGGCCCACCCTAATTAGAAATATATAGGAAAGGAAATTTTAGGAAGCACAGTTCAGTCTAGTCACATTGACACATTACAAAGCCACTGCTCACAAGTATTTGCACCGTCCTTCCACCCTCCACATCTCCTAGCTTTCTTTCACATTTCCTGTCTCTTCACACTTTCTTGCTGACCTCTAAGAGAGCTTCTCTATCTGTTCTTCCAACTCACTACTTTATTCATCACCTTTATCCATTTTGCTGTATACCTTATTCATTGTTTTATTTACTTCAACTGTTATATATCCCATCCTTAATATTCAACTTGGCCCTTTTTTATGTTTTCTTATTCTTGCTTCATATTGCTGATTATCAGCCTTAACCTCTTAATATATTTATCATCGCTATATTAATTTCTTGGTCCACCTCTTCTCGTAATGCTAATTTAGATGGCTTATGTTGTTGAGTTTGTTGTCTTTCTTATGTGAGAGCTGTATTCTTTATATGGCTTTTTGATTATGTTGTCTTGAAAACTCTTCCTCTTGGAATATCAGTTACTAGCCATGGCTATGTGTTGGAAAAGGGCTAAATCCCAGCCTGCAGTTTATGTACCTCCAGATGAATTAAAGCTTTGGAAACTGCCTGGGGGATGGAACCTCGGGGTCTGCAGAACTGATGGTGATTATCCCAATTTTCCCACCACCACCAAATCATGTTGAGAAGCGAAGCTGGCTGGGCTTCTGGGTCAGGTGGGGACTTGGGGAACTCTTCTGTCTAGCTAAAGGATTGTAAATGCACCAATCAATGCTCTGTGTCTAGCTAAAGGTTTGTAAACGCACCAATTAGCGCTCTGTAAAAGCGCACCAATCAGCACTCTGTAAAATGGACCAATCAGCAGGACATGGGCAGGGCCAAATAAGGGAATAAAAGCTGGCCACCTGAGCTAGCGGGGGCAACCCGGGTCCCCTTCCAGCTGTGGAAGCCTTGTTCTTTTGGCCTTCCCAATAAATCTTGCTGCTGCTCACTCTTTGGGTCTGCAGTACCTTTATGAGCTGTAACACTCACCACTGAGGTCTACACCTTCACTCCTGAAGCCAGCGAGACCACGAACCTACCGGGAGGAACGAAGGACTCTGGCCGCACCACCTTTAAGAGCTGTAACACTCACTGCAAAGGTCTGTGGCTTCACTCCTGAAATCAGTGAGACCACAAACCCCCCAGGAAGAACGAACAACTCCAGACGCGCCACCTTTAAGAGCTGTAACACTCACGAGGAAGGTCTGCAGCTTCACTCCTCAAGTTAGCGAAACCACGAACCCACCAGAAGGAAGAAACTCTGGACACATCTGAACATCTGAAGGAACAAACTCTGGACACACCATCTTTAAGAACTGTAATACTCACCGTGAGGGTCCGTGGCTTCATTCTTGAAGCCAGCAAGACCAGGAACCCACCGGAAGGAACCAATTCCGGGCACAATGTCTCTAGTCCATGTTTCACATTTAAACTCTCTACAAGCAGTCTGCATAGATTTCATTCACGTTCCCTGGGGGTTTGAAATGAGAGTAGTAGAGCAGTGAATGCCCAGGATACTGGTTGGCAAACACCTGCCTTTCATTCCCTCTTCTTCCTGCAGGGTTTTGGTACCGCACTTGTAGTACTCTCCTGACACCTGCAGCTGAGGCTGCTGGTGCCAATCTCTGTGGTGACTGGGCAGGCCGTGATGGTCCACGTGGCAGAACAGAAACAGAAACGCTGTTCCCCTTTGACCTCCTTCTAGTAGCTACCTCTGGCTGCCTTTCCCCCAGGCTGAAGCAATTCTCTCTTTTCCCTCCCCCAACGTATAACAATCCCAAGTCTTCAGACTCCCCCGGGGCCTTCTCACAGTGTTTTATTTTATTTTATGATTTGTTATTAGTTTCTCATATCTGTTTCCCTCTGGCTTCTATAGTTTCTCTAGGGTTGATTTTCAGAAGCAGCCAGTGGCCAAGGTAGTTTTTCATCTTGACAGGATGAGAGAGTGGTTTATAGAATGAGCAGGTGTATCATAGAAAGGAAAGAAACAGACAGGAGATGGATGAGTCTTAGGGAGGGAAAGGCTATGAAGGTACAGCAAGGGATGCTGTTCTCTACATTTACTTTTTATTTTAATTAATATGTGTGTGTGTGCGCGTGTGCGTGCATGCATGCACGTGTGTACGTATACTTTAAAAGTGAAATAATACTACCAGGCTTATAATAAAAATAACAGTCCTAATCCGTCTCTACTCCACAATTCTGCTTTCTTAAGGCAAAATTTTTCAACTTTTATTTTTACTTTTTTTTCCCTGATATTTGCCTGCACATTCTAAATAAATGCTTTTATTATTGTTTCTTGATTTTAAAATGTTGGCTATTTTCTTTGGCTTCCTCGCATGGAGAATGAGGAGCTAGCCCAGGTGACCACTGTGTTGGGCTTCCCACACATTCTCTTCCCCTCCTTTCTTCATTTCTTCAGTTCCAATATAGTTGAACAATATATGTTCTTCATTCTTCCGATATAGTTCCAGTATAGTTGTTTTCATTATCAGCACTTCATGTTTATACCATTGTGTCCATGTGAATACAATTCACACCTTAGACACGTAGTACACTAAGATTATATTCCTTTTCTTATATAACATTTTATTTTCTTAGGATTAATACTTGCCTTCCCCCAGTTCCCCAAGTTGTTCAGTGAATCACGTGCCTATCTTAATTCTCTGACAGTTGTAGGATACTTCCAATAGAATTGAACACATCAGGCAATCTCTCCGATTCCTCCTCAACCTCCATGCAGGCTCTAACTTCCTGCTCCATGCTGGATTCTGTTCACACCTTCCCTTCATCAGGATCTTGGGAATTTCCTTTGCCTGCCTCCTTATGTTAGATTTCCAATTACATGATTTTGTATCTCCCTCTTCCTTGATTCATTCTCGTGTTTGGTGAAGAAACTAGTATCTTGTAATAGCGTCCTAAGAGAGTCCATAAGAGGTAAAATTTGTGTCTATGCATAGTGGTGAGTTGTTATTCAGGCTGACTCCAGATTCTGAACATTGTTTTAGCAGTTTCCCACATTATAAATTCTGCATTCTCAGCAAAGAAGATTTTTCAGGTCATTTTCCAGTTGTGAGACTACAGCCATGTGATTTTGATTCCACCAGTCAACTGCATCTGTGCCAGATTCAAAATCTGGGTCCAGAACTGAATTATTTGGGAAAAAGGCAGGGTCTGAGGTTCTTACTTTGCTGGTGCAGTTCTGGGCCTGACAGTACAGCAAGACTCTGGAGTCTAAATGTGTGACCATAGCACCTGATTTGTCAACCTCCTGGTGATGGCAGAGGCCATAGGTTGGACTGGCACTGGTGGCAGTAGCCTCCTGGTTTGATGGCTTGTTTGGGCAGCGTTGTGCTGTGGAGCTGGGTGTCACAACTGGAAGCACAGTTCATTTCCTTCCCTCAGTCTTGAGCTCTCACTATGTCATAACTAGTCCTTTTGGCTTAAACTGGCTACAGTAATTTCTGCCTTGCTAAACTAACTTGGCCAATACATCCCTTGTATGCCTAAAGATGTCCTTGTCCTTCTGTAATACATAAGTTTGGTCAGGTATATAATTCTAATTTGGAAACCATTTTCTTCAAAAATTAGAAAGCATTTCTCCAATGTCTCTGGCTTCTAGCGTTGTTGCTGAGAAGTCCAAAGCCATTCCATTTTGAGACCATGTATATGATTTGCTTCTTCTCTCTAAAGCTTTTCTATTTTATCGCAAAGTAGTATTTGTTCTTAATTTTTTTGTTTTTATATAGTCATATTTTATTTACTTATTATTAGTTTTTACAGACAGGGCTTCACTCTGTTGCCCAGGCTGGAGTGCAGTAGCACAATCATAGCTCACTGCAGCCTCAGATTCCGGTATGCAAGAGATCCTCCCACTTCAGCCTCCTGAGTAGCTGGGACTCTGTGCCCAGCTAATTTTAAAAATTTCTGATAGAGATGGAGTCTCGCTTTGTTGGCCAGGCTGGTCTTGAACTCCTGGCTTCAAGTGATCCCCCTGCCTTGGCCTCCCAAAGTGCTGGGATGACAAGTGTAAACCACTGTGCCTGGCAAAAGGTCATATTTTAAAGAGTCAAAGAGGTCTGTTGTCTTATGAAAACCAGCTTGTGTTTCCTCACTGCACCCCTCCCCATTTCCTTATCATCAGAAACAACCACTTTCACCACAATGTATATTAACAACACAATTAAATGTATTTTTGTGCATATGACATTGATCCCAGTAAATCTTTCAGTATTATCACATTTGACTGTTATACACGTTTTCAAGAAAACATTATATATGAAAGCAGATGACTGCCTTGTATCTAAACAGACTTTGGGGTGTAGGAGTTAGAGATCCTCAAATAGCAGTTGTTAGTGGGTTTTCCTCCTCTGAAGAGTATTTCACTCATTAGGTGGTAGGATGTGACCCTAGACTTGGGCCTGAAAATAGAAAGAAGGAGGTGTGGTGGCGCATGCCTGTAATCCCTATTAGTTGGGAGGGTGAGGCAGGAGAATCACTTGAACCTGGGAGGCGGAGGTCACAGTGAGCCAAGATTATGCCACTGCACTCCAGCCTGGCCAACAGAGGGAGACTCTGTCTAAAAAAAAAAGAAATAAATAAAAAAAGAAAGAAGAGGTGGGCAGGTAATTTTGGGACCATGAGGTTCCTGACACCAACATTCCAGGATTCCAGGGTGGGACTCCTGATCTAGCGAAGAGGCTGTGGAGCGAATCTAAAGAGCTGCAACTAGAAGCCCAGTAAGGTTGATGTGGAACTTCTTGGCTGAGCTCAGCATTAAGGGATTGAAATTCTGAGGCATGGAACCTGGAAAAACCACTGTAGTCTGGGCAGGGTGTGACTGGGTGGATGCCTCTCCTCAGCTGATCACTTAGGACCATATCTAAGCACCAGGAGAAACAGCAGGATCGGTGCAGAAGAAGCCACTTCCAAGCTGCTTAGGCTTCAGATGCCTTTAGTGTGACTGTGCATCATAACTCAGTCAGCTTTTGTAATGCTTGCTAAAATCTCCAGCCTTAAGGGAGAACCTTGGCTCCAAAGTAGCAAAACAGTGAGATAGGAACTAGCGGGACTCCCTTCTCAGACTACTGAGCATCCGGGAGGTATTAGATGTATGAAAGATGTAAGGGGTCTAAGAGATACACTGATTTCCTGTTAATATGGACACTGGGGGCTGGAACGCTGCATTGGGGACCTTCCTGGAATGAGGTTGGCTGTTACTCAAGATACAGCCAGTGAAATAAGATGTAATGGTTACACATATTTTACTAATATTCTCTCTCAATTTCTCTTGACACTAGCAACTCCGGTTACCTGTAATTTAATATTTTTTCGAGCAGCTGAAGATGAGGGGATGGGAGAGAAAGGAGTGCAAACAGGGAAGCCTAGATTTGACATGATTTTTCTGTGTCCAAAGCACACCCCTCAAGTTGCCCCTGTTGAACCCAAGCTGGTTTCTACAACTCACAAAGATACATTTTAATCCAATTTGTATGTTTCTTCCATGCAAAATTATACTCTTGATAAAAGACAGGAAAGACGAGCCTAATAGCTTAAAGCTGAACATAAAGAACTCTGACCTTAGCTTCTCTGAATAGCAACCAATAAATAAAATGACAACAACAACAACAACAAACAAAAACAAGAAAACCCAAATCATAGAACAGCACAAAACAAACCCATGCAAACAGAAACACCTGATGCATCATTAGATCCACACACCAGGGTGAGCAACACAGTTTCAACAAACAATGATAAGTCTGATAGGAAATGTGGAGCAGGGTGGGCTGCTGGAGCTTTTCTGGAAATGAAAAGAAGCAAATGGCCCAAGCCAGGCCCCACATCTGTGCCTGTTGCTAAATGGTCTGTCTGCTCCATGACAGCTGTTTTCAAGGTCCTGGAAATTGGTTCCCTAGCTTAATCCAAGGTGAATTGGACCCACGGAATCTTTCAGTCACACTCAATTCTGCCATAGTCATATTTGCACAGACATTGTGTCAGCTGTCCTGATTCCTTGGGCGATGTGGGGCTGGAGCTACGACTGTGACTAATGAAAGACACATTTGTCCTTTGTAGTGAAGGAAAAAGGGCACTACGGAACAGTTCCATGTATTAAATAGAAAGTGTAGGTTGGAAATGAACACACTGATTCTAATAAGATATGGGAGATTATTTAAGTTTGATAACAAGTGGTTATAAGTTGAAGAAATTCAAATATGAGAGGTTCTAGGGGAGCATTTTTCACTAAAAAAAGGAAATCTCTAAAGTAAGCAAAAGTAATCAGAATGTATCAACTCAAGAGAGAACAAGATATGGCCCTTGGAAAGGAAAGGTAATAACTGCAATAATAATGTTCAGGCTCTGTTATTTTTTGAGGCTGGTTCAATAAAATATAATGTAACATTAACAATTTCTTGGGAAAAAAACCAATCAACTGCTCTTCTCTTTTTATCTATGGCTCTATATTCTGCATGAATTATTCACCTCTGTGCTTACTCCCTTGTACTTGGGCATCCGTGAGGAATTTTGGGATGTTAAATAACAATGAAAGTGAAATTTGTAATATTTTATTTAAGAATAAATGTTAATTAAAGCTTTATTTATAAAAGATTATCCACTTGTTTTTAATCTAAATGCCTCCTCAATTTCAGCTATTGATTTCACTCCATTCAAATCTAGGATGAATGTATGTTGTAGTCTAGTGCATTATGCCATCTTTTTCAATTCAAAATACACTATTCACAGAAGGAGTGATTTTTCTTCATGTTTGCTAACCAGTTGTCTTTCCACAGGCTTTGAGGGATGGTGATGTATGGGTTATACACTGAGAGCAAAAGTAAGTTTGAGGTTGTGCTTTCTAGGCTTTTCTGTTTACTCAAGTTGGGCACCCAGACCTAACTATAATGTTCAGCATGGGTCTCTTTGGTCCAGGTATCTCTGTATGATAATCTCAAGGGTCTGTTTAACTAAGGGCTTTACAAAGATAATAGAATGATTTGTTGAGAATGATTGAATCCAAACCCTGCAATTAAAACTAGTTCCCAACTTCAGCATGAATGTAGGTAACAACCTATGAGCTATCATAAACTGGAATTTGATACCCTTTTTCAGTGTTTCCTCCTCTGCATGAGTGGTTCAGGGAACATTTTCTGTTAGGATATCTCTTCTCCTGGCTTCCCCTTTTTCTTGTCAATAGTCCATGCTCTTCAGTGTTCCAGGCTATTTGTGCTGTGATGAGCCCATATTGATATTTTTAGACATTTATCTGGCTCTATGTATTTGAGGGCTAAAGTTTGCTTTGAGTGTAGCCTTTATCAACTGTTTCTATAGACATACTTGTGTCTGGAATGTTCTGGAAAATGCGATGGTCTACTTTCCCTGTGCACTTGGGCAGTAACTACGGAATCCATGCAGCCCCTCCACTCCATACTTCTCATCTAAGCACTGTCTTGCATCCACATTCTCTCTTCCAGAGGTGGTGTAGTCCTGTCACTATTGTCTTAGGTGATGTGAAGGGTTCTATTCACCTCCTTTTTTGCTGAAAAAGTATGTCCCTCGTGGAGTCAAAGTGAAAATGGATTCCTCCACTGAGTGGTACCAAGACAGTTCCTACTCAGTGCCATTCATCACTCCCAGGCAACAAAGGCTCAGGAGATGTGCAATTCCCATCTACGCCATGTGCAGGAAACCTACTTAGACACAAGAATGTGTTGCAGGAATTAGGGAGAATTGCTCATACTTCCATAACAAACCAATCTCTCCCTCTCCTTCTCTTTTTAAATTCCTTCCTTCCTTTCTTCCTCCTTCCCTTCCTCCTTCCCCTCCAGATTCCTTCCAATTGCTTTGAAAAGAAGTTTAACTTACCACATACTGAATACAGAAAAATGGCTTCTTCACCTATCTTCCTGCACATTCTCAATCTTGATTCTGTATCAGATTTATCTTCAATTTTTAGAAATAAGAAGCTTGAGCCATTCTTCCACTGAAACAGAATTTCTGGGAATAACAGTTAAGAAGTCTGTATTTTTAAAAATCTCCACTCTTTAAAAAGCACTCTAACGTGCAATGTGCAGCCAGATTTGAGAACCTATAGACTGAATGTTGACTGCTGTGGCCATGATGTATTAAATGCTACATTTAAATGCACTGGTTGTATTGAAGTCAGTTTAGTTTAAGTCTCTTTTTCATGGTCTGACTAGAGGGAAAGCATTAAGAAAGTGGTTTGTCATGCTGGACTGCCAAAGTTCAAATCCCGACTCCATCCTTGTGTGTTTTATTGAGCAAGTTATTTAATCTCTCCATGCTTCACTTTATTCATCTATAAAATAAGCATTAAAATAGTACCCATCTCATAGCATCGTTGGATGATTAAAGATGATACATGTAAAGCACTAAGAACACGTGCTGGACACATAGTTAATGCTGCTGAAATATTAACCATCACCATTATATCATCATGAGCAAATCACAGAGGTCTCCTAGAGTTTGAAAGGGCTTTAGAAATTCATCTGGTCCTCAGGTAGTTGAATATTATTATGATCTTCATTTTACAGATTGGAAAGCTCAGGTTCCTAAGTATATGCCTTCCCAAGATGATTCAGAATGAAATTAACAATTATAATAACAAAAACAATAACAAGTAGTATCTATTGAGTGAGTTGCTACATGCCAAACACTGTATTAAGTGTTTGATGTACGTTATATCCTCAACTCCATGGTTTTCAACCTTTATGTGCACACAAATCACCTGGAGATCTTGTTAAAATGTAGATTCTGATTCCCTAGGTCTTGGATGGGGCTCAAGATTCCACACCTCTAACAAGCTTCCCGATGACAGTCCTGCTGCTAGTCCAGGATCCACCCTTTGAGTAGCGTGGTTTAATCTTAACAACGACCCTATCTGATAGGTCCTATTTTTTGTCCAATTATTTTTCTTTATCCAGTATTTGACTTACTTTTGGAACTCCAGTTCAATATCACTGACTCAGGGTCAAAGAAGTTTTTCATCAGACATGGGTACTGACTTCTGGTCTTCTTTTGGTGACATTTGCTTTTCCTTATTATGTTACAACACTATAATTACACAGGCAGCACCCAATGATCCTAAGACATTATATGTAATTACTGAAGTTTAAACTCTGACAAACAACTCACCATAGGAACTATAGGAGACACAGAAGCATGATGTTAAAATTTGCCACATTTCTTTTTTATCTCAGACATTTAGAAGAGATGATTCTGCTTATGAAGACATGAAAATACTATGGTTACTCAGTAGGCACCTGTTTTTTGAGTGCTGGTGTGTAATTAAGCACCTTGCTAGTCATAGATGTCTAGAGAGTACTAGCCAGGCCTAGCAGGCACCAGTTAGGATAAGTAACTTGAACTAGGGTTAGTGGGAGCTCTCACTTGAGTAGTAGTAGAGCTCTCACTTGAGTAGTAGGAGGTGTTGGTTGGGACCTCTCGGGACCAGGTGCTGAGACAGAATGAGGAATGCAATAGATTTATTGCACTGGAGAGTAACATTTGTGAAGAGAAAAGGGGAAAGTAAGGATTGGATGTGAGGCACTGTCAGACCATGCCATTCATCACTCGCAAGCAACAAAGGCTCAGGAGATGTGCAATTCCCATCTACGCCAGGTGCAGGAAATGCGCTTAGACACAAGGATGTGTTGCAGGAGTTAGGGAGAATTGCTCGTACTTCTGTGACAAACCAACCTCTCCCTCTCCTTCTCTTTTTAAACTCCTTCCTTCCTTTCTTCCTCCTTCCCTCCCTTCCAGATTCCTTCCAATTACTTTTAAAAGAAGTTTAACTTACCACATACTGAATACAAAAAAATGGCTTCTTCACCTATCTTCCTGCACATTCTCAATCTTGATTCTGTATCAGACCATGATGCTGACCTGACAAAGTCTCTGCCAGTCCACTGGGGAGCTCTGAGCACAGATTGTTGATTAGAGGAGTCAGCATTAGTGGATGGTTATGCCTGGGGGCCACCCAAAAAGAGTTTGACGTGGGCTCAAAAGCTGAAGCAGGCCTGAGTGAGTTAACAGCTGGAACTGTCTGCTAACTCCACTCCTGGGCAACGTGTTCTTTCTTGAAGGGGGGCCTGCAACATGGGCTACCACAGAAAACAACCAGGAAAGCTGAAGATCAAATTTAAATATAAGGAACCGAGGATTCTAAGCTCAGTGAAATGGGTTCAACTCAAATAAGGTCAGGATTAAAAAAGATGGGAGGGAGTGTTAAACTCAGGAATGACCTGAACCTTTGGCTTGACACCGGCAAGAATTTAAGACTTTCTTTGATGGGCAAGAGAAGGCACAAGGCATGGAGGGGTCACTTACTTTAAGGGCCAGAGGTGTGATATACAATTAAAAATATATAAAGCATTCAACAGCTATCTCTGCTCTAAGCAGGGACATGACTTTAAAACTTTGGGGACATATGACATTTGCTGTATGCTCTGCTGCTCAGTGGCAGAGGTCAAATGGCATAGATACCACTGTTACATAGACATGTATAGGTCTGGTATGATGGATAAGGAGGTAGGCCCTGGAATGAGACAATTGATCCAAGTCCTAGTACTATTTCTTCAAGTTCTGTGACCTTAGGAAAGTTATTTATCTCCACAACTTCAGTTTATTATATGTAAAAATAATAGACAAAAAGACTCTGAGTTTTTTTTGTTTTTGCTAGTTTATGAATACTACACAGAGTTCTGGGTCTTGGTTACACTTTCAAATAGGGAGAAAGGCAGTGTCAACATGATTTAATTTGATGGGCTCTCAGAAATCCACCTTCCTAACTTCCCATATCCATACATCCCTATATTGAAGGGTTTGGAATTTTGAAGTGGGAGGCAGTTGGGGGAAAAGAATGGTAACTTGTATTTATTTGTTTTGAGCAAGGATCTCTTGCTATATCACCCAGGCTGGAGTGCAGTGGCTCTTCTCAGGTGTGGTCATAGCACACTACAGCCTCGAACTCCTGTGCTCAAGCGATCCTACCATCTTAGGCTCCCAGGTAACTGGCACTACAGATGTGCGCCACTGCACCCACTATGGAATAGTAACTTTGAGCATGGGCAGTTTCCCAGAAGCGTAGGCCTGTGTGGCGACTGCTCGGGTGTGTGTGGCTGACAGTGGAAGGAAGGTGAAAGGAAAGAAGGTCTGTTTGTCCAGAGGGCAGAATCAGAGCTTTAGGTTTCTGGGAAGGGAGAAACAATTGAGAGATGGAGGAAAGTGTCCAGGGAAGAAGAAAAAGACAAATCCAATTTCAGTGAGAGCGAATTTTGAGTAGCAGAATCTGAGAGAGTCCTGGGAAGCTTGTAGAGAAACTAGAAGCAAATCATAGCATGGAAAGCAGAGCAATCATGTCTATGGGATGAACAGAAAGGTTTGAAAACTGCATGATTAGGTCAAAGACAGGAAGTTAACTACCAAAAATGTTATGAGGTATTTTCCAGAAAACAAACTTTACTTGATACAGAAAGGGTAAAGGTTAGCTCCAAAGCAGAATTTCTTGTCGACAAAGACTGACATAAATCAACAAAGGAGGTTGTGAAATTTACAACCATTGAAGACAGCCCCGGTGTGGCCCTGCATGAAGTTGAGAAAACAAGAAATAACCACTTTTAAAGCCTTTTAGCCCTAGGATTCTTTGATTTATGGAAAAATTTAACATCTTTACCTTTTCTGCTTCACCTATCATCTGATGTGCATGAAGCAAAGGTCTGAGTGTGTAGTTTACTGAATAACTAGCCCAGAAACCCGCCGGAGCACACACACAGTGAGGTGACTCTGTCACCCATGGAGTCACTAAAATGACATCAATAAATCATAAAATATGCCCAAGAGGGCATTATAAATCATTTAGAGTTGCTATTAATATTTTAGACATGTTCATTTTTAGCAGTGTGTTACATTTTAGTGTTTGCATTCCATTTTAATTTAGCACTTGATAATTGAAAAATGAGGCTGTTAAAAAATGATCTTAGACTTTTTTTTTTTTTTTTTGCTAATCATTTAAGGAATTAATAGAATAAGGGAACTGGTCACTGCTAGATTTGTTTTCTCTAAAATTGCTGCCTGGCACTTTGGATACTTATTCTCTTGGAGTAGGGGACAGTGATAACCATTGGTCTTCCTTGGTAAGGAAGAAACATTTTGATCTCCCTTCCAGGCTGTGAAGCTCTTACTTTATGTGGCACTGTGGTGACTGGTAGGGTAAACAATTTATCCCAGTTTGTCCAGGGTTTTCCTGGTTTAAACACTCCTAAGAGATGCCTCAGTTCAAGGCCAACTGAAATGGCTGGTTACCCTGGATAGGCCCAAAGTCCAGAGTACTGGCTCCTGGAAAAATGGTAAATTTGATCACAGTAGTCTTTAGCACCTTCTTTCTTTCTTTCTGTGACCTGCCTCTTGTATCTACTTTGGGAAAATCCCATAATTTAGTCTATGGGACTGATTTAAGTCATGTGTTTGTCTCTCAACAATCACCGTGGCCAAGAAAGTGGACTACACTGATTGCCCAAGCCTGAGAAGCATATCCAGACTTAGATGTGGGGATGGAATAAAGTCAGTCTTACCCAAATTATCTGCAAATGGCAGGGAGGTGCCTCATCAAAGGAAAATTGAGAGGTCTGTTACCAAAAGAAGTAAAGGAATGAATTTCATGCAGGAAAAAGCTAGAAATGAACACTTGAAGTAGCTATTTAAATTGAGTCGGTTTGAGGACAAAATGAGAAAATATAAAAGCATTTTATAAACTAAAATGTACTGTGCAATTTTTAAAAAGGCTCTTCTTTTATTAATTGATGTATTACTCTGCTCAGAGTTTAAAAATAAAAGGTTTTGAAAGCCTGCACTCTGATTTGATTAGTGGAACATTCACTATAAAAATAAAACCAGCATAGCCTTACTGGAAAAGTATAGCTGTAGCATATTCTTATTTTCTTTTTTGTTTTTCTTGTTGACCTTATGGAGGAAAAAATCACAGAGGGAGTGAGGAAAAGAAAGAGAAGCTGGATAGCATTGCATATCAAGAAAAATCTGTGGTCAACTAAACATGCTTTCCCCATTTCAAACATACTGTTTTATTTTGAAAAGTGAATATTGATTTTCTTAATATGAATGATAATTTAACCTGGGTATAATGATTATATAAGCATTGATTTTAAGCGATCACTACTTAACCTAATTCCATTTTTTCCTTTTTGTTTCTTGGAGAGAATATTTATTTTTCCTTCAATATTTCTGCTATTCAGAAACCTATATATAGTGATGTCAGCAAGATTGTGGAGTAGGAAGCCGTGGACCTGTCTTCCCCTATAAATACATCATTTCAGCAACAACTCATAGACAAATTACCTGTGTGATGGAAATCCTCAGCTTTTGTTTGTCTGGTGAAGACAGTTTTTCCAGGGGTAAACAAGACCTGAGGAAGTTTATCACCACTAGACATGCCTTACAAGAAATGCTAAAGGGAGTTCTAAAGTTGAAGTGAAAGGATGCCAAATAGAAGTATGATAGCATAAGAAAGTATGACACTCATTGGTAGAGGTAAATATATGGACAAATACCAAATACTGCATTACTGTAATGGTGGTGGGAAAATCACTTTTAATTCTAGCACAAAAGTTAAAGGCAAAAGTATAAAAAATAAATATAACTAAAAATATGTTAAAATACACAATAATAAATAACATAAAATGTGACAACGATAACATAAAATGAGTGTATGTAAGGGGAGGAGAAATTAAAGTATGGAGTTTTGGTACACGATTAAGTTGTTATTGGCTTAAAACAGACTGTTATAAGATATTACATGTAAAAAATATTTTATGTAAGTCCCAAAGTAAGCATACACAAAAAATAGAAGTTACCCAAAAGAAGAAAGGAATCAAGGCCTACAACTACCAAAACAAAAAAAATGTAAAACATAAAGGAAGGCAGCAAAAAAGGAAAAGACAGGTTAGAAGAACTACAAGGCTAGTAGAAAACAATTAACAAAATTGTGATAGTAAATTCTTCTTTATTAATAATTATTTTAAATATAATGAGTTAAACTCTCTAATCAAAAGACATAAAATAGCTGAATGGATTAAAAATGAGATCAACTATATGCTGTCTACAAGAAGCTCATTTTAGATTTAAGGACACACATAGGTTGAAAGTAAGGAGATGGAAAAGGCTATTGTATGCAAATGGTAACCAAAGGAGAGCAGGGTTGGCAATACTTACATCAATAAAAATAAACTGTAAGTCAAAACTATTACAAGAGACAAAGGAGGACATTATATAATGATAAAATGTTCAATCCACCAGGAATAAATACATTTGCATCTAGCATCAGAACACCTAAATATATATGGCAAACATTGTCAGAACTGAAGGGAGAAGTAGATAACAATACAATAATTGTAGAAGACTTCATTACCCAATTTTCAATAATAGAGAGAACATCCAGGCAGACTATCAATAAGGAAATGGAGGACATGAACAACATTATAGGCCAAATGGATCTGATAGACATATATGGAACATTCCACCCAACAAAAGAACCTGTTCTTCTCAAGAGTACATAGAACATTCTCCAGGATAGCTTATATGTCAGGTCATAACACAGTTTTGACAAGTTTAAGAAGATTGAAATCATTTTCTGACCTTGATGGAATGAAACTTAAAATCAATAGCACAAGTAAAATGGGAAAATTCACAGGAATATGAAAATGAATCAACACACTCTTGAACAATCACTAGGTCAAAGGGGAAACAGGAAAAAGGAAATTAGAAATACCTTGGGACAAATGAAAATGAAAACACAACATGCCAAAACTTATGAGATACAACAAAAGCAATACTACGAGGGAAGTTTAAGCAATAAAAACCTGCACTATAAAAGAAGAAAGTTCTCAAATAAACAACCTAACTTTATACCTAAAGTAACTAGAAAAAGAAGAAAAAACTAATCACAAAGTTAGCAGAAGGAAGGAAATAACAAAGATTAGAGAAGAAATAAATGAAATAGAAAAATATCAGCAAATGAAGAGTTGGATTTTTGAAAAGATAAACGAAATGGACAACCTTTAGCTAGGCTAAGAACAAAAGAGAGTAGACTCGAATAAATAAAATCAGAAATGAAAAAAGGATATTATAATTGATGCCACATGAATAAGAAGATTTATAAGACACTACTATGAAAAATTATACACCAAAAAAACTGAATAACCTAGAATAAATGGATAAATTCATAGAAACATACAACCTACCAAAGCTAAATCATGACACAAATCTGAACAATCTTATAGCTACTATGGAGATTGAATCAGTAATCAAAAACCTCCCAATAAAGAAAAGCTCAGGACCAGATGATTTCATTGTTGAATTCTACCAAACATTTAAAGAATTAATGTCAATTATTCTCAAACTCTTCCAAAAAATTGAAGAGGAAGGAATACTTCCAAACTCATTTCATTAGGCCAGCATTACCCTGATACCAAAGCCAGACAACACCACCACAAGGAAAGAAAACTACAGGCCAATATTCCTGAATAATACAGATTTTAAAAAACCCTCAACAAAATACCAGCAAACCAAATCCAACAGCATATTAAAAAAAATCATACACAGATTCTGTTCCAAGATGGTTGAATAGGAGCAGCACCAATCTGCAGCTCCCAATGTGATTGATGTAGAAGACGGGTGATTTCTGCATTTCCAACTGAGGTACCTGGTTCCTCTCATTGGGACTGGTTGGACAGTGGGTGCAGCACACAGAGGGCAAGCCAAAGCAGGGTGGGGCATCGCCTCACCTGGAAAGAGCAAGGGGTTGGGGAATTTCCCTTTCCTAGCCAAGGGAAGCCATGACAGACTGTAGCTGGAAAAATGGGACACTCCCACTCAAATACTGTGCTTTTCCAGTGGTCTTAGCAAATGGCACACCAGGAGATTATATCTCGCACCTGGCTCGGTGGATCTCACTCCCACTGAGCCTTGCTCACTGCTAGTGTAGCAGTCTGAGATTGACCTGCAAGGCAGCAGCCTGGCAGGGGGAGGCAGGTCTGACATTGCTGAGGCTTAAGTAGGTAAACAAAGCATCTGGGGAAGCTTGAACTGGGCGGAGCCCACTGCAGCTCAGCAAGGTCTGTTGCCTCTGCAGACTCCACCTCTGGGGGCAGAGCATAGCTGAACGAAAGGCAGCAGAAACTTCTGCAGACTTAAACGTCTCTGTCTGACACTCTGAAGAGAGCACTGGTTCTCCCAGCGTAGTGTTTAAGCTCAGAGAATGGACAGACTGCCTCCTGTGTAGCCTAACTGGGAGACACCTCCCAGTAGGGGCCAACTGACACCTCATAAAGGTGGGTGCCCCTCTGGGATGAAGCTTCCAGAGGAAGGATCAGGCAGCAATATTTGTTGTTCTGCAATATTTCCTGTTCTGCAGCCTCTGCTGATGATATCCAGGCAAACAGGGTCTGGAGTGGACCTCCAGCAAACTCCAATGAACCTGCAGCTGAGGGACCTGACTATTAGAAGGAAAACTAACAAACAGAAAGGAATAGCATCAACATCAACAAAAAGGACATCCACACTAAACCCCATCTGTAGGTCACCAACATCAAAGACCAAAGGTAGATAAAACCACAAAGATGGGGAGAAACAAGAGCAGAAAAGCTGAAAATTCTAAAAACCAGAGTGCCTCTTCTCCTCCAAAGGATCGCAGCTCTTCGCCAGCAATGGAACAAAGCTGGATGGAGAATGACTTTGACAGGATGACAGAAGTAGGCTTCAGAAAGTTGGTAATAACAAACTTCTCCAAGCTAAAGGAGGATGTTTGAACCCATCATAAGGAAGCTAAAAACCTTGAAAAAAGATTAGACGAATGGCTGACTAGAATCAACAGTGTAGAGAAGACCTTAAATGACCTGATGGAGCTGAAAACCATGGCACGAGAACTACGTGACACATGCACAAGCTTCAATAGCCAATTCGATCAAGTGGAAGAAAGGGTATCAGTGATTAAAGATCAAATTAATGAAATAAAGTGAGAAGAGAAGCTTAGAGAAAAAGAGTAAAAAGAAACAAACTAAACCTCCAAGAAATATAGGACTATGTGAAAAGACCAAATCTACATTTGATTGGTGTACCTCAAAGTGACAGGGAGAATGGAACCAACTTGGAAAACACTCTTCAGGATATTATCCAGGAGAACTTCCCCAACCTAGCAAGGCAGTCCAACATTCAAGTTCAGGAAATACAGAGAACACCATAAAGATACTACTTGCGAAGATCAACCCCAAGACACATAATTTATCAGATTCACCAAGGTTGAAATGAAAGAAAAAATGTTAAGGGCAGCCAGAGAGAAAGGTCAGGTTACCCACAAAGGGAAGCCCATCAGACTAACCACAGATCTCTCAGTAGAAACTCTACAAGCCAGAAGAGAGTGGGAGCCAATATTCTACATTCTTAAAGAAAAGAATTTTCAACCCAGAATTTCATATGCAGCCAAACTAAGCTTTATAAGTGAAGGAGAAATAAAATCCTTTACAGACAAACAAATGCTGAGATATTTTGTCACTACCAGGCCTGCCTTACAAGAGCTCCTGAAGGAAGCACTGAACATGGAAAGGATCAACTGGTACCAACTATTGCAAAAACATGACAAATTGTAAAGGCCATTGATGCTAGGAAGAAACTGCATCAACTAATGGGCAGAATACCCAGCTAACATAATGACAGGATCAAATTCACACATAACAATATTAACCTTAAATATAAATGGGCTAAATGCCCCAATTAAAAGAGACAGACTGGCAAATTGGATACAGAGTTAAGACCCATCAGTTTGCTGTATTCAGGAGACCCATCTCACGTGCAGAGACACACATAGGCTGAAAATAAAGGGATGGAGGAAGACCTACCAAACAAATGGAAAGCAAAGCAAAAAAAAAAAAAAAAAAAAAAGCAGGGGTTGCAATCCTAGTCTTTGATAAAACAGACTTTAAACCAACAAAGATCAAAAGAGACAAAGAAGACCATTACATAATGGTAAAGGGATCAATTCAGCAAGAAGAGCTAACTATCCTAAATATATATGCACCCAATATAAGAGCACCCATATTCATAAAGCAAGTCCTTAGAGACCTCCAAAGAGACTTAGACTCCCACACAATAATGATGGGAGACTTTAACAAGCCACTGTCAGTATTAGACAGATCAACGAGACAGAAGGTTAACAAGGATATCCAGGACTTGAACTCAGCTCTGCACCAAGCAGACCTAATAGACGTGTACAGAACTCTCCACCCCAAATCAACAGAATATACATTCTTCTCAGCGCCACATCACACTTATTCCAAAACTGACCACATAGTTGGAAGTAAAGCACTCCTCAGCAAATGTAAAAGAATAGAAATCACAACAAACTGTGTCTCAGACCACAGTGCAATCAAATTAGAACTCAGAATTAAGAAACTCACTCAAAACCACACAACTCTATGGAAACTGAACAACCTGCTCCTGAATGACTACTGGGTAAATAATGAAATGAAGGCAGAAATAAAGATGTTCTTTGAAACCAATGAGAACAAAGACACAATGTACCAGAATCTCTGAG
This sequence comes from Trachypithecus francoisi, assembly GCF_009764315.1. Classification (NCBI taxonomy): domain Eukaryota; kingdom Metazoa; phylum Chordata; class Mammalia; order Primates; family Cercopithecidae; genus Trachypithecus; species Trachypithecus francoisi. The sequence goes on along the minus strand of NW_022681465.1, from coordinate 165,129,080 downwards.
ACACATTTAAAGCACTGCATAACGGAAAATTTATAGCACTAAATGCCCACAAGAGAAAGCAGGAAAGATCTAAAATCGACACCCTAACATCAAAATTAAAAGAACTAGAAAGGCAGGAGCAAACAAATTCAAAAGCTGGCAGAAGGCAAGAGATAACTAAGATCAGAGCAGAACTGAAGGAGATAGAGACACAAAAAACCCTTCAAAAAATCAATGAATCCAGGAGCTGGTTTTTTGAGAAGATGGACAAAGTTGATAGACCACTAGCAAGACCAATAAAGAAGAAAAGAGAGAAGAAGCAAATAGACACAATAAAAAATGACAAAGGGAATATCACCACCGATCCCATAGAAATACTAACTACCATCAAAGAATACTATGAACATCTTTATGAAAATAAACTAGAAAATCTAGAAGAAATGGATAAATTCCTGAACACATACACCCTCCCAAGACTAAACCAGGAAGAAGTTGAATCTCTGAATAGACCAATAACAGGTTCTGAAGTTGAGGCAGTAATTAATAGCCTACCAACCAAAAAAAGTCCAGGACCAGAAGGATTTATAGCCAAATTCTACCAGAGGTACAAAGAGGAGCTGGTACCATTCCTTCTGAAACTATTCCAATCAATAGAAAAGGAGGGAATCCTCCCTAACTCATTTTATGAGGCCAGCATCATCCTGATACCAAAGCCAGGCAGAGACACAACAAAAAAGAGAATTTTAGACCAATATCCATGATGAACATCTATGCAAAAATCCTCAATAAAATACTGGCAAACCAAATCCAGCAGCACATCAAAAAGCTTATCCACCACGATCAAGTCAGCTTCATCCCTGGGATTCAAGGCTGGTTCAACATACGCAAATCAATAAACATAATCCATCAAATAAACAGAACCAATGACAAAGACCACATGATTATCTCAATAGATGCAGAAAAGGCCTTTAACAAAATTCAACAGTCCTTCATGCTAAAAACTTTCAATAAACTAGGTATTGATGGGGCGTATCTCAAAATAATAAAAGCTATTTATGACAAACCCACAGCCAGTATCATACTGAATGGGCAAAAACTGCAAGCATTCCCTTTGAAAACTGGCACAAGACAAGGACGTCCTCTCTCACCACTCCTGTTCAACAGTGTTGGAAGTACTGGCCAGGGCAATCAGGCAAGAGAAAGAAATAAAGGATATTCAATTAGGAAAAGAGGAAGTCAAATTGCCCCTGTGTGCAGATGACATGATTATATATTTAGAAACCCCCATCGTCTCAGCCCAAAATCTACTTAAGCTGATAAACAACTACAACAAAGCTTCAGGATACAAAATCAATGTGCAAAAATCACAAGCATTCCTATACACCAATAATAGACAAACAGAAAGTGAAATAATGAGTGAGCTTCCATTCACAGTTGCTACAAAGAGATCAAAATACCTAGGAATCCAACTTACAAGGGATGTGAAGGACCTCTTTAAGGAGAACTACAAACCACTGCTCAACGAAATAAAAGAGGACACAAACAAATGAAAGAACATTCCATGCTCATGGATAGGAAGAATCAATTCATGAAAATGGCCATACTGCCCAAGATAATTTATAGATTCAATGCCATCCCCATCAAGCTGCCAATGACTTTCTTCACAGAATTGGAAAAAAACTACTTTAAAGTTCATATGGAACTAAAAAAGAGCCCGCATTGTCCTGGCAATCTCAAGCCAAAGAAACAGAGCTGGATGCATCACACTACCTGACTTCAAACTATCCTACAAAGCTACAGTAACCCAAACAGCATGCTATTGGTAGCAAAACAGATATATAGGCCAATGGAACAGAACAGAGGCCTCAGAAATAACACCACACATCTACAACCATCTGATCTTTGACAAACCTGACAAAAACAAGAAATGGGGAAAGGATTCCCCATTTAATAAATGGTGTTGGGAAAACTGGCTGGCCATATGTAGAAAGCTGAAACTGGATCACTTCCTTACACCTTATACAAAAATTCGAGATGGATTAAAGACTTAAATGTTAGACCTAAAACCATAAAAACCCTAGAAGAAAACCTAGGCAGTACCATTCAGGACATAGGCATGGGCAAAGACTTAATGACTAAAACACCAAAAGCAATGGCAACAAAAGCCAAAATAGACAAATGGGATCTAATTAAACTAAAGAGGTTCTGCATGGCAAAAGAAACTACCATCAGAGTGAAAAGGCAACCTACTGAATGGGAGAAAATTTTTGCAATCTACCCATCTGACAAAGGGCTAATATCCAGAATCTACAAAGAACTTAAACAAATTTACAAGAAAATAACAACCCCATCAAAAAGTGGGCAAAGGATATGAACAGACACTTCTCAAAAGAAGACATTTATGCAGCCAACAGACACATGAAAAAATGCTCATCATCACTGGTCATCAGACAAATGCAAATCAAAACCACAATGAGATACCATCTCACATCAGTTAGAATGGTGATCATTAAAAAGAGAGGAAACAGCAGGTGCTGGAGAGGATGTGGAGAAATAGGAATGCTTTTACACTGTTGGTGGGAGTGTAAACTAGTTTAACCATTGTGGAAGACAGTGTGGCGAGTCCTCAAGGATCTAGAACTAGAAATACCATTTGACCCAAATATCTTTCACCTTTTGACCCAAAGGATTATAAATAATGCTACTCTAAAGACACATGTACACGTATGTGTATTGTGGCACTATTCACAATAGCAAAGACTTGGAACTAACCCAAATGGCCATCAGTGATAGAATGGATTAAGAAAATGTGACACATATATACCATGGAATACTATGCAGCCATAAAAAAGGATGAGTTCATGTCCTTTGCAGGGACATGGATGAAGCTGGAAACCATCATTCTCAGCAAACTATCACAAGGACAGAAAACCAAACACCGCATGTTCTGACTCTTAGGTGGGAATTGAACAGTGAGAACACTTGGACACAGGGCAGGGAACATCACACCCTGGGGCCTCTCATGGGGTGGGGAGCAGGGGAAGGGATAGCATTAGGAGAAATACCTAAAGTAAATGATGCAGCATTTACATTACAATTAATGGGTGCACATGCACAATTAATGGGTGCAGCAAACCAACATGGCACATGTGTACCTATGTAAAAAACCTGCATGTTGTGTACATGTACCTAGAACTTAAAATATAATATTAAAAAACATACACAGTGACCAAGTGTAATTTATCCTTAGTATGCAAGGATGGTTCAATAAACAAAAATCAATTAATGTGGTATACCATATTAACAGAAAAAAAGGATAAAAATCTCATGATCCTTGCAGTAGATACAGAAAAAGCCTTTGACAAAATTTACTACTCTTTCATAACAAAAAACCTTCAACAAAGTAGGAATAGGAAGTACCTCAATATAATGAAGCCATATATGAAAAGCGCACAGCTAACATTATACTCAGTGGTCAAAAACCTGAAAGCCTTTCCTCTTAAGACCAGGAGCACAGCAACATATGTATACAATATAGTACTGGAAGTCCTAGTCAGAGCAATTAAGAAAGAAAAAGAGACAAGAGACATCCAAATCAGAAAGGAGAAAACAAAACAGCTCTGTTTACAGACAACATGATCTTATAGACTTACAAAATTTTAAAGATTCAAGGAAAAAAAAACCTCTAGAACTATTAAGCAAATTCAGTAAAATTGCAGGATACAAAATCAATATACAAAAGTCAGTTGTGTTTCTATATACTTACAACAAACTCTCTGAAAAGGAAATTAGGAAAACATTTCCATCTATAATAGCAACAAAAAGAATAAAATACTTAAGCATATACTAAATAGGTGAAAGACATGTATACAGAAAATCACAAAACACTGATGAAAGAAATTTGAAAACATGCAAACAAATGGAAGACATCCTGCGTTCATAGAATGGAAGACTTAGTATTGTTAAAATATCCATACTCACAGTGATTTACAGGGTCAGTGGCAACCCTTATTAAAATCTCAGTGGCATTTTGTACAGAAATAGAAAAAAACAATTCTGTGATTCATGTGAAACCACAAAAGCCCAAGAATAGCCAAATTGATCCTCAGAAAGCACAAAGGGGCAGGCATCATACGTCCTTATTTCACAATACTTTAGAAAACCACAGTAATGAAAACAGTATGGTATTGACATAAAGACAGACATATAGATCAGTGGAAGAAAATAAAAAGCCTAGAAAGAAATCCATATACCTATTACCAGGTATATCTATATCATATACATATACCCAGAGATAAATCCATATATACAGTCAACTGATCTTTGACAAGGATGCCAGCAATATACAATGGGGAAGGAATAGTCTCTTCAACCAATGGTATTGGGGAAAACTGGATGTCCACATGCAAAATAATGAATTAGACCTGTATATTAAACTGCACACACAAAATCAACTCAAAATGGATTAAAGACTTAAACACAAGACCTGAAACTGAAGAACCCATTGAAGAAAACAGAGAGAAAAAGCTTCCTGACATTGGTCTTGATATTGATTTCATGAACATAACACCAAAAGCACAGGGAAGAAAACCAAAAATGAACAAGTGAGACTATATCAAATTAAAAGCTTCTGCACGGTAAAGGACATGATCAACAGAGAGAAGAAATGATCTATAGAATGGGAGAACATAGTTGCAAACCATATATCTGATAAGGGGTTAATCTGTGAAATATATAGAGCATCTACAGCTCAATAGTTGTAGAACCTAATTAAAAAATGGGCTAAGGCCATGAATAACTATTTTTTCAAAGAAGATATACACATGGCAAATAGGTATGGGAAAAAATCCTAAATGTCACTAATCATTAGGGAAATGCAAATCAAAACCACAATGAGCTATTACTTCACACCTGTCAGGATAACTATTATCAAAAAACTAAAGGGCAACAAGTATTGACACACATGTGGAGAGATTGGAACTCTTGCACACTGTTTATGGAATGTAAAATGATGCAGCCACTATGGAAAACAGTATGGAAGTTCTTAAAAAAGTTAAAAATAGAACTGCCTTTGATCCAGCAATCCCATTTCAAAAAATATTGAAAAGGTGTTTTCATTCTCATGTTCATTGCCGCAAGAACCAAGATATGTAAACAACCCAAATGTTCATCAGCAGATGCGTGCATAAGGAAAACGGGATATATACAAACAGTGAAATATGATTCGGCCTTAAAAAAAGGAAATCCTGCCATATATAAACAACATGAAAGAACTTCGAGCATATTTCATTATGCTAAATGAAATAATCCTGTCATGGAAAGACAAATTATTCCATCTATATGAGGTATCAAAAATAATCAAATTCATAGAATTGAAGAGTGGAATGATATTTGCTGTGGGGAGAGGTAAATGGTGAGATTCCCTAAATGATTCCCTATTGATTATGCCTAATGTTTATTGATTATGTCTAATCAATAGGCATAAAGTTTCAGTTAAGCAAGATAAATAAGCTCTAGAGATCTGCTGTAAAACACTGTACCTTATAGTCAACAACAATGTACTGTACATGTAAAAACTTAAGACTAGATCTCATGTTGTGTTCTTACTACAATAAAGTAAAAACAAAACAAAACAAACAAAAAACAGAAAAGGACCTACACAGCCACTCCTATAACTCAGGAAGCTTCTGCTCAAATGTCAAACCCCAGGAAGGAAATGTCTCAATTTTTGTTACCTTCACAGATTTCCTCAGGAAGAGGGCAAGGTGTGCCCATGTACCCAAAGCATTCCCAGGGCCTTTTCTGTTCGTTCTACCTGCTCTGAATCTCATTTATCTCAGAGAAAAAAAAATTTTTCCTTAGGTTACGTATTCAGCTGTCAGGAGAGAAAGTATCTGTGCAATGCATCCTTCTCCCTTTCAAATCCCAATTATTCATTCTACTTCACATAAAATGCTCTTCTCCATTGAGGATATGCTTTAATTAAACCTAGAAACATACAGAAAAGTGCATGAATATATACATGTAAATTTTAGGGATATTTTCTTAATAGAAATGTATGTTCATTAAAAATTGAAGCAAAAGAAGTAGATAAAATGAAGATTAAAAAAATCACCCATATTCTACCCCTTGGCTATTAGCACTATGAACATTGTGTAAACTATTCTTCCAGTCTTTTAAAGAGGAAGGATGGCAGTCTGGTATTTGCACTTTTTTTCATTTACAAAAATGGATCTGTTATAAATTCATTTATAATCTCCCTTTCTCACATAACAGTATATGATTAATACTGTTTTCTAGAACAATCTATTTCTTAAAGGATTTGTCTTTTTTTCTTTCTTCTTAAACATCTTCTTTAAAATATCTTTGAACAAAGTAGCAATTGCTAAATACAAATGTTTAGAGATTTTTCTTACTGCATTAATGTATTGCTGCCCCTGCCAAAAGAGATATTTGTATTTTAGTATTGCTCTTCTGTAGACAATGGCTTAGTGCAAGGAAATAAATCTAACAATTGGTCCCATGGGGGACATTTTGAAACAGAGTTCCCTCATTGTTTACGTTATGACACATAGACCATTCATCCATTTGCTCATAAGACTGACCCCATTCTAAAGAGAATCTTCCCCCTAGCTCTCCCATGAGTGTTTATAGAGGGAAAGCAGTGGGCTGGGAATCAGACTCAATATTTATTTTAAAAGGCATTGATTAAAGATCTTCCTGCTAATGCTTGGCATATTGCATCAATGTCAACTGCACCCTTGAACCAATGCATGACTGGTACACTATTTAGCCACAGTCACATTTTGAAGTGTGTGGCTTCTCTATTTAACTGTCTGTGGCATGGAGTAATGTTAGGTTTTGGAGAGGGGACAAAGGGATATGCCACTATTATATTTTTGTTATTTCTCTTTGTTTGAATATGCCCTGATGAACAAACATATATTTATCCTGTGCCAATATCTTTGTAGGGTGGAAAATGGCATTTCACTAGCTGGACAGTATCATCCTACTTTAGAATTGAGGAAATTTGATGTTTAACTTGGGTGAACTAATGCCAGGTAAGGCATTTGGAGGAAGAAAAGTTGCTGACTGGTGAAACTGGCAATACCTGGTATTGTCCAATTGAAAGTGGACCAGAAGACTAACTGTGAAAACCAGGGAATGCACCTGGATCTTTGATCAAAACAGGGAAGTGGCATAGTGAAAAGTCTAAATAAATAAATAAATCTAAATCTCATGTTGAAATGTAATCTCTAATGTTGAAGGTGGGGCCTGTTGGGAGGTGATTGGGTCATGGGGGCAGATCCCTTGTGGCTTGGTGCTGTCCTCGCGACAGTGAGTTCTCAAGATCTGGTTGTTTAAAAGTGTGTGGCACCTCCTACGCTCTCTCTTGCCCCTGCTCTGGCCATGCAACGTGCCTGTTCCCTCTTCACCTTCTGCCATAAGTAAAAGCTCCCTGAGGCTCTCAAGAAGCTGAGCAGATGCCAGCACCATGCTTGTACAGCCTGCAGAACCATGAACCAATTAAACTTCTTTTCTTATAAATTACTCAGCCTCAGGTATTTCTTTATGTCAGTGCAGAGAACAGCCTAACACAAGTAGGAACTAGAGTGCCTTCAGGAAAGAATTTTTATTTGAGTATTCTTTTGGTATGCTAGGCAGTTTGCTTATGGCATCTCATGGGTTGGAGCAGCCACAGCAAAGCAGGGTCAGAGGTCCAGGCAAGGTGTTAGGAGGCAAATGGCAGGCACAAGTCAGCTTCTACCTCATACAGAAAGCTGCAGGTGTGTTTATTGTAGGTGTCTGAGTCTTAGCTGGGATCAGCAGGTGGAAACTGAGAGGGCAGCAAGCAGTTAAATATGGCTTTCCTGGAGGGTTCAGGTTCAGACTTCAAAGTCAATCTTACTATCATTCCTAGCACATCCAGCAAGCTCCAAGAAGGATTCAAGATAAATGATGCCAAGAGTATGGCAGCATGAGTAAGGCAGCGGTATTTTAGCTGTTGCTTCAGCACGGCAGCCTGATGAGTGCTTGGTGGGTAGTGGTAGGAGGTGAGGCTAAAAGACAGGCAGCACAAATGGAGAATTTTTACCTACTGAAGAATTTGGAGGTATTCTGTGGGAATGTGGAAAATTAGAAAGCTGGAGAAGATTAATTTGGAAGACAAGGAGGCCGAATGAAAGGCTATGACAATAAAGACAAAAGGCCAACATACACATTGCAGTGTTATTTACAGGGCCAAAACACTGAAACAAGCTAAATAGCAACCAATAGAAATGAAGCCATGCCATCGTGAAAAAAAATGAAGTAGCTCTCTATATACTACTGTTATTAAGTGTTCTCCGGGATATGTGAGTCAGATGCAGAACAGTGTGTATACAATTTTAAATGTTGAATGGAATAATGAAAAAATAAAAATATATGTTTGCATATGCATAGAAACTAGTATGAGGGTTAGCTGTGGCCAGGGGGCAGGAACTTGGAATAGGAAAGGGGCTTATACTGTAGCCTTTTGTATTATTTGAATTTTTTTCCATGTTCAAGAATTGCAATTTAAAAAAATGTATTTAAAAGTCTTATCAAATAGCTTCTGAGAGAGCAGTTTTGGAACTCAGTCGTTTCAAGATATGGGTTTCTCTGAAATCGAATCTCTTAATTGCAGCTATTGAAGTTTCCCATTTAGTGTACAGCAACTTGAACCACTGTCTTGTTGGCTGTAGCACTCTACTCTATCCCCCAAATATTTTCTGGCACAGGTGGGTGATGATTCTGAAAATGGGAAATTAGAGGAGCAAATTGGGATAATGGAGAATTCTTGGAAGCCTTCCCTCGTTAGCTGAGAATCTCTGCCATGACATAGAATTATGCTTTTTCTCTCCCTTAGCCACACAAGCCAGTTGTATGGAGATAAGAATAGGTAATAATTTTTAGATGGCACCATGTTCTGGATGCCAATATTTGATGAATAATACAAATTTTATTTAAAAACAGTTGTTATAACAACTGCAGTGAACATTAAGATCTCATGTTGACGTGGAAAAAAGGGTATTCTCTCACCACCTCCCCAGCATACCCCTTCAAGCCATGATTAGTTCTTTGGTGCTTTTCAAATTTTTAACTTCTGGATACAATGTGTAAATATAAAACCAAGCTGAGATCTCACTGTCAGTGGGTTATTCATGAGACTGCTTTTGGCCAAGATACTTCCGTTTTCTCATGTTGTTTTAAGGCTTTGAAAAAAATCCTAGAACTCTGTGGTATAGATTTTCTGGTCTCCCTGAAGCACCCAGAATTGTTTTTTTCTTTCTCCGTTTAAATCCAAGGAAACAAGCCTTTTTTTCTTAATATAGTTTTATTCACACATCATTAAGCTGATTTACTATATTATGCACCACTGTAGTCTTAGCAATCATGGCTTTCTCTCATCCAGAGAATAAAACAATCATTCAGAGCCTACTATAATAATGGGATTTTGCCCAATTCTGAAAGTACATACCCCTGGGGTTTTGCTAAAATCCCTGATTTTATTAAAGTTCACAAGGGGAGGGTATGGATGGATAGAAATTAAGTAAATTATAAATGCAACAAATGAAACGCTAAACTGTCAAGTGGGAGTGTGTGGCCCTTAGGGCTTGATTGGTGTCTTAGTCTGTTTTTTGTTGCTTCCAACAGAATACCTGAAATTGGGTAATTTATAAAGATAGTTATGCAGGTTTAATCCAAGCTCCAGGGCTGCATCTGGTAAGGGCTTTCTTGCTGGTAGGGACTCAGGATAGTCTCAAGATGGCACAGGGAATCACATGGTGAGAAGGTTGAATGTGATGGCTCAGGTCTCTCTTCCTCTTCTTGTAAAGCCACCAGTATCACTCCCATTATAACCCATTATTAATACATTAAGCAATGAATGAATTGATACAATCCATTCACCTCTTAAAGACCCCGCTTTTCATTACTTGACACATTGAAGATTAAGTTTCAACATGAATTTTGGAGGGGACATTTAAACCATAGCAATCGGCTAATGTAAAACATTTCTGAAGAGCAGTGTTTTTACCTGGGTTTCATCTTTCCTTATTTTAGTTTGAAAAATGCATTTTGTTGGATTGTTTTGCTCTGTGTTTTGGAACTCCCTGATTCTACATTTGCTGTCTTAAAACACACACACACACACACATACACACACACACACACAATTTGTTTCCTTCTGTAAATGCTAGACTTTTAAATATTCTATGATTATCTCTGACACAACAAAGAGAAAAAGATCAAAAGTGATTCTCCACAATTGTTTGGCACTCAGAGGCAGGATTACACATGATAATGAGCCAGGAACACGTGGCACAGTTTGGAGATTAGTAAACAAGAGGTCATTATTGCCTACGGTGAACAACCACCTGGAAGTTGAGACAGTGGTATGTCCTAATCAGAAAAACAAATGACCAGCTGCAAGGTTAAAAGCTCATCATTCAAGCAGTGTCCTTCAAATATTTGAAAGCATCTGGAAAAACTGACATTGACATTAACTACGAACTCATTTGCCAGGCTTGCCAGCATTTCTCCACTTGACACCTCCCTAATCACTCATCTTGTGGGCCCAGAGTGTGCAGGCTATGCTTGTAAAAAGACAAGCAAAAACTGAAAACCAACTGGATTTTACTGAATGGATGCTTGCCCAGTGGCTGCAGAGGCACACTGGAGGGACCGGAACTTTTAGATAGTCTTAGGTGCCTTTTTCTTGCTTTTTCAGACCAAGCTATTCTGACTATTCTTGGGCTGGCTTCCTTTGGTTTTTTTCTTTGTTAAGGAACCAGGTAAGAGGAGTTTTTAAATATTCAAAATGAAAATGCAACATGAATACTTCTGTGAATCAACCCCAAGTTTACTTTAAAAGACTTTGTTAGAAATGGCAATATGTGTGATATGCAATATTTTCCAGAGATATCTGCTTCTGAAATGTCCCTTATAAGATGACTTACCCACAAACTAGAAATATATTGGAGAAAACCTTCACATGTACTGAATAAAAATACCCTGCTGATAAAGATAGGGAATATTCTTCCCTAAGGAGGGGAGCATGTTCAGGGGTCAATATAACTTTATGTTATATTGGACCGTGGAGCTCATCAAACAATGGTGTTAACAGTGGGCCTTAAGATTTTCCCCTATTTAGGTTTCAATGTCCAAAGTAGAAGGTGGGAACTTTACAAGTACTATTCTCCTTAGCATCAAGGACAGCGTTTTGCACCAAGCATTGTTCAGCAATTCCAAAAGACAGTCAGCTCTAATGATCTCCTGTGTTTCAGATTTCTTTGAGACTTGCATTATGTACCATTTCCTAACTCATGAACTCATCTTGGGGTTATATTTTAGCAAATGTCACATGGAATTGATAAATGATATGGATGGTTCATATGTGAAAAATTTTAACAGAAAACTCACTAGGAGAAATTACTCCATCAAAAGCCTCCACAGATCACAGAATGAGGCATTCAGCACATGGTAAGGACCCAATGACTTGAAAGTAAATGATAACATTCAGTGACTTGGAATATTATCATCACTGTCAGAATGAATTGAATGTGTGACCAATCAATGCCCGCTTAATACTTTAGAATCAGTTTTTTTCCAGCAGAACGATATTGACTCCTTCCAAAATGGTCAAAATAGTCCCATGGTAGCCTGAGTTTCTGGTCATAAAGTACATCAGATGAGAATTTTGAAGAGCTGAAGAAAAACCAATTTGCACTTAGGTAAGAACTAGGGAGCCTGGGAGAAATATTTTAATTACTTCATAACTTACCAATTGATATATATCAAAGATAGGGATGAAACTCAAAGATGGAGAGTTGAGATACCCTTAGAATCCAGAAACCCCTTAAAATACTTCCTTTTGGTCTAATATTACTCTCTTTTTTTTGGATTCAGAAATGTACCCACTTTGATTCAGCTGTCTCCTGAAAAAATGATAAGATTGCTCAAGTCCATAGAAAAGCCAAGAGCCTGAGAAGAAAGGATAGATGGATAGAAAAAAAAGTAGATGTTCATGCAAGAGACGATAGTTTTATACTTAATAGTCAGAGAGGCTCAGCTATGGTCCATGAATTTGCTTTATTCTATTTGGATAAAGATATTTAACTTCTTGATGTGAAGATGAAGAGTTTAACTTTTGCTATGGGAACAGGGCAGGTGTCTAGGGGAGTGTTGGGGTGACAAGAAGAACACAAGCAACTGCTCTTGTTTTGTTGAAGCTGCTACCAAATGATTTCCCTATAATTTCCTTAGAGAACGATCCCTAGCCTCATCTCAAGTGATAGTAATCCAGATGAGTCCAGAGGCCCAAGTTCTCCAGAAGGTGGAGTGGAATGGATGCCATTTGATCCTGAAAGCCAGGCTCAGCTTGTTTTGTGAGTGACAGATGGGGACTGACTCTTGTTCAAGTTCAATAACAACCCTGTAACTGGTGGACATGGTGACAGAATAGTTGACCTAATTTAAAAGGTTGCATTATCCAGACTTGAAAATGTTGAGTAATTTAGAACAAATCAGTGGAATGACTAGCCCCTTGTCATTATGGGTAATGAAACTATGGAACTTGTTATCCCAAGAGAAAAGAAATTGGAACTATACAGGCTTTTTAGAAAGCTATAGCTAACTTCATAATGACAGAGCTAAATGTGTTAGTAAGGGGAACTAAGATATTTGAGGATATGCCTTTTGCCTCTCTAACATAGGGGGTGCCAATCTTTTCTCTCTATGGGGTCTTTATTGAGGGTGACAATCACTGGGTCATGTTATTCCCTGAGCAGGAGAGTAGGAATAGCCACTTGATCCACCATCTCTGATATCAGGCTGACAGTGTTGCTGCCTAAAAAGTAATGAATTAGACCTGAGGATCAGAGAAGGCTCTCATCCCACAGTCCCCAGTGATCCCACTGCAACCCTTCTTCATAGATGGTAGCTGGGCTGTAGTTTCTCTGGGGCATCTTTCTATGTAGCAGATGCCCTGCAGAACACACAGCCCTTGAGTTTGGTCACTGCCCCCTCTCCCCAGAAGACTTTAACACCGGGTATGACAAGAAGCATCTCTAGCAAGGGCTGATGGAGCTGAGGGTCCTGAGTGAAAGTTGAGTTTGTCATCCATCCTTTTCAGGTGGCATCTTCTCGTTCACTTTGAACTCCACCAGAGGCATGGAGCCTACCTCCCCTACTCTGCTGTTCAGATGTATAGAACTGAGCTGCAACACAATCTGTTCTCCTATTTCCTCAAACACTAATTTTTAAATTTATAAATTATTTATTTAGATAATTTTAACTTTTATTTTAGATTTAGGGGCTACATGTGCACATTTTTTACATGGGTATATTGTGTGATGCTGAGGTTTGGGGTACAACTGATCTTGTCACCCAGGTAGTGAGTGAGTATAGTACCCAATAGTTAATTTTTCAAACCTTTTCCCCCTCCCTCCCTCCATCCTCTAGTAGTCCCCAGTGTCAATTGTTGCCACTTTTTTTTCCATGAGTACCCAGTGTTAAGCTTTCACTTATAAGTAAGAACATGTGGTATTTGGTTTTCTGTTCCTGCATTAATTTGCTTAGGATAATGGACTCCAGCTGCATTCATGTTGCTGCAAAGGAATTAGCTTCATTCTTTTTTGTGGCTGATAGTATTCCATGCTGTAGATGTACCACATTTTCTTTGTGCAGTCCACCATTGATAAGCACCTAGGTTGATTCCATGTATTTGCTATTCTGAATAGTACTGCAATGAACATGTGAGTGCATGTGTCTTGTGGTAGAATTATTTATTTTCTTTTGAATATACACCCAGTAATGGGATTGCTGGGTCTAATGGTAGTTCTGTCTTAAGTTCTTTGACAGACCCCCAAACTACTTCTCACAGTGGCTGAACTAATTTGCATTCTTAACAACAGTGTATAAGCATTCCCTTTCCTTTTCTCCTCAGCCTTGCCAACATCTGCTGCTGTTTTTTGACCTTTTAATAATAGTTATTCTGACTGGTATATCATTTCATTGTGGTTTTGATTTGCAATTCTCTGATGATTAGTGATGATGAGCTTTCTTTTCTTTTCTTTTCTTTTTTTTTTTTTGAGATGGAGTCTCAATCTGTCACTTAGGCTGGAGTGCAGTGGTGTGATTTCAGCTCACTGCAACCTCTGCCTCCTGGGTTCAAGTGATTCTCCTGCCTCAGCCTCCTGAGTAGCTGGGATTACAGGTGCCCACCACCAGCCCAGCTATTTTTTTCATATTTTTATAGAGAAGGGGTTTCAACATGTTGGCCAGGCTGGTCTTGAACTCCTGACCTCAAGTGATCTGCCCGCTTGGCCTCCCAAAGTGCTGGGATTACAGGTGTGAGCCATTGCACCCAGCTGATGAGTGTTTTCTCATATGTTTGTTGGCTGCTCGTATGTCTTCTTTTGAGAAGTGTCTGTTCATGTCCTTTGCCCATTTTATAATGGGGTTATTTGTATTTTGCTTATTGATTTATAAGTTGCTTATAGATTCTGGTTATTAGACCTTTGTTAGATGCATAGTTTGCAAATATTTTCTCACATTCTGTAGGTTGTCTGTTTGCTCTGTGACAATTTATTTTGCTGTGCAGAAGCTCTTTAATTTAAGAAGTTTAATTAGGTCCCAGTTGTCAATTTTTGTGTTTCGTTGCAATTGCTTTTGGGGACTTAGCCATAAATTATTTTTCAAGGCCAATGTCCCGAATAGGGTTTCCTAGGTTTCCTTCTAGGATTCTTATAGTTTGAGGTATTATATTTAAATACTTAATATATCTTGAGTTAATTTTTGCATATGGGGAAAGGTAAGGGTGAAGTTTCATTCTTCTGCACATAGCTAGCCAGTTATCCCAGCACCATTTGTTGAATAGGGAGTCCTTTCGCCACTGCTTATTTTAGTAGACTTTGTTGAAGATCAAATGATTGTAGGTGTGTGGCTTTATTTCTGGATTCTCTATTCTGTTGCATTGGCCTATGTGTCTGTTTTGGTAACAGTGCTATGCTGTTTTGGTTACTATAGCCCTATAGTATAGTTTGAAGGCAGGTAGCATGATGCCCCAAGCTTTGTTCTTTTTGCTTAGGATTGTCTTGGCTATTTGGGCTCTTTTTTAGTTCCATGTGAATTTTAGAATAACCAGACAAGAATTTTAAATGAGCCAGGCATAGTGGCTCATGCCTGTAATCCCAGAACTCTGGGAGGCCAAGGTGGGCAGATTACCTGAGGTCAGGGGTTCAAGACCAGCCTGGCCAACGTGGTGAAACCCATCTCTACAAAAAATACAAAAATTAGCTGGGCATGGTGGCTGGGTGCCTGTAGTCCCAGCTATTTGGGGGAGGCTGAGGCAGGAGAATTGCTTGAACCTGGGAGGCAGAGGTTGCAGTGAGCTGAGGTCGCACCACTGTACTCCAGCCTTGGTGACAGAGTGAGACTCCATCTAAAAAAGAAAGAATTTAAAGTGACCAAACATTAACTTCACTGGTAACTTGGGTGTTATATTGTTTGTTTAGGACTCTGTTCTGGGGACAGTTGGGAGAAATGAGGGATCATAAGAGTCTTAGACCAGGGTTCTGGCATCAGGACTGATAGGAGACCAATGGCAGCAAGCAAAGTCACCCTTGGGCTATGGGTGGCTTCTGTTTATTTGAGGGTCTTAATGCTGTGGTTTGAATGTGGTTTGTTTCCCCCACCAAATCTCATGTTGAAATTTGATCTAGTGTTGGAAGGTGGGGCCTGGTAGGAGGTGTTTGGGTCATGGCGGTTGGTCTCTCATGAGTGGCTCAATGTCCTTCTAGGGTTGTAAGTTCTACCCTTTTCAAGACTGGCTCAGTCCTCAGGGGAATGGATTAATTCCCTTGGGAGTGGGTTATTATAAAGCCAGGATGCCCCATAGGTTTGAACATGCCCGCTTTCCCTTGGACCTTCTCTACCATGTTTTGACACAGCTCAAAAGCCCTCACTAGAAGTCAAGCAGATGCTAGCACCATGCTTCTTGTACAGCGGGCAGAACTATGAGCTAAATAATCATCTTTCTTTATAAATCACCCAACCTCAGGTATTCCTTTATAGTGACACAAAGCAGACTAAGACATTTGGGATATTAAAAAAATATAAAAAATTTCAAAACAGGATTCCAAATGTGACAGACAAATCAATGCTTTTAACATCAGAAATCCCACAAAGACTCTGTAAAATCTCATTTGAGGAGGAGCTTAAAAGCTTACATTTGGGGCTCCTTCTAAGTGTGAGGCCTGAGCTAACTGGCCTGGCTCTTCCTGTGATCAGCATGGGCAGCTAGACAGTGGAGCTGAGCCTGGGACTTTTGTGAACACTTAGAAGGGGTAGCAGTGATGATTTGGATCTTTGCCTGCAAGGAACAATGCCCTGAAAAATGATATCTTAGACAAGATAGTTTATATCTTCTCACACAAAAGAAACCTGGAGATAAGGCAATCCAAGGCTGGTGTGGCAGCAACAGGGCCAGAAATGGGTACTGGTTTGCTGTGTTCTGTATGTGGCTTCTATTCTCAGGGTCACCTCACAGTCCAAGAATTCTACCTGGGTCTAGCCATTATATCACCATTCCACGGCAAGATGGAGGAAGGTAAGAGAAGGAATGTACCCCCTCCCTTACAAGAAGATTTCCTGAACTTAGCATGCAACATCTCTTCACACAGCTTGTTGGCCAAAACTAGTTATATCCTAAGCTGACTGAGAGGGAAGATGGAAAATATCATCTTTTAGCTAAATAACAATGTATCCTGCTTTTAAAAATTCAGGATTCTTTTATAACAAAGTAGTGGGGAGAGGACTTAGGAGGCAATGAGCAGTAAATGCCACAACCAGAAATCCTTATGTCCGCCTTTTTCACAAGTTCTTGGCCCAATCTCACATTTACTTTCCTTCACTGCCTGGACATCTGACATATCTCTGCTCTAGCTGTGTTTCTCTGTGTTTTCTCTGTGTTTCTCTCGACTGTTGTTTTCTACTGATCTGATTGCCAGTATATAGATAGAATCTTAGTACACAAAACATGGTAGATTAGAAATGGGATGTTACAATATCACAATTCTTTGTGCCCACTCTCTTAGGGAATTCAACTTCTAGTTTTCTTTGAGGACCCTAACCAAGGAGACCTTACCCAGCACCAGTAATTAAAGTAGTTTCACTGTCAAAGAATAAACATATTTTTTTCTGTTTCACTTGCTTTGATGCCTCCTGCAATCAGTGTGCAGTAGATGACGTATGTCTCACTGATCCCTGCTTCGTTCATGGATATAGTTTATGCTGGCATTAATCATCTCATGCAATTCTGGGACTTCAGAGTCTGCCAACTGGGGCAACGAGGTGTTGCATTGCATAGCCAATTGGTGTTTCATAATACAGTTGTTTTGGTGGAATATCTAGTTCTCCAGGTAAAAGGTGCTTGCACTTCTTATTCTTAGTCTCTACTGATTTTAATTGGATCAGTTTAACCACATAGATCTGTTTTCATTCCACTATGTTTGCAGACCACCAGGAAATGGAATCAGGAAGAATAAAGTGCCATCTAAGAAGAATGCAGAGTCAGGGCCAGAGGGAGGTTTGCTGAAATGTAGCATTCTCCTTGGAGGGGAGAGAAAGGCTGACTGCCCAAGCATGAATTGCAGAAATGCTGTGTAGGTGGGAGTGACCACTTGGTGGCCAGCTGTCAGGCACATATCTGAGCCTTAGCTCTAGAATGGCCAGGACTCATGCTGGCTGTCATTATAGCCCCAGTCATCCACTTGCTCCACAGTATCATTTCTTTAGTGGAAGTCAGAGGGAGACGTAGAGTTTTAGTCTTGCTTCTTGGGAATTTCACAGCAACTTGAGTATGCTCAGGGGATACTATTTGAATATTATCTGTCAGTGTGATAGGCCAAGAAAATCGAGAATTGTGGGTTTGGAGAATTATAGTAATCTTGATTTGCACTTCATCAAGGCTCTTGACAAGTTTACCCATGATATTTTTGAGGATGAGCAAATGTAGCATATTTGAACCTGACTGAATTAGCGTACTCAATAGGTGCTGATTAATAGAGACGGGTATCTAATGGGGGGTCACTAGGCTCTGCCCTTGCTCAATGAAGATACAGAAGATACGCTAATCAATTTTTCAGATAACATGAAATTGGCAGTGATGGCTAATATGCTAGAGAATAGGTAAGAGAATCAGGATCCAAAAACATCTCAGCAATCTGAAAAAAATGTACTGAACCCAGCAACAGGAAGGTTAGTGGGGAATAAATGTGATATCCTCTCTGGAATCCAAAACGTCAGGTTCACACATACATGGTGAAGAAGAGATGCTTAGGTGCACCTGTTTCACCAGGATTTCAACTGCCATTCATTCATTTTTATACCCCCAATTTACAGATGAAGAGGCAGAAACTCAAAAACATAAGGTGCTACTCTTACATGGTCCATAGAAGGCACAGTCAGGATTGACTAAGGCTGAAGTTCTTAGCCCCTGCTCCATCACCTGGAGCCAGAACTACCACTTCCTTACTTTTATGAATATTCATTAATTCCTTTATTCATTGGTCAACAAATATTTTTCAAGCCTTATCTTTGTTTAGTGCTTTAACGATATTCCGGGATTTAATGATGAGTAAGACAGACACAATTCATTTCCTTATGGAAACAATTAAATATTTTTTATTTAACTGTTTCTTAACAATTAAATATTTCTTAATTAAATATTTCTTATTTAATTGTTTCTTAACAATAAAGGGCGACACATACAATGGCAGAATAAAAACGGTATCCTATGTAATGCATCAGAGAATTCAGGGATGTTCACCTTGAGAGAGTGACATTAAGGCTGACATCTGAAGGATCAAGAGGAGTTAATCTACCAGGCAATGGGGAGAGGAAAGAATATTTCAATAAGAAGGAACAGCATGTGTAAAGACCTGGAGGCAAAAAGACATAAAATACTGAAGGAATGGGAGGAGGTTCATGACAACTCTGGCATAAAGGTTATGGGGTATATAATGAGTGATGAAACTGGGGAGGAAGGACTAGGAGGATTGGAGAGGGAGGCCTTGAAGAGTTTTGCAATGCACTTAAAGACATTGGATACTATTTTCATGGGCTGGGAAACCACAAAAAAGTTTTAAGCACAGAAGTGACTTAATCAGATTTTCATTTTGGAAGGTTCCTATTGGCTCCACTCTAGATGAGGGCAGGGCAGGACAGGGGCAAAACTAGATGCCTGGTGACCTGTGAGGAGGTATTACAGGCACTCAGATGAGAGACGTTGGTGGCCTTCACTAGTGAGAGTGCAGATGGAAAGAAGTGGACACACATGAAAACTATACAGTAGAGAAATCAAGGATATGGTGATGGTTTGAATGTGGAGGCAACAGGAGGATTCAAGGGTGACCCTCAGCATTTGCTCTTGAGACAACTGAGTGGATTGTGAAGCCATTTTCTGATTTTGGGGAACAGCAGGAGAGGAATATATTTGGGATAGCAGGTGATGTATTCAGCTTTGAACATGTTGAGTTTGAGGCAACCAGGACTTGTCCAAGTGGTTGGTGTCCAGTAGGCAGAGGGACATAAAAATCTAGAACCCAAGAGAGAGGTGTGGGCTGAAGATACAGATTTCGGGAAAAAAATCCCTGAGAGGCAATAAAAAGAGTAAATTCAGTCCTTCATCATATTTGTAAAAGTAGGGAAGTGATAATTCTGGCTCCAGGTGATGGAGCAGGGGCTAAGAACTTCAGCCCTAGTCAATCCTGACTGTGCCTCATATGGACTACGTAAAGGTAGCACCTTATGTTTTTGAGTTTTAGTTTCTTCATCTGTAAATTGGGGGTACAAAAACAGCTACTGCATAGTGCTTTTGTAAGAATGAAATAAGATGATAAAAAATAATGTGCCTAGCAGAGTACCTGGCACACAGTAAGTGCTGAAAAATTAATAAGGATTATTATTGTTGTTGTTGCTATTGTATTTTACTTGTTGTCTGAGTGAATTTACTTTAAGAGGGCCAGGTAGTTAGTGCTTTATTGAGTGGAGGAACTGAAATTTTGTCACATAATGAATGCTGAAAGAGCCTAGGGCTGGTCAGTTTGCTGTGCAGGAGGTCTGAGGCAGCATTTTTCAACTACACAAAGGAATTCTAGAAGAAAAAGAAGATGCACAGAAATTAACCCTCCAAAGACTGAGCCAGAAAGAACTGATTCCCTGAACAGACCAATAACAAGCTCTGAACTTGAATCAGTAATAAATAGCTTACAACCACCAACACCACCAAAAGCCCAGGACCTCATGGATTCACAGCTGAATTCTATCAGATGTACAAATAATAGCTGATACCATTCCTACATAAACTATTCCAAAAAATTGAGGAGGAGAGACTTCTCCCCAACTCATGCTATGAGTCCAGCATCATCTAGATACCAAAACCTGGCATAGACACAATGAAAAGAGAAAACTTCAGACCAATATCCTTGATGAATATTGATGCAAAAATCCTCAAAAAAAATACTGGCAAATGTGCTCACTTTGGCAGCACATATACTAAAATACTGGCAAATGAAATCCAGCAGCACATCAAAAAGCTAATCCACCACGATCAAGTAGGCTTCATCCCTGGGATGGCTCAACATATGAAAATCAATTAATGTGATTCATCACATAAACAACTAAAGACAAATACCATATGATTATGTCAATAGATATAAAAAAGGCTTTTGATAAAATTCAACGTCTCTTCATGTTAAAACTCTCAATAAACTAGGTATTAAAGGAACATACCTCAAAATAATAAGAGCCATCTATGACAAACCCACAGCCAACATTATAATGAATGGGCAAAAGCTGGAAGCATTCCCCTTGAAAACTGGCACAAGACAAGGATGTCCTCTCTCCCTACTCCTATTCAACACAGTATTGGAAATCCTAGACAGAGCAATCAGGCAAGAGAAAGAAATAAAGTGTATTCAAATAGGAAGAGAAGAAGTCAAACTATCTCTGTTTGCAGACAGCATGATTCTATATCTAGAAAACCCCATAGTGTTGACCCAAAAGCTCCTTCAGCTGATAAGCAACTTCAGCAAAGTTACAGGATATAAAATCAATGTACAAAAATCACAAACATTCCTATACACCAGCAACAACCAAACTGAGAGACAAATCAGAAATCAAAATCCCATTCACAATTGCCACACATAAAAAATAAAATACCTAGGAATACACCTAACCAGGGAGGTCAAGGATCTCTACAATGAGAATAACAAAACACTGCTCAAAAAACTCAGGGAAGGCACAAACAAATGGAAAAAATATACCATGCTCATGGATAGGAAGAATCAGTATCATTAAAATGGCCATACTGTCCAAAACAATTTACAGATTCAATGCTATTCCTATCAAACTACCAAACATTCATCACAGAACTAGAAACAATGATTTTAAAATTTATATGGAACCAAAAAAGAGCCTGAATAGCCAAGACAATCCTAAGCAAGAAGAACAAAGCTTGAGGCATCACATTACCCAACTTCAAACTAACTACAAGGCTACAGTGACCAAAACAACAAGGTACTGGTACAAAAACAGACACACAGACCAATGCAACAGAATAGAGAGCCCAGAAATAAGGCCACAACCATCTGATCTTTGACAAAACTGACAAAAAATCAAGCAATGGGAAAAGATACCCTATTTTATAAATGGTACAGGGATAACTGGGTCACCATATGCAAAGGATTGAAACTGGACCCCTTCTTCACACCATATACAAAAATCAACTCAAGAAGGATTAAAGACTTAAATGTAAAACCCAAAACTATAAAAGCGTGGAAGACAACCTAGGCAATACCATCCTGGACCTAGAAACAGGCAAAGATTTCATGACAAAGACACTAAAAGCAATCATGACAAAAGCAAAAATTGACAAATGGGACCTACTTAAACTAAAGAGCTTCTGCACAGCAAAAGAAACTATTATCAGAGTGCATAGACAACCTACAGAATGGGAGAAAATATTTGCAAATGATGCATCTGACAAAGGTCTAAAATCATATATAAGGAACTTAAACAAGTGTACAAGAGAAAAGCAACCTCATTAAAAACTGGGCAAAGGACATGAAGAGACACTTCTCAAAAGACAACATATACGTGTCCAACAAGCATATAAAAAAAAGCTCAATATCACTGATCATTAGAGAAATGCAAATCAAAACCATAATGAGATACCATCTCGCACTAGTCAGAATGGCTATTAATAAAAAGTCAAAACCCAAAACAACAGATGCTGGCACTGGCGAGGTTGTGGAGAAAAGGGAACTCTTACACACTTTCAGTGGGAGTGTAAATTAGTTCAGCCATGTGGAAAGCAGTATGGCGATTCCTCAAAGAGCATAAAGCAGAGCTACCATTTGGCCGAGCAAATCCTCCAGGTATATACCCAGAGGAATATAACACATTTTACCATAAAGACACATGCATGCAAATGTTCATTGCAACACTATTCACAATAGCAAAGACATGGAATCAACATAAATGCCCATCAATGACAGATTGGACAAGAAAACGTGGTACATATATACCATGGAATATTATGCAGCCATAAAAAAGAATGAGATTCATATCTTTTGTGGGAACATGGATGGAGCTGGAGGCTATCATCCTTAGCAAACTAACACAGGAATAGAAAATCAAATACTGCATGTTCTCACTTATAAGTGGGAGCTAAATGATAAGAACTTATGCACACAAAGAAGGAAAACGACAGACACTGGTGCCTATCAGAAGGAGAAGGGTGGGAGGAGGGAGAGGAGCAGAAAAGATAACTATTGGGTGCTGAGCTTAATAACTAGGTGATGTAATAACATGTAAAACAAACCCCTGTGACACACGTTTATCTAGGTAACAAACCTTCACATGTACCCTCAAACCCAAAATTAAAAAAGTTAGCCAGGCGTGGTGGGACCCACTTGTAGTCTCAGCTACTTAGGAGCCTGAGGTGGGAGGATTGATTGAACCTAGGAAGTTGAGGCTGCAGTGAGCCCTAATTGTGCCATTGCACTCCAGCCTGGGAGGCAGAGTGAGATCCTGTCTCAAAAATAAAAATAAAAAATAAAAAAAAGGTAGAATTATCCCCATGGGACCCTGGAAGAGGAAGTAGGATGAACCAAAAGGAGTTTCAGAGAAACTGACCTCAGCTAAATGTAGTGGGAATCTTCTAATTGCCAAAGTTCCAAAGTTCTTAGGATAGGATAGTTTTTTTGCTTTTGTTTTTTTCAGAAGTACAGACTTCCTCATCTCTAAATTAAATTAAATTGCAGTTAGAAGAGTGATACCTGTTGTTGGAGGTGAGGTTGGATGTGGCCTTGCTAATAGCAGAGTTAGGGCCTAGTTTGAATGAGGTGTTTATTTAGGGCCTGGCATCCTCAGCAAGTTCATTAAAATTGATGAACATTACATTACAACATTCATTCTCACACTTGTTCTCCAACCATAAAAGAGATTTTTTTCTTCACTGGGTAGGGCAGGGGGTTACGATTTTTAATAAGCAACCCCTCCAATAGCCTGTATTGTACAACCCCCCAGCCTCTAAGTCCCAAATGCACGCAACACGGCGACATGGGTAAAGGGCACAGAACTGTCTGCGAGTGCTGCTGACAGGTTTTGCTTTCCACTTATATTCACTCCTGAATGCATCATTATCCCTCCCCAGTTGAGATGTCTCCCCCGCTTCAGCCCTTCCTGCAGGGTCCAGCTTCAGGAAAGGCCCCATGCTAAGTAATAAATAAGAGGTGGGCAGGATTTTAAATCTCACCACCTTAGGTTTATTTTCTGATAGTAAAATGGAAGAAAAATAGAGTGAAACCTTCATGATATATGGGCTCCCTTCCTTTGGGGATTTTCTGGTTGCATCTTTGTGCTATGCTTGACATTTATGATATAAGGTATTAATGTCTGCAAAGAAGAGCTGCTGGTGCTAATTATTCAGACCTGCTCTGACAGTGAACTGGTGAGCAGCACTCATATGTCAGATCCCATCTATGCATTAAGTCTTTCACTTAAAATAGGTGGGAATTATGAGGCACTATGGGCCTTAGCTGTATAGATTGTGCAGAAAGTCTATAGGATATATTAGTAAATCAACTATGATAGGGTTGCTGAAAAGCAAGCCAATACCTGCCTGATAAATAGAATCCCCAGGAAAGTCTTTGATTTAGGAAATGTGCCAGAGACATAAAATGATATGAGGGAGGGAAAATGCAAATGATGAAACTAACTTTTCCTACTTCAGAAAGGAAAATGTTTGCCTCTCCTTCCAGTCATTCAGGTTGTCAGATGTGCCTTGTTTCTAGCAGCTATTTGTAATATTAATCATTTTAACAGTATCAAACAGACTGGGTTTTTACACTTGATAAATTTTTGATGTTGAACCTTTGAAAAACGCAGTGATGTGATTTTTTTTTTCCTCCAGAGTTTCTCCCCAGAAGCCAGTGTTAATTTGCAGATGCCAACACATGACTAATGGTTTTATCTCAAAAGATTAATCCACATTAAATTAACATAGGACCAAGGCCTCAGGATTGTTTAGCCTTTCATCGTGAGAGATTCCAGGCTTTGTGATTCTGACAGACAGGCTGACAGTTGTCTCCTCATAAGGAGCTGGTTAATCGGTCAGTCAGTCAGCCTGGTAGACCCTGTTATTGCCTACCTAACGGTCAATGCCCTCTTCTTCTTTATCAAGAACACCAACTTTGTTCAGGGAGCAATGTGCTCAGCTCCAGATGATGAGATATGATAGATCTGCTTCAGTGTGGGTCAACTAAATTCCCTGTGATTGATTCAGAGGTGAGGAAGTGACCTAATTCTGGCCAATGAAATGCAAGAGCAGGATGGAAAGGAGCTGAATGGGTTGGAGGACGAAGGGATGGTGGCTTCTGGAAAAGAAAATAAAAGGTGATCATCATGTGGAAGTTAGTCCTTTTTGTTTCTGTAATTTCCTTCCTGATAGTGGATGTGGCTGTGTGAAAACTGGTTCCTGCAACCAGCAGCTATGTTGGGCCCTTGAGTGGAGACCATAGCCAGAACTTTGGGTGGCAGAGCAGACAGACAGGAAGAAACTGAGCCCTTGCTGATGTCATTAAACCACCAAACCAACTGCAGTCAGTTCCTTCTGCCTACCCCTAGATCACTTTTTAAACAAATAACAAATGTCATGATGCGCAAGCCACTGTTAGTAAAGGTTTCTGTATGCTGCTGCTGGAAGTATTTCTAATGATACAGCCAATTTTGCAAGCCTGGAAATGGTTCCTTCTCTCTTGAAAAAATTAATGTCATACACAAGGCAGGGAACATCACACACTGGGGCCTGTCAGGGGGTTGGGGGCTGGGGGAGAGATAGCATTAGGAGAAATACCTAATGTAAATGACGAGTTGATGGGTGCAGCAAACCAACATGGCATGTATGTACCTATGTAACAAACCTGCACGTTGTGCACATGTACCCTAGAACTTAAAGTATAATAAAAAAATTATGTCATACATTCATATGGTAAAGCAAAATGCTGAAAAATATATCATGGTGTTAAATAGCAAGTGCAAGTATTATTCCCAGCTTCCAGTACCCTCCTCAGAGGCAACTACTTTTAATTGCTTCTGCTTCAGTCCTCTGATGGTTAGACTGTAATTTAGGGTAATTTGCCTGTTTTTCTATACTGAACACATTATTTAGAAAGTATATATTCCTTCCCTACTCTGAAAGAATTTATCTTCTTATATTCCCCACACGTATTACATTTCCTCTACAGCTACATATATAGCTTTAAATCAATAAGTGACACTTTTCACATTTTTTACATTATATATAATTAAATGCAGAATTAAGTGGTTTAATCCCCAGAAAATGGAATGTAATCCTATTCACTAAACTAGTCATAGAAGCATGTACTGGGCATTGAGATCAAATGGGTTCTCCTTCTTCACATTCAGGTTCTTCAAAATCATGCCACACTTTAGTTGTTCATATTTACACACTGGTTCTTGAAACTTTTTTTTTGTAAGCCAAAATTGCTAATTGTCTTCCATTTTTCTTGTTGAGAACAGAAACACACGTGTTCTTCATTATATCACGAAGACATCAGCTTCTTAGTTATACTATTGTTGAATGAAAAAACTTTCTTAGAAGATTTATTTTCCTAGGTGTCTGATTTCCTATCCTAATTTGGTCAATAACATATTCCTGCAGAACTGTGAAAAAGGCATTATTCCATTTTCTTCTGGTGGTATTTCAAATGAGAAGTTCGATGCCAATTTTAATTTTCCTGTGACTTTTTTCTTGACACTCTTTAGCATTTTCCCCACCCTTCTTTAGGTTTAATTCCATAAGAATGAATTTGAGAGTATCTATATATCTATTCTGCTTCATATTCAACCTTCAATCTTTTTATTTTGAGTTCCTGGAGATTTTCTTCTACTATTATGTTTTTAGTTAAAAATAAATAATTCATATACCATAAAATTCACCCTTTTAAAGCATACAAAGAAATGGTTTTTGTATATTTACAAAGCTGTGCAACCATCACCACAATCTAGCTTCAGAACATTTTCATCACCCCCAAAAGAAATCTCACACCCATTAGCAATCACTCATTCCCCCTTTTCCCCAGCCCCTGGCAACCACTAATTTACTCTCTGTCTCTATGGCTTTGCCTATTCTGGACGTTACATATAAATGCAGTCATACAATATGTGGCCTTTGTGCCTTTGTGTCTGTTTCTTTCACTCAGCATAATGTTGTCAAGGTTCATCCATGTTGTAGCATGTAGCTCCTTTCCTTTTTGTGACTGGATAATATTTCATTGTATATATATATACCACATTTTGTTTATCCACTCTTCACCTATGGTTTATTCAGTGATTTTCTCCTGCACATTTTTTTTTAGCTTTCTTCTGACAGTTCTGTTAGGTGGGTGTAGGCCTTCTATTGATTCTCTGATTTTGTTTCATATTTTTGATTTCTTTCTTTTTACTCATCATTTTGGTAGATTTCCTTGATTTCATTTTTCAGTGTTTGTGTTACAGGTAAAATTTGTTAGCAGCCATATTTTTATGAGACTGAAGTGCTACCGACTGAGCTAACGATGCACCTTAGCCATATTTTTAATTTCCAGTAACCCTTTCCTGGTTTTGGTTGTTCCTTTTTTATAAGAAGCCTCTTTTGGACCGGATACAGTGGCTTATGCCTGTAATCCTAGCGCTTCATGAGGCTGGGGTGGGAGCATGGTTTGAAGCCTGGAATTTAAGACTAGCCTGGGCAACAAAGCAAGGTACACATCTCTACGAGTATTAAAAACAAAAAATTAGCCAAGCATGGTGGCACGTGCCTGTAGTCTCAGCTACTCCATAGTAGGCTGAGGTAGGAGGATCCCTTGAGCCCAGGAATTTGAGGCTGCAATGAGTTATGGTCACATCACTGCACTCTAGACTGGGCAACAGAATGAGACTTTGTCTCAAAAAAAAAAAGGCCTCTTTTGTTTTATTTTTGTTTTGCATGGCATTTAGTTTACATTTATTGAGTGCCTATTTAGGTATCCTCAGCTGATGTAAGACACTCCCAAATGTCCTACTTAGAGAGATGAGAGGCATCTCCCTAGGCAGATATATCCACTGTGTTGTGAATTAAATAAGGACCTTCAGAATTCCTGGCACCTGATGTGTATTTGGTTTACATTGGGACTTCCTTCCTTTTGCTTCCTTCTGAGTTAGTCAGGTTAGCTTAATGCCTTTGTTAAGATGGAGCTGGCCTTTCTGTTTGTCACTCCTCTGTGCTGTTAGAAGAGCAGACAAACTCCCTAGCACAGCTGCAAACCAAGTCAGATGTCAACAACTTTAGCTTTCTTTCCTTTCGTGGTTTGTGCTTCTCTTTTGAAGTTCAGGTTTATTGCGGCATAATTTTTTTTTTTTTTGAGACGGAGTCTCGCTCTGTCGCCCAGACTGGAGTGCAGTGGCCGGATCTTGGCTCACTGCAAGCTCCGCCTCCTGGGTTCACGCCATTCTCCTGCCTCAGTCTCCCGAGTAGCTGGGACTACAGGCGCCCGCCACCTTGCCCGGCTAGTTTTTTGTATTTTTTTAGTAGAGATGGGGTTTCACAGTGTTAACCAGGATGGTCTCGATCTCCTGACCTCGTGATCTGCCCGTCTCGGCCTCCCAAAGTGCTGGGATTACAGGCTTGAGCCACTGTGCCCGGCCTGAGGCATAATTTATAGAGAGGAAAATTCACCTGTTTAAGGTGTTCAGTTTGATGAGTTTTGATAAATGTATACAGTCATGTTACTATAGCCACACTCAAAGAACAGTTTCATCAACCCACAAAGTTCTCTTGGATCCCTTCTCAAATCTCTCATCTTGAGGGTGGATTTCTTCAAGTGGTTAGTGCTCAATCCTATAGATCAGTGTCAGGGGTTTTCCCTGCTGTTGTGTTCTCTCATAAGCTTCTCTACTGACCCTTAGGGCTGGGAAGTCCTAATGTGAACCCTACGAGGGGGATGTGCTTTCCTTTAGGGGACATGGGTGTGGAACAGGAAGAAAGCAGTTCTGCAGTGTAAATTCTCTAGTCTCTAATTGCTTTGATGCAAGGGGATAGGAGTGAGATGGGAAGAGCTACCTGCATCAGTTATTTCATAAATAGCCCTTTTATTAATTACACTGATTGCTGCTCTGCCTCCTGCTTCTGCTTTGGTTTCTTGCTATCTACAAATTTAGGGTCTTCTAGGACTCTGACATAAAGAATGGCTCCCAGCTGCGCTGTAGCCTTCTTCCAAATGTGTTCTGGGCCTCAGCTTCCTTTGCTGTGATTTATCCAGTACTATGGTCCTCTCCTCTTTCTTCTTGCCAAGAACTTCACAAAAGTATATTTCTCTCGGATGGCCTTCCTTCTGGTCACAGTAGTGTCATGACTTTATTTCTGCCTTATTTATTTACCGTAAATATCATGTGGCTTTGCAAGGGGGAAGTCTTCAAGGATCCAATTCATAAGAATCTATAGTACATCCAAGAGGTCGGCAAATAGTCAAATTATCTGGATGTATCTGGAGGTCTTCTTAAGTGAAATAATTCTTCAGAAAAAAGAACAAGTTCCATGACTCACATCAGCATGTACTTTGGCTCTCTTCATTCAAGTTATTATTATTTTTTCCAGTAAGATAAAGTCCTAATTAAAAGAAAAAATGAACAGATTCTCACAGGTAGTTTCAGGAAGTATCCCAAAGACACTTACGTATTGACATCTTCGAGAAGTTTAGTGTAGTTTTTTAGCCATTCTGTAAGTATGGCCTGATAGTAGGTTACCGCCCCAGCTTACATATTTGTGACATGGATGGAAGCTACAATTTAATTTTTACCACTGTGGAATCTGAAACAGGGCAGCTTGACCTGGGTCATAAAGAAATTCAAAAGGGACTCAAGACATTATATTAAAACCTACTAAAGTGGATATAAAAATATAAAACACATGCCTCACCTCAACTCCCACTAATTTTTGAAATAAATTCTTTAGAAAAGGAAAATTCATTTAAAAACAAAACTAAAACACCCATTTATCTTTCCAAGGCAGTGGAAAGTGAAAGACAGAAGACCACTATCTTTCACTTTGGGTCTTTTCTTTCTCTCTCTCTTAAAAATTCAAGGGGAGTTGGAGAGGCTATCAAAGTCTGTCTTTGGGTTGCAAAATAGGGGAAGATTTCTGTAGGCAAAAATCTCCGGCGGGTGGGCTGCAGTCTTCTCCCCGTGAGATCTTGCAGGTATAATATTCTGGCAAAAAGGACTTTTCATTCCATGAGAGGGAAGGAAGAGTGAGGACATCACAGCTTTCAAACCTCTTGTGAGAGGCCAGTGTCCATCGTCCTGGAGTGGGAAGATGGTGAAGCTCTTACATTCGCTTGCCTTTTGTTTCTGCTGGGTCTTCGCTGTGATCTCTTTCCCTGTCCCCTTTTGGTAGCACCTGGACACAGTAAAGGGCTACAGTAAGGACTCTCAAGCGTTGGAGCCAGTGAGTCATCTGACCTTCATCGCGCTAAGCTCCTGACAGATGTTATACAGGTCAGGGATGTTTGGGCAAACCTCTCACCCTGGCATTGGGGTTCAGTCCAGTTCTGTCACTAATGCTTAACCTTTCTGTGGGCTCGGTTTTCTCACTTGTAAAAAAGGGGTCGTAATACTTGCGCACCTTACAGGAAGTAACATAAGCCAGAGTATTTGTGAGTGCGTTTTGGAAAGCACAAAGCTGTCTTGCAAATGTGAGATGTTATTATTGCTTGCTTTACCCTGGCCCGCGGCCTGCCCACAGAAACCAGCTGTTCCTGTTTCCTCTGTGACCCGCGGTAGCACCGGGGCGCTGGTGCACGGGGCTCCGTGGTCCCCGCCCGGGCCCGCCGCAGCCGGCTGTGAGGAAGCAGCGCGGCTGCACCACCAGCCTTGTCCTCGCGCCGAGGACCCTGGGGCGGGTCACCTCGCCGGGTCGAGGCCTCACAGGCAGGCCTGGCAGAGGGAGGAACGAGGTCTGTGTGCTGGAGACCCTGGCAGGCGCGTCATGTGCGAAAGGGGGAGGCTGCCAGGAGCTCACGCGCCTTCGAAGGAGTGCAAGAACGGGGTGCGGGGGCTGCTCGAGGGGGACGCGAGGCGGCGGGGTAGCAAGCGCTAGCACCCGGAAGCAGGAAGCCCGGGCAAACTACCTGTGCCCTTTACGGCACCTGCTTCTTTTCAAGTGGCTTTCCCCCTCAGCTCCTCCGGGCGTGTGTATCAGCCCGCATGGCGTCTCCGCCCTATGCCCTATGCCCTGGGCCGCCAGGGCTGGGAGGCGACGCGGGAGGCGGAAGGAGGGGAGCGAGCAGCGCACCCCCCTCTGGCGGCCGGAGCAGGGACGCCCAGAGCGCAGGCTTTCGGGCTGGACCTCGAGAAACGTGTGCAAAATATGCCTTTTTGCTTGACACTTGGAGAATTCTGTTATTTGGCTTTATTCCTGAAAGCAAAAATGGACAATTGAGATAAACGAAAAAGAGAGGCATCAATAAGAAAAACGAATGAGTTCCTCAGTTAATTTTTATGGCATCTAAAATTTTAGTTTTTGGTAACTAAAACATAGTGTAGGCAGCAGATTAGACTGTGATATCCCTTGTAGTTTCTCCATGTCGTTCCCCAAGTGTCAAATAATATGGCCATTGGCAGCAAAAAAGCTTATTGGTGGGATTTCAGGGGATGAGATCTCTTCATCAGCAGCTATTCCATCCCATTTTCTTCTCAGGACTGGTTTTTGCTGTTCACTTTCTCCCCTGCCTAGCCCCATTGATCAGGGAAGGGTATCGAGCTGGAAGGCAGGGAAAAGTGTATGAGTCAAAGTTAAGCTCCGATGTTAAAACCCTGGTGTCCCCAGGCCTGAAGCTAACTGCATGGCACTCACCCTTTAAATGGTCAACATCCAAGCGAGAAGGCAGAGAGGTCCAGGACTAAGCGACCACCCCAGGGAGGGAGGGACACAAGTGAAATCTGCTCTGGGAATCCCAGATCTTAGAGTTAGTTGATCCTTGGAGAAAAGTCACAGAGCCAAGAGACTTACAAAGTGAGATAAATGAAAGAAAGAAAATAAATAGTTGTTGGGTCTGTCAGGAAAGGAGAATGTGGGATTGACCAAGAACCGTTATATTCCAGGCGCCTTGCATATATTACCTATCCCTCCCAGCGGCACAGTGAGACAGGCCTGTTATGTAATTCCGTTTTGCAGATGGGGAGACTGAGGCACGCGGAATCTGTTTGCCAACACCACATGGGTTTGTGGATCTTTGATTTGAATCTCAGCCTCTGTCATTTTAAATCTTGTGTTATTTTCTTAATGGGAAGCAAGAAAAACATATTTGTGTCCTAATAACCCAATAGAACAGTGGCATTTTAGTGCTGGAAAAGTACGTGGGGCCACTTATTCAGTCCTTTTCAACGCCTTTATTTCGAAGTTGAAGAGGCAAAATTGCCCAGAGTTGGGCAAGGCAGGCTTGGAATGCTGTCCTGTGTCAGTGAAGGGCACCCACCATCCATGCAAGCCTTTTAGCCCAAATCTGGACACCATCTTGGTGACTCCCCCCAACCTCTTACATGGGATCCATTTGTAAGTCCTATAAGTTTCAGCTCTAAAGAACTGAACCGGCCGGGCGCGGTGGCTCAAGCCTGTAATCCCAGCACTTTGGGAGGCCGAGACGGGCGGATCACAAGGTCAGGAGATCGAGACCATCCTGGCTAATACGGTGAAACCCCGTCTCTACTAAAGAATACAAAATGAGATCACTTGGACTCGGGAAGGGGAACATCACACACTGGGGTCTATCATGGGGAGGGGGGAGGAGGGAGGGATTGCATTGGGGAGTTATACATGATATAAACGTCATGCACATGTACCCTAGAATTTAAAGTATAATTTAAAAAAAAAAAAAAAAAAGAGAATACAAAAAACTAGCCGGGCGACGAGGCGGGCGCCTGTAGTCCCAGCTACTTGGGAGGCGGAGGCAGGAGAATGGGGTAAACCTGGGAGGCGGAGCTTGCAGTGAGCTGAGATTCGGCCACCGCACTCCAGCCTGGGCGACAGAGCCAGACTCCGTCTCAAAAAAAAAAGAACTGAACCCTCCGCCTTCTCTCTCCTGAGTTTATGCAGTAGTCTCCTAATTGATACTTCTAATTCCACTCTCTACCCTGTAGTCATAGTGATGTTTACAAAAATGAAATGGTTTCATTCCTCTGCTTAAAAGCACATCAAATACATCTCATACTCTTAGATTAAAGTCTAAACTCCTCAGCGTGGCTGCTAGATCCTCCATGATCTCATCCTTTTCTACTGATCTTGCTAGGGTCCCTCTCTTCCTCCTGCTCCCTGCTGTTGCCACACTGGCCTCCTTTCTGTGCCTTGGGCATATTAGGGATGTGATGCCGGAAATACTCTTTCTTGGAATCTGGTTAACACCTTCCCATCCATCAGGTCTCTGCTTAAATGGCAGAAAAGCCTTCCCTGACAGCTGCACTCCAAGTGACCCTGTAAAATTACTCTATCACATCAACCCCTTTATTTTCTTCATAGCATTTATCACTGTCTATAATCTTCTTGATAATCTGTATACTTATCTTTATCCACTAGAATGTAAGCTGGGGATTTTACTATCTTGTTCATGACTACTTTCCAAGGCTTAGACCAAGGTCTGATACATAGAAAATACTAAAAAATATTTATTGATTGAATAAATGAACAAATGAGCTTAGACTTCTTGATTCCAGGTCAGTGCCCCTTCCTTCACTGGCCCACTACGATATAGGCGTGTGACATTCTTGGGAGACGGAAAACAGAAAGGTCACCTCCAAAGGCTAGTAGAGTCAAGAGATGGAGAATTTGGAAGAAGAGAGAGAGCCTAAACAGACTGAGAAGCATGGGAAGGGAGAGCAGGGATTAAGTCTGGACTATGGCCTGTGACCCTGTGACAAGATCTCCAGTGAATATTTCTTGATTTGTCCACAAACACTGTGATGGGGTTTATTACACATAACAGCAAACTCCAAAGCAGCAGTGGCAGCAGAAAACAACGAAGGCAAAGAAAGTAAGCCTGGGAAGAGAAAGCAGTTTTTGGACAACAGGTCCTTCATTTCAGCATTTTGCATGGATTTCAAATAAGCAGTAACCATATTTTTATTTGCACTTTTTCTTTGAAAATAAAAATGATCTGATTGATTTTCAAAAAGGAAATAATCAAAACATATGTTTACATTTTTCTTGCTATTTTGTCTTATTTACAAGTGTAATGGTTACCATTCAGGTGAAGTGGCATATTCTGAAGCATCCAGAAGCTTTCTCTCCAACAAAATTATCTCCCTCATTTTGCTTAAATTTTATATAAGTAGCTGAATGGAGCTTTAAAAGGCTGACAAGAACAACAAAGGCTGAGAAGTTACTACATACAATCCTGTGATCCTTGAGCATGATGCATAGACTTTGAGAACTTTGAGGACAGGCTCTGTACTCTGTTCAGTTTATTGTCCTAAGGTCAAGGACATATGGTGTTATGCTAGGTACTTGGGAAACAGTCACTGTCTTTAGGGTGCATAGTAGATGTCCAATAAATGTTTAAGATGTAGCAGGGGAGCAGATGTGAAATTGTAACAAAAAGTAGTACGGGGTAACTGTCCCAAGAGAAGTGCAAAACTTGGAGATATAAAGGAGGAAATTATGGCTTTTCAGAGGGGTCAGGGGAACCTTATGCAGGGCAAGTATTTGAAGATAGAAAAGATGGGCACTTATTATTAAATGGATGAATGCATGCATTAAATTGCCAAAGGACAGAAAATTCCAAGCAAACACAGAGGCAGGAAAGCATCGTGAGTGTAGGATTCAAGCAGGGGAAGGAAAGCCAAATGTCTGGAGCAGCAGGTTGAGGAGACTGTGCTGTTGAGCCCTTGGACCCCAGTAGACGCCAGCAGAGTGTGCTGGATATTTCTGTGAGCCTTAATCCCATCTTGCTGGAGGTAAATTTAATCTGTCATTTGGGTGTTCTGTCTTCATCAGTATCTCAGAGACTTTGTGGTTCCTTAAAACACAGGATAATTGCTCCTAATTTTTGGCTCATTATGGTGGCACTATTGTCGAAGTTGTCATGAACCCTTGAATGGCAGTGAATTTGTTTCTCTGCTCTTGTTGGCCTGCAGGCATCTTTCTCCGCTATGGAAGCCCTGTTGCCAAGGATACAGCCTCCCTAGCTTCACCACAGTCAGGCCCTGCAGAGGCCTTGTCTTCTCCCCCAGGTTCTGCCAGAAGTAGGACACAGGCCCCTTGATGATTGTGGAAACCACCACACCTTCCTGGTATAGGGCAGTCTCCTTCTCTCCTTTGTTACTTCTGCTTCTACCTGTGTTCCTCCAGCATAATCCACTTCAGGAACCCAAGCTCTTGAAGACCAGACACAAGCAGGGGTAGTAGGTTATTTGCTTTCAAGCTTCTGCCACAAACTTCCCTGAAGTAAGGCAGAAATTCGCCTGGCTACTTGCTTAGAATAGGAGAGGAAAACACTGGCAATACAAAGCACAAATTAATAGTTCAATAAATTATCCTTCATATGCTTAGCTGGGTGGACAATGAGAAGGCACTGAAGGTTAATGAATAATAGTATTCATACTTTATTATTCACTTTTTTCCCCATTAGATTAAGAATGGGAGGGAAGATGAAAAGCAAAAAGAAAGCACGGTGGAGGATGCTAGAAATTGGAGATTGGGAGGACACAGTCTTACCAGGAACTCATTTGTCATGGCCAGCTAAACTCTGGGCTGCCCACTTCCTTTTTCCTTCACTTCGTTGAATCAAGGCTGAAGGAGGTGGCCCTAGTAATAGGGTTGAGAGGTTTCCTGTTGTATCTAGGTGGGAATCAACTCTTCATTTGTTCCTGGATATTATATTAACTTTGAAAGCTATCTATGCGGAAGTTTTAGCTGAGACCATTTTCAAATAGGCCTTCTGTGTAAGGAGAAGTTCACTAGGCCTCAAGTAACAGAAACCCAGAAAAAAGTGACTGAAAAAATTAGGGATCTGATTATTCTTATTTACATCTGGAAGCAGAGTCAGGGCTCATACTGAGGATTTGTGAAGCCCCCAGGATCCTCCTGTATTTCCGCTCAGTAATCCTTACTATGCTTTTGGGGCCTAGTGGTCACAATACTGTGGCTCCACCTCCAACACGATGTATCTAGGAAGGAAGAAGCGTATGCGCAAAGCATCCAGTCACTTGAGTCTATGTGCCTTTTAAAGAGCTTCTGCAGAAGTTTCATCCTTTGGCTTTCACTTGTATTTCATTGGCCAGAACTGTGTTACATGGCCATTCATAGGTGCAAAGTGGGTGGGCAAATAACGTTTTCAGCTAAGCACATTGCCACTGAGAAAAATTCAGGTTGGTTTGTATAGAAGAAATGGATATTGAATAGACAGCTAACAGTGACTGCCACATTCTATACCATTTTCTCCTTTATCCAAGTTAATGTGCCTCCTGGGTGAGCAAACCAAATTTTAGCAAACATAAATAAATCTTCTATCAATGCTTCTCTCCTCTGTGCATCCACCAAAATGAATATAAGAAGTAACTTTTGTATTGGTATCTCATATTATATATTAAATTTTCCCTCCATTCACATAGATCATACTGAATTGATTATATTTAGGGATGCATAAATGTAGTTATTTAGAAAGCTCCCTGTAATGGCCAGTTCTTTGTTAAGTGTCTTTTAGTGCTTTCTTCTTCTCTCACTTTTTACTTTTCTATGTGGTCTATCATCTCATCTATATTGGTAGTTCAATAACAACTTATTTCCAACTTCCATATCTTTTTTTTTTTTTTTTTAAGATGGAGTCTTGCCCTTTTGCCCAGGCTGGAGTACAGTGGTGTAATCTCGTCTTACTGCAACCTCCACCTCCCTGGTTCAAGCAATTCCCCTGCCTCAGCCTGCCGAGTAGCTGGGATTACAGGTGCATGCCACAATGCCTAGTTTTGTATTTCTAGTAGAGATAAGGTTTTACCATGTTGGCCAGACTGGTTACAAACACCTGACCTCAGGAAATCTGCCCGCCTCGGCCTCCCAAAGTCTGGGATTACAGGCGTGAGCTACCGTACCCGGCCTCCAACTTCCATATCTTTATGAGCCACTTATTGCTTATAACTGCATTGTCCTATACATCCAACTTTATTCAGAGTAAGAACTAGTTTCACAGATGCCTTAAATTCAACATACCCAGGGGATCTTAGTTTCTTTCTCTCCCAAACTTTTACCTCCTCTGTGTTTATTCACCTCGGTGAGCACACATGGCCACGCCAGAAACCTGTGAGTCATTCCTGAATCTTCCCTTATGTTTCTTCCTCCCCATGACCATTTAATGGTTAAAGTTTTGTCCAGATAGTGTGCTGAGTATTCTTAAATGTGTCCTCTTCTCTCTAATCCATTGCTACCCATTGGGTTCACCTAGTTTGGACTAATTGTTTTTAGTTATTTGTTGCCATATGAATAGCTGTCTGTTAGATTTCTTCCGTAACTGCATATCATCCAGAATCTGCAGCTTTCTGTGGTAATTTTTGAATTATCGTGTTTTCATTTGTATGATATTTTAAAACATGTGAACAATTGTGGATCACCTCAATGGCTTCCTTAGAGCTGAGTACTGACAGTTGATTTTGGTGCCTGCACATTTACTTTGTTTTCATTGTACCAATGGGCATTACTATAATAATAATAATAATTATAATTATTATTATTATTTTTTGAGACGGAGTCTCACTCTGCCCCCAGGCTGGAGTGCAGTGGTGCGATCTCGGCTCGCTGCAAGCTCGGCCTCCCGGGTTCACGCCATTCTCCTGCCTCAGCCTCCCGAGTAGCTGGGACTACAGGCGCCCGCCGCTATGCCCGGCAATTTTTTTTTTGTATTTTTAGTAGAGATAGGGTTTCACTGTGTTAGCCAGGATGGTCTCGATCTCCTGACCTCATGATCCGCCCACCTCGGCCTCCTAAAGTGCTGGGATTACAGGCGTGAGCCACCTCGCCCGGCTACTATAATTATTAATAGTTTATGCAAAAAAAAGATAGGGGAGATTTGTACCTCAAAATGAGCTTTTTGGGATAGATAAAGTTCCATGAAGTCACTGTCTTTTGTTATATTAACAAAGGTTTTACCCTAGTTCAAAGAAGTAAAGCCATCCTGTGGTCTGGGTGGTATAAGCTGTTGAATTCAAAAGTACCTGCGCTGTGACAGTCCAATGTTTGCGGTGGAAATGTGGAAATCTTTCTCCATAAAAGTGATGTCATCAGTTACATTGAATTAATACATTAATTTGAATGGTATTGTTTTTGTGAGTTTATACACATTTTTATAGTTGCAAAAGAGCTATAAGATGCTTGTGCTTAATTTTAAGTTTGCATATATCTAAATAACAATATACTAACAATATTTAAGTGGAGTTTTGGCTGTAGGATAATTTATCCTTTTAAAGAGGGTGCATGTATTACTGAAGTGGGTTAACCCAGGGTCGGCAAACTTTTTTTTTTTTTTTTTTTTTTTTTGAGACGGAGTCTCGCTCTTTTGCCAGGCTGGAGTACAGGGGTGCGATCTCGGCTCACTCCAACCTCCACCTCCTGGGTTCAAGCGATTCTCCTGCTTCAGCCTCCCAAGTAGCTGGGACTATAGGCGCATGCCTCCATGCCCAGCTAATTTTTGTATTTTTAGTAGAGACGGGGTTTCACCATGTTGGCCAGGATGGTCTCCATCTCTTGACCTCATGAACTGTCTACCTCAGCCTCCCAAAGTGCTGGGATTACAGGTGTGAGCCCCCGGGCCCAGCTAGCAAACTTTTAAGGTAAAGAGCTGGCTAGTAAATGTACTAGGCTTTGGTGGCCATATAGCCTTTACCATAACTACCCAACTCTGATGTTGAAGCGTGAAGGCAGCTGAAGACAGTATATAAACAAATGGCTGTGTTCAGTATAACTTTGTTTACAAAACCAGGCTAGATTTGGACTCCATGTACAGTTTGCCAAGCCCTCATCTAGAGAATACAATCCAAATCCTTTGGCTTGATGTACAGCGTGTTCATCTATCTAGACTCTTCTCCTACCCAGTATTCTGAACATGCCGTGTGCTCCAGCTGGACAGGCTACTTCTATTTTCCAAGCATGTCACCCTTTCCCACTATTCCATGCTTTAGCAAATGCTCCCTGAGATATCCTTCCCTGTCTTCTTAAACTTACTATCTCTGTCTCACTCTTTAAGATAAAACTTAAAAACTATCTCCTCTTGGAAGCTTCTCTGGCCCTTTGAGTTGAGTTTATGCTTCTTTATACTTGCTCTGTACTCCCAAAACGTTTTTGGGAAAGTTACCTATATTGCAATTGGGCATTTACTTGATTATTTGACAGTCTGCTGTTCTAGACAGTCTCCTTGAGAGAATTGAGAGAATCCTTTCTTTCTTTTCTGCAACTCAAGCTGCTGTACCTGTTGTCCCCAGATTTAGTGAGTGATGGAGAGAACAGAAGGAAATAAGAGAGAGTATGAGTTCCATATTGACTTCCTATTTACCCAAATGGTATTGTTTTTGTGAGTTTATACACATTGAAACTAAGAAACAAGTTTCTTGAATTGAGTTTTCCTTGAATTGGCAGTAAGGTATTTTTCCATTTATGGAAGTGGGTCTTGTGATCTGAGTCAGTTTTAAAAAAATAAAGGGGGTTTTATGTTTGTACTTCTGGGTTTTGAGACTGTAAAATTCATGCCTGTTACAGAAGTTATTTGACTTTGGCCAGGCGTGGTGGCTCAAGATTGTATTCCCAGCACTTTGGGAGGCTGAGGTGGGTAGATCATGAGGTCAGGAGTTCAAGACCAGCCTGGCCAACATAGTGAAACCCTGTCTATACTAAAAATACAAAAATCAGCTGGGTGTGGTGGTTGGCACCTGTAATCCCAGCTACTTGGGAGGCCGAGGAAGGAGAACCACTTGAACCCAGGAGGCAGAGGTTGCAGTGAGCCGAGATCATGCCACTGCACTCCAGCCTGGGTGACAGAGCTAGACTGTATCTCAAAAAAACAACAACAAAAAAAGCTATTTAACTTTGATAAATGGTGGGACTTCATTGAAAAATAAGAGACAAAGAAGAAGAAAAAGAAAACATACTATGGTGTGTTTGGGATATGGGTAGGTAGGCTGAGTTGGGGGAGACAATATTGAAAGCCTGGATTTTTAAATCCTACAGCAGGAAGAAGCCCAGAGGGAACTGTTTAGGGAAGCAAGCCTGTGAGTGGTAGAAAGGGCAGTAATTTAAAGTCCTGGACAGAGTGAGATTTGAGGACTCAGGGCCAGGGATGTTGGACTTTCCCTCTCCCTCTACCTCTTTGCCCTTCCCTTGCTTCTTCCTGCTCCCTTCCTCTATTTCTGTCCTCTAGATGTTTCTACCCTATGGTGTCTTCTACTGAATATTTGGGAAATGTTAATGCCAGTCATCTAATTGTTAAAGTCAAACTCTTTTACTCTGTGTAGTTCTCATTAAATGATGTTGATGATTTTATACAAATGTGTTGACATTTTACCATATTATGTTTTTAACAGGGTATAAACTTTAGACTATATATATATATACACACACACACATATATATACACACACACATATATATACTTTGCTTCTTAGTTCTTTTATATATATACTGAGATGGAGTCTTGCTCTGTCACCCAGGCTGGAGTGCAGTGGCGCGATCTTGGCTCTCTGCAACCTCCACCTCCCAGGTTTGAGCATTTCTGCCTCAGCCTCCCGAGTAGCTGGAACTACAGGTGTGCACCACCACACCTAGCTAATTTCTGTATTTTTAGTAGAGACGGGGTTTTGCCGTGTTGTCCAGGCTGGTCTCGAACTCCTGAACTCAGGTTGTCCACCCGCCTCAGCTTCCCAAATTTCTGGGATTACAGGCATGAGCCATCACGCCCGGCCTCAGACAATATTTTTTATAAAAAAGAAACCAGGGTCTTCCTTTAGTCAACACATGGAGGTTAGTGGTCCTTCTTTAGAAACATTACCCTCCTCCTCCTCCTCCTCCTCCTCCTCCTCCTCCTCCTCCTCCTCCGACTGACAGCTTGTGGTATGCCAGGCACTGCACAGATGCTGATACAGAAAGGTTAAGTAACTTGCCCAAAGTCACACGCGTGGGAAGTGGCAGGGTGGTCTGGCTCCTGAGGTAACGTGCTTCACCTCCACACTTCACTTCCTCTCCGGATTCTAATTTGCAAGTTTGCTGCTGTCTTCTAATTGCTGTAGGATATTTATCCCCCATCTGTGTCTATTTATGATCTATATCCACCTTTTGCGAATAAAACCAATAAAGTTTTGTCTGTATAAATGATCTGTGTAAATGTCTCTTGGTATTAAGATGGCTCATGAGGAAATATAAATTATATTTTGCAGTCCTTATCTGATTTCCGCAGTAATGGATTGTGTCTATAGGATATGAACTCAATAGGTGAGAAAAGTGAAAAAATCATCATCAGTAATGGTACAACTGACATCATGTGGCTCCTGAGGTGATATATTGAGAAGGACAAACATCACCTATGCGATAGTACTGCCAAAATGTTTCACCTCAATCTAATCATGAGTAAACAATCAGACAAACACACATTAAAGGACATCCTGCAAAGTCGCTGGCCAGGACCCTTCACAGGCATCAATGTCATGAAAGACACAAACGCTGAGGAGCGCTTGAGATTGATGGAGACTAAAGAGACAGGATAACAAAATAAATGCGTGAGCTTTATTTGGATCCTGGATCAGGGGAAAAAAACAACGATACAGGATGTTACTGGAGCACATGGGAAATTTTGAATTTGGACTGTATATTAGATAATGTTAAAGTTCCTGATTAATAATTATATGCTGGTTGTATAATGCCTTTGCTCTTAGGGGATAGATGATGGAACACACACACACACACAAACACACGGGAGAGAGAGAATATACACTATATATATATATATACACACACACACAGAGAGAATTACATATATATACTTTCTGTATAAAGTTAACAAAATGTTAACAATTAATGGATCTAGATGAATGTTAAATGGATGATTATTGTACGCTCATGACTTTTCTGAAGGTTCGAAATGTTCATAATTTAAAATATGTCTGGGAGTAGAGAAAGATTGGGAATATAGATCAGGCAAGATCAGTCTAGCATTGATTATTGTTGATGCTTAGGGTTGACCATATAGGGGTTCATTAGATTATTCTGTCTACTCTTAGATGTTTGAGATTTTTGCCCAATAAAGAGTTTTTAAAAAGAAAATGATTTAGTCAGATTTCCTGCTGCTGTCTCTCAATAAATGTTTGATGAGGATAAGCTGCCATGACAGATGGCTTCTCTACCTGTGTCTTACCTTCACCCCTACTTCTACTCAGCCCCAGCTACTATTTTCCCTTGTCTGGACCCTGACCCCATCCCCCATTTATTATGCAGCCTGAAGACAAAGTGATGTTTTTTTAAATGCAAAACTGATCACACAAGCCGTGCGTGAAACCATTCAAAGTCTACCAAGTGTTTTAGGAGGAAACTTTCTACCTCTGTTCAGCCTGGGCCCTCCACACTCACTGGCTTCTTTCCCTGGGTTCTGGCCTCAGGGCAGTTTTAGGTCTCTTATTCTTGCCCCAGTCTTCCCTACACCTATGTAGAGGCTTGTCCCTCAGACGAGAATGCTGTTTTCCCTCTTTATCACGTCAGGGCTTATTCATTCTTTAAATATCAGTTCAATAGCACTTCTTCATGAAATCCTTCCCTGGTCTGTTTGCTCAGCATGAAGCCCTAGCATGGGCCTGGTAGCAGGTACATTTCTCTGGTAACATCCTAGTTGGAATTATAATTCTCTGTGATTGGCTAATGCCTTCCTCTGGGTTGAAAGCTCTCTGATGTCTCTGTTTTGCTCATCATTGTATCCATAGAAGGTGCTTGATATCGACACATAATTTCATACATTTTAAACTATTTTTTTGCTAACATTATTTAGAATTTTTGTCTTCATAGAGTTCCTTTGTACTTATCTTCAAAAGGACAGGTGATTGTCTCCTGAAGCTTAATTTTAGTTCTTAAATTGATGTGATCCCCTCTGACAGTATGGAAAGTTATTGTCATAATGCTTCTTGAAAAATTGGTTAAGTCACTTGGCTTCTGTTTCCCTTCACAATCAATATGACTTCATGCAAAATGATGCAGCAGTTCACATCATTCTGTCAGCCCCTATCAAGGAAATATTGTTTTCTAAAATTAAAATTGTGAATCAACTCACAGGAGGATGTTGTCAAATAAACAAAGAATCATCGCTTATATTACACTGCCAAATTTTTGATAAGCTTAATTCCTCCAAATGCATTTAACTTTAATGAAGAGTAATACAATT
This sequence comes from Trachypithecus francoisi, assembly GCF_009764315.1. Taxonomy (NCBI): domain Eukaryota; kingdom Metazoa; phylum Chordata; class Mammalia; order Primates; family Cercopithecidae; genus Trachypithecus; species Trachypithecus francoisi. The sequence goes on along the minus strand of NW_022681465.1, from coordinate 165,086,091 downwards.
TAATAACAACATAAAATGGAATAATTTATCTTTCCAGACCTAGATATTGGGCAGATGTCTTCTGCTTAATAAATTGTGTCAAAATGCAAAAGATTTCTCCTTCTCCTTCAGATTTATTTCTCCTTATTTTTATATATGTGGCTTGGGGAATGATCTGTATGTACATATTTAATTAAATCACTCATCAGGCTCTAGTGTTTATGGTTGCACATCTCTGGGATTTGCTGTTTCAAGTTCCCGAGGCACTGATGTTTATATAACCCAATAAAATTTGATAATTATTAGTGTATTAGTCAAGATTGTTTCAGTTGCAAGTGACATATAACCAAACTCAAATTAACTTAAGCAACAAAGGGAATTTATTGCCACATATAACTGTGGACAACAAAGGTGGAGGTTGGTTTCAGGGGCTCAGATGAGGTTGATAGGGGCATCTCTTCATCTCCTGGCTTGCTTTGCCCTGTGCTACCGTCATTCTCAGGTAAGCTCTCTGCTTAAAAGTAACAAAGGAATGTTTATGAAGCAACACAGTAAGTTATTCATTGATATAGGGTGAATTGTGGATATTTACAGATGGGGCAAAAGGTTCTAGCGGAGCCTAAACTGGGGTTTGGATTGTGCCTGGATGTCAATTTATATGATATGATTTTTTGGTGGGGGACTTAAGGAGAGGATTTGTTACAAGACTGCTGGGAGAGGGGCAAAATGGGGAGGCATTACTTGGTGCTATGTGTGCCACCACGGTTCAAGGACTATTAGATTGGTGCAAAAGTAATTGCAGTTTTAACCATTAAAAAAGACTTTTTTGAGCTTCTGTGGAAAATAGAGCTATAACAGAGGGTGAAATAATCACTTTTTATGAAGAATTTCATAAATTACAGTTTTGGCACATTAGGGTGTGATAGCTATAAAATGCTTCCAGGAAGCAACAGTGCAAGACAGCACAGCATCTCACAGGGAGGCACTGAGGAGCCCAAACGCCATAGTTTCCCTCTTGAGCACCCTCTGGAGACTCCAGAGCTGCTTGGGTCCCCGTGGTATGGAGCCAGGAGTGGATTTTAGAAACAGTAGATGTAGCTCCTTGTTTATGGAGGATGCTTCCACTTAGTTTTATAGGGATAGATTACATGACCCCAAAAGGTTACTTATAGGGAGAGGAACAATGCAGAAAATATTGTCAGCATTAAATCAGTGAGTGAATTTGAAGATACAAAGAAACAAGGTTTGTGTGTTGACAAATGCTTCAATTTGGTAAGACATAAAACAGGCAGCTTATGTAGAAAGCCAGTGGCATTATCATAGGATGTTTCTCAATTACTGCCTATAAGGAAGTCATGTTGTTGCTCTGTAAATGCTTCCAAAGATAGCACCAGTACTAGGAGAACCATTTCAGTCATGTTACAAATATCTGAGCAACATTAAGACTTCTTACATTGGAAATATTCTTCCTATATAACCCCTTCTCTGGTTAAAAACATTAAAAAATTTTAAGAGGCATATATAATGAGATTGCAGGGATTTATACATTCCAATCAGTGATGTGGTCTGCAAAAGGTAAGTATAAATTGTTATCCAGGTAAAATCCTCTATTACTTTTGTTTGTGTAAGTTCAGATCTTAAATTAAACTGCTGCTAGCAGAATGCTCATTAAAGTGGATTTAAAATTTCAAATGAAAAGTTATTGATTTCAAAAAGGGTAAATGCAACTAAGCCTTTAGAATCATCTGAAGTTACTAAATTATCAACTTAGTTACTGTTTTTTATTTTTTTAGTAGCGATTGTTTATTAGGTAAACTGCATAAGGTATAACATTTGAAATAGAACTGAAGGGTATCGGCCAATAGTTATTTTCCACAGACATTTAAAAATTAATGGTTTGCTGAAAAATGGTGATGGGTTTTGATCTCCGTTGCCCCCAGATTCCTGGACCTCATCAAAAATATAGCCTACTTTATGTCTATTTGAAGGAAAGATTAGGGTGAGGGTCAGATGATAAATTTTTAGCCCCAAGTATCTAGCCAAAAGAGCCTGACTTCGCCCTATCACATTTCCCATGTATATTTATGGACTGTACCATTTGGGTATTATAATAAAAGTTTTTGTCTGTCCCTGGAGGCAAAACTGAGTTATATATTAAATGGCTATTTTCTTTGTTTTCTGCTTAGGTATGCATGTAATGTGGTAGCATAATATATATTCCACACTTGTTTCATTCCTGCAGAGAGATAATATTTTTGCAGCTGACAGAGTAAAGACATCCTGTGCTTCCAGAATAAGAGAGAACATATTGTCAGGATAAAATACAGATGTTCCCATTGTTTTTTCTACTTCATGGTTGTTTTCAGCAGAGGTTAGCTTTCATGGACATATTTCCCTGTCCTTATTCGGGCAGTTGGACACAGAAGTTCATAGTAAATTCAGGACTATAAAAGATGGTTTCAAGGAATGTATTTCAAAATGTTTTTAGTGGGGGAAAGTAAGTAAAAATTTTATCCCTCCCAAAAAGGTTCTTTTCATAAGAATGTTGAAATTTAAATAACATTCCTATTTCTCTGTAAGGAAGGAAGTTGAGTATGTCCAATTTTTCTGTCTTAAAAAAGTTGTTTTTCTTAAGTGAGAAACAACTACAAAGTTTCTTTCATCACAGTCTAGAAAAAATAAACAGAATATTTTGTGACAAAGATGGTATCCTGATTACATCTGATGACTTCCTCTTTCCTGTTCTAGAAAGAAATAATCCAAGAAATGTAAAAAGGTTATAAAAAGGTCATTTGTGTATCATCATCGGCAACTTTTTACCTATATCGAGGAAGCTCAGGAGTTTTAGTTGGAAATGCTAGAGGTGGTAGTAAATGAGGGGGTCACTAATAAGCCACTGTTCACATTTTGGCTGTTCATGCTGGAAAAACGAATTTTTCACTGTAAAGATAAGAGAAAAATCACCAGATAAATGAAGGCATTTAGTGGTTCAAAGGAGGGGGATCAAATGTGGACATTCAGATTAAACGGCCTCTAGTAAAACAGAGCTGCTAAGTTTTTTAAAGTGAAGATTTCCATCAAAAAGTCAAAATCTAGAAACCAAAAATATGTCTTGAAAATAAAGAGAAGAGTAACTATAAAACATTCTTCTGCTGGGCATGGTGGCTCATGCCTGTAATCCCAGCACTTCTGGGAGGTGGAGGCAGGCAGATCACCTGAGGTTGGGGGTTCGAGACCAACCTGACTAACATGGAGAAATCCCGTCTCTATTAAAAATACAAAATTACCTGGGCATAGTGGTGCATGCCTGTAATCCCAGCTACTCTGGAGGCTGAGGCAGGAGAATAGCTTGAACCCAGGAGGCGGAGGTTGCAGTGAGCCAAGATTGCGCCATTGCATTCCAGCCTGGGCAACAACAGAGAAACTCTGTCAAAAACAAAACAAAAACAAAAACAAAAACCCCACAAAAAACAAAAACCGTTCTTCCAGAATGGAGGGCATAAATTTCAAGAACTGGCAATTTAGAAGACAGTCAAGAGGCAGGAAAGATGAAAGCAAAAAGAAATAGTATTATTGGGCTGTCATGCCACTGCACTCCAGTCTCCAGCCTAGGTAACAGTGTGAGACTCTGAAAAAAAAAAAAAAAAAAAAAAAAAAAAAAAAAAAGAAATAGTATCGTTATCACAGGAGTTCCAGAAGGAGAAAACTGTAAGGATGAATGAAAGCAATAGCCAAAGAAATAGAAGAAGGCATTTTTTCTAAGTTGAAGAATTCAGTCTTCACATAGAGAAAGCTTACCAAAGACTGGGCAGGCATAATGAAAAAAAGCCATATTCAGGTGGTTCACCATGTTCTGGATAAAGAACAAATGCTTGAAGCTGCCATCTAGGAAAAACTGTCACCCCCCACCCCAAAAGTTTAAATGACATTGGACTTCTTATTTGCAATACTAACACTAGAAAACCTGAGAGAAAACGTGTGACTTCTGAAGAAAAATTATGTTCCAATAATTATATACTAAACCAAGCTCTTATCAAAATGCAAGGCAAATCAAAGCCTCATTCAGATTTGCAAGAATGCAGAAATTGTATGATTCATGTATGCTTTTTTTAAAAACAAAGTATATCTTTAAGCAAAAACTAATCAAAATAAAGAATTTTAGAAATGTAAAGACATGTTTAAAAATAACAGCAAGCTGCTCAAGGAAATAGGAGAGGACACAAACAAATGGAAAAACATTCCATACTCATGGATAGGAAGAATCAAAATTGTGAAAATGGCCATGCTGCCCAAAGTAATGTATAGATTCAATGCTATCCCCATGAAGCTACCATTGACTTTCTTCACAGAATTAGAAAAAAAATATTTTAAATTTCATATCGAACCAAAAAAGAGCCTGTATAGCCAAGACAATCCTAAGCAAAAAGAACAAAGCTTGAGGCATCATGCTACCTGACTTCAAACTATACTACAAAGCTATAATAACCAAAACAGCATGCTACTGGTACCAAAACAGATATATAGACCAATGGAACAGAACAAAGGCCTCAGAAATAATGCCATACATCTACAACCAACTTATCTTTGACAAACCTGATAAAAACAAGGAATGGCGAAAGGATTCCCTATTTAATAAATGGTGTTGGGAAAACTGGCTAGCCATATGCAGAAAACTGAAACTAGACCCCTTCCTTATGCCTTATACAAAAGTGAACTCAAGATGGATTAAAGACTTAGACATAAGACCCAAAACCATAAAAACCATAGAAGAAAACCTAGGCATTACCATTCAGGACATAGGCATGGGCAAAGACTTAATGACTAAAACACCAAAAGCAATGGCGGCAAAAGCCAAAATTAACAAATGGAATCTAATTAAACTAAAGAGCTTCTGTACAGCAGAAAACAAAAACAAAAGCAACAAAAGCCAAAATTAACAAATGGGATCTAATTAAACTAAAGAGCTTCTGCACAGCAAAAAACAAAAAACAAAAGCAACAAAAGCCAAAATTAACAAATGGGATCTAATTAAACTAAAGAGCTTCTGCACAGCAAAAAACAAAAACAAAAAAAAACTATCATCAGAGTGAATAGGCAACCTATGGAATGGGAGAAAATTTTTGCAGTCTACCCATCTGACAAGGGGCTAATATACAGAATCTATAGGGAACTTAAACAAATTTATAAGAAAAAAGCAAAACCCCATCAAAAAGTGGGTGAAGGATATGAACAAACACTTCTCAAAAGAAGATATTTATGTGGCCAACAAATATATGAAAAAAAGCTCATCATCACTGGTCATTAGAGAAATGCAAATCAAAACCACAATGAGATATCATCTCATGCCAGTTAGAATGGTGCTCATTAAAAAGTCAGGAAACAACAGATGCTGGAGAGGATGTGGAGTAATAGGAATGCTTTTACGCTGTTGGTGGGAGTGTAAATTAGTTCAACCATTGTGGAAGACAATGTGGCGATTCCTCAAGGATCTAGAACCAGAAATACCATTTGACTCAGCACTCCCATTACTGGGTATACACTCAAAGGATTATAAGTCGTTCTGCTATAAAGACACATGCACACATATGTTTATTTCAGCACTGTTCACAATAGGAAAGACTTGGAACCAACCCAAATGCCCATCAATGATAAACTGGATAAAGAAAATGTGGCACATATACAACATGGAATACTATTCAGCCATAAAAAGAATGAGTTCATGTTCTTTGCCAGAATATGGATGAAGCTGGAAACCACCATTCTCAGCAAACTAACACAGGAACAGAAAACCAAACACTGCATGTTCTCACTCATAAGTGGGAGTTGAACAATGATAATATATGGGTAGAGGGAGGGGAACATCACACACCAGGGCCTGTTGGGGAGTGGGGAGCAAGGGGAGGGATAGCATTTGGAGAAATACCTAATGTAGATGATGGGTTGATGGGTGCAGCAAACTACCTTAGCACATGTATACCTATGTAACAAACCTGCACATGTATCCCAGAACTTAAAATAGAATTAAAAAAAAAAAAAGCAGGGAGCAATTAAAACTTAGATTTAAGTCTAAAGAATAGTTTGTAATGTGGTTGTGAAACTAAGTGCAATTTATAAAAATAAATTTTGAAAAGATAAACATATATAAAATTTAGATTTAAAACATTTTGTATTTATATATAATATTTATAAATTTATATTATATATAATTTATAATATTTAAAATATATAATATATACTATTACATATAATTTATAAATGTTTAAAAAATATCTAATAGTATATATTATACAATATGATTATATTATATATAATTTATAATATTTAAAATATATAATATATACTATTACATATAATTTATAAATGTTTAAAAAATATCTAATAGTATATATTATACAATATGATTATATTATATATAATAAAATATATGTATAAAAAGAATATATATATATTATACATACATAAATGAGTGACCTAAAGTTCCCTAGAAGTGTGAGATGAAGAGAGAGGGAAAGAGGAAGTAAAGCATGATAGTTTTCACCTTGAAAAAGAAGGGTCTATATATGTCTCTGGGTTCTTAACATTAATGGAGAATAAATTAACACATGATTTACAAAATTTTAGACAAAACAAATTTTAAATGAGACCATTAGAGGGAAAAAAACTCACAGAAAGTATTATTATCCCAGAAGATGGCAAAGTGTGTGTGTGTGTGTGTGTGTGTGTCTGTGTGGCGAGAGAGAGAAAGAGAGAGAAGAAGAGGAAGAAGAGGAGGAAGAGGAAGAGGAAGAAGAAGAAGAAGAAGAAGAGGAAGAAGAGGAAGAAAAGGAGGAAGAAGAAATAATTTAAAGGATCTACGAAGTAAGACAGAAGGAATGGAAAGCTCATGAATTCAGTTTATCTATGCAACTTTATTTACAGGCTATAATGGAGTAACTGCTGTTGGATTTACCCTCACACTAAAATGAAACAAAATATATAAAGTGACCATTTTAGGCATTGGAAAATTGGCAGTGCAGGATTAGAGTCTTAGAGAGACAGAAGTAATATGAGGTAAGCACCACATTTTATATCTGAGAGCACTTTCCTGAATATTGGGCACACAGAAATGGAGACCAAGTGATGATCATTAGTCTGAGTGAGCTGAGGGGGCAGAAATGGAAACACAGGGCTCTAGAGAAAGCTGGAATTTGCAGGGTAGGAATTCCAGAGAGGGGGAAGCAGTAAAGAAGAAAAGTCCCAGAAGTCTGTGTAGATATTCTTCTTAGCTTTTTGTTTGAGAGCTGGTCTGAGCTTTACATGTCAGGTCGAGATTCTGCAAGACCTCACAATTCTGAAAAGTAGAAGCTGCAAAGGAGCTAAAAACGGAATGGAAATGCCAGAGATCTGCACTGCTAAGAGATATTGCAGTTTTAGTCCAACTATAATGGAGAGACTTCGCCATACACATCAGTTATTTAGTTGAAACCACTCTCTAGAAACAAGGACTATGATCATATCTAAGGTTTTAAGTATAAAAGGGGTATAGCCTACCCCAAACAAAGCATAAAATGAAGCCTGAAGGATCAAGAGAATGAGCCAGTTGTGTAGTTGCTGGCCAGAACAAAATATTATACTTTTAAAAGGGAGGCAATATAATCCAGACTGTGTATAATAGATCATCTGCAACATTTTATGTGCAATAGAAAATTACTATAGAGGCAAAGAAGCAGGAAAATATGACCTATAACAAAGATTAAAAAAAATACAGTAGAAAGAGATCCTGAGATGACTGATTTTAGAGTTAGAACACAGTTTTTAAAACAATGTTTATACAAAATGTTCAAATATTTAGATGAAAACATGAATGTAATGAATGAACAGGTAGGAAATCTCAAAAGAGAAAAACAAGGTTAAAAAATACCTAACTAAAAATACTAGAAGTAATAATTTCCCTCAGTGGCTCAAGAGGAGATGGGATAATGCAGAATAAAAGATCAGAGAACTGGAAAAAACAATGATGAAAGACAACAAAATGGAAAAACAAAGAGAAAATATATTTTAAAAAATGGATAGAGCCTCGGAATCTTGTGGGATAGTATCAGTTGTCCCATATGTAGGGAAGTCTCAGAAGAAAAGGAAAAGGAGAATGAATCAGAACTATTTCAAGAAGTAATAACCAAAAGTGAACTTGGTGAAAAAAAATCAATCTGCAGATTTAAAACACCAAAACAATATGTCTTTTAAAGTATTCTTCAAGATTGAAAAGTTAAAAAAAATTAAATTAATGTAAGCTGAGACTATTTGTCCACAGTAGCCATGGTACTAAAAGAAATGCTAAAGAACGTTCATCAAGCTGAAGATAAAACTTAGAACCATAGGAAGGAATACAGGTCATTGGACATGGTAAATGTGTGTAAATATAAATAAATTGTATTTTCTCACCTTTAAATTTCTTTAAAACATAATTGACTGGTTCAAGAAAAAATAATAGCAATGTGTTGTGGCATTTCTAATACATGTAATAGTGAAATATGACAATAGCATTACAAATTGGGTGGGGCAAATGGGATTCTACTGTTGGAAGATTCTTATATTCTATGTGAAATGTTGTGATATTAATTAGAAGTAGACTGTGATGTTAAAAATATATACTATAATCCCTAGAGCAATCACTAATATATACAGAGAGAGAGAGAGAGAGAGAGAGAGAGAGAGAGAAAAGAAGAAGAAGAAGGAGGAGGAGGAGGAGGAGAGGAAGAGAAGAAGAAATATCCAATAGAGATAGAGGCAATAAAATAGAGTACTAAATCATATTTCATTGATTTAAGATAGAAAAGGACAAATAAAAGAAACAAACATACAAACACGAGATGGAACAAATAGAATATGAACTGCACAATGGTAAAATTAAAGTCAACCATTTAATTACATTGAATGTAAATGTACTAAATATTACAATTATGGGGCAGAGATTATTAGACTGGATATAAAAACAGGAGCAACTAAAAGCTGTCTGTAAGAAAGTCTCTTTAAATAAAACCACACAGCTATGTTGAAAGGAGACGTAAAAAATTGTGGCTCTTTCTGTTTTGTGCTGCAGAATCCCTGAGACTAGGTAATTTATAAAGAATAAAAATGTATTTATTGCAGTTCTGGAGGCTGAGAAGTCCAAGATCAAGGCAGCAGCAGGTTTAGTGTCTGGGAGGTTCTGGTCTCACCTCCAAGATAGTATCTTGAATACTGCATCCAACAGAGGAGGCAACACTATTGTTCACATGGCAGAAGGGTGAAAGGAGGAATGCAAATTTCCACCTTTATGACAAACCCACTCCTGCGATAACAGCGTTGATTCATTTATGAGGGAGGAGCCCTCATGGCCTAATTACCTCTTAATAGTCTTACCTCTTAATATTATTAAAATGGTAATTAGTTTCCAACACATGCTTTTTGGGGGCTGATTTAAATGATAGCAAATATATACCATACAAATAGTAACCGTGAATAAAACTTATGTGGTTATGTTAATATCAGACAAAATAGACTTCGAGATGAGGATTATTACACAGATTAACAAAACTTTCATAACAGAAAAAAGATCAGTTTGTCAAGAAGACACAGTAATCTTAAACGTGTATTTACCTAATAACTATGTTTAACATCATTTCTGGCATATGGGAAGAATACATTAAATGTAGCTATTATTAATACAAGGAAAACTCAACACAAGGAAATCCATTAATATAATTCATAAATAGATAAAAGAATAATGACATTTCAATATGGGCAGAAATGTATTTGCTAAAATTCAATAATCATTTGTGATTAAAAACAAGTAAACAATAAGTGCTAGTAAGCTAGCAATAGAAGGAGACTTCATTAAACTAATAAAGATTAGCATAAAACAAGAACAAACACCATGTGTAATATAAATCATTAGAAACATTCCTACTAAAGTTAGAGACAATATAAACTTGCTCCCAGCACTGCTGTCATTTAGCCTTGTAATAGAGGGCCTAACTCTAACTCTAATGCAAATATATAGGCCAAAAAAGAATAACATGAAATATAAATATTATAAAGAAAAGACACAAATATAATTATTTGGAAACTAAAGATTGCCATGAAAATCCAAAAAATTATCTGAAAAAATTCTTAGAATCAGTAAAATTCAGTATGACAGATATAAAATTAATATAGAAAAAATCAATGCTTTCCTATGTATTATCAAAAATATACTAGAGAATGAAAGAGAAAAAACCTATTTACAATAATAATAAGAAAAGCTAACAATTGTAAGATTCATATGTTGAAAACTGTAAAATGTAGAAAAAAATCCAATAATGCAGATATGCAGGTGTTTCCTAAATAGAAGAAAATTTTGTTTGAGATATCAGTCCTCCTCAAGTTAATTTAGAAATGTAATACAATCCTAATCGTTATTTATGAAACTTAACATGCTATTCTATTGGTCAAATGGTAGATGAAATAGCAGGTAATCTGGAAAACTCCTAGAAGAAAAAATGAGGGAAACTTGTCTTTCAAAAATTAAAACAAATTTGAAAATATAATCATAAAAGTATAGGATTTGTGCAGGTATAGGCAGAGATATTGGTTAATAAGATTAGATGGAATCTAGAAGGAGCAGTGTGCACATCAGGGTTTAGTATAGTAAAGAGCACTGGATCTCAAGCCAGGCCACACAGCTGTGCGTTCTTGGAGAAGTTACTTAACCTGTCTGTGCCTTGGTTTCCTTATGTGTAAAAGAGGAATCATTATACTACCTACATCTTATGGTTGTTGTGAAGATTAAATACATTAATATACAGAAAGCACTTAGAAGAGTGCCTGAAATATGGTCAGAACTATGTAAGTGCTTGCTGCTATTAATAATAAAAATGGCAAACAATTAAGTTGGAAAATGAATTACTTTACAAATTAGGGTGAAGCTTGGTTATCCATTTTCAAAGCAATACAGTTAGGGGTGATTGGTTATCCAGTTTGAAAGAAATACATTTAGACATATGCCTTAAACCATACCCAAAAAGCTAAACATAAAAGTACTAGATAAAGCTGCAGAAAAAATATAAGCTTGGGGTAAAGAAAGCCTATCGAAGTAAGATATAAAACATTAAAACCATAAAGGAAAGTATTCAAATATTTAAATACATTAAAATTTAAAAGGAAACTTTTGTATACAAAAGATGTAGTAACATAATAGACAAACTTCAACCTGGAAATATATTTGTATTATATTAGCAAAAGATTAATATCAATAAGCATCAATAGGAAAATAACAATCACTCCAATAGAAAAGTGAATGATGGATATTAAAAAGCAACTTATAGAAAAAGAAATGCAAATGTTCAATAAACCCTACAAAACATTCAACCTCATTGGTAATCAGATAAATGTAAATTAATGTGATACATTTTAATCAGATTAACGAAATAATAAAAGCTTTATAATACCCAGAGTTAGTAAGGATATGATGGATTAATGTAATGATACCTTACTGGTAGGAGAAGATGACAAAATCTTTTTGGAGAAAATTTTTTTACTATCTATTAAGATTAAAACTGCCTTTTTTTGACTTAGCTATTCCACATTTATGATCTTATTCTGAAGAATATTTTGCATGCAGTGGGCCTAAAGGTCTATGTACAAGAATGATCATGGCAGGTTTGTTCATGACAGTGAAAAGAGGGAAACAGCCAGATACTCATTAGTAGAAGAGTAGTTAAAGAGTGTATGGTAAAGCCATAATTTTGAATGCTGTGCAGTTATTAAAAAGGATGAAATGCATATAGTTTCATATCATTTATAATATATATGTGAAAAGCCTTTCAAGGAATAAGTGAAAGACTAGTTTCAGAATAGTTCCATTTATTCTTTACACATGTATTAATGCACATATACTTGCATGTTGTGTTTACATATAAATATATGAGGGCATAGGAAAAATAATGAAAATAGAAGTACTAAATTGTTAATTGTGATTAACTCTGGGGATGGGTGGGATAGGGTGAGAGAAATAGACTGCATTTTTAGTCTTTTCAATTAGGTATAGTTTTAACTTTCTATGATAGAAGTCTACTTACACACATCTTGTATAATAAAGGACAATGAAAGATAACAGAAGAATAGCTACCAAAGAACTCAAAAAAAGACCAGGAGGCAGGTTGTTTTCTTGACAAATGCTCTTAATATATCTAATTCCTATGACTTTAGAACTGTTTCAGTGCAAAGACATGAATTTTTTTTTGAGACGGAGTCATGAATTTTAATTCATTTAATATGGCTAGCATAATCCTGAAACCAAATTTGACAAAGATAACATAGGGATAACACAACACCACAATTCATACTCATAAACACAGGTACAAGCATTTAAAATAAAGTGCTGCAAAATCCAGTTAATCATGAAGTACTGTTTCTTCTAAAAATGCAAAAGTGACTTAACACTTTGACAAATATTAATGCTTTTCATACGTTAAAGGAGACAAAGCATGTGATTATCTAGAGGTGACTTTTCCACCTATTGATCTATTTGTTTAAAAAAACATTTATTGAGACAGGAATTATTCTAAATTCTGGTATAAAGGCAAATGCAAATATGATCAAGTATGAAGGAGTGTTTAGATAGGGGAAGTCCTAGATATGAAAGAAACAGATAATCAAGCTTCTATCTGTTAGCAGTAGAAAATAATATTCATGTTAGTGAAAACCGGGAGTATTACTATTCAGGTTGGAAGCAATACAATCAATTATTACCATTATTAAAGCTGTATTTAATAAGTACTAACCAATGCAATGTCATATATATTGGAAAAGAAAATTATAATACACAATTATAGTTATTTGTACATTTATATGATTCTCTACCTAGAAAACTGAAGATAATCAGTTGAAAAAGTATTAGGAGATAGAGAAAGGCATTTGGTAAGGTCTCAAGTTACAAGAAAAATATAGAGCTTTCCTGCACACTAGAAACAGCCAGTTATCATATGTATATAATGGAAAAGGATGTCATTATAATAACAAAAATGATATAGCAGGCTCAGGCATAAATAACAGAAAATTCACAGGACTTATAACAAGAAAATGATAAACTTTTTTTGAGAATAGAAAAGAGGTCTGTACCATGTTTCTAGAGGAAATACTCAGAATTAGAAAGATGTCAGTTCTCCATAAGTTATCTTTCTTTAAACTCAATGCAATTCTAACAAAAAACAATCATGTAATTTGAGAAAGAATTGAAAAATAGTTCTTAGTTAAAATTTTAATTTTTATTTTTGTCAAAGTCATACATATTCACTTTAAATATGCTGAGTTCTGCTAGCTTATAACAGCAATCTACAGCTTTGCACTGTCTAACTACTGATTCCCATTTCCAAAGTAAAAAATTTCCAACAGTTTAAGCAGTTTTTACTGGCATTTACATCCATATTTTCAAATAAGCAGATCTTTCTGCTATTTAAGTTTTATTTTTCTTTTTCAGTTTTGAATATTATCTGTTGACTTCCTACTATTGAAGATAGGATTTAGTTTTCTTAACCACTCCTCAAACCCCAACCAGTCTCCCTCCCCCAACTCAAATACACACTACACAAATGCACAATCATTTAATCTTCTTTGGTTCTGTTCATGTACAGTGTTAAAATTATAATGTCTATTTAAATATTCACAGGTTAGTCTCACAATATTCTACAATTTCCTTTTAAAATGGAAATGAAGCACTGTTTCTTCTAAAAAATGCAAAAGCGATTTTTTATGACAAATATTAATACTTTTCATAGGTTAAGAGATAAAGCTTTTCCAGAAAAGCTAATGATTATTTCATTTTTTAAAAAAGTTGCATCGTGGGTGGATGCAGTGGCTCACACTTGTAATCCTAGCACTTTGGGAGGTTGAGGTGGGTGGATCACCTGAGGTCAAGAGTTCAAGACCAGCCTAGCAAACATAGTGAAACCCCATCTCTACTAAAAATACAAATATTAGCCGGGTGTGGTGGTGCATGCCTGTAATCCAAGCTATTTGTGGGGCTGAGGCAGGAGAATCACTCGAACCCAGGAGGCGGAGGTTGTAGTGAGCCAAGATCACGCTACTGTACTCCAGCCTGGGCGACAAAGTGAGACTCTATCTCGAAAAAAAAAAAAAAGTTGCTTTGTTATTGATATTGATATTGTAATCACCTGACAGGTTCTTTTTACCCCCAGCACAGACAAAACCAACTCACCAAGACAGTGGTATTGCAGTAGAGAAAGAGTTTAATTAATGTAGAACTAGCCAAGCAGAAGATGGGAATTTATTACTCGGATCAGCCTCATTGAGAACTCAGAGGCTATGGTTTGTACAGATAATTTGGTGGGCAGGGGACCAAGGAATGAGTGCTGTTGATTGCTTGGGGATGAAATCATAGGAATGTGGAAGGCAGTCCTTGTGCACTGAGTCAGCCTCTGGGTGGGGGCTGCAAGACTGGTTGAATCATGAGTCCCAGATCCAGGTGGAGTCAGTTGGTTGCCAGAATGCAGAAATCTGAAAATCATCTCAAAAGACGAATCTTAGGTTTTCCAGTAGTGACGTTATCTGTAGGGGCAATTGAGGAAGTCACAAATCTTGTGACCTCTGGCCACGTGACAACTAAGCAGCAAGGGATTATAGAAAAGCAAGCTAGGGAACAATGACTGGTTATCATTTAACTGCATTTTAGCAAAATTCAGGCCCTTCTTATGATCCTAATCTCATAGCCTTTCAATAGTTGCCTATTACAAAGGCAATTTCAGTCTCCAGACAGGGAGGGGGGCAGTTTTAGGGAAGGACTATTTTCTTTTTTTTTTTTTTTTTGAGGCGGAGTCTCGCTCTGTCGCCCAGGCTGGAGTGCAGTGATGCAATGTCAGCTCACTGCAAGCTCCGCCTCCCGGGTTCATGCCATTCTCCTGCCTCAGCCTCCTGAGTAGCTCAGACTACAGGTGCCCGCCACCACGCCTGGCTAACTTTTTTTTTTTTGTATTTTTAATAGAGATGGGGTTTCACCATGGTCTCGATCTCCTGACCTTGTGATTTGCCTGCCTCGGCCTCCCAAAGTGCTGGGATTACAGGCGTGAGCCACGGTGCCCGGCCAGGAAGGACTATTTTCATTCTTGCTTGGCCTACACCCAGGAAGGAGTGAGGACAGCCAGCCTATGAAGCTAGAAGCAAGATGGATTTAGCCATGCTACATTTCTCTTTCTCTCATAAACTTTGCAAAGGTGGTTTCAATACAATGGACAGAGCTAAAGGGGAGGAGAGAGTAAGAATGAAAATAAGAACCTCTTAATACATTCAAGCACTTAAGGAAAATCTAAGAACTCCAGTTCTTGAAAATACGGATTTTGAATCCATCCTTCCACTCCACAATGGATTTGTCTCTTTCTAGACTTACTGTCCTGCTGTGTTTTAGGACATTCCTTTCATTGTCATCCTGGGAACACAAGCTCCTGTTGGAGCTCCCTTTTGCTGGATTCCATGTCTTCCTCTTTCATGGTTTACAGCCTTGTTTGTGGGGAGCACTTTATTGAGTAAATTCCAGGGAACTGTGCCACAGAACTGACCTAGGGAGGAAATGCCACTGCCACTGCCCCAACAGGCACTAGAGAAAACTGCTGTTGCTTCTGCCTCTCCCAGCTGAAACCAACCACTGGTATCCTCTGGGAAATCTGTGCTCCCATGACTGCCCTAACCAAAGCCTGGAAGCCTCTGCAGTCATCTGTGCCTGAAAGTTAAAACTGTACCTGGTATTGTGTTTTAAAATTAATCTATTAGACCCTTTTCTTTAAATACATCTTTACAAGCTGTGTTTTTAAATGTTAAGAAATATTAATGTTAAAAAAATTTCCTCCATTCTATTTACACAGATTGGAATAATTTGAGCTTGATCAGGTGGTATCCAATTGGATTAACTCTCACTAAGTTGGTGACTAAAAACAACCTGTGATGACAAACTTAGTTTATAATTTTAAGTTAATGCACACAGTTTTTTACAACAGTCATTTGACCAAAGGAGATAGTCCTTGATGTTTCCTCTTAATAATTATCCCTGATGTTTATTCTTGATATTTCCTCAAGGATGTCCTTTATCCTTGATGTTTTCTTTTAGTAATTTTCCATCCACTAACCACACCCCCAACCCTGCTCCATGGTCATAAATCCCTACTTGTTCTTATTGAAGTCAGAGTTGAGTTTGATCTCTCTCCCTTACTGCAAGACCCTATTACTGTGGTCCCTATACCTATTGCTAAGGGCTTCCCTGCTTTGAGTAAAGTCTGCTTTAACAAGTGTCATGAATATTTTTTTCTTTAACCATAGTAACTTATATCACATGATCTAATTGCAAGTTTGTAAGTCAACATTTTATAGAAATATTAAAAATAAACCTTTGTAGGGTAGAAGAGGGAAAGCTTCCTCTTCACTCTCTGAAGACTCACTGAAAATAAACTGATGAAAGGAAGATTAATAGGAGAAAAAGGCATACAAAATTTATTTAATGTGCCCTGGGGAGAATCATAGGACAGTGATTACCCTAGCCCAATGAGGTCCAGTTGGTTATATTCTTTGTATTCTAAACTCTTAAAACCAATCTCATTTTCTCAATGTTGTCATAGATTACCCCAAAGAGAGAATGACTGATACTAACAGAAAAGTCACTTGGTCTCAATTCTGAGATTAGGAAAATTCTTTCATGCTTTTATTCCAGCAGGAAGAGATATACCCTTCTTCATAAGGAAGAGGGAGACGGGGAGTAGGGTATAGGAGGAAATGATTTGCAGGGGAAATGAATGAGTCCCAAGAACAATGGCCTTGGGCAAAGTTCCTGTGAGCTCTGGAGGAAGTGGCTGCAAGGTGAGAGGTGGAACTTCATAGTGAACAAAAGTTGTCTTATGAAGATAGAGTCTCCCAGTTAATCTCTTGGAGCTGCTCTCAGAATAGATGAAAAGTCTGTCTGTGTGTGGGAATGACTCCCAATCCCTTCTCTGTGGGAATTGACTCTTCTCTAGTGGTTAATCTTTCTTCGATATTTGATGAGATTCCTAGGGGAGAGTCTTAAGACAATTGCATTTCTTTTGATTAGAAAAAAAGCTTTCTTAGTCAAATAAGGAAATTCCAGAGAGAATCCCTCCTGGTTCTTTGGGAAAGAAAGACAATACCAGAGACAGGGCTTTAGGGGGGAAGGTCAGAGAGACTGGTTCTGAGGCTTATTTCTGAGGCTTTTCAATGTTCTTTAATTCAAAGAACTCACTGTGACAAGCGCCATATTTTGTGGTACTGCTTTTTGTGCCTCAACAGGGCAAATAAAAAGGATTACTTTTGTAAACCAAAAAGTATCTGAGAAAAGTCTCAATCAATTTAGACATTTATTATGCCAAGGTTAGGAACATGCCCGTGACAGTCTCAGGGGGTCCTGAGTGCCATAGTTAGGGGTATCATTTTCTGCACCCCCAACACTTTCAAATATCACAAGAAAGCTTTGTCCTTAGCAAACTGACCTAGGCAGAAACTCAACTTTTTGGACACAAAAAAAGTGTAATTCTAACTTAGATTTCTTAGAAATAGGTATAGTTGCTAAATATTACTTATATATTTGTAAAGTTGTAAGAGCTGTCGCAAAGAGTAAACAGATTTATTTTTTCACATTTATTAAAAATTAAGATTTATTTCAACTATTTGAGTAACATTTGCTATCAAATGCTCAACTAAAGAATATCTTTAACATAGTGATGAAACTATTTTCTGCAAGTCCATGAGTTTAAATTGTTTAAATAGACAGGTAATAATATGAATCAGATGGAGACCCATCAATCTGATCCTTAGCTTTAATTTCCAATTGTGCTCAGTATTCGTGCTTGCATAGCAAATTCTCTTCCTGCTGGAATAAAAGCATGAAAGAATTTTCCTAATCTCAGAATTGAGACCATGTGACTTTTCTGTTAGTATCAGTCATTCTCTCTTTGGGGTAATCTATGACAACACTGAGAAAATGAGATTGGTTTTAAGAGTTTAGAATACAAATAAGGATGAAGAAAATAAAGAAATAAGGAATTATGTAGTGGTAGTAGTGGCTTCAAGCACTGTACCTTAAATTCTACAAAATTAATTATAGAACAGAGTTGTAAGTACTTTCATGTTCCAAGTTAGACCAATTTTGAGTTGAATATTATCCAATAGTAAATATTGATTTTTTTTTGCTTCAAATTTGGAACAGTATTACTTTGAAACGTACATAAGGAAAAATAGGATTTATGGATTTATAAGGGACAAAATTTATAGACATTTCTCTGAGTTTCCCTTACCTAGTGCTAAGGTTTGTTTGTTCCCTCCAAAACTTATGTAAAAATTTAATTGCCATTGTGATGGTACTGGAAGGTGGGGCCTCTAATAGGTATTTAGGTTATGAGTGTTCCACCCTAATGAATGGACTAATGCTGTAGTTGCAGTAGTGGATTTGCTCTCTCTTGCTCTCTCCTGTCTTCTTTTTGTCCTTCTGCCATGTGATGCATTTCATCATGTGTGATGTAACAAGAAGGCAGCTTGCAGTTTCCAGGTCCTTGATCTTGAACTTCCCAGCCTCCAGAACATTGAGAAATAAATTTCTGTTCACTGAAAACTACCAGTCTATCGTATTCTTTTATAGCAACACAAAACAGACTGAGACACCTAGTTACATATCCACCTTTTGATCAAGGTGACAATGGTGGTGAGGGTCATTGGAGAATGGCTGAGGGGGCCGCAATTGTATAGTTAGACTTCTAATATTAGCTGTATCCAAGAGCCCATTACAATATAATTTGCATTTGTGAGATGATCTGAGCTTGAAATCTGAACAATTCCAGATGAGAATAGGCATCAGAGGAGGATACAATGAGGCTGATTGTGACCCTCCATGATGCAGGATTGGTAAATACAGAATGGGGGAGGGGATGCTCAAGATGATCAAAATAATCATACCACCTCTGCCACTCCCAGGCCAAAGAACTAGTTCTGTATAATTGGGATATACACTTCTAGGGCTATGATCTTCTCAGTCTATAACTTTTTATTTTTCCATGAACTAACAATCTCTATTTTGAGCTTCCATTCTATTTGGTGGTAGAAAATTAACGGGGTCCATTCTTCATTCTTTCAAGGTCTGAGGGATGATGGGTCCTTGAGTTGCACTGAAATGTCAAATGGGGAGAGTGTGGTCTCAGGATATCATCTGTCCTGTGTGGAATTTGCTGTGACCTAGGAATTAGCTGGTTCCTGATTGTCATTATCCTGCTGTTGTGATATCCACTATAATGTCCACATTCCTACCATGTTTCTGGTTTTGTGTGGCTTATACTGCTGTGTCCCCTAATCATGGCTGCAAGACCCCTCCAGGTCTATCAACCCCCTCTCAACTAAGTTGCTCAGCTTTTAGGGGTAACTTATGGATGATGTTTTGTGCCACTCTGGAGCTGTGGGAAACTGGGGACTTGTCTCAAGCCCTTTCTGCCTAGAGAGACTGCCATATCATGATATTTCACAGTATCAGTTAACATGTTTCCAGCTGTGAATAACAAGAAACTTATCTTAAACTACCGAAGTGAAATTCGCTTATACTGTATAAGAATTCAAGAGGTGGCCGGGCACGGTGGCTCATGCCCGTAATCCCAGCACTTTGGGAGGCCGAGGTGGGTGGATCACCTGAGGTCAGGAGTTCGAGACCAGCCTGGCCAATACGGTGAAATCCTGTCTCTACTAAAAATACAAAAATTAGCCAGGCCTGATGGCACGTGCCTATAATCCCAGCTACTCAAGAGGCTGAGGCAAGAGAATTGCTTGAACCTGGGAGGCAGAGGTTGCAGTGAACTGAGATTGTGCCACTGCACTCCAGCCTGGGCGACAGAGTGAGTCTCGATCTCAAAAGAAAAAAAGAAAAAAAAAATAATTCAAGAGGTAAGATGGGTTTCAGGCTGTGTTGATCGAACAGTTCAATAATGCAATTAAACACCCAGGTTCTCTGTGTTTCTCTACACTGCCTCTGACCTGTCACCTTTGTTCTTAAGCAGACTCCTGTCTTGGTTGATTGATAGATGTAAGGAGAAAAACAGGGATTTCTCTTTTATATGTAGTTGGTTTCTCATGATTCATACTTAAAAATAAAGAGTGTTCTCAGAAGTTTCTGGTAAACCCCACTTCATGTCTCATTGTCATAACTAGGTTGCATGCCCATTTCTGAACCAATTCTTAGAAAGATAAATGGGATTACTCTTAGACCAAAATCAGGCTGAACCCTGAAGCTGGGGTCACTCTGTCATTCATTGTCTCCTGTGGTACTTGGCTATGTGGTGGAGAGATGAGTATCTGGACAAAGTTTAAAAATGTGTTAGGAAGAGAACAAGAAAGATGGATATTCTCTGGGTAATACTATCAATCAGAATTTAGTTAGGAAAACAAACCACTCTAGGCATTTCAAGCAGAGTGGGTTTTAACAAAGGGAGTTAAGTGACAAAATTATTGGAAGGGATAAAAGAGACAAAAGGAAGGGGGATAATATGATGTTAGTCAGTGCTCAGGAACTTTAGGAAGATGCTACTGCTGCTGCGGGAAACCACAACTGCGCAATCCCTCATTCCTCTGAAACTATGCTCGTTTGTTTCTGTAGTTCCTATGGTAGTGCAGATCAGTACAGTACAGGAACTGTAGTGCTGTTCCTACGGGGCACTCTGCTCCAAAGTCAGAGCCAGGAGAAGATGTGCCTCTGCCTTCCTTCTTCCTTTTCATTTTTTAATAAAAAAAATTATTGAGATATAATTTATATACCATACAATCCAATCATTTAAAGTATATAATTCAATGCCTTTAGTATATTCACAGAGTTGTGAATCCATCACCACAATACATTTTAGAAGATTTCATTACCTCCAAAAAGAAACCCCTTCTCATTAGACATCACCCCTCAATCCCAATCCCCTTATACCCGAATATCTGGCCCTGGGCAATCAGTAATCTGCTTTTGGTCTCTATAGGTTTGCCTAATCCAGACATTTCTTATAAATAAAGTCTTACAATAAGTGGCTGTTTGTAATGGATACTTTCACTTAGCATAATGTTCTCAGTGTTGGGGTTCATTCATTCTTATTGTAATATGTGTCAATATCTCATGTGGTCTAATGACTAAATATATTCCATAGCATCAATATATTACATTTTATTGATCCATTCATCAGTTAATGAACATTTGGGTTATTTCTACTTTTTGGTTATTGTAAATAATGTTGCTGTGACCATTTGTGGACAAGGTTTTGTGTGGAATTATATATGTTGAGTATACACTTAGGAGTGGAATTGCTGGTTCATATGCTAACTCTAACTTTTTGAAGAATTGCTATGCTGATTTTAAAACAGCTGCCCCATTCTACATTCCCACCAGCAATATATGAAGGTTCCAATTTTCTCCACATTATCACTGACAGTTCTTATTATCTGTTTTTTAAAAAATTTTATTATTGCCTTCTTAGTGGGTATGAAGTGATATTCCATTGTGATTTTGATTTGCATTTCCCTAATGTCTAATAATGTTGAACATTTTTTCTTGTGCTTATTAACCATTAGTATATCTTCTTTGGAGAAATGTCTGTTCAGATGCTTTACCCAGTTTTTAATTGGATCATTTGTCTTTTTATTATTGAGTTATAATAGTTCTTTATGTGTTCTAGATACAAGCACCTTGTCAGATACATGATTTGCAAATATTTTCTCTTATATCATAGTCTGTCTTTTCACTTTTTCTTAATGCCCTTTGGTATATGAGAGTTTTTAATTTTGATGAAGTCTAAGTTATCTGTAATCCCTTTTGCTGCTTGTGCTTTGGGTATCATATCTAAAAATCTATTGCCAAATCTGAAAGAATGAAGATTTACTCTCTACATTGTCTTCTAAGAATTTTACAGATTTAGTAGATACAATTAGGTCTTAGATTCATTTTGAGTTAATTTTTTTGTATGATGTAAGGAAGGAGTCCAACTTCATTCTTTTGCATGTGGCTATCCAGGTGTCGCAGCACTTCCCTTTAATCTTGTGCAAGGCCCTTCCACTGGCAAGTCTGGAACTGAAATTTGGCTGAAAAGGGAAATTGGAAAATGTAGTTTGTGGACGTCTAGGCCCTGTGATATAAGAGAGTTTACAAGGTTGGGGACCAAACCACAGTATTTAGCACACAACTACCATAAACATTGGACTTCTGTGGGGGTTGCTGTCTCTTGGGTGTCTAGACAGAAAGCAGGCCACATGCCTCCTTTTGTTCAAAGATCCTAAACCTATCAAGGATCACTTTATCACCCCCAAATCTTGGGATGGATGTAGAATGTGGGATCCCAGCTCACTCTATTTTATTTCTCTCATCTCTGTTCTTCCTTCTCCCTAGTCCAGAGAATTCTAAAATTGAGTCTAAGAAAAACTCTGTCCTATATCTTTCCAGGTATTTCTGCTTTCCACACTTTTGTTCTCTATCTCTATCTCTTTCTTCTCTTAGACTGGATTCTTAAGTAAAACTGCCTGAAAAGGAAGACCTTGGGAGAGATGAGGAAAATTTTGTTATTAATTAATACTTTGAAGTTTTATCCTGCCATACACAGGTAGAAATAGAGATGAGATGGGTGTGGGGTGGGGCAAATGATTATGGTACTTGCTGAAAGTAACAGTAGTAGCCATGTTAAGATAAAAGAGTAACAACAAAAAAGTCCTACTTCTTTAAGAAATATATGCGTACGAGCATATGAGGTGTTGTCTACCTTTAAAGGTATATTGCCTTACTTTTCTTAATTTAAAAACAGTTTGAAACATACTATGGTAAGCTTTTAAAAGAAGGAAATAAAATCTTAAAGGTACAAGATTATTTTAGACTGAGTATTAGACAATAGAAAGCAGCCCTTTGCCTGACAGATTGGGAAGGTGGGTTCATGAATGTGAGGCAATGTGTCAGAAACAGGAATAAGATTTGGTAAAGGAAGAGTGATTCTCAGGGGGAGGTGAATAATTATAGATAAGAAGCTAAAATTAATAGATAAGCAGGACATTCATGCCTTTGCTATAGATTTCCAGTTATGACTAAGCAGGTATTAGAGGGTAATTTGGCAATGGTTTTACAGTTGTATTTTATAATGAACTATAGCATACTAATATAGACTAAACTGTTTAAACATCTTGGGAGACTTTAATTTATTCAGCTTAAGAGCTTAGTTGAAGGGGAAAAAATAGTGGAAAGTAAGCTGTAGGATTGCTTTTCCTGAATTCTAAATTTAGCTTAAGCATATTTCTAATCCTCTATGCCAGAAATATTTTCTTGAAAATGCATTTGAATTGTATAATCTGATCACCTTTATTAATACAGGATTTGGACAGACATAAACATGCTTACTGTATTTTACTGTGTCGGTTTTTAGGCTAAGTAATCCTGTAAATGATCAGTTAATTATATTCTGTTCGATTACCAAGGTACTTAACTTAAATCCAGTATGATCATAAAAAGTAAGTCTATCTTCAGTGACAATGATGGAGATTCCACACGTGGTTACATTTGAGAAGGCAAAAGGAACTGCATCATGTGACCAGAGCCTGCACAATGTAATTCCCATTACGTTATGACAGAAATTTAAAAGGAATAGACTGTGGGAAGAGCAACACAGATTCGCAGCCACTGTTTTGGAGACCCAAAGACAAATAGTATTCCTCACCAAACTGATTCTCTTATGAAAGTAGGTGGGAAACTTTCCATTACCAGTTGTATAAATTCCCCTCTCCCTTTTCAGTTTAGGCCCAGATGACCTCACATTACATATGGGTATAAATAAGGTACTTTTTAATGAACTACAGAAAAGGAAGGCACTATGTGAAAACTCAAGGATGTGGTATCAATGTAACTCTCAAATTAAAAAAGGAAACTAGCATATTCAAAGTGTTTGTAGCATACCATCTCATTTAATCTTCATAACAGGCCTAGGAAGAGGGAATTATTATCTCTAGAGGTGGAAACTGTATCGGAGATATATTAGAATCTAGTTTGTCTGATTCCAAATTCTATGTACTTTTGGTTGTTACATTTTGATAGCAGTCTTTTAGGTGTGAAAGACAGAAACCAATTCAAATTAGCTGAAGAAAAGCAAGGGATTTATTGGCTCATAAAACTGAAAAGTATAGTGATAATCTTACTCAGTGAACAAGCTCAGCTGTAGGCATAGTTGGATCTAGAAGTCAAAATGGAACTCCTTTCTGTGTCTTAGTTCTGCTTTACTCTGTGCTGCACTCTCCATCAGGCAGGTTCTCAGGAGCTCCAGCTTCAATCTCATGGAAAAGAGATTCTCTTTCCAAGTTTGAATAAAAGTTTCAGTATTGAATTTCATTGTCCTGGCTTGGTCTAAGTAATCCCAAATACATGCTAAAAACAATTTAAAAGAAAAGTAAAGACAAAGGGGTAGCTGCTTCAGAAAATGTGAATTCTAACTCTTTTAAAAAATTTCCAACTTTTATTTTAAGTTCAAGGGTATATGTGCAGGACGTGCAGGTTTGTTACATAGGTAAACGTGTGCCATGGTGGTTTGCTGCACAGACCATCCCATTACCCAGGTATTAAGCCCAGCATCCATTACCTGTTCTTCCTGATCCTCTCCCTCCTCCCACCCCCTGCCCTCTGATAGGACCCAGTTTGTGTTGTTCCCCTGTCATGTGCCCATGTGTTTTCATAATTTAGCTCCCACTTATAACTGAGAACACGTGGTCTTTGGTTATTTGTTCCTGCA
Organism: Trachypithecus francoisi; assembly: GCF_009764315.1. Classification (NCBI taxonomy): domain Eukaryota; kingdom Metazoa; phylum Chordata; class Mammalia; order Primates; family Cercopithecidae; genus Trachypithecus; species Trachypithecus francoisi. The sequence goes on along the minus strand of NW_022681465.1, from coordinate 165,061,339 downwards.
TCAGTTTGCTAAGGATAATGGCCGCCAGCTCCATCCAAGTCCCTGCAAAGGACATGATCTTATTTCTTTTTATGGCTGTGTAGTATTCCATGGTTTGTGTGTACCACATATTTTCTTTATCCAGTCTATCATTGATGGTTGATTCCATGTCTTTCCTTTTGTGAATAGTGCAGCAATAAACATATATGTGCATGTGTCTTTACAGTGGATGATTTATATTCCTTTGGGTATATACTCAGTAATGGGATCACTGGGTCAAATGGTATTTCTGCCTATAGGTCTTTGAGGAATTACCACACTATCTTCCACAATGGTTGAATGAATTTACACTCCTACCAACAGCATAAAAGCATTCCTTTCTCTCCATAACCTCACCAGCACCTGTTTCTTGACTTTTTAGTAATAGCCATTCTTACTGGTGTGAGATGGTATCTCATTGTGGTTTTGATTTGTATTTCTCTAATGATCAGTGATGTTGAGCTTTTTTTTTTTTTATATGTTTTTTGGCCACATGTGTGTCTTCTTTTGAGAACTGACTGTTCATGTCCTTTGCCTAGTTTTTAGTGGGGTTGTTTCTTTCTTATAAATTTGTTTAAGTTCCTTACAGATGCTGGATATTAGACCCTTGTCAGATGCACAGATTGCAAACATTTTCTCCTATTGTGTAAGTTGTTTGTTTACTCTGTTTGATATGGTTTAGCTGTGTCCTCACCAAAATCTCAACTTGAATTGTAGTTCCCATAATACTCACGTGTGATGGGAGGGACCCGGTGGGAGGTAATTGCGTCATGGGGGCAGTCACCCCCCCATGCTGTTCTGATAGTGAGTGAGTTCTTATAAGACCTGATGGTTTTATAAGGGGCCTTTCCCTCTTTGCTTGGCGTTTCTCCTTCCTGTTGCCATGTGAAAAGGATGTGTTTGCTTCCCCTTCCATGATTGTAAGTTTCCTGAGGCATCCTCAGCCCTGTGGAACTATGAGCCAATTAAATCTCTTTCCTTTATAAATTACCCAGTCTCAGGTATTTCTTTATGGTAGCATGAGAATGAACTAATACACTATTGATAGTTTCTTTTCATGTGCAGAAGTTCTTAAGTTTAATTAGATCCCATTTGTCACTTTTTGCTTTTGTTGCAGTTGCTTTTGGGGTCTTTGTCATGAAATCTTTGCCTGTGCCTATATCCTGAATGGTATTGCCTAGGTTTTCTTCTAGGGTTTTTTTAGTTTTGGGTTTGACATTAAGGTCTTTAATCCATCTTGAGTTGATTTTTGTATAATGTATCATGAAGGGGTCCAGTTTCAATTTTCTGCATATGGATAGCCAGTTCTCGTGGCATCATTTGTTAAATAGGGAATCCTTTCCCTGTTGCTTGTTTTTGCAGGTTTCAGATGGTTGTAGGTATGCCGTCTTATTTCTGGGTTCTCTATTCTGTTATGTTGATCTATGTGTCTGTTCTTGTACCAGTATCATGCTGTTTTGGTTACTGTAGCCCTGTAGTATAGTTTGAACTCAGGTAGCATGATGCTTCCAGGCTCTTTTTTGGTTCTATATGAATTTTAAAATAGTTTTTTCCAGTTCTGTGAAGAATGTCAATGGTAGTTTAATGGAAATAGAATTGATCTGTAAATTGCTTTGGACAGTATGGCCATTTTCACGATATTGATTCTTCCTATCCATGAGCATGGGATGTTTTTCCATTTGTTTGTGGCCTCTCTGATTTCCTTGAGCTGTGGTTTGTAGTTCTCCTTGAAGAGGTCCTTCATTTCCCTTGTAAGCTGTATTCTTTGGTATTTTATTCCTTTTGTGGCAATTGTGAATGGGAGTTCATTCATTAGTTAGCTCTCAGCTTGCCTGTTGTTGGTGTATAGGAATGCTAGTGAGTTTTGTACACTGATTTTGTATCCTGAGACTTTGCTGAAGTTGCTTATCAGCTTAAGAAGCTTTTAGGTTGAGATGATGGGGTGTTCTAGATATAGGATCATGTCATCTGCAAACGGAGATAGTTTGACTTCCTCTCTTCCTATTCAAATACGCTTTATTTCTTTCTCTTGCCTGATTGCCCTGGCCAAAACTTCCAATACTATGGCCAGAACTTCCAAAATAGGAGTGCTGAGAAAGGGCAATATTTAGGCTCCTTTCCTAGGGGTGTGTATGGACCTCCCTCCTTGCCTGAGTTGCAGCCACATTTGTTGGGGATCCTGGGACTGGAGTATGTAAAGCTCCCAGGTCTCTGTGCATGCCTGAACAGCTGCTCTGCCGAGACTCCACAGAGCAGTGTATGTTGGATCCAAGACCCTGATGGCATGGACTCACAAGGGGATCTCCTGATCTGAGGGTTGCAAAGATCTGTGGGAGAAGTGTGGTTTCCCAGGGTGGTACATTCACTCACTGCTTCCCTTGGCCAAGGGTGGGGGTTCCCTTGACTCAGTGTTGCTCCTGGGTGGGCCATTTCCCCACGCTGCTTTTCTTCATTCTCCATGGGTCAAGTTGTTTCCCTCACCAGTCCCAGTGTGAGTACCTGGATATTTCAGTTGAAGGTGCTGTATTTACTCCCCGCTTTCATTCTTCTCTGTGAGTGTCATACACTGCAGCTGCTTCTAATTGGCCATCTTGGCTCCCTTGAATTCTAACTCTTAAGTCTTATGTATATATGTTAAAGATACAGACTGCAGAATAACTGCACTACTTATGAGCTATTTTCATGTGGATAATGAAACCAGATAACCATAGCAATTGGTGCTGATCATGAAGATTCCTGAAGCAAACAGATGGTCTTTACTTCTCTGCTTTTGAAAAGGTCTTAATTACATGATAAGGTCACACATACAGCTTCATTTGAATCTATATAATAGTATATTTGATAGCATGCTTTTCTTAAACTATATTTGGAAGACCGAAGAACTAAAATTTATCAAATAACTACTTATGTACGGGCAGCATATAGGTACTTTAAATGATTCGGCAGGCATTAGCCACATGTAATATTTAAGTTTAGAATTTAAATTAATTAAAATTAAATTAAATTGAAATTCATTTCTTTGGTCACACTAGCTATACTTCAAGTGCTGAATGACCACGTGACCATAAGGAACAGCACAGATCTAGAGCATTTCTATCATTGTAGAAAATTCCACTGGAGAGCTCTGGAGGTCTATCTCAATTCTGTTTTCAGAATGAAATCTAGCAATCTTAAGTCATGTTAAATAACACCATGAAAAAATAATCAGCCCAGAATGTGTTATTTTCTACAAAGAAACCCAAACAGATCTGAGATCTTATAAACGTCAATATCATGGGGAAAAAAAGTAGGGGTAGAGGATACTGTCCGAGATTTAAAAAGACTTACTTAAAAGAACTAACAACCAAATGTAATGATTGATCCTGATCTGAACGGAAATAATTTTGTGAAAAATTTTTGTTTCAATGAAGAAACCTGAAAATGGACTAATAGATATTAGATAATACAATAGAGTTATTTTCAATTTTGCCAGGTGTGATAAAGGTATCGTGGTTTTGTAAAAGTATATTTCATTTTTTTGGAGATCTATGCTGAAGCATTTAGAAGTAAAATATTTTCATATTTTAAATTTACTTTAGAATGATATAATAAAAATAGATGGTAAACCAACTATGGCATAATTGTGAAATCTAGGTGGTGGAAACTATTATGTTATTTTAAATTTTGATATATTTTAAAACTTCTAAAATCAATGAAAATATTTTTAAAATCTATTTTTTTAAAAAATGGATTTTGCCTTTGATGTCACACTTAGAAAATGTTCCCTCAAGCAAGGGCTTTAATCACTGAGATTGTCTTCAAGTATTCTTATGGGTCATTTACTTTAATACTTAAATCTTTTATCTCTCTGAAATTTGTTTTGACGTGATATATGAGATAAAGATGACTTTTATGTTCAGGTAGCTAGATGGTAGTGAATATTTTGTTTGATTCTCTAAATTTATTTACCGTTTTTTTTTTTAGAAAAGCCCTTGCTTTTTCTTTGGGGATCGATATCCCTCTCTTTTCTGGTCATGTGTTTTGGGTAATAACTAATAGAAAATTATAAGCCTCATATTCTTTAATTTACCCTTGGCTAAGAAATAACTGAAGGAAAAACCATAGTGCTTATTGGTAATTTAATAGGAAATTGAAAGAATGAAAGTCTGTTGAGGCACCAGCAGACAACCCTTGCGCTAGCCATCTTTACACCCTGTTAAATAGACAGGAAAAACCTTAGACAGTACTAATGTATCTGTTACCATAAAATGAAAGTTAAAGTATATGTTTATTGCCTGTCTTACATCAAAAAGGAAAGTTTCTATGCCTGTTTTATAAGAAGGGATCAGACAATAATATGAAAAGCATTCCAAGTGTTTCAAGTAGAGGATTTACTACAATGCATCAGGTGCTTAAGTAATCAAGGGCTGAAGAAGAGTGAGTCAGAGGTTTGCCACTAACTTTTAGGTGCAGCACCACAGAAAGTTAGAGTCTCTATCTACCGGAGTCAGGAGCTTACAGGAAGCTCCTGCTTATCTCATGGGACTTTGTAGCCCCAAGATGGGTGGAATGGCAGGGGTCAGGGGTCATAGACACTACCACAGAAACTCACATTTAGGAGGTCCATGCTATGCCTTCTACTGCCGCTGGAGAAAGAAGAGAAATGATTTCTGCCTCACTGCTGCCTTTCAAAGATCATGTGAATTTATCTTTAATACGGAGACTAAAAATACATCCAGAACTGCTGGCTAGGATGTCACAGAAATATACTTCTCAGACTTCCGGTCTCTGCATTGTAAGGAGGGATGGAAAAGTTTATAAGGTGGGCTGAGTGTCAATAGACAAATCCAATAGAAGGGATGAAGAACTCTCCTACATATTTAAATGTTTATTTAAAATTCAAGGGATTGTTGACTTGACACCAAGAGTAGTCTGTTTTTGTTATAGGAAAAGATATTTGCGAGACTATTTGGTGAAGAAAGCAATTTGAAGTTGTAAATCGTATTTGTCATAGAGGATTGGTCTCACTCACCAGTTGGTTAGAATTCACTTCCTATGACATCACCTGATCTAGCAAAGCTTCCCCAACTGATGGGTCAGCCAGCCCAAAGAGCAGTAGGGGTGGTTGAGCAGGTCTGGGTAACCAGAAAAGCCTTGCCAAGGGCTCCAATTCCCCTGTTAACCGTGTTATACCATATAAACATAACTATCTTTTTCTTAATGTAGTCAAAGCACTGCACTTAGTGAAATAACCTTCTGTTGTTTCCATGTCAGTGACATTCCAGAGTGTGAAGACTCCGAGGTAAATTAATGTACAAGAAATGTAAGGAAAGGCTCTGCCAGAGCACTTGCTCTTCACCTGTGTAAACACATCATGACCATTTAAGGCTGTAAATCGCAGGATATAATATTAATATCCCAGAGGGTAGTCAGGTAAATAACAGGGCAGGCTGATATGAATTCCCTGGGTTTAAAGAAAAATTAAAGCCTTGATTAATTAATTCGTTATGTGCAGCTTCTCCTCCCTTCCTTTGCTTTTATAGCAGGCATGAGATAATTATTATAATGTGAGAGATAAGCCTGCTTCAACTGAGAGCTGTGTTTGGGCAACTCTGTGGTTTGGGCAAATGTATTAAGTGACTTAAATTCATATTCAGAAGACTCTGATGTTAAAAAGAATTTCCTACTTAGGAAAGATAATTTCCAAGTGGAAAACAAAAATCCTCTACTGAGTTATAAAACTTTTGTTTGAAATATATTCGTTATATTTGAGAATTACTATGCATGAGGACACCTCTTCATGCTTGAGATATATCAGTAAACAAAATAGGCAAAGATTAAGAAGTCAATATTCTAGTGGGAGAAAGACATATCAAATAATAAACATAATGAATAAGTAAATTACATAGGATATTAGAAGGTAGAAAGTGGTATTAAAAAAGAAAAGGTAAAGCATGGTTAAGGGGATCAGGTGTGTTGGGGAAGGGGTGATGGGCTGCAATACTGAATAAGAAGGCTCATTGAGAAGATGAAATTTGAGTAAGATGTGCAGGAGATCAGGGAGCAAGCCACACATTCCAGGGAGAGGGAACTGCAAGGGCTTTAAGGTAGAAGTCAGTCTGGTGTATTTGAAGAAAAGCAAGGGGACAAAAGTACCTGAAGTATAGAGCAAGAGGAGAGCAGAAGATAAAACCAAGAGGCACTGAGAGAGTGTAGTGGATACCATGTGCACTTCAGGACCAAGGCACTCATTTCCCCAGGTGTTGGCTATAGATGGCTCCTAGCTCAGCTCCTCATCTAGAATTGCCTTCAACAGAAAAGAACTTCATTCCCAAGGTTATGCTGTCTCCCAGGAGCAGACCACATCCAAAGACTGTCCTTGAGGGATTATAAGAGTTGGGTCCCCTTGCCTCAATTCAGGCCAGCTCTGTGGGCCTATCGTAACTATATCACAGTCCACTGGTCCTTCTGCCCAATTCTGCTTTCCTCACTTCCTTGTAAGTGTTACTCCTGAGAGGAAACCCAAGAAACCTCCTGCCTACAAATCTCCATCTCAGAGGCTGTTTTCTGGAGAACAAGACTTGAAACAGAGGCATTGTGAACACTTTGACTCTAAGATGGGAGTACATGGGGGTTACAGTAAGAGAGAAACATGATCTAACTTATGTTTTAACAAGATAACTTTAGCTGTGGCACTGGGAGTGATTGGTGGAGAGTTAAAGTCAGAAAAAGGGAGAACAATAAAGAGACCACTGCATTAATTCAGGGGTAATGATGAAGGTCTGGATAGGTTGGTGAATGTATTTTGAAGGTAGAGCCTATAGAATTTGCTTATAGTTTGAATGGAGGGTGTGAGAGAAAGAGCAACTCAAGGATGACACCAAGGTTTTTGATATAAGCAAATGAAAGGATAAAGATGCCATTTGCTGAGATGGGGATGAAAGGGATGAATTTGGGAAGAGCAGACTTTTGGAGGGAAATTAGGAGTTAGGTTTTGAATGTATTAATTTTGAGATGCCCATCTGTGAACCAAGTGGTGATGTCCAGGAGGCAGTTGGGCAGAGGTCAAGGCTGAAGATCTATATTTAGCAGTGGTCAGTAAAGGAATGGTATTTATGGCTCTGAGCCTGAATGAGATGGTCTATAAAGTTATTGTAGCTGGAAAAGAAAAGTGATCCAATAACTGAGACCTGGGTGGTTCAAAATTTAGAGGTTGGAAAGATGTGAAGAAACCAACAAAGGTAACACAGAAGGAGCCACCAGAGAGAAAAAAGGAAAACTATAGAAGTCTGGTGTCCTGGATGTCAAGTCAAGGAAGATATTCAATGAAGGGAAGAAAATGTTTCTGACAATTGGTTTCAGCAACTTGGATCTCATTTGATTACCTTGAAAAATAAGAGAGCAGTATTAATTTGAGGGTTGGGGGCCAAAACCCTGATTAGAGGAGATTTAAGAGAGAATAGAAGGAAAAAATATGAAGATACTAAGTTTAGAAATTTAATTCAAGGAGTTTACAGTGAAGAGAATAGCTGTAGGAGGAGGACCAAACAAAGTTCTTTTTTAAGTGGAAGAAATAATATTTGTGAATGCCGATAGGAATACTCTTGTTGAGAGGAGAGAATTAATAATGGAGGAAAGAGAGGGAGAAATCCATGTCATTTGGGAGGCCCAAGGGAATGAATTTAGTGCATAAGTGAGGAGGATGGCCTTAAATAAGAGTGTGATCAATCCATCAGGAGGGGAGGCAAAGCACATGACCAGACATGAAGGTGGATGACCAGCTGTAGTTGCAGAAGTTTGTGGAGATTCTCTTCTAATTGCTTCAGTTTGCTCAGTGAAATAAGGAAATGAGAAGCAGGGTCTTCAACTGACAGTGAAGATGAAAGGAGAGATACTGGATGTTTGAAAAGAGAGAAGGTCACCATCTAGAAGAATGGAAGAGCAAGTGAACTAAGGAGATATAATTAGGTTGCTGGGTAGTGCCAAGGATCCACTTAGTACTGAATTTAGTAGTCATGAATTTAGAGTGATGCTCATTAATGTTTGCTAATGCTTTAATTTCTACCTTTCTCTAGCACATTAAATTGCACCAGTGCCACCATGGAGTTTGTGGAGAGTTGGACTGAACCAGCATTGGATTTTGCCAAGTGAGTACAATGCAGCAAGAGAGGAGCAAATGAGTTGAGTGTATGGAAGAAATTACCATGATGACTAACCATGGTATTCAGACCAAGTAAGGAGGGAGGCAAAGACTTAAAATGTTGAGGAACACAAAAAGGTTAGGATCAATGGATTTGGATACTGATGTATTAGGAGAATTATTTGAGTTGGTGGTCCAGACTGAGTGAACAAGAGAGTTAGAAAAATAATTATGGAAGAGTGAGGTGCTTGAAATTGAGATTATGGAGAGGCTGCAATTACTGATCATGACAAAGTCTAAGTTATGGCAATAGTAGTGAGTGGCTGAGGTAGGATGGAGAACATGTTCACTGGAGGACAGGAGATCCTGGAACTGAGAGCCCAGGATTGTTGAAAAGGTCATCCACAGAGAATACTAAAATAGCCAAGAATTCTCAGAAATAGTGTTGGAGTGATAGCGAGCCACCCCTCAGCCACACCAGATCTCCACGGGTCATTTCCAACATAATGCGAAAACAGCAATTCCTCCCACCTCAGAAAACTCTCCTGTGATCTTATATCCCTGTCTAATTACTGCCTCATTTTTTTTTGCTGCAGTTTAGAATAAAACTTGAAAGACAATACTCTGCGTCAAATACTTCTCCTTCCATTCTAATTTGAACCCTCCCCAAATAGACTTTCAACCCAGCACTCCACTATAGAAAGAGACTCCACACATAGCATCTATAAAATCAACCAACCTAGAAACTTGACGGAGTAATACATGCACAGTACAATTGATCTGATGCAGATGATGTTATAGACAAATCACTTAATTGAATCAAATCTGCTTTTTCCCTCCTGACTAGTTGATATCAAATGATCTGATCAATCTGTTTGTCTTTTCTATTTCTATTACTTTAAGGATGAAAATAGCAATAACTTACTAGTGTTTACTTTTAATTCGATCATGAATATGTGGGCAAAAGAGTTTATATATTATTATATTGTATTAAAATAATATCCACTGTTTTCTTTCAAAAACACTTGGCTAAATTATTGTAGTACTTGTGAACAAATGAATATTAATTTTAACATGAAAACATACACAATTTTTTATAAATCTTCTTTGTTAAATATGAGAAAATGATCCTGTCATTCAGGAGGGGTGGTGTTGTAAATCATAACATTTGCACTGATTAAACATTTGCTGCTTCTAAGTAATTCTGCATGATGATTCAGATGTGCCTTCTCTCTGTCAATATTACTTGGTACCTCCGTTCATTGGAGGACAAATTCCATACAGGATGCAAAGAGATGCTCCTCATGATGGTGGTTCGGTTTTTTAAATACATGAAGTGTGTGCTCAGCAAAGTCCAATATTTGCCTAGCTTTTGTTCACTTATCTTGGTTTCATAATAGCATTTCTCCAGTGGTCCCCATCAAGTTGTGTGCTCATAGTCTGTTAACTGTGTTTCTCCCTAAGTCTGATGTCTTCCTGTAGTATGTATTTGTTACCTCAGTTGCATTCCCATTTGCATTTGAGAAACACTCACCTTATTAGCAGGGCTACTACGTACACACGTGCAGTTCGTGCACTGCACAAAGGCTCCCAGCAGAGAGGGCACGTGAGACTGAAATTCAGGCATGCTGTGATCTCTGATTCCTGACAGTGTTCTGTAGCCACCAGAGAAAGGAAAGATTCCTGCTTATTTTCCCAACTAGAGGCATGCATTTTCCTCATTTTGCAGAAAACACCGTATGGGCTTATAACAACCCTGCTTATGAGACTTGCTGAGAGGAAGAGCTTTCCTTGCAGGAGAGAAACAACAAAGGGCGTATACTTGCTTCTTAGGACTCCTTTCCAAAGGGGCCTTGGGCGTGCATCTGGGGCTCAGCCAATCAAGTGCATCAGTCCTGGGCTTTGAATTGGAACCTGGGATAATGGAGAATTATTTTGGCAGCTCAGGGATATCAGCAACCTCCTATTCCCAGAGGCGGTGGTTGCCTCAGAGTCAGTGTCCAGGGCTGGAGGCGCTTATGGTGAGAACTCCAGCATCTGGCATCCAGTGACAGGGCTTTCCCAGACCAGTTCCGAGGAATGATTTTAACTCTGGGAGCAGAACTTCATTCTGTCCCTGCACCATCTTCCTAACCTAGTTTTCCAGCCCTCTGGGTGTTATACTCAGCACCCAGCAGCTTCTCGATAAATTCCTTTTCTGCTTAAACTACTGGAAGTCAGTTTCTTTTGCCGTGTAACCAGTTTATTGGAGAGTCAGTGGGATACTAACATGAAGCCCTTTTATTTGATTTCTCCTACATTGTTTTCAGGCATGCTTTGATGAGAGACTTTTGTATCCCTTCACAACGCCTTAGGAAGTGTCTGTAGCAGTTCAGACATTTTCAGGTTTAAAAAGTTAAGTTTATAGCTCGAGTCTCACCTTATATCCACTTTTTCACTCTTCCTGTCAGTCCAGGTGTGACCAGGGGCCAGTGGCCCTGCCCTGGGAGAATTGTGTATACATTGTTTCTCTCCTGCTCCTCTACTTCCTGCTCTTCCTTCCTCTTTCCTGTATCTCCTGGAGTGTTGGGGTCTTGGAGCAGGGATGAAGGAAAGGACAGGCATCTGCTTAGCTGCTGCTGCTGTGGTGTACATAGGATGGCCAACTATGCCTGTGGCAGATGTCTGGACACTGCTGAAAGGCAGGGCATGGGCAGGCTCTTCAGTAGGCCTAGCAGGGGCCCCAGTTGCACAGGCATCTGATGTGGGTGATGACCCCAACCCAAGTTCTTCTGCCCCTCCTCCTTCAGCTCCCACTCCTTGGCTGTGCTCCTCCACTAGCAGGCAACCCTCTTAGGTAGGATCAAGACAAGATTGCTTAAGCCCAGATACCTCTTGTGGTGTTGATTTGGCCCTAAATGCCTCACCCAACGGTGGGAACAGAAGCTGCCTACTGTCTCTTTCCAATTCCTTTCCTTCTGTTGAAATGTGTGGGGAGAGTAAATCTGCCTGCCCCACCTCACAGAAGTCTGACTAGGGTTGGAGATGACTGGGTTCTACCTCTTGCTAGCATTCTTCATCACTGTGATTATTTCTCTTGCTTCCCCCTCCATTTTTACTTAACTTGTCATAGGAGGGAAGAAATATTCCTCTTACCTCTTATATGTGGAGCAGAATAAAAAGTCACCAGTTGGGTTGATGACTCCCACATGGCAGGAATTCTGATGACTCCTCTTGGGTTCCTTAGTTTTTTCCTATAGGGGAAAAGGGATACGGGTTGAGGTGGCTGTGGCAGCGGTTGCTGGTGGTGTTGAAGTTGTTTTTCTGATGCCTTTTATTAAGTCCTTCAAGGAGTGGATTTGGATACACATTAGAATATGCACCAATTATGATTTACTCTCTGAGACTATACCCATGGTTCCCCAAAATTGAAATCCCATATACTTCCCTGCTATACTTGTAATAAGGGCCTGACTAATTCATGGCGCTGTGTCCAGTATAGTTTATTGATGACTTAGAATCTATTACATTGGTGCAAAAGTAATTGCAGGCTTTGCCATTACTTCTAATTACTTTTAATGGCAAAACCTGGAATTACTTTTGCACCAATCTAATAGTTTCTTTTCCCAGTGGCATCCTGTTTTCTTTTTGGGACAATATCTCCTCTCCCCACTTTTCTATGCTCCTGGAAGGATGGTGTATCAGGCACCTGTCCCACTATGGAAGTTTGAAGGGCCAAATCCTTCGTGTTTTCTTAGAATAGTCAGGAGGGAGTGCAAAACCTAAGTTAAGCCAAATGAATGCTTTCTCCTGTGACTTTGATCTTGAGAGCATGATGTGAAAACTAAGGAAAGAAATGGTTCAAGTTCATTAATCTCAGCAGGGCCAGCCTGACCAGATTTGTTCAGTTCTGAGACCATGGTTTTGATTCTTTTCTTCCCAGTCCTCTAAAGGGGTTCTTGCTCATTTTTAACTTTGGTCCTCCCAGTTGCCCACTCTTCTGGAATCCTTCAGTGTTGTTTTTATTAAGTTAGTTGGAGTTGGTTTCTGTTACTTGAAAAAAAGAACCCTGACTGATACAGTATGCATTCATATTGCAGAGAAAAGAAGATCACACTACAGGAAATGTTTTTTTCCCCCGATACTTACATCATTGCCATATTCACCTTCAGTCAACTTTTGCAACTTTCTTTTCACACACGTTCATAAGTCATCATTATACAGAATACTTAGATTTATTTATTCCGAACTATAATAGATGTATTCACTGTATCAAATGTTGAAATTAAAAAACAAAGCAATTTCAGGAAGATATTCATGTCTTTACTGCTGTGATTCTCTGGTCTTGGTATATGGAAGATAAATCCGGTTTCTTGCCGAACTACTTCCAAGCATGATCCCACTCCACAGTAAGTCTACGTTTACAAGAATATCCTAGATAGGCATGCTGCCCCAATACACCAGCAATGCTTTTACAAACTGCCAGTCCAGACACATTTGGGAGTCCTAAAAGTAATTTAACATTTAACTAAAACAATACAGAATAGAACTTTGCTACTCAAAGTGCAATCCAAGAAACAGAAGCATCCACGTAGGAGTTTGTTAAAATGCAGTCTCCACCCTGGGTACTGAATCAGAACCTCGTATTTAACAAAATCTCTAGCTGATGAACTTGCACATGAAAGTTCGAGAAGTATTGTTAAAACATGAGAGGGCATTACATATGGTAAGAGTAAGTGTTGAAACTTGTTCTAATTATATACTTACAAAGATAAGAATTTGGTCATAATGAAAAATGTACTTCTTACTGTGGATCATATTAAAACTTTTTTGGGGGGGAAACACTAAGCTAGGGGAAATAAACGGATGAATTTGGAATCCCATTGTTGCCCCTTTCAAACTAAGAATACCAGGATTGCCTTACATCTGTGAAGACATATTACATGAAGAAGACAGAAAAGTACTCCTAACTCCTGATAAAGGGTCCAAGGCTGCAAATACAATTTTCTCATCCATTGTTCTACTTTTCCCTTTCTTCCTCTACTACCTTTAAAAGACAGTGATCTTTTCAAAAACCTGTACAAAAGTCATACTGGAGAAGGGAGCTTAAAAAAAAGTCTAGGACTAGAAGAAGAAGACTGAAATGAAGGCATCTGGGAGGAGACTCATGGGCCAAGAACCCCACCTTTCTAATCCTCTATGTCCTTTGACTGAGACCTATGGCTAAAGACACGACCTCTTCCAGTCTTGCCCGCATTTGTGTTGTGGGGAGAGATAAAGTTGTGTACACACAAGAGCTTTAAGACTCCTGAGCATTTTTTTTTCAGTGCAGATTTTCAGTGACTATGGGGAAAAAGTGTTTAAACATAGCACAATTGTGAGATTTGAGGAACCACAGTGAGCAATCAGAAGACCAGAATAAACAGATGTAGTTCTGAGGCAGGCGAAGTGGTAGAGAGAGCATAAGCTTTGAAGTCAGAGCCAGGGTCAGTCCTCCCTCTGCCGCTCACTAGATTTGGGATCATGGGCAAGATAATTGATCTCTCTGAGCCTTTGTTTCGTTACCTGTAAAGCAGGAATAATTATACATGCCTCTTGTTGTTAGAATTGAATGAAGTAAAAAAAATGATAACCTTCTGCCATACTTTTGACTTTACACTCTGCAGAAACCCCCACTTCTATTTTTTTAAGTGGGAAGAAGGTAAACTCTGTGAACTCTAGTCTATTGCTGTAACTAAGCAAGCTTTTAAATCATAGATTTAGAAGCATAATTTGAGAGCACTACTGAAGGAAATTATGGGTATAAGAAGCCAATCTTGTTTGCTAAGAGGTAGAACTGGTAGGCTGACTTAGTTTTCTTTGTTCAAAATATTAGCAGACAGGTAAATGGAACAAATGAGAATATATCTGGATTTATAAGGTAATTGAAAAAATATCCCATGAAATCCCTGTGGATCAGATGAAGAAAGTAGACTGGATGTAATAATAGAATTGTAGAATTTACCAGCAGTTGAATGACTACACTACAGGATGTGAATAAATATAAATGGAGAGGAAAGTCTCTGTTAGAATATGCATTTTATTTCTATCTGCTTCTACATGTCTAGTAATTATTTGCCTAAGAGCATCATGGCTTTCTGATCAATTCCAAATATCATGATTTCAAGCTGGCTAGCTAATATACTAGGAAAAGAATTAGCTCCACTAAGCCCTTGACAGGTTCTAAAGATGGACTGCATATACAAAAATGGAATTCGATAGAGCTAAATGAACAGTCTTATAAAATTACTATGAAATTCTCAACTAAAAATACAAATAATATTTTAAGAAGTCAAGACTAATAGCAAATATGAAAAATAATTGGAATTTTAGTAGATTATAAATTCTATGTTACAACAGAGTGATATAGTTACCATCAACAAAAAAATCTACTTAATCTAAGATTGTATTAGTAGTGTTATAGTGTTCAGAATAAAGGTAGTAAAAATTAGTAAGGAAATAGAAGACTTGACCAACAGTGTCAACTAATGAGACCTAGTTGACATTTTTATCTACCCAACGGCAGCAGCAGTTGTACATTCTTTTCAGATGCACATGAACCATTCACCAAGAAGGACCATATTTTTGCCATAAAGCAAGTCTCAGTACATTTAAAAGCATTGAAATAAGATGAACTTTCTCTCTGGCTGCAATAAAATTAAAACAAATAATAATATATCTGAATAACATTACTGGGTATTTAATCAAAGGAAGTGAAATCAATGTATCAGAAGGATACTTGTGCCTCATGCTTATTGCAGCACTATCCATAATAGAAAAGATATGGAATTCATGTAAGCATCCATCAGTTGATGAATGGATTAAAAAATGTGGTATATACACAAAGTGGAATACTGTTAGGCCATAAAAAAAAAAAAATGGAATCGTGTTATTTGCAGCAACATGGATGGAACTGGAGGACATTACATGAAATAAGCCAAGTACAGAAAGAGGAATATTACATGTTTTCACTCATATGTGGGAGCTCAGAAAGTTGATCTTTTGAAGGTAGGAAGTGAAATAATGAATACCAAATGTTGGGAAGAGTGTGTGAGTGAGAGGGAGACATGAAGAGAGGTTAGTTAATAAGTGTAAACATTCAGTTAGATAGAAGTTATAGGCTTTTAATGTTCAATAGCAGAGAAGGGTGACTGTTGTTAGCAGCCATGTATTGTACATTTCAAAGGAGCTAGAAGAGAGGACTAGAAATGTTCCTAACACATAGTAATGATAAATGCTCAAGGTGATGAATACCCAAGATGCTCCCCTCGTAACATACTCTATGCATGTAACAAATATTCACATGTATTCTGCAAATAAGTAAAACATTATGTATCAATAAAACAAATACCTAAAAAATTTCCTGAAATTTGGAAATTAGATAACAATGTTCCATATAACCTATGGGTTAAGGAAAAAATATTTTGAACTATGTAAACAGGTTATCAAAATTTGTGGAACATGGTTACAGTAGTTATTAGAGAGGAGTTTATAATTTTAAATGCTTATATAAGAAAAAAGAAATCTAAAACTCAATGAGTAAAAATTTGACTTTAAGAAATTAAAGAAAAAAGAAGAGAAAAATAAATCTAATGTATATAGAAGGAAGGAAATAGTAAAGATAAGAGCTAAAATCAACAAAGTAGAAAATGTGTAAGTAATAGAAAAAAATCAGTGAAACTACAGTCTGATCCTTTGAATTGATTTTTAAAAGTTGATGAACCTCTAACCAGACAAAGAGATAACAAGAAAATAAAAATGTAGACCAATAATTTTAATGAGTATAGACACAAATATCCTGAACAAATTTTGGCAAATCAAATCCAACACTATATCAAATGTATAATACATTACATGGACCAAGTAAGCTTTAACCCAAGAATGCAAGGCAAGTTTAATAAATAGTTCAATTAACTAACAGAAAAAAATGAGAAAAACCATATAATAATTTCAACTGATACAGAAAAACATTTGACAAAATTCAATAGTCACTCATGGTAAAATAAACAATTTCTAATGAACTATAAATAGAAGGAATTTCTCAATTAATGGAGTTTAATGAAACTTACAACTAACATCCTACTTAATGGTACAAGATGGATTGCTTTGGTTTATGATGAGCAACAAGGATGGGATACTAAATTTTAGCATTTGTATTCAATGTTGTACTGGGCATCCTATCCAGTGCAATAAGGCAAGACAAATAAAAGAAGCAGAGCATGTAGAAAATCCTAAGGAAACTGAAAAAAACTACTAGAATGAATAAGTAAATTTAGCCATCTTGCAAAATGTGAGGGTACTGCACAAAAATCCACTGTATTTCTCCATACTAGCAATGAGCAATTGGAGACAAGAACTCAAAAATAATTCCATTTATGAAATACCAAAAATAAAATGCTAAGGGATTCATTTTTAAAATTATGTATAATACTGCTATGTTGAAAGCTACAAAATATTGCTGAGAAGAATTAAAGAATATCTAAATTAATGGAGAGATATAACATGTTCATAGATTAGAGGAATCAATATTGTTATGTCAATTCTCCTTAAATTGATCAATGGATTCAAGGCACTCTCAATTAGAAAAGTGAATTTTTATAACATTGACAAGCGAATTCTGAAATTTACATGGAAGATGAAAACCAAATAAAAACAAAAGCAGAAGAGTTAAACAAATTTTGAAAAAAAAAAAAAAACAGCACAACTGGAAGACTTATTACACCTAAGTTGGAGTCCTACTGTAAAGTTATAGTAATCAGAGCAGTATGGTTTTGGCATAGGAATAGAAATATAGATCAAATGAAAGGAATAATGAGTGAATCTTGAAATAGACTCACTCATCCATGGCCAATTGATTTTTGATAAAGGTATCCAGTTACTCAATGGGAAAAAAGATAATCTTCTCAACAAATGGTGACAAAACAACTGAATATCCATGTGGACAATAATGAACTTCGGCCCTTCATACCATACACAAAAGTTAACATCAAATAGATCGTAGACCTAAATATAACAGCTAAAACTATAAACTTCTATAAGTAGCCATAGAAAACCTTCATGACCTTGGGGTAAGCAAAGATTGCTTATGTAAAACCTAACAAGTATAGCCACAAAAAAATAAATAAATAAATAAAACCACACTTGGTAAATTGGACTTCATCAAAATTAAAAACTGCTGTTTGAAAGACACTATTAAGAAATTGAAAGACAAGAAACAGACTGGAAGTGTATATTTGTTATCTATCTATCTATATGACAAATGCCTGGTATATAAAGAACTCCTACAACTCAATAAGAAGAATCCAAAGACTTGATTAAAAATTGGGCAATAAATTCAGACACTTTATCAAAGAACAGCTGGCATGAGAGCACATGAAAAGCTGGTAAACATCTTTTATTGTCACTATCATTAGTCATTAGGGAAATGCAAATTAAAATCACGATGTGATACCACTGTATACTCACTAGAATGGTAAAAATAAGAAGACAGAAACTACCCAGTTTTGATGAGGATGTGAAGCAATTCTATCTTGCTGGTGAGAATGTAAAATGTTTTCCACTTTGGAAAGCAGTTCATCTCTATATGTAGTTAAACACACAGTTACTGTATTAATAATTTTACTCCTGTAAGATAAGAAAAATAATAATGTACGTCCACAAAAGGACTTGTTCAAGATTGTTCCTAGCAGCTTTATTCATAATAACCGCATATTGAAAACATCCCCAATGTCCATCATTTGCTAAACTGGTAAACAAATTGTGGTATATCCATACAATGGAATACTACTCAGCAGTAAAAAGGAACAAACATCAGATACAGGCACAACAGTAATGAGTTTCGAAAACATTGTGTGGAGTGAAGGAAGTCAGACACAAAGGAATATGTAAGTGATTCCGTTCATATGAAATGTTAGAAAAGACAAATCTAATCTGTAGTTACAGAAAACAGCTAAGCGGGCCAAATATGGGGTGGGATAGAGGTTGACTTTAAAGGGGTGCAAGAGAACCCTCTGGGGTGATGGAATTGTTCATTATCTTGATTGAAGCAGTGGTTACATGTGTGTACATTATTCAAAACTCATGAAGCTGTACAATTAATATGAGTGTAATGTATTGAATGTAACTTAATTTTAAATCAACAATAAAGTTGATTTAAAAATTAAAAGGAAATTGGGGCAAACAAGTTTCATAAAGCAAAATGTCCTTGGGTAATAAGTGGCATGAACTAACGTAACGGCCAATTTCCTTAGAAAACAGCCATGTGGATTAATCACCTCTAGAATTATTTGTGCCTGTGCTGCCCAGATCAAAGTTCCAATTCCTGGCAGAGAGGGTCTGAGGGGCTTAGCTTAGGTCAGGTGCTCTCTTTTGGACAGGGAAAAGGTGGACCATCCTGACTGAACTTCCCGCCCAGACTGCTGTCCTTGTGGCAGGGGTGGTATCTCAAAGATAAATGGAGGTACTGTTACCAGAGAAGGGGCAATGATGACTGCTGAACAAACAAACAAACACCAAAATAGTCTTCCCCTGCGTGTTTCCAGGGTGAGTAAAGAGGATGGCGAGGGGCTTCAAACGTATCTATGTTCATTCATTCCATTCATTTATTCACTCAAACATAATATGGAGTCTGTACTATTTTCCAGGAGGGTTATTGAGTAGGGACGCGAATGCTCTTGAAGTCTCTCTAAAAAGAAAGGGTTCTTATTAATGGGAGGAAGAGAAGCCTGGTAGGAGACGATTATCTGGAGTGGTTATGGGGCACAAGCCTGTTTTTGTTTTTTGTGGGGAGAGGGGGATAGAATTCAACGACATAAGAAAGAACTTTGCAGCAATCAGATTTGTATCTTTCGGGGTCCTGTAAAAGCTGGAAAACTCTTTAGTCTGGAAGAGGAAGATGGACAGACAGAGAAGCAGATTCCAGAATTCACGTCCTGTGCAACCCACAAATGGAAGAGCCCGTTCATGGTTTGAACATTCCATCACTGGGCCTCCCGGGGCCTCCTCGGCGAGTCGGCAGAGGGAGCCATTCCCCAATAAATCGCCGCGCGAGGCCTCGGAGGACCTGGGGGGATTTTCCTGCGCGTCCCGGGAGTTTTCTCTCCGCCCCGCCTTGGTAAAGCAGACTATCCCACCCTCCACCCTCTGCCTTCACCTCCCCGCCTCACCTTTCCATGGACTTTGCTGCCGCATCACATTCTCTGGCACGGCTTAATCACCATCCTTTCTAGGTCCCACGTTTGCGCTTTCTCCCCTGACACCACTGAGGACCCGCCGTCCGATCCAGTTGGCCACTCGGGCGCGGCCACCATCCCACAAATCCTTACAGAGGGTCTAGAACACCTCCCAGGGACTTTGACTAGGGACTCGCACCCAGCGTGGATTGGGAATCAGGCGGGCACTCACTCTGACACCTCTTCGGTCACCCCCTGCGGTGACCCCAACATTTGCTAACTTCACGTCCAGGCCTTTGGCCAGGTCACCCACCAGCCTGTGGAAGCCGCTCAGGCAGGGGCAACTCACGATCGAGGTGCAGGAGTCCGGCCGGGAAGATCCTGCGTGTTGCGCTAGGGACTGAGCGCGGCGCCAAGCGACAACCCCCCAGCGGCCACTGCCCCGGCAGCAGCAGCTGCAGCAGCGGCAACTGCTCGAATCCCGGCCCCGGCTCGGGTTACCCCCCCCCCGCGCCCCCCCCAGCATCTCGGGCCAGACAGAGAAAACCTTGTTCAAGTTTGCAGCAAGTACTTTCCCCGTGCGCAAAACTGGGGGACTGGGAACGCACTGAGACGTTCCTCTTTCCCGCCTCTCCACCTTTACGCCTGAAAGAAGACTCTCAAAGATCGCTTTCTTCTGGGACACTGCTTGGACGCTAACCGGGCTGATTGGAACAGATTTTGCGTCTTGGCTGGCTTTGGGTGAAGACCGGGGAGAGAAGGTTGCGCTGCGATTCTCAAGATCTCTGGACTTGGGTAAGAGTTGGGCAAACTCAACCCGGGCGGCTGCTGGACCTTGGCCGGACGCCGGAAGGCTTCTCATGGGCGGGGGGCACATTTTCCTTAGCCAGGGTACCGGGGTGCGACGTGAGGTGGGGCGAGATGGGCGCAGTCTGCGTTTTTCATGGGCTTCTCAAGGGTTTATTGTTTGCATTTGGTTTTGTTACATGGGATTGTGTAGGAAAATCTTGGAGTATTTTTGATGGAGAGACATCCTCATTACGCATTTTATTATGCATAATTCCTGCTCGTGTATTGCCTTGCCTGTGTTTGTTTCCTTTTGCCGAGGGATATAGCTGGTTGTAGGGAGATTTGTCGGGAATCAGACTGAGGTTGAAAGGCAGTTTCAGCTGGGCCCTTTTTTCCGGGTCAGTTGAACTTCCTCTCTGGGATCTTCACTCTTTTCTAAACTTCTCTTTCTCCAGTCCTTGGTATTCAGATTGTGCAGATAAAGCTAGGCTGACGGGATGCTCCCCCTTCCTGAGTTCTCAGCGATCAGTAGGGGTGTGAGGTCGCAGTCTTAGACCAAACGGGCCTTGTCAGTATGCTTGGCTCCTTAGGGAGTGCTGGGAGGGACGGTTTTTCAAGTGATAGTTAAGAAAGATAAATCCGGTGTTATCTTTTTCTTTTAAATTCCTTTGTTAGAGGACTTTTACGCCTGGCTTAGGGAAGTGTTTTGTCCTTATTTTTCTTTCTGGAAGTATTTTCCTTAGTGACACTACTGAGTAAATAAATGAATGATGGCAATCTCTTGCTGCTTCTTCAGAAAATATGCTCGTGCAAGGATCCACATTCTTTAGGAGAAAGTCGAAGCTGGAGATTTTATTAGCCAAAATTAGCCATTATTATTGTTCTTAGTCAGTGATAACCAGGCTGTGCCAAGGCAGAAGAGAATGACATTTCTTCTTGGTTCTTGCCTTACTCCTTTATATCCTGGGACTCCCTTTGTGTATAGGTTTCCCAAATAAAAATGCTTCATTCCTTACGGACAAAAAGACTGCGGCCAACTTATATTATCCAGAAATGTTGTCTTCCTAACATGAGTGCTCCAAGAGGTCAGCTTGCAGGCAACTTTTAATTTTACCACTGAGAGGTCAAAGAGTTCAGTTGGTAAACTCTGGGCACCCGCCAGCCTGGGTTCAGCTCACAACTCTGCCACTTTCCAGTTGTGTGATTTTTGGGGTAAGTTACTTAACCTGTTTATCCACATATGTAAAATCAAAATGATAATAATAACACTTACATCAGAGGACTGTTAAAGGGATTAAATAAGTTAATGCATGTGAAGGACTAACAAGCCTGACACATAGTAGGCACGAATTAGCTATTATTATTATTGTATAGCTAGCATTAACTATTGTTGGATCCCTCTAGTATAGCTTCTATTAGCTGTCAGTAAGTGTTAGCTATTATTCCCATTTGGATGGACTTTGAAGGCTGTGCTCATCTGTAAGCTTCACTACCACCTATTGTCAAACTTAGCTCAGACATCATCTTTGTATTGCTCTTTTGTTGTGGCAGTTTCAATAGGAAAAATAAAGGTGCATGTGGCAGAGCTGAAATTTATAGGGTGGTGGGTCATGGATACTTGGAACAGGTGAGGAGGTGGGAATTCTACACTCAGTTCACAGCCTGTATACCTCCTTGGAAATCCTTTGCATTAATATACTTTAACCTATTTTTTAGAGGTCACTTACTTGTTCAGTAAGTATTTATTAAACATCTATTACATGTCAAGCACTGTTTTAGGTTTTATATTTTAAAAATGGCTATGTATGAGTATTGGCTTTATGTGCCTCCTGCCATTTCAAGTGTGTGACCTAGCACTCTATAGATTAAATCCCAAGTATTTTTAGCCACACAATTTCCATACCCGTTGAAATGCATGTAAGAGCACATTAAAAGTGGATATCATTGAGAAATTGAGCAAAATATTCCCTATGACCTCAAGCAGATTGCTTTTCTCCATTTAGGCATCAGTTTTATTATGTATAAACTTGTATTGAGAGGTGGGGAAAGAGTGGAATAATCTCCAGTGTTCCTTCTGGCTCCAAAATCCTTAAATTAGCTGCCTTACTTCATTGTTGGCTGTTTTTGAACCCCCTCTTTTCTCTTTTAACTTTTGTTTTAGGTACATAAATTATGTTACTTCCATCTTGGCATATTAATCAAAGTGAGTAATAACATCGATAATTAATGAAAAGGGAAAAGCATTTATCTCTGTCTGTATTTCACTATTCTCAAACTTTGGTTTATACCAGAAGCATGAAGTGGGGAGATTTGTTAAAATATTAGAGTGAACTATGAGGAATTGTTGATATTTGACCATTTTTGACCTAAATAAATGACAATTTTGTATGGTTCAAACTATATAAACCTTAACCTCTTCTGCCTTGATTTAGATGTAGTAAGTCTTCTGTGAGTTGTGAGAAGTCTGCATTTTTACAAGTTCCCCAGGTGATTCTAATGCAAAACCCAAGTCACATGCTCATTTAGCAGCAGTGAATTTACCTTCTTTGGGATTGTCTGCTTGGTCTAATAGCATATTTCTAAAATGCAAATCTGATCATGTTACTCCCTTGTTTGAAAATCTTTGGCAGCTCTCTGGATGGTGAATGTCAGTGTTACCTGGGTGCATATTGAAAATATAGATTCCAGGGCTTCACCCCAGATGTAAGGGCCAGTAGTCTGCATTTTGAAATCTCCAAGTGAACCTGGTAGAGGTGACCTCAGATCACATTTGGAGAAACACTGACTTGTAAGTCTCACCTCCTTACCATGATACACAAGACCACCTTTGCAGCACTTCTCAGGGTTATTTTCTGCTTCTCTGGTCCCCAGCTCTCCAGCCCGCACTGATCTTGATCTTGTTACTGTCTCAAGAATACGTTGTGCACTCTCACTCTTCCATGACCCAGCTGTGTGTGCTGTTCCTTCCGCTGACAATGCCTTTGACCCTCTTTCCTGTCTAACCAACTACTTACCACCCATTCATCATTTAAGACACTATTCAAATCTCTTTGAAGACTTTCCCTCTGAAGCTTCTCTCAATTCTCTCATAAACTTAGCGATATCTCATGTGAGTTCCCATTCTTGTGGATAGCTTTAATATAGCATCTATCGCATTGTATCAGCCATGTGTATTACCTGAATGTTTATCCTGAACGGATTGGTGAGTTCATCATTCCTTATTGTAAGCTCTTATACAAGTGACTGACCATTACGTAGTTATGTAATAAATGCCTAAAGAATGTTGGAGAAAAGTAAATGGATGAATGATAGATAGTCAACATTTTCTTAGCACATTTTGTTAGCACATAAAGTGGTTGGGACAGTATTGTATACATATGGAGGATGTGGAAAAGCCAGTTGGGAATTTCCAATTTGGCTGGACATAGCCTAGGGAGTTAATAACTTTGAGTGGGGCTGGGCATGGTGGCTCACGACTGTAATCCCAACACTTTGTGAGGCTGAGGTGGGAAGAGTACTTGAGGCCAGGGGTCCTAGACCAGCTTGACCAACATGGCAACACCCTGTCTCTACTAAAAATACCAAAATTAGCTGGGAGTGGTAGCACATGTCTGTAATCCCAACTCCTTGGGAGGCTGAGGCACAAGAATCACTTGAGCTTGGGAGGCAGAGGTTGCAGTGAGCTGAGATCATGACACTGCACTCCAGTCTGGGTGACAGAGTGAGACTCTGTCTCAAATAATAATAATTAATAACTTGGAATGGAAAAGGACAAGACAAAATATCCAAGGAGGACTTATGAAACACCAAATGTCACTGAATTAATGTTACATGTTGAATGTTATTGCAGGACGTATAATGAAGAACTGAGCTTATCCTTTAGGATGGTTTTGGTTTGGTTTTTGGAATGACAGTGTCAGAGCACTGGAATGGAAGTGCCAATGCCAATAAAAATAACCAACTTTGCTCTGTGCTTTTCCATTTATAAAACACTTCTGCCTCTGTTTTTGATTAGAAACATGGTGACTGGTTCAATACTGTCTTTCCTTCTTTCCTGAAAGGACACATTCCTGAAAATAGGTCTGAAGATTGTATAAAAGCCTACATATTATAAGGGATTCTGGCCCTAGAGAGCCAAATATATTATGAAATCTCTAATTATGCCTTGCTATTTAGACACAGCGTTCAGTGTATACTCCTTTTTCTAATTTTTCTTTCTTTAAACTTTCCACAATTTTGGTTATTTTCTCCTCATTTCAACAACAGTTGATCAGTTCAAGTTCAATAAATGTCTGATTCAGATGAAAAGATTTGCCATTTTTTGGCATATCTAATAACTTCTACCTTTGTCTTACTTGAGTTTATGAGACAAACACTTCTCATAATTACTATTAGGCTTTTAATTTTCCCATTTCCCATTCACTTTTTTGTAATAATGAAAATATGCAATAACATTTGAATAAGTGTATGAATAATTCTCCGGGTAATGACAAGGATGGTGATTCTGCAAAAATTGAACTATTGGCTTATGGGCAGCTGCACCATAAAATAAAAACAAAAAAAGTTCATTCATTGGCTGGCATCTGAGTGTCAACACAGGGCAGGGAGGTAGTAGCATCAATAGATGTAGTACAAATATCCACATTGATGGACTTCAAACGAAGCAATATTGAGGACTAACTATGCTCTCAGTTTCTAAAGGGTGTGTACCCAGTATCTGGTTTCAATAGTTTAGTTTTAAGAATTAATGTAAGATTCACTGGGTTCTGTTGATTTGTCTTCTTTTAAAATTTTGTTTCTGAAATGAACTTTTCCTAGTTTAATATAAGCCTGTATCATTTTCTGCCAACCTTTGGAAGTCTTTTAACTGGTCTCCTAATCTCTTTATTCAGCTATTCATTCATTCTTCGTGTCTGAATGTCCTGAAATTTTTAATTTATCTTTTGTCTCTCTTTACCATTTTAGATTATTGTTCACCATGATCATTCTAACTCTTTTGAATTATAGTTATTGCAGAGGACTAATTTAGAGCATTTAATAAAAGAATTTCTCATACTATGAGGGAAAAAAGGTACAAACCAATGTTATTTTACTTTACAGAACTTTATTTGTGGAACAGCAAGGCACTGTGTGGATGTTATTTGATAATGCAAACTGTGGCATTAGCCAATCTGGAAAGTGTGAATGTGATAATACATCCTGTTATTATGGTTGTTCATTTTTAGCAATTTCCTCTCATTTCATTTCTAGTAATTTATACTCTTAGATAAAGAAACTATGTACGGCATTTAACCACCTCAATTTCCTACTCAGAGGGCAATAAATTGTACCCCTTCCCACTTCTAAGACAAAGAAAACAGTATTTCAGTATGGAAAACTTCATCTTGATAGGTACATGTGCAGGATATTAGCATCTGTTAAAAACATCTTATCTTTGGGAACATCCTAGAGGATGACTAAGTACCTTGTCATTAACGTCTCGTCTGACCCAGATGAGCTGTACAGATTTGGCTGGTTCTCAACGTAGCCACAGGTGGTGGTTCCCAAGATGGATCTTTTGAATACCTTCTGCTGAAGAATTTTGTCTTTTCTTAAGGAATAATTTTTTGATGGCAAGTTGAAAACCAAATCACACAAATTTAACTTGTTCCTCACAGAGTGAAATAGAACTACGAAATTTTTGCTTGGTAGCACAGAAGACTAATCCTACAATCAAAACAAAAAAATTTAAAGATCCACCCCTATTGACATCTTGAGAAAAGTACTTGAGTTTGGATGAAGAATTGATAAAAAGATGTGACTTGGTTCTTTTTTTTTTTTTTTTGAGACAGAGTCTTGCTCTGTCGCCCAGGCTGGAGTGCAGTGGCCGGCTCTCAGCTCACTGCAAGCTCCGCCTCCCTGGTTCACGCTATTCTCCTGCCTCAGCCTCCCGAGTAGCTGGGACTACAGGCGCCCGCCACCTCGCCCGGCTAGTTTTTTGTATTTTTTAGTAGAGACGGGGTTTCACCGTGTTAGCCAGGATGGTCTCGATCTCCTGACCTCGTGATCCGCCCGTCTCGGCCTCCCAAAGTGCTGGGATTACAGGCTTGAGCCAAAAGTAATAGGTTGGAGATTTACTTTTTGTTCCACCAGTTTTTTTTTTTTTTTTGAAATGGAGTTTTATTCTTGTTGCCCAGGCTGGAGTGCAATGGCGTAATCTCAGCTTACTGCAACCTCCGCCTCTGGGGTTCAAGCGATCCTCCTGCCTCAGCATCCCAAGTAGCTGGGATTACAGGTGCATGTCAACATACCCGACTAAGTTTTGCATTTTTAGTAGAGATGAGGTTTTACCATATTGGCCAGGCTGGTCTCGAACCCCTGACCTCAAGTGGTCCGCCCGCCTCAGCCTCACAAAGTACTGGAATTACAGGCATGAGCCACTGTACCTGGTCGTTTATCAGATATTTATTAGCAATGTAGGGCATAGGGATAAATACCATGTGTAATTACCAAGAAGCTCTTGTCTTTAAGTAAAAAACAGATTAAAAAAGTACACGTTGTGTGCCAGTATAAAATATCTCATGTAACCCATAAATATATACATCTACTATGTACCCTCAACAATTAAAAAAAAAAAATACAACTAAGCAGGTAAGCCTGGGCATAGTAAGAGCCAAGTGGCAGTTTTGAGACCTGCCACAAGAGCTCACTGGAGGCTTCCTGGCAGTGTGGGACCTTGACGGAGAGATTTGAATGGATGGGGCATCTTAGGTGGGGGAATGGGCTCAGCAAACATGTGGTGGCAGGAATTTACAAGGCATCATCAAGCAATAGTGATTAAACCATTCCACAGTAGTGGTGAGCTTACATTTGAGAATCATTTTATGATAGGCACTTACGGGACCTGCCCATCCCCATAGTACTATCTGCGTTAAAGGAACCCTTCCCATCATACTGCAGTTATTTTATAGAAACTAGATGAGATTAGGGAGACCTATTGAGATTCAAGTAAAAGTTGGCTAGAAATCTTCCTCCCTATTCCACGAGAAGGTGTAAAATGAGAAAACTGTTCTTCCTTTCAACCACTATGGGAATCTTGGGGCCAGAGATGGAGACAGGGCTCATATTTCTTCTGGTGTCACCTGGATCTGAATTTATATTTTCCCTTGAAAAGTTTAAAGATGATCCGAAGCCACCCACCCAACCACGAATAACCTTCACTTCATAAAATGCCACCAAATGTGTGACTTGAGTAGTAGAATTTTAAGGTTTGGGACTATGGAAAGAGTTCATATCTTAACACTTAAAACTAAACATGAAACATCCTTGCTTTCTAACAGTTCATCTACCATTGCCACTTTCTTACTGCCCATCTTTTTCTGAAGGCTACCAACTCCATCAGGTGGCTTCAGCGCTGTCCTGCTGCCCCTGCATTCCTTCTCTCTTGCTCACTGATGACCCACCCCCACATTCCTATTGTCGTCTGAAGCCCTCATCATTCTCACCTGTCTTCTTCCCAGGTGTTTCTTCCCTCAACACTAAGATTTGACAGTATAAATTATTTGTCCTTCCAGTATCCTCCCTGCTTTCAGTTGGTTCCTTAAACAGATGTGCAAAATCAGACCATGAGTGAAGTTAGAAATGCTTGAGGCGTGTTTGCCCTGTGCTCTAACTTTAGAGGCACGAGAATCACCTGCAGATACTGTCTCCTCCCTGGGTTTTGATTCAGTAGGTGCATAGTGGGGTCCCAGAATGTGTATTTTTAACAAGGTGTACTGGTGCAGGTGGCCCATATATGCATGATACTCCTTGTTAGACTTATAGTACCCCATTCAAAAGGCATGCCTTTTTTGTGTATTTTTAAATTTTAGTGACTTGGCCAGAGGGGGTCACAGAGAATAGCGGGTCTGTGAGAACCCGTGCCTCTCCTCTCTACTTGAAGGGACAATGGCTGTAACACAACGCTGTTCATGTGACAGCCGGAGAAAGGGACCCATTGTTCAGGGGTTGGCTGATGTGCCATTCTGCTGCGGCCAGCCGTCCAACTGAGCTTGGTAGCCCCAAGGAAACAGACACACTTAAATCAGAGAGACAAAGAAAGGAGGTCAAGGCCTTCCACAGTTAAACTACTTGCAGCAATGTGTCAGAGGTAGGATTTGGGAAGGAACAAAGTAATTCCGAGGAAGCATCATAAATCCTCTGGTTTTGGAGCTACAGACATGGCGTTGGGGGAACACAAGTCTGTCAGAAAGCCAGTGGATCTTTGACCAAGGAAGAATTATTTTCTACTGCGTCACACTGATTGTAGAACTTATCTGATTGCAGGATTTTATTACTGATTTTAAAAATAAAAAAGGCTCCCTGAATCTCCAGGCTCGTCAAAGGTACCTGATCTGAAAGCCTGCCTAAATCAAGGTGTATGACTTCAGAGAACAATTCTGTGTTCCTGGAAATGGTCACTGTGTATATGATATATTAATAATTCCCTTCCACATCGAGATAGCTGTTTTGAAGCTAAGAATTTTTTGAGTTTGAAATACAATGAGCACCATTAGAAAGTTATTGATAAGTTTGGACAGTTATGAGGCATGGGGACTCTTCAGATGCCATTTAGATACCCTCCCTCACCCCTAACTTTCAAATTGGATTCTAGCCCTGGAGGGAAAGGGTTGCAAACTTCCTGTAAAGATCTAATCCCGAGCCCAACAATTGCTTACATTCTTTGTGTCAGAAGAAGATTCAAATTCAAGGTCACAGCCTTTGCAAAGGTCGCAGACTTTTTCCACAGGATTGTTCTTTTAGCCTGATTACTCCCTTTATGAAAAAGTATGTCATTCATTCAGCCTTTGCCTCTGGGTTTCTTTCAAAGGGAGACTTAGTTCCTAGTTCCTGTGGATACTCGTAGGTGGCTTTTCTTTTCTTTTTTTTTTTTTTTGAGACGGAGTCTTGCTCTGCCGCCCAGGCTGGAGTGCAGTGGCCGGCTCTCAGCTCACTGCAAGCTCCGCCTCCCGGGTTCATGCCATTCTCCTGTCTCAGCCTCCCGAGTAGCTGGGACTACAGGCACCTGCCTCGTCGCCCGGCTAGTTTTTTGTATTTTTTTTAGTAGAGACGGGGTTTCACCGTATTAGCCAGGATGGTCTCGATCTCCTGACCTTGTGATCCGCCCGTCTCGGCCTCCCAAAGTGCTGGGATTACAGGCTTGAGCCACCACGCCCGGCCGTAGGTGGCTTTTCTTTTCTTTTTTTTCTTTTTTTAAGTTAGGTACAGAATACAGACACGAATGAGGCAGAACAGGGAAAGCCTTTTCTGGATGTGATGGGTTCTGGAGAGCCCATTGACACCAAGTGTTAGGCAGCTGGTGTTCACTGGCCAGTAGGAATCCTTTTGTCTCTGAGATAAGAGGTTTGTATCCAGGAGAGGGCAATATGTGATTTGCTTGAGGTCACTTAGAGCTCCTAGTAATTAAGTCTGTCATTGTACCTTGATTATAGATTATCATTGCAAATCCATTAAAGAAGGAGGAGCAAGTGGATTTCAGAGAGGCAAGTGGCTTTATTTTCTTCATTATGTTTTCATTCCCCCCCGCCTTACATTTTGTTTCTTCTTTACTAAATGGTTTTGCCAATGATATAGATGACTCTGAAGTGGAGAATGGGAAGAGGAGACTTCGTGGGTGGCAAAAGGATTGTGCTAAACACTCTCCTGATTAGTTCATTAATTTTCAATTTGTTGCCATTAGGCCTGTTCATTTGGCTCCCCATTTGTGTGATATAGAGAGGCTTGCCCTTAGTGCTTCAAGGCCTGAATACCGTGCTATCCTTGAAGTTCTGTGTAGGTGCAGCACTTTTTTTTTTTTTTTTTTTTTTGAGACAGAGTCTCGCTCTGTCACCCCGGCTGGAGTGCAGTGGCCGGATCTCAGCTCACTGCAAGCTCCGCCTCCCGGGTTTACCGCCATTCTCCTGCCTCAGCCTCCCGAGTAGCTGGGACTACAGGCGCCCGCCACCTCGCCCGGCTAGTTTTTTGTATTTTTTAGTAGAGACGGGGTTTCACAGTGTTAGCCAGGGTGGTCTTGATCTCCTGACCTCGTGATCCGCCCGTCTCGGCCTCCCAAAGTGCTGGGATTACAGGCTTGAGCCACCGTGCCCGGCCAGGTGCAGCACTTTTTGAAAAAAATAGGAAAGTTAAATGGTCCCTTTTATTGTTTTTGTTTGTGTCCCAAGTAGTACATATAATACTAAATGATTTTGTAGGCATAGGATGCTTAATGGGACTTAGTTTTGTGTCAGAATAAGGGCCCTGCCCAACAAGGACTTCTGGGATGCTGATATTACATTTAATCTGAGTACTACTGGTTGTATGTGTATATTCAGTTTGTGAAAACTTATTGACCTGTTCAATTTTGATTTATGGCTTTTCTTTCTGTCTGCATTTTACACGTCAATAAAAAATTCAAAAATTAAAACTCCATGTTTAATGTAGAATTAAGAATCTGTCATGATGGAAAACTGGAAACTCTCACATAATTTGAATCCTGGTGCAGCTGGGAGGGCCTAGAGCTTTAAATACCCATCAATTCACCCTTAGTTCTATAGCCAGAGAGCTGTGTGTCAGAACGCAATGCATTAGCACCATCATAGGTGATTGCTTTACTTCCCTAGGCAGCGAATCCAGTGCCTAAGAGATCAATAGTGTTAGCAGAGCCCCACTCTTTAGCATCTAAAACAAATGCACCCCTCTGAGTTGGCCAAGTAGCAAATCTTTTCATTCCCACTTTCCACCCTCCTCCCATTCATTTTAATCTGTCAGGAGAAATCAGAAGAAGACTCTACAGATTATGGATGTTTTTCTGAACCTTTGGATGACATCTCTCTTGTAGTCTAATAGTAGAATGCTTTGTTTCCCTCCAATTTCTGTAACTGGGATGAGTTGATATGAGGGGTGAAGTCTTTGGCTTATCTCCCTCACTCATTTCCACTGACACTTCCTGACTCCTCAGTGAGCCACAGGAGCAATACCTGCAAGCCCATGCTTCCAGTCCCAGAACAACCTGTTGTCCTTTTTCTCTTGAGAAGACCCTTGGCATCCATGTACCATCCATCCAATGTGGCACTGCATACATTACACCAAAGTGAGTCATGAGTCATTGTACTGATAGAACATTCCAGCTTGCTTTTATAATAGGGAGCTGGTAGACTCAAATGGAGAAAATAGGAGCTTTTTTTTTTTTTTCTGAAAGAAAGTTTGGGCCCTTCGCTTTGAAATGGGTGCAGCACATCTATGAGAGGTCTGAGTACTCAATGTGTACCCTTCATTTTGGCCATTGGACTTACAAGTTGGATGTTGATTTACACAAACTCATGTGATTAAAGTTGTGGGTTAGCTTCCTCTCCGAGAAAAGACCAAATGGCGGATGATGCCGGTGCAGTGCCCGGAGGCCCTGGTGGCCCTGGGATGGGGAACTGTGGTGGCTTCCGCGGAGGTTTCGGCAGTGGCATCCGGGGCCGGGGCCAGGGCCAAGGTCGCGGAGCTCGCAGAGACAACGCCGAGGATAAGGAGTGGATGCCCGTCACCAAGCTGGGTCGCTTGGTCAAGGACGTGAAGATCAAGTCCCTGGAGGAGATCTACCTCTTCTCCCTGCCCATTAAGGAATCTGAGATCTTTGGCTTTTTCTTGGGGGCCTCTCTCAAAGACGAGGTTTTGAAGATTATGCCGGTGCAGAAGCAGACCTGTGCTGGCCAGCGCACCAGGTTCAAGGCATTTGTTGCTATTGGGGACTAGAATGGCCACGTCGGCCTGGGTGTTAAGTGCTCCAGGGAGGTGGCCACCGCCATCCATCCGTGGGGCCATCATCCTGGCCAAACTCTCTATTGTCCCCGTGCGCAGAGGCTACTGGGGGAACAAGATCGGCAAGCCCCACACCATCCCTTGCAAGGTGACAGGCCGCTGTGGCTCTGTGCTGGTGCTCCTCATCCCTGCACCCAGGGGCACTGGCATCGTCTCAGCGCCTGTGCCCAAGAAGCTGCTCATGATGGCTGGTATCGATGACTGCTACACCTCAGCCCGGGGCTGCACTGCCACCCTGGGCCACTTCGCCAAGGCCACTTTTGATGCCATCTCTAAGACCTACAGCTAACTGACCCCTGACCTCTGGAAGAAGACTGTATTTACCAAGTCTCCCTATCAGGAATTCACTGACCACCTTGTCAAGACCCACACCAGGGTCTCTGTGCCACGGACCCAGGCTCCAGCTGTGGCTACAACATAGGGTTTTTATACAAGAAAAATAAAGTGAATTAAGCCTGAAAAAAAAAAAAAAGTTGTGGGTTAACAGACAAGATTCTGATGTTCTGGGTCTATTGCTGACCTTGTCATTTACTGTATGAGGTATGACAACCTGTGCTGGGATCCCTTCTCTATCACTGAAATCTTGGTGACTGGGCAGGCTACTCAAGCTCTCTAAAGCCTCTTTTCATCAAATGTGAAAAGATAATAGCATATATTTCAAAGATGGTTGCATTTAGCATAGTAGTAGGCACATAGTAAATGCTCAATATGTATTAGTTATTATTATTTAACACCAAATAATGTTAAAATAGGGAAGAATAATTAACACATCTAGGAATCAGGTCTGCTTCTTATGAAAGAATCATTCAGATGCTTAAATAAGATTCTATTAATTAAATGCAGATGTTAGAAAACGTAGTCCCTGATAGAAGGCATAAACTGTAAGGAATTTACAATATTTTGGAATACAAAACAGCCAAATTTACTTATAAGCGTAAATGTATTTTAAGATAGTACGTTACTAAACAAAAAGTTACTTATCTTAACTATAGAATTAGGATGAGGCTACTAGTGAATGAATTTGTTTTTCCTTGGTAAGATGTCAGCAGAATTGAAAACAAGTGTTCAAACAATGTCTCGTGTACAAATGCTCCTAGCAGCATTATTCACAACAGCCAAAACTATTATTTTGGGTGGAAACAACCCAAATGTCCATCAACTGATAAGTGGATAAACAAAATGTGATATATTTACATAATGGAATATTATTTAGTCACGGAAAGAAATGAAGTATACATGCTACAACATGGATGAAGCTTAGCAACATTATACTAAGTGAAAAAAGACAAAAGACCATATATTGTATGGTTTCATTTATATAAAATATCTGGAAGAGGCTACTCCACAGAGACAGAAAGTCGATTAGTGGTTTCCAGGGTCTAGGGGAAGGGAGAAAGGAGGAGTAACTGTTTGATGGGAATGGCTTTTTCTTTTAGGGCAATGGACAGATTCCAGAACTAGGTAGTGATGATGGTTGCACAACAGGGCTAAAATGATGAATGTTTGGTTATGTGAATTTTTTAAAGGTTAAAAAAGTTATTTCAAAAAATCAGCAGATGTTTGCATTTAGGTGAGATGTATCTGTATAGATCAGTTGACCCCTGGTCATGTGTGTGCTATGAGGCAAGGCTTTGTTGCATGCTGAGGAGAATATCAAAAATGGCAAGACGCAGCCTTCAGCACCTTGCCAGTCTGTTTATGAGGAAAGGAAAGGAGGAGGAAGCAGGTAATCTGTTCCAAGTGAATCCATCTCAGAAGGAGAGATCACCAGATTTGGTGACCAGAGAAGGCTTCTTGGAAGAGATGGGACCTTGAAAGATAAGTGAGCTTCATGTAATCGCAGAAAAGGAGAGAGTACCCCAGTGGCAGAAATGAACAACCCTGGGGAGGGAGAGGAGTATGGGCAAGGACAAGCAGGGATGGCCAGACTAAAGGATTTGTATAATGGAATATCAAGAGATAAGGTTGGAGTCGGGCGCGGTGGTTCATGCCTGTAAGCCCAGCACTTTGGGAGGCCAAGGTGGGCGGATCACTTGAAGTCAAGAGTTTGAGACCAGCCTGGCCAATATGGTGAAACCTAGTCTCTACTAAAATTCAAAAATTAGCTGGGCATGGTAGTGTGTGCCTATAACCCCATCTACTCAGGAGGCTGAGACAAGAGAATCGCTTGAACCCAGGAGGCAGAGGTTGCAGTGAGCCAAGATTGCATTACTGCACTCCAGTCTGGACAACAGAGCGAGACTCCGTCTCAAAAAAAAAAAAAAAAAAAGTAATAAGGTTGGAAGTGTAGGTTGGAGCCAAGCAGAGAAGTCATGGAAAGCTGGCTGCCAGTGCTTAAATTCACCAGGCGGTAGATAGCAAAGGCTTATCATTGATGATAAGAATAGAAAATGAAATAAAATGGGGAAGACAATAAGGAGACTATTGCAGTAATTTCACTAATTGTAACACAAGCCATCGTTATTTATTCGGTAAATATTGATTAAGCCCTCATTATACTCCATGCAATCTTCTATGCTAGGGACAGGGCAATATCCAAGATCAAACACATTTCCTATCCTCCTGGAGTTGCATTCTAGTACACATTTCAAGCACTGACTTCTTTTTTTTTGAGTCAGAGTCTCGCTCTGTCACCCAGGCTGGAGTGCAGTGGCCAGATCTCAGCTCACTGCAAGCTCCGCCTCCCGGGTTCACGCCATTCTCCTGCCTCAGCCTCCGGAGTAGCTGAGACTACAGGCGCCCGCCACCTCGCCCGGCTAGTTTTTTGTATTTTTAGTAGAGACGGGGTTTCACCGTGTTAGCCAGGGTGGTCTCGATCTCCTGACCTCGTGATCCGCCCGTCTCGGCCTCCCAAAGTGCTGGGGATTACAGGCTTGAGCCACCGCGCCCGGCCTCAAGCATTGACTTCTATGTCCAGTGGACAAATGTAGTTGAAAAGTTAAGGGGTGGATGTGTTAGAATGTAGTGGGGCATGGGTCCTAGAATCAGATTTCTTGGCTTTGAATCCTGGCTTCTGATTGTTGTTAACTGAATGTATGGCCATGAGCCATTTACTCTGTGCTTCAGTTTCCTTATAATTTAAGAGAGGATAATTATGGTAGCTTTTTCACAGAGCTGTTATGAAGTTTAATTGAGAAAATAAATGAAAAGGACTTAGCATAGTACCTGGCATGTAGCATTGCCATGCCAGTAGGGCTTTCTTGTTTTCCGTATCTGAGTTTTTAATTTCTACTCAAGGATTTGTCTTGGTCACTTCTGTTTTTGATGGAGTGAGTCTATTTCAGAATCTTGGCTTATTCTGTCTCAGGTCTGAGCTCTCTTTAATATGCTGTATGATTTGGGACATTGAACTTGTTGAATTAATTAGCATACAAACTCTGCCTTCCTAATTCAGGCAAGCTGCAAAATTCTTTCCAACAGATCACAGTCCTGGTCTTGGTTTGGGCAGAAACTTCTAGATAATGCTCCTTCTAGACTCTGAATCAAGAAGTCTTTTGAAGCATCCTGACCTGAGAGAACCTGACAGGTGACCAGACCTTAGCACATCTAGTCTCCCTCTGGAGAAAGCCAGAGTTTGAATTTAATTTCTTTGTGTTACCACATCATAAGGGCCATGAGCCTCCTTAGCTCTCTGTACCTCTATGCCTCTTTCCATGAGCTGGGATGAAATAACCAACTAGAACAACTATCAGGATGTATGTCTTTTTTTGTTTATTATTATTATTTTTTTGAGACAAAGTATCCCTCTGTCGCCCAGGCTGGAGGGTGGAGGGCAGTGGCATGGTCTTAGCTCACTGTAACCTCTGCCTCCTGGGTTCAAGTGATTCTCCCACCTCAGTCTCCCAGGTAGCTGGAACTACAGGCACCTGCCGCCCCTCTCTGCTAATTTTTGTAATTTTTGGTAGAGACAGGGTTTTGCCATATTGGCCCGGCTGGTCTTGAACTCATGACCTCAAGTGATCCACCCGCCTAGGCCTCCCAAAGTTCTGGAATTACAGGGGTGAACCACTGCAACTGGCCTAGAGGTGTGTTCTTATGAGTATATTAAGAAGGGTGCCTTGGAGCTTGTGTAAAGACATTGCATAAGCTTTGAGGGCCCTTCAATCTGTACCATAAATTGATTGTAGAATGTAAGCTCCTTGAGCAGATGGAATCAATTTTATTTTCCTTTCTACTCCTAAATGGTTAAGCATAGAGCTGTGGACTGAATTGTGTCCTTTCCCACCCCCTAAATCCATTTATTGAAGTCCTCACCTTCAATGTGACCATGTGAGGAGAGAGAGCTTTTAGGAGGTTATTAAGGTGAAATGAAGTTGTTGGGTGAGGTCCTAATTTGATGGAGTTGGTCCCCTTAAAAGAAGAGGAAGAGACTGATTGCTGTCTCTCTGCCATGTGATGACACAGTGAGAAGGCGACTGTCTTCTTCTTAAAAAGAGAGCCCTCACCAGAAACCAAATTGGCTAGGAACTTGATCTTGGACTTCCTGCCTCCAGAACCGTAAGAAATAAATTTCTATTGGCTAAGCCCCCCTGTCTATGGTATTTTGTTAACAGCCTGAGCAGACCAAGGCATTAAAAGAATATTTGTGGACCTAATTTCAAGATTATTCAGAATTGTGATGACATAAGAATAACATGATAAACTGAACCTAACCCACAGTCCTAATACTCATTTAAATGGATAATGTTGACTTCATCTCCTACCATATATTAGTGAGGCCAAAAGGTTACAAAATTGGTTGGTTAAAATTCCCCCAAGACCCATTTTTCCTCTGGAGAAAGTGCTAATGAGCAGTGAAATAGATCAAAAGTTAGTGAGAACCATCGTCGGAGAATATGAGGTAAAGAAAGAGCCTGGACTACTTCAGACTTTTAGTTTTTGAACAATTGGCCTCATAGCTGTGTTTTCATAGGACGCACCCAGATTGGAGGGGGTGAAAGTGTGAGGGGAGGCTGAGCAGCAGAGGCCTGCCAGTGAGGAAACACTTCACCTGGGCTAGTAGACATGTGAGGTGGTTCCTTGCGCCCAGGAGAAGAGATCCTGCTTCCAGAAGAATGACGACTGTGCCTGAGCCCAGCCAAGGATTCAGGTGCGGAGAGTTCCTCACTTTAGCTAAGCCAGATGGTCCACTTTTATTTTGGTGAAGGCCAACCTGAAGCAAAGGCACTTTTCTTCCGCCATTAAAAAAAAACAACAAAGCAAAAACAGAAACAAAAAAGCTTGTGATGTGGAGCTCTGCCAAGCTAGGGCTGGAAAAAAAAGTCCCTTGCTTTCCTTCCAAGGCAGTATGTAAATGATGCTTTGTAGTTTTGTTTGTGCAGCCACTGGGGGTGGTTTAGAGTGCCTCACTGAAGTCCATGGCTGCTATAGAATCTGATTTTTATGATTATGAATATCCTATAAGCTAACTGTCTAGGTCCAGTTGTCATCTCCCTGCACAATCCTCTTTGGTTGAAGATATTGAATTATATTGAATTGTTATGAAAGCCAAATATCTTTGGAAAGTGATCACCTAAATCTGCTTATAGAAGTTCAAGCATGTGCTTACATGTAGCTCTGTCCCTAAAGGACAGGACTCTGATCTTTCTGGCTTTTTCTAGAGTTTAGGTGTGGCAGGCATTAACTGAGACATTAACTCTTCACCCAAGGAGGGTTTCTTATAGCTTAACCTAAGGAGTTTTCTGCTCAGCTGGAGAATTTGGAAGATCGTTTTTCATGTCTTGACCAGGTTGTGCTATTTACAAAAATGAGGCCATGGAATTAGGGCCCCGGTGCTGTGTGGATTCATTCACTGGCACATAAGAGAGACTACAGTGTTTTCCTGGGTTAGTGGCTGACTGTGCCCCATTTCCTTTAATGGTAAATATGTCACTGCTGAGAGGGATGGCAACCAAGTCCTGACAGGCAGATTTTCAGAACGAAGTGTTAGTGAGTGAAGAAAGGTCTGTGGAAGCCAGGCAAGGTTTGTCACTGAGTTCTAAGGAACAGTTCTTTAAAAAAAACAAGCAGCTTCCCAATCTGTGTCTAGGATTTGGATCCAGCATAAGTCAAACCCCAGGTAGAGCAAAACTCTTTTAGTGTATGCTGGGAATCACTGTGCCCTTCTTCCGTGGTGCACTTACAAAAATGAGGAGGGGACTGGGCCTCACGGCTTGGCTCTGACTGCTGTGCCCCAGAAGAAAGAGCCATGTGCAGTGGCCGTCCCATCCATTCACTGTGGCCCAGCATTGTTGGCAGCTAAGCGAAGATGCTTGCGGGTGGTTAGCGCTGGGCCTCAGATTCCTTGTTGAAGGCCCAATGGGGAACCCATGGTTAGAGGAAAGAAGTCCAGGCGAAGCGGAGCTACTTAAGGAGAGACTTGCTTTTAGGAGGTTTCGCTTCATTGACTCAGTTCAAGTTTTATCTTAAAGATACTTTATGCTGGGTTGTGGGGGGGTGGTGGAATCAGTCAAGTTTGAGATTCCAGCATTACTCATGAGTCAAGCTTAGCTGCCTACTTTTAGAATTGCATCAACTTGAGGTAATTTTTTTTAATGTTTTCTAATCCTGGAGCAAATGAAAAGCATTGACAGTGATGCAGATTTCAAGGCCAATGTCACTAATCTATGAAAATGTTTTTTTGTTTTGCTTTGGCATGGCCTTGAATGAAACAACAATAAAAAAATGCTTCCAGGATTAGAGAAGAACACTTTTCCCCTAGAGTTCTGTTAGATAACCCAGAATTGTAAAAAAAAAAAAAAAAAAAAAATACTGGCTCTGGGACCTAAAGATCTTGCCTTGAGTTGTAGCTTTGCCACACCATTCGATGTTAGACATCTGAGAAAACTCTTATGTGCCTCAGTTTCTTTCTTCACAAGACAAAGAGATCAAAAAGGCCCTTTCCAACCCTGTGAACTTGACTAGGGAGCCTCTGGGGCCATATCTGGGGTATTGGGGTGGCAGCTGAGTAATGGAAATGGAGTGGGCAAGGGTTCATCACTGGCAGAAGCTACAGCAGAGCCCCAGCTTCTCCTGGGCTAGCCGTTTCACCTGGTCACGGAGCTGCACACCAAATGGAAGTTATAAGACTGTGTGACTGAAAGCGTTTATTTGGAGGATGAGTACTAATATCTAATATCTGTGGGGCAGCTGTTTCCCTGGGTGCTCTTCCTCTACCTTGGCTCATGGTGAGGGCATAGCCTCAAGAACTCTACAGATATGTCTCTTCAAATACATCTTTAGCATAGTCTCAAAATTTCACTAACTTCAGACCAAATCCAAACTTTCTTCTATCTATGATGGAGACATTTTCTTCCACCCCACCATGATAGATCTTTGTGAACATGTATAAAAATTAATGTTGCTGTCTTCTTTTATTTTGAACTTACGAATTAAAAAAACAGGAAATTGTTGGCTTTAAAAAGTTTTGTAAAGTCTGTTTTCTGTTTGCCAAGAGACCCTGATGGCACAGAGCTTCGGTTCAGGAGTGTGGCGTGTAAACCCCGGTCCTTCTCCATGGGGTAATAGAGCCCCGGGACTCTAATCCATGCCACATGCGATGACCTGAGCAGACCCTGTAGGAAAACAGAAGCCTCGCTGTCCCCTCATGAAGCAGTTGCTCACAGTCCGTTGTACAGCTGTGGCCTGCTTTGTTGGGAAGTGCAGCATGACTTGATCTTTTAAGCTCTTTTCTCTCTATAGGTATTATAAATAACAACTGGTCTGTGGGAGTACCTGCCAGGAGGGCTTGAGATCTGCATTCTGTACTCAAAAAGCATTGTTTTTTTGTAATCTTAACTTCATTAGCAATTACGAGAGGAGAAAAATAAAACCCAAAAGCAAAGTGACTTTGTTATGACCTAGAAAATCCAAATTGGAGAAATAAGAATTGAAATTGACAAAGACAAGCTCCTTTAAAACCTCAAATTCCTTAGAACTTTTCTGAGAAAGTAAGGAACACAAACAGGTCCAGATCCCTAAGATATTCCAAGTTCAACAAGCAAATCAAAGTTTGAATTCAGGCAGGCTGTCATCGAGAGCTGGAGTTCTGACATTGCACAGTGGCTTCAAAATGCTTGACGCCCTTTTGGTTTCCGTGTACTTAAAGTTAAGAGAAAGTTACATTGCTCGATTTTGGTTTCTGTGTGTGGGTTCTGGAGGGCTTGTCATCTGTTTTAGAGCTCTGCAGCACCGAGAGGTAAAATTCTGGGACATTGGCCCGAGGAGAAGGGGGTGATGAGACCACGCTGACACGGGATCACACTGTTGTTGTTATGTTTTCCCTCCTTCCACTTTCAAGTCCTAGCAACTCTGTTGCAGTCCATGTGTGGTCCTTGTGATCCATGGAAGAATTCGTGAATATCTGTCTTAATCATGCAGATGAGTAGTGAAAAAAAGTAAACAAGAGTTCTCACCTTTTGGGCAGACATCTGTTACTTACTCCTTAATACTAGCTTGCTTTTAGACTGTGAAATATTGTGGTAAAATGCACATAACATACCATACATTTTTAATGTATGGTTCAGCATTTTTAATGTATGGTTCTATGGCATTTTAAGTACATTCACACTGTTGTGAAACCATTACCACCATCCATCTTCAGAACTTTTTCATGATCCCAAATTGAAACTCTGTACCCATTAAATAGCAACTCCCCATTTTCCTCTTACTAGAGCCCCTGGCAACAACCATTCTACTCTCTGTCTTTATGAATTTGACTATTCTACGTACTTCATATAAATGGAATTGGACAGTATTTGTTCTTTTGTAACTGGCTGATTTTACTTAGAATAATGTCCTCAAGGTTCATCCAAGTTGTAGCATGTGCCAGTGTCATTGCTTTTTGAGGCTAAATAATATTCCATTGTAGTATATACCACATTTTGTTTATCCATTCATTCATTAATGGACATTTGTGTCATTTTCACCTTTTGAGTATTGTGAATAGTGCTGCTATGAACACTGGTGTACAAATATCTGTTCAATTCTCTGCTTTCAATTCTTTTTTGGGTATATATACCCAGAAGGGGAATTGCTGCAACATATGGTAATTCTATGTTTTTTGAGGAATCACCATACTGTTTTTCTACAGTGGCTGCTCCATTTTGCATTTCCACTAGCAGTGCACAGAAGTTCCAATTTTTCCACATCCTTGCCAACACTTGTTCTTTCTTTTTCTTCCTTTTATTTTTTTGGAGAAGAGAGTGATAATAGCAATCCTAATCAGTGTAAAGTTATCTCATATGGTTTCATTTGCATTTCCCTAATGATTAGTGATATTGACCTTTTTTAAGTGTGCATATTGGCCATTGGTGTATCTTCTTTTTAAAAATGTCTATGCAAGTTCTTTGCCCATATTTTAATTAGCCTGTCTGTTTTGTTATTGTTGTGTTGTAGGAGTTCCTTTTATATTGTTGATATTGATCCTTCATCATGTATTACAAATATTTTCTCTCATTCTGTGGGTTATGTTTTCACTCTGTTGATGGTGTCCTTTGTTGCAAAAATTTTAAAATTTTGATGAAGTCTAGTTTATCTGTTTTCTTTTATTGCTTGTGCTTTTAGTATCATATGCAAGAATCATTGCCAAATTGCTTTTAGATTTATATTTTTTTAAGGACAGCTCCTTTCTCTGTAATACCACAAAAACCATTACTGGTAGAAAGTTATCTTTGAAGGGATTTTGCCCTGAGATGTCTTTTTTTTACTTGTTTGGAGAGTGACCTTTATATTACTTGGGAATTGGTTGATTCCACTTTCACCATGCTCTATCATTCTCTTCTCTTCTTCTCGGGGAGATCACAAAGGCTCATTTATGGATAAAAAGAAAAGAGGGAGTGAGGGAAAGGCTTAGTTTGAAAATAGCCTCAATCATTTGTACTATAGGGGCTAAGGAGAGAAAGGGCAGGTTTCAGAACGTCTGGGGCATATGAGTGGGTTCTTTAGCAATTATGACTTGCAAGGAGTCTGTGACACCAAACTGGACTGCCCTCTGTCTAAGAAGGGTGAGATCTACTTCCTAAAGCACCCTCCTTTTGTCCTCAGGCTGGAAAGATTGCTGA
The DNA here is from genome assembly GCF_009764315.1 of Trachypithecus francoisi. Classification (NCBI taxonomy): domain Eukaryota; kingdom Metazoa; phylum Chordata; class Mammalia; order Primates; family Cercopithecidae; genus Trachypithecus; species Trachypithecus francoisi. The sequence goes on along the minus strand of NW_022681465.1, from coordinate 165,019,361 downwards.
AAAGTGAGCAGGCCCCCAGATGGACCTCTAAGGAGACCTCGGGAACCTCAGTCCCCCTCTCAAGGACATAATATTCCATACCTGAAACTTCTCCAAGTGTGTAGACAGTGACTTTTTATAAATATTCATTCCTTTTTAGAAAACACAATATATTCCTCTTATTTTTATTAAGTGTTGATAAAACCCTTCTAATTGAAAATCCTTTTCCTCCTTGCCAATTTCTCACACTTTACTCACTATTATTTCTGGATTATATTCTGTGTACAAAATCACCATTTAATAGTAACTACACATCCAAAACCCTATAGATATTGCTTAGTATAAACAAGCAACTGAGGAGTACATCATAAATTCATACAATCTCATCCTGAAGAGCAAACTAAATACAGAGATGGCCTGAAGGACATTCTTCTTTACACTTGGTGGTTCCAGAAGAATGTATTTAAATGTTATATACGTTTTAGTCTTTTCTCATTACTTATGTCACAGCTGTGGACTTCTGAGCCATGGGGCTGCTGTTTCCTTTAGACAGCCAGTTTTGAGTTAGGTGAGTATTTGAGTATTTTCCTACCCAGCATGTGTTCGCTTTTATGCTTGTACATCTGGTATGAAGAACGGTTTTGTGTGCCAATAATTGTCCCCGTGCTGCCGCCTGCACAGTAACTTGACTCGGGAATACAGAGAGCTGTGTCTGGAATTTGCAGTTTTAAGAAGTTGAATGATGACATACTTCATAAAGACAACTCTTTTCAAATGAACTGTAGTTTAATTAGTAGATCCCTCACTTGCCTGTGTGTCGACTTGCAGAAGTCGGAGAACAGTTTTACTGATGTCAAGGAAGGCTGGCAATAAGTTTCTCTTATATGCAGGTTACAGAATGCAACGTTAAATTTCTGAAATCTCATTTGGTATTGGTCTTCAAAAAGAATCATTTTTATTCATAGGACCTCAATCATCTAAGGGACTAGATATCCAGTGAAGCCAGCTTCTCAGTGTTGCATGCACTTTAAAAAGTCATAATTACCACAGGAGCTAGGAAATGCTTTTAATCGGCAGCATCCCATCACAACTCCTAATTTTAATGTCTGCAAGTAGGCATCCTAACAAAACCACAGCTCAGCCCCCACCTTGTCTCGCCTTACTCCTTCCTCTCTCACCATGCCTCCTTTTCATGGTCTCCAGGGAAGCATGGTCAGGTTCGAAGGAGGGGGAGAAGGCAGAGAAGGACGGAAGTCAGAGCAAGCAGCCCAGGCCCCACTTCTGTCTTAACTGGCACAAGGAAAAAGTGCCTTCAGCTGGCACAGTGGCTTGTGGGCACCAGGCTTTGCTTGTTTGCCATAATGCCATTCAGGCAGTGAGCAGGAAGCTGCTTTTATGGGGAGCTTTTTGGCATCGTGTCCAACATACACTCCAGTCAATCACAGTAAAGGGCCTAATAACAGATGTGGTAATTAAGCCTGAAGAACTGTCTCTATTTTTTCATTTTTATTTCAGAGAATAACAAAGTGCTTCATTAAACTTCCAATCGCACAGAATTTTGAATCGGGCATACCGATGTGGTAAAAACTTACATCTCTGTAAGCACTTCCTTCTGAAGTTCTTATCAGCAGGATGCCTCAGAGGGAAGGTTGGATCCTTTTAGCCAGGACAATTATGTTCTTTCTGGGTTGCCCTTTGCACTCCAATACCAAACCATATGCAGAATCTTGGGGAACAACCAGTTTCTTATAAGTACCTTGGATATAAATAAAGTTTTAGCTTTTATGTGCCTTTGTAAATATAAAATGTTCTCTGACTCTCTTAGGTTCAATTATACTGCTTATAGCAAGAAATTAACTATAGCTTTCAATCTTAGAAAGGTTTCAGATAACCTGAAACCATGGTAAATTACCATATTTTAATAAGATAAATTATCTTGAAAAAAATTTAATTACATCTGAAAAGGTCTGTCTTTGATTGTGGCAGTTTCTAAGGCAAATGTCTTCATCAAGGTTGTTTTTCTTTCTTTTTAAATGATGAACATGAATCTGGCTCATCATTAAAGGAAATTAATCTAAGAATTTAATAACTTGGGACAGGTAGAAAAAGTATATGTTCTCAGCAGTAAGAATACATGGCTGAAAACTTTCTCTTTAGCTCTTCCTGGATTGTGAAGGCTGGTTCTCTGTGATCCTGGGGCTCTTGGGAAAGACAGCATGTCTGTCCTTCTGACATGGCTCTATGGGATAGTGTAGATTTGGAAGCCACATTTATATCCTGGAGATAATTTTTTTGTTTGTTTCTAATTCCATGTAGCCATAGATCCACTTTGTAAGATTATTGCTTTATTATCTTCTCTCCAAATGCCTACTTCTGAGTTTTCAGGGTACCTCCAACAGAATATGTAGTTGACTAGATTCTTAAATTTATCTCTCTTAACCTGACCCATGAAGCATATGATTTATGGAGAAGAATCAAGATTTAATTATAATTTCAGTTCTTGTGTTAATAAAGCATAAACTTAACCTACTCATCCGATTAGCCTAAAAAAGTAATTTGTGTGTATTTAACATTTGTACACACTTACATGCACGGACACATATAAAAACAGTACTAAGCTTTATGGCACTTCATATTTGTTTTCTCGTCTGAAACTTAATATTTACAGTTCACTTTTTACTACCTTTGTCCATTCAGACAAGCTTTTCCTCCATTGATGTCAAACATGTTTCTTGCTAAATGTAAAATCAGCAATGTACAGACTCAGATTTTGCCACGTTAATATATGTTTTAAGAAACCACCCCTATATACACCTTGTATCTAAAAGTGAGAACTCCCAGGTACATTGAGGAAGACTTGTGGTCAGGCGGACACCTCCCTCAGGATTATTCAGTTGCTGGAAAAGTAAAGCTTTTCTTTAAATAAGATTCAGAATAACTTCCTTATATCTTTTCCTAAGAAGGGCAAGATTTTCTGGGATGATACACCTCACCTTTTAGTTCCGGTTCCATTGCTGGTAGGGAGATATTTCTGTAAGTTGGGGGAGATGACTTGAAGATGAAGTGGAAAGTTGGCCAACCAAGGGCGGCCCTGAGCTGAAGCGCCACCTCCTGGCGGAATAGGTCACTGCAGGGATTGTTTCTCAGTTACCCAGGCTGCCTGCTGAGGCATCTGTTCTCCTCAGTTATGGATCCCACTCTGTTATTTCTCTCCCACCTCACCCCTCTGGATCGGTTGTCTGGGACTCGCAAGATATGATCCATTGACTCTCCTCCAGTGCTCGAAATACTTTAATGTTTCATGACTTTATAGATCCTGGTTTTTTTTTTTTTTTTTTTGAGACGGAGTCTCGCTCTGTCTCCCAAACTGGAGTGCAGAGGCCCGATCTCAGCTCACTGCAAGCTCCGCCTTTCGGGTTGATGCCATTCTCCTGCCTCAGCCTCCTGAGTAGCTGGGACTACAGGCGCCGCCACCTCGCCCGGCCAGTTTTTTGTATTTTTTAGTAGAGACGGGGTTTCACCGTGTTAGCCAGGATGGTCTCGATCTCCTGACCTTGTGATCCGCCCGTCTCGGCCTCCCAAAGTGCTGGGATTACAGGCTTGAGCCACCGCGCCCGGCCTAGATCCTGGTTTTGATCTTACTTAGCAACCGTATATTGATCTTCTATTATATTCTTGCAGATAGGGAGAGAAGTAGAAGTCAGGGAGAAGTAGAATAGGAGACAAGATAAAACTATGGGCTCTGCTTTCAAGGACCCAACAGTCTAGTTGAAGAAGTGAGACTGGTTCTATCAAAAGATGACCAGCAGCCCAAGACAACGGAGAAATATCAGATGAAGGATGGGGAGAGTTGGTTCCATTAGAGATTTCTATGCAATTTCTAGTGAAAAGACTAGAGAATGTTTACTTATGTCCTGAACACACTGTTAAGTAGATCTTGGATGAGAAAATAAATTATTGCAAAGAGAGAAGTAAGTTGACAGAAAGCTTATGTAATGGTTTGAATTTCAGACAATTAGGGAGGCTTACATGTTGGACTAAGGGAATTTTAGAAATGAATCATAGGCTCTTTCAAATTAGCAGGATAGGAAAAATATATTCCAGGCAGAAACTATTTCTACCCTTCATAGATTCTTCAATTGAGATATTCTTCATGTATAGTTTAAATTCATTAGATTTTATTTTTCCTGTTTAAATTAAATGATTAGGAAGTTTAAAATCTTGAACAAATGACAGTAATATAGTTTATGGAAACTGTTTCTTTATAAGAAGGAAATGAATGTATTCATTGTGATGGGGTGCACTTAATTTTGAGTGGTTTTGGCTGCTGTTGTTTCTAATATTTGCAGTAAAATGAAGGTACTGCTATTAAAGACTTTGAATCTTAAAAAAGTAGGAGTTGAGGGAAAGAATTTATAATAAAGGAAACAGGGGAATGACATTTGATGAGGACAAGAACAGAAGAGATTTTTTTTTTTTTTTTTTTTTTTTTTGAGACGGAGTCTCACTCTGTGCCCAGGCTGGAGTGCAGTGGCCGGATCTCAGCTCACTGCAAGCTCCGCCTCCCGGGTTTACGCCATTCTCCTGCCTCAGCCTCCCGAGTAGCTGGGACTACAGGTGCCCGCCACCTCGCCCGGCTAGTTTTTTGTATTTTTTAGTAGAGACGAGGTTTCACCGTGTTAGCCAGGATGGTCTCGATCTCCTGACCTCGTGATCCACCCGTCTCGGCCTCCCAAAGTGCTGGGATTACAGGCTTGAGCCACTGCGCCCGGCCCAGAAGATATTAAAGATTAAGGAAAATGTCAGAGGTTGCAAAGCTTGTGGCCCTGCTGAGTTCAGAACTCACAGTGTTAGTTCAAATACCTTTAGCTTCCTTAGTTCAAATTGCCCTTAAAGAGTTATCAGAACCTGCTTAAAATTAAAGTTATTTTCCCCATAAAACTGTAATTATCTTGATATTAATGTTCCAGTTTATTTATGTATATATTCTTAACACTATACGTGGTATGCATTTATGCCTACCTGTGCATAAAGGAAATTTTTGCCTTATTTGGGTAATGTACTAACACTTACGTACATTTGGGGTCCATGAAAATATTTTAAAATTTATGGTCACAATGTGACCTTCATCAAAGACCATCACAGACCTTAATTACTTCTCAAAATTAAAACTTAAAAATATATGAATCTTGCCGGGGGTGGTGACCCATGGCTGTAATCCCAGCACTTTCAGAGGCTGATAGAAGTGAATTGCTTGAGCCCAGTAGTTCAAGACCAGCATGGGCAATATGAGGAGACCCGTCTCTACAAAAATACAAAAATTACCCAGGTGTGTTGGTATGCGTGTGTCGTCCCAGCTACTCAGGAGGCTGAGGTGAGAGGAATCCATTCAGTTTGGGAGACTGAGGCTGTGATGAGCCGTGATTGTGTCACTGCACTCCAGCTTGGGTGACAGAGTGAGACCCTGTCTTAAAAAAACAAACCAAAACAAAATAACCCTTTTTCTTTCTGTCTGTATTTCAAGCATATCTTTTGAATCGCTTTGTAACAAAAATCTTTTTCTTTGCTAAACCATACTTATCTAACACTTCAAGAACATGTTGAAGCAGAGCAGTCTTTCAGTTGCTGTAGACCATAGCAATCTGCTAATTACTGAAGGTTCATTCTAGGGTATTCCCACACATTGTTCTTTCTGGTGAAGCTTGCTGAAATGGGTCCCTGTACCAGCCCACACAGGCAGGCCCCAGGAATTGTGCTTTTTATCAGTGGAGATGCAACACTTCAAAAGAGGCTTTAGTGCAGCAAAAGGGTGCCATGTAAGTTTGGTGCCATTGTGTCTTTGCTCTGCCTCCTTATCTTGCCTTTGTTACTTTCTGCTGGCTTCAGCTGCCTGGCTCCTAACCCCTCCTGGATGCTCCCTTTGCTGCTCTCAAATGTATGCTCATAGTCGCCTCACCTTGCCCACAGCTGAGATGAATACCAGGCCCGCAAGAATCATGACCAACACAGCCATGTTTGACCAGGTCCAGTTATTGAGAATACAGGAAGGCTAATGAGTAGAAAGCCTTAAGCTTTTAAATGAATTTACAGAATGATTAACTGTTAATTAAGCCCTTGAAAGTTCCCATATGTTCTCTTCAGAGACTACATCCTTTTTTTTTAAATTTCTAATTAAAACAAATATCCCCCAAACAAACTTTCAATGTTTTTTACATATTTATAATCACTAGTATTGCAATCATTTTGTTTCAACTCTAGGATTTTCCACTGCAGTTGTATAGTTTAACAATTAAATGAGATAATCTTGACCTTCCATTTCTGCCTTTTAGATATTAAGAATAATGATTTCAGGGTTCCAGAACAACTGATTTGCATATTCTGAGCTTTATTTTTCCTATGGGCCATGCATTCATTCAAGAATGCCAAGAACATGTAGAGATGAACAGTGTACCATTCTGACATTAAGGAGTTTGGTAGCTAGTGGAGAGATGAGTGGTGTGGTTTGTGTTACTACTCTGACAAAGAACACATCAGCTACTCTTGGGATGTTTCAGGGTGTTACAGGAGCAAAGAAGAAGAATAACAAAGTTAGCCAGGGAACTCTTCTAAGAGGAAATGACAGTTGATTCTTAGAGAATGAGTGAGAATTAAAGCTGATCAGATAGTTAAGGGCATTCCCAGAAAGAACAGCATGGGCAAAGACAGAGGAGTGAAAACCTCTAATGTTTGGGGAAATTCAAGTACCTGAGAATTGTTCAGGTGACATATGCATGAGTTTGCTGAGTGATGAGTCTGGACTCAGATATCTTGAGTCTTAAATGCCAGTTTGAATTTTACCTCAAAGGCAAGGTCTCAAAAGCTTTTAAGAAGGAGAGTATGGGGTTGTTTGTTTTTTTCTTGTAAATTTGTTTCAGTTCTTTTTAGATTCTGGATATTAAGGTGGGTAGATTGCAAAAATTTTCTCCCATTCTGTAGTTTGCCTGTTCACTCTCATGGTAGTTGCTTTTGCTGTACAGAAGCCCTTTAGTTTAATTAGATCCCATTTGTCTATTTTGGCTCTTGTTGTCATTGCTTTTGGTGTTTTAGTCATGAAGTCCTTGCCCATGCCTATGTCTTGAATGGTATTGTCTAGGTTTTCTTGTAGGGTTTTTATGGTTTGAGGTCTAACATTTAAGTCTTTAATCCATCTTGAATTAATTTTTGTATAAATTGTAAGGAAGGGATCCAGTTTCAGCTTTCTACATAGAAAATGTGGCACATACACACCATGGAATACTATGCAGCCATAAAAAGGATGAGTTCGTGTCGTTTGCACGGACATGGATGAAGCTGGAAACCATCATTCTGAGCAAACTAACACAAGAACAGAAAACCAAACACCCCGTGTTCTCATTCATAGATGGGAACTTAACAATGAGATCACTTGTACACAGGGCAGGGAACATCAAACACGGGGGCCTGTCATGGGGTAGGGGGCAGGGGGAGGGATAGCATTAGGAGAAATACCTAATGTAAATGACAAGTTGATGGCTGCAGCAAACCAACATGGCACATGTATACCTGTGTGACAAACCTGCATGTTGTGCACATGTACCCCCTAGAACTTAAAGTATAATTAAAAAATGGGGGGGCGGAGTGTGATGTCCTGACTTGTGTTTTTAAAGCATTGGTGACACTGTGGAGGAGGAATTGAGTTGATTGGTAAAAAGGATGAACTGATCAAACTGAAAAACTGGTCAAAGTTAGTGTTTCTTGACATTCGTTTTGAAATTTTGCTCTCAGTAATGTGATCAGTAAGTATGATCAGTGCCCTTCTAAAAGAGAGCACAGAGTGCTGCCTTGCCCCTTGCACCATGTGAGAACACAAGGAGAAGGCACCATCTGTGAATCAGGAAGCGGCCCCTCACCAGATACTGAATCTGCCAGCGCCTTGATTCTGGACTTCCAGCCTCCAGAACTGGGAGAAATAAGTTTCTGCTGTTTTTAAGGCACCCGGTTTATGGCACTTGGTTACAGCAGCCTGACCTGACTGACACACCTTTTTTATCTTTACAGTAAAAAGTCAAACTGAGGGATAAAAACTTGATGACGTTTTTAGGAATACCCAACAAAAAAAGTGGCCATTTCCTCATCCCTGATAGAAGTTTTTGCTAAGATAAAAAATGATAAACACTTTTAAATCATGGGACCACACCAAGTAGCCATGGTTGGCATCACTACCTAAAAATGAATCTAAAAGAACTTTGAAAAGCAGATGAAGTAGCCAAATGATATGCTTTAAAAACTTGTAAAATCTTCCTAGAATATACAAAGCTTAAAAATGCATGAAGTAAGAGATGAGAACTCTCCAACCATCTTGCCATTGAAAAATTGACTTAAACATAAAAAAAAAAGTTAATGAAAAACACTGCCAATAAGCAGATCAAACATAATTGGCTGAGAATGAGGGGAGGAAAAACTAAAATGCTGGTAAGCCTATAAAAGTTGTAAAACTATGTATGCCCAATTGCAAACAAACAAACAAACAAACTGAAACTCCTCTCTCAGAACTTTTAAAAAATAACAAAAGAGAATATTTTTAAGGCACACAAGCAATGCACAATTGCCTAATGGTATATAAAAATTGCTAATTCCTGAAAAACCTGTGACTTGAAATAAACATTTTTCAATAAACTTTTATTTGTCAAACTCACCAGTTCCAAATCTTGTTCCAAACCCTTTTCTTTCCTTCTTTCTTTCTCTCCCTCCCTCCCTCCCTTCCTTTCTTCTTTCATTCCTTCCTTCCCTCCTTCCTTCCTTCTTCCCTCCCTTCCTTTCTCTCTTTCTCTCTTTCTTTCTTGATGGAGTCTTGCTCTGTTGCCCAGGCTGAAGTGCACTGGTGTGATCTTGGCTCACCGCAACCTCCACTTCCCGGGTTCAAGTGATTCTCCTGCTTCAGCCTCCCGAATAGCTGGGATTACAGGCACCTGCCACCATGCCTGGCGAATGTTTGTATTTTTAGTAGAGACAGAGTTTTACCATGTTGGCCAGGCTGGTCTTGAACTCCTGACCTCAAGAGATCCACCTGCCTAGGCCTCCCAAGGTATTAGGATTACAGGCATGAGCCACTGTGCCTGGCCTTGCTTTTCTTCTTTAAACTAGTTTTTCTTTTCTTAAATGTTTTGTGCAGATTTGCATAGTGGACTCGTTTCTATGTCTTTGTTGTTTAGATTCATTCATTCATTTGTTGTGCCAGATGCTGTTTTAGGTACTGAGGATGCTGCAGAGAACCAAGAAGGCATCATTGCACTGAGGAAATTAGATGTCAGTTTACCTTCCATCAGCTCTTTCACATGGCCATTGGCAAAGCTTCTACCATGCTTGTATCTAATCTGCTCCTTTGATGCATAGATTGAATAGACGTAATTCACTGCGAGCTCTTCCTCCTGGGAATGAAAAGGAGCATTCACAAGTTGCCTTATTAAAGTCTTTGGCCAACTAATCAATTTTTTACTGTTAAACTTTTATAAGCACCCTAGGGCCAATTATCTCTATATTTGTACTCTATTAACAGTGGCATCAGCCACAGAAAGAAAGTAATTGCATCTTTATTATCTTTGTGTGTAGCAATTCATATTATTGGGCAAGACAAACTGATAGGATCTTGAATTTTGGCCCAACAGTGGCCTAAGGAGAAGCCATTTAAAAAATAGCTTTGTGACCTTGGGCATACTTTTAATTTCTCCAGACTACAGCATCATCATCTGTAAAATTAGAGTATTGGACCAGCTTTCTGCTAAAGGCTATGTTCACACAAAAGTCGATGAATCTTAGGCATTCTGGAGGTTTATAAGAAAAGCAAAGAGAATATATCACTCTCATTATAAGTTTGCTTACCATGAAAGCTGCTTTCCTGACTGATGTTTCTGAAAAGGAAATAGAGGGGGAGCCATGACCTGCCAGTGATCAGTTTGATGCTGCATTAGACTAGAATTTACCCCTGTCACTGTCTCCACCTGTCCCCATGGCATCAGGTCCTGAATTTCACTAAAAATGGCAGGGAAGGACAAACCAGAAGACACAGGGAAATTAGAAGAGATAATTATGGATGATATGAATGAAGGAAGTAATATGGAGAATGACGCTTGATTTTCCTAACAATATGAGATTGTTCTCCAACCATTAGGGTCAGACAGTGTCATTTCTTGAGCGAAAGATCAGTCTAGATACCACAGGAAGTGGTGTTGCTAATTCAGCATGTGGCACTTTATCTACTAAAACAAAGCCCCGTTTTAAGAGTCATAAAGTTGGGGTTTGGGTTGTGGTTTTGTATATTTGCATATATATGCGATTGGCGAGGAAGTGGAAGTGGGAGGTGAGGCTGCCCAAGCATTTTCTCCTGAATATCCTGACCAAATGCAGCTTTGAATAATGACATTCTTTCACCTACTTATACTTCCTCAGCAGTTTCCCCACATTTTGCCTCAAATCTTCAAAGCTTTTGACGATGTGGGCTTAAAACCATGAGGATAAATGTGTTCAGATTCTTTTGTGGCAATGCCTGCTGTGAGATACCTGTGGTCACTCTGCTTCCTGGTCTGGGTTAGTGGTTCAGAACTGAGTCCACTGGGAAGAATGGCAGTTGAGTCACAAATGTCACTGATTATTCAAAACATCTGTACAGTGTAAATGTGGCAATATCTTTTGTACTTTCCAATTCACATATTCAGTTTTGACCAGGAAGTAGCTTAGTTTCTTAGTGTCTAACTTTTAGTGAATTTGCATTTCAAGAAGCATTTATTGCTACAATACACAGGTGAAGTGTTATTTTAGAAAGACTGTGACTGTTTTACATGATGGAGAGGTGATTTGACTGTAAGTTAAGAGAACTGAGTTCTGGGTTCCAGTGTTGGGCCACCTACAAATGAGCTCTGTGATCATGGCCAAGTCATCTTAACTTGACCTTCTATTATTTCATCCATACAATGAAAGGATTTTGATTGGACGCCATGAAGGCCTTCAGTGCTAACATTCTGTTCTACTATTTCTTACACAAGAGCTCTGTGGATTCTGGACATATGTATTGCTCTAGAAACTCTTGGGAGCCAAATAAATTTGAGTAAAAACTCAAATTTCTGTATCCTGTTAGAGGAATGCTCAGTGTGTGTGTGTGTGTGTGTGTGTGTGTGTGTGTGTGTTCATGCATGTGTGTGCTCATGCTTGCCTTAATGGAATCTGAATAGATTCAGTTGACAGGAAAATTTTCTAAGATTTTGGTTTTACAGAAATTCTTTTCCTCATAAGGTATTTGTTCCTCTGTGGGGTTTTCTTTTGACCTTTGAGGAAAGCAAGACTGAACTTGGATTGCTCATCTGTGCCCTAATAGTGAGTGTCACAGTAATTGAAGGTTAGGTTAATGACCCAGAGATAGGAGAGCAGATGACATGTAGGTGCCCCTTGTCATGCCAGTGATGGGGGCAGATTATCTGTTAGCATCCTTCTGACTGTTGCTCCAGACACCCTTGAAAAGGATCTTCCCGAGAGAGTGACCTTGCCTGTACTCAGGCTTCCTCTCAGTGACCCTCCCTGTCCTCCCCGTACCATGAAAAGGGAAAGACTGAAGATTCTGATGATGCTCAACTACCCTGCTACATGTCAGAGAATTATATTTGCTCCTCTTTCTCCTTATAATTTGACTTGTCTTTTCTCAAGGAAATTGCCTTCTTTTGTCATTTATTCTGTTGTGATTGGATTTTTCCCCCTGCTTGTATCATCAGAGGATTGGTCAAACTGGAAATCTTTCAGCTTCTTCAATTAGCACTTTTGTAAAATAAATAAATAAATACATACATACATAAATAAATAAATATAAATAAATCAATAAATAAATAGTGTTTTTGGTTGAAAGAGAAAAAAAGCCCAAAGTCTCCCTTTCCTCCTGGGTTGAACATGTTCCATTTTCTGGGTCATTTTTCTCAGATTCCTTCACTGTTGGACTGCCTGAGGTCTCATGAGGTGTTTGGATGTTTCACCTTGAGTAAATCTCAAGCCATAATATTCAGTGTCATTCCTGATCTGGCCCTAAACTTCCTTTCCCACTCACTTTCACACTGTGCTTCAAACAGTCCTGCTTCTTTACCTTTCCTCTGAGCTCTCACTTTCTCCTGCCTTCGCTTTTACTCATTCCTCTGCCTATACTGCTCCATCTACCCAGCAAAAAGTTTCTTAAAGACCTTTTTTTGTGGAGTCTTCAATAATGCTATCTGTTATCCCCATTCACCAGTTGTAAGTACTTTCTGAATGCCCATACATGTTTTGTAATCCTCCTTTGACCGTAATCACATTTTACATTGCCCTGTCATTACCATCTGCATGGTACTACTCTCACATTAGATTGTTAATTCTTTGAGGGCAAACATGGCCTTCACCAGTGTTTGCTGATTGAAATAACAAATGTTTGTTCATCGGCAAAGCATTTGAAAGGCGTCCATGTGAAAAATTCTTAAAGTAATCACATGATTACAACAGCTGATGAAATTTCAGTCAGGTCTACAGATTAGATGGCAGTATTGCATTAATGTTAAATTTTTTGTGTATCATTGTACAATAATTATACAAGTAAATATCCTTATTCTTAGGACATGCACACTGAAATATTTAGAAGTAAAGGAGACTGATGTGCACAAATTACTCTTAAATGATTACAAAAAACATACATACACACACACAAACGCACACACACGTTGCATACCTGGACATTCTTTGTGGTATTTTTGTAACTTTCAAGTAAATTTGAAACTATTTTAAAATAAAAAGTTTAAAAAATTAAATTGTTATATATTACCTGATCAGGGATAATCATAGAAAAGTAGCCCAAGTGCGGAAAAATAAAAGAAACATTTATTTGTAGATGAAAAAGTAACCCAGCGAACAGTCTGAAATTCATTTATTTAATATTTTATAAGTGACCTGCACACAGCACATGATGAATTCTCTAAGTTATGATGAGGTACGTCAATTATTCTGGAAAGTCACATGCTAAATGACTATGCATAAATGGCCGGATAATCTGGGACGGTGCCCTGTGTGGAAGAATAGCAGATGTACCTCAAAGTACAGGCATTGTGAGGTTATGCCTCTAGGCACAAAATAACTCAAACTGTTATTAGAAGATGATGGGCTCTTGCCAGGAGTTACAATGTAGAGAAAAGATTTCAGAAGCATTGCAGGTGGTTACTTCTGTATGTCAATGCTACTAAAGATGCCAATGAAATGATAGGCGTTATTAGGAAGTGTTTTGGAAGTAAAAGTAATTTTGGTATGACATACTTAAATATAGGCATATTGGTTATATATTGTTTCTTCACATGAACTCAAAAATTAGCAGCCTAAAACAACGAACATTTATTACTCACAGTTTCCGTGGGCTAGGAATTTGAGAGTAGCTTAGCTGGTGGTTCTAGCTCAGGGTCTCATGAGTTTATAATAAGTATGTAAGCAAGAGCTGCAGTCATCTAAAGGTTTAGCAAGAGCTAGAGGATCCACTCCCAAGATGGATCATTCACATGGCTGTTAGCAGGAGGCCTCAGTTCCTTACTATGTTGGTCTCTCCATATGGCTGCTTGAGCATCCGAATATCATAGCAGCTGGCTTCCTGTGAAATGGTGTTCAAAGAAGTGAGATGGGAATTTCAGTGCTTTTTATGACCTAGTTTGGAAGTTTATCACTTTTGTAATATTCTATTGGTTATACAAGCCCACTTATTCATTGTGAGAGGGGCTTACACAGGCAGGGATCATTGGAGGCCATCTTGGAGGCCGGCTACAATAATAGGGTATAATTATGGTTGCTGTAGCAGCACTGAAAAAAAGAAGAAAAAAAGAGTGAACTTTATAAACATGCTAGGAGGGCTTTTTATTTTTGTGACAGGCCAGGAAAATTAAGACTCTTAAGGTTGAGAAGAATGAGTAGGAATGTTATTGAAATGTATCAAATTATGACAAATTTGGAAAAATAAATATGATTTTATTCATAAAAGTTTGGGACAAGAAGTGGTGTTTGAAGTTTCTTTTTCTAATAAAAAAGAGATATAACTTGTTTTCTCAGTAGGAAATAGATAGATTTAACCCAGAAGATATAACCAGGGGATTCAGAATGTTTTAAACCCAAAACAGCTCTCCTTGATCTCTACCATAATTTCTATTATTTCTCCCAGGCCTACTGATTCTTTCTCTCATTGGTTTTCTTGCACACTTCCGATTCCTAGGCTACCACCCTAGGAAGGTCGTTCCACTTCACACGTGAATGCAGTAACCTCCACACTCTGTCTTTGCCTCCAAAGGATTTGGTCCCTTGGTTGGTTTTTCCAGACCTTCTCTGTTAATTCCCCAAGCACCTCTTTCATCAAATAATGCCCTTGTTCAAAGACTTCAAGTGAATTCTACTGCAGACAGGATAGACTCAACTCCTTAGCCTGGTGCTGAAGGCCCTTTATCACCACCAAGCACCACCCTCCTTTCTAGCATTACTTCTCACAGTCTGTTACAGAACCTTCTGCTGTCTACCCCTAAGGCGTGGCTCTTACTTTCTCTTTGCCTTGTGGCCCCTTCTTGAGTTTTTGTTTACTCAGAAGATTCCTTTTATCCAGGTGTGATGCTGAGGGCAGGTCACAGGCATTGTAGCCATCAGCCAGGCCTGTTCGTATATCTGCTCTTACCTGATTGTCTGCCTTCCAGGGAGACATTTAATCTCAATATTCCCTGTATGGGAATAATAGACCCTCTCCCGTGGACTCAGTGAGATTTCATTGCTAGTGTGAGATGCTACTCCGTGATTTCTAGTTTCTTTTCTTTTTCAAGTCCCTGCTCAAGTTTGACTTTTTTCGTGTGCCTTCATTACTCTTTTTGGCTTCCCCCCCTCTTAAAATTCTGGCAAGTCATCTCTAAATGGACTCATTGGCAAATAATCATATTTTGTTTATAATTTTTCCCTAGTAGATTTTAAGCTATTATGGGCAGAGACTGTGGTTTACAAGTCACAGTAGTTGCCATGGTTTCTTGCACTTAGATCTTTAATGAGTATTGTTTGTAGATATTTTCCTGCATATGTTGTGGATGATGATTTCACAGAGACATTGTAGAGGATTTTACAAAGTTGATGATGAGTGAGTTACCAGGGTCTTTCCCAAATTATCCCTTAACACTACCTATATAATGACGGTGGGGCTGGCTGGTTAGGTAGGCAGGGCAACATCTCTGTTCCCATTCAGCTTATTCTCGTCTTAACCATGGTGTGCATCATGCTGTGCTGAATAGATCAGTTTGTGGCCATTTTCGAATGGGGCTGTGAGCTCCTTCGGGATAGCTCAGCACTGGACATTGTCAGTGCCTTGCCCAGTTTTTGTTTAATGTGAAGCGCCCAAAGAATTAGAACTATTAGTAAACATTCACTTCATGCTAATGTTTAGGGATTTTGTGTGTGCGTGTGTGTGTGTGGGCGGTGGGGTGGGGGGGCTTGTTTATAAAGCCATTATAAGTTTATAAAATAGATTTTGAGAGTATCCTTTTTTTTTTTTTTTTTTTTTTAAGACAGAGACTTGCTCCACCACCCAGCTGGAATGCAGTGCCACAATCACAGCTCACTGCAGCCTTGACCTCCGAGGCTCAAGAGATCCTCCTACTTCACCCTATACTCCACCCCTCTCAGTAACTGGGACTACAAGTGCATGCCACCAAGCCTGGCTAATTTTTTTTTTTTTTAATAGGGCTGGGGTCTTGCTATGTTGCTGAGGCTAGTCGCAAACTCCTGGGCTCAAGTAATCCTCCCACCTTGGTTTCCCAAAGTATTGGGATTATGGGAGCCACCCCACCTGGCCTTTCTTTTATTAATGCTGGTAGACACACTCATTTAACTTAAAAACTTCCCAGGAATAGTCTGTTCCTGCCATTACATAATTTAATTTGATTTAGAATATGTTTGTTGTGGGTTTGATGTTAGCAAAATGACATGAGGCCCTCAAAACAAAGTAAATATAGCACTTGTACTGTTTGAAATGAGTAGTCATACCTGGACAATGTAATATGTTATTAGAATAACTAGCCTTGCTCAGTGAACAGAGAAGTCATGCTAATGCCTTAAGAATTCCTTTCATCAGCAAACTACTATTTCTATGGAAGTCCTCATCTGAGATTGTTCTCAGGGCAACCAGCAAGCATTAGTCATTCTACATCTTTAATGTGCTGAAGCTGGACCATTGCTTCTCTGTTCATGTCCTCAAAGCTCCAGGAAGAACTTAGCACACTGCCTCTGCCGGTCTTTCTGAGTAGTTTGAGGAAGAGTGAGTACATCCTTTACAGATAACACGATGGAGTGGCTAGGTGAAATGGATGGCTCTTGTTGAAAAGTAGCTATTCTTAATCAAGAAATTTGTTTTAATTTAACTTAGAGATATGTGAGAGAATCTTAGTAGCAGAAAATGAGCTTGAGAAAAAACTGGTTGAGGGTACCCAAGTTATTTCTATGTGTGCGCTTAATTGATTCTAGGAAGAAAATAGATTTTGGAGCCAAAAGGAATCATCTGGAATAATTTTCCCCTCTGTTGTTTCAAAAATAAATTAATAAGTCAACACCCCATTATTTATTTCTCTTTAACTCAATGATAGAGAAACTACTGCTTATCATCAGAACTAAGTCTCATCCATTGTAAGGATTTTATTCATCCTAATTATTTACTGAGGCTTCTGTGGTAGAATAAGCAAAGCTTGCCTTCTAAGTGGAGCTGCAAAACACAGGCAGCAAGAGTTAACTCTGTGGGCTGTTTCCCTTTCTAATAGGAGCACTTTAGCAATGCTAATCAGTTGTACTGATTTTGTTTTGATTTTTCCATAATAATTAAGTGAATGATCTGAAATGCAATCAAGTTTGGCACTAGGGGGTTCATGCAAATGACTCTTCATTTTTTTACATTTTAAATTGTGTTAAATGGAATCATAGGAAAGTTATTTGAAGAGGAAGTCTGAGTGGGTGAGGGTAGCCAACACCCAATTTAGAGATTTGAATATATTCAAAATGTCTATCTTAATGAAGCAAATCACCACTGCATTGCCTTTGTTTTCAATTGAAATAATACTATTTTTTAAAAATTTCATTTTGTTTTCATTTGCATTCCAAAGTGGAAAATTATAAGACAGGATGCCACAGCATAGAAGAGAGAAATGAGGAAGAATAAATGTACTGGACTTTCCTTCTTCAGAGTGGACATAGTGGAAAAAGGGTACTCACCACGTTTACTCACCAAAACCTATAGAAGAAAACAAAGAAGACAGGGAAAAAGTAAATGAATGCCCTATCTTCCTTCCTTCTTTCTCTCTCTCCTTCTCTCTTTCTTTCTTTCTTTCTTTCTTTCTTCTTTCTTTCTTCTTCTTTCTTCTTTTTTCTCTTTCTCTCTCTTTCTTTCTTTCTTTCTTTCTTTCTCTCTCTCTCTTTCTTTCTCTCTCTCTTTCTTTCTCTCTCTTTCTCTCTCTCTCTTTCTCTCTCTCTCTCTTTCTCTCTCTCTCTCTCTGTCTTTCTTTTTTTGAGATAGAGTTTCGCTCCTTTTGCCCAGGCTGGAGTGCAGTGGCACGATCTTGGCTCATTGCAGCCTCTGCCTCCCAGGTTCAAGCAATTCTTCTGCCTCAGCCTCCCAAGTAGCTGGGATTATAGGCACCTTCCAGCATGCCTGGCTAATTTCTTGTATTTTTTAGTAGAGACGGGATTTCACTCTGTTGGCCAGGGGGTTTTGAACTCCTGACCTCAGATGATCCACCCACCTCAGCCTCCCAAAGTGCTGGGATTACAGGCATGAGCCACCACGCCTGGCCTAAATGTCCTATCAACTTCTGATTTTGATTGCATCTCAATGCCTTTATTAAACAAGATAGAATGAAAGGACAATCCATGTTTCCTAATTTAGAGAAATGCTGTGTTTCTTAGTTCTCTACAGCTTATTTGTGAGATATCTTCTCTCCTCATCGTCTATAACATCTGTGTTATTTTCTCAAACAGTTTTAACCAGCTTATGTGAATTTGCATGATCCTTGCCTCTTGATCAAACAATTCTTTTTGGTTTTGCAGATTACTCTAGAGCTCAATTAATTTTCTAATTTTAATGAGGAAAATGGATTGGGACAAAGAGACCAAGTAATACACACACACACACACACACACACACACACACATATACACACACACGTATTTTTTAATGGACTGACATTTTTTCTTTCAAAAATGGTACCTGCAACTTCTCAATGCAGTTTGATATTTCTGTATACTGAACTTCCAAAGCAATGAGAAGGTGGCCAAATTCTGCTTTTTCTCTGTCACCTCCTCTTCACAGGGCAATGCATCAGGTACAAAGCAAGAAGAGAAACCAGAAGATTAGTGTCAATATTTTTACATTAAGAGAAAACTCACAACCTCTTTCTTGTTCTTGGAGTTTGATTCATGGCTTGTGGCAATTTCTAACTTTACAGACTAAACATTTCTAATTGGTAAATGGATGGTTTGAGTCTGAGATGACTCAGGAAATAAACTTTCCAATTTGGGGTAATTGTTTATGAGTAGATGGCATGTTACTGCTTACCAGCCTTCATGTCTTTGAGGAAAGAATGAAAGCTAAACACGTTTCACACTTCATTGAAAGGAAATACTTCTCCTCACATAGATAAAGCAATGAGACAAGGAAATAATTGCCATGCTTATTTGTTACAGCCAAATATATTAAAGATGTTTTTGATGGATCAGGAAAACACTAGCTGTATATTACATGGCTTCAGCTATAAAACAGGGACAATAAAAACTACTACTTTTTTTTTTTTTTTTTTTTTTTTTTGGAGACGGATCTCGCTCTGTCGCCCAGGCTGGAGTGCAGTGGCCGGATCTCAGCTCACTGCAAGCTCCGCCTCCCAAGTTCACGCCATTCTCCTGCCTCAGCCTCCCGAGTAGCTGGAACTACAGGCGCCCGCTGCCTCGCCCGGCTAGTTTTTTGTTTTTTGTTTTTTTTTTTTTTAGTAGAGACGGGGTTTCACCGTGTTAGCCAGGATGGTCTCGATCTCCTGACCTCGTGATCCGCCCGTCTCGGCCTCCCAAAGTGCTGGGATTACAGGCTTGAGCCACCGCTCCCGGCCAAACTACTACTTCTTAGTTAAGTTGCGGTAAGGATTACATAGATAATTCACATAAATGGCTCAGTACTGTGTCTGGCATACAGTAATCGGTCAGGAAATGTTAGCTGTTATTGTTTATTATTATTATTATCACCATCATTTTTTATTCATTCCTGTTAAATGAAATAGCTTCTTTATATAATGTTAAGCTTCAGATTTTACAGTTTCATGATGGTTAGCATGTGAGAAATGTCAAGAATTTGAATTAATCTATTAGTTAATTTTGGCTATTTATGCTTTATCTATTGGAATTTAGTGACCATTGAAATATCCTTTTTAAGATTTTACAGCTTCTTTAATGACTTACACAATATCTTTTAATTATACTACAAATTCATGATTTTGTTTTCCTTATTCCAAGTCAAACATTTTCTTTTAGCCTTTGTTGAGTCAGCAATAGGTAACTTGTCATAGTATACTTAAACAATCTTGATTTTGAAGAATTTAATATTTCCTCATTTGATCTGTCCTGAATTTGAATGATAAACTATTTCCTAAAGTTGTTTTTTTGCTGTTATTGTTGTTTATTTTTTTTAAGATAAATTTGTCTTTTCAAACCATAAAGTTATTATTCAATACATTTCATTCTCAAATATTGAAAATTTCTTGGTGTGGAAAATGAGTATAACTTCTTAAAATGTCAGCTCCCACCCAGCAAATCACTGCTTTGCTCAAATAATCTGGCTCATTATTACTAGTTTCACTAGTTTACCAACAAGCAGGTTGGCGCTTATTTTGTTTGTACTTAAGAAATGGATCAGTGATTTCTAATTTTGTGTCCATTTTTATAACGATTAGATGACATAGTATGACAATTAAACTTCTCCTTCTTACTAAATTCCAGAGGCTGCACGAGTGCATGTAGTTCTCAGGTGCAAACCATTACAGGGGTTACACACTCGGGCCTGGCGCGGGTCCTAGCACATCGCATGTGTTCAATAAATGCCTGTAGGTGGCTTCGCTTGATGATATCAGAGGAACCTTCAACCTGACATATCTAAAGCTGAACTCAAAGCTTCCCCTCCCCAGAGGAGGGTTTCTGTGAGTTCCATCTCAGTGAAGGGCTAACAATCCCCACAAGGGGCTAAACCAGAAGCTCCTCCCCTCCCTTAATCCATGTTCAATAGCCAAATCCTGTTGATTCCACATCCTAAAATTCTCCCAGAGCCACTCCACTTCTTACAGCCCCATTGCTGCTGCCTTGATCTGTTCACAGTTGCGTCTCCCCTGGCCTCCCTCCAAGAGCCTCCCCGTGCAGCTAGAGTCATTCTTCTAATGCCACTCTGCATCATTTACTAGCTCCATGTTATCCTGGGATGAAGTTCCCTACTGCACAATGGCTTGTGAAACCCATCACGACTCACCCTCTGTCTCTTTCTCCAGCTGTCCCCTTTCTCTTGCCATGAATTAACTTGAACTCCATAAATACACCTGGCCATCCCTTACCTGTGGATCCCTCTGCCTGGAACATTCACCCTCTTCTATCTCCTTTGCCAGCCTATTTTCCAAGCTTTTAAATATGTTACTTTACGGTTTTTAGGTTCATTTTCTCAAACATCGACCTGCAAACAGCCTTACATTTTTTTCTATGCATAGTCTAGTTTTTAGAAACTGCTGTGAGATGGTTGGTTTCATTTCTTTTCAGCAGATGGAGAAATTGAAGCACTATGTTTAAGAAACTTATGTTATGATTACTAAATTATAAACGTCTTAACAGGCAGGGATAGGGACTGGCTCTGTATTTTATATCCAGCCTTTGCATGGTGCCTAGGATGGAGCAGGCATTCAGTGCATTGAATAACTTATCGAATGAATCTCAGTTTGAGCCTGAGGTACCTCTCTCTTGATTCGATGGAGCGTCTGTTTCATCATTTATTTTCTAGGACAAATGAGGCCAGCTATCTCTGTGTGCCCTCCTCTTCCAGAAGGGAAATATGCCGGATGAGAGAATGTGGTGGCCTGCGTTGCTCTGAATTGTTCTGGTAGATTTCTTTAATATTGGCTGACATAAATAAGAAGGGCTTTTGTTCTTGTGGCAATTGATGATGATTTGCATATTTTAGTAATTTGCAAAATAGTAGCCACCCTGCACAACATAAGAAACGCCCCTGTCTCAGGGACCATGGAATCTGGTGACCTGGCTATTGAAATACATGTCTTGTTATGCACATTTCAGCCCCAGTGACAACTGGTACCTGGTGGTTGCTGTACTGAAAAGAATTCTGTGTGAGTCATTTCAATGCATTTCTAATTTGGGTTTTTTTTTTCTTGTAGGTTGTTCTGCAGAAAAAAAAATGTTTATTTCTTTGAACTCATGCCTGAGCTTTATTTGTTTATTATTATGGCACTGGATTGGGACAGCATCACCTCTGAATCTTGAAGACCCTAATGTGTGTAGCCACTGGGAAAGGTAATGGTTCTGAAAGGAGCCTGACAAAAAATTGCTGAGAAGTTCCCTTATATACTATAATTATCAGTCAGATGTATACAATTAGAATTTGCGAAGAGATTGTGAAATTACTTTTATGTAAAAATCATTAGTCATAGCTAGCAAATTAGGTAGTGTTAGTCACCTTGGTCTTACAGCGTATATATTATGTGAAAAAAATCTTGACATATCTAATTCTAATGCAGGTGCAATTGTAAGATTCAGGGAAAGCATTAATAGAGCAATTAAAAGATCTTCCTAAGGTTTTGTCTCTGATTTGAATTTGCATTAATTTTGGGGAGCTGGACTTATGCATGGGAACCCATGAGTAAGAAGTGGAAAGCAGCATGAGATAATGTACTAAAGTATTGAAATATATGGGATTTAAAAGAATTTTGCTGTAGATGGCTTGAAAAGGGAGACTTGATTTTGGGGTAAACTGGCAAGGCTGCATAGAGGTAGTGTCCCCTGAGATGCTCTTGAAGAACTGAATAAGATGAGTGGGTTGCAATGGTTGGAAGGGGATCTCGGAAGGGGAGGCAGTTTGAAATCAGTGCCATGTGGACCACCGAGAACTGTGCACAACCAGAACAAAGTTAGAACTGTATTTCAGGAGGGTATGATTATATGAAGGCAGATGATGTAATGTCCAGATATGAGCAATTTGCAGCAGAAAGTACAAAACAGTAGGTCATCCTCCAGGACCTTATAGTCCCTTTGGGAACACAAAAATAGTACAAACCCATCCAACGATATTGCAGTACAATCAAGTCCAGTCGGCTCTGCTCTAATGTGCTACTTGATTTTCCCAGAAATTATCTTTATCCAAAAAGTGTAAATGCAAGTGTTTTAAACAAAGAGAAGATGTTAAGTACTGGAGGGTAATATGTATTTTTAATAGCTGTAAGTACAATTATATCAAACTCTTGATCTTCAGCACCATGATTAGCAAACCACAGAGCACACATTCTAATCACCTTTGTCTCCCACTGTTAGGACGCAAAAAGCCCAGAGCCTCTCAAGCACAGCAGTGGTATTATTCTGGGGACACGCTGGTTTCTCACTCAGCATTATTTTTGGTGAGGGCACTACCTCCATCGGTAGTGTTACAAGCAGGGTAATTAAGACATAATTACCTGATTAGTCAATGGAGTTATATATTATTATGAAACTTTAAGCTGTAGAGAGAATATATGTATATAATAAAGTTCTATATATTTGTGGTATTAACTACATTATACAGAATTTAAGCAGAAGGACTTCCTATTAGTTCTCTTTATAAGATTTACAGCACTTCCATAAACCATTTCATCAAGAAAATATATAATAAATACTTATTAAAGTCATAAAAATGAATCAGTAGCTACATGAATGGGTATACGTCAAATTTAGTAAAGGAAGAGACCATTGGTGGTTGAACTTCTTGGAGGGATGATAGATTTGGGATGGGAGGAAAAGTCAAATTTGTGAGATGCTGTGAAACAAGAATCAACAGATCTTGATAATACATTGACTGAGGAAGTGAAGGAGGCAGAGAAGACTAGGATTTAGCACTTGCTGTGTGAAGTAATCCAGATGTCATTGCGCATATGGAAAAATAAAAGAGAGAGCTGATTTGAAAGGGAAGGTGTTAGTGTGGGTTTGCCGTGTTGGGTTTATAAAATCAATGTAAAATATGGGCCTGGAAGTATTTGGGAATATAGATTTGGGAATATCCAGCATGATGAGATGGGAGATGTGAATAGATGAACTCATATGAGATGTGAACAGATGAACTCTCTGAGGGAAATACTATAAGAGAAAAAAAGGCTGGGTGTGTGGTGAGGCCAGGATTTCGAGACCAGCCTGGCCAACATGGCAAAGCCCCATCTCTACTAAAAATATAAAAAGCTGAGCGTGGTGGCGCATGCCTGTAATCCCAGCTACCAGGGAGGCTGAGGCACAAGAGTCACTTGAACTCAGGAGGTGGAGGCTGTAGTGAGCTGAGATCATGCCACTGCACTCCAGCCTGGGTGACAGAGCGAGACCTGTCCCCCCCATCCCCCACTAAAAAAAAGAGAGAGAGAGAAAACAATTTCAAGGCTTCAAATAATCCAGCACCCACTTATAAATACACATTTTATCCTGCTTCCTTGGTCAGCAGTTGATCAGAGCTGCCAATGCATAATTGCATTGTTTGGCTCACCACTGATAATTCCCACTGTCTAAAACACTGCCTTGCATGTGGCATGTGTTCAATAAATAATCATTGAATGACTGAGTTCATCTTCTGATAGGAAATTAAATGACTAAATATGTACATCAATGTGGGAGGGGCATGGAGAGTGAGAAAGACAGATAGACAAGGGGCACATTAATCTCTAAACCTAATAGAACCCAACAACTGTACAAGTGATTAGTGCAAACTCTAAAATGCTCACTAAAGGGGAGAGAAATTGAATGTGAACAAACAGGAAAATGATGAACAAATTTTCCAGTTTTTAAAAAATGTACTACCAGGAAGAAGGGTTGACAGCTGTAATCTTCTTTTTGATATATTTTCTGTTGTAAGACTAGATAATGATTTCTAGAAGAAAGGTAAAAGAAAGTAGAATTGTTTTGGCAAGAATGGGGACTGGTGTAGAAGATAAATTAAAATGATCAAATAAAGGCACAGGTGACAGGTTTGTCTAGTATTTTCAAAAATGGAAATGGGCTTGAACTGAAATGGGGAGAGGAAGGTGAGTTCCAAGGGCGTAATTCTGGTAGTAGGGCTCATTTTAAGCTCTTCTTATGCTAAAAACCACCTGTACCCAATGGCTCAGAGTCA
Source organism: Trachypithecus francoisi (assembly GCF_009764315.1). NCBI lineage: Eukaryota > Metazoa > Chordata > Mammalia > Primates > Cercopithecidae > Trachypithecus > Trachypithecus francoisi. Next base: position 164,994,964 of record NW_022681465.1, on the reverse strand, counting down.
TGCAATCACCTGGAGGTTACTTCTGAGTGTGGTTTGCAGAGCTGAGGCATGAACTTGTTAGAAATGCAGACTCTCAGGTCCTACCCCAGACCTACTAAATCGAAATCTGCATTTTAACAAGATCCCAGGGAGATTTCTCTGCATATTCAAGTTTGAGAAGCACTAAACAAAAATACTTCCATCAATGCCTTCTAGCTGCATCCCAATTGATATCTGAATATTTTGAAATAGAGATGTGCCTTGTGATTCTAAGAAATTGTACATAAAATGAAATGAGAGAAAATGAAATCATTTAAATACTCAAGGGGTGTTTATGATTAAAGGAACTCTGTACAGCATCTTTTTGGAAAATGAATTACTCTAGAAATCATCTATTCCTCCTCCTAACCTTCTTTCTGTATTCTGTAAATTTGAGCTTTTCCATTCAGTGGGGTTTCTTCTAAAGAAGGCGCAAGTGAAGAGAAACCACACTTTGCCCAAACCTTCAATTACTAACACAGAAGGGAGAGTAATGAATCAGCAGTCCTGAAGCAAGTAGAGATAAGAAATGAAGATTATTACCATATCTGATTAAAGTAACAAGATAATTTAGGCAGGTAAAATGTAATTAACCACTTTGGAATGTGCCCAAGTGATAATGGCTTCCTCCCCTTATTCTCCATCTCCTCCCCCACTCCTCTGTTCTTTGACCTTAAATTAAATCTTGCTGGGGTTTTCCCCAGATAACACTTAATAGATTAAAATCACGGTGATGATATGTTTTCTGTATGTATGAGAAGATTAAACAAACAAACAGGAAATAAAGATTTTTGCTTCTGAAGGCTGAAAGTTGTGCAGAATTGGGATCAGATTTTTAAAATTCCAGTTTCCCACTCTTTGTCTGTTTTAGAAGCTTTAAATGTTGTATAGTGATGTTTGAGAGAGGATGGGGCAGGACAGTGTCTGAGGGTCTCGGTGTTACTGACTCTATATGGTCAGTTACTGACTCTATATGGAAGCTCAGTGTTGCTCCTTGTCAATTAAAGTGGAATTGGACCAGATAATAGAGGAGGTACCTTCATACTCTGTGACTTCAGAAGCAGCTGCTGGTGAATATGGCAGTATGGAGTGTTAGCAGAGAAGCTAATTAAGTTCCAGCAGCAGCCTAACCACTGGCCAAAGCGGCGGTGATAAAGACCAGAGGAGGCAAGCCCATTCTTGCAGACACTTGCCTTCATGATTCAAACACATCACTTCCAGAAAATGGACCCTTTGAAGAGTGACAACTTAATTGCCTAATGATTAGTGGGTATTGAGCAAATTAGGTGTAGTCACTTTAAAGTATTTGGCAGTCATAATTTGAAGACCATACTAACATGGAAAAATGCTTATGATATACTCGAGTTAAAAAAGAATGTTTTAGAAATATGTGCATGGCGTGATTATTACAATGTAAGAATTTAGAAATACCTTCAACCAAAAACTAAAACCTCCTGGAAACTGTAAAGAAGCACAACAACATGCTGTGGGTGGTTATGTGAGAGCTGTGGAATTCTCTCTCCTGCTCTCTTTTTTAAAAATGTGTTTTCCATATTCCATAGTGTGATTAAAATACCTTTACAAATGAAAAAAAAGGAAAGAAGTGTATAGAAGGAAAAATAGTGTGTAAGAAACAACAGAAAAGAAATCCATGTTGAAAAGGCTTAGTACCTTTCTCCTATAAGCTTAAGTGGAAGCTTCAGTTTCTGACCGATGATAATTAGGCAGGTAATTATTATCGGTCAGAAAGAAGCTTCCACTTAAGTTTATACAGTAATTTAACTATAGTTAAATTAGTTGAACTGTAGTTTAACATAGTTAAATTAGTTGAACTATAGTTTAATATAGTTCAAAATAATTTATATGTAGTCAGTTCTGTATTGGGTTTGAGTGTCAAAATAATTTTAATGAGTAGAGCCAAGATTGAGGAGAAATACTCAAAACGTAATGAATTTTATACTCCTCTTTCCCCCAAGCTATATATATGTCTCCATGGAAAGCTATATCGTATTACATTCAGCATTTAAATATTGGCCTCTCATTAGGCTGAGAGCTCCTCGAGGGCGGGAATTGCTCAATAAATGTTTGTTGAATTGGAACCCTAAATACTTTGATTGTCCTTTTAATAAAAGAGCTATTGGTGAGCAGCAAGTGACAAGAAGAGGAAATTCATATACTCCAACATTCCCTGTCATTTAAAAACTCTTTTTGGTTCCTAGAAATCAGTGAAAACATTTTACACGTTGGCTTATGGAATTGGTTCTTCCCTCCACATCAAACAGAACTGGCCAGGATGCATTTATTGATAACTTTTGCACTCTGAGGCACACAGACTTGAATATCATAACATGGCCTTTGAAATTTTCTAGAAACTCTGTATCAGCTCTAGTTCCAACAAATGAATTTAGTTCAGCTAAATTAGTACTGTAGAGACTGGTTGAATAAGTGTTTTCTCCCAACTGGCATTAATTTAGAGTGGTTTCTTTTTTGTTCTTACATCACATGTGGGAAGTTGCTCTATTTTGCTCATAGGTGATGTAGGACTGTACCTGTACACCAGTTGTATACACAGAGGATATTCATTCACTTTGTTCTCCACTAGAAATGGAACAGAGATATAATGCTGTAGACCTTAAGATTCAGCTGTTTACAAGCAGCTGGATAGAAAGTGTCAACTTTAAACAATGAGAGTTAGAAAACAGGATTAAGTATTGAGTTTATTCAGCACAAAATTTGAGGACAGCCATACAGAAAACAGACTTCAAAGGAATGGGCTCAGTTTTCCCAAGTGGGGAAGTTAAAGTTTCACCTATATAGGCAAAAACAGAGAAGTTTAATAAGGTTCGACATTTTCCATAGAAAGCCAGTACATATGTTACAGTGATTTGATTGATTACAGTTTGCTACATTTCAAGGAAGATTGCTTTAACATTTCATGAGGAAGGGTAATGATCTGAGGGGGTCTATCTCTGATGCCATTTGGTTATTTCTAATCATTTATAGGAAAAAGAAGTTGCAGCTGCCTGCTGCATGACTCAGGCCACATAGTTATATTCCTCTCAAGGCTCAAAATAATTTAAAGTTCCAACAGCTTTAAATTTGAATTATTTAATTTCACAGGAGGAAGAAATATTGGTAAGGAAGTCTTAGAACCTCAGGACACTGCTAGGGGTCTGAAGAAAATACTGATAGCTTAATGTGATATGTCATTCCAAGAATATTAATATTTTAGCAAGGGCCTCTTGCTTTACCCAAAAGGAGTTACATCATAGCATGCAGGCATTTGCACACCACACTGTATCCTCATCTGAACTTATTTTTGCAGGTAGCAATGGGTAACATCTGTTGGAGGGAGAAAGAAACAGTCATCGAAAGTATATGTTAGAAATTCAGGATGCTAAATAAGAGGGGATCTTCAACACCTTCTCTGACTCCTTTTATTTTAAAACGTGATCATGAGGACCCAGGGAAGTGAGGTTATCCGCTGAACATCTCCCAGTTTCTCAGTGTCAGTACAGAATTATAACCCTGCCTTCTTCTAGTCCAGTGCTCTTTTCAATAGAGCCTGTTTTATTTGCCCAACATTTATGGAGGGTCACTAAATTTACCTAGAAATAAATTGCAATATCGCAAAGAATGAAATATACAAAACTATGAATAGTACGATTACTTCATGGCTGTCCTATTGAAGCCTGATATATAATGACTACCAGAGACCAGCTGCAGAAAGAAAACCCATTGTTTGTGAGGCTAGCACCACACAGCTTTTCAAATCAGAAGGTTCTGTCTAACCTGAATTCTTCATGCTGACATTTTAACTTCTTTCCTTCCTATTAGTGAACTTGGGCTGTTGATTTGCAGCAAGTGAATCAGTGATTATGGCCCATTTTGTTTGTTTGTGTGAATTAAAGGTTTTAGTGAAAATCTTTAAGAGAATAAATTGTTTGGAGAAGATTATCCACATTTTCTTATAGGCAGATGCTAAGCTCTTTAGCATGTAATAGACTGTTTAAAATGAAGAAGTCTGGAGTTGAACAGTGAGAATTCTTCATATTTCATGGATGTTTTCCACCCACGTTCTTAGGCCCGTAGGCTTGTATGTTTTCACTCTAACAGGAACCTGTTAGTGAAAATGTATTGGAAAACAGACTATTTAAGTAGTAGCATGCTGTTGGTATGATTATTTTAGGCTAATTGTCTCAGCCATATGTTTAGAACCAGGTTTAAAGACTACTTTATAGTATTTATTCAGTTGTTATGTACTGTATAGTCTTCCATTGCCTGAAAGCAAATTATTCCGAGTTCCAACTAGAGAAAAATATGTTCTTTCTGATATTTTAAGAATCAGTAGCAAAATGTACTGTATTACTTTACTTGAATTGTTTCTTTGCTGAGTAACATTATTTGAATGCAGACTTAGAATGAAAACCTTCTGTGAATGATCTTTGTTATCCTTTGAGCCCTGGGATAAAAGGAGGGAATTAAAGGCAGAAAAATAGAGTGGTGTTTTTAAATTTGGGAATATTAGGGTTTATAGTGAATAGTAAAATAGAATTTTCTTTAAAATTTACAGCATGAATCCTTGTCTTTTAAATATATTGTTAAAATTGATCCTTTTGGGGTTCTAGTTTAAATAAAAACCCATAAAAACATGGAAATTCTCTGTTAAAAGTCACTATGGAGTTGCAAATGGAGATAATTTAGCTTACAAACTTTTAAATACATAGTATATTATTAATTTAAAAAAGAGAAATACTGATTTCTTATTTTTCCATTTCTTTTCAGCTACTCAGTGACTGTGCAAGAGTCATACCCACATCCCTTTGATCAAATTTACTACACGAGCTGCACTGACATTCTAAACTGGTTTAAATGCACGCGGCACAGGTAATAGAAGCTCAGACATGTTTATGAGTTTGGCTAACTGGGAATAGATTCTAATACAGAATTACTAATGACAGCAGAAAGTGCATCCATTAATTCAGTGAATAGGTATTGAGGGCTTGCTACTGTCTTATCTTTGTGTCAAATTACAGGGGATATAGAAAAGCAGAAAGGTAGCCCATGCCCTAAAGGAGCTTACAGCCTAACTGAAGAGAAAGTGTCTGCTGTTTACCATCATTTGTTAACAAGAATTCATCTAGCCTCCGTGTTGCACATAACTGGGGGAGACACTGTTACCTATGGACAGCAGCAGCAGATGTCAAGAAATTCATGTCTTAGCATATGTTTCCAATTAAACATCTGACTCAATTTAGGCTAACTTAAATTTGACCCTTAAGTAAAACAAGACGTATTTTTTTTTCTGTAAATGTGAACACAGAAACAAAACTAAAATATAATTAAATATTAATGTTAATATAGAAGGGAACTCGGACGCCCTAATTTTATTAGTAGTATACTAACATTTATAGTGTATGAGTTATGCGTTGAGTGCAGCATCTGCTGATTTGTACTGCATTAAATGATGTTATGCTCAATGTCATTTCTTCACACAAGCTGGCCTTGGCCACTCTGTGTAAATTAGCATTTCCCGCCTGTCACGTTCTATTCCCTGACTGAGGCTTCATTTTTCTTCACAGCATGTAATCATTACCTGCTGTTACATGATCTAATCATTTGTTTAATGCATGTCCTTACTTTAACAAATTCAGCCAGATCTGTCTTCCCCAGTAAAATGTAAGTTCCTTGAGAGCAAGGGATTTGTATTGTTTTGCTCTCTGCTCATTCCCAATGTCTAGAACAGTGCCCAGGATATAGTAAGTGCTCAATAAACACATGCTATGTAAGTGAATCTGTGAATAAATGGCACTTTAGTTAAATGGAGAGGTCTTTTTTCTCTTAGCCTTCTATATTATAGTGGGATGAGACTGCCCTAAGGTTTTTAAGGGAATTCTCTGAATTCTTCCTTTAAAACATACATAAGTGAGTGATGGTTAGGTGGGTATCATATATTAATTAATCAGTACTTTTCAACATATTTTAGGATAAGTGAAAGAGGGAAATCATGAACCTACTGACCCCTTCAAATAAAGCATAGATTAGCTTCAGTCGGGCATCTTAATATCTTCTTAGCAAATTGATGAGTTAGTATTATATTGGTCTAGACATGTATTCCATATTTCTTCATAACTAGTTTGAAAGACTTTGCTTTTCAGATCTTTATTATGTTTAATAGCTAATTTTTCCCTTTCTATAGAGTCAGTTATCGGACAGCCTATCGACATGGGGAGAAGACTATGTATAGGCGCAAGTCTCAATGTTGTCCTGGATTTTATGAAAGCGGGGAAATGTGTATCCGTAAGTAAGACTTTCACCCCTTTGAGATTCGCTTGTTTTTCCCAGTGCTGGTTTGGTTCTGTTAATGGCAGCTGAGACGGAGGCCTGGGGAGGTGGGTGTCTTGGAACATTCCTTTTTTCTCTGGTTGCTACTTTTCCTTGGCTTGTGTAATGAAGGAAGCATTAACTCTGTCCTCCTGTCCTATCCAAAGTCTCCAAATGAATATTACTTAAGGAGAAAACAGCTGTTACAGAAAGCTAATTCAAGGCCGGAGGTGGTGATATAAATTATAATTCTTCAATGAATGTCTCATTGGAAATTGGTCAGGACTCACTGGACTTGGGTCACAGAAGAGAACAGAGAACTAACTTTCCTACAGCTGACCCAAGTCAACTTCCGAGAGGCCAGCATATTCTTTTCTGGTGCATAGAATGATAAGCCTTATTAAATGTAGAGGAGTTTTCACATTAAAAAATGACAGTGAGTCTGTGTCACAAAATAGAACTTCTTTTCATTGTCATTTTCCCTCTTCTGTCTTTTCATTGTCATTTTCCCTCTTCTCTTCCCTCCCCACTTCACCAATTCATTCTGAGATGTCTTGAAAGAAGTTTGGTATCTTATGACACACTTCAGAGAATCCTAGAATATGAGATGCATGTGAGATGCAGTTTGCAATTGAGATTTCCTACTGTTGTGTATAGGTCACTTAGAAGAGAGATCATTAAAGACTATTTTATTCGAGTATTCTGGCTCAACACACGGCTAGAGGGACAACTCTGCTTTCTGAGTTGAGATGCTGACATTGAGTAGCATAGAGACAAGGTTCTGCTGTAATTTGGAGGCACCAGGAATGACTGGATAGATCTCAGCTTAAGAATCTGGAGAGCCTAGTGATATCACTGGTTCTACCATCACTTGGCTGGGTGGCCTCAGATAAACCATTTATACCTCTTTGAGTTTCCTTTGCTGTCTCAGAGATAGTCCTTAGGATAGTACATGTCTCACCTTCCTTCCAACCCCTGGATTCTATTCTGTATGCAGACAGGGGCAGCTCTTTAGCTTGGATTCAGAGTCAGGGCTATATTTAATAATACATGTTCCGGGGGGCGGGGGAGCGGAGCAAGATGGCTGAATAGGAACAGCTCCAGTCTCCAACTCCCAGCGCAAGAGACACAGAAGACTGGTGATTTCTGCATTTTCAACTGAGGTACTGAGGTCATCTCACTGGGGAGTGCCGGACAATTGGTGCTGGTCAGTTGCTGCAGCCTGACCAGCGAGAGCTGAAGCAGGGCAAGGCATTGCCTCACCTGGGAAGTGCAAGGGGGAAGGGAATCCCTTTTCCTAGCCAGGAGAACTGAGACACACAACACCTGGAAAATTGGGTAATTCCCACCCCAATACTGCGCTTTAAGCAAACGGGCACACCAGGAGATTATACCCACACCTGGCCGGGAGGGTCCCACGGCCACGGAGCCTCCCTCATTGCTAGCACAGCAGTCTGCGATCTAACCGAAACGGCAGCAGCGACGCTGGGGGAGGGGCGCCCACCATTGCTGAGGCTTAAGTAGGTAAACAAAGCCGCTGGGAAGCTCAAACAGGGTGGAGCTCACAGCAGCTCAAGGAAACCTGCCTGTCTCCGTAGACTCCACCTCTGGGGACAGGGCACAGCTAATCAACAAAAGGGGAAGCAGCAGAGGCCTGTGCAGACGCGAACGACTCTGTCTGACAGCTTTGAAGAGAGCAGTGGATCTCCCAACACGGAGGTTGAGATCTGAGAACGGACAGACTGCCTGCTCAAGTGGGTCCCTGACCCCTGAGTAGCCTAACTGGGAGACATCCCCCACTAGGGGCAGTCTGACACCCCACACCTCACAGGGTGGAGTACACCCCTGAGAGGAAGCTTCCAAAGTAAGAATCAGACAGGTACACTCTCTGTTCAGCAATATTCTATCTTCTGCAACCTCTGCTGCTGATACCCAGGCAAACAGGGTCTGGAGTGGACCTCAAGCAATCTCCAACAGACCTACAGCTGAGGGTCCTGACTATTAGAAGGAAAACTATCAAACAGGAAGGACACCTATACCAAAACCCCATCAGTACGTCACCATCATCAAAGACCAGAGGCAGATAAAACCATGAAGATGGTGAAGAAGCAGGGCAGAAAAGCTGGAAATTCAAGAAATAAGAGCGCATCTCCCCCTGCAAAGGAGCGCAGCTCATCACCGGCAACGGATCAAAGCTGGTCAGAGAATGACTTTGACGAGATGAGAGAAGAAGGCTTCAGTCCATCAAACTTCTCAGAGCTAAAGGAGGAATTACGTACCCAGCACAAAGAAACTAAAAATCTTGAAAAAAGAGTGGAAGAATTGATAGCTAGAATGATTAATGCTGAGAAGGTCATAAATGAAATGACAGAGATGAAAACCATGACACGAGAAATACGTGACAAATCCACAAGCTTCAGTAACCGACTCGATCAACTGGAAGAAAGAGTATCAGCGATTGAGGATCAAATGAATGAAATGAAGCGAGAAGAGAAACCAAAAGAAAAAAGAAGAAAAAGAAATAAACAAAGCCTGCAAGAAGTATGGGATTATGTAAAAAGACCAAATCTACATCTGATTGGGGTGCCTGAAAGTGAGGGGGAAAATGGAACCAAGTTGGAAAACACTCTTCAGGATATCATCCAGGAGAACTTCCCCAACCTAGTAGGGCAGGCCAACATTCAAATTCAGGAAATACAGAGAACACCACAAAGATACTCCTCGAGAAGAGCAACTCCAAGACACATAATTGCCAGATTCACCAAAGTTGAAATGAAGGAAAAAATCTGAAGGGCAGCCAGAGAGAAAGGTCGGGTTACCCACAAAGGGAAGCCCATCAGACTAACAGCAGACCTCTCGGCAGAAACTCTACAAGCCAGAAGAGAGTGGGGGCCAATATTCAACGTTCTTAAAGGAAAGAATTTTAAACCCAGAATTTCATATCCAGCCAAACTAAGTTTCATCAGTGAAGGAGAAATAAAATCCTTTACAGATAAGCAAATGCTCAGAGATTTTGTCACCACCAGGCCTGCCTTACAAGAGACCCTGAAGGAAGCCCTAAGCATGGAAAGGAACAAGCGGTACCAGCCATTGCAAAAACATGCCAAAATGTAAAGACCATCGAGGCTAGGAAGAAACTGCATCAACTAACAAGCAAAATAACCAGTTAATATCATAATGGCAGGATCAAGTTCACACATAACCATATTAACCTTAAATGTTAATGGACTAAATGGTCCAATTAAAAGACACAGACTGGCAAACTGGATAAAGAGTCAAGAACCATCAGTCTGCTGTATTCAGGAGACCCATCTCACATGCAGAGACATACATAGGCTCAAAATAAAGGGATGGAGGAAGATCTACCAAGCAAATGGAGAACAAAAAAAAAGCAGGGGTTGCAATCCTAGTCTCTGATAAAATAGACTTTAAACCATCAAAGATCAAAAGAGACAAAGAAGGCCATTACATAATGGTAAAGGGATCAATTCAGCAGGAAGAGCTAACTATCCTAAATATATATGCACCCAATACAGGAGCACCCAAATTCATAAAGCAAGTCCTTAGAGACTTACAAAGAGATTAGACTCCCATACAATAATAATGGGAGACTTCAGCACTCCATTGTCAACATTAGACAGATCAAGGAGACAGAAAGTTAACAAGGATATCCAGGAATTGAACTCATCTCTCCACCAAGCGGACCTAATAGACATCTATAGAACTTTCCACCCCAAATCAACAGAATATACATTCTTCTCAGCACCACATCGCACTTATTCCAAAATTGACCACATAATTGGAAGTAAAGCACTCCTTAGCAAATGTACAAGAACAGAAATTATAACAAACTGTCTCTCAAACCACAGTGCAATCAAACTAGAACTCAGGACTAAGAAACTCAATCAAAACCACTCAACTACATGGAAACTGAACAACCTGCTCCTGAATGACTACTGGGTACATAACGAAACGAAGGCAGAAATAAAGATGTTCTTTGAAACCAATGAGAACAAAGATACAACATACCAGAATCTCTGGGACACATTTAAAGCAGTGTGTAGAGGGAAATTTATAGCACTAAATGCCCACAAGAGAAAGCTGGAAAGATCTAAAATTGACACTCTAACATCACAATTAAAAGAACTGGAGAAGCAAGAGCAAACACATTCAAAAGCTAGCAGAAGGCAAGAAATAACTAAGATCACAGCAGAACTGAAGGAGATAGAGACACAAAAAAACCTTCCAAAAAATCTATGAATCCAGGAGTTGGTTTTTTGAAAAAATCAACAAAATTGACAGACCGCTAGCAAGGCTAATGAAGAAAAGAGAGAAGAATCAAATAGACACAATAAAAAATGATAAAGGGGATATCACCACAGACCCCACAGAAATACAAACTACCATCAGAGAATACTATAAACACCTCTACGCAAATCAACTAGAAAATCTAGAAGAAATGGATATTTCCTGGACACTTACACTCTCCCAAGACTAAACCAGGAAGAAGTTGAATCCCTGAATAGACCAATGGCAGGCTCTGAAATTGAGGCAATAATTAATAGCCTACCAACCAAAAAAAGTCCAGGACCAGATGGATTCACAGCTGAATTCTACCAGAGGTACAAGGAGGAGCTGGTACCATTCCTTCTGAAACTATTCCAATCAATTGAAAAAGAGGGAATCCTCCCTAACTCGGTTTATGAGGCCAACATCATCCTGATACCAAAGCCTGGCAGAGACACAACAAAAAAAGAGAATTTTAGACCAATATCCCTGATGAACATCAATGCAAAAATCCTCAATAAAATACTGGCAAACCGGATTCAGCAGCACATCAAAAAGCTTATCCACCATGATCAAGTGGGCTTCATCCTGGGATGCAAGGCTGGTTCAACATTCGCAAATCAATAAACGTAATCCAGCATATAAACAGAACCAAAGACAAGAACCACATGATTATCTCAATAGATGCAGAAAAGGCTTTTGACAAAATTCAGCAGCCCTTCATGCTAAAAATGCTCAATAAATTCAGTATTGATGGAACGTACCTCAAAATAATAAGAGCTATTTATGACAAACCCACAGCCAAATCATACTGAATGGGCAAAAACTGGAAAATTCCCTTTGAAAACTGGCACAAGACAGGGATGCCCTCTCTCACCACTCCTATTCAACATAGTGTTGGAAGTTCTGGCTAGGGCAATCAGGCAAGAGAAAGAAATCAAGAGTATCCAGTTAGGAAAAGAAGAAGTCAAATTGTCCCTGTTTGCAGATGACATGATTGTATATTTAGAAAACCCCATTGTCTCAGCCCAAATCTCCTTAAGCTGATAAGCAACTTCAGCAAAGTCTCAGGATACAAATTAATGTGCAAAAATCACAAGCATTCTTATACACCAGTAACAGACAAACAGAGAGCCAAATCATGAATGAACTTCCATTCACAATTGCTTCAAAGAGAATAAAATACCTAGGAATCCAACTGACAAGGGATGTCAAGGACCTCTTCAAGGAGAAGTACAAACCACTGCTCAATGAAATAAAAGAGGACACTAACAAATGGAAGAACATACCATGCTCATGGATAGGAAGAATCAATATCGTGAAAATGGCCATACTGCCCAAGGTTATTTATAGATTCAATGCCATCCCCATCAAGCTACCAATGAGTTTCTTCACAGAATTGGAAAAAAGGCTTTAAAGTTCATATGGAACCAAAACAGAGCCCGCATTGCCAAGACAATCCTAAGTCATAAGAACGAAGCTGGAGGCATCACGCTACCTGACTTCAACTATACTACAAGGCTACAGTAACCAAAACAGCATGGTACTGGTACCAAACAGAGCTATAGACCAATGGAACAGAACAGAGTCCTCAGAAATAATACCACACATCTACAGCCATCTGATCTTGACAAACCTGAGAGAAACAAGAAATGGGGAAAGGATTCCCTATTTAATAAATGGTGCTGGAAATTGGCTAGCCATAAGTAGAAAGCTGAAACTGGATCCTTTCCTTACTCCTTATACGAATTAATTCAAGATGGATTAGAGACTTAAATGTTAGACCTAATACCATAAAAACCCTAGAAGAAAATCTAGGTAGTACCATTCAGGACATAGGCATGGGCAAGGACTTCATGTCTAAAACACCAAAAGCAATGGCAGCAAAAGCCAAAATTGACAAATGAGATCTAATTAAACTAAAGAGCTTCTGCACAGCAAAAGAAACTACCATCAGAGTGAACAGGCAACCTACAGAATGAGAGAAAAACTTTGCAATCTACTCATCTGACACAGGGGCTAATATCCAGAATCTACAAAGAACTCAAACAAATATACAAGAAAAAACAAACAACCCCATCAAAAAGTGGGCAAAGGATATGAACAGACATTTCTCAAAAGAAGACATTCATACAGCCAACAGACACATGAAAAAATGCTCATCATCACTGGCCATCAGAGAGATGCAAATCAAAACCACAATGAGATACCATCTCAAACCAGTTAGAATGGCAGTCATTAAAAAGTCAGGAAACAACAGGTGCTGGAGAGGATGTGGAGAAATAGGAACACTTTTACACTGTTGGTGGGATTGTAAACTAGTTCAACCATTATGGAAAACAGTATGGCGATTCCTTAAGGATCTAGAACTAGATGTATCATATGACCCAGCCATCCCACTACTCGGTATATACCCAAAGGATTATAAATCATGCTGCTATAAAGACACATGCACATGTATGTTTATTGCGGCACTATTCACAATAGCAAGACTTGGAATCAACCCAATGTCCATCTGTGACAGACTGGATTAAGAAAATGTGGCACATATACACCATGGAATATTATGCAGCCATAAAAAAGGATGAGTTTGCGTCCTTTGTAGGGACATGGATGCAGCTGGAAACCATCATTCTTAGCAAACTATCACAAGAACAGAAAACCGAACACCACATGTTCTCACTCATGGGTGGGAACTGAACAATGAGATCACTTGGACTCGGGAAGGGGAACATCACACACCAGGGCCTATCATGGGGAGGGGGTAGGGGGGAGGGATTGCATTGGGAGTTATACCTGATATAAATGACGAATTGATGGGTGTTGACGAGTTGATGGGTGCAGCACACCAACATGGCACAAGTATACATATGTAACAAACCTGCACGTTATGCACATGTACCCTAGAACTTAAAGTATAATAAAAAAAAAAAAAAGAGGTGAAAAAAAAATACATGTTCATCGAAAGAAAAATTAGAATAGAAAAAAAGAAGAAAATAAAAATACATTGTGATTATCTTTCCTGGTCAGTAATTATACTTCTGTAACATATTGCAAATGTCAGTATATTATTGTATCATAAATATTTGTTCAATCAATCTCAGCTGTTGAATATTCACACAATTTCCAAGTTTTACCTATAGTAAACTACTCTAAAGGAGGACATCATTGTGTTTAAATAATTGTTCATATCCTTCATTAAGTAAAAATAAATTCCTAGCAGTAGAATTGCTGGATTAGAAGTGTACATATTTTAAAACTTTTGGTGTGTTTCTAATTTAAACACCCACCAGCAGTAAAGGAGAATGCATTTTTGCTTATATCCTGGGCCAATTTTCCTTTCACTAATTTTTTCTTAATTTGCATGTCTTTGATTAATAATGATGCTGAATAAGAAAAATTATGTGTTTATAATCAAACATCTTAGAGAATAATCATGAGCAGATCTCAGTGGCCCAGGCTGATAGGAAATTTTCAAAAGAAAGCAGCGTGGAGTGCAGACAGTGGTGGGTATTGGGAAGGCCACTGCCCAGAGGCCTTCGGTGACATTTTCTTGATGCCTTTTCCTGGGTTCAATCTTACAAGCACAACCATCGACATACCGAGAGAGTAATTCTGTCTCCCAGCACACATTTCTATTAACCCAGGTCATAGAATTTGTATATGAAGCAAGGATGCTATTTTCCTAAGTCATACAGAACTTGGAAAGGTCCTTGTGCCTGTCTTCTGGCCATCCCTTCTCTCCTTGAAGACCTGGCATGTGGGATGCTAGACTTTACTGGCAAGCTGGTGGGTGAGTGTAGATCCAAGCAAGCTCAGTTAGAGAGACAGCTTCAGTGTTTCCTGGCATCAGCCACATAATTCAACACCTCTATTTCTTAACTCAGTAGTGCAGTCCTTCTTAGAAAGTTAGGCAATTCCACTAGCACTATCACGCCCGAAATCACATGGGTAAAAGTAAGTTTTCTTTCCTGCTAGACAGCTTGCAAAGCATTCCCCAAACTGCTTGAACGGACACCTCTAGCATTTGCCTCAAAAATTCTCCTTTTTTCTAGGCCTCTTGTTGACCAACTGCCCCTGAGACTGCAGCATTTTTTCCTTTAGATATGCTAATATATTTAATCAGTTTACAGTCTAGTCTCACTGGCCTGGGAGCTGTTGGTCTCTGGTCTCTAAAATATTTTGTGTCTCTCCACTCTGATGTCTTGATTTCATTGCTTCACCCCGCCTAACAATTGTTACGCTTTCTTGTTCTTGGGGGTGCCTCCCAGTGACTTTTCTGTACTCTTCACAGCTGGCACAAGTGAGGCAACCTTGTGGATAAAGGAACAAAGAATACAAGATTCTTGGTTGTGTTTTCATAGTCTCTTTTTCTACCAAGTTTTGCTGCCAGGCAGGTAACACGGTCACCTTTTTTAACTGTTTCCAGTTACCAAAATAAACACAGGAATCAGTCATAATTTTAAGTTAATTCTTGGTACTTTACCTAGAAGGCAAACAAGGATGATTTAATGCCAATACCTGTATTTGAAACAAGTTTCTTTTATCTTCTCAAGTAGCACCTTCAGGAGAGCAAGTCTTGTCTTCCCCTCCCTCCTCACCTCTGTTTCATCCTGCCTCACCCTCTCCTCCATGATAGATCCCACTGTAAACGGTCATTCTGGAGGCTTGACGTGGAACTGTCAGCTGCCCCACCCTCTTTCCACAGCTTTCTGAGGTTTCCTGTGGGGACCTGGCCAGCTGTCTTCACTATCATGTGTTAGTAACATGTCCTTTTGGTTCTCATCTTCCCCTCACCCACCCCTCCCACTTTCAGAGATCAGAACACTTCACAAATACTAAAAGTAGCTCTTCATTAGAAAATTGTCAGGGATATGTATGCTAAAGAGTCATCTTCTCAGGGCCGGGCATGGTGGCTCAGGCCTGTAATCCCAGCACTTTGGGAAGCTAAGGTGGGAGGATCCATTGAGCCCAGGCATTTGAGACCAGCATGGTCAACATAGGGAGACCCCGTCTCTTAAAAAAAAAAAAAAGTCATCTTCTCTAGGCTCTAGAGACTTTGCTGGAGAGTGGGCTGCCAGTGCAGAGTCAGCTGTGGTTGAGGAAGGGGAGCTGAGTGGCCTCCAGGAGCCAGGCTCACCTTGTGAAGGAGTCCATGGAATAGTCCCTGTCTCAGAACCATAAGGATAGCTTGTAGACGTCACCAGGATGATGGTAGGACCATGCAGCTTAGTTTAACTTGTTTTGGGAGGAAAGCAGGTTTCTATTCTACTTGTCCATATAAAGGAAGTCATTGTTCCTTTATAGTAGTCATTTCCTCTTTCACAGGAAAAATCAGACTCAACACAGTGGATTCAATTCAACTGAATAAAACATGCATTGATTGACCTACAATGTAAAAACCAGTGGGCTAGACTCTAAAGATTATGTGTATGTGTGTATATATATATGTATATATGTATATATATGGTATAATATATATATTTTGTGTATATATATATATAATATATGAGCCAGACATACTTTCTGCCATCAAAGAGTTTTGCAGTCTAAGTATCTTTTTTAACGGATTTCAGACAACAACAAAGTCATAGTTAACTTTATTGTGTGCTTACTATGTACCAGGCACATACATTATCTTATAAAATTTCTAAAACATTATGAGGCAGATATAATCATACCCCTGTTAAAGATGAGGAAAATGAGGCTTTGACAAATAACTTTTTTAGTCTGATTAATTGGTGGTGGGTGGTGGAGGATGATGCAGATATTTATGATAAATAGAGAATAAGATACTTTACCTAAATAAAAGAAATGAAATTGGCAGAGTAGCTTATGAACCAAGGATTATCCAACTCCTATCCATGTCACATGTCAAGAAATTCTCAACTGCATCTCATTACATGACTTCAAAGATTAAAAAAAAATGTGTTAAATAATTTTGCCTTGAAAAAAAAAGTCAAGAAAATTATCTGTTCTCTATGGTCAATTCTCTCTCTCTTTTTAAGGTGACTAAAATCAATAAAAATCTGTTTTCTTTTGAAATTGGATTTTTAAAAGGTTCTTGAAAACAAAGAACTTTAGAGAAATTAAGTAAATAGATCTTACAAATGCGGTGATTCTGTCTACATCAGCCAGAGGACTGATCGCTGAACTTACAGGCATCGTTGGTGGATATTCAAGATTGTTGTTACTGCTGCAGTTTCTTCACTTTTGGGAAATATAGGAAGGCAGCCTAGTCAGGTGCTCCTGCCTTCTCTGTACTGTCAAGGTTCCAGGGAAAAGGACAGTAGCTCAGAAAGATCCTGAAGATTTTAAGTTTCACATGAATACATGGGTGGTGTCCTGGAGTTAGTCCTTCATGTAAATTCACATGGAAACTGTCCCAGGATGAGGCTCTCATTTCATGTTTATGTGTAATAGAAGCAGCAGGTGGTCACTGAATGGCTCTTCATTCTGTCAGCTGTGGAGATTCTTGGAGAAAAAAGACCCTAGTTTTCTTGTGTATAGAGCATGATGAAGAGACTGGGTCTGCTTCTGACTGGAATGAGCACACAAAACTTTTGGAGAGGCTGTTAAAATACAGATTCTGATTCCATGGGTCCAGAGTGGGGCCCAAAGGTACACATTTCTACTGAACCCTCAGGCTGTGTGGAAGCTACTGGTCCTCAGAGCAGACTTTGAGTAACAAGGCTGTCTGTCCGAAAGACCAATGCATGTCATCAGGCAGGAAAGACCACAGTAGAGAGTGTGGGCAACGGTGTGGTTAGGAGCCTTTTCTTAGCATGTGTTTAGAAAAAAAGAAAGGATTGGACATTTTTTAATTAAAATATTACTAGGACAGGAAGAAATCTGTGATTCCTTGATGTGGCTTTACTTTGTTTATAAATTTAATTAAACTCTAAATTTGTTCATCCTTCAAGATTAATATTCTTGCCTAATCTGTGTTAAGAATTTAGATGCATTTCATTATTTTTAATTTGGTGATTTTTCTTTTATTTCAAGTGTTTTTTAAGGAACACATAGTGTTTGGTTATATGAATAAGTTATTTTGTGATGAATTCTGAGATTTTGGTGCACCCATCACCTGAGTAATGTACACTGTACCCAATGTCTAGTCTTTTATCCTTTACCCACCTCCCACGCTTTCCCTTAAGTCCCCAAAGCCTATTGTATCATTCGTATGCCTTTGCATCTTCATGGCTTAGCTCCTACTTATAAGAAAGAATATACAATGTTTGGTTTTCCATTCCCGAGTTACGTCACTTAGAATAATGGTCCCCAATTCCATCCAGGTTGCTGCAAATGTCATTATTTAATTCCTTTGGGTGAGTAGCATTCCATGGTATATATGTGTGTATATACATATGTATGTATATATGTATGTATGTATCTATCTATCTATCTATCTATTCTTTATCTATCTGTCACATTTTCTTTACTTGTTGATTGATGGGCATTTGGGCTTGTTCCATATTTTTGCAATTGTGAATTGTGTTGCTATAAACATGCATGTGCAAGTATCTTCTTTGTACAATGACTTCTTTTCCTCTGGTAGATACCCAAGAGTGAGATTACTGAATCAAATGGTAGATCTACTTTTAGTTTTTTAAGGAATCTCCACACCATTTTCCCTAGTGGTTGTACTAGTTTATGTTCCCACCAACAGTGTAGAAGCGTTCCCCTTTCAGCACATCCACACCGACATCCATTATTTTTCAAGTTTTTGATTATGGCCATTTTTGCACGAGTAAGGTGGTATTATATTATGGTTTTGGTTTGCATTTCCCTGATCATTAGTGCTGTTGAACACTTTTCATATGTTTGTTGGCCATTTGTATATCTTCTTTTGAGAATTTTCTATTCATGTCCTTAGCCCACTTTTTGATGGGATTTTTTTTTTCTTGCTGATTTGTTTGAGTTCCTTGTAGATTCTGAATATTAGTCCTTTGTCAGATGTATAGATTGTGAAGATTTTCTCCCACTCTGTGGGTGGTCCGTTTACTCTGATGATTATTTCTTTTGCTGTGCAGAAGCTTTTTAGTTTAATTAAGCCCCATCTATTTATCTATCTTTGTTTTTGTTGCATTTGCTTTTGGGTTCTTGGTCATAATAATTTGGCGAATTTTAAGTACAGGCTGAGTATCCAAAATGCTTGGGAGCAGAAATGTTTCAGATTTTGGATTTTTTCCGGTTTAGGAATATTTTCACATCCATAATGAGATACTCTGGGGTTGGAACTCAAGTCTGAACATGAAATTAATTTATATTTTATATACATCTTATACATATAGCTTAAACATATTTTTATACAACATTTTAAATAATTTTGTGTATGGAACAAGATTTTGACTGTGTTTTGACTATGACAGGAGCTCAGGAGGGAAATTTTCCATTTGTGACTTCATGTCAGTACTCAAAATATTTTCAGATTTTGGAGCACTTTGGCTTTTGGGTTTTTGCATTAGGGATGCTCCATCTGCATTAATAAAGAATCCTCAGAGAAATGAAATGGAGAAATGTCCAGAGGAATGAAATAGTTGTAATATATGTGTGTGTGCATATATATGTGTGTGCTTGTATAGATGTATTTGTGTTGTATATACATATATAGTATGTTTTTTAGTGTCACATAACTGACCTCTTTTAAATTGCTATTGATTTAAATCTCAGTTCTTGTACCTAAATATTCATCCAAACACATTCCTATATATTTTCATTAACACGTATCAGTTTTTATAATAAATATTTATGTGTTCTAGAGATTTCTGTGGTTCTTTATGGGATAGCTTACAGTTAACCAACACTTTTTTGTTATATACATTAATCCTAATGCATATATAGGAACTATAGTTAGGTTAGGAAGATAGAGAAGCAAGAAGTGTGATTAGTTTAAATGTTTATGGTTGAGAAATCACTGGATACTATTCTCTGCTTTCAACATATACCCATCATTTGACTGTAAATGCAAATATGGACATCCTAAGTGTAGTGCACATGGCCAGTGTATAGTTTTCCAAGGAAAACTGTTATATTTATTCTCTCTCCCTTTTGGCCTCCAAGAAAAAAAAAAGTTCAGTTCAGATTGTTAACATAGAATGGAGAAAACACATGAATTAAACCTAGGTTCAAACCCCAAAGCTACCCTGCATGTATAATGTCCCTGGGCCACAACATCCTTGATTTCTGTGAGCCTCACTTCTTAATCTGTAAGATGGATTCTAATGCCTATTAATCATGTAGGGTTGCTGTTAGGATCTAATAAGATATATGAAAGTGTTTTGAAAAATGCAAAAGACTTGCGTGTACAGTATTAACTAACTGAAAATGATGGTTCTGGACTTGATTTTAGTATTATTTGTGATGTTTGGATTTCAATTAGAAGATAAGAATTCTTCTGCTGTAGCTCTAAAGTTGAGTAAATATTAAGCCATATGATTTTCATGAAGTTTAAAGTAATTCTCATGGCAATTCTTTATCACAAATATCAAACTGACTTGCTAAACTGTGCATAATGATCCATTTACTTATATCCATGTGCTTATGACTACTGTGATTAGAGATAACTAATAGGATCAAATCTTCCTTTCTAGTCATATAAAATGTATTGTCTTTTGCTTTTCTCTCAGCAGAAGAGTGTCCCTGAAATGAAAAAGCCTACCTTCTTTTTCTGATTCTAGTTTTGTAATATATGTAGCTATTTAAAAATGGAAATACAATCAAATTTAAATGTGGAATTATTTTTGTATCAAAATAATTTTTTGATTTTTATCTCAAACTACAAAAGCAATGAATTTTTTGTACAATAAGCCAGATCCCCAAATATGCTAACTGCTCTTTAGTATTTGTTAAATGTGAAGTGTGTGTGCTTCTGTATGTGTGGGTGGGTGCGTATGTGCATACACGTATATGCAATATAAAAAAGACTATTCAGAGGTTTACTTTGTTTTTCATAATTAGTATTTGATTTGCTATAGTTATAAATCCAAAAACATAGTTGCTTCTTAAGCAAAATTCAGCTTACAGATGTTTCATTCATCAGTCTAACAAATTTAACAAACACATTAAGAAGCCTTTGACTAATGTTTTATAAACTTAAACACCTTCAAGTTTTTAAAATGGAATTCGTACATTTAATAGATTTGATTTTCATTTTAAATAATTCAGCGTCCAGGCCACAAACCTTCCCATATACTTAAATAATTTTTGTAAATCTAAATAGCCCAACTTACAAATAAGGTGAAATCTTATGTACTCTAAAATGTTAAACTACAGTCTGGACGCAGTGGCTCACGCCTGTAATTCCAGTGCTTTGAAAGGTGACAAGAGTGACACTCCATCTCAAAAGAAAAAAAAATTGTATTAGTAAGATTCAACTTTAAAATAACATTTTAAAATCAATTATTCCATTATACATTTAAAGAATAAAATTAGAAAGCTGACCTTTTATTCTACGGACCACATGCTCTTAAATATTATAAATGTCTTCATAAAACTAAAAATATGGACGCTATAGATTTGGATTCTCTCTCACACTTCTGTGCTTAACTGAAATCTTCACAAGGTTGAAAGATAATTACTTTCTAAGCATTGTCTCATAATTTTTGGTTTAATTTTTAATATAAGTTTGGTAGTCTCTTCATTTAATTTCTTGATATTTATTTTTATTATAGTAAAAACACGACATTACATTTAACATTTTAACTATTTTTAAGTGTACCATTCAGCAGTATTAAATATAGTCACGTTTTTGTGCAACATATCTCTAGA
Source organism: Trachypithecus francoisi (assembly GCF_009764315.1). Taxonomy (NCBI): domain Eukaryota; kingdom Metazoa; phylum Chordata; class Mammalia; order Primates; family Cercopithecidae; genus Trachypithecus; species Trachypithecus francoisi. Next base: position 164,973,565 of record NW_022681465.1, on the reverse strand, counting down.
ACATTTTTGTCTTGCAAAACAGAAACTCTAGACTCATTAAACACTAACTACCCCTACCCACCTCCAGCCCGTAGCAATCACCTTTCTACTTTATGTTTTTATGATTTTGACTACTTTAAATCCTTCGTATAAGTGGAATCAGACAGTATTTGTCCTTTCGTGACTGGCTTATTTCACTTACCATAACCATAATGTCCTTGAGGTCCAGCCATATCGTTGCAGCAGGGGACAGGACTTCCTTTTATTATTTTCTTTCTTTTTTTTTTTTTTTAAGGCTACGCAATATCTTTTCTGAAGTTTTTAAATATCAGGGAACATGGTCTTTGACTATTACCTCAATGGAGCATACTGAACCTACCCCCTGTTCAAGATGGTGGACCTGTATTCCTTCAGTGTAAGACATATTATTTCCTAGTACTAGTTTCAAATTAGATTAGAACTCAATCCAGTTGGCTACTCCAGTTGATTAAATTTTTGTGCATATCTTGGTCATTGAGATATGCAAATGTTTTTGGCCTAACTACCATGATAATTGACAGAATTATGTATTCTTTTCATATAATTCTTATATGAAAATCTTATAAGATGTGTGGTCCTTTATTTCTTGCAGATGTTAAAATAATATCCCATTGCATTTTCCAAATTTCATGGCTATGTTTGGAAGTGAAATCACAACCTCTAAGGTCATCTTGTTCACTCTCTTCCACTTTGCCATTGGGCTCATCTCACATATAGTCTGAAGTTACTCCAGCGACACTGGTGTAGCTCTTTCTCCAGGGTGTTAATTTCATCTGCAATATCAGCAATCTTTAGATACTTCCTATTTCTTTGTCGCCACTTTCAGCCTGCCCAAGACTCCAGGTAGTTCTCTAATTTAGAAGTTTGATCTTGTTCCTAAGATGAAAATATGTATAACTCAAATTGTCTTGAATATTGTGTGTCCCAAGCTTGTCTGTTAGTGTCTGTTCCCTACCAATTGCTGTGCCTGTCTTGCTTCACCTTCTTCCTTCTATTCTCCCTGCCTCTTCCTGCCCTCCATTCCTTTTTTCTTCCTCCCTTAGTTCTCTTCCTCCTTTTGTCTCTCATCCATTTTTTCCCCTTCTTCTCTCCTTCCTTTCTAAGCATCAGCACACTGAAGACTGAAGGATGAGTAAACCACTGTTGATGTTCTTCAGGGCTCAGTCTGTGCTAAAGAGTAGGAATGAAATAGACTGCAGAAGGAAGGGAAAGACGCTTGGGCCCTTCCCTTCTCAACTGTGCTGCTCTGTTTATCAGAAGTAAAAGACCTAGGCCACTTCAAAAAAGACATAAATTTGTTGTGTGTATATATATATTTTTTTCATTGACTTTTTTTTTTTTTTTTTGAGATGGAGTCTTGCTCTGTCCCCTGGGCTGGAGTGCAGTGGCCGGATCTCAGCTCACTGCAAGCTCCGCCTCCCAGGTTTACGCCATTCTCCTGCCTCAGCCTCCCAGTAGCTGGGACTACAGGTGTCCACCACCTCGCCCGGCTAGTTTTTTTGTATTTTTTAGTAGAGACGGGGTTTCACCGTGTTAGCCAGGATGGTCTTGATCTCCTGACCTCGTGATCCGCCCGTCTCGGCCTCCCAAAGTGCTGGGATTACAGGCTTGAGCCACCGCGCCCGGCCTTTTCATTGATTTTTTTAAAAAATTTGAAGTTGTAGTTTTCGTGGATACATAGTAGGTGTATGTATTTATGGAGTGTATGGAATATTTTGAAACAGGCATACAATATGTAATAATCACATCAGGGTAAATGGGGTATCCATCACCTCAAGCATTTATTCTTTGTGTTACAAACAATTCAATTATACTCATGGAGGTAGAGAGTAGAATGACGGTTATCAGAGGCTGGGAAGGATAGTGGGGGAGGATAGGGGGAAAATGGGGATGGTTAATGGGTAGAAAAAATAGTCAGAATGAGTAAGATCTAGTGTTTGATAGCATAATGTGGTGATAATAGTCAGCAATAATTTAATTGTACTTTAAAAAATAACTAAAAGAGTAAAATTGGGTTTTTTGTTGTATATATTTTTAATTACCTAAACTTATTTTTCATAGTGAAGCTATTTTTTTTATCTGTGTAAAAAACTGGAAAACAGATAAGCAAAAAGAGAAAATAAATCATTCATTGTCCTGCCATTTTTGGTTTGTGTCTTTTCAGATATATTTCCATTACTTTAAATTCAATACAAATTTGTAGGTTATGCCATGCATATTTTTTGTAAGCTGCATTGTTCATTTGTATTACATTGTAGACATATTTCCTAGTCTATAAAATTACATCTAAATAATACTTTTATAATTGAATTTTACCATATTAATATATACTAATGTTAGGCACACATAATTTTGCAGCTACAGGGAGCATCATTTTATTTATCCCTTTGCATGTGTGAGTGATGCGTACAATAAATTATTTTAAGTGGAATTTCTGGAATGAGAGGTATGCATCCTGTATCATTTAGAATTAGATTTGGCTATGGGGTGCCTAGAAGTAGGCAAGCCAGCAGGGGACCCAAGCAAGTTTTACCTTTCTGCTCCACCATCTCTTTGTCACATACTCTCACCAAGCTACAAGGGCATCTTTATTCTGCTACTCCTGCAACTACTCGTGGAATGAGCCCAAAAGCAAGGTGGAAGAGAGTGAACAAGATGCCTTAGAGGTCGTGATTTCACTTCCAAACATAGCCACGAGACTTGCAAAGTACAATGGGATATCGTTTTAACATTTACAAAGGTATGATCTTCATTTCCATGTACCATTATTGACCTCCACACATCATCAACAGACAGAATAGGTGGGAGAAAGAGGCAAATGGCAATGTCAACTGTTTCCTAAGGAGGATTCCTAGAAGTGATCATGTTCCTTTTACATCCTACTGGTCACTTGGTCTCACCAAGCTGCAAATGCATCTTTAGTCTGTGTGGGCAGAGGCCCAGTAAAAATATATATAAATATATATTTATTTCTGTGGGAAGGGGAAAATGGATATTGGGAGACAGGAATAAGCCACATTGTAATGCAGTTTGAGGCACATTGCCAAATTGCTGTCCAGACAGGTTGTAACAACTCACATGCCCACCAGTAGTGTGTGAAGGTGCCTATTTCCTTACATTTCTGCTGACCTAGGTATTATTATTGCTTTCAACCTTTTGGGTGAAAAAAGGTACCTAGCTTTATTTCGCATTTCCTAATTATTAATAATGCTGTTCACTTTAAAAACTTATGTTTATTGCCGGGCATGGTAGCTCACTCCTGTAATCCTAGCATTTTGGGAGGCCAAGGCAGGCAGATCACCTGAGGTCAGAAGTTCGAGACCAGCCTGGCCAACATGACGAAACCTCATCTTTACTAAAAATACAAAAATTAGCTGGGCCTGGTGATGCACACCTGTAATCTCAGTTACTTGGGGGACTGACACAGGAGAATCGCTTGAACCCAGGAGGTGTAGGTTGCAGTGAGCCAGAGCCGAGATCATTCCATTGCACTCCAGCCTAGGTGACAGAGTGAGACTCTGTCTCAAAAAAAAAAAAAAAGTTTATTTACCATTTGTATTTTGGCTTTAGGGCCAGGACCAGGGAGATACAGTGAGACTGCCTTGTTCTGCAGAGAACCATAAGAACCCTGAATAGAAGCAACAGGGGACAGTGGCAAATGAAAGAGAAACAGACTGATTTGGGGGTGATAAAGAAGACAGTTTGAGAGAGAGACTTTACTAACATGCCCCAGAGAGATCAGTTCCCATGGATATGCCCAGCAGCAGCAGGAGACCCAGGCCCTTCTTAGCTCTTGCCCTCATCAACATCACGGATGCTCATTCTCTCCTCATCCCACAGTTCCATTAGGCCTCCTTTCCCAAGACCTCAACTGTTTGCAGTTTGCAGGGATGATCTGGAGCCAGGGCAATTTCTTGTCTTCTTCTACTACCTACTTCTCCCATGAGCATTGTGGATAGAGGAATAATCTCAGATTTCTGGCAGTGAGGTAGGCTCTTGGCAGCCCAAACTGATATGCGAATGACTTGACCTATAGAAAGGAGAGAGACTCGTGATCCCCACATTACTGTAGTTCATTCAGGATCATGCTGGAATAAATGAACAACTATCGAGGTTGAGGTTGCCCTAGGGACCTAACCATTATTTACAACATTATAACTCCAAGAAAATTCACACAACTGGTTTCCAAACACATCTTTGAAACCCGACCTCTTAGCACGTTGGGGACTGCTTATAGATTTGGTGACATGGGACTTGGAAAAGCAGCAAAAGAGAGCAGCAGAGTGGGAAGTTGGCAGCTACCCTCTGTGGGAAGGATTGGTTAATCCAGAGAGAAGGCTGGCCATACATTCTCAATCGGAGGTTCTTGGCTTCATCTCCACTGACGGCAGAGAAAGCGGATCATTGTAGGCAGGGCCGCTTGCAGCAGAATCATGAATGGACAAAGTAGATGGCCAGGGGTCCCTTCTCCAGTCCAGCTCCCATTCCCTTTGCCCCACATGCCTTGTCTTCTCCTGCTGGATGCTGCTGTAAAGGAAGGGACTGTTCTGATGATTGTTTTCTTTGGTGTAGACTTAAGTCTGCTAGCTCTGTTTTTGTTAGATGGAGAAGGTCAAATGCTAACTCCAAGTTCAAGTTCTAATGGGGGCGTCCAGGCAAGTGTGGCTTGTAAGAAGGACAGAAGGAAGAGGTCTGGGGACTGGGTAACCCACTTTGTTGCCTGGCAGACCAGCTCTGATGGTGAGAGATCAGTTCCCATGGATGTGTCCTGCCTGTTGTTGGCACTGGTTAAGAGAACTTTGGAACCGTAAATAAGAAGCCTTAACTCCCACACACTGAACTGTATATGATTTCCTGTTCTTAACAGAAAGGAGTGTGACAATTGATTACCAGAGCAGTGAATGAATATTCACAGCTGATTTTTAACTTGGCCAACTTTATGTAAAACTGAACCGGCTGTGGGCAAATAAGGAGCTGGAACTGTAGTTGGTGTTTATATGAAAAATAGTTCTGTAGATGAACTTTACTCTTGTTTAAATGTCATGCTTCAGAAAACAATAGGTTTTAAGCCCAAATTTTGAGGTGAGGGCTTAAAAACACCTGCAGCTCACCAACCAAGGACTGTTTTCCTTCCAGGAGACAGATATGCCACACAGGTGGCACTTTGTGAGTCAGTCACATTAACTGTTTGCCATTTAATACATTTTTCTTTATTTCTTCTTTTTAAATATTGGAATATTATGTTATTTTAGACTGGAATTAACAAAAAACTTTCTTTTGGGAAAGGGAGTGCCATCTCTTGAAAGTGGCTGCCTGGAACGTTGTGTTTAGAAGGATTCTGAGGCTGTGTCTGGGCTAAGAGAGAAAGAGCAGAGTGACTCACTAGTGATTTCTGCCATGGGATTGGAGTGGCAGTGGGTGGCCCAAGTGCGCCTCATTTGCCATCCCTGTATTTGACTGCATAGTACCCTGTGGCATTCTGGAATCATGGAGATATCAACTGAGGCTCCTGAATCATATGCCTGGCCAAAGCCTCCTATTATACCTGCCTCTGTCATTTCAGTGGGAAGTTATATTTACTGTTCTTGCTGTTGTCCCCAGAAAAAAAATTAGCTTCCTTTGTGAGCTGGAATATTTGACATGCTTAAGTCGGGATCATATTGTCAACAGTTTTGTGTTGTGGATGGGAAAGGATTTTCAATGGCTATGTTTTGCCTCAGTGTCAGCCACAGGGGGGTCTGATTAGGAGAGGGATTGGCAGGCTTGAGCAAATTGGGCATGGCTTCTGGGAAGAGCTGAACTGAAGATAGTTTCTTTCCCTACCTTATAATTATGTGAGGACACATTTAATTATTTATCCTGGCTTTGTATCATTTTGGTCTTTTCCTGTTGAAAAGTTTAGGGCCCAGATTCTTCAGGCTGAGAGGAGCTGCAGTGCAGGGAAGATGCCTTGTTTTGGGGTGGGAAGAGTTAGCCTTCGGCAGAGGTCTGTTTAGGGGAGAGCTAGGCTTCTTGGGTGGATTTAGGGAAGCAAAAGGAGAGCTTCAGGAAAGGAGGAGTACCTCTTATTGAAGTTCGAGGCAGACAGAGCCTTTTGTTTTGGATTTGTTTGATTCTCGCAGGCTTGTTTAATGATAAAGTTGTGATCTTGTCAAATATTAAAAAACAAAAACAAAAACAAAAACCCTTAGTCTTTTGATTCATTTAAGCAGATCCTTTTGAGTAGAGATAAAAGTGAGACAATCCTGTTAAGCTAGTCAAAGAGAGCCTGACTGACAACAATCAGATGGTATGTGCCCAAATATACCCACCCATGATGCCCTCCCTGCTACTGGCAGTGGATTTTTTCCTGTTTCCATAGGGACCCTGTACTCTGTTGCTATGGAGTCCGACATGGTTCAGAGGAACCTACCAGTAAATACAGGGGAAGGCCTTTTGTCCACATACCGGGCCAGCAGAAATTCCAATTTTCCCACACATCTATCGGAACCTAAACTTCTGCTTTCCAGTTTGGGTCGTTAGTCCCTGCTAGTAGGGAAGATAGGAAATCTAATAAATAACACAAGAAACCTTTGTTGCTTTACTGATTGACAATGCTTGCTCAGTGTTTAGGATTTTATAAATAGAAACTAAGAATTTAATTTTTTAAAAACCCACTACAAATTCAAGATAGCCTCAGTCTAAACAGAAGGAGATCATGTCTGCTGCCTTTTTATTTTTTTTTTGCTTGAGAAAGCCTGACTTTAGAGTCCTATGGAGATAGGGTCAAAAGGAAACAATGAAAAAATCCTTGCCTTATCTCTAGAAAATTAGTTTCTGAAATTGCAGTCTTTGCAGGCCAGGTAGAGTTTTTACGGGCCTAATAATTTATGCAATCCCCTTGCAGGGATAGAAAATGGCTAAAATAAAAGCCAAGAACTGAGAATCAATTTTTATTGTACTATGGTTCAAATCTTTTCAGGGCGAAGTAATTTAAAAATAATGGAAAAAACACAGTTTGATCTAAGTGACCAACCACAAAACATTGACATGACCAGGTGTTGACAGAACTTGCATATTTTTAGTCAGGGATAGCGACTGCCAGCGCTTTTACAGATAATCCAGTGGTAAACCTAGTGCATCCATCTGGGCCACACATAGAGATGCTAAAGGAGGGAGAGATTGATGTGCTGGTAGAATCAATGCTGCACTGACATTCTTCTTTCCTTCAGTTGTAGTGATATCCCAAGGTCCAGACCTATTTTTTTTTTTAATTGATAACTAAGTCTAAAAAAGCCCGGAGGAAAATCAGAGAGCTCCAAGAGAGTTAAGACAGAGAAACTCAGACTTCTTGATTCAAGTGACAGAAGGCAGCATTAGCTCAAGGTGGGCCTCTCTGGCCAGCTGGCCACGTTGGAAGAGCAAAAGTGGTTATGACAAGTTTAAAGATATGGCCATCAAAGTAATGGAGATTTAAGCTAAGAAACAATAGCTAAGTTAATTTATTGTACTTAGCACGAAAGTGAGGGACATAAAAGGAAACATGCCACCATGAATGAAACTGACTTGTTGATCCAGGGAGAAGAATAGGTTTCCAGAAACTTGGATCCTGGGCATTATCTGTAGTTGAATCCCTCTAGGGTGAGCTATGGAATACTCATCCTGTAGAATTCACTACTGCATTTTCCAATCAGTTTGGGAAATGTAGAATGTTGGATCCCCTTTCTTGAAGATTTGCTTCAGCCTATTAAAGGCTCTGGGAATGCCTGCAGTAAAGACATGTCTGAAACTTCTTTGACCATGGAATTCCTTACTCCCTCTGTCCTCTTCCCTTTTCTTTCCCCAAGAACATGATGGAAGAAATAGTTCTCAGAATCTACTTACTTGGAAAACACGGCTTTGAGGGATTTTGTTTTCTGTAAACATAGACTGGGTAATTTTAAATATTTATAATTTGTTTGAGACTCTTTGGACCTTTAATTTCTTTTAAGGACAATTATATAATCTGTTTTAACAACTCAAGAAAGGGAAAGTTTTAGTTGAGTCTGTAAGGCTATAATCGATACTTCCTTACCTTTGCTGTGGCATGGAGGAGATGCGTATTTTACTGCCTCATTGATGGGGACAACTTCTGGACCTCTCCCCCCAATTTTGAACTATCAGCAGAGGTATTTTATGGCAAACAGTTGTTCACCAAAAGTAGAGTTGTCAGTAAGTATGCATATAAAGTGGCTCCTGATGTGAAATTCAGAATAGCTATATGATCAGTTAATAGGGTAGAAAGAAAGAAAATAATCAAAATAGCTATATAAATGATAGATTTGGCAGCTGATACAGAGTCAAAAAAGTGAAATGAAGACAAAAGGGAGACTGAGGTGGGAGGATCACTTCAGCCTGGGAGGTAGAGGTTACAGTGAGCTGAGATTGTGCCACTGCACTCCAGGCTATGTGACAGAGCAAGACCCTGCCTCAAAAAAAAAAAAAAAGTGACCCATCTAAGAACTTAAAATCCGTTTATTTTGTATTCTTTTAGGACTATCACTTAGCAGGGGCTGGATAATCTGATGTATAATCGTAGGGGTTTTAGGACCCATACAGTTTTATATTTTAAAAAATTTTAACTTAAAACTTGAGACTTTCATCTTCCATGGAAAAATCAGGCAGTTGGTAACACTGGCTTGATATTCCTATGTGGCAACAGACAGGAAACTGAAGAGAAGCCTCCCCGTTTGGATGACCAAGTGCTCCCTGAGTTTCCCCAGGTCTGACCTGACTTGTAATAGTTCTCTAATTCATCCATGTGGCCTCTGAAGGCATTTGAGTTTGTGTTCCCTGGTTTTGGGGCATTCTCATAGCAAAGGTTTTGCTGCCAGCTTTCTCTTGAAACTGCTACCCTTTTCCTTTTAAATAAATTCTAACTGCTTGATTTATACATTTGAATTGAGACTTTCATACCGAAATACAAAGGTTCCTGACAAGGGAAATGATCTCCGCTGTTGTTATTAGTCATTGACCCATGGGCACGAGGACTCCCTTTATTCTCAAGCTGGTGTAGACAGGGAAAGAGAGTGGAAGAACACGAGGGCACCAGAGTTCTAGAGGAAATGTCCAGGGACCACCACCAAGGAGGGAGAAGGGGCAAAAGAAACTGAGTGGGAAAAGTGGTACTCTCATTATGACTTCCACTGCCCTCTTCACTTTCTCTAGGGCTGGCCTTTATTATTCACATGTGATTCAGATGTATTGGATAACCGGAAGCAAAGTGACAGCAAGATGAAATAGGGCAGACCAGGGGAAATGCCATGTGGTGGAAAACATGCTGTGGGAAAGAGTATTTGTAAAAGAATTTCATGGCTCCATAGAGAGTGGTCAGGCCAAGAGAAATGCCATTCTAAAAACAGAAGAGCCTGAGGCGGCACTTCCTGTGCATAGAATTGTCATGCTTTCCTCATAGACATAGACACGGCAGGACCAGCTGGTAAATAATTTGTCCCAAATGAAGGTACCGTCCTTCTGGTTTCTTCCCTAAACAATATGCTGACGATTTTGAAATCCTTCTTAAATTGAATCAATTTGCAATTGTATCATCAGACCTGTTGCAGGTTCAGTTGTTACGAATTTGTGCTCAGGAAAACTAGAGTTTATTCCAGCGCTGGTTAACATTTTGATGCTATAGTCCATTAAGATCATGTTACTTACGTTACTTAAATCTGATTCAACCTATAGAGACACACGGTGAGAGTTGTGGCCAGAATAGATGATGCCTATCTAAGTGTGGAATTAAACTAAAAACCCTTTCTGTTTTCAAATAAATGAATAGGATTATGTGCTCCACAGATGGTATTTCAATCCCTTGTGTGGGATCCATTACAATAGACTATTTCAACACAAGCTGTATTTTTTTTTTTCCTGTAGAAGTCAATTACTTTGTAGAGGAAAAGCTTAGTAGAACATCGCATTGTCGTTTTTTAGTATTAGCAGTTCCCCAAATAAATATTTATTGGGAGGGTCTAAAGCCAATACCTTCATAGGCATTTAAAGAGCTCTACCCACCAGTGATGACAGACTCTTAGTAAAATTGAATAGTATGTACATAGAGGATTTGAGTGTTAGCTCAGATTTTTTTTTCTCTATGGAGAGAGGGCTCTTTGCCTCTCTCTAAAAGTTCTCCTCATACTCTAGGGTGTTTTTTTTGTTGTTTAAACAGCTTTATGGAGGTAAAATTGACATACAATAAGCTGCACATTTTAAAATGTACAATTTGATAAATATTGACATATGTACACAATCCTTAAACCCTCACCTCAATCATGATAGTGAACCTATACATCACATACAAATGTTTCCTCATACCCTTTTCTAATTTCTCCCATCCATCCCTCCCTGCTCAGGCAACCATTGATCAGCTTTCTGTCACTCTAGATTACTTTGTATTTTCTAGAGCTTTATATAAGTGGACTCATAGAGTATGCTCGCTTTTATGTCTGATTTCTTTCACTCATCATAATCATTTTGAGATTTATCATATTGCCCTGTGAACTGTTAGCTCATTCCTTTTTATTGCTGAGTAGGATTCTAATGTATGGCTATACCACAATTTATACTTTCATGTACTTAGCACATTTGGATTTTTTCCAGTTTTTGACAATTACACATAAAACTTCTCTGAAAACTTATGTACACATCTTTGTATAGACATACATATGCTTTCATTTCTCTTGGGTAATACCTGGAGTTGAATGGCTGAACCACTTGGTAGTTGTACACAAGTGGTCAGAGATACTTTATTTGAAATAGTCAAAATCTGGAAATTTTGTCTGGTATTGCTTTGAATCTATACAACTATTGGAGGAGAATCGATATCTTATTAATAGAGTCATCTGACTCACAAATAAATGCTGTCTCACTATTCAAGATAATATGTATATTGTGCTTTTGTTGGGTAGAGTGTTCTACAAATGTCAAATAGATCAAATTGGTTGACAGTTTTGTTCAATTCTTCTTTACTTTCTCTCAACAATATTGTTGGTTTTTAGTGTACAGGTCCTTCACATCTTTGACTTGATTTGTCCTTAAGTATTTCATATTTTTTGATGTTATTGTAAATGGCTTTTCAATTTCTGATTGTTGCTAGTGTGTAGAAATATAATTGAGGTTTTGCATATTGACTTTTATCTGTAATCTTGTTAAATGCTCTTTTTTAAAGTAGTTTTTCTGTAGATTCCATTAGATTTTCTAAATAAATGCATATATTTACATAGTCTGTAAATTAAGGCAGTTTTACTTCTTCCTTCCCAACCTATATAAGCTTTATTTATTTTCCTTGCCTTATTATACTTGCTAGAACCCCCAGTATAATGCTGAATAGAAATTGTAAGAGCAAGAATTCTTATTCTGTTGTTAATCTTAGAGGAAAGCATTTCATTCTTTTAACCATTGACTATGTTAGTAGTAGGTTTTTCATATTTGCCCTTTATCAGGTTGAGGAAACTCTCTTCAGTTTCTAGTTTGCAGAAATTTTTTGTTAGGAATAAATATATTTTTCTAAATGTTTGCTAAATGCAACATCTTTTGAAATAATCATATATATATACACGATTATTTTATCATTCAGGTCTACTTAAGTTATATATATATATATGTATATATGAAGGAACAAACCTCTACTCACCTGGTCATAAAGTTTAATCCTTTTGCGTATTGTTGGATTTAATGCACTAAAATTTTGTTTAGAATCTTTGCACCTGTGTGAATGATATTCATTTGTAGTTTACTTGTTTCTTTTTTACTGCAAATGTCTCTGGTTTTAGTGTTAAGGTAATTTTGACCTCACAGTTGGGAAGTTGGGAAGTAGTCTCTGGCCTTCAATTTTCTGGAAGAAGTTTTTTTAGAATTGGTATTATTTCTTCTTTAATGTTTGGTATAATTCATCATTGAACCCATCTGAAATTGGAGGTTTTTTTTAAAATGGGAATGCTTTTAACTATAATTTAATTGCTTTAAAATATATAAGTCCATTCAGGTTATTTATTTCTACTTGAATAAGCTTTAGTAGTTTCTTCATTTCATCTAGGTTATCAAATTTATTGGCATAAAGTTTTTATTAACATTTACCTTTTAAAAATCTATGGATTTTATAGTGATATCACTTCTCTCATTTCTAATACTGGTAATTTGTGTCTGTTCTCTTCTTTCCCTGATAAGTATGGTTAGAAGTTGATCCATTTTGCTGATCTTCTCCAAGAACTAAGTTTTACTTTTGTTAATTTTCTCTTGCTTTTCTGTTTTTTATTTTATTGATTTTAGCTTTGATTTTTATTATTTCTTTTACTCTTCCTTTCATTGGGGTTTTATTTGATCTTTATTTTCTAGTTTCTTAAGGTGGAAACTGAAATAATTTCAGACTTTTCTTCTTTCATAATGCAGGCATTTGGTGCTACAAAATTTCCTCTATGTGCTGCTTTAACAGCGTTTCATAATTTTGACATGTTGTGATTTTGTTTTCATTTACTTTAAAATACCTTCTGATTAATATATCTTTTGATTTCTTTATTGACTTTGAGTTATTTAGAAGTATGTTATTTAGTTCCAAATATTTGGAAGGATTTTCCAGATATCTTGCTGTTACTGATTTCTAACTAAATTTCCTTATGATTAGAAAACTGCTTTGTATGCATTCAATCTTTTAAAATTGACTGAGATTTGTTTTATTTCATAGAATATGATCTAACTTGATTATTGTTCTGTATGTTCTTGAAAAGGAAATATATTCTGCTGTTATTGGGTGGAGCGTACTATAAATATTAATCAGATCAAGTTGGTTTTAGTTTCAAATCTACTATATCTTATTTTCTTTTTAATTGTTCTATCAATTATTAAAACTAGTTATTCAAATCTCCTGCTTTAATTATATCTATTTCTCATTGCAGTTTCTGAAACTGTTATTAGATGCATACATGTTTGGGATTATCATGTCATTATAATGGATTGAACATATTATCATTATAAAGTGACATTCATTATCTCTAAAAATAGTCTTTGTTCTGAAATCTTCATTTGATATTAATATAGCTACTCCAGCTTTCTTTTGATTAGCATTAGTATGTTTTTTTTTTAACATAACTTTACTTTAAAAATAGTTGCGTTTTTATCAAGTGTGTTTCTTGTACTTGTAAGCAGCATATAGTTAGGTCTTACACTTTTAATCCAATCTGTTAATCTCTGTCTTTTAATTTACATATTAGACCACTTATGGTTAATATGATGATTGATTTAGTTAGATTTGATTTCTGCTTGTCCCATCTGTTTTTTGTTCTCATTTTTGTAGAGGACTACGTGCTCGCAAATGAGACATTCCCGATAAGTCCTGCTCTTGCAAACGAAGCAGGGCTTTCCTTCCCTGCAAACAGGGAGGACAAAGGAGCCAGTTGCAAACAACAGACCCTGGGGGCTTGTTTATGTGTAAACATCTTGAAAATCCAGAAAGTTGGGAAAGGTCAGAAAAACAACAATGTGTCTTGTGACTTGGTAACATTCCACAAACGACTGTATAAAATAAAGCGGAGCGTGTCATTCGGGGCGGCCGCCATGTTTGTCTTGTGTATTCATCCCTTTGTTTAGGAAACACGCGGACCCGAACACATTTTTCTCTTTTATACTTTCATTTTAAGTTGAATATTTCTTATAATTCTATTTTATCTCCTTTGTTGGCTTACTAGCTATAAATCTTAGTTGTATTGTTTTTGTGGTTGTTTTGGGGTTTATAGTATCCACATTTAACTCTTCTCACATTGTAATTTGAGTCAAAATGATGCTTCAGGGAGAGAATGAGGTATGTATCTAATGGCCAGATTTCTAATTCCCCTCATATCTTTTGGCCATCCCACTTGGACTAGGTTGTGACACCTTTACTTAAAATGTATGACACAAGTTCTGAGTTCTTGTATCTCCTCCTTATATAGATGGGTCTTCCATTTTTCTGCTAATGTTTATTTTTATTTAATTTAGTAACCGACTCACCTGAAAGATCATTCAAAAAAGCAGTGTATTAGTTACAAATAATGTTTTGCTGCAATAAATAGAGATCTGAAAAATAGAAACATATACATAATAAGGATCATCATGTCATGATAATTCTGGAAGTTTATGGCACTTATTTATCCATGCAAAGAATTCAGAGTGAAGGGTTCCATGGTGTTGTCCATTTGGACATTTCAAATAAATTGAATTATTCAGTATGCTCTCACAGTATTTTTCTGAACCTCTCTTATTATCCCTGGATTCTACTCTGCATTTATTGAGTTTGATGGATCTATATCAGATTTCCTTTGACGACTAGGAGTTCCCAGTCTGCCATCTTTGTATACACAGTAGTGCCTATCAATGTTCCTAATGCATCAGTAAATATTAAACAGAAGAAAAAAGAGAATTACCTTTCCTTTTTATAAGCAAACATAATAGGGTAGGCTGCAATATAATGTTTGGAAATATGAAAGCAAAATGGTTCCTGTGCACTTGTAGTAGCAATTAGATTTTGTAAGGATTTTGCATGTAATTGTCCTCAGACAAAAGTGTGGGGAAGATAAAGTTTATCATGGAAGTCAACTCTCTGCTTCTTTCTCCTTCTTCCTCCTTTGAATCTTTTGACTTCTGACTCCAGGCCATCTAGTATACCTGCCCTGGTATCTGACCCAGAACACCCTCTATCATCCTTTTCACCCCTGCTCCCTCTCACTTCCACTAAAATCCGTCTTACATTTTGGTCCACTGGGAGTTAGGGACCTGGGTTTAATACCAACTATGAATATTGGGGAAAGTACCCATTTTCCTGATCTATTTTCTCATCTGAAAAATGGAGGAATGATGCTCAGTAAAGGCACGTTTAACTCTAAAACTCTATATTCCTCTGTAGTCACAGAATAAATGAGAGAAAATAAGATTTGTGACTTCCACTCTTTGCTCATAACATCAGCATAAAAGGAATTTCTGGGGACAGATAGGTTAGCTGGAAGGTTTGTGTCTCTATTGGACAGTTGTTTTCAAGAACTATTTTGATTCTGGAAACATTTTCCATATTAATTTAAATAAATATATTCTTTAAGACAATGGTATATACTGTCTTTAGAGATATAATTGGTTTATAAAGAAGTCTTTAGTCTGTCTACTCTTCCTTTTACTTTTTTGGCATCCCTAGGTGAAAATCCAAAGGGAATTGTATGTGGCAGAAGAAAAACTATTGAGTATAGTTAATGGTTGTCAGTATTAAAGCCAAGTATTTACAAGTAAAAGGAATGAGGTCCATGTCATTGGTAATGGGATTTAAATGGATTTAGGAACTAAGACTGAAACAGGAGCCTAATTAGAGAAGATTCCAGGGTCATCATGTCAGTGCCCACCTGTCCATCAGGCAGACAGACTGTCCACAGCTTTCGCTTCAAAGACGTGGCCTGTTCTTCTCATCAGTGTCTCTTGCCTCCTAGTTCTTGAGGGAAAAGACATCTTGGCTGCCCCGTGCAGCTTGCTGTGTCTGAAGGAGCATACTGAGTGCAGGTTGAGATTCAGCTTATGTCTGGCCTCTAAAAAAGATTCAGACTCAGAATATGATATTTAATGATTTTCTTAAAGATGGGTGCAGAAAAGAAATCATATTAGATAGATTATCTTTGGTTGGGTTATTCTAGTTTTAATTGCCCTTTTAAAAATAAGAAGAAAGGACATGGGTAGGGAATAAAATATCTATTCCCATTCATGGGACAGCCGCACTTATAATGGTTCCTTTGTACATATTCTTTGTATCTCAGCTACTGAACATTTGCTAAGTGGATCTCTGTTCCTTTTTTTCTTTTCTAGTTCACTTTGGGGTTTTCTACATGAACAATTAATGTCTTTAGTCTACATTGGTTTTTCATGTGGAGCATGTTAGTTATAGAAGCAGCACCCAGAGTAGGTGGCATCTGAAGCTGAATGGGGGAGGTAAGACCAAGATAGTAATTGAACTCAGCTAATCTCTTGGTGGTGGAGTGGGCATCTGTGTCATGCATGTGCCATAGTCAGTGTTTCTGCACCTTGGTGAGTTAGCACATTAGAGAATATAGAGAGTTCTATAGCTTACTCTGTCCTCCTCTGTTGCTTCCCTTTGCTCTTTTCCGTCTTTGATGAGGTTTCTTGCTGGATGTGGAGAGCCCAGAGATGGTGGAAAAGGGCATGGAGCAGGGATGGCACTTGTATAAGGGAGTCTAATGTGTGAAGATTCTCCATCATAGAAGTAGGATTTTGTGTTCTTTCCTTTTAGACTCCATCCCAACAATATTTCTCATCATTTAGATCATTATTTGCCTTTAGGCATCAATGCGGAGAGGTGATTCTATTGGCTTTAGCTTTAATTAAGAAAAAATAAATCATTAGGGAAGCAGATTCCCTCTTCCAATTCCTAATTAACTTACAGGCAAATTTGTTTTCTGCTAATGACACATCCACATTTTGTTTCAGACTTTGGCCAAATGTTAGCTCAAGGTTTTCATAAATGTAATCCATATTTTAAAATTACCATCACGGATTTAAAAAAATTATTATAATTGACTGAACTTCTTGGAATTCATTTCATAAAACACAAAGTTTGCACTATCGAGAATCACACATGAGAACATTGTGTGATTATCGAGCAATCTCACAGTGTTCTGAAGCAGGTCTCCTTTGATTCTGCACATAGAAATCTACTTATTATCTTTTTTGGAGTTAACAAAATAAGAGCAACAAAAAAACAATGGCTTGGGATCCAACCAAATGCAATTCTGATTCTTACTTCTCTGGAACATATGCTTAACTTATGCATTTATTTACCCATTCTAATAAGTGCTATCTTGATATTAGAGCAAAGTGCTAGGCTGGCTTGCTCAATCTTACCTTTCTTACCAGTTGATTCAGGCGGAACTCAATTGGTGTCACCCAGGAGTTAGGAGTCAACACAACTACAATTAAAACCAAAGTTTAATTTCCAGCTTCTGTGGTGTATATCAAATAAATAGTGTTTGGGAGAGAAAGACGAGTTGAGTGGTAAAAAGTGAAAATGAAGATAAAAGGTGAAAAAAATGAAAGGATAGAGAAGAAAGGGAGAGCAGCGAATTGAGACCTGTATAGAATACCGGAAACATTCTCCCCTCGTAGCCAGCTCCTTGCCAGATAAATACAAAACTCTAGGTTGCTCTGATGGAATCCAGCTTTTTGAGTACCCAGAAGTTTTCAAATTCTCAAATGATAATATTAATTATTTTGTCCAATAAAATCTTACATAGATGCCCAAGATAAAAAACAATTTAAGTTGTATTAATATAAATCTACCATATAAATGAACATTTATAACATTTCTTTAGTATGAAGTTACTTTGTGAGAACTACACTGTTAAACACAAAAGTTTGAAATTCAAGAATATGGAGAATACTTCCTTTCATCAGCCACTACATTCAATTTCTGTGTTTTGTTTTAAATGCACAGTGTCAAAGAAGTCTTGTTTCACATTAAAGGCAAAGAGTATCTAATTTTTAAAACTTCTGGAAATATTCAAACAGAATTTTAGTAGCTTTACTATGTTGATGAAGGATAATTGATAAACTTGGGTCTGAAGGCTGTTCACTGTAATAGTTGCAAACATAGATGCCATCAGTGCCTAAGACAAGTGGGAGGCAAACCCTCTTGTTTTGACATATTTACAGTGGGTGCCAGAGCTCTCACTGGTGGAAGAGTCCCCTGTACCCATGCTGCCATTGAACACAGTGATAGATAGCATCCAGAGCATATCCTGCACTGTTAGACCCAAGCCTACTGTGGCATTTAGTTGAACTTTGCACACTCAAGTATCGTAGTTTGCTGGCTTTAGGTATGTACATACCTAAATTTTAACAAAAGAACAGTACCTTGTGCTTACAAATGAATGACATCTACAAGTTCAAACACAAACCTAGAGGTGGAAGGAGACACTGAACCCTGAAGTTGGCACATATTGACTTAACTTGGCAGCAAAAATCAAAATAATGCAGGGCCAGTGTGTTCATATGTTACAGGCAAGTTCTGCTTTTAATTACAATGAAATATGTAATTGTCTGACTCAAATATTATGAGGTTGCTAAACACTTCCTTCAAGCTCTAGTATCAGAAAATTCTACCCTGGACCAGAGTCCCAAGCTCACCAGTCCTGGTATTCCTCACTAAATCGCCTAGGTGCTAAAGAGTTATTCTGATGAGAGCAAGAGAGCTTGTATTTTCCAAAATTTATGGCCACTTTATTTCATTGTGGTGTCATCTCCCTGTTGGTTTCTTATAACAAATGTATACTTTTCATTAAACTATTCCTAGCGAATTCTCAGAATAAAGCCCCAATACCTTAATTTGGTTTTCAGGGTCTCTCTCTCTCTACCTTGCAAAGCTATTGCCCCAAACACTGCCCACAACATAACTTATTTCATTTGTTTTTCTTTTTACCTGTTGCTTTTGCTTTCTCTTCACCTAAAATGCCCACCCTTATATATCTCCATGTCTCAATCTTATGATCAAGACCTTAGAAGTAGTCATTTATGGTTCAGCAGTATATATGCACTGTGTATGTGTGCACATGTGTATATATACATATATACACATACATATTAAACATACACCTTAGTGCATAAATCACATATATTAATACTAATGACATGGAAATATTATTGTCATTATATTAAGTGGAAAAGCACATTGAAAAATATGATTCTATTTTTTTGAGAAGAAAAATATGTAGGAAAAAATTCCTGAAGGTTCTACATCCACAAAAATGTTACCAGTTTGAGCTACTGGTGATAAGGCTTATTTTACTTATTGGTGTTTTATATATTTGGGCAGTAAGTCTTTTGTAATAAGACATGCACTAATAAAATGCATCTCTAAAGTACATAGCACCTCATACCACCCTTAAATAAAATTTTAGAATATCTGAACCCCCAAACCCTTTAAGTTGTTCTCACAATTATGCATATATCCAGATATTTTAAATAATGTTTAACCAATGTGCATGGTACTAAGGTTGATGATAATGCTAAGATTTGGCACAGCGTATTTTAATGCCTATTTTGGAAATCATCAGACTGTCCATTCACTCACGTTTGCAGTGATGCCCCTTTGTCTGCAAGGGTAGAGTACACCTAAGATATTTACTAACGAAAGAGCATTGAGATTTACTGTTTTCCAAAGACCTGGGTGGCATTTTTCAAATATCCTCCTCAACAGAAAAAGAGCAAGCAATTCTGCTGTGTCATAGTTGTGAACAACGTGTTCACAAAGAAGTGTGACTATAGTTTCTGGTGAATGTATTAGTAAAAAAAATCATAGTACATAATCATAATACTCCCCATCCACTCTGTCACTCTGAGGCCCCGATATCCTGCTTTGTGGTTTGTTTCTCCACATAGGCTCCTTCTGACACAAAAAGGATATATTTGATACTCACTGATAATTTTTTTAAAGAGTGAATTAGGCAATTTTCCTTGAAACGTCTTTTCTAATTTAGCATGAAGTAGAATAGAATAGTAGAAATGATGGGATTTATTTGGCGATACTAAAATAAGAAGGGGAATTGTTTGGTCCTACAGCAGACTGTAAGAGGGCTGAGGAATGGATTGAAGAAAATTATCAAGCATGCATGTTGTTTTTAAGTGATACTTGAGACTTGGATGTGCAACAGCTGTGTTGTTGGCTTTGTTTTTTTCTTGTGCCAACTTTCTTTATTTGATTGATTTTCTCTCTGACAGCCCACTGTGCTGATAAATGTGTCCACGGTCGCTGTATTGCTCCAAACACCTGTCAGTGTGAGCCTGGCTGGGGAGGGACCAACTGCTCCAGTGGTAAGTTTCCACCTGCTGTTGTCTGTCTCGGGATGTTTTTGCTCTAGGGGCCTCCTTGTCTGCAGATGACCCTGGGTCATGCTTTCCCTCTTCATCTCTACACAGAGTGTAGTGTGAATGCCACGTCCATCTCAGTCATACAGTTTCTTTTAAATCTGTACATGTACATATACATTATTTGTTAATTAAGTATAAAGAAAAGTTCTTGGAAAGAAGGAAATTTCCGCAATCATACAACAGCTCATACTTCTGTGGATGTGAATGCGTTTTCTAGAGTAGGGTCCACAATTTAGACTCCTTACCTCAGTAAGGCAGTTGTGGTAACATAGCTATTGTATCCTAACTTCTGTTTTTACCTGTTGATTTCTCCAAGAAAATTTCTTGGTGGTTAAAATTTACCACCTGTTGGTTTTTAACTCAGAAGTGAAATTGGTATTTTTGATGCTAACATATCTTTTTGTCTCTGCATTCTGAGATGCAAATAACGAGTACTTGTTCAGATAACTTTAGGGAGACTTATCTGTCATAAATGAAAATTCATGAACATTTTGGTACTTGTTAAATTAATTCCTAACATAGTATATCATTTGTCTCCATTGTGTTAGAATTATAATTCTAAAATGATGGTATTTTGGACTCAAAGCAGTCTACACCTAACATTTCATATTCATTATCGTAAAGATTATATCATGGAATGTCATGTAATACAGTTGCTTTTCTAAATTTCACAGTTTAAACCAAAATCTTCTGGCTAACTTGTTGCTGTGCACGTAATTGCATCCACTTCCTTTTCCTTTATACTTCTTTTTTCGCCTTGAGAAACGTGAGAAGGAATTAAAGTGCAACTAAATTGTAATGCGTGAAACATTACATTTAGAAAAAGGAAACAATCGTTTTAAAAAGTTAGCAAGTTCGCATGACAGCACAAATTTCTCTTCGTTGCCATCAAGGAATTTTTTGAAATTAGTCTGAATGGACTTACTTCAATAAGCTGATTTTAAAAATTTTTACTTGCTTACTTTGGAATTGGGGAGATTATTTATCTTGCTAGGACTACTTGTTTCGGACTTGTGATCTCTTGGCTCTCCTTGAAGCAGCATCTCCAGGGGAAGCCCTTGTGCCGTCTGTGCACAGAACGCTTGGTGTGAAAGAGCCTTTTTACTGTACCTTAAACTGACTGGGAGTTTGTGTGTGTGTGTGTGTGTGTGTGTGTGTGTGCGCGCGCGCGTGTGTGTCTTTCTGCCCCTGACAGGCTTCTCAATTCCAGGGAAAAACTGTCTTGCAGGGTTTTGTTTTGCTTCTGTTAGAAATCAGGAGGAGAGTGGGCATTTTGTTCACATGCCATTGAGGCAAAATGTTTGGGATGTGGGATTTGGCTCATGTCCATTTTTCTGGCCGACTGACCTCAAATGTGATGTTGCTTTCATTAACTTTTCCAGTTTAAAAATCAGTTGTGCCTAGACATCTTGAAGAAAAATAACATTGTTATAAACTAGTGGGATGGGAAGAGTGGGCATATTCGTCATTTGAAACTATGTGGTTTGCCACTAATTCCAGGACAAAAAAGCTACAGAATAACTTCAGTTGTATTCATACTTTGTCTCCTAAGAACTGCAGACTACCTTGAGCTGAGGGCTCAGACTGAAGAGTGTTTGTGTAAGCAAAACAAAAGCCTACATGGGTTTCAGACTCTCTAGAACTGATTAGGACCTTCTAGAAAATAAACTGTTGCTTTATTTTGGAGTTTAATGGAGACTCTAGAATTCTGAGAACAGATGTTCTTGAACACTGAAATATGATAGTGAGGCAACTTTTAGTTTATTTTTTACAAGTCATGTTTGGCTTTATGATGAACAAAAGCATAAATAAACATGAACAGATGTCTGAAATGTTTAAAGGTGTTCTGAGAAAAACATTTCTGATACCTTTTTAAGCAGGTAAAAAATGATATTCTGAACTGAACCCAGAATATGGGTCTTGCTATCTGGGTTTTGTCTGTGGCAATCAGCCTAATATCAGGAAATATATCATTTTGTTTATTCTTGACCAGATAATTCTGGAACCAAAATCTATTGTCTAGTAATATGCTACTTAGCAGAGTTTAAATGGCCTAATTTCAAAGGATTCTATTTCCATCTCCCCTCCTCTTTGGTTATTGTTATGCATCAATTTGATGGCGTACGTTAGATCCATAAGATAATTGCTTTGATAATTAGACTGGCTCCTTGTATCACTTATGGTACAATCAGGTGACAGAAACCACAGTTATTTTTAAAATTTTTAAGTATAAATTTGTTTTATTTTGGAACACTTTTAGACTTATAGAAAAGTTGCAAAGATAGTACAGAGCTCCTGTGCGCTCAAACCCAGCCTCCCCCATTGTTAACTTCTTAAATTATTATTAGTTTGTCAAAACTGGGTAACTGACAGTAGTATATTACTATTAAATCAACTGCAGATGTTATTTGAATTTTATCAGTTTTTCCACTAATGTCCTCTTTCTCTTCCAGATTCCAGCTCAGACCAACACACTACATTTCACTGTCATGTCTCCCCTGTCTTCTCTGGTCTGTGACAGTTTCTCAGTCTTTCCTTGTTTTCATGACCTTGAAATTGATAGTCTGGAGGAGAACGGGCCAGGTATCCTGTAGAATGTTCCCCAATCTGCGTTTGTCTGGTGTTTTTCTCATGACCAGACATGGGTTATGAGTTTTGAAGAGAATACAGGAGTTGAAGTGCTCTTTCTCTTCACATCATGTCGTGATATCCATGTGACATCACTGATGTCATCACTTGGTTAACCTTCATCAGTTGGTTGAGGTAGTGTGCTAGGCTTCTCCACATAAACTTACAATTTTCCCCTTTCTGTACTCTACCCTGTAGAAGCAAGTAACTAAGTCTATCCTACCTTTGGGGATGACTGGGCAGGACTCAAGTTCCATGTCTTTGAGGAAGGAGTATCTGCCGATATTATTTGGAGTTTTTCTGTAAGGAGGATTTGTTTCTCCTCCTGCATTTATTCAAACATTTATTTATATCGGTAAGGACTCATGTGTGTTGATTTGACATTTTGGGTTATAAAACAGTATTACCAAATTTATTTTGTTGCCCAGGTTGTTCCAGCTTTGGCCATGGTGTGCTTTTTTTGTTTTGTTTTTAGACGGAGTCTCGCTCTGTCGCCCAAGCTGGAGTGCAATGGCACAATCTTGGCTCACTGCAACCTCTGCCTCCTGGGTTCAAGCAATTCTCATGCTTCAGCCTCCCTAGTAGCTGGGCTTACAGGCATGTGCTGCCACACCTGGCTAATTTTTGTAGTTTTAGCAGACATGGGGTTTCACCATGTTGCCCAGGCTGGTCTCGAAGTCTTGACCTCAGGTGATCCACCCACCTCGGCCTCCAAAAATGCTGGGATTACAGGTGTGAGCCACTGCACCCAACCCATTGTGTCCCTTTGACATGACTCATCTTTTTGATTTTGAGTGCTTTCTTACTTTCTGGTGCTAGAAGATATTCCAGGCTCATTTTTTATTTTTCCTGCTGCAGCCCTAAAATGAACAATTTTTCAAAGGAGCCTTGGTACTTTTTATTGTAGAGTGGTATATATAAACCTAGATCTAGGTGCTGGTGTGGTCATTGCTACTAGGACACAAAGTAACTTCAAAGGAGAACGTTAAATATAAAGAATTATTAACTAACTATAACAGGAGATTGGAGTAATGGGGGATGGACTAGTTAGAAGTAGATAGATCTCTAGAGAATATAGGAATAGCAGCTATAAGAAGGAATCCTAGCGTGGAGATAGAATGTCCAAAGAAGAAACCCTACTAAGGGTGTGATCCAGAACTGCTGGAGAGGGCACAGCCACAGTTCACTCAGATCCAGAGAGGCTGCTGTGGTACTATTCTAGCAGAACTTGCTGGAAATATGCCCTCTAGAGCTTTTATAGGACTTTTGAAAAAAACTCTTCATGGAAAAGTCTCACCAGAAGCACTCTGCTACAAAAAAGGGGAAGTTGTTGGCTGATGGATGCTGCTAGCCACAGTGTACTACAGGAGCTAGATGCTAGAGAAGCTGTCCATGCTGCAAGAACTTGGTTCTGGATAAGCAATTTGTGCTATAGAAACAAGGCATTGGAAAAGCCATAGGTGCTCCAGGAGCCAGGTACTGTAGCAGCCGTCGGCACTGTGCTTACATTGCAGAAGCTTGGTGCTTTATGAGCTAGTGCACTGCGTGCTCTGAGTGCACTGGAACTAGAATGGAAAACTCCTTTTGCAATGTCTTTCTAGCGCCCCTGATTGAAAATACGTAACAGTTGGCCAACTGGCAATAGAAAAATATTTGAAGGCACATATCCGTTTATGTAGAGCAGGCAATGAAGGATAAATTTAGAGCTGAAAGGCAGTAAGTAGATAACTGTTGATGTACACTCCTTTGGTTACCCAACTCCTATATGCACCCTCCACACATGTTTGCATTCCTATACATTAAAAAACCCTGTATTTCCACCTAGTATACAGCAATTCATCTTAGAAGTGAACATGCTCATACTCTCTTCCTAAAATGAGGAGATGCAAGTCCCAACATTCATTGGATTCATTGCTGGTTATATTAAATTTTTTTCAAATTAAGTCACAGTTCTGCTGAATATTCTGTTTCCTAGATACTAAAGTTAACTTGCAACAACTAGCATATAAAACAAAAAGGAAAAAAGAAAATAGCAAATAAAAATAAACATATACATATAACAAACAAGTAACAAACATTAAGAGCTATTGCAAACGTCTTTCATGTAATTGGTCACAGGATGATAACTGATATTTATGGCTTCTCTCTTCTACTTCCCATCCCATATTTCCCCCACTCTCAGCCCAAACTTCAGTTACTTGGGGTTATTTACCTGGTGGAGTGGCTCAAACCTCCATTACTGAAAGATCTGCATTCCTATTTGTCCTGCCTTTTTTTAATTGTTGACATTTCTCATCAACGTTTATTATTGGCATGGGAGTATTAAGAGGTAATCCACAGGATCCTTGGTCCCAGTCATAGTTCTTCCCTCCCTGTGCAGCAGCAACCCAGTTTTCCCTTGAAACCCAGATTTCCCAATCTGGATCAATCACTCCAACCAGACTATTAACTCCTTTTGTTGACATTAGGAGTCTAAAATGGTCAGATGGTAACCAATTGATAACCGTCATACATAGCTATCTTTTTTTTTTTTCCTTTCTAAAATACATGGGTGATTAAGGGACTGCCAAATACCTTCAAATGTCCAGTTCTACAAAGGCTTCTCTTTGAGATTTGATATGTCTGTTTACCTTGGCAGCTGAGGGAAGGGTTCCTGCCTGTGACACAGTCAGTGTTCCTGGCTTTCTTAGGTCTCAATGTATTCTCTGTATAAAACACCAGGCATGTCAGAGAATTGTAAAAAGTTTGTTCTCCCAGAATGAAATCATGATTTATTTGACTAGACTTAGACATATTCCTTCTTTTTAAATTGGATTAAAATTATTGTTTTAAAAAAGCACACGTGTTTTACCTTTATTGGCATCTTAATGCGTATCCTAGCTTTTATGAGTGAATGACATTAATCTATTTTATGTCATCTCCTTCTCCCCTCCCCTCTTTCCTGCTCTAGCTCTGTTCTTTCCTCCATCATTTATCTGCTCATGCATCAATCCTCCATTGCTCTTCTCCTCTCACGGGATGATAAACAACTCCTGGAGGGCAAAGGCCATGTGTTACTAATCTCTGTAAGCCTCCATTGTGCCTGGCATGTGGTTGGAGCACAGTAAAGCTTCCATTTAATTAGACTGAAGGAACTAAATGATTCTATGTGATTCTGAGAAGGTCATTCATGTGTTCATTTTGTGAACTTTCATTGAATGATTACTGTGTGCAAGGGACTGCACTGAATGCTTGGGATAAAGGAACAAATGAGGAATGGTTGCTGCTCTGACAGAACTCATAGCTTGGGAGAAAGATAAAGTGAAAGAAAGAGAACTGTCTCTATAGAAGAGGTAGATTGGGGGAAACTGGATGGAGTCAGATAAGGTAGTGAGAGATTTTCTGAGTGGATGAGGGAGAGAAGAGCTAAGAGTATACAGCCCTTCAGTTTCAGGTGGGAACAGAAAACAGATTGCTATAGACTACTCTTTCAGAAACTTCTCTGAGAAGCCAAGGAGAGGAAGCAAAGAAATAGAGAGTTAGTAAGAAGTAAGTATAGGGTCAAGAAAAAGTTGGGTTTTTTTTTAAGCCTTTGTCTGTGTTTTAAGGTGAAAAAGACTCAGAACCTGAGAAGACGGTGAAAGAAAAGAGGGAGAGGCTGGAGACCGGATTGAGAGAGTGGATTGTGGAATAGAGGCAATAAGGCTCCTGAGAAGACAGCTGGGAGATGGGATGGGATCCTGGGCACTGACTGAGAGATTAGCAAGGAGTACTTCCCATTCCCAACAGAATGAGGAAGAAAAGCATGGCCAGAATAGGTGTAAACAGGTTTCTAGGTGTCAGGAGTGCTGGCGGGCAATGGGGAGGAGAATCTGAAGAAGTCTATATCAGATGACCTTCCTTCTCTTGATAAACTGGCAGGAGAGAGTCTGCTGACATAAAAGGGGGCAGAAGGGCGGCTACATTGATGATGATGATAGTAATAGTTCATCTTTATTGAGCACTTGGTATGCAAGCATCATTATAAGAGCTTTACAGGAATTACTCTCTTAATGGCCACAACATACTATGAGATGGTTGCAGTTATCGTTCCTAATTTACAGATGAGGAAACGGAGGTGCAGAACATTTAGGTGACTTGCCTGAATTTATATATCTAGTAAGTGGTGGAGCCAAACTTGCATCTCATTCAGAGCCAGTAACTTTAATTACTGTGGTATGGGTCCTCTGGAAGTTGGAAAACAGGTTTGCTGAAAGTAGCAAGAGTCAAAAACAGTGAGGAGAATGAGAGCAGGAGACAGGGGCAGACAACACCGAACGATTATGAAAACAAACCCTCTGAGAGATATTGAGGGCCCGTTAATATTAGAGATGATGAATTCATAATGGCACCCATCTAGACTTTCCTCACTCATAATTTGGTGAATGTTGGGGCAGATTCTATTTATACTCCTTTTCAAGTCTGTGATTTTATGTACAACTTACTTTAATCAATATGTATATGCAACTCCTGAGATCTTTCTTTGTGATGGAAGCCCTTGAAACCTTTTGTATGAATAGCAATAACACATTTGTTTTCTTAAGCCATATAATCCTATTTATAATTTCCCAAACATCTATAGAGAAATCTGTTTCACCTACAGCTATAGGGCACAAATGGTAGAGTCCTAAATCAGCCAGCATATGGTTTTCAAATGCTTGTCCCTCGGGCTCTTTGCTTTTGACATTAGTACCACATAGAGGCAAAAATAGAAATTAACTTTGGTCTAGAAACTCCAGACTTGGGTTTTATTGAGTCACTAATAGCATTCTTGCTTAAATATACTTGGCAGTAGTGAAAATATGCCTAGGAGGCAAGACTAGCTTAAACATTTTCAGGTGCAGTGTAAGGAACACTGATAACCTTTTGTGTAAAGCAGGCATGATGTACAGCATGGAGAAAGTAGTAAGATTTTGCCTGCGGGATATTCGAAGGGGGGAATCCATTTGAAAGATATTACCAGCCAGAAACGTAAGGCTCAAAAAGCTGACATACTTCCTAGCAAAGTCTGCCATAAAGATCTATTGACTGACAACAATGGTGGGATCGATGCTGTCTGCGGAGAGCAGACGCTGGGAGCCCAGTCCTCACTGCAAGTCGTTAACAGGCCTGTCGCGCTGTCAGAATTACTTTAGAAATCAGGTTGATGGAGCAGCAAGAATAAGAGTAAATTAGTTGGGTTCACTGGTGTTGGGGGCAGGATGATGATGATAACTGGGAAGGATTGGGTTCTGAACAGTTCATCAGAATGGTCCCAAAGGTAGTTTCACTGATGGACCATCCAAATAGTTTGATAGAGGTCACAGACAGAAACTGCTGATTTTGCCTTTCCTAAGGAGTCCAAAATTTGGGCTGTTCTTTCCCACTTTCAGGAGGGGCAAAGAACTACTAACACTACCCTGCATCACCCATCCTGGAATGGAATTGCCATCCTCCTAGCTGCTCTTCTTTCTGTGATGTTTCTGTGCCTCCCTTTCCTCATGCTTTGAACAAAGATGAGAATATCTATTATACTCATAGGCTTGTAGGGATTAAATAAGGACTTAACAGGTATTCTCCAGTGCTGTGCCTGGCAGTATATAATGACAAGTAAATGCTACTTACGATTCCTTGTGTGACAAACATAGCTTACATCTCATTTCTTCACACATGGCCGTCTTTTGACCGAACAGAGGAGGGGGCAGCCCTTTGTGACGTCTCTTCTTGTCTCACAGGCCACACCCTTCTTTATTTACTTATTTATTTTTGAGACTGGGTCTCGCTCTGTCACCCAAGCTGAAGTACAGGGGTGTGACCATAGCTCACTGCAGCCTCGACCTCCCAGGATCATGCCATCTTCCCACCTCAGCCTCCCGGGTAGCTGGGACAACAGGCACACACCACCAAGCCCAGCTAATTTTCCAATTTTTTGTAAAGGCAGGGTCTCCCCATGTCTCCCATGCAGGTCCCTACTCTGGGGCTCAAGTGATCCTCCTGCCTCAGCCTCCTAAAACGTTGGGAATTACAGGCATGGGCCACCATGCCTGGCCCCCTACTCTGCTTTAAATGGAGCCTCTCTTTGTCCACAGTTCCTTGCCACGAGATTCCTCAGACAGAAGACCTGGTAAAGTTTTATTTTATATTTATTTATTTATTTATTTATCTATCTGGTTCATTATTTCCAACCTCTGATCACAGATGTCCTTACCAGATGAAATCAAGTCCAGTGTATATTGCTTCTGGCATAGTAAGAATACTAATGATGTTTAAATTACTTGTGCTAGTGAGTTCATGCAGTGGCTTTAAAGATAAGACTGGCCTGTCATGTTGTTTAACTCCACTTCATATCATTCATTGATTTTTCTTTTTTTTGATGCTTGGTGCAATATTCATTTTTCAGCAAATCTCGTTGGTTCAACTCCAAAATATAACCCAATCCAACCTCTTCTCATTATCTGTACTGCTGCCACTCCAGTCCATGCCACATTCTCTCTAAACTGGTGATCTCAATACTCTCTTTGCTGGTCTTCCTGCTTCTTCCTCAGATGCCACCGAGTCAATTCTCTACGACCAGAGTGAGACCAGAGTGATCTTGTAAAAATGTACTTTAGAGCATGCTGCTCTCCTTCCCAAAACCAGCCGGAATTTCCCCTTGCAGTTAGAATAAACTCCAAAGCTCTGAGCACGATCCATCCAGTCATGCTTGATCTATTTC
The DNA here is from genome assembly GCF_009764315.1 of Trachypithecus francoisi. NCBI lineage: Eukaryota > Metazoa > Chordata > Mammalia > Primates > Cercopithecidae > Trachypithecus > Trachypithecus francoisi. The sequence continues at coordinate 164,944,305 of NW_022681465.1, read as the reverse complement.
TTCCTGTTTCCCTGATGCCTTCTCATTCTTCTACCTTTCAGGACATCACAGTGCTCAGCCTCTGCCTTTCATTTTTGGAACACACTATTTTTATTTTTGCCTTTGCACTCACTATTTCCTCTGCTCAGAATAATACGCTTCTCCCTGGTTCTTTATATGGCTGGCTTCTTCTTCTTCTTTTTTTTTTTTTTGAAACAGAGTCTCACTGTGTTGCTCAGGCTGGAGTGCAGCGGCACAATCTCAACTCACTGCAACCTCTGCCTCCTGGGTTCAAGTGATTCTCCTGTCTCAGCATCCTGAGTAGCTGGGATTACAGGCGCCCACCACCACGCCTGACTAATTTTTGTGTTTTTAGTAGATAGGGGATTTCACCATGTTGGCCAGGCTGATCTCGAACTCCTGACCTCAAGAGATCTGCCCACCTCAGCATCTTTCCAAAGTGCTGAAATTACGAGTGTGAGGCACCACGCCTGGCCACATGGCTGGCTTCTGTAGGTCAATTAGTCAGCCTAAGTGCCATCACCATACAGACACTATCTCTGACCTCCATATGCAAAGACTATGACCCTATTACTCTGTATCACATCTCCTTTTTAACGTTTTTAAATAGGCACTTTCTAAAAATACTTGATTTGTTTACTTTTTTTTCTTATCTGTCTCCCCTCCAGGATGTAAGCCCCATGAAAACATGGATTTTGTCTGTTTTATCTCTGCTGTCTAGCTGTCACTGAATGTGTAGCACAGTCCTGGGCACACAGTTATGCTTAACAATTATTTGTGGATGGAAGGAATGATAGCATAAATGTGCCAGGAGCAGTGACAGATATAAAAATGAGATATGAGAGATGAGTAAGACACTGCCTCTTCTTTCGAGGGGCTCTTAGGTTGATAGAGGAGCTGACGTGTATAAACAAACAGATCATCAAAGCATCTGGAGCATCCAGGGAGGAGCAGACCAAAGGTCTTTGACAGAGAGGGCATGACGCGAAGTCTTTCTTTCAGTCGCCTAAGGTTGCCCAGGCTCCTGTGGCTTCGGGACGCACAGGAAGCCTGTGGCTGTGTGCAGTGTAGACACATTCTTTTTTTTTTTTTTGAGAAGGAGTCTCGCATTGTCACGCAGGCTAGAGTGCAGTGGCGTGATCTTGGCTCACTGCAACCCCTGCCTCCCGGGTTCAAGCGATTCTCCTGCCTCAGCCTCCCAAGTAGCTGGGATTACAGGTGCCTGCCACCACGCCCAGCTAATTTTTTATATTTTTAGTAGAGGCGGGGTTTCACCATGTTGGCCAGTCTGGTCTCGAACTCCTGACCTTATGATTCGCCCACCTTGGCCTCCCAAAGTGCTGGGATTACAGGTGTGAGCCACCGCACCCGGCTAACATGTTCATTCTTAATGACTTAGCAGAAGATCCTCTGGCCATAGACTGGTAGCAGCAATGAAATTGTAGAAGCCAGGCAAGATGTACTGGGTGTGGTTCCTGTGAACTTTGAGGAAAATGTAGATCTGGGAGTTCCTCACCCTCAAGAGAGAATAGATTATAGTGTAAACATCAAGGTTATTATTGAGATAGAGGAGTGACTTCTGAAATGGTGGCCCCATGATTAAGCAAGGTGTTTGAAAATCAGCCCTTGTGTGAGTGGAGAATGTTTAACAATTTTGCTGTCTAAACTTTCTCATATTACTTCTCAAGGTGGAAATTCTATGTGAGGACGTAGAACTTTGTTGTTAAATTTGTACCCAAATGGTGTGCAAATGCATACAAAGTGCAAATGAACAGTAAGAGATTAGGCAAAGAAATGCAGACTACAAATTATTTCTAATCACGTAGCGATGAGTCATATTTCATTAATCTTTTTAGACTCCTCTTTAATCAAATAAACAGCAGGAAATAACAGCCTGGTTTAAAAGAATGTTTGTACAGGGAGCAGAAATATTAGATCATAAATCTTTATAACTTCTTTCATATAAACATATACATGAAACATATACAAACCATTTTCTGACTGTACCTATGTGCTTGCTGGCTGCTGTGCTCAGAGTAAAGTGATGATATGTACGGGATGGTGCTGTACATACCTTGTTTGTTTGTTTCCCTCTCCTATTGTCTTGGACTACTGCCCGATCCTAATAGAGCCACGTGTATCTTGTCTCAGGGGGTTATACTGTCCATTGTCCATTGACTGAAACTAGTTGTTCTGGTTTAATTAATTAATTAATTAATGTATTTATTTTGAGACAAGAGTCTCAGTCTGTCACTCAGGCTGGAGTACAGTGGTGCGATCTTGACAGACTGCAACTTCTACCTCCTGGGTTCAAGCGATTCTCCTGCCTCAGCCTTCTGAGTAGCTGGGACTACAGGAGCCCACCACCGTGCTCGGCTGATTTTTGTATTTTTAGTAGAGGAGGGGTTTCACCATGTGGGCCAGGCTGGTCTCAAACTCCTGACCTCAAATGATCCACCCATCTCAGTCTCCCAACATGCTGAAATTACAGACATGAGCCACTGTGCCCAGCCTGTTCTGGTTTATTTTTATAATTCAGCTTCTTTCTTGGCTATATCTGATATCTATTGTTTGTGACCGTGTTAAAGAACTTTTTAAAACACTTGAAAATTTCCTAAGGTCAGAATTTTCCCACAAAAGCTAATCACTCTTTGTCTTTCTTTGATCAAAGTCTTTTTAAAATTCATACACAACCTAGTTAATTTTAATGAGTTTGAACATTTGTGCCTATAGCCTGAAGAAAATTAAGTGTTCTTGAGATGGATAAAACTCGTAAAGGGCAGAAGTAAAAAGACGATAATATTTTTCCTAGTTATAGACTATTCCAGTAGGACAAATAGTAGAGGTTATAAGAACATAGCTCTTGGTCCGTAAATAAACGGTGTCATCTTAAAATTCAGTGAAAACAAAATGGTTTTACTACTCACTATTTTTGCATAAAACTAGTGGAGGTAGGTAGCTTGTAAAGAAAGTCTAAATTTTAATGGAATTGATTTGAACTTGATGTTAGTATATAATTGGAAATTTTTGTTCATACATTAAAGAAAAGCAGCCACTTAAAAAAAGAAACTTATGTGGTAAAATCAGTATTATGTAAGCAGATTTATCCATGCTTTAAATTAGTTTTTAGAATATTTAGACCAGATCAGAGTTTAAAACACTTTTAAGACAGAAGATACTATAAGCAAAGTTAAAGGAGAAGTGAGAGATTAGGAAAATATTTTTGCAACATAATTAGACAGACAAATGATTATTATATAAAATATGTAAAGAACCCCCACAAATCAATAAGTAAAAGAACCTCTGAACTTTAAAATAGGCAAAGGGTAGGATAAGGTAATTCAGAGGTGAGGAAGCTGATTGACCAATAAACATGACAATATGCTAATCCTTGTAATAACAGGAAAGTACATAATAAAGAAACAAGATGTCATTTCTCACCATCAGATTGGCAATGGTTAAGAAGTCTGGCAATGGTTCAAAAGTTAAGCTTTGCCAAGGATGTGAAAGGAAGCTTCCACATACCACTTCCATGAAGGTAAATTGGTAGAGTAACTTTAGAGATCAATTTGACTATGTCTAGAGTAGAATTTTAATGTGTGGACCATGTAATCCAGCAATTTTATTTCTACTTCTTTATAATTTGTTTATGTATTTTGGGGAAACATATATTAGGAGATATATTATTTGCATCTTTTTAACAGTGAAATTTTGGAAACAACTAAAAATGTCTGTGTATGTGGGAAGAGGTAAATTTTTTGGAGGCTGTTAATATGGTGAAATGTTACATAACAGTTTATAGTATAATAATGAACTCCATTACTATAAACTTGTATATAGCATTTCATTATATTAGCAGACGTATCATTATTAATCAGCTTATAGTCCTAGCTATCGAGGAGGCTGAGGTGGGGGTATTGCTTGAGCCCAGGAGTTCAAGGCTGCAGTGAGCTAGGCTCATGCCACTGTACTCCAGCCTCAGAGACAGAGTGAGATCCTGTCTCAAAAATAAATAAATAAGAATAAAAAGTAAATCTCAATATCATAATATTGGGTGATAACAAAAGATTCACCACAACATAAACATTTTATATAAAACTAATAAATATATAAAATAATTCTATATCTTATTTCTAAATACACCCCCCCCCCCCCCCCCCACAGACTAGAAGGACATATATTAAAACTATCACAGTGTTTACCTTTGGGGTAAAGGGTAGGGAAAGAGCTGAGAACCAGGCACGAAGGAGTCAAATAGGACTTTATCTGCCATGTTTCATTTCTTGAATTCAACAATGAAACAAATGTTATACAATGTTCATAAACAGTTAAGTCTCTGCTGTGGGTACATGAGCCTTTGTTATAGCATTATTTGTAGTCTCTCATAGTCCCATCGTTTAAATTTTTTTTCTCAAGAAAACTATATTAAATCTTTCAGATCATCCAATTAGCATTGAGGGTTCTAGTTTTCTTACTCTGGGATTTTAGGGAAGTCATTGAAAGTCTCTATCCTTTATCCTCACATGTCCAGAAGGAAGATAATAAGCATTTTCACAATGGCAGTCCTGAATGTTTATCCTTTAATATTCATCTCAAATCCTACTTCTTCTTCTGGGAAACCTTCTCTTCCCCTCCTTTCTCTCCTCTGCCCAAAGGTGCATGGACATAAGTCCTCTATGTTCCTCAGCAATGCGTGCAATCCTGTGTCTTGTAACACCTAGCACATTCTTCTGTGATGAATCTCACTGTGGGCCAGTCTCTTGTAATGGATAAATAAATCTTAGCTATGGTATGTGTCTTGGTAAGGAGCAAGTAGTAAGTGCTCAATAAATAGAATTTCGTAGCCAAAGAAGATGCTTAACATATTTTTAACGAAAGAATAAATGATCAAAAGAATAAAACTATGACAAGACTTTTAACAGCAAGGCTCCTGAGGTTGTTATTATTCTTTTGATGTCAGTGAATGAATGTAATCCTCCCAAATTATGTAATTTTAGCTGACAAGTTATATCCTTGAGATATTTCTGCACCGTGAATAGCATCATCGATATGTTGTCATAGAGATACATCAACATTTACACTTCAGCACAATAGAGAATAAATATTTCACACCTCTTTTTCTGGTTAATAATTTGAGATAAGCTCACATTGAAGTTATAAAATGACAGTTCATGCTTTGAAAATTCATTTAACAAACATTTTTAAAGAAGAATAAAGGTTCTCTCTCAGTCACTGAATAAAATTAATATAAACAGCACTGAGTGGTTGTCCACGGTGATCGTTGGCACTCTGTCAGCTCTCCAGAGGGGTTTTTGACATGTGAAGGACATGGGGTTTTAATGCTTTCAGAGTATCTGGAAAATACATTTTTATTGTTCTTCTTCATGGATGGAAAAGCTTTATAAAGTTGTTTTATTTTTAAAGTGCTTGATGTTTTGAATGAGGATCTTTTCTTCACCATTAACAAAGGGAATGACACACCACAGCCTTGTTAGCCTGAAGCACAAGGAATGAAATCACAGGGAGATAAAAGACCCTGAGGGAACTGAGGCTTAAGAAGAAAGGGTGTATGTTTCAGGAAGAACCATGTTTTTCTATCCTTTGAGACAGTGGAAAATTATTTTGGTCTCCTCTAAAAGGCACTCTGTAGAGAGATTTTCTTGAAAGTGACTTATTTGTACTTTGCCTATGTTTTAGACTATAAAGTATTAAATTTTCTTCTCTGTTAATTTATCTCATAGTCATGGATTTTCCTATATTTAAAGTCCATGGGGAACATTATAGCCAAACTTTATGTAAATATATATTGTCAAGTCAGTATACCGATTTTGATGCATCCTAATAAATACTTGATATTTATATATTTTTTTGTTTTTGAAACAGAGTCTCACTGTTGCCTAGGCTGGAGTGCAGTGGTGTGATCTTGGCTTAAGTGATTCTCCTGCCTCAGCCTCCTGAGTACTGGGATTACAGGTGTGCACCACCATGCATGGCTAATTTTCGTATTTTTAGTAGTGACAGGATTTCGCTCTGTTGGCGAGGTTGGTCTCCAACTCCTGACCTGAGGTGTTCTGCCTGACTCAACCTCCCAAAGTGCTGGCATTACAGGTGTGAGCCACTGTGCCGGACTGACATTTATAATATTGAAGGCACATGTAGTGTTCGTTATTGCAAACAGTAACACCAGTGGGGTTAGTTATGTATTCTAAGCGGACATCTCTTTCCCTATGATAAGCTTGAGTTCTAAGATTTGATATGTTATCCCACTGTAAGTATCTGGTAGAGATATATCTTAAAGTTCTTGACCCCTATGCATTTCAACAATTAGATCCTAAGGCTACTAAACCAAGACTTTAAAACAACAACAACAACAACAACAACAACAACAACCTGGCTGTGTGTGGTGGCTCATGACTATAATCCCTGCACTTTGGGAGGCCCAGGCAGGAGCACTGCTTGAGGCCAGGAATTCAAGACCAGCCTGGGCATCATAGTGAGACCTTGTCTCTACAAAATATTTTTAAAAATTAGCTGGGCATGGTAGCATGTGCTTGTACTTCCAGCTACTCTAGAGGCTGAGGTGGGAGGATCAATCAAGCCCAGGAGTGAGAGGTTACAGTGAGCTATGTTTGTGCCACTGTACTCCAGTCTAGGTAGCACAGCAAGACCGTCTCTAAAAACAAACAAACAAAACAAACAATAAAAAACACCTGACCTGCTCAGTTCATCTAGGGTTTATACCTAGTACAGGTACACAGAACTTGGCATTTCTGTTGCTATCTGTCATTTAGAATCAGTTCCTTTAAAAAGTGTCTTACAGTTCAAACTGCATTTCAAGGTTGCTTCTGTCGTCTTAGTTGGTGAACCATGGGCATAGATAAACTAAAGAAAAATCAGGGTAGTGAGATTCTGTGGCACCTGTCAATTTGGCAATATTCTCCATATTTTATTTATGACATCTTTTTATGCTAAAGTGGGGATTACTAAGAAAGTCATGTTTTTGTTTATTTCTCCTTTTATGTTTCTGAACCCTATATACAAGCCTACGCTTCTGGACATACAGTCACCAGCAAGTAGGAAATGTCTAAACCCCAGTTTTTAATTGGCAATGAAGACTAAATGTAAAGTAGTTCTGGGTTTCCTTGCAGGCCTGAACTCACTCCAGTTGTCTTTGTAAAAAAGAATGACAGGTTTGAGGCTTCTTTATTTCTTTATAGAGTTACTGGGCAATTTCGTTTCTGAAATTTCACATTGTGAGAACTAAGTTGTCCTTTCTGGCATGAATGACTCACGCAAGACAAACAAATAATACAAACGAAGGTCAGACACGTTAGTGCAGCTTCATACATAGCTGGAGGATGTTTTTCTAGGGCATTCTTTTTGCTGGGCTGGGACATCCCAATGTGCAAATCATGGAATAAAATTTCTGCTGTTACTAGATCTGTGCAGTGTCACATATCACAAAAAGTACTTTTTGTGTAATTAGTGTGTTCTGCCATCTTCATTTTACAAAAAAATAAAAGTTGGGGACTACCCCAAGGTTTTGTAGCAGTGAATTGGCCGTGGGCCAGCTAGGGCCCAGGTCTAGCCAATGTAAAGAGGCCCTCCTTGAGCCAGCTAGTGATTGAGGAATTTTGTAACAAGGTGAACATGATGGTAAACATCACTTCTTTCTTAAAGGGCAAAATGAGTTCATCTATTTTTATCAATTGCTTGGTTGGTTGCTGATGGAGTCCTTTAGATGAGACAATATCATTATTCCTTCCTCCAGAGCACCTCTCCATTTAACATTTCTGTTTATCTCTAATGATGCCCCCTTTCTTGTCCTACATGAAAAAAGGAGATTTACTATATTCTTTACATGTGTTCAAAGATTTTTTCTAATGCCTTGTTTTTTGTCAATACATGTGTGATTATGGGCATGATAGGATATTCCTTATCAAAACTATTCTGATGAACCTGCTGCTACAACTTGAAGCCTGGGAACTGTCATTTTAAGCAAACAACTATTATTTCCCAGATAAACAGTTGTGAGACATTTGTTCTAGAATGTTCCCCTTTGAAAACCAGGCAGAAGCAGTTAATCTGCGCTGATTCCGGTTTTGTATGTAATTGATGACCATCACTTCTTTGGGGTGGTCAGTGTGGTATAAGGGATGATTGCAGCTTTGGAGACATTGCATTGATGGGCTTGGGTTGAACCCTTGCTTTTGCCACTGGAATGCCAAGTGGCTTTGAACAAATGGCCAACTGAGTTCATTTTGCAAATGGAAATATTGGAATAATTATACCTAACTCATTGAGTTATTGTGAGGTTTAAATTAAATAGCTACATAATGTCCCTCATAATGTAATAATGCCTGGCACATGTTACAAACTCAATATATCTTATAAAGCCTCGCCTTCCACTCTCTATTTCATGTCCTTTGCATGGAAAATTGGGCCAAGGGTTTGCAGCAGGTTAGGAAGGAATAATCTACCTAGAATTTTGATGATGATTTTATGGGTTTCTCTGCTTGTGAAAGTTATGGCGCTCTACATTCACAATCACTCTCATTTATTCACTGGATATTTTCTGAGTGCCAGCTATGTGTCAGGTACTACATGGGTCTGGTTTTCAGATCTATATACTCTTAAAGCTAATGACATTGATACTATGTTCATAGCAAGCTTTCTAGCTTTTTTATTTGTATAGAATTATCATAATTATTATTTTGGGACAGGATCTCACTCTGTCACGCAGTCTGGAGTGCAGTGGCACCATCTCAGTTCACTGCAGCCTCGACCTCCTGGACTCAAGCAATCCTTCCTCCTCAGCCTCCTGAGTAGCTGGGACTACAGGTGCATGCCACCACATCCAGCTAATTTTTGTATCTTTTGTAGAGATGGGTTTTCACCATGTTACCCAGGCTGGTCTCGAACTCTTGAACTCAAGCAATCCGCCCCCCTCAGCCTCCCAAAGTGCTGAAATTACAAGTATAAGCCACCATGCCCAGCCTACATAGAATTATTATCAACTTCTAGAAGCTTTTCAAATCTGGCTATCTCTTTAATTTTATTCTCTCTTTGAGAAATGTCTTTATGTTCTCACTACTGAGGTAATTTCTTTCTCAGTGTCCCTAAATACTGAGTAATTGGCTGACCCCAAAGCCTTACTCAGTGAATCATTAATCATTTGTTGCTCTGCCTTAGAAAGAGTGCTGGTTTCATACTAGATGAGGAATATAATGGTGGAATATTATACTTAACTGAGACATAATTTCAGTACTTCAGGAGCAGAATGGCCTCATGTAAAGCCCTTGACTTTTTGTGTGCAGAAAGCCTTGGATTTGAGTACTGATGCCCCCACTGATTAGTTTTGGGACATTTTATCTAAATATTCTAATCCCAAATATCCTCTATGTGCTTGTCATAATTGTCATGAGGAGTAGAAATAGGTATAATCCAGTCAGAATGGTTACTATTAAAAAGTCAAAAAATAACAGATGCTGGCGAGGTTGTGGAGAAAAGGGAATACCCTGTTGGTTGGAGTGTAAATTAGTTCAATTATTGTGGAAGACAGTGTGATGATTCTTCAAAGAGCTGAAAGGAGAACTACCATTCGACCCAGCAATCCCATTATTGGGTATATATCCAGAGGAATATAAATTGTTCTAACATAAAGATACATGCACGTCAATGTTCACTGCAGCCCTGTTCACAATAGCAAAGACGTGGAATCAACCTAAATGGCCATCAGCGGCAGATTGGACAAAGAAAAGGTGCTACAAATACACCATGGAATACTGTGCAGCCATATAAAAGAATGAGATCATGTTCTTTGCAGGGGCATGAATGGAGCTGGAGGCCATTATCCTTAGCAAACTAATGCGAGAACAGAAAACCAAATACTGCATGTTCTCAATTATAAGTGGGAGCTAAACATTGAGAACACATGGACACATTAAGAGGAACAATGGACACTGGGGCCTATTGGCATGTGGAGGGTGGGAGGAGGGAGAGGATCAGAAAAAAATAACTATTAGATGCTAGGCTTAGTACTTGGGTGATGAAATAATCTGTATGACAAACCCCCATGACACGAGTTTACCTGCATAACAAACCTGCACATGTACTTCCTTTTTAAAAGGAAGGAGATAGGTAAAGCATAAAGCACGGAACCTGGCATGATGTAAATCCTCAGCAGATAGAACCATTTAAAAAATCTTACCGCTTGCTTTTCTTTTACTGCCAAAAGGATACACATTTACTGTAAAACATTTAGAAAACCTGGTTAAACCAAATGAATAAAAGAATAATCATACATAATCTCAAGACCCAGAGATACCCATTGATGCCATTTCACTGTAGCTCTGTCTCTGTTTCTCATTTTAACCCTTTTCCCTCTTTTCCCCAGATAGTAGCTTCAACCATATGCAATTGCTGATACTTGGCCATCTTTACCTAAATTCATGACAGTTTCATTGGGTTCATTCTGATATATTGCTAAAATTGGATTATATGGTGCATTGTTTTCTGAGATTTTGTTTTTTGTTTTTTGTTTTTTTTGAGACAGAGTCCTACTCTGTCATCCAGGTTGGAGTTCAGTAGAGCAATCATGACTCGCTGCAGCCTCAGCCTCCTGGGCTCAAGTGATCCTGCCACCTTAGCCTCCTGAGTAGCTGAAACTACCAGTGCAAGCCACCAGGCTGGGCTAATTTTTGTATGTTTTTGTAGATGTGGGGTCTTGCTGTGTTTCCCAGGCTGGTCTCTAACTCCTGACCTCAAATGATCTTCCTGTCTCAGCTTCACAAGTGCTGGGATCATAGGCATGAGCCACTCTGTCTGGCCTTTTTAAAATCTACTTTTTATAATTATGATATCATAAATATTGTTCCAGTTGATAAAATTATCTTCTATAAAGTCATTTGATTAATGGATAGTATTCCATTGTATGACTGTACCAAATTTTTTTCACCAGTTGCCTATTCCTGGAAAACTAGGTTGTTTTCAATTTATTGTTATAATCAGTGCTAGGATAAATATCCTTACAGCTTTGAAATAGAGTGGTTTAGAACACAGACTCTGGAGGCAGGAGGTCTGTGCTTCACCCCTTGCTACCTGTGTAACGTTGAGCAAGTCACCTGGATCTCAATGTCTTTATCTACATAATAGGGACAGCAATAGCACCTATTTCATGGGGTCACTATGAGAGTTAATTTATCATGAGTGCTTGGAACAGTGTCTGTGGGCATGCTAAGTTATTATTAATGAGTCAGTTATTTATCTTTTATGAATGGTTATTGTCTTTATGTGTATCTACACACACACACACACACACATACACACACTTACACACATATGCATGCTTATTTCTTTGGGAAAAACTCCCAAATGAAGAATTTATGGTAAAGGGGCTTTATTAGACTTTGCCAGACTACTTTCTAATAAGGACGTGGTCATTTACTGTCCTATAGTACTACATAAGAGTGGTGGTTTCCAGCTGGCTGCAGCAGCTTATTCCTGTAATCCCAGCACTTTGGGATGCCAGAGTGCCCAGATAGCTTGAGCTCAGGAGTTCAAGACCAGGCTGGGCAACATGATGAAATCTCATCTCTACCAAAAATACAAAGAAGTAGCCGATCGTGGTGGTGGGCGTCTGTAGTCCCAGCTACTCAGGTGAGAGGATCACTTGAGCCCAGGGAAGGTTAAGGCTGCAGTGAGCCAAGATTGCACCACTGCACTCCAGCCTGGGTGATAGAGTGAGACCCTGTCTTAAAAAAAAAATGTGGATTTGCACTCACGGGGGAGGTTACCGTTATCACTGTAAGTATCAGTCTCAACATCATTATTATTATGACCCAGGGTGCACAGATTTTCACCTCTGAAATCAGAATGCATCTAATCATCATTGTCAAACAGATGACTACATGGCTGTGCAAAACCTTCTGTTGACTCTGCTGAAATGAAGAAAGGGTGTCATTGCATCCTAACATCTATGAAATTCAGTTTCATTTGGAAATTACAGAACTAGGCCAGCAAATATAAAGATTAGGAACTAGTTGCTGGGCACAGTGGCTCACACCTGTAATCCTAGAACTTTGGGAGGCCAAGGATGGAGGATCTCTTGAGGCCTTGAGTTCAAGATCAGCCTGGGAAACATAGTGAGACCCCATCTCTACAAAAAGTGAAATAAAGAAAAATTATCATCTGAATGCAAAATGAATGACATGGAAAGTAGATAATACTATTTTCAGAGAGTATCTTGGATCGGTTCTCAAAAGGGTGCGTAAGGACAGAGTTTCCTGAGCTGCATTTGGAAGGCTGGGGAGTACTGAGGGAGCGAGAGGACAGGTCTACTATCTCTCCATAGTTATTCCTACTTCTTTTTGTTGTGTACAGAGCTGTGAAAATGTTAATGGCCATAGTACAATAGCAGAGAGAATCAAGTTAGTGTCCATAGTCTTTTGGCTGTTGCATGTATCATTCCCTGCAGCCCCTGCACCCCTCACACCCAGACTTCCTACTTAACAGTCCTCTACCCTGTACCTAAACATGGCACACCCTGCCTTTTGGTCTCAGTTTAGGCAACAGTTTAGCTGGGAAGCCTTTTCTGATATACCAACACTGGTTGGTTAAGTATCACCTCTTTATGTTTTCCATTGTACCTCATCCATCCCCTGACCTTATTACTTATTATTCAGTATTGTATTGCCTCAGACTTGATGTCTCTGTCATGAAATGGTAAGCTGCTAGAAGCCTGTGCTCTTTATTTTCCTTTGAATTCCAGTCTAGCACCATGTCTGACGCATGGCAGGTACTTAAAAAATATCATTTAAATGAACTTCAGTACCCAGCCCATGAATGTAACCTGGGCTTACTGGGGTATTGAAAGTTATAGCCATAAGGGTTCCAATGTGAGTCTATTGTTTTGAGAAGATCCAGTTCTCTACTAGTTTTTACTTAAGGATTGGAGCTTCAATTATATATAATCCAAGTAGTACTAAACCAGCAGTTTAAACTTCCAACTTATTATGAGAGCTTATTAGAGCAAGCTGTCTGTGCCTGTCTGAGACTCTCATTAAGCCATTCCATGAAATATCTGCATAAATCTGGGCATCTTGCACCTGAGAGCCCATTTCCGGCGGTTAGTACAGTAAGAACTGAAACCAGAGGCTGAAAATGAGTCGGCACTTGCTCATAGCATTTAGGTCACTTTCAATTTAATCTGAATTAAAATTTTGTTCCTTTACCTCTTTTTAAAAAATAGAATACTCAAGCTATTTTCATGTTAACTATGTGTTTTATAAGTTGTTAGTGGGAATAGCCAACCAGTCACTTTCTCTTGTGGAGCGAAAGAAACTCTTGCCCTGTGAGATTAGAGTGAGGTGTTAAGGAAAAGATGTCAGATGGTTTGAGTTCACACTCTCTCCAAGCTGTCTCTCCAAACATGGTACTTCAATTCAGAATAACTGGTCAAATTCTGCACTAAACATGAGGAATGAATTCTGCCTCCAGTCTAGACAAAGTCAGTTTACCCTTGTAGTTATCAGGGATGAAAGCTGGCTTATGTGCTGTAGCCTGTGTAACTCACTGGGATACATTTAAAAATGGATACATTGAAATGGTTAAATATGACAAATGAAGAAAGGAAAGGAAGTCACAGTAATGTCTGAATTCAACCCAGGTTTCTGTGTCCTACTTGTTCTAATTCCTATTTGTCTGTAAAGATCTGTATGTGAATATGTTTCCTGAATAGACCATGTTAATGAACAGTATTCATATTGTAAGGTCCATGTATTAGTGGCCGTTTAGGAAAATACAGCCCAAAGCGGGGAAGTTATCACTTGAATACATGTCACTGTGCTTGGATATAGCCAGGAAATTAACCATGTCAACATGATAATATTTCTTGAAGAGCCTGAAGCCCATTTTTCTATGCTGATAGTTATCAATTTCTGCTATAAACTCATTTCTATCATAAGATATCTTCAAAGTTTTTTGTTGTTGTTCTTTTTCTGTTCGAATCCTAAGAAAACAGAGCTGGTGTCTGCCTGACTGTTCCACTGGGAGATAAGTTGTTGAATGAGGTGTAGAACACGGTTGTGAAGAAAAGGAGAAATCAGTCCTGTCCCCTCAGTTCCTGTACTTCTCCCTACCACTCTCTTGTTTTATAAAACATGTTCTGTAAAGCATGTGTGCCTGGGGCCACCAAGACCATGGTGTCACATGGGGGAAAACTCTGTAATAACCCACCATGATTTTTTAAAGTGCTTTTGACATGATCTTGCTGTTTGTATCAAGGTAATTTTATTAGGTAAAATTTCTTTTTTGTCAGTCAACTAATTCTCCACTGAACATAAGGAGTTGACAGATATTTAATTCAATATCTGAGGCTCCTAGAAGTTAAGAGGGACATGGAAACTTTGGAGAGCGTTCAGTAAAAGGATAAATGAAACCAAATAAACTTTCTGAAACTAAGTAAAAGTATTAGAGTTGTAGTATTTAGAGAAGAGCAGGCCAAGCTGCATTCACGTTTGTGAATAGGGTCATTTTTAATATAGAGGACAGTGGTGAACTGGTTTACTATACTGTGAAAAAGTCAGGAGAAGAAAAGGATTCAATGATAAGATAATGGATTTGGCTCATGTGGAATGATTTTTCTTACTCTTGAGGATTGATGAATCAAGTAACAAGTTATAAAGGCATGTGTAATTTATTTTGGAGGCCCTTCAAAACAGGATGGAGTCTTCCCTACCTGGGGTAGCTGAGAGGATCAAAAGGAATGTACCATGCAATTTTCTTAAAGATTTTTTTTTCTTTTGAGATCCTACATTAAAAGAATTACAATGGAAAAAAGACTGATTGTCCATATCCATAGGCAATAAAAGAAATAACTCATATGAATAACAATTAGGCTTCAGTCTCATTTTGGAACTACCACCTAATCTTATTTTGTGAAAGAAGATTGTGAGTTCTTAGGTAATTGCTTTCTTGATCTGCTTTAGGTTCCATAATTCTCTCTCATTGTTTTTAATTGTATTAAAGTGTGTTTATTAAAGTACTAATGAGACCAAAGTCATACTGATTAAAAACAGAATTATTCATTTAAACCTTTTGATATTATGAAATCAAAGGTAGATTCTAATATTGGAAGACAGATTCAGTACTTCTGATGAGTTGTTTGCTGTGTACCTAGAGTTTTTTTCTTTTGAACAATTTATTCCAGGTCTGTTGAAGTTACAAAATTTTTACGAAATGAAACTTTCTTTTTTTTTTTTTTTTAATCATAAAAGCAGTTTATTCTAAGAGCTCTAGGCAGGATGCTTCTTCTTCAAGTGATTTTTATAGCATCTAATAAATAAATATGCTGCTGGCTCGGCAATACATATTAAGAGTACACATTTTGTTTATCATCACCGTCTCTAATTTCTTAGAATGTTTGGAATTGAAGTTTTTTTCCTTCCCTGCTCCCCTTTTCTACTCACTGACTTTTGTATTGAAGCCTCTCTTTCTTTGCTTTGGAACTGCACTTTAAATCTATCTCTCAAATGCTATTTTCTTCCTTTGCCTTTTACCCAGTTTTGTTTCTCTATTATCTTTTTATTTAATGTGCATTCTTCAGCTTCAGGCTTGTCTTATTTTTTTAAATATGTCAATGTATTTAAGCATATTTGTCGATTTTTTTCTGCCCATTATTATTATTATTTTGGTTGGTAATTCTGATTACCTTCCAATCACAGATGTTTTGACTGATATCTTAAAAGCAAATCAGTAGTTTCCTTCTTAGAGGACTCAGGACTCTGGCCCAGACCTGTAGCAGGGTCAGTCTACTCCCCAGTACCTCTGCCTCTGGGTCCCCTCTCCCTTTTCATGGTCACTGCCTGTGACGGTGATGTGGACTGTTGCCATTTTTCCTGCTCCATCTCTCTGCCTCTCATCGTCAACTCCTTCCACACACCTAGGAGGAGGCAAATCTGTGCTCTCCCTTCTTGCTTAAAATCTTTCACTACCCATCCCTTGTTCACAAGATGCAATCCAAACCCCTTCATATGCAAAAAAAGTCCCTGCATGAGCTGATCATTCCCATCTGCCTAGCCAGCCTGCTCTCCTTGCAGACCCCCTGAGCTCTTCCCCTAGCCCATTTCTCCAGCCACATCAGACCCCACACTCTGGATTCAGAACACAGTCTGAGTAAACGCGTGGGGACTTTTTATTTTTTTATTGACATGATTGTCAATGAAGTGATAGTTAAACAATGGAGTGATAGGAGGTGGCCCGTTTTTGCTGAGCACCAGTTTGTGAAGCATTGCCATGGGTTGGAGCCAGGACCCTGATGTCCAGCTAATGAATGGCGATGAGAGGGCACCAAGCCATTCTCCCCAAGAGGAGAAGAAACCTGGTTCTCCCTTACCCACACCCATGCTCTGATATCCATTGTTTCTCTCCCCAACCTCAGCCTGTGATGGTGATCACTGGGGTCCCCACTGCACCAGCCGGTGCCAGTGCAAAAATGGGGCTCTGTGCAACCCCATCACTGGAGCTTGCCACTGTGCTGCGGGCTTCCGGGGCTGGCGCTGTGAGGACCGCTGTGAGCAGGGCACCTATGGTAACGACTGTCATCAGAGATGCCAGTGCCAGAATGGAGCCACCTGCGACCACGTCACGGGGGAATGCCGCTGCCCACCAGGATACACCGGAGCCTTGTAAGTCACGTGCTGCCCAGCAGCAGAGCGGAGCCCACCCACCCTCTCCATTCATGCTGCTGCTGCCATCATATTTCTTGTGCTTCAGTTTGCATTGCTGCCTGAAGAGCTACTGATGGGTCTAGGCTGCAGGCACAGATACAGAGGTCAGCCGTGATGGCCACTAGGTGCTGCTGCTGCTGGCTCTTGGACATCAGAGCTCAGCCTGAATCTAAGGGCCAGCTTCCATGCTTTCCTTTTAGCAAGGCAAAGAGAAAGAGGGTCAGTAAGGATGTTGTGTGGAATGGCACTATTTGGGGGTTGTTGGGGCATATTTGGGGTTCTGTTTGGATCTCCCGAGATTACGTTCATTTATACTGCTGGGTGTTAATGATCCATGTCTTTTTGCTCTTTGTGGCAATTAAATAGCTGGGGAAAGCTGGGTGGGTTCAGTGCATTAGAAGAGAAAAGGAGGAAGGTGTTAAAAATAGTCCATAATAAAAGATTAACTCTCAGGGATACATACGTTATTTAATGCCCATGGATACATATTGCTTTGTGAATGTAAAGATATGTGTATTACATCTATGTAGATTATGTGCACACACAGTTTAATTCTTTCTGAGGAACATTCAAGCAACTACTTAACCTCCACTGTGTTTATTTTGTGGAAAGGGCATGCTTCAGTTCACTTCTATTCACCAACAGAATTAAGAGGCAGGAGTTGCTAAAAAAAAAGTAAGAGATAGAAAAATCCTGTTCTCTTACTGAGAAAATTACATTTATAAATCACAGAACTAAAACTTGAAAAAACAAAATATGGCTGATTAGGTAAACACTTCCTGCCAACAGTGTTAAATGTCTGTAGAGTGGAGCTAAAGAAAAAAATGCATTACCCTAGAAAGTCCTGATTTTCAGAATTGAAGATTATCTCAAACTGTTTAATTGTTCATATTGCTTTTATGGGTTTTCATTAAGGCCACAATTGAATTGGGCTCTAGGAAACCTGGAGCAAATTCCCAGGAGAGCAGGAAAGACAAAGGCTTAGAGAAGAAGGGCCATGCGACACGTGGGTGGGTGAGAGAAGGGAAACTTGTCAGTCAGGAGGAGAGAACGCCAAAAATGGATGATGAGAAGGAGTTCATGTCCTTTGCAGGGACATGGATGAAACGGGAAGCCATCATTCTCAGCAAACTTAACACAGGAACAGAAAACCAAACACTGCGTGTTCTCACTCATAAATGGGAGTTGAACAATGAAAACACATGGACACAGGGAGGGGAACATCACACATCGGAGTCTGTCTAGGGGTGGGGGAAAAGGGGAGGGAGAGCATTAGGACAAATACCTAATGCATGTGGGGCTTAAAACCTAAATGATAGGTTGATAGATGCAGCAAACCGCCATGGCACATGTACACCTGCATAACAAACCTGCACATTCTGCACATGTATCCCGGAACTTAAAGTACAATTTTAAAAATGAAAAAAATGAATGATGAATATGTGCACAAAGGGTGTGATGTACAACATCTCAATTTTCTTTGGGAATAGAACAAACACATAAACAAAGGTAGACTTAAATTGGAGCACAAGCGCTTTATAAGAGTTACATGAAAAGTTCCTGTCACCAATGAGTGTTTGGCCAGTTTTCTTCCTCAGTGTTCTCAGACAGGGCAGCTTCTCTTCCAACTGAAATGGCTTTATTAGAAAGTACCCCAAAACAAAGGGAAGGACTGGGTGACTCCTCAAAGACACTTCCAGGCAATATGATTAATGTTCTTGATGTCAATTAATTAAATGAAGCGATTATTGAACACAGAAAGCTTGTCTATTTTGGGGATCCTGGGCGCTATTGTGCCTGTGAACCTGAGGATCATGTGTCTGGAAAATAACAGTGTCCTTTGTCACATGTTAATCCCTCAGCTGTGAGGATCTTTGTCCTCCTGGTAAACATGGTCCACAGTGTGAGCAGAGATGCCCTTGTCAAAATGGAGGAGTGTGTCATCACGTCACTGGAGAATGCTCTTGCCCTTCTGGCTGGATGGTAAGCTTCCTTCCCACCTCCTCTGCCCCCACCCCAAAGTCACCCATTCCAGGATACTCAGTGAATACACATGCAGGAGATTTTAGCACAGAAGAAAGTTACCATGATGGTTGAAGATTTCAACACTGGACAGACTCAAGCCATTTTAAAGCCAAAGCTCTTCATTTCTGAGGAGACAGAAGAAGGTGATTTAGTCCTAGACTTGAAGTGCATCAAAGGTTGTCATGTAAAGGGTAGTGGCCATCTGTCCTGCATTTCCCTTAAGGATAAAAAAAAGAGAGACAAATATCTAGTCTCACATGACAGTCAGTGCTGATAAACACTAGATTTATTTAATAATTATTTTCATAATTTTGTTCCAGGAGTTGTTGTTGTTCTTTGGGAATATTATTCTCAACAGTATAAGTGTCATGTGAAAAAAAAAAATCGTATAAATCTGGAGATACATTGAGGTAAACCACATTTACCAAATATTGCAGGACTTCTCAGAGCCTTGAGTGTGATAATCCAAGAAGAAGCTATTCAACATATTTTCCAAACTTTGAGCAGGATACCCTTTCTTCATGTAGCAATTTCACATGCTTAGAGTTACGTAGAATACACAGTGACAATTAGCTTCAAATTAGACATCTGAAATCAGGAAATAGAATAATATTGATGTCATCTCTCTGAGTTTGTTTGTGCCTATGTCTGCTTGAAGGCAGATGAGTGAGCAACCAATACCTGTTTCCTTCATTAGCAAACTATTTAACAGAGCAATTGACTTTTTTTTTTAATCACCTTCTATTTCCATGAGCAGTGCTGAAGCTGTTCTTTCAGAGGTTACAAGGGACTGAATTGCCAAGACTCTTCTGTTCTCATTCAGCTTCACTTCTCCAAAGCTTTTCATTCTGTTGATCACCAACCTCCCTTCCTTAATTCTTTTGCCTTCTATTTTTCTAATCATCCCCTCTCTTACCTTTCATACTAAAGATCTCTTTTTCTAATCCCCCTTCTTTTACATACTACTTCATTACAGGATTTTGTAGGTTTAAGTTTTGTCCTTCTCTTTTCTCACCATAAATCCACTCTGGCTATCTCATCCAGACCCATAGCTTTAAGAAGCACTTGATGGTTTTCCTAGATGTTGATCTTACCTGCCTTGAGCTTAGATTTATATTTGTCACCCCAACCTTGATAACCTATAGACACAAAGCCACCATCTGTTTGGGCAATGTCCAAGCTAGAGTCTCCACAGCCAGACCTGGGAGGAGAATTGGTCTGGTATTGCCCTTTCTTGTGGCTGTGGAACAAAGAAGAACTGGAGTTCATTTTTCAGTGAGGGTCTTGGGAAGTAAGAGAGAGTTTAAGATGTCAAGGCCACTGGGGCAAGTATACAATAAAAATCAGATCTGAGAGGTCAGAAATGATGAGTAGCCCAGACAAAGTTCATTTTAGAGGCAAAGCGTGGAGAAACAGCATGAGGCAACGGAGTTTGAGAGAGGGGAGAACTTTAATTGAATGCCTGACGATGAGGACAAGGTGAAAGAGAAGCTGTTTAAGGAGTACTGAGCAGGTTTGAGTAGGCCTGGCAGAGTCGATGTTAATAAATTTAATAAATTCAAACTTGTATACCCAAGCCTTTTGTAAGGCTACTCCTCCTCTACCTTTTTTGTCTTGGTTAAAACTAACACTTCTCTCTTAGTTGTCTGAGGTAAAGATGCTAGGTTATTTTTGACTCCTTCTATTCTTTCATTTCCTATCAGCCTTTTGCCAGCGTTGGTCTTCTGCGATGAAAGTATTTTGCTGGAGCAGCAGAGTATTGAGAATCCCATGCTCTCTGGATAAGGAGCTGTGGGCCTTTTACCCCTAGGACTTCTGTGTAGATATTGTCTGTGGAGTTGCCTTGCCTTGATGCTGAGGCTGTTCTCAGTTGGGGTGGTCAGGGTGTGGGTAAATGGTAACCGCAGGCTTGGGTTAGGAGTCCCAGTATGTGGACAGATGGACCCCTCTCTAGCGGCCCAACGGAGCCTCCCCTCACCTCTTTCTCTGTGTCCTGGGCCCCTTACCTCACTTCTGCTTCAAAAATCCTTCAGCTTGTTTTTTTCTCCTGTGTAGCTGAGCTTTCAACTTATACTTCTCCTTTACAACATGTTATTTGTGCTGTCATCCTATGTGCTTTTCAAAGTTGAATATATATTCCTATTACACACACATACCTTCGTATTTCAACTAAGAGAAATCATGTCCTCTTTAAAGCTGCTTGTGAATGTTAATCCTTATGCACGAAAATATTTCAGTGCATTTCTGAAGCTTGTGTGGGACCACTATGGGTAGTTAAGTCAGGCCCTGAGAGAGGGAGAATTTTCACCTCTGCTTACCACAGACCGACCTTCAGTACATTACTCCTGCAGTCATGCTTTTACCTCACACTAAGTATACCATGTCAGACTGGAGTGGAGGGACTAGAGTGATTTTTACATCTGTCCTCTTCCCCATATTGTGAGCTAATTGAGGATTGTTACCTTATCTTTGATTCTCAGTGAGAATCTCTGGTTCTATGTCCCAGTGCTCAACGCCTGGCACGTAGACAATTCTCAGTTAAGTGCTGATTCGAATCATCTCTCAAAGGCCTTTTCCATTCCAAGAGTCTGTGGAAGAAATTTCCCGTTTGTAGATAGCTAGAAACCACCAGAGGAGACTTAATTAGCACACCAACTGCCTTTGTGGGTAGCCAGGAGTTAGAGGAAATGTATTTGCTTATGCTGTCCAGAATAAACATTTAGGAAACCATCTGGTGTTCACTTGCCTCCAATTTCAGAGTGCCCACAGTCTGCCTTTTTTTAGAGAGAGGGAGGACAGAGCAACAGCTTCCAATAGTTAAAAACATTAGAAAAATCCCTGTTATTTGGGATATGTTGTTTGTCTAATTATAAGTCCAATAAATAGATGAGAAGCTGTGAGCCCAAGTGTTACAGCCAAGTGAAGAAGAAAACAGAGTATTTCATTGAGTTAATGGTACAGTATCTTATTCTTTTTTTTTTTTTTTTTTTTTTTTGAGACGGAGTCTCGCTCTGTCGCCCAGGCTGGAGTGCAGTGGCTGGATCTCAGCTCACTGAAAGCTCCGCCTCCCGGGTTTACGCCATTCTCCTGCCTCAGCCTCCCGAGTAGCTGGGACTACAGGCACCCGCCACCTCGCCCGGCTAGTTTTTTGTATTTTTTGGCAGAGACGGGGTTTCACCATGTTACCCAGGATGATCTCGATCTCCTGACCTCGTGATCCACCCGTCTCGGCCTCCCAAAGTGCTGGGATTACAGGCTTGAGCCACCGCGCCCGGCCCCAGTATCTTATTCTTATCAACGCAGGATTGGAGTAAATATAATGACTGTGCTTGACAAGATGGACAGCCTCTAGGGTGAGGAGAAATATCCAAGTTATTCTCTTGGTTTTTCTCTCCAGGAAATAAGTTTCCTATTGATCTTGGCTCAGCAATGCTTGTTGAATCTGCTGAAAATAAAATGTTTTTTTTCTGAAATAAATGTCTAGGTTCATTCCTGTAGAAGTCTTTCTTTGGCAATGTGATTGTTAATTCAGGTACATAAAATTTCAATCTTGTGTTATGCTACATTTTAAGAAATAACGTCAATGATAAAATGCGTATTTTCTCTAGAACATATGGTAAAGCATTTGGATATTCCGTGTGCGGCAGATGTTGCCATTTATGTAACGGATGCTCAATAAGTATTGTTGACTTATTGTGCATGTAAGACACAAGGAAAAACATCAGGAGGATTTATACATTCCTTAGGTTGCCATAATAGTTTGATGTAACTTTATCTTAAACTTCAGTTTTTAATATGGATTTTGCTTAATATTACTATTCAGCCATCTTTGAATGTATCTTGAGATTTGGGCTTACTGAGTAATTAAGTCAATTTAATGTTTCTAACATTTTAAAGATGATGAACAGTTTATGTGCTCTAAAATTCCCCAATCTAATTTTCTTGCAGCCCTGTTCCCTTATCCCTCCTTTCTATTTTCTCTCTTTTCTTCTTCATCCATCAGTCGTCTTTCCCTGGCTGGAGGCCCATCTAATTTTCCAAGTCTCTTTGAATGCAGGGCACAGTATGTGGTCAGCCTTGCCCCGAGGGTCGCTTTGGAAAGAACTGTTCCCAAGAATGCCAGTGCCATAATGGAGGGATGTGTGATGCTGCCACAGGCCAATGTCATTGCAGTCCAGGATACACAGGGGAACGGTAAGGGATGCCCTTGTATTTCTCTGACTGTTCATAATGATGTGAAAGGAAAGTTTGTAGGGTCCAGGGAGCATCTTCAATACCACGTGTCCATGACTCTTCCGTAATAGAAACTGAATTATAAATAGCAATGGTAAATTGAAAATAACAGAAAAAGCACTAAAAAAAAAAAAAAAAAAACATAAAATATCAGCTATTCAGAACCCATGATGAAAATGTCATTCTAGAGAGTTGAGTGTTAGGACTGCCACTTACACTTTAAGTGCTTGGGGATAGATTTATTTTTAAATGGGATGTGTACTTAGGTACCTTTCAAAAGGATGAAGTGACTTTCTTATGATTCAGTGTTCTGTTGGGAATGTCAATCATTAGATTGTGTGGTGGTGACAGAGTCAGATCTGCTGGGACTTATAGGGCCCTCTGGTCCCACACGAAACAGGAAAAACTGGCTGTGCTCGTGCGGGTCTTCCTGCCCCTGTTCATCATCCTCTGTATTAAATGGTAAACTGTTATCTCAGAGTGCTTTGCACACCCTACTTCTTTTTCTTCAATTTTTTTTTTTTTTGTGGGACATAGTAGATGTATCTATTTATGGAGTACATGAGATGTTTTGATACAGACATGCAATGTGAACTAAACACATCATGCAGAATGGGGTATCCATCTCCTCAAGCATTTATCCTTTGAGTTACAAGCAATTTAATTGCACTCTTCAAATTATTTCAGAAAGTACAATTAAGTTACTATTGACCATAGTCACCCTATTATGCTATCAAATAGTAGGTCTTAATCGTTCTTTCTAATTTTTTTTTTTTTTTTTTGAGACAGAGTCTCGCTCTGTCACCCAGGCTGGAGTGCAGTGGTGCGATCTCGGCTCACTGCAACCTCCACCTCCCGAGTTCATGCCATTCTCCTTCCTCAGCCTCTTGAGTTGCTGGGACTACAGGTGCCCGCCACCACGCCCAGCTAATTTTTTTTTTTTTTTTGTATTTTTAGTCGAGATGGGGTTTCACCATGTTAGCCAGGATGGTCTCGATCTCCTGACCTCGTGATCCACCCACTTCGGCCTCCCAAAGTACTGGGATTACAGGCATGAGCCACCACACCCAGCCCTTTCTAATGTTTTTTGTACCCATTAACCATCCCCATTTCCCCCACACCCTCCCACTATCCTTCCCAACCTCTGGGAACCATTCTTCTACTCTCTGTGTCCATGAATTCCATTGTTTTGATTTTTAGATCCCACAAATAAGTGAGAACATGTGATGTTTGTCTTTCTGTGCCTGGTTTATTTCATTTAACATAATGATCTCCAGTTCTATCCATGTTGTTGCAAATTACTGGATCTCATTCTTTTTATGGCTGAATAGTACTCCACTGTGTATATGTACCACATTTTCTTTATCCATTCGTCTGTTGATAGACATGTATGTTGCTTTGAAATCTTAGCTATTGTAAACAGTGCTGCAACAAACCTAGGAGTGCAGATATACTTCCATATACTGATTTCCTTTCTTTGGTTATATACCCAGCAGTGGGATTGCTGGATCATAAGGTAGCTCAATTTTTAGTTTTTTGAGGAACCTCCAAACTGTTCTCCATAGTGGTTTTACTAAGTTACATTCCCACTAACAGTGTACGAGGGTTCCCTTTTTTCTGCATCCTCACCAGCATTTGTTGTTGCCTGTCTTTTGGATATAAGCCATTTTTAACTGGTTTGAGATTATATCTCATTGTAGTTTTGATTTGCATTTCTCTGATGATCAAAGGTGTTGAGCACCTTTTTATATGCCTGTTTGCCATTTGTATGTCTTCTTTTGAGAAATGTCTATTCAAATCTTTTGCCTATTTTTGATTGGAGTATTAGACTTTTTCCTATAGAATTGTTTGAGCTCCTTGTATAGTCTGGTTATTAGGTTGGTGCAAAAGTAATTGCGGTTTTTGCCATTGAAAGTAAAGGTGAAGACCGCAATTACTTTTGCACCAACCTATAACCCCTTGTCAGATGGATAATTTGGAAATACTTTATCCCATTCTGTGGGTTGTCTCTTCACTTTGTTGATTGTATTCTTTGCTGTGCAGAAGGTTTTTAACTTGATGTATGCATCCTTCTTTTAATGCTCGTGAATCTGTCATGTCCTGCAAGACTAGGTAGCCAAGCTCACTGGATGTGTGTGTAGGATTTGAGAAGAGACTTGAGAGGCAGAAGGGCATAGTGATTAAAAACAACCATTTGGAATCTAGGTTTAGGTCAATGTGTCCCTGGAAACACCTTTTATTTTTTTTTTTTGAGACGGAGTCTCGTTTTTCCCCCAGGCTGGAGTCTTGTGGCACGATCTCAGCTCACCACAACTTCCATCTCTCGGGTTCAAGCAATTCTCCTGCCTCAGCCTCCCTAGTAGCTGGGATTACAGGCACACGCTGCCACATCAGGCTAATTTTTTGTATTTTAGTAGAGACAGGGTTTCACTGTGTTGCCCAGGCTGGTATCGAACTCGTGAGCTCAGGCAATCTGCCCGCCTCGGCTTCCCTAAGTGCTAGGATTATAGGCATTAGAAACACCTTTGTCTGTAACATCCTAATAATAATTGTACTTTTCTCTAGGGTTGTTGTAAGGATTAAATAAGTTAGTGTGTTAAAACATTTAAAACAGTCCTGGAACTTATCAATATTAGATATTATTATTCTAGAATGATTTCTATGAACTGTGTAAATACTAGTGATTATCAATTTGAGTGATGTTTATTCGCTGTATAAATATTAGCTGTCATTATTTTTTATGATGTCTTTGAATTAAGAATTCCTTCAACTATTTTCCCCTTATTTTTTCTCTTTCTAAAATCCTGGTATAATTTTATGACTTTTAATAAGATACTGTCAGGTTTGTTCCCTCCTCCCTCCAACTTAGACCCTGTACTTTCTTATTAAATTTATTTCTGAGTATTTTGTAATTTTTTAAAATTTCATTTCTGCATCTAATTGGATATTTCAGGTTGAAGAAAAACTTGCTTTTGACTATTTACTTTTTAATTTATTCATAATACCAAACTTTTAAGGTAATTTTAATGTTGTTTTTAGCAAACTCTGGAGTTATTTAGTTATACTATCATATCATCTACAAATAAACATAAGTTAGTCTTTTCTTTTCAATATGTATAATGATTATTTCATTTCCTTGAATTATTGCATAAATTTGAGCCTCCAAATGAATGTTGACAAATAACAGTAAAAGTCAAAATCCCTGTCTTATTCCAGAATTTATTGGAAATGGCTTCAGCATGGTTTCATGTTTGCTATTGGTATTTGGTAAATTATTTTCTTCATTCTTAAGTAGTTTTTTAAATTCCTTTTTTTTAATTAAAATCTTTTGTTAATAGTAGCTGTTTAATTTCATTAAATGACTTTTTGTCTTTTGCTAATATAATTACATATTTTTCCTTTAATTTTTCATGCAATGAATTGTTGACATTCTTAGTACACAGTTTTTATAACATGTAATTGGACTACTCATATTTTGTAACTGACATCCTAGTTTTAGGTTGTATTTTGGATAGATTAGGCTGTTAGATAATTTCTGGATCCATTTAATATCCTATAATAGAAGAATGAGTTGGGATAAGGGAGGCACAAGACCAAACACAATCTTAATAATAGTTTCTTGTCATATTTTAGGGCACTAAAATGGCAATATAATTATTTTCTTGCCCTCTAGGGATTTCAGTTTCAAATTACAGGCAGCACAAGAACAATAAACATACAAGGCAAATGAGCTTATACATATTTCATCTGGAATACAGGGAAAGGGAATAACAGTTAATTTTCAGATACATTTTACATTTGAGCCAAGGAAGGCCAGGGGCCAGAGAAAGAGAAAGCAAGTAAAGCAAGTAAAGAGAGAACTTGGTTCTCGACCTACTGCTGTTGTAACTATTGTTTTTCTGATGAGCCAGTGAAATGATTCCTGTTTTCAGCTGTCATCCCTGTCTGGGCTCTAGAGTTCACACATACACACACACACAAAGACAGCAAACACATTTGTCACTATGAATGTCCATGAGGCAGTCCGTGACGGGAGACACGGGGAGAAAGGCCTTGACAGGCTGGGGTCTTAACTTGCCATTTCCCTTGTGTTGAGAAGTCAGCGAAATTTGATCAGTGAGGTTAGGGTCCTAGGAGCCTGCACAGCATTCCCAGGATGTGGGGACAGTCCTCCCGGCCAGAGGGAAATAAGAAAAATCCAAACAGGCACCCTGTAGGCTGGCAGAGTAGTGCATGGGATGCCCAAATAAAAGGCTTTGAGGTTTGTGGAAAGGTTGAGAGGATATTGTGGTGAGTAAATGTAACATGACACAGTCAAGTAAGAGTGAAGAGATGATGGGTTCCAGATCCTCAAAAAACTCCTTCTGAAGGGGTTAAAAGAGTTTCACATGCTGATGGTGCTGCCATAGGATCACTCTGGGTCCTGCAATAGCCTAGTAGGGGCCCACACACATGATTGGTGCCAGTGAGTTCGCTGGATGAAAGCATGTGTGACTCAGTGATGAACTGTGTTAAGGTGAAGCCCAAAACAGCTCTGCCAAGCCTGTGTTCGATAGTACCCTGAAGGTGAAGATAAACGTGGATGAAAGGAGGTGAAGTCAAAAGTTATAGACAGGAATTGGGGAACGCAGCATTGGTCATCAATGGAGGAACTCCTTCCTGGATCTAGGAGTGTGGAAATGTTTTCTCTTTCCCAGTGCTTTTTACATTTCCCCCAGAGCAGCAGTTCCGGATGTTAGAAAGGTAGGCAGCTGATTCATGGATCCCAGGTTTAATGAGGAATGCGATTCTTTCACACTAAATCATAGTTTGGCCTGACTATTCCAATCACTCTAGGGAAGGACATGCTTAGGACAGGAGTGAAAGCAGTACCTGTCACCCTTTACATATTAACTCACTTCCTTTTTTCCTTAAGGTCACAATGACATGCAACATAATAATAGAAATGGTATTAAAACAAGTCTATGACCCTCATTGGTTTTGGGAATTGATGTGTTAATACTTAATGTTTATCCATTCTTACCAATTCCAGGACATTACTTGAAATGTAAAAAAATTAGAAACTCCAAATTTCCATATTTCTACTGTGGCTGATATTTATTACTATATCTTTATTACTTTTCTGCTATCTGTCCTAAGAAAACGCGTTTCCTCTTTTACCAATTTTTGAGAGCTTTTCCTGTTCCATTTGGGACCACAGAAACAGCATTAAGCTCATAAAATTTGTTGGGAAATGGTGCTTCTTGAAGATAAAGGGACCAAAAAGGAGATAAGACTGCTTGATAAAGACTTTTAATGCAGTCAATCAGAAAGGCATCAGTTATTTCATGATTATGTTTATTTTCAAGATGGAAAATATATACTTCTAGAAAGATATCCTACCATATTCCTTTGGTGGATAGAAGTAGACGTAACTATTATTAACAGGATTGTCCCACAAGTGCAACACTGACAAAAAATAAAATGGGAATATGAATCCAGCTTAAATAATGGCTGCTTTAGTAAGTAACATTCAAATAAGACTTTTTGTTTTATATTTATAATACAAACTAGTAGTGTGTTTAATTGTAGGTTAGAAAGGTAAATGTGGGTCAAGGCCAGCTATTATAGATTTTATTTTTCCTGAGAAAGGAAGTCTCTGCCAAGATATGATAAAATGAACACACTGGTTCCCTGTAATTTGGTAACAGATACTTTCCCAGGCTTCCGATCTATACCACTTTCAACCACTTTTAAGCGGTGCTTTTTACCAAGTTGAAATCGTGAAGATAGTTTAAAATTTAACGTTTGGGTTTGTTTTCAAAACCTTTTAGGAGATGAAAAGTGATATTATTTATCTTTACCTTTTTTCCTTTTGGTACTGACTTGCGAGAAAATCTAACAGACAGGTTGAAAACTTGTCTTGACAGCCTTCAGTAGGAGCCATGATGAGACCAAATTATTGTGCCTAAGCATTTCTTTCTTTAAAGTTTACATCGTTAAGGAATAAACTCAATGACTTGGCTTATTGAAGCTTCTTACAGGTTAAAAATAAAGAGCACCTTTTAAAAATACACTCCGGTCCAAAAATAGGTGTACACATGTATAACTTTTAGGCACACATTTTATTTTATGCTGTGTATTAGTTCAATGACTCCATAACTTTCCTAATGGTTTGTTGAGCAATTGAAGGTTCTACCCATTGACAAATACACCTGAAGACGTTTAGAATCTGTGAAACTAAATTTACATGAGATTCTTTTCCTTATGTCCATCACATTAAATATATGCTGGAACCAGAGGTAACCAGAAAAGCATCAAAGGGACTGGTCCAAGTGGCTCATTCCTATAATCCCAACACCCTGGCAGGCTGAGGCGAGAGGATCACTTGAGTCCAGGAGTTTGAAACCAGCCTGGTTAACATAGCAAGACCTCATCTTTACAAAAAATTTAAAAATTAGCCTGACATGGTGGTGAGTGCCTGTGGTCCTAGCTACTCAGGAGGCAGAGGTGGGAGGGTCACATGAGCCCAGGAGTTTGAGGTTACAGGGAGCTCTGATGACACCACTGCATTCCAGTCTGGGTGACAGAGGCAGACCCTGTCTAAAAAAAAAAAAAAAAAAAAAATCAAGATTTGTCCTCTACACTAAAATAGAATTCCTCCCACCCTGGTGTTGTTACTTATTGCACCCTATCATTAAAAATATGCAAAGTTGTGGAAACACTGTTTCTTTGAAGTATGTTTCTTTTCTGTTTCTTTTAAGTGTGCTTGAATTTGTTATTATGCCTTGCTGCTCACATTATACAGATCTACAAAATGCAAGGCTGACCTACATTTTTGACTCTGGTTCTGGCCTGACTTGAGAGCCACATGGGAAGTGGCTGCCGAGACAAAGTGTACCCTTCTTGTGGCGAATGCTCAGCTGGGCAAAGCCCTGTCTCTCTCCCTTGGCAGAAAGCTCTCCTGCTGCAGAGAGCCAGTCACCTGGCCTAGTCAAAAAGAAACTTGGCTAGTCTAAGAACTATTTGTGCTTTCCATGGAGCAAGAGAGATCATTTTCTCTTTTCTATCATGATTCCCTCTAGCAACTCGGCTTCCCACCTCATTCACCTTACCTAGAGCATATCCTTTCTCTTGGATAGAGCTCCAGTGCCATTTTTAAAAAGACAATAAAGTGAATGTTTGAGGGCTGATCTTTACTCCTTGCCGTCTGGCAGCCCTTCTTCCCAACAGAGGGCAATACCCCACTAGCCAAACATTTCGTGTTAGAAAACTCCAAGCCTTCCTACTGGCAGGCACTTCCCATGTTGGAATTGAGGACGTCAGATATTGGTAGCTCGGAGTTTTCCGATCTAAAGAGGACTTGGCTTATTAGTTAAAGAACTTTCTAACTGAGGAGCAATGATTACCATTCAGCTTTTAATAAAAGTAGAAACATGGCTAAGATTAAAAATTAATGTCCACATGAAAGCCAAGAGAATTAAAATTTAGTTTCAAATTTGACGCAAAATTTTCTCTTTGGAATTGGGAAAGTATGTTTTGAAATTTCATCATTATGGACTAACATTTGAAAATTTCTTTTCTCGTTTTCTTAGTATCTACTAAAGTGCTGTGTAACTTTGGCAAGCACTAAGTGTAAACATGCCTCATGTCCTAAGCTTGTATTTTTGTTTTGGTTTCATTTTGTTGTTGTTATTTGTTTTGTTTTTGTTTTCTACAGGTCATGCTGCTGTTACTACAATATGTAGCCAGAGTATACTTAGCCAGAGTAATGTATCTGAATGCTTTTCATCCCTGTAATGGGACAATCACTAAATAATTGCAACAGCAAAAAGCAGCTTCAATTCATGCATAACAAAGCCATTCTGGATCAACCATTTATTTTCACATGGCACTAACTAATCTTTCTTCTTGCTCCCGCCTCTTGCTTGGTAGGTGCCAGGATGAGTGTCCTGTTGGGACCTATGGGGTTCTCTGTGCTGAGACCTGCCAGTGTGTCAACGGAGGGAAGTGTTACCATGTGAGCGGCGCGTGCCTCTGCGAAGCAGGCTTTGCTGGCGAGCGCTGCGAAGCACGCCTGTGTCCTGAGGGGCTCTACGGCATCAAATGTGACAAACAGTGCCCCTGCCACTTGGACAACACTCATAGGTGAGTATCAGCTTCCCCTGGAAGGACGTGTCCTGTGAAAATTGTAACCTCGGTTTTCAGGATTTGGAAGGAGGGATTGATAAAGTGATTCTTACCCCAAGCCGCCTCCTGCCTCTAGGCTACTCTGGGCAGGAATCGCCAAGTAAAAGGAAGACTTTGTAACTTAATGTGTGATGGTCCACATCCGAGGTGCCAAAATTGTTCAATGGTTACTGGTGGATAGCAAATTCTATTCTCTATTAATGACCACTGATAAAAACAAAATTTGCTGAGGTTAGTAGAACTTTCCCTTAAGCAAGGGATTCTGTGCCATTCCCTTAGAAGCAAAGATGCAATGAGAGACAAGGTGTTCAGCCAAGTTTAGTATGCAAAAATATCATAAAATGATTCTTACTGCAGCATCTTTTATTTGACAGCACAGCTGTGGAAGAAAAAAAAGGCTAGAGAGAGGAAGTGTACTGGTGGAAGTTTTGTGAAAGTGCTTCACATGTGGCTGTCACATGTGAAATATCTTTTTCGAACTGATTACTCTGACATAAAACTCACAAGGGACTTTTAGCTCAAAAACCTCTCGAAGAATTTGAGAACAGGAAACCCCGATCCCACCCACCCTACTGTACCTTGTCTGCCCTGAAAATATCTTCTTACCCCTGTTTCTTCTTTCCCTCCCCCAGGGACCAGATACACATAACTTAGAATTCTGGGCCTCCTTTGCAGACTGCTGGAAAAGCTGAGTTTGACAAAAATGTAGTGTGTTATATAGCAGTTCAGATCTTACTAGAATTATTTTTATTTGCATTCAGTACAGCTGTTACTTCATTTATACTTCTGAAAGATAATTCGTAGCCACATCAAATCCCAAATGCACAGAAGTTAAAAGTAAACAAAAGCATGTGGTTGGTGTCTTCTGTAAACCATTGTTAGTAACAAAAATACAGAGTTTGCACTCTGTGTGTGTGCGTGTGCACCTGTGTATGTGTGCTGGAATACATTTTAGTGGGACATATGAAAGAAGTGTATTCTGAAAATATGATTCAAGTAACTTGTAAGCCACATTAGTCAACTTTGGTTTTCTTCATTGGGAAATATTGCCTTTCTTTACATGACACATTTACGTAAATATTTGGGGGAATAAAAATGAACAATCTCCACAGGGTTTTGTTTTTCAACTCCCTAATATTTAAGGAGCTGGCAGGATTCGGGACAAGTTATGAATTTGGGTGCCTTTCCTACAGTATAAGTCTTGTTGCAGCAGAAAGTAAGCCTCATGTAGTGACAACTAAGAACATTACACCAGTGTGCTGTTTCGTTGTATGTAGAGACAACTGAAATCAAATGGAATAATAAATCTATGCAAAGGAAGAGCTCTGCTATGAGAAGAACTGGAGAAGCAGAGAGCATGTTGATTTTGTTGGAATTGGATGCCATATTAGTAGTGGCAAGGTGCAGAGTGGAGAATTAGTTAATTGATGGCAATACTGTGGTAATTTTGACATAGGTCATATGTACCTAAGCGTGTATGTGTTAACAAAGAAGTACATGACATTTTTTGACAATTACATAGATCAATAACACTAAAATCTGTCTAATAATGTATACCGAATAATCCGAATATTTTTGAAAATCAGTCTTTTCATGATTTTGTAAATCATGAATGGTATTTTTAAAGATTAGCTTTTACAAATTTCTATTAAAACAAGTTAATATTGATTATATGACTCTATCTTGTTGAATTCATCATTGGAGCCAGCTATCTAGTTCTCATATCTTAAACTTCTATTTGTAAAATTCCTGAAAGCCCAAGGTCCCTTCAAATCAAAAGGCATAGAATCCTTGTATTAATTGAAAGTCTAGTTTGTTCACATTATCATTTATCAAGCAAGTGGAGCTTTGCTGTTACATAATTTATGATGTACTAAAGCCTTCCATTATAATTAATGAGATAACAAATACAATGTAAATTAATAATGTACATTGTCATTAGGTACATATCGAGTTGTATGGATATACACATTGACATATATGTTAGCCATATAGTTGGGTAAGGTTTGTATCAGGTAGCTTTTGCTGCATTAAAAAACAAACAACAACAAAAACTATTCCAAACCTAATGACATAAAATAACAATTATTTACTAACTGATGATTTTTTGCTTGACTATGTGGGCTAGGCTCAGCTTGATGGTGGTTCTGCTGGTCTCCTTGTGTTCAGCTGGCAGATAAACTGTAGGCTGATTGGTCCTGGATATCCTCACTCACATGTCTGGCATTTGACTGGGTGATGGGGGTGACTGAGCTACACATCTCCAGTATCTAGCAGGCTAGCCTGGGCTTTTTCACGTGTTGACTGGCTTCTAAAAGTAACGGAAGACAGTACAGACCCCAACATACACTTTTTAAGCCTTTGGTTATGTCGTATTTGCTAATATCCCTTTAGATAAGGCGAGTCATCTAACCAAGTCCAGATTCAATATACTCCACCTCTTGATGGGAGGTGTTGCAAAGAATTTGTAGCCATTTTTATTTTGCAGTCTATCATAGGGCTGAAAGGAATTTAAATATATTTATAAGTAATACTAGTATTTTAAACTTTAGCACCATTATTGAGCCTAAAGACATTCACTGTGACCTGGGCTTTTCAACTGAAAACTAACTGTTATGATGGAAATGATTTTGAACAAGAAAATAAAATTTGAGATTTAATAATATTCCACATGCAACATAGAGAGACAGATTAACTGGTTTTGGTAATAAAAATATTTAATAGCTATGGACAATCCGGATGTACCTATTTGCAAATATCACCTAATTGTCATTACATTTGAGCATTAATAACATCTAAGGAAATGAATAAAAGGAAGTTCAATGACCTGTTTCAGCCAATATTATATAGTATTGGACTTTTGTCGTAATTCAACTATTAAAACGAACAGTTTCTTAGAATATATGTGTATAGTTATATGTGTTTATAAAATGACAACTATTCCCATATGTGTATAATCCTATTTTCATATACACGAAGCAATCTGTTCTTTAGACGGAAAACAGGTAATGAGTATATCACCCTTCAACCTCCAATCTGCTGCTCCTACAACAACACGTAAATCTCATTATCAATTAAGCTGCCTGCATGAGAACCCATCAAATGCCTCCAAAGTGCTCTAGCTTCCTACATCTAATTACAAATTGCAGAATACTAATTTTGGTGTCAATCAATCTGAAAACCAGTGTGCAGCACTAACACTCACTGGGGGGCACTGAATATCAATTTCTCAGCCTGCCGTTTGCTTTGTTGAATTCATTGTCATCCAAATTGTCTATTTTCTTTAACATTATGTCTACACCATGAATACTATTTGCTACTTTTCAATGTAAAGTAATATTTTCTACCAAAAATATCATTTCTTTTACAATATGTTAAGATAAGGTAGGCTACTTTAACCAATCCATCACTTGAAATATTTCTTTTCCCTTTATCAAATGTAAGGACTTACTGAAGCAGACTTAATTTTTTCCCTGTTTTCTTGTACAATATTTGTTTTTACTGATCCTGTTGACCCCTTTATATGTGCCAAATTCTAAATCTTAGCAATTCTCCTTCATGTCTGGTCCCCTTAGCAGGCTGTTAGCAAGCCTCCTTTTTCTTTGGTATAAAAACAAACCTGGGTTCAAGTTTGATTCTGCCCCACTACCTGTGTGAGACTTTGAATAAATAATTTACCCTTTCTGGTTCTCTATTTTCTCATTTATAAAATGGGATCATACCATCTAGGATGGTTGTGAGGATTGAGCTAAATAGTGCTCAGCACATTGCTGAGACTTACTCAGGACCCAGTAAATGCCATCTCCTGGTCTGTGCATTCACTTACAATATCATCACAAACATGGTGACATTCATGAGTTGTTCTCTGTGATTAATGGCTATTTCCTTTAAGCCAAGACTTTGACATTTTAAAAACTAATTTTAGGGGAAATCTTCCCCTTTATATACATATATACTGAGTATAATTTAACATTGTTCAGTGACTCTGAGATGTCAGAGAGAAGCAGATTAATGTGGGAAAGCTAGGTCCCTGGAGTCACATCCACTCTGTATCACCTGTGGCATTTTCACTTATTCATTCAATCTGCATTCACTGTGGGCCTACTATGGGCCAGTGAAAGGTGGAAAAACAGATTTAATTCTTGCCCTCCTGGAACTCACAGTGTAGGAGAGGAGGAAGACATTAAAGGACTGGAAAAATAAACTGAATTATAGATTGTGAAAATGAGATGAGAAGAAGGATCAGGGCGCCAAGGAAGAGTGTAAGTGGAGAGACCTACCTTCAATTTGGGTGGACAGGGAAGATCTCTTTGAGGAAGAGACTGGAAAGACAATCTGGAGAGAGATAGGCAGAGAGTAAGGGAACTGCATCCTAAGAATATGGAATAGCCCATGTGGAGGTCCTTAAGTTGAAAAAAAATGATGCTTTTACAAACTAGAAGAAATCCAGTGTGGTCAAGTACAGCAATAAAGAGAGAATAAAGATGAAAGAAGAGGTTGAGGAGTAGGCAGTGGCCAGATGACGAGGCCCCATGGGCTGTATTTAGGGTGACTGTGTATCAGGTTTCACAAGGACAGTCTGTTTTAGGCCTGTTGTCCTAGTGTAATTATTAGCAACTCTCTCTTCACTCTTAAAAATGCCCTGGTTTAGACAATGAATTGTATAGTCTCTGTAGTTACATTAAACAGTCTGGATTTTGTTCCAAGGGTAGTGGGGAGCCTTTGCAGAGTTTTAAGAAGGAGAATGATATGATTTACTCTTTAGGTGATAAGGCATGAGTAGATGTGGGCGCACAGTTGGAAGGCTGTTCAGAAGGTGAGGAGATAGATGGCATCGGTTGGAGCAGAATGAGGACAGTGAAGATGAAGGGATGTGGGTGGATTCCAAATATATTTTGGAGTTAGAATGGTTAAATTCTAGTGATGAGGCAGAAGGAGTTATCAAGAATAACTCCTAGGCCAGGCACGGAGGCTCACGCTTATAATCCCAGCACTTTGGGAGGCCAAGGTGGGCAGATCACTTGAGGTCAGGAGTTCGAGATCAGCCTGACCAAAATGGTGGAATTCTGTCTCTACTAAAAATACAAAAATTAACTGGGCATGGGGCACATGCCTATAATCCCAGCTACTCAGGAGTCTGAAGCAGAAGAATCACTTGAATGGTGGAGGTTGTAATGAGCCGAGATTGCACCACTGCACTCCAGCCTGGGTGACAGAGAGAGACTCCATCTCAAAAACAAAAACAAAAAAAAAAGAATAACTCCTAGATAAACTAAGTGACCGATGGTGCTATTTACGGAAATTTGGACAATTAGGGGTAAATACTGAGGGAAAGAACAAGGGCTCAGTTTTGTTGTTTTTTTTTTTTCTGAGACAAAGTCTCGCTCTGTCGCCCAGACTGGAGTGCAGTGGCGTGATCTCGGCTCACTGCAAGCTCTGCCTCCTGGATTCACACCATTCTCCTTCCTCAGCCTCCTGAGTAGCTGGGACTACAGGCGTCTGCCACCACGCCTGGCTAATTTTTTTGGTAGTTTTAGTAGAGACAGGGTTTCACTGAGTTAGCCAGGATGGTCTTGATCTCCTGACCTTGTGATCTGCCCACCTTAGTCTCCCAGAGTGCTGGGATTACAAGTTTGAGCTACCGTGCCTGGCCCAAGGGCTCAGTTTTTGACATGTTAAGTTTGAGATGCCATGGAGATGCCATGTGACTGCTCAAGGATAAGCGATTGGCCCAAGGTTAATAGAAGATAAGCAGACTTGAGTAGATCTACGTAGATCTGAGACTCACGCCCTGGTCCTATGCATCTAAACCTACACTCAAGAAACCACCTCATACATAGAACTGTATTTAGGTATTCTTCATGCCATGTTTTCTGAGTGTTCGATGAATTTCTAGGCCTTTGCCTGTGAACACTAAGGTACAGAAGGGTCTAAAAGTATATTTAAATAAACCTCCAAAAATGAGCACCAAACCATTCAATCCACAGGAATTTTCTGAACAAAGGGGAGGAGGAATATAGGATATGAGATTGTGAGGCGTGGCTGAGACCCTCACTTGACGGACTAGGACATCAGACCCAGGGAAGTTGTATGATTTTACTGAGGCTACTCAGATAGTGGGAGAACTGGGGTTGCATCCTCAGTCTTCACCCCTCCCAGGTTGTCATTCTTTCCAAGAGTAGAAAATCGATGAACAGTCCTCTGATGGGAAGTCATTTAGCAAATATCTGGATATGACAGAGGTGTTTGTTGGAGGCCCTAGTTAAGGGCAGGGTTTTAGCTACATTAGGCAAGGAAGACCATCTTTAAACAGTCTTCCAGTTGTCAGCAGAACTGGTTTGATTGTTAAGATTTTCTCGTGGTGAGAAGCACATGTGTTTTGAGCCAGCATGTCACAGAGGGCCCTATTGTGTCAACTCACTTAACGCGTGCATCTCAGCGCAGCTGATATGTCCATTTGCTATGGAGCAACAGCTGGTTGCCTGGTGGGTCAATGCGGCTGCTGTTTCAGGTGGAGACAGCTGCCTGCTACCAGGTATAGGGCACTGAGGGGGAAACAGGCTGATGAGGTCACTGCTTTTGGTGTTCCTGGGACATCATACTAGTTAACTGGTTTGGTATTGTCCATTGGATGGAGTTTTTTTAGCTCCTGTCACAGAGTTGACCTCTTACAAAATTAGTGCGTTCAATGTAAGAAAATTAAAAAGAATTTCAGACAAAAGGATGTGGTTGTAATACATCCTGCTAGACATGATGCTGATTTCATACAACATTTCTATATTACCCATCAGGTTTCAGCCAGTTAATTAAATCATACCCAGCCTGGGAATGAAGTTTGAATTATTGCTCATGGAATTACCCACACATTTAGTGATCATTGCTAAAGCAACATTTGCACAGAAGTTGGGTGTCATGTTTACCCCAAAGTGACTTATTCCTTTCGTCCATGTCTCTCAGCTGTCATCCCATGTCTGGAGAGTGTGCCTGCAAGCCGGGCTGGTCAGGACTCTACTGTAATGAGACATGTTCTCCTGGATTCTACGGGGAAGCTTGCCAGCAGATCTGCAGCTGCCAAAATGGGGCAGACTGTGACAGTGTGACTGGAAAGTGCACCTGTGCCCCAGGATTCAAAGTGAGTGACTAGGGCTCTGAGGCAGGAGAAGAGGGGTGCAGTGTGAAGCATCTCAACACCATGGTTTATATGTCCTCCGGTGAAATACAGTGAATGTGCTAAAGTCATCCATGTCATTAATGAGAGAGAAAATGAGAAAAATGCTAATAGAGATATAAGGAATTACCTTAGTATGATGACTGGGAAAGCTGTAAAACTATAAATGTGGCATTAATTTTTAATATAAACATATGTCAGAAAGTATATTATAATTATTCCTTAAGTAATGTATTTTATTGTGTTTTATAGGTGACAAAGAAGTTACTCTTCCAAGTAGATTACTGTTACTGTTGACAGCTTTTGTTTTTAAGTCCATGAAATTTGAAGGCACATCGAGTTAGCATTTGTAATGGATTTACATTCTGTAGTTGGTAGTACATAAGTTTTTAGGTCCCTTTGAAAATCCAGACCCTATAAATATGTCTATATTCCATGCACAATAGAGCAGAATTTTGCTTACAGTTTCTAAGATTTTATCATGATAGGCTAGGAATCTTTGCTTTAAAGGAGAATGTGTTGTTCTTGAATTATTCCTTCCCATTTTAAAGAGCACATTGAACTATGAAGAATGTTGATGATTATTCCAGAGCACATAATGTAGAACTGGTGGATCATAAAGTCACAGAGCTGAGAGGATCTTTAAAGGTTTTTCTAACCCTGTCATAACTCTTTGGTTCAGCCCTTGAATTAGCTTTGTCTTAAGAGTCCCTTCTGTTTTGAAAGGAGATGACCTCCAGTTGCCTTGGTAGCTTAATTCTATGTTTAATGCTCTCTGTCGGATAAAGTGAATCATGTTGCTGAATGTGTCCTGTTGTTGCTTTGCTTTACCCACTAAAAATATTACATAATATTATATAAGGATGTCTAGGAAGGGTTGAGATCTAATGTATAGTTCATACTGATGTTTATTTATTGACAGTAATTTTACAGATAGAATTTATTTTTATATATCTACTTGTCTGAGCAAGGACATAGGGTTTTTATTGTTGTTTTGTTTTGGTTCTGCTATGAAGGCGAAGCTAAGGTAGGTGCAAACTTTTTTGGATCCCATTTAATAATATATCCTAAACATAGACCAGCTAGAGTTGCCCTTACATTTCTAAAATTTGTATAGTGGTGACATTATAACAAAATTTTAAAAATACAGTGTGTTAAAATTAGAGGGGAAGTATAATTAGCATTGCCAAGGTATATTTTTGTTTATTTGTGTTGGCCTTATTTCAGTTGGCAAAACTGAGTGCATTTTGCTACTTGTGCCTATCTAGGGAATTGACTGCTCTACCCCATGCCCTCTGGGAACCTATGGGATAAACTGTTCCTCTCGCTGTGGCTGTAAAAATGATGCAGTCTGCTCTCCTGTGGACGGGTCTTGTACTTGCAAGGCAGGTAAGAGTGGGGGTAAATAAGTCTTTAATTTGATCCTGTCACTTTATCTCCTAAAGACACAAAAAGAAAGAAACCTTAACCAGGGTTCCAGCTCCAGTTGCACCAAAATTCAGTGTCTCACCTCCGCATGTCCCTCATCCAGTGTGGGCTGGAATGCTTTCCTGAGTCAAGGGAAGAGGTTCACATTAGATGATCTCTGAAGTCACTGCCAGCTCCAAAAGTCTGTGTGTCTGTGCATTTTGGGAAGAGTACACAAGCAGACATGTGTTCATGCCCCTAAATTGACTGGCTTGGAGTCATGACAAGAAATGCATCCAAGCACCAATTTTATATGAGCACCAGGACGTGTCCATCCATAGGTGCAGCCAGGATCTTGGATATACACAGTTACTGGTTAATGGGGTCCTGCTTTAAAGATGGGGTTGTGTTTTCAAGCAGAATTATTTGTCTCCCTTCCATATAAATTATTTCACTTTCCTGATCTGAACAAAACTCAGCACTCCACAGTGTGCGTGATCACTGCCCATTAAAGGTGCTCTGACTCTATATCTCTTCCTCATTAGCCCACTAGTATTTTGCAGTGTTGGCGTCCTCAACAGATCACACAGCACACATGGCTGTTTGGGTCCTCAGGGGTGCCTTCTGTTCATCTCTGATGGAGGCTTCACTTGGCAGAACCAGCGCTCTCTGCTGCTGTGGCTGGGGCTGGGAGGCACTGTGTGCATCTCCAAGGTGTTTCTAAAGAGAAACATGTTTTGGGAAGGCTCAGCAAGGCTCCCGGCTGCCTTTGTTCGCTCACATGCTCTGGCGTTCTTGTCGCACAGGCTGGCACGGGGTGGACTGCTCCATCAGATGTCCCAGTGGCACATGGGGCTTTGGCTGTAACTTAACATGCCAGTGCCTCAACGGGGGAGCCTGCAACACCCTGGACGGGACCTGCACGTGTGCGCCTGGATGGCGCGGGGAGAAATGCGAACTTCCCTGCCAGGTATGCACGAATCAGCGCCCTGACGGAAAATGCCTATGAAGAGCTGATGCCGTAGAGTTGGCTTCTTTTTGCAGTTTTCCTGACTTCAAGTGGCTCAGTGTGAACCCAACTTCGGTGACTATTGGAAGAATCTAGGTGTTTGGATTCAAATTGGACGTAGGATTGGAAAAGGGATCAACATGGAAACTGGTTAGATAGGCTCTGTGAGAATTTCTTTCTTCTTTTCCTTCATCTTATTCAGTTTCCTCAACCCCCACCCTTTATTTTCTGTTTCTTATACACCCATCTCTTGGTAGTAGCCAGTGAACAGCACTGGTCAAACACCCAGTGTATGCCTGTCAACTCTCTAAATATTTTGTTTCCATTATCGTGGAAATCCCCCTGCCTTTAGGGTGGAAAGTGGCTGGGATTTGAAAGGAGGGTGGTGATTGATGTCACAGAAATGCTCCTGAAAGTGTTAAAAGAAGGTTTGGAAACAGTGTCTTTTAGCATAAGTATCTCTGGAGCCACAAGAATATCTTAAGATGTCCCTATAGCTCACTCTATTCCCTTGACCTACTTTGGAGATACAGGTCATTAGAAATCTCATACTGCATCTAGCTCAGGCTGTCAGGGAGTGCAAATGGGAAGTGCATTTTGGAGTAAGCTGCTGATTTCTTTTCCATCACTCTGTCTCCCTATAGCAATTCTTTTCTCCTGAGCCGTTAAGCATTCTTTCTGTGGCATGTGTTCTCTGCCTCCAGGACATCATCTGATGGCGAGATAACAATGTGACCCCCTGAACTGGGCCCCTCAAGAAGGGCCTTCCACAATGCTCTTCTGTCTCTGGGCTTCCTCCTCATTAAGTACAACCCACTTCCCAAAGTCGAAATGATCCCACTCATGGATATCCCATGGACAGAGTTGTCAGCTTTGCTGCCTCTCATCAGACTAGTGAACAAATTATCAGTACTTGGAGATGAGCTTGAAGATCACTTTTTACTCCCCATCTGATTGTAGACAAAGCAAAGCCCCTAGCACAATCTCGTCCTTTTTCATACCTTAGAGGAGTTAGTAAATCAGTGAAGGCTGAGAGTTTAGTGGTTCATATCATGACAAAGCTAAATCCTGTGTAGCTCTATCAAACATTGGTGGGGTCTACAAAATGATTGTTTTCTTTTTCTTATTTTAACTAGTTCTAGACAAATAATTATTCATCTATAACACCCACTACCTGTCTATGCTGGTTCCCATGTTCCTCCTCCGTGGTAATTCTGTACCCCTGTTTCTTTTAGTGCTTGGGTGGTGTTGGGAAGGCGTGTAGTGCCTCCCTCAATTCTCAGGATCTGGGGTGAAAGAGCTGAACTTTCCATTCTTTCTCCACAAACAAAATGATCATGTACATGAGGAGTGTTGTCTTCATCAGACCATCCAAACTGACATGCATGTGAAAATATAAAAGATCTGGAAAGGCGGGGTGGGGTGAGGAGGTGTGTCAACTCATGCTTAGGATTGTGAGTCAGAATATTTTGTGTGGCTTAGACTTCCTCCTGAAAAGCAGGATAATAATTAGAGAAAAGAAACAAAAGTTCTTCATTTTTCTTTATAGTGCCATGTATCTTGTTGGCAACTTATGGCAATTAACTCAATTCAATTAAAACTATAATTTTAAAAATTAGTTTATAATTAAACATTTTTTTAAGTTATAAAATTATAGTTTTAAAACTATAATTTTAGAGCTTTTTTTGTGGGTAAGGGTCATTTTTGTGTGAGTCATTCTCTCTTTTCACTAAATAATAGAATGCATTATAAGGGACACTGATCTATTTTGTAAAAAGTCTTTAGGAACAAAAGAAAATATTTTTATGAGTTGTAGCTTATAGGATAAACTTCTTTTAAATACTTGGCATTTTTACATATATTTGCATATATGGATATCAGTGTATTGGCATGATTGGCTTCACCATTTTTATGTCCCAACCATTGTGTCAGGCATAAACTAGGGTTTGAGTGACTTTAAAACACTGACTTCCTGGAGCCTCTATTTTGGGGACTAAGAAGACATAGAAAGAGGTGATTAAGATGCATCCCTCTGGCTGAGTGCGGTGGCTCCCACCTGTAATCCCAACACTTTAGGAGGCCGAGGCGGGTGGATCACCTGAGGTCAGGAGTTAGAGACCAGCCCAACCAACAAGGTGAAACCCTATCTCCACTAAAAATACAAACATTAGCTGGGCATGGTGGCAGGTGCCTGAAGTCCCAGCTACTCAGGAGGCTGAGAATTGCTTCAACCCAGGAGGCCGAGGTTGCGGTGAGCTGAGATCACACCCCTGCACTCCAGCCTGGGCAACAGAGCAAGACTCCATCTCAAAAAAAAAAAAAAAAGAAAAAAAAAAGATGCATCCCTCTAAGAAGTGTTTGGGACAGCAGACTGCATGTGAAATGGCCGACAGTGGCCTTTTCCTCTCCTGCTGTGGGATTTCCCAGGCCCTCACTGTTGCCTTTGATGCTGTTTTCCATGCAGGATGGCACGTACGGGCTGAACTGTGCTGAGCGCTGTGACTGCAGCCACGCGGATGGCTGCCACCCTACCACGGGCTATTGCCGCTGCCTCCCTGGATGGTCAGGTGAGAGCCAAGGACCACTAACTGAAAGGCGAAACCCAGCAACTTAACACCTAGCGCTGCTCCTTGTCAGTTCACAGAAACATACACAAGTCAACTTTTCAAAAGAAATGAAAATTCAATAAAGTTTCCAGTAAACTGAAACCTTTCATCTATAATCCAGGGCTGATTTTTTTGTTGATTTGTGCAGGGACAGTTCTCTTGAGCTACATGTAAGGTCCAGCTGTCAAAATTCAGGCCAGCAAGATGGGGAAAATGTGAATTGCTTTGAAGAGTCCAGCAAGACCGCTGTGGTATATTTTGAGCACTGAGGAAAGAATGATTGAAATAAACCCTAAAAATATAACAAGGGTCACCTTAGTGAGGCAAAAAAATACTGATATTAATATGGTGAATATGCATATGCATATTATTGAATGGTTAATATGCAAATATTAGAATGTTCATTGCTGGAAGTAAAAGTTTTAAAACTTTCTTTTTTTTTGATAATGTTCAGTCATGACAAATTCATAATATGATTGAGTACAAATTATCTAACCACAGGGTGGGTGATTGAGTACAAATTATCTAACCACAGGGTGGGAGTTTCTCCTTATTTATATCACTTCATGGTTTCAGCCAGGAAGTTTATCACGCTAAAAGTGATCCTGAAAGAAGAAGTTTCTGCTCATGGTATACAGACTTGCTAAGATATTTAGTGCCACCTTCCAAGTATCATGAGCAAAAACATTGTTCTTCTAGGACTACTTTACATTCCTATGAGTAATGTGTTAGGGTTCCATTTTTTTCATTTCCTCACCAACACTAGTTATTATCTGACTTTTTGATCCTAGCCATCCTAGTCAGTGTACGGTGGTGTCTCACTGTGGTTTTGCTTTCCATTGATGGCTGATGATACTGAACATCTTTCTGTGCATTTATTGGTCATCTGTATTATCTTCTTTATATAAATCCCTATTCAGACTGTTCATTTTTTAACTGGATTTTCTTTTTATTATGGTGTTATAATAGTTCTTTATATTTTTTAGATGTATGTCCCTTTTCAGATATATAATTTACAAATATTTTCTTCTATTCTTGGAGTTATTTTTTTCTTTCTTCATTATGACTTTTGCAGCAGAAAAGTTTTTATTTTGATGAAGTCTAGTTTATCTTTTTTATTTCATTGCTAGTGCTTTTGGTGTTACATCTAAAAAAAAAAAATTGCCTGATCCAAGGTCACAAGATTTATGTCCGTGTTTCTCCTAAAGATTTTATACTTTTAGCTTTGTATTTAGATATTTGATTTATTTTGAGGTAATTTTTATATACAATATGAGGTAGGTGTCCAACTTCATTCTTTTGCATGTGGCTATCCAGTTGTCCC
Organism: Trachypithecus francoisi; assembly: GCF_009764315.1. Classification (NCBI taxonomy): domain Eukaryota; kingdom Metazoa; phylum Chordata; class Mammalia; order Primates; family Cercopithecidae; genus Trachypithecus; species Trachypithecus francoisi. Next base: position 164,899,637 of record NW_022681465.1, on the reverse strand, counting down.
AGCACCATATGTGAAAAGACTATTCTTACCCCCACTGAATTGTCTTGATACTCTTTTTAAAATTCAGTGTTCCATAAATGTGAGAAGATTTATTTCTGGACTCTCTATTTCATTTCATTAGTCTGTATGTCTCTCCTTATGCCAGCACCATACTGTTTTAATTATTACAGCTTTGTAGGAAGTATTAAAACTGAGAAATTTGAGTCCTCTTAGTTGGTTTTTCTTTTTCAGGGTTGTTTTGACTATTCTGGGTCCTTGAATTTCCATATGAATGGTAAAATCAATATGTTAATTTCCACAAAGAAGCAAGGTGGAGATTTAATGGAGAATGAATCTATAGATTAATTTGGGGAATACTGTTCACTTAACAATATGAAGTCTTCAGATTCATAAACATGGGATGTCACCAGCAACCTCTTCAGGTTGTGTCTGTCAGCCCTTTGGAACATGTTGAGAGCTTCTTTGGTTTTTAAAGGAGTAAACTGAGATGAACTGTCATGTGCTTGATTTCTAGTATCTGAGAGCTACCTTGAGAAACAGGCCAAGGCTGGTGCAGTGGACTTTATTTTCTACCAATAGGAGCTACCCACAGACACAAGGCCTCCCCAACCCTGTAGTTCCATCTTGACTTGCAAAACCTGAGATAACTTTGACTTCACAAGGAAATTCTGCCTTCCAATGTTTCAGCTTGGCTCTTCATCCCCAAATGTTAAAACTGCATCACACTAGGGATTAAACCATTTTAATTTTGTGACTTCGCTAGGGTTCTTGAAGTTTTGTGACTTCGCTAGGGTTCTTGAAGTTCTCAAATGGAGAGATCGATACTAATTTCTCAATGACCACAGTGAAGCCAAATAACATTTTTAACCTTCTGGCAAATTCAGAACTTTTCTAACAGAGAGACCACATCATTTGTTTTATACAACACTCCACCAAATCTACTTTTGTCTTGTGAAGATATAAAGAATGTGAGGTGTTCCTGAACACACCAGTCACTGCTCAAGTGTCCACCTACTTTGATGATTTACAACCAGCCTATGAAAGGCACACTCTAGTGTACATGAGAAGAGCAAGAGACAGGATTTGGCCTGAAGCCAGCCGGAAAATGTGTTAGTTGCATTCCACAGTCTGGGTCATGGGGTAAGACAAATTATCCCATCTGGCCTTAGACCTATCAAGCTCCTACGGGAATGCAGTGGCTTTGTCACACAATGTAATCTTGTAATCCTCTGTCCATCTGTGGCCGGCCTGCTTCTCTAAATGGGAAGACTACCGCTTCATGCTGCTCTATTGCTTGTTGCCCACTATCTCTGCCTCATGGCCTGTCAGTCATTATTGCTTCTAGACCAGCTAAGTTGCCCCAGTGTCTCATTCTTGGGTCTTCTGTGTGGGCTGTTTGTCTGTAAGCATCTGTCGGTATCTAAGCCTGCTGTGAGGTCATCCCTCACACTTACAGAATACGCTTGGTATAAAAAAAAAACATGTAGAGGAAAAGAAAATTACTGAAGTTCCAAAAAAACACCTATAATTGGACCAAGAATTGGCTTATATTTTTTTAAAGGAAAGAGCAACTTCTGTATGTTATTTACAAAGGACATCATTTTATTGTCTGCACCGGACAGACTGATAATTTTTTACCCATAGAAGTGTTTTGGGTTAGTACCTTGTTAGGACTTTTCTGAACATAAAGAAGGTTTTGCTTTTCATTTAAGACACCAGGTTTGAGGTCAAAAAATAAACCATAAGCCCAGGGAAGCAAGCAATTCTATTTCCTCTCATCCCTGTTGCTGAGATTGCTGTAGGTGAACTATTAAGTATCCCTGGACGGGGCAGCAGTATGTAGGGTAGGAGGCTTGTGTGTAGTGAGGCTTTTATGAACAAATCAGTGAAAGCTGACACAGAAGCCAGGGCTCTTCCCCTGACCAAATCAACAAGATGTTCTTAAGTGCTCTGTCAACTGTGGACACTGTGGGGAGAGGCTGATCAGTTGGATTTGGAGCCAGAGATAAGAGTCAGAAGGGTCTTGTTCCTCTTTACAAAGGAATTAACGTGACTAAATTGAGGAAGTCTCACCCTAAGGTGAGATGCCAAGGAAGTTGGCTTGCTCTCTTGCTGTGTACTTACATCCACCATTCCTTATAACTTCAACCAACTGTCTAGTATTTGACTGTTCTCTTAAAGGAACTGAGGCTTTTTTATTTCTATTATAATTGATAGTCCTATTTTACCTAGTCATAAAATAAGTCCTCAAAATATACTGCTATGAAAGGTAAACAAAATAAAAGTTGCGTTTGACATTTTAGATCCTATTTCCAAAAAAAGTACCATTTTATTGTAGTATGTGGTTATTTGAAACCTTAATTTATTGTCATTTTTAGCCAATAGACTATTTTATCAAAAGAGGCAGATTGCAGTAGAAGAATGGGGAAGATGAAATACCATTCAGGATTTAGGCTGTGTCCTATGCTGCTTCTCCTATGCCTCTGGACCTCTGGTATACTCTCTCTTTCTCTCTCTCTCTCTCTCTCTCTGCTATAAAATGAGGCTGACTTTTCAAAATGATTATACTGAAATTTCAGATGTCAGTGAAATATAATTATGAGTGTGTGTGTATACTTATGTATGTATATTTCCAGAGTGATATACTTTTATAAAGTATTTTCCCAAAATTACAGAAACAGACTGAAGTTTATGTCTTCTTTTCTGCTCTGACTTCAGTCAGCAGAACACCCATTTGCTGAGCATTACAGCTAATCAAGATTTCATTCCAGCTGACTGGGAACATGTGCGGTGTCCGGCCTCATTCCCAGCCCTGGCTAAGATCACTGTCACCTGGGAACTCTTCGAACTTGCATATTCCCAGTCCCCACCTCACACCTACTAAATGAGAATATGGAAAGTGGCTTAGGAGGAGGAAGATTATGGAGCCTCTGCCCATCCATAAGGCACATTTGATACAAATTTGGAAAAGATTTGGAAATCCCTCAGGATGTACTCCTTGGCACGTGAAGTGCAAGCTGGATTTCTGCCCCAAGTTAGCCCCTTGGCCAGGGGCTCTTGCATAGTGCAAGAGCAAAACCTTACTTGGTGGCCTTGTCTGCCCTGGTGACCCAGGCAGGCAGTGGCAATTAGGGTCTGCATACTGGCATCTGCTGTGTTGTATTACTCCAGTTATTGAAGAGCTTGGGGTCTGGATGCATTTCTTTGACAGAAATCACATAATCAATGGCAAATGAGAAGAGGAGATTTAAGGATGTGTTTATATCAGAATAAAAAAGTTAAATGCTAAACAGATAAAAAGGATAATAGGACACCCAATCAAACTCTAGGCGTCTTGAGAAAGAGAGAAGAGACTAGCAAGGTGTGGTATAATTGTAAGGGGAGGGGAAGGAGAATAAGAGGAGAGGTTGGGGGCTCATCTGAGCCCAGCCAGGAGCGGTAGAATTGGAAGGAGGAGTCCTGTGGCAAGTTGATGAAACGAGCCCACTTTTCCACTCTTCCCAGCAAGCAGAACTAGGCCTACAGTGGCCTCAACCTCTCTCCACAAGGAAAGCTCTCCTCTCCATGTTTTAACATACACCAAGTTTGATCAGCTGAGTGAGTGAGCTGCTACTTCAGGGACTAATCTGTCCTGAGGTGATGTCTTATGCAGCTAAGGGACGCCCGAATTGTTAAAATAGGGGGAGACCTACCTTCCTTTGTCCAGTGACATATAAGTGCAAATCCAAGTTGGAGATAATAACTTTAGTCAAATGAGTTTAATTAACATGCCTGCACCCAATCAGCCACAAGTACAAATGACTCACTATCTGACCCTTTTGGGTATTGAGGAGTGGAGAGTGTGTCTGCAGGTTCATATGTATATGTCTGTTTGTTTGGGGGAGGGGATCATATAAAAGCAGAAGGCTGGGCCCTGCTGTGAGAGTGAAGGGAGGTGCTCATTCCTCCCCCCAAAAAGAGGCCAAAGAAAAAGCCAAAGCTCCACTATCTGCCTAGCAATCCTTTCTGCTTGCTTTTATCTGGGCCCAGACTCAGGCAGACCATGGGGTCTGGTGTTTTTTTTTTTTTTTTGTCTTGTAACTGCAAAGGCAAACATCTCTGATTTATATGACTTATTAAGACTTTTTTCAACTTTGTTGAACTATATAAAGCAGATTCCTTTTTACTGGATCTTTAAAATCCATAGTACCCAAATAGAAAGATTTGGTTTAACAACCATTTGTTGAGTGTCTCCGGGTTCTATGCAACCATAATGCTTGGGTGCTGGAAACATGGAGAGGAAGTGATACCAACTCCCATCCTGCAGAAGCTCACATTGCATCAAGACAGACACTGTATTGGCAGAGATGGATATACCAGTGAATAACTTCTCTATACTACACCACACCGCACTACACTACACTACGCTACACTACACTAATCACTGCTTTGTTGGTCAAAGGATTAGAAAAGCAGAAAACGTGTTGTGACTAAATACTATATTTCCTCCATCTTATAATTACCAAGCCCAATTATTATTAATAAATATCTCTCTTTGCTCTAATATATGTTTAATAGCTTGTTGCCCAGGAGTTAGACATTGAATCAAAATAATTTTCTTCATTCACTATTGCTCCAAATATTGGAATACTGGCATAAGGAATATAAGCAATTAAGTAAGACAAGGATTTGGGATTATATCTATGAAAGGGGAAAGAAGGACACCCCAGATGATTTATTTACTGCATTCATGCAATCACAAATGCCCAGTGAATGCTGATTTCACATTGAGGCCGCTGGCATAATGCATCAGGCATTAATTGCACGAACATTTCTTTAGAGCTGCTTAGCTGAAGTTTATCACGATCATTCAGCCATTGCCTAGCAACTTGTGAAGGCTATCAAAGAGCTCTTTGTCCTCAGTCCTGGCAAAAACAGTCCCTTACAGATCTCCTTATCAGCATTAGAACATTTATCAGAAGAGAAATGCTCCCATTAACCAGAGATGGCTGCAGATTTAAACCTACCCCCTTCCCATTTTGCCCCTTCTTCTCAATATTTTAGGAAGTTGTTTCCTGAACTATTAAAGTTTTTGTCTATTTTTTGCTAAAACTTCTGAAGGAATTTCCTTAAGATGTCATATAATTCTTTTATGGCCTAATAATCTGGGCTTACATGTAAAAACACAGACCTGAGCCCCCAAATGCATATTTGCTCAAAAATAAGCAAGGCAGACATCTCCACCTCCTTAGCAGGGAAGGGTCACCATTTTTGGTACACAACCTATAAATATGTTGGGCTTCCTGGTTTGAGTGACGACTTATTCAGGAAAGCAAAGAACGATGTGGTTGCTCCATCCCATTGGAAAGTGGTCCTGAATATCATATAGGAAAGAGGAATTATGCTTATTGATTCATTCAACAAATATTTATTTAACACCTCCCATGTGCTAGGTGCTATGGTAAGCAAAAACAGGCATTGTCTCTCCCTCAGGGAGCTGCCAGAATTAATTACCTTTGGTGGAGAATTGGAGGGGAGTCTTCATCTGCATTTTCTTCTATATCTCTCCAGAATTCATCTTCCCCTGCATCTGTGCTGACATTGACTTAGTTTCATGCCTTGTCACTTTGATCATATTTTTTTACCCCCATTTGGGGTTCCCCAGGTAAAAGAGCACCTGACAGGTTTTCTTTCTTCCCAGGCTCAACATCTTCAGGCCATCTTCTGTCCTATAAAGTGCAAATTTAGTTATGCTCCTTCCTTGTTAAAAGTGTTCGTTTGGTCCCTGTTAACACCAGCGGGAGGTTCACACTCTATAGCATGGCACTGTTGGCTCAACTCAATGTAGCCACTGCTTGGCAGCCCAGATACCTCACCTGCTCTCCCCAGCCCCTGAGTTTCAGCTGTACCCAACACTTGCAATTCCCAAAGGACAGACACTTCTTTGGGCTTCTGAGCCTTGCAGCCACTGTTCCTTTAGCCTACAGTCCTCTTCTCCCTTTACAAGCTACCTCTGTTCCTGATTATGATCCCCAGGCAGAGTGGGGTGTGCCTGTTCTGTAGTCATTATCATTTGACTGGAGTTACATTTTTAAGAAAACTTCTCACCAGCAAGCCAGTCGCTGGCCAGATCCCTTGAATGTTTGCTGAGTTGGGTTTCCTTTTCTGCCTTTGATAAACAAAGAAACAAAAAGATGTTTTGTAGGACTCTAGCAAAGTTGGCAGAAAATAAGAGGAGATAAATATAAATAATACACATGTACACACACAGAGACAGAAATAATGGTTAAAGCAAAACTTACAACTCTTCATCCTGGAGAATATTTCATTTCAGGATTATCCTTAAATGGAAGTCACATCAGCAGTCATATACCTGATGCGACTTAGAGAAACAGTTACCCAACACTCTCTTCGTGATACTTACTGCCTGAAATTCCACAATTAGATGCTTATTTCTTAGGCTCTTAGAATGCATGCTGTCTTAGAATATCAGTATTCTCCAGAGAAGGTACTACTCACCAATAATAAATGTATCTTGTCCTTTTCTGACTGTAAGACGAAGGGAAAAATAACCAGGAGGGCACCGAGGACCAGAAGGGGAGAAGCAGCAATAGGAGAAGAGGGTGCAGCAAGAGGAGGAAAGATAACTCCACACCTTTCCCTGGAATTGCCCCCTAACTGAGACATACTTGATATTTATCTTCACATAGATTAGGTATTAGTATCTGCAAAATGCTGACTCATTTTTTACTGATGATAGAGTAAAATAAAAGGACTTGAATTTTTTAAGAGGGAGTTGGTAATAGAATTTTTATAATTTATATTCAAAGGAAACATTTCTTTGCAATTCTAAGATAAAAGTTACTTTCAAGTAAGCTTGAGACAGTTGAAAGATGCTTATATGATTGGACACAGAAGGTTTGATCAATGATCTATAGACTTTGCTATGATTCTCTGGAAATGAAATGATGGGTAAACCATATGAAACAAGCTTATCTCTGCAGTGGATCTTCTTGCTATAGGGTGGGCCTTGTTACTTATACAAACATTACCAGGATAGAGTTGATTATGACTGATGGCTAGGCTAATCAGCTAAACAAACCTCTTAAGGGAAGAGGAATCAGTTATGAAAGAAAGGATCTCTTTACTCAGATTTGCCTATCTGGCCTGTAGTCATTTTTCTTAACATGCTCAGATTGAGAATGGGCTAAGCTATACATAAATCATGATAACCTATGTTATAAAAAAGCAGCATATACTTTTGACTTAAAGTGTACTCCATTCCGTCTTAACTGAATTTATTAAGTGTAATTTGAAGCAGTGATTTGGCAAATAGTTGATAAACTAAGTCATCATAAATGGCTAAATCTTACGTCTCCCCCAAGTCCCCACCCTAACAAAAAAGCATAAAAAATCAGGACTCATTTTTCAGGATGATGATCAGTCAGATTAACCAGATAATTACTCAGCTTCCACTTCTTCGAAATCTTCACTGGGATTTGCCTTGATGGCTCCAGACCAAAATGCCCTGGATTGGTTGTCTAAGTCTCTGTGATAAACAGGTGTCCCCCTCTTGGCTGTTGTTAAGCAGGAGTCTTGGCTCACGGTCAGAGTCTAGGACCTGAATTTGAATTGAGAGTGAAGCATTTAGCAGGTTACCCTTGTTGGTACTTTCTTTAAATTCACAAAACAAAGTTTAGGTTTGCAGACTTGTTTTGAAGTGATTTACTGCTTAATATGTTTGATGCTTCTGCCTTGTATAGGTGTGGATATAAATTCCAGGTAAGATTCTGTGGCTGATGTATCACATTTGGGGAGGGTAGAGTTTGCAATTTCATCTCAGTTTTTCAAAAGAGATTTGAAAAAAAAAAAGATAATATATTCATGATTGCAAGAAAAAAATCAACATAGTAGGCCCAGATTTCATATTTTATTCTGTGGGAAATATTTAAACTCCAATTGGTTTATGAATAGACCTGGTTTCCTTTCTTCAGCCCACGGTCCAAATGAAATAAAAATCTATTGTTGGGTCAAGCTAGACACAATGAGGTCTGCGTGCTTTCTTGCCTGTTTAATGGCCTTTACCATGTGAGAGACTTTCAGAAGGAAAAAAACAGAAACAGTGGATCTTCTTGCTATTCTGCTCTTCCGGTGTTCACCGGAAATGGCGTACCAATTAGCAACATTCATGTTATAGTTTGGGACTGCTTCCATATTAAGGTTCAGACTGTGGTGACTTTTTGCCTGATTACTTTAGAAGTCGGAACTGTAACACAAGACATGACCATCTCAGCATCGTGGTGCTGGGTGGTTGTTAGTATTCTGGAATCCTGGAGGGTGTGTGTGCTTGCTCTTAATGTGTTTTCATTTGCTCTGAGGCCAGCAACTGCCAGTTCACTACTAATTATTACTTATTGCCTTTCAATGTGAAGAGGATTTCTTTGAGTTGTGAAGAATTCTGGCAAGAAAGAGGCCCCTATTGTATTTCCAATATGAATATACAGAAGAGACTTATTTATCTCAAATAAAACCTGGCTTTAGATATATTTTTGCAAGCTTGGCTTTCCTCTCTGTTTCCTTTTGGCATTTTGTTGTTGTTGTTAATTCTAAAGTTTCTCAATACTTAAAATGAGAGTTAAACACCTGCATACAGTTTCATAGTAATCGATAGCATAGACAACAGCTACAAATAATGTCAGTTGTGATATTCTGCCAATATCTCTCCAATGTCAGATAAGATTTTTAAGGAGGAAGTTGGTGGCACGTGTCAGTGCATCTTTCTGTTCTGTACAATGCACCATCAAGTTATTTTAAGATTATGTTTATTTGTTTAATCCAGGGGAGGGTTTTCTTTATGTAAAACATTTTTTGGAACTGTGCATTGCCTTATCCTTTTACACTTTTTTTCTCTATGAAAACAAAGAATGGAAGGAGGAGGAGGAAGTCACCAAGGCTAAAATATATCGTATTGTTGATAAATTTTACTTGCAATAGACAGAGCCCTTGGGCTTCCACTTTGCTCCCTCCTCCTAAAGAATAAAAATCAATATAACAAAAGTGTGCTATTCCTTCTTCGTGACTCCATAGAAAATTGTTCTGGGTATTATTTTAATGTTATGATGATACTGTGTACTGATGTGTATAAGGTGATAACTCGCCATTCATTGCTGCTCGTGATCCTCAGGTTTAGTACTGTGAGCTTAGTCCTCATCTTTGAATTAGTATCTGCGGAAGTTCCACACTGCCTCTCACTCAGCCTTGCCCCATGTGCATTATTACAGGTGTCCACTGTGACAGCGTGTGTGCTGAGGGACGCTGGGGCCCCAACTGCTCCCTGCCCTGCTACTGTAAAAATGGGGCTTCGTGCTCCCCTGACGATGGCATCTGCGAGTGTGCACCAGGCTTCCGCGGCACCACTTGTCAGAGGAGTAAGTGTCTCATTAGGCAGTAATTTCCACCTTCCCTTCCTTGGGCACCATGTACAGAATGATGATCTCTGTCCTACCTCTCAGTTTATAGTGATGTCCTGTTGCACTTGAAGGCAAAAGAGAGTGTAATGGTTCACTTGTCCTTTGCAGAACTGTGTTGAGAGCACTCCCCCAAGAGCTTCATTCTTTCCAGCCTTCAGAACTAACCTAACAGATGGGGATTTAACCATTTCTTCTCAATAATTACTTCATTGCCTCATTGGCACAACCATCAGGATATATTTCTTCATCCTTTCTGAAAGCTTGCAAATGGTGTTCTAGAAATTCATTGACCTGTAAATATTTTATTCAGCAATTTGGCATTGGCCTTACCTCAATTACCAGACATCAACATCAGCCAAACCTTGAGGCAAATCATTCATCCTGCTAGTAGTCTTAAAATCAGTGCTATGGGGAAAATGGAATTGCGAAGTTGAAAAAGGAGACCGTTGACATTGGTCCTTAAGACTTCTGAGTTAGAGAAGGATCCATAAGATTTTACTTAATATTTTAGTGAATGCAATCAAAAAAGAATATGTGACTAATTATAAGTTACACTATTCTAATTTTTAAAATTGCCTTTTCCCCCATAAGAATTCTATGCAGTTATCCTATATTTAAAACTGAATAATATATTGGCAAGAACTTAAGTATACAGAATTTTGCTTAATCACTTTTCGATTACAGTCATTAACCTGAACCATTTTGAGGAGGAAAAACCTTCAAATTTTGACTGTCGATCTATTTTTATTGCCAGTAACAACTCTTAAAGAATAAAGGATCAATAAATGGATTGAGAGTGCTTATTTGAGACTTATTAGTATTACAATTTTTTAATCTCTTTATTTATTCAGTGAAAATTCCTGGAGCCCCTGCTTTATGCCAAACCTTGAGCTAATTGGGGCCTTAAGTGGGAAAATAAAGAAGATTAAGACATTTGCTTGCTCTCAAGAAACTCAGAGTTTAGTGACTTCTTTTCCTTATTAAAGAGTTCCTTTGTTCCTTCATTGTTCTTGTTTTCTACTTGGAAAATTATCTGTATTGTTCTAATTTTTTTTTAAGGTTTTGCTTTTTAACCTCTGAAACTTTAACTAGATCCCAATCTGGAGTGCGAGAGAGACGCATCTCAGAAGGATAACTGCTGATTTCCCTTCTATTTTCAGTCTGCTCCCCTGGTTTTTATGGGCATCGCTGCAGCCAGACATGCCCACAGTGTGTTCATAGCAGCGGGCCCTGCCACCACATCACCGGCCTGTGTGACTGCTTGCCTGGCTTCACAGGTGCCCTCTGCAACGAAGGTAAGGCACGAAGCATCCTGGACAGCTGGGTGGTGATGAGCACGCCCTGGAGATGAGCATGCCCTGTCCTCAGGCCTCCCCTTGGCCTCTCTGAAGGCCATGTTTTCAGCTGTCTGCTAGGAATGTGTTCTGCTGTGCTGTGTCTGCAGCTTCTCAGATAGGACTTTGAGCTTTGGAAAAACTGGCTTGCCACTCCAGCAAAACGTTTTTATTCCCTGAGTTGAGCTACTCTTCAGTTTTAGCTGGACCCATCGTCCCATAAACAATCAATGTGAGAAAGGATTTTTGACTCCCAGAACAAGAAGTCGTGAAGTCAGATTTCTAGAAGTGCAATGATGTCCCCTGGTTTGTGATGCTGTCATGAGAATCTTTGGCTTCATGGATTTGTAAAAATGAGCCCATTCAAGATGAGGGATGCTGTTGAGCAGAGATAGCTACCAATGAGCAGCTGGGCCTGTGACCTTTAAAGTCATTTCCTGTGCTAAGATTCTAGGGTTCTGTGAGAGGGGTTGTGATTGTGAGTTACTGATCTATAGCTTATTCACAGTATGTCCCAGTGGCAGATTTGGGAAAAACTGTGCAGGCATTTGTACCTGCACCAACAACGGAACCTGTAACCCCATTGACAGATCTTGTCAGTGTTATCCCGGTTGGATCGGCAGTGACTGCTCTCAACGTAAGTCTTGTTTGAGAACAATTAATCAACTGTTCTTATTTGTTTGTTTTCAGATTCTTTAGGATTGAAGTATGAGGGTTTTTATATAATCAAGAAAGAATATATGACTAATTAAAAGACACATTCTACTTTAAATTCTTTTTTTAAAATTCTTTTTTTTCCCATTAAGTCCTCTATGCAATGGTCCTATGTTTAATCCAAATAATGTCTTGGAAAGAACCTAAATATGTAACATTTTGCTTATCCACTTTTCAGTGATTCACCGTCCATTGAAATAAGCAAAAACAGCCATATTTAGAAGTTTATCTCTTCATTTTGTGTTTATCTGGAGAGTTAATTACAGAGAAAGAAAAAATGGAATTAAATGATGTGAGCCTTAGAAACCTATTGGGAACCAGAGTGAACTGCCCACCTAATATGCTTACCTTCACCTTGGCATCACCCAAGTGCCTTCCACACCATTGGATTTCAGACAGGAATTGTGTGACCCTATAAGGGACTATATAGATGACTCTTAGAGCATCCATGTCATGAAAAAAGTGACATCGACTATAAGTCATTCATGAATGTTTTGAAAGGGTCAGGGCAATGTCTAAAAGTATTCAACTCTTGACCAAGGAATAGCATATGTATGGGGTAATCTGGTTTCATTCATTATAAATTTTATGAAACACTCTCAGTTTATATTGAATTCCCCCATCATGCACATAAGAGAAATCAAAGAATTGCTGTGTACAGTCATTTTACATGGTGCTTTATTGATAATTTAATTCAAGCTTCACAGTTACAAGCAACCTGCAAATACTAATTGATGAGCAATATGTTTTTTGCTGGAAGACTTTTTTCTGAATGTTAATTTTTTCCGTAGGTAGTCCAGGCTGTACCCCATTTTTTAGGAATAAGGGAACAGAGCCAATAAATCTCAGAAGTGTAGCTCTTTGGTGAAGGAAGTGTTATGCGATGTGATTTCACTGCATTCTGGGGGCATCACCTCAGAAGAAATCAGTCTGTTTAAATCTACATGTGTTGCAAGGGCTGTGACGGATAGCTGGGAATATGGACAGATTGATAAATAGATACTGAAAAACAGGGTTTGGGAAGAGTAAAAGGTCCAATATCATTGTCATAAAATGATTGATTTATATTGCTCCTTTGAAAAGCAGTCTTTATTTTGGAAATTCGTCCCTTCCTCATTTGGAGGAGGAATGTGCTGAAAGGAACAAAAATAGAAACACAACTATGAATGGAGACTATAGTGTTGCCTGCCCCGATAATCACTCCACAGGAAGCTGATTTATTTGGCAAAAGCCTTTGCTTCTCCTGGGGATCATTGATTTCACTGATTCCCTTATGGACTCTATGGAACCATCTTCATATTTCTTCTTGGCTGATTGTGAGCCTGTCTAAAGAGAGCAAAGTCCTTCACAGTGAAAACACAGACTTTGAAAACTTAAAGGGGTACATTTAAAGGGGCAGGTGTCTTTGGGAAAATGATTTTTTAAAGCACTATCTCTACATTTACCTTTTGGGAATATAAAGTTGAGTAATGCGTATTCCGATTCTCTGATCATAACAAATATGGGGAGAAAAACCTAATGGCAGTGGGTTACTTCAGAAAACTATATCGTGAACATAAATGGGTTTACAAAAGCTGATTAAATATCATCTAAGGAATAGGTTGCTTTAGGTAAAGAGTGCTTCCCTGAGCAGCAGACAGGCTAGACACTTCAATAGTTTTCACCGAGTCTCACTGTGGCTTTAAAAGAGGCAAGCTGTATTTGTCTAACAAACAGCAAATATTGTTATTAATCTGTGTGACCTTGTACGAGTCACTATGAACCTTTTGTGGCCTCAGTTTCTTCAGCTGTAAAATGAGGGTGTTGTCCTTAGAAAATTTGTTCTAATGCTCACTCGAGACCTCAAGTGTCAGCTAGTATTTTCCCCTTGCTCTTGGACAAAAACAGTGCACAAAATCATGGAAGAATTTTTTTTCATTTATAAAGTTACTTCATATGTATTATTGATTGTCTTTATTGGTCCACATTCCCTACAGGGTAGCCATATAGAAATTACAGGCGGTCCTCCTTTTATGCAATTATGTTCCTGAAGTGTTAATATGAATAAAAAGTATTTTTTGTCAGTGAAATTATTTTACCCCCGATCTCATGTTATTATTTCACAGACACTTTATCTGACTTTCTGATGATCTCTTCAATCGGCAGTGACCCCTAATGATTTAATTTTATTATTTTCTGCGTCTTCCAATTAAGAGTTTTTACAAGGAAACCAATTTTTACATACCGCTGGGAACCTCAATATTTAAAAGGAGCCTAAAGTGGCAACTCTAGAGTAGACTGTTAGAAATTGTGAACATGAGCTACATGGCCTTCGGTCCTTTAACCTCTCTTGAGTCAAGTCATTTTCCATACCTTATCTCTGCTCAAATGTCCTCTCCTCACAGAGGCCTTCCTCAGAGGACTAGCTCCCAAAATTATTGTCTTCCTTATCCTCTTTATGTTTTTTTCATAATACTTACCACCATTGATTTTTCACTTGGTTGGTTGGTTGGTTGGTTGGTTTGCCTGCCTCCCTACCAAAATACAAGCTTCCAGAGGATGATTTGGACTTTGTCTTATCCTCTGCTATCTTCCTTGTGCCTGGAAGAGTGTTGGGTACATAATAGGTGTTGAATGTGTGTTTGTTTAATAACTGAATCTGTAAACTTGAGGTGATTTTTGCCCCAGCCACCTCACTCTGCAGTTGTAAAAGAATACATATGTCAGTAATGACAGTCATTGTTGAAGTCGGCATGGCCATCTGGGATTTAGTGCAGAATTCAGAGCAGCGTGCTTTCTTAGTCCTAATGTACACTGCTAACCTCTCACATGTAGGGAGATGTGTAGGGGTGGATGGAATTCTCCCTACTTGGTATTGGCCTCAGAGCTCTGATGGACTTCTCCACACCTCTAATTTCAGCATGTCCACCTGCCCACTGGGGCCCAAACTGCATCCACACCTGCAACTGCCACAATGGAGCTTTCTGCAGCGCCTACGATGGGGAATGTAAATGCACTCCTGGCTGGACAGGGCTCTACTGCACTCAGAGTAAGTGACAAGCCTTCTGAGGCTCACCAAGGGGAGCCTCATCCAAGGAGGAAACAGCCTCACCCTCCTCGTGCGTGACTGGAGCTCAAAAAAGGTCCCTGAGGTTGGACTACTTCTGTCTCCTAACGACCTGTGGACATCTCAATTTCTCTAAGTGATGAAGAGCTACTACATTCCAAGTATTCTCTCTAGGTTCTATCAGGACACTGAGGTGGAGCAATGCTGTGTGATGGTGTGCAGGTTATTTCTCTTCTCTCCTTTAACCAAACCATATTTATATGGATCAAATTCTCAATTCTTTATTCTAACAGCACAAAAGTTAGGATATAAAGATTAGAAAGGTAGTGAAGACAACAAGCCTCACTGCCTGATTTAATGTGTGCTCCTGGAAAAGGTGGAGTTCCATGGTTTTGAAACTGTAGCAAGCTTCAGAATCACCTGGAGTACACAACAAACACAGAAGCTGGTCCCATCCCAGGGAGCTGGGGCAGTGGGTCTGGACTGGCACCTGAGAATTGCCATTTTTATCAACTGGTAGTAATGCCAGCCTGGGACCATGCTTTGAGAGTCACTGCTCTAGTTCTTTTCCCCACTTTGTATTTCATAGCATCCTAACCATTTTTTCTTCCAGAAGGCTTTTAGCATGATAGGATATAATGTGCAAAGTACTTACTCCAAAGCTGAGCATCATTGGGGAAGGAAGATTGTTCTCTGCCTTCTTACCTTCGGTTGAATAAAGGAGAGAAGACAGGAAGGCATGTGTTATGATTAAGTACTAAATAGCATACATTTTAAAATAATAGCAAGAAGCTGAGGAGGAAAGATGGGTCTGAAATTGAGCAATTCTTATTTAATACTAATTAGAGTACATAATTAAAGAATCGGCTGAAAAAGTCTTTAGTAACTTTCTAGAAGAGAATGTAGACCTTGAACCAAGATTTGAAAAGGATAATTGGCAAGGAAGGTGACTGGCCCAAGCATATTCTTCAGAGCTTATATATCTATAAATATTGTTTAACTTCTTAGAGAAAGGTACTTGTAAGATATTATTTATAATTCTAAAATTAGAACGTGCTTCAAACAGAGAACCCTTTTTCAAGTGCAAGTAACATGATATAGTGGGACCAACATGGGGTCCAGAGCCAGACCTCCCTGCGTTTGAATCATGGCCCTGCCAGTTGCCAGCTCTGTGACTTAGGGTACTTGGGGCTTAGTTCCTTGTCTACAGGATGGGAATATCCATCCCTGCATTTCCGGCCTGTTGTAAAGATTAAACAAGAGAATGCATGAAAAGAATCTGGCACAGAGTAGGTGCTAAATAAATGCATGACAGCAGGGGGTCATCAGTGCGTACTGGCATCTGGGCACTGCCTCTGCTTCTTGAAAGTTCCATAAGAAAATGAGAAAATGAAAAGCATATGTAATATTTGGAAACAACCATTGAATCAGCCTGCATGGAATCTTTCATCATGCCAGAGATTCCCAAGACACTCTTGCAGGGCAGCTGCCAGCACATGTAAGCCAACAGAATTTGTGGATGTCTTTAGCTCAAGAGAGTCGCTAGTCTCAGCATTGAAAATTATGCAGCAGTGTGAAGGCTTATTGCTTTTTGCAAAGCACCTGTGAAGTATAATTGTTTTTAAGGTAAGCATTCTAGTACACCTCTTCAGGGAAGTTGATATTATCTAAGTTAATAACAGATAAAGTGGACAAGGCTAGTAGCAACAATAGAGAGATGTTCTGTACTACAAGTAAAAGCATACAGATAATTTTAATATAAAGTACCCATCTCAGTCCATTGGAATTTGAGTCTAGGATTCTAGTAGAAATGTGAAAGAATGAAAGGAAATGTCCTATTATTCCAGGATCGAAGGGATGTTTTTTTAGAAGGCACTAGTCTTGCCTCCAGGGGTACCAGTGATGATTACACTGACAGGAATGAAACTCTTCTGCCTCCTGCTTATGAATTACAACCTCCTTGCAAGAACCCTGTCTTGGGACTTCAAAGAAGCTCTTGTGGCAAGCTGAGATATGTACTATTCACTGTATTCTCTGATGGCTCAGTGTCATTCAAGTTTAAACACAAATATGTGGGAGGCACGAGCCTCCAAGTGTTTCTCTTCAGCAGCCTCTTGATTCCTGCTGTCCTCCCTCCTCCCACAGGATGTCCTCTAGGGTTTTATGGAAAAGACTGTGCACTGATATGCCAATGTCAAAATGGAGCTGACTGCGACCACATCTCCGGGCAGTGTACTTGCCGCACTGGATTTATGGGACGGCACTGTGAGCAGAGTAAGTATGAGAGTGTGGCATCATTGGGTGGTATTTTTTTTTTTCCTCTAGAATCACATTTCCTAGATGCCGGGAAATATTAAGGCAGAATTCACCACTCTTAGGTTGTTTGAGCTGATGGCTGGTTACTTCTCAGCATGACTGACTTCCCCTTCCAGAGGTCAGGCCTCCCTGGGATCATTGCCGGTTACTCAGTGCTCTGGGTGGAAGAGGTGTGACTACAAGAATGAAGACAGAATTCAAGTTTTCCATTCTGTTCTTTCGGGCTCTCCCTTCCTCTCTTTCTTATTTTTGGAATGTGGCTGCTCAGAGTTTTAAAAGAGCCAGTGGAGCTTTCTTTATGGCAGAGGCGGGACCCGGGTCTCACATTGGAGGACAGTACATTCGATGGGGAGGAGGGCTGGTGGCCCAGGGCCAACCCCTGTTGCTGGTGAGGGAACAAATCCATGCAAACATTGCCACCCTTTCAACAACCTTCTCTAGATAGTACTTTTATACTGCTTCCATTAACAACTTCTCATCTTAGTCTTAACAACCTTCAAGACAACATACCGCCTTAAAATTTTTTTAAGTCCCACTAGGGGAGAATATGCTGTTGGAATTACTCATCCTTATTTTTTATTTCCACCCCACTATCTATGCATCCACTCAAGGAGTTATAAGAACATTAGTCTTGGCCGGGCACAGTGGTTCACGCCTGTAATCCCAGCACTTAGGGAGGCCGAGATGGACAGACCACGAGGTCAGGAGTTCGAGAACAGCCTGGCCAACATAGTGAAACCCCGTCTATACTAAAAATACAAAAAATTAGCTGGACGTGGTGGCAGTCACCTGCAATCCTAGCTACTCAGGAGGCTGAGGCAGGAGAATTGCTTGAACATGGGAGGCGGAAGTTGCAGCGAGCTGAGATCGCACCACTGCATAGCAACCGGAGCGACAGTGCGAGACTCTGTCTCAAAAAAAAAAAAAAAAAATTAGTCTTAAGAAAATTGAATATTGCAAATTAGTTTATTATTCCTTTCCTCTATGACTTTCATTCAGTATTCACAATAAATAAGGGCTTAGGGCTGTATCGGACCCACTTTCTTATGATAAAACCTTTTAGGCAGGAAAAGGTGAAGAACAATTCCTGTTTAGCGCAGGTTGTACTCTTGGGAAGGATCTGCCAAGATTATGGCCATAGGAGCAGTGTGGCCTGGAAAGGTTGATCAGGATAGCAGGACTCTGGAAATAAAGCATCCCTCCCCACTCCACTCCACTGGCGCCTCACAGAGCCACTTTGAGCCTGGTTGCCTCAATCTTATGTGCTAAACCCTAGGGTATTTTTGCATATCCTCTTTCTAGCAAATATACAAAAGTGACATCCAGGAATCAGCTCAAGACAGAGACAGCCCAATTTTAGTTTTGCATCACTGTTTCATTGAGTCATGAAACGGATCCTGACTGAGTGACACAGTTGCATTCACACCTCTTTTGTGCATATAAATATTGTATGTCTGTGTATAAATCTCTAAACATATTCATGGAAACCAGAATAGGCTCAAAATTTTACTTGAATGCCAGATGACTGGTTAAGGTCTTATTAAATAAGAAAACCTCTTAAGTGCTTCCGTGATTACTCTCAGCAAATTAAAGTGTCCCTATTTTTGGAGACTTCTCCCAATGCTTATTTGTAAACAGAAACCCTGTGTTTGACAGAGAATTCTAATAATACTAGCACATTGCCCCCTGCTGTTAACTTTATGAAAAACAACAATATTTTGTCACGAAGATTTTTAGATTTAACATGCTTACACTATCCTTTGAAATTCATGCCTAACTCTTATTACAACCACATTGTAAGAATCCCATTATTTTTGTCTTTGAGACTTCAACAAAATCCAGAGTTTGAACCACTCCATAGCAAATGAAGTTCTTACCTAGAAAATCAACAAAACTTGTTGTCTGCCTCTTCTCCTATTCCTGGCTAATTCAATTGAGAATGTGTGTTTATGAAGATCCCTGAGCCTACAGTAAAATATATGTGTTCTCAAGAAAGCATCTTTAGTTTATGCTCTTCAGTCTAGGCCCCTTTCAGCCCACAGTTTTGCCTGCTAGACTTGTCTCAAATTGCCCTTAGTGATTATCTTCATCTGTTCCATGGGAATTCCACAGACTCTCCATATACGCATCATAGAGGTGGGTATGTAGCAGCTGAAAGTGTCAGGAGCTCTAATGTTGAGCAGCCCTGGCTCTAGCCCTGTGCAGTCTGGACTGTGAGTGCCACCATGATTCCGGGAATGCTGTCCAGTTCTGGGACACTCTTGGGGGTACAAGTCAGCCTCAGTAGGAATCCCCTGAAAGGACTCTGCTCTAGATGTGCAGAGCTTGCAGTCAGGGACAGCCTTGCTCCAAATTCCCAAGGCTGGAAAGCTACATTTGACTTTCCTTCTCTAGAGTGCCCTGCAGGAACATATGGTTATGGCTGTCGCCAGATATGTGACTGTCTGAACAACTCCACCTGCGACCACATCACCGGAACCTGTTACTGCAGCCCCGGATGGAAGGGAGCGAGATGTGATCAAGGTAAAGATGCTAACAAATGTTTGTAGTACTGTGTGAGCAGCATGTACCGGTCTATGCGAAGTATTTTCACTTGTGTTATCCAGCATAATCTTCACCACAACTCTAAATGGCATAATTGGTTACTTATTTAATTTCCAGATGAATGCCTTATCGTTGCTCTCCTGAGGATAAGGAAACAACAGCTTAGAGAGGCCGAGTAATTTTCCCAAGGTCACATAGCTAATATCCAGAATATGTCATAGCTTTTGTGCCAGATTTTTGTTATTCCAAAACTCGTGAACTTCCTACCGGGTCTATAATTTCTTTTCAGCTTTATTGAGATGTAATTGATACACAAAAAAATACCTATTTAATGTGTACAATTTAATAAAATTTGGACTATCTACATACCTATGAAACCATCACCATAATAAATGAAATATCCATCACCATGTGTTTCCTCATGCCCCTCCCTACTTCTACCACCCCTTATGCCCCAGGTAATCACTCATGTCTTTTCTGTCGGTATAGATTAGTTTTCATTTTCTAGAATTTTATATAAATGAAATCACATTGTACTCTTTTGGGTCTGGCTTTGTTTATGCAGCATAATTATTTTGAAATGGAACCATGTCGTAGCACATATCAACAATTCAGTTCTTTTCATTGCTGAATAGTATTTCATTGTATGGATATACTATAATTTATTTCCCTATTCATGTGCTGATGGACACGTGGATTGTTTCCAGTTTGGGGCTATTACAGATAAAGCCACTATGAACAAGAGTGAATCAAGTTTGTGCACGGACGTGTGCTTTCATTTCTCTTGGGTAAATACCTAGGAATAGAATAACTGGGTTCTATGGTAGGCATATGTTTAACTTTTTGTAAAACTTGTGCCACTGGTTTTTAATTGAGGAGTGTGTCATAACGACCTGGGAATAGTTGTCATGTACACGGTCCCATTTGGGAAATTCTGATTCTGGGGTTGGGAACTTTGAGAAAGTGCTTCTGATGGTTCTGAAGCGTGCCCTGCAGACAGCCACAGCTCTTACTGCCTGTGGTACTCCCTGGTAGGCAATAAGCAGATGGGCTATAAAAGGCTTTAGAAAATTGATACACTGTTGTAGATGGCGTCATCTTAAACTGCAGACCATGTAGATATTTACAACATTTAATTTATTTGGTAAAATAACTTTTACATGCTTATGATTTACATTTGACTGTCATAACAATAGAATGCGATCTTTCATGATCACATCATAATTACAGATACGCTGTCATCTCACTACATTGCCAGGTCTGTGTTTCAGGTCATACTGTTTTGTAAGAAGGTCCTCCAGCATTTAGAATCGTAAAATCATAGGAACGTTTACTTGAGCTGGAAGCAGTGACATGGAGGCCTCTTTTCTCATTTATAGATGATAAAACTGCAGCCTGAAAGCTTAAGGGAAAGTTCGGAATATCTAGGTCAATTTTTTTAGATGCCAGATTTCTTGACTTTCAACCCATGCCTTTAGCGTCCTCACTTGATGGACCATAAGGAAGAACTATGTAATGCCGAATTTTGAATTTAATGAGTAAGGTATTATGGTAATGCTATCAGGTATTATCAGGACAAAGCTTTCTGTCATGGAAAATAACTCTGCACAGAACAATATCTTCTGAGGTAAAAGACCCATTGTAATTAGCAAAAGGCAGATCCTGTTCTTAGACTAGATTTATAATGGTGTTATGGTTGCTTAGAAGGAAGATTACTCTTAGAAATGCTAAGGATAGACATAAAATTTGGTTAAGCAGTTGGGACATTTGGCATTTAACTCTGCATAAACTTTATTTATTATTGAATAATGAAGCAAAATAAAAATTAGATAAATTGTTACCCCAAATTAATTGCCAGTCTAAGTATTTAATCGGAAATATATAAGAAGCTCTCAAACCCTACTGTTGAATCTCTTTGGGTTTAGAAAATCCTGTCTCTTTCTTTACAGTTTTTTAGAGACAGGGTCTTGCTATGTTGGCCAGGCTGGTCTCTAACTGCTAGGCTAGATCAGTTCTCCCACCTCAGCCTCCTGAGTAGCTGGAACTCTGGGCACGCATCACTGTGCCCAGCTTCTGTCTCTTTTTGAGGCTTACAGCAGCCTTTCTCTGGGCATGGATAGGCTGACAACATCTGACAATGAGGAATGTTTGCTTTTTCTTCCTGCTCTGTTTCCAAATTAATGTTTTATGAGCCGAAAATATGGAGGCATTAGCACAGAAGGAGGTTTTTGTAAGTAGAGATCAAACATTTATCCAGCACATTGTCATCCTTTCTCAAGTCTCTCTTTTCTTTTTCTAGCTGGTGTTATCATAGTTGGAAATCTGAATAGCTTAAGCCGAACCAGTACTGCTCTCCCTGCTGATTCCTACCAGATCGGGGCCATTGCGGGCATCATCATTCTTGTCCTAGTTGTTCTCTTCCTACTGGCATTGTTCATTATTTATAGACACAAGCAGAAGGGAAAGGAATCAAGCATGCCAGCAGTTACCTACACCCCTGCTATGAGGGTCATCAATGCAGATTATACCATTTCAGGTAAGAGCGGAGGCAGGAGAGGCATTTTGCTTCTTGAAAAGTTAAATTTCACCCTGTTTCCTTAAAACTGGGTGTTTGGCTGTGCTGTCCATTGTTTCTGTCAATTCTCATTGAGATAATTCTATGGAAAATGTATACATTGCTAGAGATGAGTTTTTTATTTCAACAATGGTAAATTGTCATTCTGTGGTTTGCTATGAGGGTTTTAAAATTGAGCTCATTGTGTTGTTTGTGCTTTAGATTTAGGGAATTTCAATCCATAAGGAGCTTTGTATCCAGCCTCAAGGTTTTGTCATATGTGAGGGGTGTGGGGAGGAAGAGAGGATGATGAATTTACCAAGGTCATGGATCAGATTATGGAGCTGGACCATTTTCCTGTCTCTGAATGGGGTACTTTCTATATGCTTCCCAGCCTCTCCCTAGGCCTACCCGAATCATTAACTGGAGGGAACCAAGTTACACGAGAAACAGCTTTTTGGTATTAGCAAGAACCAAGGCAGCCCTTTAAGAAAACTCTTTTGATTTTTTCTGTTCTGTCACAATGCCTCATAAAAGAAAAAAAAAATTATAATCAATCATCAGTGGAAGCAACCACTTACATGGAGGAATTTAAAAGTTTAAAATCTTTTTGGATAAAAAATTACTTTTTGGATGATTATTGAAGGCTTTCTGGTTGGTTACATGTTTAAAACTACAAAATTCTGTGGAAATAGGAGAAGTAGCTGATTTACATAGTAGTGCATTTTCAGTGCAGAATTATTGTGTCAAGAACTCAAGTGTTTAAAAAAAGGAAAGTTGCAGAGTAGCTTCAAATGATGCCTTCCCAGCTCTACAAGCCCCAAAGCAAAGAGCAGTTGTCTGTGGATACTGTGAACAAAAGTTCTCTGAAAAGGAATTTGGAGGAAAGAGATTTTGTTCCAGTGAACAGTCTGCAAACCCAGGAGTTGCAGGCAGTGTAAAATGAAGGTGCAGTTCAGAGAACAAAGGGAAAGCTTGGGTTTTATAGCAAAAGTCCCCATCCAGCTTCCAATCAGGCCCTTTTATGCAAGTGAAGGATTGAAAAGGGTTTAATTCTAATTGGTCAGTGCAACTGAGTTCTGGTTGGTTGATACAGCTGAACCCTGATCGTTTGATAAAGCTGAGCCCTGATTAGCTAAGGCAGGTAAGCTCTGATTGGTCGGTTCAGCCGAGCTCTGAAAGACCCAAAGATAAAAGGCTGGGTTTTCAGGGAACTCAGAGTACAGGTGTGACACTTAGTCAGCAAAGGCCTGCTTGACTGTATTTTAAATTTATGCCTAGTTAGCCACTCCTATGGATCTTAAAGGATTGTTTTTTTCAGTTTCACATTTATTTGTTCACAAGCTTTCATACTTTTCCAAGGAGGCAGTTAGGAAGGCAGAGGCCTGTTGCTTCTAGAAGCTTTGCTGAGTAGGCTGGGCAGGAGGAGATTCTGCCCAGCTTGTGATATGGAAGCAGTCCAGACATTTGTTCTGTTATTTATCTATTTATTTATTTAGAGATGAGTCTCGCTGTGTCACCAGGCTGGAGTGCAGTGGCGCGATCTCTGCTCACTATAACCTCTGCCTCCGGGGTTCAAGCGATTCTCTTGCCTCAGCCTCCCAAGTAGCTGGGACTACAGGCGCCCGCCCCCATGCCCGGCTAATTTGTTTTTGTATTTTTCGTAGAGATGGGGTTTCACTGTATTCGCCAGGATGGTCTCGGTCTCTTGACCTCGTCATCTGTCCGCCTTGGCCTCCCAAAGTGCTGGGATTACAGGCGTGAGCCCCCTCGTCCGGCCTGTTCTGTTATTTTGATTCCCTTTTTTCACACGCATTTATGGGAGCCTGCTGCCTTCACCGTTTCCTTTTTGCAGGAACCCTTCCTCACAGCAATGGTGGAAACGCTAATAGCCACTACTTTACCAATCCCAGCTACCACACGCTCACCCAGTGTGCCGCATCCCCTCACGTCAACAACAGGGATAGGATGACCGTCACGAAGGTGAGAGGCATTGGCTCAAGTCTTTGAAAATGGGCCGGGGAGAGAGGAAGGGAACCAGAATGTATTGAGGGTCGCTGTTTACCAGAGGCTGTTCTAGGTACTTTACATACATAATCTAATTTATTCCTCTAAACAGTCCTCTGGGTGTGCCTTGGGAATCTCAAGGTTACTGATGAAAACCTGAGTAGTGGGGAGTTTAAGTTACTTGCAGACGTAGCTGCCCAATAATGAGTGTGGCAGCTGCTGTGTGAGTCAAAGTCTCTCAGTCTCTACAATCTGTACTGTTTCCATTACACTGCTTTAGAAAAACGTTTCTAATTTTACATGACATTTTAAAATAATAACTCATAATGACATTCACAAAAACATAAAGACCTATAGCAGAATCAGCCGTGGGCAAAATCTCCAAGTGCATCTCTTCTGACCGCCCATTCTCTAGTACCCTTTCCTGGCCAACTGTGCTTTAGTAACAACAGCAGTAATATGCACTGATTTGGGTTGAATCACATGAAATTGCTATTTTTGTAGGTCAACAATGGTCACATAGCAACAACCTAATATTATGTGCCAAGCCTTTCTAATCACTTAAAAAATATAAACTTATTTAATCTTCACACCAAACCTATAGATCAAGCGATTATTATGCCGATTTTACAGATGGGGAAAGTGAGTCACAGAGAGGTTGGAAACAGAGCTGTCTGGAACCCAGAGCTGTTCCTCTAATAGCACCCAAGTCACCCCTGGGTCTTCCCCACAATGCTCTGAAATCTCAAACATTTCTTTCTTCCAAACATACCCAAATTATATTTCTAATCTCTGTTGTCTGATTCCAGTGCTCTATTAGAGAAAAAAAATCAAGTTAATTAAATTAATCCAGTTGTAATTTAATTATTGTAGCTATAGATTTTAATTATAGTGCCTCATGGTTAAATACCACTCCACATTCTCCAGAGACTTTCACATTCATCAATTTATTTGTTCTCATACAAATCAGGGAAGGGGGCAAGGCAGATAATCTTATCCTCATGTTTATGCCTAGGATGACTGCTAAGAGTCACCTGTGACTCACACAAACACAATTTTTGATGGGAGGGCTTAGACCAAGAAGTCTTTTTTTTTCCAATTCAAAGTTATATGTGTAGACATACAGATAAGGTCGAATTGGCACAGGATGACAGAGTGAAATGAAGATCTTGAAGTGGTGGAGGGAATAGCTGGGACTGAAGGACATGAACTCCTGCCAGCTTCCAAGTCCTACCAGGTTACAAGCAGTCACCTCGGCCCCTGAGCTTAGCCCCCTCTAAGGACTGGTCCTCAATATGTACCCTGGACTTTTCCCCAGGTCCATAATGCTGTGCTGTGCCACATTGTATTTTGTTTTTAATCTTTCATTGTTTATATTTTTAACAGTCAAAAAACAATCAACTGTTTGTGAATCTTAAAAATGTGAACCCTGGGAAGAGAGGCCCTGTGGGGGACTGCACTGGGACATTGCCAGCTGACTGGAAACATGGTGGCTACCTGAACGAGCTTGGTGAGTTCTCCCAATGCACATCCCCAGCATGCCTGGACCTATGAGTCCCTGAAACAGTCATAAATCTCTGTCTGTGCCAAGGTGTTCTATTGAAAACTTGCATCAAAAAGCACATTAACAGAATTATGCCTAACACCTGTACAGGGCTAACTACCGTCCTAAGGGCTTGATCTATTCAACAAACATTTATTGAGTTCCTACTGTGTTCCAGGAATTGACCAAAAGAAATTGGGGGCCGGGTGTGGTGCCTCACGCCTGTAATCCCAGCACTTTGGGAGGCCGAGGCGGGTGGATCACGAGGTCAGGAGATCGAGACCATCCTGGCTAACATGGTGAAACCCCATCTCTACTAAAAATACAAAAAATTAGCCAGGCGAGGTGACGGGCGCCTGTAGTCCCAGCTACTCGGGAGGCTGAGGCGGGAGAATGGCGTGAACCCGGGTGGCGGAGCTTGCAGTGAGCTGAGATCACGCCACTGCACGCCAGCCTGGGCGACAGAGCGAGATTCTGTCTCAAAAAAAATAAAAAAGAAACAAATTGCGATCTCTGCCTGCTCATAGCTTACATTCTAGCTCTATGCCTATTAACTTAATTCTCACAAGTACTCTAATAGGTACTATTGTTATCACCATCTCCATGTTACAGTTGAGAAACTGAGTCATAACAAATTACTTGCACAGCGCCTCATCGCCTATTAAATGTCAGAGCTAGTATTGCACCCTGTCAGCTTGGCCCCCAGATGTACGTTCGTCTTTGTTCTCTTTTGATATAGGGTATCCGTACTTGAGATCCCCTTCCCTTTCAGGTGAGGAAACAGAGATACCAACAGGAATACAGTGGTGGATCAGTGATTCAACTTTTTGAAATCAGGACTCCTTTACACTCTTAAAATTTCTTGAGGACCCCAAAGAACTTCTGTTGATAGGGGCTATATCTATTTATATTTATATATATATTTTTTATATTTATATATATATATTTTTTATATTTATATATATTTATATATATTTATATATATATATTTTTTATATTTATATATATATTTATAAATGAAATTTAATATGGTAATGAAATTTGATATGTAAATAAAAGTAAAAATAGAGTAATTTATTTAAATTAACAATCATCACATTTCACGGTAACATAAATTTTGTTTTTATGAAAAATAACTACGTTTTCCAAAACTACCCAAAATTAGTGAGAAGAGCAACACTATTTTACATTTTTATAAAAACTTGCTTTAATGTCTGGCTTAATAGAAGATAGCTAGATTATCATGTCTGCTTTTGCTTTCAGTTGGTTTTGATCTCATACTTTGTGTAGCTTCTGAAAAACTCCACTGTATGCTTGAAAGAGAATTAGAGTGAAAATGGCAAATAATGTTGTATTGTTATGGAAATAGTTTTGCAGCTGGGCACAATGGCACAGGCCTATAACCCCAGCTATTTGGGAGGCTGAGGCAGGAGGATTGCTTGAGCCCAGGAGTTTGAGTCTGATCTGGATGACATAGCAAGACCCCACCTCTTAAAATATATATGTGTATATATAATTTTGATCTCATAGGTCTCCTGAAAAGGGGGCAGGAATGCTTGGTCCACACTTAAAGAACTTCTGTGATATACCATTAATTATGCGGTGCAGTTTCTAAGCCTGTACCCCGTATTTGCAGGGAGGAGTTTGATGATATAGTAACTTACAGGTGTGCAGTGTCTTATGGATAACAAATCCTTTCACGTACATTTATTTGGAGGTAGGTGCCAGAAATCCCAGTTAAATTTGAATTTCAGATAGATAATAAATATTTTTTGTATAAATAATCACAGGTATTACATGGGATGTACGCTAAAGATTATTTGTCATTTCTTTAAAATTTTAATATAGCTGATTTTTGTGTATTTTTATTTGTTAATGTTTTGTTTTGTTTTTGTTTTTGAGACAGAGTCTTGCTCTGTTGCCTAGGCCGTAATGCAGTGGCATGATCTCGGCTCACTGCAAGATCTGCCTTCTGGATTCAAGCGATTCTCCTGCCTTAGCCTCCCAACCAGCTGGGATGACAGATGTGCACCACCATGCCTGGCTAATTTTTGCGTTTTCAGTAGATACTGGGTTTCTCCATGTTGGCCAGGCTGTTCTCAAACTCCTGACCTCAAGTGATCTGTTTGCCTCGGCCTTCCGAAGTGCTGGGATTACAGGCCTCAGCCTATTTGCTAAATTGGACAATCCTCCTGGGTGGACCCTGTCCCGTGAATCTTGTATAATAGAGGAATAAACTGGGAGGCACAGAGAGGTTAACCCTCTTGTCTGAAATTTCAAAGGAGGAAAGGGGTAAAGCCAGATTTCCAATTTGGTCTTCTGACTGCTCCCCTTAAACACTGCTTCTTCTGTAAGCAGTGTCAGGTTTTCTGAGCCAGTCATAGGAACTGATCCCTCCGGGAATGCCTGTTTCTATGGAAATAAAAATGTTTAAGTGGTGAATACAAATTCTTAGTCGTTTCCATAGTGTCGTGGTTATCACGCTTGCTGTACAAATTCCTAACTTTTGTCTGCATTCTATACCATTTTTATCAATAGAATGTGTATTTCCAACCACAGTAAAATTATTTACATACAAGACTCACAATATGCTTATTGGTAACATCATCTAACATTAAAGGAGACTTTTTAGGAGTCTTAATTACATTTATAATTTAGCTCAAAGGAATATATGAATTGATATTCAGCAAAATACCAACCAGCACTGCTGAAAGAAAAGTCCTGTTGTTCTATCTTAGACCACTGTGAAAACTCCAGAGGATACAACATCACTGCATTGGTCATATGTAAACGTCTCTGCTTTGTGGCTCAATGAGACCCAAGGGACTGAGTGTTAGGAACATAGAATCTTCATTGGAAATTCTGGATCGTCTTGGTTTGTTCTCACTCGGGAATAATTCTGCATTTAACATCCCTTTAAAGTTGCACAGAAAAAGTTCTTCGCAAAGGACAGAGTCAGGCATGTTGTGGATGATAAAGTATACAGGTGCTTTAAATGATGGAATAGTTGTCGTCATGGTGTCTGAAAGAGCCTTGAATTACACACAAAAGGCCCTGAGATATGGCACTGGGCCAATCACTTACCCTCTCAGAGTTGATTTGTTCATTTGTAAAATGGGAGTAATAACCGTGCACTGGATCATTGTGTGAATTAAATTAAACCAAGCATTTGAAAGCCCTGCCCCAGGGATTGGTATATACAGGAGTTTATAGGGAATCCTGACTGCTCCCTCATTAAAACAGCTCCCTGATCCTCCAAGGCAATGAAGAGAGAATCTGGCAGGGGTGTCTGGCCTCACAGCCCCAACTCTTATTCCCTAACTTACTATCTGCTCCATGCTGGTTCTGTCTTTCACATCTTGGTGGAAGGCTAGCCACTGCACAGCTAAGATTAAAATGGACACTTAACAAGACTTTGCTACAGTCTGGAGATGACCAAGAGTATTTGGCAAAGAGGAGTGTAGACAGAGCTCCTTGATAAAGCTGTTTCCAGGGGCCACAGGCTGTGCCTCATCTTCATGGGTCCCCTTTATAAAGTCTGGGGATTCCCAAGACCACCCTGACTTCTGACATCAGCTCCAAGTTCGAGGATCACCAAGACCACCCTCAGGATCAACATTTTGCTACAAGGACTCACTGAACTCATTGAATGGGCATTCTCATGGTTACAGTTTAGGGGGGACTCAGTCATATGGACGTGATTGACTCCCAAGATGTAGACATGATGGACCTTTAGCCTTTCTCCTTCCAGAGGTGGAGCTGATACCATATGGCCCAAAACCCCCACCATAAATCACTTGGTTACACTATCCAGTGTAGCCTTAGGCCTCCAGGTGAACAAAAGCACTCCTATTGGGCAGGACAGTCCAAGGACTTCAAGATCACCTCCCAGGAGCTGAGGGCAAAGGCCACCCCTTTCTTTGATCAGGTTAATTCTTCACTACACACCAATTTATGCTGCCTTCCTGCGTAACCCTGTGCCTTTCCCTCCAGCTGTAGGCTTGGTTAGACTCTTCACATCCCAGATGCAAGTGAGTGTGCCTGAGAGAGGAAAATATTCCTGTTTCCTGTCCCACAGTGATGGATATCTGACAGACCCTCTCTCTTTAGGAGAGGCTGCTTCCTCCTCCACAATAGTGTGTGCTTACTCAGTGATCCCCATAGGACACCAACATCACAACTTGAGCTTCACATCACTCTAAGAGATGCATGCACAGTGGCAAGGGTATCATTTCCTTAACATTCTCAAATACTTCCCTGGAATGTTCATTGCTAGTCGTTACTTTACTCTCTACTTAACCTAAGTCTGTAACATTCGTATTGTATTGTATTGTATTGTATTGTGTTGTATTTCAAAAGATTAGTGACGAGATTTTGCCGTATTGCCCAGGCTGGTCTCGAACTCCTGAGCTCTAGTGACGAGGTTTTGCCGTATTGCCCAGGCTGGTCTCAAACTCCTGAGCTCAAGGAATCCACCCACCTTGGCCTCCCAAAGTCCTGTGATTACAGGCATGAGCCACCGCACCTGGCCTGTAATAGTCTTTTAAAAGACAATTGAAAAAGGCTAGGAGTGCTTAAGCAAAGACTGAAGCAGAGGGTAGTATAATGCACTGAGTGTTAGAGTAATTGACACACTTCATTTGTATGCTGCTTCAGAGTTTACAAAGCCTTTTCATATGCTCTGTTTCACTTAATGATGACAAAAAACCCTGGAAGGCGGGAAGGCAAATTTTGTTTTCCCCATTTTCGAGATGAGAAAATTGACACTCAGAGAGTGGAACATCTTGCCCAAAATCGTATGGCCATTAAGTGATGATATGTAATTCCTTTGTCTCCTAATCTGTAGTTTTATCCTCTTTGTCACAGCTCCAGTAGAATACTTGGTTCCCATGCAGTATTAAGAGTGCAATTTTGCATGTATACACCAGATAGTATAAAATGGGCTAGGTAATGTCCTCTTATTTTGTTTTTAATAGTGTGAATTTGTGATTAAATGCTTATATTTTATACAACATGCTTATGACCTGATTGATTTCTGTAAGAGGTTTCACGTTCTGTCTTGCCTACATGCTCAATTTTTTCCAGCATGAGCAGGAATGCTCCTATTTCCCTCCCCACACCCACGAAATAAAGGCTGGCCATTTTCCAATGAGAAAGTGGTTTTTTTGTGTGTTATCTAGGCTCATACACAATTATGTCCCCATACCTGGAAAAGTCAGATTGTTAAAATAAAAACTGAATAAAGAAGGGCAAGAGCTAGTATCACCTGTAAAGTGTTAGTCAACAGTGTTGGAAGCTTCCAGTCTCCAGAAAACATGCTTATAGTGAAGACAATAACATAACCAAAAAACGATTATTGGGAAAACGATTTGAAAACCTTCAGAGCCTTGAAAGAGCTGCACATAGGTGTGAAATGTCACCTCTGGTCTTGGCTGTGTCTTTTCACTGTGCAACCTTGAATCAGTATACTGATTTATTTCTGGGCCTCAGTTTCTATCCTGTTCTGACTAGCTTTTCCTGAATCACTGTAAATGACTGGGTGAATGACCAAATGTGTGTGTGTTTAATTCTAAGCACTGGGGACATCTGGGACAACTGATCCAGTGTAAAGACTTGAAAAGCAGCAGCCTGGTTGTTTGCTGCAGTGGGAGATCCTCTTCCAGGACCTTGGAATATTGGATGGGATTTTTCTTCCTTTAAATTCTCACTGGGTGTTTTATTCTTCCTTTATTACAGGTGCTTTTGGACTTGACAGAAGCTATATGGGAAAATCCTTAAAAGGTATGGTGTAAATTTGAAGAAGAAATCAGAAGCACAGTTAAATTTTTTTAACCTCAAAGACTGAAATATTTTTTTAACAAGCTAGAGTGGCAAGAGAAAATGTAGAATTTTTAGTGTGGTCAGTTACTACAGCAAACACACAAACGTGTGACTGACATCAAGAAACTGACCAGAGGTGGACCTTGGTAGAGCTTAAGTCTTTGGGGAACAAAAGATTCAGTTTGCTGAGGAAATACTCATATGAAAGAAATATGGCTTATGGGGAGACAGAAACATATAAGGGGAAATAGCAGAGACAATAAGACGAGATCTGCATGGTTACATGTTGACCAAGGTCTGCATTTTAGGATGGGTGTGAGTGATTAGGTGCCTAGTACAGAGTTTTACCGGAAGTCCTCCCAGCACAAATGCCTTCTTGTCATGATAATCGAGCACTCTTGGTGCCGCTGGGGCCATCAACAGCTGGTTTCTTGATTGAACTTCAGTAAATTTTCTATTAATAAAATAGAATGTAATTGATTATATTTGAATGTGATCATAAAAATGAAATCGGATAATGATATTGATGTCAGTACTCATCTTGGAGAGGAACTAAAGCTGCTTTACGAGTGGGTCATTTTATAGCAAATTCTCTCCAAAACAAGTGGAAAAGGTGTAGTAGTACTTTCAGTGTGTAGAATTATGGAAACCTAGCTATAAAGAAAAAAAAAGTAAATTATTACCAAGAAATGATGTTGCCAGTGACACAGCATTAGCTTTCTCTTCCCATTTCTCTTCACAGACCTGGGAAAGAATTCTGAGTATAATTCAAGTAACTGCTCCCTAAGCAGTTCTGAGAACCCATATGCCACTATTAAAGACCCACCTGTACTTATCCCTAAAAGCTCAGAGTGTGGTTATGTGGAGATGAAATCGCCGGCACGAAGAGATTCCCCATATGCAGAGATCAACAACTCAACTTCAGCCAACAAGAATGTCTATGAAGTTGGTAAGATCTCTTAACCATAGAAAGAACTGAGTGCATAAGTTTTTAAAAACAGTTTTAAAGTCTTTACAAATATAATAGTTGCAGGTCATAGAAATCATTTTGAAAATAATGGTCCGTATTTTATTTTATTTTGTCCTTTTTTGAGATGGGTCTCTCTCTGTCACCCAGGTGGTGTGCAGTGGCACAATCATGGCTCACTGCAACCTCCACCTACCGGGCTCAAGCCAGCCTCCCACTTCAGCCTCCCAAGTAGCTGGGACCACAGGCAAGCACCACCACGCCCAGCTAATTTTTTGTATTTTGGGTAGAGATGGAGTTTTGTCACCATATTTTATTAATAGATGCGACCTGTGTTTTTGGTGATCGTAGTAATTGGTGCCAAAGGAATTTTCCAGGGACAATATCATTTAGAAAAATTTAAGGTAAATTTTCTTTAATTTTCACCTAATCATCCATCTTCTGTTTTGTAACCATAGTGAATATTTTGGCAAACATGTGGATAGCATATGTATCCTATTAGCTAATATATCTAGTTAGCCAAAACAAATGGTTCAAGTGGATTAAACAGGTGATTCCATTTCCTGGTTCATTATATTAATATAATGCATTTAGCAAGATTGAAACATTTTACTTTTAAACTTGTCTAATATCGTTGTAATATTCTCTGATGTGAATGTGATGCAAGTTAATATGAATTCAATTTAAAATTGAGATTATTTTGATTGTCTTTTGCAAATACCACTTGGGAAATGATACAACATACCAGCACTACCGTTGGCTAAACAATAGGGCTATATATTTTCATTTTTTTCTCTCTCTCTATTTCTATATCTCTGTGAGTATTTGTGACTTTAACTTTAAAATATTCTCTACTGCTTGTAAATGAAGTGCCTACTTTACTACTAGTATTTTATTTTATGCCAGGTATGTCCCCAGGAAAAAATACACAAAATAATTTCTTTTTAAAGTATTAAGACAGCTTTTTAAAATGGAAGTCAAAGTGAACTAAATTTATTTTTGTTTATTTATTTATTTATTTTTATTTATTTATTTATTTTGAGACGGAGTCTCGCTGTGTCGCCCAGGCTGGAGTGCAGTGGCCGGATCTCAGCTCACTGCAAGCTCCGCCTCCCGGGTTTACGCCATTCTCCTGCCTCAGCCTCCCAAGTAGCTGGGACTACAGGCGCCCGCCAACGCGCCCGGCTAGTTTTTTGTATTTTTTTTAGTAGAGACGGGGTTTCACCGTATTAGCCAGGATGGTCTCGATCTCCTGACCTCGTGATCCGCCCGTCTCGGCCTCCCAAAGTGCTGGGATTACAGGCTTGAGCCACCGCGCCCGGCCCTAAATTTATTTTTGGAAAGTCAGTAGCAATTCTCCTTTAAACTATCCCACAAACCTGCCACAGTAGGATGGGAACTCAACTGAGAGCCTGAGTCTTGAGTCCCAAAGTTGTGAACTTGTTGAGTGTTTTCATGAACCGAATTAACGTTTGAGAACGTCAGTCTTCTCACCTGTGGAATAAGGGGCTTGGCTACATTATCCCCAAGGGGTTTTTCAGACCATGATTCATATCCAGGATTCTGTATATTCCCTTAATGTCTTCATCTTGATTATGTGGTCATCCTTTTGTTCTGAACACCATTTGTGTTTGCCAGTTGATCCAACTATACAGAATTGCCACCTGTATGTGATGATTTTTAAAATCATGTTTTTAAAACCAGTATTTCCTTATATTTTTTTAAAAGTCCCGTTGGTATGTTTGAAATTTGCAAGAAATGCCATATTCTTTTTAAAAATGTTTCCATTGCTGATAAATTAATGTGTCCTTGGTTATCACAGAACCTACAGTGAGTATTGTCCAAGGAGTATTCAGCAATAATGGGCATCTCACCCAGGATCCATATGACCTCCCAAAGAACAGTCACATCCCTTGTCATTATGACCTGCTGCCAGTCCGAGACAGTTCATCTTCCCCCAAGCAAGAGGACAGTGGCGGTAGCAGCAGCAGCAGCAGCAGCAGCAGTGAATGACACCAAAGGACTGCTTGGTAGCCACTGGAAACCTTTCCAGAACTGCTGTTTGGTTCTTCTCCATCCTCAATTTTGCCACTTTCATGTGAGTGTTAATCAACTCGGTAGGCAATTGTTGGACGTGAACCAGAAAGCTGAAAACTGAGGCTGCAATTGTTGGATATGAACTGGAAAGCTCAAAGCTGAGGCTGACACTGACTATAGGTGCTTTTTGTTCAGGTGGATTTAAAGGAGTTAGAGATGTGATTTGCCATTGCTGTTAGTTTTTGAACTATAACCGTGAAGCATGACTTATTATAAGATGTTTGCTGAAAGCATGAACTTGCAGAACTCCCTCAGAGACGCAGGTTGCAGTGGACATTGGCATTGTTGCTTAAACAATTAAAATTTGAGTATTTTCTTTCTCATTTGCATTATACAGCTGTACTAGGATTGTACAGTTTACCATAAAATTTACTTCATGAAAGTGGGAATCACTGAACATGCAGAAGAAAAGGAACATATTGTTAAGTCCTTATTCTTAACTTTATTCAACTGGACTCAGAATTGCAGGGATAATATGAATGCAGGAGGAAACATTCTGTCAGGTGGTATAACTGGATAGACTTTGAATATACTCTAAAAGTGAACAGAAAATTTAAATATGAAAATCTTAGGTTTTGTTTAGAATAAGAAAACATACAATTAGAATTATTTTAGAAATAGTAGGAAGTATTGCAGAAGTCAATACACAAATGTGCCAGACAGAGGTGGTTTTCTCTCTGACCCTCATCCCGCTTCAGATCTATGACATTATTCTGATCACTGGCTCCATCATACATATTCACCACTTGAGATTCATAACATATCAATAGTTATTTCGTAAATATAGAAATGAAATAATTTTATTTTTGACAGACTGGATGGAATGAGTGTGTAATGATTGATAAAGGTTGTAAATTTTAAGTGCAAGATGATGCCTACGTTTTGTAAACCATTAGTAATATGTGCTGTAATATAGAATTAGCGGTACATTTTGATTAATCTTTCCCTAGAAGTGACTGAAATATTTTTGTGCATATTTGAGAAAGGGCACTTTCCTTTTATTAATTGTCAATTTAGAGAAACTATGCTTAAGCTGGTCTTTTGCATTGCTAATGTGACATGTACCCCACTTTTCATTAATTTGTATTTCCATTTTTAAGTTGCATATTCTATGTTTTGTAGTGTTTGGATTGTTAATGAAAAATTGTTATATTATGTGTTCATTGTTCCTTGTATTATTGCCACTTATCTTTTGCTTGATAAAAATGCATTGTTCTTTTTTCTTTTGGAGGCACAAGATGAAAATATATAATTTGAATTGATTAAAATTGGCCATTACTAAAATAGGTAACCACAGGTGATTGGCTTATGATTGAAATAGAGATGCTTTTCAATATTCCAGAATAGAGTTCCTTTTGATCTGTTGGTTCTGAGCCTTGGTTAAACCAGGGAGAAGGGGAGCAGAAAGGAAATGTTACTGCATGAGTACCACAGACTCATCTTACAAAAAACTCTCATTATGGTGATCATAGAATTGACCATCCAAACTGGGAGACTCTTGAGAGTAAATGGAGGGCATTGTTAATAATTATCTTGTGATGAGCTTAAATCTGGACTGTTCCAGGCAAACCAGACTTATCTTGCAATATGAGAATGCTGACATGATGCAAGAAAGCCAGTTTCCCTTCCATTGATCTATTTGACCAAACAAAGGGGCTGAAAAACTGAATAAGGAAGCAACTTTATAAGAGAAACAGTGGTCTTCAATCTTTTAAAGACATGAAATCCTACATGGCATTTTGTCTCAGTGAGTCAGTTAACAAATATGTATGTGCATCCCTTCTGCTAGTAATGCACATAAGTCATTGTCCCTGCTGGTTATGGAGTTGGAATATCCAGTTATTTCATGTCACACATCGGCACATATGATGGTAGTTTGATCAGACAGATAATACAGCAGACTCACTGCATTGATGGCTGCTCATTTTGAGGAACTCCAAAGTCAATTCAAGGAAATAAGGAATGACCTGGAACACACCTTAGAAACAATTGATTTATTCCAATAGTTAGCCACCGGCTGGCTCCCAACTCTAGGTGATAGGCATCTAATTGAGACACGTGTGAGTCAGTAGCCATCAGGGGTCCTTATTGGTAAGAAAAAATTAGACATTTTCCCCCTTTTAAAGATCATCTCTTCTGAGCTCCATGGTAAATTTGAATTTCCCCATTATTCTCTAGAGATAGGTCAAAAAAACAGCTGTTTCTTTTCTCATTCCACTATTAATAAATTAAAAGCTTACTGTACAAAGGCAACAGCAACTTAAAAAAAAATCTGGGCAATAGATGTGGACTCCAAAGGGCCACTGCTATCCCTTCCCGTGTGCTCTTTTTGACAAGTAAATCACTCCAGTTAGCTGATGTCCTGAAATGACATTTGTGTTCTGAATTGAGGCAATTCTTATTAGAGCTTACTCAGGACTTTTCAAACATCAGGACACATGTAGCAATTTGGATGTTGTAAACTACGTGTTACATTTGGAGAGGTCTGGTTGAGAAGGCAAAATGTTCTAAATATTTTGATATCAATTTGGGTAAAGGAAAACTTTTGTTAGAATGAGAATTAAAGAGAAAACAAAAGAACCTTGGCAAAATTTTCCCTCTGAAATTACAAACTTTAGGAATTTTTCCAGATGTATCGAATTTAATTTTACAGTGATGTCACTCTTCATACCAAGTGAATCTATTCTCATGACCTTTGAACCCATGTTAATATTGGACCCTATAACTAATTTCCTTTCTAAATCCCGTGGTGGTCAAAGCAGTAAAGGAGTTTAGAGATACTTAGCCAATGCCAGTCATATAGTATTGTTAGCCAAACTATTATTCCTTCCTTAGAAGTTGATGTATCAGAAAATGTATAAATTATTTGTGTTTATATATAAGTACATCAGAACTTGCCCAAATGATAACTCATGTTTGCTTTAATAAGGAGAATATGTTATTTGAGGCTAATTATATGATAATAAGGAACATTTTATAATTATTTACAGTGTTTGACATTAATCGCTGTCCTATGATATAGTAGTAATGTTAATAGAGAGTTTAATATGTTTAGCGTTATCTTTATAGAATTTATATTCACCAATTTCAGGAAAACCAGCCATAGAACTTTATAATAGGACAGTTGTAACCTGACTGAACCAAATCCATCAGCATAATGACTGTGTGTTGTGAGAAATGCAAATCTTTATGAAAGTGTGGTCATCTTGACCCCCACAGAGCCACAGTAGCCGTCAATTATTGAGATTTTTAAATGGTAAATATTGCAAAAGTTAAACAAGGGTATCATGATATCATTTATAATTCATGTCAATATTAGTAGTCCACTTTATGCTTAAACAAAATCATACAAAATTAAGTTTTAAGGTTATATTTTTTAAGATAATGAATTTTCTATCTCTGGGCAACATGTCTTTATTATTCAAGCTGAATGTTTAAGAGAGATTTTGGTCTTCAAGGCTTCACGTCGTGAAAGTGTATATGCATATGCAAGTGTGAATCACATGGTATGGATGGTTGCTTGTTTATTAACTAAAGATGTACAGCAAACTGCCCTTTTAGAGTCCTGTTAATATTGATGTCCTAACACTGGGTCTGCTAGTTCAGTATTTAGTCTAGGCTTCATTTTGATATGACTGAATTGCAATCTATATTTTTAAAAAGAAAAAATCAAAATGCATTAGGATTTACGTGGTTGTGGCAAACAAACAAACAATGCTTTCGGTGTTGAAATATCTCTATTTTCCAAAGATGATAAACTTTCATCATTATTAGTCTACGTTGTCATTTATATCACCAAATGAGTTTATAGATTAATGCAATAAACTTTCTAATAAAAAACTCTAGTGTTTCTTTCTATATCTGATTCTACTGTTGATTAATGAGAGAAAAAACCTTGTGTTCCTATGGGAAAAATAATATTTTATTTTCATATGTGGCCCCATAACACTTTACAGACACACTTAAAAAGCAATATATACCATTTTATTATATTTCATTGCATGTGTATAGGCTGTCCCTTCAGACTACTTGTTCTTGACGGACACAGGCAACATTTTATTCATGTTTGGATCCCTGGAGCTCAGGTTAGTGACTGAGAGTCAAGTCTTCTGTAACTAGCTTTAGGTTATAGTATGTGGATTTGCTTTCTAAATCTCATACTTTCATTTATGACTAAAACATCTTTGAAACGTTTGTATTATAGCACTGCAGAGTAGGGATCAAACATGAATAAAACATTGTTTCTTCTTTCAATAGCTGTTTCTTTACTGGGGCCCTGAATGCCAAGCACAGTTGGGGATGCAGAGACGTGTAAGGCATGAGCTGTTTTCGAGTCCTTCATTATTTAGTTAGGGAAATAAAATCTGGCTAGCTGTGTGACTGTGGTTCTGTGGGTTAAGTTAGCCTCTTAAGGCCTTGGTTTCTATATTGCAATACATTGGAAGTAAGAGTACAATAAATTTCATAGGGTTTGTGAGAATTTAATAACTTTATACATACAAAATACTTCAGTGCCTGGCATACACTAGGCACCTAGTAAATGTTAGCTAACGTTACTATTATGAAAAATTAGCTAATAATATGAACCAGTTTGCAATAACCAGATGAATGATGAGGCTAATAGATAAGAAGTAAGTATTTAATGAATATTATAGAAGTTATACGTTTGAATGACCATATCCTGATCTATTTTTATACTAGCACAAAATTTCATACATATTTTATTTCTAGAGATATAATTTAGGAAAGCAATAATATGTTTATATTTTCAAGTAACATTTTATCTTATTGGAATTAGGAATGCTTTTAAAACATTTGGATATGAGTTTCTGAGGAAAATGGTGACCTGGGAACATTCTAGAGAATGCAACCATCCAGAAAAAGTCAAGGGCTGGTTTTGGCAACCAGAAGGGCTTCCGCATACAGGGAGGCATCAAGACCTTGAAAGAAGGTGCCAGCTGGGGCTAAAGATGTAAATGAGAGTTAATGCGAGGTGGAGAGGGTGCATGATGAGAGTCAGCTGTCTTGGGTGGATACACAAAGAGAAAGGAAGGGAGAAATGTTTCTGCTGTTTGCATTATGCAGCAGTGAAAGAGGCAAACTGTTCCTCGGGTGATGGCACTTAGGAGAGGCAGTTTCCACGTTGGGCTGAGGTCCAATGTGGACTTGTGAACTGAAGCCTTCTGCCACTTACATCAACAAAGGGGATCAGGCTGGGTGTGGTGGCTCATGTCTGTAATCCCAGCTCTTTGGGAGGCTGAGGCAGGCGGACTGTTTGAGCCCAGGAGTTTGAGATCAGCCTGGGCAATATGCCAAAACCCAGTATCTACAAAAAATACAAAAAATTATCTGGGCCTAGTGATATGCACCTGTAGTCCCAGCTACTCGGTAGGCTGAGATAGGAGGATTGCTTGAGCCTAAAGGTTGAAGGCTGCAGCGAGCCCTGATTGCACTGCTGCACTCCAGCCTGAGCCACAGAGTGAGACTTTGTCTCAAAAAGAAAGAAACAACAAAGGGACTACGCTAATCACCAGCTAGTCACTAAAGGAAAAACGCCTACCCCAACTGTCAAATCAGAGGCAATGCAAACCTGCACCCTCTCAGTTTAAATAGACAAAGAAAGATTACAACCCACTCAGGAACATGGCAGCTCAGTTAGAAGAGATTAAACTGAAAAACTGCAATAAGCCTCTACTGTGGAGGTAGAGCTAATGTAGAAAATAGAAGAAAACCTAGATAAAATATGATTAAAACTCTTGAAGGGTTACAATCATAGGGACCAGAGGCCCCCGGAACTAGAAATAATGATTTCCTAATTTAAAAATTCAATAGAAGCATGTAAAAACAAAAGTAATATGTTTGTATTTCTTTTTCTTTTTACCTTTTATTTTAAGTTCAGGGGTACGTGTACAGGTTTGTTACATAAGAAAACTTGTGTCATGGGG
Source organism: Trachypithecus francoisi (assembly GCF_009764315.1). Lineage (NCBI taxonomy): Eukaryota > Metazoa > Chordata > Mammalia > Primates > Cercopithecidae > Trachypithecus > Trachypithecus francoisi. Next base: position 164,859,301 of record NW_022681465.1, on the reverse strand, counting down.
TTTTTTGGTATAGATTATTTCGTCACCTAGTTATTAAGCCCGGTATCCATTAGTTATTTTTCCTGATCCTCTCCCTCCTCCCACCGATAAGTCCCAGTGTGTGTTGTTCCCCTCCATGTGTCCACGTGTTCTCATCATTGAGCTCCCACTTACAAGTGAGAACATGTGGTATTTGGTTTTCTGTTTCTGCCTTAGTTTGCTAAGGATAATGGCCTCCAGCTCCATCCATGTTCCTGAAAAGACATGATTTTGTTCTTTTTTATGACTGCAGAGTATTCCACGTGTACCACATTTTCCTTATCCAATCTGCCACTGATGGGCATTTAGGTTGATTCTATGTCTTTGCTATTGTGAATAGTGCTACAAAGAACATATGTGTGCATGTGTCTTTAATAATAGAAGAATTTATACTCCTGTGGGTATATCCCCAGTAATGGGATTACTGGGTCAAATGGTATTTCTGTGTTTAGATCTTTGAGGAATTGTTACGCTGTCTTCCACAATCATTGAACTAATTTACACTCCCATCAACAGTGTATAAATGATCCTTTTTTTCTGCAACCTTGCCAGGATCTGTTATTTTTTGACGTTTTAGTAATAGCCATTCTGACTGGTGTAAGATAGTATCTCATTGTGGTTTTGATTTGCATTTCTCTAATGATCAGTGACGTTGAGCTTTTTTTCATGTGATTGTTGGCTGCATATATGTCTTCTTTTGAAAAGTGTCTGTTCATGTTCTTTGCCCACTTTTTAATGGTTTTTTTTCCTGTAAGTTTGTGTAAGTTCCTTAAAGATGCTGGACATTAGACATTTGTCAGATGCACAGTTTGCAAAACTTTTCCCTCATTCTGTTGTCTGTTCACTATGTTGATAGTTTCCTTTATTATGCAGAAGTTCTCCAGTTTAATTAGATCCCATTTGTCAATTTTTGCTTTTGTTGCAGTTGCTTTTGGCATCCTTGTCACGAAATCTTTGCCTGTTGCTATGTCCAGGATGGTATTGACCAGGTTGTCTTCCAGGGTTTTTATAGTTTTGGGTTTTACATTTAAGTCTTCAATCCATCTTGAGTTGATTTTTTAATATGGTGTAAGGAAGGGGTCCAGTTCCAATCTTCTGCATATGACTAGCCAGTTATCCCAGCAGCATTTATCAAATAGGGAATCTCTCCCCCATTGCTTATTTTTGTCAGGCATGTAGAAGATCAGATAGTTGTAGGTGTGTGGCCTTATTTCTGGGTTCTCTATTCTACTCCATTGGTCTATGTGTCTGTTTTTGTACTACCACCATGCTGTTTTGGTTACTGTAGCCCTGTAGTACAGTTAGAAATCAGGTAGTGTGATGCCTCCAGCTTTGTTCTTTCTGCTTAGGAATGCCTTAGCTATTTAGGCCCTTTTTTGGCTCCATATGAATTTTAAAAAACGTTTTTCTAGTTCTGTGAAGAATGTCAGTGGTAGTTTAATAAGAATAGCATTGAATCTACAAGTTGCTTTGTGTAGTATGGCCATTTTCATGATATTGATTCTTCCTATCCATGAGCATAGAACTTTTTTTATTTGTTTGTGTCACCTGTGATTTCTTTGAGCAGTGTTCTGTAGTTCTCCTTGAAGAGATTTTTCACCTCCCTAGTTAGCTGTATTCATCAGTATTTTATTCTTTTTGTGGCAATTGTGAATGGGATTGGGTTTCTGATTTGGCTCTCAGCTTGACTGTTGTTTGTGTATAGGAGTTGGTGATTTTTGCACAAGGATTTTGTATGTTAACTGCTGAGACTGCATTCATGTTTTAGAAGAGTAAATTTTCAAAAAATGAAATCATAGTATAGAAAACAGAAAAGACTGGTCCAAGAGACCCAATATTTAAGTAGTTGCTAATCCAGAAGAAGAAATAAGGAGCCATGGAGAAGTAGAAATCAAAGAAATAATAGAAAAAAATCTTCCATAAACTATGCCTTTCCATAATATGAATCTCAGGTCTTCAGATCTTTATTTCAGATATAAAAGGATTTACCAGGTTTTTTTTTTTTTTTTTTTTTTGAGGCGGAGTCTCGCTCTGTCGCCTGGACTGGAGTGCAGTGGCCGGATCTCAGCTCACTGCAAGCTCCATCTCTCAGGTTTACGCCATTCTCCTGCCTCAGCCTCCCGAGTAGCTGGGACTACAGGCGCCGCCACCTCGCCCGGCTAGTTTTTGTATTTTTAGTAGAGGCGGGGTTTCACCGTGTTAGCCAGGATGGTCTCGATCTCCTGACCTCGTGATCCGCCCGTCTCGGCCTCCCAAAGTGCTGGGATTACAGGCTTGAGCCACCGCGCCCGGCCAGGATTTACCAGGTTAATGAAACAGAATTAATAAAACTATGGAGGGAAATATATTCTAGTCAAATTTCTGAACTCTAAGGATAGAAAAACAAACTTAAATTTGTACAAGCAGAATTACCGTATGGCTTACACAGGAAAGATAATTGCATCAAATAGGAAAAGTGTAAGGTGGGAGCAGGAATAGGGAGAAAGCCACATAGGTCAGGGCAGGTGACTGCCTGGCAAAGTGGGTTGTGCACCTGCCTGCTATTCTCCTGCAGTAGCATCAGCTCGCCCTCTTCCCAGGCCAGAAACAGCTACTTGACAGCAGATTGTTAAATAGCTCTCATTTCATTCTGCTTCAAATCTCTGACCCCAAGTAGTTTAGACCAGACAGAGAGAGTGGCAACAGGAAGAAGAGAAGGAACCTACATGATGGACTGGCACTGGATAACCTGGCCAGGATGGACTGGTGAGACAGATGTTCCTGTTTATCAGAATTAATTGAATTGCTATCAAAGAATCAGAAAAAACAATTCAACCTGAAAATTTTGGAAGCCTTGTGTGGCTCTTGGTCTATGGCATGCTGTACTTCCTTCTGTGTTGATGACCTGGACTTTTTTATACTGAAGATGAAGAAATAGAAAAATCCAAATATGGGCCGGGCGCGGTGGCTCAAGCCTGTAATCCCAGCACTTTGGGAGGCCGAGACGGGCGGATCACGAGGTCAGGAGATCGAGACCATCCTGGCTAACACGGTGAAACCCCGTCTCTACTAAAAAATACAAAAACTAGCCGGGCGAGGTGGCGGGCGCCTGTAGTCCCAGCTACTCCGGAGGCTGAGGCAGGAGAATGGCGTAAGCCCGGGAGGCGGAGCTTGCAGTGAGCTGAGATCCGGCCACTGCACTCCAGCCCGGGCGACAGAGCAAGACTCCATCTCAAAAAAAAAAAAAAAAAAAAAAAAATCCAAATATGCCACACTGTGGCCAATCCGCCATAGTATATTCGATGATTGGAATATAATATGGAGAGGTTTATGGAACAGATAATCTTTAAACACCTAAGACCAGAACTTGAAGTCCATTGATTTCTTGTAACCTCTGCTGAACATGCCACAAAACAAAGAATAGACTGCTGAGTTAACATTTGAGCTTTTCGATTTTCTAGGCTTCTAACTGACTGTACAGACCAGCTTTGCTTTAGCTGCATCTTGGACATTAGGGACACTTAGAAGAACAAATAAAAACAGTCTTCTCTAGAGGTCCAGTCATGATCAGCAACTTGAGACATTGCTTCCCAAGTGTTTGGAAGGGAACTGCAGATTCCATGCATACTGAAATTAAGGTGAGGAATTGAGAGACTGTAGAAGGTCAAATTGTACTGACACAGCAGCCATTACATATCACATGCACTTCTGGAGGCTCAGCACTGGTTTCAATGCTTGAATTCTATCCATCATGTCACAAAGGATTATGAATGACAGAACTAGCATTTGTTATCACATTCCAATGTTTAAAGTTATGTCGTAGGATTGATTTTATAGTTAATGGGAAAAGGAGATCATCTTTCTTATTACCTAGTCTGTATGGATGGTTGGTAAACCTGGCTTGACGATAAGACTGAGTATAATAATTTAATTAGTATATCAACATGTGAATGTAGAGGCAAGCCAAAATACTTATTTTGCCTCAAATTAAATATCTAAATATTAGATAGTTATCTAATGTTCAGTGTAACAATAAAGAAAAGAGTTTTAGTGTTTCTGGCCCCAATATTTTGTATATTAACAAATTTTCCAAAACTGAATAGAATTTAACAATTCAAGAAAATAATGCGTAAGTCATATATATCTAAAGGTATAAGAACTTGTTTATTTTTTGCACTTATGCTTTGAGGGGAATACATAAAAGACACTATTGTTTTTAAAGAGAAAAGTAAAACTTGAAAAAAAATCTGCATGGTCTTGTTTACACATTTGTAAGATTCCAGTTACTACTATTTAAAAATTACTTTTTGTCATCCCCCAAAATACTAGGAGGATTCTTTTTAACAAAGGCTTTTGGAACTAAGAAACTAGTACAGGCTATTCTGCTTCAATGTGTGTATCTATAATGCATATTAGCTTTCGAGCAGGTGGTAAACAGAGAATGGAGTCAATATAAAGTGGAGGCTGTGTTAGGTGAGATATGCAATTTTTCTTAGCAAAGGAAGCCGGAATAGTGAGAGTCAAATTATAGTTTTCAACAGGAAAGGGAAAAACTCTAATGTTGCCTGCTGCTTAGTCATCACTTCTGGAGGAAGGCCTTTCTTGATCACCTGTGTGGTATAGGACTATCATTCTATATCCTATTACCCTGTTTGATTGACTTCGTGAGGCTTAGTATCTGCAGATGTATTATTATTTTGTTTATTCATTTATTGTTTGCCATTCTAACTAGAATGTAAGCTCCATGAGGGTAAGATCTTTTCTGTATGGTTTACTGCTGTTTGGTACATGGCAAGGGCTCAATAAATATTGATTGATTGAATAAATGAATAACGGCTTCTTCTTACTTTGTCAATGCCAAATTTGGCTTTGTTCTTCCTCAGCATTCACCTCAGGTGACTGGGAAATATTGTTCCTTTCACATCCTACAATTGCAATAATTCAGAATGAGAGCGGCAAATTCAGGAAGCTGGTAACCTAATGGGATATAGGATAAAAAGAGCCTGTTTAGCAAAATGTTTTCTTTTACTTCAAGGCTCAAGTCAGGTCTTTGATACTTATCCACAAATCTGAGAGCCCCAGCTTTAGAGGTTTTGAGTGTCAAGAGCATTTTCACTATATGTGTCAATAGGTGACACTAAGCAGTGCATTTTAATGAGAAATGTTACATTCAACATTTCCCTTCTTTGCTTCTATGAGTCCTCCATCACAGCCAAGTTGGACTCTTTGCTGGTCTTCATTCTCCCTCCAGCCCCCACCATCTTCTTCCCTGTACTTCTCTCATCTCTTCCTTTGCCTTTGTGGCTCCCTACACCACATCTGCACCGGGACTACACTTTCAACAGGCTGCTCTCAGGCAATGATTGAGCACAGGGGAAAATTAAGGAAGGTCTATTTTTGTCAGGTGCAGGACCCCTTTGATGGGTGACTGTGGCTAAAAGACTCCACATTGGCCTGACCTAAACTACCTTAGAACTACTTTTTCAGTCTAAGATTCTGCTTATCCAACTCTCCTTCCTTCCATCTCTCTTTACAGGGCCAGACTTGCGTCAGGCTAAAGAGAATATAGGAGCCCATCTACCCAGGCAAAAATATTTCATGTGAAATTCGCCCTATAGAGACATCTGTGTAGTCTGCTTTATGGTGGGACTCTGATTCCCTTACGTAAATCCACCAGGCTCCCTCTCCTTGGTCTCAGCCTAGTGACTTCAGTGGTATGCTGGTAAATGTTGAACAACCAGCTCTAGGTGGGGTGGCTCAAGCCTATAATCCCAGCACTGTGGAAAGCCAAGGCAGGTGGATCACTTGATATCAGAAATTCAAGACCAGCCTGGCCAACGTGGTGAAACCCTGTCTCTACTAAAAATGCAGAAATCAGCTGGGTGTGGTGGCGCATGCTTGTAATCCCAGCTACTCAGGAGGGTGGCGTAGGAGAATCGCTTGAACCCAGGAGGTGGAGGCTGCTGTGAGCCAAGATGGCACCACTGCACTCCAGCCTGGGCGACAGAGAGATGCAACTAACCTCAAGGACATAGCTAATAGTAAAAGGTAGCAAATAATTAAAATGGAAGAATTTTGAGTATTTTTTCCCTTTTAAGATATAATGTATTGAATTGTAAGTTACATACTTTGTTTCTTTTTTCTTTTCCTTTTTTTCTTTTCTTTTTTTTTTTTTTTTTGAGACAAGGTCTCACTCAGTCACTACGTTGGAGTGCAGTGGTGTGATCACAGCTCACTGTGACTTGAACATCCTGGGCTCCAGCAATCCTCCCGCGTAGCTGGGATTACAGGTGTGCACCACCAAGCCCAGCTAATTTTTCTATTTTTTTTTTTTTTGTAGTGACAGGGTTCCACTGTGTTGCCCATGCTGGTCTCAAACTCCTGGGCTCAAGTGATTCACCAGCCTCAGCCTCCCAAAGTGCTAGGATTATAGGTGTGAGCCACCACACCTAACTATGATAATTTTAATAATAATAGAGAAATTGGAAAATTTAACAATTGGCTCTCCCAAGTCTGTATGAGCTGCCTCAGCACGTTACTAGGTTACCACAACCCTGATTTCTGATTGTCCAAGCAGGGGGAACATGGTCTCTTCCCAAGCCACTGATATTGACTTTATACAAGGAAGGAGCTGGAAGGGAGCTGAGAGCAGATTTTCTCCTACTTGTTCATTTTATGTCTAGGAAAATTGATGTCCACAAAGCTTATCCATTCAAGTAAGGAAAATGCCATGAACTGGGTCTCCCCAAGTGTATATGTTTCTGATATACTCATTTTACCAGAAATAGATGATGGAAATTGGATTCCCTCTTTTGTGAATAGATCTTCCAATGAGTGATTTGGCCCTGGAGGAGTTCTCCTCTCTGTTGGCTTTCCTGTCAAACACTGAGATGGAGGATGCTTTACTAAAAGGTCCCAGATTCCCTTTAATATATAAACTCTTTGCATGAGGATTCATTTATGAATTGCCATTCAGAAAAATAATGCACTCATGCACAAAGCTATTTAATCACATCATTGTTTATAAGTATACGCAGACAGTGTTCCTTAAATTTATTAGAGCCCACTGGAGACTTTTCACAGGATGCATGCCTAATTAATAGACGCTATTAAAAATAGACGACTGTTGTAAGGGCTTAGTGAACTGTTGTTTTCTTCATATCAGACTAGTTTTTAAAAGATTCACTTTCATCTTTTTACTCACTAATTAGCTGGGCATTGATAAATAGCAATGCTTGGCTTTTAACCTTGGTTTCAGCTGCAAATTAAGTAAAAATAAAGTGTACTGAATATTTTATTTGTATTGCAGGTAGATTTTATTTCTGGCAGAAAACAAACTAGAGTTAAGTCATTCAAAAAAGGTAATCTTAAAACACCAGAATGGAAGGCTTGATTTTTCTTACTTGCCTGAGATATTGAGAGAGACCCTTGACAGGCTCTGAAATGTTGGACTTCAGAAACAATGCATTATTTATAAAGTGGAGAAAGGGAGAAAACAGTGCAAGAAAAAAGGAGATAGAGGCTTAGAATATTGCTCTTTTCCCTCTTAGAGAAAAGTGTAAGATGATTGCCAATGAATACCCTTAAACCTAGAGTGAGAAGCCAGGTATATTAACTAATAGAAAAATGCCTTTTTGTTATTAAAAGAGCATTTTTCCTTCGGTGAGGAAATTGATTTTTCTTTCAGATCAGCTCATGGTACATATAAGATAGGTTTCCACTGAATGTTTTTGATGGAGTGAACCAATATAAAAACATTACGTAATTCACTACATGTTGTAGATACTTTTAAGACAAAAATCACTATTAAATATCATAAATATTTTATATCATAAATATTAAAAAAAGAAGCCACATTGCCATTAAGTGAAAGCTTAAAGACTAGGCATAATCTATCAAAACACTGTCATGCAAAGCACTGTCATGCGAACAACTGTCATGCAAAAACAATGTATGTGATGCGTATACCTCACATATATTGCAAGTCCCAGATCACTGCAATGAAGATAATATCACAATAAAGTGAGTCACAGAAATGTTTTGATTTTCCTGTGCATATTAAAGTTATGTTTATACAATACTATAGTCTATTAAGTGTGCATTATGTGCATTATAACATTATATCTAAAAATGAACATAATTAAAAGTACTTTATTGCTAAAAACTGCTGAGCCTTCAACAAGTCATGATCTTTTCACTAGTGGAAGATCTTACCTTAATGTGGATGGTAGCTGACTTATCAGGGTGTTCGTTTTTGAAGGTTGAAGTGGCTGAGGTGATTTCTAAATATAAGACAACAATGAAATTTGTTGCATTGATTGACTCTTCCTTTCATGAAAGATTTCTCTGTAGCATGTGATGATGCTTGATAACATTTTACCCATAGTAGAACTTGTTTCAAAAATTGGAGTCAATCCTCTCTAACTCTTCCACTTCTTTATGAATACATTTATATAATATTCTAAACCCTTTATTGTCATTTCAACAATGTTCACAGCATCTTTATGAGTACATTTTATCTCAAGAAATCACTTTCTTTGCTCATCCATAAAAAGTAACTCCTTATATGCTATATCATTAGACTGCAGCAATTCAGTGACATCTTCAGTTCTAATTCTAGTTCTCTTGCTATATCTGTGACATCTGTAGCTGCTTCCTTCACTGAAGTCTGAAACCTCTCAAAGTCATCCATGAGGACTGAAATCAACTTCATCCAAACTCCTATTAATGTTAGTATTTTGACCTCCTCCCATGAATCACGATTGTTCTTCATGGCATCTAGAATGATGGATCTTTTCCAGGCAGCTATAGCCCTACAATATGTATTTTTTTAAATAAAAAGACTTGAAGTTGGACTTGATCATTGACCCATAGACTACAGAATGGATATTATGCTAGCAGACATGAAAACAACATTAATATCCTTGTACATCTCTGTCCGAACTCTTGGGTGACTAGGTACATTGTCAGTGAGCAGTAATATTTTGAAAGGAATACTTTTTTTATGAGCAGTAGGTCTTAATGGTGGAATTAAAATATTCAGTAAACCATACTGTAAACAGATATGCCATCATCCAGGTTTTGCTGTTACATTTATAGAGCACAGGAAGACTAGATTTAGCAGAATTCTTAAAGGTACTAGGGTTTGCAGAACAGTAGATGAGCACTGGCTTTAACTTAAAGTCACCAGCTGCGTTAGCCCCTAACCAGAGAGTCAGCCTGTCCTTTGAAAACTTGAAGCCCAAGCCTGTAATCCCAGCACTTTGGGAGGCCGAGACGGGCGGATCACGAGGTCAGGAGATCGAGACCATCCTGGCTAACACGGTGAAACCCCGTCTCTACTAAAAAAAATACAAAAAACTAGCCGGGCGAGGTGGCGGGCACCTGTAGTCCCAGCTACTCACTCGGGAGGCTGAGGCAGGAGAATGGCCTAAACCTGGGAGGCGGAGCTTGCAGTGAGCTGAGATCTGGCCACTGCACTCCAGCCTGGGCGACAGAGCGAGACTCCGTCTCAAAAAAAAAAAAAAAGAAAAAGAAAAAAGAAAACTTGAAGCCAAACACTGATGTTCCCTTTCTAGCTATAAAAGTCCTAGATACATCTTCTTTCAATACAAGTCTGTTTCATGGACACTGAAAATCTGTTGTTTAGTGTAGTCACCTTCATCAGTGATCTTAGCTAGACCTTCTGGATAACTTGCTGCAGTTTCTACATCAGCACTTCTTGCTTCACCCTGCCCTTACATGTTATAGAGATGGCTTCTTTCCTCTAAGCCTCATGAACGGACCTCTGTTAGCTTCATTTTTTGGTCTGCAGCTTTCTCGCCTCTCTCAGCCTTCACAGAACTGAAGAGAGTTAGGGACTTGCTCTGGATTAGACTTTGGCTTAAAGGAATGTTGTAGCTGGTTTGATCTTCTACCCAGACCACTCAAACTTTCTCTCTTCTAGCAATAAGACTCTTTCCCTTTGTCAGTCACTCATGTGTTCACTGGAGTAGCACGTTTAATTTCCTTCAAGAATTTTCCTTTGCATTCCCAACTTGGCTAACTGTTTGGCATAAGAGGCCTAGCTTTCAGCCTATTTTGGCTTTTGACACACCTTCCTCACCAAGGTTAATCATTTCCAGCTTTTAATTTAAAGCGAGAGATATGCAGCTCCTCCTTTCACTTGAACACTTACAAGCCTTATGGGATTATTAATTGGCCTGATTTAAATATTGTTGTGTCTCAGAGAATAGGGAGGCTCATGGAGCGGGAGGAAGTCAAGGGAACTGCCAGTTGGTAGAGCAGTTTGAACACATGTAACATTCGTTGATTAAGTTCATCATCTATCCGTGCAGTTTGTGGTGCCCCCAAACAATTACAATAGTAATATCAAAGATCACTGATCACAGATCACCATAATAGATACAATTATAATAAAAAATTTGAAATATTGCAAGAATTTCCAAAATGTGACACAGTTATAAAGTGAGTACATGCTGTTGGAAAATGGCACCAATAGACTTGCCCAATGCAGAATTGCCACAGACCTTCAATTGGATAAAACAATGACAACAATGCAGTATCTGAGAAGCTCAATAAAGCAACGTACATGAAGTACTACTATATTACATAATGCAATACAAATTTCCTCTGTGGCTGTTACTGGTTCTAAAGGCAGACTGATTTAAGCCAAGACAGCATCTCAGAATAACGATGTTACTACACAAGGTGATGCCTTCCAGGAAAACATTTGCATGGCTGTTCACATCCTGAATTATTCATTTTTAAAAACCAGACTCACCACTTCTATAGTCAGAGCTCTACGTTGTTAGAAATCAGTTCAGAGGCAGAGGGAAAGCAAGTTATTCGAGGGAAACCTCGGAGGAATCCGAGACAATCAGTAACTGCTCAGAAAGGCAGTAAATGTAGTGACCCCTTACCCAGTGACAGAGCTGGCTGGTGAACCCAGCCCTTTTGAGTGTGATCAGCCAGTATCCAAATCCTCTGGCTGTGGTGGATTTCTTCTTGATGTTTTTACTCACAGCTGTTCTCAGCATCTTGCCACTTGAAGCATGCAGAAGTGGAGAAGGATGCTTGTACATCACTGCTTCTTTGCTGATTAGAACGGGCAGCCTGCTGCATTCTTAAGTAGAACTTGAAGATGTTGATTTGACTTATCTCTACTAGGATATAGAGGATCATTCCATCCTTTCTTGAACTGCTCTCATTTTCCTCTCATCCCGCCATGCACAAACCATGTTACCTCTTCCAAGTAGCATTGCTTTATAATGCGCAGAAGATTTTGCCATTATGTTTAAGGAACTCAAGGAACTCTCATCTCAACTTAATGGTTAGTCACAGTCATTATTTAAGTCTCCATATTTATTAATCTTACCTTCTCTCTGTACCTTACTATCTTTATTGTGTATGTTTGCAGTGCTGTGGAAGTGGCTTTTATTGTGGCTACCTCAAATTCTTTCTAGGATTGAAAGGAATGCACTCTAAATAGGTAAATCAGTTTGAGAACGATATAGAAACAAGAGGCAATGTGAAAGTGGCTCAGCTGTTGACAGATTTCCAGTTTTGATACCTTGTGTGATCTTGATCAAGGTAATTCATCTCATTGAGTCTAGTTTATTTACCTGAAAAGGAAAGATCTTGACTTGATTTTTCCTCATAGAATTGTCATAGCACATACAGTGTACAATGTTTTAAAACTCCAAGTGAATGTGTGACCTGCTGGAAAATAACATAAAATAGCTTAAGAGTAACTGAGATAATCTGTTGAAGCTAGAATTTACCAAAATTATCATTCTTGATGGATCAAGAAAGAAGAGACATAAATGTGATTTCCTAGAAATAGCAAAATGTAATAAAATGCATTGCTGTGCTGACATGTCATGCAATAGATTCTTATAGAATAAGGTCATGGGTATAAACATGGAAAGGCTAAGATTAGTAGTCCCAAATCCTGATTTAACCTATGCAGCTCTAAGATGAACTTTCTGGGGAGCACTGTTTAAATAACTTTACCTTCCATCTTATGGGTGTCATCTGGCATTTCTAGAAGCTGACCACATTAAAGAAATAAGGATGGAAAAGTTTAATGTCTATCAGATAATTTCTGGAAAGTTTCCAACCTTTTTTGGAAAATGCTGCTATAAAAACAATAAATGTTATTTTTAATACAGAGATGATCTTATATAAGTGAAATATCATATTTAAATTTAATAGTAAACTTTATTTTTAGAGAGGTTTTAGGATCACAGCAAAATTGAGTGGAAAGTACAGGGAGTTCCCATGTACCTTCTCTCCCTATACATGCACAACTTTCCCCGCTATCCATATTTCCTGCCACAATAGTACACATGCTACAATCAATGAACCTACATTGACACACCTTCATTACCCATAATTTATATTAAGGTTCACTCTTGGTTTTGTGCATTCTATAGGTTTGGACAAATGTATAAATAAAATGTGCCCACAACTTTAGTATCACACAGACTAGTTTTACTGACTAAAAATTCTCTGTACATTTCCTCCTCCCACACATCTATAACCACTGACCCTTTCTCTGGTTCCATAGCTTTGCCTTTTCCAGAATGTCTTACAGTTGCAATCATACAGTATATATCCACTTTAGATTGACTTCATTCACTTACTAATGTGTATTTATGTTTTTTCCAAGTTTTTCATGGCTTGATAGCTCATTGCTTTTTAGTGTTGAATAATATTGTATTGTCTACATGTACCACAGTTTATTTATCCATTTACCTGCAAAGGACATCTTGATTATTTCCAAGTTTTGGTAATGATAAATAAAGCTGCTGTAAACATCCATGTGTAGGTCTTTGTATGGACATGAGTTTTCATCTCATTTGGGTAAATACCAACTAGGATGATTGTTGGATCATATGGTAAGAGTATGTTTAGTTTTGTAAGAACTGTCAAACTGTCTTCCAAAGTGGCTGCACCATTTTGCATTCTCAACAGCAGCAAATGCTTACATCATCCAGTTGTTCATGCATGTTATCTACTTTTTCCACTAAAAGCTTTAGCATATTAATTAGGTTTTTCAAAAGTTCCTGGTCTAATAATTCCAACATTCCTTACATATTTGGCTCTGGCTCTGGTCCTTGTTGAGTCTCTTCAAACTGTATTTTTCCTTTTTGAATGCCTTGTAATTTTTTACTGAAAGGTGGGCAGGATGTACTGGGTAAAGAAAATGTAATAAATAAACCTTTAGTAAAGTGGTAGTAAGGTGTGGGGGGAGGGGAAGCATTCTATAGTCCTGGTATGTATTAGTCTCCATCTTTTGATAAGCCTGTATCCTTGAGCTGTGCACTTCACAGGTGCTATTTAGTATACCCATCCCTCTTAGGTGAGACAGGATGGCTACAGGGGGCCGGAGCTGGATATTTTCGTTTCCCCAGATCAGTTTAGCTGTGATAAAACTCCAGCAGGTTAGGCTCCGATAAAATAGTTTGTCCTGTAGGCAGGACTTGTAAAGCAGAACAGAATGCTCTGGAAAATTTCAAAATTACCATATTTTCTCCTTCTAGCAAAAGTGGATTTTTTTTTTTTTTTTTTCTGTAATATTCACTGTGAGGACCAGGTCCAACTCTGGCAGGTAAAACTCTCAGAAGCACTGAGAATCCCCATGACTGGTCCCCCGCCCTGGAGTTTCCAGCTCTCAAACTTGTCCACACTGAGCCGCCAGCAATTTGTCGGTTACAGTTTAGGCTTTCCTGACCCTGACACTGGTTTCTGCAGAGGCTTCTATTCCTGGGTTTCTGCTTCAGTAAATCGTAATTCTCTGCATCCCCCTGTCTGTCTCTCCAGTTTTGAGGGCAGTGGTTTGCCCTATGGCCTCACTTCTCTGACAGATCTGAGAACAGTTGTTGTTTTTCAGTTTGTTTAGCTTTTTACCCTTTTAAGAATGGAATGGTGATTTACAAGCTCCTTATGTGCCAGACCAGAAACTGGGAGCCTAAAGTAGAAATTCTATGTCTAATGACTTTTATGCCTTCCTCAAATCATGGATGTGAAATTGCCTTGCAGAATAAATGCTGGATTCATTCTTTCTTCTTGAATATGCCAAAAGTCCTTGCTCCTTAGTTTAACACTAGAATTAAAAGAACCCATTTTGTATTACTGGGAATTTGTAGTGATTAACATTTCAGCTGTTCCTTTTCTTTTAATAATAGAAGAAATTTGCATATTGAAAAGTTTAATTTTTATTATTTTATGTAATGATTTATATAAATATAAATATATTTTTATATAAATATATAAAATATAAACATATAAATATATGTAAATATATTTTTATATATTTATATATGTAAATATATTATATGTAATATATTGTATATATAATATATATATTTATGGTGCCATATGACATATTGCATGTAAAAAAATTATCCTTACCCTTTGGGAGCTTCCAGTCTAAAGTGAATTATCTTCCTTTTTTACAGCAGCCATTTTTCCTAGGGCACAACGGCAAAGCCAAGAGAAAAATTTTAATGTTCTCCATCTTTTCTCAGTACCTGCTGGTCTCAGAATACAATATAATAAATGTTCTAAAATATTAAAATGCAAAATATGCAGCCTAAGAATAAGGTTCAAAATATTTATTAAAATTGTCATTAAAATAAATGTAAGTAAATGTTCTTATACTGCTTAAGTCAGACTGCTGCTTTATTTTCTTGAAAGAGTCTAAAACGCATACAAGCTGCATGATTCTATACTTTTTTTTCTTGTTTCTCTCATCCAAACACATATGAAATAATGGCTGAATCCTTTTATGTCAAGACATTGCTGGGCAATAAATCATTTCTATTTTAAGCAATGTGATTTCATTTATCTCTGATCAAGGCATCAGAATAGTTGCTTAAATTAGTAAGACAAACCCAAGAGAAGTAAGGGTTGGATACCTCTGTTAACCTTTTATTTCTTTGCAATTATTTTCAGATACCTTGTTCAATGGTCTTATTACTTTTCAATACATGGTATCATCTTTGTTTCTGCTATCAAAGAATGTGTTGGACAAATTCAGAATCACATGTAATCCATACTGCGTTTTTTAAAAAATGTATTTCTATGGCTTAAATTAAAACAGAGTATGGTCATTCATCACTTTTGAAAGCTAAAGGTTCTTTCACAATCCTTCAGCGCATCAATCAGTTGGGGCTAGACTTTTTTTAGTTAGTCCACAGCTAAAAGATTACATTAGAATGTAATTCATTATCATGTCCACACAGATATAATGCCCCAAGGATTTGCTATTTTTTTCTTAGCATCACAAAATTTTTGTGAAACAGCAATAGGAAATGCAGAAAGTCCAATCTCATGATAACTTGGCACTTTCCGTTGCAGGGCTTTGAATTCTTCTATATCAAAGCTTCACTCAGAAACCAAAAGGGTTATGCAAAAGTGAAATTCTACCTCAAAACAAACTCAAGAAGAAGTAGATATCCTTCAAAGCTGGAAGGAAAAACCTAAGCTCCTGCCATGGACTCATGTCCAATCAGAGGAGAAACAGTACAGATTAATAACCATTTGCAAAGGAATCCCATGAACATCTGGTGAGTGCTCTCTGACCCAACAGAGATCCATCTGGGGGATGTCCAGGTTAGAGAACACTCAGAGAGGGAAACAGCAGTTTGACTTGAGCCTTAGCCCTCATACCAAGAGCACAGTTTGATTTTTGGCTTGGCTATAAGCATGTATGCCTAAAGTGGAATGCATTGTATAGAAATGCTTGAATTTGAAGAAGTTCTTAGATATCTGGCATTGTGATCTCTGCAAACTTAAGTGGCAATCAAAAGGTTCAAATACTTACTTTTTTAGTAGCAAGGGTCAAAATCTGGATGTGCAAATTTTAGTCTTATTGTATGTCATTGGGAATATAAAAGCTAACGTTTATCTTTAAACCCACTAAACTATTCTCATCATCAGGGAAATAATCCAGTAGGCCTCAATGGAGGTTCTCTAAAAGGGTCTCAGGGATATTCATTTTATGGACTTGACTAAGATTTTAATTAAACACTCAAGAAGGCAATTCTACAGGGTCAAGAATGGACATGGAACCCTAGTCATTGAGAGAGAGAGGTAACAGCTTCCAAGAGCTTATATAAAAGTGATTCTGTATCCCGATAGCATTACGACTGATAAGTCTTCATAGAACTCATGATTTAGAGCACATAAAGATGCTCCCCAACTTATGATGGAGTTATATCCTGATAAACACATTGGAAGCTGAAAATAATCATAAGAAGTTACAAATGCATTTTAATACATCTAACCTACCAAACATCATAGCATAGCCTTGCCTATGTTAAATGTGCTCAGAACACTTACACTAGCCTAGAGTTGGGCAAAATAATCTAACACAAAGTTGATTTTATAATAAAATGTTGAATATCTCATGTAATTCATTGAATATTGTACTGAAAGTGAAAAACAGAATGGTTGTATTAGTACTCAAAGTACAGTTACTACTGAATGTGTGTTGCTTTTGCACCATCGTTAAAGTTGAAAAATCTTAAGTCAAGCCATCATAAGTACGGGATAGGCTGTACTGTCAAATCAATTGTAAGACTAGTAAACATTTGTTGGGGGTGACAAACTGGTTAAAACATAGGAGAAAATTATTTACCTGTGCTTAGAATATGTTATAAACCCAAATGCATTCATCTTATTTGTTATTTTTTTCAATGACTATTTATAATTATTTTTATTTACCAATTGAGTACGTGTCCATGGTGAATTATTTTAATCCAGATAAAGGAAAATAAAATTGCCTTCCAGAGACAGCAACAAATAACATTTTGTTCTCCTTAAAGAAACAACACAAAGATCATGCTGTGTGTTCTGTCTTGAAATCTTTTCTCATTGAACATTTTTCTTTATCATTAAATGTTATTAAATATTATTCTATATTTGTAATAGCTTTTTTTAGTCTCTTCTATATATTCACCATATAATTTATTTAGTGATGTCTCTTTGGATGTTTATGCTGCTTCTAATTTTTCAGTACTAATAAGACAATACTATAATACATTTGTTTAGCTTTAATTATCTCCTTAGGAAAAATGTTTAAAAGTGGCATTTATGGCTCAAGGAACACACAAAAGTCTAAAGTATCTGATGCCTGTAGCCAAATTACTATCTGAAAGATTTAGTGCCAATCTATCCATAAATGTTTTCATCTTAAAGGAAAAGAGCAGGATGGGTGAGATGACTCACGCCTGTAATCCCAGCACTTTGGGAGGCCAAGGTGGGGGGATCACCTGAGGTCAGGAGTTTGAGACCAACCTGGCCAACATGGTGAAACCCCTTCTCACCTAAAAATATAAAAATTAGGTAGGCACAGTGGTGGGCACCTGTAATCCCAGTTACTCAGGAGGCTGAGGAAGAAAAATCACTGAAACCCAGGAGGCAGAGTTGGCAGTGAGCCGAGATCACGCCATTGCACTCCAGCCTGGGTAACAAGAGTGAAACACCATCTTAAAAAAGAAAAGAAAAGAAAAGAAAAGAAAAGAAGAAAAGAAAAGAAAAGAAAAGAAAAGAAAAGAAAAACGAAAAGAAGGAGGAGCAAGTTGTTAGTACATTCCCATTCCATACAATGAACAAAGGTCTAGTTTTCTTATTTGAAAGTTTCAGAAGTTGATACAAGATGGAGTAGAGAAGACTTAAATGTCTGGTAATAGACATCAACATGCAGGCAATGCATTTAATAAAAAGTTTTTTAAATTTCTCTTTCATGTGTTTCTTTCTCTTTCTTATGTTTCTTTTTTTCTGTCTCTCCCCTCCATCCTCTGTCCCCAGAATAAGGACAGGTTCTCTTATTAGAGGGACAAATATACCTAAGGCAAAATCTCCTACAAAGCCTTTTGTTGGTGCCTATGAGCATAAGAAATTAACGGGGGCGTGATGGGGGAAAGTGTTAATTGGCAAAAAGGAGAATAATAATAAAAAAGCATTTGATTCAAGGTTTAGGGCAGGAAAATTAGAGTGGTTGCATATTACAGTGGGCACTCACATATGGCCCTTTCATCAGGCAGAAAGACCAACATTGGAAAAGAGGATTTAGGAGACTACTTGGCTTATCTTTGACTCCTCTATTTGATTATTAGTTAAATATATTGTAAAAATAACTACTGGGAAAAGAACAATAAAGCCCTTCAGACTCATAGACCTTTTTGCTAGCCTACTTTTGTCAAGATCCCTGTGGTTAAAACATTGAGTGCATTAAGAAAAGAAATAATTAGAGACAAATGTGTGTGTGCGTGTGTGTGTGTGTGCATAGGAGGGTGAGTGTGGAAGATTGTTGTGTGAAGTGTAAACATTTTGTGTTTAAATTGTAAAACAAACAACAAAACAGATAAAAATATTTTAAATGAGTCCCCTGTTGCCTTAGTCCATTTTGTGCTGCTATAACACACCAGACTGGGTAACTTATAAATAATAGAACTTGATTTCTTGCACTTCTGGATGCTGCAGAGCCCAAAATCAAGGCACTGGTATCTGGTGAGGACCATCTTGCTGCATCATAACTTGGCAGAAAAGCAGAGAGGGCGAGAGAGAGCAAGAGATCAAATTCACAGCCACAGCCTTAACCCTTCAATTTGATTAATTTATTTAATGTCAATGTAAAGAGTCAAACTCTGTAATATATTTTAAGAGATTTATACTGAGCCAAATATGAGTGACCCTGGCCCATGATACAGCCTTCAGGAGACTCTGAGAACATGTGCCCAAGGTTGTCGAGGCACAGCTTGATTATATACAACTTAGGGAGACATGAGACATCAATAAAACACACAAGATACACATTGGTTCAGTCCAAAAGATGGGACAACTCGAAGGTGGGGAGGACTTCCAGGTTATATGTAGACTTAAAATTTTTCTATTTTCAATTGGTTGAAAGAGGTTGTGGTGACCAAAGTTTTAGCCTTGAGATAAAACTTTTATCATGCTACCTCCAGGTAACAGGCTTCAGAGAGAATAGATTGTGTATGTTTCTTATCAGACTTAAGTCTGGGGATTAGGTTTCCAACACACCTTTTTGGGGGACACATTCAAACCATAGCAACTATGTTATTGCAATTTTAGAAGTGAATGTTGTTAACATGAATTAATGTGACGTTATAAATCATGATATTAGTTGATGACTAAGGTCAAATGTGAAAGGTAATGCATTTTTAAAAATGTATTTCCTTATATTTGTTCCTTCCTTTTTTTTTCGTTTTCTGACAGAGTCTCGCTCTGTTGCCCAGGCTGGAGTGCAGTGGCACTATCTCGGCTCACTGCCAGCTCTGCCTCCCGGGTTCAAGCCATTCTCCTGCCTCAGCCTCCCGAGTAACGGGGACTACAGGCGTCTGCCACCACACCCAGCTAATTTTTTGTATTTTTAGTAGAGATGGGATTTCACTGTGTTAGCCAGGATGGTCTCAATCTCCTGACCTCGCGATCCACCCACCTCAGCCTCCCAAAGTGCTGGGATTACAGACGTGAGCCACCGCGCCCAGCCTGTTCCTTTCTTTCTTAACCAAAGAGAAGCTCTCTTCTTTATCAAATCCACAGTATTTCATTTGTCACAAATTTTGACTCTGATCTTAAAGATATAAGAATGATATATAATTTCAGAAACAACATTGTGAAGCATAGGTACAAGGTAATTGACATTTACTATAAAAATAAAAAAGCGAGTATAGGAATTACTTATTGGCAAAGTATACATTGCAGTATGGATATGCTCCAGAATCTCTACAGATAATTCTTTTGTTCTTAATTTAACAAATATTAACTAAGAATTAACTTTGTTTCAGCCACCAAGAGTAGACAAATAAATTGATTTTAGTTTAAATAAATTGACTTAGTAAGCTATATTTGATCCCTTGTGCTTCATTACTTTTGATGAACTTAGACAGCAGCCATAACCCAGATCTTCTATTCATGGAGAAGTGTTGCTGAGGGCAGAGCAAATCGGACATGGTCAAGGGAGGAAGCCACAAGAAGATGTATTTTTTTCTTCTAATCATCTCAGGCAGTAAGTTCTCTAAAACTTGGAGCTCTCCAAAGATAGGTTGAACTTCCTAAGAAGTCTATTAATAATCCGTTGTTTGGAAAAGTACAACTAATTTAAATGTATATGGAAACTGCCAGAGCATCCTAGATCCAACTCACACAATTGAAGAGCAGATGAGGTGGCCACATTCAGACACGCTATGTTTGCAAGAAGCAGGTGAGCCTCCAGCTGTGAAAAAGATAACCTAGATCAATTAATCACATAAAAACTAAAACATGTTCAAATATGCAACAATTCAGGAAGATATTAAGAAGATATTTCATAATATCTAAAAACTCTTTTGAAAAATGCACTTAATAATAAAATATAGCCACTCAATATGAATGAAGATAAAAACAGTTGATTATTATTCAAATGACTTCAGAATAAAATAAAGACTAAATAAAAGTTGCAATTAAAGTTTTTGAATAGAATATAAATGTTATAAACCACAACAACACAGAAGTAACTAGATGACTGATAAAAAGAGATTAATGATCAGAGGCAGTGGTTCATGCCTATAATCTCAGCACTTTGGGAGGCCAAAGCAGGAGGATCAAGGTCAGGAGTTCGAGATCAGCCTAGGAAACATAGTGAGACTCCATCTCTATCAAAAAAAAAAAAAAGAAAAAATACAAATATTAGCCAAGAATGGTGGCACACACCTGTAGTTCCAGCTACTCGGAAGGCTGAGATGGGAGAATCACTTGAGCCCAGGAAGGTCAAGGCTACAGTGAGCTATGATTGTGGCACTGTACTTCAGTCTGGGCAGTAGAGGGAGACCCTGTCTCAAAATCAACAACAACACAATCCTTTTGTAGTCTGTAAGTATGACGATTGGGTGTTCATGCTCAAGTGTGAGATGTGCCACCCTCATACCTTGTTATGACTTTGGGACATTACCTGTCTGACAAGAAAAAAATAAACAACAGCAGCAACAAAACAGATAGATGGAATGAGGAGGAAAAGGTGAAATAAAACAATCTTAAGTTTATTGGTTGATACACCTTTCATAGTGGGTGTTATAAAACATTGTTTCAAGGGAATAGCTCAAGAAAGAGAAGATGATATATTAGTTAAAGATATAATTGAGAAAAACTACAAATAATAATACAGCCACCAAAATTCCAATGGTACAGTTTGGTGAATTCCTCATCTCAGTGGGAAATGTGAAACAGTATATTAATTATTCATTTTTACAGTAGAAATTTACATTCTTATAGATGCTGTCTAAAGTTGATAAAGGAATAAAAATTTAAGTAAATTACATCAAGTTATAACTTCACTGAGAAAAAAAATCAAACTTCCAAACGGGTAGGAAAAGCATGGACACACAAAAGTAAACAAAACACATCCATAGAGCAAAATATTAAAATCTAAAAAAGGATTGAAAACAGAAGGCATAAAACAAAATGGCAAAAAAATGATCGAATACATACGTCACATACAAATGTAAATAGTTTAAACATTAATATGTCAGTATAAATAACATACAGGTACTATAAACAACATACAGATAAAAAATAAAACAACTATGTTGGATATACAAAATACATATGAACAATAAAGTGTTTGAAATGTTACAAGTGAAGGTGTGAGTAAAATATACCTGGAAAATATTACAAAAATCAGGAATTTAATGTTAATATCAGACTGCTAAACTCAGGTAGATAATGTTAAATAAGACCAAAAAGACAACTTATATCAATAAGTGGTTCAATAAGCTATTTATCAAAATAAATATAACATCAGAATTTATAAATCAAAATAATAAGAAATACAAGAAAAAAAGATAAACGTAATAATAGTAAGAGACTTTAACTCCTAAAGTCAGTTCATGACAAAGTAGACAAACAGATCAGAAAAGAAGAGAATAGAAAGGACTTAAAGTAATTTAATTAGATGAATTGAACTTTATACTCTGAAGGCAGAGAATACGCCTTGCATTCTACCCTTGTAATGTTTTCTAAAACTAACCACATTACACTGCAAAATACCTTATAAAATATAACTAGTACATATACATGTTTTTAAATGCTCAAATTCATTCATTACTTTGAAAAACATACAGATTTAGATAAGATGTCATGTTTCACTTACATGATTGGAAAAGGTCATGTTTGGTGATATACAGCATTGTCAAAGTCATGGGGAAAAGAGACTATCATACACTGTTGATAGAAGTAAAATTTAGTGAGGTTCAGAAATATCTCACAAAATTTAAGTGATAGCCTTTTTTTTTTTTTTTTTTTTTTTTTTTTTTTTTTTTGAGACGGAGTCTCGCTCTGTCGCCCGGGCTGGAGTGCAGTGGCCTGATCTCAGCTCACTGCAAGCTCCGCCTCCTGGGTTTACGCCATTCTCCTGCCTCAGCCTCCCGAGTAGCTGGGACTACAGGCGCCCACCACCTCGCCCGGCTATTTTTTTTTTTTTTTTTTTTTTTTAGTAGAGACGGGGTTTCACCATGTTAGCCAGGATGGTCTCCATCTCTTTACCTCGTGATCCGCCCATCTCGGCCTCCCAAAGTGCTGGGATTACAGGCTTGAGCCACTGCGTCCGGCCGTGATAGCCTTTTCTAACATAGAAATTGTATTTTAGAAATTTCACATCCAGTTATACTCATGTATGTACATAAAAATGTAATTAGTATGTTTATTGAGGTCTTGTTTTTAACAAAAGCAACCGGAAACCATCCAAATGTTTATTCACAAGAAACTTGTAAAATAAATATGTCATATCCATAGATCATAGGCTCATGTGAAAAGTTAGGCAAAAAATACTGTTAAAGGGAAATAAACAATGTTCAGGAAAGATCATGTAACATACCTCCATGTTACAAACATTTGTACATGTACAGAATATTTCTCAAAGAACATGCACATGAAAACCAATGGTAGTTGCTCCTGGCGAAAGGACAGTCATTCTGTAGTTGGAAGGAAAGTTGCTTTTTATTGTATATACTTTTGTACTACTTTTTGTTAACCATGTCCCAATATTAGATTTGCACATTTTTTTTTAAGTAAACAAGCAATGAGAGAGACATTGTATGTGCCCACGAGGCATTTACAGGATAATGGAGGATACAAACATTTACATGAAAATGACAATACAATGTGAGAAATAAAATCGATTTTGTACAGATTAAGTGTAGAGGAAATGCCTAATTGTAATAGGGATTTTCTTACAAAAGAGAGGGAAAGTATTGTATAATGCACCCCCTCCTTCTTTTCTTACTGTTAGCATACAACTTTCTAAGAAAACAGGCCTCATTTACCAACTTGAAACATGGGATTCAATGGTGCCTAAAACTGCTAGATTCTCATGAACAAAGGAAGCAAATGCAAGCAAAATCCAAGAGGAATTGTTACTAAATGAAATATGCCTTCTCCCTGTGGGGAAGGATCGTTCTTTAATACAGTCTTCTCTGATTATATTTTCCCATTCTCTCCTTTCATTTCGAGTCATCTTTCAGGCAGGGTTGAAAATTCTGTTCACGGTTTGCTGCTATCAGTAATGAACGTAAAATATGTCCCATGAGTATGGTCATGGACTCTGTATTTTAAGTGAATTCTCCTATCCTGGGTAATGATTTGTCCTGATGGCTCTGTGTCCTCTGTGGCACTGGCTTTGCCACTTAGGTGACACAATGGTGGCGGTGCCATGGCAGTCAAGCTGAAGGCCATTTGCACAGTGTGACATGCCTCCTTGCTTTGTGCACTTCCAGTGGCTTTGATGATGTGATCGTCAAACAGTTCATTGTTAGAAACAAGAGACCACTTCATCTTGACATGGACAAAAGGGGTGAATTACTGAAAAGCTTGAAGGAGTTAAGTTTCTCACAATAAATAAACAGCCTGGGAAGCACTGACAGCGATATAATCCTTTAGAAACACATTGATCTTTGGGTGTCTGTGCATTGTCTGCTGGAGTTCAGAATTCCACACTTCTGGCAGAAAAAAATAATGGAATGTTTAAATGTATGAAACATAATAGCTTATTCTAAGGGTGAAAGTATTGTGTTAGCAGGCCCCCATTTCACAGGATTTCCCTCAAAAGTTTCAGAACTCTCATGTTGAATTTTGATGCCCTTAATGATAAAATGCATTTCAACTCCCACATCATTGCATTCCTGCACTATCACAAACAGATGCTTGATTGAATTTTGCATTACTACATGTCTCATTACTCTTTTTTCCTTGCAGTCTACCACTTAGTATCACCAATAAATATTTTAAATGGATTTACTATCTATATTTAGAGTTTATTGCTACTAAAGATAATTCTATGAATTAATATAGTCAAAATGAATAGGAAAAAAACCATTAGAAAAATCTATTAGACAAGTTCTCCAGTGGGCCCTTTACATTTTTATTTGGTAAAAGTGGAAAATATCTACAGCAGGAAATTCATATCATGTTTCACTATTTTCTTTTCTTTTTTTTTTTTTTGAGACAGAGTCCCGCTCTGTCGCCCAGGCTGGAGTGCAGTGGCCGGATCTCAGCTCACTGCAAGCTCCGCCTCCCAGGTTCACGCCATTCTCCTGCCTCAGCCTCCCGAGCAGCTGGGACCACAGGCGCCCACCACCTCGCCCGGCTAGTTTTTTGTATTTCTTTTTTTTTTTTTTTTTTTTGAGACGGAGTCTTGCTCTGTCGCCCAGGCTGGAGTGCAGTGGTCGGATCTCAGCTCACTGCAAACTCTGCCTCCCGGGTTCATGCCATTCTCCTGCCTCAGCCTCCCGAGTAGCTGGGATTACAGGCGCCTGCCACCTCGCCCGGCTAGTTTTTTGTATTTTTTAGGAGACGGGGTTTCACCGTATTAGCCAGGATGGTCTCGATCTCCTGACCTCGTGATCCTCCCGTCTCGGCCTCCCAAAGTGCTGGAATTACAGGCTTGAGCCACGCGCCCGGCCAGTTTTTTGTATTTTTTAGTAGAGACGGGGTTTCACCGTGTTAACCAGGATGGTCTCGATTTCCTGACCTCGCGATCCGCCCGTCTCGGCCTCCCAAAGTGCTGGGACCACAGGCCTGAGCCACCGCGCCCGGCCAATGCTTCACTATTTTCAACAAAAGCCTAAGAAAAAAGAAATATGGCCAGGCACAGTGGCTCACGCCTGTAATCCCAGTACGTTGGGAGGCTGAGGCAGGTGGATCACAAGGTCAGGAGTTCAAGACCAGCCTAGCCAAGATGGTGAAACCCCATTTCTACTAAAAATACAAAAATTAGCTGGGCGTGGTAGTGGGCGCTTGTAATCCCAGCTACTCGGGAGGCTGAGGCAGAGAATTGCTTGAACCCAGGAGGCAGAGTTTGCAGTGAGCCAAGATCATGCCACTACACTCCAGCCTGGGTGACAGAGTGAGACTCCATCTCAAAAATAAAATAAAATAGCTGGGATAAATAGAGATACACAAGTCTTCTGAGTGGAAATCACAAATATATCAACATTACATTCTGTATTTCCAAAAATATTTTCACCTAAATGAAGGTTACAAAAAGAATAAATCATAACTTATAATTTTTAAATTCTATAGTTTAGTTCTGTCATTGATCTTTCATCCTATCATAATATTAGAAAGCTATTTCAATATGAAACTATACCTTTTTCTGTATTCCATAGCAGAAAGAGTTTAGATGATGTTTTAAAAAACCAAATTGTTGCAATATTATTTTATCTTAATTTCAACTATCTCCTGAGAGCATATATTATGACAGTGCAAAGATTGTAATCTAACCTGTGTGAAACAAAGATAAACTTTAAATTCATTCACATTAAGAATTTAGTTTAATACAATGATATAATAAATTCTTACATTTTAATCTCTTTTTCAATTGAAATGATTTTACACTCATATTGAATTACTGTTTCACTCGAGAGATTTTACTAATGCTTGTTTTTCTCTGTCTGTATTTATATAACTTGTGAATTCTCTGCAACCGATTAATGATCCAAATTGGCTTTTCCCTGCCAAGATGTGTGCTATTTCCTTCTACCATGGACTGTTGTCTTCATAAAATGAAAAATCATTTTAATATTGACTTCAGTAAGACATACGAAGACAAATGACCCCTGAATAATAATGTTAGGCTTTTCAAAGCCAAATGGAAATGAATTTCAGATCATCTTCTGTTTGTGATTATTGGCACCAGTGCTCTTCCCATTAATACAGGTAATAAGAGCTAAATCTACTTTTCCTTAAGTAAATCAAAGGTAGTGGCTTATATCAAGGTTTTTGCCAAGTTTATTTGGTTTCTGTTCCCACTCAATCATTAATCTATACTTTCTGACAAATATTTAGCTCAAGATCAATTTCCTGTCTTCCTGCTATAAGAACCCTGTTCAGCTTGGTATTCTCCATACCTCACCGAGTGCCTTGCCAGTAGTTTATGCATAGCTGCATAACTACCAGCATACATGCCAGTCAATGTTCTAAGCTCCACATGATTCACTAATTGAATATTCACAACAAGGAGAATTAATGTTAAGAACTATTATTATCCTCATTTTACAAGTGACAAAATAGAGGCTAAAGATTTGTCCAAGGTCATAAACTAGGAAGTGGAGGAGTCAGCCTTTAAATTCAGGCAGTCTGACTCTAGATCCTGTGTTCCTAACCACTAAGGTATGCATTCTCAAAAATATTAATTTTATACAACTGACTGATTTCGTTGAGTACTTTCACAGATAGCATGACCAAAATGCTGAAGGGGAGAAGAGAAAACTTGCTTGACCAGTGATATCTAATAAGTCAACACAGCGGTCCCCAACCCTTTTAGCACCAGGAACTGGTTTCAGGGAAGACGATTTTTCCATGGACGAGGATGGGGGATGGTTTGGGGATTAAACTGTTCCACCTCAGATCATCAGGCATTAGATTCTCTTAAGGAGTGCATGGCCTAGATACCTTCCATGTGCAGTTCACAATAGGGTTCTGATTCCTATGAGAATCTAATGCCTGATGATCTGACAGGAGGTGGAGCCCAGATGGTAGGGCTTGTCCGCCCACTGCTTACCTCTTGCTGTGCAGCCTGGTTCCTAACAGGCCACAGGCCAGTACAGATCCACGATCTAGGGATTGGGATTGGGGACTCCTGGCCTAACAGATGGGGGAGTTACATTATTTTGTTGTTCATCTGCTAATTTGTTTTGTGTTTGTTTGTGGTGCTATGAAGAAATACACGAGACTGGGTAATTTATAAATGAAAGAAAAAAAAGAAAACTCAGAACAGGAAAGTATCAAAAACACAGTACAAACCATTTGAGGGCCTAAAGATATGAGACTGTAGACTGGAGATGCCCCACTGAGTGTAAAGCATAATCAATGAAGGAAAAGAAAGCCTCTTATCAAAGCACATCACTGTGAAATATCAGAACGTGAGCAATTAAAAGATAAACTTGAAAGTTTCCCAGAGAAATAATAAAGCCAGATAGAGAATGACATTGCACTTGTCAACAGAATATTGGAAGGGATAAAGCAATAGAAAAATGCTTTTAAGATTCTAAGGGATAATGATTGTTGATTTAAAATTTAATATCTTTATACCTCACTAATAATCAAGTGTGAGAGTAGGATAAATATATTTTCCGATATGTAAGTTCTGAGAAGAATTCTCCTCCAGGCATCTACTTTTAGTAATCTACAGAAGGATGTATTTTGCCAAAACGAGCTGGTGGACTAGGAAACAAGAAGCCAGGGGGTCTAGGAAGCACAGGATCCAATATAGAAATATCAGGAAAATAGCAAAGAAAGTCCCAGGACAATAACCACAGGAGCAAGTCGACAGACAGTGTCTAAAATAAAAAATTCAAAAAGCACCAGAAAAAAATATTATTTAGAGACAATAAAGATAATTATTAGAAGACAGAACTAAAGTGTTTAAACTGATTGCTTCTGGGCAGTGGGATTTAAGAATAGAAAGGCTAGGCTTGCTCCTTTTCCTCATAAGCCTACACATGAAAGCTTTGATTTTTAAGCTTCTTGTATGACTTTATGAAAACTAACTTATTCAGTGAAGTATACCTATAAAATATAGAAATAAAATCAATGTGGAGTGGAATTAGTGAAGGTGCAAAAAGAAAATATAGAAAGTTTGATTAATTCAATTGAGAATCAGAAAGAAGGAAAAAGAAGCATAGAAAACTGGTAGAGATAAAAGCACAAAATAAGATTATAGAAATAAATCTGAAACAAAAATAATAATAAAATGAATTAAACTTGCCAGGTAAAAGACAAAGAGCTTTATATTGTATAAAATAACAAAAGCCAGCTCTGTACTATTTAAAAGATGTACTTAAAAGGGCCAAGTGCAATGGCTCACACCTGTAATCCCAGCACTTTGGGAGGCTGAGGTGGGCAGATCACCTGAGGCCAGGAGTTTGAGACCAGCCTGGCCAATAAGGCGCAACCCTGTCTCTACTAAAAATGCAAAAATTGTGTACATAAAATTTAATTGAAAGGAAAATATAAATACATATGTTAGGGAAAAAATTGCCTATATAGAGTAAGGATTTAACCTTTACTAAATGCCAGGAGACAGAGGTTACAGTGAGTTGAGATAGTGCCACTGCACTCCAGCCTGAGTGACAAAGCAAGACTCCATCTTAAAAAAAAAAAAAAATGACATACTTAAACATAACAATACAGAATAATAGAAATTTCAAAGATGGAAAAGCAAACACTAACCAAAAGAAGTTTGTTGCTATTACATTAATTTCAAACAAAATAGACTATAAGGCAAAAGATTTATTAGGGATAACTGAATTCTAACATGTGACTAAATAAACAGTTTACCTGTAAGCCATAATTCTGAATCCATGTGAACAAGATAGCTTCAAACTATGTAAAGAAAATTTGAAGAATTTCTACAAAAAGTAGAAAATGTCAAATGTTGGGAAACATGTAACACATTTAAAAAATATAATTAACCATCTTGGGCATGCGTGCGTGTGTGTGTGTGTGTGTGTGTGTGTGTGTTTGTGTGTACCTAGCATAGATATAGGAATAGATATGGATAAGAATATGGATTTATTTGTTTGTATCCTTATAAATAGTATATTGAACTATTAAGCTTGTTGCAAAGTGCAAGGAGAAACTAAATAATCTTTCAACTTTTAAAGACTTTGCTCCTGAATGAAATATTGACAAGTTTTATAGCTCTTCTAATCAATTTTCATGTAATAAAACACAGCATAGTCAAATACAAACCCTACATTCTCACCCAATTTTAGATGATTCTCCATCCCCAGATCAGTTCACATGGGCTCAAAAACTTACAACGAGAAAGCAGGGCGTGGTTGGCTTTTTTCATCGTTTTTGGTACACTCCCTTCTCACTTCCTGGATGTGCTTTTGGTCAATGGGGAGAGAAGGAAGGATATAAAAGGGACATTAAGGAGAAAACAATTTTTCAAGGCTCACAGGGTCACAATCTGGTATGAAGCTTTGCTTTGTATTCCACACCCAGTGCTCTTTCTTTTAAAGGCAGTTTTGTGAAAAACTGTGAAAGAGCCCGTAGTATTGCTTATGCATACAGCTTACAAATCCTAAGCTTAGATACTAGCTTCTAGCAGCGCACCTTACTGTTGTGGCTACCTATTCTCCTAAGTAATACTCTTGTGTGGTACATTCCTCCCCAGTAGCCATAAAATCTTGAGAGAAATATGCATTCACTTTTGCCCTAACAGACTATGAAAGTGGAGTCCATTTCTAGGCAGATCACTTTGGCTCTCACTTTTAGAATTTATTTATTCATGAACCCCGTACCAATTACTGTGTCCTCAAATTCCAGGGAGCATCTGTCTTGCTCTTTGATTGTTTCTGTCAATATGTGTCCCTGGCTGTGATTAAAATGAGAGTAGCATTAGCACTGCATCTAGATGGAGATAAGAAACATCATGATTCTCCAACTTTCTCTTTAAAGAAATACTGTACTTCTTTTCTGCTTCTTTATCATCCCATAACTAATTCTTTAGGCTGGTTTCATACAGCATTTGAAATGAAGGATGATTTAAGTTTTATAAACCCAGTCTCACATTATCTTAGAATGCCCAGCAAACATGTACATTGACAAGCTGAGAATTTAGCTGAAACATCGACATAACAAAAAAGCCACAGCTAAAATCTTGTATCTTTCTCTCACACATGCACACATACACGCCCCGTACCCAAAATTTGAACCTTAAAAAAACCCAACATAATGTAGACCCATTCTTGTATCTCATTGTAACAAAATTAGAAATCAAAAAAAAGATAAAATCCTCACGCAATTGGAAGTTTAAAACAGTTTTAAATAAGTCATAAATCAAAGAAGATAATGGAAATTAGAAAATAATTAGAACATAATTACCAAAAAATCCCTATGGATCAAAAGTTGTGACCTAAAATTTAATTTAAAGGAAAATATAAATACATATGTTACGAAAAAAATTGCCTATATAGAGTAAGGATTTAATCTTTCCCAAATGCCACTAAGATGTTGCTTATAGATTGTGTTGTATTAGATCATGTATATTCTTTGTGTCTTTTAAGAAAGCAATTCATTCCTTTTAAAAAATTTTAATTTATGAGGATCTCTAAAGTAATTTCTTATTCTTCTCATGGTTAAAATGAAAACAGACTATTCTCTAAATACTGCGATACTGCAATGACATGTTTATATTATTAAAGTAAGTAATTCATTAAAAGCAATTTATTCTCTTTTTACTCTCAGGTACACACATTAGGGTAAATCTCCTGCATTTCAATTGATCTTAAAAAAAAAAAAAAGAGGAAAATTCAGGGTCTTAAGAATAAAGTGCTAGCAATGACTATCAAGTGCTGAAAGCAGAGAAAGAAAAATATATATTATTTTAAAAGCTTTGAGCTCCCTCTAATGGCCTCTGGTAAAATTCCCAGAAGCAATAAGACAACTTCAATTAAGTAATAAATCTCCAATAAAGATGTTTTAAGAACATCTTCGAAATGTTCAGATTGCTGTTTCACTTTAAGTAGAGCATTCATTGTGGGGAAAAACTGAGCATATCCAAATGTTGCTGTGGGAATGTCCTTTCCTGTCTACCTGTTACCCTGTTACTGACGAGAGACTCATTTTCTCTCCACCTAGTGGATGTTTACAAAAATGACACAAAGATATTTCCAAACTAAGAGATTACATTATTGCAATCAGAGAATTTAGATAGCACTTGTTGAGGGTCCTGATATGATTTAGTCTAACCTGTCATTTTGTGCAAGAGGAAATACAACAAACTTATGACTGTGTCACGGTCCAGGGCACAGGCTTACTAAAATACTGAAGCAAATTTTAGGACTATAGAACAATTTCCTTCACTCTGCACCTTACCTTCTCCTTAACAGGGTTCCGTACAACAACAGGAATTACAGTGGAAAGAACTGCAAACCTCAGCAATGATTTAAGAAGTCTCCAGGGAAATCCAAAGACAATAAAGGAGACAAAAACAAGGACACCACAGGAAACTTTAGCCTCTGACACTTAGAGTTACTGAAAAGAGGAAATACAGTCAAACTCCTAGTCATATAAAACCTCACACTAAATAAAACCTCACACTAAAGACATAAAACATATAAACCATAAAACCTCACACTGAGGACATGTTTATCTCAGTTTTTTTTTTTTTTACCCAGTTCTTCATATTTAGCTTTCATCAAAAAATTACAAGGCATGAAAAAAGATGAAAACCACAGTGTGAAGAGACAGAGCAGACCTCGCAACTAGACTCATATATGGCAGAAATTTTAAAATTATCAGACTGGGAATTTGAAAGAATTCTGAGTGTTATGCTAAGGGTTCTAATGGAAAAAGTGGATAACATGCAAAAATTGATGGGTAGTGTAAATACAAACATGAAAACTCTATGAAAGACTCAAAAGGAAATGCTATTACACAAATTAAAAATCCTGCAATAGAAAGGAGGAATGCCTTTGATTACTTATCAGTAGATGGACATGGCTGAGAAAAGAATCGGCAAAATTAAAAATAGTAAAAACATCTCAAACTGAAAAGCGAAGAGAAAAAAGAATGAATAAAAACAGAATAGAATACCCCCAAATTGTGGGACAATTACCAAAGGTATAAATACATATAATGAGAATACCAGAAGGAGAAGAAAGAGAAAGAAACAGAAGCAATATTTGAAGCAATAATGACAGAGAATTTTCTCCAAATTAATAAGAGACATGTAACCACAGATTCAGGAAGCCCGGAGAACACAAAGCAGGATAAATATCCCCCCAAAATCTCCACACAGGCAAATCACATTTAAACCACAGAAAAGCAAAGACAAGCCGGGCGCGGTGGCTCAAGCCTGTAATCCCAGCACTTTGGGAGGCCGAGACGGGCGGATCACAAGGTCAGGAGATCGAGACCATCCTGGCTAATACGGTGAAACCCCGTCTCTACTAAAGAATACAAAAAAAAAAAAAAAAAACTAGCCGAGCGACGAGGCGGGCGCCTGTAGTCCCAGCTACTCTGGAGGCTGAGGCAGGAGAATGGCGTAAACCCGGGAGGCGGAGCTTGCAGTGAGCTGAGATCCTGCCACTGCGCTCCAGCCTGGGCGACAGAGCCAGACTCCGTCTCAAAAAAAAAAAAAAAAAAAGAAAACAAAAGACAAAAATAAGCCAGAGGGAAAAGAAGCCAGAGGGAAAAGAAACCCACCTTACTTATAGAAGAGGAAAAATGATAATTACATCAGGCTTTTATGTAGAAACCATGTGGGGCCCGGCATGGTGGCTCACATCTGTAATCCCAGCATTTTCAGAGGCTGAGATGAGAGGATCACTTGAGATCAGGAGTTCAGGACCAGCCTGGCCAACATGCAGAAACCCCATCTCTACAGAAAATACAAAAATTAGCCAGATGTGGTGTCACACACCTGTAATCCCAGCTATTCAGGTGGCTGGGAAGCACAAGAATCACTTGAACCCGGGAGGCAGAGCTTGCAGTTAGCTGAGATCATGCCACTGTACTTCAGGCTGGGTGACAGAGGGAGATCTTGTTTCAGAAAGAAAGAAAGAAGGAAGGAAGGAAAGAAGGAAAGAAAGAAAGAGAAGGAAGGAGGGAAGGAAGGAAGGAAGGAAGGAAGGAAGGAAGGAGGAAGGAAGGAAGGAAAGAAGAAAAGAGAGAGAGAAAGAGAAGAAGAAAGGAAGAAAGGAAGGAAGGAGAAGGGAAGGGGAGGGGAGGGGAGGGAGAAAGAAAGAAAAAGAAAGAAAGAAAGAGATAGAGAAAGAGAGAAAGAGAGAAAGAAAGAGAGAAAGAAAGAAAGAGAAATCACATAAGTGAGAAGACAGTGGTGCATAATATTTAAAGTGTTGAAATAAGAAAAACCAACCTAGAATTCTGTACCCAGCAAAATTATTTTTCAAAAGTGAAGTACAAATAAATAATTTCTCAACAAATTAAAAAAATGGGGAATTTGTATCCAGTAGACCTGTTGAGCATGAAATATTTTGAAAGTATTTCAGAAAGAAGGAAAATCATATAGGTCAGTAACTCTGATTTACATAAAGAAAGGAAGAGCATTAGAGAAGAAATAAATGAAAGCAAAATAAAATATTTTAATTTTCTTAGTTGATTTAACAGATAACAGTTTATTCTAAAGAATAACAGCAATATTGTACTCAGTTTGGGGATAGGGAAATGAATAATAGTAATGTTGTAAGGGATGGGAGGAAAACATTGGGAATTTGCATTACTTGTGAAGTGGTGTAGTGTTATTTGAAAGTGTACATGGGTTACTTGTAATTGTAAATCGTTAACTCTAGGATAACCACTAAAAAATAAAAAATGAAAGCATAATTTATTTGCAAAGACAGGAGAGAAATGGAATTGTATAAAATGTTTATCTAAAATCACATAAGACAGAAAAAGAGTGGAAGACAAAAAAAGGAAACAAAAAATAAGAACACTTAACAAAAAATAAGGGCAACAAATAGAAAACAGTAACAGTTATGGTAGATATTAATCCAATTATACCAATAACCATATGAAACATTATTGTCTAAATATATCATTTAGAAATAAGCTGGCTAGAAAGACAAAAATCAGGCCGGGAGCGGTGGCTCATGCCTGTAATCCCAGCACTTTGGGAGGCTGAGGCGGGTGAATCACGAGGTCAGAAGATCAAGACCATGGTGAAACTCCGTCTCTACTAAAAATACAAAAATTAGTCAGGTGCGGTGGCAGGCACCTATAGTACCCGCTGCTCGGGAGGCTGAGGCAGGAGAATAGCATAAACCCGGAAGGCGGAGCTTGCAGTGAGCAAAGATCGCACCACTGCACTCCAGCCTGGGAGACAGAGCAAGACTCCGGCTCAAAAAAAAAAAAAAAAAAAAAAAAGAAGAAAGACAAAAACCATTTGGTCCTACTTGTATGAGGAATCTAAAACAGTCCAACTCATAGAAGCTAAAAGTAGAATGATGGTTGCCAGGGGCTGGTTTGGGGTAGGGTTGGACTCTGGTGAGGTATTCATTAAAGGATGCAAGTTTCAGTTATGCAAGATGACTAAGTCCTAGAGATCTACTGTAAAATATAGTGCCTATAGTTAATACTGTATTATGTTAACTGTTCTAATTGCATGCGTGCGCGCGCGCGTGCACACACACACACATACACACAAATAATAACAAAACATGTGGGAGGAAAAATGAATGAATGAATAAATAAATAACCATTTAATTTACAGAGTATCACAACAAATTAAAAACAAGACCCAACTATATGTTGTCTACAAGAAACCTACTTAAAGATAGATAGATTAAAAATAAAGAAATAGAGAAAGATAACCATGCTAATACTAATCATAAGAAAGCCGAAGTAGCTATATTAATGTCATTCAAAGCAGATTTTTAAGAGCAAGAAATGTTGTCAGGGATAAAGAGATACATTACATAATGATAAAGGGGTCATATGTCCAAGAAGACATAACAATTCTTAATGTATATGCACCTAACAATGCAACATCAAAATATGTGAGCCAAAAACTGACAGAACTGCAAGGAGAAATAAATAAATCTACTATTGCAATTAGAGATTTCAACATCCCTCTATTAGTAATTGGCAGATCCAGCAAGCAGAAAATCGTTACGGACATAGTTGAACAGAATAGCACCATCAATCAGCTGAATCTAAATTGACATTTATAGAATATTTCAGCAACAGCAGAATACAGATTCTTCTCAAGCTCACATGGAACATTTACCAAGAAAACCCACATTCTGGGCCATAAAATACACCTTAACAAATTTAGAAGAATAGAAGTTATTAAAAGTATACTCTCAGACCACAATGGAATTAAATTAGAAATTAATAACAGAAAAATACTGAGAAAATCTCAAAATGCTTGAGATTAAACAATATATTTCTAAATAATACGAGGGTCATAGAAGTCCTAAGGAATACTGAAAGTATTTTGAACGAAATAAAATAAAAATACAACTTATAAAAATTTGGGGAATGCAGCAAAGGAAGTGCTCAAAGGAAATTTGTAGTATTGAATGCAAACATCAGAAAAGAAGATCTAAAATCAATACAAGGCTTCCACCTTAAGAAAGTAGCAAAAGAAGAGCAAATTTAATCCAAATTAAGCAGAAGAAAAGAAATAATAAACATAAGAGCAGAAATTATTAATAACAAAGAGCATTTTGGAATTCAAAATGGGAAATCAATAAAGAAAAATGATGAAATTAAAAGCTTGTTTTTTGAAAAGATCAATAGAATGATAAAGCTCTAGCCAGGCTAACTAAGGAAAAATGAGAGAAGATACAAATTACTAATACAGAAATGAAAGATAGGGCATCATTCCTGATTTCATGGGCATTAAAAGATAATAAAGGAATATTAGGAACAACTCTATGACCACAAATTGGATAACCTAGATGAAATGGACCAGTTCCTTGAAAGACACAGTCTACTTCTTAAAAGTGTAACTCTCAGGATTCAACACTGAGAAAATACACAACCAAATTAAAAAATAGGCAAAAGGTCTGAACAGACACATCATCAAAGAAGATATATAGGTGGCAAATAAACATCTGAAAAGATGCTCAACATCATATGTTATTAGGGAATTGCAAACTAAAACAATATTGAGATATCACTACCACCTATGGAATGGCTAAAATTCACGACATTGACAACACCAAATGCCAGCAAGGATGTGGGGGCAACGGGAACCCTCATTCAAAGTTGGTGTGAATGCAAAATGGCACAACTGCTTTGGAAGACAGTTGGGTAGCTTCTTCCAAAGCTAAACATGCTCTTACCTTTCAATCCAACAGTCATGCTCTTTGATATTTGCCCAGAGGAACTGAATACTTATATATACACAAAAATGTGTAAATTAATGTTTATAGCAGCTTTATTCATAATTGTTAAAACTTGGAAGCAACCAAGATGTCCTTCAACAGGCTAATGCATAAGCAAACTGTTACAGAGTTATGCAATGGACTATTTTCCAGTGATATAAAAAACGAGCCATCATGTCATGAGAAGACATAGAGGAACATGAAATGCATACTACCAAGTGAAGGAAACCAGCCTGAAAAGACTACATAGTGTATAATGCCAAGTATACGACATTCTGGAAAAGGCGAAACTATGGAGACAATAAAAAGAGCAGTGGTTTCCAGGTATTCAGGGTGAGGGAAGGAGAAATGAATGGTTGGAATATAGGGAAATTTGGGGGCAGTGAAACTATTTTGTACCATATTATAATGGTGGATATATGAATCATACCTTTGCAAAAACCCATAGAATTGTACAACACACAGAGGGAAACTTAATGTAAACTATGTATTTTAGTGAATAATAATGCATCAACATTAGTTCATTAATTGTAACAAATTTACTACACTAATGCAAGATGTTAATAATATGAGAAACTGTGATTGGGGTGATAAACAGAAACCCTCTGTATCTTCTGATTATTTTTTCTGTAAACCTAAAACAGCTCTAAAAAAAATGAAGTTTATTAATTAAATAAGCAAGAGAGAGAGAGTTTTGGAGTCTAACAAAGATTCAAATCCTGATTCTGTCATTTATAATTTGTGTGGGCTTCTGCCCTTACATTTTAGACATTGATTTTTTTTCTCATCAAAAAATAAAGATAAAAATAGTTACCTCCTAGAATTATTTTGGATTTGAGTGAGCTAATACACAAGAAGCTCCCGAGAGAGCCTGGTACACGGTAGATACTCAGCATTTATTAACTCTTCCAGCTTTCCCTTTCTTTATGAACATTAGTGCTTGATAGTTACTAAACAATGTAGGAGAAGATGAGCAAGAAATCACCAGGAGCAGTAGCAGAAGCAAAAGTGTAGTTGAAGATGTCAGAGATGATCTAACAAGATCAACTCTTGGGGCTGCATAACACAAAAAACATTCCTGTCGAGAGACTACTGTGAATAAGAGAATATATTGAGCAAATGAGGCATTGAACTGCATTGACATTTATACACTATGTGGCACTTGAAAAACAGCAGGCAGGTACATCGTGAACTGACACTTTGTCTTTGAATATTCCCCTCTCTGAGCGTACTTATGCAGTGCTGCCCAACAGAATGTTGTAAAATGGTGGAAAAGTTTTTGTCCACTGTCCAATATAGCAGGCATTCACTAAATGTGGCTAATTAGCACTTGAAATGTGGCTAGTATGACTGAAGAACAAATGTATTTTATTGTATTATGTTTTAATTTAAATTTAAGTAGTCATATGGGGCTGGTAGTTGTCAAACTGGACAGTCTTCAAAAAATTGATAAGCACATAGAAAGGAAAATCAGAAAATAACTTGACATGAAAGAAAGTGAGGACACAACATAATGAAACTCACAGGATGTAGCTAAAGCAGTGCTTAGAAGGAAATATATAGCTGTAAATACCTATATTAAGAAAGAAGAAAGGCCTCAAATCAACAACTTAACATTTCACCTAAGACAGTAGAAAAGAAAACTAAATGCAGTGCAAACATGGAAGAAAATTAGGATCAGAGCAGAAATTAATGAAACAGGGCCTAGAAAAACAATGAAGAAAATCAGCAAAACCAGAACTTTGTTTTTTGAAAGAACAGACAATATTGACAAACCTTTAGCTAAACTTACCAAAGAAAAAAAGAGGAAACTTAACTTACTAAAATCAGAAATGAAACAGAGGACATTACCTTACATAAATAAAAAGGATTATGAAGGAATACTATGAACAGATAATAACAAGTGTTAACAAGGATTTAGAGTAATTGGAACCCTCATATTGCTGGTGGAAACATAAAACGTTGTAGCCATTTATGAAAACAGACCGACAGTTGCTCAAAAGATTTGACATTGAGTGCTCTATGATCCAGCAATTAGACTCTGAAGTGTATACACAAGAGAAATGAAAACACGTGTCCACATAAAAACTTGTACATGAATGTTCACAACACCCTTATTCATAATAACCAAAAAGTAGAAACAATGCAAATGCCCATCAGTTGATGAATGGATGAGTAAAATGTGTGTCATTCATACAATAGGATATTTTTCATCAATAATAAGAAATAAAGTACTGATACACGAATACATTTTGAAAATATGTTAAGTGATAGATGCCAGTCATAAACGGCCCCATATTGTCCGATTCCATTCATTTGAAATAGGTAAATTGGAAAGGCAAATCTGTAGCAATGGAAAGCAGATTAATAGTTGCCTAGGACTAGAGATGAGGTCTGCTAGGGGTATGGGCAGGTGATGACTAAGGGGAATAGGGATTCCTTTTATGGGTGGTGAAAATGTTCTAAAATTGATTATGGTGATGGATGCACAACTCTGAATATACTAAAGCCATTGGATTGTATACTTTAAATGGATGAGTTGTATGTCAACTGTACATCTTATAGCTGTAATTTAAAAAAAGAACAAGCAAAGTGGAGGGAGCAATACTTTAGGCACTAACAATTTACAAAACTGTAGCTTCAGCAGAGGTGGTTGTGCTTTGTTTCTGGGGTTCCTAGAAAACCCAACACCATTCATTTATGAATATCAGAACCCTTCTACCTGAATTGCATTGCATATATAGGTCTAATTTTCTTATGGTGTGAAGATCTCCCATAAACTAATTTTTAAAAATCAATAAGATAATATAAGATGGAGATCACAGAAAAAGAAGCACAAATAACCTTAAACACATCAAATAATTTTACTCTTAATATGATAAATACACCTGTAAATTAGCAAAGATTCAAATCTTTGATAACAAACTGTAGTTGGAGAAGAAGTAGGGAAGCAGGCACTCATACTTCACTGGTGAGAGTATAAACTGGTATGACATCAATGCAGAATGATTTGGCGATATCCACTGAAATTCCAAAGACACATATCATTTGATCAAACAACTCTACTTTTAAGAACTTATTCTACAGATAATACTTGCACATGTGTAAAGTGAGACATATCTAAGTAGAATCAATATAGCATTGCTGGGATTAGCAAAAGATTAAAATGAACTAAATATTCAGAATTAATACAAGTTAAATAATTGGCAATCTACTCTATCCATGGAAGGTTTAGGTAAGGAGGTAGTAGAGTTGAAAGTTGAATGGGACCATGTTAGTACAATCTGAAATCTAAGCTAAAGGATTTGGACTTTATCCGGTAGTCAAGTGAGGGAAATCAAAGTTTTCAAGCAAGGATCATGTGGTCAGCCTGGTGGTGGTATGCAGAAATCTGAGTTGGGGTCAAGAGTTCCAGCACAGGCCTTAAATTTGCACCAGAGCTGTAGGGATAGTAAAGCCACTGATGCAAGAGGCCATAGAAAGCTTTACAGTTTCGGAATTTTGATGACTGTAGTTGGTGGAGAAGGGAGAGCTGTGGAGTATTATTTCTAATTACTGCATAATAATAACAGTATTAGTAAAATTAAAAAGGCAAAATCTGAAAATAGTTTCATGGATAAGGTAATTAATTTATCTTTTAGCTGATTGCATTTGAGAAGATAGTGAGCTTTCTATGTGGTTAGAAACTGGAACTGGCATTCTAGAGAAAAATTAGAGAGGGAGATGTAGAATCAAGTGTTTCTGTTAAAGCTTTGAATGTAGATTCTTTCTCTTGTGTATAAGCAGAGAATGTACAATTGGCTCTGCCATCTTGTAAAGAGATATACCAAGAGTATGACCCTGATATGGTTTGGCTGTGTCCCCACCTAAATCTCATCTTGAATTGTAGCTCCCATAGTTCCCTCATGTTGTGGGAGGGACCCAGTGGGAGATAATTGAATCATGAGGGGCAGTTTCCCCCATACTGTTCTCATGGTAGTGAAAAAGTCTCATGAGATCTAATGGTTTTATAAGAGGAAACCTTTTTTTGCTTGGTTCTCATGCTCTTCTCATGTCTGCCGCCATGTGAGATGTGCCTTTTGCCTTCTGCCATGACTGTGAGGCCTCCCTAGGCACACGGAACTGTGAGTCCATTAAACCTCTTTCTTTTGTAAATTGCCCAGTCTCAGGTATGTCTTTATCAGCGGCATGAAAACGGACTAATACAGACCCATTCTGTCTAATGTAGTGGTGGGGCGAAGGGAGATAGATGGGGGCAGTTGGGTAGTGGCTGGTGATAATCTCTTGTGAGCCAAAAGTTAGTTGACTGTGTACTGGTTCCTGCCATTCTCAACTGGTGCGGAGGAACATGGTTTAAGCCCTGGTGTTAGCTCTCATAAGCGTGCGTCTGGGGACATCAGAAATAAAATGTGACACAGCCATCCCTTGTTAAATGATTCCAGTGCCTGATACCCACGTGAAATAAGTATTTCTCAAATAAGAAGATAGGGAGTCCTAAAATAAAATAAATTTTGGAAGAGATAAGCAGAA
This sequence comes from Trachypithecus francoisi, assembly GCF_009764315.1. Lineage (NCBI taxonomy): Eukaryota > Metazoa > Chordata > Mammalia > Primates > Cercopithecidae > Trachypithecus > Trachypithecus francoisi. The sequence goes on along the minus strand of NW_022681465.1, from coordinate 164,818,403 downwards.
GTTAAAAGGAAGTTGGAGAACAGATTAATGCAGCATCAAGAACCCAGGGGAAGAGAGAGTCTTGAAAAGGAATGGCCTTTTTTTTTCCATAAAAGTAATAGCCAGGCCAGGTGCAGTGGTTCACCCCTGTAATCCTAGCACTTTGGGAGGCCAAGGTGGGTGGATCACCTGAGGTCAGGAGTTCGAGACCAGCCTGGCCAACATGGTGAAACCCCGTCTCTACTAAAAATACAAAAAATTAGCCAGGCATGGTGACAGGTATCTGTAATCCCAGTTACTCCGGAAGCTGAGGCAGGAGAATCCCTTGAACCCAGGAGGCGGAGGTTGCAGTGAGCCGAGATCATGCCACTGCACTCCAGCCTGAGTAACAGAGTGAGACTCCTTCTCAAAAAAAAAGTAATAGTGTATGAACAAATATAGAGAATAACAAAACCGACACAGATCTGTTTCCTGACTGCCAGTTACAATGACTCTTCTCCCAATTACCCTTCTCTTTTCATACAACACTGTATAGTTATGCCATACAGTTTGTGTTCTCCCCATCATTTTCTGTGTACTTCTGTTATAGTATCTGGCATTTTTTATTCTTGCATTTTTTGTGTTTTGATACATATATATCCTACTGCCTGTAATCTCCTTTAGGGAAGGAATTAGTTCCTGTTATTTCTGGTCTATGGCTTCTAGCATAGTGTTTTACTCAATAAATGTTGGTTGTGTGAATACTTTGAAATATTTCCAGGAATTGTAGCTTCTAGAAATTTAAGCTGTGGGCAATGCCACATGCCTATGCATATAAATTATGGAAGGAATCTTAGTTCCTATCTTAGATCATATTTGGAGGTCAAGTTTAATTGACTCACACTAAGTAAAATGAATTTTATGTATGTGAAGGAAACGAAGAACTAAATTATCTCTGGAATAATATTTTTGATATGATGGGAGCAAAATTATGAGTCTTTTGGAAAAGAATGGTAAGAGCACTCTGCAGCATCAGCAACTGCAGTGCACTGATGAAACTTTATGATCCTAGGTGCATTCATTTATTTATTCACTTAACGAAGATTGGCTGAGTGCCTACTAAGTACTTGGGGCTAACATTGGGGATACAGTGGTGAATGAAACGGACAAACTTGCCCTTGAGTTAATAAGCTTGTATTTATGGAAGATGGACAGTAACAAATAGATTTATATTGTAATATCAGGAAGTGCTCAGTGTTATGAAGAAAAATGAAGCAGGGTTGATATGAGGAAACAGGACTCAATTCAGCAAGAGGGAGCAACTGCAAAGAGCCCAAGGTGTGAGGGGCTGGAAACAGCACTAGGCCAGGGCGATGGAACAGAGGGAGTGAGGGAAAGACCAGTGGGAAGTGAGGGCAGAGTGGGGGCCAGGGATTGGGTCATGTGGGCCTTGCAGGCCACGGTAAAGCTCTGCAGAAAAGCACCATAGACAGGCAGACGTGGAGCAAGTGGGCCGTTACAATGCTAGTGAGATTTCCAAGTGACACTGGGTGAAGTCGGGGCTAAGTGGGAGCAGAAGCATGGCGGGGGCGGTGGTCAAACACTGTTTCCTCTGTGGAACTGACAGAATTTGCTAAAGTACTGGATGTGGAGTGAGAGAGAAAGTGAGGAGTCAAGGAGGTCTCCAAGGTGTGTGTGTGTGTGTATGTGTGTGTGTGTGTGTGTTTGTGTGTGTTTATAATAAATTTATTTTTGGAACAGTTTCAGATTCACAGAAGAATTGAAAGGCTAGTACAGAGTTCCCATATACCCCATACCCAGTTTGCTTATTATTAATAACATCTTACATAAGTATGGCACATTTGTTACAAGTAATGAGCCAATGTTGCTATATTTGTATTAATTAAAGCCCATACTTGAATTCAGTTTCCTTAGTTTTTACCTAATGCCTTTTTCTGTTCCAGGATCTCATGCAGGATACCATGGAGAGACTGAATACCCAGTGGGTAATGACAGACCGTATATAAAAACAGAGCTCTGACCCAAAACCTGTAGCAACCGGTCTAGGAAGCTAAACAACAAGCCCTATAGCAATTGTCCCCACATGGCCAGAACCTAATAACAAACAGCTTCCCTAATTTTTGCTGCAGCTTCCAACCGAGGAAAAACTAAAGAAAGCCATTTAAGTCCCAGGTACTTAGGAGGCACTTGAGTGGTTGACCAATCTCTGTTGAATGAATGACTGTACTCCTAACCCTGCTTCTGTTTGGCCCACCTACAGCTTCCCCATGATAAAAGCCTCCAATCTGAAGCTTCTCTTTTTCCCACTCTGAAGCTTTTCCAGTGCTCTGAGTCTCTGCCTTTGGGTTTCCACCAAATGCAAGTGATGGTGGCCACTCCTCTGCCATAGCAAGCTCCAAATAGCCTTTTTTAGCTCTAATTTGGGTACTCTTTGTTTCTTCCCATGGCACAGTACATTTAGCTGTCATTGTCTCCTTAGGCTCCTCTTGGCTATGAGAGTTTCTCAGGCTTCTCTTGTTTTTGATGACCATGACAGTTTTTAGGAATACTGGCCAGATATACTATAGAATATCCCTTTATTCTCATGATTACACTGGGATTATGGTTTTGAAGGAGGAAGACCACCGAGGAAAAGTGTCATTTTCATTACTTTTTATCAAAAGTAATGAAACATTCTCTCAACGTGACTTATTACTGGTGATGTTGGACTTGACCCAAGGTGTTTTTTTATCAGAGCAACTGGAAAAGTATAGTTGCCATTTATCGAGTAGGAAGAGTACAAGAGGGACAGGATAGTTTGGGGAAACACTGAGAGTTTTAATTAGTCTCCTGCTTAGACACCAAAGTGAAGCTATTAAACAGTTATAGAGTTTAGGAGAGAAGTTATGGTTGGACATATAGAGATGCAAGTCATTAGCATACAGATGTTGTTTAAGGCTGTGGACTGGTGAAGATCACTGGGAGCTTGAAAAGGAATACAAGTGCTACCTACTGGATCATTTCAACAGGAATTTTTACTGCAAATAAGGATAGTTGCGTTTTTTCCATGTTTAAATTTTTTTTAGCTCTTTTTACATTGTTACTTCAAATGAAAGGCTTCTATCTCACTACGTAAGTGTGTTGGCTATGTTATTTTTTACATGTCCTTTATCAGGTTAATGATTGCTTCTATTCCTAGTTTAACAAGAGTTATGAACAGGAGTTCAATTTTATCAAATTTTTTACCTGCATCTACTAGTATTATCAGATTCCTTTTCTTTATAAATTTGTTAAATCACCAATACATTTTTCTGAAGTGGGACCACCCTTCTATTCCTGTGGGGAAAACAAGGCTACTTAGTCACAATATGTGTCATCAGTCATCCTCGTCGTCACCATTATCATCTATAGCCCCAATTCAATTTTCTAACATTTCATCTAGAATTTTTCTTTTCTTTTCTTTTTGTTTGCAGGGCTAGCTTTGAGGTAGTGTGCCCAGAGTCAGCCTTTTAATCTATGTTGATAAGGAAGAATGTCTTATTTTCTTTTGTCTAGTTAGGAAGCTAACCATAATGAATACTCACTACAGAAATCATTTAACTATCCCTCACTCATCAGGGGAGGAAATTAAAGCTCAGAGAAGGTAACCCTCAGACAAGAGTTGCTTTGTTAATTAGTGGCAGAAGCTGTGCTAGATTCCTAATCTAGTGTATTTTCCACCTGACCCTGCTGACCTGCTTAGAAGCAGGTCTATGAGATAGGAAGCAGAAGGACACCAAATGGCTGTTCCCATGCAGTTGGTTTGATTGGTGAGTTACATAAATTGGACTCATTCACCTCACAGGCTCTCTTGTCAAAATTTCACTTCTAAGCGTTAAAGAAATGCTGAATTGCCAAAAGAAAAAGCACATGGCCCTGAGCTTTAAATATTGCTTGAAAACGAAGGTGCCTGTAGGAACAATTGTGTTATGTTTCCCTTTCTAAACTATCATAAAAATTAAAAGGGAAAAGTGGAATGTTCTGTAAATTAAAAGTCTTGAGAAACACTACTACAGATATTAATATTTAGGAGTTATCATGCATTGAGAGTTATTGCTTGAAGTTATGCCAACTTTTAATTTTGTAAAAACACAAAATTCTAGAAAATAATTAGAACACTTTGTAATATGTTATTGCATATTAACAGGGATTCCTTGGCCAGAGAACTAATTTTAGTGGCATGGTTTCTTATTCAAAGGAAATTTCAAATTTTCCAAAAGAAACATTTGTTCTGTCTCCTACAAGAATATTTTTAGTGAACTCATATTTGGAGAAGAAAAAAGATGATTATGAGGATGTTTTGCAATGTGTGTACTGCACATGAATCTTAATAGAAAATTCACCTCAATTCAAAACATGTTTGTAGTATTCACTCATGTAAAAATTTGAATGTAGTGGTATTCTAAACCCCAAGTTACCACCATCAAGGAACTCAAATGAATAGAGAATATAAGCATGTACAGCCAACAATACTACAATGTAAAAAGATTTTATGGTAGAAGAAAACTTTGAGTAAGTCCTTGAAAACTGAAGAATAACTATTAGTAGAAGGTGGAAAGGGAAAAACATGCTTCAGGTAAAAGGACTGATAGGGGCAAAGGTGCATGGCTTCAGGCTTGGGTAGGGCCGATTCTTGCAGTGGGTGCCTGGGAAATATGGAGCAGGATGTAGGAAAAGGAGAAGAGTCTGGAAAGCAAGGGTAAGTTGAGTTTTTAAGATTTTACCATGTGAGCAAGAAGGAATCATAGATCTTTTTATAAATATGTATTTGAGAAAAATAATTGAGTTTGCTCTTCTTTTTTTTTCTTTTTTCTTTTTTTTACAATTTAATATTACTGTATTTCCTTGTAAGAGGAACGTTTCAACAAATTTAACAGGTGTCAATCAACACTTGTTCAAGTTGGGCACATATCAAATCTAGCATCGTGAGTGTTTTATTTATTTGCAAGTGAATTTTAACTATCATTACAAATGTCAATATACTACACAAAACATCCACAGGAACTTTTTTCATCTTTTTTTGAATTGTACACAAACATTTCCTACATAATCCAATATACAACAGAGAAATGGTACATCTTTTTCTTTCAATTTACATACAATGGAAAAACAAGTATATATATATATCTATTTTACAAAGTGTAATAAGACACTAGAGCAAGTTGACAGTTTATAATTGAGAAATTATCTAATAAAAATATCAATTTTTTCAGCATCAGTCACTTCCATAACCAAGTGTTATTCTGATTAATAAAACTTGCTGCCTATCAGAATTCTGGTATATACTCATACCATTACTCAACTTGTAGTACTGCTCCCTACTTTAGTTCTTCACAACCACTAACATAGAAAATTGTTGAAAAGTAGGGGCAAGCATTTGCAAAAACAAACAAAAAAATCGCCAGCTTATTGTAAGCATGAACATGTATGATGGAATTTCTTCCCAGCAGTAGGCTTTCAAACCATCAAGAAATCACCAGAACTAAGTTTGCCAAGTTATTTTGCCTACGTCCAAGAGGAGATGCACTTGTATATCCAACAGAGGAGCTGAAAATCAAACTTAGTGTTCAGTTTCAGGGTGAGGTGGGAAATTCAGCCACAATTTTAAAATGACCGTCTTAAAAAAAATGACCACCCAAAATAGGTTCACTAAATTTATTTTAAAAATCATAAAATGTTTCTTTAAAAAGAGCATTACATCCTGTCCACTGCTCTGAACAGATGCCAGGGACATGTGGACTATTGTTACATTTCCTCCCTGTCCCACTCCCAAATGTTACAGTGGCCACAAAACAAGGTGTTCGCAATAATTACATGGGGGAAATTTTTAAAAAATCACCAACAATAACAAAAAATAAAATCCATTCACTCTGCTGCTGTTTCAAAATTTCAAAGTTAGTTTTTGGATGCCCTTCCCCCCAACCCTGTTTGTAAGGAACTAAAACATTACAATCGGTGAACAGCAAAGATTTCACTACACCTCAAATGCAGAACACCAACGAAGCAGAGGAATGTTGGCTTTCTAAACAGAAGCAGATAGAAAAACAAAACAAAACAAAAAAGATGCAGGACTCCTTCAGTTCTTCACTAGTCTTAGAAAAACTTTCTGGAATACTGCTTCACATTGTTCTGCATCTAATACTGTGCATTCTGTATCTGGTCCTTTGTTCCTGTAATGGTAATGATCTGATTTTCGGATCCTTTTAAAGGCTCATCAGTTTTGATCATAGTTCCCAACTCATGACGGGTTTAATCCGCTGACCACTTTTGCCAATAATAGATCCAGTCAAATCTTTGGGAATAGTTACTTGTATAGTAATAATAGGTCCACCAAGATCACCATACGAGCCACGACCCCCTGCATGGGAATAATCATATCTGGAGCCACTCTGTGGTTCATAAGCCATCTGCCATTCTGATGGGCTCCATGTATCTATTGTACAGTTCCAAGTTTCATCAGGACTGAAACCAACCATGCCGTTCTAACAGTCTCTAGGTCTCCCTCTTCTGTCACAGGTCATTAGGTCTCCCCACTCTAGGTGGTGGTAGTGGTGGAGGAAGAGGAAGATTCCAAGCTCTGCTACCACCCCGGCCATCTCGTCCAGGAGGAGGAGGAGGTGATCCTCGACGAGGGCTCATATCTCTTCTAGATGGAGGCATGGGACGCCCACCCCAACCAGGAGGCATTCTGTCAAAACCACCTCTTCCCCACATCGGAAATCCCACTGGGCATCCAGGGTGGTCATCAAACATCATTGCAAAACCACCATAATCATAGGTTTCATTGTAAAATTTGGGATCATAAGGCTATACAGGTCCTTTGATGGGAGACTCAGATATAAGATCAAGGATGATCTTTATGCAATCTACAACCCTATTGGGTTTTCCTCCAATAAGAACAGCTCTGTCAGTGGGATGAGAACAGCATTCCTAGAAAAGCTTGATGGTTGTTTGAGAGTTCTCTCAAAGTTCTTTGATTTTAGCACCTTTGACCCCAATATTCCTCCTGCTAGACTCTGATGAAACAACAGCCTCAACTCGCAGTCAAAGTCACTTCCTTTATAGTGTTGGTAATTTAAGCACTCAACAGCATCAGATTCCAGCGGGAGCTGGCTGGTTGCAGTGAGTAATGGCAACTTCAGGTCCTCTTCCAAGGTAAGGATGATTTTCTTCAGAATTTCTCCAATTGTTTCAATATCAGCACTGATACTCAGTATGCTCCAATTGTTTCAGTATCAGCACTGATACTCAGGGGCCACTGCTGTCTGAGACTGAAACACTAGCATTGTAGTCCGTACAGAGAGCCTCGATATTCTTGCCTCCTTCTCCAATCACTGCCCCAGCAATCTTGCTCTGAAGCAGAATGCATAATTCAACCATCTCATCAGTGTTTCTAGATCTTTTCAATGCTTGTTCCTATTCCATATCTTCTGCAGGACGTTTACCAAATTCACCATTGGTTTCAGTGTTAGGGAAGGTTTCTTCTGGCTATACAGTTTCCACTTGTATTAAAGGGACACACCAAGCTATAGGCCACGAATAAGTGGGACACAGGCCGAGTTTGCTCCTTTAAGGAAAATTAAAATAGATTCTAGTGATGATTATGTGTGTGGGGGCAAAGGACAGGTATTGAAATTTTCACACTAAACTCATGTAAAAATGAGTGACTTCTTGATATCTCTGTAATAGGATAACCCATAAGTTCTATTGTCCAAATTGTAACATTTTTTAGAATAAGAGGTGAGTACTTTAAAAAATAATGCTGGGACAACAATCCTAAAGTGGGAGTGTCCCAGACAAATTGAGAGGTAGGGTCCCACTATAGCTTATTAAATTTCCTTTAGTTGAAAGCAAACAAGCAGACAAACCTTGATTTGGAAATTACAATTCAGACTCAACCAAATAAAAGTCCTTTTGGTTTAAAATAGTTATCATGAGATGAATATTCAGGCAATTTTAAACTCAAAGAATAAGAGCTAACACTGTGAGTTAGGCACTGTGGTAAGCACTCCACACCTATTAAGTCATTTAATCTTCATACAAAAACTATGAGGTAGGTATTAATATGACTATTTGCCCCACTTTATAGCTGAAGAAATGGAGAGACTGTGTTTAGTGGAAGGTCCAAGGTTAACTGGTGACCCAGCAGAGCCAAGATTCCAATCCAGGTTTTTTGGTGCCAGCTGATGTCCTTGTCCACGCTACATTGCCTCTCACACTCTAAGCTTCAGCCCACTTGCCTCCTAAATTTGAATTTCAGATGAACAATAATTTTTTTTTTTTTTTTAGTACAAATGTGTCCTATGCAATATTTGAGACAAGGCTCCTCCTTCTTCTTGGTTGCCAAAGGAGCTTACTTATCCTCAGCATGGTTGAGTGCTGAGCGTGGGTGTGGGCTTCTGATCTCTATGTCTCAGCCAGTACCCTTGGCGTTATCTGCTGAAGTGTTCTTTTTGGTTGTATAACTCACAGCCTGTTCTCACAGCCTAGTCTCCCAGCAGAGCCCATCATTTCTCAAGCCAGAATCAGCTCTGCCTCTACCCCTGGTTATGCTGCAGATGCCTAGTCTCAGCCTCATCTCTTATCCGCCTAGAAATATTCATATGAATATTTTTGAATGCTTGCATATTCATATGAATATTATGAACATTAAGGACTATCTTAGGAATATTTAAGAATAGGCCGGGTGCGGTGGCTCAGCCTGTAATCCCAGCACTTTTGGAGGCCAAGGTGGGCATATCATGAGTTCAAGAGATCGAGAACATCCTGGCCAACGTGGTGAACCCCCATCTCTACTAAAAATACAAAAATTAGCTGGGTGTAGTGGTGGGTGCCTGTAGTCCCAGTTACTCTGGAGGCTGAGGCAGGAGAATCGCTTGAACCTGGGAGGCAGGGGTTGCAGTGAGCTGAGACTGCACCACTGCCCTCCAGCCTGGTGACAGAGTGAGACTCCATCTCAAAAACGAAAAAAACAAAAAACAAAAAACCAAGAATATTTAAGAATAGACCTAATAAACCTGATTTGGGCTAGAAGAAAAGCCTCAACTCAGATGGGAAACAGTTTTTTGTTTGCCTATGTTTGTGAGCAAGTAAAGCAAAATTCCACCATAGCACTTGCTCACTCATTATAGCTCACAAATGAATCCTATCATATGTTAGAGACGTCCTGTAAGGAAGAATTTGATGAGTTGTTAGCAATGACTGAAAAAATAACAAACTAAGCAGCTCGTCGTTCTGCTATAATTTTCCATTGACTCCCTTCATTGTCTGCCACCTAAGAAGAAATCTTCTTACCTTACCACCCACAAAGCAGACAAGCAGCTGAGGTACAGCCTAAGGATTCTAGGTTCCAACTCCAGCTCTATGCACCATTTTCATAGCCTTAGTTTCCACGTTTCTAACACTGGAATAATAATACTTGCCACATAAAGTTTTTTTGAAGTTCAAATGAAAAGTGGTAAGTAAAACATAAAATATAGTAACTGTAAACCAAGGTTAACTTCAAAGCTCATCTTATACCTCATTGTCCATGTAGTGGGTTGAATAGTGCCCACCCCCCAAGAAAGATATGCCCATCTGGAACTTGCTACTATGAACTTATTTGGAAACAAGATCTTCATAAAACCTACAAATATCTTGAGATGATATCATTCTGGATTTAGGGTGGGCCCTAAGCAGAATGAGTATGCACTTACAAGGAAGTATGCTTATAAGAGAAAGGCAGAAGGAGATTTGAGACACAGAGACACAGGGGAGAAGGCCATGTGGAGACAGAGGCAGAGATTGGAGGTATGCTGGCATAGGCCAAAGAACACCTAGAGTCATCAGAAGCTAAAAGGGGCAAGGAAGGATTCTCCACTTGAGCCTTTGGAGAGGCTCTGCTGACACCTTGATTTTGGACTTCTAGCCCCCAGAACTGTGAAGGAATCAATTTCTGTTGTTTTTAGCCAACGGAAACATTAGTTGCGGTAATTTGTTATGATAGTCTTAGGAAACGAATACAGCTTACTCCCAACCCATCAGTAAACCATGATAGCTCCATCTTCAAAATACATCCAGACCGTGTGCCACCTCTACCTCCATTAGGGACACTAAGCCACCATCATCTCATTACTGGTCATCCTGCATTCATCCTCACATGCCCTGCAGTCACACAGTAATCACAGTGTGATCAGAAATTGATGTCAAATCTTGTCAGTGCTCTGCTCAAAACCCTCCACATGCTTCTCATTTCTCTCAGAATGTAACCAAAGGCTTTCTCATGACCTACAAGGCTAGACACGATCTGGCCCCACTCCCTGTCCTTTCTTCTTTAACACTCTCATAGTCCTGCTTCCTTGCTGCTCTGTGCACGTGCCAAGCACACTCCCTCCTTGAGTCTTTGCATGCTCTTCTTTCTGTTCGGATAAGCACAGGCCTGCTGCATTACACATCTCTGCTCACATCACACCTCTTCAGAGAAGCCTTGCCCCTTCATCCTATCTGAAGTGGTCTACTCCAATTACTGTCAATATTACATCACTCTTTGTTGACTCCTCAAAATGTACATCACAAACAGTACTTACTTTATTTTCCTGTTCCTACCCTCTCTCCTATTATAAAGAATGCTCCCTAGGTATCAAGACCTTGTCTGTCTTGTTCATTACTGCATTTCCAGTACCAATGCTCAGCTCATTGCAGCCACTAATAACTATTTGCTGAAAAGATGGAGAAACCAACATACCTTATAGCTATTAAGGGTGTTCACCAGAGAGGATGAAGATGGTATCTGTTTTTAGCACCACCCCAAACAGCACGTTCCAGACACTAACCTGGACCTCCACCTACACGCAGTCTTAGAGGTTAGGAGTCACCGCCAAAGAAAACCACCCATTGTAGTTGCACAGTGAGATCTGAAGTCAGAGTATTGCTACATAGTATTAACTTTTCAGTGAGGTGTTTTAGAATGCTTACAACTGTCAAGTTCAAGAGATAGATTAATGTTAAATCTATAAATGAGTTCCTGAAAAAAAATTGAGAACAACAAAAACAATTTTTTATATCTTTGATGAAAAACAGTTTAAAAAATGTTTTCCGACGGGTGCGGTGGCACACGCCTCCCAGCACTTTGGGAGGCTGAGGTGGGCAGATCACGAGGTCAGGAGTTCGAGACCAGCCTGGCCAACATGGTGAAACCCCGTCTCTACTAAAACTACAAAAATTAACTGGGTGTGGTGGCGTGCACCTGTAATCCCAGCTACTCGGGAGGCTAAGGCAGGATAATTGAGCTGAGATGGCGCCATTGCACTCCAGCCTGGGCGACAGGGCGAGACTCTGTCTCAAAAAAAAAAAAGTTTAAGAAGTTCTCATATGCTCTATTTTATTTGACTCTGGTCACCTGCCTGAGTCAGGGATGGTGGACAGTGTTATTCTTACTTTTCAGGTAGAAATACGGAGACTTATGGAGACTAAGTGACCTGTAGAAGGTCAGACAACTGCACAACTGGCAATAAAGTAGTCTCAGACTCAAATCAAGACCTCTGATTTGAGGTTCCTTATTTTCCTCTATTGTACTCCATTAATTAATTTATTTAATGTACATTATTGAACACCAACTATTTCAGGTACTGTGTTAGGTGCACCATATAATGATAAGAAAGTTGATAATTTGTCTGCTGTTTTACAATTTTAAAAAAAGTGCATACACGTACTTGAGGGGAAAATCAGTACAGCAACTGCTATTCTTCTCCCCTCTCCCTCTTCTCCTAATCCCTCTCTCCTGATATAATCACTGTTATCTGGAAATCTTTGGCTATACAGGCTAAGTCCCCTGTATCTGCCGCGAGGTCCTTCCTGGAGGTGCTGACTGGACTAGATGACCTTGGTTAGATGACGACCAACTAGATGACCTTGGCTAACTCATCTCTATCCCTGGGGCGGCTGTGACACAGGATGAGTGAGCTACGCCTGGTAACAAGAGTGCCACTCTAGTGTAAGGGGGCTGCGAAGCAGAAAGGAGGTCAGCCCTTTGGAGAATGTCTCTAGAGGGTGTGGGCAGAACCACGTCTCCGTGGTTAGGAAGGTCTGGGAACCTAAGTTCAACTTGCCGCGGCCGGGCGGGGTTCACAGCGCGTGGGACAGGCGGGGCGTGGCGATGCGGGGCGGAGCGACGGGGCGCGGGCGGGGCAGCGCGGCGCGGCGCGGCGCGCGGCCGACGTGGCAGCGGCAGGAGCATGCGCCGCCAGTGGCCATCTTGTAGGCGGGGACGCGCCGAGGTGAGCTCCAGTGCGCACCTTCGCTGTCTGCTTCAAGCTCTAGTTCTGCGTCCCGACCTGCCTAACATACCCCACCTTCAGCGACCACGCAGGCATTTTCCCGGTCCCCAGGTGATCACCAGATGGCTGCGACGCGCATGTATGAGGCGGGTGGCATGGCATGGCATGGCTTGCAGGCGCCAGAGGCAGACCCCGAGGGACGGTGTCCCTGGAAGGTGGGCGGGCCGGCCGGCGCCACTGGACGCCCATGTAGTTTCCGAGACCCCTAGTCGCGCGGTTCGGGCGCAGCTGTGGCGGCGTGCGGAGTGCAGCAGAGAGGAGTGCACGTCGCAAGATGAGCAGTTTCCGCTGGGGGTGGCACGGTGGGCGCGTTTCGAGGGTCTCGCCCCCGCGACACTTTGCTCCTCTCCAAGGACCAAGGCTGGAGCGCCCTGGCCCTTAGGCCCCACGTTCCAGTGCGCTGACTTCAGGAGAGACTGGCGGCGACCGCCGGTGGACCTTAGCCCTGCCCTGTCTGGCCTGGAGACGTGGCAGAGCCTGAGGGGAGGCAGCTGTCTCCTGAAACAGGATTTCGGCCGCCCTGGCCCTGGAGAGGCCCAGGAGACTCGAGAGTCATCACACCAGGACCGGCAATGAAAGGAAGCTTATTTTCCCTGAGGTTACCCCATCGGTGCTTAGCGCCACTTGGGAGGGGTTTTGCATTCTTTAGTTTCTTTGTTTGGTCTTGGGACCTGCTTCAGTCAAATTTGCAGGATAGCACGTTTCCTGGATTGACAGAATTTATAGCCAATAGTGTTTTTGTCATTCGAAGTAGTTATTTTGAGAGACAACGTGCATTTCTGCAATCGTGACACATCTTGGCATTCAATTTAATTCAGTGAAAATTTATAAAATTTTATTTTGGGGTCAGATTAGGCTCTAGCTAACGCTCACTGTCTGGTAGTAGAGGCAATCTTGTGGCACGAGTAGGTCAGCAATATTTGCTCTTAATGCTTTAAAGTTTATCAAAGCTTCACTATTCCATTTCTTGTAAACTTGTAAATAGCCATCCACTTTTTTTTTTTAAACAAAAACCAAGGCACAAACAAATTGGAACAACAGAGTCTAGCCAAACAGAGCTCAGTTTTCCAAATTTTTCTTCACTTGTTCTTTAGTGTTGATACATAAATAGTACTTTTCGTGACAAGACTTGAGCCCTAAAACAGTTACCGACTCTGACACTTCAGTGGTGTTTTATCATAATAGGTTTTTTTAGTAGGAGGCACTATGTTTATGCATGTAAAATTTACCTCAGTATTGCCATTACGCCAGTTTTCATATTTTAAGCCATTAAAGACAAATAAATTATTGATTCCACTTAATGGCTTTGTATTCATTGTACAGTTTCTTTTGCAGACACATTTGTTAATGTTAGGGATTCTCTTACAGTAGGACTTCTACTAGTCGTTGTAAGGATTGGGGAGCATCTGTAGTAGAAAGTTGAATGATCAGCAAAAAATTAAATGAAGAAAAGAGGTAGCCTTGGTTGAGGAGTGGTAAAATCTCCAACGGGGCATTTCTGGCTCAGGTTATCTACCTTCGATGTATAGGTACTGAATGAAAGGATTCAGCCTCCCTGGATCCCTGTTCTCTACCTAGTGCCATAGATATTTCCTGTGTTCACAAGCCAAACTTTTTGAAAGTCTTACGCGTGTTAGTCTCGCCTGCCACTGCTCGGTTCAGTTTACACTGGAATCTTTCTTCACTCTTTACATGAAAACCACTCTCCCTACATTCGTCTCCAGTTTGGCAAATCCATTGAACTTCTCAGTATCCTATTTGGCTTCTTTGCAGCATTTAATACTGTTGCCCATTCATACTGTGAAACACTGGCTTTTGGACACCACAGTCTCCTGGTTTCTTCCTTTCTTTTTGCTCATCTCTTATTCTCTGCAAGCTTGTCTTCCATCTTACTAAACCAGTAATTGGTTTTACATCATTTTCTCTTATCTCTTGGTATTTTCTTGCATAATCCCTCTCAAAACATGACGTTAGACTATCAGTACACTGATGACACCCACATTTGTGTGGTTGCTAAGCTCCAGACCAAGTCAGTGTCTCTACTTAGATGTTTGTTTCAAGGAACTTAAACAGCATGTCAAAGACTAAACATTTTATGATTTCCCCCATCTGACTCCCCCAGAAAGAACATCAAACACATTGGCCTTTTGCAATGTTTCCTATCTTTGTGCATGGCATCACCATCTATCTAGTTGGGCAAGTCATGCCTCCTTTCCCTGCCTCCATACCCAGTCGGTCACTGAATTTTGCCATCTAATCTTGTCTTGAACTTATTTACTTTTCTCCATCTCCACTATCATCACTTGAGTCTGGGTCAGAGCTTTTCAACTTTGGCACTATTGACGTTTGGGGCCACTTAATTCTTGCGTGTAGGCTGTGCATTGGAGGATTTTTAGTAGTATTCCTAACCTCTTCCTGCTATATGCCAGTAGTAGCCTTCTCGTTGTGACAATAAAAAATGTCTTGGACATTGCCAAGTGACCCGTTGGGGGCATAATCAGCCCCTCCCACTATGAAAATCATTGGTCTAGCTTGTTATATACTTCTGTTTGAACTACTTCTGTATCTTCCTTAATGGCCTCTCTGCATCTGCTCTGTCTGCCCAGTGGCCCAGTCTACATACTTTGTTCAGATCTTTTCAAAAAATAAATATGAATTGCTAATGACTGGAATCAGCCTAAATGTCCTTCAACAGGTAAATGGATAAACTATGGTACATCTATACAATGGAATACTATTCAGCAATAAAAAGGAACCAACTTGATATTTGCAGCAGCTTGCATGAATCTCAAGAACATTATGTTGAGTGGAAAAAAGCCAACTTCAAAAGGTTATACGTTGTATGATTCGATTTATGTAACATTCATGGAATGAGAAAGTGATAGAAAACAGAGCAGTGTTTGCCAGGACTTGTGGCCGATGGGAAGGTAGATAAAGGAATAGCCTGAGGAAGTTTCATTTTAGTGATGGAATAGTTCTATATCCTGGTTGAGGTGGTGGTTGTATGAGATTGTGCATATGATGAAACTTCATAGAACTGTGCACATACACACACAGTAAATGTAAAAATGTGAAATACAAATAAGGTCTATAGTTAATAGTATTGTACCAATTGTCAATTTCATGGTTTTGATCATTGTAGTATAGTTATTTAAGATGCTGTTATTGAGAGAAGCTGGGTTTGGGGTACTCAAGAACTCTGCTGTTTTTACATCATTTTTTGTGAATCTAAAATTGCTTCAAAACAGTTAAAACAAAAGACAGTTATGCTACCCTCAGCTTGAATGCCTTACAATTGTAGAATATAGTAAATTTCTCTTCATAGGTTTTAGCCTGTAAATTGTTAAGTACAATGAGTTCTGAGATCTTCTCCAAAGAACCAATGTATCAGTATGTTCAGATCCCCTGTTCTTTGTTCTTCATTTTAAAGTTTAAATTCCTAGTTCTTTATGGCTCCTTGACCCTAGTTTCAGTAAACAACCCCCTTCTAGCCTCTATCAACTGCTCTGACCTTAGTCACCCTTGGTCACCTGCTCTGACCTTAGTAATCCTTGGTCACCTGCTCTGTTCTTAGTCATCCTGGGTCACCTGTTCTGTAACCATTCTTCCTGCCAAACTACTTACCCTGCTGCTCTGGCTCATACCGTTGCTGTCTTTAAAATAGCCAATCGGAATTAGGTTAGACTGTGTGGTCCAACCCTAGCCCATAGGGGAAAGACACAGCAGTACGGACTAGCTGCATTAGGATAAGAACCCCTTCCCCTCCATTGTTCACGTGTGCTCTTGACATTGCTCCATCTGTGAGATGAACCCGTCTATAGAAGTAAAATTGCCTTGCTGAGAAAGGCAAGCTCGAGTGCTATTTATTTTGCAGCACTGAAAATTTATTTCTAATACAATGACATTCTGTTCTTTAAAAACCCAGGTGTTTTAACCTGGTTTATAAGGCTGAACACCTTCTGGGCTTCTGTCTGCCACTCCAGTCCTGATTCTTCCTTTCTCTCCCTTCACATGGATTTTCTTGAATGTATCTTGTTCTCCCCAGCTCAGTTGGTACATATATTTGCTATATGTTCACATTTTCTGAACTCTGCCTTTCTTCCCTTTCCCAATGAAGTTCTTATCCTTCAAATCCTGGTTTATCTGTGACTTCTTTGGAGAACCCCTTCCTTACCTCCAAGTCAAAAGTCATATTCCTGTTCAAACAAAACTTACCCTCAGGACACATAATTCAGCTACCATTCACTGTAAATTGGTTTTATTATTTGATTGTGTCCTGTACTAGACTGAAGTATCCTATTTGTTTTTACTAATCATTGTTATTTCCAGAGGCACTAGTATAGGGCTCGTCAAGCAGTTGGCCTTCGCTAAAATCTTACTAAATGAATCAAAATATTAAAAACAAATGTAGCATATTTAGAAGTTGGTTCTGTACTTGAGATACACTTCAGAATTTGTAATTTTAAAGAAAGTTTTCTCATATTTTATAATCCATTGTCGTCTGTTAGGACCCTGCTGTCTGATGGCATTTTTGCTATAGTTAATTTTTCTAAAACCTCAGATATGCAGTTTATCTGTTACTGGATATGCTTTAAAATGTGAACCAGGAAAATTGTGAATTAATGTTTTTATCAAATGAAGCACATTTTATTTTCTTTTATTGAGACAAGGTCCTGCTTTGTTGCCCAGGCTGGAGTGCAGTGGCATTCTCACTGCTCCCTGCAGCCTCAACCTCCTGGGATCAGGTTATCCTCTCACCTCAGCATTCTGAGTTGCTGGAACCATAGGCACGTGTCACCCTGCCTGGCTAATTTTTAAATTTTTTGTAGAGATGGAGTCTTCCTATGGTGCCCAGGCTTGTCTCAAACTCTGGTCTCAAGGGATCCTCCTGCCCCTACCTCCCAAAGTGTAGGGTTACAGTCATTAGCCACTGTGCCCGGCTTTTTTTTTTTTTTTTTTTTTAATGTTAATGGGGATATCTTGTACACAGCGCTTTATGAGAGAAGAGGATGGGCTTCAAAAATACGTTAAATAATTACTTATTTTTAGAGATGAGGTCTTGCTGTGTCACCCAGGCTGGAGTGCAGTGGTGCAGTAATAGCTCACTGCAGCCTTGAACTCCTGGGTTCAAGCCATCCTGCCACCACAGCCTCCCAGAGTCCTGGGATTTCAGGCGTGAGCCACCGTGCCCAGCCTCATTGTTATTTTAAATTTAATAATGATTGAAATTTATGTTTATTTACTTGTTTTTATTTTTTAGAAATGAGATCTTGCTATGTTGCCCAGGCTTGTCTCCAACTCCTAGCCTCAAGTGATCCTCCCGTCTTGACCTCCCAAAGTACTGGGATTATAGGCATGAGACACCACACCTGGCTCAGGCATAACTACCTCTAACATGCATTCATGTGGCAGAAATCAAATTAGTAGTTTACTGTTTGAAATGTAGTAGATAATTCGTTGTGTTGTTATTATGAGATTATTTCCCAGTTATAAAGTATCTACATGGGAATGTTACAGATTGTTTGATATTAAATATAGATTGCTTTCTTAGAAGTTTGGACAAACTCTTCATGTGGAAATAAGTTGCATTGTAAATAGTAAAGGTGGACGTCTATCTCTTGATGATTTTTTTTTTAGTCGTTCTCTAACTATTCAAGCTTTACAAATATACTTTTGGTTACTGTGTAATGTTTGTTACATTTTTATATTTTTACAGTAACCATAATTGAAGAAAAATGATGGAAGAGAGTGGAATAGAGACAACACCACCTGGAACTCCTCCACCAAATCCTGCAGGACTGGCTGCTACTGCCATGTCTTCCACCCCTGTTCCACTAGGTACACGTAGTTGTCTAATGTCTCATGTGTTTTGAGAATAGTGAAGATGCTATCATCTTTTCTCAGAGTCGATTAAGAAAAGAATGCATATATTAAAACTTCTCTATTAATTTTTAGGATGAAAGGAAATAGCCTTTATAATTTAAAGAGTAGAAAGACTTTTGTATTTAAAGTAAGAAAACAGTGTTTTGCTTTAGGTAGACTTTTGTTCTTTATGTTCATAATTTTACAAAACATCATTTATATTATGACAAAAATATCCTAAAAATCATGTGTTAGCTTTGTCTACTGTTCTTTTTCTTTTTTTTTTTGAGATGGAGTTTCACTTGTCGCCCAGGCTGGAGTGTAGTGGTGCGATCTCATCTCACTGCAGCCTCCACCTCCTGGGTTCAAGTGATTCTCCTGCCTCCGCCCCCTGAGTAGCTGCGATGACAGGCAAACTTGCCATCATGCTCAGCTAATTTTTGTATTTTTAGTAGAAAGGGGGTTTCACCATTTTGGCCAGGCTGGTCTCAAACTCCTGACCTCAGGTGATAGACCTGCCTCAGCCTCCCAAAGTCCTGGGATTATAGGTGTGAGCCACTGCACTTGGCCTACTGATCTATGACTTTGTGGTGATTAACCTATCTGAGCCTTCAGGGCATAGGTTTATATGCTCAAACTAGGGATGAAAAATTGCTTTATTTTATTAAAAATACACCAAAACAAACCAAAAAGCAAAAGCGAACAATACCATAGGTTCATACAGCTGCTTCTTTTACTTATGGGGGTTGAAAGTCATTTACACTCAATTACATTTGTTGTATATTTTAAATTACACATTTTAAAATAATTCTTATGATATGCTCTGGTAAGTTTAAAAATTTTGCAAGGAAGTAATGAGACAGTTTGTAAACTAAATAAAAAACATTTCTAATTCTGTGGTTTTATCCTCTCCACTTTTTTCTAGCGGCAACCAGTTCTTTTTCTTCTCCAAACGTATCCTCCATGGAGTCCTTCCCGCCACTCGCATACTCTACTCCTCAGCCGCCCCTTCCTCCTATGAGGCCTTCAGCGCCATTACCTTTTGTGCCTCCTCCGGCAGTTCCTTCTGTCCCACCACTTGTTACTTCTATGCCACCTCCTGTTTCTCCATCAACTGCTGCTGCCTTTGGTAATCCTCCTGTATCCCACTTCCCACCTTCAACTTCTGCCCCAAACGCTCTTTTACCTGCACCCCCTTCGGGTCCTCCTATATCAGGATTTTCTGTTGGTTCAACTTACGACATTACAAGGGGACATGCAGGGAGAGCTCCCCAGACACCCCTGATGCCATCATTTTCTGCACCTTCAGGAACAGGTAATTCTCTCTTCTTAATACTTTGAGATACATGGCTATTAATTAATGTTTTATTCTTTTTTAAAATAGTAGCTTTGTTGAGATGTAATTTATGTACTCTACAGTTCACCCAATTTAAGCATACAGTTCCATTGTTTGTTTACATACAGACTTGTGCATCCCTTGTCACAAGTTTATAACCTTTTCATCACTTTAAAAAAGAAACCCTATACTTTTTAGCATCAGCCCCTACTGTCCCCCAAATCGTCACAGCTCTAGGCAGCTACTAATCTACTTTCTATATATATAGATTTGCTTATCCTGGTCATTTCCTATAGATGGCATCATATAATATGTGGTCTTTTGTGACTGGCAACTTTCACTTAAATATTTTCACTTAACTATTTCACTTAAATATTTTCACTTAACTATTTCACTTAAATATTTTCACTTAACTATTTCACTTAAATATTTTCAAGGTTCGTCCATGTTATGGCATTTGTCAGTACTTCGTTCCTTCCCTTTCATGGCTGCATAATATTCCAGTGTATGGATATGTATACCACATTTCGTTCATTCAGTGAATCAATGTTGGGTTGTTTCCACTTTGTGGCTGTTTAGATAATGCTGCTATAAATATTTGTTTACAAGTTTTTATATGGACAGGTTTTTATTTTTCTTGGGTGTCTACCTAGGCACGGAATTGCTGACTTACATGATAATTCTACACCAAACTATTTTCTAAAGCAGGTGTACCATTTTACTTTTTTATCAGCATTGGGCGGGGTCCTACTTTCTCTGCATTAATGTTCTCTTTATTGCTTTCTTTGGTTTTCAGAGTTACTTGTCGCATGTTTTTGCCATTTAAGTTTTTAAAATAAGGCTGGTATAATTTAGTATATGATTTCTTTATGTGATATACAACTCAGATGATTAGTATGGGATGTCAGAAAATTTCAAAATTTTGTCCTAATATTTGTTAATTTATAGAGAAATTTGAAGGTGAAGTCTGAGTTTTTTTAAGTTTTACTGAAAAAATTATCAGGACTGACTGTTCCAGGGAGTAGTGTTTTTTTAGCCAGGTAAAAATTCAAAAACAAATAAAACCTCATGTATGCCAAAAGTTTGTGATATTAGGTCATTTCCTTTCCTAGGTCAGTTACATCTACTTGTTTTGTTTCTTTGGAATAATTGTTGCAAATGAGTTATCAAAACTTTGTGCTTGTCATCCTCTGCCTGTTGTTTCTCATTTTAGGGAAAAGAAGCAACTTTGCTGTGATTTTTATTATCTGTCTTTCCCTGTCTACCTTTACAAATGAAACTTACTGCAGAGTACAAGTACTATATTTATGTCTATGTATATATGAATTTTCTTTTTGAGTTAACATGAAGTATGTGGAGTGCGTGTAAGAATTGCGTGCTTTTTTGTGATGAACTTCAGTGCTCAATTAATTTTATGGATTAAAGAGACCTGAACTACAGCTGTTCATATCCAAGTGCTGAATAGGACAGACCTGAAGAACTTTTGGATATATGCTTTTTGTCGATTTTCAGGATACTTGGTGTAAGACTATGTAAAGGGGAATACATTTCTCTTTGGAAATTCTGTTTAATTTGCATTTTATAAAGGTTTGTGTTAATCCTTGAGTTTATAACTCAGTCTTCAAATGCCTGAATATTAATATTAAAGTTGTTTGAGCTACTCCTTTTTATAGGAAAAAGTTTTTGGAATAAATTATACATATTAAAATTTTTGCCATTGACTAGGTCTTTTGCCAGCTCCTATTACTCAGCAAGCCAGTTTGACATCTCTGGCACAGGGAACTGGAACCACATCAGCCATTACTTTCCCAGAGGAGCAAGAAGACCCTAGAATTAATAGAGGTCAGGATGAAGCATCTGCTGGTGGGATCTGGGGTTTTATTAAGGTAAGAGGTATTTGAAAATTATGTTTAATTTTCTAATTTTAAAACTAATAGTTTTCATTAGAGAAAATTTTGAAAATACAGAATGGCACAAGGAAAAATAAAATTCTTTTTTATTAGCAGTTTTCTGTAGCTGCTATCAGTCTCTTGCTTATGGATATCTGTGTAAACGTTCCTTTGAATTAAAATCAAATTGAAGTAGTGACTGGTCGGATGGATACTATTTCGTGTTTTCTGGTTTTTACTGAGCATATATCATGGACATCTTCCTGGCCATAAAATATTTTTTTCAGAAACGTATTTTGGTTTTTCTTGTGGCTGCTTCACTATACACGCTGTTGCATTTATTTCCCATGTTTTATTTTGCTATTCTGCCTATTGGCATTTTCTAATTGTAATTATTTTTCTAAATTAGTTGATTTATTTTAATTGACAAACATTGTATGTGTTTATTATGTACAACATGATGTATATATGAAGCATGTATACATTCTGGAATGGCTGAATTGAGCTAATTAACATATGCAATACCTCACATATGTACAATTTTTTGTGGTGAGAAAACTTACAAAACCTTAAATATAAGATTTTATATTTCAAGAATATAATGTGTTGTTTTTTTTTTTTTTTTTTTTTTTTTTTTTTTTTTTTTTTTTTTTTGAGACGGAGTCTCGCTCTGCCGCCAGGCTGGAGTGCAGTGGCCGGGTCTCAGCTCACTGCAGCTCCGCCTCCCGGGTTTACGCCATTCTCCTGCCTCAGCCTCCCGAGCAGCTGGGACTACAGGCGCCCGCCACGTCGCCCGGCTAGTTTTTTTGTATTTTTTAGTAGAGACGGGGTTTCACCGTGTTAGCCAGGATGGTCTCGATCTCCTGACCTCGTGATCCGCCCGTCTCGGCCTCCCAAAGTGCTGGGATTACAGGCTTGAGCCACCGCGCCCGGCTAATGTGTTGTTTTTAACTATAGTCACCATGTTGTAGAAGAGATCTCTTCTAATTGTAATTCTTATCAATAAATCATCATAATGATAGGTCTGGCATGGTGACTCATGCCTGTAATCTTAACACTTTGGGAAGCCCGGGCAGGGGAATTGCTTGAGCCCAGGAGTTTTATATGAGACCAGCCTGAGCAACATAATGAGACCCAGTCTCTATCAAAAACTTAAAACAATTAGCCAGGCATTGTAGCATGTACCTGTGGTCCCATCTACCCAGAGGCTGAGGTGGTAGGATTGTTTGAGCCCAGGAGGTCCAGGCTGCATGAGCTGTGATCATGATACTGCATTCCAGTCTGAGTGACAGAGTGAGACCCCGTCTCAAAAAAAAAAAACAACCAAAAAACTATGTGAGCACTGTTTTATGTAAATCTTTATGGACATCTTTTTTTCCTCTGAATTAATTCCTGATGAACATTTGAGTGAACATTTGAAAAAATTGATACATACTCCACTCTTGGAAGTTTATACCAAAATACACTGGTATAGCATTTTTCACTTGCCAGCAGTAGTTATTAATTTGGACTAGGATATTTTCTGATTTGACAGGCAAGAAATAATACCACATTTTAATTTGCTTTCCTTTGCTACTGAATTTGAACATTTTCTCATATGATTTGTAGCCATTTATATTTTTCTTTTGTGAAATATTGGTTCTTTGCCTAGTTTTAAATTGGGAAGATTTTCTTTTGTTAATTTGTAAGAGTTCCTAATACAGTAAGAGTACTTTTCTGTATGCTCTCATATATTGCAGTTTTCTCAACTTTTAGTTTACATTTTAATGTTATTACCCTTTTTGACAAAAAAGTTCTTCAGTTTCAGAAGTCAGTTCTATCTCTTCTCTCCTCTCCTCTCCCCTCCCCTCCCCTCCCCTCCCCTCTCCTCTCCTCTCCTCTCCTCTCCTCTCCTCTTCTTGACAAAGTCTTACTTTTATCACCTAGGCTGGAGTGCAATGGCACGATATTGGCTTACTGCAACCTTGCCTCCTGGATTCAAGCAATTCTGCTGCCTCAGCTTCCCAAGTAGCTGGGATTACAGGTGTGTGCCACCACGCCTGGCTAATTTTTTTGTATTTTTAGTAGAGACGGGGTTTCACCATTTTGGCCAGGCTGGTCTCGAACTCCTGACCTCGAGATCCACCCGCCTCGGCCTCCCAAAGTGCTGGGATTACAGGCGTGAGCCACTGCAGGCGGCCTCTCTTTTTCTTTACATTTTTTTTCTTTTTTAATGCTAAAAAAGACCTTTTCCCACTATGATACTGTGATAAATGTTTTTCTATGATCCCTTTCTAGTTCCCTTAACGTTTAATTTTTTAGACACTTAGCATTTAATATAGTTGATATTTCTTTACTATATGAGGTAGAGATCAAACTTAATTTTCTTCCAACTACTCAATGGAGTCTTTCAATATCATATCCCCATTGATTTTTTATGACTCCTTTATCTTCCTTAGGAAATTGTGTGTTAAAATCAGCTTCTGGCCTCTGTATTGTAGTCCATTGCTGTTTCCCTGTTCTTGTAGTAGAGCACACTGTTTTAATTACTTACTTTGTGTTCATTGTACTAATATTTGCTGACGTGGGGATGTGGAGCATTCAGTGATAAGATAGAAAGGACAGTTCAAGTCTGCATTTATAAATGTGTATCAGTATTTAGTTGTATAAGTTGTATGAGTGGCTGATTTCTCTTTTCTTCTGAATTTTTCCTTACTCATCTTTCCCAATTTTTTTTTCCAATGAATTTTGAAATCATTCTGCCAAGTTCCAATATTCAGCTAAGGATTTGTTTGCAATTTTACTGTTATAATTTATTATTATATTAAAGATTTAAAATTGATAGATGGTTGACTGATTTATAGCATTTGAGCTTCATGTTTCGGGAATGTGGCATTTTTCTAAGCTTGTTTTTTTTTTTTTTTAATACCCCTCTGTACTTTAAAAAAGTTTTTTTTTGCATACAGACTACAACATTTTGTCTCTTGTTAGGAGCATGTGTCAGTGTGTTTGTCATGAATCGTAATACCCAGTTCAACTTTATAGGTCTTAGAAATAGTAGTAAGTCATGATGTTTCAGCATATGGTTGGTTGGCAGTCTTAAATTTCAATTTTATGAACTAATCTTTTCCTGAGTCACCTTAGTTTAATGGCAGATTAGAAGATGGGGAATCATGGCCGGTTAGTCAGATGCCATCTCAGGAGGCACTGCTCCCTGGAGTGTCTTTTACCCTCTGTGAAATACTGCACAGGAAGGAATACTCAAGACTTGGTTCCTTCTGTCTGGTAATAATGGCTCTAAGAATCCAGAGAAATAGATCTGACTATAAATGGAGAGTTTGGGAATGTATAAAATGAGAAACAAAAAGTAGGAAAAAGAAGAAACTAGTAGAAGATAGCAAAATGTTGTGTGTTAAGGTAATAAGTAACTCTTCTGCCCCCAGATGAGAAGTGTTTTTACTCTTTTTATTTATTTTTTATTAGGGAACAAGTGTGGACTTATGTAGACAACTGATTGGGACCTTTATTTGGGACCCTAAGGGACAAGTTTTGCCCAATCTTTTATATAAATAAGTAGAAATGAAATTATATATATGTAATAAATATATGTATATACACACATATATATGTATATATGTAGTATAGCATCCTTTCCATACCCATGTTACTCAAAGCGTGGTCTGTAGATTGCTGCTGGTCTGCACACTGCTATGAGTCAGGAAGAAAAATTGAGAGTATCATTAAGAAACTTAATAGCCATTTGATATTGTCATGACCTTAGATATCTTACAAAAGTACTGGTTTAGGATGCATTGGAAACTTAAAAAAGTTTTCTTCACAATCATGGTCATGGTGTTCCTCACTTAGAGTGCATACTTATATATTAATTTGTTTTATGCAGGGCGTGGCTGGGAATCCTATGGTGAAGTCTGTGCTTGATAAGACAAAACATTCAGTAGAAAGCATGATTACAACGCTGGACCCTGGCATGGCTCCCTATATCAGTATGTACATAAGTTAGACCAGTATCTGCCATTTTTTTTAAAGTGTATGTCCATGTCAGCCACTAATTGTAATTCTCTGTTTCCACTGATTGTGTAATCAGTGGAAATTCCTATTATGTTCTTGCATTAATTTGATTGTCAGTCTTAGTTTTTGGTGTTACTAATTCAACTTTTTAAAAAGTCATTATTAAATAACTTTTGAAAATCTCACAGAATGATCTTAGAAGGAGTAAAAGCCATGAATTATTAGTATGCTTGCTGATTTTAATTGTAAATACAGGTTAACATTGCTTTATATGAATTTTACTTTATTCACTACTGACATTTGAAGTGATGCTTGTTTCATACTTTTTTTTTACATTTCTCCTGTTATCTATTTTAATTAAATATGTTTATGTAATTGAGGAATAATATTTTTGGAGTAAGCAAATCTAGTTAATAATATCTGATGACTGGGTATATTGGGAAAGCTATTTTTAACCACCTCTGAACACTAATCATCCAGAATCTTCCAGACAGTTGATAGATACTGTCTGTTATTTAATTTTTATGTGCTTGTCCAATATGTGAAAAAATACCACTTACAAGTCTCAGTGACCAATTATTAGTAATTCTGTAAAAGATAACTTTTAAGTCAAAATTGTTCAGCAGGTACCTGAACAGAGATTTCAGTGGCAATAAAAAGCCAATAGCTTTCACAAGTCTTGACTATGTTGGTAGTATACTGTCTAGTAAATATCAAAGGAGAAGGCCTAGCAATGGTTAAGTGTCTTTATTGAATGCTTCTGCCGGGCACTTTCTCATAAGAGCTCTGCAAGGTAGGTATTTTCCTCAAGTTTTGGATGAGGAACCTAGGTTTATAGGGATGTAAGTTATCACCCTAGATCACACAACTTGGTGAAGCTGTATAGTTAGCCACTTTGCTTCCCTTGTAGTAGAAAATTGAATCAAGCATGAAATCAGCTGAGTTGTTCTTTGTGTTTGTAACTGTCCAAAGGATTCAAAATTGGACTCTGCCATATATGTTCTTTTCTTTGCAAGTACATATTTTGAATGAAGGAAACAATATTTTTGGAGCTTTTGCTGTTTTAATGGCTGTACTGTGTTAGACTGTGAAAGCAACCAAGACTGTGAAAGCAATTACCTTATTTAATCCTTAAAGCAAACCCTATGAGGTGCCAGGTGGTTTTCTTCTTCTTTTCTTTTTTTTTTTTTTGAGAAAGGGTCTCACTCTGTCACTCAGAGTGGAGTGCAGTGGCAAGATCTCAGCTCACTACAACCTCTGCCTCCTGGGTTCAGGCTATTCGTGTGTCTCAGTCTTCTGAGTAGCTGGGACCATAGTCGTGTGCCACCACGTCCAGCTAATTTTTGTATTTTTAGTAGAGATGGGGTTTCTCCATGTTGGCCAGGCTGGATGGCAGGTATTTTTCTACAAAGAAACAAGCTCAGTGACTTCCCCAAGGTAAAGAAGCTAGTAAATGATAAAAGCAGAG
The DNA here is from genome assembly GCF_009764315.1 of Trachypithecus francoisi. Lineage (NCBI taxonomy): Eukaryota > Metazoa > Chordata > Mammalia > Primates > Cercopithecidae > Trachypithecus > Trachypithecus francoisi. The sequence goes on along the minus strand of NW_022681465.1, from coordinate 164,791,529 downwards.
CTCATACCCAAGGAAGTTTCTCAGAACACTAGTCTTCATGACACCAAGAAAAATGTGTAACACTGAGGGGAAAAAAGAAAGGTACAGAAATGAAATTTCTATTATTAGCAAATGTCCTAACTTAATCAGCTTTAAAAAGTAATAAAATTGAATTAAAAAAAGCTGACACCTTTACTGACAGCAGAACATCACCATCCTTATCTAACAAAACAACTCAAAGTAAATCTTAAGGTTTTTTGTTTTTGTTTCTGTTTTTGTTTTTTTTTTGAGATGGAGTCTCACTCTATCGCTAGGCTGGTGTGCAGTGGTGAGATCTCAGCTCACTGCAACCTCCACCTCCCGGGTTCAAGCGATTCTCCTGCCTCAGCCTCCTGAGTAGCTGGAACTAAAGGTGCATGCCACCATGCCCAGCTAATTTTTGTATTTTTAGTAGAGATGGGGTTTCACCATGTTGGCCAGGATGGTCTTGATTTCTTGACTTTGCAATCCTCCCGCCTTGGCCTCCCAAAGTGCTGGGATTACAGGCGTGAGCCACCGTGCCCAGCCGTCTTAAGGTATTTTTATACAGATATTCTAGGAATCACTTGATGTAACAATTTCAAAAGTGTCAAGAAACTCAGAAAGTATTAGAAATGGCAGGACTACTCATCACAAGCTGAAAAGCCATTTTGAGCTGAAGCTTAATGGAGCAGTACTTAGCTAAGATCAAGAGATGTGTCCCATGTGGAGGAAAAAAGTGGAAAAAAAAAAAGTATATTCTTCTTTTCTTTTGTGTTCTAGTAACTTCTGAAGTTTCCAGTAAAGATGTGATCTGTGAAACATTATGTCAGTCAGGAAAAAGAGATCCATTGTTTTTAAAACCCAAATACTTGAAAATACCTTTCACTGTTCCATGTGATATTTATTAGGGAAAAACAGCCTTGTTTCTAGGGCACAAATGTTTTACATTATAAACAATTTTCATGAAAAATCTTTTTTGCTATTAATGCCAAATATCAGAAAGTGCCATGTTTAGAACCAGGGCTTTGAATTCATTGTATCACAGAAACGTTAAGATTTCTATTTGTGGTATATGCCCAGAACATTGTGGGAATATTTAATAAAAAGCTTGATGACCCCATATTTAAACTATTTTCTAGGTAAAAAGTATATTTCATGGTAGTCCTTGTTTAGTGCATAACTTCTGTGCAGCTCTTTGACAAATCACTTACTATCAGTAAGTCTTTATTTTAATTTTCCATAAATAGAGTATACTAAATGTGTAACTTACACTTAACAAGCCAGATATGTAATTTCTGGCTTGTGATATGTAATGTCAGTTTTAAGTGCTGACATTAGTACTAAGTAGATATGTTACCTTGGGCAAAACTTTGTTGGCCTCAGTTTTCTCAACTATGTAAAAAAGATAATGATCTGTAGCTTGCATGGTTTTATGAAACTGGTAATAATTATGTAAATTAGATGTCAGCACCTGGTATGGTAGTAATTATGAAAATTTCATTAATTTGAAATTTAAATTTTCCTCTGGTCTTTGTAGAATCTGGAGGTGAATTGGATATTGTAGTGACCTCAAATAAAGAAGTAAAAGTTGCTGCTGTCCGAGATGCCTTCCAGGAGGTCTTTGGCTTAGCTATGGTTGTAGGGGAAGCTGGACAGTCCAATATTGCCCCACAACCAGTGGGCTATGCAGCTGGATTAAAAGTGAGTAATAGAACACCATTTTCAGGACATAGAAACTGGCATTTAATTTTTTCATAATTCTGATAATCTGTTGTCTCTATGGAGCTAATAGGCTTTTCCATACTGAAATAGCGATGAACTTTGGTTTTAGTGGACAGCCCTATTGTATTATGAAGATATAGTGGAGTTTGAATTTAAAGAAATCTAAGATAGGTTTTGATTATTGTGGGAGCGAAAGAAACATTGAGAGAGCACAAAAGGAGAGTAGTTAGTCCTAAACGAGATCTTAATCCAGCATTAACATTCAAATCAATTACTGAGATGATAATATCCCTTGAATCCCATAAGCTTTTTGTTATCCCTATTGATAATGCTTAAAAATGTGTAAGTTCTAAGGATTCCATCCTCTCTTTCATACTTTATTTTCCTCTCTTTGTATTATTACCAGCATACAGTCATACAAGAACAAATGAACAGTTCATTGGCATACAAACATCTTTCCCACCTTGAAAAAGAAAGAAAAAACCAAAGGAAACCCCAACAAATTCTTTGACCTCCCTTCCTCTGTAGCTTAATGACCTGTTTTGCTTCCTTTTGCAGCTAAACTCCAAAGAGTTGCCAGCACTTTTCTTATATCCTTTTCACATTCAGTTAAGTCTGCCTCAGTTAGGCTTTCATGTCCAGCACTCCACTGATAGTGCTCTCAAGCTCATGCTAATGTTCTCCATCTTATTTGACTTATCAGAGGCTTTTGAGACAGTTGATCATGCACTTCTCTTTAATGCTTTTTTCACTTGACTTCCAGGATACCACACTTTAGTTTTTCCTCCTTCATTGATTGCTTGCTCCTTCTATACTTCCTTTGCTGATTCCTCCTCTTTCCAGTCTTCTGACGGTCACCTTCTCCTTATCAGTTAACTCTCAGACTATCCCGTGGCTTTAAGTACCATCTCTGTGCTGACAGTACCAAATTTAAATTTCCACCTGAGACCTTTCTGTAGATTCTTGATTTGTATATAAGTTGACTTTTTGACAACTTTACTTGAATATCTCAAACTTAATATGTCTAGAACTTAACTTCTTTCCTCCACATTTGCTCCCTCTAGCCTTCTCCAACTTAATTGATGGCAGTTCTGTCCTTCCGTTTTCTCAGGCAAGAAACCTTGGAGTCAGCCCTGACTTCTCTCATTACCCACTTCTCATCCATCAATAAATCTTATTTGTAAGACAGACAGTTCTTGTTTTTCAACATAATTATGTTCTATAAGGTTGCTACACACTGAATTCATGAATACTGAGCCATTGCTCCCAGGCGAGGTATGATGGTTAGGTCTCTGTGGGCCTCTGGTCACATTTTTGCCAACCTGTCAATACGTAACTTTGTTTTATGCTTCCTTCTGTTTAAATACATTTTTATACACATACATGCACATATTTTTGATTCATTAATATTGAACTCTCACAGTCAGCAGTACTATAACTCATGCTTGAATGCAGCTTATTTAACACACTCATTTTCTCAGTAAGGCATATCATAATCTTCTGCTTAGCAACACTACTGCGCTCCAGCACTACACTTGGGGGCCATTTGAAAACAGCAGTTAACATCGACAAACACAAAGATGCAAAAAAGAGGTGCTAAATAGACCCCAAAAAGGATACCTGTTTACATTATGTCAGCTGAAAGAAGAAGACAGGGCCCTGCCTTGTTCAACCTCAGCTAGGAGTGTATGCATCAGGCAACTCAAATTTCTCATAGCTCTGTGCATGTCCGATTTTGAGGTTGTAAATAAATTTCAGTGTGTAGTCAACTTCACAATTATGTAGAATCCACAAAAATAATAGGATCAACTGTATTTATGTTTAAGGATAAATGCATTTTCATATATGACATTCTGTTACTTAAAGGAGCTTATAATAGCCTGCATTTATTGAGAACATCCCATGAGCCAGGCACATAGACCCTTTACCTGCATTCATTTAATGCCTATAAAGCATTGGAATGAGGTGATTGACATAGCATATTTCACTGGGGAAAAAGTCTGTTGCATTAATTATAATTAGTCACTAAACACAAACCCACACTGACACTAGATTATTTTTAATTCTACTAGGTAGTGCTACATAGGTTTGAGGTGCTCTTTGAGTTGTATTTAGTACTTTATTTAAATAGAATATGAAGTCCTTTTCTTTTACACATATGTGTACTCACTGCAAAACCACTTTTCTGTATTAGGGGCTATTAGGCAGTAGTTATACTCTATGTAAATGTAATGCATTGTATATCATATGAATTAAATTACATGTTTTCTACCTTTTCACCTTTGACAGTGGTCTGTCCTTACACACACAGCAGAGCTGCCAAAAGCACATGCACTTTGAAATGCTTCTTTTCTGTAGTAGGTTTCTCTTGAATTCGAGCCCTAGTGTACATTGCCAATAAGATTTTCTTTGGTCGTAGGTGTTTAGACTTAATAAAATTTAGCAAAACTAACTGATGGCTGTAGGGTTTGAATGAAATCTAGAAATGAAAAAAAAATACAGTAAATGGGTAAAATAAGTATGTATACATAATTGTACATTAAACCAGTCATATAAATATACACACACATATATATACACAGACATATGTATGATAAACCATAAGCATTTATATGGTCGATTTTTAATTGAAAGACTAGAACATGTCACATACTTAGATTGAGAATGTGTTTCAAGATTTCCCAGGAGGTTTTGCAAGTTGGAAAGAGTTTATAGGTCTAAGAAGGAAGACTTTTCAAGATTTAGTTGCAGAGAGTAAACTGAAAAAAATCCTAAATAGAAATGGGTTATTACACAAAATAGTGAGTTCATTTCACTGAAATTAGAGACTAAAATGAGGGTTTTCTCTAAATTGTGAAGCATTATATAAATGTGATATGGAAGTTGGTAACCTTATTTGATGGAAATTATTGTAGTTGCATTTATCTTGTTATAATAGCATTTGACAGATTATTTTACTGCTGATTTTTATCCTTCAAATTTACACATATGAATTTTTCCCACAATTTTCAGTACAAGCTCAAAACTAAAATTCATTGAAACTAATATATAAGAAAGTGATTTGTAAAGTTGTCGGCTTTTTTTTCCCCCAGAAACAGTAGAGGGAGCTAATGAGAAGAAAAATAATGTAGAATCTTAGAGTATAAAATTTTAACCTGTTTTTGTTCTCCCCATTCAGATTTTATTTGAAGTAAATGGGTTTTCTGAACTAAACTTAAGTTGCCTTTTAGACATAGGAAATTATTTAAGGACGTAAATCAGTTCAGCTAAAATTAAAGTTAGGAAGCTTCTAGAACTTTTATGCTGACTATTAACTTTATTGAAAAGCCAGTTGTAGTTATGACTACTGTTTTATATAGTTTTATATTAAACAAATATAGTATCTATAAGCATTTATGAAGATATATAAAATTTTAACTATTCACTCAACCACGTTGCTTAGTATAAGCTCTTACAGTATTGTTCTTCATTTCTGAAATGATTATTTTAATATGGTCTCTAAACTACCTGATTCTTGATCTCTTATATTGCTAAAAAATAAAATTTCATTCTCAAAACATTGTTAGGGACTAATATTAAAATATCTGTATTTGGAACTCCAAAAGAGGCCACATTTAATTAATGTAGTGGTCAGAGGAAAAAGAAAGGCCAGATATAACCCTGTTTTCATTTTCTTACGGATTTTATAAAAAAAAAAAAAAAAACTTGTCTACCTAGCTTATTATCCTGTTTCTTGCAGGAACTAATTAATTTTAATTGTTTTGTGAATCCTGTGAAATATAAAGCTCTGTGCTGTAGGATAGTGAAAAATGAACAAACTGGGTCTCTGTTCCCTGGAAGCATAAAATCTGGTAATATTTTGTTGTAGTGCATAGCTGAGATACCACCTTCAAAGGGTTCGGGGATGAATCTCTTCACATCTTACTAATCCCTTAACGGTTTTACTGAATTAACGTTTACTTAAGCTTTTTAAAAATCAAACTTTAGCCATGACTGCCTCATGGGAGGAGTGAATTAAGCAAATTTGTAACATCCAGTATAAATAATTAAGTTCATCTTATCTGTTACATTGCTTTCAAAATCAACAGCTGCCTCTTTAAGTGTTATTAGATTTGGTGATGCCATATTTACACTATTTGTATTCTTAACATTGACCACATAGGCCTTCAGAAGCCTTTTTTTTTCCTTTGTTCAGTTTTTTTATGTGGTAAGTTCTTACTGAGAACACCTATTAAGTTAGGCACTTTGCTGGAAACTAGAGGTAGAAGAGTGAGCAAAAATAGAGAGTCTTGGTTTTATTGTACTTTAAATCCTATCATCTTCATCTTTACAAGCCAATATCTTAAATTGTCTTACACATTCTCGTTCAGTTGTCACTTTCTCTTCTTTATTTCAGTTGTCTCTGAAATAAATTGAGTTTTCTCGAGATGTATCCTAGCCTTCTTAATTTTCATTTGCATGAGAATTGACCATTTAATCTGATATTCTCTGTTTAACTCTGCTGTCCTTATAAGAATTATCAATGGCTACTTTTGTTCAGACTTTTTATCTTGTGTTTTGAACACATGTTCATCACATTGTTCATGGTTAGCTTTTATGAAATGGTTCAGATGAAAGCAAAAAACAGAAACTTTTTCCCTCAGTAATCCAGCTTTTAGTTGTCTATTACATATAATCAGTTCATGATTTTGAGCTGTCTGTATAGTGTTCTCAGCCATTCAGTTTTGCTTCTTTAATGATAATTATTTTGTTGAATAAGCTGTGGTGTAATGTATACAATGTATACATTTGCAGGTTTTTATTTTAAGTAACTGGTCATTTTGGTGCCTGTATATTTAAAAGGCATCAGAAGAAAGAGAAAAACGTATTTATTTATTTATTTATTTATTTATTATTTATTTTTTTGAGACGGAGTCTCACTCTGTCGCTGGGGCTGGAGTGCAGTGGCCGGATCTCAGCTCACTGCAAGCTCCGCCTCCCGTATTTATTATTGATATGATTGTCTACCTGAAAAATTCAAGAGCGAGTTAACTGCAAAACTGCTAGAGCTGATAAAAACTTTGTATGTAATAAGATGACCTCTTGCCAGATCAACATTAAACAATACAGTTTTCTTAAATTATTTAATAGTAACAATCAATAAGAAAATGTAATATAAAAATAATCCACTTCACAATAGCAACCAACATCATAAAGCATATGGAATAATGTGGAAGGTGTACCCCAGACTGTTGATACTGAGGAAATATAATTGTACTTTGTGCTGACGAGTTGATGGGTGCAGCACACCAACATGGCACAAGTATACATATGTAACAAAACTGCACGTTATGCACATGTACCCTAGAACTTAAAGTATAATAAAAAAAAAAAAAATAATAATAATAATTGTACTTTGTCATTTTTCACTCTATATTTTTGTATTGTTTGAATGTTTACAGTGAGTATATATGTGTTTGCCTATAAATGTATGCATATATTACTTGTGTAATCATAAATTAGTATATTTAATATTTAGTAATTTGAAATGGTTTCTAACCTCTGCCATTGCTGTTTAGGGTGCCCAGGAACGGATAGATAGCTTGCGTCGAACTGGGGTGATCCATGAAAAACAGACAGCTGTGTCAGTAGAAAACTTCATTGCAGAATTGCTGCCTGACAAGTAAGAAGGTTATTATGTTTCTCTTGGAAGCAAAATATAATTGGGTCTGGGAGTTGACACTGAATACTTAGCAAAAAGTGTCTCCTGTTTTATGACCAGAGAGAAAAGTATATTTTGATGCTGGCTTATATCACCTAACTAGCTGTGTGTCTTGCATGGCTTAGCTGGCATTTCTATCCTGGTGTCTCTTTTCTAATTCTAAAATGGAGATGGTCTTGCCTGCTTTCTGCGATCATGTTAATAATTATTTATTAAAATGGCAGTAAGTATAACATGATAGAGTTTGTGTGGATATAACTGACCATGAGTAGCAAACACAATTATTCACATAGTTATTCAAAGTCATGGAATGTATGGGCAAGAAGGCCTGATGGCATTCACTAGGTTTGAGTTTCTAGTGAGCACTGTCTCTCCTGTACTCATAATAGTTTAGAAAAACTGCCAGACAGCATAATTCATAATTGTTTTTGAGGGCTATGTATTTTTAATAGGTGGCTTTTTATGGGAAACATTTTTAATTTGCTTAATTGATTTATGTTAAAATAACTTCCCTTTGTTGAAATCTACCTTCTGTGGTAATTGCATTGTGGTTTTGTTGTTTTGATTTTTTATTTGTTTGTTCAGTGTTGAATAACAATGGGCATAGCATTTTGTGGCTTGTAATATGCAAAATATATCCTCCAACTTTGAGGCATTTTATAGGCCAGTGGGAGAGAAGATATATGTAGTACACAGATGAGCAGTTTTAAGTAATTATATAAAAAGAAACATAATTTTATGCTGACAGGAAATATGTAAAATTTCAGTGGAGGTAACTGTGGAGATAGTGTCAGGTGAAATTCATGAATAATTAGGGCTTGAACCGGATTTTGAAGAAGAAATGAAACTTGGCCAAATGGAGCTCTGAATTCTAGGTTGATAAGTTTCAACTTTCTATGTAAGCACTGAGAAACCATCCAGTGATTATTGTGTCACTTTTTCTGTTAACTTGTTATTGTTCATTTAATAATTAACATTAGAAATTACAATATGCCTTTTCAATGTATTATAATAAAAATTATAACTTGTGATAATACTAGTACTACTCTTAATACTATTCACCCCCTTTTCACCTTTTGTGGTATCATTGTTAAGTATTTTAATTCTGCATATATTTTAAGCTCTTAAAACATAACTGGTAGTGTTCTTTGCAGTCAGTATTTGTTTGTTTATTCTCTGAATTCTTTCCTGCGTTTCTGTTTTTCTGTCTGGGGTCATTTTTCTTCTAAAGGAAGCCTAAAGTACTTAAACCTTTGATAATACATTACAGTTCAGAGCTGCTCACTACCAGTTCTCTCAGCTTTTGTTTATCTGAAAGTGCTTTAATTCACCTTTATTTTTGCTGGATGTAGAAGTCTAGGTCGGCAGTTTATTTTCTTTCAGCACTTTAAAAGTGTCATGATACTGTTTTCTGGCTTCCGTCATTTCTGTTAAAAAGTCTTCTCTCCATCTTCTTGTGTATTATCTCTGTGAAGATAATATGTTGTTTTCCCTGGCTGCTTTTAGGGTTTTCTCTGTTGTTTTATTTTTTGCAGTTTTAGCATGGTATGATTATATGTATTGGCTTGCTTGCTTGCTCTCATAGTTATTTTTTTGTGGATTCGCTGAGCTTCTTGATTCTGTGGATTAGTATCTTCAGTTTTGGAAATTCTCTACAATTATGTCTTCAAAACTTGCTTCTGGCCCATTCCTCCCTCTTCTCTTTGTAGGGCCTTAATTACGTGCCCATTCACCTTTGACAGTGTCTCACATTGTCAGATTCTTTTCCCCACTCTCTTTTTTCTCTCTGTTCTTGAGTTTTGGCATTTTCTATTTACCTGTCTTCAGGTTCACTAATCCTGCCTTCTGCTGTTTCCAGCGTGTTGTTAAACTCTTACATAGAGTTCTTACCTTTTAAAACATAGATTCAATTTATCTCTTGAATGCCTATATCTTTTAATCTAGTTGGACTATCTTTACCTCTCTTTTCTTGAATATATGACCCATAGTTACTTTTAAATCCTCATTTACTAATTCCAATATCAGAGTCACTTGTGGGTCTGTTTGAGTCTCCTTTTTCCTTTTGGTTTGAATATATGGTGCTGTCTCTCTGAACGCATAGTAATCTTTGAAAACCATTGTTTAGAAAACAAAACAAAACTCTAGAGTCTTTAAGTGATTTTGAGAAGTTTCATCCTTTCCTCTATAATAAGAAACACAATTGTAGGGCTGTGAGGAAGGGAGGGTACTTCAGTCAGTCTGAGCTGAGTCAAGGCTAGGTCGTTGTTCTTAGATACATTCACTGGCATCATAGGAAAAACTCTCCTCATACCTTCAGTAACACTTTTTAGGATGTCCACACTTGAAAGCTTGGTTAGTATGTTGTTCATCATAGACACAACGGTCTGCAAATTATGCAAAATAAAGCAAAATAAAATTTAGCTAAGCTTGACTTTATGGAGGCTTCACAAATACATTATCTTCATTGAGAAAGTTGTTGTAGTAAAATACAAAATATCTATTAGTCTACCAAATAAAATAAATGTCATTATTTAATGTTTTTAATTTTAAACAGTTTTAGGATACGAACATTATAGACATTATAAAGTGCCATTTTAGTATTCAGCAAAGTTACTTATGTTACTCTATAGTTTACTTGGTGGTTTTTTTGAATGTGTAAATGCAAGTCTACTAATCCATTTTATATTTCATTGCATTTTATTAGATTTACATTAAAAATAGACATGAAATATTTTCCTGCTTCATATCCTTTTATTGTTTAAATTCATGTTTTGAGGGTATCTGGTTGTTTCATGATTTGGGTTAGCTAAAATTTGGGTGGTACTACAATTGTTTTCACTTAAGTCATTTTTAAAATTTATCATTTTGTATAATATGTAGGTCTTTTTAAATGAAGAGAAGTGTCCTGAATTTCATGAGGCTGTTTTCAAAGACTGACTCATTGTGAACAATTCAGAAATTGTGATTAGAAGGATTTATTAGTAATGAAGAGAGTATTTGTTAGTATTTCCTCTGAGCAAACTTATTTTTTAATTTGTTATTAACTTAGTTGGGTATATATTCATGACAGAGTTGGTATTATAAAATTTCCCATATTTTAGCAAGTGACAATAGAAAGATATTACTCATTATAAGCAATTTGCATATACAATGTATGTAAATTTACTTGTTGCATATTTGAGTACCCTTACTTTGATTATTCTCCCTTCCCGTGGGAAGGAAGCTTTCCATGATAAGTATTTTTAAATTATTTTTTCTTTGTGGTTATTCTCTATTTTTTCCTCTTAGAATTAATACAGAGTAATTTTTTCTGTTGTTTTTATGAGTTGTCCTTTTGCAAGTTGATAAGAAAAAGATTTCCTTTTTGAAATCTGTTCTATCTGAATAATAGTACTTGTTTTCTCTTTTTGTCTATTCACGATAAGTTTTATTTGGCATGTAAACCGTCTGAACTCTTATTTCTGCTGCAGATGGTTTGACATTGGTTGTTTGGTGGTTGAAGATCCTGTGCATGGCATTCATCTGGAAACATTTACACAAGCCACACCAGTGCCTTTGGAATTTGTACAGCAGGTTGGTTTTCTCCTTTGCTTTTTCATTATACTCCAGAGAAACTTGCAATATTGTTTTCGAAATAAAAATTCGTGTTCATTTTTTTGTTAGAAATATGTTCTTGATTTTGTTTCAGTCATTTTTCTTTAGTATTTTTCTTTGCTTTTTAATTTCCTGGTTCTTCCATGTTGTTTTGGTACCTTCCTCCTTTTGTTTTCCAGGTGTCTTTGAAAGGCAGTACATTACATGGTTAATCATTATTTCTCTCATTTTTTTCTTTGTTTTTGCTCTGCGTTCAGGAAAAGATTTACCTTTTCTAGTTGTTTTATGTCTACCTTTCGTTTGCTTTCCCTTTTATCTCACATTTCATTTCCACTGTTATCTCCATTTCCTGTTCCTTGATTTGATTGTCCTCCTGTTCATCTTTAGTGTTTTTAGTGAGGTCAACATTAGAAACCTTATAGGCACGTGTCTTTAGGTTTTTGGCTGAAAAATGGACCTAATAGTGTACCTATCCACACGATTTCCAGGAGAATGTAAGTATATGATAATCCTTATTCCTCTTTTTTTTTTTTTTTTTTTGGTATGTTTTCTCTAATCCTTTCATGAATGAAATGGAAGATAAATATATACTTGCATTGGAATCTCTGTGATCTTAAGTGGTATTCTATTGACTTCTTTCTGTCATTAATTTCGTAAAATTTTTGTTACAGTTGTACTTTGTACATTGTTAAATATCATCTCAAAACTGCCTTTCAAACTTATTTGGGACATGAAGGCATTTGAGAATCTAAGAAAACGATTGGGCTGTTTCCCAACAAAAACGCATGTGTGTGTACTTTCATGGAAATTTGGCATATGTGTTCATATAATCCCTAAAAGTAACCTCTGGCCTACTTAGACATTTACAGTTTAGAAAGGGGGCTAAGAATTGATGCTTAGAATTTGAAATTTTACTGAAACTTTTATTCCATAATTTCATTGCAGAAGTTCAAGAAAACCTTTTTATAGATACTAACATTAAACTCATTTCACTATGAAGGTGATTAAAGGACTGTAAGTGAATACTATGTGTACTGTTATGCCAGTAAATTAGAAAAATTAGGTGAAAGAGTGGATTTTCTAGGAAAATAGAAATTTTGCCATAGTTAAGAGTGTTAGGTTGAACCAGATGACATTGTTGCCTTTGAGGGTCAGAAATCGTTATATATTGTCAGTTTCATATGATTCCACTTAATTGAAGCATTAAAATGGAAGAACTTTAACAACAACAAAAAATCACTGAGTACCGATGGTGTTATAAGTGAGTTCTGCAAAATGTTCAGAGATAATTCTCTTGCTGTATGAGGTATCAGAAATAGAGGTAGAGGGTTTTCCAGTTAATTCTGTGAGACTAGCCTCTTTTAACTTCAAATGAAATATAGTCCAAAGAACTAAATGTCAAAGCCATTGGTAAAATTAATAAATAAAATTCAGAAATGTATAAGAACATTGTATCCTGACCATGAAAGATTTGTTCCAAGAACAGCAGAATGGTTCAACAATAGTAAATTTATGTAATTCAGTACGTGAACATCTGCATTGAAAGGAGAAAAAAGATTTTGATAAAGTTGAAGGTATTTGTTAGAAATAATCCTACTAATAGCTCTTAGCTAACTAGTATTAGACGGGTATGTGTGTACTGCAAAATCAAAGCAAACTTCAGATCTAATAAATAACGTTATAATTATGAGGATGCTCCCATCACTGCCACTGTTAACATTGCTGTGGACCTGGGGTCAGCAAACAGCGGCTCACAGCCAAATCTGGCCTGCCGTCTGTTTTTGTAAGTAAATTTATTGGAACACGCCCATGCCAGTTTGCTTACTTATTGTTTGTAGCTGCTTTTGTACTATAGCAGCAGAACTTAGTAGTTGCAACAGAGAATGTCTGGCCCACAAAGCCTAAAATATTGACCATCTGGCTCTTTTCAGAAAAAGTTTGCTGACTCCTGTGTTAGATGTCTGACCATTGCAAAGGACAATTTTTATCTTGTTTTTAGGAATATATACTGGAAAGAAGTAGACATGAAAAAATGAAGTGGACTTGTGTGTACCAGTACCAAAAGATAGCTATTACATATTGCTGAGTAAAAGTCAAAAACAGCAATCTAGTATGATCCCATTTACTAGCAGGGGTGTGTGTGTGTGTGCTTTAAAATTTTAGTAAGAATAGGGGAAAAGGCCTGAAAAGATACACAGCAAACTGTTAATAGTGGTTAATTCTGAATAATGGTATTTAGGGTGTTATTTGCTTTTTACTTTGCTTTTTATTCTGTTTGTTTTATTTTGTGTCATTTGGTTTTAAAATTTAGAAGATACAAAACTGTGTGCATTGAAATGTCTTCTTTTTATCCTCAGCTATTGAACTCTCCTCCCTGTTTCTTTTTATTCATTCTGAAATGTTTTACACTTTTTTGTTGGAATTTTTTAATTTAAGGGAATAGAAATCAGCCCTTCAGGTAATTAGAATTATCAGTATATATTAGTAAAAATCTGGAAATAAATTTCATACAATTTGTACTTGGTTAAACTTAAGTATAAATGATTCCCACCCCCGTAGAAAACCCCAGCTCGTCTGGATTTTTGCCAATACTATCAAATACCTTGTTTCTAAAAAGTGTGGTCCTTGGCCTAACATCATAAGCATCACCTAGGGATTTGTTAAAATGCAAATTCTCGGGTCCTAACACAGGACTAGTGAATCAGGAGCTGCATTTTAACAAGATCTTCAGGGGATGCATGTGCATGCCGTCGTTGGAGAAGCGCAGTTTTACTGGTGTCTCCGAGGACCTTAGCAGTGTATCTGCTGTCTGTCTTCTTTGAAATACAGTGAAATACTGATCCTGTGGTATACACGTTGGAAAAGAGTGCCTAGAGCAGGGGTTCCCAAGTGCTGCACTGTTTGCATAAGATTTACTTGGAAACTATTTTATGTATGTAATACTGTACTGTTTCTCTTGAAACCAGCTGTAGAGTTTCCAATTCAGTTGTCTTGGTGTGTCAGTTATCTATCTTAGTGGGATATGAGAAACTGGATATTGTTAAAAAAAAAAAAAAGAAAGAAAGAAAGAAAAGAAAAAGAAGAAACAAGAGCTCCTCAGGTGATTGTAATACATGGCACATTTGGTAGTCGTATAACTGTGTAGATCCATTCTAGATGTGGCTATACTCCTCTGGACTATACCTAACACCCTAAAACAGAAAAAACATATCATTCTTGGATATCAAGCAATGAGTTTCTTCTTCTTTCATTCCTTTGTAGATGAATAAATGATACGAATAGGAGCAAATGCAAGTTGAGTCAATTAGGAATGTTGCATCAGTGGTTGATGTTGTCCTGGACTGGATATTATTTGATACATATTAATAAGTGAATTACATTTCCAGAGATAATTTCCATAATTGAGCAACTCTTTTCTGAATGGATTTAAGCCTTAATTTGCAGTTTTCTTCTTTCGGGTTGCAATTTTATTACTATAAAAGATAACTGTAGCACTGATTTTAGTACCAATTTTACTATTAACCTGAAGTGACACTTAATTTAGAATAGGAACTTAGACCTTCCGACTGTTAGCCCCATTAATGGGGATATTTTTTCAAGAGTAGATGTGTGTAATATTATATTGATTGTGTTCTAGCATTGTAACTAGATATAATTGGCAGCCTAGCTGTATTTCTCAGAGTTTGTCATAATCTATATTTAAAATCACATGAAATACTTTGAAATGTCACTTATAGCTAGTTCCAATGATATTTTTAAACGTATTGTAAGTAATATCAATTTCATCTTTCCATAGGCTCAAAGTCTAACTCCCCAGGACTACAATCTGAGGTGGTCAGGCCTTTTGGTGACAGTGGGTGAAGTCCTGGAAAAGAGTTTACTGAATGTCAGCCGGACTGATTGGCACATGGCGTTTACTGGGATGTCTCGTCGGCAGATGATCTACAGTGCAGCCAGAGCAATAGCAGGCATGTATAAACAGCGCCTGCCACCCAGGACAGTGTGAGAGGAGACTTACTTAGGAGACTGAGATTTTCCCTCCACTTTTAGCTTGGTGTTAAAGAAGCGGTTGTTCCTTCCTAAATTGAATAGCCTAAATGAATCCAGTAGTTTTTATCGTTTTCCTGTAGGCTGCAATTTTTCTTTTTCTAGAAAGGCATTGTGTCATTCCAGTAGACAAAAAGAAACAAATCCTTTTTATAGTCATATCATTTCACCTATCGTAGTTCTCAAAAAAGAAAATGTACAAATATATTTACAGCACAGTTTAACATACCAAATTTATAAGGTGGAAATTCACGTGCAAAGACATTTAACTTAATGCCATGTACTTGATTATTTTGTTCTTTAAAGAAGACATTATTAAAGAACATGTTGGTTGAATGTTTATAAAAGCATGATTTCTTTTGGCTTCATCTCTTTTCCTGTCAGTCTTTGATGCCTTTTGTATGTGCACACGATCTCAGGGCTGGTGCTGAGCAGCCTGCTCAACAGTCAACTATAAGACACTTACTTGTAGGGAGATGTTCCACATTTCCGTGCGTGTTTCAGTAATATGGGCCAAAATAATGGAATTGATCATTTTCTTTTTTGGCCATCATGTACACATATAATCTGGAAAATCATACCTTTTTCAATTTTAAACATAACTTTTGGCATTCCCAGATTTATACTATGAACATTGGGATAATACATTTTATTTTTTCATTGCTATATGACAGCTAAAGGGCAAATGATTCAAGTATATTTTAAATCAGAAGTATTCAAGTTATTTTTGTATAATGCTGTTCAGTATTTCCAAGAATAAACTCTGACAACAGCCATTGTTTCTGCTTCCACTCATACTCTCTAAACATTTTAATAGAGAAATTTTTGAGAGGGGGTTACTTTATTGCTTATGGGATAGTATGTCTCTTACTTTAATTAAGGTTACTTGGTTTGCCTTAAGCATTACTTTTTTAACTTTGTGCCATTTGGCCTTTACTTTTTATGGATGTTTTCAAAGAAACTTATTTTATATTCAGTCTAGTTTATTTGGTCTATTGTGTTTCTATTTAGTGGAAGCCTTTTCCCCTCAAATAATATATTTTATCATTTTTGGACTTACATAAATCATAATTAAATAAATTTTTTTCTTAATACTGTTGAACTTTGTATATACAAGTTCAAATAACTTTTTCAAAGATAGTTTCTTATATAAATGTAATTTAATTTTTTTACTCTTCTATACAGTTCTTTAGATGTAAAAGAATTAGCACAGTCTCTGGCAGTTTTATAAAAGCTGTTGAAGCTCTTGTCCTGCACTGTTTTTAGGTATCAGGTTTGTTTTGTATTAATGCCACTTCAAGTCATTATTTGGTTTCTGCTATTTTTTTACCTGAGGATAAGAAGAATGAATATTAAATTTGAATATTAAATATATGTTACTTTTCAAGCACTGTATAATGACTATTCAGTGAATATCAGACTTCTGTGTCATTAGAAGTCTTCAGAGACGGCAGAGAGAGGTTATAGGTTCCTTGGTGCACTTTTGTCCAGGAGTAACAGGGACAGAATAGTTTCTTTTCCTTCCTTCAAGTACAAGAAGCCTTTCTCTACCATTTGCTTCTATACTTTATTTTAAAAGCTATCCTTTTCTAGTACTATTTTATCAAGGCAATGGCATGATGACAAAACAGTCTTTCATTACAAACTGAAGGGAAGCATGTCCTTACTTAAAATCGTTCTGCTGCTTTCCCTCCTATCATAAGGAAATTTTACAGATTCTAAAAATATCTTAGTTTTTTGATTTTTATTTTACCAAGTCACAAATGTCTTTTTGATGTTTTGAGAATTGTTCTCATAGAATCACAAACATTGACATTTCATTAGATGATTATTTTCCTAGAATCCCCAAAGAGCAGTGGCAGAGTTACCGTGGCTTGGTTGAAGCTAGATAATTTTCCTGCCCGTGGTGGCTTGGTAATAAGCCTTCTGCTCGGAACAGTGTGAGTGGGTGAGAAAGATGAGAGACGGGCACATGGAAGAGAGAAATACATGAACTGGTCTGGCCTCTCTGGTTCTGTTTTTGGCCCAGAGTTTTTGAAAAGCAGCAGAGCATGACTGACTTCACATGCTCAGCTTTCTCAGCCTTTTGTTTATTTTGTTGTCCTTAGATTTCCCTGTTGTAAAAGGGGCAAGAAAAGTAACTCATTATCTCTAACACACCATGGCAGCTTAGCCAGATAGTCTTGATGGTGGTGTGGGCATAAGATATGCTGATCATCAATCTGAGGCCAGTTTCCTTCACTCATCATCTAGCCCAAGTGTTCTGTTCTCTTCCTGCCCGTTTCCTTGTAACTCCTGCTCTAGCCTTGGCAGAGCGGGAGTGCTATTTGCTTTTGTTCTCCCTCTGTCTTAGGAAAAGCCATCTTTAATATAGTTCTTCACCACTGTTGGGGTTGTTTTGTGATTTTTTTTTTCTTCCGAAGAGCTCCTGTATTTTATATTTTGTATATAAAATTTTGTATTTTAATCCAAATTATTGCATTTTATAAGCTTGTATACATATATTTAATTAGTGTGAAAGGAAACAGAATGCAGGAAAAGTAATTTAATATCAGCCTCAGTTGACAAGGTGCTCAGATTATTCAGTTCGGGATCCTCCTTTTGTTAGGTTTTTGAGATAACCCTAGACCTAAACTGTGTCACAGACTTCTGAATGTTTAGGCAGTGCTAGTAGTTTCCTCATCCTATTCTGTTGTTATTACTTTCCTATTCTTTGTTCCTCTTTCTTCTGAAGATTAAAGAAGTTGAAAATTGAGGTGGATAAATACAGACAAAAAGATAGTGTGATAGTATAAGTAAAAGTGCAGATGAAGGTGTGTTGTATACATCCATTCAAAATTATGCAAGTTAGTAATTACTCAGGGTTAACTAAATTACTTTAATATGCTTTTGAATCTACTCTGTTCCTTGGCTAGAAAAAATTATAAATAGGACTTTGTAATTCGTGAAGCCAAATTGATAATATTCTGTGTTCTAAAAGTTGTTGAGCTATACATAAATTATTAAGAAATATGGATTTTTATTCCCTGGATATGGTGTTCATTTTATGATATTACACAGGATGATGTATTGGGTAAAATCAGTTTTGTAAGTATGTAAATACGTCATAAATAAATAATGCTTTGACTTATTTCCCAAGTTGTATAGTGATTTTTTTTAAATGCTAGTTTATATTGAAAGGACACATATTTGTTTTTTATCTAAATTTGTTACTGGCTGCCAAGAATTCTTACACAACAGCAACTTAACTACCATATTTCTAGTGGAACTGTAACATTTACATATACTAGAGTTGTTAACTTCAGGGTCCAAGAACTCAAAATATTTAGAGGAGAGGATACATTGGAGATAAAGGTAATAGGCAAGAAGTTAATGCCTATGGTCATGAGGACACTTCTTGAGTATTGGGTTTTCGAGTAGTTTTATTTCTTAGAGTAGTTTCAGTGCACAGCAGAATTAATTAAAAGGAGGGAAAGTACAGAGATTTCCCATATATCCCTTTCCCCTGCATATGCATAGCTTCTTCCCCCATTATCAACACTCCCCACCAGACTGATCCATAATCAATGAACAATAAACCATCGATGAACCTGCATTGACCTGTCATCTCCCATAATCCATTGTTTACCTTAGGCTTCACTCTTAGTGTTGTACATTCTTGTGGGTTTAGTCAAGTGTATAATGACATGTATCCATCATTATAATATTGTAGGAGATTTTCACTGTCCTAAAAACACTGCATGTTTTTCTGTCCCCCAACCCCTGGCAGTCACTAATCTTTTAACTGTCTCTATAGTGTTGCCTTTTCCAGAATGTTATATAGTCGAATAATACAGGATGTAACCTTTTCAGATTGGCTCCCTACATTTAGTAATACGTATTTAAGATTCTTCCACGTCTTGTCATGGCTTGGTAATTTATTTCTTTTTAGTGCTCGATAATATTCTATCGTCCAGATGTTCCACAGATTACTTACCTGTTTGCCTACTGAAGGACATCTTGGTTGTATCAAGTTTCGACAATTTTGAGTAAAGCTGCTACAAACGTCTGTGTGCAGGTTTTTGTATGGACTATTTTTAGCTCATTTGGTTAGTAAATACCAAGGAGTGCCATTGCTGGATGTATGATAAGAGAATGCTTAGTTTTGTAAGAAGCCACCAAACTGTCTTGTATAGTGGCTGTATTGTTTCCCCCCCCCCGTTTATTTTGTACTATATTTGGTATTTTGAGTTTATGATCTCAGGCTAAGAGATTTTTGTCTTGATTTGGCCAAATTTGGGGCAGGGGAGCAGGAGATACCAGAAAACAACAGAATATTGATTGGGGGAAGGGGCTGCTGGGTGGGGTTTCTTGGTTGGTTATCAGAAGACAATAATATTGTTTTAAATAGACCAGAAGAATACCAGTTCAGGACCTGGGAAAGACCCTGTTTCTTATATTTAATTTCAGAATTAACTGGAGGAAAAAAAAATATGTTGGCAATAGAAACAAAATTGACAAAACGATATCAAGGAAGTTTAAAAATTTACAGAGGAAGGAAATCTTATAAATTATACTAAAGTGAGCTTATTTTAAGAAAAATCTCACGTTTTCTTAAGAATAGCGGTAACACTCGTTTTTAAGAATTTTTTTAAAAATTTTCTTTAAAAAAAGCTGTAAGGAGTGAGAAACAAACATGTAAGTTTCTATTAGGCACTGGAGTAGAAACTTAAACCAACATTATGTTATTGAGCCCGCAGATATTTTTACTCCTGTTTTTATAGATAAGGTAACTGAAACTTAGATTAAACTACTTGCCCAATATCACAAAACAAATGAACCACAGAGAATTTAAACAGTACGTGACTTGCGGAACCAGTCTCTTCCCACCATCCTGAATATTTACTTCAGGAAGTTATGGGTACATAATTAATCCTATATTTGTTGATTGTAAGTGAATTCAAATAATGGCATGAGGACTTTTCCTTAGTTTACTTTTAATCTTACACTATTATGTTTAGTGAAAACTATTTCTACTCCATATTTTTCTTTTGAGTTTGACAGGGCTGCTTTGGGCTTTCCTGCTGGTATGAAACTATGTTCTTGACATTTGGATATCCTCCCCAATTTGAGAAACCATTAACTAGGTTTGAGTATCATTTTTAGGATGAAAGCCACAAATGTTCTCTAGTGACATCAGGAAGGTATTTGAAGAAAATTTCTTCTTAAACTAGTCTTCAAGCAAGGTACTGAACGCATGTCTTTTAAAATATTTAAAAATTACTTTTGTTATTGACATGTACATGTAGGAAACCACATAAATCACAAATGAATTATCACAACATGGGTACACTCAGGTAACCACTGCTCCAATAAAAAAAAAAAATAGACCAGCATCCCAGAGCACCGTTAGACCTCCTGAAATCACAGTCCCCACCTTCCCTGCTAAGATAACCAATACCTTAAATTCTAACAGAGATAGTCTTGCTGGTTGTTGAATTCAATATAAATGGAATCCTAAGATGCATTCTTTTACCCCTGACTTCTTTTCTTCAACATTACGTTTGCATAAATCATTTGTGTTGTATATAGTGGTATTTGCTTATTTGTCTTGCATAATGTTATGCAAGTTATAGTGTTCTGTTGTCTGAATATAACACAATGTATTTATCTTTTGTTGCTGAACAATTAGGTTGTTTCCAGTTTTTTTGGTTGTAATGAATACAGCCCTGGTTATCTTGTACAATTCTTTTGATCCACATATGTGACATTTGTGTTGGAAATACAGATAAGATGAATTGCTGGGGCATAAAGTATGCATATGTCAATTTTACTAGGTATGGCCAAAATATTTTCTAACTATGCCTAAATTTACCCTCCCATCATTACTATGATGTTATTTCTACTTGCTGTATATCCTTGTAAACACTGTATCCTTGTCAAAAGACTTGAAGTCTCTTAAAATTAATTATATTGTGGTTTTAATTTGCTTTTCTCTGACATTAAGGAGAAAGTTGAGCAACTTTTCATGCATTTGCCATTTGGATGTCCTTTGTGAGGCATCAGGTTTCCTGCCCATTTTTCCCTTGAGTTTTCTCTATTTCTTAACTGATTTTTAGAAGTTCTTTGTATACTCTAGGTACTATGAGTTGCTGATGTCTCCACTTTTTATTTCTGTAGTGATATTGTTCAGCGAGCAAAAGTTTAAAATCATAACATACAGGTGATATCGCTCTCTTTTTTTATGGTTAGTGCAATTTGTCCTGTTTTAAAAACACCTTTTCTTACCCCAAGTTCTTAAAGACATTCTATGTTGACTTATAAAAAATTTTATTATGTTTTAGTTTTCACAGGTGAGATGGGAAAGTCTCCTGGAATTATTTTGTATGCCTGTGCGTGGTGTGAAATAAGGGTTCAATTAAAAGTGTTCCCTTCCAAAGTGGATATCCTGTTGTCTTGACATCATTTATTGAAAGGACCATCCTTGGATTTATTGGACACATTAACTGAGTTGACAATCTTCTACCATGTGTGTTCCCTCTTCACCCTTCTCTAAATAATTCTAAATGTATTTAAAAGTCTCAGTATACAATGTTGGTTTTGTTTAGAGTCAACATTGATTTATATTTCCCTACATTTTACCATTCCCATTGCTGTCTATTCCTGTGTTTCTCAGCTTCCTCTTGTGATTACTTCCCCTTTACCCTGAAGAAAACCTCTTTATAACATCCTTTACTGTAGATCTTATGGTGATGAACATCCTTGCTTTCTTGTTTCATTTGAAAATGTTTTTATTTCACAGTCATTTTTGAATGATATTTTCACTGGATATAGAGTTCTAGTTCATTATATAGCCTATCAATATCTGTTTTTGTTTTTGAGATGGAGTTTTGCCCTTGTTGCCCAGGGTGGAGTACAGTGGTGGGATCTCAGTTCACTGCAACTTCTGCCTCCCGGGTTCAGGTGATTCTACTGCCTCAGCCTCCCAAGTAACTGGGATTACAGGTGCCTGCCACCAGGCCCGGCTAATTTTTTTTATTTTTAGTAGAGACGGGGTTTACCATGTTGGCCAGACTGATCTTGAACTCCTGATCTCAAGTGATCTGCCCAGCTTGGCCTCTCAAAGTTCCGGGATTACAGGCCTGGCCACCTATCAATATCTGTCTTCTATTGATTCTCTTCATGAACCAATGATCAGTCTTATTGTTGCTTTGAAGGTGATACACCCTTTTTCTCTGACTGCTTTTGAGATTTTCTGTCTATGCCTTTGGATTTCATCAGTAATGCTGTGATGTGATTAGAATGTTCAGCTGCCAAATTCTGTATCACCTCTCTTTTGAGACTGTAATTATACATATGCTAGACGTTTTCCCTTTTTCCCATATGCCTCTTTTCTGTTTCTATCCTTTTGGTTCTGAACTTCAGTCTGAGTATTTTCTTCTGGTTTCTCCTCTGCTTCACAAGTTCTAGCTTCACCTGTGTCTACTTTCCCATTGAACTCATCTGTTGAATTCTTGGTCTATTCTTCAGTTCTAGAATTTATTTCCATTGGATTTTTTAATAGTTTCCATGCTTTGATGAGATTCTCCATTTTTGTTTCTTAATTCCTTGAAAAATGTTAATTCTAGTTATTGTAAAGCCCATGTTTGATAACTGTATCTTCCAAATTTCCTGTGGCCCAGTTTCTCTATTACCTGTTCTCATCTCTTGGTTTCTGGTGAAAACTTGTCTTCCTGTAATGGTAATTGCTGAGGATTTTGGGGTTTTTTGTTTGCTTTTAGAGACAGGATCTCACTCCATTGCCCACCCAGTCTAGAATGCAGTGGCACAATCGTAGCTCACTGTAGCCTCAAACTCCTGGGCTCAAGCGATCCTCCTGCCTCAGCCTCCCGAGTAGCTAGGACTCCAGGTGCAGACCACCATGCCAGCTAATTTTTAAAAAAATTTTGTAGAGACAGGGTCTCCCTGTGTTGCCCAAGCTGGGCTGGTTATTTTTTGTTGAGGGCCAGACATTGTATATGAACAGCTGTTGAGGTAATTTGAGGCTCTGACATTATTTTTCTTCAGTGAGCATGCATTTTTGCCTCTGGCAATCAACTAGGTTAGGGGTATATTTGTTTAATCTCATTAGACATCAAAATAATTTAAGGTGTTTTTAGTCTTCTTAAGGACTGGACTGCTTTGTTTTTGGTGTACTCTTACTCTTGGTTTGTACCTGAAACCCTGAAACCTGGGGCAGGCCCTGCACTCTAGTTTCTATCTCCATAGTCCTATGAATCTGTCAAAATCTCTTCTCGATTTCTTACCATTTCAGCCACTGTTTTCATTTCTCACAGTATTCCTAGGGGGCAAAATGGTGCCATGCTTAATGCCCTTTGTTGTCTCTCTTCTCCTGGACCTTAGTCCCACAAATTCTCATTTTATTTGGTAGCTTTTTGATGATTTTAAACAGACATTTTTTATATGATATTGATCTGGCTTTTTCATTTGTTTCTGCTGGGAGAGTTGAATCTAAAAAACCTAGTTCGTCCTTGCTAGAAGTGAAACTTAACTTTGTTTTTTAAAGGATGGCTGTTGGGCTTTTCAGCATACCAGGGGCTGGGAGAGGGGGAGGTATAGGGTTTATGATTTAATAGAACTTTAAATCTATTACGATTTAATAGAACTTTAATAGTTCTTTGTAGAAATCTGTTACGTTCCAAGTAAGTTCATTTACAATGTAATGTGTCAGAACAAGTGGGACTGTAGAGGAATTAGCTTTCATATACAGCCAGGTCACACCTCAGCCTGTGTACCTGCACACCTCTGAGGCTTTCATTGGGGAGGAGGGAGTCACAGGTGGGTGAATAATTGTTGACTGCTGATGGCGGCTTTTGTGCTGGAGCAGCTACTTACCTTACAATCTGCTTGCCTCTTCTGCTTCTGTGTAATTAGTATTATTGTATCAATTCAATAACAACTGCTAACAGTCAAATGGTTTCTGTGTGATGCCATACTATATATGTAGTTCCAAATTTATTTTTGTAGTCCTTTAAAATAGGTAATAATAATTTTGTTTCACACGTTTGACAAAAGGTTGTACCACTATAATATAAGCCCGCTGAGCACTGGCACCATGTTGTCATGTCTGCCACTACACCTCAGTGCCTCGCACAATGATAAATATTAATAAATTAAAAACTAATATATTTTAAATAAAGGAACTCAAATCTCTTTGACCCCATAGGCCATATTCTTCATGTACTATGCAGTATAATTGTTAATAAATGTTTTAATGTTTTTAATAAAAACACTTAAAAATACCACATAAAGTCTGACTTTAAAGGACTTTGAATCACATAATGTTGTAGAAAGGGGTTGAAATTGATCTAAAGAAGACAGCCCAATAGACCTGTTCAACTTCTGGCAGGAAACTACTAAAGGATGGAAGAGCTAAAGGTTTAGAAACCTTGGATTTGAAACTTGTGCTCACCATTTGGCAGGAATGAAATTTCAAGCAAGTTTTTCATCCCTTTCAGCCTGTTTCTGCATCAGTAAAACAGAGGTGTTGATACCACAGGCATAAGAATGTTGTGAGAAATAAATGAAGCAATCTATATACTTAGTTCCTCTGAGTCTATTTATTATGAACATCTCCCCACACTGAATGTGCTTCTGATGTTTAAAAACAGGGATTTTTCATGAAATGTAGCCCCGAAATGCTAGCCACCTGCTTACAATTGCCTGTTTTAATGCTGGAGAATTAACTTTTGGGTTTACCATGAGACATGCCAACCTCTACTCGAGGTCCTTCTTATGGAGTGAAGGTCTTAGTTTTTCAATAGTACTTTCGACCATATTATAATTTGACAGACATATTTCTGAAAACCCTTGCTTCCTGTAGAATTTTGTGCTAGAGATAACAGAAGTTTTGGGGAAAGATGGGATTAGGGACAGATCAATAAAAACCTGTATAACTTTGAAACCAGGCACTAACAAAACTGGTAATGACCTCAATTAGAATGTTAGCGCAAATTTTACAGCACTTTATGTTTCTAATACACCAAAATAAGAGGCCTTTACCTTAATGAACAAAAAAGGTGAAGGTAGATTGATGGACAGAGAAGGCAGTGATAAAGGATTGAGCATGCTGAGCTATGGAAAAAGAGCAAAATACAGAAGGATCAGGGAGAACTGTGCACTGAGCACTTCCAGACAAAGCCGGAGGCTCCTCTAAGCCAGAAAGAAGAACATGGGCTGATGGGCATTGAGTGTTTGTGATTTTGCATTTAGGAGCTGCTACTTAGTTACATAAACCAAAAAGACTTCTAGGTTATACAAACAACATTCACCCATTTACCAATTTTATTTAAGCTAATTGTTACAGAAACATGAGCTGTAGCAGAGCAGACTGAACTTGCTATTTATCTTACTCATAACCATTAGAAACTAATTACCACCATACATAGAAGCCCTTTGTAAACCACCGTGTAAAAGTCAAAGGCCTGTAGGGGTCAGGCAAGCAATAGAAGTGAGTGAGCAGAAGACACACAGACTTCTCTGAAGAGGCATACCCCAGCTACAGGGGAAAGGCATGCTCCGTTTCAGCCAACGGTTGCCATGTGGGATGGAGGACTTGGGTATGGCCAGAGCACTTGATTTTTCCCCAGAGAATTCAGATATCTGGATTTTTTTTGGTAAAATCACCCAATTCTTAAAACCCCGACCAAAGAAGGTAGGATAAGAGGTTGGGATTCACTTTGGGCTCCCAGTTGTGACCTTCGGAAAATAACAGACTGTACAAACGTATAGATACCTGTTAAATCCCCAGGGAGCTTTAAAATAGGAGCATGATGATGGTTGTAGGTGGCATGGTCTCAAGGGCTGGGATTGCAGGGGAGGCTACTTAATGTGTATCTAGATATTGAAACTAGAGTTAAATTCAGTTGTCTGTCAAGTAGGTTACCCAGCGTTTTTTGTTGCTTCCCTATAATTGGGCTGTTTCAGTTGTGCTTTCTCCCAAAGAGTGAAAAAAACTAGTTTCCTTTTGCGTTTGCAGAGTTGGTTTGTCCAGGATCCATGCAAACACTTGGTGGAAAATTAGAACCTAATGCAATCGCTTCAAACTCTTCCTCTAATTTCCCCGTATCACTATGTTATTTAACATGAAAGCAACATGTAGAAAAATGTTCAAATGTTTCTAATAAACATAGCTCATTGGATTCTCAAGTCTCTTCTGTGACATAAAAACTGAAATAGTTTTGAAGGTGAAGCACCAATTCATAGGACTAGTCATGGAAAGAACACTTACAGGAGCAGAACCTAATACCACGTCTTTAGATTTGCGTAATGGTTTGTTGGCAAGCCCAGTCTTTTCCCCCTGTTTCTTTTGCTTATGTTAAATGCTCTAAAAGGGTGGGAGCAAGTATTCTTGTCAGCAGAGACTTGGCAACTAATGTCTCCTTCCTGGTCCCCTGTGCCTTGCTTCAGCCTCAAGACAGTGAGACAGCCAGCCACCCAGGCCATGTTTTATGAATCTGATGCTATGGAAAGGAGGGCAGTAAATTAGGGAAGCTGGAATTCGCCTGTCTGTTTCAGAACACCCCATTTGGGGTATATGAAATGTGTGCTGCCAGCGGGAGTTTCTGAGACAAGATGATGAAGTGGCAGTTTGTTATATGATTTTATTTTTTCAGCTGACTTGGCCCCAGTAGATATATAGGAGGTAAGAGGGGAAAAAATGATTAAATTACCTAGTAGTAAAAACACACTTTCCCCCTGCTGTTAAGTAGGAAAGTAGGGAATGGTCGACGAACATTTCCATGAAGTAATAATTGATCCCTGAATAGGCTTCCATTAGTTAAAAAAAATCAGTTTATGCCATATGCAAGTGAATATGGATGAGATCATGGTGGGAAGGAGAGGTACATTCAATATGAGATCAGAGAAATGAACTGGATTGTCTGTTTCCGTGGTTCCTGCAGGAATCTACTCTATCATATTGTATCTGCCATACTGTATGTGTATATTTATAGTCATCCCTCAGTATTTGTGGGATATGGGTTCCAGGATTCCCCATGGGACCAAAATCCACTGCCTCATTATTCCATGGCCTTCCAGAGGGCAGAGGAATTGTGTGAATTTTGGAGTATAGCTGTATTACCTGAGGTGGCCTTTAAAAACTCAGCTCCCATAGTAGGGAAGTTCTCAGAGATACAAGGTAGAAAATGTCCTTTCTCCAAAAGAAAAGTGAAACTTCAAACGCATTTAAGAACCCTTATCTTAGAGACCAAAGGATGCCTGCTGAGATTTGCCTTCTGAATTACAGAGAGACAGACAACTTCTGGCCCCCCAGCTTCTCCCCTTTCTCTTCCCTTATCATAAATCTGGGATTGGTTAAGTTAGGAAGAATGGATTTCTTTAGCTTTAGTGACCGAACACTGTTCACCCTGCCACTAGAGGGCACCAGCTGCGCAGCAAATGTCTAATATGTAGGCGTCAATGCCCACAAACATTCTTCAAATACAGCAAAATGTCAAATGGAAATGGCTTGTAATAAGGTAGTTCCACTAGTGTCCCTGTTCTTATTTACCCCATTTCTGCTGCTGAAAGGAGCATTCTAAATTTGACTTTCTAGCGCTTTCAGAATTTTCATTCAATTCAGAGCTCTAATTAACGTTGCAGATAGGGAGAATAAATCTTGTTTTTCACCAGATTACATGATGGCACTAACTTTGCTACCATTTATCTGGCTTTTGCCCTGTGCTGAGTAATATGTGAAACCTTATAGGAATTTTTTCACATGGTTTTATTTCAGATCCTGCAACAAATGAAAATGGTTGTTATCAACGGGAAGTCTTCCCCCGTAAGCTAAAATATCCCATTCAATGTAGAGTATAGGTATGTCTCTAGAAAACCTGCAGATTGAGTTTTTCTCTTGAAGTTTTACAAAGAAAAGCTGCCCGGGAATTTAGTTTATGTTACTCTTCTCTTCATGGGATTGCACAAAGTGTTATAAGGAAGCTGCCAACAGTCTGGTTTCTACTGACTGCCTCAGGGGACTGACCCACTGTGCCAGCCCTTGCTTGGGTTTACACCGGGAAGACCGGGCTCATTGTTTCTCATCTGTGATGCTTCCCCTCAACCCATAGTTATGTTTTGGCAAAGGAAAAAAAGGAGGAAGTGAACATTCACCCCAGACCATTTGATTCTATTGATTGCTGACAGGTGCTATGTTCTGAATAGAATTAGAGACTCTGTCCACCTCAGACATACCCAATATCAGGTCAGGTATAATTTGTCCCCGTTGAGAGGTCACAACGTTTTGGCCTTGGGAAAAAGGCACATTCCTGACTGTGTGGCGGCAGTTGCTGTGTGTTGTCCAGTAAGATCTTCAGTCATTTCAGTCATAGTGGGTTTTGCAATGTACACCCTAAAAATGGAAATGAACCCAACGTCTCCTTACAAACTATGTGAGTCCTGATGGATGAGCTTCCTGACCCCAGGCGAAAGGAATCGGCCCAAATAGAAGGTCAACGGACGATTAAGAAGTATAAATTCCAATTGCTCTTGGAATCTGTGCATCTTCTCCAGAACTGAGGCAAGTGAGTCGGAGGGGCGCTCCCCGTGTGAGCTGGGGCTGGCTGGAGGAAAACAACTCAGCATCCCATATTGAAAAGCCCCTACATGTCTGGCCCCATCATCTCAACAATCTGATGTAGAACCCTTATTTCTGTCCTGTAGAGGAAGAAATGAAGGCTATTCTAGATTTTAAAATTTTCCCAAGGCCATACTGCTTATTATAAGAGGTAACAGGATAACAAATATCAGTCACTACTGATTATGCACATATCCTGTACCAAGAACCATCATTATCTCTGATGCAACACCACAAGGGAAGCATCACCGTACCCACTTTGTCCTGAGGCTGGGAGAGGTTAAATCACCTACCCAAGTGCACCACCATCCTCCCCTCCCCTCTCTCAGCATTGTTACCACCCTTTGGTGACAACCCTTCCCTGCCACACGGTGTCCCCAGATCTGCTGCTTCCTTCTAGAATAGGAAAAAAAAAGTCTGATAAACTAATTCACTTGCATACCCTGGAAAAATTGTGACTGCCAAGACCGGCATCTCCCAGAGGATGTATGGGAGAACAATAACCCTCTGCTTCTATCCAAACAAAGGATCCCTTCATCAAATACATCTAGAAAATTTAGAGTGCATAGGAAAAGGCTCTGAGAAATTCTGGAATACAGAAGAGACTTTCTGAATCAAGGACAGCCCCTTTAATTTGCACTGTTGAGGCACAGAAAACAATACCACAAAATATGGTAAGTTTGCATGCTGACTGCTTTGAAGGAAAGAAAATGGAAAGGTCTCAGAAGTAGGCCTCAGAACCAAGGTCTCTCTTTGTCCTTCCCCCTCGCACCTGTTTCTCTTATCCTCTCTTTTCCCAAGCACCATAAGGGACTCTGTCCCAAATTTCCTTATCTGGCTAAGGAAGCTTTTTTTCCAAAAGAAATGCAATTGTCTTAAGACTCTGTCCTTAGGAGTCCCATCAAATAACCAGGAAAGATTAACAACAAGAGAAGAGACTGGGAGTTGTCACCACACCCAGACAAACTTTTCATCTATCTTCTGAAGGCAGCTACTAAGATTACCTGGGAGGCTTTATCTGTATAATAAGACAAGCTTTGTTCATAATGAAGGTCCACCTTCCTGCCACCTCCCCAGAGCCCAGAGCCCAGAGCCCAGAGGAACATGATCTCAGACCATTTTTCTTTGGCCTCATTCACTTCCATGGAAAATTGGTTACTCCTTCATCACTATCTCCCCTTCCCCTTTGAAGAAGGGTATGAAAGCATCTGGGCCTCATTGAGTTATTGGGTAATCACTCTACTGTGATTTCCCCTGGATACTTTAAATACATTTTGTATGCCTTTTTCTTGTATTAATCTGCCTTTCATTCATTCATTTTTAGTAATCCCTCAGTGGGCAAAGAGGAAGATTTCTGTCCACCCAACAGCATGAAACACCTGTGTTATGAGTATTTGACTTTGAGCCCCATTTTCATCTGTAAAATGAGCTAATATATATAAAAGCATTTAGAATAGTGTATGACAGTTAAATTCAGTATAAGCAGTAACTATGGGGCCCTAATAAATCAATAAGTTAAAAGGAACCGGGAAGGAGCCAGGCTGGTAGAACACGGACTGGACCTAACCCAGGACCTAACCCCACTTGCAACCCTTTTGTGTGAAAAACCACAGCCAATATCTTGCAACTCCAGAAACGGAAGGCATACAGGTTGCAAAATGGCTAAGAACATCACAGCATTTCCCTTGGGCACCTGGAGAGGAAAGGGCTGACAGTTAAAAATGACCGCAGCATAGTCTTAGCATATAGCATAGCACAAGCTTACTTGCACACAGCCCTCTCCAGCATGACCTTACAAAACTTCCCTCCAGCCCCTGCATCTTTGCAGATAGCCCCTTCTCTGCTGTGCTGCTTGTTGCATCCTTGCAACATATCTGCATACTTTCTCTAATAAATCTGCCTTTCTTTACCTATGACTGTTTTGTAAATGAGCCCAAAGAAAAATGGCCTGAGACCATGATCTTCTGGGCTCTAGGGGAGGTGGCGGGAAGGTGAACTTTCATTATGAACACGACCAGCCAGCCGTCACATCTCCGACAGCAACAATTATTATTACTATCATCACCACCTGTAAACAAGGCACTGTGGAGCCCTTGTGGGGCTGAATTCAAGGACGTGGGGCATGTGTGTGCAGATGTTTATTGACAGAGCAACCTTTCGGAGTCCGCTCGGCACATGTAAAAGTGTGGCTTAAGGGAAAGATATGGATTTTTGATCAGATAGATAAGGGCCATGCTCTAGCTCCACTGTTTACCACCAGTGCAACCTTAAAGAGTTATATAACCTCTCTATGCTTCCTTACCATAAAATGAGGATAAAATAGTACCTTCCTCTTATTTTTTGTGAAGATTAATGGGCAAATAATTCAACAGTTGTGGATTGTTACTACCATTAAAAAGCCAGTGGAGAACGCTTGTTGAGCATGAGGGTGTGACGCCTCCCAGCCGAATGTTAATTTCCCCAACTGCATCTTAGAAACTATTTTGGCAAAGAGTAAAACTGTCTTCACTTTAAAGTTTATTTGGCCAAAAGCGTATTTGAAGCTTAATCTTCTCAATATGATAAAAAAAGTGGAAGAAAGTATGATAAAGCAATAGAGAAAGAGATTGATAGGTATGAAAAAGCACATGGAGAAGAGTGAGTAAAATCTCTGGAAAAGAATGCAGACCTCTCCCTCTGCTTTGGATCAGTAAGTCTGTGTAGCCACATCAGATCTCACCCATTGGAAGACCATAAGCTGCCCATGGGCATGAGGCAATGAAGGGCAGGTGTGTCATCGTGGATGGGTATGACATAAGAGAAAGAGAAAGTGGAAGAAGAGGGGAAG
Source organism: Trachypithecus francoisi (assembly GCF_009764315.1). Lineage (NCBI taxonomy): Eukaryota > Metazoa > Chordata > Mammalia > Primates > Cercopithecidae > Trachypithecus > Trachypithecus francoisi. Next base: position 164,760,023 of record NW_022681465.1, on the reverse strand, counting down.
GAGGAGGAGAGAGAGAGACACACAGGACAACCAATAAAACCTTGCATACACATCACAGAACCAAAAGAAAGAGTAGGTTTTTTGTGTGTTTTTATATCAAAGACAAATTGTATGCTCTCTAGATCACACAGGTAGGGCAGCTGTCTATACATTGAGTATGTTATGGACTTGGACATCTTAAAACAATACACTTAATTAACTGCCTTTACTACTTTAAAAAGACAAATCTGAATTGAAATTGGATTGATTGGAAGCATGACAGAATATTTCAGATTAATCCAGTGGAAGGAATCCTATGGTTGCTGTACTGATGAATAAAATAATACTTGGAAACCACTTACCACCAAAGTGGGTGCTCAATAGATCTCTTTCGTTCCCCTTCTGTCATAAAACAGGCAGGAAAAAACAAAAAACAAAAAAAACAAAGGTATACAGGAGGGAGGAAAAAAATGAGGGAAAGGAAGAAAGTCAAAAGAAAAGAAGTAAAAAAAAGAAGGAAGAAAATTTCCCCCAAAAGACTTTATGCCAGCTAAGACATGAGAGAAGTTTGTCAATTTAAATGTTGATGATATTTGTGGACATTGCAAGAAGCTCTCCATGCAATGTCTTAGGAGTGAGTAAAATCCCGTAGTATAAGAGGCTTTTTTTGATTAGATGTAACAGTCAATTCACTAGATAATACAAATTATATATCTTAAAGAGATACCACCACCAATCAGATTTGACATTTTCTCTTATGCTTGTTTCGTATCTCTAAGGGTTGATTTTAAAGGAGAGAATAACACTTTTGACAATAGTTATGCAATGTACCTTTAAAAACTAACCTGTGAAATCAGGCTGTGATCAACTAGTTGACCTTGGTTGGACCATATGATTCTCTTGGAGTCCAAAGATGTGAATAGATCTCTTTTTGTACTCATCCCTCATCCAAGCCAAGCCGGCCTGGGTTTTGTTTTGTCATGTCCACAAGAACACCACAGACAAGCAGGTTTTGATTTACAGATACATGTAAATAGATGTGATTTCCTTCTCAGGAAAAGGGCACAATGAGCTAATGCAGTTTAATTTATACACATGAAGCTGCTTTAGAAGCTTGCATTGTAGTTAGGGCTTGGTCAAAGTCAGTCCTTCAGCAGGATGCACTGCTCCCAAATGTTTGCTGGTAGACAGTAAATCTGGGAAAATATCAAGGCCAGGAGGTGACAGAGGAAGACCAGGACAGGAGAATTTTCAGAGCTGAAACATCTCACTGTAAAGGTTTAATAAATTTCACATGCATCCCCTTATTTTTCCATATTTTGTTTTTATTTTTGTTTTAACTGTTTCCTGGGTTTCAGGCACTGGTGATCCTTTTACCTAGAAACACTAACTACTATAGTTTTTCTGATGTGGTTTTCTGTTGGATAAGATTTCCGTAATAAATAAGGTTGATTTGGTTCGGTCAGCTTCATGTCAATTTTCTAGTTGTATAGGTGGTTCCCTTTAATCATAAACAAAAGCTATAACTTAGCCATTTCCAAAGCTCAACGACATTTATAGGAGCCCCGGAATAATAACTTTTTGGTTAAGGTAACTTTAGTAAGTTTAATAAGGACAAACAGGTAATACCCTTTCAAGCTCTAGGACTCTCCTCTAGGAGGCGCCTCAGCCAATTTGATGATAGTGGTAAGGAGGTCAAGGCTGCTTCAGTTCCCACCAGCTGGCTTTGAACAGAGAAAACTCATTGCACGGCCACAGGTTGAACCCTTAGACATTTCCAAGTCTAAGCAAATGACTGTGTTGCTCAGAGGAGATATTAATAAAAAGCATCCTTTGCACTTTTTTAAGCCCTATTCTACACATTTGTCCTTTGTTCCTTCACAACCCAAAGAGACAAAGAATGCTTCTGTCCTTTGTTGAGATGGCCTCTTCTTTGCAGAGCTTTCTGTTCCCTTCCATTTCCTATAGTACATTAAGACTGTTCCTATGACCGGAAGGCAATAAAAGAAATACATTTCAAGTACTAAAAACAAGCATCCAGGAAGAAGCTTTCCATCAGGTTAAAACAAATGAAAAAGCCTAGCATCCTGTTTCTCAATCTAGATCTGGAACAGACAAGAGAGAATATTAGAAACACCTGACGCTGCAGGGGCGCAAGGACACATTTCCAGAGCAGCTGCCCTGTCCGCTATTTGGACAGCTCTTGCTTCCCATTGTCTCACTTCAGTTTTTTTTTTTTTTTTTTTTTTGCTTTTCAAATTTTTTTAAACTCACTTTCTCACTCTTTCTGTACTTTTCATTTTGTTACCCTCTGCTCAAAACTTTGACTCCCTCTGTCACCTCCCATCCACCCAGCGAATCCCTTCAGCTCCTGCTCTATAGTGAGTTCCTCTCTGTATGTCATGGCAGTCATAATAATAATAACCTCTAGGTTATTGAGGGCTTTTCATGAGCTTTTTATCTCATTTAAGTGTTTTAGCAATCTTAGAGGTGGTACGTTAATCAGGACAGGCTAATTGTTATAATAAGTAGCATCACTATTGCTATGAGACCATGTATTTGTTTTTCTCATGCAGAGTCTGATGTGCATGCTCCTGGCTGGGTAGCTGTCTTGGGCAGATCATCTCCAAGCAGTTGGGCACTCCTTTTATGATGTGGCTAAATTATCCTAGAGTCTTTTGCAGAGAGGGGAGAGAGTATGTGAAGGATTACATGGATATTTTAGGCGCCAAGTCTCTGAGTGACATCTCACCACCTCCCCCACATTCTATTGACCGTAAGTCTGATATATAGTCCTTCCTAGTTGCAAGGTAACCAGGAAACGTATTTTTCTCTTGTGTCCAGGATGAAAATGAAACTACATGGTGTATGCAGCATTGCCTCTACCATGGTGGGTGGGGTGGGAGTGGGATGGGCTTTCAACACCTCCAGGTGAGGGAATTGAGGCACAAAGATTTGAAATCATTAGCTAATACGTGGCAGAACAAGATTTCAACCTTATGACTAGAATTATACTCTTGACATTGTGTCCTGCTTTCTGTCTTTAAATAAAAATAGCTATTCCCTCTTGTGCTCATGGTTTTCCTTTTTCACAAGTCTACTTCAGTGCTTATCACACTGTTGCACCTGTTACACCAGACTGTGATACACAAGGGAGAAGAAAAACCTCTTTATATCCATATGAGCAGCAAGTGCCTGGGACACAGTGGGGCTCAATAAAAGTTTGATGACTGAAGAACAGCTGTGATCTGTGTGGTGGTTCATGAAAAGGCAACTTGAGGCACTGCATCATGATTGTATCACTGAACAGCTTTCCTAGATTAAAGTCAAGGGTGTCTAAATTACTATAACAATCATCTCCATGTAGCTGTTTTCAACCCATCCACAAGATGGAGCCTTTACAAATATAAGAAATGATGTCAACAAAGTGGTAGAATAGAAACATTCCACCATCATTCCCCTACAGAAAAATCCATTCTGACAAATACCCACAGTTAAGAGTACCTTTGTTGGAGTCTAGGAGTGCAACTGAGAAATTCCATTACACCACTGAAGCAAAAATCCAAGAATAAGTGCATTGAAGAGTGTGAAGAACAGTTTCATGTTATCTGCCTCACTCCTTTCACAAGGTGGCACAGCTCAGTGCCAAGAGAGACCTTATCGGACCATGATTTCTCCCATGAGGAAAAATGAAACTCTAGTGAGGGGGTACCTGGCTCCCCAGGTCACATCGCATGCTGCCCAAGAGGACTGCTTCTTTCTTAACCCACCCACAACACTGGGATGATTGGAATAAATAAGTGGTTGGAAGATGCTGGGAGCAGGGAAGAAAGGCTGTCATGGACCTTACTAACTGCTCTGCCTACTCCATCAAGGAAGCAGACTCATAAACAACTTGAGGCACCTCAGCTATGGATCCCATACCCACTACCCCATGGGCACTCCAAATTTTCTATGTGCCTCATCTTCTCACCACCACAGGCTGGCTCTCTGAGTGCATGCCTGCTGACAGCAATAGCAAGCACAAAAATCTCATGAGGACAGCTGGCTTGACTCTGCAGGATTGAAAGAAGGCATACAAATTCAAGCTATTCAAGGTGCCATCATAGCAAAAACAAACAGGAGGCTCTTAGCACCCAGTTTGGCTTCATGGGGTCATGATAAGCCATACAATCTTAAGAATTCTCCCCCTACCAAGAGGAAATAAGGTGGACAGAGTGGGCACGTTGATAGAAAAGGTCTGAGAGAGCCTCAGAATCCCTAGCTGGGCTGTTTGGTTAAAGCATTTTTCTCTTAAAGCCAGTCAGTAAAGATGGGAGGAAATGATTACTTCTTCAAGTGAAAACACAATGACACAAAACTTTAAGGAACATGAAAAATCAAGAAAACATGACACCACCAAAGGAATAAAATATTCCACTAACCAACTCAAAAAAATTAGAGATCTATAGATTGCCTGACAAAAAATTTGAAATTATATATATATATATAATAAAAAATATATATATATTTTATTTTTCAGAGACAGGATCTTGCTCTGTCACCCAGGTTGGAGTGCAGTGGCATGATGATAATTCACCACATCCTTGGACTCCTGGGCTCCAGAAATCCTCTTGCCTCAGCATCCTGAGTAGCTAGGACTATAGGCATGTCCCACCCTTCACAGATAATTTTAAAAAATTGTAGGGACAGCATCTCACTATATTGCCCAGGCTGGTCTTTAAATTCTGGCCTCAAGCAATCCCTCCATCTCAACCTTTCAAAATGCTAGAATTACAGACATGAAGCACTGCATCCAGCCAAAAATGAATATTTTAAGGAAGCTCAGTGAGCTATAAGACAGCACAGACAGACAATTCAGTGAAATCAGAAAAACAATACATGAACAAAATTAGAAGTTCAATAAAGACACAAAAATCATAAAACTGTGTATGGTGGCACATTCCTGTATTCCTAGCTACACAGGAGGTTGAGGTGAGACCACTTGAGCTCAGGAGTTCAAGACAAGCCTGGGCAACATAGCAAGACCCTATCTCTTAAAAATTTATTTTAAAAGAGATACAAATCATAAAAAACTAAACTTACATTATGAAGCTGAAGAATACAGTGAATGAAATGAAAAATGCAATAAAAAGCATCAGCAGCAGACTCAATCAAGGAGAAGAACCTATAAATACAAAGACAGGTCATCTGAAAATATCCAGTCAGAGAAAAAACATAAAATGAATGAAGAGGAATGATGAAAGTCTGCAAAATTTATGTGGCACAGGTAAGAGTGCTAACAGTTGCATCATAGGAATTTAAGAAGGTGAAAAGAGAAAGAGGCAGGAAGATTGTTTTTTTAAAAACAGCTGAAAGCTCCCCAAATCTGGGGAAACATACAGACATCCAGGTATGTGGCATTTAAACATCTCTGATAAGTTTTAACCTGAAAAAGAGATAACCAAGACACACTATAATCAACTGTCAAAAATCAAAATCAAGGAGTTTTAAAAGCAGCAGAAAGAGGCTTATCTCATACAAGGTAATCCATACAAGGCTATCAGATTTCTCATCAGGCTATCAGAATATTTCTTAGCAGAAACCTTATAGGCTAGGAGAGAGTAGAAGGGTATATTCAAACTGTTGAGAAGAAAAGAAAAAAAAAAAAAAACCAAGGATATGTAAACCTGACAAAGTCGCTTTCATAAATGAAAGAGAAAGAGTTTCCCAGACAAACAAAAGCTGAGGGAGTTCATCACCACTAGACTTGTCTTATAAGAAATGCTTAAGGGAGTTCTTCAAACTGAAATAAAAGCATGCTAAATAGTAACATGAGAACATATGAAAGTGTAAAACTAATTGGTAAATCTAAGTACACAGTCATATTTAGAGTAAAATGACAGTAGTGAGGTGTGAATCACTTATAACTCTAGTATAAAGGTTAAAAGACAAAATATTAAAAATTACTACAACTACAATAATTTGTTGCTGAACACACAACATTAAAAGATATAACTGGGATATCAAAAACAAATTGTGGGGATGGGGTAAAAGTGTAGACTTTTTGTATGAAATTGAAGGTAAGATGTTCTCCGCTTAAAACAGACTGTTATAACTGTAAGATGTCTTATGGTAGCCACAAAGCAAAACCCTATGCAGATACACAGAAGATAATGAGGCAAAATCAAAACACACCACTGCAGAAAATAATTGAATCACAAAGCAAGACAGCAAGAAAAGAAAGGAACAAAGGATTTACAAAACAGCCGGCAGACAATTAACAAGATGGCAACAATAAGTCCTTACCTTGCAATAATTACTTTAATATAAATGGATTATATTCCCCAATCAAAAAACATAGAGTGAGTAAATGTATAAAAACGCATGACCCAACTGTATGCCATGTACAAGAAACTCACTTTAGCTTTAAAGACACACATAGAAAGTGAAGGAGTGGAAAAAGATATCCATGCAAGTGGAAACTAAAAGCGAGCAGGAGTAATATTACTTATATCAGACAAAAGAGACTTTAAGTCAAAAACTGTAATAAGATACAAAGCAGATCATTATATAATGACAATTCTTCAGGAGGATATAACAATTATAAATATATATGCACTAAACATTGGAAAAACTAAATATATAAAGCAAGTATTAACAGAACTGAATCGAGAAATAGATAGCAATCTAATAGTAGATTCAATACCCCACTTTTACAATGGATAGATAATCCAGACAGAAAATCAATACGGAAACATCAGAGTTAAACTGGGCTTTAAGCCAAATGGATCAAACAGACATATAGAGAATGTTCCATCCAACAGCAGCTGGCCATACATTTTTCTCAAGTATACACAGAACACTTTCCAAGATGGGTCATATGTTAGGCCACAAAGTAAGTCTTAAAAAATTTAACATGACTGAAATCATGTCACACAACTTTTCTAAACAAAATAGTGTGAAACTAGAAATTAACAACAGAAGAAATACTGGAAAATTCACAAATATGTGGAAATTAAACAATATGTTCCCGAACAATGAATGAGTCAAAGAAGAAATCAAAAGAGAAGTTAAAAAATATCTTGAGACAAACAAAAATAGAAACACAACAGACCAAAACTTATGGGGTGCAGCAGAAGCTAATCCTAAGAGGAAAGTTTAGAGTAATGCATACCTACATGAAAAAGGAAGATCTCAAATAAACCGGCTAATCTTACACTTCAAATAACTGGAAAGGAAGGAAAACTAAACCTAAAGTTAGTAGGAGGAAGGAAATAATAAAAATCAGGAATAAAACAAATAGAATAGAGGCTAGAAAAACAAAGCAAAGAACTATGAAATGAAGAGATGATTTTTTTAAAAAAAGAGAAGTAAAATTGACAAACTTTCAGCTAGAATAAGAGGAAAAGAGAGATGACTCAATTAAAAATGAAAGAAAATCAGAAATGAAAGAGACCTTACATCTAATACCACAGAAATACAAAGGATTATTAAACTGCTATGAAAAATTATAAGCCATCAAACAGGATGACCTAGAGGAAACATGTATTTGTAGAAACATACAACCTATCAAGACTAACTCATGAAAAAAATCTAAGCAGAATAATAACAGCTGAGGAGACTGAATCAGCAATCAAAAATCTCCCCTCAAACAGCCCACGTCCTTATTGCTTCCCTGGTGAATTCTATCCAACCTTTACAGAAGAACTAATACCAATTCTCAATTCTTGAAAAAAATACAAGAGGAGGGAACATTTCCAAATTCATTTTGTAAGGCCAGCTTTCCCCTGATACCAAACTCAAACAAGAACACTATAAGAAGAGAAAACTATAGGAGAGTATCACTGATAAACCTAGATGCACAAATCCAAAATAAAATACTAGCAAACTGAATTAAGTGTTAAAAGGATAATACATCATGATCATGTGGGATTTATTCTTGGGATGCAAGGATAGTTCAACATATGTCAATCAATACATGTTATACATTACATTAACAGAGTGAAGGACAAAAAAGTATGGTAATCTCAATATATGCAGAAAAGGCATTCAACAAAATTAAACACCCTTTCATATGATAAAAAAATAAAAACAACAAATGTGGTATAGAAGGAATGTACCTCAACACAATAAAGGCCATATATGACAAGCCCCTAAGTAACATTATACGCAATGGTGAAAAGTTGAAGGACTTTATTTAAGATCTGGAAGACAAGTTTGCTCACTCTCATCACTTCTCTTCAACATAATAATGAAAGTTCTAGAGTAATTAGGCAAGAAATAGAAATAAAAGGTATCCAGATGTGAAAGAAGAAGTAAAATTGCCTCTGTTTACAGATGATATGATCTTATACACAGAAAATCCTAAACACTCCACCAAAAACTGTTAGAACTAATGATGAATTGGGCAGGCACAGTGGCTCATGCCTATAATCCCAGCACTTTGGGAGGCCGCGAGATCAGCCTGGCCAACATGGGGAAACCCTTTCTCTACTAAAACACAAAAATTAGCTGGGGCATTGTTGTGCATACCTGTGGTTTCAGCTACTGTGGAGGATGAGGTGGGAGGATCACTTGAACCTGGGAAGCGAAGCAGAGTTTGCAGTGAGCCAAGATCACATCACCGCTCTCCAGCCTGGGTGACAGAGTGAGACTCTGTGAAAAAAAAAAAAAAAAAAAAAAGAACAACCAATTAATGATGAATTCAGTAAAGTTGCAAGATACAGAATCAATGTACAAAAATTGCTTGTTTGTCTATAAACTAACGATAAACTATCTGAAAAAAGAAAGAAAACAATTGCATTTATAATGGCATCAAAAAGAATTGAATACTTAGGAATAAATGTAATAAGGCAGTGAAAGACATCTGCAATAAAAACTATAAAACATTGACAAAAGAAATGAAAGAAGACACAAAGAAACAGAAAGGTGTTCTGTATTCATGGACCAAAGAATCAATATTGTCAAATGTCCATGCCAAAGTGTTCTGCAGAGTCAGTGCAATTCCTATCAAAATTCCACTGGCACTTTTCACAGAAAGAAAAAAAACTATCCTGAAATTCATATCGAGCGACAAAAGACCCTGAATAGCCAAAGCCATCTTGAGTAACAACAAAGCTCGAAGCGTCATACTTCTTGATTTCAAATTATATACAAAGGTATAGTAATCAAAACCATATAGTGCTTGAGGCCAGGAGTTTGAGACCAGCCTGGGCAACATAGTGAGACTTTGTCTCTCCAAAAAGAAAACAAACAAACAAACAAACAAAAACCAAAAAAAAACCCCAACACCTAAAAAACTAAACTAGCCGTGGTGGTGTATGCCTGCAGTCTCTAGCTACCTGGGAGGCCGAGGTGAGAAGGTTGCATGAGCCCGGGAGTTTGAAGTTGCAGTGAGTGAGCTAGGATTATACCACTACACTGGATGACAGAATGAGACTCTGTCTCTTAAAAACACAACAACTATAAACTATGTGGTACTGGCATAAAAACAGGCACATACAGCAATGGAACAGATTAAAAAGTTCGAAAAGAAACCCACATATATAAGGTCAATTAATCATTGATAAAGCTGCCAAATGTGCAATGGGGAAAGGATAGTCTCTTGAATAAAACATGTTGGTAAAACTGGATATCCACATGTGGAAGAATGAAAGTATATTTTATCTCATACCATATACAAAAATAAGTTCAAAGTGGATTAAAAACTTAAATGTTCATCGAAGAAAGCATAAAGGAAAAGCTTCATGACATTAGTTTGGCAATGATTTTTTGGATGTGACATCAAGAGCACAGGCAATCACAAATAAACAAGAGAGACTACATCAAACTAAAACCTTTCTGCCGAGCAGATGAAACAATCAACAAAATGACAAGGCAGCTTATGGAATGAAAGAAATTATTTCCAAACCATATATCTGGTAAAAAGTTAATATACAAAATATATAAGGAACGCATGCAACTCAATAGCAAAAAACCAAATAACCCAATTTTAAAAATGGGCAAAAGACATGAATAGACATTTTTCCAAAGAGGATACATGAATGGCCAACAGGTATGTGAAAAGGTGCTCAACATCACTAATCATCAGATAAACACAAATCGAAAACACAATGAGGTATCACCTCACACCTGGTAGGATGGCTATTATCAAAAAAGGATGATGAGGATTGGTGAGGACATAAAGAAAAAGGAAGTCTTACACATTGTTGGTAGGACTGTAAGTTGGTATAGCTGTTATGAAAAACGGTATGGAATATCCTCAAAAAAAATAAAATAGAAGTACCATATGATTCAGCAATTCCATTTCTAGATATATAGTGCAAGAAAATTAAGTTACTATCCTGAAGAGGTGTCTGCACTCTCATGTTCATTGCCGTATTCTTCACAATAGCCAAGATAAGGAATCAACCTAAGCGTCTGTTAACAGATAAATGGATAAAGAAAATGTGACACGCACACACAGAGGAATATTATTCAACCTTAAACAACAAATAAATTCTGGCATTGGTGACAACATGAATAATGTACCGGAGGACATTATGCTAAATGAACTAAGCCAGACACACAAAGACAAATATTGCACGATCTCATTTACAATTGGAATCTTTAAAAGATAAACTCATAGAAAGAGAGAATAGAAAGATGGTTACCAGAGGTGAGAGGGTGGGGAAATGAGGAGGTGTTGGTGAAAGGATACAAACTTTCAGTTATAAGGTGAATAAGTTCAGTATCGTGTATAGTATAGTGTCTGTAGTTAATATAATATATATGTGAAAGTTGCTAAGAGAGTAGATCTTAAATCTTATCACAAAGAAAAAAGGTAACTGTGTGAGGTAATGTATAATGCTAATTAGCTTCATTGTGGTAATCATCTCATAGCGTATACATAAAATATCATGTTGCACACCTTAAATATATGCAATTTTATTTGTCGAGTATACCTCAATAAAGTTGGGGAAAAAGGAATGAAGTACTGATTCATACTATAATAATATAGATAAGCCTGGAAAACAATATGTTAAGTGAAAAAAGCCAATCAAGTTATGTACTATATAATTCAATTTATATAAAATGTCCAGAATTAAACAAGGCCACAAAAAAAGAGTACAGATCAGTAATTGCCAAGACATAAGGAAAGATAAATTAAGAATGATTGCTAATTTCTTTTTAGGGTGATGAATATGTTCTGGAATTTACAAGAAAACCATTGGTCTGCACACTCTAAAAAAGTGAATTGCATAGTATGTGAATTTCATCTCAAAGAGCACAAAATCAAAAAAAGTCAAACAAAGTAAGTGGAAACAACTCAAATGTCCATTAACTGATAAATGTGGTACACATTTATTATGAGTGATGAAAATGTTCTAAATTGATTATGGTGATGTTTGCAAAACTGTGAATATACTAGAAACCACTGAATTCCACTTCAAATGAACAAATTGTATGGTATGCAAATATACCTCAATACATCTGCAATGCATAAAAAAAAAAATCTCAAAAACCCAAGTTGGAGTGTTTCTCTCATTTGCTCAAATCTCTTCAATGACCTGCACTCCGATCTCCTTCCCTTCTCTTCCCTTCCTTTCTCTTTTTTCTTTTCTTTTTTTTTTTCTTTCTTTCTGGGACAGGGTCTCACTCTGTCACCCAGGCTGGAGTACAGTGGTGTGATCATAGATTACTGTACCCTTTACCTCTCCAGGCTCAATTGATCCTCTTACCTCAGCCTCCTGAGTAGGTGGGACTCCAAAGTAGCTGGGACTATGGGTGCACAGCACCATGCCCAGCTAATTTTTTTTGTTTGTTTGTTTTGTTTTTCTAGAGACATGATTTTGTCAAGTTGCCCTGGCTGGTCTTAAACTCCTGGGCTCAAGTGATCTGCCCACGTCAGCCTCCCAAAGTGCTAGGATTACAGGTGTGAACCACCACACCAGGCCTCCAGATCTTGGTTCCCTGATACCACGTTCCAATAAAATGAACCAGGGCTCCTTGGAGAAATGGCTGAATCCAAGGTGAGGGCAGGGAACACAGAAGATGAGCCTGGGGCATCTTATAGTACCAGGAGATGGAGCATACATTAAAAACAAGATTTAACAAAACGTTCATCTCAAATGGATGCAGGAGCTAATCTGAAATAATTCCCAATATCCAAAACCAGAACAAATGGGGAAAAAAACAAGTAATGATAATATTAGAGTGTAACTCAAAAAATAATTATCTATGAGTCTATGCTGATGTAAATCAACAAATAAGGGGGAAGGTGTAAATCTTCCTTAGAAATATTAAACATAGAAGGAATGAAGGAAATAAAAAATCACCAGTGTAACACCACTGGCTACAGTTGGGATCCTTTGATGGATACTACAATTAGTGGGAACAATTTTAAGGGGAAGCAGGACATTTTCATAGCCTCAAGGTACCTCTTCTAAAAATACTCATTAATTACTGTGGTAATTTTAATCTATGTTCACAAATTATTTGATACTCCTCTCTCTAAAAGATAAAGTTTAATTTTCTTCCTTTTGAGTGTGGGCTGGATTCCTAGAAGTGAGTCCTACTTCTATGTACAAAGCATGGAAAAGAAAAAATAGTAACTACCTGCGGAGAAACCTGGCAAGATGTCATCTTAACCTAGTGGTGAAAGCCAGCATCACCAGTGGTAAGCCATGGTGATATCATGTACCCCACGACAAGATGTAATGAGAAGGGCACTTCCTCAGTGTAACTGTGAGAAAACATCAACCACATTGACATTAAGGGACATTCTACAAATACTTGCTCAGTCCTCTTCAAAAGTGTCAAGGTCATGAAAAGCAGAAGAACGAGGAACTGTCACAGATTGGAGGAGAGTAAAGAGACATGACAACTAAGTGCAGCGCGATCTCCTGGATTGGATCCTGAGACAGGGAAAGGACATCAGTGGAAAAACCAGTGGCACCTGAATAAAGTCTGTATAGTTTTATACCAGTGTTTATTTCTTACTTTCGATAAACGTGCCATGGTTACGTAAGACGTCAGCATTAGAAGAAGCTGCGTAAAAGGGATATGGAAACTCTAGGTTATTGCAACTCTTCCAAAATCACTTTAAAGTAAAGTTTCTAAAAATACTGAGAAGAAAAACCCCTCAATCTCATGCTGAGTAAAATCCAAAGTCATTCTTCATTGCCTTCTAAGCCTGACGCGATGCTCACCATTCCCTCTCCGCCCTTGTCTTGTCTCATTCCTTCCCTCCCGCAGATGACTTTGGCTACCTGTCTCCTTCCTGTTCTTTCATTACTCCTGGCATGATTTTTTCTGGGCTCTTGGCAGTGACTGTTCCTTTTGCCTGGAAAACTCCCCATGAAGAAAGTTTCATGGCTAGTTCCCTTACCTCTTAGAGATCTTTACTCTGATGTCCGTTAATCATGAGGCCTTCTCTGACCGACCCGTATAAAACCACACATAGTATGTCCCGTCATGCCTCACATCCTGGCTTGCTTTATTTCTTCATTGCTCTTATCACCACCTGTCATTCATTGTATTTTGCTTATTTTTTCCTTATCTATTTCCCTTGTGGAAGGCAGCATAATGGCCCCCAAAGATATTCCTGTCCTAATGCCTAGCATTGGTGACTATGTTATACATGGCAAAGGGGAATTAATGTTGTTAATCAGCTGACCTTGAGAAGGGGAGATTATACTGGATTATGTGGTATGCCCAGTGTAATCACAAGGGACCTGAAAAGTAGAGAGAAAGAAAATACAGTAGAGTGATTCCATGTGAGAATGACTCAACTTCCCATTGCTGGCTTTGGAGATGGAAGGGAACCATGAGCCAGAGGCTATGGGCCACCTCTAGAAGCTGAAAAACATGAAACAGATTTTCCCTAGAGCCTCCAAAAGAAACACAGCCCAACTGACACCTTAATTTTAGTGCAGTGAGACCTGTGTCAGACTTCTTTACATAAATGTAAGAAGATACATTTATGTTGTTTAAGCAAAACAACACAAGACAGCATTCTTTTCCTGCTTTTCCTATAATAAATTTGTGATAATTTGTTACAGCAGCAGTAGAAAACTCATTCATATCATGAACAAAATCCCACTGCTAATGTCCCTGTGGGATCTCAGGTCTGACGGGTATGGGAACTCATATGTAACACAAGGACTATTTTTTCATAAATTTCTCCAGTGGTGATGAACAAGTCTGTGTGCACAGTGAGTGTCTCAGGGTATGTGTGAGCACGTGTGAGTGAGGGAGTGTGTCTGTTGTGTAAAGTGTTCCTGCCATATACTGAGACCTCACAGGCACTGTGCCTATCCTTGGGTTAAATGCTAAGAGGTAAGGCTGTTATCATTTCCACTGTTTTTTAAATTTTATTTTTTGTTTTTGTAGAGACAGGGTCCCTCTCTGTCACCCAGGCTGAAGTGCAGTGGTATAATCACAGCTAACTGCAGCCTCAAACTCAGGGCTCAAACAATCCTCCCGCTTCAGCCTCCCAAGTAGCTAGGACAACAGGTATAAGCCACGATGCTCGTCTCTCCCATTTCTAGTGTTCGAGATTGAGAATCTTTACATGGACTTGAAAGACATTTCTGAATACTTTGCCTAAGAACCCTGTACTACCCTGTCTGTTCTAGACAGGAGATAAAACAGTGGCCTCAGCATTCTGGAGTTTTATGTTTAAAACTGACTCTCAGACATTAAATAAATCTTACTAGAAGAAATTGATTTATGAAGGCAGTGCAAATGCGTCTTTTGTTTTTATCTGGGAACTTCTCATCTAGATTCAGACCTTTGAGGGGTTATAGATTGATGGGTGAATTTATTTGTGTTCATTATGTAAAATAGCAGAAGAGCCAGAAGCAATATAACCAAAATACAAGAGAGCTTTATAAACAAAATAGGAGTAATAGATACTTGAAAGATAATGTCCCCAAGCACTTTAGAATGTCTAAAGTATCTTAGAAATTTTTAGATGAATGGCTCTAAATTCATTTCAGTATGGGCTTTAGTTGTTAAATTTTCTTTTCTAAATAACCCAGAAAAAGTTTTCACTAGATATAAAATACAAATTGAACACTGAGAGATTTTGCCATAAAATGTTCATTGATGTATTTAATATAGCAGTAATCATGATGTGTCAGTAGAAGACTGTGGTTTTGTACATGACAAAAAACCCCTGACACAACCTGGCTTAAACAAGAATGGGAATTTACTGACTTACATAACCATAAAACCCCAAGAGAAGGTGGGTTTCTGCAAAATTGATTCAGATGTGATTCAAGTGTTTACAATACAATTCAGATGTTTTCTGCAGTTCTCTCACTCCTATTCTCCGAGTTTGTTGGCTTTTTTCTTGGACTGGCTTCTCTCACTTCTTCTGGCTCCCAGCGGGGTCAGCTTGCTCACATTTGACAAACAGGGCCACCCGGGAAATGCTATTCTAATCATCACATGGCTAGGAAAGTCAGGGTTGATAATAATAGAGCAGAAGTCTGCAAACCAGGGCCTGCAGGTGAAATCCAGCAAGCTTCCTGTTTTTGTAAATAAAGTATTATTGAACCTCAGTTGTGTCCATTCATTTGCATATTGCTTATGGCTGCTTTTGCACTATAATGGCAAAGTTGAGCAGTCACAATACGAACCTTACATCATGCAAAGCCCAAAATATTTACTATCTGGCCATTGACAGAAAAAGTTTGCTGAACTCTGTAGTAGATTAATAGAGAACAACTCTTTGAGGTAACACTCAGCCCAGAAGCCATTGTCTTCTCACCAAAAGCAGTTAGTTAATTCATACTGTGGCTCTTTTTTCTTTTTTCCAGCAAAGCACAGAAAGATTTTTCTTAGGCAATTACAACAAGCAGTTTTTAAAAGTCAAGAGTCAGGCTTCCGATGTTTTAGGATTTACATGGGTCTTCTAAATGGCTAATAGTTAGTTATAGCTAAGGAAATAGAATGGAGGGCTGTACTGCAAATTCATACAGACAGCACACACTAGAGGCTAGATTCTGCGTAAACATTTTGTATGTATTAATCTCTCACAAAATCATGTGAGAGGTGTTCCGTGATTATTCCTACTTTATAGATGAGGCACCAAGAGCTTAAGAAATTTCTTCAGTTTACACAGCTGGTAAGTGGAGCATCTGTAATTGAAAGCCAGATTGTGGGACTCCAGCATCCACGCTGTTAATCAGTAACAAGAAGTTGCCTGAGCAAATGCAAAAAGAGGCTAAGAATTATCTGCAGTTTGTGATGTGGCTCAAAACTGAAGATGAAAAAATGTGAGACATGCAATGAAAGAGCAGAGGACTTTCACACAGCCAGGAGACAAGACACAGATCAAATCAGAAGCAGAAAATAAACATTTATCACTGGGGACTCCAAAAGAGTGTGGGAAGCGTTGAAAAATTGCCTTTTGGGTACAATGTTCACTATCTGGGTAGCGGGTACATTAGAAGCCCAAACCCCTCCTGTATACAATATACCCATGTAACAAACAAGTATATATACCCCCTGTATCTTAAAAAAAAAATTAAGTAAATAAATAGAAAGAAAATAAACCTTCCCTCCAGCTGCCCCTTGCTAAGGGGCTGGAGCACGACCCTGTCTGTAGTGTGAAACCATTGCTTCTTAAGTTATCTATCTTGGTTGTCTTTTTACTTTTTTTTATTGTTGTCTTTTTACAATCTTAATAAGAGCCCTTCCAAGGTAATTAAACTGGAATTCTGAAGCAGATGGATCTCTGGAAGCCAGATGGACTGGCCATTTGAACCAGGTGAGCTTCCTTGCCAAAGGGTGCTGGCAAGGCCCCCTCCAGGGAGGACCTGCCACCTAAGTTTACCCACTACAATGGCAGCATCAAAATAGTATTGTCATACTGATATACTAAAGGACTAAATTGTGTGGAACAACTATGAAATGTATCAGAGCACAGATAAATAGCTGCAAATAGTGTAAGCAACAAATTCACAGGAATTAAAGATTGTAGTTATGGGCATGGTATGGACTATTGCCAACAGGAAAGGGTGCACGGGAGGAGGAGATGCCTGAGCTGGACCTTCTGAGGTCTAGTGGATGTGGGCAGTGGAGAGAAGTTGTGGGGGGTAGGGTGGAGGGTTTCAGACCAACAGGAACAGATAGGGCCTGAATGTGCACAGGGCTGAGAGGAGTCTCTGTGGTAGGGCAGGGGGTAATATTGGGCCTAGATTAGGCAGTGGTGTCAACTGTGGTTGGTGAGTTCTGAGAGGCGAAGTGGGCTAGTTTATGGACCACCTTGATAACGTGGCCGAGGAGTGTGGTTTTAATTCAGCTGATAACAAGGAAATATTGCAGGTTAGTGAGCATGGTCAAAGTGTGTGTTGTTTGACATAGATCTAGAGAATGGCCGTATGAAAATGGATCTGCAGGGAGAAAGCTAGAAGGGTAAATAGAATTCCTTTGTTACGGGGAATACAGAAGCACCAGGAAGAACAAGTGATTACAGAGTTGGAATTTTCATCCCCACTCACAGACCTCCAGGATGAGAAGGGAAGGAAGAGAAATGTATAGACTATTTAACAGTTTCATGCTACCAAGAAAGCTGACTTCCAAATTACCAAAGTCAAAGTCATTGATTTTTCTAAGAAACGTCCAGAGAGATTGATTGTATAAGCAACTGTAAGTGGCCAGACCCGTTGTTTACCACTATTATAATTAAGAAGATGATTTGCTTTCTTTCTTTTAAAGTAACACATGTGTATGTCAAGGGACTGTAACCATTGGGAAAATACACTCTGTTTTTCTACATCCTCGCACAACACTTCTGACACCAGATGTGCAAGGGTTTTCCACACCAAGCAATTCTTCAACTCTCCAAACACCAGTTGGGTATTCCACAACTTAATTAGATTCTGACACTATCTGGAGTCAACTCAATCTCACAAGACTGCCTCCACTTGCCAATCACAGGTCCAGGTCTCTAATATTTCTGACTGACCAACTATAAATCCGAGGTACCCACAACCCCCTCCTCATGTTCAATAATTTGCCACAATGTCTCACAGAACTTAGGGAAACGTTTTACTTATGTTTACTGGTTTATTACAAAGAATACAACTTAGGAACAACCAAATCAACAGACGCATTGGGCAAGATATGGAGGTGGGACTCGGAGCTTCCAGCCCTTTCAGAATGCCCCTCCCACCCAGCACTTTCACGTGCTCAGCCACCCAGAAGCTCATCAAATCTCTTTGTTCAAGAGTTTTTATAGAGCTTAATCTCCAGCCACTCCCAATTCCCCAGCATCCTGGAGGTCTGTGAATGGGGATGAAAATTCCAACTCTGTAATCACTTGATATTTCTGGTGACCAGACCCATGGGAGACTATCTAGGGGCCCCACCCAAAGTTATCTCACTAGCATAAACTCTGGGGTGATCCAAAGGGGTGCACCATGAATAACAAAAGATACAGCTATGACTCAAGAACTTCCAAGGGTTTTAGGTGCTCTGTGCAAGGAACTGGGGATGAAAAGCCAATTTTTAAAAATTGCACCAAAACCATATATGATTTGCTTAACACAGCATATTTGGAAAATATAGAAAAAAATTTAAGGAAGAAAACGAATCATGCACAATTTCAGAGACAGTCATACATATTTGGGGGTATTTCTTCCTGAGAGCAGTATAGTGGGGTCTGTGTGAGGTTGTGAAGCCTTGGAGAGGTGGACGGCAGACATGGCAGTGTTCTTTGGTCACTACAGTGATGCCTGGCTGGAGCCTTAGCATCCACCTGAGGTGCTGAGGAGTGAGGAGCAGACTTGAGCAGCACTCAGGTGGGAGTCCATCAGCCATGCTTGTAAGCACATGCGGGTTGCGGTTAAATGCACTTGCCAGGTTTTGTGCCATTTCAGTCACTTTTCATGCAAGAGAGCAGAGCCTTAAATGCCAGCACTGCTGTATGTGACCTTTCTGTCCACCACTCCAATAATTTGGGCTATCAGATTCCTGCTTTGTGAACCAGGCCAAGACAATAACACATAAGAAAAGAACACTTCTGCTTCGTTCCACAAGCCTTGAAACATAATGTGAGTCTTTACTGAAGTCGTTTGAAGGGGGTTACATCATATAACATAGAATGGAACAGCCTGGAAACCCCATTGCGATGCAGCTCTTTGAAGCCCCGCACTGCCAGCATCGGCTCCGGCTCCTCCAGTTCCTCCCAAGACCCACTGGCTTTCTCTTAAATGCTCCAGGACCCCCTGGCTTTCTCTTAAAAGCTCCCGATTCTCTGGCTTGCTTTTTCCTCTCCTTGCTGTTGCTTTGGGAGTTTTCCCTTTTGGAGAACTCAAGCCTTTTCTTATGTAAATAAATACAGTATCTCCAAGTTTTTTCAGCTTCTTTACTCTACCCACTACTTCATCCATGAGACAAGGGCTGAGGAATCTAGCAGTTCAGCTAGACTTCCAATCTTTCTTAGAAAGCTGGGGAGGGGAGACGTTAGAGAATCACTCTGTTTTTCTAATACTGCACCTGTCACACAAACAAGTGGGGGTGAGCCTTATTAAGAGGCTGGAACTCCTTAATCCGGATTATCTACAGATTAACTCTAGGCAAAAATGATCTCTGGAAAGTAGAAAGCTGATTATGGCTAGTAAATAAATGGGCTCTAAACCATAGTAGGTACCCACATAAAACTCTTACTTTAAATGAGCTTCTTTGTTGATGTTTCCTGCCACTTCAAAGCAAGTGTTTGTACATGCTGATTGACAAGCTAAAAAGACTGACTGTTGAGCAGAAACGCATTTCTTCACTTTGCTGCACTTTTACATAAGACATTTCAGAAACTTCTGGGTGTTATCTTAGAGTTGAAATGATGGCTTTCCAGCCTCATGTTTTCTTAGTTATTATTATCATTCCAAAGTACTTACTATATCAGGTGCACGGTCTAGGTCCCTGTGCTAATGTCATGACAAAGATGGCTGGCTGTGAGTTTCACTATTAATAATGTCTATGGGTCTTGGAGTCTTCAGGCATTGGTAAGAATGTCTTTCTCTCCTACTGCTGCTTGGGTCTGTGGATCTGATCTCATTTATGCCTTTCCTTGTCTTTGTCCCTCCAGTAGTTGTATATAATCCTGGCTAAATGCACTGGTGTCTTCTACTGTTAGCTTTGCCTAACCTCATCTCTATGGTTTCTTCAGGGATTCCTCGAGCACAGAATAGAGCGCTGCTTTTCTGCCATAGAGAGATGGACTGTAAAGTCTGGCAATGTAACTCTGCAGAAGGGATTTAATAGCTTGTGATAAAATATTTAAGGAAAAATAACCAACTAATGGGAAGAGATTAATTGGATATTAAAATTATTTCCAGACAACAAGGAGACTAGGCTAAGAATATATATTGCAATTGGTGACCAATTACATAATGGGGACCATAACGGGAACCAATAACTATATGCTCCCTCAGTGGGGACCAATAACTATAATGGGGGCCAATTATAATAGGTACATGTGGAGATCAATAACTATGTGCCCCATTCCTACTTTCATCAATAATTTTAATTTATTAAGGTAAATTGAAATATTAAATATATTTAATATCATAATATTGATTGTATTCATATTATTTATAAAATATAAAATATATACATACTTTATTACATTTAAGTATATTAAACCTATAAAATATAAATATATTAAATTTGTGACAAAGGCAAAATATACAAACATTAATATTTAATATTAGTGTAAGGATATTAATACTTTGAAGAGTTTTTTACAGTCAGAAGGGACTTTAACAATGACCTAGAAGTGCCTTGATTCTGTGGATGAAAACCCAAGGCCTAGGTGGGCAACTTATTCAAATTTCCTCTGGTTACTGGCCAGAACTTCATTTATGGAGTGCCTACTGTGTGCCAGACCTTAGTCTAGGTCGTGATATGCAGCCGCAAATGATAACAAGATCCCTGTTTTCTGGGAGTTTAAACATCTGTTGGGGAGGCAGACAATAAACAAGTGAACAAAGAAACGATGAACAAGATCATTTCAAACAGTGATAAATCCCTTGGTGGCTATGAAGAGGGGAATGTGATTGAGAGGTGCAGTGGGGGTTCTGAAGAGAAGACCTTGCCACTGAGGCCTCGGTGGTGAGAAGTACCAGTCCTGCAAAGTTGGTTTAAGCTTGAATGTGTGTGGCTGGCCACGGCACTCCAAACTGCCTCCAAAGACAACACCTGTGGCATCTTCATCAGTTCCGTGGAGGTTCTACCATATTCCTAGCATGATTTCAGAATGAGAAATGAACACATAGTGGTGATATTTTGCAAATAAGCATCATGTATCAAAAATTGTAATATGCACATATTAGTGATATTTTACAAATGAGAATCATGTATCAAAAGCTGGAATATGCATCATGTATCAAAAACTGGAATAGCATACTATTCTAGGGCCTGTTAAAAGGAAGTTTATGTAGTAGGCAGCCCTACCCTGGATGAGCTTTCAACTTTATGAATAGCTTCTTCCTCAGGAAGGCAACCTCCTCAACCTTCACAATTGCTCTGTGATCTATACCAGTAGAAGTAAGGGAGGCAGCAAATTTGACTTAAACAGGATTCTAATCAAGAGCCTGCTGTCTTCTAGAAAGAGCTCGTGGACATGTATATCCAGGTCTTTGGCTTTATAATTTATCTACCACAAATAATGGTGTTTATATTATATTACACAGTTAAAAAAAGTCTATGTGTATATTCACAATATTGACTCTCAGGCTAATATTAATTCTTAATAGTAGGGATGAATGAGAAGAGTCAGTGAAATTTCATCAAGCAGTTGGCAACACGCGAAGCTTTTTTTTTTTCTTTTTTTTTTAATAAAATTTAACTGGGCGCTGTGGCTCACGCCTGTAATCCCTGCACTTTGGGAGGCAGAGACTGGTGGATCACCTGAGGTTGGGAGTTCGAGACCAGCCTGACAAACATGGAGAAACCCTGTCTCTACCAAAAATACAAAATTAGCCAGGCGTGGTGGTGCGTGCCTGTAATCCCAGCTACTCCGGAGGCTAAGGCAGGAGAATCACTTGAACTAGGGAGGCAGAGGTTGCGGTGAGCCGAGATTGCGCCATTGCATTCCAGCCTGGGCAACAACAGTGAAACACTGTCTCAAAAATAAATAAATAAATAAATAAATAAATAAATAAATAAATAAATGTATAACAAAATAAAATAAAATTTAGCTAAATTTAGTTGAGACTGAATGACAAGAATTCAAACTACAACTTGATCATTATTCTTTATCCTGTCATCGTTTCAGGAGCCACTGTAAGATGGATCAATATATATTTATTGTTGATAATGGAAAAGCACATGTTGTCGAAAATATTATCTTCATATCTGTTCTCATAGAAAATTAATCCCACATTGTATGGGCTTCACATTATCTTTTATTTTTTATTTTTTTAATTGTATTTTCGAGACGGAATCTCACTCTGTTGCCCAGGCTGGAGTGTAGTGGTGTGATCTCAGCTCACTGCAACCTCTGCCTTCCAGGCTCAAGTGATTCTCATGGCTCAGCCTCCTGAGCAGCTGGAACTACAGGCACTCACCACCACACCAGGCTAATTTTTGTATTTTTAGTAGATACGTGGTTTCAGGCTAATTTTTGTATTTTTAGTAGAGACACAGTTTCACCATGTTGGCCAGGCTGGTTTCAAACTCCTGACCTCAAGTGATCCATCCACCTCAGCCTCCCAAAGTGCTGGGATTACAGGTGTGAGCCACCGTGCCCAGCCCACATCATCTCTGAAGAGAGAAGAAGAAAAGTCTTACATGGTTATAGTTACAGTTTGGAGAAGACGGCTGGACAAGGACAGAGGATTTTTTAAAAACAGGTTGAATGGAGATCCTGGGTTCTTCAAGACATTTTCAAAGGACTTTAAAACAATTATAGAATTGTTTCCAGTCCCACTGTATAACGTTCTGGAAATTGTTAAGGTGGAAGGGAGATGGGATAACTATTAAAAACCTAAAAAAGTTTCATAGCCTCAAAAGTGTGAAAATCTGTGTGGCTTAGTCTTTGTCCAGGGAGCAGGGATTTGCACCCAGTCATGATACCTGAGAGCCAGAGTGGGGTGTGCTGTTTGCTACAAAACAGCCAAACAACACGAGAAACTTTGATTCTCAGAAAGCACAGCATTTCTCAGGAGGTATGAATGGTGGAATAAAAAGGTGGCAGTATGAATGTGTATCCTCACTGGAGCATAACAGGAATTCAAAAGACTCTCTGCTGTCTCGCTTGAGCCCAAGCCCGAGAGTAAAAGACAAGGTGCCAAAGATGTTAGACCCCATCTGCAGGGCAGGCTAAGGAGATGGCGTAGTTCTGTGAAACTGATGAAGAGTTTTTAGACATTTTCTTTGGAGGCAGTTTGGAATGCTGTGGTGTTTCTCTTCTCCCTGTTTCCCTCACTCCATGTCTTGCTATGGGGTAGTGGAGACCGTTACCACATGAGTCAAGTGAGAGGAGCTTCAAGGAGCCACTCAGGCAGCATGACCTTGTGCCTGCACACCCCATCCTAGCCTAGAAACTGTGACTAAATCAGCGTTGAGTTGACAGAGCAAAGGGAGAGAGCATTTCCTTGGAAGGCAACAAGATAGCAGGGGAAAGACGTTTGTTTTGACTTTGAATGAATTTGAAGTTTTATTTCTCTAGCAGAACAGACAAACTCTGTAACTTCTGGCTGAACTGAGCTCAATACTGTTTGAAGGTGACTACAGCTTTTGTTATCTATGCATGATTAGTAACCACAGAACTCCTAGGCTGGGCTTTGTGGCTCACACCTGTAATCCTAGCACTTTGGGAGGCCAAGGCAGGCGGATCACCTGAAGTTGGGAGTTCCAGACCAGCCTGACCAACATGGAGTAAACTCCGTCTCTACTAAAAATACAAAATTAGCTGGGCATGGTGGTGAATGCCTGTAATCCCAGTTACTTGGGAGGC
The DNA here is from genome assembly GCF_009764315.1 of Trachypithecus francoisi. Taxonomy (NCBI): domain Eukaryota; kingdom Metazoa; phylum Chordata; class Mammalia; order Primates; family Cercopithecidae; genus Trachypithecus; species Trachypithecus francoisi. The sequence continues at coordinate 164,736,109 of NW_022681465.1, read as the reverse complement.
TGAGGCAGGAAGATCATTTGAACCCGGAAGGCGGAGTTTGCAGTGAGCCGAGATCATGCCATTGCACTCCAGCCTGGGCAAAAAGACCAAAACTCCATCTCAAAAGAAAAAAAAAAAAAGGAGAGAGAAACCAAAGAACTCCTTAGGATGAATTGAAAGCATTTAATAGAGAAAAATAATTTTAAAAAAACTGGTTTCTAGGTCAATTGATAAGCTGGTTCTGTGACCTGAACACACATTTAGATTGTGTGGCTTTGGGTTCTAAGGAAGAGGTTGAATACCAGTGACCAATGATGGTTTCTGTTTAACTTGCATTCTATCTGAGACAATGTCTGTAAAGTGCTTTGCACAGAGTCTGGTATAGCAGAAGCCCTCGAGAACTAATAATGTTATTTTGTTAGTTATCTTTAATATTATTGCGAGGCATCTGATTTAAAACATATCCAGTTAGACCCTCAGCAGTTCTCATCCAGTCCCAGGCCTGTGTAGAGTGAACCCTGAGACCATCCCTCCCCAGGCTAAGAGGTGGTGGCCTCTCTATAAGCTGCAGCTTCCTTGGGAAAACTCAATATAAGTGAAAGGCGGGACTCCAGGGAGGTACCACGGCAGACCAGTGAGACTGTCTTGACTTTGAATGTTGTCTCCACAGTCAATGGAGATTTAAAAATCCAATTTAAAAATCCAAAAATAATATGTGCTTATTGTGGGGGTTTAATACCTACTTAATTGGCTTCTTGTGCTACATAATGGAAATTCAATTCATTTACTTTCTTCTTCCCAGCTTACCTGGCAGTGTTTCTTTTCTTTTACTTCTTAAAAACCCTCTGTGGGAGCCTAGCATTCTTAAACTTCCCTGTTCTGTGACCTGTTTGCTTTACTTACTTGCGAAAGTAATCTACTAAACCAATTTCTAATAAGATATAAATAAATGATAATCGCTTAGACTGAAGATTCCCTTTTAACAGAGGATTTGGAAGCTGGAAAGCAGAGGAGAAATCTCAGACTCTGAACATCCCCATTGCGTTGACCTGGGAAAGGTCCAGGGCTGCAGAGCCACATTAAGCACCTGCACTAGGCTGGGTCTCCACAGAAGACAAAACTACCTTTTCTCCAATGTGGGCATCCAACTCTGACAGCCGGTGAGCAGACAGTGAGCTGACATCTGCCACCTTGACTGGCCACCTGCTCCGAGCTCCTCTGTGCCCAGCTCTAAACTGGGAACTTTACAACAGAATCGCATTGTGTCTTTGTAACATCTTGAAAGGAAGGGTATTGTTAGCTGAGAGACCCAAACCAGGCAAACTTCAAAGCAGTTCATCATCCCAGACGCACCCCTATGAGAAGAGACCATTGAAGATATTCAAGAAACACAAATGTGAGAGAAAAGCAAAAGATGAAAAAGTAAAAGTTGAACACTTTGAAAAGAGAAGCAGTAAGAGGTAAAAGATGAAAGGAAAAGTCACCAACTTTAAAAGCTTGAGGTTGTCCTTGAACTCTATTTTCCTTCCTTGCTAGTTAATACCTGTTTCTGTTAGATCAGCACACAAAGCTACTTTTCACAAATCTGCCAGGTACTCAACTGGTAACAAGAGGTCAAACAGAAATGTGCATTCACGCCCTGTAATCTGGAGTTGGTATTTGGCAGAGTTTGTGGAGACTTAACTTTAATTAATTGAGTCCTTAGGAATAGAGCTGACAGTTTCCCTTTCACGGATTTTAGAAAGTTGAAATATTTTCCTCCAAGAACTTGATTGTTCTCTAAATCCCCCTTGCCTGTGGAGGAGGCTATCATAAAACAGATGACTTGATTTCTTAGAGAGTCTTTCTCGTCATACAACAAACACGATGTTATTCGTCCTTGCAGGAAAATGTCGGTCCTAAAAGGTAAGCAAAGGGGTATTCAGTGGTAAAACTGGAGAAAAATAGAAATGTTATAATTGAGCTGTGATCCCTAAACACTCCTCCTCCTCTTCCTCAAAAAACTTCCTGGTGGCTTCCCATCTCACCCCACTGAAATTTAATGCATGATTTAGTCCTGCTGAAGAAATCTCAGCACACACTTGGACAGAACCCGCCTGATCTCAACCTCTCTCCAGAGGTCTGAGCCAACAGCCATCAGCCATCTCTTAATCCATAAAGTAAATGGGGCCTAATGCTGGCAGCAGAGGTCGCAGCAGGAGGCTGGGCTGCACTTGCCCAAGATACAGGCTTGTATGAGCATGCCTGGGGGACAAGTAGGTGAGCCTGCCAGGTGCAGTTTCCATGATGACCAGAGCATCTGCTAGGCAAGAAGACGCTCTGAAAGCAGAGTGAGTTGTGCTGCATGGATTGCACAAAGTGAGTTCTGAGGAAGCACTGTGTGGATCCAGAATTGCCCCCAGAGGTGTTGGGTTGTGTACAAGGGAGGGAGCTGAAGTGAGATGGCGGATGAAGCTTAAGAGTTCCTGAAGATGAAATGCCAGCGATCCAGGCTTCTGGAGTTGATTTTGATGGATGGCCACTCCTTCAGTGTGGACAGTACTTGCCTTGATGTGACTTTGCTGGGAACTGCCGGTGGCCTTGTCCTATGTTAGTGCCCTGGCTAGGTAGGAGCTGCAGGGGCAACATTTTGGTGTGTGTCCGCAGTGCTGTGCCTCTAGTGAACATTGTCAATGATGGCTGACAATGGGTTACAATTGCCTTTGAAGATCACTGTGACAAGAGACAACTCTACAGTGAGCAGCACTAATAGCTGTAAACACAGAGAAGGACTTCACAAAACATGGGCACGACCTCTCTGAGAATTCCCGTTATTAACAAGCTGCATTCCGAAGGGAGAGGTGCTAGAGTTCCTCCTGACCCAATGGAGAATCAGAGAAATCCTGTGCAATGACGTTATTTTATAACTTCTGCTACCCCTGGTTGCTACCCCTACACGCTATAGGAAATCAAACATATGTATGTTTGGGGGTTGGGTCTCTGCTTTGATTGTTGATGGCAAGCTATGAGATGAGACAGGAAGAGTGCTCACTGAGAACCATTCTGGGTCAAGACATCAAGGGGCCCTGAGGCTGAAAGTTGAAGAGATCCAGTGTGGTTATTGACTTTCCCTCAAAGCCAAGTGAAAGTCAATAGCTACACTGTATCTCTTCAACTTCCTGCTGGGAAAGGAAGTTGGAGTGATTCAGTCAACAGAAAGAGGAAAGGTCAATAACCACTTTGGATCTCTTCTTACTGACAGCCAGGCCAGGCTGTCAGCAGCAGCACTATTCTCTAGATCTGGCCTATCCCCTTGACACTAGTGGAGTCATTTTCCGAGGAGAGTGCCCTAATTTAGCCATGGCAGTAAGTGGTGTTTCAGCAGAGGGATGACATTCTAGGCAAAACATGTGTTGGATGCTTGGACACCTCTGACCTAGCCACTTTAGCATCACGAGTAGTCTGGGATGGTGACTGAGTTTGTGTGTAGGGTGGGGAGCTATGTCTCTAGAGAGCTGTATGGCCGACAGCAATCTTAGATGAACAAAATACCACTGCTGTTCACCCCTGAGCGGGGAGCAACTCCTGTCAGGTTAGCACTGGTGAGGGCTACCTTAACACAGCAGTGATAACAGCCACTACCACTGACGAGCATAAACTACTTGACTGATCAGGGAAGATGTCCCACTTTCTCTCCTGAATGGGCTGCTATCAAAACTGACCCCTTTGACAAAGTAAATACCTCTGGGTCTTAGAACTTCTTTGGGAAGGAAGCCCCCAGGAATGGAAGAAACACTTTCTTCCATGGGTGGATTGATAGCTTCATTTAATTTGAATATTTTAAAAAATAGTGCCTCATTTTGCTTCCCAAGCTGGTAAGGAAGGACAGAACAATTCCATATGACACTGCAGATTACTGAGACGCCAGTAAGCGTGTGTTCCTGTTCACTTTCCAATGATCTTTAGTGCTGTCTCTAGTGTCTTGATAGGACTTTGAAAATTTTGAGAAATCAGTAGTTCCTGGTGGTGGCTGTGGTCATGTGAAGATATGGAAGAGCGTGTAAACACAGGATAAACAAGTGAGAGAAAGAAGTTTGAAGCTTGTCTTTATGAATTAATTATAAAGTGCCTGAAGTAGAAGATAGGACTTGGTTTGAAAAATAAATGTCCTGTGGTTTAAATCACTGAGCTGTCTCCATACCATCAGCCTCTAGCAATCATCCCTGAACCCTGTCTTTCTTTTAAGTCCTTGTGAAATAATGAATCCTTCTGAAAGATGACTGGTAGATAAAATATGAAATAAAACATTCACTTCCAGGAAAAATGGAACTAGGCACTGTCAAGTCTCATGAGCTTTGTTCTAAAAGTTTTATTCTTTAGATAATTACAACAGATATCTTCTTAAATTCTGCCACATATGCGAGACCAAGATTTAGAAATGGGTTGTAGTCTTGCTTTGAGTGTCTGATTGCTAATGCAGATCCATTTAAAAAATGGCTTTATTTTTAACGTACTCTCTTTTGAAACATTGCATAGTCAGGCCTTCCCAAGGTCAAAATAGGTTTTGGTCAGGCAAATTAGATCATGTCCAGCAAGTGTAAGAATAAGAAAAAAAATGCTGTAAAGACTGTTAAGGAAACCATCTTAGTCTACAGATGCTAATCAGTTGGTTGGAAGCTTTGTTCATAGCATCAATGTATCTTTCAATATTATTGCTGCTTACTGGAAAACCAGAGACTTAGAGAATCTCTTAGCCTGACTTTATGATTTTTTTTTATTGGCAGTTAACTTTGGTTTGTGGCCTGTCTTAGTTCCAGTTATCTGGAAACTGCCTTTGAAATGGAGATTTGTGTGTGGGAGGTTATTGAGGCCCACTCTCAAGAACAACACCTGTAAGGGAGCAAGTGAAGCAAGACTGAGTAGAGGAAGAAGTTGTGTGTGACACAGTTGCAGTTGAGGTTTGAGCTTATCCCACAAGGGGCTCTGGAGCTGTGATGACCTTTCTGTGTTGCCTGCATTAAGGCAAGGAGGCCGGGTCTTGGACTCCTCTATCAACCAGTCATTGGAAGAGGGCTCTCCTAAGGGAGGGTTGTACCTTGGCAAGGCAGCTCCTTTGGCTGAAGGCAACCCCTGGAAAGGGAGACAGCTGTGAGCCCTTAACAGCCCACATTCCTCTCACCTGGTAGAATGAGTTCTGTAGTTCTGACTGGAATGGAGAGAAGTGGAGGGGGCATTACGGCAGTACACTAAAGATCTACAGCAAGTCCCCTTAGTAAAGAAGCCCCTTAATTAAGGTAGATGGTGAAAGTTTGTTACTGTTATCCAATATTGTGTAACATCTCACCTTAAAACATAGTGGCTTAAAACAACTAAAATAATTACTGACCCACTGGTTTCCCTCAGTCAGAAATTCATAAATGGCTTGGCGAGAAGGTTCTGTTTGTACTGCCTTGTGTGAGTGCAGTCAGGTGGTGGCTGAAGCAGCTGGGGACTGGCCAGGCAGCTCTCTCTGCTCATGCAGTCTTCCTCTCCATTTGGTCTCCTGTGTGGCCTAGTTTGGTCTTTCTCACAGTATGGCAGCCTGGCACTTCTTACATGGAGGCTTAGGGCTCCACTGGTGAGGGTCCCAAGAGAGACTGGAAGAAACTACACAGCATTTTCTAATCTAGCTTCAGAAGTCATATGGCATTACATCTTCCACATTCTACTTGTGTTGGGGCCACCCAGTTTCAAGGGGAAGGGACATAGATTCCACTTCTTGATGAGAAGTGACAAGATCTATAAGAACATGGGCATTTTTGACAGTACAAAGGCTGTAAAGCTTATATTTTCTGATAGTAACAAATCCCATGAAAAAGAACTAAAAAACAATGGTATAACTAAAATCATTGGCTTCTTTTTAGTGATACCATTGTATATATGTGTACCATATATAAGAATACCATGTATAATATATATGTGTACCATATACACACACAAACATACACACACTCAGTGTTTAAGTTCAGCTCAGACTATTTCATCAATTGTAAGAAACTAGACCTAGTTACCAAACCCAGCATTACTAGCTTCTAATAAGTATGCTATATGAGAGTTTAAGAGACACTAGGTAAACAAAAGTTATTCCTGTTAGAAAAGTCAGTTGAATGAATTCTACACTAGTGTTGGTTCATTCTCAGCCTATATTTTTCATATCATAATGCACAGAGCCAATAGTAAATCCCTTTTTTTGCAGCAGTATTAGGAAAGGATGCTTTGAACTTCAATTTTAGGCCACAGAAATACTTTCCCTACTCTTACTTACCTGAAGAAATATGGTCACCACCATGGGAATTTTGTACCTTAAGTTCAGTTTCAAAACTGGCAATAATTCGGTAGGCAAATTATGTTAGCTCTGGATTCATTTGGTCAATGCTAATAGGTTTGTCTTTCTGAAGTTTATTTGATGACTCCTAGGAGGAAAACACAACTACCTCTGTGTAATAAAATGTGGGAAACATAAACCAGCCATGATGCCTCAGTGATTTGCTACACTTTTAGCATCCTTGTCATTCAGCCTAATCTCTCTCAATGCCATGCTAAGTGACCAACTTTATCAAACTGGTGGATGAAACTATGAAGGCAAGCACACCATTAGTATTTGCTTGGGGGAACAAGAAGATTAGTTTTAGATTAGAAATCTATCAAATTATGCTTTCCAAAAAGTCTTCTGGATTGTTTTAATAAAATATCTCTTGGTTTAAATAGGAAAGGCTGTTTAGTTTATGATATGTTGCTATGGAGTGTACAATATACAATTTAGATGATAAAAAATGGGACTCCAAATGCTTTTATGATGCAGAACATTTTTTAGCAGTGCTTGGCGGTATAATCAATGTTGTTTTCACAACTTAAAGAAGAAAGCATTTGATGGAAAACTGTTGTTACAGAATGAAATTGTAATGTGCTTTCATCAAAAGTGAACATCTTTAAAAATAACTTTTAAAAGAAGTGATTAAAACCTCAAAGATGTAAAGTTATCTTAAAGTAAATGATGAATATCTGTATATTTTAAGCTATGTGCCAAGTTTGGAGATATTAAAAGCATTTTCATTGTTGAACAAATACTGCATATTTTAATCTCTAAAGAGAAGCTTTTCAACTCTTTATCTCATTGAGGCTAGAGGAACTAGTCAGAAGATAGGTTTGCATATTTATTTGAGCACCTTCAGAACTATTCTCAGTTCAGCCTCCATATGACCGCAAGTTTGGAGCTCTCTGACTAGAGTTGCATTGTTTCTCACAATGCTTAAAACACTGTAACGGGTAAGTCTTGGGAATCTTTTAAATTACTGAATATTATCAGCAGTGCTAATACACATTTTAGATACTCCCCCTAGTACCCTTAAAGCCAAGATTAGGAGGGAAAATGGAAAAGGACAAAATGAAGGAGGGAGAAAGAAAGAGGAGAGAAAGGGATATCTACCAGTGATGCCCAGTGATACCCTGTGTGCCGGGGTAAAGGTCCCCATGATCCCCAGGCTCAGGAAGAACTAAAAGTCTCTATATGTACATGTCCAATTGACACCAACTGGGAAGTAGCTTAAGAACTCTGTGTGTGTGTGTGTGTGTGTGTGTGTGTGTCTATATCCGTGCCTGTAATGTGTGAATTTAAGCTTGGTCACTATCATGCAGGAGATCATTATGAGACTGGTTGGCACGACACTTTTATGCATTTTTATTTTTAATCCTGAAGGAAAAAAAAACCCTCAAGGAGCTTGGGTGATGAAGTTAGGGCCATGGGCTGCCAGTTCAGACAACCCAGATCTCTGTCCTCCCAGCTCCACCTTATTTCTGGAGGCACCTTTCCCCAGTTAGCAACAATCTGAGCCCAACATTTCCCCTTTTACATCTGGGGGAGAATTCCTAAGGATTCCTGGGAAATGACCTTGAGTTGTCTCTCAAAAAAAGAAGGCAGGTGGTTCTAGTCTATGTTTTTCAACTCCCATCCTTTGTTCTCCTCTGACTCTCTGAAATTTGTCACTTCTGTCACTTTCCTTTTCAGACAGTGACAGTTCCCTAAAGATTTTTCACTCCACATCCTCTCTTGACCTTTCCCTGAGGGGTTGCTTCTCATTTCGCTGCCAGCTTGCTGTGTGGCCCTTTTTTATTTGCAAGTTTTTAGGGTGAGCACTTTCTTTTTTTTTTTTTTTTTTTTTTTTGAGGCGGAGTCTCGCTCTGCCGCCCAGGCTGGAGTGCTGTGGCCGGATCTCGGCTCACTGCAAGACCGCGCCCGGCTAATTTTTTTGTATTTTTAGTAGAGACGGGGTTTCACCATGGTCTCGATCTCCTGACCTTGTGATCCGCCCGCCTCGGCCTCCCAAAGTGCTGGGATTACAGGCGTGAGCCACCGCGCCCGGCAGGGTGAGCACTTTCTTGTGTGAACTCTTTGTACCTCAGGCTGTATTTTACTCTGGGGCTCAGTTTCACTTGTAAAAGAGTAACTTACAGCCAAGATAAGACGAAGTAATAACATCCTAGGTTTTCCTGCAAGCTCTTGAATTCTAGGATTCAAATTTTCCCATTTCAAGTCTTATGCAAATTTGACTTTTCAGGAGCTCTCTTTATGTTTTGTAAGCACTTTCACCGAACCTGAAGAAATATACCTGCTTCCTAGATTATTGCAGAAAGTCAAACTGCAGAGAATATGACTTTTACTTTCCTTCTTAGTAGTTTTTTATTGTTGTTGTTGTTACACGAAAGTACAATGTTAATAGAAGGTCAAAATGAAGGGACATTTGTATTTTACCCTTCCTACTTTGAAGGACTACTGACATGAGTGGATGCGAGTCTAAGAAGGAGTCCTTTATTTACTGATAAGTTCTAAAATAAGAAAAAAAAAAAGAAAGTTTGGAGAATAAATTTTGTTTGACTACACAGATTTGTTCTTGAAGTTTTAATGATAGAGAAAATACTTTACCAAGTTTCAATTTAAAATAAAATAACTAAATTACCATATTGCTGAAATGAGATTGATTTGAACTTCAGTTAAGTCACCTGATCTAGTCCAAAGTAAATGGTAAAACATATATCCAATGTGAAAAATTACCTGGTAATAAAATAGTGGTAAAAATAGGAACAGAGATAAGCAAAATAAATGCCCCTCTCTCTTATTTTTTCTGTTTTAGAAACTTTTGCACAAACCAAGGAAGTGAAAATGAGTATGAGGAGTTCTGGAAATTAAGATAGCATTCATAGAAGCCTGATTTATTTATAAAGCTTCCATATTTTACATATGTTCTAACAAGCATACTATCTGTATTTATTTGACTAGTTATATATTCTGATTCTTACCTCTTTAACGGTGTGTTCTGAGGAGTTATGTCAAAGAATTTTTCCATCATATAATTTTTCATGTTATTTGGGAGAGTAAGGCAATTTGCTGACTTCCATTTTTCACCATTGAATAAGTGGAATCGGATGAATATGATGAGGAGAAAGTGCTCAGGCGAAAGCCAGTTTTAGGTTGGAGGAGGATGAGACCCTGAGGCTATTCTAAGAATCAAACACACTTGCCTCAAAGTAAAAGTGAGACAGAAGGCTTCATCCTTTATTTTCCTCCTTTATAAAGAGTTTAATAAGTGTATTCATTTCCTACTTATGCTGTAATAAATTACGACAAACATAGGGGCTAAAACAACACAAATTTATTCTCGCGCTCTTCGAAAGATGGGAAATTGGAAATCAGTCTCACTGGGCTAGCCTCACGGTGCTGGCTGTGTCATTTCCTACTGAAGCCTCTGAAGGGAGAATTCATTTCCTGCCTTTCCCAGCCTCTGATGGCCGCCTGCATTCCTTACTCAATGGCTCATGTTCCCTTTCATCATCTTCAGAACCAGTAGTGTAACATCTTCCATCTTCTCTAACCCCGGTTTTGACTTCTACATCTTCTCTTTCTGACTTCAACTCCTGCAACTCTCCTGTAAGGACCATGGTGATTACTTGGGTCTGCCCAGGTAATTTAGGATAATCTCCCCATCTCAATGTCCTTAATGACATCTGCGAATTCTTTTTGATCTGTGAGGAAACGTATTCACAGGTTCTGGAGGTTAGTATGTGTGCATATCTTTGGGGAAGTATTGTTCTGTATACCATAGTAAGCAAACGCTCTGTAGTTCTTAAAACTTTTCCAGTTGGGCTTTCTTTTCAACAACATATCCACAGGATGCCCTAGAGTTGGCAGACTATTTTCATATATGAGGAAAGAGGCATGAAAAGATAGTGTAGCAGTTTAAGCTGGAACTACTGGTACAATTCTAATATTTATACCACCTTGTCTCATAGGGGTCTCTGGTAAAAGTTTATTCATGGAGTTTGGACTTAGGAACTTAGCTTTTAAACTTATCCCACTGTTTGCAAGAGAAAACGAGGACAGAAAGATCTAGATGGTGTGATATAAATTTTACAAGTGCTTTACTTTTTTGGATTTCTTCCCAGCAAAAACATTTTCCATTTATAGTCTGCGTCTTTTTAAAATGACTTGTGAAGGTTTCTAGAGGCTGGTCAATGAATTTCAAATATTCTTATGGATGGACTAGATTAATTTTTACAGCACATCTTTTTCAAAAGCATTAAATCAAGATGCAGATGCTTTTGTCAACTGTTCAGTTCTTACTCAGATGCCACATTCTGTGCTGATCCTCTATATATATAAAAAAAGGGGGGGCATTCAACAAAGGAGTTCTTGGGAGTGAGATAAGCACAAATGAATCCTTAAAACTCCAGCAGAGAACGTTGAATGGTACCCTAATTCTCAGAGGGCCAAACAGACTGACTGGTTGCAGTCAGGCCACTCACCATCGCAGAATGGCACAAGTGATGACCCCCCCTTTGCAAGTTTGTTTCAGAAGCCTGGAGTCATCTCAGTGGGTCTCAAGGAGCACTCTCGGCCATCACTGCCCCCAGAGTACCTATGGGCAAATCCGCATATGCAACTTCTTAGATTTTCCATTCAGTCCCCGAGCAGCCCCCATGCTAGAATCTTACTCTGCTGGTGTGGACTTCCACAGAACTTCTGTGCTGCTCTCCCTCCACAGTCTGACTCTGCAGAATTTTCACACAGGCAGCCACTGAAGGTTCCGGAACAAGGGTTGAGACCAGGGCACCTCCATCCACCACCCGTCTTTGACATCACTCGTTAAGATGCCAGAGATGTCATTCCCCTAACTGGTGGCTCAGCAAGGTTGTTGTCATAATGAAGTAAGCCCTGAAAAGTCCTCTTGTAAGATTTTAAAATCCTAATAAATATGTCTACGTTTCATTTTAACAAAAATCTTTCACATTAGTCATCCAAATGCCACCAAAGCACAGTCATCTTAAGTCCTAGTTTAAAAGTTCATTTAAGGTAACTAAGAGTTTTTGTGTATGTGTTTGCTTGGTTTTACTTCTCAGCTTATAAAGTGAGTTAGGGATTTGATTTCAAGAAGTCAGGAGAATTTTCTTTGTAGTCAAGTACATAGTTTTCTTGATAAACATAAACGTTTTTGGACACATATCTTGAAATGAGTTCACATGTATAGTGATGTTTCATTTTTAGTTAATCTAAGAATTGGATTTTATCTGTTACAATGGGTACCTGCTAATTGCTTGTGAAAGTACAAATATTAAATCAGTGATTTTCATGCTTTTTTTTACTGTTATCATTTGGAGTACATTTTATAGTGCATCCTAACACATATACATATTATAGATACATATTTACATACTTTTGAAACCAAAGTTTTATGAAAAATACTTTCCATCCTATAGCTATACTCTAATATTTTCTATTGTATTCTATTTCATTAAGAAAATGCTTGTTATGACCCACTAAATTGATTTCATGACCAATAGTGTGAAAAATACTGTTATTAAGTGATACAAAAACCCATTTTATTTTGAGTCAGGAAAACACAAGTACAATCCAAGTTAATTGCCTGAACATCTTCAGTTATAAAGGGATTAAAAGTTCAATCCTTGAATCACGAAGAATATGGTTCAAATTTTTGTGAAACTTAGTATTGGTAGATGTAAAATAACTTTTGGAATAATGATATTGGGTAATCCAGCTATCAATAAGAATAATACTTTTATAAGATGCTAAGGCCCTACACTGTCATAATTTCACTGTAACCCATTGTGTTGCTTATAAACACCAGGGGTTAAATTTTAGCACATAGAGAATGACATCAAGGGTGTCAACATAAACTAAATGCAGATATCCAAGGAAGTAAAATATTAATACTTTTTCTATCATTTGTGACTCAGAAGAAAAAGAAAGAAGTTACAAGGACTGAAGTTTTTATCTTGGAGTAATATCAAGATTACATCCAGCTGGTGGTAGCTTTATGACGTTCTAAAGGTAGTTCACTGGGTCACAGGAAAAGACATTACTGAGAAAGGTGAAGTTTTGACCAAAGAAAGGTGAAGTGTACATTTGCAGGTGAGCGGAATGTGATCTAACAAAGGGCCAAATGAACACCTTTCGAAGTGTCAGTCCAGAAAAGATTAAGATGCTTCTTTATTCTGTGATGCAAATTTAAACCAAAACTAATCTGTAGAGTAAGCATAAAAATGAGCTCATCGAATTCCTTTTTTCCCATTGGCTATCACTTTGAGGTAGTGTACCTATACACTTGTTTCAAGTTTTTTCCTCAGTCACTTTGGTGCTTCTGCTTTGGAAGCACCTTAGGCACATCCTTACCATCCTTCATCCACCCCTTACCTGGCTCAGCAGCTTCTGGAATAAAGTGAGTTTGTAATCTTGCTTAGTGGTTTGTGGCTCATGGGTTTTCCTTAACTGTGTATAAAGCAATCCTGCTGTGAAGACACATTTTTCTTACCTTACTCCTCCAACAGATTTTTACTGAATATAAATAACTTCAATTCATCTTCACTTTTATATCGCCTTAGTTGCTGCTTCTAAATGCATTTTCGCATGGACTGAAGAGTTGGCTAAGTGGGTGACCTTCATATCCTTGTACAGGAGAAAATACAATATGAGGCCTGGGATTACCATTTTAAATGGAAGAGCTCTGACTGGAAGAAAAATAGCTCCTCAAGGCCCTTGAAGCAGAGCTGATTAGTTACAGAGTGCTAGAGGCAAAGCAACCTCCCTTTGCACTATTTTGCTGAATTTCTTGACTGGTTTTCAGGTTCTAGGCCCTTTATGCAAAGATGAGTGGGTGAAGAATGGGAAGTAACATTTGCAGAGGGTCCAGGGCTTTGCATCTGCACTCACTCAACTGGCACAACCAATATCTTTTCTTCCTTCATCAAATGATGATTGAGTACTAACTATGTGACATGCTAACACACACACACATATGGTACACAGATGTATTTATACATTTTCTAGTAGGTTTTGGTGTAAACAACAATAGAGCAGAGTAAGAGAAAAAAGGACTGTGATAGGCAGGCAAGATCTCTCAATTGTGGTGACCTCTGACCGGAATCCTAAAGAGGTGAAGAGGAAGAGCCTTATCAGTCTGCGCAAAGCCCCGGAGGCGGGGACTGCTTGGCACCTCCGAGAAACAGGAAAGTTCATGTGGTGGGAGCTGAGTGAGAAATACCAGATGAGGCCACAGAGGTAGGGAGGAGATGGGGTGTTGGGTGGCAACAAATTGCAGGTGACATACTTGTATTTAAAATTTTGTGTTACTTATTTAAAATTAAAATTTAACTAAGTGTCTTGTTTTTTGTCTTTTTCAAAAAAAATTCTCGCTCTATCTGCCAACCCTGTTCCTCCCTTCCTCTCTTTTTTTTTTTCTGTGTGGCTGTGGTATTCACATGACATAGTCAGGTTCACTTGTTTTGGTTTGCTTTGTTTTGCTTTTTGTCCCTTGTCTTTATTGATATAATTTTATTTTTGAATGTGTAGGATATTATCATGCTTTTAAAAGTCAAAATTCTCTGAGTATATACTTTGCAATACTACTCTTGTATTATAGCATCACTACCTTTTCTAGCCAATTTCACCATTTTCTAGATTTGCTGTTCTTGTGGGTTTTCTTTCGTTTGATTTTTTGTAATGATAAGAAAACAGATGCGTACTTTCTTATTCTCTCTTATTATGCAAATTTTGCCATTCTAAATATCTCCTGAAAATTATTCCACATCAATTCATAGAGATCTTTCTCAATCTGTTTTTTTTTTTTCTTAAAGACAGGGTCTCACTCTGTCACCAAGGTTGGAGTGCAGTGGCATGATCATGGCTCACTGCAGTCTCAAATTCTTGGTCTCAAGCAATCTTTCCACCTCAGCCTCCCAAGTAGCTGGGACTACAGGCACATGCCAACCATGCTCAGGTACTTTTTACATTTTATGTAGAGACAAGGACTTGCTATATTTCCCGGGCTGGCTTCAGGCAATCCTCTGCCTCAGCCTCTCAATGTGGTGGGATTATAGGCCTGAGTCACTGTGCCCAGTCCTTTCTCAGTATTTTTGTTAGAGCTGTAGATCATCCCATTGTGTGTAGAACAATAATTTATCCAACCAATCTCTTATGCTTGACCATTTAGGAAGTTTTCAATGTCTTATATTTACAAGTAATGCTACAAATAATAACTTTGTGCATACGTATTTTTGTAATGATTGATGGTATTTTCAGAATAAATTCCTAGCAGTGGGATAACTGGGACAATAGTAAATTGGCAAGTAATTTTGTAAATATTACTAACTTTGACTTCAAAGGAGCAATGTCACTTTACGTTCCCAGCAGAAACATGGGAAAGTACCTGTTGTTCCTAAGCCTTACCAAGAGGCTGTATTATCAGGCTTTTGAATTTTTGCCAATCTGAGGAGTCAGAAATGGTACTTCAGTGTAGTTTTGATTTGTATTCCACTTATTATGAGATAGAACATTTTTTCATATATTTAAGATAAATTTTAGATTCTTTTATTGTGAATCATCTGTTTGTGTCTTTTGTCTATTTTTCTATAGATTTCTTTTTCTCTCAATTAAAACAATTCATTGTATATGAAGGATTTACCTGAGAGATATGTTGCAAATATTGTCTCACAGTTTGTCATTTGTCTTTTGATTTTATTTACAATGTTTTTGCCATGCAAAAAATGTATTTTCTTATAGTTATATTTATTTGTGATTTCATTTATTGCTTGGAATTTTTAAACTTTTGCATTAAGTTTCAGGGGTACAAGAGCAGGGTTGTTACATGGGTAAGCTTGTGTCATGGGGGTTTGTGGTGCAGATTATTTCATCACCCAGGTGTTAAGCCCAGTACCCATTAGATGTTTTTCCTGATCCTCTCCTTCCTCCCAACCTCCACCCTCCAGAAAACCCCAGTGTCTGTTGTTTCCCTCTAGGTGTCCATGTGTTCTCACCATTTCGCTCCCACTTCTAAGTGAGAACATGCAGTATTTGGTTATTGGTTCCTGCGGTAGTTTGCTAAGGATAATGACCTCCAGCTCCATCTATGTCCCTGCAAAGGACATGATCTCATTCTTTTTTATGGCTGCATAGTATTCAGTGGTACATATGTACCAAATTTTCTTTATCCAGTCTACCATTGTTGGGTATTCAGGTTGATCCTATGTCTTTGCTATTGTGAATAGTGCTTATTGCTCAAAATTTCAAGTCCCACTTAGAAAGCCTTTACCTACATGGAGGTTAAAGAGGCAGTTACCCATGCTTTCATCTAGTATTCTATTACTTTATTTTTTACATTTAGACTTGGGTCCATTTGGAGTTTATGCTCATGTATGGTATGAGTAATGAATTTAATTTCATCTTTGCCAAATGGCTATCCAGATGTCCCAACACCATTTTTTTAAAAAAAAGACTATCTTTGCCTCAGTGATTTGAGATAATACCTCATAGGTATTATGAGGTGTTATAACGGGAAGGCATAGCCAAATTGTGTCACTCAACACACACACACACACACTAGATTTATATAGAAAACAGCCAAACCTTATCACCCAACACACACACACATATACTAGATTTATACAGAAAATAGGTCAATTTCTGTGCTCTCTATTCAATTCCATTGATCTGTCTGTCAATTCATAAGCCTGAATATGTTTTGAAGGTAGAGTTAACAGGTGTTGGTGATGAATTTGATGTGAGGCATGAGGTAAAAAGAGGAGTCAGGTATGACTCTATGATTGTTGACCTAAGTAACTAGAATGTTGGAGTTGCCACTTACTAAGGAGAATTGAGTTTTTGTTGGGAAAGACCAGGAATTCTGGGTTGGCCATATTCAATCTGCAATGACCTTTAAATGTCCTAGTGGAGATGTGAAGGGGCATGTGGCTATAAGCATAGATTTAGGGGAAAGGCAGGAGAAAGACATTTAGAGTCAGTGATGTGGAGGCAGAATTTAAAACCATGAGCCTATTAAGAGTTTTAAATGAAAGCATTATCTCCATTTGGGAGATATACATCCTACAGTTTTGAGGGTTTAAGTCACTTGTCCAAGTAAATTGCAGAGCTGGGCCATGAATCTAGTTCTTATTCTCTGGATTCGTTTTTTATGTCTGATGAAACAAAGTACGCTAGACAGGCTGGCTTAAAGAGCAGAATTTATTTTCTCTCAATTCTGAAGGCCTGGATCAAGACGTCAGCAGGGCTGGTTTCTCCTGAGGCCTCTCTCCTTGGCTTGTAGGCAGCTGTCCTTTCCTCCCTGGTATTCACATGGTCTTCCTTCTGCTACCTGTGAGTGTCTTAATTCCCTTTTCTTAAGGAACATCAGTCCTGTTGGATTCGGGTCTACTCTAATGACCTAATTGTAGCTTAATTAACCCGTAAAGACCTTATTTCCAAGTACAGTCACATGCTGAGGTACTAGGAGTTAGGCCTTCAACATATGAATTCTGGAAGGACAAAATTCGGCATGTAATATTCTGTTTTTGTGACACAGCTTGCTATGTGTTTGAGACTGTAGTAGTCAGAGTTCTCCAGAGGGACAGAACCAATATATGAGTTGATTAGGGAGAACTGGCCCACATAATTATGAAGGTGAAGTCCCGCAATAGGCCACCTGCAAGCTGGGGAAAGAGAGATGCTGGTAGTGACTCAGTCCAAGCCTCAAAACCAGGGAAGCTGACAGTGCAGTCTGAGGACAAAGGCCCTAGAGCCCCAGGAGGTTGCTGGCACAAGTCTCAAAGTCCAAAGACTGAAGAACTTCAAATCTGACATCCAAGGGCAGGAGGAGAAAAGTGGCTGCCCTGAGAAGGAGACAGAGGAAGCTCTGCAAAGTGAGTATCTCATTTGTCCCACCAGCTTTGCCCTGATGGCACCAGCAGCCAGTTGGATGGTGCCTGTCTACGTTGACAGCATTCCACTGACTCACATGTCAGTCTCCTCTGGTAACCCCCTCACAGACACACCCAGAAACAATACTTCACCAGTCATCGAGGCATGCCTCAAGCCAGTCAAGTTGACACTTACTATTTACCATCACACAGAGGAAATGAGAATTTCGAACCTGAAAGATCGTATGTTTCATGAGAGAATTAAAATGATGATTACTTTGGGCTGGGTGCAGTGGTGACTCATGCTAGTAATCCCAGCATTTTGGGAGGCTGAGGCAGGTGGATCACTTGAGGCCAGGAGTTTGAGACCAGTCTCACCAACATGGTGAAAATCCGTCTCTACTAAAAGTACAAAAATTAGCTTGGCATGTTGGCGCACACCTGTAATCCCAGCTACTCAAGAGGCTGAGGTAGGAGAATTGCTTGAACCGGGGGGCAGAGGTTGCAGTGAGCCGAGATTGCGCCACTGCACTCCACCCTAGGTGACAGAGCAAGACTCTGTCTCAAAAAAAAAAAAAAGAAAGAAAGAAAAGAATAAAGAAAATGATGACACTTTGATGCCCATGGGTTAGCATTTCTCCTTTATTTGAATGATAGTTATATGGATGGCATAAAAATAAATGATATTTAATAGGAAACCACAATCCTCAGATCTGTATCCGGGAAAGAAAGACTTGTCTTTCCTTGGGAAACATGGGACAGGAAGGGCCCATGGCACAGAAGTTGCAGCAGTGCATTTGAGCCTTGTCTGGGCTGGAGGGAAAAAGGGTGAACATTTTTTAAAAAACAAGTGTCAATGTTTATCTTGGAGAAGTCATTCTTTGACCACTAAGAAGTGTGGCAAGAAATACCTGTCAAGTAAAAAAAAAAAAAAATCCCAAACTTTATCAATATGCTTTTGGTTAGAAGTAAGCAACTTCAAGAAAATTTCTCCTTTTAATATAGTCTTTAGTTATATATGAAAATCAAGTCAACTTATAGATTCTTGTAATTAATTCATTACTTATATATTTGTAAGTACATTAAAAATAATTAAACTCTCTGAGCTTCATTCATCACTCTAAGAATGATGCCATAACTTCTCTAAGTCACCTTTACTTGGAAAGATTCTAAAAGTTCTACTTGGCACTATTTTGTAATCTGTTTTTCAATATTTTTGCTACCTGGTTATTATTCACTAAACTACAGTGTATTGATGCAGGAAAACATCTCCATAAATTACTAACTGAAACTCATCGAGATTCTATGGGAAACAAATTACTTTGAGTTTGTCTTCTAAGAATTTATGGCATTTCTTAGCAACTTTTGTCGCTGATTTCTGAGACAATTTTTCAGAATGAGAATATGTTATCTAACATTTCTGCTTCTCAGAACAAATGATCTGAACTAAGTAAAATTTGCTCCAATAGGCTGGAATACAGGTTGAAGCAGTTTGGATTTCAGCTCTGATGTTTTAATAGATTTTTAAAAGTGTAAGATCGGCAGGGGAACTCTGATGGAACATTTTAGTTGCCTTGGTTGCTTAGCAAGGTGGCACCAGTGTATATGAATAAGGGCAGCTTAGAAACTGATGTTGGTTGTAGATAATGGACTGAAAAAAGCATAGATAGTGCAAAATGAAACAAACAAAAATCATAAAAATGTCAATGTTGATTTCATCAGTACCCCATCAGTTAAGTAATGTTAATTTATCCTTGAAAACAAGAAAATCTCACTGGGTGTGGTGGCTCACACTAGTAATCCCAGAACTTTGGGAGGACAAGGTGGGTGGAATGCCTGAGGTCCATGATTCGAAACCAGCCTGGTCAACACAGGGAGCCCTCATCTCTACAAACAAACAAACAAACAAACAAAAACAAAAACCAGCCAGGCAGTGTGGCATGAACCTATAGTTCCAGCTACTTGGGAGGCTGAAGTGGGAGGATTGCATGCATCTGGAGCTCGAGGCAGCAGTAAGCTATGATTGCACCTCTGCACTTCAGCCTGGGTGAAGGAGGGAGACCCTATCTCAAAAATAAAAATAAAGAAAATCTATCCAAGTTACAGCAACATGTTGAAAAGAAATTACTCCTAAATAGAATTGCATTGCCTGCTCTGCTCTTAATTGGGGAGACCCTTATCCTTGAGAACCACTGGACTTTGATATGGTTTGGCTGTGTGTCCCCACCCAAATCTCATCTGGAATTGTAATCCCCACATGTCGAGGGAAGAACCTGGTGGTTGGTGATTGAATCATGGGTGTGGTTTCCCCCAAGCTGTTCTTGTGATAGTGAGGGAGTTCTCACAAGATCTGGTTGTTTGATAAGTGTCTGGCATTTCCCCTGTATGTTCTCTCTCTCCTGCCACCATATGAGACATACCTTGCTTCCCTTTCACCTTCTGCCATGATTGTAACTTTCTTGAGGCCTCTCCAGCCATGCAGAATTGTGAGTCAATTAAATCTCTATCCTTCATCTATTACCTAGTCTCAAGTAGTATCTTTATAGCAGTGTGAAAATGGACTACAGCCCTCTTCTCTGCTGTGGCCAAAAGCTTCCTTTCACTAACATTACCTCCAAATTGGC
The DNA here is from genome assembly GCF_009764315.1 of Trachypithecus francoisi. Classification (NCBI taxonomy): domain Eukaryota; kingdom Metazoa; phylum Chordata; class Mammalia; order Primates; family Cercopithecidae; genus Trachypithecus; species Trachypithecus francoisi. The sequence continues at coordinate 164,716,292 of NW_022681465.1, read as the reverse complement.
ATATCCAGGCAGTTGCAGAGGTACATAGTCAGGACTGAACATTTAAAATGTTTACCTAACACTTCTTTTCTGTGTTGGCATTTCTTCCTTTTCAATAAACAAAAGTAGCCTGGGCCTCTGTAGCCTTCTGAGATTCTTTGTAGATACTGATTATTTTAAAACGCCACCAATAAAACGCAGCAGCCTGTGTTATGGGCTCATTGCTCTATTTATGCATGGCATTCCCCAAACACAATGGTTCTGGGAGGCGCCTGGATTCCCCTGGCCTTAGTTGCTCTCTCATGAGGCCCTGACTTGTAAGGCCTTGCTCTACTCCTTGTCCTCATCACTGTGTTTTGAGGGAGAAACCTCTGTCTCCAGATGTTTTTAATTCACCTGATTATGGCTGCTCTTGATCAGTGAGGATGGTGACTATCACATTTTGAAAACACACAAAAACAAAAACAGAACAAAACCACGGATTAAATACAATTCACCATGGCTCTGTTGTGATTAGCCCTTCCTCAGTTACCTTGTTTTTAAAACAGGTTAACCTTTCTAACAAGTTGTCTCTTCTTATCCCTATAACTTAGAGCAGGCCAGGTAATTTAAGGAGTTTAGTAGCAGGTGGCATTTCTTCCTTCAGAGTCTTGGAGTCTCAGGCTCTTCCATCTATTTTTAAGAGAAATAAGGCAAGTCTACATTTAGTGGGTGACTGCCACTTGCCAAGTGTTTTACTTTACTTTATCTTCATGACTGACATGTAGTGTAAGTATGAAGATACCTATTTCCAGATGACAAAACTGTGATTTCAATGAAATTTCATGCCTGCAGTTACTGAGCTAGGAGCAGCAGGGTCAGGGCTTTGCTGCAAGTCAGAGCTTCCAGTCTTTTAAAATTATTATCATGCTTTGTGTGAGACTGACCACATGCTAACAAATCATTCCTGGTACTATTTATTTGGCCATTTGTTTCTAACCATACTAAATGGTTAGAAAACAGACATTTTATCTCTCTGCCAAACATGTCATCCTCCAGAGCAATATACTGTCCTAATTCTTCTTTAGGTAACTTCACGATCATTAGAACTAGGAGGAGGAAAATGAAGGATCCTCAAAACTCCTTAGCAGGGTTACCAGATTTAGCAAGTGACAATATAGGCCACTCAGTAAAATATTTGGGACATAGTTATGCTAAAAATGTATTCATTGTGTATCTGCAATTCAAATTTAATAGAATATTCTGCTTTTTATCTGGCAAATCTATCCCTTAGCAACAATTTTGCTAATATAAAATTTAATTTTTCTTTCCCAAATAGCAGATTATTTTTCTTGTTGGATATTTAGTTTTATTTTCTTTCTTATAATCTCTGTGTAAGATACAAATAGGTGGAGGAATTGGCCAATAGGTGCTTATCAAAAGGGAGAATTTTGTTTGGGTAACTGAGCAATCAGTTCTTTGCACATAGACAATTAACTGTAAATTTCATCCTGATTCTGGAAACCTCTGATGGCAAAACCTTTTAAGTGACTTTATCCAACAATAATTTTTTCTTTTCCCTGGTAAACGGTCTTACATGAAAATAGAGGAAGGCAGGAAGACAGCCTATACCATGTATCAAACTTGAAGCTATACTTTCTATTAAACTTAAAGCTGCTTTTCTTTTTTCAAATCTATTTCAGAAGACAATTTTATTTTATTTTTTAATTAAAAAATTTTTTTTTCTTTCTCCGTTGCCCAGGCTGGAGTGGAGTGGCACAATCACAGCTCACTGCAGCTCAGGCGATCCGCCCCACTCAGCCTCCAAAGTAGCTGGGACAACAGGCACACACCATCACTTTTGTAGAGATGCTGTTTCACCAGGATGCCCAGGCTGGTCTTGAATTCCTGGGCTCAAGCGGTCTGCCCACCTCAGCCTCCCAAAGTGCTAGGACTACAGGTGTGAGCCACTGTGCTGGGCCCAGGAGACAATTTTTGTAACACGAATATATTATGCTCCAAGTCATGTTGGTAATCTGAATTTGTAATGAATTGTTCATTAATTAAAAGAGGCAAAATTGGCTGGGCGAGGTGGTTCAAGTCTGTAATCCCAGCACTTTGGGAGGCCGAGACGGGCGGATCATGAGGTCAGGAGATCAAGACCATCCTGGCTAACCCGGTGAAACCCCGTTTCTACTAAAAAATACAAAAAACTAGCCGGGCGAGGTGGCGAGCGCCTGTAGTCCCAGCTACTCGGGAGGCTGAGGCAGGAGAATGGCGTGAACCTGGGAGGCGGAGCTTGCAGTGAGCTAAGATCTGGCCACTGCACTCCAGCCTGGGCGACAGAGCGAGACGCCGTCTCAAAAAAAAAAAAAAAAAAAAAAAAAAGAGGCAAAATTAATCTAAAACACTTACCAAGAATCTATAGGCATTTGGAGGTAAATACACCAGGGAGTTTCAGACCAATTCATTGTCAAGACTGCCATGATGGGGTCTCAGACATCACCTGTGGTTTTCAAACATAAGGAAACAATTGATCATGGCGAATGCACAGTCTCTGAAAGAGGACATTCTTATTTTTAAAGGACAAAAAAGTTCATGAAAAACTTGAAAATCGTTTCTAAATGTGATGTAAAACATACACCATAAGGAAACATGAAACAAGACAGTAATAGAATAAAAAAAAGCCTCTGGTTCTAGTCAACATCTACATATGGGAACTTTAAAATGCATATGTCACCCCCAGAAAGACAAATTTTTATTATATTCATAACATGTTTCTGCATGCTATTTTAAGCATTTCTCTATCAATTATTACCTAGAAAAGTATAGGAATGTAAAGCCGACAGAAATTTCAAGGTGACCTGATTCAGCTCCTCTCAAAGTACAAAGTAAATTCAAGTTATAGTTTTAATGAAGAGAGTTGATAATCGGGGTGGGGTAATGCAAGAATGAACACTTGTTTGTATCTCTTTTTTTTCTAGCTAATTGCTGGAAATTTCCAATGAAAGAGATTCTACGGCCTTCAAAATCAGCCACTGAAGTATCCCATTGACCTGTCTTTTTTTCCCTTAATACTTCATTAAAGTATCCTTGATTACACTGTGAAAACAATGAATATATCGTTCTTTTAAAATAAGTTGTGAGATAGTTTCTCCAGAGAGAGAGACTCTGTCCAGTTTTAACAGGACAATGATAGAGTTGTATTCCCTAGATGTGATGGGGTCTTGGGTGGAATGTTCCTTTTCAGTCCATGCTCAGTTTAAACCATAATTCAGCATTTCTTGCATATCAAAAACAAATGCAATTCCACAGTACTTTACAATTATTGTAGGTGCTAGCAAAAACTTAGTAAGAATATACAGAAATGAATTGGCGTTGCCCACTGCATTAGTCCATTTTCATGCTGCTGATAATGACATACCCGAGACTGAATAATTTATAAAGAAAAAGAAGTTTAATGGACTCACAGTTCCATGTGGCTGGGGAGGGCTCACAATAATGGTGGAAGGCAAAAGGCACATCTTACTTGGTGGCAGGCAAGAGAGAATGAGAGCCAAGCAAAAGGGGAAACCCCTTCTAAAACCATCATATCTCATGAGACTTACTTACTACCATGAGAACAGTACAGGGGAAACCGCCTCCATGATTCCTTTATCTCCCACCAGGCCCCACAGCATGTGGGAATTATGGGAGCTACAATTCAAGATGAGATTTGTGGTGGTGGCGGGAGGGCATAGCCAAACCATATCACCCAACACACACACACACACACACACACACACACACAGACACACACACTTAATGAAATAAAATTTCTCATTAAATATTTCAGAACTTTGCCAAAATGTTCTCCCTGTCTGCCTCATCTTTCTACTCTTTTTCTTCCCTCCTCCTTGTAGGGGCAAAGGGAAAACCTCCCTTTCACCTTCTGAAAGTTCTCTGAAAATCAATTGACTAACAGGAGAAAAGGCATACAAAATTTATTAATGTGCGCATGTGTGCATGGGAGTCAGATAAAATCGGAAAGCTCAAAGAAAGGGCCAGATGGGTAAAGTTTATACCATCCTGAGGTTAGAGAAAGAATGGGGACTTGGATCCTGGAAAGACTGGTTGTGGGAGAAAGATAGAGGATAGTCCTGGCTTGCAAAGGTGCTCTTGTTCTGCAGGTGAAATCTCACAGGTGGCCGCTCTCAGAGATAAGAAGTTTCTGTGAGACCCCCAAAGGTGTCAGACTCTTAGTCTCCCTCTCCCATGAGCCAATCCTTACTAGATCAGATCAAGGTGTGGGACCACAAGAAAGCCTGGCTATTTATTTCACCAGTGCAGATTTTCCTACAGATGCAAATCTCCTCCACAAAAGGGTTTGCAAAGAGGTATTCCTATGTGCAGGCCCTCTGAATAGCCATTTCAAAATATGCCAAAGAAGTATATTTTGGAGAAAAATATTTTTGGCTTCCTTTACCTTCATTCCTCTCTGTTTTCTGGAGTAATATTGCTCTCATGTTCAGCTAGCCTATTCTACTCTCTGAAACCAAAGGCCTATAAACAGTAGACTCCCACTCCCTTGGAAAGCTGCTCTAGCACTGACTAGGATGACCTAGAAAACACCTTGGGGGCCTCACCTCCCACACACTGTGGTTTTCCAAGTATTCATCAAACAAAAAAGTTTTTTTTCTTTGTGTAGCCATCCTCAAGATCGACCCCCAGTGATTCTTGCCTGCTGGTATTCACTGTTTCGTGGAGTCTTCGCCTACAATGAGTCATAGCCAACTTCTGAGACCAAGAGAATATGATAGAAGTGACAGCACATGACATCTGAAAATAGGTCATGGAAGACATTGCAGCTTCCACCTTGGTCTCTTGGATTGCTCACTTTGTGGGGAAGCCATGCTTTGAGGATGCTCAAGCAGCTCTGTGGAGAGGCCCATTTAGAGAGAAACTGAGGCCTCCTGCCAACAGCTGCCACTGCCACCCACATTGCTACCATGTGGCTGAGCTATCTTGAAGCAGATCCTCCAGTTCCGGTTAGGCTTCAGACACTATAATCCTGACTGACACTGGAGAGCAACTCATTAGAGACCCAGAGCCATGACTATCCAGCCAAGCCATTTCTACCTGATTCACAGAAACTGTGAAGGGAAATGATTAGTATTGTTTTAAGCGACCAAGTTTTGGGGTAAGTTGTTATGCAACAATGAATAGTTAATGAATTCTTAATTAAGCAGTGATTCTAATGCTTACAACGTTTTGTGATGTGAATAATGCTTTGATATTTATAGCGTTGGATGACTTATTTCTTCGATTATCTTTTCTTAATAAAGCAACATTGAGAAATTCAGATAGCTATTATCTTGAGTTTCTAATGGATTCATATTTTAAAGTATATCAAGTTGAAATCATGAAATCTATAAATTTGAAAGAAAGAACTTTGTATCATATAAAGGGTTGCAACCTGCAGCCTGACAGGCATATCCTCTTGCAGTAACCAAAAGCAGTCACTTTGAGGAAGAGAAAGTGTCACAGAAATGTTATGCTAGGCAGATCAGCTAGACATACATATTTAACAGGCTATAGGAGGGGCCAGGAGTATTCATGAGAGGATTGTTTCACATGTATGGTAAACAAACATGTATGTTACATACGTTCCATGTTCACTTTGGGGCGGAGACAACATTAAAATGTAGTAAAATTAGGCTGTATACATCAAAAAGTGAAATAGAGGGCACAGATGTACCTTGTGAGTGGTCTCTATGGGTTGGCCAGAACCAGTCTGTGGTTGGCGGTCCCTTATCAGAAAGGAATGCTAGTCAGTGGCTGTGTCCAAATTATGAAAGGGGAAAGGAGTTCAGTAGTGGTGTCAGGTGGTTGGTTGAACTTAGAGGAGGAGCCAGTCTTCCATTCTTTGTTTTCTAGGGCTGCTTTCTGTTTAACTTTGAGAGAAAAAAAGTCTAATGGTAGTTATCAAGGAAGGGGATGTGTAATGAGGCTTGACCAACCTCCCATCCCTTCATGCCTAGGAAACTTAGTTGTAAGTTTTTCTGGGGTCTCCTTGGCCAATGGGGTTTGTTCAGTTGCTTGGGAAGTTTAGGATTTTATTTTTATTTCACGAGTGTATTCTATCCAATACTGGAAATACGGAAGCATCATATTTAAGAGCATAGAAACTGGAGCCATGAAGCCTAGATTCTACAGTCTCCCAGTTATGTGACCTTCGGCACGTTATTAATCTGAGACCTGGTTTTCTCATTTGTAAAATATGCAGAGTAATCACAGGTACCTCACAGGGATTTGAAAGGATGAAGTGTGATAAGGCATGTTCTTTGTACACTGCATGGTTGTAGTGAATATTCAATAAATGTCAGCTATTACTGAGCTGCTTTCAGCATGAGAAGTATGTCTGTTCTGATTAAATTTAAAATGGAAATTTAGCAGATAAAAGACAGAAGTTCAAACCCAAATCTTTCCAGCATGTTATTTTTTTGTTAATGATATTAACAGGATTAGAATGACTTTCTATTCATCCAGACAAGCTCACAGACAGCCCACTGACACTGTGAACTTGGATGTTGTGGAATGCTAATCATCCCTAACAATGTCAGTGTCAGAGCAAAGCACCAGCTGGAGGAAATTTAATCAAGGACACATCTTCTGCATTTTTATGTTACATTTTATGTACATTTGATGTAATGATGTAACTGTTTTGTGTGGAAAAATCTTGCAACCATAGAATATTCAAGAAGGTGGCTTCTATATTCTCATGCTTTATCTCCTGGTCTTGTTCATTCTTCCATCACACATACACAGTATACTTTAAAAATAATTTATTGGTTGATTTACTGGTGATTGTAAAGCTCAGTTGGTGAGAAATATTACTGATCTTGAATTTACTGAGTAAACAGGAAAAAGAAACTTGTGGAAAATGAGTTGGAGAAGTAGCAAATAAAGAAAAATAAAGAACACTAATAGAAAATGACAAGTAGAAGAGAAAAGGCATAGTAAATGAAAATGTGGAAAATAAGGCAAGCCGTATGGAAAATGAGCATTTGTTTGCTGTGAAAAATTAGTGCATAAGTGACTCAAAGATAAGAGCTTATGAGAATTTCTAATGACTATCACCAGCATGTATATTTCATCCTGTCTCCCTTAGCTAATTTCTTTAAGAAGAAGAGGGCTATTGTTAATTAACGACACTAAAAGGAAGTGAAAGTTTAGGTTGTAGTTACCTTAAACATTTGCCATGAATCTCAAATAGTTACTGTTTACAAGCCCTGACCTAATTTCAGTTTGCTGACTCTACTTCCTGGATACTGGAATCTGAAAAGGGCAACTCATTGAGCAATAAGTTGATTATCAGGGTTCCCAGGTAAATAAGGGAGCTCACACTGCTTAGAAAACTCTCTGCCATGGATGAGATTCAGCTTTTCCATCTGTACATAGCAGAAATAATATATGTTCTTCTGAGCAGTTAATAAGTCAATGACTGTATCTGGCCAATGAGATAGAAGTGAGCCATTTGTACTTAGTACTTTAAGGCAGCACTTTTCAAATGTATTCCACAACACAATGAGGAGGCCAGGGAAGGGGCAGTGATGAGAGTTGAGACCACCGGACCCCAGACGAGAGATATTCTAACCATACTGACAACAACAGGCTTAGGCGAATTCTTGTGTATAAATTCCTGAGTCCTTAGATACTCCAATAGGCTTCTGTCACTCATGTAGAAGACAGGAAGATTCTACTTTGAAGAGTCTGAACAGCCTAAGAAAAAGACCTAAAGTCACTGACATCACAATTTTCCAGTAAACGGGCTACCCAGATTACATTACAGTGAAGCTTAAAGTCAACCAGCCTCATATACGTATTTAGAGTTTCTAATCGGGGAAGACCCCAAGATGGAAGATAAAAACCAGAACAGAAAGGAAAAAAACAACTTGGCAAGAAAATAAAAGCTACTGACGAAGAAGAAATCTTCCAACACCTATTATGAATATCCCAAAGAGTTTCGGAAGACACTGCATCCCTGAACCGAGAACAAGACGAGAAAAAGACAGAAAACAGGTCTAAGGAGAATAATAAACTTAGAAAACAGTATAGAAAATCTAATATACCCTTGATTTCTTTCTCTTGCCTGATTGCCCTAGCCAGAACTTCCAACACTATGTTGAATAGGAGTGGTGAGAGAGGGCATCCCTGTCTTGTGCCAGTTTTCAAAGGGAATTTTTCCAGTTTTTGCCCATTCAGTATGATATTAGCTGTGGGTTTGTCATAAATAGCTCTTATTATTTTGAGGTACGTTCCATCAATACCAAATTTATTGAGCGTTTTTAGCATAAAGGGCTGTTGAATTTTGTCAAAAGCCTTTTCTGCATCTATTGAGATAATCATGTGGTTCTTGTCTTTGGTTCTGTTTATATGCTGGATTACGTTTATTGATTTGCGAATGTTGAACCAGCCTTGCATCCCAGGGATGAAGCCCACTTGATCATGGTGGATAAGCTTTTTGATGTGCTGCTGAATCCGGTTTGCCAGTATTTTATTGAGGATTTTTGCATCGATGTTCATCAGGGATATTGGTCTAAAATTCTCTCTTTTTGTTGTGTCTCTGCCAGGCTTTGGTATCAGGATGATGTTGGCCTCATAAAAAGAGTTAGGGAGGATTCCCTCTTTTTCTATTGATTGAAATAGTTTCAGAAGGAATGGTACCAGCTCCACCTTGTACCTCTGGTAGAATTCAGCTGTGAATCCATCTGGTCCTGGACTTTTTTTGGTGGGTAGGCTATTAATTGTTGCCTCAATTTCAGAGCCTGCTATTGGTCTATTCAGGGACCCCCATCAGAGTGAACAGGCAACCTACAGAATGGGAAAAAATTTTTGCAACCTACTCATCTGACAAAGGGCTAATATCCAGAATCTACCAAGAACTCAAACAAATATACAAGAAAAAAGCAAACAACCCCATCAAAAAGTGGGGAAAGGATATGAACAGACATTTCTCAAAAGAAGACATTCATACAGCCAACAGACACATGAAAAAATGCTCATCATCACTGGCCATCAGAGAAATGCAAATCAAAACCACAATGAGATACCATCTCACACCAGTTAGAATGGCAATCATTAAGAAGTCAGGAAACAACAGGTGTTGGAGAGGATGTGGAGAAATAGGAACACTTTTACACTGTTGGTGGGATTGTAAACTAGTTCAACCATTATGGAAAACAGTATGGCGATTCCTCAAGGATCTAGAACTAGATGTACCATATGACCCAGCCATCCCACTACTGGTATATACCCAAAGGATTATAAATTACCCTACTACAAAGACACATGCACACGTTTGTTTATTGCGGCACTATTCACAATAGCAAAGACTTGGAATCAACCCAAATGTCCATCTGCGACAGACTGGATTAAGAAAATGTGGCACATATACACCATGGAATACTATGCAGCCATCAAAAAGGATGAGTTTGCGTCCTTTGTAGGGACATGGATGCAGCTGGAAACCATCATTCTTAGCAAACTATCACAAGAAGAGAAAACCAAACACCGCATGTTCTCACTCATAGGTGGGAACTGAACAATGAGATCACTTGGACTCGGGAAGGGGAACATCACACACTGGGGCCTATCATGGGGAGGGGGGAGGAGGGAGGGATTGCATTGGGGAGTTATACATGATATAAACGTCATGCACATGTACCCTAGAACTTAAAGTATAATAAAAAAAAAAAAAAAAGAAAATCTAATATATAATAATAGAAGTTCAAAAAGAGCAAGAACACAGAAAATTGAAGATAGGAAATCATCAAGAAGACAATTGAAGGCATTTTCCCAAGAGTAAAGGTCTTGAGTTTCCAGATTGAAAGGGTCCACAGGAGGCCTCGACAATGAATGGAAATAGGCCTATCTATGGCACATCATTGTGAAATTTCAAAACTGGGTACAAACGGGAGATTCTCAAAGCTTCCAGATGGAAAATCAAATCACATACAAAGCACTAAAAATCAAATGAACTCTGCAAGCTAGTGGAATTGAGAATTCCTTTAAAGTTCAGGAATAATATTATTTCCTATGTAGAATTCAATATAGAGGTAAAAGATCAACCAAATGGGAGGATAGAACACAGATACTGTTATCAAACATGTAAGGCATTCTTTTCCAGAGCACTATTGGAAGATGTGATCCACTGAAACTGAGAGAACAAATCAAGAAGGAGAAAAACATGGAACACAGGAACCAGGAAGTCAAACACACAGAAGAGAGGAAAAAGAAAACCCCTAGGACGATAACAAGCAGGAATTTCAATAAGACTGCTCTGCTGCAACCATAAAGGGCAGACTGTGCACAGTGTTAGCTGGAAAATTTGCAGCCAAGGACAGCGCAGGGTCCTTTCTCTCTTGCCAGCCTTCGCCTCATAGTGAAGAGACAGGTATAGTAGAAGTCAAAGAAACCACTGCATTTATTGATGAGATCCATATAATGGTGTATGACTGAGAATGAATGATGAGATATTTAAAGTATGGTTTCTACATTTCTATTTCTCTATCTTGTATTACTGAGGTTTGGGTATCCTTCTGGCAATGAGTTGGTCACTACTTTTTTTAAGAGGTCACAATAATTATGCATCATGGAAATGGACACTCTCAGCAGAATATCTGGAAGGCTGGGGTCCCCCACCCCAGATGGAGTAGTGGGCAAGAGCAGGGTCCTTGTTATGTAGAGACAAGATCTGCTCAGTTTTCCTTAGTGGGCAAAATAGGCTTCTTATGATATAAGACAAGATCTGTTGCTCAGTTTTCCTTGAAGAAATCCCTTGCTCCTGTGTAACAGAACTGTGCTGAAGAACACAGAACTTTTGTTTTCACAATGGAGCAACTAAGCGATTTCTGTATGAATTTGTGATTCTCAGTTTGATCCCTGGAGGTTGCCTGATGGAGCCATTCCTCACATGGGCTACTCTAAGAGCATGCCCCTACATATATAAATCTTCTTAAGACCTAGAATTTAGCAATTTTGTCATAAAAATATGCAGTTATTAGATTGTTTTAGATTTTTAAAAATATAAATTAATGCGACTTAGTTTAACTAAGGACAGTTGTTTAGAATATGTAAGTATCTGGAATGATATTAGTATTGATTAATGTCTTTGAGAATATCATAGACAAGATATTGTTATTTCTTCCTGTGCTAGCTAGCATGTCAGGAGGACAAGTGGTTGCCCCATCAGGGGCACTGACTCTCAGTAAGTGGAACGTGCCTCCATCCCATCCCAAGTGAGTGTCTTTTCTTCTCAGTCAATATTAATAATACATGCTCTCAAGACAATTTCAACCTTACTGCCAAATTTAATCCTTTCAATTTATTAAAGTATTCTGTTCTTAGTTTTGGTATTGGGATTAGATGAACAAAATAATGATAAGCAATGGAAATTTATGCAATGAAAATAATTTACTTATGTTTATAAAAGTTACTAATGAAGTTCAAAGGCAATTTTTGCTTTATTAGAAAATTGTTTCATATTTGTTTTCAGAGGACTGAGAAAGATCAGAAATATTTCAGTTGCATTTTATCTGAATCGATTGCTTTTGTAGAGAACTTGCATTTTCCCTATGACAGAGTAATTCCCGTTTTATTTTTATGTCCCAAATCCTAATACGAGATTTAAAAGACACATTTCTTAGCTGATATCTTTTGTGGTTTATCTTGAAGAAAACATTTGTCATGGATGATTCTGTATCATCTATTTGGTTTGTCTAGAAAATATATCCCCTAATCCTTTATTTACTTGAAAATAAGCAATGTGGACAAGACTATTATGATGCTATCGGCTATCAGACAGGAGCTTTACAAGCATGTGAATTAACATATATATCTCACTTTGGTTTTAAAGGTGTTAAGAGTTATTAATGCAGCCTGCTTTACATTCACTCAACAAAATTCCTTCTTTATGTGCAACTCAGTAATTTTAACATCATTTTGTATTCCCAGAGTTTCTGAATATTAGTTTTGAGTCTTACATTGTAAATGAAATTTTAAAAAGTCACATGGTTAGTTATGTCATGAGTAGTCATAAACCTGAGGTGTGCAAAGTAAGCACAACTTAAAAAATTTTTCACTTCTGAACTTGGAATAAAACGGCTTCTGTTTCCATTCTGCCTAATAGAAAATTACCTATTTACTTCTAAGTAATCTGTGTTACTTATAGAGTTATCCTCAGTCTGTTTTGGGTAAAATCTCAGTGAAACCTAGGGTTTTTCTTTGTCTCTTTCTTCTCCTTCTCACCCAGGGTTAAGCAGTGTTCAGTGGTGGGACTGAGAGGAGCAGATACACTCAGAACCCATCCGGAAAGGCACGGGAACGTTTCTCTGAGTGGCCTGTGTGTCTGTGTGAGTGAGGTGTGTGTCTGTGTGTCTGTGTGACTGGACTGTGTGTCTGTGTGTCTGTGTGAGTGAAGTGTGTGTCTGTGTGTCTGTGTGAGTGGGATGTGTGTCTGTGTGAGTGGGATGTGTGTCTGTGTGAGTGCACTGTGTGTCTGTGTGTCTGTGTGAGTGGGGTGTGTGTCTGTGTGAGTGGGATGTGTGTCTGTGTGAGTGGACTGTGTGTCTGTGTGTCTGTGTGAGTGGTGTGTGTGTCTGTGTGATTGGGCTGTGTGTCTCTGTGTGTGTCTGTGTGAGTGGGATGTGTGTCTGTGTGAGTGGACTGTGTGTCTGTGTGTCTGTGTGAGTGGGGTGTGTGTCTGTGTGAGTGGGATGTGTGTCTGTGTGAGTGGACTGTGTGTCTGTGTGAGTGGACTGTGTGTCTGTGTGTCTGTGTGAGTGGTGTGTGTGTCTGTGTGATTGGGCTGTGTGTCTCTGTGTGTGTCTGTGTGAGTGGGATGTGTGTCTGTGTGAGTGGACTGTGTGTCTGTGTGTCTGTGTGAGTGGGGTGTGTGTCTGTGTGAGTGGGATGTGTGTCTGTGTGAGTGGACTGTGTGTCTGTGTGTCTGTGTGAGTGGTGTGTGTGTCTGTGTGATTGGGCTGTGTGTCTCTGTGTGTGTCTGTGTGAATGGGATGTGTGTCTGTGTGAGTGCACTGTGTGTCTGTGTGTCTGTGTGAGTGGGGTGTGTGTGTGAGTGGGATGTGTGTCTGTGTGAGTGGACTGTGTGTCTGTGTGTCTGTGTGAGTGGCGTGTGTGTCTGTGTGATTGGGCTGTGTGTCTCTGTGTGTGTCTGTGTGAGTGGGGTGTGTGTCTGTGTGTGTCTGTGTGAGTGGGGTGTGTGTCTGTGTGTGTCTGTGTGTGTCTGTGTGTGTCTGTGTGAGTGGGGTGTGTGTCTGTGTGAGTGGGGTGTGTGTCTCTGTGTCTGTGTGAGTGGGGTGTGTGTCTGTGTGAGTGGGGTGTGTCTGTGTGAGTGGGGTGTGTGTCTATGTGTGTCTGTGTGTGTCTGTGTGAGTGGGGTGTGTGTCTGTGTGTCTGTGTGAGTGGGGTTGTGTCTGTGTGTGTCTGTGTGAGTGGGGTGTGTGTGTCTGTGTGTGTCTGTGTGTGTCTGTGTGAGTGGGGTGTGTGTCTGTGTGAGTGGGGTGTGTGTCTGTGTGTCTGTGTGAGTGGGGTGTGTGTCTGTGTCTGTGTGAGTGGGGTGTGTCTGTGTGAGTGGGGTGTGTGTCTATGTGTGTCTGTGTGTGTCTGTGTGAGTGGGGTGTGTGTCTGTGTGTCTGTGTGAGTGGGGTGTGTGTCTGTGTGTCTGTGTGTGTGAGATGTGTGTCTGTGTGAGTGGGATGTGTGTCTGTGTGTCTGTATGTGTGAGTGGGCTGTGTGTCTGTGTGTGTGTCTGTGTGAGTGGGGTGTGTGTGTGTGTCTGTGTGAGTGGGGTGTGTGTCTGTGTGTGTCTGTGTGAGTGGGGTGTGTCTGTGTGAGTGGGGTGTGTGTCTGTGTGAGTGGGGTGTGTGTCTGTGTGTCTGTGTGAGTGGGGTGTGTGTCTGTGTGTGTCTGTGTGAGTGGGGTGTGTGTCTGTGTGTGTGTCTGTGTGAGTGGGGTGTGTGTCTGTGTGCCTGTGTGTGAGGTGTGTGTCTGTGTGTGTGAGGTGTGTTTTTGTGTGTGTGTGTGAGTGTCTGCATGTCTGTCTGTGTGTGCATACCCAGGCAGCAAAGCATCGCTGCTTACTGCGTGACTCTGGTGTTAGCAGTGTCCCCTGGGACTGGATTTTAAAGAATGAGTTGATGAAATGCTATATTTGGAATACAAATTGTAAATCTAACAAAAAAACTCAAGAAGTCAGGTGGTTGAGAAGATTTCAAGTTCCTGATTACTCTTTAGTCAGGAAATTTTGGGTGAGTTATGTAGGGAAGCTGAATGTCCTTATCAATTTCAAGATAAGATGGTTTGGATAATCAGGCCATATATATTTGCATATCAATACACATTGTATCTCTGTTATTTGAACTTATGTTGTTTTTCTTTGTATCTCTAAATATGCTAGAAATTTTGTAAGATTATATATGTGTGTGCATATATCACACACCCACAAAAGCCACTAATAATATCTATTCTAACATTTTAACTCTTATCAAAGACATTTAGGTGAACTATGTTTTTGGAATACAATTTGTCTAGAAAAAATTTTTGTGAGATTTCTACAAATACTATTTTCACATCCTAATCACAGGCATGAAATCCATAACTGAAGTGTTATACTCTTCCCACTTCTCATGCATGTCTAAACACCTGCACCCACTCCTGTCAGAGTTGGTACTGATAGAAGCAGTAATGTACATGGCATTGCTTTGGGCCCTCGTCTGCCCCTGGTAGCCCACCTCTCCTCAGGCTTACCTCAGGTCGTTGAGTATTAATGCACACATACACGAGTACATCTTGGTGATTTTCTGTACTTTAGTGTGAGTGCCGATGAAGAAAGAGAAACAAAAGGACAAGAAAACCCTGAATAACTCCACCACATTGCCAGTGTGCAGTCCGCTGCAGTGGAAAATTCCCCGAGGAGCTGTCGCCTCATCTTCTAGTCTAAGCCCAGAGTTCCAGTGTCAAGAGGTGACACCCTCTACCCCGTGGTCCAACACCTTAGGTTCTGAGGGTTCCTTCTCAGATTTCACACAAGGGAGAAAGGGAACACTATTAGCACTTTTCTGCCCTCATGGGCCTTTTAAAGATCAAAATCAGGGAGACAGCCGGCCTGCAAGGGTGCCTCATGGTGACAGAGAATCTCCCCTTCCCATCCTGTTGGAATCTAAACACTTCAGAAATAACATAAGTCGTCTTCCAAATGACAATTTTGCCTTCCTAATGTGAAAATATAAATCATTAGTGCTCTATGTAAAAGAGACTTTTTCTAGCCCCATCTTAAAAACTAAAAGTTGATTTGTTACTAAAAGAATGTGTATTTTGGAGTTTAACGATCCTTTCAATCTTGTGAACCTAATCACTTCAACCTTGATAGTACATCGAACGTAATAATACAAACTAGTTAACAGGGCTTCTGTAAGAAGTAACTGACAGAATTATATATAAGGAGACTGGGCCCCTTTACCCTAGGAAAATGTGAGCTAAGCCTGAACAAAGGATGCCCCTATCCCACTGCCACTGCCCCCTCAGTCTGGTGACGGACCTAGGAATGAAAGTGGATATGTTAAAGCTTTCACTCTTTCTCTTTTCGATATCCATGAGCTTGTCTGTTGATCCACAAATGCATCCACTGACAGAGAACAAGCCTGAACGGATAAAGTATCCTAAGAATGGTTGGGCGCGGTGGCTCATGCCCGTAATCTCAGCACTTTGGGAGGCTGAGGAGGGCGGATGACGAGGTCAGGAGATCAAGACCATCCTGGTTAACATGGTGAAACCCTGTCTCTACTAAAAATACAAAAAATTAGCCGGGCATGGTGGCAGGCGCCTGTAGTCCCAGCTACTTGGGAGGCTGAGGCAGAAGAATTGCTTGAATCCGGGAGGCAGAGGTTGCAGTGAGCAGAGATCGCCTACTGCACTCCAACCCTGGAGACAGAGTGAGACTGCATCTCCAGAAAAAAAAAAGTACTTACTTCGGCAGCACATATACTAAATAAATAAATAAATAAATAAAGTCTCCTAAGATTTAGGCACAAAGTGAAAATTTGTTTCAGGGCAGATTTCAGCATTGCATCATTGTGCAGAAAGGCTCAATGTTCTTAGTTGCTCTGCAGCCAATAAATTGTTTTGTATCCTTACTTAGAGAGAGACACAAAATGGTTTTGTATCCTTTGTATTAGAGAGAGAGAGAGACTTTTAAGTCCTTCAGTTTTAGTACCTTCAGCTATAAAGTGATTACTAAAATAATTGCCTTCTAAATGAATCTGCAAAATAAATGAAGACATTGTAAACCATAAGTATTGAATTCCAGTAGAAACAGCTACTCTAATCAGAAAAGTCAGTGACTATAATTAAAAATGTGAGGAACCATCCCTTTAAAATATTGTGGCTATATATATGAAATATACTTATGGTAATGATATCACTTTTTCTGAAGACATTTCTAAATCTTTCCTTAAAGCTTAGATCTACATAAATACATGTTTATGCCACTGGCAAAAAAAAAGAGCAATTCTTATTACTTGCATCCAGGGAAAACTAAATACATTTATGAATTAGAGTTCATTTAAATGTGTATTTTTACTGCTAATCATTTGTCTTTTTAATGAGAAATATTTTGCCTTCATTAAAATTTTGAATGCTCAGAGGAATTAAATACAATGATCAAAGTTCAGTTAATACTCTGAAATATTTATACCTGAAATAAAGGCAAATGGCTTTGCTTACCCTGAAAATTGCTCTTTTAACCAGAGGAATATAGATTAACCACTGATTTTTGAATTTGCTAACTACTTTCGCTTAACATGGCCATTGCCCATTGTTTTGTCTTCAGCTGCAGCACATATTTAAGAAACATTTGCTTATGAGTTTATTAAAGACCACATGCAGAAACGTGTACTAAGACTAGTTGTAATATGAGCCAATTGAAATGCACTTTTGCAGCTAGTGACATATTAATGGTAAACTGTTGATACAAGAAAAAATTTTAAATTTAAGTTTTCATATTGGAAATATAAGTGGGTAAAAATTCACAAATTGACTAATTATGCTCACAAATTCATGTATATAGATCAAGCATATGTCCAACTTGAGGAAATTCAGACATATAGTATTATTATGTAAAGGTAGACCAGAGATTTCTCATGTATAATTATTATGTGGAGGCCCTTGATAATCATAACCTTAAAATTTTGCTGCATATATTATTTGCCATAAACATTTTTCATTTACAATCTGTACAGATAGTCATTATTATCAAGACTATTATATACAGGTTGCATATCCCTTCTCTAAAATGTATGGGACCAGAATTTGGGATGTTTTTCAGATTTTGGAATATTTGCATATACATAATGAGATGTCTTCGGAATGGGACCAAAGTCTAAAGATGAAATTCGTTTATGTTTTATATACATTTTATACACAGTCTGAAGTTCATTTTATTTTTTCCCTTGGGAACACTGGATAAGCTGTGTGTTGTGCACCTGCCTTTTGACTGTGACCTGTCACATGAGGACAGGTGTAAAATTTTCATGGTGCCATGTCTGTGCTCAAAAACTTTTGAATTTTGGAGCCATTTAGATTCTGGATTTTCAGGTTAGCAATGCTCAACCTATATTGAGTACTTCTCTGAGCTGGGCTATTTAGGTTTGGCGAGGAGAAGAATGCCTAGGTGGTTATATATGATAGCCTTGATGAAGCGCCAAAGTTGAAAAATTTCTCCCTCTTTGACCTGAAATTTCAGCTCTGATATAAATTCATTTCTCACATTCTGATTTTCTTTAATATAATCTTGATTAAAGTACAGAATTTCAGAGAAAGCGATATGTTGTCACTAATATCCGTTAACATCATCGTATTTATCACAACTCTTTCTTAGCAGTTGAGAGAAGAATCCCGGGGAATAGGATGTAAGTTGGTACATACTATTTGATGCAGGGAAATCCAAAAGGCTCTTTCAGAAGTTAGCGTGTGAGTTGACAATACAAAGGCTCAGCCCTGAAGGCAATATCTAAGGACAACTCTGAGACACGAAAGAAGTTAAATCCAGTCCCTGCTCTACACCGAATTTCAATCTAATACATAAAAGTTGTTGACATGTTATACATTTAACAGTTAAGTTGAATTAATAAATATTCATGTTATATCATTAAAGGGGATACACTCTACTCTGGTAGATATCTATGGTATATATCTGGTATCTAGAGAGAGAGAGAGAGAGAGAGAGAGAGAGAGAGAGAGATAGGTAGAGTACGTGGTAGATACCTGTAGTAAGTACACTAACAATAATAAGAATACGTACTTAGAGCAGACAGATTTGAAGAGAAATCCCCACATTTTTTCAGGGCTAGTGAGTAACTCTTTAGGGTAGATGTGTTGTTGGAGGAGCTGTTTACAGAGAGAAAATAGAAGGGTTTGGCTTAGGGAAGGGGAAAGGAGAGCTCACTTTGTTGAGAGGGCAGGAATTGAGCCTATATTGTGCCAAGCAAAAAGCCGCAGGTGCAAAACTGCTCTTGAATGACATCAACCATACTGCATTTATATTTCACTCCAATTTGTAGACTAGAGGAGAATTCCAGGACCAAGCTTTTTCATTGATCGGCTTTTAATGAATCATCTCCATTTCTTGCCTTTCCTGCAGCATATTTCCTCTATGCTTTTGTTAATCACCAGTGCAAAGGGAGGAAAAAACTCTACATGTTTTTTACAAACTCCTCCGTCTGAAACGACCTAAGCATTGTTCTGATACATTTTGGGGAATGTGGGATGCTACTCAAAATTTATTCCAACCTGGAGATTTTAAGATTTTTTCCTGCTGGGACATAAGTAGTATAGAGTCTATATCTCTTTGGTGTTGCCCAGGTTTTGGAGACGTTGAGACTTGTGGCTAAGCACTTACTGTGTTAATAAATTCTAGTTCCTATGATGTGATTTTTTTAAAGTATGTAAATCTGAAGGTGAAATAATCTGGTTTTATACCTTGGAACTCTACTAGGGATCTCACTATCCATTTAGAAACGATGTGTCCATGGTGATGAGGGTAGTGGCAAGTAGGAAACTTTCCGAACTGGCAGTGAGCCCATATCTCTCCTGGGCACCAGAGAAACTCAGTACAAGTTATCAGTCGAGTTCAGTGTGGTTAAAGTAGTCCAACTGGGGCCCAGCAGCACCCTGCAACTCTGAAGGAATCTCTTTTTCTCAAGGGTTTTCCTAGGTTCAGAAAGATGTAGCTTTATTTGAATTACTCTGAAAAAGTTTAACACTAGGGCTAGCATCAAAATCCACAAACAAGCATGAGATCTTTTCTTTCTGTTTGGATTTATTTTCTCTCTCTTTTCCATGCAGAATGATAATAGGAGAAGCAGTTAGTTCCATTAACAATCATGGCTTAAATCCTGTCTTTTCAGCTCTGATGCTAATCACAGCAAAGCAGCAGCCTCTTGAAGCACTGCTGAGCAATCCATGTTCAACTGTGACCCGAATTTTAAAAGTAAAAAATAAAGTCAATGTTTCCAAATAGCTTATCAAGAAATGTTTTTACAAGTAGTATAGTACAACTCTTAAGGGTTGTATAGTGTACAACCCTTATATAGTGTATGTACAGTATAGCAACTCTTAAGGGTATGACATTTCAATTATTTATTTCCCTATTCTTTCTCCTTCCTTGTATTGGTTTGCAAGTTCCTGTGACCCCTTAGCATTCTTATAACTTACTGATATTTGAAGCATCTGATTATCACTCATTTAGATGAGGAACATATGATTGATGTCCTCAAAGAATATATAGAGTCATCATCTGTTTTTCTATGGCCTGTAAACTGTCGATGGTTTTACATTTTTAAATGTTGGAGGAAAAAAGTCAAAAGAAGAATAATATTTTATGACACAGGAAAATTAAATGAAATACAAATTTCAGTGTCCAGAAATGAATTTTTATAGGAATGCAGTCATACTCACTTGTTCATGCCTAATCTATGGCTGTTTTCATACTGCAACAGAGTTAAGTGGTAAGTACCAAGACCAACTGGCCTGCGAAGTGCTTTACAGGAAAAATTTGCTGGCTCTTGAATCAGAATATAAAACGGTAAAAGTTTAAATGTCGATGTGAAGAGAGTATTGCCCTAATTAACTGCAGTTACATTTTCCACAATCAATTGTTAGTGCTTAATATTTTGAAGACATCTCATACTTGTGGAGTTCTTTTCCATCAATAGTATTTAATTATCACAACTAATGCAAGCTAAGGTGACTCCACAATTATAGTGAGTCAGAAGGAAATGGCTTTTCCCACAGTGAATGAGGCTTAAGAAGAAAATGGAATTCATAGAAGAGGAAAAGATTGCTTTATACTTAAAATCTTCCACTTAGTTTCAATCAACATATATACATTACTAATAGAATTAGAGCATTTTCTACAGTCCCTGGTGGGGGCTTGGCAGATTTCTGGCTGAATAACAGTCTGTGTCTCGGCTTTCAAATATAAAATAATGATGAGGAGGGAGGAAATGCTTCCCAAGATTCCTCCACATAACAGACTCCAAATTCTCAGTGTCTTCCCTTTTGCCTGCTTAGTCATTTTGGGTTCTTATCTTTGAGGCTGAGGAGACTTTCAATGCTTAATCCCAATGCATGCCGTTTTTATTCATGAGATCCGATCATCATTTGGTAGGAATGCAGAATTTATTTTATTTTATTATTTATTTATTTATTTTGAGACAGAGTCTCACTCTGTTGCCCAAGCTAGGGGGCAGTGCCTCACTGCAGCATCTGTCTCTCGGGTTCCAGTGATTCTTCTGCCTCAGCCTCTCAACTAGCTGGGAGTACAGGTGCCCGCCATCACGCCTAGCTAATTTTTGTATTTTCAGTAGAGACAGGGTTTCACCATGTTGTCCAGGCTAGTCTCAAACTCCTGACCCCAAGTGGTCCATCCACCTCAGCCTCCCAAAGAGCTGGGATTAAAGGCGTGAGCCACTGAGCCCGGCTCTGGAGTACAGAATTTTGGATGGATATTTTCCATGATCTACTTCTCTGTAAAGTTTCTGAATGTCCTGTCTACTGGCTAATGTCTCAAAAAAGAGAAAAAAGAGGGAAGAAAGCACTTGCTTTTAAGAATGATGATCCTGATTCTTCACTTTTCCAGCTAACTCAGTACAGACTTGCCCAAATGTAAGGTATAGGGAGAGGTACCAGCAGGGAAAACGAGTCCTCGATTAGAATAGAAAAATCATCTCATTCCAAATGAATTCTGTAGTGCTCACAATCCAATGGTATCACATAGGTCCAAATATTTATGCAAGGCCTGCTACATGCCCTAACCCATTCTGGACTTCTGGGCGAGTGTAAGTCTTCTCATTGATATTATACTAGGGATCTAGGACATACGTAAAATGTTGCTCATTAAACAAAATTGTGCCTCTGTGAAGAATCTAAGCTTGGGCAATTCTGCTGACATACAGTTGAAAATAATTTAATGGTGACTTGTTTATTATTGCACAATGACAGCTGTTAACTCAGGAATTGAAATGAGGAACTTTCTGTTCATAACAAAAAATAATAGAGGATAAACAAGTGGTCTCTAGAATCAAGCTGCCTCCATCTGAATCTTCTGTTGATAATTTTTTACCTGTGTGATATTGGGAAAGTTACATAGTCAGTCTTTATCTAAGCTTCCTTAGCTGCAGAGTTATAAAAATTAGTATCTAATATATTTATAAGGACTAAATAAATCATAGCATCTAAAGCACCTTAAGGATGTTTGGCATATAAATGAAAATCCAATAAAAAATAACAACAATATACGTGCATGATCTAGAAGATAGCTCAATATTTGTGCAGTGTTCCAGTTCCAATTTGAGCATAGGGAATAGTTTTTAACATTATATTTGTGTTTAAATTTACTGGAGTTACGATGAAATGAAAAAACTATAATTTATCATGGGAAGATGTGTGCAATCCGCACAATCCAAAGAAAAAAGATAAAAGTAATATTTATCATTACATAATAGTCTATATGATAGCCTAGATTTCTGTGCACTAGAAACTGTTTCAAGCTCTTTTATATAAATTTAACGTACTTAATCGCTACAACTCTGGGGATAGGTAAGTTCTATTATTATCCTCATTTTACATATACAAGAGTACAGGTAAGATGAGAAGAACAATGCAATGATTCGAATTGCTTTATGTCTTACGTTGCTGCTAACTATGAACTCTCGGGCTACCATTAGAATCTCATTCTTTTATATGTCTGTAATCTAGTTGTTTAATTTTTTAAGCAAAATTTCTGCTATGAGTTATTTATATTAAGATTTTGCTGATTGTATATTTCAGGGAGGGTCATTTTGAGACACGGCCATGCTGATTGAGGAATAGACCTCAGTGGATGAGTGGTTTCTGGAGGTCATTAAGAGATATGTCAGCAAACTGGACAAGCCAGCACAAATGACAATTGCTAACAATAGAAGTACTTTTGAAATTACATTATAGTTGAATATGACCAAATCCAAAGTGGTAGAGACTCTTGAATATATAGGTACTTAATCAATCATTTAAGATGAAATCCTAGTAGCAAAAACTCACCTAGCAAAGCATCACAAGAAACTCCACTGGAAACACTGATGAAGGCTTCACAGTTTCTAATTACACCCTGAAATGACTCTTTATTTAGGTCCTCACAAAATATGCTTATGCTTGCAATGCATCAGATTTGTTTTCATTATATAAATAGCAGTCTTTGAAAGGAAAATAGCCAGTGCTATCACCAGCCACTATATTTGAATTGTACCAATTACTCAGATCATGGTGGATGTGAATTAGTTCTCTTTGTGTTTATGAAAACATGCTTGTAGAATTGAAGTTTTCTTTCACACTGTTTATCAGTAAGAAGAAAGCTCAAGCATTTTAGAGTAACGGTATAATTCCCTATGATTGGCCAACAGACAACACTGAGCTATTTTGATACTCAAATGATTGTAGAAAATATTTCTGGATATTTGATATTTTCAATTTAAATGGTAGGATTGTGTATACAAATTGATATTGTGCTTCATCCACGGCAGATGTGATTCTCTCTTCTACCTCCCACCCCGACCCCTACCCTCCAGCGGGTACTGAGCAAACATTAGAGCTGAGTAGAAGTTCCTGCAAAATGAAAATATGCCTCGCCCATTCACACCATGTTTCAGAGCCTTCACCCCTCAGGTTTCAACAACTGACTTCTAACTCTGCGGATGCTACCCCTATTTCCTTCTGTCTTTGACAGAAGTAGACTGTAAGGCAATACGGCAAGATATTTTACTAAAAAGTGTCCATGGGAACTCCAGAAATCAGTCGCATCTTCCAGATGAAAATTCCCTCCTGATATTCCTCTTGACACCCTGGTGGATCTATTCTTTGCTGACAAGGTGGGGTTCTTAAAAGGCTTGCACTTGCTCCCATTATCCTGAAGGACAGGCTGAGTATTTTGGAAAGCTCAGCCATGCTCGGGAAGAGAGTGATAGTATTTTCCTGTGGACATTTTATGGATGGAATCATACAATTTTTGGTCTATTTAGGGTGTTCTTATTTTAACAACTGGAGAAAGTGAGACCCATGAGCTGACTCGCTTAGGGTAACTTTGCCCCATGGCCAGTGTAAGAATGCAGATCTCTAGGATCCTTGCACCACTTTGCATCCCATAGGTCACAACCAAAGGGCCCAGGAGTCTTCAAGCAACTCTTAATCCTCTTTTCTCAGTAGGAGATTGCAGTGCCTTGAACGATTTACGTCCAAAATTGTATGAATTTTTTTTTTTTTTTTTTGCAAATTGCAGTGTGTTTGCATTCTAGTTGTAATTCAGCTCGAGACTCAAAAATATTCTTCCTGAAATAAAGGAACTCAATATCCTTAAAGTACCAAAGCATTGATTGCCTTATTTGTTGATGTCTCCTGCAGTGCAACATCACTGAGAGGGAGTGTGGAGCTGTCTTTTGGTTCCACACTAATTAGAGTACAGTTTTGAGATATGATTTTATAATGGAAAACATAAACATGGAAAATATTGACAAAAATTTCTTCTTTAAATCAAGTGGTAATGATTTTTAGACTTTTAAGTGAGACAGTTTATCCTAACCTCCAACCAGTCTCTGACCCAGTGCTATGCTGCATTTGGAGCCACCAGTAATGCAACGTTTTAACTCAAGAGAAAATTCAACTGTGTAAGGGGTGGGAGTGGATATCAAGGGCCTGAGGGGTCTCAACTGTTCACTTGTTGAGTTAGTGCTCTTGCCACACGGTGGCCAATTCGAGACTCATGTTAGCCTGAAAACTCTTTAAATCCATGCAAGAATGTGAACAGGCTAGTTTTTTTGGAGAACACTGACCTTAGGTGTGGGGTTTTGGGTTAGTTTATTTGTCTATTTTTTTTTTTTTGTGAGGAGTTTTCTCTGTCTGCTCTCAGGAAGGCACCAGGCTTGTGTTGTCCTCAGAGAAGAACGAAGAAGCAGAAACATTAAGCAATGTTTACACCTTGTGGGGTCCCCAGTAGTCTAACAGTCACACCTCATTAGAAATGTTGCTGCTTTTTAAAAGTCTTCGTTCCACATGCGTCCAACAAAGGGGTTAGGGGAGATCAGGGTGGCTAGAAGAAAGATTTCAGAGGCACTATCCAGTCAGAAGAAAGCAATGAAACAATAAAAGATGGCACACGAGAAACAGAAAAGACAAACAGAAACAGTCTCTGATTAGCAATCTATTCTTGAATATTGAAGTAGGTCAGAAGTATGAAAAAGAGCCACCTAAATACGTTTTCTCTAAGGATCTCAGACCCAAAGAATGGTTGCCTGATTATGGAGATCAAGCTCTCTCCCTACCACCCACCTTTCATGCTCACCCAGGCCACACTTACTCTTCATCTGCTGGAATGCTTCTGCAGACCAGAGAGACAATTCTCAGACTCCAAATCTGATGCAGTCTCTTTCAAGGTCCACATCCACCGTCTCCACTCGCTGAGAAAAGAATGTCATTGCTCTTCTAGAGGTCCCTATCAAACTTTGAGTTACGTTGAGACCTACCATGGTTCTTTCATTTTATATTTGTTTTCCATGATGCAGTCTCCGGAGGTCCAGAGGACATGCACCCCTCGTTCTTTCTTTTAGACACTGCAGAAGAGCGAGAAGTGGGCAAAAATGTTTTCAATGTGATCTTTGTGTTCCTGAGTAAATAATTTAACCTCCTCACATCTTGTCTATGTGGCTATAAAATTACCATGATAATATTTGTGTCCTGGGATGGTATGGTTCCTGTGAGGTACTGGCTGTAATAACTGATCCCTTAGGGATGGAGCCAGGACACGGGAGTACATCTGGAAGTGTCAGACTGTGCCCTTGCCCATTAGGAAAGATCTAGAGTTCTGGAGTGGCATGAGAAGAGCAACATGCTAAA
Organism: Trachypithecus francoisi; assembly: GCF_009764315.1. Taxonomy (NCBI): domain Eukaryota; kingdom Metazoa; phylum Chordata; class Mammalia; order Primates; family Cercopithecidae; genus Trachypithecus; species Trachypithecus francoisi. The sequence goes on along the minus strand of NW_022681465.1, from coordinate 164,690,858 downwards.
CAGACAACTGTATTGTGGTGAGCTAGAAAGGAGACAAAACGTAATCCGAAACAGGACCTAGTAGACCAGAGGCTAATGAAACCAGGTAAACTAAGGCACCACAAGGCAACATGAGGCTAGAAGCAAAGAGAAGACAAGGAGGCTGAAGCAGGAGGTTCAAGCAAGTACAGGTGGAAATGGAGCAAAGACTGGAAGATAGTGTTGGTGTAGGATGCAGCTCATGTATGCTGAGATGGGGGATAGTTATGCTAAAGAAAGGTTATCTTGGGGACATAATCTATGAAGAGTCATTCTGTAAATGGTAACACTCTAGTTAAATATAATTGTAGACTATGTCATTGCTTGACAGTATTCCATGTTCCTTCCTAGGGAAAGATTATACTTCTTAACCTTTTAAATCCAGATGTGGTCATGAGATTTGCTTTGTCCAGTGAAATTTGAGCCACTGGTAGAGTCCTTAAGAGCCAGCACATGCTTTACCATGCCATCTTTTCTCTCTACCTCCTTATCTGGTAGAATCCAGCCTCTCTGTCTGGGTCTTGGAATAAAGATGATGGTGACATAGGAGAGGAGTCCCTGAATGACCTTTCATGAACATGTAACAGGAAATAAACTTATGTGGCTAGGTGTGGTGGCTCAAACCTGTAATCCCAGCACTTTGGGAAGCCAAGGCAGGCAGATCACCTGAGGTTGGGAGTTTGAGACAAGACTGGCCAACATCGTAAAACCCTGTCTCTACCAAAAACACAAAAATTAGCTGAATGTGGTGGCACACACCTGTAATCCCAGCTACTGGGGAGCCTTAGGCACGAGAATTGCTTGAACCCTGCAGGTGGAGGTTGCAGTGAGCCAAGATTGCACTCCAGCCTGGGTGACAGAGCGAGACTCTGTCTCAAAAAATAAACTTTTGTTATTTTTTGCCACTGAAAAATATTTTTAAAAATCATAGCATTATCTAGCATATCTTGTCTGACACAAATGAAGACTGCTCATTGGAAACTACTAATTAATGATTAAGCCAGTTTAGACTTATTTTATTATGACAGGCAAAGTATAGCAATGGTGTTGCAAGAGAAAACAACTGGAAAAAAAATCCAATTGCTTTGATTGTTTACAGTGATTTGTAACAGAGAGTGAGGTCTGTGGATAGATGTGTTACCTCTCCTAAAATCACAATCAGTCAAGTGAAAAATAAATTAATAGAAAACTCAGCTTTCTTTGTGCTCATGTATCTTACAGCCTAACTGGGAGTCAAAAGAATTACACACACACACACACACACACACACACACACACATTTCACTGGATAAAAACCTGTAAAAGGTCAAATTCTTTTCTAAATTCATTTTTTATTGAGGTAAAATATATAAAACTTACTACTCTTACTATTTTTAGCTATATTGTTCAGTGGTAAAAATTCATTTATATTCTTTTTTCTTCCTTCTTCTCTCCCCTCTCTCCTTCTTGGCCTCTGGTAACCACCAATCTACTTTCTATCTTGATGAGATACATGTTTTTAGCTCCCACATATGAGTGAGAACATAAGATATATGTCTTTTTGTGCTTGATTTAGTTCACTTAGCATAATGGTTTCTAGTTCCATTCAAGTTGCTGCAAATGACAGGATTTCCATCTTTTTTTATGGTTGAATAATATCCCATAGTGTATACATACAGTATTTTCTTTATCAGTTCATCTGTTGATGGGCACTTAGGTTGACACCATATTTTGTCTATTTTGAATAGTACTGCAATAAACATCAGAATGCAAATATCTCTTTGATATATTGGTTTCCTTTCTTTTAAATATATATCCAGCAGGGGAATTGCTGAATTGTACAATAGTTCTATTTTTAGTTTGTTGAGGAACCTCCATATAGTTCTCCAACGTGGCTGTACTAATTTACAGTCCCATGAATAGTGTATGAGGGTTCCCCTTTCTCCACATCCTAGCCAGCATCTGTTATTGCCAGACTCAAACAAGACAAGGATGCCCACTTTTGCTGCTATTATTCAATGTAAGAATGAAAGTCCTAGCCAGAACAATTAAGCAGGAGAGAAATACACGGCATCCAAAGTGGAAAGGGAGAAGTAAAATTAGCATTGTTTACAGAAAACATGATCTTATACTTAGAAAAACCTAAAGACTCCACCAAAAGAACTGTTAGAATTGATAAACAAATCCAATAAAGTTGCAGGATACAAAATCAACACACAAAACTCAGTAGCATTTATACATGCCAATAGCATATCATGTGAAAAGGAAATCAAGAAAACAACCCCATTTACAATAGCTACAAAAATTGTAAAATACCTAGGAATCAACCTAACCAAAGAAGTAAAAGATCTATAATGGGAAAACTATAAACCTCTGAAGAAAGAAATAGAAGAGAGGACACCCGAAAAAAATGGCAAGATATTGCATTCTCATGGATTGGAAAAATTAATATTGTCAAAATGACAATACTACCTGAAACAATTTATAGATTAAATTCCATCCCTATCAAAATAACAATGACATTATTTGCAGAAATAGTAAAAATAATTCTAAAACTTATATGGAACCAGAAAAGACCCAAGTAACCAAAATAATCCTGAGTAAAAAGAACAAGGTATCACATTACCTGACTTAAAAATTTACTACAAAGCTATAGTAACTAAGAGAGCATGGTACTGGCATAAAAAGAGATGCATAGACCAATGAAACAGAATTGAGAACCTAGATATAAATTCATACATTTACAACCAACTCATCTTCTGCAAAGGTGCCAAGAACACACAATAGAGAAAGGATAGTCTTTTTAATATATGGTGCCGTTAAGACTGGATAATTGTATGCATAAGAATGAAACTCGACCTGTACCTCTCACCACACACAAAAATCAAATCAAAGTGGATTAAAGACATGAAAAAAAATTAAGGAAATTCTTAAGACATTTTTTTGCATAAGGTCCCAAAAGCACAGGCAATCAAAGGAAAAATAGACAATTGGGATTACACCAAGCTAAAAAGCTTCTGCACAGCAAAGGATACAATCAACGAAATGAAGAGACAACCCACAGAAAAAGAGAAAATATTTGCAAACTACCCATCAAACAAGGGATTAATAACCAGAATATTTAAGAAGCTCAAACAACTCATTTACAGAAAAAAACCAGTCTGATTTAAAAATAGGCAAAAATTTAAACAGATACTTCTTCCTTCTTTTCTTTTTTTTTTTTTTTTTTTGAGACGGAGTCTCGCTCTGTCTCCCAGGCTGAAGTGCAGTGGCGCGATTTCGGCTACTGCAAGCTCCGCCTCCCAGGTTCACGCCATTCTCCTGCCTCAGCCTCCCGAGTAGCTGGGACTTCAGGCGCCCGCCACCGCGCCCAGCTAATTTTTTGTATTTTTAGTAGAGACGGGGTTTCACCGTGGTCTCGATCTCCTGACCTTGTGATCAGCCCGCCTCGGCCTCCCAAAGTGCTGGGATTACAGGCGTGAGCCACCGCGCCCGGCTTAAACAGATATTTCTTAAAAGAAGATACACAAATCACTAATAGGTATATGAAAAAATGCTCCGCATCACATATCAGAGGGTCCAATTCTTGCCATTATAAGAGTTCAGTGTCTAAGAATACCAAAGGTACAAGGTTGATGAGTTTTGTTATTGTGATTGTGGTATTAATATTAATATTAATATTATTTTACTGTTGCTTTTCCAATGTTAGACATCAGAAAGACGTAAAAACAGAAGTTGACTGAAATTGCAAAAATACGTTCTACTCTTTGTTGTATTTACTTTCCTGAGCCACATAGTCTTTGAATGGACAGTACTTGAAGGGAAACATCTTGGAGAAATTTATTGTTTTGGGAGTGATAGGACTACAGAATAAGGAAGGTTAAAAAAGAGATGCAAGAAACTATACCAGACAGAGAGACAAGTTGTAGATTCCATCCCTGGAGGGAAACCAAAACAGAGCCCTAGAAGCCAGAGAGAGAGCTCATCTCAGGGCATAGAGGCCAATTCTCGAAGGCAGGGCCAGGGAAAAGGTGACTACTTAATGATGAATGGCCCAGTCTGCATCCTGCCTTGGCGTAGGAGAGTAGGCATGTACAGGCAACCATGGAGAGATTTTTCTTCATCCTTTTCCCATTTGCAAACAGCTTTCCTTAGATTACACGTTAGTAATCAATAGTTCACTGAATATTATATTGGCATTTGATCCAATCCCCTAACCATATTTATAATATGCAGCATGAATCTCAGAGCTATTGGCAATACCTAATGTTCATTTTTCTCATTGACCCAATATCCACTTTTGAATTAAGAAAAATGTGGAGAACAAAAGCAAGGACCCTTCCTAAAAGCAGTGCTGAAGGACATTCTCATGAGGATGAAAAAAAAAAAAAATGGAAGTAAGACTTGGCTAATACTTACTCTGTCTCAGGTTTTTTAAAAGTGTTATTCTTGAGCATTTCAAATGAAGATTGAAGATGCTTTTTTCACAAGCTCTTTGAAAATTGTTTCTGAATTGTATCCAGTTCGTATTAATTTAACATCCAGCATTTTCACCTTTGTGTTAGTAAAAAACACTGAACATATTGAAGCATGTGCTATTGCATTTGTCTATGTACAATTACTGCAAAAATAAATTAATAAGGGACACAGTTTTTTTTAGATTAAATATGGGTAGCGTTTCAGCCAAACAATCATTCTAAAAGGATTTTATTCTTCAAAATTTGAAAACAAGTACATCCAGCCTTTTATTAGATTATCAATGAAAAAATTGCATGACTTTTTACATAGATACATAATTACAGAATATCACATAATAAACATGATATTCTGCTACAGCTAATGACATATAATCTACTACATAGCTTTCTTCAAACATTTCTGAAATGTAATGGGGTATAAATATATACGCACGTAAATAAATGAAAAAATAAATAATTAAATAGAAGTTAGCTATATAACTGAATAAATAGCTAACACATATAAAAACAGATCATGTCTGCCTGCTATGGAAAAACAAGGGCAGTAGTTTAGATTTTATTGCACTGCATGTGATTACAATAAATTACATTTTAAGTGTACATAGTATGTTTGAGGAGAACTAAGAAAGATTAGCTTTACTTATATGCAAAGCAGACCATAACCCTAGAGGGAAGACTCTGAATGTTCTAGAAGCTCCCTCAAAGAATCATCCATTCATTTGGTGTTGGTACCTAAGATGCTATTATATGAGACTGTTGCCTTGGTTAAAGGTGAGGTTTTATTTTTTAACGGTTTGCCCACACTATATTGACAATTTTTGCAAAGCGAAATTGCACATAGTTAGTCAATATGTGCATGGTTAAACAATCACATTGCATAAAAGCGTTTATAATGAAAAGCAGCAAACCTGTGCACTGCCCTTATCTTGAAGGTCTAAACCCAGGGCGAAGGAATTTTAACAGTTGCTCTTTTTAATTCTCTTGTTTGTTGTTTTCTTAATAATAGATGTTGACATCATTCCTGCATTTTTATCAGCGCTGACATTCTCTATGATGTTCTTACTGTCATAATTGATAACTGAGCTCAATCTTACCACCACCTGTCCCAGCAGCTATATCAGGATTCCTGACCCACTGGCTGCCTCCACAGCCTTGGAATGTGATGCGTCGTTCATTTGTCCATGGGGCTTCCACCTCTCCCTAATTTAGCTTCATTTCTCCTTCCTGACCATAGTCTTTCCAGCTGGGCAGTCACTCTCCTTTTCAGCTGGAGCTGCCTCGGCATGTTTTCTAAGCTCTATCTCCATTCAACATTCCTCCATTCGCTTTCCCTCTCCCAGAAATAGACCAAGCTTCTCTCTGCCTCTTGTTCTATTCTGTTGTCTTCCTCCTATAGGCTTTATTCCAGTCATTCTTTACTACCACTTTAATGGAAGGAAACAAGGAAAGGGAGAAAGGAAGGGAAGAAGAGATGTATGTATTTTGAATGGGAATTCCAGGCAGAGGTTCTTAATGCAGGGCATATACATTTTTCTAACGGCGGGTTCATGGATGTAATCAGTTTTTCACAGAAGTCTGTGATATTCGAAAGGCTCTCTCCCCACACAGTTAAACTGCTTATTATGGCCAAATAATCAAAAGGGGGAAACAATCATTTAACTTTATAATTTTTCAAAGTGTGGACTTCATATGCCCTACATCATTAATCATGTAGGTTTCTTATTCCAAATACAGGTTCTTGGCCTTACTGAGTTAAATTACCCAGGCCTACCTGCCCTCCCCTCCCCATCTCCTGGCTAAATATGCATGTTTAACAAGCTCATAAGATAATTTAATATTATGTAGAACAGAAATACAGGTGATTTATAATATTTACATACTTATTATACATAAATATGAAATATATATTATAGGCAAAATTATAGATGATAGGCCTCCTATCAAAGTTTGGAAGAGATAGATAAAACCTTAATATCTGCTTACTTTAATCATATATTACATAACTGAAACTCTTGATGGTTCCCACTGAAATTTTGAAATATCTATAAGGTTAAATATTTTTGCAAGCAGCATTTAAGTACATCATCTATAAGATGTAGCATCGAGGGGGCTGAAATTTGCATTCAATGCCCATCCATCACAACTTCTGTTTATTACCACTTCCTCAAACTCCTGTCCACCATTCTACAAGTATACATATCAGAAATGGAAATTGAGTTTTCATGATCTTTTTTAAACAAGCATTTTTTAACTGCTTCCTATGATTTTTTTCTCCTTTGGGTGTTTTCAAAATTGATTTATCAGTGGAAAGATTTTCAGTTCCAGAATTTTGTTAGGTATTAAGGTCGGGCTAACAGGTCAGTTATTCCCACGTACCTTCTATTTCATTTTCTCGATTATCTTAATGTTCCAAGCTGCTCAGTCTTCAAATTGTCCATGCAATAGTTTCCTTTCTAAAATGTAGCTGTTGAACAGAGAAAGAACAGTTCCAAAATGACAGCATAAAAATATAGAGGAATGATTTGTATAAAACTCTAATTGGCACTTTGTATGACATTTTAAAGGCATTAAATATTTCAGACCCATTAAGAAAATTGTTATTATTGTACAAGTCACTTTAAAAGAATAAATTTACCCACCAGGCTGTTAAAGCCAAAGTATTTCCTTTGAACAGTGAATAATCCGTAGTGACGTCCTTATACTTTTATACTGTAATTAGAATTAATAACTTAAATGTTGCAAATATTGCTTCTAAATAGAACTACTGCTGTATATTTTGTGAAGTTGCTCCTTCTTAGGGTTGGAGATCAGCTTTTTTGGCAGCATGATTCATTTCCTGGCTATATGCTTTATTGTTCTGGCTTACCCAGGAAAGGATGAACAAAATTTTGTAGGGCAATCTATAATCCTCACAAGTATTAAATTCTGTCAGTGTTTTTTTCTTGCGCATACATTTCCACTCCGTTGTGGCATTCTCATCTTCATTTTGAGGCTTCTCTATTCTAGATGTATCAGCTACTAATTGAGCATTTAGCGTTACACAGATATGATGTATACAGAAATGCATTCAAGAAAAGATCAAACCAGGAGCCTGCCTATCTGCAGTTGGACTTTAAACTGCTTGCTTTTAATAACTCTTAAATATAGATCCCAATGTATAGGCTTGGTGTGAATATCATTAAACCTTTCCCACTGTTCCCTTAAGCTTTGAATGTTCACTGATCTGTGAAGATAGCAAACGGATAAATAAACTTAGACCTGGCAAATCAGAGAGATTTTAGAAATAGAGCTAATCTTGACTTTTTTTTTAATGCAAAGATTTATGTTGCCTGGTATATTTATTTTTTTAAAAGAAGAAGACAGAAATTAAAATAACACACATAAACTGACTAGCACTATTTTTTAATGAATTAACAAGTGGTGGGGTTATTAATGTGTATCCTAGCCTGTTTGTCTTTCCACCTTCATTTCCCATTTGCTGGTAGTTGCATGAATTTTATTTGGCCTGAACCCCAGAGTACAAAAGAGAGGCAATGAAGAGAGAAGGCACCAAGGGAGAGGGACCCTAAGGGCTGAGAAAATTGTTCCCGCCACTCACTTTAATCCATGTCTTGTTTTTCTGAACCTTCCTTTTGGTGAGTGTTCAGCTATGTTCAGTGTTGCCAAAAAGCAAGGAAGATGAACCCTAAAAGGACTCTTTGGCTTGAGGCAACCAGAAGCCACTGGTGACCTTGTGAAATCAGGTCCTGTAGAAAGGTAAGGATACAGTTCAGATGTCTGCTGGGTGAGTCGTGAAGGGGGAAGCTGGGAAGGTTAGGAACTGGAATTTAGTGGAAGTGGGCCAGTCTGTTAAGAAGCTCAGCAACCATCGCTAGAAGTGGAGCTCCTCAGGGCCCTGTTTACCAAGGAACCTCCTAGAGTTGTTCAGTGCACAACCTGAACAAACAGAAGCCAGGACCTAGTATTCGTATTGTTTATTCTTTGCAGCACCTAACACAGAACGTATCTGACATTGAGAGCTAATGAATGGTCCCTGGATAAGTGAAAGAAAGAACATACACAAAGGAGGGAAGAAAAGAGTTTTACAAAGAGTCTATTGATAAGAACCATGTTTATATTTTGAAGGTTATATAGCGTTTTTGTTCAATTTTATTTTGAGAATTAGGCAGTTAGAAAGAAACAGTAATAATAATAATACAACCTTGTACTAGCATGAAGACTGATGGTTTATAGAGTCTTTTTTTCATATTCATTATCTATTTCTTCATGGAAAAGTGCATCATAGGACAATTAGGAAATAATTGTAAATTCAAGAACATTGAAGGTGAGGCTTGAAATAAAAATGTAGAAGTTCTTAAAGTAGATTTCTAACTAATGTTAACTCATGATGTTGTGTAACTAAAGAGAAAGATTAAATTACACCCAGGAGTGGCCCTGGATCAGAATGGGTAAGCAGAAGTACAGCATATATAGCCATTTATACATCATAAAATCATCCTGTTTCACCACAATTCCGTGTGTATCTGAGCTGTGTACAGCTCGGTGTAGTATTCTAGGCTTCCTATTTAAAGTTGCATCAGAGAGCAGAAATTTTAAGAATTCCGAGAAGAGATATATAGATTATTAAAGACGAAAGAAATAGGATCTACTATAAAATGTTCAAATGGAACTTTGGTAAAACCTTATTCATTGGTTTAGAATTCATGATGATTTGCATAATATAGCTGCATAAGGGGAAGGGCTGATTTTAATCATTTCAATTGTAATTATCTTTAAGAAGAGAGATTTAAATTTGGCTCCAAGCATAACACCAGATCTTCATCAAATACTCTTTGGTTTATCTAGTTCGGCCTCCCTGAAGGGAAAGGGCATTCTAACAAAATTTTGGAGTGGTTAGTGCCTGACTTTTTGCAGCAAGGACAGAATGAAAAGAAATGCACCAACCCATTCAGACTAAGTAAGCAGTGGAGGAGTTCGTTTAAATAGCGGTTGTCAGAGGAAGTTATGGAATCTACTTCCCTGGAGAGTTTTTAAAATAGGCAAGGCACTCATCTTTCTGGGATGATTTCAGCCTGCAGAGTAGCTAAAGGACAGCCACAGGCCCTCTCAGGTTCCCTTCTACCTCTACAAGTCTGTAGGCTAAAACAATATCCGAGAAGGCCTCTTTGGCAGGGCAAGCTACAGTCACCCAGGCTCATGTCTATCTATGATATTTTCTCACCGCATGGAATGATAAGTATAGGAAGGAGGGTGGGGTCGGAAAGATTCCTCAACCACACTCTGTTGGCGTTGCCAAGACAGGCATTCCCTCTGCCAGCATTGACTGAATGCAAGAGGGATGCCAGTGAGTACAGGATGATCATGCTCGGTTGGATTTCATGTGTCCCATTGTCTTACGGTGTGTGGTATCTGTGTGTCTGAAAATAGGATAAGTAAAATGAACTGGAAAGAAAATTCAGTTAAAAATTAGGAAAACAAATGGGGAAAGAACCTGCATATTCTCTTGAGTTTAGACTGTAACATCAAGCATTCGATCCTAACATTTAGCATTTGATTTGAAAGGTTCCTTTTGGGTCCGAGGCCTATCCTATCCAGGATTGTGGTCTGTTGTGAGCAGATGGGGTTTCCCTCTTAGAAAATGAGCTTGGTTCCAGTTTCCTAGAGCCTTTGGGTAATGGCCGGTTGCTCACAAGAGCTGAGGAGACAGCGTAGCTGACAGGCACAGTCAGAGGCAGCTTTAAATATCACGCACCCTATCATTTGGTGGGTGGGAGTATTGTCGCTCACTGTGCTTCCACTTCAACAAAGAAAGTGGTGAGTTGCCAGAAAACAAGGATGCTCCGTCTTAAGCATTATGCTGAATTCTTTTTAGAGAAGTGGTTTTTTAATGAAGAATTTTAGCCAAAAATATTTTCCAAATTTATTTAGAAAATTTATTTATCCAAGGAAAGTAATTTAAGCATTGTAGCAGGTAACTAGAATCTGTAGAATGAGAACAACTTTCTCTAACAAAAATCAATCTTCTTTATTCATCAAGTGGTCTCAGGTGCCCTGTGTGGGGTGGGGGCTTTGCCAATGCCACAGTTATGCAGGCTGCTCAGAGAGACACTGGACCTGGCAACCTACTGCCCAGCTAATTTATAACCAGGTGACAGGTGGTGAAACTATGATTTTGTTCTTTTTAAATGGTTCTTTCCTTCCCATAAGTGCTGCTTTTTGGAAAGGTCACTTTCGTTTTCTTTAGGAAAATGAGCCTTTTCTTTCTCTCCCAAATGCTAAGTTGATGCCCTTCCCCAGAAGTCTTCCTATTAATTGAGTTGGCCTGAAGGTCATCAACTATAATCAATATGAAGGGTTGCTGCGAGGTGCTAATTGACACTCCCAAAGAGGAATAGTGTCAACAATCAATAAAGAGGACAGAGCACTGGTAGATTTATGGCTTTGATTTTGAAAAGGTATGGGAATGCCCAGTGATGTTTTCCTCCCCCCCGGTACTCCTTTTGAATGTTAATGCTTTCTTGAAGATGATTTCAGACACACTGCTAGGATACTGCCTCTACTCACTGAAGCAGAATCCTCTGAAGAGTTGCTGAGGCAGAACTGAAATCATGGCTCACCTCAAAGAAGCAGCAGTATTGGCCGTTAACGATGCCTCATACAGAAAGACGGTGCTCCTTTAACTCGGGGTTTTAATGGGAAGTTTCTAAGCCTGAAACAACAGCTTTAGACCTGGGGTGTGCCATCAACTGCCTTGCAGCTACCACTGTCTACTGCTTTCACACAGCGTGGTCGGGAAGAATGGAAACTAAAGAGGCTCGTAACTACCTGTAACTGTTCCACCAGGACATGGATCAAGTGTTTGTTCAGCCAGAGCCAGGTACTTGACCCAACCTGTATCTTTGACGGGCTAATTAAATGCTTTTCTCTAACTTTACAATTGATGCATGAGCAATCATCGCATACATGCCTTTCGGATCATAGTTCTGAATTTAGATCTAGGTGTTAGATAAGTCTAATTAAACAGTTGCTGGATAAAGTTGAGAAGAGAGGGGGTAAAATGTAATGATGCCTTTATTTTTAAAGCATGGTTAAGTTTATAATGTTATTGATACTGGATGAAGAAGTAGTAAAACAGGTATTTTTTTCTTTCCTAAGCTGCAGTAATTTATTTCTGAAAGCTGTTTGCCCATTATCATATTTTTTTTTCAGTCACCTAAAACGTCCAACCTTCCAAAATGTAACAAGGATGTTCTGATTTGTTTACAAAGGATCACAACTCAACCACTCTTATTGATAGCGTTGACTGTCCTTGGCTGATAAGCTGTGTGCAGCACTAGCCTTTTGAGGTATCAGCAAGTAGCTGTTTTCACTATGAAACACACAAAGAAAGACAAAGAAAACCAGGTGGAGCAATAGGGCTTATTATTTGAAGCTAAAAGTTCCAGTTTGCTAAGGGTGCCTTCTGATACCACTGGTTCCTGACTGAGCACTCTCATGGTATTTTCTGACGTTCTCAGCTAGGCAGCAGCCTTGCCCTGCAGTCCCTTAAAAATTCCTCAAGCAGATATTAGGAGGAAGATGAAGATGGAGAAGAAGTAAAGCTGAGATTGGGGCTGAGGCTGAAGAGAAAGGTCTCCTGTTGACCCAGAGCTTACAAGCAGCAGCGAGTTGAGAATAACAGGGTCCACTCCCAGCCCAAGCAGACGTGTCTGCAGGCTGACTTTGCAGGAACAAGCAGAGAACAGACTTCCCAGTGCAGCAGTGGGGGCTGGCAACAGTTCTGAAACTGCCTGTTGACATTTGTAGCTGAAGACATCCTCATGTTTATAAAATCATTGTTCGTAGGCTTTTCCCTAGTAGACTTGAGTCTATGTTTTGAGAGTATAAAATAATATTTACCCTTAGTTCTCCTGTGAATTTTGAAGCATCAGGGCTATTGAATTGGAACAGGAAGACTGTTCTTGGAAAAAAAAAAAACCATATAGACATTGCCGTGTGTTTATATGAGCCAAAAACAAGGGGAGTGGGAGGATTTAAAATCTATGAAACACCTGGAAAGAGCCAGGAAATCTTTACCTGAAGTTCTTTGCTGGTAAACAAGAGGGCCATGAATTATTTGAATGTATATGAAATATTTTGTATCTTTGTGTGTATATCCTGAATTTACTGTTCACTAGAATAACACACAGAATTTCTAAAAGATTTGTAGGGGAATAATATTTGCTTATGTGGTGATTCCATTGCTTAGATAATGAGGTGGCTTATGCAGATGGCTCACAATTGTGGTGGGGATGGATAATAGGATCATTTGAGAGATTTACACATCTAGGGTGGGTGAGTGGGTTGGAGAATGAAATGTACTTTGAGAGACTACAGTTATACAAACAGGAATGCAGCCCAGGCTTCCTTTAGTGCTAAAAGTAGAGAGGGATTCTATTTAGGCTCAGTATCAGGATGTGTATTATTTGAATCATTCAGAGCCATGTTAACATTTCCACAGTTAACTTCAGAACTATTGCAGAATAATGCAGCATTTTGAGTAAGTTTGTCTCTGCCAGTCACTGCAAATTCAGTCCTGCCTAGCTAGGCAATTCCATTCCTGTTAAAGTCTACAGATTGGTCTCGCTAGTCTGCCAGATAAATATAAATAAGGTTCATAGTATATCTTTGCAGGATAAAGTGTCCTGTCCGTCACATGTGAATGGAAACTGGACAAGCCCATGAGTGTCCTTGCTCAATGGATGGGCTGTTTTGACACCTACTTTTGAAACCACGTCAAGTCACGTAACTAGGTTTCTGACCCAGAAGTTTTAAAAATTAGGTACCTCAATTACGTGGTTTAGGAGTACTTAAAATACAGACAGCATTGCTTCATTGTGCCCTACAGGCCATTAACACCTGAGGGACCACACCTTCAGTTCATTCCAACATGCCAGTGAAAAACTTGGGATCTAACATCCTTTGGCGGTGGGGTGGTGGGGGTGGGGGGCGCTACCTTTTTGGTAACTGATTTTTATAATTCTTGGCTGTTTATTTATAATTTTCATACCTTAGTGTGCTTGATCACATAATAGAAATGAAAAATATGTATCATTTTGCACAAAAATGGTGTAAAGAGAAAACCCTCATTCATCCCCACCTATTTATCAAACCCCCACTACGTGCCAGGCAGGACTACACAGGTGCAGTAACTATTCATTTGATCATTGCACCCTGCTGCAAAAGGGGGGGCTCTTGAGTTGCTGACATGTAGAATCAAGTCCCTGTGTGTGGCTCCACAGAACAAGGTGTCCAATGCACTTAAGTAATTCTGTTTCTGTCACTAAAAAAGAAAGAAAGAAAGAAAAGAGACATGTCATTGCTTTAAGATAATTTTCTTAAGAGAAAGTATTTTTTCCTTACTGTGAAATTGTATAATGAGATGCAAATGAAATAAAATGTCCAAGGGATCCAAGTCTGAGAAGGGTACATGTTGACATTAATCGTTTTCGTGTAAGACATTTGGATTCAGGATATTTTAAATGGCTGCCCTTCCCCACCACAAAGTAGATTAGGTAAGAAAAAATGGACTTCTTAAATAAAAGGGTAACTGTCTATCTCTGGCTGACTTTTATATTTCAGATCCACCCATCAACACGGAGGTCGAGGAAAATGTAAAGAGCCAAATAACTATGGCTCTTCAAATTACAAGATCTGTGGTTTTAATGTGTCATTGTGACTTGAACTAGCTGTGATTCTTTAAAACAAGACTTACTTCAAATGTGATGGTCCAGCACCTCAGTCCAGCTGGATGACTTGTGCTTTTGTTTTTCCTCTCTGCATCAGTTAGCTAGCGCCTTGGATTTTGAATTCAGTTCCCTGGACTCTAAGGGGTTGAAGATTTGATTTCACCTATATTTTAAAAGGCAATGATCCCAGAACAGCAAATAATTCCTCAAGGAGCTTATTGTATAAGGTGGAGATAAACACCGTCGAGACTTGCACTGTAATCAGTGCTGCCACAGAGTACTGGTGATGTCTCTGGAAATGGAGTAGAAAACACACTGCCTTAGTGAAGGCAGACAAAGAAGGCCCCACTGAGAAGTGGGTATTTGGTGTGAACCCTAAGGGAGGGAGAGATGGAAAGAAGAAGAGGAAAGATGCTGCCTCATTATGCTTGCCTCCTCTGTCTCCACAGATGGAAAGAAGGAGAGGAAGCAAGTATTATGAGGTAGGAAACCTGGAGGCATTCAGGGCACAGCAGGTATTGGATCAAGTTGAAAAATAGACAAAATGAGGACATTCTCCACAGGTGTCCAACACTCAGTTACATGGAAGTTTATTCTGATCAACACATTGGCCATTTTACTGAGAACTAAATGTGATTTGGTGTTGGCTCCTTCTTAAACTTATAAAAATAAAACTCCAATCTTAAAAATTCCATTGTCAGCGTAGGTCCTAATTTGTGGTCCAGAAAACATCTGGGCATCAGGCCCACAAGGGGATTAATGGGCTGTGGACACTGGGGTGCAAAGGTTTTCTGAAGGAAGAAGTGGTGAGATCTGGGCTTAGAAAGATGAATCAAGATGCAGTGTGTAGGAAGTATGGGCAAGGGAAGAGGAAAGCCACTTTGAAAATTACTCAAACTAAAGTGAGCAGCTGAGAGTGCGAATGACCGTGGCTGCAATGACTGTGCCCACTGGACTTCATAAGTAATTATGGTTGTCTTCTGTTTTTGTCAATATCACAAGGGAGCTTGACTCGAGCAAAGGAATGTATTATATGACTTTTGAAAAGGGTATCTTTTAATTATGGTTTTCTTTAATTTTTCAGTATTAAAATTAGACTTTATTTCCTGAGCACCCACAAATGGACCTGACAAAGGGAAGACACAGATGTACTGTGTGATGGGGAACGTCTGTCAGGATTAAAATACGGCCGTGAGTAACTGTGGTCCTTCTTTATACTTAAAATAGCTGCCATGTGTTATTATGAAGATTTCTGAAGGTAGTGTCAAAATCCTTTGAAATAATAGACTTATGCAGATTTCCCTGGTCATCTAAAAGACAGATGTCATTATTCAGTTAAAAGCAACCTTGCACATTTTCTAAGAATCATTTTTACCAAAAAGGGACATTTTACTGCAAGACAGTCATTTAAAAAATGTACATGTCTTGAGATATTTTTGTATTGTGGCAGCAAAATGATTACAATTATTTCTTTTTATCCACCTTATAATAGCTGATGCGTCCTTCAACTTATACATGGTGTTGGAGCTTTCTATATGGGTAAATTATTGATTAGCTAATTGCAGGTTTAAAATCAAGCAGACTCTTCCAGGGGTTTCAATCAGTCCTGGGAGAAATTGTGAAATAGTCAGCACTGGTTTCTGGATCTCTTTATCCCTTTAGCAACCATCTCCTGATTGTCTCTACCCACCATCCCTCATCCCTCCCCCAAGGCTCTCCAGTGGGCCCCCTGCTCACACCACCATGCCTGTCTTCCTGTCCTGTCCAGGAATCCCTCATTCCCAACAAAGTCTTCCTTCAATCGCCTTTCTACTTACCACATTTCTCCCTCCTTCAGGCGGGAATAGTCCTCACAAATTCCTGCTAGCACATTAATGTGCCACTTTCCTAGGTAAAATATTGCAATTTAATAGGAGACGTTGACACTTTGACCAAAAGCAGTTATTTTTATAGGAACTTAGGCACCACAGTGTGCTGGGGGATGAGAGGTTTACAACTCTCAATGTGCTACAGAGTTTAAAAAATTCTTTGACCTCTATTTGCTCATAATTTGGTATATTAGGAAAGGTTTGGTGATGAAGACATTGGAGAATACACATAGTTATAGTTTAGGAGGCTTCTCAATGCAAAGAGGGCTAACCCTTCCTTTGTACCTTTCCTTTTAATCAGTAGAGGATGGTAAAACTTCAAAATAAAACTGATTTTAAAAATCATTCTAATACTTGGCATCCTCATGCGGAATCTGAGTCCCAGAGTCATTCCCAGGGTGGTTGAAGAGGCAGATCTGGCAGATAATCTGAATCAGGATGAATAAGTTATTTGCTGGAGTTTCTGGAATGGTTGCCTATCACTGCAGCCCCCAAATGAATGGTTTGCTCGCTCTAAATCCTGAGTTGTGGGTGAAGCCTAGAAAGTATGAGAGTTGATCCAGGAGAGAAGGATCTGGCATTTGCCCTGTATGGAAGAGAAGGCTGGGGAAGACTGCTCCTGGGCTCACAATGTTGCTCATCAAGTGGAGACCCCCGGTGGGAAGGGAGGGACTGAGCAAAGTATCCCCGTACTAGTCAGCCTGCTTGTGCTGAGGAGGTCATTCTCAAGGACTCAAAAGGTTCTCTATCTAGTTGTTACCTGATTTTTTGGATTTCACAGATCCAGAAATCCTTATGTCAATTTATACCGTTAGTGGTCTTTTTTCTTCTTATATTTCCTTTTTGGATTATGTGGTGTTTTCCTAAAGAACTTTCTGAAAATGGCGGGGCGTAGTGGCTCATGCCTGTAATCCCAGCACTTTGAGAGGCTGAGGCAGGCAGATTACCTGAGGTTGGGAGTTCAAGACCAGCGTGACCAGCATGGAAAAATCCCAGCCTACTAAAAATACAAAATTAGCCGAGCATGGTGGCACATGCCTGTAATCCCAGCTACTCAGGAGGCTGAGGCAGGAGAATCACTTGAACCTGGGAGGCGGAGGTTGCGGTGAGCCGAGATCGCACCATTGCACTCCAGCTTGGGCAACAAGAGCAAAACTCCATCTCAAAAAAAAAAAGAACTTCCTGTCTCAGCTCTGTTGAGAACGGACAAAGAACAGGACTCTGACCTCATTTGGGCTGGAGGGAAAAAGGACATGGAATGAGATTTTGATAATCCAGCAAGAGAGCAGGGATCACAGTGAGAGGATCCTCAGTAGGATATGAAAAAGCAGAAGGAGCACATCAGGGATGGCCTCAGCATCTGCTCCTCTGTCATCAGTGGGCTTTTCTTTGGCCCAGTCCTTGGAGAATTTTATGTTTCATATGATTAAGTATAGTTTGAATCTTTTTGGTGGACACAGTGGGCCCTGTCTGATATGCTGAGGAGACCTGCATTGGAGCCTCTGGCCTCCCTTTCTGCCCCTCCTTTCCTGGCCCACAAGGAATTAATACCCAAGGCTGGGAGGGTGCTTAGAAACGAGCAAACCAAAACAAAAGCCAGTGCATTAGCATACTGTAAATTCCTAAAGAGCTTATTTATGAAAAATGCAGTCAAATTTTTATCCCAATCTTACTTCAAAACAAACGTGAATTATAAATGAGTTTTGCAACTGTTCTAGCCTTTAAAAAAATTCAAAGTGATAGAGCTGCAAAAATGATGCATTACCCAACTGGTAACTCCTTCCTCCCAGATCCTGGCTGAGATCCCCCTTATAAACTGTTTTTTAAACTGTGATTTTATAAACTTTGAAGTGTCAATATAATGCAGACTGTTATACTATGATTACTAATGCTGTACTTGAAGGCAATGATTATAAGTTAACTGAAGAAACATTGTATTGATACTTTAGGTCACGTATTCTATTTTTATTTGGTTGTTTATTTTCATTGAACAAAATTTATTTTGTGTTCGTGTTAATTTCCGTAACTAGTTACTGTGCTGTGTAATTTTTATTATAAATGAATTCAAAATAAATGTTATTTAATTTTCTCTACAGTAGTGTCTAATGAATATACTTTTGTTTACAATGTGATTTAAGTAGATTTACTTCAGTATCTGAAGCTTTTAATGACCTCTGTGTATACTTGTCATGTATATACTTGTATATTTCTATGGTAATATTTACTTGTATATTTATACAGTAATATCTATATATCTAAGTTTTTCCACCAGTAAAATTAAAATAGTGTTAGCTTGTCCTTTTCCTTCTCTTCCTTTGTACCAAATAGTCTTAAATGGTAGGAAACCACTGTAAGGAAAACTATCCTTTTGAAAATATGCATCGATCAATTCCTTTCTCTTGGCTTAATTCTCTAGGTGATTCCAAGGGTCAAGTATTGAACCTGGTCTTTGTTTTCCGAGGAAAAAAGAAGAAGCAACAGTAACTTGATGGTTTGGGAGTCTGAGATACCTCCGTTCTCCCTCGGCTCAGGCAGTAGAAAGGAAAGGAGAAGCAGCATAGCTCCCTTAGTTGTAACTTAGGTGAAGCAACACTTAGCTTTGTTTGTTTTTCTTTTTTTGTATACTTTTCAAAGGGTTTTCACAGCTCTTCATCCTAATTACAGCACCATGAAAGATGCAGGCATTTCTACTTGCGTTTTTACAGCTTAGTGACCTCTCCAAGGTCCCACACTTATTTTGCAGTAGAGTGGAGCCCAGAGCCCAGAACCTGACGCTCCTGGAGAAGGTTTCTATTTTAAGCACCTTTTCTAACCTCAGTTTCCTTGCACTGGGGCTACAGTGATCCCTGCTTTCATGAAGCTCGCAGCAAAGTGGCTAACGTATGTCAGTTTAGCCACGGTGCTGGCTGAGGCTCGCTCAATGGTGCTATCATAAGAATAACGTGAGAGTAATATTAGTGGAGCAGAGCTGAAGGAGATTTGGCAGGGGAGGCTGGGTTCGGATGTCAAGTTGACAGCACACCCTGAGGTCAATATTACTGTGCACATTTCTTATCTTCTATATTATAGTTGTATTCCCCGCCTATCCCGCCTGGCCCCAGGTGGCTCTTCTGAGAACAATCTGGTAATTTCATGCAAGAGTAAAATATCTTTCCCCGTAATTATACAGAATTGAGTATTTCTGGTGAAAAAGAAAGCTGATTTACAGATTTCTTTTTCTCTCTAAAAAATAGGACTGTGAACCTAAAAAATAAGGCTGCTATTTTATAGGTATTCCCTTCCCTTCCTTTTTCCCTGCAGATAACTCAGCCTCTCCAGAGCGCAGCCACCATGACCACTGCAGATTGATGATGGAAGAAAAGGAAAGCAGGATATCCTGTGCTCTGGCTTCCCTGGACCATGGATGGAGGACAGCCCATCCCTTCATCCCTAGTGCCCCTTGGGAACATATCAGCAGATTCTAGCATGTCCCTGGAGCAGAAAACGACATTTGTTTTTGTGATTTTGTTGTTTATCTTCTTGGGCATTCTCATTGTCCGGTGCTTCCGGATTCTTTTGGATCCATATCGAAGCATGCCAACCTCTACCTGGGCTGATGGACTTGAAGGCCTGGAGAAAGGACAGTTCGACCATGCCCTTGCTTAGAAGGGATGGCGTGGGATCTCCTCCTGAGGAGATGAAGTGCTCTGTGTCTTGGCGAGGATTCCCTTTATGTAGTGTTCTCAACAAATCAAATTTAAACAATATTTGGTCCCAGGACCATAATCCATTATTCCATAAATATGCAGTTGGATTAAAGGCATTTGAGGATGTTGGAAATGGACATTTATATAACTAACCCAACATAAGAAGGTTTAAATTTTTATGTTTGCTCAATGAATGAATACTCTTAAACTTGTGTGATTGTGAAACCAAGAGTGTCAATACTGACATAGATTTGCCATCAAACAAACACCACCTGATCTGACTAAAGTATAAAAGACTAGAAAGGATCTCATATGAATCTGGTGACAAGATCAGGAAGAGATTTCCTTGCTCTAATTGTGTTTATATTTGTTTTATTTCATGCGCATCTATCTGGGTCCTGAGCAGAATGAGGAAGATTGCGCTGAATGGACCCAAAGTAGTTCCTTGTTTTCTCCTAAAGCAGGGAGCATTGGGAAGCAATGGCAAAAAGCTTAAGAGATGGTTCTGTCCTTGGTAAATGTGAGTGAGAATTGCGTTTTGTTTTTCAAGTAAAGTTTAATTCAAAGGCTACAGAGTTTTAAAAACTATTTACCAAGCCAACTACATTATATGTATTCATATTAATAACATGTGTAGAGGTAGCTATACATTACTTGAATTTACTCTTTACACAAATGATTTAAATAATAGGCTGCAAGTGCAGCTTCAAATTTTTTTTTTTAATGAAAAGTTAATTGTTTAGAGGAGAAGACTTTTATAGTCTTCAGAGGAATGTGTATTTATGATTGTATATAGTCACCAAATAAAACTTTTCAAGAAACAGAAATGCTTCCTCTCTTATTTCACCAGAACTAATGCACTGAGGGTGCTACCTGGTACTGAGTGCCGAGGCTTAACATTTTTCCAAGAGAGGAGAAAAGCGCTAACAGCATGAAAGGTCATCTAATTCATCCCTCTCCCATTTCAAGAAGAGCGCCTATAAATTTTCCTGCACAGATAAAACTGATAGTTTTTAAGACCACCAAAAAGGGAGATGTGAATACCTCTTATTTCAACTTTTATTGGAAGGAAAAGCTTGTATCTAAACCAATCCTGCAGATAACTCAGCCTAAACCAACCCTGTTAGGCTGTATTTATAATCTCTGTCTTCCAATTTTCTCCTCAGCTAGTCATTACCTTTTTTAATTAATAAAAGGCACACTTCTTTAACCTATTAATTGTAAGATTTTCTTTTTCCCCCCAAATGTACTGTGTCGTGTGTGTCCTCATTAATGTTTTTCGTATTTTTGTTAGAGTCTGTTCAAACCCACTCATGTATTTATGGAACTCCTGCTTTGAGCTTGGAATTGCTAGCACCAGAGAGAGAGAAAAAAGACAGGGCCAGTTCTTAATGTTGAATACTTTTCTACCTTGTTGGATGGAGAATACATTTAAAAAGGCATATGACTGAATCATTGTTCAAATGACTAACATGGACCTGATGGTTCCCAAATCATCAGAATCAACTGGGGAGCTTAATATGTGTGCTAATTTGTATTTTTTTTTACATTTTATTTTTATTTTTATTTTTTTAAGAGATGTATTTTTTTTTGACATTCTATTTTTATTTTTATTTTTTTAAGAGATGGGATCTTGCTCTTTCGCCCCCTGGAGTACAGTGGCACAATAGCTAATTTTCGTTATAAAAGTTATACATCATCATGACAAAAAATTTATTATATAATATGGAAAAATATAAACAGCACTAGTCAAAATTTTACCAGCTTGGGTCACCCTAACTCCTAACTCCAATTTTTCCTGGGGAATTTATTGACAGTGGACATTATTACAGCGTTTCATCCCTAGGGGTTGATTCTGTAGAGTTGGGTTAGTGAACAAATGCTCCAAGAGATAAAACATGAGGAAATATGAGTGTAGCCAAAATAATTAAAGAAATGTCCAGGAGACAATGGCTCAGGTATAACTGTGCATGTTTAAGTGCTTGGCATAAAGTTTAATGCAATGTAAGTTATTATTATGAAATAAAATAGATCTTGACCTATGATGGAGGTAGTTGATGGAGGTAGTTTAGACATGTGCAAAAGAAAGGAAGAGGGAAAACCATAGAATAAGGAAACAGAGGTTTGGGTGTGGGGCTCAAGGCAGGAGTGCAGCCTGACTGGAGTAGAGAGTTGGAGAGGTAGCTGGAGCTCCTACGGGAAGGACAAAGGCAGAGCTAGACCTCAGAGGGTCCTAAACAGAAAAATCAAGGGTGGGAGTCACCTTAGATTCACGAGGAAAAACTGACCTAAGGAGTGGTGTGTCAGTTCCAGCTTCCGTGCCCTTCCTCAGGGCAACACTAGGATCCATTTCTATAATGGGAACACACTGAAATAGCCACCTGCCCCCTAAGAGGCCATTGAGCACAGGCATTGCCTGCAAGTGCCACAGGGCCTCCCAAAGCCTGCCCTTCTTTCGCTCCTCCCTTTATTTCCCACTCTATTTTTGTTTTCCCTTCTTAGATTACTGCTCCTTGTTCAACCTCCCCTCACTGGTTCTCCTGCCTCCTCCCTTGTCCAGAGCAAGAGTACCATCACAAGTGAAAAAAAGCTTTGGGCTATTCACAGTAAATTGATCCCCCCGAAAGAAGTGCTAACTCTCTGTTTTAATTACTCCGGGCTTCTTGGAGTGAACAACTTATTCTCAAAAGGTCACATAAGCCCTCTCTTTCCTGGCTTTCTGGCTAAAGGAGTTACAGTGCAGCACTTTGCCTATCTCACTAGATATTTATAATGAGTGCAGCTGGCCTTTATGAAGTATATCTGCATCCCAGGATGGGGGAAAGAAACCCTGGACTTTCCCAAGGTCACTCTCTAGAATAGACCTGCCTTTTGATTCAGGAAAATGCGCAACCTCATTCTTAGCCTGAGCTCGAAATCACAACCCTGTGTTTTATTCCCCCAGGGATCCCAAGCTCTAGATCAACATTTCTCCCTTCAAGAGACCTTTTAAAATATTTTAAACACTGCGTAAAGCAAGTTTAACTTGGGTGCGATGGAGCCTAACTTGACTGTGCTGTTAAATTAATAAACATTAATAAACATTTCAAGACAGGCAATTCTTTTGCTATTTTTAAGGGTTAAGGCTGAGGCAAAATAAACAATTTTAGGAGGCAAAATTTAGAGAGAGCAGATGTTTATGTATGCAAAAAAATATGTATTCAAGTTCCTTTTATACTGGATTCATTGCACAGTGTTTTACTGAAACACTGAAGCTTTTTTTAATGTGAACATATTGATAAATTTGGTACAATGAGAAATTTCACTTGTTCACCATAAATTACTTTTTTAAAAAAACCTTATAGTTTCAAGATGTCAACTTTCAGAATTGACATGTAAAATATATTGAAACACGGTTATTTTCAATAAATAGTCTAAGCCCCAAAACATTGAATAAAACCTAAGATATGATTTGTGAGATGTTTGTCGACCAAGAAAAATTATGTAAGATGGGTGTCTCAGTTATTGATTAATCAAAAAGTTGTAGAGTTGAGCCATGATCTCCAGAAAGTACCCAACTGACTATACGTGTGTATGCGATCCAGGATCCAACTGGCCTACTCCAGAAGAGATATTTTTTGTTTTGTTTTGAGATGGAAAAGGAGAACCCTCTAAACTTCATTTGTACTTCCCATTTCTAACAAGAATTAACGAATTATTTTCAGAGAGGGGTGTGCTCTGAGGACATGAGGCCTCCCCATTTGGCATCTTGCTCTGGTCAGGTGAACCAAGCCCAATACTTTAGCCAGTCTTTAGTCCTTTCCAAGGTCATGTTTTTGTAATAAAGTTCCCAGCTGCATTTAGTACAGTGGAAATTTTGCCTTCAGTTTCCTGCTATAAACTATACTCATGTCTTTTTCTAAAGCACCTCAAGATCATCTTAGATCCCTCCATCCCACAGCTTTTCTCAGTATCCTGATTGATGTTTCTCTACTCTCTGTGCTTCAGAGTAAGAGAAATTCCCTTTAAACTATCTTTTCAAAGAGATTTCCACCCTTATTCTCTTCTAGGCCCTATGACCAGTCCTAGAGCACCAAACTTATGTCAGCTTTTAAGAAAGAGGCTCTTTCTGGGTTCTTTGGAGTTTGAAAAGCTGGAAAGAGACATTACTGTCATCTATTTCAACCTCCTCGTTTTACATACAAAGAAACAGAGAAGCAGAGAGGTCATATGGTATGACCATGGCCACTTCTCTACCCACTGGTTGTAGCTGTAGCAACTTACATATGTGGTGTGCAAATGGGTTCAAACAGAAGGGCCAGTTGATAAAACCATAAATAAAAATATCCATTTGTTAATTGACATGAAAGTTATAATAATCTTAAATAGTCTCTTTTGGCAGGGATGAGGGAAGACATATTTTGTTTCTGAAAAAAGTCGTATGGATGTTGTATTTTCTTTTGCAATATTCTGAAGCTTCAGTTTAAGTGCCCAGGCAACGAGAAGTATTTCCAGTTAGATTGTAGAGAATGCCTTAACAAAGATTCTGTTTCTCAAAACACAGGATAATCAATCTAGGAAAAAGAATCAAAGTTAGTTTCTTTTTTTGTTTTTCTTTTTTTAAAATTTCCAAGTAGATTATTGAGCTGTTTTTCTTAGCTGAAGAAGCTTGACAAGGGATATTACAACGTAAGTTTATAAAGGCTCTGGATACTGCTCTGTCTATGGCTTATCAAAGAGTTATCTGGATCCTCTTGGGACATAGATGTGACTTCAGAAAATGTACAATTAAGTATTTCAAGTTTGAAAGTACACTTTATCCTTTTCTGTTCTGCCTTTTTTCCTAGTTACTTCACTTCTTTTTCTCCTTCTACTTTCTGATAATTGGAGTGCTGGAACAAGTTTGATATAACCACTACATTCAGTGATTCTCTGGTATATTAATATTTTCCTCAATAGTCAACAACAAGTGGCTGCCTGGTTTCTTCCTTAACATGTCTAAGGTCTTAAAGTGACCATTCCATTTTTAGCTTGTTCTGTTGTTTATAAAATATCTCTTTATCAATCCCAAATTTGTCTTTCTGAAATTTTTGCCAGTTGAATCTTGTTTTGTCTTCTGGAGTGACAGAGATTTCTAATACTCGTTAACATGCCAACTCTCAAAATATAGTTATTGTTGAAAGTCACACTCCACGGATCATTGCTGTTTCTGCATGTCTTTCCAGCAGAGGCACTGACAACGTTTTGTTCTTTTCAAAGAGATTTGTTTAGAGATAGTATCTCCCTTTTCCTAAAATTGGCTGGGCAGGTTTGCTTGCAGTCCATTATGAAAGACTGGGTTTTCCTAAGCTCAGAGTTCCCCTCCTGTAATGCAGCCCATTGTGTGCGCAAGCACCATCTGGCTTTTTTTTGCCCTGTGGGGACTGGAGCTTAAGGAATTGGCACAGGAAAATGCTGATACTCAGTGTTGTGATTGCTGTAAATGATAAACTGTCCTTTGTCTCTGACCCAGAGGTCTTGTGTCTTCTGCTAGCATTCATGAAACTGTGGCAAACTAGTTATCCAGCAAGTAGGGTAAAATCTCAGATCCTTCATTGTTCTTGACGGTTATCATATTCCCCCAGGATAAACAATTCCAGCTCATTCAACCACCCTATATAATTTTCACATGCTTTGAATTATCTCTTATTCTTATCAAAAATTCTGGATGCTCTTCAGTTTGACCATCTCCTTGATACCTAGAAAGGAAAATAATAGTTCATAGGTAGTCTGACTAAAATGAGGGGAATCACATTATCACTTTGTTTTGAAAACCACATGACTTTTTATACCTGACTCCCTCATTATCATATTCCTTGCAGTCTCCATCTTTGTATCACCTGTAAATTGGCCCAGCAACCCTTCTATTTATTTATTTACATTAATGATAAAATTTTGAACATATCTGAGCCAGGAGAGAGAGAGTCCTGGGCCTTGCCACAGAGATCTCAGGGCACATAAGAAGTCAGTTGGCAGCAGTAATTGTAAGCAACTGCTCCGGTGGAAAGCTCCATGGAGGTGTTCCATGGAGATGTTCAAGAAGGGCGAACCTATGATGCATGACAACTTATACCAGTCATGCAGCAAAGCTTCAAAACGAAACCACCAAAGTGATATTTGTGTAGCTTCCAGAGCTCAGCTAAAATGTCGTGGATTCAAATGGGCAAGAGGAAGTCAACACTGAGTGGCAACAAGGGACTCTGAACATGTTGTCTAGGTCTTAAAATTCACTAGCACCGAAAAGACTTTTGACTACACCTCCACATCTCTGCTCAGCACTGTAACTGGTTATATATAATCATGCCTTATTTGCCTGAGGAAAACTTTTCCTGGAAGGGATTATCTGTTATTTATTCACCAGCTAGAGATAGCACAGGGTAGTGAAAGAGTGCATGCCTGGGACTCTGGCAACCTGGGTTCATGACTGTTTCCATAAGGAGTTAGCTTAGAGGTTTTTGAAAATCACTTCATTTTGGCCAGGTGTGGTGGCTCATGCCTGTAATCCCAGCACTTTGGGAAGCTGAGGTGGGCAGATACCCGAGGTCAGAAGTTCGAGACCAGTCTAGCCAAAATGGTGAGACCTGTCTCCACTGAAAACACAAAAATTAGCTGGGCATGGTGGTGGATCCCTGTAATCCCAGATACTCAGGAGGCTGAGGCAGGAGAAATGCTTGAACACAGGAGGCAGAGGTTGCAGTGAGCCAAGATAGCACCACTGTCCCCCAGCCTGGAGTCTGAGGTGGATAGACTCCATCTCGAACAAACAAACAAACAAACAAACAAACAAACAAAACATTTAATTTCTCTGGGCCTCATGTTTTTTTTCATTTGTAAATTAATTTTGGGCTAATCTCTAAATTCTGTTTTACTTCCTAATAAACATTTATAGCTAGAATTTTGGGGACAATTTGCTGAATACCAATATGAAAGAGACTTGAAGAACTTGGATAGTAAGCCCCGGGTCACATGGTCCATGTGAAGCAAAGTAGAAATTTGAATTCAGTTTGCCATGAATGCCTTCCTATCTACAAAATAGAACCAGGCTTCAAGAAAATAGAAAAAACTACAGGAATAAGGAAAATTCTAGAAATAGAAATAAGGTTTTCCAGGAAACACTAAATTACATTAACATTCTGCTGAAGTTGTTCTTGTTATTATTGGCATTTTAATGAAACCTCCAGGAAAAGAGAATTTATTAGCTAAAAAGTAGCTTTTGACAGGGCTGTGTGGTTGTTCAGTATACAGTTTTGTTTTGTTTTGGGTAGATACTCATCCTGCTTGCATTCAGCCTCCAACCCTCACAATTTCTGTGACCTTGGGAAAATTAATATTTTTATACCTCATTTCCTCATCTGTAAAATGGGCATGGTATGAATAGCATCAGCTCCATATAGTTTTTTACAAGAACTAAATGGGAAGCTGAGAATAGTATCTAATAAGTTTGCAATAAATGTTGGCTCAATAAATATTACATTACACGAGATATTTTTTACATGGGTAGCTTGCTGAAATCCTAAATTATTTAAATATGTGCCAGAGCACAAAACTCTGGAATTAAGTATTAGACTAATAAGGGCAAACTTTATAAAATTTTTCTTTATGATTGTTTCATTTATTTTTCCAAATTCAGAATATAACAAAGAAAATGTTTGGTTAGACTGAAGATTAATTTGAGCTCTGTGCTTAAAATAAAAGCTTTATCTTTGGAACTAGCACAGACCTCTAGGCATTGAGAGACCAAGTTTCTTTTTTTCATTCCCAGAAGTGCTCTTTCATCATACATATTTTTTTCTTTATATGAGCCAACTTTCAAAATATTTGGAAGAAGAAAAGATTCATTCTCAGGTTTCTCATCATTGCTTTGCTGGTGACCTTGGGAAAGTCAATTAAATTATTTCACGTTTTTCATAGCATGGAAATAATAAGTGAGACTATTCAGCACATAAATAAATGATTTGGGAGTGCTTAAAATCCTGCAAAAATATTAAATACCAAAATATGACTCTTTGAAAATAATGAATTTATGTTTGTGTTTCAAAAACAAAATAATCACATATTTTATTGATAAAGGAAGGTACATTGCACATATGACAAATGCTATTTCCTGGTCCCCAATTAACATATTCAACGCTGAAACATGGAGGATTTATTGTGGATGTTCTGTAGCAGTGTAATCCCTGCCCCTTGCCAGCCTGCCTCCCCCTCTAAGATAAGTAGAGGCTTTTACAGCTATTTTTAGTTCAAAATTAGATTTAAATAGGGAAAACATTAATCTTGTGATTACCCTCCTCACAGAATTCCAAGCCTGAGCTTTCACAGAGGTCACACTGTTCCTTAGAGTGATATGTAACTGAAGTTTCAAAGAATACTCAGCTAGTGAGTCCAGGAATGAAACTATGTGTTTATTTAAATATCTCACCAAGGAGGGCAAAATATGAGAATGATATGTTCTCTAACATTTACAAAGAAATCTTTGGCAATAAATTCCAATGACTCTTTGGAATTGGATAGCTCTACTCAGTATGTTGGACAGATTTACAGGATATCAGGTTATGGGGCATAGCTTTTGGTGATGAAGTTTCTATGGAAACAAGACCTCTGGGGAGATGTCTGCAATTTGTGCACCCTACAGGACATCTCTGGGAGGTCAAGTGGAGTAGACCCTGTGGTCAGCTGCCATCTTGCCCTAGCTCCTCTTCTCAGGGTGACTTTCCTCTTTGGCCCTGGAAAAGACCTGCCTGGTTTCTTGGATTGTTCTGTACTACCGAATCATTCTTTTGTTCTATATTACCGAATCATTCTTTGCTTACCTTTGTGGATAATTAGAATTTAAGAGATGAAGCTTTCTGAATACTGCCAGGCCTTATGTTTTATTTATTAATTCATTCATTCTGAACATGCAATACGGAGTGCCCATTGTATCAGGCACTGTGTAAGACCCTCATTAGCTTTACAAAGATAAAAAACAGAGTACCTACTCTTAAGGAATGTACATTCTAGTTGGGGAGCAGAAAAGGTTCTGCTTCTATGAATACCTATTGACTATTTAGTAACTTTTGAAGAAGCTAACATTTTGATAAAATTTTGCCCAAGATGCCATTTAAGTTTGGTTTGCATTTTACCTTCTAGAAACAAAATTACCATTAGTTTTTCAGTGAATATAATGTTAAAGCATTTCATAGAATTTAGTAAAATACGATATATGAGTAAATGTTGTTGAAATATGTTAATGTTTTGAGTGAGGTCTTCAGATTCCAGAACTACTCATAGCTTCATCTCTGAAAATGTCTTTAAGGCAGATTTAGAGAAAATGCTTGGATTTAAGTCAAATGAAGAATCTTAAGTTATAGGAAGACAAATTAAATATGTTAAGTGATGACTAGAAACAGTTCTCTGGGTAACTGAGACCCCTTCTTTCCCAGGAACCAGTGCTAAAGCCTGTATGTGGGGACGGGGTTGATATTCATATCAATTGATCTATGAACAGTATCCATACTGCCCAAAACTTCTGAGGATAGAAGTTAGTTGTAATCATCCTTAATTACCTTATATTTCCTAGCCAACACACTGCCTTGCATATAATAAACGTTCAATAATGATTTGCTGCATA
Source organism: Trachypithecus francoisi (assembly GCF_009764315.1). Classification (NCBI taxonomy): domain Eukaryota; kingdom Metazoa; phylum Chordata; class Mammalia; order Primates; family Cercopithecidae; genus Trachypithecus; species Trachypithecus francoisi. The sequence continues at coordinate 164,661,473 of NW_022681465.1, read as the reverse complement.
GCGTTGAAGTGAATTGAATTAAGTCAAGTGTCTAAATATCTGCTTATCCCCATGGTCGCTAACCACTGGCTGTGATAAACTTCATTGGTTTGACTCTTAAGTTTGAAAACATAGAGGGCCTGTTCCTGCCTTTTTCTGTCTACCCTCTGTGTCTCATTTAAAAAATCACTAGTAGGCCCTCTGTGAGTGAATTTTGTTTGTGTGTGTGTATTTTCCTTAGGACTAATTTCATTTGGGGCTGAGCTTTTCCTTCTAACCCTCCCTTGAGTCCTACGTAAACAACATATTTAAAAATAGAAATGTATTGATTTTTTAAAAGATGATCCCATACATGAGATATATAAAATTCCTACTTTTAAAAATTCATTCCCTCTCCCTCATCCAGTTTGAAATAGCATTTAGTATAATAAACATTTACTTAATAAACATACTGGAACAGAAGAATTGAGGTGATAGATTATTTTATGTTTAAATATTCATGGGCAAACACTAACCAACTCTTTTTCAATTTAACTAGACTGGGTCTTTTTGGCTGGAAGCCTCTCTTCACTTAGCTGAAATGGCACTCTGCGTGTTTTAAGGAGACACATGGATTTCCAGACTTAATCTTTAAATCCCTAATACTCAGTCTCTGCTATAACTCACTAATTCTCTTCTTCTTAGAAGACAGGCTTAAAGAGGAGGGGTGAAATTATTTTTTAAAAATCAATAGCAAACTTCAAAATGTATGTGGAAGCTTTTTTGTTCAAGGGAATCAGAATGGATTGCATCATTGCATGTTTGTTTTTACATTTTCATGCATCCATTTTCTAATACTATAGATTTAGTTGCCAAGGTTCTAAGTTGATACATCTTGTTCCTTTGTTTAATTATTTATTTGACAAAAAGGCATAGAGAGTTTCCTATATGGAAGGCATCTCCTCGGTGGACACACATTGTCTCAGATAGCATCATCACCCTCACTTAACTGATTTAAGATCCAAGACAGGAGCTAAGGATCATAAACATCTAGCAGGTTACAGACTGAGTGTGAGCAAACAGGCTGAGTGGTAGGTCACTGCTGGTTGGACACTGTGGAGGAAGTGCCTTTTATCTTAGATCTTGAAGAACAGGGGGAATTCTAACATGCAAAATCAGAAAAAAACAAGAAAAATAAATTATGTGGTGAAAAAAGTACAGGACTGGAAAGTAGCAGATCTGGGTTCTGGCCTCTATCAGAAATTGACTTCATGAACTCCAGTACCTCAAGCTTCTCATTTATAAAATGAAGAATTGGGCTAGATGATCTCCAACTTCTTTTCAAGTTTTACCATTCTATATGGCACTTCATGCGAGGGGCATAACCTGAGCAAAGGCATAGATTTAGTATGCATGGTAATGGATGAACAGTAATCATGATGAGCTCGTATGTAGGGTTCATGATGAAGAAAATAATAGTAGGATTTGGTTTTGAATATCAGATTGAGATTACCTGGAAAACTATTAATGATCATAACAAAATCTAATGTTAAAACAGTATTTTGATTGTAGTTTGGAAAAGCAAAACCTTTTGAGTCTGCTTTACCCATCTTCTGACACTCAGAAGATAGTACTGAATGGCCAGATATTTGCATGAAGTTTTGTTACTCTTCTTGTGTATTTCCAGTTGCTCCAATTAATTACTTCAGGAAAGTCTGGTGATTTCTTGCTCTTCTCAGAGAGAAACCAGTCCCAATGGTGGGTAAAATTTAGATATTTGGATGTTTAAGAAACAATGATATCAATCTTGGCATCTCAGAGGAGGAGTCAAGGCCTTCTGGGAGCATCAGAAACCTTTCTTTCTAGCCTGTTTATTATATAGGTTCCTGTTTTTGGTCAACAGGTTGGTGGTTTTGGGAATACATGAAAGAAGATGTACTATTCCAGGTTATAAAATCCCTGTGAAGGATATCTTTTTCTGAGCTAGGCTTAGTCAAGTCAAAGTCGCTGGGAGGTGCCATGTGACTCCCTCACCAGATACACACACGCCCCCCACCCCCCGCCACACACACATAAAGTAAAGTTCTTCCAGCTAAACAGAGCTTCATCTTGCTGTGCATTTCTTTGCCATCCTAAAGCATCATAGCTCCTCTGTGAAGAGCAAGGAGAAGGGGCTGTAACAATTTGGACTTTCTGTGAAGAACAGGGAGGAGTAATTGTTTTTGTTTTTTATTTTTGAGTAGAGAGTGGTTTTATTTGAATCTTTCATTGGGAAGGTTGATTTGGAGACAGAATACAGTTTGGATGAGACAAATTGGAGGAGGGAGATTGTACAGGCAGAGAAATCTGCTAGAATGCATTATAAGAAGCTTGAAATAGATAATAATAGTAAGACTAGCATGAAAGAAATTTTTTAAATGTTGAGAAGGAAGACTAGAATGATGTAGAACAATGCCGTCCAGTAGAAATAGAAAGCAATCTATACATGTGATCTAAACTTTCTGATGACCACATTAAAGCAAGATAAAAAGACATAGAAGAAATTAATTCTAATAACATATTTTATTCAACTCAGTCATTTCAACATGTAACCAATTTTTTAAAAATATTAGTGAGATATTTTATATTCTTGATTATTGTACTAAGTTTTCAAAACTTGGTGTGCGCTTTGCACTTACAGGTCTCAATTTAGACTAGCCACATTGCAAGTGCTTAGTAGACACATATGGTTAGTTGCTACCGTATTGTTCAGCACAGCTCTAGAATGATGGCAAATTGTATGAATTGGACTGGAAGAAAAGGAGGGAGAATCTGAGGGATTGAGTCTAAAAGAAGAACAGTGACTCCTTTATTAAAACTGGAAATATCAGAAGATGCGTATGATTGAGGAAGAGAGTAGGGAGAGAGGATGAGCAAGTAATGATTCCATCATTTTTACTTAAAGGGGCCAGTAAAACCCCTGTTGGGGGATATGTGGCAGGCAGCTGTAAAGGTAGGGTTATTCAGCATGGAAGACAGAACTCAAAATGGAGATACAGCCTTGGGAACTGATTCTAAGAACATGAACATCAGAAATGGTGATATTCAATGTGGTTACAAGTGCAGAGATACAGAGAGAGGAGAAAGCCTCGAGCAACCCTGAAAGTGGAGGGCTCAAGGAAGAAGGCAATTTGGTAAAGGAGAAAGGGTCACAGTCGAAGGCTGGGAGGAGAGCCAGTTCTGACAGTGCCTGAGTGAGGGATTGTTGAGTTGGAGTCTACCCAGGATTCGGAAGGCACATAAGGCAGGAGAAAAATGGAAGCATGGGAAGAAAGTTATGGTAACAGAGGGGTGTTTGAAGTTTGAATTTCATTATTTCAATAGCTAACTAAGTAACTTTAGAGAAATGACTCCATCTTTCTAAATCTTTGTTTTCTAATTGTAATAACAAAATGATAGACGCTAATACATGCTACTTGCTTATTCTCCTATATGTCAGACACTTTGTTAAGTGCTTTAAGACCATTATTTCATTTCATTTTTATAAAAAACATTGTAAATGTATTTTAGGAGTTACACTGAGATAGGATATTATTAGATGATAATACAATCAAGGGACCTGTTTTTAACTTACCTTAGACACCTTGCTTCCTAATGAAGCTCTTATGAAGTAGACAGATGCATAAGGGACATGAAAAATAGTAAGTGTGGTACCCTTTACATTTTCTGGGTTCTGCTTTGAACCCCAACTTAAGCCTAATAAAAAGGCTGAAATGCATGAGCCTCTTCATTCCTCTTGGGGAGACCATGACTCAGCTCACCATCCAGCAGTTTAAAGGAGACATGCCAGAGACAGACACACTCATGTGCACATGTTTCTTTCTTTTTATGAGACAGAGTCTCATTCTGTCACTTAGGCTGGAGTGCAGTCACGTGATCACAGCTTACTATAACCTCGACCTCCCAGGCTGGGTTCATGTGACCTTCCCGCCTTAGTCTCTGGAGTAGCTGGGACCATAGCTGCATACCACCTCACTTTTTTTTTTGGAGAGACGAGGTCCTACTGTGTTCCTCAGATGGGTCTTGAACTCCTGGATGAAAGCAATCCTCCCACCTCGGCCTCCCAAAGTACTGAGCTTACAGACATGAACTACGGCACCCAACCCATGTATCCATCTTTCTTGTGCACAGTAACCTACCACTAGTAAAAATGGCTCAATAAATTACCTGGTCTCTAACCAACCAGGTTAGTTGAGGGTGTAAAGAGGAGTGATGGCAGATGGATGGATAAGTTAAATACTCTCTAACTTTTCTTTGAGGTCTCCAAGAAGTTTTCCTGTCCCTATTTTATAATGAGGAAACTGAGGCCCAAAGAACTTCATGGAGACTTGGCTTTTGGAGTGGCAGAACTCAGATTCAAAAGCAGGCCTACCTGATTCCTAAGGCTCTTAATAATTGAACAAACTACACACTTCTGCAAGTATTTTATTAGAAAGTAGGATTCTCACCAATGTATTTTGACTTCTAAACTCATGTTATTTGTATTACACTTCACTGTCTTTTTTGTTATTGCTCACTTCACTTTTACAAGGCAAATTAGTTTAGTTATATTGCACTGACATGTGAGAAAACATAGGCAGAGGATGTCAAGGGAAATAACATTCTAAGCTGCACAGTTATTTGGAACTAATGTTATTACCTAGCTGCCTTCTTGGCCTGGTTTTGATTTTAGTCATTTTATCTCACATTTCAAATACATACACACACACACACACACACACATACATACATATATATGTATATGAAATGTGAGATAAATATAAAATATATTTGTATATATATTTTACACCTCATAAATTCAGGAAATTTTGCATTTATTTTATATATATGAAATTTTCTGTATATACTGTATATACATATTACACACCCACACACACACACACACACAGATGTAGTTTATATGTATTTCTCCCAAGATCAACATCATTTCTGTCAGCTTAGCCACATACGTCTTAGGCTATGGAGGCATATGAACCCCAGAGCACCAGGTTATTATATTAGGTTTGCTCCTAATATCAACTTTCTCTTTTCAATTTGATCTAAACTGTTAGGTGAGGATCTAAAAAATGATTAAGATTGGGGAAGAATAACATTTCAGGCTTTTGGTACAGGCTAACTTTGATCATTCTTGCCTTGTGTTTGAAATAAACCTCCTGTCATTTAATTCAGACCCCACCATCCATATCTTCTTAAACAGATTATTTATTTGTCATCTAGAAACTGAGCTTAAAATGCCTTTGGTTTCTTCAAGTCAATACCAGCCAACATTTTGTGTAAGTGGCCAATTTAGAAATCTAAGCTATGATTTTCATTCAACCATAGCAAAATAGTCATTATTTGTACAGTGCTTTCTGAATACAAGGTCTTGTATATGCTGTTCATGAATTAATTTATTTAATTCTCATAGTATTCTGTGAGCTAGATACTATAATTATTCTTATTTTATTGAAAGTAAATCTAAGCAGAGGACATTTAGGTTACTTGCTCAAGATCATATAACTAGTAAATTGGAGAGCTAGGATTCAAGACAATGTGGCTTTAACTACTAAGCTATGTTATATTTCAAATAGAGGATGTGAATGCTGGAATGGACAGCAACATTCTAAAAATTTTAGGCCTCAATTGTAATTTTTTTAATCAAAATGACAGCCTAATTGGAAACTTAGTTATTTCAATCTATTAATGTTTATTTATTTAACATCCATGACACAGCAAAGCAAGAGAGGATATGGTAATGCATAATAATAACACAAAGTCCTTGCTGGTAATGCATAATAATAACACAAAATCCTTGCCCTTGAGTCCTCTAGTTGGGGAGACAAAACTGCCACATGGAACATTCAGAGAGCAATAAAAGTGTGTAGCTAAATGCTGAGTCATGTGGTGTATTAAGACGTGTACTAGAAGAGCATGGAGAAGAAGGAGAATGCAAAAGAACAGTGTGATCAGGAAAAGACTTGTAGAGGATCTTAAGTGTTAGGGAGAAAAAGGGTGAGGAGAGAGGCTATAAGGAGACCCCGGCAAGATGAGCAAGATGAAGGTGATTGGAATATCAGAGAGAAGTATATATGTGTGTACATGTGTGTGTGTATATATGATATATATCTCATATATATATCTCATAGATACTATATATATATATATCTCCTATTAGTTTTGTCCCTATAAGAGAACCTTGACTAATACAATGGATTACTGGGAGATGGCAATTTATAACTTCTAAATCTGCAATGGCTCATCTGTGAGAGAGAAATGAAATAATAGTCATCCTTCAACCATATCCTGCAATATTACCCTCCTTTCAGAAATCAAGGACAAGTCAATACTTATACCGGAAAGATATTTTTATTTAAAAAAAAAACCCCTCTATATATGGTAAAATTGATTGTGTTTTGATTGACATCACATTTTACTCTTGTACACATTTTTGGTTTTATCATTGCTGTAGGCAATAGAGAGGAAATTACTTCGTAATATCCCTCTGTGTTTGACAATAAAATCCAAGAAAAAGTCTTCCTCCAGTATAGTGAGTTAGGTGATTGAGATGAAAATTCCTAGTTTTATGGGTGGGTAGAGTTGTGAATCATGAGTGCTGTTACCAAAAAAAGGCTACGTTTTTAAGACCAGGATAGGAACTTCTTACATAAAATTATCTCTGTCTCACGCAGCCTTGATTATATGAAACAAAGAAACCGAAATTCCTGTTTTTTAAAAAAAGTTTTGAGACATAGTAAATTGGATTTTATTTACCACAAGATTTTTTTACAACTGATAAAAAAATTTCTTCAATATAATTCTTATTTACCCCAAAACTGTAATCCGCTGACTTGACTTAAAAGCTCTCTTTTTTTGGTCCGAGTGCAGTGGCTCATGCCTGTAATCCCAGCACTTTGGGAGACTGAGTCGGGTGGATTACGAGGTCAGGAGATCGAGACCATCCTGGCTAACACGGTGAAACCTCGTCTCTACTAAAAATACAAACAAAGAAAAAAAAGAAAAATTAGCCAGGTGTGGTGGCAGGCACCTGCAGTCCCAGCTACTCGGGAGGCTGAGGTAGGAGAATGGCTGAACCCGGGGGGTGGAGCTTGCAGTGAACGGAGATCGCACCACTGCACTCCAGCCTGGGTGACAGAGTGAGACTCCATCTAGGAAAAAAAAAACACAAACTATTTTTTTTTCATGCCAGTTGAGTATAATATTCTTTTTCTATTTTTGTATTCTTAATAACCTACTTTGAGTAATTAGTGGAGGAAAAACCATATCTGTGTTCTGCAGATGTACTCAATGTGGCCATCCATTTATATCTGGACATCATCGTATCTGGTAGTTCACTGATAGTAGAACTAGGTGGTAAAGTTGATTCTCTTCTTTTTTCTCTTACAAAATGCATCACAATCTTATAGATATTACAATAGGCTTCACTAGTGGTGTTGTTCTTGATTTCATCAACAGGAGGTACATTTGTATGTGAGTCTGTGTGTCTGTGTGTGCAATCAAAATGGCCGCCTCTTGAAGTAATTACATATTCTCCAGATTCCTAGAGTCACTTTTCCTTTAGTATTGAAGCAAAAAGTTTATTGAACTATCTTCTCACATATTATCGGAAAACTAGCATATTTTCCCATAGCTACACTGATTCCTGTTGGGTTTGATCTGTGGGGGGATGTCACTTGCATTTTTTCTGATCGCTTCTGACTTCTAGTTCTTGCTCTATTGAATTATAAAGTTCTTCTCAACCTTTCACTTCCTGTCTGTAAGGCCATATTTCACTCTGCTTTACACTGTCCAAACTGTTTACTACTAAAGACCTCTGAGTCTAGAATATGTGCATAGCAGACTTTTCTGAAGGACTTGGGGGACTAAAGGAGAATTATATAAAATAGGCAACATATTTGAGGTAATCTAACCTTCAGCGTTAGACAGCCTTGGTCTTAAAAGTCACCTAATCATTCTCATTGCAGTTAATCATCATTGGTTATATATTTGACTTTGGCTTCAGCCTATTGCCATGCTGTTGGATTTCCCTTTCTTCCTTCAACTGTCTTCCCTCTCTCTTCAGCTTGCTAATCTCTAACCCAAAATTCCTGTTCATTTCTTCTATAGAATAGTTTATTCATATCCTTGAGTAGAAGAATATTAACAAGAATGGCTATACTTGCTCTGAAGGTCTTATCTCTGTTGCCAGAATACCCCTTGATATAATTTATATGGTCAACTCATAACCTAAAAATGTTTTTCTAAAGAATGATACATACTAAAAATATTATAGAATAAATGATATATCTGGGGTTTGCTTGAAAATAATCTGAGGGAGAGGAATGGGTAACCATAGAGATGAAATGATATTGACTATGGGTTGTTGTGTCAATATTGTTGTGTTATATCAATATTGACCATAAGTGCTGAAGCTGGGTGATAGGTGCATGGGAGTCCATTATATTTGTTTACTTTACTTTTGTATATATTTAAAATACTCTATAATAACAAGCTAAATTTTTTTCTACTATTTATTGTAATATGTAGTATATGTTCTATAAATAAAATTATAATAGATAATTAAGTAGATAATTACTCTAAGCCAATGTAAAAGATTAATAGACTAAAACTCAGGGTAAAAGCAGATATTGGAAGGGAGGCAAACTTAAGAGTACATTGAAAAAATTGTAAGGAGAGACACAATGATAACAAATATATTTGTTACCTTCCAGGGCACAAAAGATGACCAAAACTTAGTGGCTGAAAACATCAGACATTCATTATCCCAAAGTTGTGGGTCAGGAGTCAGGGCAAAGTTTAAGTGAATTTCTCAGGATCAAGATGCTTTGCAAGGGTGCCATGAAGTTGTTGGCTGGAGCTCCAATCATACGAGGCTGGGCTAGATGAATATCTACTTCCACAAACACATTTATATAATTCTTGGCAGGTCTCAGATCCTCGCTGGCTGTTGTCCAAAGACATCATTTTCTTTTCCACATGGTTCTCTCCATAGGGAAACTCTACAACATGGAAGAGATTTCCCTTAAAGAGTGATTGAGGTAGGAACTCCAGGTAGAAGCCACAGTCTTTTTGTAATCCAATCTCAGATGACAGACCATTGCTTTTCTATATTCTATTTTTTAGAAGTATGTCTATTTTTTTAGAATAAGTTAGGAGGAGGGTATCATTTGGGGCCATGTTAGAGGGTGCCTACCATAGTCTGGACTTTGGGCTCCAATAATTTACATTTCTCTCACATTCCAAATACATTAATTCCCTCCCAAGGTCCCCAAAGTCTCATATCATTATAGCATCAGCTCAAAGTCCAGGATCTCATCAACTAAATCAGGTCCGGGTATGGATGAGATTTCTCAGGGTTAGTTCCAAAGCTCAGCTCCGTTTATGGAGTTTCTCTTACTACAGAGACCTGTGAAAATAAAAATCCAGGTTCTCTGCTTCTCACACATCAATATACAATGGTGAAACAGGTATAGGATAAACACTAAATATTCCTTCAAAAACAGGGAAAATGTCAGGGGCGGGCACAAAGGAGTCTCTGATCCATAACAATTCTGAAGTCTAACTGGGCAAATGTTGGAAATTCCTTAATTAGGTCTTAAGGCCTAGCAATAAGTCTCTATGGCTGTTGGCTCTGCCCTCTGGAATTATACTAGTCAACCCAGGCTGCTATCAAAATACCACCAGTCGGATGTCTTAAACAACAGAAATTTATTTTCCCACATTTCTGAAGGCCAGAAGTCCAAGATCAAGGTGTCAGCAAGATGGTCTTTCTTCCTGGCTTGCAGATGGCTGCCTCCTCATTGTGTCTTCACATGGTCTTTCCTCTGTGTATGTGCAAAGAAAGATGGGGAGAGAGAGCAAGACAGAGCATGTGCGTGAGAGAGAGATAATACCAGTACAGCATGAATATAGAGATTAGAGGAACAATTTTATACATTATTCATGCCAATCATCATAATAATTTCCCAGGATGCCTTTATTGTAGGTGAAGGTAAAACCACTAAAAATTCCACCAGATAAATCAAAATCATGTTATCTAGCACTTAAAGAATTATGTAATTGTACTATTATTTGATTATACTTTTTATCTAATACAACCTTGATTTTGTTAATATTTCATCTACTAATTTATTCAACAAATTATTGTTAACCACTTACTAATTGCTAGGTATTGAGGTTACAATAGTTTCCACCTTAAAAGAGCTAGCAAATTTTCATTCCTAATTCTATAGGGTGATGTAATTTTCTATGTAAGAAAGTACCTTAATTGAAATAATTTTTTCAGGCATTTCATAGACTTCATAAATTGTTCCATTTTTGTAAATAGTTTGAAAAAATAATTTTTTCATGAACATGTTTAAAAGCTAGAAGAACAATTGAAATTTCCTAAATATATGAATATTTTAAAATTTAATTTATATTTTAAATATGTATGGGCTTTTCCATATCTGGCAGAGATGATATTTGTGGTTTACAGTGAAACAGGTAGCTCAATTATTTATACTCTTTAAAAGTGACTGTCCCTATGGAAGACTCAATAAGAGAAGGAACGATGCTCAGAAATCCCCTGGCTCGCTGTCGCCTGAATCAAGAGCTACATTTTAAGATTAGTGCTTGGAAGATAAACACTGCAGCCTCCAAGGGAGATGATCCTCACTGGGTATCAAATGACTCCAAGTGGGAGAACAGAGAAACGACTCAGCTGTTGACCAGCAGAGCTAAGTAAATATTTACGCCAGAAATGTACACATTTGCTATAATAACATCACCCCTACTCAGCCACCCCAGTAGATAAATAGATATTTTAGCTTCCTCCCAGGAATATGGCATTCATAGGATATTAAGTTATGTAGCTTTTGGTGGGATGTTAAAGAGGATTTCTGTACAGATAAATATACTAGATACTTGATAATTCTTTGGATAATTTAACAGAGCCCCAGCCAATGTTCTTTGTGGTCAGAGGCCGTCACTTGACTAGGCTAAAATATCACCTGCAAGTCTCCTCTGGTCAGCATGTTCTGCTCTGTTAATGCCTGGCACAGAGAGGTGCTCTACCCCACTGGGAGAATATTACTCAATATTAGGAATGACCTGATATCCGACATTCATTTTGACAAATGAAATATAGTCCTAGAGTCTTTTTGCAGTTCCATCTTCCAGGCCATTACTGAAGGCACGGTGTACAGAAACACAATTACCTTTTTTTTTTCTCCCTTTGCTAGAAATGGCACACACACTGCCAATTTTCCTTCCAAAATTCAGAAGTGATACAACAATTAAAATGGATTTCTGTGTAGAAAGTGGTGAGGCTAGCAGCTCAGCGTTTTTTCACTTAAAAGCTGAAAATTGTATTTTCAAACAGTCTTCTAATTAGAGGAGACTTTTGTAAGCTTGCTTTGATTCTTTGCCTTTGATTCTTTGAATACTGAGTTGTCTTGGTTGGGATGTTTTAGTTTGTTTAGTAAAGCCCACCTTATCATTTTCTCAGTGTAGGGAAAAGCCCTAGTTAATTAAGTCACATCCATGAATTGCATCCATTTCAATTATTTTTGAGATGTGATGCAATAGTAAATGTTCTTTAGAAAAATCACATTATATGAGTCATAATCGAATTCCAAACCACCTGAAACATAACTAAGTGAATGAGGAAAATATGCCACTGAAAAGAAGCTGCAAAGTAGAGACATTTTTCTTGAGTTTATAATTGCTATAGACTCTTTGGTGTGACGTACTGAACAAGTTACAAGAGCCTCAGTATGTCTAAGAATCTTCGTTTCACTGTAGCCTCACAAGAACAAAGGAGAGATTCCTAATTCATGTGTGATGTTGTCTTCATTTGTCATGCTGTTTTTTTTTTTTTTTTTTTTTTTTTTTAGAATTACCAGCAGTTCTTTTCAACCAGGTTAAAAAAACAAAACAAAACAAACAGGTTCACTTTTGCCAGATATCTTAGAATGAAGAAAACCACAGTGCAAGTCAGGCAAAAGGAGAAATCTTGAATAATCATTTTTCATTGTGTAAGTTGCTGTGAGATTCTCTGGCTTTTGTAATAAACAGTGCATACAATGAATGGAAGAGAAAATACCAAGTGTCTCAGAAGTCCATCTCAGAAACTGTAAAATGAGAAAAAAAACCTTCTAAAAACTCTCTGAATATATCTCTCAGGACTGAAAGAACTATAACTATTTTAGGCCTGCCCTTCTGACCCCACTTTCTTTCTAGCCAGTCAACAGAATTCAATAATCAAATGCTTCAAATGATGCCAAAAGGTCTGACATAATGCGCGAGCACAGTTATTGGAGTTACAGCTGGGAAGAGGCAGAAACCATAGGTGGGTCTTTGTTGAGTCTAGGTCTGATTCAAAACCAAGAGAAAAACCATAAAAGCATCAAGCTAAGAAGACAATTGTATGTTTGGCCTTCCTGTACAGACAATGGTAGGACTATTAGACTTCCACATTGTTTTAAAGTGAGTTCCTGGATTTCCTGTATCATAAATTCCCTTTCTGAGACTTTCAGAGCCACACATATTCAAGGACAAGGCACCATGTAAAAACAAGATTTAATTAGGGACCCAGGAGGTGGTGAAGATTTAGTATTATGCGATCAAATTAAATATTCTTCTGTAACTTTTAATTATCTTACAACTTAGTAAAGTTTCTCAGAATACAAATAAATCTAATGGAGAATAAGCCCAAGTGATTAACTCAATAGTGGCAAATGCTATGACCTTCTCAGAGGGCACTCGGTTTTCCACTTTTGTCTGAATCCATTTCAAGAAGAATTAAATTAAAAAATAATGTGGAAAATTGTCTGACCCAGTGTGCAAAAATTCAGGGTTCTGTCAGAAAGAATAAAATTGTGCCATATGTCTAAGAATTTATAGAATACCATTTAAAATTCTAAGAGTCCACTGTGGAATAGTTAGGAAAGCACTGGGGTCTAGTTCTGGTTTCATTCATTTACTCATTCACTGTCTCACCCATTTAGTCTTTCCATAAATATTTGTTGAGAACTACTATATGCTAGGACCTGAGCTAGGCACTAGTGATACAATGTTGATCAAAATCAGATTTTGTTCTCCAAAGTTTGTTAGCCTAGAGACAGGAGGTATATGTTTCCAAATAATTGCTATATTATAGATTCAAAAAGAACATGATGCTATGGGCGTAGACCTCAACCAATCTAGGCATATAGGAAGCGTTCCTTGAAGAAGCAGGATTTAAGTTTTGACCTAAAGGAGGAGCAGGAAGAGTTCATTATGTGAAGAAGGAAGGACATTCACCTAGAGGGAATAGCATATACAAAAATCATGGGGAAGCAGAGAGCACAGTGTTTTGGAGATATTAAAGCAAGTGTTCCTAGGGACAACAAAATCCTAAAAGCAATGAGTAAGCTAAGTGTCTAGATCTTGGTTCCTAAATATCACTTTTTACTAAAAAGAGACAGTTCTCCTCAGAGAAAAGGCCAAATTTTCCAGGACATCTTGATGTATCAGAAAGTAAGAAAGTGCTGAAAGAATAAAGGGACTTGGAACTTGTCAAAATAACACTGAAGCAACTCCGGGAGGTTCCTTTTGGCCAAATTTCTGATGATTTGAGTACCAAAATAAATGATGATAGCAATAGATTATAAAACATGGCATAAAATAATAAACCATGAGTCCATGTTGATCAAATTACTAGGCAAGAATAAATTAAAAATTTGATAACAAATAGGATATTCACATAGTCTTAAATTATGTTCTCACAAATACTTGCTAATTACACAGAAAAAAAAATACTTCACAATGGAGGACCTTGGCAACACCACTGTAACAAAGTTAACATCAATAGTATTGGTACAAAATGAAATTGTGTGCCACTTTATAGTAATCAGTGGGAAGAGTACAGATCATTTCTTTAACATTCCTACAAAAGTACAAAACTATCATGAAGGAAAATCAGAACAATCTAAATGGAAGGAAATTCTACAGAATAATTGGCTTGTAATCGTCAAGTTTCAAGGTACTGAAAGTCAAGGGATTGTATGAAAAACTGGTCCCAGTTGAAGGAGACTAACGAAACATGACACATGACTCCAAAATGGAGCTTTGGCTCTAAGGGAAATTATTTGGGTACTTTGTGAAAGTTGACTGAGTTCCAAGAGATGAAGTGACCTTAAGTTCCTGATTTTGATGGTTGAATTTTAATTATGTAGGGGAATGCCCTTGTTTAGAAAAAAATGCGTTGAAGTATTTAGAGGTGATGATACATCATGTCATCAGTGTGTGCACCCAAATGGTTCCTGAAAAAAAATTATGTGTACTATACTTCGAAGCTTCCTAGAAGTTTGAGATTGTTTCAAAATAAAAAATAAATCAATTAATTAAAAAAGACAAAAAAAGGTCAATGTTGCTAGAAACCTTGGACTTCAATTTCCACATTGGGACAATAAAGAAGGTAACTGAAATCCATGAATCTCAGCTCCAGTTGTACTGCAGTGTGCTAACTAGTCCCCACGAATGACATACAAGGTGGAAAAAATGTGCATTACCTTTTTATTGCTATGTAACAGAACACCCCGAATTTGGTAGACCAGAAGTTTGGGATGGCCTGAGTTTTCTGGTGAAGGCAGAAATCAAGTTGTTGGCTTGAAGCCCCGCCTTCTTGCTAGCTGTCATCTGGGGACTGCTCTCAGCTCCTAGGGAATGTCCTCAGGTCCTTCCCTCATAGCCCCCTCTATCTCAGCAAGAGAGAGCCTCCCTTACATCAAATCTCTCTCACATTTTGAATTTTCGTTCTCGTATGTTAACTGTCTGCCGTAAACTCTCTGCTTTTAAGGGCCTTGTATGATTAGGTTAGGCCAGCTAGATAATTTTTCCATCTTAATGGATTAGTAACCTTGATTATGTCTGTAATATCCCTTTTACCATATTATATAACAGAATCATAGGAGTAACAGCAGTGGGAAAGATTGTGGGGGCCCTCATAGAATTCTGCCTATGACAAAATAGTCGAGAAAAATGAATTTGGGTCTGTTATCAATCAATACAGGTAAAGAAAAAAAGAGTATAAAACTCTGTTTCCCTGATTCATGAATTGGGGGTTGAAGAATTCTAGACTGTGGTCTCTGAGACATCATCAGCAGTGAAGTTATTTGATTTGTCTTTATTAGGCTGTAAGAGCAGGCACGGACTGTTTCTGATTCTCTGTTTCGTTGCTAGCACTTAGCTCAATGCCTGAAACCTAGTGGATGCTCCAAAGTGAGGGTATAAAGAATAAATAATAAGTGAATAATTATATATGGCAACCAAAAATTTATTTTCTTATTTGACAAATCCAAATCTTCAATGCTAGTCCCTCAGTGAATTATTCTTGCAGAATAGCCAGGATCCCAGCACTTTGGGAGGCCGAGACGGGTGGATCACGAGGTCAGGAGATCGAGACCATCCTGGCTAACACGGTGAAACCCCGTCTCTACTAAAAAAATACAAAAAACTAGCCGGGTGAGGTGGCGGGCGCCTGTAGTCCCAGCTACTCGGGAGGCTGAGGCAGGAGAATGGCGTAAACCCGGGAGGCGGAGCTTGCAGTGAGCTGAGATCCGGCCACTGCACTCCAGCCTGGGCAACAGAGCGAGACTCCGTCTAAAAAAAAAAAAAAAAAAAAAAAAAAGAAGACATCTGACAGTTAATTTCCAGTTCCATTTTGATAGATAACATTTCTGTGTATATAGAATTCTGGAGGGATTTTTTTTAAGTAAATGTAATTTGCCAAGACTTGGAACATACCCATTTATCAATAGAAGAGGAAAATACATTTAGTGTGAAAGGATCTTATGATGCTATACTGTTCCAATTAACAGATATAATAATGAAAGCTTGAAACATTCCTATATAAGGGTATAGGAGGAAACACTTTTAAAGATTATTTTGGAAATAGCTTTATTGCTTTTTAATATTATGAAATACAAATATACTCAAGATAAAAAATTGGAAAATAAAGAAGGTATAAAGAAAATAAAGATAATTTGTTACCCATAAGTCAAAGATAATTGCTCTCAATATTTTGATAGATATCCTTTTCACACATTTTCCTCTGCACCTATGGGTGTCAACACACCAGCATATATACATACAATTCTATATAGATAATGCAGTTCTATATAGATAGTTTGCTCTTTTCATTTAGAAATATATCAAGATATATTTTCTTGACAATACATATGAATGATCATTTTTAATAGCAACAAGGTATTTTATTTTATAGTTGTCATAACATATTTTATTTAGCCAATCCTTCCTGACATACTACTAAATAACTTCCAATTTTTCTAGCAGTATACATATCACTTCAACGAACATTCTTGTACATCAATCTTTGAACTCTGGCTTAATTATTTCTATAAAATAAATATCTAAAAGTACTATTGATAAGTCAAAGGGTATGCAAATCTTGATATTTTCAGATTGCCCTCAGAGATGTTTAACCACATAAGTAGATTGCAAAGTACCTGTTTGCCCTTGCCAACAATAGATATTAACAACTAAATTTTTTTTCTTTGTTTTTTGAGACGGTGTCTGGCACTGTTGCCCGGGCTGGAGTGCAGTGGTGTGATCTCGGCTCACTGCAACCTCTGCCTCCCAGGTTCACACCATTCTCCTGCCTCAGCCTCCCGAGTAGCTGGGATTACAGGTGCCCGCCACCATGCCTGGCTAATTTTTTTGTATTTTTGGTAGAGACGGGGTTTCACCTTGTTAGCCGGGATGGTCTCGATCTCTTGACCTCGTGATCCACCTGCCTCAGCCTCCCAAAGTGCTGGGATTACAGGCATGAGCCACCGCACCCTGCTAAATGTTCAATATTTTCCAGTTTGACATATGAAAATGATACAATGTTTTAATTTGTATTTCTTTTTATATAGTATTTTAAATCTTTATTTCTCTTTTGAGTTTGAAAAAATATTTTAAGGTGAGGTTTTATAAATAGCTCTTAGACATTATTTTTTTTCTTATTACTTTGCCAGAAACTACAGTTTTACCATTTTAAAATATTTGTCATTTTCTACATCATTTTCAAGTGCATCAGTGTGGTGGGCAACCTCTAAAATGGTGCCCAAGGATCTTAAGCACCTGATATTCACAACCTTCTGTAGTCTCCTCCCCTTGAGTATCAGCCAGCCCTGTGATTTGCTTCTTTGTACAGCCAGCATAACATGGAAAAGGGAATGGAATATTGCTTCTGTGATCAGTCTCATGATTTCTATCTTGTTAGCAGATTCTCTCTGTTGCCTTCTTAGTTTGCATGCTCTGATGAAATACCCTGCCATGTTGGAGAGACCCTCCTGGCAAGGAATTGAAGATAGCCTCTGGCCAAGAGCCAGCAAGCAATGGTCAACAACCCATGATGAAATGATTTCTACCAACAGTCATGTGGTCATATAAGTGGATCCTTCCCCATTTGTGTCTTCAGATGAGACCCTAGGTCTGGCTAACACCTTGATTATGACCATTGCCATACTCATTCTTGCCACACCCATTCCATTCTTGCTATACCCATTCTATTATTCCAGTATCTCCAACGTTTATGATGTAAAGTTTCTGATGTACAGAAATGTGACTCTAGCTTTTATTTTATAGTGTATGGGTTAAATATTTATGTTGAAATTTCATATCATGAGTTATTATATATTGTATGGCAATTGGGTGATTTCAGTGTAACCAAATGGAACTTTTGGTCTTACGTTTGTTTATTTTTGACAAAGAAAGATGATAAAAGCTCTTGTAGATGAACTGTAAGTTTCTTAGTCTGAAAGATGGTGTTGGAAGAAGAATAAATAATTACATTTACTTAACATTTTCTGTAATGAGATTTTGTTTGCCTTATTAATTACTTGATGTATTTGATGTATTTGTGTCTTGTTTTTGTTAAAGAACTTATTGGATATATACTCAACACTTTACTCTTCAACTAACACTGAGGTTTTTAAGTACACTCCTGTTTTGATTTCATGATAAACATGGGAAATTTTATAACAATTTATTTGCATGTACTTGTATTTATATATACATATTTGAGAATATGCTTACTTTGTGTCCTGACTCATCTAGATTCTGTTAAAAATAAAAGATAAATATCTTACTTTTAAATTCTGGCATGCATAATTCCCCTGAGAAATGTTCCCTGGGAGGGTTGGGAATTATATAAAGGCACCCCCATTTTGTCTTAAGAGGATTTGAAATCACCTCAGTGTCCTGGCCTAGAATAATAACAGTTGTCTCTCAGCAGTTCTGTATTAATGTGGGTGAAAGTAGTTAAAGATTTAAGACATTTTATGAACATAAGGGAATTATCCATGAATATCTCATTTGGCCCTCTGCTTATAAGGCATTGTCAGGGACCTAGAAATTGTAATTTAGGGAAAAAAGAGAAAGCCTCTCTTGCTTCCCACATTACCTTCACCTCCTGTACTCCTTGACTCCTGCCTTCACATTAAATATCACCTCAAGAGATTCCTTTGAGAAAGGGAGAGTAACATTATTTTCTTTTCATTTAAATGTCCTAAGAGATAGAGCTAAAATTTAATAACACCTTATTGGGATTTTCTTCATACGTTCACTAAGTGTAAGTTTCCACGTGTTCACAAAATATTGAATTCAGTAGTGAACAAAACAGATTCATGGTTTTATCTACCAAATACTTAGCTATTTCTATTTTATTCTCATATAAAAGAGGTTGACAACACAGGAATTTGAAAGGTGAAAGTTAGTGGTAGACTGAAGTGGGTCAGGGGGAGAACCCAGAATAAATAGATGGATGGAGAAGAGGAAATAGATCACCTCATTCGCAATTGTACCCTAATCAAGCCACTTTTGAGTAACCACACATTGTGTTCTAAACGAAAGAGATTATTTACTTCCCTTCTGGCCCAAAGTCAGATTCTTCTTCCTAGTATGAACTTTCAGCACTTTATTTTGATTAGTTAAGAGAAGTCCAAAAATCCATGCTAAATATCAAGAGAATTATTAGCTTTGGCAATTCAAAAAAATTAGAATTTATGATGTTTCCTATGTAGGAGTTAAGAAATTAATCTACTTTTCCTGAGTACAGAGAAAAAGCACTATCTTCAATGCAAACTTCAACAGAATCTACATCTCAGAAAGAAGATGGGGACTGACCCACTTAGAGCATCTCCAGTCCTCATTACAGAACACTGAAGTAGTAAGATGATAATTTAACATAAGAAAACTGCCTTCCTGGATTTTCCTTGAGAAGTGATTAATATGTAAGAATGGACAACGCAGGGTTTCACTTCTACCTTCTCCATTTGATGACTTTCAGAATGACCAGATATGCCAGGCATGGTGATGGAGAACAAGAACGATGGTTTGAAATCAGAACAATGGGATTCCACCTAGCACTGGTACCTATTAAATCTATTTGAATCTCAGTTTTCTCATTAGTAACAATCTCAGAAGGATTGTTTTAAAATTCATTGATAAAAAGTGTGAAAAGTGTTGCTGTACACATTACCCTTGTGATTTTTATTGCTTCGTGTGAGTAAATTCCAGAACATTCTAAGAGCAGCAGCATGATTTAGTTATTCAAATACAGATGCTGTGACAGAAATTTAACTCTGCCATTCATAAGCAGCATGAAGAATTTAAATCTTCATTCCATTCCTTCAGGGTACATCCAAAGATATGCCTGCATAAGGGATCCCTGGAAAGCTTTTGTCAATTGACATAAAATTTTAAAATAGACTTTGAAGTTCATCATGTAAATTTTAAATATTAAAAGAATTCAACTAAAATATTTTTTCTAAAAATATATTTTCTTTCATCTACCACACAGAAAAACACCAGCCAGTCTTGTTATATAAATGACACCATTTTAATTAATATGAGTTTTAAGAGAAACCAATCCTTGAATTAGTTATTGTTGAATTAAGTTGCCATGTCCCTTGCAGTCAACAGAAAGTGACTGCAGAGAAAGGTGAAGTTTGAGGTAATATTACTATCTGTTCCTGAAAAGATGTGAGGCAGTGGGATGAAAGGAAGAGGGGATCATAGCCATTTCTCTAGTTCCCAGAAGGATATATTGTGATCATTAGGCTTCTCTGACATATTCAGTGGATGAACTTGAGTGCCCTCCTTCATGATCTACGATAGCCAACATGTATTTGGAGCGATGTAGGTAATGGATTATAGCATAGAGATGAAGAGTATGAATTTTAGCTCCAAAAAGACCTGTATTTGATTCTCAGTCATTCTAGTTCCTGGCTGTGGGATCTTAAGAAAATTATTAAATTTCTGTAAGTATCATCTTCTTCACATGAAATGGAGCAATAATCATAACAATTGTTACCAGAGTTGTAAGAATTAAATGGAATAATATAAGTAGAACACTAAATCTTGTACTTTATGAGAGCTCAATAAATAGGAGCTCTACATATATTGCTATTTTCCATGTGCTCTTAAATTATGTATAAAAATGGAGACATAGTCATATATTTTAATGATATACCTAAGTTTCTGAGCCCATTCAACTTCATATTCAATACACATATATTTCTCATTTTATAGCATCATTTTTCTTTTTTTAAAAAAAATTTTTTTTATTATACTTTAAGTTCTAGGGTACATGTGCATAACGTGCAGGTTTGTTACATATGTATACTTGGGCCATCTTGGTGTGCTGCACCCATCAACTAGTCAGCACCCATCAATTCGTCATTTATATCAGGTATAACTCCCAATGCAATCCCTCCCCCCTCCCCCCTCCCCATGATAGGCCCCGATGTGTGATGTTCCCCTTCCCGAGTCCAAGTGATCTCATAATTCCGTTCCCACCTATGAGTGAGAACATGCGGTGTTTGGTTTTCTGTTCTTGTGATAGTTTGCTAAGAATAATGGTTTCCAGCTGCATCCATGTCCCTACAAAGGATGCAAACTCATCCTTTTTTATGGCTGCATAATATTCCATGGTGTATATGTGCCACATTTTCTTAATCCAGTCTGTCACAGATGGACATTTGGGTTGGTTCCAAGTCTTTGCTATTGTGAATAGTGCCACAACAAACATACGTGTGCGTGTGTCTTTATAGCAGCATGATTTATAATCCTTTGGGTATATACTCAGTAGTGGGATGGCTGGGTCATATGGTACATCTAGTTCTAGATCCTTGAGGAATCGCCATACTGTTTTCCATAATGGTTGAACTAGTTTACAATCCCACCAACAGTGTAAAAGTGTTCCTATTTCTCCACATCCTCTCCAGCACCTGTTGTTTCCTGTCTTTTTAATGATTGTCATTCTAACTGGTGTGAGATGGTATCTCATTGTGGTTTTGATTTGCATTTCTCTGATGGCCAGTGATGATGAGCATTTTTTCATGTGTCTGTTGGCTGTATGAATGTCTTCTTTTGAGAAATGTCTGTTCATATCCTTTGCCCACTTTTTGATGGGGTTGTTTGTTTTTTTCTTGTAAATTTGTTTGAGTTCTTTGTAGATTCTGGATATTAGCCCTTTGTCAGATGAGTAGCTTGCAAAAATTTTCTCCCATTCTGTAGGTTGCCTGTTCACTCTGATGGTAGTTTCTTTTGCTGTGCAGAAGCTCTTTAGTTTAATCATATCCCATGTGTCAATTTTTGCTTTTGCTGCCGTTGCTTTTGGTGTTTTAGACATGAAGTCCTTGCCCATGCCTATGTCCTGAATGGTACTACCTAGGTTTTCTTCTAGGGTTTTTATGGTATTAGGTCTAACATTTAAGTCTCTAATCCATCTTGAATTAATTTTCCTATAAGGAGTAAGGAAAGGATCCAGTTTCAGCTTTCTACTTATGGCTAGCCAATTTTCCCAGCACCATTTATTAAATAGGGAATCCTTTCCCCATTTCTTGTTTCTCTCAGGTTTGTCAAAGATCAGATGGCTGTAGATGTGTGGTATTATTTCTGAGGGTTCTGTTCTATTCCATTGGTCTATATCTCTGTTTTGGTACCAGTACCATGCTGTTTTGGTAACTGTAGCCTTGTAGTACAGTTTGAAGTCAGGTAGTGTGATGCCTCCAGCTTTGTTCTTTTGACTTAGGATTGTCTTGGCAATGCGGGCTCTTTTTTGGTTCCATATGAACTTTAAAGCCGTTTTTTCCAGTTCTGTGAAGAAACTCATTGGTAGCTTGATGGGGATGGCATTGAATGTATAAATAACCTTGGGCAGTATGGCCATTTTCACGATATTGATTCTTCCTATCCATGAGCATGGTATGTTCTTCCATTTGTTAGTGTCCTCTTTGATTTCACTGAGCAGTGGTTTGTAGTTCTCCTTGAAGAGGTCCTTTACATCCCTCGTCAGTTGGATTCCTAGGTATTTGATTCTCTTTGAAGCAATTGTGAATGGGAGTTCATTCATGATTTGGCTCTCTGTTTGTCTGTTACTGGTGTATAAGAATGCTTGTGATTTTTGCACATTAATTTTGTATCCTGAGACTTTGCTGAAGTTGCTTATCAGCTTAAGGAGATTTTGGGCTGAGACAATGGGGTTTTCTAAATATACAATCATGTCATCTGCAAACAGGGACAATTTGACTTCTTCTTTTCCTAACTGGATACCCTTGATTTCTTTCTCTTGCCTGATTGTCCTAGCCAGAACTTCCAACACTATGTTGAATAGGAGTGGTGAGAGAGGGCATCCCTGTCTTGTGCCAGTTTTCAAAGGGAATTTTTCCAGTTTTTGCCCATTCAGTATGATATTGCTGTGGGTTTGTCATAAATAGCTCTTATTATTTTGAGGTACGTTCCATCAATACCGAATTTATTGAGCGTTTTTAGCATGAAGGGGTGTTGAATTTGGTCAAAAGCCTTTTCTGCATCTATTGAGATAATCATGTGGTTCTTGTCTTTGGTTCTGTTTATATGCTGGATTACGTTTATTGATTTATGAATGTTGAACCAGCCTTGTATCCCAGGGATGAAGCCCACTTGATCATGGTGGATAAGCTTTTTGATGTGCTGCTGAATCCGGTTTGCCAGTATTTTATTGAGGATTTTTGCATCAGTGTTTATCAGGGATATTGGTCTAAAATTCTCTTTATTTGTTGTGTCTCTGTCAGGCTTTGGTATCAGGATGATGTTGGCCTCATAAAATGAGTTAGGGAGGATTCCCTCTTTTTCAATTGATTGAAATAGTTTCAGAAGGAATGGTACCAGCTCCTCTTTGTACCTCTGGTAGAATTCAGCTGTGAATCCATCTGGTCCTGGACTTTTTTTGGTTGGTAGGCTATTAATTATTGCCTCATTTTCAGAGCCTGCTATTGGTCTATTCAGGGATTCAAATTCTTCCTGGTTTAGTCTTGGAAGAGTGTAAGTGTCCAGGAAATTATCCATTTCTTCTAGATTTTCTAGTTAATTTGCATAGAGGTGTTTATAGTATTCTCTGATGGTAGTCTGTATTTCTGTGGGGTCTGTGGTGATATCCCCTTTATCATTTTTTATTGCATCTATTTGATTCCTCTCTCTTTTCTTCTTTATTAGTCTTGCTAGCAGTCTGTCAATTTTGTTGATCTTTTCAAAAAACCAGCTCCTGGATTCATTTATTTTTTGGAGGGTTTTTTCTGTCTCTATCTCCTTCAGTTCTGCTCTGATCTTAGTTATTTCTTGCCTTCTGCTAGCTTTTGAATGTGTTTGCTCTTGCCTCTCTAGTTCTTTTAATTGTGATGTTAGAGTGTCCATTTTAGATCTTTCCAGCTTTCTCTTGTGGGAGAAATTTCCCTCTACACACTGCTTTAAATGTGTCCCAGAGATTCTGGTATGTTGTATCTTTGTTCTCATTGGTTTCAAAGAACATCTTTATTTCTGCCTTCATTTTGTTATGTACCCAGTAGTCATTCAGGAGCAGGTTGTTCAGTTTCCATGTAGTTGAGCGGTTTTCATTGAGTTTCTTAGTCCTGAGTTCCAGTTCGATTGCACTGTGGTTTCGAGAGACAGTTTGTTATAATTTCTGTTCTTGTACATTTGCTGAGGAGTGCTTTACTTCCAATTATGTGGTCAATTTTGGAAAAAGTGTGATGTGGTGCTGAGAAGAATGTATATTCTGTTGATTTGGGGTGGAGAGTTCTATAGATGTCTATTAGGTCCGCTTGGTGCAGAGATGAGTTCAATTCGTGGATATCCTTGTTAACTTTCTGTCTCGTTGATCTGTCTAATGTTGACGGTGGGGTGTTGAAGTCTCCCATTATTATTGTATGGGAGTCTAAGTCTCTTTGTAAGTCTCTAAGGACTTGCTTTATGAATCTGGGTGCTCCTGTATTGGGTGCATATATATTTAGGATAGTTAGCTCTTCCTGTTGAATTGATCCCTTTACCATTATGTAATGGCCTTCTTTGTCTCTTTTGATCTTTGATGGTTTAAAGTCTATTTTATCAGAGACTAGGATTGCAACCCCTGCTTTTTTTTGTTCTCCATTTGCTTGGTAGATCTTCCTCCATCCCTTTATTTTGAGCCTATGTATGTCTCTGCATGTGAGACGGGTCTCCTGAATACAGCAGACTGATGGGTCTTGACTCTTTATCCAGTTTGCCAGTCTGTGTCTTTTAATTGGACCATTTAGTCCATTAACATTTAAGGTTAATATTGTTATGTGTGAACTTGATCCTGCCATTATGATATTAACTGGTTTTTTTGCTCGTTAGTTGATGCAGTTTCTTCCCAGCCTCGATGGTCTTTACATTTTGGCATGTGTTTGCAATGGCTGGTACTGGTTGTTCCTTGCCATGTTTAGGGCTTCCTTCAGGGTCTCTTGTAAGGCAGGCCTGGTGGTGACAAAATCTCTAAGCATTTGCTTATCTGTAAAGGATTTTATTTCTCCTTCACTTATGAAACTTACTTTGGCTGGATATGAAATTCTGGGTTTAAAATTCTTTTTTTTAAGAATGTTGAATATTGGCCCCCACTCTCTTCTGGCTTTTAGAGTTTCTGCCAAGAGGTCTGCTGTTAGTCTGATGGGCTTCCCTTTGTGGGTAACCCGACCTTTCTCTCTGGCTGCCCTTCAGATTTTTTCCTTCATTTCAACTTTGGTGAATCTGGCAATTATGTGTCTTGGAGTTGCTCTTCTTGAGGAGTATCTTTGTGGCGTTCTCTGTATTTCCTGAATTTGAATGTTGGCCTGCCCTACTAGGTTGGGGAAGTTCTCCTGGATGATATCCTGAAGAGTGTTTTCCAACTTGGTTCCATTTTCCCCCTCACTTTCAGGCACCCCAATCAGACGTAGATTTGGTCTTTTTACATAATCCCATACTTCTTGCAGGCTTTGTTCATTTCTTTTTCTTCTTTTTTCTTTTGGTTTCTCTTCTCGCTTCATTTCATTCATTTGATCCTCAATCGCTGATACTCTTTCTTCCAGTTGGTCCAGTTGGTTACTGAAGCTTGTGGATTTGTCACGTATTTCTCGTGTCATGGTTTTCATCTCTGTCATTTCATTTATGACCTTCTCTGCATTAATTATTCTAGCTATCAATTCTTCCACTCTTTTTTCAAGATTTTTAGTTTCTTTGCGCTGGGTACGTAATTCCTCCATTAACTCTGAGAATTTTGATGGACTGAAGCCTTCTTCTCTCATCTCGTCAAAGTCATTCTCTGACCAGCTTTGATCTGTTGCTGGCGATGAGCTGCGCTCCTTTGCAGGGGACATGCGCTCTTATTTTTTGAATTTCCAGCTTTTCTGCCCTGCTTCTTTCCCATCTTTGTGGTTTTATCTGCCTCTGGTCTTTGATGATGGTGACGTACTGATGGGGTTTTGGTATAGGTGTTCTTCCTGTTTGATAGTTTTCCTTCTAATAGTCAGGACCCTCAGCTGTAGGGCTGTTGGAGATTGCTTGAGGTCCACTCCAGACCCTGTTTGCCTGGGTATCAGTAGCAGAGGTTGCAGAAGAGAGAATATTGCTGAACAGCGAGTGTACCTGTCTGATTCTTACTTTGGAAGCTTCCTCTCAGGGGTGTACTCCACCCTGTGAGGTGTGGGGTGTCAGACTGCCCCTAGTGGGGGATGTCTCCCAGTTAGGCTACTCAGGGGTCAGGGACCCACTTGAGCAGGCAGTCTGCCCATTCTCAGATCTCAACCTCAGTGTTGGGAGATCCACTGCTCTCTTCAAAGTTGTCAGACAGAGTCGTTCAGGTCTGCACAGGCCTCTGCTGCTTCCCCTGTTATTTTTTAGCTGTGCCCTGTCCCCAGAGGTGGAGTCTACAGAGACAGGCAGGTTTCCTTGAGCTGCTGTGAGCTCCACCCAGTTCGAGCTTCCCAGTGGCTTTGTTTACCTACTTAAGCCTCAGCAATGGCGGGCACCCCTCCCCCAGCCTCGCTGCTGCCATTTCAGATAGATCGCAGACTGCTGTGCTAGCAATGAGGGAGGCTCCGTGGCCGTGGGACCCTCCCGGCCAGGTGTGGGTATAATCTCCTGGTGTGCCTGTTTGCTTAAAGCACAGTATTGGGGTGGGAATTACCCGATTTTCCAGGCGGTGTGTGTCTCAGTTCACCTGGCTAGGAAAAGGGATTCCCTTCCCCCTTGTGCTTCCCAGGTGAGGCAATGCCTCGCCCTGCTTCAGCTCTCGCTGGTCGGGCTGCAGCAGCTGACCAGCGCCGATTGTCCGGCACTCCCCAGTGAGATGACCCCAGTACCTCAGTTAAAAATGCAGAAATCACCGGTCTTCTGTGTCACTCGCGCCGGGATTTGGAGACTGGAGCTGTTCCTATTCGGCCTTCTTGCTCCACCCCCCTCAGCATCATTTTTCTTACGCTTTCTTTTGTAATATAGATGTAGTCCTGATAAACTAAATCAATATTTTGTAAACCAAATTATGTTTGGTAATGAGGGGTAAGTATTACACTAGAGAAACATATTCTTTTAAAGGAGTAATTTTCAAAATGTATTAAAATACATATTCTTTTGAAAATCTGATAATAGCTACGTATCTGTTTTCTACCAAAATGCACAAATCCTTACATGCACCAAACTGCATGTATAATTAAAAGGATATATGGACCTTCCCTACAATTTTTTTAGAAATTTTTAATGAAGTGGCTAAGCGTTTGAGCCAATAGCTCAACCATTATTTACCTGTTGTATACAGTCAAATGTATGTAAGGTAACTTCTAATGAAGTACCTCACATTAAATTTAATGTTTAATTCCATCTGAAAGATGTCATATGTCAAAATGTTTGCTAATAAAATTATTTTAAGCCTAGGTGTATTAACTATGCTGTACCTAGCAGTTTCGTATCCAGTAAATAAACTGTCACTGGAGTACCATTAATGTTAGTGTCAGGTGGAAACATCAAATTACACAGTCTGATTAATTACTTTTCTTTTGTGTTTCTTCTGTACCAAAGAGCCAGAAAACATCTTTTTTCTTTTTTTCTAGAGCATTTTTTTTAAAACTCTGTATTTTCAGTAAACATCTTTTAGAAATTTCTATAAAGTACTTATTCTCCCAGCATATCAAGATCTAACAGGCATTTGAATCTTAAAATGAGTCAGCAAGGTGGTAAGTTTACAACTAAACACTCAGTTTCACTCCAACACTCGATATTGTATTAAAGTTATTGCAACATGGTGTTTTAGTATTTAAAACATCAAATTATTAACAGACTCCAAAGACTTCCCTGCCCCAAAATTTGATATTTCTTTTAATAAGATTAAATCCCAGTGACACCTTCTGAATCTGAGTTTAAAGATCGGTTTCAGAAGATATGAGATCTTAAGGAAATGTAGTTTAGCTATTATATAATCTTTAAAATTTCATTTCTGAAGTTGAACATTAGCCGAGGATAACCTAGGTTACCATCTCATTTGCAATTCGATCTTTATGTCTCCAGACTTCAACTAAGGGAGCCCAATTGTTGGCTTCACCTTTTTTTTTTTTTTTTAACTAATAATCTGTTTTATTACAAGATTTACATTCGTTTGTTTGCTTTAATGGCATTAGGTAAATCAAGAGGCACGTAAAAGCAATTCCCATCGTGGTACTGAGAAACAACCTACGCTGGCAGTTGGTTGGGTTGTTGATCTGGTGCATCTGACATGTGTAAAATGACAGCAGGATCACTCAGGAAATTCAATATACCCACACACAGCAGCCAAATATGTCAGCTTATTTTGGGAACCACTCTATCATGAAGATGCATTTGTTCTTGGAGCAGCCTCAGAAAGCCTCCTCTTTATCCAACTGTCTCTTGATTAAAGAAGCAACTGATGTATGCTACGTAAAGAATGGTCTTTCTCTGGAAAAGTTGTCTTTTTGTCAATATTTTTCTTATTGCAAGGAAGATATTTTATTGCTAAATATTTGTCAATTGTCTGTTTTGGTAGCACAGAATGAAAGATGGTTCCTGGAAGGCTGAGCACAATCATCTGATAAATCACAAATAGTAAATCCTTGTAATAACATATATGACATTTTTATCATATAAACAATATGCTTCTGAAGCAGGATGTATGGCAGTGTATCTGCTGTTTGTTTAAAATGTTAGATTTTTATTCTTTATGCTCATGGTATAGTTCACCAAAAATTATTTAGCAACTAAAATTTAAAAATTAATTCAAATGCTATTTTGTTTTTTATTAGAACATCTAGATAAAAGCAAATAATACTATATTATTGTGACTAAAAATTAAGAATGATTTTGTTAGGGCACTAAATCATGCTTTTCCTCTTTCTTTTTTTTTTTTTTTTTTTTTTTTTTTTTTTTTTTTTTTTTTTTTTTTTTTTTGAGACGGAGTCTTGCTCTGTCGCCGGGTGGAGTGCAGTGCCGGATCTCAGCTCACTGCAAGCTCCGCCTCCCGGGTTCACGCCATTCTCCTCCTCAGCCTCCCGAGTAGCTGGGACTACAGACGCCCCCATCGCCCGCTAGTTTTTTGTATTTTTTAGTAGAGACGGGGTTTCACAGTGTTCGCCAGGATGGTCTCGATCTCCTGACCTCGTGATCCCCCGTCTCGGCCTCCCAAAGTGCTGGTTACAGGCTTGAGCCACCGCGCCCGGCCTGCTTTTCCTCTTTCATTCCCTTGAATTTTTTTCTTTATTTTACCTATAATTTCTACCCTATCTTGGGATTTGCTGTTCATGTAACTTCTCTTACTAATTCTATCCAGGATAGCCAAAATAATACTTTATAAACAATAAGTGACAAAAATGATATATTGAAAGTAGGTAAGCACCTCTGTCTTATTAGTTTCTGGGACTTGACATTACTGAATTGCTTTTAGATTCAGCAAGCATTTCACAAAATTCACAGAAAAATAAAATAATCATCAATATCTTGCAAGGACAAGCAATGCTTCACTGGTTGAGATGTGTCAGGTAGGTTTGGAGCATTTTTTCTCTGTGTGATACAGATTAAACGTTTCTAATTAAAACCAAGAACTGTGATAAAACTGTTTGCCTTTTTGAGCTTGTCTACTAAAAAAATATATTTTTTTCTTGTTTCTAACCTGCCATACATTAAACCTCTCCAAGATCAAATTGCTCTTTGCTTACATTGCAGTTAACAATTCATTTTCTTCCCAAAATTAAAACTACAAACACAACATTCCTCTATACTTTCTGTTGTTTGAGATAAACTTAATTTCGAGTAGTTTCCATATGTTTTTTATGAGTCAAATGCTGTTGAGTTTTGAAATGGGCAGTTTCTAGGAGGAATCGTTTCTCCACCATGTTTGGCATTAACCACACGGATAGTGCATGATGATTAATACTTCTAGAATGATGAAACATTCCCTGCATTGAATAAGTACAGATGGTGCTGATTGTTTTTCCTACTTGTCATTGACTTTTAACTCACATTCACATTGAGTCCCAAAGCGTTATCCTCTTGGTGAAGAATAATGATGAAGATGTGACCTCCAGGTTAAAGATGTGACTTGTCAGTTGTTTTCAGACTCTGGCATCCAGAGTTGAGAACTCTTTTCCTGCTGCTCAGTGACCTGGCATTAGCACTTTGTAAAGGCAAGATATGTACCTTTATGGCATCCCTGTTCTCTCTAGTCTGTACCTCAACTCTGAATCTCCAATCTCTCCTTCCTTGTTCTATGGGCTTCAGGAAGGGTTCCAGAAACCTCTTAAATTCCTTTTCATTTGTGCAAACACCACATACATGCACACACACACATACATACATATTCAGTGCTTAGTGGAGTGCCTGTCACAAACTATTAATAAAGTTTGGTAAAGTGCTGATAAAATAAAAGAATAACCAATGAAATTAATTACATTGAAATATGAAGGAAGGTTCCAGTCAACTTTGGAGCTGGATGAAAACGTTTTGTTTTATTTCTATCAAGGTAAATATGAGGAAAGATTCATTATTTGAGGGGACAGAGAGATTAATGTGGATATCATTTATAAATTAAATACATTGATAGACACTAACATTTCAAAATAATTCCTAAACTACAACTACAAGGTGATTGGTAATTTTCTGAAAGTAATATAAATGTTACATTGTGAAAATAAATTATATATGTATAACTAGTTAGTTACTGTTTATTAAGTTTATAGTTTTGTTTAAGAAAGTGATCCTGAAATTATTTTTCAGATTAAAGTCTTAACTGTTCTCTTCACCCTTTAACTTTTTGTTTTCCTTACTGGTACATTATACCTCATTAAGAAAGGATAGAAGTAAAGAAAGAGAGAAACAACTGCAATTGTTGCAAAATAAATTAATCTTATTGAATATTTTTCTAGTCTAGATAATATCAAAAAGATATAAAACATGTATATATGGCAACACCTTATATTAGTAAGATATGATCATTATTATTTCTATGGTTGAATAATCAAATGAGAAATTTATGTGAATTATACACAAATTATATGTAAATATATACCTGCTTTGGATAGTGTTAGAGCTCCCATATATATTTTACCCTTCCCCTCTATGTAGTAGCCCTGGAATTTGAGTGGGATTGATCCCACTGGCAGCTCTAAGGGTGAGTTCTGATGGATCCTTTCTCATTGTCACAGTGATTGGTTTGGGGTGGGTATATACTTCAAATGGAAGCCAGTCAACATGTCCTCAGTCGTAGTGATCACCTATTTAGGATCAGTCAATTAGAATAAAACAGGACTTCTGTTCTAAGGTCATGGAAAGCAACTCTGTCTTTATCTCTGGCCATGAACAAAGTCATCTGCAGTCCCAGTTCTGCTGGCAGCCACTCTATGCCCACAAGGAAAGCCAGCCCTCAGAAGAAGCCACACTGTTTATGGAAAGATACCACATGCTGATAATATCAGTGATTAACCTTGAAGTACCTTTAACTTCTGGACTTTCTAGTCACATAAGCCAGCAAATTCCCTTATGAGTTAACTACCATTAGTCACCTTTTCTGTTACTTGTAGCTGAAAACATCCTTCACAGTACAATAGCCATCAAAATATCTTCATCCATTTGACAAAAAGCCATCAGAAAATCCTGGAAGATGATTTTTGAGAAATGTCTTCTTAGGATTCCCTACTGTCTTGTTTGTTTTTACTTATTTGAGACAAGATTCTTTATTGAAAGTACATGAAAATGATTTTTAAATGAAATATTTCGATAAATTATATTTAATTTTACAGCTAATAAATTTCTAAGAAATGTTATTGGAGACAAAACTAGGGACATAAAGAACCTGGATTCCACAAAACCTAGAGTAGCAAAGCATTAGAAAAGACATGAAGAATATTTTAAAACATTCTGACAGCAGAAACAACCTGGAAGACATTTCTTGGTGAGGATAGCAGTCTAACAAATATGTCTTGAAACCATGACTGTTTTGAGCCATGCCTATCTCTAATGGCTTGCATTGTGATAGGCACGAGACAATGATACATGTTTCCAAATAAGTGATCTACTGTCAAGAAGTGAATGTTATAAAGAAAGGTAAATCAATCCTAGGAAAACCATAATTTGGTACTCACCAACACAGTAGTAACATTTTAAGGAAAACAGTGTATATAAGTAAAAGAATGAATAGAGATTGTGCTGTAAGTTGAACAATTGTTTCCTGGGTAAAAATCAAGAATAATATGAAAAATATAAGTGTGTGAACTAGGCATTTATTCATAGGAAGTAATAGGAAGCAATTCTGGCTAGAAGAGAAAAAAGGAATTAATTGTTGGCATACTGGGGCTCATGGAATCAGGAGAAAGCTGAGTTAAGTTTAGAAATGAGCAGAAACCAAGACCACTCCAGAGACTAAGAAGCAAGACTTATAACAGGAAAATTTAGGTCAGAATGCTGCTGTTTAAGGACAAGATAGAGGTTGGCAGCGACCAAATGAAAGCTGTTTCAGAAGAGTCTATGAATATTCGATTGGAGGAGATTGAAGAGAGAATGGAAAAATAAGCCACTCTTCTGAAGAATGTTTCACGAAAGGGAGCACAGAAAGAGATGAGGTCAAGGGAGGTTTGTTTGTCTTTAAATGGTGCTACTTGAGCATGTTTCTGTGATGACGGGACTGAATCACTGGCTGCAACACTTTTCCCTGCAAGCGCTCCAAAGTTGGTTTCTTCTCATCTTTCACATCTCTGCTCTATGTCACCTCCTGGTCCTAGTCTTATGATATCGTTTTATTTTCTCGATAACACTTGTGTCTGTCTGTAATTATCTTCTGTATTTGTTTGATTGCCCTTTACCAACTACAGTATGAAATTCATGAGAGCAGCAACTTTGTCCTGCTTATCACTGTCATATAAGCATCCAGAACAGTGTCTGTGGCAAAACTGAGCCTTAATAAATATTTGTGGGATAAATTATAAAACAGATAACTAGAACTTCAACTGTTTCTTTCCTTCTTATGTTAACTGTTTGAGATTCAAAGACCCAGGATCCAGTTGCTGATGAGCCAAGTTCAACGCTGTGTAGTCCTTTGTCTGGACAGGGTCTGCACCACCAAAGGTTATTTGGTGGGGGCTAGGGAACTGAATTTACTGTTAGTCCAAAGCCAACTATGAGAGGAGAGAGGCCATTCTCACAGGAAAATCAAATACTGCTAGGAATCTTCAAATGACAATTGCTCAATGCAGTAAAGCACAGTAAGGAGGGAGAAGAAATGTTTATTTCTTGCCACAAACAAGCCAGAAATGAAAAGTTTACATTCTGGCTGATCCATTAACAGCTGTCAGTTTCATCCCTAGGTTTCCGAAGAAAAAACTTTAGGACCAAGGGGACAGACAAGTCTGTCTGCTTATACAGATAAACATCCCTCTTCATTAAAACAGGCTGGGAGTCTGGAGATAATTAGACCCACTGTGTCAAGCAATCAGCGACACAGGGAAGAGGTCAGAAAAACAATGACAAGCGACCTGGCTAATTCTTAAGAGAAACAGAGGAAAGCCTTTGCAATCAGTTGAAAGACTTTTTGGCTATTGTCGCTCATGGCCTGACCTGTACTTGTTTGTGTGCTGTTCCTTTGGTTTCTCTGTCACTTTCGCCCTTCCTCTTGTCCTCCCCTAGCACAGACACACTCATCTAGACTCTCAGACATGAGCACAGTCACCACGTGTTCATCACAACGAGAACACAGTGAACTTTCCCAGCTTAACTTTGGGAAGAGCGGTCATCTTTCTCTACGAGATTCTAACTCCCCAGGAGGAAAACCTAGGAAGTACCCCTGTTTACTTTTATTTACTTATTTTTTTATTTTTTCAGTGCTTGGGATCTGTTAAGTTAGAAGAGCTTTTTGGGAATCCCAAACGTGCTTCATTAATTTTTTCCAATAAGACATTAGTGGCTACTAGAATGATAGCGTGATGGAATAATGAGCTCCATGAGGGCAGGAACAGCATCGATTCCATTCGTGCTGAGCACCTTGCCTAGCACAAAGTGAGTTTTCAATAAATATTTGGTGAATAAACAAATAAATACACAAACAAAAGAGTGAGCGGACAGATGAAGCTGAAGGGCTATTTTCTAAGCAGAGACTCCAAAGGACCACTGCAGCTTTCTCTGCTCTCCTCAGTCACACCAATTCATTGTAAATCTGTTATCTCTTCTGTCTTGCCCTTTTCTCATTGCAATGTTCTCCCTTCCATTCTCCTTTCTGATCCTGTTGATATTTACTCACCTAAGTTAGATAAAACATCCTGATAAGCGCAAGCTGTGGAACACAGAAAATATGCATATTCTTAAGATTCTTCCTTGTTATATAAGCATTATATGATTTCTGATTCTAAGAAAAGATATATTTTTGATAGGCCACAAGGTAAGTTTTTAAATTGTACATAATAATCTACAAGATCCCCAATGAGCTTACAGCATTTTTTCGATTTAAAACAATGTTAATGCTGGAAGTGTCAATGATTTATATGTATTTCTAGAAGTTTTGTTATAATACCTCCTTGTTTTCTTTACATTTAGAGGGGGAAAATGTAGTTTTTCTAAACACAGCTCAACTTTTTAAAATAAAATCATTTGAGTGACTTTCATAAGTACTTTTCCTTAATTATAAAAGAACAATACCATTAATTTTATTAGTTAGCATGTTTAGAGTTCTGTAGGTCAATATGCCTTTAACGACCCAGCCAATTTCCTCACCACCACTTTCTGAAATCCTCCCATGCAGTATTTTTTTAAAGGAGAAATGGGAATGGAAGAGTCACTTTGTTTTTCAAGGACTTTTTGAAAGTCTGCTTTTGTACTAGCCATATCTCTCCACCTCTCTTTTTGATCAGCTAGATGTATGATAAGATTAATAACCATTACAAATAATTAGTGCCTACAGTGCCTTTCACCAGCCATTATTGAAATGACTTTTCTTTTATAAAATATTATGACTGCAACTACACGGTGAACATCTGGACATTTCCTCTAAAATGCACTAAAGTGTAGTCTACTCTGTGGGTCTGTGGTTTTTGTCTTTTTTTCTTTTAATGAGATGAGCTAAATGATTTGTTTTTCTAAGACCACCAGAGCGGGCACAAAAGAACCAGTGACTAGGCAAGTGTAGGAGCAAAACTGCAAGTTTATTTTGGTCACCTAAGGTGTGGGGAAGAGGTCTGTCGGCCTCTGGCAAAGAAGGCCAACAGAGTCCCCCGGTGGGGCTCTCGGAGAGAATTCCCACAGTCCCGACATCCGACAGGAGTGGGGCTGTGAGGAGGCCGCGCGTGGTGGCCCTCCGGAGCGGCTTTTCTAGGAGTGGGAGGGCAATAGGCGGGGCACGGGCGTGTCGGGGGGCGTTCCACAGGTGCGACCAGGTAAATCTTGGTCTCTTCGGATTGACATCACCTGGCGCATGCCTAGTTGGTCTGCACCTTCCCGGGTCGCCGGCTGCATTTTCGCGCGCGGGAAAAGTTGGTGGCGGGGGGGAGAATGAAGAACCCGGAAGTGCACCATCTTGCCTCCGTTCGTCCAAACACTAAAGAAACAGAACAAAATGTTAGAGTTGGAAGGGATGACAGAAATAGTTCAAGTGGTTCTTTCTTTTTTTTCTGTTTCTTTCTTTTTTTTTTTTTTGAGATAGAGTATCGCTCTGTTGCCCAGGCTGGAGTGCAGTGGGGCAATCTTGGCTCATTACAAGCTCCACCTCCCAGATTCATGCCATTCTCCTGCCTTAGCCTTCCGAGTAGCTGGGACTACAGGCGCCCAACACCACGCCTGGTTAATTTGGTTCTTTCTTAAAGTAACAAATCCAAAGCATAGAGAGGTAAGATGATTTCTGATCCCCAACAGGCTGCTAACTACATGCTAGGCCAATTGCCCAATCCTTGTCTTTCCACAACTACCCATTAAGTGTTGGCTTTTCTATCCAGAACAACAACTGCTCAATAGTTCTTAATTTTATTCATAGGGTTGTTTTATTGAGGGGCTGGGTCACTTGAAGTTTTGTTGAAGAAGTAAATGCTAATTATACTCTTTAATAGATAAGTCTTAATATTCATTCCTGTTACTATTGTAGTTACTTGCTCTATAATGCTCTAACCCTAGAAACAAATTCTGTGATTAG
Source organism: Trachypithecus francoisi (assembly GCF_009764315.1). Taxonomy (NCBI): domain Eukaryota; kingdom Metazoa; phylum Chordata; class Mammalia; order Primates; family Cercopithecidae; genus Trachypithecus; species Trachypithecus francoisi. Next base: position 164,625,529 of record NW_022681465.1, on the reverse strand, counting down.
AAACATTGCTGTCATGCCAATCCAATTTATTTTAGGATGAGCAGTGTGACTAGGTTGGGTGACTCCAGCACATACAGACCACAATCCAGGAGTGATTCTTAGCTGTTGACTGCAGGGATCCTACATGTACTTCCTGTCAGAGCAGAAAGTGAAGTGGATACAGGTTCACCTGGTCTACAAAGGCATCCAGGGAGAGATGCAGCAACTGGCTGGGAGAAAGTAGGTGGTGTCTTTGGACAGGGAAGTTGGAGCAGCGGCTGCAGGTGAACAATGAGCAAAATACCAGCTACTCAGGCACAATGAATCACTTGTACAATCCTGTGTTAGGAAAGAAGCTTTCATGAGAATATGGCCAGGTGGGGTCTTCTGTCTGTGGCCGGTGGGTCCCAGGGAAAGCAGATCATCACAATAAGGGGTTGGTTTGTGGTGAAATCACTGATTGCCTGTAAACCAATACATTTCTGGGTGTGCACCCCTCTCAGACAGCAGTGTGGCTGTTTCCTTAGCATTGGTTCTGGATGTAAACATGCCTTGGTTTGAGCAGAAAACCACTGTTTCTGTTCCACTTTGAATGAGTTTTACAGAAATGATGACTATGTGGTGATTCTTCACCTATTCTCATGCCTGGATCTTATTTGTGAGATGTTTTGAGAGGTTACTGCGGCTTTGTAATCGAGATTTTTTTCTTTGGGAAATTAACTGTCTTTTCCACAGCCATTGTGGTAGCCTAGCAACAAGGGACAGCAGAGCAATAGCAGGGATTCTAAAACTCTAAGGAATGATGCCTGTTGATGTCTGTCCCAAGGATAAGGGATCCCAGTGGGCCTGGCTTGAGATGGGACAATGCTATAGCAAGAAATCTGTGGTCCCAGAGTCTGACACCTCAGAGAGAAGCAGGTGAGTGCCCAGCTCCTCTCATCCCAAAATAATTAATGGGAATTCCTGGATAAAGTAGCTTTCACTCAGTACTTCAAAGAAAATCTTTCTTTAAAGTCTGGGGAATAATAACAGACAGATTTTTTATCCTTTCCTGGAGAGTGACCCCATCTTGAAAGCTGCCATCTTCCCAGATCGTAGGGCATGGCCTGACACACAGTAGGAGTTCAATAAATATTTGTTGAACAAATAAATTGTCCCTTACTTGGTCTTCTAAAAATCACACACTCACCCACCACAGCCATTTTGCTGATGTGGGAAGGGGGAGGGTTTGAAGCCAGCCTTCTTACAGTTGAAATGAAATGTCATCTTCACTACCCTCTTGCCAAGAGATGCACACACAAAAAGCTGGGTCATTCTTCCTCTACAGGTTCCCCACATAAAAAACCTAGATCAATGCTGGCTAGAAATATGGAAGTACAGTTCACTTCTCTAATTGATCTGCATTTAATTACTAGAAATTTTGCATGTTGACACCATACTCATTTGCCTTTCAAATGTGGAAATATCTTCCATTTACAATTTTCTTTTAAATCTTGAGTGAGAGTTGACCACATCTCTGTAGCAGGAGCTACATCCTATAAGGCAGTATCCTTGTGGGATGTTCACATGAAACCATGGTTCTGGTTTTTTAAGGTTTGGTTTGTTTTTTTGTTTGTTTGTTTTTGAAACAGAGTCTTACTCTGTTGTCCAGGCTGGAGTGCAATGGAGCAATCTTGGCTCGCTGCAACTTCTGCCTCCCAGGTTCAAGTGATTGTCCCACTTCAGCCTCCCGAGTAGCTGGGATTACAGGCATCTGCCATCATACCTGGCTAATTTTTGTATTTTTGTAGAGACAGGGTTTCACCATGTTGGCCAGGCTGGTCTTGAGCTCCTGACCTCAGGTGATCTGCCCACCTTGGCCTCTCAAAGTGCTGGGATGACAGGCGTGAGCCACTGTGCCTGGCCTGCTTTGTTAAGTTTTAAAACGTGTTTTCCTTATGTGAATGTGCGAGCCTTGTTTTTATTTGCTTTTCACCTTGGGCCTATGGTCTGTGGATGATGTGAGAAACTCACAAATCTAAGATTTTATGTAAAATGTTGTTTATTTGTACAAAGGATTCCATAAGCCTCAAAAATTACATAATCTATGGGAGGGAGTAAGGCTTTTTCCATTTATTAAAGCTAATGAAATTTAGCAAACACTCATTTTCTTTTACTTTCCCAGAACAAAGCAGCTGAAGAGATAACATATCAATATGTAGGCAGTTGGAAAGTTGAACATAAAGTTACCAAATGGAGGAAAAATGCCCTGTGATGAACAACTTCCAAATGAATAGCCCAGTATACAATCAGCAGAAAAACCAAGTGAAAAGCAGGACTTTGCTCTCTCTGTAAATTATTGTTAGTGTTTTTTATTCCTGGTGTGTGGAGTTGAGTGTTCTGTGCAGGTAGAAAGCCGGGCTTTTGAGGTAGGAGGCCGGGGAGTGTCACGCTATTCTTGTTGATCTGTAGGTGACTTCAGTTCAGCTTCTTCACTTCTAAGCAGGAACAAACTGGTCCCATGTGTCTTGTTTGCCTTCCCTTCTCCTTTGCCTTCCACTTTTCTCTTCTCATGCCCTTGAAAGAGACCTTCTCCACAGTTTACATAAACTGAATGGGAACTTGCTCCTACGTTGTCTAAGTAAGGGAGAGTTAGGCCCTGGATGTAATTAATCTAAGGAACAAAACAGAATTTTCCCAGGAAATCCTCTCCTATAAAAATTAAGTGCTCAATAGCTGTATTTCCTCACCAATTTTATTAAAATCCTTTATTCACCCAGACTAATTGGTGACTAATTAATCCTCCAATTTGACATAAAAAGTATGACGTAAAAAGTTTAGAAACCAGATAGAAAGACATTTCATTTAAAGGAGGAAACTTCAACGTTCTTATAACGCACTGAGAAAAAAACTATGCAAGGTTGATATGTCATCTCATTACTCCCTGCCAGTAGAAATTTAAAGTTTTTCCAGGTTTCCAGTGAACCCTAAAGTAAGAAAGCAATGCAATAAAAAACAAACTTCATAAACACATTTATTAATTATATGTTGTCTTTATCTTAAAGCTAATAGGCTTTCTAAAGCTTTCTTCCCCCCTTCATTATTGTACAACATGACTTCTCCTGTGTATGTGGGTTACCATGGTTACTCTGAGGCCATGACTCATGACCTTTAAATATAATTGTCAGGCAGCCAAAGCTCTCATTTTTAAATCACCAGTTTTGTTTCAGGCATTATTTTTTAAAAGTAGTCTCAAATTGTACTTTCTGTGATGCATTTGTGGCACATCTGAGTATGCACATAAGGGTATTGCACTCACATATTTTGTTTTGTTTGGTTTCATTCGGCGACTGAATATAAATTTCTTGCCCAGCATAAAAAATACACGAAGCACAGCCCTTGTCCCCTATGAGGGTGTTGCTGAGACATGCAAAACACAGGTAGAGAAATACTCACATACATCATGAACCATAATAAGGGCTGCAAGAGGTGGATGCCCAAAACCTGCTTGCGCAATATAAAGGCAAGAAATACTTCTGACTGGTAGGGTCAGAGGGCCTTCAGGGAGAGGCAGCATTTGAGTTAGGGTGTGAAGACATGTAAGATTTCAACAAGCGGAGAAGAGAGTATGAGTGTTCTGGCTGGAGGAAACAACTAAGAAAAGGATAAACACACACTCTGGACTATTAGGCCATTCAGTTGAGGGAAAACATCCGTTTCGTGAGTTTCACTGATAGAAGATAAAATTTGTTAGAGGGCTCAGTTTATAAGATCCTTTAAAGCCATTTGTTGGTTTGTCCAGTAACTGTGATGACCAAGAGTTTGTTTTCCATTTCATGATAAAGAGGTGTTGTCAAGTAGAAAGTACCAAAATACTGTTTTTTTTTGCTGATTAGGGTGTCATGCGAGAAAAGCAATTACATCTCTTAGAGCCCCAGTGTCTCTAAGAGAGAACTTAATTAATTTTGTTCAGTAGTCACTGATTACTTTATGAACATTTGTAAATGATTTCAAATTTTTTGAAAACTAAGTAAAAGAGAGAAATGTGCACAGACATATGGAAATAAAACTATATATTCATGAGGAAGATAGTGGGATAGGAAATAATAAAAGTACCCTGGGATTTAAAAGTAAGGCTTTATTGGCTGGGCGCGGTGGCTCACGCCTGTAATCCCAGCACTTTGGAAGGCCAAGGTGGGCGGATCACGAGGTCAAGAGATCAAGACCATCCTGGCCAACGTGGTGAAACCCTGGCTCTACCAAAAATACAAAAATTAGCTAGGCGTGGTGGTGGGCGCCTGTAGTCTCAGCTACTCAGGAGGCTGAGGCATGAGGATCACTTGAATCCAGGAAGCGGAGACAGTGAGCCAAGATTGTGCCATTGCACTCCAGCCTGAGTGACAGAGCAAGACTCCATCTCGGGGGGGGAAAAATGTAAGGCTTTATTGATTGGCAACAACAGAAAGGAACCTATTAAATCTATGAGGTTTATTAGATAATTCATTTATTTATTCAACAAATATTTATTGACCATCCTATCCTTCTTTAAGAGGCTGAGGGTAGAGTAACAAAAAGAACAGAAAAAATTTCCTATCTTCAAGGAGTTTACATTTTCAGTTGGGAGATGACATAAAAAATATAATAAATAAGCAAACTATATAGCATGTTAGAATGTGATAAGTTATCACAGAGAAAAGAGTATGGTGATGAGGTGAGGGGTTAAATTTTAAATAAGAAACATATGGTAGGTCCCACTGAAGTGGTGACATTTGAGAAAAGACAAGAAGGAAGGAAGAGTAAGCCAAGTGGATAGACTTAGAGAAAAATATTCCAGGGCCCTGGGATGTGCTGGGAACTGAGTGAAGAAAGTATTTCAAAGAGAGAATGATGAGTCATGTCAAAAGCTGTTAAGGTGAGTTGTGAATAATAATCACTGGGTATAAGAATGCAGAGATCTTTGGTGAATTGGACAAGTGCAGTTTCTGTGAAATGGTACTAGTGGTGGCACTAGTCTAATTAGAGTGGCTTTAGAAAAAAAGAAAGAAAAATAGAAGGGGAAGAATTGGAGACAGTGAGAATATCGTTTTTCTGTAACCTGAAAAGCAAAAGAGGTTAGTATAATCAAGTGGAAACTAAAGTAGTAAGAAGGCTGTAGGCATGATAAATAACAACATGTTTATAAGCTAATGGAAATGATCCAGGAGACAGAGAGAGAGAGAAGAGAGAGAGAGAACAGTGTAGGAGACAAAGAATTCTCCACATCTACTGATTCTTATGAGGTTATGCTTTCTTCCCTCCACTTTTTTTTTTTCAGTTGAAATACCAGATTTTTCAGGTTTTCAGAACAGATTGTACTGTTCAGAGTACTATTCTCAAGAGAACCTTTAAAGGCTATTTTATCTTCTGTGAGTAAAGTTTACATTCCACTATTTTTATTTCCTTTAGAAATGTCCAGAAATTGACATTTGGAGGAAATACTTTAGAAAATTTACTTTAAATGTTACAGTGTAATGATCTATTCATTGTAGGTGCGGGGGTGTGTGTGTGCACATGAGTGCCTGAAATAAAATTTTGGAATTCTAAACTTTTACTTTATTTCAGCATGACGTCTGGAACTTCAGAGTCAGATATACAACAAGAAAACAAAGTATCGGTAAGAAATGAAGTTTGCATTAATCCTTTATTTAAAAAATCATTGTAGGTCATGAAACTAACTTCTTTAATTAATATTGATGTTTTCTTGATATTGTTTAGTTTTCACATTTTACTAGTAAAGATTTTAGAAATAAAACATAGAAAGCTGTTTTCCAAGTAGAAGATTGAGGTAAAGTGGAGTGGAGTGGTAACTATGGGATGTTACTGGAGCTTTGGAAAAGTTAGGCGTGGTGTGGCATGGCCTTTCTTATTTTGACATGTAATAAATGCCACACTGCTCTCTGTGGCCCTACAATACTGTAGACATCCTGGGCTATTTTTTGAAGTGTCAGCTTGTGTATGAGGAAATCCTGGAATTCACACATGAATGATACACATTGGGTACAACACACTATTTGGTTTAGCTAGACTTAGGTTTAAATCACAGTCTATTCCAGATATATCTAGTTTTCTTCTCTTTCAAGTAAGTCACTCTGAACCTTGAAGACTTCTTCCGCCATGAGCTCCATTATGTCTTGGGAAAGCTGGGTCCTTTCTACCTGAGCACCACTGGGTCCCTCCCTAGGCCTTCAGTGAAACTGTGGGTTGCTGAGAGGTGCTGGAGTTGGGTGATGGGTACATAGAAAATTATTATACCAGTTCTCTACTTTCATGTAAGTTTGAGGATTTCTCTTTACAAATAAAAAATACAGCTGTCTATATTTCCCCAATCTCCTTTGATTCAGGTTGAAGACCCTCTGGACTCTACCAGAGATATTTCTGGAATAATCTTTTCAGCTCTAATATAGAGGCAGTGTAGTATGGAGAAAAATTACAGACTAGGAATCAAAAGACTTGGAATGAGGCCAAAATTTGCCATCTCCAACCTGTGTGATGACAGCCAAGTCATTTAAACTCTCCAAACTTTACTTTTCATCTGTAGAATGAAGCTAATGACTTAACTAGTCTACTTCAAATAAGATTTTTGGGATGTGAAAATGGTTAAGTGCCTGAGAGTGCACAGGAGCATGGTTATTTGGAATTGATAGCATTCCACTGGGCTTCCCTGCGGGCCAGGGGACTTTGTTCTTTAATTTCTCTATTTCTTTCTGGATTCAGCAGTTTTGGCCTACCGCTCCCTTGCAATCCCAGCATCACTAGCTATATTAGTTCATTCTTGCACCACTCTAAAGAAATACCTGAGACTGGGTAATTTATAAAGAAAAGATATTTAATTGGCTCGTGGTTCTGCAGGCTATAAAGGAAGTGTAGTGGCTTCTGCTTCTGGGGAGGCCTTAGGAAGCTTCCAATTATGGCAGAAGGCAAAGGGTTAGTGAGGCATCTCACACAGTGGGAGTAGGAGCGAGAGAGAGAGAGAGAGACAGAGAGAGAGAGAGAGAGAGAGAGAGAGAGCGCCGATGCTACACACTTTTTAGCAACCAAATCTCCTGAAAACTCACCATCATGAGAACAGCACCAAGGCACCAAGGGGATGGTACTAAACCATTCACAAGAAACTGCCTCCATGATCCAATCAGCTTCCACCAGGCCTCTTCCTCCAACATTGGAAATTATAATTTAACATGAGATTTGGACAGGGACACAGATCCAAACCTTATCACCAGCTAAGAACAATTGATTCTCTTGTGAGTTATATATCTAGAATCTCACTTCTGTGCAATTAGTTTTGATCATAAAATGTTAACATCTCTCTTCTCAGTGTAGTTCATTTTACCTGGGCCTAAACAAACTGGACATAGCTCTCAAATGTATAATAATTTTCAGAAAGAGAGTTTCTCTTGAACAAATATTAACCAAAGGCAAATCAAATTAGTCTGGTTTCAATTAAAAATGTATTTTCTAACTCTAGTGATAATTGAATCTCATGTTGCTTTTTGTAAGCTAAGAAAACCTGATACTGAAGTTTTACTTCATTTAATGGAGCTGTTTATGATACTGTTGCCCAAAGAGTGTGCCTCACTGGACCATATGAAAATAGTTGTTCTCTGGTTGGTAGGGACCCTTGAATTTGGTACATGGGACCCTTCAGGTCAGCAATCTTTACTGAACTGCCCTGTCTTTTAAGGATGCTAATCAACCAGCACCCTAGAGGTAACCCTCTCGTGGGCAGTATCTATACTGAAAAGGACAAGGTGCCAATTACCTACTACCTTTAGGATTTCTACCCAGGGCTCCAATTAGCTTCCTGCAGTTCCAAATCCATATCTTCCAATTTACATTTGGCAAGGTTGGGATCCCTGGGGCTTGAAGGAACTGGTTCTGCTTCAGTTTCTGATTTTTTTTTTTTTTAATATTTCTAAAGAAATACATTTAGCTGGAGGGAGTTGCGATTAGAGACCTCAAGGTGGTAGTGATATCCATGATTACTGCTGCCTCGCTTCACGACACAGTCCCTTTTAAGTCATGGAACTCACAGAGCACAGAACTCAGCAGAATGAATTCTGCTGTGAACCATGAGGAACCAAATTGCAGGTGGTGGATCTCAGTTGCCTCTTTTAAATAATTGCTTTTAGTTTTGGTCGAGAAGACAGAGATGAGAAAATCTTTTCAAGTCTTTGAAGATTTCTTGACCACCAAGCAGAATTAACTCTGCTCTCTCTGCCATTGTGTCTTGGTGGTTCTTTATTTGCCTTTAGTGCACCATTCTCTGAATCTACTTTGACTTTTGAACTCTGCTGGTAAATTGTGCATTCCTAGAGAAAGGACTGGGCTCTAATAATCTCTCAAAATTTCAGACATCAAAATGGCTCTCAATCTATATCATTTGAAATAAAACAAACAGACTGAGCTCCAGGCATAGTAGCAGGTGGTTGAAATTCCCTGTCCCTCTGAATCTGTAGAGCAGCACATGAGGGTGGTGTCTGGCATCGTCATTATTATACTGATAATTTTCTTCCTATTATTATTATTACCAGTTTAGAAATTGAGATTTGGGGAGATTCAAGGAGCTCCGGATGTTAAGTGATCAAAGAATATATGTTTACTTTGTCGCAGGAACCTGATGGGATAATCCAGTAAGACTTTAATTAAATTTACTCTCAGGTGCCAGGTAGTTCCCATTTATCTCAACCCTATCTATACCATGGGCCTGCTGGAGAATTTGAATGTTGTTTATTGCTTTTGCTGCATTTTAACATCTTCTGACAGAATAGCTAGTGCATATAAATTATCTCATTTGAAACTGTTTAGGAAATAATAATTCTATTGCAAGAAGGGTTGGCCTAAATAGGATCAGGACCGCTCCCTCTGAACTATTTCTGAGAATCTAGATGCATAGAAATGAGCAATGTAAAACATATAATGTCATTGGTTATGTGGGGTGGCACATCTAAAAGTAAGACTATGGGTGTGACTTCATTAGCTCTAGAATATATATGAAGTATTTTACTCAGTGTGCAAAACTAGGCTTATTATAAAATCCCATAAGCCCTTTAACTTTCAAGTAGTAATTTAGTAATGACTTTATTAAAGAATCACGATTTTAAGTGCCAAAGATAATGAAAGCACTTTCTGGTTTTTTAATTGGTAAGATCAAATCATAGCCCACTATATAAAAAGTCAGTTTTACAAAGTTACCTAAAGTAGCTAAAAGATGTTATATTTGATAAGTTGGGGAAAGCAAGCAGTGTCTTAGTTGTGTCAATTATATCATTCTGTTCCTTCTTTTTTTTTTTTTTTTTTTTTTTTTTGAGACAGAGTCTCGCGCTGTCACCCAGGCTGGAGTGCTGTGGCCGGATCTCAGCTCACTGCAAGCTCCGCCTCCCGGTTCACGCCATTCTCCTGCCTCAGCCTCCCGAGTAGCTGGGACTACAGGCGCCGCCACCTTGCCCGGCTAGTTTTTTGTAGTTTTTAGTAGAGACGGGGTTTCACCGTGTTAGTCAGGATGGTCTCGATCTCCTGACCTCGTGATCCGCCCGTCTCGGCCTCCCAAAGTGCTAGGATTACAGGCTTGAGCCACCACGCCCGGCCTGTTCTTCTTTTAATACTTAGTGTAATATGCTATTAGTTTTGCTGGAAACATACAGTTGACCATATTTCTGGTATCTATAAATTTTAACATTCTAAGATGACTTTCAAAAGATTCTTTCCTTTGATGAACAAACTTTCAAATTGTTAATGAATCAAGGTTATCAATATATCATTTGTGTTTTAAATAAGTGATTTAAAGGAGATATCACTCTTTATTGTTAAGATGAGAACAATATAGAATTGTATATGTATCTATATTTAAATAAAGCTTTGTTGCTGTTCTGGGAAAAAGGTTAATTTTTTTACCATTCTAATAGGTAAGAAATTACATCTTAAAACTTTTTGTTTTGCCTCTCCTTTCTTTCTCTCTCTTTCAGCTTTACTAAGACATAATTGACACATTTAAAGTATACAAGCTGATGAGTTTTGATACCATGTGAAACTACCACCACAATCAGGATAATGAGCCTATCTACCACCCTCAAAAGTTACTCATGCGCCTTAGGAATTCCCCCACCTGCCTCTCCCCACCTGCCCACACCCCTCAAGCATTTCCTGGAGATTTTTATAAATGGAGACATACAGAATGTACCCTTTTTTACTGGTTCCTTTCATTTAGAAAAATAATTTTGAAATGTATCTGTGTTGTAGATAACTCAATAACTCATTATTATTGCAGAATAATTTCCCATTGTATTGGAGGTACCAATTTGTTTATCCCTGCTACAGATTGGATATGGCTTGTTTGTCCCCATCAAATCTCATGTTGAACTTTGATCTCCAGTGTTAGAGGGAGTTCTAATGGGAGGTGTTTGGGTCATGGGGGTGGATCCCTCATGCATAGATTAACATCCTCCTCCCTTGGGGGTGAGTTCTCAATAAGCTGATTGTTAAAAGGAGTCTGGCACCTGCCTGCGTTGTCTCCTTGCTTCCTCTGTCACCCTGTGATATCTGCACATTCCTGTTCCTTCCACCATTAGTGGAAGCAGTCTGAGATCCTCCAGAAACCAAGCAGGTGCTGACACCACGCTTCTTTTACAGACTATGGATTCATGAGCCAAATAAGCCTCTTTTCTTTTCAAATTACCCAGCCTCAGATGTTCTTTTATGGCAGCACACAACAGACTAAGACAATCCTTTGTCTGTTGACTGACATTTAGATTATTTCCAGGTTTAGGCTCTGAAAAATAAGACTTCTATGAATATTCATGCATGAGTCTTTGTATAGACATATGCTTTCTTTTCTCTTGGGAAAATACACAAGAGTGGAATGGTAGATTCATATGGTAGGTGTACTTTTAACTTTTAAAAACCTGCTAAACTGTTTTCCAAAGTCATTGTATCATTTAACATCCCCACCAGCAATGCATGAAAATTTTAGTTCATCTACATTCTTTGCAAGCCTACGAAGGTCAGCCTTTAAAATTTTAGTCATTCTGTGGCCAGGTGCAGTGGCTCATGCCTGTAATCCCAGCACTCTGGGATGCCGAGGTGGGCGGATCACCTGAGGTCGGGAGTTCGAGACCAGCCTGACCAACATGGAGAAACGCAGTCTCTACTAAAAATACAAAATTAGCTGGGCATAGTAGTGCATGACTGTAATCCCAGGTACTCAGGAGGCTGAGGCAGGAGAATCACTTGAACCCGGGAGACAGAGGTTGCGGTGAGCCGAGATCGCAACATTGGACTCCAGCCTGGGCAACAACAGCAAAACTCCATCTCATATAGATTGTGCAAGTATTTTCTCCTGTCTGTACTTGGTTTTGTAATTCTCTTAGTAATGCCTGTAGATGAACAGAAGTTTTTAATTTTGATGATATCTAATTTACCAATTTGTATTTTCATGGACCATGCTTTTGACATCTGATCTAAAAAAATCTTTGCCCGAGGTTACAAAATATTTTTTCTAATTTTTGTTCTAGGAATGTTATACTTTTAGAAATTTTTTCCTGTTGTTTTCATCTTTTAAAAACTAATTGACACATAATAATTGTACATATTTATGGGGTAGAGTATGATGTTTTAATATGCGTATGTCATGTGTAGTGATCAAATTAGGATAATTAGCATATCTATTCCTTTAGACATTTATCATTTCTTTGCTAAGAACATCAAAAAACCTCTTTTCTAGCTATTTTGAAATATATAAATGTATTATTGTTAACTGCAGTTACTCTGCTTTGCAGTGAAACACTAGAACTTATTCCTCCTATCTAGCTGTAACTTTTTATTTATCCCTCTATACCACCATCTCCATGACCTTCCTCAGCCTCTGGTAACGCCTATTTTACTCTCTAGTCTATGAAATCAATTTTTTTAGATTCCACATATAAATAAGATTATGCTGTATTTGTCTTTCTGGCTTATTTCACTTATGATGTCCTCCAGGTCCACCTGTGTTACTGCAAATGACACAATTTCAGTCGTTTCTGTGGCTGAATAGTATTCTATTGTGTAAATAATCACATTTACTTTAGCCATTCATCCATTGATGGACACTTAGTTGGAGTTCATATCTTTGCTATTGTGAATAGTGTTGCAATAAACATGAGTGTGTAGACATCTCTTTGACATACTAATTTCATTTCCTTTGCATATATGCCCAGTAGTGGGGCTATTGGATCACATGGTAGTTTTATTTATTTATTTATTTATAGACAGAATCTCACTCTGTCACCCAGGCTAGAGTGCAGTGGTGTAGTCTTGGCTCACTGCAACCTCTGCCTCCCAGATTCAAGTGATTCTCTTGCCTTAACCTCCTGAGTACCTGGGACTACAGGCATATGCCACCACACCTTGATAATTTTTGTACTTTTTAAAAGTAGAGATAGGGTTTCAATTCCTGACCTCAAGTGATCCATCTGCCTTGGCTTCCCAAAGTGCTGGGATTACAAGCGTGAGCCACTGTGCCTGGCCAGTAGTTCTATTTTTAATTTTTGAGGCACCTCCCTACTCTTTTCCACAGTGGTTGTACTAATTTACATTCCCACCAACAATATATAAGAATCTCCCGTTCTCCACGCTCTCACTGGCATTCATTATTTTTTGTCTTTTCGATAATATCCATTCTAACTAGGGCGAGATTATATCTCATTGTGGTTTTGATTTTCATTTTCCCAATTAGTGAAGTTGAGCATTTAAAAAATATATGTGTTAGCAATTTGTCTTTTGAGAAATGTCTGTTTAGGTCTTTTGCTCATTTTTAATCAGATTATTAGGCTTTTTTTTTTTTTTTTTTCCAATGAGTTGTTCAGGATCCTTATATATTCTGGTTATTAACCCCTTGTCAGATGCATACTTTGTGAATATTTTCTCCCATTCTGTAGGTTGTTTCTTCACTATGTTGATTGCTTCCTTTGCAATACAGAAGCTTTTCAAATTGATGTAATCCCATTTGTCTAATTTTGCTTTTGTTACACGTGTTTTTGAGGTCTTATTCAAAAAATGCTCACCCATACCAATCTCACAAAGCATTTTCCCGATATTTTATTCTAGTGGTTTCATAGTTACAGGTTTACATTTAAGTCTTTAATCCATTTTTAGTTGATTTCTGTAAGTTGGAAGAGATAAGAGACTAGTTTCATTTTTCTGCATGTGGATGTCCAGTTTTTCCAGCACCATTTATTGAAGAGACAGTCCTTTCCTCAGTGTGTATTATTGGCAACTTTGTTGAAGCTCAGTTGGTTGTAAATGTGTGGATTTCTGTATTTTATGCCAGTAGCATGCTGTTTGTTCATCATTGCTTTGCAGTATATTTGGAAGTAAGGTAGTGTGCCTCTAGCTTGGTTCTATTTGATGAAGATTGCTTTGGCTATTTGGGGTCTTTTGTGCTTCCATACAAATTTCAGGATTGTTTTATCTATTTCTCTGAAGAATGCCATTGGTATTTTGATAGGGATTACATTTAATCTGTAAATTTCTTTGGATAGTGAAGACATTTTAACAATATTAATATATGTGCATGAACATGAGAAATCTTTCCATTTATTTGTGTCCCCATTTCTTTCATCAGTATTTGGTAGTTTTTATTGTGAAGATCTGTTTTTGTGTGAAGTCTTTGAAGTTTCCTATACAAAAGACCATGTCATCTGTAAACAGTAATGTGATTTCCTCCTTTACAGTTTGAAGGCCCTGTATTTCTTTCTGCTGCCTAATTGCTCTGGCTAGAGCTTCCAGTACTATGTTGAATAAAATTGGTAAAAGTGGGCATCCTTGTCTTGTGATTTTAGTGAAAATGTTTTCAACTTTTCTCCATTCAGTATGATATTAAATATGACTTATCATATATGGTCTTTACTGTGCTGAGGCACATTCCTTCTATACCAAATTTGTTGAGAGTTTTTATCATGAAGGGATGTTGCATTTCATCAAGTGCTTTTTTTTTTTTTTTTTTTTTGCATCTGTTGAAATGATCATATGTTTTTGGCCTTCGCTCTGTTGATGTAATGAATAATGTTTATTGATTTGTGAATGTTGAACTCTCCTTGTATCCCTGGTATGAATTGCACTTAATCATGATGAATAGTCTTTTTGATGTGCTGTTGGATTGGATTTGCTAGCATTTTGTTGAGGATTTTTGCCTTTATGTTCATCAGGAATATTGGCCTGTAGTTTTCTTGTTTGTTGTGTCCTTGCCTGGTTTTGTATCAGGGTAATGCTCACTTCATAGACTGAGTTAGGAAGAATTTTCTTCACTTCAATTGTTTGGAATAGTTTAAGAAGAATGTATATTAGTTCTTCTTTAAATGTTTGGTAGATTTCAGCAGTGAAGCTGTCAGGTCCTGAGATTTTCTTTGATGGGAGATTTTTATTACTGATTCAATCTTGTTATTTGTTATTGGTCAGTCTAGGTTTACTATTTCTTCATACTTTATTCTTGATAGGTTGTATGTGCCCAGGAAGTTTCTCTTTTTATATTTAGGTCTATAATCCATTTTGAATTAATTTTTGGCTGCTGATGACTCACAGCTAAGTCTCTAGAAGTTCCCCTCAGCTGAGGGAGCTGCAATTTACCAGAATTACCTGCCCCACCTCCTTCTTCATAGGATTAACCTTCATTCAATGACTTCCGATGCAGGGCCATAAGATGTGACCTCCTTGCTTTGATTGGGAACAGTTTTGAAGGGCTAGCCTAGCTCCATATCTCCCCTTGGAATTGGCTGAAGCCTCTACTGTATTTTTCCTTCTCTCCTTCTTTCATGGGTGCTATCTGCAATAAGCCTTCTGCAGCCAAATCTCTCTTTCAGACTCTGTTTCCTGGAACCCTAACCTCATACAATCACAAAGATCAGAATAAATCATAACCTAATGAAGGAGGTTGTGTGAATAGAAATTGATAGTGTTATCACTGAAGGCAAGACAAAAAAATATGAATAGAAACTGTCATTGTAACTGACAGCCCTTTAGAGAAATCTTTCTTAATACATAAAAGAAATTACATGAATATCTGCTTGCAAACTTTAGGGAAGCAAAATATTTTATTTAACAAATCATTGCAATGTTCGTATATTCAATTTTAAGAATTTACTTTTTGCCACAAAAGGACACAAATAGTATGTAAATTGAATCTTTATTTCTAGATTCTTCTGCTAAAGGTAAGTAATGTTATTTTCCCAGATCTTATTTATCCACATTATTTCTCCTGTTCCCATTCTGTTCCCTGCCCCTATGTGACTATATTCACCCAATTTAAATAGTGTAGCCTAAATTCTCTACAGAAAAATGCTTCTGAAGATTTCAGCTCAAGCAGTGCATAGAAAGGTAATAGCAATAGTATCCTTGTAATAGGGATGGTTTTTTTGCCTGTTATCAAGAAAGATCAAAATTTCAATTAATTTAATTTGATTATCATTAATTTTTTGAATGCTATCTGCTGCAATTGACTAAAGTCTTAATATTTTATTTACTTAATAGTTTATTTCTCCTTCATAAAACCCATTAAAGTTGGGAAGCAGAAGGCCTCTAGAGAACTCTCTGGATGGACACTTCATCTGGGAATGCATTTCTGCAATCTGGGCAGCAATGGGAAGGAGGGGGAAAATTGTCATTGTGAGAGCTCTATCCAGAAGTTACGCATATAATTTCTGCACTCCTTCATCAGCCAAAGAAGTCACATGGTGCCCAACAACTTCAGGCTTGTGGAAGTAAAATCACATTATGTGCCTGGGAAAAGTTTTAGAACTATCTTGAGACCAGAAAATCATAGCAATATCAAGTTAGACTTAAAAAAAAAAAAAAAGAAACAAAAGACAGAATTAAACCTAAGAAGGAAGCATTATCTCCAGAAGTTCTCACTTTAATAATAAGTGCTATTTAACTTGAGAGCAGAGGCCATAAAAAAGATCTTAGTGATTTAAAATGAGGTTGGCCAAATATCTGGGAAGTGTCCTTTAGAAAATGATCCTTCACAAACAACTGGGCAAGATGACCTATTTCATTTTTAATTTATATGATAGTGTAGATGTATAAGAAACAAAAGGTCCTGTCTTCATGCAAATGTGTTCTTTTAATTTTGTAAAATGTCAACAGGCAAAGAAATTTAGAAAACATGTGGCACTGAAACAGATTGTTTACAGACAGAATGTTTTTCAGAATTTCCCCAAGAGGCACCAGTGGTGCAAAGAACCTCTATAAATGGAAGCATTTGAGTGTCTCCAAATTTGTTTCATCAGATACCCATGGCATTTTTTTTCTCCATTTGGCTCCTTCAAATGGCAAAAAGTTCCTAACAACTGGCATAATTTGAGGCAAGCATACTAATTTGTGCTGTGTAGTGCTGGCATATTTTATTCTCTATGAGGGTGTTGAGGAGTTTGTATGTATAGAAGGAAGGGAATTTGGTAATGTGAAAAGGGGAGAGAAATATATATCCGTAGAGTTTAAGGGTTACTCTGTACTAACATTTTGAATAAAATCAAATTTTATATGCAACTTGCTCATCCTCTGGAAACTGAATGTTTAGATCAGGAAGACTGGGCAAGGGGAAGCATGTTTTGAGGATCGTCTTGTTAAAAATATTTTACAATTTTTAATTGTTATGGGTACACAGTCGGTGTATATATCTATGGGGCACATGAGATGAAATGTTTTGATACAGGCATAAACATATAATAATCACAACAGGATAAATGGATACCCATCAACTCAAGCTTTTATAGTTTCTTTGTGTTACAAACAATCCAATTATATTTTTAAAATTATTTTTAAATGTACAATAAGTTATTGTTGACTGTACTCACCCTGTTGCGCTATCAAATACTAGATCTTATTCATTTTCTCCAACTACATTTTTGTACCCATTAACCATCCTCACTTCCCCACACAGACCCCTTCCAGCTTCTGTTGTCCATCCTTCTGCTTTTTATCTCCATGGATTCAATTGTTTTAATTTTTAGCTCCCAAAAGTGAGTGAGAACATGCAAAGTTTGTCCTTATGTGACAGGTTTATTTCACTTAACATAATGTCCTCCAGTTTCATCCATATTGTTGAAAATGACAGGATCTCATTCTTTCATATGGCTGACCAGTACACCAAAGTGTATATCTACCACATTTTCTTTTTCTATTCATCTGTTGATGGACACAGACTGCTTCCAAATCCTGGCTATTGTGAATAGTGCTGCAATAAACATGGGAGTGCAGGTATCTCTTCAATATGCTTGTTTCGTTCTTTTATATATATACCAAGCAGTGGGATTGCTGAATCATGTGGTAGCTCTATTTTTAGCTTTTTTGAGAAAACTCCTATATTAGTCCATTCTCACATTGCTCTAAAGAACTACCTGAGACTGGGTAATTTATAAAGAAAAGAGGATCAATTGGCTCATGGTTCTGCTGGCTGTACAGCAAGCATGGCTGGGAGGCCTCAGAAAACTTACAATCATGGTGGAAGTTGAAGAAGAAGGAGGCATGTTTCGCATGGCCAGATCAGGAGGAAGAGAGTGGGGAGGTGACACATGCTTTTTAAACAAGCAGATCTCATGAGAACTCACTATCATGAGAACAGCAAGGGGGATGTCCACCCCCTTGAGCCAATCATCTCCCACCAGGCTCTTCCTCCAACATTGGGGATCACAAAATTCAACATGAGATTTGTGCTGGGACACAAACTCAGACCATAGCATTTCACCCTCACCCTCCCAAATCTCATATCCTTCTCACATTGCAAATTACAATCAACCCTTCTCAACAGTCTCCCTAGTCTTAAATCATTTCAGCAGTAACTCAAAAGTCTACAGTCCAAAGTATCTTCTGAGACAAGATAAGCCCCTTCTGCCTATGAGCACATAAAATCAAAACCAGTTAGTTACATCCAAGATACAATAGGGGTACCAGCATTGGATAAATACTCCTATTCCAAAAGGGAAAAATCAGTCCAAACAAAGGGGCTAAAGACCCCATGCAAGTTCAAAACTCAGCAGGGCAGTCGCAGTCATTAAATCTTAAAGCTCTGAAATGATTTCCTTTGACTCCCTGTTTCACATCCTGGCAGCACTGATGAAATGGGAAGAATCCCAAGGCGTTGGGTAGCTCTGCCCTTGTGGTTCTGCAGGGGACAGCCCCCATGGCTGCTTTCATGGGCTGGCATTGAGTGTGCCTGCAGTTTTTCCAGGTGCATGGTGCAAGCTATTGGTGGACCTACCATGCTAGGGTCTGGAGGATGGTGGCCCTCTTCTCACAACTCCACTAGGCAGTGTCCCCGTGGGGACTCTGCATGTAGGCTCCAACCCCATATTTCTCCCCGACACTACCCTAGTAGAGGTTCTCCTTGAGGGCTTTGGCCCTGCAGCAGACTTCTGCCTGGACATCCAGGCCTTTCCATACATTCTCTGAAATCTAGGCAGAGGCTCCTAAGCCTCAACTCTCACATTCTGCACCCACAGGCTTAACACCACATGGAAGCCTCCAAGGCTTACAACTTGTACTCTCTGAAACAATAGGTATCTTGGGACCTTTAAGATACAAACCTTAAGATGACTACACCTGGATTGGCTCTAATGCATGGCACCATGTCCCAAGGCTGTACAGAGCAGCAGGACCTTGGGCCTGGCCACGAAACCGTTCTTCCTTCCTTGGCCTCCAGGCCTATGATGGGAGAGGATGCCATGAATTTCTCTGAAATGTCTTCGAGGTGTTTTTTCCATTATCTTGGCTATCAACATTTGGCTCCTTTTTCCATATGCAAATTTCTGTAGCTGGCTTGAATTTTTCCCCAGAAAACGGGTTTTTCTTTTCTACCACATGGCTGGGCTGCAAATTTTCCAAACTTTTACACTCTGCTTCCCTTTTAGATATTAGTTTAAGTCTCAGATCATTTCTTTGCTCATGCATATGACCATAGGCTGTTAGAACCAGCCAGGGCATATCTTGAATGCTTTGCTGCTTAGAAATTTCTTCTACCAGATACCCTAAATCATCTCTCTCATGTTCACCATTCTACATATTCCCAGAGCAGAGGCACAATGCCTCCAGCCTCTTTGCTAACACATAACAAAAGTTACCTTACTCCAGTTCCCAATAAGTTCCTTATCTCCATCTGAGACCAGCTCAGCCTGGACTTCATTGTCTATATCACTATCAGGATTTTGATCACAACCATTCAACTAGTCTCTAGGAGTTCCAAACTTTCCCTCATCTTTCTGTCTTCTTCTGAGCCCTCCAAACTCTTCTAACCTATGCCCATTACTGAGTCCCAAAGCTGCTTCTACATTTTCAGGTATCTTTATAGCAATGACCCAATCCCAGTATTAATTTTCTATATTAGCCCATTCTCGAATTTCTATAAAGAACTACCTGAGACTGAGTAATTTATAGATAAAACAGGTTTGATTGACTCAAGGTACCACAAGCTGTACAGGAAACATGGCTGTGGAGGCCTCAGGAAACTTGCAATCATGGTACAAGGCAAAGGAGAAGGAGGCATGTCTCACATGGCTGGAGCAGAAGGAAGAGAGAAAGGGGGGAGGTGCCACACACTTTTAAACAACCAAATCTCACGAGAACTCACTCACTATCATGCGAACAGCAAAGGGGAATCTGCTCCAATGGTCCAATTACCCCCCATTAGGCTCCTCCTCCAACACTGGGAATTACAATTCAACATGAGATTTGGGTGGGGACACAAATTCAAACCATATCACCTCCATACTGTTCTTTATAGTAGCTGTACTAATTTACGTTTCCACCAACAGTGTATGAGGGTTCCCTTTTCTCCACATCCCTGCCAGCGTTTGTCATTGCCTATCTTTTGGATAAAGGCCATTTTAACTGGGGAGAGATGATATCTCCTGTAGTTTTGATTTGCATTTCTCTGATGGTCAGTGATGTCAAGCACTTCTTCATATGCCTATTTGCCATTTGTATGTCTTCTTTTGAGGAATATCTATTAAGATCTTTTGTTCATTTTTAAGTAGAGTATTAGCTTTTTTTTTTCTATCGTTTGAGTTCCTTATATATTCTGGTTATGAATCCCTTGTCAGATGGGTCGCTTGCAAATATTTTCTCCCATTTGTGGGTTGTTTCCTCACTTTGTTGATTATTTCCTTTGCTATATAGAAGCTTTTTAACTTGATGTGATCCCATTTGTCCATTTTTGCTTGGTTCCCTGTGCTTACGGAGTATTACTCAAGAAATATTTGCCCAGAACAATGTCCTGAAGAGTTTCCTCAGTGTTTTCTTTAGTGGTTTCATAGTTGAGGTCTTAGATTTAAGTCTTTCATCCATTTTTATTTGAGTTTTGTATATGGTGAAACATAGGGGTCTAGTTTCATTCTTCTTCATATGCATATCCAGTTTTCCCAGCACCTTTTTTTTTTTTTTTATACTTTAAGTTCTAGGGTACATGTGCATAACGTGCAGGTTTGTTACATATGTATACTTGTGCCATGTTGGTGTACTGCACCCATCAACTCGTCAGCACCCCTCAATTCATCATTTATATCAGGTATAACTCCCAATGCAATCCCTCCCCCCTCCCCCCTCCCCATGATAGGCCCCCGGTGTGTGATGTTCCCCTTCCCAAGTCCAAGTGATCTCATTGTTCAGTTCCCACCTATGAGTGAGAACATGTGGTGTCTGGTTTTCTGTTCTTCTGATAGTTTGCTAAGAATGATGGTTTCCAGCTGCATCCATGTCCCTACAAAGGATGCAAACTCATCCTTTTTTATGGCTGCATAGTATTCCATGGTGTATATGTGCCACATTTTCTTAGTCCAGTCTGTCACTGATGGACATTTGGGTTGATTCCAAGTCTTTGCTATTGTGAATAGTGCCGCAATAAACAAACGTGTGCATGTGTCTTTATAGCAGCATGATTTATAATCCTTTGGGTATATACTCAGTAGTGGGATGACTGGGTCATATGGTACATCTAGTTCTAGATCCTTGAGGAATTGCCATACTGTTTTCCATAATGGTTGAACTAGTTTACAATCCCACCAACAGTGTAAAAGTGTTCCTATTTCTCCACATCCTCTCCAGCACCTGTTGTTTCCTGACTTTTTAATGATTGCCATTCTAACTGGTGTGAGATGGTATCTCATTGTGGTTTTGATTTGCATTTCTCTGATGGCCAGTGATGATGAGCATTTTTTCATGTGTCTGTTGGCTGTATGAATGTCTTCTTTTGAGAAATGTCTGTTCATATCCTTTGCCCACTTTTTGATGGGGTTGTTTGTTTTTTTCTTGTAAATTTGTTTGAGTTCTTTGTAGATTCTGGATATTAGCCCTTTGTCAGATGAGTAGGTTGCAAAAATTTTCTCCCATTCTGTAGGTTGCCTGTTCACTCTGATGGTAGTTTCTTTTGCTGTGCAGAAGCTCTTTAGTTTAATCATATCCCATTTGTCAATTTTGGCTTTTGCTGCCATTGCTTTTGGTGTTTTAGACATGAAGTCCTTGCCCATGCCTATGTCCTGAATGGTACTACCTAGGTTTTCTTCTAGGGTTTTTATGGTATTAGGTCTAACATTTAAGTCTCTAATCCATCTTGAATTAATTTTCCTATAAGGAGTAAGGAAAGGATCCAGTTTCAGCTTTCTACTTATGGCTAGCCAATTTTCCCAGCACCATTTATTAAATAGGGAGTCCTTTCCCCATTTCTTGTTTCTCTCAGGTTTGTCAAAGATCAGATGGCTGTAGATGTGTGGTATTATTTCTGAGGACTCTGATCTGTTCCATTGGTCTATATCTCTGTTTTGGTACTAGTACCATGCTGTTTTGGTTACTGTGGCCTTGTAGTATAGTTTGAAGTCCGGTAGCGTGATGCCTCCAGCTTTGTTCTTTTGACTTTTAGAATTGTCTTGGCAATGCGGGCTCTTTTTTGGTTCTATATGAACTTTAAAGCTGGTTTTTCCAGTTCTGTGAAGAAAGTCATTGGTAGCTTGATGGGGATGGCATTGAATGTATAAATAACCTTGGGCAGTATGGCCATTTTCACGATATTGATTCTTCCTATCCATGAGCATGGTATGTTCTTCCATTTGTTAGTGTCCTCTTTGATTTCACTGAGCAGTGGTTTGTAGTTCTCCTTGAAGAGGTCCTTTACATCCCTTGTCAGTTGGATTCCTAGGTATTTGATTCTCTTTGAAGCAATTGTGAATGGGAGTTCATTCATGATTTGGCTCTCTGTTTGTCTGTTACTGGTGTATAAAAATGCTTGTGATTTTTGCACATTGATTTTGTATCCTGAGACTTTGCTGAAGTTGCTTATCAGCTTAAGGAGATTTTGGGCTGAGACAATGGGGTTTTCTAAATATACAATCATGTCATCTGCAAACAGGGGCAATTTGACTTCTTCTTTTCCTAACTGGATACCCTTGATTTCTTTCTCTTGCCTGATTGCCCTAGCCAGAACTTCCAACACTATGTTGAATAGGAGTGTTGAGAGAGGGCATCCCTGTCTTGTGCCAGTTTTCAAAGGGAATTTTTCCAGTTT
This sequence comes from Trachypithecus francoisi, assembly GCF_009764315.1. Lineage (NCBI taxonomy): Eukaryota > Metazoa > Chordata > Mammalia > Primates > Cercopithecidae > Trachypithecus > Trachypithecus francoisi. The sequence continues at coordinate 164,603,016 of NW_022681465.1, read as the reverse complement.
TTGCCCATTCAGTACGATATTGGCTGTGGGTTTGTCATAAATAGCTCTTATTATTTTGAGGTACGTTCCATCAATACCGAATTTATTGAGCGTTTTTAGCATGAAGGGGTGTTGAATTTGGTCAAAAGCCTTTTCTGCATCTATTGAGATAATCATGTGGTTCTTGTCTTTGGTTCTGTTTATATGCTGGATTACGTTTATTGATTTACAAATGTTGAACCAGCGTTGCATCCCAGGGATGAAGCCCACTTGATCATGGTGGATAAGCTTTTTGATGTGCTGCTGAATCCGGTTTGCCAGTATTTTACGGTGCTCTACACGTTCAGAGAATCTTCTCTAGTAATAAACTATAGAAATAATCCCTGAAAGTATAGTCTTCCAGCACCGTTTATTGAAGAGACTGTCCTTTCTCCAATGTATGTTCTTGGCACCTTTGTCAAAAATGAGTTTACTGTAGATGATTAATTTATTTCTGGGTTCTCTATTTTGCTCCATTGGTCTGTTTTCATTTTTCTGCCAGTATCATGCTGTTTTGGTTACTATATTTCTGTGGTATAATTTGAAGTCAGGTAATGTGATTCCTCCAGTTTTGTTCTTTTTGCTCAGGGCATCATTGGCTATTCTGGGTCTTTTGTGGTTCCATACAATTCTTGGATTTTTTTTTTTTAATTCTGTGAAGAATTTCATTGGCATTTTGGTAGAGATTGCATTGAATCTGTACATTGCTTTGGGCAGTATGGACATTTTAAAAATATTTATTCTTCCAGACCATGAACGTGGATTTTTTTTTTCCTTTTTTTTGGTATCCTCTTCAATTTCTTGCATTAATGTTTTATAGTTTTTGCTGTAGAGATCTTTCATTTATTTGACTAAGTTTATTCCTGGGTATTTTATTTTATTTTTATCTCTAGCAAATGGAATTACTTTCTTGATTTCTTTTTCAGGTTGTTTGCTGTTGGCATATAGAAATGTTACTGATTTTTGTATGTTGATTTTGTATTCTATGACTTTACTAAATTTGTTTATCAGTTCTAACAGCTATTTTTTTATGAAGTCTTTAGGTTTTTACAAACATAAGAGCATATTATCTGCAAACAAGGATAGTTTGACTTCTTCCTTTTCAATTTGGATGCTCTCTATTTCATTCTCATCTCATTGCTCTAGGTAGGAGTTCTAGTACTATGTTGAATAACAGTGGTGAAAGTGGAGAGACCATCAAAATTAATCAGTCTGACTTTGAGAGCACACTTCAATTGCTATGATCTGAAGAAAATTACTTTTCAAAACTAAAATTTCCTTAAGAGAAGATATCCTTCCAAGGGGTTAGGACAATTACTCAATCTAGCCTTTCCCTTTGAGTGGCTTTCTCTGGATACTTGGGGAAGTTGGCAGAGAGTGCAGGTGGCAGCAGGGTAAATAGCACAAGGATGCAGCCTCTCAGGAAGAAAGTCTGACCTCTGGCTGCCCTCAGTCTCACCGGGCAGATTTCATAACATCAGTTTAATTTATTTTGATAGTTTCATTAAATTGAAATTTGCTGCTGGATATAATAGCCCCAGGTCTTCATGTCAATAGCTAAACCGTTTATGTTAGATCAGGTATCAGAGTCCATTGGTTATTTTGAAATACGTTTAAATATTTCAATCAATGTGGTGTACTATCTGTACTTAGGTTCAGAGAAATGAGGGCTTTTCTAAGTTTGATTAGAGCTTGCTTCTTCACAAAGTTGATTGTCTCCTTGAATGAGGTTATGCATTAACACACAAAGATGACAAAATAATTTGGATTCTGAAAATTCTGTATCTCATAAGAAAAGTTATCACTTATCATTTTTTCAACCCATTTAAGAAGTATTTCCAAATACTCAAAGTAAGTGATGGAAAAATATTTATAAATGTTTATTACAATACAATATCCTTTATATATTAAGGTCTTGCCTCAAATGCCTAAGGAGAATGCTATAAATTCTAGAACAACCTGCTTTCTCTAGGGCCTATTTCTACCTGTAATCTTCCTTAAAATAGAAACATCTATGTCTGTGGTGACTGCATTCTGAATCCTATTAATCTTTCTTCTTCCAAATTATAGCAGCATTGAGTTTTTGTCTCCTAATGTGTTCTTACATTCTTTTCTGATAATTATGTTATTGAATATCTAGAAAGAAGACTTCCATAGTACTTGCTTTGTTACCACTCATCACGTAATGCTGAAATCCAAATGTACTAAATGGTTGGAACTGATTTGTGGTTTAAAAAAAAAGTCTAGGCCTGGCACGGTGGCTCACGCCTGTAATCTGAGCACTTTCGGAGGCTGAGGCGGGTGGATCATGAGATCAAGAGATCAAGATCATCCTGGCCAACATGGGGAAACCCTGTCTCTATTAAAAACACAAAAATTAGCTGGGTGTGGTGGCACGCGCCTATAGTCCCAGCTACGTGGGAGGCTGAGGCAGCAGAATTGCTTAAACCTGGGAGGCAGAGGTTGCAGTGAGCTAAGATAGTGCCACTGCACTCCACCCTGGTGACAGAGTGAGACTCTGTCTCCCCCTCCCCCAAAAAAGGAAACTCTAGTACCTGCAAGGTAAGTTTCAAATATTCTAGTACTTACCCTTGTGTATACTACGAAAATAGTCATCATCATTCACCATCTCAACTAAAGAAATCCATCTAAATTTTTGTATTTTTAAAGTCATTTTTCAAATAATTTACAGAAGGATAAAGGCATAATAGAAAAACTGATTAGAAATTTTAATAAAAGTTAAACATAGCAAAACTCTTTATATCAAATAAAAAATTTGGCACACAAACATTATAAAAGATAAAAGAATATTGTCATATATTCAATTAGCAAAAGAGCAAAGTCCAAATTCTTGTTGCAAAATATGGTGTGATACAGTCTGTCCTGTATGACAGTACCCTATTTTCTTTATTTTCCATAGAGACAGGTTGGGAATTACTCATTGATTCATGAATTTGGGGAAATTTATTAAAGTTTGTAGGAAATCATGATCTAAAGATTCATAGTCTATTTCACTTACATGATTGATTCCATTATGAACATTAGTGTGTAAAGTAGCACTGTCCAACAGAAGTATATTTCATGTTATATATGTAACTTAGAAGTTTCTAGTAGCAAAATAGAAAATTTTGAAGTAACCAGGTGAAATTAAATTTTAATAATACATTTTATTTAATCTCACATATTCAAAGTATTATCATTTCAACATATAATTGATATAAAAATATTAATAAGATATCTGACATTCCCATTTATTGTACTAAAGCTTCAAAATCAGTATGTATTTTATACTTAAAACACATCTTAAGGCAAACTAACCATATTTTCAGTACCTGAATGTCACATGTAGTTAGTGGCCACCCTATGGGACAGTGCTGGTCCAGAGAGCTTGCTGTAGCTCTTTATATTCATCTTCTGATTTGTCTAAGAATTGTGAAATGTCTCCCTCTGTCAGTTTTCTTCTGTTTGGTCATTATAGATGGAAAAAGAAAAACTCAGTGTTCTCAACTGTGTTCAATGAAAGCTAAAAATACTATACACATGGTGTCCCCTCTTCTGCACCATCTTGAAAGATGATGCAATACTTTCGGCAACGCAGTATAAAATTCAAAGATGATTATTAATTTCACTATTGTATTTGTCTTTCTAGTAGGTTCCATTATTTTTTGTTTTTCTCTTCAGTCTTTTTTTTAAGTCATAGTCGAAAACAATTGATGAATAAGAAAAAAAAATCCTAGTATAAAAAAATAGCAAAATGTTTAACATGTTAGAAAAAGAAGATCACTAAGATCCTACAATATATCTTAGCTTTATAGAAGGCTCAATGGACTTGTGTGATAACTGCAAGATAGAATAAATTTTATTTTAAAATAAACATATGTTATCTTTGTTCTTTGTAAGACTATTAAATAATAAACTTCACAAAATATGAACTTTCACAGATAGAACTGCTCAAAAAAAGAAACAAAACTATAATTGAGTCCAATGAACTCCGATGCTATATGGAGGGTTAAATCGCATTAATTGAACAGCATGTGGGGGAAAACTTCAGAGACACATTTACTTTTTAGTCCCCCTTTTCTTCTCTGTAAGCTTTCATCTCATAGGACTTTTCCCAAGTTTTCTCCTCAAAAAGTCTTTGAAAAACTTTCTCTGTTAGTCCCAGTCCACACTCTCTTCATCTCAAAAGCCCCAAAGAGCCTGTCTAACAAGAAGGTCACCCAGAGGAGGGACAGCAGCCATCACTGCAGCTCCAGTCTGCCATTTTCTCCTGTGGGTGCAGGGGAGACTGGGCGGTTTGGGCCCAGGAGGAATTCCCCACAGCACAGCACAGCGGCTGTGGCAGATCATGACCAGACTCCCTCTTGAGGCCAGACCTGGACCCATCCTTCCTCACTGGTCAGGGCCTCCTTGTGGGAATTTCAGCCATTCTGGCCAGGGGTTTACGGACAGAACTCTGATCTCCCGGGGTAAGGGGATCAGCAGACTTAGTCTTTTCCCTTGCTGGCTCTGAGGAATCCAGGCAGTCTGGATGAGTGGGATTCCTCCCACACAGTGCACCCCCTCCACCAAGGGGCCACCAGAGTGCTTCACTAAGCAAGTCTTTGATCCCATGCCTCCTTACTGGGTAAGACCCTACAACAGTGGTTGCCAGACACCTTATACAGGAGCATTCCTGCTGGCATCACATTGGTACCCCTCTGGGACAGAGCGCCCAGGGGAAGGAGGGAACAGTCATCTTTGCTGTTCTGCAGCCTCCCCTGGTGACACCTCCAAGTGTGGGAGGGACCCAGGCAAATAGGGTCTGGAATAGACCCTCAGCAAACCATAGCAACCCTACTGAAGAGGGGCCTGACTGTTAAAAGAAAAACAGGCTGGGAGTGGTGGCTCACGCCTGTAATCCCAACACTTTGGGAGGCCACGTGGCGGGCGATCACCTGAGATTGCGAGTTCGAGACCAGCCTCACCAACATGGAGAAACCGCATCGCCACTAAAAATACAAAATTAGCCAGGCGCACTGGCACGTGCCTGTAATCCCACCTACTCGGGAGGCTGAGGCAGGATTCACTTGAACCCGGGAGGCGGAGGTTGTGGTGAACCGAGATCATACCATTGCACTTCAGCCTGGGCAACAAGAGTGAAACTCCATTTCAAAGAAAAGGAAAGAAAAGAAAAAGAAACAAACAGAAAGCAACAACAGCTTCAGCAAAAAGTCCCCACAAAATCCCCATCCAAAAGTCAGCAGCCTCAAAGATCAAAACTACATAAACTCATGCTGAAAACTCAAAAAGCCAGAGTGCCTCTTCTCTTCCAAAGGATCACAATACCTCTCCAGCAAGGGAACAGAACTGGGATGAGGCTGAGATGGGTAAACTGACAGAAGTAGGCTTCAGAAGGTGAGTAATAACGAACACTGCTGAGCTAAAGCAGCATGTTCTAACCCAATGCAAAGACGCCATGAACCACAATGACACACCATAGGGGCTGTTAACCAAAATAAGCAGCCTAGAGAAGAAAATAAATGACCTGACGGAGCTGAAAACACAACATGAGAATTTCACAATGCAACCACAAGTATCTACAGCCCAATAGACCAGGCAGAGACACGAATTCCAGAGCTTGAAGACTATCTTGCTGAAATAAGACAGGCAAACAAGATTAGAGAAACATGAATGAAAAGGAAAAACAAAACCTCTGAGGACTATGGGATTATGTAAAAGGACCAAACCTACAACTGATTGAGGTACCTGAAAGAGATGGGGAGAACAAAACCAAGTTGGAAAACATACTTCAGGATATCATCCAGGAGAACTTCCCAACCTAGTAAGACACACTAACATTCAAAGTTAGGAAATCCAGAGAACCCCAGTAAGATACTCCATGAAAAGATCAACCCCATGATTGTCAGATGCTCCAAGGTCAAAATGAAGGGAAAAAATGTTAAGGACAGCCAGAGAGAAAGGCCATGTCACCTACAAAGGGAAGCCCATCAGACTAACAGAGGACCTCTCAGTAGAAACCTTACAAGCCAGAAAAGATTGGGGTGACAATACTCAACATTCTTAAAGAATTTCCAAACTAGAATTTTATATCCAGCCAAACTAAACTTCATAAGCAAAGGAGAAATAAAATCTTTTTCAGACAAGCAAATGCTGAGAGAATTTGTCACCACAAATCGGGCTTTGCAGGAGCTCCTGAAGAAAGCACTAACTATGGAAAGGAAAACCCATTGCCAGCCACTACAAAAACACACTGAAGTACAAAGACCAATGACACTATGAAGCAACTACATCAACAAGTCTGCAAAATAACCAGCTAGCATAATGGTGACAGGATCAAATTCACACATAACAGTATTAACCTTAAATGTAAATGGGCTAAGTGCCCCAATTAAAAGACACAGAATGACAAGCTGAATAAAGAGTCAAGACCCATCAGTGTGCTGTATTCAAGGGAACTATCTCATGTGCAAAGACACACATAGACTCAAAATAAAAGGGTGGAGAAAAACTTACCAAGCAGATGGAAAGTAGGAAAAAACACAAATTGCAATCCCAGTTTCTTTTTTTTCTTTTTTTTTTGGAGATGGAGTCTGGCTCTGTCACCCAGGCTGGAGTGCACTGGCATGATCTCGGCTCACTGCAGTCTCTGCCTTCTGAGTTCAAGCAATTCTCCTGACTCAGCCTCCCGAGTAGCTGGGACTACAGGCACATGCCACCACACCTGGCTAATTTTTGTAGTTTTAGTAGAGACAGGGTTTCACCATGTTGGTCAGACTAGTCTCAAACTCTTGACCTCAGGTGATCAGCCTGCCTCAGCTTCCCAAAGTACTGGGATTACAGGTGTGAGCCACTGAAACTGGCTGCAATCCTAGTTTCTGACAAAACAGAGCTTAAGCCAACAAAGATTGAAAATGACAAAAAGGGCATTATATAATGGTAAAGGGTTTAATTCAACGAGAAGAGCTAACTATCCTAAATATATATGCACCCAATGCAGGAGCAACTAGATTCATAAAGCACATTCATATATACCTTCAAAGAGAATTAGACTCCCACACAATAATAATGGGAGACTTTAAGACTCCACTGTCAATATTAGACAGATCACAGATCATAGCAACAGAGCACTGACAAAGATATTTAGGACTTGAACTCAGCTCTGGATCCAGTGGACCTGATATATATCTACAGAACTATCCATGTCAAAACAACAGAATATGCATTCTTCTCAGTGCCACATGGCACTTACTCTAAAATCAATCACATAATTGGAAGTAAAACACTCCTCAGCAAATGTAAGTGAACTGAAATAATAACAAACAGTCTCCCAGACCATAGCACAATCAAATTAGAATTCAAGATTAGGAAACTCACTCAAAACCACACAACTACATGAAAATTGAACTACCTGCTCCTGAATGACTCCTGGGTAAATAACAAAAATTAAAGTAAAAATCAAGAAGTTCTTTGAAACCAATGATAACAAAGAAACAATGTACCAGAATCTTTGGGATGCAGCTACAGCAGTGTTAAGAGGGAAATTTACAGCACTAAATGCCCACATCAAAAAAGATTAGAAAGACCTCAAATCGGCATCCTAATATCACAACTAAAAGAACTAGAGAACCAAGAGCAAATAAACCCCAAAGCTAGCAAGAGACAAGAAATAACCAAAATCAGAGTGGAACTGAAGAAGATAGAGACACAAAAAACCTTTCCAAAAATCGATTAATCTGGGAGCTGCTTTTATGAAAAAATTAATAAAATAGATAGACCAATAGCTAGACTAATAAAGAAGAAAAGAGAGAGGAATCAAATAGATACAATAAAAATGATAAAGGAGATATTACCACTGACCCCACAGAAATATAAACAACCATCAGAGAATACTATAAACAGCTCTATGCAAATAAACTAGAAAATGTAGAAGAAATGGATAAATTCCTGGACACATACATCCTCCCAAGACTGAACCAATAAGAAGTTGATATCTGAATAGACCAATTACAAGTTCTAAAATTGAGGCAGTAATAAATGGTCTACCAACCAAAAGAAGCCTAGGACCAGAGAGTTTTATAGCTGAATTCTACCAGCGGTACAAAGAGGAACTGGTACCATTTATTCTGAAACTATTCCAAACAATTGAAAAGGAGAGACTCCTCCCTATCTCATTTTATGAGGCTAACATCATTCTGACACCAAAACCTGGCAGAGATACAACAAAAAAAACTTCAGGCCAATATCCCTGATGAACATCGATGCAAAAATCCTCAGTAAAATACTGGCAAACCAAATCCAGCAGCACATCAAAAAGCTTATCCACTATGATCAACTCAGCTTCATCCCCAGAATGAAGGCTGGTTCAACATATGCAAATCAATAATGTAATTCATTACATAAACAGAACTAAAGACAAAAACTGCATGATTACCTCAATAGATGCAGAAAAGGCCTTCAATAAATTTCAACATCACTTTATGTTAAAAACTCTCAATAAACTAGGTATTGATGGAACATACCTTAAAATAATAAGAGCCATTTATGACAAATCCACAGCCAGTATCATACTGAATGGGCAAAAGCTACAAGCATTCCCTTGAAAACAGTTCAAGACGAGGATGCCCTCTCTCACTACTCCTATTCAACATAGTATTGGAAGTTTTGGCCAGAGCAATCAGGCAAGAAAAAGGAATAGAGGTATTCAAATAGGAAGGGAGGAAGCCAAGCTGTCTCTATTTGCAGATGACATGATCGTATATCTAGAAAATTCCATCATCTCAGCCTCAAAGCTTCTTAAGCTGATAAGCAACTTCAGCAAAATCTCAGGATACAAAATAAATAAGCAAAACTCACAAGCATTCCTATACACCAATGATAGACAAGCAGAGAGCCAAATCATGAATGAACTCCTGTTCACAATTGCTAGAAATAGAATAAAATACCTAGGAATACAGCTAACAAGGGAAGTGAAGGACCTCTTCAAAGAGAACTAAAAACCACTGCTCAGGGAAATCAGAGAGGGCACAAATGGAAAAACATTCTATGCTCACAAATAGGAAGAATCAATATCATAAAAATGGCCATACTGCCCAAAGTAATTTATCGATTCAATGCTACTCCTATTCAAATACCACTGACATTCTTCACAGAACTAGAAAAAACTACTTTAGAATTCATACAGAACCAAAAAAGAGCCTGTATAGCCAAGACAATTCTAAGAAAACAGAGCAAAGCTGGAGGCATTATGCTACCCAATTTTAAACTATACTACAAGCCTACAGTAACCAAAACAGCATGGTTCTGGTACAAAAACAGACACATAGACCAATGGAACGAATAGAGAACTCAGAAATAAGACTACGACCATCTGATCTTTGACAAACCTGACAAAAATAAGCAATGAGGAAAGGATTCCCTGTTTAATAAATGGTGCTGGAGAACTGGCTAGCCGTGTGCAGAAAATTGAAACTGGATGCCTTCCTTATACCATATACAAAAATTAACTCAAGATGGATTAAAGACTTAAATGTAAAACCCAAAACTATAATATCCCAAACAGAAAATCTGGGCAATACAATTCAGGACATAGGCTGTGGCAAAGATTTAATGACTAAAATGTCAAAAGCAATTGCAACAAAAATAAAAAATTGACAAATGGGATCTAATTGAACTAAAGAGCTTATGTATACCAAAAGAAACTATCATTAGAGTGAACAGACAGCCTACAGAATGGGAGAAAATTTTTGCAATCTATTCATCTGACAAAGTTCTAATATCCAGAATCTACAAGGAACTTAAAGAAATGTAGAAGAAAAAGAAAAACAACCCCATTAAAAAGTGAGCAAAAGACATAAACAGACATTTCCTAAAAGAAGACATTTATGTGGCCAACAAACGTATGGAAAATAGCTCAACATCACTGATCATTAGAGAAATGCAAATCAAAACCACAATGAGATACCATCTCACACCAGTCAGAATGGCAATTATTAAAAAGTCAAGAAAAAACAGCTGCTGGCAATGCTATGGAGAAGAAGAAACACTTTTACACTATTCGTAGGAATGTAAATTAGTTCAACCATTGTGGAAGAGTGTGGTGATTCCTCAAAGACACAGAACAAGAAATACCATTTGACCCAGCAACCCCATTATTAGGTATATACCCAGAGGAATATAAATCATTCTGTTATACAGATACATGCATGCATATGTTCATTGCAGCACTATTCACAATAGCAAAGACATGGAATCAACCCAAATGTCCATCAATGATAGAGTGGATAAAGAAAATGTGGTACATATACACCATGGAGTACTACACAATCATAACAAGGAATGAGATCATGTCATTTGCAGGGATGTGGATGGAGCGGGAAGCCATTATCCTCAGCAAACTAACGCAGGAACAGAAAACCAAACACCACATGTTCTCACTTATAAGTGGGAGCCAAATGATGAGAACACAGGACCACAGGGAGGGCAATAACACACCCTGGGGCCTGTCAGGGTGAGGGTGGTGGGAGGAAGGAGAGCATCAGGGTAAATAGTTAATGCGTGTGGGGCTTAATACCTAGGTGATAGGTTAATAGATGCAGCAAATCATCATGGCACACGTTTACCTGTGCAACAAACCTGCACATCCCACACATGTACCCTGGAACTTAAAATAAAATAATACAATTTTTTAAAAAGAAGGTCAAGGAAGAGAAGAAATGGAGCAGACCAAGTAAAAATTATCCTTTGCTGGCAGGGGAGGATACAAGATTGTGCCCTACCCACTTGCATTTTTGAATTTTTGCTCTTAGTTTATGCATAACGATGTGCCTTTTCTAACAAGAAGTAACCAGGCTAGGAGGTATATTCACATAAAGCCAAGAGTTTCTGGTCCTTACAGTCAACTCCCAGACTCTCTCCTAGGCTGGGAACTCCCAGAAGCTACATCATAGGACCATAAAATCTACAGCTTGAAGAGAGAATTTTCTTTTTACTTGCTACTATGGACCAGTCATTATACTAAGTAAGTTTCTGAATTACCCCATGTAATAATCACAGCAAACCCTGGAGTTATCACCTCCTCCATTTTTATAGATGAGAAAATGGGGGCTCAGAATAATTAAATTACTTACTTACTTAAAGTCACACAAACAATAAGTATAATTACGTCAAGGAGCTTGCATCAGTCAGATTCATATTTGAAATCAACAGAACCCATACTAGTTCGGATTCAGGGGGGAAAGAATTTTTGGGAAATACTAGATATGCCAGAGGTTCTTTAGGAGAGCCAGAGTATCAACCTTGGAGGCTACACCCAATTACCTTGCAGATTCTGAGGGCAAACCTGTTACTGCTGCCACCAGACCTATAACCTGTCATTTTCCCTGAATCTGAGATATTACTTCTAAGTCTTCTGTCACTGTAGCCCCTGAAAACAGAATGACCCCATCCACCAAGCCAGATTCCAAGCTGTTTGGCACCTTTTTCATTTCATTCTCAACCACATCGAAGTTTCATGCTGGTGTGTCTGACTTGGTGGAGTCTAAGTCAAATGACTACACCTTGGCTGTGAAGTATGCTTGGGAAGGAGCTCCTGGCTTTTAACTTTGGAAGATAGGGTACATGGGATGGGAAATTCTCCAAAGAGAGAAAGACACTGGACAGTCAAAACAGCTCACCAAATGGCCAGTGCAGAGGTCAAGTTGAATGACGTACAATGGTCTTCTCATTTCACAGATGGGAAAATTAAGGCCCACTGAGTAGCTACAGTTGGCTGTTCTATGCTTTCTTCTCCAATATTTTTGACATGCCTCTTAGAAGCATTTTGACTGCAAGACCTTAAAAGAAGTGGAAATTCACAGCAAAATGAGCCTTTCCATCTGTCTTCTGTGCCTTATCATATTGGAATGCACTATGGAAATTGTTGCTAAACTTTTATCTGATATGAAAGGATGCATAACACATTTCTCCTTCAGATCTTGGTAAAGAAGGGAATCTGCAAATGCCAGTCTGGGAGGAAATGAAAGGGTTTCTCATGAAAAAGGTTTCTATGAAACTTCAAGTTCAATGAAGGATTTCCTTGCTAGGTTTTGGAAATAGCATTGTTGGAATATTGAAGTTCTTATCATTGTAATTGATTTTTTAAATTTTTTAAAATTCGCCTATTTAGAATCTGAAACTCTTTAGTAGAAAAAAGTTACCTCCAGTCTGAACACTGTCAATCATAAAACATTTGCTGTTGATTTTACACAGTATAGCAAAATTTATATAACAAAACTAACTTTGAAAAGCCACAATCAACTTGGGCAATGAAATGTCATCAATTCTATCACTTTACTCATGAGCTGACATGAAAGTCCTACAGGCATGTGCATTTCCTGAAACACTAAAATTCAGTTGGAGAGTGAAAACATAATTGGTCAACATGCCAAAGTACTCAAAATCTAAACTTACACATGATGAGTGAGAAAATAAATAATCCTGTCACACAAAAAATACCATTTTTACAAATGGCAAATGATATCCCACTTAACTGAAAATTTATTTAAAAACAAATATTTTTTTAAAAAATTTTGTTGTTGTTATTGTTGTTGAGACAGGTTATTGCTCTATCATCCAAGCTGGAGTGCAGTGGCATAATCTCGGCTCACTGCAGTCTCCGCCTGCCAGGCTCAAGCAATCCTTCAGCCTCAGCTTCCCAAGTAGCTGGGACTGCAGGCACGCACCACCACCACCTACTAATTATTTTTAATTTTTGCAAAGACGAGGTCTCACCATGTTGCCCAGGCTAATCTTGAACTCCTGGGCTCAAGATACCTGTCCATCTTAGCCTCCCAAAATACAGGGATTGCAGTCTTGAGCCAGCACACCCAGCCTGCAATTTATTTTTGAATAAAAATTAAAGCTGGCTAACGTGATATTCCCTCTGAACAAGGATTGCTTAATGTGGGCTACATGAATGGCATTGAGAAGGGTGCTTAAACACCCTGAACGCATACACAAAATTATGTGCACATGTGCTTATTGTATGTGTGTGTGCAAGCTGTGCACATACTTTTTTTTGATAAGAGAATTCACAGATGTTATCAGGTACTCAAAGGAGTCTGTGTTGCTCATAAATCAAATGATAGAGGGCTATTTTAGGTCACAGAACAGATTCTGTAACATATGTAATATAATATGAACTCGAATTCAGGACTCCTCTAGCCCAGATCCTATTTTACTATTAACTTTAATTTAAACCATGGAAGATATCCATCTTTTGCAAGGTCATTTTTCTCCTCTGATGCTGTTTATACAAGGTCTCTAAGAGCCTATAAAGCAATATTACTAGAGATAGACCTGGAATATTTGAAAACAGATTAGAACTGCCTCTTACCACCTTCTATCAGATTCTAACCAGAATCTTCATCAAGGAGGAAGGAACAAAGCCCTAAAGCATAAAGCAGTATATTATGAGTGAGCATAAAAATGTTAACCACCAAACTTGTGACATTCTTTCCATTTTTACATAAACCCAATTCCAAGATTTCTGTATTGGAGAGAAATTCTAGGCTAAGACTCCTGGTGAGCATATTAATCACGTCTGCTTTGTTACTCCTTATTTCCCCGTTGCCTAGTATAGTGCCTGGCAAATAGTGAGCCTTCAATAAATATTTTTTGAACTTGAATTGAATTGCTTTGAGCTGAACTGGAATAAGAGCTGGCATGTTAAGAGTTTTGGATTAGCCATTATTTAAAGTTATTTATGAAACTATCAAATGTCACGTGGTCATTTCTCTTTAACTTCCATGCCAACAACCTTTTTATAAATTAAAATCTGAGTCAACAATTTCTTTCCAATATCTTTTTCTTTTAGTCTATGAGTGAGGCTATAGAAATGGACAAGTAGTTAAATCTTTCACAGGGTGAAAGGTTGACCTTTAGGAATGTGTTTATTTCTTTAAAAAATAATATCCTGGAACCTTGCTAAGGCAGATAAGTTGATATAGAATATAGATGCATCTTGGACTAGGTCCAGGGTGATTCAGGGACTCTAGATCTGGAAAGGCCACCTGATAAAACATTCAATTCACAATTTAACAGGGATCATTTAGATAGGAGGTCTCTATACTTAGATTTCATAAGCCAGTAAGAATTTTCACACGTAAAATAATTAGGGTTAGTTCTCATAGGTTTGCCAACTTTTCAGTTTTTTTCAAGACACTAAAACACAATAATTTCCATACACCGCCATCATTTGTTAAAGAAATATCCTCTTAACACCAAAGACAGTAGAATGATTATAATCTCAGAAAAAATGACAGTCTTTAAAGAGGAATCAATTTGGCTTCATGAAAAATTCACAATGTTCTCTTTAAAAGTTTGCCTTGTCCTTTTGTTACTGGCTGGCACAAATGTTATCACAAACCAACACTCATCTATGCGGTGGCATTTGGGAACCACTAATATAATTAAACCCCTTTGGGCTGAGATTTCTTTGTTTCCTCCTCCCTATCCACTCTCCACCCTTCCCAACTCATCTTTTCAGGGAACACTGATCTCTCTGGACATTTATTCGGGTTCTCTTGACCTCTGGCTTGTTGAGTTCAGCCCGAGAAAGACACAGACAGGAGAACAGGGGATGAGAGGAGTTAAGGTCAGGCTATTGACTCCGCTGGTTCATTTCCCCTCCCTACTTCTTTCCAACCACCACAACTGCCTAGACATAGTTGGCCATGGTTGTGTTCCTCTCCTCAAGCTTTCTTTCTAGACCTATCAGTTTTGCTCTTCCCCTACATCTTCAGGTCAAGATAAGGCAAAGGGCACCTGTACTTTCAGGGAATGTCTTGCCAACCCTTGTTGGTTCCTTTAATCTTACCCACACCTTCTAAATCGTCCCTTCATTTAACTCTCCTCAGTTTCTGCACTGAAGTAGCCATCTATTTCCTCCTGGGCTTTATCAATACATTCTTCATTTAAAGATGAAAATGTTGAAACGCAGACAAATGAAGCAACTGGCTCGAAGTCACATGATCACTTAGAATCAAGTCAGATATAGACCATACCTTCCAGATTACAAGCAGAGTGCTCCTTAGGCTATGCTCAATCCAGGCCACCATTCTCCTGGAGCCACGTCCTGCTCAGCCATATTGATGGGCATTTCGACAACTAGTTGTAATTTGTTCACATTTTGAATTTAAATATCTTCTTAGGTGACTATTGAGGCAAACCCAAACACAGGAATACTGTTTTCACTGGAATGGATTAGAACCAGGAAAACTGAGTTTTTAAATATTTGCCTAAGTAGAAATGGGTAATTTAGTGTAAGAAACTACTGCAAACGCTAAACACAAAAGGACATGAGAGTGATGAAATTATCACTGTGACGTGAATTTTGATCATGAAAGGGGAGTGGGGAGAGATGAAATAAATGTGTCCAGGGTGAGGGGATGAGGCATGGGTGGTGGGGGGGGAGAAGATGATCAGCTGGGGACAGACTTGACTCTGCATGAGAAAATGAGTAGGTTGCAGAAGGGTAAGGAAGAATAGGGTGATAGGTGCCTGTCAAGCAGAAGGAGAGAGGAATGGGCAGCAGTAAGGCATAGATATCAAACAGGATATTTGTAAAATGTGTTTATCTGGAAGGAAGTTACTGTGCCACTGAGCAGGGGCTGCTGCTAGAGCCCTGACATATGAGAAGCTTCAGATTTTAGAGAAACCGAATTCTCCAAAACTGACCTATGTCAAAATGCTCTTCCACAAAGGTGAAATTTGCCATAACCACACTTTTATTTAAAACTCTTGCTCTTAAATAAATGTACATGCACATATTTAATACATTAACTGTTCTCAATTACAAACTTGACTGATTTCCCACTGCCGTTTGATTACTGGCTGTTATTAAAGTGTCCCCGTGGGTATTTTCTTTTACTTGGGTTTTAAAATAAGCTAGAGAGTCTTAATACCAAATTATTCTCTTTAAAGGAATTGGGATAGTGGAATTATTAACATTTATTGAGCACTTCATCTGTCAAAGCACTTATCTGTTTTACCTCATTCAGTTCTTACAACAACCCTACCTCATGACCACATTCTTGTCCTCATCTGCACAGTCTGGCCCCTGACCATGGCAAGCAGCATTTCTCTGTGGCTCTGATCCCTGTCAATGTCCCAGGTCAGATGCATGAAAAGTATTGCTCAAAGAAGTCACTGTTATAGCCTCTCAGCATGAAGGACTGCTCGTTCTGGTACAACCATCTTCATTGACTGCCGAGCCTTTAATCAATCAACAATTATTTATCAGGCTTCTACTTACTGTTCAGCAAAGTCCTGTCTGGCTTCTGTAGACAGGAACATTTCTAGATATGGCACATGAAGTTGGATCAATCAGAAACCTTGAGCCAGTCCTTAAGGGTCAAAGGGTTTGTATAGCTGTCATTTTAGGACAGAGAAATAAAGCCTTAACAACAAGGTAGAGGATAATGAGAAGGTACTGGAATAGATTAAGAAATCAAGAAATATAAAATTAGAAAATAATATGTAAATTTTCCTTTAAATTATCAAATGAGAAACCTTTGCAACCAGAACGAAGTCTACTCTTACAATGTCATATAAGATTTGTTCAATTAGTAAACTATCAACCTCAACATCCATGCATAATAATAGTCAGGTGTCTTTACTATAATCAAAGAGTTCATTGAATTTTTAGTGTTATTTAGTATCATCTTAGATTGATCATCTTGGCTACATTAGGTATCTGTATTTAGATAATAACTTTATATTTAGGAAGACAATTTTAAGACAAAAAATAAAAATTCACAATGGGGATTATTATTAAATTGTTGGAATTTACCATTTGGAAATCCATACACAGGTTCAATTCCCAAACACCTGTATATTGCCTATATTTTCATCATTTTGATGTCATAGACTGTTGATTAATATAATTCACTGGCAACCACTTTAACCACTGAGAGTATTCTTTTTCTTCATTAATACAAATTGCATGTGTCCACATGTACCTGGAAGTAAAATAAAATTAATAATGGAAGCCCTATCTTTCTGCCCTTCTGACATTGTACCTTGCAAAACTGGGACAACGACTGAGTACATCTAACATTTTTCGTCTTTGAAACCACATATCCACCTCCCAAACCTCTATCTTCATGTGTTTACTTATTTTTGAAATTGTTCTTGACTTCATTTTTGTTTGCCTTTGTTCTGTTAATGGAGTTACCTCCTATTTAAAAAGTGCCTGCTTTTGTGTAAGCTTTTTCCCTTAAGAGAGTGGCAGAAGTTGGCCGGGCGCGGTGGCTCAAGCCTGTAATCCCAGCACTTTGGGAGGCCGAGACGGGCGGATCACGAGGTCAGGAGATCGAGACCATCCTGGCGAACACGGTGAAACCCCGTCTCTACTAAAAATACAAAAACTAGCCGGGCGAGGTGGCAGGCGCCTGTAGTCCCAGCTACTCCGGAGGCTGAGGCAGGAGAATGGCGTAAACCTGGGAGACGGAGCTTGCAGTGAGCTGAGATCCGGCCACTGCACTCCAGTCCGGGCGACAGAGCGAGACTCTGCCTCAAAAAAAAAAAAAAAAAAAAAAAAAAAAAGAGAGTGGCAGAAGCTGAAAGGCATGTCAGAGAGCAGGGCGTGCTCACTACAGCTGGAGTAGGGGTGTAAAAGACTGACTTTGCATTCTCCATGGTTTGCTCAGGTCTTTCCCTGTCCTAAAACACATGACAATTCCCTAAATTTGTCTGTACAAAAAATCCTATGTTATTTAATAACAGTCCTCAGTTATGCCTGTTTCATTTGGCTTTGACTTATAATGCTTTTGTCTTATGGAAATGTTTGTTGTTCTCGGCTGGGGAAATTTTGGGTGTTTGGAGAAGCCCTGGAGAAATGGATTAGATGATCTTGCTGAGTCTACTCACACAAATTTTAAAAAGTTCCTCTTGAGATCAAACATTCAAGAAAATTTTCCCTGGAAATAGAAGTCTAGATCAGGGATTCCCAATCTTTTAAAAATAGTTTGGCCTCATGACAATTCCCCATTTCTGCATATAACGTCTTACAGCATGTATTCATCTCTAAGTGTAAATGCACAAGAATTTTGTTTAAAGACCTTTTTCTTGAGAATTTTTGAACCCATTTTTGAAATTACTGGAACCATCAGGGATCCGAGGACAATTGGTTCACTTCCTAGTATCACCATTCCAGCCTAAGATGTTCCTCCCCTAAAGGCAAACTTTTGAGGGTGAGTATGCCCCTGTAGTGGCAGAACCTGACTGTTGAGCCAGGCTGTTGGTGAAGTAGAAATTTTTTTTGCCTCTCATCCCATAGAATTCTGTTTATATCAGAGGCCAGTGGCAGAGACTCAAGGTTCGACATATAGTATGAACAAGTACAGAAACGGAATGAATGCTGTATTTTTATGCCTGGTTCCATTTACCACCAGATGGCTCTATTGTATCGTCAGGAAATGCACACATGTAAAATCGGTGGTCTCATAAGCCACAGGGAAAAAAATAAAACAGAAGTTACATCTATAAGATATGTAGGAATGCAGTTCGTTCTTTATGGGATTAATTGGAAGCAGCTGCAGCAGGAGTATTCGCAGGAAAACAGGATGCACCCAGAGAAACTATAGGAAGGTCATCATCCTAGCATGTACAAGGTTTTCCAACTTTTTGTATTACTTTGTAATTATTAAGTATTACAATAGCAAAAGAGTAGCAAGGAAGTGCTCTAGTCTCACAAGGGCCTGTACCTGATGTTTTCATACCAATTTTGTGTACTCTTCAGCTTGTAGCTGAGAAAAAGTAACTTTAGAAACATTTTGAGTCTGGGCGCAGTGGCTCACAACTGTAATCCCAGCACTTTGGGAGGTGGAGGTGGGCAGATCATGAGGTCAGGGGTTTAAGACTAGCCTGGCCAACATGGTGAAACCACGTCTCTACTAAAAATATAAAAATTAGCTGGACGTGGTGGCGCGTGCCTGTAATCTTCAGAGGCTGAGACAGGAGAATCGCTTGAACCCAGGAGGTGGAGGTTGCAGTGAGCCAAGATTGTGCCCTTGCACTTGGCCTGGGCAACAAGAGTGAAACTCTGCCTGGAAAAAGAAAAAGAAAGAAAAAGAAAAAGAAAAAATTTGAGGGGCAGAGTCTACACATCTGCTAATTTGAGTCATATTAGCCAGGCTCTGGGGAAGAATGATATGAGTCTAAAACATGTGGTATCTTTGCTTTAATGACATGTGCTGAGAAGGTGAAGATGAGAGGAAACAGGGTTTCTTTGAGCTCAGTTGACTCCGTTCCTACTGTTAGGTGAATGTTAAAAACACAGGCATTCTAGGTGACATCTTCCATCAGGAATGTGAAATTTTAAATCTAACCTTTTGAAGTAAGAATAAAAGTTTCAAAGTAATCAAATTCCAATGACAGTTATTTAATCTAACTTTCTAAAGCTGTTCATTGTCATCATTTTTTTTTACTCTTTTTACATTCTATGTTTTAAATAAAACTATTGTTAAAACATTTTGCCATTTTATTTCCTTGTTAAGAAAAGGGGAGGAAAGGCCGGGCGCGGTGGCTCAAGCCTGTAATCCCAGCACTTTGGGAGGCCGAGACGGGTGGATCACGAGGTCAGGAGATCGAGACCATCCTGGCTAACATGGTGAAACCCCGTCTCTACTAAAAAAATACAAAAAATTAGCCGGGCGATGTGGCGGGCGCCTGTAGTCCCAGCTACTCGGGAGGCTGAGGCGAGAGAATGGCATAAACCCGGGAGGCGGAGGTTGCAGTGAGCTGAGATCTGGCCACTGCACTCCAGCCTGGGCGACAGAGCAAGACTCCGTCTCAAAAAAAAAAAAAAAAAAAAAAAAAAAGAAAAGGGGAGGATTTGTGTGAGTTTATCAAGGCCTATCATTAGTCCATAAGATTGTTTGAGATGCGCTCAAACTATCCCTGTCAAAAAGTAATAATTGATTTTTTTTTAAAGAAAGTGTCCCTGGATACTGGACAGATGGCGTTTACCTTGGCCCAACTTGAGTCATTGGAGACTTGTCTGAAAGAAGCAGAAGAAAAGGCTAAAGCTTTATCTGAACAGGTAACACCTGTTATGGGAACTGGAAACAAATGTTCCTCAGTGTGCAGCATGGCAAGTGTGAATGTAAACACGTTTTAACCTCTGCCTCTACTGATACACACACACACACACACACACACATTGCAGTTATGTACACACACACACGCACACAGCATTCCATTCATTTTAGACCTAACAGTGCCTACTTTAGTCTGTATGGAACTCTTCAGTCTTTAAAACTTTTTTCATCTTTATATTTTATTTGACTTTCATTCACCACAGGCCATGAGTTAGGCAAACCTTCTTTAACCAAGTGGTTTTCCTGAATAAGCAAAGCATATTTGCATTATAAATAGATAAGCTCAAAGATAAAATAAAGCCTATTGGAGTCATGCAGAAGTAATTTTCTTTTATTTTTAGGAAACTTTACTTAGAAGAGAGTTTTTCAAATATTGACATCCCTCTTGGGTGTCTGAAACTTACAGAAGCAAAGCAGCAGATGATAAGTGGAGCCTGGTCTGCACCAGGTGGCCTGGTCACCTTATAGTGCTCTGCATGTACAGCAGGTCCATGATTTCAGAGGCAGTAAACCAGCTTTACTAGTATCAGTAAAGCTCAGACCAGGGCTGGAACATTTCCCAATAAGATTCTACTTTGCAAATAGTGCAACTATTGTTGCCTTTCCCCGGTCAGAGAGGCTTGGCCCCAGAAGACAAACTGCTTGGACCCTGGGTCCCCCAGTGCTCTCTTTTGGTGACAGTCAGTGAAGGGAAAAGGATGGAGGAGGCCCTGCAATGTTAGAAATGTTCATTAATTTCTCCTGGATTGATATATTTAGATAAAAGTATATTTTAGATACTTTGGAAAAAAAGAATTTTAAGGTACTTTTAATAAAGGCAGTCTCTCTGTACAGTAAAAGCTAATTGCATCAGAATTCTAGCGGAAACTAAGGAGGAAAGGTGCCTTGTGTTATGAGAAAAAGTATAATTAATATATAATTTAGTGATACACACACAAATGCCCTTCATTTCTTTTTCAGCTTACCAAAAAAGGTGCATCCCTTACTTTGGCATGTATTTATTGTTTACTGACTAAATGCGATTGATGCAAGGGGTCACAGGGGAGTTGTGTCAGTTGATAAAAATGTGCTGTCCTTTTGGAAAAGTTTCCATCTCAGCCTCAAGCCATAGCTCTAGCCTGCCAACTGTTGTTGTTGTTGTTTTTTTTCTAAAACAAACAGAAACAAGCCTTGAACTGTGGCAAAATTAAGAATTACCAAGAATATAATGATAAACATGAGGTACCATTTCAAAGCAAAACAAACAAAACAACAACAACAACAAAAAACTAAGAATTTCAGAGTCTCCAAATTGGGAAGGATTTTTCAATGGATAACTAAAAAAGGGCACCCCTGCTGGGATTAGGTTACACTAAGAAGGTATATGGGATTTTTTTGGTAATCAAATGGCTTTTCATGATTTCTCGTTTGAATCAGTAAGATTCAATTCACTCATAAAAGTACCCATTTCTGCACTTTGGGAAGCCGAGGTGGGTCGATCATGAGGTCAGGAGATCGAGACCATCCTGGCTAACATTGTGAAACCCCGTTTCTACTAAAAATACAAAAAAAAATAGCAGGGCATGGTGGTGGGTGCTGAGGCAGGAGAATGGCATAAACCCGGGAGGCGGAACTTCCAGTGAGCTGAGATCGCGCCACTGCACTCCAGCCTGGGAAACAGAGCGAGACTCCGTCTCAAAGAAAAAAAAAAGTACCCATTTCTTTGGTTCTTAATGAAATATTTTTATTTTATCCAATGCAGATGTAACCACCCATTGGGCTCACCTTGCCCACTGCCTAGACAGAATTGATTTATCAAGACAGGGGAATTACAATGGAGAAAGAGTAAATCACGGAGTCACAGAGCTGGCTGTGCAGGAGACCGGGGTTTTGTTATTACTCAAATCAGTCTCCCTGAACATTCAGGGATCAGAGTTTTTAAAGATAATTTGACGGGGAGGCACCCGGGAAGTGGGGAGTGCTGGTTGGTCAGGTTGGAGATGGAATCATAGTGGATGGAAGTTAGGTTTTCTTAATGTCTTCTGTTCTTGGGTGTGATGGCAGAACTGGTTGGGCTGGGTGGTGTCAGCTGATCCATCAAGTGCAGGGTCTGCAAAGTATCTGAAGCACTGATCTTAAACTTTACAATAGTGATGTTATCCCCAGGAGCAATTTGGGGAGGTTCAGACTCTCAGAGTCACAGGCTGCATGACTCCTCAATCGTAATTTCTAATTTTGTAGCTAATTTGGTAGTTCTGCAAGGGCAGATTGGACCTCAGGCAAGAGCAGGGTTCTTTTTGGGAAAGGGCTGTTATCGATTTTGTTTCAGAGTCAAACCGTGAACTGAATTCCTTCCCACAGATAGTTTGGCCTATGACCGGGAATGAACAAGGACAGCTTAAGGGTTAAAAGCAAGATAGAGTCGGTTAGGTCTTATTTCTTTCACTGTCATAATTTCCTCGGTTATAATTTACAAAGGTGCTTTCACGGATAGCTCCTAATATTTAAGATTCTTAGCTGGATGATCTCTTTGTATAACACCAACCAATTAGATGTATTTATTTTTTCAGTAATATAGCAGATTAAATATATAAAATGGAGATTGGATTTCACAACCTTTTTGTACCTACCATAAGTAAGATGCTGGTTAGGTGTTTTGCAGGAAAGACATATAAGTCAGAGCTTCTCTACCCAAGTAGCTCACAGACAATAGAAAAATTGGAAGATATGAAGAATGAAAATAGGTGTTTATATGACTCCAAGATAAACTGCACAATAGCATTAAGTTACAGGATCTGTATGTGTTAATTGTACTAAAGTATTGTTCTTGAAGTTGTCAAATTTGCATAACCAAGTGAGTTTAATTGGAAGTTGGCCATGGTTTGAGGAAAGGGAGAGTATGATATGTAAAGCACATTGCAGGCATTTTTGATATTACATTTTTAATTAACTTGAGCATTTTATGAGATTTGGCTGTCTTCATTGTTACTGTTGAGAGGGGTCAATCAACACAGTTGTCACAGGATTTAATCCTAAAATTTTTGCTTTCTCCAGTGTTTGAGTCTAGTCTTTTCCTTGAAAAGATAAAAACTTTAAGAACAGTCCTCTGTCCCCTATCTTAAAATTTAAGTCGACATTAAAAACATGGATGAGAGGATAGGGAAAGGGAAGAACCTGATATTTCCTAAGAAAGTTCTTGAGAATATTTCAGAATGGAACACCTGTCTCAAACAATCAAACATTTGTCCACTGGGTGCCACTGTCTTCCTTACCAGGTCGTGCCACTAAGGGATTACAGAAAGATTGCCTTTAGTGTTAAAGACAATGATTACACACACACGCATACACACACACTCTCTCAATCCGTGTGTGTGTGTGTGTGTGTGTGTGTGTTGAAGGAATATTTTTGCCTGCTATACATGTTAAGGCTTCTTCTAAATGTCATTAATTTATGATTTGTCACAAGGATGTTGGGAATGCTACCTTGCCTTTACTGGTAACCCAAATTGTGAGCTGTCCCAGTGGAGTATAATGAGGTGAGGAGTGTGGAAGAAACAAGAAGAACCAAGATTTGTGCTGGAAGGAAGCAGTGGAAGCTTGCAGTATTATCAAACAATGGATCCTGCCTTTGAGAAAATGGTTAATCTCACTGTTATTCAAGATCTTATCTCTTAGCTTTGCCTCTGAGAACATAGAATTAACTCAGAATGGAAAGTATAGGTGCCTAGGGTTGTTACCTACATTAATCATCTGTTGATCTTGGGCCTCGGTTTATGCAAACTGGACATTTCTAAGGAATCCTTCAGCAAGGTCCAATGTTACAAAGAAAAAAATAGAAATAGGCAACAAACAAGAAGGTTGTGGCCACTTCCTCTGATGAGGTCACACAGTCAATAGAATTCTTTGTTGGGCTTCACTTTAGCTTACAACTGTTCTTTACTGCTCTGCAGTCAAGTCACTAATGTCAAAATAAAAGAAACATGAAATTAGAATAATTTGCAATTAAGACTTATCATCTGGGTTAGTCAAGACTTTGAGAAATAACTGACTGCAGCAATTCAGCCAAAGTAGAGTGAGAAAGTGTCATTAGGCCCCAACTTCTAACCTGGATTATAATGATAAATCACTCAACATATTACCAAGTCTTGCTTAAGGAACTACTTTATTATATTTCCCATAGGTTAAGATCAGGTGGGAGGAAAACTAAATGCCTGGATGTTGGGTAATAGATAAAGAAAAAGAGTGAATAACAAAGGGAGAAAAGCTGTTAGGAATGTGAAAGAAATATGAGAAGTAAAGGGTTTCTGGAGAAGCCCATAAAAAAAGTCTTCTCATGTGTGCTGGATTCTATCACCAGTGAATATAGGAGGACAATGAAGAGGACTCTGGTGGACTGCTGTTTACAACCATACACAAGCAAATAGACCATACAGCTTTTGTGCTGAGACAAAAGAAAGTGTCAAGAAAATCCATACTTTTGCAATGAAGCCTGAATCCAGATACACGCCAATGTAGAGTTTATGAGGCAACATTCCCTTTGGCAGCAGTGTTAGCCCAGAGTCTCTCTCATTTATCAATGGCTTCTGGTTCCCAGCTCCAGGTATCAGATCAGGGAGAGCCCAGGCTTTGTTCCTGTTCCACTATTTGCTAGCTTTATGGCCTTGGGCAATCCACTTTGTCTCCCCAGCTACAGTTGTCTTATCTAGGAGGGTGTAAACATGTTAGTTTCATAGAGCTGTCGTGAGGATTAAATGGGATAGGTATTGGTCCTTCTGTCCCTTTGTAGGTATTATGGCTGAACGTTTCTGTCCCCCCATCAAAAAGAACAAATTCATATGTTGAAACCTAATCCTCAATATGATAGTATGTGATGGTGGGATCTTTGGTAGATGATAAGTTCTTGAGACGACTGACTCAGGAATGGGACTAGTGTCCTTATAAAAGAGGCTCAAGGGAACTCCCTCACCCCTTCCACCATGTGAAGACAGAGTAAGAAGCTGCCATCTGTGAACCAGGAAACAGACCTTCATAAGACACCAGATCTGTTGGTACCTTGATCTTGGACTGCTCAGCCTCTAGAATTTTAAGAAAGAAAGAAATTTCCATTGTTTATATGCTAGCCAGTTTATGGTATTTTGTTATAGCAGCCCAAATGAACTAAGACAATAGGTTCTCAAAAATATCTGTTTATTTTCACTCCTACCAGTGGTCATAACAGAACTGTGTAGTTCTCTTTATGCCTTGAGCCACATAAATTAACGAGTCCCAACCTACCACAAAAGTGTTTCTCTCACACATACACACACACACACTGCCCCCCTACCCAAGCTCCCTTTGTCCTAACTTGGCTGGCTTTTCTACTATCCAGTTTCTCTTCTACTCTTTCTCATCTCTTCATCTGGTAAAGGGATTTTAGTTCTTTAACCTTGTCTTTCCTTTCTGCTTCATCTCTTGGAACTTTTGTCTGTTTCTGCCGATTATCTGATTTTGTACAGACTGGGAGCTGTTTTCCTTGGCAAGCTAGGCAGGGAGGGTGTCAGGAGGTGAATCCAGTAAGAACTATGTAGTCAGAATTCATTTCATATATCTTCTGGGTACCATACCTAGCAAAATATAGTCACATATGAGAAGACTTTTTAAAGTTCATGGAAAAATGGAATTAAACAACAAAAATAAAAAATATAAATTTTATTTTTCAACATGAGCTTCATCAAGTTCAAGATACTTTTGATGTGATGATACCAGCCCTTTAGTCCACTTTGAAGAACTGAGGGTCCTGGGGATTTAACCATCTAAATACAGTGGTTTTTTTTACATCATTAACTAAAGAGAAATGAGTGCCTTTTAAAGGTTTTTTTAAGACTAGGAAACAAAAATAAGGCAGAAGCAGCCGAATCAGTACTGTAAGGAAGATGCCTAACGATTTCCTGTGCAAACTCTTGCAAAGTTGCCCTTTTTGATGAGAGGAATGAGCAGAAGCATTGTCATGGTGGAGAAGGACTCTCCTGAAGCCTTCCTGGGTGCTTTTCTTCTAAAGTTTGGCTAACTTTCACAAAACACTGTCATAATAAGCAGATGCTATCATTCTTTGTCCCTGCAGAAAGTCAACAAGTAGAATGCTTTGAGAATTTTAAAAAACTTTGCTCTTGACCAGACTTTTGCTTTGACTGGACCACTTCCCCTTCTTGGTAGCCGTTGCTTTGATTGTCCTTTGTCTTCAGGATTGTACTGGTACAGCCATGTTCCATCTCCTATTACAATTCTTTGAAGAAATGCTTCAGGATCTTGATCCCACTTGTTTAAATTTCCATTGAAAGATCAACTTTTGTCTGCAGCTGATCTTGGCACAACAGTTTTGGCACCCATTCCCATCAAGTAGAAAGTTTGCTCAAGTTTAATTTTTCAGTCAGAATGGTGTATGCTGAACCAATTGAGATAGCTATGGTGTTGGCTCTTGTTTCTCTTATTAATTTTGGTCCTCTTCAATTAGGACATAAATGAGATACATTTTTCCTCAAAAATTGATGTAAATGGTCTGCTGCCACAAGCTGCTTCTTCAACATGATCTCATTACTTTTTTAAAAAAATTATCTACAAATAAACTGCTGATTTCTTTGGGGCATTGTGTATATAAACTTTTTGTAAAGCATCATTTCACCATTCTTTCACCCAAGCTTCACATAAATTTGATGTTTGTTCTTGCTTCTATTTTAGCAGAATTCATGTTCCTCTGATAGAGGCTCTTTTCAAACTGTTTTCTTCTTCTTAGTACCTCAAACTAGATCCTGTTCACATGTGTTACAAGTTAGTATGAGTTTATTTTGGTGTAAACTATTTTTGAAATCCATGCATAATTTTTTCAAAATATGCACTTCTATGATATCTCTGAAGAACCTTCATATTAACTATGCCATAAAAACTTCCTAGAAAGAAGATTTCATGATTTGATGCAAGGGATAGGAGGTGGAAAACTGGGTGGGAAACTTGACTCTTTTTCCTATCATTGCTTCTGCCAGGTAGGGATGAGGCATACAGCAAGGGGTCCCTTTTTGGTCTTTTACCCCCTTTCCTTCCATTAAGAGAGGTTTATTGCACTCAAAATGGAAATAAATTTCAATGGAGAAAAACGTGATAGTTTTATTTCCCAACTTTTGGATAAAGCATGTGTGATATTTTTCTGATTGTTAGTAATAGCTCATGTGTGAGTTGGGCATTTTTTCCCCTGACCTGATGAGAGAGACATTTATTAAGGCCTATTAAGGCCCAAAATAAAACTAGGAACAGAGCATTCTTGTATCCTCACTCTATGGCTAACCTGAACAGTTAAGTTATATGCAAAGAAAATTCCTTTCTCTTTATTTTTTTCCTCTGGGATGTCTCTGCCTTAGGTTCTTTCTCATCTTAAAGAATAATAGAACCAATAATGGAGACATAAAAGGAGGTGGAAGAGGGTGTCTAATCTTGCATCCTGCAGAAATACATGCCTAGGACCAGATCCCTGGGGCAATGTATTATAAATGATAGAGAGTGAAAGAACTAACATTTATTAAGCATGTACAGTTTTCCACGTGTTATGTTGAGGTTTATAAACATTTCATTTTAGCTACACAATAACCCAATTTGCTATTGAGGACAATGAGAATAAAAAACATTGTCATTTGCCAAATGTCATGTAGTCAATAAATTGTGATATGGATTGGTTGTGTCCCCACCCAAATCTCACTTTGAATTGTAATAATCCCCATGTGTCAAGGGCAGGGCCAGGTGGAGATAATTGAATAATAGGAACATTTTTCCCCATACTGTTTTCCTGGTATTGAATAAGTTTCACAAGATCTAACGGTTTTATGAGTGGGAGTTCCCCTGCATAAGCTCTCTTGCCTGCTGCCATGGAAGACGTGCCTTTGCTTCTCCTTTGCCTTCAGCCCTGATTGTGAGTCCTTTCCAGCCATGTGGAACTGTGAGTCCATGAAACCTGTTTCCTTTATAAATTACCCAGTCTTGAGTATGACTTTTTTTAGCAGCATGAGAACAGACTAATAAAAATCATTTATCTAGAATTAGAACCAAAGTATTTTTAAAATTCAAAGCCCCTATTCTTAACATGTGGTCATAGACGAAAGACACTTAACAGACATTTCTTACACAGCAACATCGAACAAGAAGAATTTGCCTAGGTTTTCAAACTGGCACCTCAAGAGCCTATTAAACAGATTGCTGGGCCTTATCTCTAGAGTTTATGATTCATAGATCTGAGGTAAGTTTCAAAACTTTGCATTTATAACAAGTTCCCATCTAGCTTCAGTACCAGATGCTAACCCAGACCTTCAGGCTGAGTTTCTTTTTCGCCCTTGTCCTGTGTTCTCCAGCTGCATGGCTAACATGGTGAAACCCTGTCTCCACTAAAAAGTACAAAAAATTAGCCGGGCGTGGTGGCGGGCACCTGTAGTCCCAGCTACTTGGGAGGCTGAGACAGGAAAATGGCGTGAACCTGGGAGGCGGAGCTTGCAGTGAGTGGAGATAGTGCCAAGTACTCCAGCCTGGGCAACAGAGTGAAATTCCATCTGAAAAAAAAAAAAAAGAAAAGAAAAGAAAAAAAGAAAAGATGTAGGAAGAATGACAAAATAATATTGCTCCAAGAGTCTCATGTTATAGTTCACAGAGATAATCTCAGCAAGACAGAAGACCAAGTCTCAATTTAGCAGAAGATGGCAAGAGCTGAACTCTAAGATACCTCTCCTTGTTGGAGTCATATGATGAGACTTCTGGAATGTAAGAGGTGGGGATAAATTACCTGTAATCTGCAGTTGAAGAAAGAAAATATTATGTGTATGTTGTCAGAATGAAAAAGAAAGTTAAAGGAAATTCAAGAGGGGGCAAAAATGCAAAAGAAGCATTCCATTCTGAAAAAGACTTGTATCTATTCTGACTTGCTCCCCAACGTCCTGCTCCCCTTCAGGCCCATTCTGGCTTATTGCAAGAACCTAATTTGGGGCATTTGTGGCTTTGCACACTGTTCAAACTCAAGATCAAGCCAAGTTTAGTTTGTCTCTTTGTTTTTTTTTGTTTGTTTGTTTTTGTTGGCCAGCACTCATTTGTTCATATAACAAGTGTTTATTGAGGATTCACTATATGCCAGGTACTATATCTAGAAGTGGGAATACAGCAGTATACAAGATTAATAAGATCCCTGACTCATGGAGCTGACATTCTACTGGAGGACACAAACAGAAAACAAATAAACATTGAAAATACATAGCGCTTCAGACGGTGTTAAGTACTTTGCTGGGCCATGCTAAAGGGTATCTGTGGGACTACACTTGACCTTAAATCTCATTGGGAAGTCTGGTTCCTGAGAATAACGTTGTGGGCCCTTGTCCTTGAGAAGCTGGTGACTGTAGATCTGTGTGTATGTGTATGTGCGTGTGTGTGTGTGTTGGGGTGTGTGTGTTATTCCTGTTGTTTTTGATATTAAACAATAAAAGGTAAGGCCAAATTATTGCTCTAGGTTAGATCAAGGTTCTTGGGACTCAGGTTTTCTCTTCAAGATGGCGTTTTCAAAGAAACGGGAGGATTTTAACAGTTTACTTTCTCTTGAGAGTTTTAACCATTTTGCTAATATTTATCCTAAATTCTTCAGATATATTTATGTGTGTTGTTATAAAGCTTGGACTAGAAATGAACAACGCCCCACAAAAAAAATCTAATATGCTATGTTTAACTCTAATCAGCAAGAAATTATGAATCATTTTATGCCTAAGGCCCTAACAAAACTCCCATTATTTCTCTCTTAATACATCTTAGTGTCCAGTCTATCTTTTCTTTATGTTTAGGAATAGAAGGAACAAAGATACCAGCAAATTTTTAGATACTGAATTTGTGTATTGAGTAGCTAAAAGTAATCTGATGCATACTGAGATTGTCCAAAAAATGTTCTGTTTTTTTTTTCATTGTTTATATGCAACAGTGGATCTTTTGATGTCAAGTTTATTTGAAATAAACAATGTGCCCTTGGTAGGAGTATTCATTTCTGCAAATGCTCAGAAATTATGCTTGACATGCCAATCTGAAATCATGAGTTTTGTGAATGAGTTTTTGTTTTCAGAACTATTTTGAAGTGTACTTTAATGCCACAAAATCACAAGCAGTCTGTTTGACCTGGAATGGGTTCCTTATCAACATGAAACCTAGTTATCAGGAACTTCATTAAACAATTTGGCTAGCCAGAGCTCCGATTGATTTTACAGCAGAGAAGTTCCCTCCATATTAAAAAACAAAATCCAACAACTTCTCATTTAAGCAGATGTTCATCTTCATCTTGTTACTGGGTTGTTGGTATAAATTGGTAGCCTCAGAGAATGCAAGGAAAAAAATTAGAAGCTGGTGAAGAGATGGTGTTGTTTTGAATAGGGTCAAACACAATGACAAATCGGTTTCTGTAGTGTATTGTTGCAGTCGGGATGTGTGGATTGTTGGCCTGTTACATAACTAAAGACTTCCTTTTGCTTGTAAATGTCAAGATCAAACAGAGGTCAGTTTTAAATAGCTGACCGGTGCTAATAAATGTGACTTTCTCCTCTTGGAAAAAGCAAAAACCTCATGCCTTAAGAGTCATGGCTCTGCTGTTAGCGGGAGGTGTCTTTGTGTATGGGCTTAACTTGTACTTTGTTCATGAGATTTTCTTTGACGAACTTTCCCTTTGCTTATAGTCTACAAATAAATTAGTAAGTTACGTATATGCTTTTGTTCAATTATTCATTCAATAAATATTTATTGAGTTTATACTATGAGCTAGATATTCTGTTTGGTACTCTTGTGAATTTTAGCTCATGTATTTCTCCAAACAGTCCTGGAAAACTGTATATGCCATTTTGCAAATGATGAAAGATCTTTGGTGGGCTTGCAGTCCTCCTGTCTGCTCCTTCTACACACTCTCCTTGGTGATCTGACTTTAGGGTACACAATCTGCTGAAAAGCCTTAAGTCCTCACTATTAGTCCAGGTCTTCCCTGACTCCAGACCTAATTATGTGTACTGAACAACTCCACTAACGTTCTCACAGACAACTCAAGCTCTCAGTCTCCGCAATTCAACTTACCTGCTTCTTGCCCCAAACCTGTTCCTTCTCCCACATTCCCTAGGCCAGTTATCAGTGCCGCCAGCCACCCTGTGCTGCTTTCATTCTTTCCTCATGCCTCATATGCAATCAATTGCTGAGTACTATGGGTGATGACTCCCAAATCACTCTTGAGTCCATCTTTTTTCCTCTATCTCCACTATCATCATTTGTGTCCAGGCCACCTTCTGCAATGCCTCTCCTGACTTTACCGTCATCATGGCCCTTGTTTAATGACTCCTCAACACTACACCGGAATGAAGGTTCTGTAACAAAGACCTCATATCTCTCAACTTTAAATCTTAAATTAGCCTGATTTCACTGTCAGGGTCAAATCTATCCTCTAACAGATCTTACAATACCATTTACGATCCACCCACCTGCTTGTTTCTCCAGCTTTACCTTACACCACTCCCTGTATACCACTATGACACCACTTTCAGTTCTTTAAAGGTATTATATCCTCTCTCACCTTTCTAATCTAGAAAAAACAAAGGCCTCATTTCTTAGAGTCAAATTTTCATTACTACACCTCTTCCTAGAATTTCTGCCTAGAATTTCTCTGCTAACTTTCTTCATTTACTCTTTTTTTTTTTTATTTTTTTTTATTTTAAGTTCTAGGGTACATGTGCACAACGTCCAGGTTTGTTACATATGTATACCTATGCCATGTTGGTGTGCTGCACCCATTAACTTGTCATTTACATTAGGTATATCTCCTAATGCTATTCCTTCCCCTCCCCCCTCCCCACATAGGTCCCAGTGTGTGATGTTCCCCTTCCTGTGTCCAAGTGATCTTCTTGTTCAATTCCCACCTATGAGTGAGAACATGCAGTGTTTGGTTTTCTGTTCTTGCAGTAGTTTGCTGAGAATGATGGTTTCCAGCTTCATCCATGTCCCTACAAAGGACACGAGCTCATCCTTTTTTATGGCTACATAGTATTCCATGGTGTATATGTGCCACATTTTCTTAATCCAGTCTGTCACTGATGGACATTTGGGTTGATTCCAAGTCTTTGCTATTGTGAATAGTGCTGCAATAAACATACATGTGCATGTGTCCTTATAGTAGCATGATTTATAATCCTTCGGGTATATACCCAGTAATGGGATGACTGGGTCAAATGGTATTTCTAGTTCTAGATCCTTGAGGAATCGCCATACTGTTTTCCACAATGGTTGAACTAGTTTACAGTCCCACCAACAGTGTGAAAGTGTTCCTATTTCTCCACATCCTCTCCAGCACCTGTTGTTTCCTGACTTTTTAATAATTGCCATTCTAACTGGTGTGAGATGGTATCTCATTGTGGTTTTGATTTGCATTTCTCTGATGGCCAGTGATGATGAGCATTTTTTTCATGTGTCTATTGGCTGTATGAATGTCTTCTTTTGAGAAGTGTCTGTTCATATCCTTTGCCCACTTTTTGATGGGGTTGTTTGTTTTTTTCTTGTAAATTTGTTTGAGTTCTTTGTAGGTTCTGGATATTAGCCCTTTGTCAGATGAGTAGACTGCAAAAATTTTCTCCCATTCTGTAGGTTGCCTGTCCACTCTGATGGTAGTTTCTTTTGCTGTGCGGAGCTCTTTAGTTTAATTAGATCCCATTTGTCATTTTTGGCTTTTCTTGCCATTGCTTTTGGTGTTTTAGACATGAAGTCCTTGCCCATGCCTATGTCCTGAATGGTATTACCTAGGTTTTCTTCTAGGGTTTTTATGGTTTTAGGTCTAACATTTAAGTCTCTAATCCATCTTGAATTAATTTTTGTATAAGGAGTAAGGAAAGGATCCAGTTTCAGCTTTCTACTTATGACTAGTCAATTTTCCCAGCACCATTTATTAAATAGGGAATCGTTTCCCCATTTCTTTTTTTTGTCAGCTTTGTCAAAGATCAGATGGCTGTAGATGTGTGGTATTATTTCTGAGGGTTCTGTTCTATTCCATTGGTCTACATCCCTGTTTTGGTATCAGTACCATGCTGTTTTGGTTACTGTAGCCTTGTAGTATAGTTTGAAGTCAGGTAGCGTGATGCCTCCAGCTTTGTTCTTTTGACTTAGGATTGTCTTGGCAATGCGGGCTCTTTTTTGGTTCCATATGAACTTTAAAGCAGTTTTTTCCAATTCTGTGAAGAGACTCATTGGTAGCTTGATGGGGATGGCATTGAATCTGTAAATGACTTTGGGCAGTATGGCCGTTTTCACAATATTGATTCTTCCTATCCATGAGCATGGTATGTTCTTTCATTTGTTTGTGTCCTCTTTGATTTCACTGAGCAGTGGTTTGTAGTTCTCCTTGAAGAAGTCCTTTACATCCCTTGTCAGTTGGATTCCTAGGTATTTTATTCTCTTTGAAGCAATTGTGAATGGAAGTTCATTCATGATTTGGCTCTCTGTTTGTCTGTTACTGGTGTATAAGAATGCTTGTGATTTTTGCACATTGATTTTGTATCCTGAGACTTTGCTGAAGTTTCTTATCAGCTTAAGGAGATTTGGGGCTGAGACAATGGGGTTTTCTAAATATACAATCATGTCATCTGCAAACAGGGACAGTTTGACTTCTTCTTTTCCTAATTGAATACTCTTTATTCTTTCCCTTGCCTGATTGCCCTAGCCAGAACTTCCAACACTATGTTGAATAGGAGTGGTTAGAGAGGGCATCCCTGTCTTGTGCCAGTTTTCAAAGGGAATGCTTCCAGTTTTTGCCCATTCGGTATGATATTGGGTGTGGGTTTGTCGTAAATAGCTCTTATTATTTTGAGATACGTTCCATCAATACCGAATTTATTGAGCATTTTTAGCATGAAGGGCTGTTGAATTTTGTCAAAGGCCTTTTCTGCATCTATTGAGACAATCATGTGGTTTTTGTCTTTGGTTCTGTTTATATGCTGGATTACGTTTATTGATTTGCGTATGTTGAGCCAGCCTTGCATCCCAGGAATGAAGCCCACTTGATCATAGTGGATAAGCTTTTTGATGTGCTGCTGGATCCGTTTTGCTAGTATTTTATTGAGGATTTTTGCGTCGATGTTCATCAGGGATATTGGTCTACAATTCTCTTTTTTTGTTGTGTCTCTGCCAGGCTTTGGTATCAGGATGATGTTGGCCTCATAAAATGAGTTAGGGAAGATTCCCTCTTTTTCTATTGATTGGAATAGTTTCAGAAGTAATGGAACCAGCTCCTCCTTGTACCTCTGTTAGAATTCAGCTGTGAATCCATCTGGTCCTGGACTTTTTTGGTTGGTAGGCTATTAATTATTGCCTCAATTTCAGAGCCTGCTATTGGTCTATTCAGGGATTCAGCTTCTTCCTGGTTTAGTCTTGGGAGAGTGTAAGTGTCCAGGAAATTATCCATTTCTTCTAGATTTTCTAGTTGATTTGTGTAGAGGTGTTTATAGTATTCTCTGATGGTAGTTTGTATTTCTGGGGGTCGGTGGTGATATCCCCTTTAGCATTTTTTATTGCATCTATTTGATTCTTCTCTCTTTTCTTCTTTATTAGTCTTGCTAGCAGTCTATCAATTTTGTTGATCTTTTCAAAAAACCAACTCCTGGATTCATTGACTTTTTGGAGTTTTTTTTGAATCTCTATCGCCTTCAGTTCTGCTCTGATCTTAGTTATTTCTTGCCTTCTGCTAGCTTTTGAATGTGTTTGCTCTTGCTTCTCTAGTTCTTTTAATTGTGATGTTAGAGTGTCCATTTTAGATCTTTCCAGCTCTCTCTTGTGGGCATTTAGTGCTATAAATTTCCCTCTACACACTGCCTTAAATGTGTCCCAGAGATTCTGGTATGTTGTATCTTTGTTCTCATTGGTTT
Source organism: Trachypithecus francoisi (assembly GCF_009764315.1). Classification (NCBI taxonomy): domain Eukaryota; kingdom Metazoa; phylum Chordata; class Mammalia; order Primates; family Cercopithecidae; genus Trachypithecus; species Trachypithecus francoisi. The sequence continues at coordinate 164,567,957 of NW_022681465.1, read as the reverse complement.
CAAAGAACATCTTTATTTCTGCCTTCATTTCGTTATGTACCCAGTAGTCATTCAGGAGCAGGTTATTCAGTTTCCATGTAGTTGAGCAGTTTTGATTGAGTTTCTTAGTCCTGAGTTCTAGTTTGATTGCACTGTGGTCTGAGAGACAGTTTGTTATAATTTCTGTTCTTGTACATTTGCTGAGGAGTGCTTTACTTCCAATTATGTGGTCAATTTTGGAATAAGTGTGATGTGGTGCTGAGAAGAATGTATATTCTCTTGATTTGGGGTGGAGAGTTCTGTAGATGTCTATTAGGTCTGCTTGCTGCAGAATTGAGTTCAATTCCTGGATATCCTTGTTAACTTTCTGTCTCGTCGATCTGTCTAATGTTGACAGTGGAGTGTTGAAGTCTCCCATTATTATTGTATGGGAGTCTAAGTCTCTGTGTAAGTCTCTAAGGACTTGCTTTATGAATCTGGGTGCTCCTGTATTGGGTGCATATATATTTAGGATAGTTAGCTCTTCCTGTTGAATTGATCCCTTTACCATTATGTAATGGCCTTCTTTGTCTCTTTTGATCTTTGATGGTTTAAAGTCTGTTTTATCAGAGACTAGGATTGCAACCCCTGCTTTTTTTTGTTCTCCATTTGCTTGGTAGATCTTCCTCCATCCCTTTATTTTGAGCCTATGTATGTCTCTGCATGTGAGATGGGTTTCCTGAATACATCAGTTTTATATGCAGTCTTGACTCTTTATCCAGTTTGCCAGTGTGTGTCTTTTAATTGGACCATTTAGTCCATTTACATTTAAGATTAATATTGTTATCTGTGAACTTCATCCTGCCACTATGATATTAACTGGTTATTTTGCTCGTTAGATGATGCAGTTTCTTCCTAGCCTCGATGGTCTTTACATTTTGGCATGTTTTTGCAATGGCTGGTACTGGTTGTTCCTTTCCATGTTTAGTGCTTCCTTCAGGATCTCTTGTAAGGCAGGCCTGGTGGTGACAAAATCTCTAAGCATTTGCTTACCTGTAAAGGATTTTATTTCTCCTTCACTGATGAAACTTAGTTTGGCTGGATATGAAATTCTGGGTTGAAAATTCTTTTTTTTAAGAATGTTGAATATTGGCCCCCACTCTCTTCTGGCTTGTAGAGTTTCTGCTGAGAGATCTGCTGTTAGTCTAATGGGCTTCCCTTTGTGGGTAACCTGACCTTTCTCTCTGGCTGCCCTTAAGATTTTTTCCTTCATTTCAACTTTGGTGAATCTGGCAATTATGTGTCTTGGAGTTGCTCTTCTGGAGGAGTATCTTTGTGGCGTTCTCTGTATTTCCTGAATTTGAATGTTGGCCTGCCCTACTAGGTTGGGGAAGTTCTCCTGGATGATATCCTGAAGAGTGTTTTCCAACTTGGTTCTATTTTCCCCCTCACTTTCAGGCACCCCAATCAGACGTAGATTTGGTCTTTTTACATAATCCCATACTTCTTGCAGGCTTTGTTCATTTCTTTTTCTTCTTTTTTCTTTAGGTTTCTCTTCTCACTTCATTTCATTCATTTGATCCTCAATCGCTGATACTCTTTCTTCCAGTTGATCCAGTCGGTTACTGAAGCTTGTGCATTTGTCATGTATTTCTCGTGTCATGGTTTTCATCTCTGTCAATTCTTTTATGGCCTTCTCTGCATTAATTATTCTAGTTATCAATTCTTCCACTCTTTTTTCAAGATTTTAGTTTCTTTGTGCTGGGTACGTAATTCCTCCTTTAGCTCTGAGAAGTTTGATGTACTGAAGCCTTCTTCTCTCATCTCGTCAAAATCATTCTCCGTCCACCTTTGATCCATTGCTGGCGATGAGCTGCATTCCTTTGCAGGGGGAGATGCGCTCTTATTTTTTGAATTTCCAGCTTTTCTGCCCTGCTTTTTCCCTATCTTTGTGGTTTTATCTGCCTCTGGTCTTTGATGATGGTGACGTACTGATGGGGTTTTGATGTGGGTGTCCTTCCTGCTTGTTAGTTTTCCTTCTAACAGTCAGGACCCTCAGCTGTAGGTCTGTTGGAGATTGCTTGAGGTCCACTCCAGACACTGTTTGCCTGGGTGTCAGCAGCAGAGGCTGCAGAAGGTAGAATATTGCTGAACAGCGAGTGAACCTGTCTGATTCTTGCTTTGGAAGCTTCCTCTCAGGGGTGTACTCCACCGTGTGAGGTGTGAGGTGTCAGTCTGCCCCTAGTGGGGATGTCTCCCAGTTAGGCTACTCAGGGATCAGGGACCCACTTGAGCAAGCAGTCTGTCTGTTCTCAGATCTCAACCTCCATGTTGGGAGATCCACTGCTCTCTTCAAAGCTCTCAGACAGAGTCGTTTGCGTCTGCAGAGGTTTCTGTTGCTTTGTTGGTGTTGTTGTTGTTGTTTAGCTGTGCCCTGTCCCCAGAGATGGAGTCTGCAGAGACAGGCAGGCCTCTTTGAGCTGCTGTGAGCTCCACCTAGTTCCAGCTTCCCAGCGGCTTTGTTTACCTACTTAAGCCTCAGCAATGGCGGGCGTCCCTCCCCCAACCTCGCTGCTGTCTTGACCTTAGATCTCAGACTGCTGTGCTAGCAATGAGGGAGGCTCTGTGGGTGTGGGACCCTCCGGGCCAGGTGTGGGATATAGTCTCCCAGTGTGCCGTTTGCTAAGACCCTTGGAAAAACGCAGTATTAGGATGGGAGTTTCCCGATTTTCCAGGTGTTGTGTGTCTCAGCTTCCCTCGGCTAGGAAAAGGAATTCCCTTCCCCTTACACTTCCCAGGTGAGGTGATGCCTTGCCCTGCTTCAGCTCTAGCTGGTTGGGCTGCAAGCACTGACCAGCACCGACTGTCCAACACACCCCAGTGAGATGAACCCGGTACCTCTGTTGAAAATGCAGAAATCACCCGTCTTTTGTGTCACTCACGCTGGGAGCTGGAGCCTGGAGCTGCTCTTATTTGGCCATCTTGGGTGTGCCTCTCTCCACTTCCTCTTATTCCCTTCCCCATTATCCAAAGAATCCCAAGAGACTTTTCAGATCATCAGTTAGATACCATTCCCTCCAAAATGCATTTCTTCTTCCTTCAAGTTTGGGTTAGATGTCCTTAGGTGCTTTCATAATCTCTCTCCCACCTCCTACCAATAATAATGGTTTGTCTGTGCCTCCCACTACACCATATAACCCATGGAAGAAGCTCAGACAGTAACTCCTCTGAGATCCAAAGTCAAATTAGAATTCATTACTTGTCCCTTCTATGTAAAAGCCCATGTTTTTTTCCGTTACACACTTGGAGTTGACTCCTACACAAGGAGGGCCACTGAAGGAGACACATTCAGATCTGTGCTCAAGAGACAAAACAATGAGGGTACTGAGAAGGAGAGATTTGAGAGACCAAAACCAGGCATATCAATTTGTAGGATCTTATAAAAATCCAGTTTGGAAATGATAAAGGCCTAAATTATTGGTGGAGAGAAGACAGAGACAAGATATATTTATGAGTTGGATTTGATGATTAATTAAATGTAGAAGTTGAGGGGAAAGTGGGATTCAAGACTGATCCCAAATTTCAGGTGACTGTGTAACCTCTGATTACCCAACTGTCTTATATTAGAATCATTTGATGTTAAAAATGATTCATTTCTTATGGACGACTCCATGCAGGCTCAATTTACCACTTATGCTATAGATTCTTCATCCAAGTTTCGGATGATTTTAGTTTCCTTTTTTAGATCTTCTGAATCTTGTAATCCTTGGATACTATGTCAGATCCTTTAACCCAGGGGTGTCTAATCTTTTGGCTTCTCTTGGCCACATTGGAAGAAGAATTGTCCAAAATAATAAATGCTAAACAGGCCTCCAAAGAGGGGAGCCTTATCAGTGGCTGGTAACTGGAACAGTTCGTCACTCTATCACTGACAAGAATATCATTAAATGTCCTTCAATTAGTAGGAGAATATCAATGAAATGAGCGTGTTCCTTATTCATACTTCCACAAGACCATGAATGAAAAAGAAATTGTCCATATTATGGAGACTCTTTGTTTTCTTCCTGATCCTCAGTATTTGTGCATCTAAGCTCGCTGAGCCTGTTTTGTATTTCCCTGCTCACTGAATTTCTTCCTCTACTGCCTGTCGTCAGCTTCTTAAGCCTATTTTCACAACATGCCCTATGCTGACCCATCCCACTCACTTATGCCCTACGTTGACACTGCATTTCTGATTCTGACAGGAAGATTTTTAAATTTATAGCACACACAGGCAGATAAATGCCTTTTTCAGAATTGTTTAAGGGAGGAAAGGGCAAGGGCTTCTCTCTGATTTTGCCTAAGATGGAGAGCAGTCTTGGTGTCAGTGGTCTGAGTCTGATCTGCTCAGTCAAGGAAAAATACCTCCAGGGAGTGTTCTTTAATGTCGTGAACAGCAGAGAGGCATTTGTTGAGAATGACTGATCACACAGAGTATAATATGCAGGCACATATAGAAAAAAAAGTTCTAGAGAGGATATATAATGGATTATGAAATCAATCAATCAAATTCAATTTCCTCTCTAAGGAATTGGTAAACAGAACAAAACAAAAACCAGTTACCTAATATAAATAAGGGAGCAATTCTAACCTTTTCTAGATTTTAATTTCAGGCCATGGGACTTCTGTGGATTCTATTCTATTCTTGTCCTACCCCATCCAAGATGTCTACTTCTTACTTCAAAGTCCCTTATTATCTGTGTATGTGCTTATGTGCTGTGTCCAAAAAAAAAAGTACGAACTCTAAAGTTTCACTTACCTGAACTACCTCAAATATGTTATCTCAGATTGTTTCCCTTAGTAACACAATGGACTGCTGGATCATCCTGCCGCTTTGAGTGTGTGTTGTCCTTGTCCACTCCTACTCCCCATCTCTATTCCTCTGTTCTCATCTTGAGTATTCTGTGTTTTCTTTGGAACCCATACACTCTCTAAAGAAGCAGTAAGTGGAACTGAGATTCCATTCCAGTAGGAACAATCACTTCCTGCTTTAAAATTCATCTGGGAAGAGTTGCCTTCCTCATTCAGAGTAGGGGACTCTGTATTTCCTAACCTCAGGGACTCTCACTGAAGTTGCCTAATTTTTGTTTCCAAAAGCCTAAACCCATCAAAGAGACTAACAAGGCCTTGAGAGAAAGGGAGACTCCTGAGAGAGACTCAAAGATAGCAGAGTGCCTCTTCACCAAACTGGAGAGTAGAGAGTCGTCTCTCTGAGTCACACCAGCATGGGAAGCCTGTACCCTGTTCCATGAAAATGCTCTGAGAATGTGACAGTTAGAGGGATTGTGGTATCCTAGGAATGTGTCCTAGGCCTCTGTGAAATGTAGAATCTAGGATTCCAGACAAGGGTTTCTGGTGGGATGAGAACGGTATTGCCAGTGCCCTGGGGATATATAGGGTTCCCAGGTGGGTAAACTACACTGGGGAGAGAAGATCTTCGAGAACGGTTGTATAACTAGAGGTGAGGACTTAACGTTGAAATAAATAAGATTTACAGAAAGTAAAAAATGTGCTATTTTTTGTACACTTAGATTTGTGGATTGAGAACTGTCTGCTTTGCAGTAGCTCTATTTCTGTGTAATTACTTTATGCCCAATCTCATGTTGACTTTAATTTCTTAGAACCCAATATTATTGCTTTTTGACCTTTACGTCTAACGGTTGCCCTTTATAGCCAAGTCAATGATTGATCGCCTCACCTTTCCCATGTCTTTTCATTTCTTTCTGGTATTCTTATCTACTCTTAAGGCCTAGAGAACTTTCTCAAAGATTAAAGGAAACTTAGGAACCTCTTTGCCTGCGTCCCCAACTCTGTATTTCAATTATTGATTGACCTGGTGGTAAATATTTCTATTTTCACTTGGAGTTTAAATGATCCTTTATTAAGGCTTATTAAATGATCCTTTATTAAGGATCATTTTCCCCAAAATAACGTGAGGGTGTTATGGGTTAAATTATATGTCAACCTCCCAATTAATTTGTTGAAGTTCTAACTCCCAGTACCCCAGAACATGACTTTATCTTTTAAAAGGGTCATTGCAGATGCAATTCATTAAGATAAGGCTGGCAGGGCATGGTGGCTCACACCTGTAATCCCAGCACTTTGGGAGGCCAAGGTGGGCAGATCACGAGGTCAGGAGTTTGAGACCAGCCTGACCAACATGGTGAAACCCCTTCACTACTAAAAACACAAAAATTAGCCAGGCGTGATGGCACGCACCTGTAATCCCAGCTACTCAGCAGGCTGAGGCAGGAGAATCGCTTGAACTCAGGAGGCAGAGGTTGCAATGAGCCAAGAGCCTGCCACTGCACTCCAGCCTAGGTGACAGAGAGAGACTCCATCTCCAAAAAAAAAAAAAAAGGTCATACTGGAGTGGGATGGGCCTGTAATCTAATCTGATTGGTGTCCTTATAAAAAATGAAAATTTGGACACACTCATACAGGGAGAAAGCCATGTGAACCTGAAGGCAGAGACCAGAGTGATGCTTCTGCAAGCCAACGAATGCCAAAGATTGCCAGCAAACCATCAGAAGCTAGGAGAGGGCTGGAATATATTCTCCCTCACAGCCCTCAGAGGGAGTCATCGCTGCTGACATTTTGATCTCAGAATTGCAGCCTCCAGAACTGTGAGATAATAAATTTTTGTTGTTTAAGCCACCCAGTTTGTGGTACTCTTTTATGGCAGCCATAGCAGACAAATACAGGAGATAATTACACTTCTAAGCAGACCCTTGGAGATCTATTTTATGTGCATAAACCTAGAAATGACTACAAAAGCTATTAAAGGCAAAAAAATATTAATAAACATAGAAATCTCTTCTGTCTAGGATGGGGTTAAGGTAAAGATTTTGTTGTTTATTTAACTCCTAAAATTGAAATGAGACTAAACCCGTTCTGTGAGCTAAATCTACATTCAGATATAGGGCTTCCTGCCCATTCCACAGATAGGATAGATAATTTTTAAAGTGCTTGCCTCTGTTATTTACTGCCAGGAAATTTCATAATTTGTGTTACTAATCCAGTTCAGCTTGCAAAGCATTTGGCATGAGAGAATGCTTTGTTTTTAAATTAAGTCCTTCCTTTCTCTGTAGCATGAGCTCTACAAGGTCTGGCAAGACTTAATTTGTTTTTCAGTGATTTTTGAGTGACAGTGGAGAACTATTCTGCAATATTAATTGCTGCATGTAAATGTGTGGGTTGTGGAGGAGAAAATTTTGGAGAACAGACAGTCAGAGGAGATAAATAGGAAATTCCCATTACTTAATGGGGTGGTTTTAATAATTGCACCAAGTGATGGATTGGGTGAATGGTGAGAAAAAGAGAAGTCTTTTGTCTTTGTGTGTTAAACATATGGACGGATGGTGCCATGTATTGAAAGAAGGAAGTCTGGGGAAGGAATAGATTATGAGGAGTTCATCTTAAATGCATTAATTCTGATTTGCCTGGTATACATTCAAATGACAATATCAAATAGGTTGTTGGATTGTGTGTGTGTGTGTGTGTCTGAAGCTGAGTGGTTGTACATTTGAAAATTGGGAGTCATCAGTATGTGACTGGCATTTAAACTGTGGTATCTAATGAGATTACTTAGAGAAAGAGTGTAGATAAGGCAGAGAGGAGTGCCCAGGACCAAATCCTCAGATGTCAATATGTAGATTTGAAGAAGAGGAAAATCCAGCCAATGAAACTGAGAATCTGAAAGAAATCCAGAGAATTCTGTCCTTGCAACAGAAAGAGGAGAGTGTTTCAAGGGGCATGAGGTGATCAAATGTGTAATACTTTATTGTGAGGTTGAATAAGGTGCCCAGAAAATTGTATATTGCATTTGGTAAAATGAGGATCAGAGGAAACCTTGACAAGATCCATTTCTATAACATAGTGGAGGGCAGAAGTCAGATTGGAAGTGTGGTTGGGAGAGGAATGTAATTTAGGCTGCTGGCAGCCCTCTTTCCAGTTACTGGAAAATTTTTTCCATAGTAAGAGAAAGATATAGAGATAGAGATAGAAACAGAAAGAGGGAGGAAGGAAAAGAGAAAGACTGAGAAAGAATGGGCAAAGAGCCAATGGTAGAGTGAGAGATTTCTAAAACTCTAATTTGAGATTCAGGTTCTAGGGGAGCCTCTACTTCCCAGTTAAATGAACCAATTTATTTTTTTACTTTGTTTAGAGACTGGGCCCCACTCTTTTGCCCAGGCTAGAGTGCAGTGGCATGATCATAGCTCACTGTAGCCTTGAATGCCTGGGCTTAAATGATCCTCCCACCACAGCCTCCCAGGTAGCTGACATTACAGGTGCAAGCCACTAAACGTAGCTCAGTTATCTTTTTAACCTAAACATATTTGCACTGAGTTTCTATAATATAACTGCAGTGGCCTTGACAAATAGATAAATTGGTGACATACCTGAAACTGGAATTTAGTACAACTCCCCCGCAAAGGAATTCTCTGTAGCTCTTTTCTTGGCTATGGCGATGGAAGTAAAGGACAAAGAAAGCTCTCAGAGGTCAGAAACAGTCAAATTGTTCAGCTACCTCCACTCACTGCACTGCCAGGACAGTGAGGCCTTTCTATCTCTGACTAATAGAATCTGCAAATAGAATTTGCGATGGCTGGTGACAACTGTAAGTGATTTCCCTTTGCTCCTAATTGTCCTGTTTTTCTGTATATTGGGCATATTAGGGATGGTACATTCTTTATTTAATTTTAGATGCTATATCATGACGATTCTCATCTGGATCTGATTCAGGAGGGAATGCACATAGTTTGGAGATCTGAATGTAGAGCTAAAGGCAGTAACTTGATACAATTTTGGTTTGTCTCCTTTTGAGAGGCAGTGAATGCATTTTTGGATTAACATATAACAGATGCATTATATTATGCAGGAGCATTTTAGGAAATGCATATTATGTATAGGTATAAGGATTTAATTGTGCTGAACACCCAGGGGGCAAGGGTGGACTGCAATTGGCTTCCATTTTTGTGTCTGCTTTATTTGGAGAACGGCTCTTTTCTCATTCCAATCTTTTAATAATTCTGTGGCTGTAAATCACAGTATTCCTGGCTAGAGGGAATGACTTTTGAGCACAAGATCTAGGTCCATTCAATTATAATATCTCATTTTCTTGACCATAAGAATTGATTCAGGAGAAGTTATATGATCTAATAGAGTCTTTTTTCAATTTTAACTGGAAGATGAAGTGTCTTACTACTAAGGCCGTGAAACTGGAAGTCTATAGATGCCATTTTTCCTACTGTGTGAAGACAGCTTGTCTGCACTGGGAAATAACAAGGCAAACACATAGGAGCAGCACTAAGATTTGGAGGTAGGAAGAGACAGAATACTATGACCTTGTTTGAGTTTGTGGAATCTAGTTTATGCGAAACAATACCTATTTCTGACTCCTTAGTTATATAAGCCAGTAACTTTTATGTGCCTTTTCAAAAGAGTACAATTACAAAAAATGACAACAGTAAGAGAAGGTGATTGTTTTACAAAGTTTTGGAAAAGAAGTAAAAGTATGGGATGATAATGGAGAGGGAGGCAATGGAGAGTTCAGTGGACACCTTTCATTCATGGAAATGTCTATGTCATGTTTATACGCTGAGTGGAATCTTTCAGAAAGACTACACTAGAAAATGCAGAAGTGGATTGGGGAGTAGGGTACAGAAATTACCGAAGTAAAGGCTTTGTGACAGGTAGGCATGATAGGAGTCAAAGCCAAGTGCAGTGGCTGGCCTTTGATAAGCAGAAGAATATCATCTCTATTTGTTCAGTAAGGATGTTTTCCTCTTCAAATAACAGACTCCCAATTAAAGTAATGTAATAACATTGCAGGACTTTTCCTTAGTTCAGCTAAAGATAGGGTCCTTGTCCCACGGCCAGGAAGGTTTAGGCTCACAGGTTTGAAGGGTGAATACAGCAGGGTTTTATTGGGTGAAAAGGAAAAAAGGGGAAACAGGGACTCGCTGTGAGGCCAGAGTTCCTGTTGATGTGCTTCCCTCCCGCCTTGTGTTTGAATCCCAGGTTCCACACAGGAAGAGGAGGGGCAAGCTCCTGCCTTCTGCAAAGGGTGTGAACTATGTGGCTCAGTCCCAGTGCATGCCTTCCGGTGCACAGGCCAACTGGAGTTTTGCCAGGGATCCCTTCCTAACTTGCTGTTTCAATAATGCCAGCTATCATCTTATATAACAATATGTCTACAGGTGGGCCAGTTTCAGAGTTGGTTAATTCAGTGGCTCAAGACTGTCACCAAGGGCCAGGTGCAGTGGCTCATGACTGTAATCCCAGCACCTTAGGAGGCCAAGGCAGGTGGATCACTTGAAGTCAGGAGTTCAAGACCAGCCTGACCTACATGGTGAAACCCCATCTCTACTAAAATACAAAGTTAGCCAGGCATGGTGGCATGCACTGTAATCCCAGCTACTCTAGAGGCTGGGGCAGGAGAATCAGTTGAACCTGTGTGGGGGAGGTGCGGATGTTGAGGTGAGCCAAGATCATATCACTGCATTCTAGCCTGGGTGACAGAGTGAGACTCTGTCACAAAAAAATAAAAATAAAAAAGTTACCAAGATCCTTTGCTCTACCCTCCTTTGCTCTATCCTCTCTATTTGTTGGTTGTGTCATACTTGCAAGATATCGGCAGTAATTCTAAGCAATAAGCAGTCAAAACTACATCCTGATAAAAAGGAGATGTGCTTCTTCCTGTGCAGCTTCTTAAAAGTCTGGTAAAAATCCTCCTCAAGCTCTGGGGGCCTCTGTATATTGCATGCCCATGTCAGAAATGATCTCTTATACCTGGAAATGAAACAAACATGACTGATTTAGTTCAATCATGATTCATGTCTCAGGGCTGGACAAGGCCAGGCTCTCCTGAACACATGGATGCTAGCTAATCCAAGTTGGGTTTTGGTTAGCAAGAGATAAAAGGGGAAAACACTCATGGGAAATAGATGATCAGTATCTGCTGCAGTAAGGTTTATAGATTAACTGGTGGGAAGGTGAGGGAGTAGCTATCTGGCAGCTTCTATTTTTTTCAGGGACTTACTGAGGTTGTCATTTGGGGTGGGTAGAATTTTTGAAGAGAGGGGAAGTATGAAATGATATTTGAGGAGAAAGTTGAGGGAAACAAATAGCTACCTCACAGAAGAGAAACGTCAATTTACTAGGAGAAAAATATAGTGGTATTTTTATTTCAGGGTATTGTGGAGTACCCACCTGAGGTTTGTGTTTATTAATTCAAAATGAAACCAGTGAATCCAATTTTGTGATGCTTTTTCTGGTAACATTCAACGAGTGGATGTAATGCTAACAATTTGCTAAACCTAAAAAATTCATTTTATTTATTTTCTATTTTTAATGGGGGTAAAATTCACAGAACTTGTAATTCATCATTTTGAAATATACAATTCAGTCACATTTAGTGTGTTCCCAATATTGTGCAACCAACGTTCTCAAGTTTCAACGCTTTTTCATCACCCCAGAAGAATACTTTATGTCCATTAAGTAATCACTCCTCATACCCTCTTCCTCTCATCCCTTGAAAATCATTAATCTGATTTCTGTCTTTATGGATTTATTTATTCTGGATATTTCAGATGAAAGGATTTATCTAATATGACCTTTTGTATCTGACTTTTTGCACTTAACAAAATGTTTTTGAGGTTTATCCAAGTTATAGCAAGTATAAGTACTGCCTTCCTTTTTATGCCTGAATAGTATTCCATTGTGTGTACATAATGCAATTTGTTTATCCACTCTGTTGATGGACATTTGGTTTCCAACTTTTAGCTATTATGAATAAATATTTGTATGCCATATTTTGTGGATATAAGTTTTCATTTCTTTTTGGTACATATGTAGAAGTAGAATTGCTAGATCACATGGTAATTCTATGTTTAACTTTTTGATCGGTCACCAATTACTTTCCACATTGCCTGTAACATATTACATTCCTACCAGCAATGTGCAAAGGCTTCTATTTCTCCATATCCTCAGCAACACCTTTTATTTTCCATTTGAAAAATTGTAGTCATAATAGTAGATATGAAGTAGAATTTCACTGTGATTTTGATTTGTACTACCTTAATGGTTAATGATGTTGAACATCTTTTCGTGTGCTTCTTGGCCATTTGCGTGTCTTCTTTAGAGAAATGTCTACTCAAGTCCTTTGCCCAGTTTTCAAATGAGTGGTTTGTCTTTTTGTTGCTGAATTATGAGTTCTTTATATATTCTGCATACATATATGATAAACCTTTATCATATATATGATTTGCAAATACTTTCTCACATCTTGTAAGTTGTCCTTTCATTTTCTTGATTATATTCTTTGCTGCACAAGTTCTTAATTTTGGCCAAGTCAAATTTGACTATTTTTAAAGTTTTTGTTTATGTTTTTGCTGTCAAAGAATCCATTGCTTAATTCAAGATCATGAAGATTTACCCCAGTGTTTTCTGCTAACAGATTTACAGTTTGTGCTTACATATTTAGGTCGTTGATTTAGTTTAACATCATTTTTGTTTATGAAGTAATATAGGGCTCCAACTTTAAGCTCTTACATGTTGGTTATCCATTTGTGCCAGCACCATTTGTTGAAGATCCTCTTCTCTGTCTATTAAACTGTCTTGGCACCATTGTCAAATATCAATTAGCCATAGATCTCTGGGTTGATTTCTGAACTCTCAGTTCTGTTTCAGTGGTCTATGTGTCTATCCTTATTCCATTCAGATACTATTTGGATTACTGTAGCTTTGTAGTAAGTTTTGAAATTGGGAAGTGTGAGTCGTCCAACTTTTCTTCTTTTACAAGATACCATAGGCTGTTCTGGATCCTTTGAGATTTCATGTGAATTTTGAGGATTGGCTCTCTTATTCTGAAAAAAAGAAGCCATTGTAATTTTAATAGAGATTGCATTAAATCTGTAGGTTGCTTTGTGGCATATTGCCATCTTTATAATATTAAGACTTTTAATCCATGAACATGAGACGTCTTTCCATGTATTTAGTTTTTCTTTAATTTATTTCCATAACATTTTGAGTTTGCATTGTACCAGTGCTTCCCTTCCTTGATTAAATTTATTCCTAGGTAGTTCATTCTTCTGGATCGATTGTGAATGGAATTATTTTATTTCCTTTACAGATTGCTCATTTCTGGTTGTATTAATCATGCCTTTTTTTCCGTGTATTTCTGATACACTGACATCTGAGGCCTTGGTGACCCTGGTCACACTACCGCTCCTTCCCAGGGCTAGCCAATTCCTAGAAATAGCAAATAACTTTCCTGGGAGCATTCCTTTCATATGGAAAGTAACCAGTCCAAAGCCCACACTCTCATTACCTCCTCTATTGGGTTCTCAAACTCAGGGCCACAATTTCCCTGCTCTAATCACCCTAAGTTCTGGTACCACACAACTAGGGATAAGCCCCTATGTTCCCAAGTTTGCTGAAATTTTTCAAACTAGCCAATCCAATGCTTGCCTATCTTGATTTATTCGTCCCTTCTTAATGAAACCACAACAAGGGCTCTTGCTCATGTTTTCCCCTTCTCCCTCTGCCTCCTGACCAACTCCGGTGCTTTTCTGTGTGCCCCCTGTGGTGTAGCATGCTACCTCCTCTTGGGAACTGTGAGTGACAGACTACCTTTTCAATGGCAATCATCTCCTGATTTCTTAGCCTCACCACACCTGAATAATAATAAAACCTACACTTTAAAACATTGGTGTATAGAAACATGAACTGATTTTTGTGTATTTATCTTTGATGTGGTTTGGCTGTGTCCCCACCTGAATTGAATTATGAGGGCAGTTTCCCCCATACTGTCCTTGTGGTAGTGAATAAATCTCATGAGTTCTGATGGTTTTATAAATGGGAGTTTTCCTGCACAAGCTCTCTTTTTGCTTGCTGCCATGTAAGATGTCCCTTTGCTCTTCCTTCATCTTCTGCCATGATTGTGAGGCCTCCCCAGCCATGTGGAACTGTGAGTCCATGAAACCTCTTTTCTTCATAAATTACCCAGTCTGGGGTATGTCTTTATTAGCAGCGTGACTGCAGCCTAATACAGTAAATTGCTACCATTAGTGACTTGCTGATGTAAAGATACCCAAAAGTCTAAAAGCAACTTTGGAAATGGGTAACAGGCAGAGGTTGGAACAGTTTGGAGGGCTCAGAAGAAGATAGGAAAATGTGAGAAAGTTTAGAACTTCCTAGAGACTTGTTGAATGTCTTTGACAAAAATGCTAACAATTATATCCAGGCTGAGGTGGTCTCAGATGGAGATGAGAAGTTTGTTGGGAACTGAAGCAAAGGTTGCTCTTCTTATGCTTTAGCAAAGAGACCATGGCATTTTGCCCCTTCCCTAGAGACTTTTGGAATCTTGAACTTGAGAGAAATAATTTAGGGTATCTAGCGGAAGAAATTTCTAAGGAGCAAAGCTTTAAAGAGGTGGCTTGGGTGCTGTTGTTAAAAGCATTCAGTTTTGTAAGGGAAGCAGAGCATAAAAGTTCATAAAATTTGCAGCCTGACAATGTGACAGAAAAGAAAAATCCATTTTCTGAGAAGAAATTCAATCAGGCTGCAGAAATTTGCATAAGTAATGAGGAGCCAAATGTTAATCACCAAGATGATGGGGAAAATGTCTCCAGGGCATGTCCAAGGTCCTCACAGCAGCCCCTTCCATCACAGGCACTGAGGCCTGGGATGAAAAAGTGGTTTCATGCACTGGGCCCATGGTGCCTCTGCTGTGTGCAGTCTAGGGACTTGGTGCCCTGCATTCCAGCCACTCCAGTCATGGCTAAAAGGGGCCAAGGTACAGTTCAGGCCATGGCTTCAGAGGGTGCAAGCCCCGAGCCTTGGCAGCTTCCACATGGTGTTGAGCCTGAAGTGCACCAAAGTCAAGAACTGAGGTTTGCAAACTTCTGCCTAGGTTTCAGAGGATGTATGGAAATGCCTGGATGTCCAGGAAGAAGTTTGCTGCAGGGGCAGTGCCCTCATGGAGAACCTCTGCTAGGACAGCACAGAAGGAAAATGTGGGGTGGGAGCCCTCAAACAGAGTCTTCACTGGGGCACTGCCTAGTGGAACTGTGAGAAGAGGACCACTGTCCTCCAGACCCGGAAATGGTAAATCCACTGACAGCTTACACCCTGTGCCTGGAAAAGCCACAAACACTCAATGCCAGCCTATAAAAGCAGCCAGGAGGGAGGCTGTATCCTGCAAAGCCACAGGGGCAAAGTTACCCAAGTCCATGGGAACCCACCTCTTTCATCAGCCTGACCTGGATGTGAGACATGGAGTCAAAGGAGATCATTTTGGAACTTTAAGACTTGATTGCCCTGCTGGATTTCAGACTTGCATGGGACTTTTAGCCCTTTCAGTTGGGCCAATTTCTCCCATTTGGAATGGGTGTACTTATGTAATGCTTGGACACCCCTTGTATCTAGGAAGTAACTAACTTGCTTTTGATTTTACAGGCTCATAGGCAGGAGAGACTTTCCTTGTGTCAGGTGAGAGTTTGAATGGTGGACTTTTGAGTTAATGCTGAAATGAGTTAAGACTTTGGGGACAGTTGGGAAGGCATGATTGGTTTCGAAATCTGAGGACATAAGATGTGAGAGGATCCAGGGGTGGAATGATATGGTTTGGCTGTGTCCCCACCCAAATCTCATCTTGAATTGTAACTCCCGTAAGTCCCACATGTTGTGGGAGGAAGCCAGTGGGAGATAATTGAATCATAGGGGCCATTTCCCCTATACTATTCTCATGATAGAGAATAAGAGATCACAAGAGATCTGATGGTTTTATAAATAAGAGTTCTCTTGCACAAGCTCTCTTTTCGCCAGCTGCCATGTAAGACATTCCTTTGCTCTTCCTTCGTCTTCTGCTGTGATTGTGAGGCCTCCCCAGACACGTGGAACTGTGAGTACATGAAACCTCTTTTTTTTTTTTTTTACAAATTACTCAGTCTTGGGTATGTCTTTATTAGCAGCAGGAGAACAGACTAGTAAGATCTTATACCCTGCAACTTTACCAAATTTATTTATTAGCTCGTGTGTGTGTGTGTGTGTGTGTGTGTGTGTGTGTGTTGCTTGGAATTTTTCTTAAAATAGAATTATGTCGTTTCCAAATAGAGATAGTTGAACTTCTTTGTTTCCAATGTGAACATCTTATTTGTTCATTTCATAGTTCTAGCTAGGATTTTCAGTACAAGGTTGAGTAACAGTGATGAAAGTAGACATCCTGTCTTGTTCCTGACCTTACCAGAAAAGCTTTCTGTCTTCCACCATTGCGTATAATGTTAGCTGTGGAATATTCATAAATGTCTTTTATCATGTTGAGGAAGTTTCCTTTTCTTTTCCTACTTTGATGAGTATTTTTATCATGGAAGGGTGTTGGATTTTGTCATCTTTTTTTGCACCTGAATTGACCATGTAGTATTTTTCCTCTATTCTATTAATGTGATCTATTGCATCAATCCACTTTTAGACACTGAACCACTCTTGTACATCTGAGATTAATCCCACTTGGTTATGGAGTATATTTTTACTGTGCTGTTGGATCCAGTCTGCAAGTATTTTGTTGAGGATTTCTGTATCTATATTCATAAAGATAGGCTATAGTTTTCCTGTACTATTTTGTCTGACTTTAGTATTAGGGCATTGTATTAGGAATAATTTCCTTCTCTTCTGTATTTTGGAGGAGGTTGAGTAATATTAATGTCAGTGTTAATCCTTTTTGAAATGTATAATATACCAGTGAAGCCAACTAGTTCTGGGCTTTTCTTTGTTGGGAGTTTTGTTTGTTTCTTTTTTTTTCTTACTGATTTCAATCTCTTTAATTGTTGTAGGTCAATTGACATTTTCTATTTCTTCTTGAGTCAGTTTTAGTAATTTATGTTTTCTAGGAATTTATTCAGTCCATCTAAATTATTTAATTTGTTGGCACTCATTTGTTCATACTAGTATCTTATAATCCTTTTATTTCTGTAAAGTTGGAAGTATTGTTTCCACTTTCATTTCTGATTCTAGTTATTTACATCTACTGTCTGTTTTTCTTAGCAATGTAGCTAAATACTTATCAACTTTGTTGATTATTTCAAGAAACCAATATTTGGTTTTATTGATTATCTCTATTTTTTTATTCTCTAGCTTGTCATCTCTGCTTTAACCTTTATTATATCATTCCTTTTGTTGGGTTGTTGATGTGACATCTTTTTCATTTTGTAATGTGGGCATTTTCAGCTATAAACTTTCTTCTGAGCACTGCCTTTATTGCATCGCATAAGGTTTTTTTCTATATATATAGATAGATTTTATATGTGCATATATAAACAAACATATATGAGGATCTATTTAAAATTATATACCATCACCCAATGCAGAACCTATGCATTTAATAAGTAAGTTGTCATCAACCTGAGACTGATGTTAAAGTAGTAATTTCTTTTTCTTCTCAATCTCCGTTGTCCTTTTTAAAAAAAGTTTTAATTTTTCTATAGGTTATTGGGGTACAGGTGGTGTTTGGTACATGAGTAAGTTCTTTAGTGGTGATTTTTGAGATTTTGGTGCACCCATCACTCGAGCAGTATACACTGCACCCTATTTGTAATCTTTGATCCCTCACTTCCCTCCCACTCTTTCCCCTAAGTCCCCAAAGTCCACTGTATCACTCTTACACTTTTGCATCCTCAGAGCTTAGCTCCCACATATCAGTGAGAACATATGACGTTTGGTTTTCCATTTCTGAGTTACTTCTCTTAGAATAATAGTCTCCAATCTCATCCAGGTTGCTGCAAATGCCATTAATTTATTCCTTTTTATGGCTGAGTAGTATTCCATCATATATATAGATATAGATATACATATAGACCACAGTTTCTTTACCCACTCATTGATTGATGAGCATTTGGGTTGGTTCCACAATTTTGCAATTTTGAATTGTGCTGCTACAAACAAGCATGTGCAAGTATCTTTTTCGTACAATGACTTATTTTCCTCTGGGTAAATATCCAGTAGTGGGATTGCTGGATCAAATGGTAGAACTAAAAAATTCTACTTTTAGTTCTTTAAAGAGTCTTCACACTGTTTTCCATAGTTGTTGTACTAATTTACATTCTCACCAGCAGTGTAGAAGTGTTCCCTAATCACTGCATCCATGCCAACATCTACTGTGTTTTTATTTTTTGATTATGGTAATTCTTGCAGGAGTAAGATGGTATTGCATTGTGGTTTTGATTTGCATTTCCCTGATCATTAGTGATGTTGAGCATTTTTTCATATATTTGTTGGCCATTTGTATGTCTCATTTTCAGAATTGTCTATTCATGTCTTTAGCCCACTTTTCAATGGGATTGCTTGTTTTTATTCTTGTTGATTTGTTTGAGTTTCTTGTAGCTTCTAGATATTAGTTCTTTGTCAGATGTATAGATTGTGAAGATTTTCTCCCACTCTGTGGATTGCCTGCTTACTTTGCTGACTGTTTCTTTTGCCCTGCGAAGGCTTTTTAGTTTAATTAAGTCCCAGCTATTTATCTTTGTTCTTATTGTATTTGCTTTTCGGTTCTTGGTCATGAAATTCTTGCCTAAGCCAATGTCTAGAA
Organism: Trachypithecus francoisi; assembly: GCF_009764315.1. Classification (NCBI taxonomy): domain Eukaryota; kingdom Metazoa; phylum Chordata; class Mammalia; order Primates; family Cercopithecidae; genus Trachypithecus; species Trachypithecus francoisi. The sequence goes on along the minus strand of NW_022681465.1, from coordinate 164,549,374 downwards.
GGGTTTTTACAATGTTATCTTCTAAAATTTTTATAGTTTCAGGAAAGCACATAAGATTTAAATCCTTAATCCATCTTGAGTTGATTTTCGTATAAGGTAAGAGATGAAGATCTAGTTTCATTCTCCTACATGTGGCTAGCCATTTATCTCAGCACCATTTGTTAAAAAGGGTGTCCTTTCCCCAATTTATGTTTTTGTTTGCTGTGTCAAAGATCAGCTGTCTGTAAGCATTTGGGTTTATTTCTGGGCTCTCTATTCTGTTACATTGGTCTGTGTGCCTATTTTTATACTAGTACCATGCTGTTTTGGTGACTATGGCCTTATAGTATAGTTTGAAATTAGGTAATGTGATGCCTCCAAATTTGTTCTTTTTGTTTAGTCTTGTTTTGGATATGCAGGATCTTCTTTGATTCTACATGAACTTTGGAATTGTTTCTTCTAATTCTGTGAAGAATGATGGTGGTATTTTAATGGGAATTGTGTTGAATTTGTAAATTGCTTTTGGCAATATGGTCATTTTCACAATATTCATTCTACCCATCCATGAGCATGGGATGTGTTTCCATTTGTTCGTGTTGTCTATGATTTCTTTCAGCAGTGTTTTGTGGTTTTCCTTGTGCAGGTCTTTCACCTCCTTGGTTAAGCATATTCCTAAGTATTTTCCTTTTTTTGCAGCTATTGTAAAAGGGGTTGAGTTCTTGATTTGATTCTCTGCTTGGTTGCTGTTGGTGTATAGAAGAGCTACTGATTTGTGTACCTTAATTTTGTATCCAAGAACTTTGCTGAATTATTTTGTCAATTCTAGGAACTTTCTGGAGGACTCATTAGGGTTTTCAAGGTAAACAATCATATCAGCAAACAGTGACAGTTTGACTTCCTCTTTACTGATTTAGATGCCCTTTATTTCTTTCTCTTGTCTGACTGCTCTGGCTAGGACTTCCAGTATGATGCTGAAGGGGAGTGGTGAGAGTGGACATCCTTATCTGGTTCCAGTTATCAGAGAATATGCTTTCAACTTTTCACCATTCAGTATTATGTGGGCTGTGGGTTTGTCATCTTTTATTACATTGAGGTATATCCCTTGTATGCTGATTTTGCTGAGAGTTTTAATCATAAATGGATGCTGGATTTTGTCAAATGCTTTTTCTGCATTTGTTGAGATAATCATGTGATTTTTGTTTTTAATTCTGTTTTTGTGGTGCATCACATTTACTGACTTGCATATGTTAAACCATCCCTGGTATGAAATCCACTTGATCATGGTGGATTAGCTTTTGGATAGTGTTGTTGGATTTGGTTAGCTAGTATTTTGTTAAGGATTTAGCATCTATGTTCATCAGGGATATCGGTCTGTAGTTTTCTTTTTTGGTTATGTCCTTTCCTGGTTTTGGTATTAGGGTGATGCTGGCATCATAGGATGACTTAGAGAGGGTTTCCTCTTTCTCTATCTTGTGGAATAGTGTCAATAGGATTTGTACCAATTCTTTGAATGTCTGGTAGAATTCTGCTGTTAATCTATCTGGTTCTGGACTTTTTTTGTTGTTAGTAATTTTTAAATTACCATTTCAATCTTGCTGCTTGTTATTGGTCTGTTTAGGATATCTAATTTTTCCTGATTTAAGCTAGGAGGGTTGTATCTTTCCAGGAATTCATCCATCTCTTCTAGGTTTTTTAGTCTACATGTAAAGATGTACACAATAGCCTTGAATGATCTTTTGTATTTCTGTCGTGTCGGTTGTAATATCTCCCATTTCATTTCTCATTGAGGTTATTTGGATTTTCTCTTTTCTTGGTTAATCTTGCTAATGGTCTATCAATTTTATTTTTCTTTTCAAAGAACCAGATTTTTGTTTAATTTCTCTTTTGTATTTTTTGTTTGTTTCAATTTCATTTAGTTCTGCTCTGATCTTTGTTATTTCATTTCTTCTGCTGGGTTTGGGTTTGATTTGTTCTTCTCTAGTTCCTTGAGGTGTGACCGTAGATTGTCAGTTTGTGCTCTGTCAGTTTTTTCGATGTAGGCTTTTAGGGCTATGAACTTTCCTCCTAGCATTGCCTTTGCTGTATCTGAGAGGTAGTTTTGTTGCTGTTGTTTTTTGTTTTTTTGACAGAGTCTCATTCCGTCACCCAGGCTGGAGTGCAGTGGCATGATCTTGGCTCACTGCAACCTCTGCTTCCCAGGTTCAAGTGATTCTTCTGCCTCAGCCTCCTGAGTAGCTGGGACTATAGGCAGATGCCGCCACACCCAGCTAATTTTTGTATTTTTAGTAGAGATGGTGTTTCACCATCTTGGCCAGGATGGTCTTGAACTCCTGACCTCATGATCCACCCTCCTTGGCCTCCCAAAGTGCTGGGATTACAGGCATGAGCCACTGCACCCAGCATCCCAGAGGTTTTGATAGGTTGTGTCACTATTGTTGTTCACTTTGAAGAATTGTTCAAATTTTCATCTTGATTTCATTTTTGATCCAATGATCATTCAGGATCGGATTATTTAATTTCCATATATTTGCATGATTTTGAAAGTTTCTTTTGGAGTTGATTTTCAGTTTTATTCCACTGTGGTCTGAGAGAGTGCTTAATATGATTTCAATTTTCTTAAATTTATTAAGGCTCATTTTGTGGCCTATTATATAGTCTATCTTGGAGAAAGTTCCGTGAGCTGTTGCATAGAATGTGTATTCTGCGGTTGTTGGCTGAAATTTTGTATGTATATCTTTTAAGTCCATTTGTTCCAAGGTATAGCTTAAATCCATTGTTTGTTGTTGTTGTTGTTGACTTTCTGTCTTGATGACCTGTCTAGTGCTGTCAGTGGAGTATTGAAGTTCCCCACTACTATTGTATTGCTGTCTATCTCATTTCTTAGGTCTATAAGTAATTGTTTTATAAATTTGGGAGCTCCAGTGTTAGGTGCATATATATTTAGGATTGTGATACTTTCTTGTTGAACAGGCCTTTTACCATTATATAATGTCCCTCTTTGTCTTTTTTAACTGCTGTTGCTTTAAAGTTCATTTTGTCTGATATAAGAATAGCTACTCCTGCTCATTTTGGTGTCCATTCACATGAAATGCCTTTTTCCACCCCTTTACCTTAAGTTTATGAGAGTCCTCATGTATTAGGTGAGTCTCTTAAAGGCAGAAAATAGTTGGTTGGTGAATTCTTATCCATTCTATTGTTCTGTATCTTTTAAGTGGAGCAATACGGCCATTTACATTCAATGTTAGTTAGTGTTGAGATGTGAGGTACCATTCAATAAGAAATCCTTTAATTTTCTTTATTTTCACACATTAAAAATGAAATACACTAAACAAATGGGTTTTCATAGCAGATTACACATGGGTCCATTCAGACTTGCTCTCAAAGTGCTGCCAACATGACAAGTGCTGCCAATACAACAGCTGCTAATGGGGGAGCCCATGTCTTTATTCAAATGCAGTAGCAGTCAGCCTTCACCATGGGAGGTTCAGTCTTTTCTGTTCTTAAATTAGGGTAAATGGCATTGGTGTCTGTATTTACAGATTTGAAATGTATCTATCCTGAGCAGTTCCAATGTAAATCTAAGAACAGCTGATAGGAGTCTTGGTCTCAGTTTTAGAAAGGGAGGTCCAATGGTGGCAGGCTGGCTGCCATAAACTTGAGTTGTTTCCATTCTTTCCAACATGAACTATTTGCTGCAGGACACAAAATCAGACCCTTCCTAGAGGGTTAAGTGAAGTAACTATAGGTGTCTTTTTCACCATCAACTTGCTCCAAATGTTCTTTCTCAATTAGAATGTCAATGCATTTCTTGATCAGGGACCTGGGGTTTGAACCTGGAGGATAGCTGAGTGAGGGCCTCATCAACTAACTGCTGGTGTTTCAGAACCTTCCTTATCTTCATGATTCTCATGATGGCCATCTGAATCAGTAGTTTGCAGTCTTCCTCAGTATTTTTGTGTGTGGTTTCTTGTTCCTGCTTCTGTTCCATTTCATTGGCACATTGATGTTAACCCTTAATTTCTAATTTTTATAACCAAGATATAATTTTATTAAGGTATCTGGTTTCAATTCCACCTCATCAGCATTTGCATTTTCATCTTCCAGGACCAAGGCATCTTCTGTGTTGTACTGAAGCAGGATTGCTATCTGGAATGTGGATGCCTGCAAAGTATATCTGTTTGTGAAACAGTTGGTTACTAATTCTCTTTTAGACAACTGATATAACCATGTCAATTTTCAGCCACGGTGACGGCTGGCATAGAAAGCTGTGAATTGCCGATAACTACATTCCAACCCTAAGGGAAGGCAAACATACAAGACTGCTCAAAGGACCAGGACCCAGAGCTCAGCACTTAAATGCTGAAATCTCAGTCTAGGGGTTCTGAATTTGTCAGGTGATTTTTTAATTGCTCATTCAGATCTTTGCTCATACCAGTGTCTTGAAACGTCCACTGAAGTTTAGAGGTATACTTGAAACCACAAGCTTGCTTTAACTTAGAGAACATGCTGGCTTCAGCAATGTCACTCACTGCCTTCCCTTAGGGTGGGAACGTAGTTATCGGCAATTCACAGCTTTCTATGCCAGCCATCACAGTGGCTGAAAATTGACATGGTTACTGGCATCATCACTTGCATCGTCATTGTGGATGAGCCTCTTGGCCAGCATTTTTGCATAGAACTTCTGAAACATGTCTTTGTCCCCTGGGTACTTGAAGACAACTGTTACATGATTGAGTGTATCTTCTAGTTCTGCCTCATCTGTGTTCTTGGAACTTTTCCTCAAGAAGGAGTCACAGTAGTGAGCCAGTGACTCAGGGGATTTTACTGGATGACTGGGCCATCTTGGTAACCACATTGTTGTTTATGAAGCAACCACAAGCCTTGTCAAGAGCAGCCACAAAGCCAGTGTCATTGTTAAATGCAGACATTACCAAGGCAATGCATTTTTTTGAACATCAAGCACGGGGGTCATTTAAAGCAGCTTCTCCACACTTTTCAATGACTAAAAGACCCTGATTATGAATGTGCATCTCCAGCAGTTTTTTCAGTTCTCCTAGGTCATTCTGAATTCTAGATACAAGATTATACATGTGTCCCAAATCTTCATTTTTGTCAGCATCCAATAAATTCTGAAGTTCTGTGTGGAAAATTTCCAAGTGTTTTTCAATGAGGACATGCTCACATTTCCTTGCTAATTCATCTTGTGTGCCTTCATGAAGGTAAACCTGAACTCTTCATTGTTCCTGAAGCACACAAGCTTCTGCCTTATTCATATATTCAGTAACTGGGTTCTGCTGCAAGAATTCAGTGCTCTCTTTGGAATAAAATCTCTCTGTAACAGAAGAAAAAGAGAGATTCAAAGGATTCTTTATACACTGTTAACGTAGGGCCCTTTGCAAATGCATCATCTTCATTCAGCTCCAATTCCATGTAAGACTAAAATTCCACTCACAGTTTTGTATTGATGGTTTCACCATTTTCTTCCTTTTTGATCAGCTTTGAAGCAGAATTTCTTACCTGTTTATTCAGTGACCTAAATAGTCTCTACAAGTCACTAATGCAAAGGAATAGATTTCACACATTCCTTTCATCCTTTGTCACACTCACGGTGAACCCAAGGTCTATTGAGGTAGGCACAAATTCCATTCAGCACTTTGCTTGAAAATCAGTAATCTTCCCATTGTTGAGTGTAGAATTTCAGTACACTCTTGTCCATCAAATCTTCTCCATCCTTAAGAAGACTTGTCAAATAATTCTTCAAAAATTACTTAAGTTGTTTGCATAATTCCAAGCCAACAAACTGAGCTCCTTCAGGTGTCTGCCCCTTTTTTGACTTAGAAACTCCAGCTCCTCGTGCTTGGTTTGACTGGTGTACCCTAGTACACTAGTTATAAACATGAGTGTGGAGCTCCATGTATCTGGACCTGGTCATGCTGTGCAGCATGTACACCTGCTGGATGGTGACTCTGAGGTCGTCCCAGATCTGGTCCAGACCAATCTGCTTCAGGCCTTGGGGGTTCTGGCTCCAGGTTTATGACATCGTGAGGGATGTTCTAAAGTCATACAGTGCAGCAATCCTTATTTAAAGTGCAGCTAGTTCTCCATTAGATTAAAATATGCAGTATCATTCCAAATTTATTCACAGCAGTTTGGAAAGAATGTCCTTTAAATGTAGAGAGTGAAATACATTACAGACAAACACACATCTCCGTGGTATCCAAAAGGCTCCCGTGATGCCTCCACCTAGTCGCCAGACCTAGGCCTTGGCAAGACCCCCATCCCACCAAGATCTGGCTGCATCCCTCAGCCACTGGACTGCCCTGCCTGGAGTTGCATGTGATGTGGCGCCTACCTTCTCCTCTCCTGCCAGCCCGGCCTTCCTCCTCCTGCTGCCGCCACCTCGTCCCATAAGTTTTTGTATGCTATGTTTTGTCTTCATTTGTTTCTAAATATTTTTTAATTTGCCATGTGATTTTTTCTTTGACCCACTGGTTGTTTAAGAGTGTGTTATTTTTGTGTATGTGAAAATTTTTCAGTTTTCCTTCTGTTACTGATTTTCAGCTTTATTCTCTATTGTTGTGAGAGAAGGTACTTTAAATGAATTTATTCCTTCTAAATTTATTGATAATTATTTTTATGAACCAAATTATAGTCTACCCTGGAGAATGTTTCTGTGCACTTCAAAAAAACGTATATTTTTCTGTTGTTTTGTGGATTGTTCTATCTGTCATACTATGTCTGTTATGTCTAGCTGGTTTATAGTGTAATTCAAGTCTATTTTCTTCTTGTTTTCTGTGTAGATATTATATCCATTATGAAACTGGAATATTGCACTTTGAGAGGTCAAGGCAGGCAGATCACTTGAGGTGAGGAGTTTGAGACCAGCCGGGCCAACATGGCATTGGTCTTTTCTAAAAATACAAAAATTTGCTGAGCATCATAATGCATGCCTGTAATCCCAGCTACTTGGAAGGCTGAGGAGGAGAACCTCTTGAACTTGGGAGGTGGAGGTTACAGTGAGCCAAGATCACACCACTGCACTCCAGCCTGGGTGACAGAGTGAGACTCCACCTCAAAAAAAAAAAGTGGGATATTGAAGTCTCCAACTATTCTCACAGAAGCGTCTACTTCTCTCATAAATTCTATCAATAGTTGCTTCATATATTTTGGGACTCCACTGTTTGGTGCATTTATGTGTATAATTTTATATCTCCTTGACAAATTGCCACTTTTATCAATATGCAATGTGTTTCTTTCACTTTTATAAAAATTTTTTATAAAAAAATTCAACATCTATTTGACTATGCGACTATAGTCACATTAGCTGTCTTTTGGCTACTATTTACATGCAACATCTTTTTCATTCTTTTACTTCCCACCTATTTGTTTCTTTGAGTCTAAAGTGGGTTTCTTATAATCAGCATATAATTGGATCACACTTTAAAATTTATTCTGCTGCTTTCTGTCTTTAATTGGGGATCTAAGCCACTTAAAATATTACTAATAATAAAGAATATACTTCTGTCACATTGCTTTTCATATTCTATATATTTTATATCCTTTTTATTCCTCAATTCCTCCAATACTACCTTCTTTTGTGTTTGATTGGTATTTTCTAGTGCTCCCTTTTGATTCTGTATCTTTTGCAGTTATTTACTCCTAGAATGTGTATGTTAGTATGCTTAAGAGTGTCCCATAGGCCTCTTAGGTTCTGTTTATTTCTCTTCATTATTTTTTCTTTCTGCTATTCAGACTGGGTAATTCCAATTGCCATATTGCTATGGATTGAATATTTACACCTCCTCTAATTCATATGTTGAATTCCTAATTTTTAATGTGATGGTATTTGGAGGGGGTGCATTTAGGAGAGAATTAAGGTCATGAGATTGGAATCCTCATGATGGAATTATTGCCCTTATAAGAAGAGGAGATAAGAGCTCTACTTTTCTCCATCATGTGAGGATACAGCAAAATAAGGGGCTGCCAGTAAAACAGAAAGAGGGTCCTCACAAGACACTGAAATTTTTGTCACTTTGGTCTTGGACTTCTAAGACTCTGGAATTGTAAGAAATATTTTTTCTTTAAGTCACCAAGTCTGTGATGTTTGTTATAGAAGTCTGAACTGACTAAAATAAACTGGTTAACAAGAAGTGTGATACTACTGTAACAAATACCTTAAAATGAGTTTTGAGCTTCATGCTTTAAAAAGTAGATATTTCCATGAAGGGGCTGCTGAAGACAATCTGGTGAGGCCTGACCAAAATAGGAGAACTGGAGAGAAATCCTCCTTCTTCTTAGAGAAGACATAAATAATCATGAGCAGAATGTTGGTGGAAATATGAACAGTAAAGGCCATTTTGATGAGGTTTGAGATGGAAAAGAGGAACATGCCATTGCAATCCAGAGGAAAGCAATCCTTTTTGTAATGTGGCAAAGAACTTGGCTAAATTATCTTTGTGTTCTAGTGTTTTGCAGAAGCTAGAACTTGTGAGTGATAAAATTGGGTATTTAGCTGAAGATGTTTCTAAGCAAAGTCTTAAGAATACCAAGGGTGTGGCCAAGCAACTGTCTGTTAAGGAGATTGGTATGGGTGTGAAACATGGACCTAATCAGTACTCCACCAAGAACACTGCCAGTCTGAACTGAAGGAGATGAAAGTTGGGGGGAATGAAAAAAGTTTCCCAGACTTCTTAGGGGCTACAGGACAGGATGCTAAAGCTATTCAGTAGTCTTGTGCTATTCTGGAAGATGGGGGAAATAGCCCCAAAGGCAGTTCAGAGATTATCAGGGACATCATCTCAGCTTCAACAGGCCAAATATCCTCCAATTAAAGCCATGAGGGTGAGGTCACCTGGAGCCATGTAGCACAACCCTACCTGGAAGAAGTTTGAAAGCAAGATCCTCACATGGTAGAGCCCTTGGGGTTTAGTTTCTCTCTGACAGAACCCTGGAGGAGAGACCACGATTCTGAGAGCCTTTGGGCATAACCCCCATGCAGTGGGGCTGGGTGGGCACAAGTCCTACTCAACCTAGCCACAGCATGGGTGGATCTCTGCCAAGCTGTGGGGGTGACATTTCCACTCCAGTGGTCCTGGAGGGCAGAGTATCAAATGAAAAAGGATTATTCTAGATTATTCTTGAACATTAAAGTCTAGTGTAATTTGCTGTGATGGGTTCTGGACGTATGTGGGACTCATCACCTCTTCCTTCTTTCATTTTTCTCCCTTCTGGAATGGGAATATCTACCTTGTGCCTTTACCATCCTGTATTTTGGGGTTTGGGGGCCATTTTGGGATATATTTTGTACTGACAGATCATAATTATACGTATTTTGGGTACATATAATATTTTGAGACATGTATACAATGTGTAATGATCAAATCAAGGTAATCGGGACATCCAACACTCAAACATTTTTTTTTTGTATTGGAACATTAATATTTTTCTTCTAGTTATATTGATCACAATAAATTATTGTTAACCATAATTTTCTTACTGTACTAATGAGTACTAGAACTTATTTCTCCTATCTATTTTTGTACCATTAACCAACTTCTCATTATCCTCTCCTCTTCCCTTTTCTTCCCAGCCTCTGGTAACTACCATTCTACTCTCTACTTCCATAAAATCTGCTTTTTTAGCTCCCAGATAGAAGTGAAAACGTATAATATTTGTCTTTCTGTGCCTGACGTATTTCAATTAACATACTGACCTCTAGTTCCATTCCTGTTGCTGCAAATGATAGGCTTTCATGCTTTTTAATGGCTGAATAATATTCTGTTGGGTATATATACCACATTTTCTTTATCCATTCGTCCGTTAATGAACAGTTAGGTTGATTCTGTATTTGGCTATTGTGAATAGTACTGTAATAAACATGGAAGTACATATATTTCTTTGATATAGTATGTTCTTTCTTTTGGATATATACCCAACGGTGAGATAGCTGAATCATACAGTCGTTTTAGTTTTAGTTTTTGGAGGAACCTATATAATGTCTTCCATTATGACTATATTACTATATATTATATATTATTCCCACCCACAGTGTATGGGTATCCCTCTTTCTGTGTATACTCACCAGCATTTGTCCTCTTTTGTTCTTTTGATAATAGCCATTCTAACTGGGGTGAGTTGATATCTCATTGTGGTTTTGATTTGCATTTTTCTAATGATTAGTGATGTGGAGCACTTTTTCATGTACTTATTGGCCATTTGTATGTCTTCTTTTGAAAAATATCCATTTAAATCTTTTACTAATTTTCAGATTGGATTATTATTATTATTATTGCTATTGAGTTGTTTGAGTCCCTTATATATTCTGGACTTTAATCCCTTGTCAGCTGGATAGTTTGCAAATATTTTCTCCCATTCTGTAGGTGGTCTCTTCACTTTTTAAAGTGTTTCTTTCTCTGGGCAGAAGCTTTTTAGCTTGACGCAATCCCATTTGTCGATTTTTGCTATGGTCACTTGTGCTTTTACTTGTGGTTTTTGTGCTTTTACCTGAAGCATTTCCCCAATGTTCTCTTCTAGTATTTTCATAGTTTCAGGTTGTACATTTAAGTATTTAACCCACTCTTTTTATTTTTGTATATGGTGGAAGAAGGGGTTCTATTTTCATCCTTCTGCATTGGATATCCTGATTTCCTCATACCATTTATTAAAGAGACTGTCCTTTATCCTTTGTATGCTCTTGGCGTTTTTATTAAAAATGAGCTGACTGTAAGTGTGTGAATTTTTTTTTTTTTTTGGTTCTTTATTTTGTTCCATTTGTCTGTGTATTTGTTTCGTTTTTGTTGTTGGTGGTTTTTTGTTGTTGTTGTTTTGTTTTGTTTTTGGGGCTTTTATGCCAGTATTGTGGTGTTTTGGTTACCTGCTTGGGTCCCCGAAAATTCATATGTTAAAGTCTTAATCTTCAGTGGGATGGTATTTGGAGCGGGACCTTTGGAAAGTAATCAGGTTTGCATGAGGTCATGAGGGTGGAACACACATGATGAGATTCATACCCTTATAAGAAAAGGAGGAAACTAGAGGTCTCTATCTCTATTTTCCATTTGAAGATACAATAAGAAGGCAACTATTTGTAATCCAGGAAGAGGGTCTTCAACAGAATCCAACTCTGCTGGCATCCTGAAATAAGACATCTAGCCTTGAGAGGTGTGAAAAATAAGTTTCTTAGTTTAGCCACCCAATCTATACTGTATTTTGTTATAGCAGCTTGAAATGACTAAGACATCTATCTTCAAGTTTGGTGATTGTTTTATCTGCCAGCTTATATCTTCTATTGAACCCTTCTAGTGAATTTTTTCTTTTAGCCGTTGTGCTTTTCAACTCCACAATTTCTATTTGTCTTCTTCTTCCTTCTTCTTTTTCTTCTTCTTCTTCCTCCTCCTCCTCCTCCTCCTCTTCTTCTTCTTCTTCTTCTTCTTCTTCTTCTTCCTCCTCCTCCTCCTCCTCTCCTCTTCCTCCTCCTTGTCTTTCTTCTTCTTCTTCTCCTTTTCTGCTTCTGCCTCTTTTTTGAGATAGGGTCTGGCTCTGTCACCCAGGCTGGAGTGCAACAGCACAATCTCAGCTTACTGCAACCTCCACTGGGCTCAAGTAATCCTCCCATCTCAGCCTCTTGGGTAGCTGAGACTACAGCTGCACACTGCCACATCCAGCTAATTTTTTTTTGTATATTTTATAGAGATGATGATATGGTTTGGTTGTGTCCCCACCCAAATCTCATCTTAAATTTTAGTTCCTATAATCCCCATGTGTCTTTGGAGGCCCCCTGTGGTAGGTAATTGAATCATGGGGGTGGTTAACCCCACACTGCTGTTCTCATGATAGTGAGTTCTCACGAGATCTGATGGTTTTATAAGGGGCTTTTCCTCCTTTTGCTCGGCACTTCTTGCTGCTGCCATGTGAAGAAGGATGTATTTGCTTCCCCTTCCACAATAACTGTGTTTCCTGAGGCCTCCCAGTCATGTTGAGCTGTGAGTCAATGAAACCTCTTTCCTTTATAAATTGCCCAGTCTCAGGTATGTCTTTATTAGCAGCATGAGGATGGACTAATACAGACGGAATCTCACTTTTTTGCCCAGGTTTCTCTCAAATTCCTGAGCTCAAGCAATCCACCCAACTTGGCCTCCCAAAGTGCTGGGATTACAGGCATAAGCCACCACTCCCAGTACTACTTGGTTCCTTCTTATAATCTCTGTCTCCTTATGTATATTCCCAACTTGCTCATACATTGCTCTCCTGATTTTCCTTACTTCTTTGCCCATGGTTTCTTTCACCTCTTCGAACATATTTATTTGTCCAGTAAGTCTGGAATTTGCTCTCTAGGCTTCCTGAAGAATGGTGTCTGTCAGTGTCTTCTTTTTCTTATGAATGGGCCGTACTTTACATTGTAAGATTTATAATATTTTGCTGAGAATTTAACATTTTATATATTATAATGTCATAATTCTAGAAATCAGATTCTTCTCCTACCCCAAGGTTTGTTGTTGCTGCCTGTTGAAGACTGCTGTCATCCATTTGTTCAATGACTTTTTCAACTAATGTTGCAAAGACTATATTCCTTATCATGTATGGTCATTGAAGTCTCTATTCCAATATTTCTGCAGCCAGTGACCTGACAGGAATTTCCTTGTATTCCAGTGTCTTTCTTCATCAAGCATTTCTATGGAAGCTGAAAGAGTCCTGCTACACTCCAGAGTTCTGAAATAATTGATTCTGACAGTTCTTGCCAGTTCAGTAGTTATTTTTGTGAAAGGACCAATTCCTAGAACTTCTTATTTTGTCATCTGCTGTGATGTTCAAATCATTTTATTTTCAGTTTTACTTAAATATAATTCCAAAATATATCAGTACCCTTTCTTGACTGCAACAATATGGTACAATAGATATAGTTTATCTCCCTTTGACTTTTAATATATTGCAATAACTTTATAGTGTTCTTTTATTGGACATTGGAGTAAATATTGAAAGTTGAATTTTCTGAGTAGATTTGCAGAGCTTCAAATTTATAATATGACAATTGTTACCTCGCTGTACATAATTTTTCAGATGAATGTTGTTCATTCTTTTTTAATGATCTCCTCCTTCCAAACTTGTTAGGACCACAGGTGGAAGGAACAGAGTCCTGGTCTTCACAAGGTATCATATGTAGAATATTAGCTTCCCAACATCATGTAAACTATATATTTCAGCAAAGGTGGCTAATTACAATATATAGAAATTGGTCATTTAAAGAATGGATGCATTTCTACTTTCTTTTTTGTAAGCAAATACATGAAACTAATAGGCTGAGCTTTCTTTTTCTATGCTCTTTCAAGAAAGGCAGTCTCTAAAAACAAGAAGTTTTTATTAATAAATAAACATTTAAAAAGCAATGAAAAGGAAGTTATGCCCAAGAGTTTAAAAATTCAACTCTGATATCTTGCAGTTGTTAACTTGAATTTCCTTATTTATGTTGATGTCTTGTTTCCTATCCCATAATTAAATGTGAATTTAGGCAGAATGCCTAAGTGAATCCCAAATTGAGAATTAGACTTTAAAAAGCTTGAAAACCCCTATCAGGACAATGGAGTAAATTTAAGATGGCAGCTAACATCTTGTGATTAAGCAGTAGAGCACAATCTTTTTCACAGAGCTTAAATTTTTAAAAAAATTCTCAGATGTGTAACTTATTTTAGTCTCATTTCTCCTTTTTTTTCTGGATTATCAGGTGTGTTTGTTGCCCATTTGCAGTGAGGATGGGGAATATAAATTGTCCTATGTTGATAAACAATTTCACTATTATATAATAGAATCCAATAGTAAATTATTAGTTCTTGCTACAACTTGTCCATGTAAGGAGGAAAAAATAACATCCCTTTATCTTGCTTTTGTGAAGTGATGTTACATATGAGAATTAAGACTCACAGTTTAAAAGTTAATAAATGGAATAATCTTAGCAAAGATTGTCCCTGGCCAATTTGACTGTATTTTATTGTACATTTTGACAGAATTCCTCATCCATCCTTCTGGGGAATTTGCAACCTAATCTGAACATATATGACTAGATAACTATCCTACTAAGGTATAACAACGTAGCATAGTAAAATCCTATTACGCAAAAGAATAAAACTACACCCCTTTCTTTCACAGTATACAAATACTAACTCAAGACGGATTAAAGATTTAAATGTTCAACCTCAAACTATAAAAATCCTAGAAGAAAGCCTAGGAAATACCATTCTGGACATTGGCCTTGGGAAAGAATTTATGACTAAGCTCTCAAAAACAACTGCAACAACAACAGAAATTGAAAAGTGGGTCCTAATTAAGCTAAAGAGCTTCTGTACCACAAAGGAAACTATTAACAATGTAAACAGATGACCTACAGAGTAGGAGAATAAATCTTCAAACTATGCATTTGACGTAGGTCTAATATACAGAATCTACAAGAAACTTAAACATTTCAATAAGTGAAATATTAAAAAAATTAAAAAGCGGGCAAAAGACATGAACAGACACTTCTCAAAAGAAGAGATGCAGCAGCCAACAAACGTATGAAAAAGTGCCCCACATCACTAATCATCAGAGAAACACAAATCAAAACCACAATGTGGTACCATCTCACACAAGTCAGAGTGGCCATTATTAAAAAGACAATAACAAGTGGTGGCGAAGCTGCTGAGAAAAGGGAACACTTGTACACTGTTGGTAGGAATGTAAATTAGTTCAGCCACTAATTTAGAAAGCATTTTGAAGATTTTTTCAAAGAATTAAAATAAAACTATCATTTAACCCACCAATCTCATTACTGGGTAAATACTCAAAGGAAAATAAATTGTTCTACCAAAAAGACCTATGAACTTCATCGCAGCACTATTCACAATAGCAAGACATCAAATCAACCTAGGTGCCCATCAATAGTGGATTGAATAAAGAAAATGTTGTGCAAATACACCATGGAATACTACACAGCCATAAAAAGAATGAAATCATCATCATGGATGCAGCTGGAGGCCATTACCCTAAGCAAATTAATACAGGAAGAGAAAAACAAACACTGCATGTTCTCACTTATAAGTGGGAGCTCAGCACTGGGTACACATAGACACGAAGATGGGACCAAAAGACACTGGGGACTACCAGAGGTGGGAGGGGAGGAAGAGGACCAAGGGCTGAAAAACTACCTGTTGGGTACTATGCTCACTACCTGGATGATGGAACCATTCATACCCCAAACCTCAGCATCATGCAATACACCCATGTAACAAATATGTACATACACCTTCTGAATCTAAAAAAAAAGTTGAAATTATTTTTAAAATCCTATTAAAGGCACCAAGGTTATAGAGTCAGTGAGTTGTGGAATTAAGACTAAAGCATAGGTATCCTGATTCTAAGTCAACATTTCTTAGAATTAAGCTGAACCTGAGCTAGATATATCTGAGTCAAAGAAATATTCAGTAAGAAACTTATTACAAAAGGAGAGGAAATAAGGGGTTAGTGTCTATATAAAAGAAAGCAAGATGGTGGGTTAGAGAGAATTCTAAGATATTAGAAAAAATTCCTTTAAGTATATAAGTTAAGATCCTGAGAAATATTGCTGAAGTCCATATGGTAAGGAAAAAAACATCACAGGCTTCATTGTGACAGGCAGTCTGAGTTAGGATTTGGATATGATATAAAACCAGGAATAGAGGCAGACAAATGAAGGCCTAAATCTAACCTCTTCTTATTAGCTTTGGAATCTTACACAAGTTAATTCACCACTAAAGCATTTAGTTTCTCAATCTTTATGATGATGGTAACAAAAAAATATAAAGAAAATTGCTGAGAGGGTTTTGAGCAGTGACGTAAGGTAACATTTATATATGTAGCACCCAGCAGCATGCCTAGTATACTATATCTACCAAATAGATTTTAGTTTCTGCTGTTTTTCATAAACTTTTCTTACTCGTGGCCAAGAACATGGAACCTTGATACCAAACAGCATATCCGTAGAATACTTTTGGCAACAGGTAATAGAAAACTCAACTCCTTAAACAATAAAGGAATTTATTGACCCACTAAGTGCAAGTTGGAGGGTAGGGTGTGCTTCAAGATTGATTAATAAAGCACTTTAATAATGTCATCAAGAACTTAAGTTTTTTCTGTTGTTTACTCTTCCTTTCTGAGTATGCCTGGTTTCCTGATGTCTATAGGATGGCTGTAGTAGCATTCACGTCTGGTCGGTGACAGAGAGTGCTTCTCCAAATCACTCTCCAATTCTGTGCAGTATGAGTAACCCAAATTAGGTCACATCTCCTTATACGATAACTGTTGCTACAGGAAAGCCAGGCTATGATTAGTTTATGCTTTGATTCCTGAACCAATCAACAGCAAAGAGGATAGAATTGTCATGATGACCAGGGCCTATTTTGGAGCTGGGGTCAAATTTGGGTGTAGAGGGTCAAACCTGATGATGTCCACTACTAAAAAGTTGAATTCCAGAACTTACTTGCTATATCCTTTGATAAGTCATATAATTTTGTTGAAACTCAACTTCTTTATCTGCAAAATGGGAGCTATAATAGAATGAACCTTCAGGATGTTTTGAAGATAAATTGAGATACTAAAATAAATTTGAAAACAAAAGGCTCTGCAGACTGTCTGACATGTAATAAGTACCCAAGA
Organism: Trachypithecus francoisi; assembly: GCF_009764315.1. Classification (NCBI taxonomy): domain Eukaryota; kingdom Metazoa; phylum Chordata; class Mammalia; order Primates; family Cercopithecidae; genus Trachypithecus; species Trachypithecus francoisi. The sequence goes on along the minus strand of NW_022681465.1, from coordinate 164,532,739 downwards.
AATGTTAACTACTATTAATATTATTTATTCACCTATATAGTTTTGCATTATATAATAGCTATTTTTAAATGATCTGATTTCTGGCTAAAGTATGAGTTTTTTGAGGATGGGAACAACATTGTTTTCATTTTTTAATCTACAAATTCTTACATATAACAAATGTCCAATTTATTTCTTTAACAAATGAGTGAATAAATGATGTCTTTTGAGTGAACGAATAGAGGCTTTCAAACAATAGAAGGTAGATTTAAAAGAAAGACAATAAAATGGTAACGATGGATCACATAACAAACAGATATGGGAGTAAAATGGACCCGACTTAGAGAGATTATATATGAGAAAAAAATAATTCCAGACATAGACAGGAGATTTCTCTGAACATTAGAGTGGTTATAGGAAATGAACAAATCAAATATAGTTTGAGTTGAGGGTATGCAGCTCATAAAGATTATGATGTCTTCAGATATTTTGTTTTTGTTTTACAATTTGATAAATAGGCTGGGAACAGTGGCTTACACCTGTAACCCCAGCACTTTGGGAGGCCGAGGCGGGTGGATCACTTGAGCTCAGGAGGTCGGGACCAGCCTGGGCAAAATGGTGACAACCCATCTCAAAAATACAAAGAATTAGCCAGGCATGGTGGTGTGAGCCTGTAGTCCCACTTGCTCAGGAGGTTGAGGTCGGAGGACCCCCTGAGCCCAAGAGGCGAAGGTTGCAGTGAGCAGAGATCGCGCCATTGCATTCCAACTTAGGTGACAAGGTGAGACTCTATCTCACACACACACACACACAAAATTGATAAATATTTAGATAAAATGCAGAAAAACACCTACTGTGATCTAGAAGAGGTAGAATAATAATTATAATAAGAGCTGCTAGATGCTTGATATGTTCCAGGCATTGTTCTAAATGTTTCTGTTGTTTAAACTCATGTAATCCTCAAAACCAACCCATGAGATAAGTAGTATTCTTTTCATCCCCATCGCTATTTACAGATTAAAAAACTCAAGCCCAGGGAGGTTGAGTCACTTGCTGAGATCACACAGATAGCAAACAGCAAAATTGAGATTTTTTTTTTTTTTTTCTTTTAAAGACAGAGTCTCACTCTGTTCCCCAGGCTGGAGTGCAATGGCGTGATGTTGGCTCACTGCAACCTCCGCCTCCTGGGTTCAAGCGATCCTCCTGCCTTGGCCTCCCTAATAGTTGGGACTACAGGTATCTGCCACCATGCCTGGCTAATTTTTGTACAAAACTGAGGGGTTTTTTTTACCCAAAGGATAAAGACACAAGACTCCTTGGCTTTAACCATCACACTATACTGTGTCTCTAATAAAATAGAAGGATAGGCAGAGAAGCCAGACTGCAATCCCAAACCACCATGGACTCAGGAGTTAAACACGTGTTAGTGATCATGAGGAGCACTGCAGGTCTCCAAGGCCACCAAGAGCCAAAAGGCATGGCCAGCAGTTTGTAACATGTGTGTTCCCTCTAACCCTTATTTTGCACTTTCTCAATCTGTGGCACGTAACACAATGGCTGTGGAGGAAGCAACTGAACAAACATTTGTCCAGTGAATGAGTGTGTGGCTGGATGGTTTGGTGCCAGTATGTATGATGTGCTCACAGTATATATGATACGCTGGTATGTATGATGGGCCAGTATAGAGAACGTGCTTATTTCCTTGGCGGACTGAATTCTTCATGCTTCCACATTTGATATATTGTCTTTAAAAATTTAAGGACAATTAAGTTTTTTCAAGATGAGACAACTTGCCTTGCAATAACATTCAGAGTAATGCAAAAGAAATGTAGAGATAATCCATGCTTCAGAGAATACCCTGGGAGCTGAGTTGCAGTGAATACAGACTTGTGTGTCCCTCTCCAGGGAGTCTTTCAGGATTGTTGCTGAACTATAGAGAAAAAGCACAATAGCTGTCAGAATGAAAGAAGAAGTTAGTACAGGCACTCTCCAAGGGAATTAGAGACTAAGGACTATCAAACTACCACTTTCCTCAAGAGGAATCTACAAACAGTCAAACAAAGGCAAAGTCATTGCTAGGAATTTTTTGGCCGTGGCTTAGCATAGATCTGCCTTTGATCAGACTTTAGCTTGAAATTCCTGCATATACCCCAGTTCCATGCACCCTGCTGCTTCTATGGCGAACATTCAGGGGAGTCAGAACTCCCACTCTTTCTAGATAGCTGTAGCCCCCCAAGAGTTAAGTTTCAAGGACCATATATAAATCACACTACAAGTTTCAGATTCAGCTGTAAAAATAAAGTGCAATCTTGAAACACAGTGGAGATGAGTGTTGAGATCTTTGCACTAGAAATTTCTCTATTTCTAGTACTTCTATATTCTCCATTGTAACTCGGTGATTTCATGTCTTGTTCAGAAAGATCTTAGTTATAAACAATAAATAAAATCAATTTTTCCTTCTTTCTCTATGCTAATTTATCATTTATGAGGAATGCTCCAGAAGCTATTTTCATATTTAATAGATACTGGTGGAAGATAAATTATTTCTAAGTTGAATTTTTAAAAGAAGCTTTTAAAACATCACTGTACTTACATACTCTTATAAAGAAAATATCTTTAGCTTTTAGTCTCTGAAGGAACAAAGTCAAAACTGCTTGAACAAGTATCCCGGCTGGAGGAAAAACTGAAGGCTGTGGACCACAAGGAAGCCAGTGGGGAACCATATGAAAAAATGGTTCTTGTGAAAAACCAGGTATGTAGTAGAACAGCGTCGTCTTTATTTTAATAGTTACCTGATTTTATATGAACTGATAATCCTGGAAAACCATTTCAGTCTGGATTAAAAGTTCATTTTAAGTTCACAATGGTAAATAACAATATTTTTGTTTGCTAAAAGTAATTTTATTCCCTGATCAATATTGACATAAAATTTATTTTGCTAGTAGTAGTTTTAAAGTTTGTTTGATATGTATCCTTTTGAATAATATTAGCTGAATATTCTATTTATTTTATAAATGGTATTGACTGCACAAATGTCTCTTAGTTATCAACATTGGAGTGTTTCTGTGCAGTAAAACAAGAGGATCATAACATTTGGCATATGTTTCTTAATCAATTACTTTATAAGAAATGATTAATCTCTGAATATCTGAGTGTTAATATATATATCATTATACAAATTTAGCTCTTGTTAAGTCCAAAGGGATTGCATCTGCTCTTGGAATATATGAATATGCTCTCATGTGGAGGCATATATACATATGCAATATATATGCAATATATATGATATATATATGATACAGGGGTGTTTGCATTAACCGTAGCATGTCAAACTAACATTATCTTACTCAGGCATATCCTAGTTCTTAATGTATTTGTGTGTTTTTATTTTGGGCTCTTTCATAAAATAGAAGAGAAATAGGAATGCTGGGATGATTTCTCCAATGACGATTTTCAAAACCTGTAGCTGAAATAATGCTGCCATTCACAAGATTTGAAAACTGATACACATTTATGTCTGCAATAGGTTGAGTATGTAAAAGAAAGAGTTACACACTTAGTATCTAAACTTGTCTCCTTTTCAGTGCATCCAGAAATTGCAAGCTGAAGTAAAAGCTTCCCAGGAGCAACTAACAGCCCAGGTAAGTGTTTGCCTCCTTTTTTCATCCCTTTATTTATGTCATTGTTAGCTTGGAAATGAATAGAAACTGGAAAGAAGTTATAAATGAGTTTTGCCTGGTGCAAACCAAATCACAAGGCTAAAAATGAGTAGTTTTACTGCATCTACACAGCTTCTTTTCATACCTAAAATTCTGATTTTTGTGGATGACAAAAATTCCAAACTGAGCTCTTACATATAATCACATGGCCTAATCAGGTGCTATCATGAGAAGAGAACTGGAAACTCAGGGCAGAAAGATGAAGAAGCCAGCCTAGTTGGGTGAGTAGGTGGAAGTGGAGAGATATGGTAATTATCGACCCATCAGATAAAGTTCTAGAGAAGTGCTTCTTAAACTTTACTGTATGTAAGAATCACCTGATAGCTTCTTAAAACAAATTACTCAGATTCTGTTTCCTGCACGCCTAGGGTGGGGCCGGGAATTTGCACTTTTGAGTGATTCTAGATTTAGACAATGCCGATGCTGCCAGTCTTCAGGACACACATTAAGTAACGTTGTTTTTTATACATACATATATATATATATATAACATATATTTAATATATATTATGTTTATGTATAAATATATATATTCACTCTGCCCCAGCCTTGTGATTTTAGGCAAGTGACTATATAAACCAATCAGAGTGCATAGTTGCCCATTTTCTCCTGCAAGTACTCGCCTGAGACAGACTCCATGAATTTCTATGGCAAATTTCATTTACACACTAGCCTATGTTTGCTCAGAGAACAACATGTGAGCATCTCCTGCCACCATGCCCTGTGTGTCTGTGACCATAAATCTGTCACCCTGCCACTATTCCTTCCCAAGGATCTGAACAACAAATGCCTTAGACATCTCCTCAAAGACTTGATTGCCATCCTTTTGGACATCTTTTTCATCCACATCTAGGCTGTTATGGAATGACTTCTTGATTAAAGACGCTGACCAATCACGTTAATGACCAATCTTAACTACACCAGGCTCCTCAGACAGACCTGAGACCTATGAGATTGCCCTCCAAAAGACTGTAAGATAATACATTCTGGTGACTGCACAAATGTCTCTTAGTTGTCAACAAATTCCTTTGGGGTTTGGAATGAACTGACTTGGGTAAAATATTGGTAATTGTCCCCATTTTTGGGCTGGAGAAGAGAAAAGCTAATCTGCTGTGGCAGTTAGCAGAGCTTTTAACTCTAAATTCAGAGTCTTTTTTGGGCTTGTATGCTCAATTGTCCAATATTGAAAATGACTAAGGCTTGCATTTGTAGCACTGTGACGTATTTAGACAGAAATATGTCTCATTAGCCAGTAATTTGTTACAGATGCCTTTCCCCTGGTCTCCCCCTGAGGGTGCCAGATAATGACTATTGTCAGAGGATGTTCTGTCATGACAATTTGATACCTACAGTCATTCACATGGAAGGGGCTTTTAGCTCAGGATTTTATGTGGAGGGCAAATGTATTCACTAAGGCTCAGATATTAGCTTCCAGCATCTCTTTGTGAAAAAGAGATGAAAAAATCATAGTTCCTGGTGCCTTAGGGAAATTCCTATGGTGTCTCCTTTCATTGCCTAGTTACTATGGTTGCTATTCCTGTACCATGCTGTTACTGCTTGAGGCTTGTCTGAACTAGGATTGCTTCCCTGTATTAGGGTATTGATACCAATGACTGAGATTTCTCATATGCAATTGTCCAACATTCAGGTTTCAATATAGCAGTGTATTCATCAAGGTTTTGCTTCAATATGTCAAGAAAAACTTAAATGAAAACAGTATTAACAATAGTATTTATTGAAAGTGGATTATGTCTTTTCTATGTGGAAGATATTTCACATATCTATTTTAAATCTCAACACAAGCCAACAAGGTAGTCATTAATTTTCAGAAAGAAAATGGAATCTTAAAAAGATTAGATCACTCGTCACACTCTGAAACCCATGATTTTGCTATTACAACTTGCTGTCTCTCCAAATTATATTCTCTATGTGCCATTTGAGGTATCAAATGGTGTTTATCAAGGCTCTATCTGCAACCTCCTTTTCTCTTTCTGTTCACTCTTGGTGATTCAGCAGTTCATAATGCTTCAACTCTCACTCCCATGCAAACAAACTGCCTTCTCCCACAACAAGTTCCTTCTATCTTAAGTCTCCCCTGATTAGAGATCTGTAGTGTTTTAATGAGCATTGCTCAGCACATTGTCCCTGAAAAAAACATTCCATAGGATACTAAGAGATATTCTGAAAATAAATAAATAAATAAATAAACAACAAAAGTTAGGAAAGAGTGTTGGAAGCAAAGTTAAATGGGTTTATTTCCTGCAAGAGTTATCCATGTACAAACAATCTCCAAGAACAGGCTGTTGTCGGTCATTTTTCCAGAAGAGTTTGATTATGAATGGTGATTTGTAACACCCAGGTTTAGAGATGGCTGGTACATGGCATCAGATTGAAGTATTCTAGTTCTTAAATACGACCTGAGCATCTTGCCGACACCTCAGGCTAAGCATATACAAAGCCAACTTTATCATCTTCTGTTATTATCTCTTAAATACGTTTCTCTATTCGTATCCCCCAGCCATGGTGGATAATATCACACTACTGTTATTTTTTTCTAGATTCAAACTACAAAGCAATTTTAAAATCTTACCTCTCTCTGCCTCTGTCCTACTTTGGTTAGTTGTCAGGCCCTGAGTATGTTTGTACAAGTTATCTCACTTTCATGTCTTCTATTCCATTATACTGCCACTTCTCTAGTTCTTTCTGATCATCTTATATTTTAATTATTGTAACTGTCCCCAAATTGTTAACATTTGTGAGTGAATTCAGAGCCTTCCACAACCTCACTCCCCATTGCAAAGTAGTCCACTTGCTCTGACACCACCAAGCCCTATTGGCAGAGAAGAGAGAGGATACAAATCTGTGTGTAGAGATTTGGAATGGGTGCAGAAAACCAAACAGAGCAAAAGTATATCACTCACAGGGTGAATGTGATCTGCTGGAGTGGCAGAGAAGAGAAAGGGGATTAAGAAACTAGGGTGGTAGGAATGGAACACTGAAGATGGGGTGAGGGTTCTTCTGGAATAAGAGATGAGAGTTCTGAGGATGCTGAAGATTAGGAAATAACTTGAAGTATTAATAAGAGTTGCCTGGAAAAATATATAGTCGAACCCCTTTAAGTGAGAGTCCCATGGAAAATCTGGACTTTCTGTTTGAGGTGTGCCTCCTTAATGTAACACCTGTGGGACTGACCTCTATAATAGTCTCCTGGTTTCTGTGCCTCCATCCTGAGTGAAGTTTCCAAAGCATAGTCCCTGCCCCTCATCTTCTCTTCTCCCTCACTCCCCTCTCTCTGCCTTATGCTGAGCCTACTAGTAGAATGAACTGTTGTCTTTCTTTACACATCCAGTATTATTTGATGTTCTGTGATTTTTCTCATAGTATACTCTTAAACTGGAATATCCTTCTCTCTTCTCTTCATTCAAATAACTCTTTTCTGTCCTTGCAAGACTCAAGTTAGGTACCAACTTCTCCTTTAGTCCCCAGATTACTTTCTGTGGGTCCTCACAGCCTCCTTTAGATACATCTATTTGAGCTGTTAAAATAAACATTTTAGGCAAATTAAATTTAACAGTGTTCATTTGAGCAAAGAATGATGCCTGAATTGGGTAGAAATCAGAACCAGAACAGGTTGAGAGAGCTCCATCCAGCAGCATGAGTAGCAAGCTTTTATAGGCGAAACACAGAAGCAAAGTAAAGACATTATCTGTTGGCTACCTAAGTTAGGTATTTGCCTTATTTGGGTGTGGTTGGATCAGTTGGGTGCCTGTGATTGGCTGAAGTTCAGCTGCTTGTGATTGGCTGAAACCCAACTATCTGTTACAAAAAATATACTCCTAAGTTAGATTTCAGTTTGTTAAGTAGGAACTCAAAATAGGGAGAGAACCTCAGGCCAGTGGCCTCCCGCTTGTTTAACAGAACTCAATATACTATACGTTGTTGACATTATCTGTTTATATATCCGTCCCCCCACTAGACTCCAGGGACATTGAAGGCAACACTAAGAATGTGTCTCTGAATGCACCACACTAAGTACAGAGCTGGGTGCATTGTAGCTACTCAATATATTTTGCTGAATTGCATTGAATTTTACTCTGATCATGTCATTTCCTTCGTTCCAAAGCCTTGAGTGAGACAATGCTTGTCCATTATCCCAGAATAAAGTCTAACCTCCTGACCATGGTGTTTATCATGCTGACAGTGGGGACCTGACCTCCTTTCCTGCCTCGTCTCCATCTCCAACTGCGACCCCCAAGTGCACCCTGCATCTCTGCCCTAGCAGCTTTGCTTGTAGTTCCTTGCTACCCTGAATACCTGTTCCTGCCATTGATTTTGCCAGACTTTCCCCATTCTTTATCAAGCCTTTTTTTCCCAGGAAGTTCTTCCTGACTATCAATCCAGAAGTAATCTCTCCTTCTTTGGTGCATTCACAGCACCTCTCTGAGCCTCTTTTCAGTCATTTTTCACACTATGCCCCACAAGAGAATGATCTGATGTGTACTCTTTTTCAAGACTGCAAGTTCCTGAGGAAATACGTCTGTTTATCTTTATGACTCCCACAGTGTCTGGCTCGATGTCTTGTACAGATTTTATTGAAATGAATTGTTAAAATGGCTAAAATAAAAATAAAATTATTTTGGCATTTGTAGGAGCATCCTTATATATCAGGGAAAATCACTTTATGAAAAAGGCTTGTATTCCGTGAAGATGTCAATATTACATCAGGCATTAATTTAATGAGGCTGACACTTTCAAGATATAACATGCAAATGACAAAAGGTAAGGATCTCTTAGAGTGGAAACAGAAGGGAAAAAATAGCAGAGAAAGAAAACACAGTTGCTGGAAATTTCTATTTCGCATAAAATAAAAAGAGTTTCTAAAGGAAACATGGTCTTAACATGAAAATTAACAACATAATGTCTAGGCTTGCTTTTATTCAGAGTTCACTGCTCTAGAACTCAATAGTTGAATAATATTATTGTTTAATTAAATTGATAGCTATGAAATGGAGAGGAAATGAAAGCCTTAACATTTCAGAGTTATCATTTGCTAATACTTTGAAAATTAAAATCTCATCCCATTAAATTTACAGTGCCTAGTCACAACTTATACTTCTAAAGAAATTATTAAGGGTTACCCCTCCCAGTGCACATGTGGGCACCCAGCCTGAGCCACCACCGGGCTAAGCTGCCTTGGGCATCTTTATCACTCCTTCCCATGATTACTTATCCGTTTAACGACCTACATGGGATAAAACAAATATTTGAAGTGAATGTTTATATTTACTTAAAGATATCTGTTCATGTTAAGGCAATTTGAGTTAGGAATAGGTATCTTAATAAAAAAAGATTTTAAAATTAATACCTTCCAAATTATGGAATCCATATGTTGCCTATGTTTAGTATTGGCAGGTATAAGTATGCTCAGCCCCATCTCTTCACTTCTTCATTGATGACCTGAATATCTGCAGTACTCCAGATGTCTGCCTCCCCTCTTTACCTCCATTTCAATGGCCATCCCATGTCTCAGTTTCCAGCCACCCACAAGACCTGACAAGGGCCAAAAGCTCTATAATATTCAATGGGCTCATTGCAAAATGGAAATCTGGGTAATTGGGTGGTAGGCACTCAAGTGTGATGTTATTCTCTATACAGTCCTGTATGTTTGATACATTTCATAATAAACTAAATAGTTAAAAACATCCAGATGAGGGAATCCTTCAAATGAATTGTACAGCATGCTTAAAAGTGTAGGACAGATGAGTGAATTTTGGAAACCAGAAGATCCTGAACCACAGTCCCAAGGATCCACTGAGGCCTGAAAGGTCAGGGTGAGGAACTCAGGGCATGGGAAGCACCCAGGACAGGGGTCTCCCAAAGTGCTGGTTTAACTTCCTTTCCTCCTCTAAAGAAGCTATCAACTGCCATTTTATTTTCTAAATTAAGAATCTACAAGAGCGGACTGCTCCCTCCTAGAATTCCAGGCCCTCTGCTAATTGACTTGTTCCTACCATAACAGAGGACATGGCCTGTTTCCTTGGGTTTGGTTGTGTTTTGTTTTGCTGCCTAAGCATCCACTGACACACCTTTGGCAATAATACCCAGATATTCTTTACAATTGCATCTCTCCCTTTATGTGCAATCTTCCAGGGCCAGTCATTCAAAGAACTCCGTCAGCTACTAGCTGAGGAGTGGACATGTGCCAACTGGACTCTTTCTCCAGGGACTCAGCACATTAAATTCAGGTGAGGAAAGAGAGATAAAACAGTTGGAGCTGGTACATTCTACCAGGGATGCCCAGGCATGATGGTGAAGTAGCTTATGCTGCTTGAACCAGAACTGTCCTAGATCCTCTCCATTTCTGAATCTGTTTCCTATTGATTTTAGGAGCTACCCACAAACCCTCCAGTAAATTCTTTTTCTTTAAGCTAGCCAGAATCAGAGTCAGTTGTTTATATATATAACTGAGAACTCATCATTCTTCTTTTATCCCAGTGGTTCTCAAAATGTGGCTCCTGGGCCAGAAACATTAGCATCACCTGGGACTTCGAAATGCAGATTTTGAGGACTAATCCCATTCTGCTAAAATCAGAAACTCTGGGAAAAGGATGCAGAGTTTTTAAAGTCCTGTAGGTGATTGTGATGGTGGTAACATCTGAGATGCACTGCACTGTCCAGTGAAGCCCCTAGCACTTCCAGCATAGACCCCTACTTTCTGACCAGGACATCGTCTCCGACCAGCATCTCACAGATGAAGCTGGCCTCACGGGCCTCATGCTCCTTGTGCTGGGATACTTCTCCAGCCTGGTTCCTAGTGGCAGTGCTGGGGATTGAGACATGGAGACATACTGCAGCACACAATACGTGTCTGTTCAACTGATGAGTCAAATGAGAATGATCTTCCTGCCCTCCCTTTCCCAACCCCACACTTCTGTGTGCTCTAGAAGCATCACTTCATTCCTGAGGCTTGTCATGACTAATTCTACTGTACAGTGACAGCAGTTAATCACACCTTAGAGTCACATAACAGTATACAGCTTCCTAAATGCTCCCACCCACATCGTGTCATTCATATTTCACAATAATCCTATGTAGTAGGTATCACTCCCCCTCCTCGATCAGAAGAAGAAAGTGAGAGTCAAAGACACAAAGAGCCCTGCTCACAGTAAACAGCTGGTATGTAGCACAGCAGACATGCATGTAGATGTTCTGACTGTAAGGCTCCTGTTTTTAAAGCTGAATTTCACTTCCAAGTCAGGATTTTTGCTGCATATATATGCCAATGCACTTTAGTGTTTAACTTTAGTGTTAAAAGATCATGAGGCAGACTCAGACCACATGGCAGAGTTAATCAGTGGTTATAATAGAATTCTACCTGTGCCAATGAGGAATGGGGAAATTCCTTTCCTGTGGGCCATTCTCTTAGTGCCACATGTACATTAGTCTAAATGGAAAATTCCCCGGTGATTATTTATGAACAGAACCAGGTGGTACTGAATGATTGCTCTGAGATTAATCTGGGGAATATTTTTGTTGCATGTGTTCATTATATTAAAATGAGCCCCTCTCTGTATCCCACCGTCTTTGGTTAGATTATCTGCACTGGATGATCATTTAGCCCTTCATTTTAACCCTTTATGTGCTTACCCCATGGCCCATCTTTCCCATGCTGAATCTGGAAAGGTTGAATATCATAGAAGAATAGCAGAAGCTTTCAAATTCCATTAGTGGGTGTTGCTGCCAAGCTTCTCTGTGCGCTCAGAAGAGGAGGGGATCTGAGCTCTCTTCACATCAGCAGGTTGCTCCTAACCTAGATAGAATCAGCACTCTCTGAACTATGAGCCACTAACAGATCCTGCCCAGTTAGATGTGGTTAAAAGCTAATCTCTAACACATTGAGGCAATATTCAAAGTGACACTTTGGAGCCCCACCAGGATATTATCTTTTCTTTTCCCCATAAAATAGCCAAGGCGCAATAAATTGCTCTAGAAGCTACTAATTAGTCGTTGGGTTTACTAGTGAGGACACATGGAGGGGCAGGGACTTAAAGTTTGAGTTGGGTTCATTACATCACACAAGGGCCCTGACTGGCACCCAGGAGGCTTATTTTCCCCTTTCTGGTCAGATCTAAGTCCTGTTTCCTCATTTTCTATAGATAATGAATAAGTTTAAGCTTAACAACCACCTGTACCAATTCCTGCTCCCACCCCCTCCAGCCACCCACCCAGCTACCCTCGCATGTGTCTAGTCTTTGCTTAGCTATTTGATTAGATACAATGGGTAGACTTTTTTTTTAAATAAATACCTATTAGCTAACCATACATTTCTTCAAACATGTATTTCAGTTTCTTACTTAATAAGTTTAGACTTCTCACGTCAATATTCTATCAAAGGAATATACAGATTTTAGAGGTTCTCATATTCAAATACAGATCATCACTACAATCCCTATTTACTTGTTGAAAAATCAGATGGGAACAATGTAAGACAGTCTCAGCTTTTCCCTGCTCTGATCCTGAGCCACATTTATCTATATAAACCTCCAGCCATCGAGGCTCACTCAGAACTCACCCTTTAATATTACTGTAAGAATCTAATAGAAATCATATTTTGATTGTTCTTAAAAATTTAAATTACTCTAAGAAGACTGAGAGGCATACCTCTCCATTACAGAGAGCAGAAAGATGAGCTATTTATGCGAATCATGAGGGGTTTTAAAAGGCCTCTGGTCCTGCTGCCTAATCCACGCCAAAGAGGAAAACAGCACTGGGAAGTGAAACACTGGGCTAGACCTCAGCCCTGCTACCAGTTGTGAACCTGGCAAAGGTTACTCTATTTCTATTCCTCCTGTCAGTAGAAAGAAGGTGACATTACTTAGCCCCATAGGGTTTTTGGAGGTTGTAAAGTGAAATAATTCACATGAAGTGGTTAGCAGAGTGCCCAGAACATAGTAAGTGTTCAATAAATCTATTAACAGGTTATTCTAAAATCGAGTTATCCCTTACAGTAACTGTTCCCCAGTTTATGAGATTATAGTTCATAATTCTATAAAATAAGGCACCTCATGTTAGCTGCCTATTTATTTTATAGACAATACTAGGAAGTATATTAATCAAAGACAAAAGTGCTTTCTGAAAAGAATCCTGCCACGTCCTGTCAGGTCAGTACTTTCTCAGCACATTCCTTTCCATGGTCAATGTCTTCTTAAACCTTTCCCAGAGCTATCTGCTTATCATTTAATTGTCTGTTTCTTTCTTTATCCCCCGTTAGATCATAAGCTTCTTGGGGGTAGAGTCTGGGTCTAGTTCACTATGCCTTCTGAGTAGTAGATTGTCAGTTAGTATTTGTTCAGTCAATCAATTGTTCAATCAGTCCTTCAGTCAATCAATGGATGAGTGGATGAATAAATATGAGTCGTCCTTCAATTCAAGAAATATCAAGAAAATCATTGCCAAAAGATTTCTGTTCTACCCCTAACCAAGGTGGCCATTTCTACCAGAGAACTCTGTGCTTCACTCCACTCCTAGGATGATCAGGAGTCAATATTTGAGCTCAATGCTTAACTTAAAAAAGCTTAGGTGAAAAGAAGCAGGACTATTTAAAATATAGTCCTTTTTTTCAGATATATAACTTAAAATCCTTCCTGAATTAAGTGAGATCAGCAGAGAGCCACATTCCTAGACCTCACCAAGGTGCCCTAGAGCTGCTTTATTGAATGGCAGGCAGGAGCGGGTAGTCTGAATTTCATGACTTACTGTGGGAGGATTTTATAAGAAACGGCCCTGTGAAGCTTACTACTGTGTTTACTATCAGGTTATTATTGAGGACATTTATTATTCTATTAGTTAGTATGCCTTTCTGCAACAGTAATGTTGCTGCTTCCTCTGAGCACTGAACTTGGTTTTATTTCATGGATGCATTTTTGTTTTTATAAATGGTTATTTTGACCATCAGAAAGACTACACCAAACTTTTGCCTTACCTCTAACAAGTGAGTACTTTACACTCGGGCATGAATTGTGTGAACCTTCCCTCTTGCCCCATTTTACTTCTCTGCCCTTAAATTCTCTTTATCACATCTTTTGAGTTCTTATTTTAGTGGTTTCTCACTTAGTATATCTACCTTTTTATTCAAGATACATAAATCCTTTCTGAAATGTACAGTCTCAAAGGAAATCAATGAATCCTAAGGGAAGTAGTCAGATCCATATTGGCCCTGAGTGGTTCTTGCAAAGTCAGTTCCATGGACTGTGGATTCAGTTACATAAGTCTCACTTAAAACCCTCGGTGGTTGCCCATAGGTCTCCTGACACTCTCACTCTACCCTCTACTGCTAATTGACACTCAGCGACGGTGCTCATTTGAGGACTTGGAATTCACTAGGAATTCCTCTAGGTTCAGGCCTCCATCTCTTTGCAGAGTGAGTCTTTCCCTCTGCTTCATCCACTACTTACTTTCAACACTTGGCACTCATCTCCCCTAAAGGACAAGCCTTTCTTGCCTTCTCAGTGAGAAGCCAACCTCTCCTTGCACATATTCTATGGATCTCTTTTTTCTTTATTCTATTCCATCAGTTGAGTTCCCCAGGTACTGGGACTTGACTTTATTCACATATGGTTCTTGACACACAGGAGGTGCTCAGTAAATGCCTTTTTCAATGAATGAGAATGGAGTAAATGAGAGAATGTGTAAATGCCATATACCTGGATTTAATGTTGATTTTTAAAAATGAGCAAAGCAACAACAGTTAAGTGTATCTCTCTGTAGCAAATCATCCAAAAAAGATATTAAGAGATTTATGTATAATTTTATCTTATTTTCAAAAAGGAAGAAACAAAATCAAATAAAAATTTGCATCTCAATTGGATATAGCCTGTTACTTTATGAATGTTAAACTTTTGCTGTTCTATTGATACAATTTTATACTGTTGTTAAATATTAACTATAATGTTTAATTTAACTGTATTTATTTATACTCTAATTTCAAAAAGGATCTGAGATTGTTTATAAGAAGCAAATATGCGAAATAGCTGAGTTTTTAAAAAGCACTTAAAGAGCCATAACTGAGAATACATATTTAAATAAAATAGAAATATCAGGGAAAACAAACAGGATACACATGTGTGAATTCTAACTTCCCATGCAATAGAATTGAAACATAAATATGGCTTTTATCTTTCTAACAGCCAAAGGCAGATCAAGGAAAATGATCAAATAAATAATTAGTGTGTTGGGGGGATTCTACAGGATGCTACCATTTATTTCTACTGAGTTAACCCTAGAACGAGATTCTGTGTTGAATTTCATATAGGGAATATTGAAAGACATAGTGGGGGAAAAACTCTTGAGCAATATCAGACCAGCAAATGTAATAATTGGTTTTATTTGGCTATTTCTATAATTTCCATCAAAAGAACCCAAGGACATAACAAGTAAATAGTTAAAGTAATCTTTCCTTATTGTAATTCTAGGCTAGCTAGTATTGCATATAGTTTTAATCCCCAGCTATTTATGATAATCCAGCTGGCAAAGTCAACTGCAGTCGAAGGCCAAGTAAGTAATGTAGAAGAGGGAAGATGGCCAGAACCAGCCATGTGGGTCCGGAGGGTGCCTGACTCACATAAAAAGGAGAATAAGGCCCAAGATCACTGATTTTTCAGACAATGAAAATCCAGATTTTTGGTGTGAAATCTTCTCATTTGTAAACGTTGTTAACTGATTTGAATAAAATAGATTGCTCTGTGTGGCAAACAAAATATATTTATTCACAGCCTAAACATGAGCCTTACACTGGATTTTATATTCAGGCTGCTATTCTCTTACATCTGTTCTACAATTTGAAAGACGTTCTTCAAAAAAGGACAGGAATAAGTGGCGACTGATTGTAAGTGAGGGAGAATTAGGTTTTGTAGTGGCTGTTTCAGTCACTTTAAGTTTGCTAGTTACATAATGCAAGCTTTTGTAACAAACAGATCCCAGAATTTCAGTACTTACCACAATAGAAGTTTATTTCTTTCTCATTCAAATAACAGTCCATTGTGGGATGTGCTGGTGGGCAGACTCTGCCCATTCATTGTTCTTTAGTGTCATTCTGTGATAAAAACTGTTGGGGCTTCTGCTGTGCTCAACATGTAAGATCCAAGGTCATTTTGGGGTCATCTCTATCCCAATTGACCAAAAGAGAAGAGATTGTTGAGATGTGGGCTTGGAAAATTTCTAATTGGTCATACCTGGAAGTGGTGCATTGGTTAGAACTCAGTCATAAGACTACATTAATTACAAGGAATGTTGAAAAGGGTAGGCTATCTGTATACCCAGGAAGGAGAGTGGAACATGATTTTTGTTAAGCAGCCATCAGATTCCGCCATGTTAGTCTTTTAAGTGATTTATTTTCTCTTGGATCTCTCTTCACAATTTGATTCCAGGGTGAAGAACATTAGAAATTGGCTTATTATTACTATTATTATTATTAAGCCAAGTTAAACTGGAGATTAAAATTTATGCAATAAATACAAGACAATACAAAGATATGAAAGAGAACGTACAGTCTTGCTCTATGATATTCAAGGGAAAAAAGTCACTTTTTTGTTGTTGTTTAATAAAATCAAATCTGACTCAGGCTCCATGTGTCATTGTTAGCAGAAAGTTCAGTTTCGGTCATTTGGGAGGAAGGGTGGTCCTCTCTCCTTCCTGGGATTTGCAGAAGTACCACAGTAACTTTACTTGCCAAAAGTTGGGGCCACTAACTTCTAGTCAGTTGTGACTTTCCTTCCCTCTGCTCCATGCCCATGCCTATGGGCCCATTCAAAGCCTTGTGGCTCTTTTTGTTCACTGCTAAGCTTTAACAGAGGGTTTATAGCAGCTCCTTGTCTATATACAACACTCAGCATCAGGCCTCTCTATATATAACTGCCTATTTCAGGTCTTATTACCCAAAGGACCTGTATACAAGTGGAGTACGCTCTCTGCTGTCTTAAGAACCCCCAATATTTAATCTGCTCTAAATTCTGAAGCAACTTCTTCCCCTCAGGTTTTTCTACTTCCTTTTCCTTTTCAAAGCACCAATCTCCATTCCCTCCCTTGTTGGGGCATTTTCAGGTTGTTTTATTAATGAGACCAGGTTTCCCAACCAAAGGCTTTCCAGATGCTCAAACTCTACCACAAAAGTTAATTTCCTCTCCTTGCATGGGAGTTGGGGGTAGTGCCGGTAATATAGTAGCAGCAATTCTTCTTTATGAAGAAGTTAATGTTTTTAGTCTGAACTTATTTGAAAATTAAGGGATTTTTTTAAGAGGGTTGTGTACTTAGTAATGTTTAGATAGGAAGGCTTAAACAGAAATGCTTAGACAGAAATATGTGCTTAGATAGTTGAGTCAAAATGTGATATATTTTAATTTATTTTGTTCACAAATGTGAAGAAATATTAAAATTATTAGGTAAAATAAAATCAAAGCTGTAAGCATTAGCTATTAGCACTGAAATGGACTTTGCCTATTCTTTCACCTGTTAGATATCATTTACTCCCCAGTGATAAGTTTATCATCATCAGATTTACCAGGTGGTAACATGCATAAGAGGAAATATGAGTACTTACACCAATAATCATGATACGTGATAGAGTCACGGGCAAGGTCTGAAAAGAAAAGGGAGACTCGATAAATGCCTGTCTCTCCTCTCCCCAGCCTCTCCTCACACTATCTACCCCCTCCATACACACTGCTCCCTGCCCCAGTAAATTGGATAAGTTGACTAAATATTTAAGAAATTCTTGAGTATAAACTGCATGTGTAGAACATTTTCTCCTCTGAACATTCAAGACAGACTGCCTGGGTTTAGAGCCCAGCTCTACCAGTTACTAGCTGCGTGTCTGTGAGTAGATTGCTTGATCCCTCTGAGGCTTTATTTCCACAACTGCAAAATGGGGATACTAAATGTATCTAGCTCACAGATTTGTCACGAGGATTAAATGTGTTAATTTTTATAAAGTCCTTAGACTGGTACCTACAACACAGTCAATCTTATGTAAGTGCTTGCTAAACAATAAAACAACAAAATAAATAAAACAACAAAACGTTTCCACATTTTGCTCAGTGGTAAGTTTTAACCACATTCTTTGTGAGAGAATGCTCTGGATATTCAGCATCATGATTATCTGTAAAATGGAATAATGGTAGAACCTACCTCAACAGAATTATTGTGAGAATTAAATGAGATGACACTGGTGAAGAGCTGAAAGTGGTCCTGGGATATAGCTAGCCCTCATTAATGTGGATGATGATTATCAGTGCATTGGTGCTGCTGCTATTGTTGCCTTGTCCTGACCCTCATTTGCTATATATACTTTAACATTTATCCAACTGTTTAAAAGCATATATTTTTTTGGTACCAAATTCCATTTTATTGATTTTAACTCTTAATTATTTCACTGTCTTCAAAAAAATACATGTCCCTGTTGAGCCCAAGGAATTACTCACTCATTCTTTCTGGGCACAAGGAGAGCATGTAGGAGACTGTTCTGTTTCTGCCAAAGGAGGAATTAGTATGGGGCGTTTCTGCTCACCTTCACTTGAGTGAGAACACAGTGGTTGCTTAGGCAGAGGCCAATGCCATGGGGAATGGAAAATTACTGCTTACGACTTTTGCAACTGAAAAAGACAATCTTTGATGTTTCAAGGCAATTCTGACCACACTCTTTTTCCTCCAGCTTTGCTGCCCTAACCTTTACTTTCTCAGCTTCCTGGAGAATGTCCTCCTACCTGTTTCTCTCTAACTCTTGCTTGAACCCATAACCAAATGCCCCAACTGGGAATTTTTATGACGCATATTTCCTGTGCTCAGTGTTAAATCAAATGCAGCTGATGTTACCGGTTTCTTTGACATCCATTTTTGGATGCATGTTCCTGGAGACATTTGTGTCCCTTGAGAGTGGGAGCCCATGCAGAGCAGAGAAAGGCCTGATGGCGCACACTTTTCCATGAGACCCTTTTGATGTTACCCTTCACCTTCCTGATTGCGGGGGCCAAGGATGGGATGTAACTGTCCCTATTTTATTATTTTGTTGTTTTTCTGCTTTAGCCTTTCCACTCTCAAATTCTCTTGTCAGAAATTCCTCTAGAAGCACCCTCAAGCAAATTGAATGAAAAAACTCAGAATTTTTGAAAATTTAAACAAGTAAATTTTTGTATAGTTTCCTAAAAATCATTGAGGATATCAATCCCCTCTCTCACAAAATAATAAAAGGAAGTTGTTTCTAATTTTAAATCTTATTTAAGTAACTGCTTACGTGCAGATGTTTATCATTTGTAGTGTTTCAAATACAAATAATTCAATGTTTTGCCCAATCTTTTCCCATTCTTTTATGTGCCATTTACTGAGGGCTGGCATAAATCCCGTCGGGAGACTACAGAGAGTAAAAAGGGACCTGGAAGAGTTTGCTTGAGACTTTATGACTGAAAAGTTTTGTCATAGTCTCAGAATCTGTAACAATAATTAGTGACCATATTTTAAAAAATGATTCAGACAGACTTGTTCAAGCAGGTGTGATTTCTGCAAGAAGGATAGCCAGGTCAGAGTCCACAAATGGTTTAAATATGAATCATCTTAAAAACAAAGAAAAACTAAAATAGTAACTCTACACCTCTTCAACTTTTTCCATTAAAAACTCATGACAATATTGCGGTTTAGGAACTGAGAAGGGCCTGAGTTTCTCATAGAAGGCTACCAATAAATCACAAAATCCAAGAAGAGACAAAGGAATGCAAAATCAAAATAAATAGTTATCAATTATTCATTCTTCAACTATGTTACTGATCCTAACAAGCCAGTTTCTCATCCGTCAGGTTTAGTGGGTGCGGGAAGCCTTGGTTGTGAATTGCTATTGTCTCCCTCACAGAAGAACTGGTTTAGAGGAAGGATTGAGATGAAAAGCAAGAGGAGGTTTGGAGGATCAAACAGGGAGGCTGCTTCAGGAGTAGGGGAGAATGCAGAGGGCAGTAGGGTGGGAGTGGAAGCAGGAACAATGTGAATTGTGAGACTGGAAGTTCAGCAGAGGGAATAGGTGGAAATCAGAATAGGAGGCGTTGTTCTTCTTTGTGGAATTGCTAATGAGAATACAACTAAATGTTTGCATTAAGCATTAAAAACAAGTTATGTCCAGTTTGAGCCCATAGGAATGTTTCCCCCTCAATGCTCTTCCAGGCACAAAACACACATTCCCCGGAGTGTGGAGCTCAAGAGGTAACCAAAGTAACCAAAAAGCTCTGCCATGGTAACCGTTACAAGGCTACCATTTTGAGTTAAAGTCATCGTTGTGGATAAAGGCTTCACTGAATGGAAATGGAGGATTGAGATTGTAGCCTAAACAGTAGCATGTTTAATGTCCATAAATATCTAGTTTTTAGTTAACTGGAATAGTTAAAAGCTTAGTTGGGAAAAGACTCAGTAACATTTTGAGAGATCGTTCCATGACTTCTCCAAAACTGTGTTGCCCGAAGAATTTATTTTGCCTTTCAGCCCTGGATCTAAGAATAAGAATTTAGACTTTAGAATGACTTCCCAGCAAAGCAATCCTTGCTGGTCAGTTTCAAGTCTGACATGTTTGGAAATTTGTGCCAATGAAATTCTAGCTGCGCAGCTCCCACTCTTCTCCCATTCATGTCCTACGTACCTGTGTTGTCTTAAACACTGTTGATCGTAAACAGTTGTTTTCAACATCTTCAGTACAGCGAATTTTTAAAAATATATTTTAATTAGTTTTCACGGATGGGTTTTTGTTTATTTTTATTGTCAAGACAGTGTGTGTTGGGAAAATTTCTAACCTTAAAATATAATTCTTTGCACCTCTCATGAATAAATATTATGACAGAAGGATCTCTCTCTTTTAGCAATGACCATGTGTAGCTTTAAAAATGCTCAGTAGTAAGACTCTAGGCTGGTGTTTCTCTATCTGAAACTGTAGGTTCAGGAGCATATTTTCATATCTATGTGGTGTATTTATAGGCTGTGTGACCTGGGAGCTATTGTACACATCAACTTTACCATATTTTAGAAAGAGTTGATGGATATTTGTGTGCCATTTTCTGTTGACGCCCACATATCAGAGCAAACTAAATCTGAGGAAGATGGTGAAATGTCAGAACAGCAAGTAAAATCCTGCTTCTCTCTTGCTGGATTTCATTTAGAAGCAAGTGATCAAAGAGACTCAAAATCTGGAATCTTGAGGCTGGCTCTGCCAGTGGCACAGCTGGGGATGATAGCGGGTGGGGAAAATCAGGTTTTACATGGTTCGTATAAATTCACAGAGTTGCTGCATGGACTCTACCTTCAGCTTCACAGAAACAATCTTCTCTTAAGCCTTCCAGATTGCCCACAAGAGTCTACGGAGTTTCTTTAAAGAGAGCTGTACCAGCCGGGCGCGGTGGCTCACGCCTCTAATCCCAGCACTTTGGGAGGCCAAGACGAGCGGGTCACGAGGTCAGGAGATGGAGACCATTCTAGCTAACACGGTGAAAACCCGTCTCTACTAAAAATACAAAAAATTAGCTGGGCATGGTGGCAGGCGTCTGTAGTTCCAGCTACTTGGGAGTCTGAGGTAGAAGAATGGTGTGAACCCGGGAGGCAGAGCTTGCAGTGAGCCAAGGTCACACCACTGCACTCCAGCCTGGACGACAGAGCAAGACTCCGTCTCAAAAAAGTAAAAATAAAAAAAAAACAACGAGAGATATACAAGAAAGAGAATTTGTCAAATTCAATGATTGACTATATTTGGGACCAGGTGTTATTAAATATACAGTATGTATATAGAAAGTACAAAAATCACAGATCCATATTTTGTCTCTAAAAGTTTTCATCCATCATTGGTTAGATAAAGCTATTAGACTCTGTACTTTAAAGAAGGTGAGGTACATTAATATGTGTTAGAGAAAGGTGATGAGGTGGGGAGGGGATTATGATGGATTTGGCAAAGAAATCATGATTCAGAGTTAGTGTTCTGGAGAGAGTGACTTAGAAATCAACATACTATTGTGTGGATAAATATCTTATAATTAGCATTAAACATTACAAAGGGTTCAAATTGCATCAGTAAAGCTTTTTAGAGGGAATTTGCTCCATTGAGCCAAGAAAAGGGGGATTTTCTGCAAAGGAGGCAGACAGAGATTTGCTAGGACCCTAAAGCTAATAAACAAATTTGGGATAAGCTTGTACTTAAAGTTTAACTTTAGTGGGGCTTCTAAGGTAGAGTCCTGTGATATCAATCATGTTCTTGTTTTACAGAAATACCAATTTAAGCAGAATAGGTATTAAGTGAAGGCCATGGCTAACTGTCACTCTCCAGGAGAGCCAGTGGACCAGACTTGGAAATGGAAGCTGAAACAATGGTCAAATCACACCACAGAACTTCCCCAGGTAGCCTCCCACTGCTGTATAGTTCTAGCTGGTACCTCTGGCTCTGGGCACTGGAAGCCTCCACTAGAACTTTTACTTCTAAACAGGGTGTATCTGCTGTGAACAGAGAGCACATAGCAGCTATTCTTATCTGAATTCTGGCATAAATGTTTCAAGCCTGCATTGAGGATGCAAGGGAGTCTTCTGCTTTGAGAAAGTGAGGTCTCAAGGTGGGGAAATAACCAAGCTTAGGATATGTGTTCAAAGATGGTTGGCAGGCAAAAAGAATGGTATATTTCTATCACACCCAGTAAGTTTGTGGTTCTCAGATAAAATAAAATCAAGGCAAGTTCAACTGTAGGCTGGGAAAATATTAGAGTTCTTAATGATTGACTTATTCCATGCTATTTGTTTCTTTAAACCTTGTCCTTCAGTATATCTGGATTTAAATTTGTCAAACAAAGGTGATAATGTGATATTATTAGTTATTCACACTGTTAACATTTTGTTTATGAATCATGATTGATCGGATGCTGTGACGGGCTTTCTTTTCCACCTTTTACCGGGTGCAATGTCACACCCGTTGGCAGTTGGTGGATCGCAGATACAGTGCCTTGGAAGAAATAGTGACACCCTAATAAAGTGGTTCAAATTTAGTGAGTGTTAGATTCACCTGAAAGGCCTATTTAAAATACAGGTAGAAGAGTTAAAATATGACCCAGCAATTCTGTTCCTAGGTATATACTGCAGAGAATGAAAATATGTCCACACAAAAACTTGTACAAAAATGTTTGTGGCAGCATTATTTACAATAGCCAAAAACTAGTAACAACTCAAATGTCCAGCAATTGATGAATGAATAAACAAAATGTAATATATTCAACTAATGAAATATTATTTATCCATAAAAAAAGAATTCTGGTTCATACTGCAACATGGACGAACATTGATAATACTGTGTTAAGTGAAAGAAGCCAAAAACAAAACTCCACATACTGTATGATTCAACTGATTGAAAATGTCCAGAATAGGTACTGGTTGCCATTGACTTGAGGGGGTGAGATGGATAAGGAGTGAGGGAGTGACTGCTAATGGATATGAATTTATTTTTGTGTTTATGAAATGTTCTAGAATTAGATAGTAGTGATAGTTGCACAACTTTGTGAATATACTAATACTGCTGAATTGTACACTTTAAAAGGATGAATATTATATCAATAAAAAAATAAAAATGAAAACAGATTATTAAATTATTTCTCAGAGAATCTAAATGCATATCTAGGATGAAGGCTGG
This sequence comes from Trachypithecus francoisi, assembly GCF_009764315.1. NCBI lineage: Eukaryota > Metazoa > Chordata > Mammalia > Primates > Cercopithecidae > Trachypithecus > Trachypithecus francoisi. The sequence continues at coordinate 164,509,363 of NW_022681465.1, read as the reverse complement.
AAACATGTATTTTTATTTGGATGCAACTGATCTCTGAACCACACTTTTAGAAACATTGCATCTAGTCTTTACATGTATAAACCTCCTAAGCTATGAGATTGTAGAAGTATTCATACAAATCCACAATTCTTCAAAGTTCATGAACTTGCTTTAGAAAATATCCATAAAAATAGTACAAATTACTATCAGAAGAGTCTTCAGAATAAAGTATATGAAAAAAAACCCAGTATGGTGTTTTCCCAAATCACTGCTCTAAAATCAATGGGCTTAGTGATTTTTAATCAACTTGATATTTACAATTTTTTTGCTTATAACCTGCTTGCCCTCTTGAATAAATTGCTACCTCTTAATGTCACTTGATAAGAGTCTAAAACACTCGAATTTGAATATATAAATCCATTAATTTAGCAAAATTTTAACATCAGACAGTCTTATGCATTGGGTTGACATACTAAAGACTGAGCCTCTAGGACTTTGCCATCTAATGCAGAGGTTCTCAACCATGGCTACCATTGAAGTCAAGTGGGAAACATTTTTTTTAATGAATCCTGGGTTCTACTCTAAGACATCCAAAATTCTATTGATTTGGAGTGCAGACAAGACATTGGGACTTTTAACATTTCCTCAGGTCATTCTAATATGCAACCAAAGTTTGTAATCACTGCTATCAGGAAGAGATTACATAGAGACCCCATATATAGGTCTTATAGCACATATGACAAGTGGAATAATGGTGGCTGTCAAAAATTACTATGAGAATTCAGAGGAACCATCCTTAACCCCAGGTGGAGAAGCTCCCCAAAAGAACTTCAGGGGTTGGGTTGTCACCACATAATGATGTCAACAGACTCTGCTCTAGGTTCCTGACCCTGTATTCTAACTCTCTCCCTAGTCAGAATGCCAAATACAGGCGGTTCTCAGGTAGGGTAAATAACCATGCTATTTCCACAGGAATATTTGAGATTGTAGGGAGGTTGCCCTTATCTGGCAGGGTAGAGTCAGTGATATGATAATATGTTCTCTTTTTTGAGTCTGGGTGGTCACTTCCATCATGTGACTTTAAAGACCTAAAATGAAAGAAGCTTACAACTTAGCAAACATTTAATGCCACAGTGAAGGTTAGCATGGGAGCCAAGCCTTCTGATGGTTGTTTCTTTTCAGATGTCTTTACTTCTAAATTGAATTTATTGTATAGATTGCATCATAGATTCTGAAATCCTTTCATGAAGAAGTTTGCTCTTTCCTTAGACTGCCACCACAATCCCTATCAAACAATTTACAGGGAGATTCAACAGCAGGTCGAAGGTTAGGGAATCGTCTTTGTCATACTTTAGGCAGACGGAGGCTTAGAGTCCTGCTCCTCTGCACAAATGAATAGTCCGTGGTCTATACGGTGCTTGCACTTGCACAGGCAGCATTAGTTTTCATTCTCAATGATATCTTTATCCTTGTTTGTTTTCACAAAGTATTTTAAAGCATGCATGCACACAGACTCTGTCACACACGTACATCTCTAATATTGAAACTTAACCTTAGTATTTCATCTTCATACTCTTACTGATTGTTTTATTTTAAAATGTTCTTATTTTGAGCAGATAATGCTGTGAATTTTGTGTATGAGACTGAATGAAGATAATTTCCCTTAGAACTTTTTCTGTACATCTGTGACATTTCATTCTTATTGCATTTCTAAATAGGTTATTCTTTAAAACAATTTTACTCAGCCTTTGCTCTGCAACCACAAAATATAGCCAATGAATATTTGGCCAGAAGGTCAATAATATAAAGGTATATAAATTTTAGTATGTCGGCTGGGTGTGGTGGCTGACGCCTGTAATCCCAGCACTTTCGGAGGCCCAGGAGGGTGGATCACCTGGGGTCAGGAGTTCCAGATCAGCCTAACCAACATGGAGAAACCTAGCTTGTACTAAAAATACAAAATTACCAGGCATGGTGGCACATGCCTGTAATCCCAGCTACTTGGGAAGGCTGAGGCAGGAGAATGGCTTGAACCCATGATGCGGAGGTTGAGGTGAGCTGAAATCACACCACTGCACTCCTGCCTGGGCGACAGAGTGAGACTCCATCTCAAAAAATATATTTAATACAAAAATAAATAAATAAATTTTAAAATGTCTTCCTTCTTCCTACTTTCTCACTCCCTATGTTAACATCATACTTTCTATACACTACAACATAGAAAAACACATATATGCATGTCATTTCTTTTAAGTTGATTTTTTATTTTTACAAAAATGTGATCTATATGTATTACTTTTCAAATATATGTATCATCTGTTTCCTTTATTAGTTAGTCATAGACATATTTATCACATGATTTTAAATTACATAATCTTAAACTAGTGAAATGTCTACCAAGGATTAATTTAATCTAAATATATTTTAATATGAAAACGGCTCATTAAGTTTGAGATCTTACTTTCCATCTTCCCATGCTCTCTGGTCTCCATCTGGCTAGTCCTTTTCAAACACCCTTTTTTCCCTCCTATCCCTATAGTATCCAAATATTACATGTACACAATCACATATACACACACACTGGAAGCTCAGGCAAGCAGAGTTCATAGTAACATTGAGTGATGACCAAGGACTAGTGATGTGCTGGTAAATGTTTAGCAACTAGCTCTGGTGGAAGGGTGGCTGATTTATAGTATTTGCCTATTTCTGTGGTTTAAATGCATCCTTTCGACATGGTCCTTTTTGAGCTACCGATGTTAGATTGACCAGTTCACAATTTCCTGAAATTTTAACAACTGGCTTTCACAAATCTAAAAGAACTGGCTTCAGGTTGCCACTGACAGAAGTTATATTGTCAACAATAGAAGGTGCTATGATTTATATAAAGTATCCTGTGGTTGGTGGAGAAACTCATCTCGGGGACAGCCTCTTTTTCAGGAAATTCAAAAAGTCACCTCAGCCCTCTGCCTTGATTCAAAGTTGACAAGAGATTGGAGAATTCAACTTTCTAAGGATCCCATGAGTCCCTTTTAAATACTTTAGGGATCTTTAATGTAGCTTCCAATCTGTTATGGGGTAACTAGGCTTTTGTGGACTTTATGAGCTTATCTCCATTTTACCAATATTGAAGTTAAGAGTTTGCCCAGGCATCCTGCAGGAAGTCTTAAAGCCCAGCTCAGAATCTATAGTCCCTGGCATCTGGAATTCAGAGTTATAGAAAAAGAGGGAACCTGGGAGATCAAGTACCTCCTCAGGTGGTCCTTAGACCCATTGATGTTTGAAGACCCTTTCCTAGTAGGTGACTATTTCTTCCATGGCAGAATAACTATAACTGCCATAAAGACCCTGAGATAGAAGGTGGTACCCAGAAAGTGTGGAACAGAAGGGCTAACATAACATCCAGCCAACTATGAATCTTTCCATACAACTCAATTATGAAGTTAACTGTAAATATCTCACAAGCTCTATTGGCTCAAAAAGTTAAATCAAGGGACAATAATGGGAAGATTTAAATAAATTAAAATTTATACACAGGTTAGTAACTACTGAACTCTGGCATTTTCCTAGGCTACCTTTAATCTTTATGCTTTTTGCCTAAGAAACAGGAACTTGCCACTGCAACTCCAGGGACAGCATTCTGGGCTTGGTAGATTCCTGCCTTAGACACGTAATCAGAAAACACTGAAAACGGTTTGCTCTTCTCAGAGCAAAGGGCCTTTCACATTGTCCCTTCATAAACTCCTGAGGCTCAGGACCATGGCTGCTTTAAGGCTGTATCCTCTGAAGAAAACCTTTTCTATCTATCATCGCTTTTGGGGTCCGATCTGCCCATGGGTCTTAGAAAACAGAGAGATTAGAAACAGTTAACAGCATTGCTTAAAACCTCATTCATTCCTTTCTAAAATATTTACAGGATGCCTATGGTGGGACATAGCAGTAAGCAAAATAGACTAAATCTCTATCCTCAAGGAACTTATGTCCTAGTGGGGTAAAAAAAAAAAAAAAGACAATAAGCAAATAAACTAGTAAATGCAGGAAATATCAGATGGTTGAAAGGCTAAAAAGAAAAACAGACTATGAAATGGGGAGGGGTTCTGGGAGAGGGTGTGCAGTTCTTTTCCACGTGGTCAGGAAGGCCTCACTGGTGAGTGCATGTCAGAGCAGGATGTGCAGGGAGTCAGGAAGAGAGCTCTAGGAGCAACTGTGGAAGGACGCTCCCTCAGAGGCTCCAGGAAGATCATTCCTTTGGAGGATTTAGGAAAGATCGTTCCTTTGGAGGATTTAGGAAAGATATCAGGGCACAGGTCTCTGCAGACTATGATTTCCAAAGGATAACAGATAAAATGGCCCTCAAGCATGAAGTGTTCTTGCTGCAGGGTTGGAGGCTCTGCCCAAGTCCCCAGGCCCCTGAGGCCCAGTGAGTGACACCCAGCTTCAGGGTAAGACCATGTCTACCTTGTAGGCTGGATATTTCTCGTGGTTCCAGGCCTTAAGACAAGGTTTCCAGGGAGAGAAAGAACCAGGGCCCTCTCAATGCCCCTCAAGAAGTGCCCCAAATCCGGAAAAACGCCACATTACTCTGATGAAGATAACCCTGCCTATCCGTTCTGCATGGCAAGAGGGCAACCCAGGCAAAACTGCTACCCCGCCAAAGCATCTCTCATGGGATTTTGTTGATTTGTGCTTCTCCTCTGAGTACTTCCTGATAGCAATAGTGCAGCAACAGTAATCTCATTGTACAGGTGTCTCTCCCACACTTTGTATGGGTAAAGTCCGTCTTTTCAAATCTGTGGGCACAGGTAATGTTGACAGAGCCTGGAGCTGTTTACAACCACGCCTCTTTCCTCTACCATCTGCCCAGGTCTTGGAACAGAGAGAATCCCTCTGCTTTTGATTGTTGAGTTCCAGGTTGATCCATTTGCCCTTGGGATCATCCAGAAGTCTCCATGATGCCACATGATTTGGTGTCACATTTTAATAGATTCTTAACATATTCTTCTCTCCCCACTGATTTTACTTATTCATTTCCCACACTGAAGACTATTTTATTAGTGAACTACCCTTTCTCCACCTATGAATTAAAGGTTGTTAAACTCTACTAGGCCAGCTTTCCCCTGTACCAGCCAATAAATTTCTATTTTCAAGCCTTGTTGGAGTTTCTGCCTTATATCTAAAAAATCACTGAACAAGTGGGACTGTTCTCATTGGAAAGAGCTGTCCTCAAAGCTTCATTCCCTCTCTGACCTCCAGAGTCATCGTAGGGTCACCCTGAGAGTCCTTCTTGTAGGCCGCAAAGAGGTCAAACGATTTTCCTTAGTGCCTCTCTACAATCGTGTTTCGGAAGTGTTATTAAAATTGGTGAAAGGCTTTCTGTCCCAGCTGTGCCTACACAAAAGAATCTTATTGATTGGACCATTAGTTACCAACTGACCAATTTTTCTTTGCTGATGGAAATCATGGGCATTTCCAAAATGTGCAGTCCTCATGTCACCTAGCACAACAGACCAACCAGCGGCCACATCAGCTGTGTGTGCACCTCCACCCAATAGCAAGGTTTCTAACCATGAAGCACACTCAGGAAAGAAATGAGAGCAAACTAATGAAAGGGCAAAAACTTCTATTACTACTGCTTGCCCTTAGGGAAATATTAGGCCTAAAGGAGCCTATCTTCAAGGACAGGATGAAGGTTAAAAGACGTACTTCCCTTAAGAAAACAATTAGCAGCTGTGCTAAGGTTTCCTTGAGACACTAACAATAATATCAACAACTTCTTTCTTAGCCATTAGAAAGGAAAGAAAAAGGATAGAGGGTATAATACAACCTTTAGTTTTGATTGAGAAAGGTACCGGAATTGCTCAATGTCCCATGAAATCCATTTGAATGGATCCTGTTTAAGCGTGCCAGCTGGAGGGAATATTATTTATAAAAGCAACAGGCAACATCCAGTAAGGAAACAGAACCTGTGAAATAATGTGGAAAATTTTTATTTCTAAACTTCCATTCTTAATGCTTTTCTCACTGAAGGTTTATATAAATTAAACAGATTTTGTTTGAGTATTTCCAAAACTCCCTAAATCTTTCACTGAATGGAGTGCTTTCTGAACACTTTTTGCATGGAATTTCACAGACCCAAGGGCAGAGATACAGCTGGGAAGATTTTGGATATCATTAAATTTAGAAATTGCCTTGTAGATCAAGATGAAGTCAGAGTCTCTTTAAAAATCCATTGTGATTGCTGGAGCATGGGAGCCCTGTGGGCTGTGCATGATGTAGGATCACCTCAGCATGCCTTGCCTTCTCTCCTCAGGCTCCCGGGGTCACTCTGTCTTGGAAAAGAGAATATTCAGGAAGTCACAGAGCTCCTTATGAAGTAGCCTATTTTTCAGCACCTGTGCTAAGATAAATGAGGTTGCGTTGGTGACAAATCCTTGAATCCAAACATGCTTGTTTACAGAGAAACAACGAAAGGGATTAAAAGTTCTTAGTATAGGAGAAGACTAGTTTGGTAGTTGTTCAAGCACACGAGCTTGATCTTTAAGAAAATCTGGATACCTAAACAGGAATACCACAATAGCGTTGTTGAACTCTTTGACCAGATTTTGTTTTTTGATAAAACAAAAAATTAAGGTATCATCTTCAAGTGTTTTCTTAAAGAGTTTTGAGGAGTATTGACTAAGAATGGAGAGTCACTTAGAAAAGGTTTGAGAATAGCATTGACTTATTTTCTAATCTATTAAAACACATTAATATAAAAACACATCAACCACAATGGCACAGAGTAACAGTTCAGAGACCCAGTCTAGAAACTAACAAGTTGTATTAGCGGTATCTGTCTTAGAACATCAAGAGTACAACTTTTGAAATACAACTTAGAGCTAAAACTCTGAGTAGAAATATCTCCTCATCAGTCATAAATGGTGACTTTCAGGTCAGCAGGAGCCTTAGAGACCATTTTGTTCAAAGCTGATGCAAGACTGGAACCTCTCAGTAGCATCCCAGTACTTCAAGGACAGTCCACTATGCTCCATCAGGAGTTTCTCTAGTTCTTAGAGGTTTATATCCCTCCATTCATGGAATAAGTGGGTGAAGCAGTCTCCTGGACATGACACTTGGGTTTTCCAGAATGGTTCATATACCTAGGTAATTCTGGGAGGTTCCTCCTGATGAGTCTCTAACTGCTCCAAACGTACACATTTTTCCTTTTATTTATAGCCAATGATGTACATTTTATGTACAATATATATACATTCACTTTTAGGGAGGGCCAAAGATTTTTACTAGTTAAATAGAAGATGAACGATTATAGATTATCAATATTTGAGGCTCATCAACTAAACTTAGCACATTGTTAAAATTTAAGGAAGAAGATGTTCCGTAAGAAGATATTCCATATTTAATGCAATGCTTGGCACTACTAGAAAGCTAATTCTATGAACATGAACAAGTAGTTGATTTTTGGTTTTTAATTGTTGCGTTTTTTGGTTTTAAATTATAAATGAATGTTACATTAGCTTTATCATTTTTTATTTAATTTGCTGAGAATTATTTGGTCATGTATTGAGAGTCATTAGGTTAAACATTATTTGGATATTTGGTTGATGAGTATTAGTATTAATAGTATTTCAAGTTTATCTGTTTCATTTTTAATTTAATTTAATTTTTAGTTTGTTTTATTTTTATTACCACTTATCCCCAAGTTCTATATCTTTCAAATAACTAGTCATTATGATATGTGCATATTAAGGTTTAAATAGGAATCATTCATATTAAAGATGTGTACAGTCCCCATACTACCACTTCAGCCCACTTCTACCAAATGGCTAATGAAACTCATTGATGAGATGTACTAACTGAATCTGTGAAGATTAAGTGGTTACATGCCATCAATATACATGTGATAAAATTAATATATTGATTTTTGTTTTCTAAGATGCTTCTTTATAGCACAATGCATGTATAAGCTCAAAGTGCAAATTGTTTATTTTTTTCTTCTTAGTTGTCACTGGGTTCTTTTTCAATTGGAAAGGCAGAATGAATCAGAGAAATGGATTAGAACTTCTTTGACTTACTTTATTCTTCATCACTGATGTAGGCTGCAATTTTATTTGAAAGGTCAAGAACCACTGCCTTAATCCACAGCATACTCTACAATGTGTTTAAGTTAGAGAGGAGTACACATAAGCCTTTTGCTAAGGGACATAGTTGGATTGCCAAAGAGACTATTCAAGCATAAGGGAAACTAAATGAGTGAAATAACTAGTCCATCTGTGACTGTCCTGTACCCAACCTGTGCATTTTCAGAATCACAGATGAAATAGGCAGCCATTTATCTCATAAGAGTATTTCAAGATGTTAGTAAGGGTTGACTTTAAGTGAATTTGAAATGCATGTCCTCTAGAGATGACTGTCTCTGGTTCTTCAGAGGTTTAATCCATTTTTCCTGCTGAGGTGAAGATCACAGTAATCTTGAACTGAATTTTGTAATGATCTTAGAAGTAGATCCATTTACATATTCACAGAGTACACATCCAACAAAAGTCTAATATACAGAATCTATAAGGAACTCAAACAATTGAACAAACAAAAACTAAATAACCCCATTAAAAAGTGGGCAAAAGACATGAACAGACAGACACTTCCCAAAAGAAGACATATAAGTGGCCAACAAACACATAAAAAAATGTTCCACATCACTAATAACAGAGAAATGCAAATTAAAACCACAGTGAGATACCATCTCACAAGAGTCAGGATGGCTATGGTTAAAAAGTCAAAAAAACAACAGATGCCGGTGAGGCTGCAAAGGAAAAGGAAAACTTATACTCTGTTGGTGAAAATGTAAATTCATTCAGCCTCTGTAGAAAGCAGTTTGGAGATTTCTCAAAGAACTTAAAACAGAGCTACCATTTGACCCAGCAATGCAGTTATTGGGTGTACATATCCAAAAGAAAACCAATCTCTCTACTGAGAAAACACATGTAGGTTCATCACAGCACTATTCACAATAGCAAAGACATGGAATCAACCCATTAATGGTGGATTGGATAAAGAAATTGTGCTGGAGGCCATTATCCTCAGTGAATTAATGTAGGAATAGAAAATCAAATACCACATGATCTCACTTTTAAGTGGAGACTACCAGATGGGAGAGGGAGAGAGGGGGGCAAGGGTTGAAAAACTATTGTGCACTATGCTCAGTGATGGGATCATTCATATCCCAAACTTCAGCATCATGTAATATACCCAGGTAACAAACCTGCACATATACCCCCTCAAGCTAAAATAAAAGTTGAAAAAAATAATAAAATAAAAATATTTTTTAAAAAGAAAGAAATCGTTTTACTGGAGAACAAGAATAAAGACCATCTCTCAAGCTTCTCCACCTCCAATGTTCTGACCACGCCTTGGTGATAACTTTAATAGAGTAATTTTTTAAAAGAGGAACAATGTTTTCATCAGTGTGCTTTTCTCCAGATATTTTGAAATCAAATAGTAAAACTTGTGTGTATATTTATTTTTAAAATATGACAAATCAAGATAATATGGAAATGCTGAATGAATCGTGATTTGTGTAGTGGATGAATTATGTCACCTATACAGGCCTGCGTTCCAAGATGTAGGTCTGTGATATTTGTAGGGCTGTCTGGGCCAGCTCTACAGAATAAAAAAATTACACAAAGTAGGGAAAATTCCCAAAATGCCAAACCTTTTTCAGAGAGGGCAATTTGTCCTTCATTGATTTGAGGAAGAGCAAAAGGAGTAAAGGTTTCTCAGTAGGCACCAAATATGCATTTAGTCTGTCAAGACATTAGATCTTGGTAGCAAACTTCAAAGGGCAGTTTCTGGTGCTTTTTTCCAGCATCTGCTTTTCTTGGGCCACACAAAACATCCACCGTGTCCTTAGGGAATAAAGCCTGACAGAAAAAGAACAGATCTCAGCTGTTTAGAAAATTAGCTTATTTTTATTATTCTAATGGTGAATGATTAGCCTAAAGTCTTGGAAATGTCTTATTTTAAAGATCTTGTAATTTATACTGACATGGTTTATGGTGTCTTTAAATACGGAACCAATCTGTTCTTAAATATTTAATTAGTGTGGAAGAATTAGGTGTGGCCTGTGGAAGAACACCTTGTGCTGTCTATTGTCATTAACTCAGCACTTCTCCCCTGTTCAGACACAGCTGTGCAATGTGCAAGGGCTGTCCTGAAATAACTGGACCAACATATAAATGTCAAAACAATAAACTAATGCTTCTCTTCAACTGGATCATTTGGTCAAATGCTAACTTCCTACTTCTCTGGTGCAGTCTCACCAGTACCTAGACAGAAAAATGAGAGGTATATACCTCAGCTCTCCCCTTGTAAAATCCTTCACCAAGGTCAGCAATCTCCTACCCATTATTTGCTAAGAATTTTTTTTTTTTCCTTTGAGACTGAGACTCACTCTTGTTGCTCAGACTGGAGTGCAGTGGTGCGATCTCGGCTCACTGCAACTTCTGCCTCCCAGGTTCAAGCGATTCTCCAGCCTCAGCCTCCTGAGAAGCTGGGATTACAGGTGCCCACCATCATGCCTGGCTAATTTTCATATTTTTAGTAGAGACGGGGTTTCGCCATGTTGGCCAGGCTGGTCTCAAACTGCTGATCTCAGGTGATCCCCCACCTCGCCTTCCAAAGTGCTAAGAAGATAGGCATGAGCCACCGCACCTGGCCATTTACTAAGAATTTGAAGACTTGACTCCATGATTCATTTTTCAACAGTCACCCGATCATTTCAAGAAATTTAAAACATCCTTCAAGTTCTATATATGTGGCCTCGAGAAAAGGTTAAACTTCTCTTGAGTAATTAGAAACCATAGGGAAAAGTGCATCACACCTTAGAGTCATCTGGTAGACTACTAACAAAAAGACAAAAGAAGAGGTTCATTAGAAGTAGCATGATCTTTGTTTGCTAATTACTATTTCCCTGTTCATTTAATAAATACTTGGTCATCATCTGTTATGCACCAGGCTCTGTGCACACATAGTGACAAGCAACATAAAGATGATTGCCTGTGTCTCTTCCGGTACTTTCAGACCAGTGGAGGACACCATCAAATTAACAGACATTTGCAATGCAGAGTGTAGCATGCTAAGACAGGGTAAATATGCATCTTTGTGACAACATGTGGGAATAGCTCCTAATTAAGCCTGAGAGCAGGTGGGGAGGTCTCTCAGAAGAAATGACATGTAAGTGGAAATATGAAGTGCCCATAGGAATCCAGGTGAGAATATCAAGGAGAAGGGTACTATATTTAGTCCCTTGAAAAGGAATAAGGGCATTTCTTGGAACAGAAAGTTGTCCAGAAATCAGGGTAAGGAGGTAGGCATTGCCAAGAGCAGTTGGTAGCCATCAGGTGATTTTCAATATAGTCAGATTTATATTACAGAAACAGACTGGGAGCAATGTGGAGAGAGGATTGGAGAGCATGGGCCAAGGTTAGCTACTGCAGCAAACCTGGTTGGGGGCATATACTGGCTCTCCTTTGGAAGATGTAATGAGGATAGACACGGAAGCCATGCGGGTGGGACGGTGAGAGATGGGAGATGTCTAGAGGGAGAACCCAGTATGCTGCTCCAAGAGCTTGGGTCAGAGGGTGGAAGGTGGCAGCAGTCATGGAGACGGGGGAATCTGTTGAGGAGCAGGCTGGGGAGTAGGCTGAATTTGATTTTGAACACACTGCTTTTTGGAATATCTAAGTACATGTGGTGGTCAAAAGTAAGTTGAAAATGCAGATCTGAAAAAGAAAGTGCAAACAGGATTGGAAACAGTTTTAAATACAAGTCAAGGAAACAAATGGGAAATTTAGGTCCTCTTTTATATGTTTTCCTAGAATTGTTTTTTGGTAATTAACTTTATAAACATCCTTTGGAATCTTTAAAGGGGAAAACATCATCTCTCACCTTTGTCTTTCAAATATCTATGACAGCTCTATAATTTCTAATGAGTTTGTTTATTTTTAACATTGTTGCTGGGAATCAAAGAGAAAAGATAGCAGGGAACAAAAGAGATTGCTATAGGAGGAGCTAGGTGAAGAACACCAACACCATGAAATACAGTTTTAATATACAAAAAAGAAATAGTTCTAATCTCATAAAATATTTGCAAAGAAAATTAGATGCATGAAGAAGTACAACATCTTAGTGGGTTTTTATTGGTCTATTTTTTAAAGGTTACTTAATTCCCAGTTTACTAATTTCCAGAATTAGTGCTTTTGTGTCTTTGTTGATTTTTATGGAGTCAATTAAATACAGCTCAGGGACATGGCAGTATCTTTCCCCAACTGTTGTCCCCACAACTGTTACTAATAACAACATAAACACAGACAAAGGATCTTTAACAAATGAGAATAACATACCGGTGGCTTGAGTAGAGTCGTGAAGGAAAAAATGTACTCTATTTTTTAGTAAGTTATCCATTTTCCCAAAAATTTGCATTGTGAAATGTAATGAAAAATAAAATGTGAACTCATATTTATTACCTACTTTTTATTCATTCTAAATTTATTTTCTAAGACTCAGAATTGTTTTTAAAACAGTCTACATTGTCAGGTCATGATACACCTTATATAGCAAAGGGAGAAAAACAGTGCAAGGCTCACATACAAAAGATACCCAGATGCCTTTCACAGTCTCAAAAAAAATCAAGGATTCCTGTAGCAAGTGTGTGTGTTTTTCTGGTCGATTTTTAGTCAAGAGTTTGGTAGATACATTCTTGCCCTGACCAGTCTTCTAAGGTCAGTGGTTTCCATTTATTTTTGTAGAGACTGAAGAAAAGGAATGACTACCTTGTGTGTTAGTCTTTGAGGGTTGCCATAACAACATGTCACAGACTGGATGAATTAAACAATGGAAATGTATTTGCTCGTCATTATGCAAGCTGGAAGTCCACGATCAAGGTTCCAGGAGGTCTGGCCTCTCTCCTTGGCTTGCAGGCTTCTTGCTGTGTCCTTCCATGATCTTCCCTCTGTACATGGGCATGTCTAGTGCCTAAATTTCCTCTTCTTACAAGGACCCCAGTCAGACTGGGTTAGGGTCCATTCTAAAGATCTCATTTTAACTTAAATATCTCTTTAAAGACTTTATGTCCAAATATGGCTACATTCTGAGGTACAGAGGGATAGGACATCAATATATGAATTTGTGAGGTGGGGGACACAGTTTGGCCCACAACGTTCTCTTGCCTCAAGTTAGCAAGCAGGAGATTAAGAACAATGCTAAAGGTTTTTGAGGAAAAAAAAGGAAAGTTTCCTTCTACCCCTATGACTTTATAATCTACAAATGAACTAAAAAACAAATACAACTATTCTTCTTTATGAAAAAGTAAAAATGTAAATGTTTCTAAACACAGAATGTTAAACCACAGCTTAAGAACATATTTTGGCAACCTGTGGAAATCCTAATTGAGTATCTGTTAATGCTCTGTTTTCAGCAAACTCACCTAGCAAGCTTAGCAAAGAGGCAAAACCTCCAGGGCTGGTGAGTTATTTATGGTTAATTCTGAGGGTTGCCACTTCTAAATTTGTACAAGCTGCAGCTCAGTCATGTTTTCTGTAAATAAGTACTAGGGGCATTCTAATTCCAGTTGGGTTTGGAGGTTAAGCCCCCAAAACAAATTTTTCTCCTAAAATACTGTGTCTTCTATCTTGAAGATTTTGTATTCTTATCCTATTAAAAATCAAGAAAAGCTATGTTTTTTAACTTCATAAGGTGTTGGTATTAATTGTAGTAAAAATTAAACATTTAAAATCAAGTCTGTAATCATAAGAATAAATTGTACTTTAAAATCTTTAAAATCTTCAAAACTGTGTGTGTGTGCATGTGTATGTATGTGTGTGCACGTGTGTGTGCGTGCACTTCTCCAATCATTGAATTAACAACCCATGTTGCATGTTGGGTATTTTTATAGTCTGAGCTTTCTCACATTACTTTCTTTCCAACAAAATTCAATGCCTATATTACATGTGTGTGTTTTTTAAGTAGTTGTTATAAGAAAATAATCATATAATGCCAATAAGGAAACAACTTATTGAAGTATTAATCACTGGTTATGACATACTTATCATTAAGAGTCTTGGAAATAAACAAAATGAATACATAAAGGTAATCCCTAATGATACAAATTCAACTATTATAGCATATTCAAATTCATTAATATAAACATAATTAAAAATACACTTGAAAGTATACAAACATATGTACACATGCTCCTGATTAACATATGATCTTTAAATATTATAATTCACATTATGAATTCACATTATGAAAACATATATAACTTACATAATAAAAATATTATATCAAAAAATCTTGTGAAATAAAACTTAGATACAAGGAAAATCATAACATTAATTCCAACTTTTTAAAAATTGTAAATAAGTTAAATTGCTAATTTAAAATGCAAGATAAAAATAGCATAGTAAATTCAAATAAATAGAAGGAATTAAAGTAATAGAAAAAATATGAACCCTGGCAAATCAAATTTTAAAAAAGAAAAAGAACAACCCAGTAGAAAAATAAGCAAAGTTATGAGAAAGCAAAAGTTACAAATAAAACTGAATAGCTAGTAAATATATGAAAATATCTTTAATCTCACCAGTATTCAGGAAAACAGAAATTAGTACAATGAGGTACAATTTCACACTCATCTGAATGGATAAAATAGAAGAGGCTTCAAATACTAGAGAAGAAGTGAAAAATAGGAAGTCTTGCAAAATGCTGGTAAGAGTTACATTGCCGGAATCACTCTAGAGCCATGAGGCAAACTCTGATCCGGATGAAAATGTACGTTTCCTCTATCTGTGCAATCCCACTTCTGTGTATGTACCCTGAAGAAACTCCCACACCAGGAGAATCGCTGAAAAAAGATCTGGACAATATAATCACATTAATGTGAAAATTTTTAAAGACATATGATAAAGGCATAAACCATGCCTGTGATAAAGGATATGTAAAAGAACCAGTGGAACAAAATAGAGTAATCACTTTGTAAAAAACGTGGAAAAAACTACAAAATTCCAAATAGTGATTGTCTCTGGAGGAAAAAAAATAGGAAAACAGAACCAGGGATTAGAACAAAGTGGATATAAAACTTAGTAAATAAATATGACACACACACGTGCATACATGTATATTTAATATATAATAAGTTAACATTAAGAGCTAAACCAAATCATCAAAACCCAAACTGTTCACATCTAGCTAAAAACCAAACAAAACAAAAATGCCCTGGAGCATTGGGCATCTTTAAACTATGTTACATGTGTCAGCAAGTCCTGTCTATTGTGGGTTATTTTGGGGCTTCAATCTCCTAAATATTGAAACTGTAGCCAGAATAGCTAACCTTTTCAAGCAATTATAATATTCCCCATTAAGCCAAAGAAAGGAGTTATTCTGTAGGCTGATAGAATTTGAGGGAAAAATTTAATCGTGGCCACATTAAAAGGCTTAGCCCTCTTCTAATAGATGAGGGCCTTGTTCTTTTCACTAATGAGTTGACAATAGATAATCAGGTAATTAATTATCCTGTGGCATGTAATTTATACCTCTACTCTATCATTTTTATTTATTGTTTGAATTATTTTTTTAAAATTGCATTTCATCACAATTATTTTATGTGTTCATCACTTTCAAAATTTTTTAGGCTTTTGATTCACTGTCCTATTGTCCAATGGAGGGCACATTCAGAGCTCACTAAATAAATACTGATTTGAACTTATTTGATCTCTTCTGGTCTCTGTTTGTATTATATTATAAATATAAAATAGTAAACTACATGAGAACAGGGACATTATGTTCCATGTACCCTTCTTATACTACTTGCCATCATACATATAGCAATTGCTTCACATTATTTGAATGGTTGTTTAGGTAGAAGGATAATACTTTTGTTTGTTTTCTTTACCAAAGCAAAGCTGTATTTCTGTTCATCTTCAGAGGGTACCTGTGCTTGAAAGCTAGTATTTCTTTGCAGATGACCTGTTTGTGCTCCTAGAATTAATAAACCTATTAATAGAAAACCTATATTTTCTAGATTTGCAAGATCAGATCACTGCAGTTAGCAATAAGTCTTAGAATAAGCTGTATAAAAACCAATTCAGTTAAATTTTCTGTCTCAGAAAATGTCTCAATTTTTAATCAAGACAGGGAACTTGAAAATTTCTCTTCTATCACACACCAAAAAACTTACACAATGTTTACTGTGCATCCACAATTAAGTGACAATTAGAGATCAGCTTAAGAAAATGGAAATCATAATTATGAAAGGTAAGAGAATATGCCATCCCAAAATATGCCACTTTGACATAAGAATTATTTTGAGCTGAGGGCAATTGAGCTACAAAAAAGCCTCTCTTCCCTCTTCCTATTTGTCTAAAAGCAGGACATAAATTGATAAAGGTGTTCTGACTCCCCTCTCTGCCTGAATGACAGAGGTTAATCACCAGAGATGTGCCTAGACCCTTATCAGCACAGACATGGCACTGAGGAACCTACAAAACAGATTACTAACCAGGCCTTATCTTTCATTAGTTCCCCCATATATTAACCTTCCCACAATTTGTTGCCCTAGAAACTCAAAGTCCTTTTCCTTTGTCTCATCACTTGTCTAAAAAATTTATTGTTCTTTTGTTAAACTATGCAAGTTCAAATTCTAACCACTCCTTTGAGTTACTCATCAACTGAATACTCCCATGCACAGTGTCCAGATGGATCTGTAAATAAACTTCTGTTTTGTTTGTTAATCTGTCTCATGTCAGTCTAATTTATAGGGCCCCAACCAATGAACCTAAGATGAGTGGAGGAAAAAATAACAATAACAAAAGCAAAACTTAAATATCAATTGTAGTGCTTAGACAAACTTTATAAGACATACAAATGTGTTTTATAGTATTACATGCTGTATTCATGGCATCTTTACAGACAAGAATTTCATGTTGAAAAATAAACCAAAATTCTCACCCAGAGAATTTTTTAAAGGGAACAACTGTTGTGTGCAAACACTAGTCTCCTGGGCACTGTCAAACAATACCTTCCCCGAGTGTCAGCTGCTAATTGTTAAACTCTCCAGTGAATAGTAAAACAACTGTGTTTTGAATCTGCAAAAACATTATCATCTAATGAGTGAAGAAAATGTGATTGCGCAATAATAAAAAGGAAAAGGGGCCAGGGTGTGGTTAAGTGTGCCAGTAGTACAAATGGGCCTGTGTGTGTGTGTGTGTGTATTTTACAAAGCAGAGAAAAGCAGATTTTTTTTTAGAAAAGCAGATTTTTAAGTTATTAGTAAACTTGACATGAACGAAATTGTTCCAAAACATTTTCTTTCTCTTCAGCCAGTCTATAAACTGTCTCAGAAAGCATATGCAACTTGAGAAAAAAATAAAAGTAATGGTCGTGTCTTTAAATCCTATTTAAGCTAAAAGTCAGGATGAAAAGAAAATTATTTAAGCTAAAGCTCTTTCTATTTGGTCCTATGGTATGTATTAGGTATAGAAAAATGACATCAAATTTTACAGGAGATTTAGAGAGATTCTCAAATAAACTATATATTTATTGAAATTGGAATACTAAGGATAAAATTGGTCCAGTTTACACATCAGGAAATACTCCATATGGTTCAGCAGTCGCACAAAATCTGAAAGGTTTCCCAAATTCACTCTGTTATTTTCTACTTTTCTCGGCATGTTCCTTTTGCCCAGTTTCTAAATTCCTAATCAACTCTCACAGTCTTCTCTGAGGACACACACAGTGTTTTCTTCCTTTGCATGCTGGATATCTCTTTTGGCCCTCCTCAAATGGCAGTTTGGTTTATGGTGATTCTGGAGAAATCTCTCTCCCTTTATTAGAATGTGCATATGTTTGTTTTCACACTACTATAAAGACATACAGTACTTGAGACTGGGCAATTTATAAAGGAAAGAGGTTTAATTGACTCAGAGTTCTGCATGGCTGGGGAGGCCTCAGGAAACTTAGAATCATGGTGGAAGGGAAAGCAAGCATGTCTTACATTGTGGCAGGCAAGAGAGAGAGAGAGAGTGTGTGTGAAGTGAAGAGGAAAGAGTCCCTTATAAAACCATCAGATCTTGTGAGAACTCACTATCACAAGAACAGCATGGGAGAAACTGCACCTATGATCAAATTGCCTCCCACCGGGTCTCTTCCTCAACACCTGGGGATTACAATTCAAGATGGGATTTAGGTGGGGAGACAAGGCCTAACCATACGATTCCAATCCTGGCCCCTCACAAATTTTCTGTCCTCACATTTCAAAACCAATCATGCCTTCCCAACAGTCCCTCAAAGTCTTAACTAATTTCAACACGAAATCAAAAGTCCAAGTCCCAAGTTTCACCTTAAATAAGGCAAGTCCCTTCTGCCCAGGAGCCTGTAAAATCAAAAGCAAGTTATTACTTCCAAGATACAATGGGGGTACAGGCATTGGATAAATGCTTCCATTCCAAATGGGAGAAATTGGCCAAAATGAAGAGGTTACAGGCCTCATGCAAGTCCAAAATCCAGCAGGGCAGTCAAATCTTAAAGCTCCCAAATGATCTCCTTTGGACTCCAAGTTTCACATCCAGACCACACTGATATAAGAGGTGGGCTCTCATGGCCTTGGGCAGCTCTGCCCCTGTGACTTTGCAGGGTACATCTTCACCTGCCCCAGCTGCTTTCATAGGCTGGCTTTGAGTGTCTGCAGCTTTTCCAGGCGCATGGTACAAGCTGTCAGTGGATCTACTGTTCTGGGGTCTGGTGGCCCTCTTCTCACAGCTCCACTAGGCAGTGCCCCAGTGGGGACTCTGTGGGGGGGCTCCAACCCCACATTTCACCTTTGCACTGCCCTAGCAGAGATTCTCCACAAGGGCTTCACCCCTGAAACAGACTTCTGCCTGGACATCAGGCATTTTCACACCTCCTCTGAAATCTAAGCAGAAATTCCCAAACTTCAATTCTTGACTTCTGTGCACCTGCAGGGTCAACACCATGTGGAAGTCACCAAGGCTCAGGGATAGGACCTCTGAAGCAATGGCCTTAGTTGTATGTTGGCCCCTTTTAACTACTGCTGGGATGCAGAGCACCTAGTACCAAGGCAGCATAGAGCAGCAGAGGGCCCCTGGACCAGGCCCACAAAACCATTTTTCCCTCCTAGGCCTTGGGTCTGTGACAGCAGTGGTTGCTATGGAGGTCTCTGATATGCCATGGAGACATTTTCCCTATTGTCTTGGTGATTAACATTTGGCTCCTTGTTACTTATGCAACTTTCTGCAACTATCTTAAATTCTTCCTCAGAAAGTGGACTTTACTTTTCTATTATATGGTCATGCTGCAAATTTTCTAAACTTTTATGCTCTGCTTTCCTTTTAAACATAAGTTCCAATTTCAGATCATATCTCTCAAGTTGAAAGTTCCACAGATCTCTAGAACAGGGATAAAATGTCACCAGTCTCTTTGCTAAGCATAATAAGAGTGCCTTTGTTTCATTTCCCGAGGAGTTCCTCATCTCCATCTGAGATCACCTTAGCCTGGACTTCGTTGTTCACATCATTATCAGCATTTTGGTCAAAGCCATTCAACAAGTCTCTAGGAAGCTCCACACTTCCTCACATCTTCCCGTCTTCTTCTGAGCCCTTCAAACTGTTCCAACCTCTGCCTGTTACCCAGTTCCAAAATCGCCTCTACATTTTTGGGTATCTTTATGGCAGTACTCTACTTTCTGAGATATTAAATTACTGTGTTAGTCCTTTTTCACACTGCTATAAACACATACCCAAGACTGGGTAACTTATAAAGAAAACAGGTTTAATTCACTCACAGTTCTAAATGGCTTGGGAGGCCTCAGGAAACTTGCAATCATGGTGGAAGAGGAAGCAGGCACATCTTATATAGTGGCAGGTAAGAGAGAAGTGCAAGCAGGGGAAATGCCAGATGTTTGTAAAACCATCAGATGTTGTGAGAACTCACTCACTATCATAGGAACAGCATGGAGGAAACTACCCCCATGATCCAATCACCTCCCACCAGGTCTCTTCCTCAACACCTGGGGATTACGATTCAGTATGAGATTTGAATGGGGACACAAAGCCTAACCATATCAGAATGTAAACACTTTGCACACCGGGATTACACTTTACTATGGGCAAGAGCCACCTGGAAATGGGCACCATTTTTCTGAAAACAAATCTTCGTAATTTTGTACTGATGAATAAGAGGCCAGATTCCAGCCAGGCACAGTGGGTCACGCCTGTAATTCCAGCACTTTGGGAGGTTGAAGTGGGAGGATCGTGAGGTCAGAAGATGGAGACCAGCCTGGCCAACATGGTGAAACCCCATCTCTACTAAAATACAAAAAATCAGCCAGGCGTGGTGGCACAAGCCTGTAGTCCCAGCTACTCAGGGGGCTGAAGCAAGGGAATTGCTTGAACCTGGGAAGCAGAGGTTGCAGTGAGCTGAGATTGTACCACTGCACTCCAGCACTCCAGCCTGGTGACAGATCAAGACTCCATCTCAAAAAAAAAAAAAAAAATTAGGCCAGATTCCGTAACATAGATTCTGAAATGTGAATTCTCTATTAAGTATTGGTTATGCACAAGACGTTATCTATCCAACTCTCAACCCTGCATGGGTAAACAACCCTGTTCACTCTTCTTTCATCTCCCTGACTCCTATAATGCCTTCAAACTTTACCTCAATTTGTACCCTCTAGGAAAGCAAGAAGCCTAGTTTCTACAGCACCTAGCCCAATGTCACATATAGTTGGCATGAGTATTAATAAGGACATAACAAGAATACTGTATTTTTGTTTCACTTAGAGAAAGTTATGGTCATGGTCACTTAAAGAGTTCTAAATTGTTCAACTGAAAATGGAAAGATGTTATTAAAGACTTTTAATTGGTGATGCTGAGAAAATAATACCTTTTAGTCTTCAGGGGACATTAATCTTCGAGATGCATTTTAATTATATTAGTAAACATGTATGTACTCAGCACATAAAAGTCACAATTGACAGTGGTTATTTTCTCAAGGTCTAATAGGTACAGAATGCCTTTCTGAGGATAGGTGGATGGGTTGTCAAGAATGTGCGGTCTTCCCATGGTCTCTCTTAAACGTCCTTTTCTTAGGCCACTGAAGCCTTTTTTAAAGACTGAGTTCTGCTATGATGGTTACTTGTACATTTCACCTGCCTGTTGTTAGTACTGAGAAGAGGTGAAAAAGAAAATGAGACTCAGAAAGTCAAAAGTGCTAAAAATGTACACATCAGAGTGCCTAGACCCCAATTTCCATATTCACTCTTTCCATGTATCCCACACTCTCCTCAACACTGTGAAAGCAGCATCCTGTGTGTAGACTGTACTTCAGTGGTGTGACCAGAACTGGTAGGCAGCAAAGACTGTCACTAGCGTGACTCAGCCTCAAACACACTGACAGCCTGGGCGTCTTCACATGAGAATAAAATCCCCTCCCATAGAAGCCGAACAATGCCAAGTAGCAGCTCCACAAGAAGCTGTTGTTCTCTTTAGAAAAATTGTTTTCACCTGAACCCTGTATTTTTCAGACACTTAAGACTCACAGGTCTTCCTCCATATGGAAGGTATATACTCTTAATTCTCTTGATAAACTGAGAAAGGCCTGATAACTTAAAAATAAGTACAAACAGTTCTTGGAATGCTAAGGTAATAATAAGGGTACTTATTACATGTATTTAAGGTAAAAACCTGGAAACAAACTAAGTGTTAAATTATAGTACAACTCCATAAGATGAAGTAGATGACCATTCAAAGTCATGTTCTCACAGAACACATAATAACAAGGGGAAATGGTCATCATTCAATGTTAAGTGAAAAGAGAGGGATATATAACCACATCACTACAAATGCTATATTAGTATGGTACAAATGTCATAAAGTATGTTTTACTGTGTATAAGAAAACAAAAGCCAGGAAGAAAACACACCAAAATGTTAGCAATAGTAATCTTAGTAGAATTTCTGGTGATTTATAATTCTTTCTTAAATTTTCTATTTTTAAAGTTTTTATAATGAATACAGGTCAACTTTTAAATCACAAAGTAAAAATAATCATTGGTTTTTAAAATAATAAATTTGAATATTTTTATAAAAATATAATTATGGAGAAAAGTGGCAAGTACCACTACACTACATTGCAGGGAAGTGGTCAAGGGACTGGGCTCTGGAATGACTGTACAGTCTCATGACCTTAGGTTAACTTCTCTGAGCTGTGTATCCTTGCCAATTGAATAGGGATACTGTATTTCATCAAACTAAGATTATATGGATTGTGAGAGATATATGTATACCATCCTTCTATGTACAAGTAAGAGTTTTTAAAACTACTGCCAATACTCCATCTTAAGGTCAATTCTTAAGGCAAATGTTTTTCATAGATATGAAAAAAAAATGCATCAGAGCTTCAAAGAACTATGGTAATATTTGTACCTACTTCGTAAAGTTTTGGGAGAATTAAATAAAACAATCTATGTAAAGGTCTCAGAAGAGCATATGACACTTAATAAACACTTAACAAATGTGAGCCATTATTGCAGACTCACTTAGGATGGCTAGCAAAGACCCTGAAGGTGAAATTTGAGAGGTATGAGGGTGGCTATCTTGAAAACCTGAAGCCAGAGTCTGCTGCCCTTGCTGGCTAGGAATGAGAGCCACAAGGAGAAAATACAGCCATTGTTTTAGAAAGCAACATTACATAAGATTCTTGGACATGACATTCTTAAATAACTGGGTAAGAAGTTAAATGTATAAGGTTGAGAGAAAAAAGAGGAAGTGGAAGAAAGTTTGAGGTTGGCTTAAGTATTAACTATCGTCAAATTATCTCTGTATCCCTAATATTTATTGAGTAACCACAGGACACAGAGAGCCCTGTAGTTGCATGGGTGAAGTAGAAATAAAGCTTCAAAGAAAAAAAGCACATTTGCAGTCTTTTTTCTTAGAACATTCCAAACAAGTAAACAAAATAAAGACATACATATAGGAAAATATGCAACTTATGTGCCCACAATAGTTTGCATAAATGTCAATAGAACAGAATAAAGACAAGTACAAAAATGAAGGTGTGCTAAAATTATTTTATTAAATTATTAATTTATTTATTAAATTGTTAAATTATTTCACTTTTTTTGAGCTGCAGTAAGACTCCAGGAAGTTAAGCACTTTTTGAAAAAGACCTATTATGACTAAATGTAAAATATTAATCATTATCTTGGCTTAAGAGCAAAACTAGTGAAAGAGTTACTAAAAGCATTAAAAAGCAATATGTTTCATCATATTTGCTCACTTAAAGGTTAAATCTATTATGTTTTTAATTACTCACATATAAAGTTTCTACCAAATATTTACCATGTGGGTTTTTAAGTTCAATGAATATAAAAGCGCTGGCACAGGCTTCAGCTAGGAAATGAGGTAAAAATGTTGACCAAGTGGGAGAAATCTGGCAAAACAAGTCAATCAGAACCCTAACCATTGAGCCTTTTCAGGTTTTGTATAGAACAAATCTTGTATAGAAATAAGATGTGACCTGGAAATGGTCCCAAAAATTGAAATACTCTACAGTGCCAGGAACCACATCATGTCAAACGAAGCGGAAAAGGAACTGTTAGCAGAAAGACATTTCTTCAGTTTGTTATGTACCCTTAAGAGACAAATTAGTATTAGAGTGTAGAGCAACAGCCACAGTGGGGTCTGAAATACACCTTTAGCTCATGGTGAATTTTGAGGCTCAAGAAAACAAAGCACATTATTTTGGGGTATATTATAACCTGGAAGAGCTGAGAGCTTTGAATCTGTCCTTTAAGTTGCCAAAGTGCATAACTTTCTCTCAGGGGAAGGATTCGTCGACGTGCATCAGATGGGGTTGAAGGGAATGACTGATGTTCAACATTTTGTGTGGGTGTTGATTTGCAAACAAGGAGTGATTT
Source organism: Trachypithecus francoisi (assembly GCF_009764315.1). Taxonomy (NCBI): domain Eukaryota; kingdom Metazoa; phylum Chordata; class Mammalia; order Primates; family Cercopithecidae; genus Trachypithecus; species Trachypithecus francoisi. The sequence goes on along the minus strand of NW_022681465.1, from coordinate 164,485,405 downwards.
TTTTAATCACAGATTGGCATCTGTGTTTGCCAATTTTTTTTCTAATCTTTTCTAAAATCTTTTTCATTTTAGAACAAAATATTTCAAGTTTTCATAAAATGGTAGATTTCTTTGAATACTAGAATGAGAGAAGCTTCATTTGTCTCCTAGTCTGCATTACTCCATGTAACCCCTTTGGAGCAAGAAAAGCATGTTGAAGTCCTGCAGTGGGGAGGCCCTGTGGTCCATACTGAGCTGCTTCTTAACATATACTCACTCTTGACTACACTGTCTTAGAACAAAAGGAGTTGTCCAACCTGTGTATGGGTGGCTCCCATGGTCATGAGCCATGACCCAAGCCTTGGGTCACCCAACGAGTTATCAGTAAGCAAGCCTTGGTATGGGGGCAGTTTTAATCTTTCGACCAGAGGGAATAGCTCTTATTTCTATAGGTACCAGGCAGGTTGTGTAAATGAGCTCAGGGAAGCTGCAGTGAAAAATCCATTGAGTAAGTGCAATGATGAATGTTGACTAATTGCTTGGCCTCAATGAGGACAGAAAAGGGAGTGACAGAGGCGTGATGGCCCAGAGAAGACAGGCTCTGTTTTAAAGGGGGAGCCACCACTCAGCTCCCATTGATTTTTGTGAGGAAAATGGGCCCAGGTGCCAGCTCCTCTGAATTTTCTAGCAGGGCTGGCTTCCAGGGCATGCATCCCCTGCAGTGCCCCAGGGCCAGCGCTCAGAAAGACCCACACCTGGTTTAATGCTCTGCTGTCCCTATCTTGAAATTCTTTTTTATTATTATTATTTTTAATTTTTCTAGAGACAGGTCTCACTTTGTGGCTTAGCTTGGAGTGCAGTGGTGCTATCATAGCTCACTGCTAACTCAACTTCCTGTTTTCAAGGGATCCTTCTAGGCACCTCAGCCTCCAAGTAGTGGGGATGACCAGTGTGAATCACCATGCCCAGCTAATTTTTTAAGTGTTCGTAAAGATGTGGTTTTGCCATCTTCCCCAGGCTGATCTTGAAATCCTGGACTCAAGCAATCCTCCCACCTTGGCCTTCCAAAGTGCTGGGATTACAGGCATGAGCTACTGCGTCTGGTTGAAATTCTTAGTAATTTTTGAACAAAAGGTACCTGGGCTTTTTGTTTTGCACTGGATCTCAAAAACGATGTAGACAGTGCTACTTTCAAGAGCAATTATACATGTGTAGTTTTCTACAAAATATGCCAATTTTTAAATATTGACAACTAATTGAAACTTTGAAATATAATGAATGCTACACATCTGCAAGCTAACTGGTCTAGAGGTGGCCAACATGTTCACCCCTCTAGATTGCCTCAGCGATTATACTAAAATCTTAGAACTTGGAGCTATGATGTCTTAGATGCAACTGGCTAATCCCCTAATTCTCTGGGTGAGGAAACAATCAAAAGAAATGAAAATGGAAATAGAGACTGTCACAACTTCCACAATACAGGGCCTGTTGGGAGCAGCTTTCCTGGACACACTGCCTATGGCAAAAAGTGCAAGGAAATGGAGTTTCATGGCATCTGTGATAGTGTACACTTTCCGCTTCATCACCTTAATTTCCTGGGCTGTATTTCAGTCAAGAAAGTTTGTTTTCTTTTTTTAAATCTCTTACTGACTTCATTTTTTTTGCCAGGGATTTAAGCCTTTGTTGATTCTATTATCATTTACACAGTAATTATCCAAGAATAACTCTTATTTTATTTATTTATTTTTTGTTTTTGAGACAGAATCTTGCTCAGTCACCCAGGCTGGAGTACAGTGGTGTGATCTCGGCTCACTACAACCTCCACCTCCCGGGTTCAAGCACTTCTCATGCCTCAGCCTCCCGAGTAGCTGGGATTACAGGCATGTGCCATCATGTCTGGTTAATTTTTGTATTTTTAGTAAAGAGAGGATTTCCTCATATTGTCCAGGCTGGTCTCGAACTCCTGACCTCAGGTCATCCGCCTGCCTGGGCCTCCCAAAGTTCTAGAATTACAGGCGTGAGCCACCTCGCCCAGCCCCAAGAATAACCCTTGACTTAGCCAGAGACAAGAAATATATTACCAGATCCTACCCAAGGTCTGCAGGTTTTCATGTGGGCGATTTCCTTCTTTTCCCCTTCCTTTATGCCATCAGCTTTGATAACATTCTAGGTGATGTAAGAAGGGAAAAAAGTAGCTTAAACAAATTTAAAACCATATTCTAGTTTAACTGTTTTCATCTTCTTTATATTAGCACATTAGAAAGGTGTGCATTCCTGGGTTACCAGACATTACATGGACTGGCTATTTTTACAGAGTTTAATTTGTGTTGAACCCATCCCTAAAAAAATGTAAAATACAAAACATCGTCCCTTTTCAAGAGTCTGCCAGTGTATATTTCTTTGCCTTTATGCCCCCATTTTTGTGTCTTTCTCCTTGCCCTGTTCCATGGCATCTAATAAGACAGGAAAAATCTTGTGAGCCATCAGTAACTGAATATGTGCTTTGACAGATCCTGTAGCAGGCAATGAATACATTTCTGATAGGGAAAATTTATACCTGAAGCTGTGCTAGCTTAATCATTTCATCCCTGTTTGCCTCAAAGTCTAATTTTCAAAGTAGATTAAACTTGTTAATGAGGTAACAGAATTTAGAGACAATTTAGTTGAAAGATACTGTGATGAGTAAGACAGGTGATTGCAGAAATGGATTTGACAAAGACTACAAAGCCAACTATCACAATAATAGAGCTGAGTAGAATAGAGCCCGAGTTCCAGACAGATTCAGGGTTTGGTTTAACTTAAGCCACTTTTCTTTGGATTGCTCACGCCTCCCTTGTGAGGGTGTCTGCTCCTGCCCAGGTCACTCTGAGCAACCCGATGAATCTTTCTCATCCAGCGCTAGGCTGGATTTCCCTCTAGCAGAGACAAAGGATGAGGAGACAGGGCTGTGTGGCGGATGAGTGAGATGTTTTGGGGACGCAGCAGGATGCGGATGGTGTGGCTGCTCTTTGTGCATTCACAGTGGCAGCCTGCTAACAGTGCCCTGTCTTTGCTCTTTTGTTGTTTTGTACCATGTGGTGCCAGCAATATTCTGGCATCTGACACCATCAGCAGGTGTCCCTAAAATACCAAGAAATCCTGGGAAGACAAGAGGAGGAAATAATGTCTGAAGCCACACAGGGCCTTGTGCCACCATTTCACTGGAATTGACTTTTGTTATTTGTTTATTGTTTTTTAAACCAAAGGGTGCCACCCTTCCCTTTGTGGTTCTTTGAAGATAGCAAGATTGCACTCTTAGTCTCTGTTCTTAAGAAGGGTCATGTGTGAAAGAACAAATAACCCTGAAGTACTAAGAGGGAGCTGGATGGACTTGAAAAAGCAGCATTTGGAAAAAAACAAGTGAATACCACCATCTAAGCAAAGCAAGAAAGATGCGGTTTTTATTTTAAGAAATGGCTGTTACTAGCCAAGAAGCCATGTGAAATGTTCTTGCTTTCATGTCAGTCATGGAGACTGGAGCTGTCAGGAGGAGAGTCAGGGAGTGAGTGGGAGACTGCTAGTAGAAATAGTAAGAGTGGGCCGCCCTTTCAAGACATGTGGCCATGAATGAGAGCACAGGATGAGAGCTTGAGGGGCATGTGCAGTAAGAAGGTGGTTCTTTTGTTGACTTGTTTGTATGAAAGGAAAGTCTTAAGCATATTTATAGCTGTGAATAGCATTGAAGAGAGAGCTGAAGTAATAGGAGGAGGAAACCACACGGGACAGACTTGACCAAGCTCAGGAAGGTGGCATTTGAGATCGTTTTGCAAGCCCCTTAGTGAACAAATAAGACAAGTGAGGCTCAGAGGAAAACACACACACACACACACACACACACACCACACACACACACACATACACAGTTTACTGATTTATCTGAAAAATGTGTCATCAAGCAAATCATTTCAGTGTATTTGCTAGTTTCCCATGTGAATTTTGTTATAAAAGAAGATTCTATTGCTGAGCAAGACCTTGGGTTCAAATAGATGATAGACAGAAACAACAGAATGCAATTTTTAAAAAAAGGTATAACTCTTACTTTAGCATGAAAAAATTAAGCTGAGTCTAGAGCGACATGTATGTGCTATACATATTAACTGTACAAAGGGTTTCCATGTACCTCACTGTACCGAAGGAGTAAGATATCATTCCTGTGTATCATAAATTTGTCCTGAAATTAATATTCTAGATACTTTCAGTAGAACGTAACCTCTATAAAAGCCAGCACTTTGTCTTTCCTGCAGTGGTCTCCCCAGAATCTACAATAGGGCCTAGATAAGTAGCATTCAATAATAAAAGAATATTTGTTTGACCAGGCTTGGTGGCTCACAACTGTAATCCCAGCACTTTGGCAGGCCGAGGCAGGTGGATCACGAGGTCAGGAGTTCGAGACCAGCCTGGCCAACATGGTGAAACCCTATCTCTATTAAAAATACAAAAATTAGCTGGGGGTGGTGGTGGGTGCCTGTAGTCCCAGCTACTCAGGAGGCTGAGGCAAAGAATTGCTTGAACCTGGGAGGCAGAGGTTGCAGTGAGCCAAGATCGCACCACTGCACTCCAGCCTGGGCAACAGAGCAAGATTTGATCTCAAAAATAAACAAACAAACAAACAAACAAATAAATAAATAAATAAATTGTTGAATGAATGAATACATGAAACAAGGCCGAATCTTCTCCTTGACCTCTTATAGGCATCTAAATGTTAAAATTGAACTGATTTTGCACCCATTTTCACCCCACACAACCTTTACGCCCCCAAAAGAATGTTATCTTTCTTTGTAGTGCCTATTTTATTTTACTTTTATTTTTATTTTGAGAAAGAGTTTCACTCTTGTCACCTAGGCTGGAATGCAATGGCACGATTTCGGCTCACTGCAACCTCCGCTTTCCAGGTTCAAGCGATTCTCATGCCTCAGCCTCCCAAGCAGCTGAGATTACAGGCGCTCACCACCATGCCCGGTTAATATTTGTATTTTTAGTAGAAACAGGGTTTCACCACATTGGCCGGGCTAGTCTCGAACTCCTGGCCTCAAGTGATCCACCCACCTCAGCCTCCAAAAGTGCTGGGATTACAGGCGTGAGCCACCGTGCTCGGCCATAGTGCCTATTTTAATTAAAGGTGTTTCCATTCACCTAGTCAATAAAGCAAAAAAACAGGGAAACATCAGTGATTCCTCCCTTGTCTCCATTTCTAGAACTAATGGGTTCCCACATTCTATCAATTCTATCTTGGAAAAAGGTTGATTAATATTTTCCCTGCTCAGCATTCCCTCAGTCCCCCTCTGTGCAGGCCTTCATCATCTCTCAACTGGTCCCATGTTTATTTTCCCCATCAATCCAGTGTTATTTCCTAATTTCCATCCAATGGTTAAAAGTATGATCCATGATATTCTACAGAACAAATTTCCACGGTGCAGCCTTTAAGAGTGCACAATCTAATCTCTTGCTATGCTTTGTGTTTCATTACTTGCCACCATGCACTGTTGCCCATTGGAGGCGGACCCATACTTTCACAGTCTCATGCCATTTCTCATGCTGTTTCCTCTGTTTAGAATATCCTTGCCACCTAGCCATCTGATAAAATCAAAATTATTTTTCACATTTTTCCTCCATTATTAACTCATCTTCCAAGGAGCTTCTTCCCTTGAAATTCATGTAGTGAACAGTCCATTATATTTTTGCTGCTGACAGTATTTATTTTAAAGACCTGTCTATTTATAAAAGATATGGAACTTCATGATAGAAGGTGAAGAGAAAACAGCCAATTTAATGTTTAAACCCAGTATGTCCATATTTAATGGACATAAAATATAAACAGAAAAGATGTTTGACTTCCCTCATAACTAAAGTAAATCAAAATAGCTGTATGTCATTTTGTACCCTTCTGATTGGCAAAATATAAAAGTTTTATTTAAAAAGCAGAACTTGTTTGAGATCAGCCTGACCAACATGGTGAAACTCTGTCTCTACTAAAAATTCAAAAATTAGCCAGGCGTGGTGGTGGGTGCCTGTAATCCCAGCTACTCAGAAGGCTGAGGCAGGAGAATCACTTGAACCTGGGAGGTGGAGGTTGCAGTGAGCCAAGATTGCACCACTGCACTCCAGCCTGGGCAATAGAGTGAGATTCCATCTTAAATAAATAAATGCTCACTGCAACCTCCACCTCTCAAATTCAAGCGATTCTACTGCCTCAGCTTTCCAAACAGCTGGAATTACTGGTGCCCACCACCACACCCAGCTAATTTTTGTATTTTCAGTAGAAACAGGATTTCACCATGTTGGTCAGGCTGGTCTCTGAACTCCTGACCTCAAGTGATTCACCTGCCTCGGCCTCCCAAAATGCTGGGATGACAGTGGTTTTTGTTTTGTTTTTTAATCTCTATGTTTGGTAACCAAACTCTTGAGTGGCTGCAGTTTTCTTATCATTGCTGCTCCTAAGCCTGGCCCTGGTTCTCTCTTATGGTTGCAGTCTGTGAAGCATTTCTGTACCCTCCTGGAGTCAGTATCATAGTAAACCCTTCACCTGGTCACACAGGCTCAGTCCTTTTATTCAGAGGGTCATAAAACTACTTCACAACAGATGGAACACAGAGGGATTTAGCCATTGCCCAACTTGAGAGTGAACTTGGAACTTCCTCCTTCCCTGGGCCTGTTTGCATTTCTGTACTTTTGTTTTCTTGGTCTGTGTTTACCTGATATCCATTGGCTATCCAATTCCTGACCTTACTTCTAGCCTTCATATTTTCTTCCTGGAGAGCCTGGGCAGCTTTCCTTATTGAAGCCAGTCCAACAATAGCTATTAAGAGCTCAGGCCGGATAACTCTTCAGTGATTCAAAACCCATCTTTGCCACTTACTAGATGTGACTTCTCACCTAAACTCTGCCACTCACCTTGACCTATCTTCTGTGCCTTAGTTTCCTCTACTGCAAAATAAAAAGGCTAATAAGAGTCTCTACCACATAAAATTCTTACCATATTCTTATGAGTTAATATATGTAAAGTGCTCAGAATAGTATCTGACATGCAGAAAGCACTGAATAAGCATTAGCTCTCACTATTACTTCAGAGACACTTAGGTCGTTCTGGGAAGAAAAGGCAGTATCCATTATTTAAATTTGAAAAGACACTAGTTATGTAAATTTTACATCAAAGATAAACTATATAAAAGGAGCAGTTTGCCACCTACTCAGAGAGAAAGGCTTCTGTGTAAATATTAGAAATCCTGTCTATATAGCCAGGTGTGGTGGCTCACACCTGTAATTACAGCATTTTGGGAGGCTGAGGTGGGCAGATCACTTCAAGTCAAGAGTTTGAGAACTGCCTGGCCAATGTAGTGAAATCCCATCTCCACTACAAATATAAAAATTAGCAGAACATGGTGACGGGTGCCTATAATCCCAGCTACTCGGGAGGCTGAGGTGGGAGAATCACTTGAACCCAAGAGGCAGAGGTTGCAGTGAGCTGACATCACGCGCTACTCCACTCCAGCCTAGGCAACAGAGTGACACTGTCTCAAAAAAAAAAAAAAAAAAGGACATTGAATTTACTTGAAACTAGTAAGCCTAGACTGCCTTATTCTCCCCAGTTCTATAGCCAGGATTCCCACCTCCTCAGCACTCCCAACTCAGCAGTCCACAAGCCACAGGGGCTGGATGCTGACTTCAACTGGCCACTGTGATCTAGGGTGATCTCCAGAGGTCCGTCCAGGCTGACTCACCTCTGTGCAAGAGAACGTCTGGAAGATAGCCTCAGGAATTCCAGAATGTAGAAAGAGTTGGCTCTACTGGGACAAGAGAGTGATTTCATCTGCCCTGAGAGAACCTTCCTCCACTGCCTACAAGTACCTAAATACCATCATTAGAGGTTCATATTTATGGCCTTAGGCTCCTATAGCCTTTTAAAAAAATGAAATGTTGCCAAATGAGTAATTTATACTTGACTTAGGTTAGAGATTTGTAAGGCTCATAAAGAGGTGGGGAGAGATACAAGGCCAAGGGAGCAGGAACAAATCTTCAACTTCTCAGTAATACCTTTTCCTAAAGCCAGTCCTGTTTTCTAAACTAAATCAAGACTTACAGCTCAGGATTTTCCACCTGAGAACATTTTTGTGTGTGTGAAGAAGAATCTTTCAGGATAAGACTCAGAAAACCCAAATAAGACCTTTCAACTCTTTAGTGAAAACAAGATCAATTGCATTTATTATACCTACCAGACTTTTATACTTACTCAGATCCACACTTGGAGAATTACAACAACAAAAGAAATAGAAGAGGGTTTATCTGCCTTTTCTGATAACATTTGCTAACTGACTGTAAAGCAATAGTAGTTTATGGCTTTAAGGCTGGTTGTAAAATAAAGGCCTTATGGATTATAGAGTTTGGGATCAGTGCTGCCGCCTGAATCTGTGGCTTCTTTCTTTGCATGTGGTTTCATGATCACATTTAATCCCTTTATCTCTGGCAGATGTAGAGCCACCAGGAACATTGCATATATTTGGACATGGGCACCCAGCTCAGGGGCAAGTGGGGACTAAAATTCAGCTACATTCTGCTGGTCTAACTGAGAGCCTTGACTCAGGAAATGATCCCCCCAAAGAAAGAGAAATTTTAAAAATCCTCTTAAAGGTACTTGCAGGGCTAATGCACAAGAATGCATCTTTCTCAATGGGCATCTTTTGCTGATTCTCACAAAGGTACTCCATGGCATGCAGTAGACATCTTGGTGGATATTTTAGTTTCCCAGAATTTGGAACCCCTTACTTATAATAAGGAAATTCTCCATTCTATAGGTCTTCAAGGAAAGCAGAGCCCACCATAGAAGCAGGCCAACGTCCCTTGCAGCCTGGATGAAATAATATGATCAGTCAGATGTACATTCCCTGCACTGTGAGTTAAGAGTTTGAGAGGCACAGGAAAGGGCAGGGAGAATTCCTTGGGGCAGTAGAAAATTCTGGTTTCCAAAGCAGCAGAGGGGCAGGTGCGGTGGCTCATGCCTGTAATCCCAGCAATTTGGGAGGCCGAGGCGAGCAAATCACCTGAGCTCAGGAGTTCAAGACCAGCCTGGCCAACATGGCAAAACCCCATATCTACTAAAAATACAAAAATTAGCCAGGTATGGTAGCGGGCGCCTGTAATCCCAGCTACTCCGGAGGCAGAGGCAGACGAATCACTTGAACCCGTGAGGCGGAGGTTGTGGTGAGCTGAGATCACACCACTGCACTCCAGCCTGGGCAACCGAGAGAGACTCCGTCTCAAAAAACAACAACAAACAAACAAAAAAACAAAGCATGAGAGGCAGAGGTTGCAGGAACAATAGGAAGCATGTGTCCCTGGTGCCACCATGGAGTCTTTGCAATCTGGGCCACCTGGGACTCTAGTTCTGCCAAAGGATTGGGTGCTTGTCCTGGCTTCTGTAAATCTCCCTTGTCTTTGGCCTGTTTCCCAATCTCATTCTCCAAATTTCTCAGCAGCAAATTATTTTTATTAAATTGGTGTCTATGATTTACAACTAAGAACCCTGAGCAGGGATTAGGAAACTATTCTAAAATGTTATCAGACAGGCCGATTCAGCTTCCTACCACCATGGAAACCTGTGTACCTACTTCTTCGAGACCAACATTCACCTAGCTTTGGGTCAAGTCCTCTCTCACTAGCTCAGGAATCTTGGAATATCAACTATTTATGATACTTAATATCAACTATTCATATATCAACTATCCATGTGTCTCTTGTTTTGTTGTTGCTGTTTTGTTTCTTTGAGACGGAGTCTCGCTCTGTCTCCCAAGCTGGAGTGCAGTGGCACAATCTCGGCTCACTGCAACCTTCGCCTCCCAGGTTCAAGTGATTCTCCTGCCTCAGCCTCCTGAGTAGGTGGAATTACAGGTGTGCACCACCACACCTGACACTTGACTAATTTTTGTATTTTTAGTAGAGACAAGGTTTCACCGTGTTGGTCAGGCTGGTCTGGAACTCCTGACCTTGTGATCTGCCCACCTCGGCCTCCCGAAGTGCTGGGATTACAGGCATGAACCACCGTGCCCAGCCTCTTTCTTGTATTTTTAAATTTCCCCTTTTAACTAGATCCTTCCTGTCAACACTGGAACATGGTTACATTGCTCCCAGTTAAGAAAAATGACTTACATTGAGCCCACACATCTGTCTAGCTAGTACTCTGTCTCAGAGTTTACCAACTGGTTTGCCAGAATATTGTGTGTTCCAAGAATGGGTTGTAGGTGTTCTGTGATATATTGAGGGTTGTAAATATTTATGGTAATAAAAAATTAAACCAGTTTTATAACCATTCAAAACTCAACAGCTAAAATTAAACTTGAACACTAGTTTTATGGTCCCCTCTCTGCTGAAGTTAATAATTCTTATTTTGTGCTCAAAATGTTTTCCATGATACCAACCCCAGAGTGCAAATACTAGTGCCTATCACGCATGCCTCCTCTCCTTGACTTCCCCTTCAATTATTCTCGTCAGTCTGGCTTAGTCACAGTTCATCCTGTTGAAGGTATATATAAAATAGTGCATGATTTTGCATTTGATTGAATGTATTCCCATTTTCACAATTGTTTTCTTTATGCGTAAAGCATATGTTTGATTATTACCTTGTTTTTACATGACAGACAGGAGAAAAGGTGGGTGTAGCCCTTAAGGGGAGCACCTGTTCAGCCTGTGGAAAAGAGGCCTCTGCAGTATTTTCTCACATGGGGGAAGTATTGGCTGTTATGTGAAACACACAGTCACATTTACACACTCTGAGAGGTCAAGATAGCCTTCAGAGCCACAAACTTCCGTGGTGTCCACCCAGATGTCTCCATCTCATGTTTTGGGGTCCTAGGTGGTCCCAACCAGAGCCTCGGCTGAGCCCTCTGTTGTCTTTGAAGCTTAGCAACTCTGACTATAAAACTCTGAGTTTGCTCCTCACTGCAGCTATTCTACCATAACAGGAGGGGGAGACACTTTGTAAGCTACTAAAGATGCCTGGTGGTCCTCACACTTAGTTCTTAACTGTTTGGTAACTATCATCAGTTACCCATTATTCTCTGTAGGCTTCATCACAGCCAACCAGTTCATTGTTTTAAAATGCTGCTATTCCCATGCTGAAAGAGTCTGAATCTTTGCACCAACCCAGATGTTTACCGTCCACCAGAATATTCTACCAAGTTAACACCAGTGGAAGTTTCAGCAACTGGACTACCACCTCATTCCAGGGACTATCTATGCCCCATATACTACCCAGAATGGGATCCTCAGTATCCCTTAGAAACATTATTTTCCATATATGTAATAATGTAAAAAATGTTAAAATTCTTCCCTTTCTCAAACACATACCCCTGTCCCAACCAAGAATTCTTAATAAGTTGTCTACGCTTTCTGATTCCATTTGCTAAACTCAGCCACCTTTTTTTAATTTCACAATTTTAATAGATAATATATTCCCACTGTACAATATTCAAAGCATAAAAAGCATCCGGAGGCTGGGCATGGTGGCTCATGCCTGAATCCCAAAACTTTGGGAGGTTGACGCAGGCAGATCACCTGAATTCAGGAGTTTGAGATCAGCCTGGCCAACATGGTGAAACCCCGTCACTACTAAAAATACGAAAATTAGATGGGTGTGGTGATGGGCACCTGTAATCACAGCTACTCTGGAGCTTGAGGCAGGAGAATCGCTTGAACCTTGGAGGCAGAAGTTGCATTGAACCAAGATCACACCACTGCACTTCAGCCTAGGTAACAGAGTGAAACTCTGTGAAAGCAATCAAGCAAGCAAGAAAGCAAGCAAGCAAGCAAGCAAGAAAGAAAGAAAAAAGAAAGAAAGAAAGGAAAGAAAGAATCTGGAGTTAGAATTCTCCCTCTCAATCCTTTTCTCAGCCCCATAGTCCTTCTTAGAGATAATCATTGTGTCCAGGTGTTGTGTACTTTCAAAGATGTCTGCTTATGTGTTTATGCATCACTCACTTTTCACCCCACCCTTTCAATGATTCTATTCCCAGCTCCCCAAAGGCACCATGGCACCTTCATCATGAAACCATTTGAACCTTTATTGCCTGTGACCACTCAGCAGCATGCAGCACTGTTGATCACACCCTTCTAGAAACACTATTCCTTTGGGTTCCATGTCATAACACTCTCTTGATTCCTTCCTCCAAACCCCTATCGTTCCATTCATTCTCTCTCAGGAGGCTCATCCTTCTTGATCCTTCATTAAATCCTTTATTTCCTCACAGCTCAATCCTATGCATTTTTTCTCTTTTCACTCTCTGGTGTTTCCAGAGACAATCTCTTCAATTAAATGCCTTCATTTACCATTATCTGCAGATGACTTCCTGATTTGTACAGTAGGACCCCCTTATTCACAGTTGTGCCTTCTGCAGTTTTGGTTACCCACAGTAGAGTACAATAAGATAATTTTGAGAGAGTCCACAGTCACATAACTTTTATTACAATATATTGTTATTTTTTTCTATTTTATTATTAATAATAGTTAATCTCTCACTGTGCCTAATTTGTAAGTAAAACTTTATCATAGGTGTGTATGTATAGTATAGGAAAAAACACAGTGAAATATCTATAGCGTTCAGTTTCAGGCATCCACTGGGGGTTTTGGAAAGTATCTGCTGCAGATAAGGGGTGACTAACCTAGTCACCTAGACCTCCTTGACCAAGCACCACACCCATATAGCCAAATTCCAAGTCACATAAACGCATACCTCAGAGATACTGCAGGTTTGATTCCATACCACCACAGTGAAGTAAATAATGCAATAAAGTGAGTCACAGTAATTTTTTTTGGTTCCCCGGCGCGTATAAAAGTTATGTTTACACTATTCTATCATTTATTAAGTGTACAATAGCTTTATGGCTTTATGACTGTTGCCCACTTAATAAACTATAGAATAGTGTAAACATAACTTGTATAACAATGTAAACATAAGTTTGAGCCTAACTTTAATAACAACCTTTATAACTTTTATAACAAAAACAATGTATATGCCTTAATTTAAAAATAATTTGTTGCTAAAAAATGTTAACAATTATCGGAGTCTTCAGCAAGTGGTAATTGTTTTGCTGGTGGAGGGCCTGGCCTCGGTGTTGGTGGCTACTGATTGGTCAGGGTGGTGGTGGTGGTGGATGTTTGCGGCACTGATTGACTCTTGCTTTCATGAAAGATTCTGTAGTATGCCACACTGTTTAACAGCATGTTTCCCATAGCAGAACTTCTTTCAAAACTGGAGTCAATCCTCTCAAATGCTGCCACTGCTTTATCATCTAAGTTTATGTAATATTCTAAATTCTACTTTGTCATTTCCACAATGTTCACAGAATCTTTCTCATCTACAAGGAGCAACTCATTCATTCAAGTTTTATCATGAGATTGCAGCAATTCAGTCACATCTTCAGTCTCCATTTCTAATTCTACTTACCTTACTACTTGCACCACAGCTGCAGTTACTTCTCTATTGGAGTCTTGAACCCCTCAAAGTCATCCTTGAGGGTTGGAATCAATTTCTTCCAAACTCCTGCTGATGTTGATACTTTGACCTTCTCCCATGAATCACAAGAGTTCTTAACAGTCTAGAATGGTCAAACCTTTCCAGAAGGCCTTCAATTTACTTTGCCTAGATCTATCAGAAGAATCCTCATCTATGGAAGCTATAGCCTGATAAAATGTATTTCTTAAATAGTAAGACTTGCAAGTCAAAATTACTTCTTGATCCATGTACTGAAGAATGGATGTTATGTGAGTAGGCTTGAGAACAACATTAATCTTGTACATCTCTATCAGAGCTCTTGGGTAACTAGGTGCATTCTCAATAAGCAGTAATATTCTGAAATGGGTCTTTCTTTCTGAGCAGTAGGTCTCAACAGTGTGCCTAAAATATCAAGTAAAGCGTGCTGTAAACAGATGAACCAGACTTTGTCGTTCCATTTATAGAGCACAGGCAGAGTAGATTTAGCATAATTCTTAAGGACCCTAGGACTTTTGGAATGATAAATGAGAAAGTTATCAGCTGCAGTTAGCCCTTAACAAGAGAATCAGCCTGCCCCTTGAAACTTTGAAGCCAGGCACTGATTTCTCCTCTCTAGGTATGAAAGTCCCAGATGGCATCTTCTTCCAGTGGAAGGCTGTGTTGTCACCATTGAAAATCTGCTGTTTAGTGTAGCCACTTTAATCAATGATCTGAGCTAGATCTTCTGGATAACTTCCTACAGCTTCTACCTCAGCAATTGCTGCTTCACCTTACACTTTTATGTTATGGAGACAGCTTCTTTCCTTAAACCTCGTGTATTAATCTTTACTAGCTTCCAACTTTTCTTCTGCAGCTTTCTTACTCTCTAAACCTTCCTAGAATTGAAGAATGTTAGGACCCTGCTCTGGACTAGACTCTGACTGAAGGAAATGTTGTGGCTGGTTTGGTCTTCTATCTAGACCACTCACATTTTCTCCATATCAGCAACAGGGTTGGTTTGCTTTTTCATTCATGTGTTCACTGGAGTAGCACTTTCAGTTTCCTTCAAGGACATTTTCTTTGCACTCACAACTTAGCTAACTCTATGGCGCAAGAGGCTTAGCTTTCAGCTTATCTTGGCTTTCAACATGCCTTCTTCACTAAGCTTAATCATTTCTGGCTTTTGATTTAAAGCGAGAGACCTGAAACTCTTCATTTTACTTGAACACTTAGAGCCATTGTAGGGTTATTGATTGACCTAATTTGAACATGCTTGTGTCTCAGGGAATAGGGAAATCCAAAGAGATGGAGAGATATGGGAGAACAGAGATGGCTGTTTGGAGCATCAGAACACACACACTATTACCACCGATTATGTTTGGTGTCTTATATGGTTTGTGGTGCCCCAAAACAATAACAATAGTGATATCAAAGATCACTGATCACAGATCACCATAACAGATATAGTAATGATGCAAAAGTTTGAAATATTTCTAGAATTACCAAGATGTGACAAAGTTACCACATGCTGTTGGAAAGGGCACTGATAGATTTGCTTGACATAAGATTGGCACACACTTTCAATTTGTGAAAAATGTGGTATCTGAAAAAAGCATAATAAAATATGCCTGCATTCTCAAGGAAATCTCAAAAGCCACTCAAATAATTCAACATTCTTCAAATAGAGCTACATCTCCTTGATACCAACACGTGTAAACTTGCACCCACCTTATGTCAGTGATCCTTACATAGGGTTACTCAACTCAGTGTGTACCATTATAGTCCTCCGAGCTGTAAGCTGAAAACTGGGACTCATCCTGAGTACCTCCCTCACCTTTCCCACCCTTATCCAAACCAGCACCATACCCTGTTAATGTTAACTCCTGAATGTCTCTAGATCCATCCTCTTCTCTCAGCTTCTGCCACCATTACTCTGGTCTCATCATAGCATGACTAAGTTATTGAATTAGTTTCCTACCTGGTGTTCCTGGATTCATTCTGTCCTACTTAAATTTATTCTCTACATTGAAACTAGAGTGTATTAGGGTTCTCCAGAGAGAAACACAACCAATAGGATATACATACATACATATTTTATATATATATATGAGAGAGAGAGAGAGATTTATGTTAAAAAATTGGCTCACATGATTGTGGGGGCTGGCAAGTTTGAAAGCTGTAGGGCTGGCCGGTAAACTGGGAATGCAGGCTAATTAGCTGATGCAGTTTCCAGTACTAAATCTACAGGATGGGCCAGCAGGCTGGAAACTCAGGCAGAGTTTCTAGGTTGCTTTATTGAGGCATGATTACTTCTTCCTCAGAAATCTTCAGTCTTTGCTTCTAAGGCCTTCAAAGAATTGCATGGAGTCCATCCACATTATTAAGGGTAACGTGTTGTACTTAAAGTCAACTGATTAACATGTATACATGTTAATCATACCCACAAATACCTTCACAGCACATTTATGCTACTGTTTGACCAAACAACTGGGCCAAACAGTAGTTTGTCTGACCAAACAACTGTAGCCTGGCCAAGTTAACAAATAAAGTTACCCGTCATGCAGGGTAACAGCTCTAAGTCTCCATTTGTTTATATGTGTAATGAGAATAGCAATAATATCTATTTCATGGGGCTGTTTGTGTAAATGAGTTAATATATATGAAACACCTAGAACAATACCTAGCCCACAGCATGCACTAAATGTTCACTACTACAAATATTAGTATTGTAAATCTGATCCTATTGACCACCTGCATAAATCATTACAATCACCTCCCGTTGCTTTTAACCTCACACACCAGGCTTCTGTCTGTCTTTGCAGACTCCCACTCTCTCTGCCCGAGGCCCACTGGATTTCATCCAGGCCCTGGTTCTCACCATTTCTCTTTCCATTGCAAGACCCTTACACACAGTGTTTCCTCTGCCTTAATGCTCTTTTCTCCCTGCATTACCTAATGAATGCCTCTTATCCTTAAGTTTCCCTTCAACTGTGAAAATCTTTCCTAACTTCCTTAATGAGGTCACTTTTCTTATCATAAGCTCTCAGAACGCCATGTGTCATTCCCTCATAATGCTTGTCACAGTTGGCAACTGACTGCATCTGTGTGATTATTTTAAGTCTATTTCCATAACTAGATTCTAAATACCATAAAGCAGGAGATTATGATTGTCTTGCTTTTCCCAGTATTCCCCGGGTTGCTAAGTTTATCTGTGATAAACAAATAATGGCTTCATACATTACTGCATGAGGCATTTACCCACTCATAGCACCAACTTACAAAGAACAAAGAGAAGAAGCAAGGCCCAGTCACCGTGTGAACTCATATGACCATTTCACAGCTAGAAAAATGGAGGAAAGAGACAAAATCAAGTACACAATTTACAGCTGTACTCAGAACAAAGGAGTCAGCTAATATTTCATAAGATAAGAAAAACAATACAATAAAGTCACATTAAATCATGATCAAGGGGCTCAAATCCTTTGACACTTTTGCGTGCTTATAAAAAAAAACACTATCACTTAAAAATTGTGCTAAGTATAGATGTACTAAATTTAAAAATGAATCATGAAGCTCTTTCTGGAGCATTTGTCTGTTCACAAACAAACAATGCCAGTGTCCTCATGGAGCTTATATTCTTGTGACAACTAATGTTCCCAACTGCCTTTTTCCTTAGTGTGGAGAAAGAGCTATCCCTTGAGGAGAAATCCAAGAGTTATTTTGTGCCTGAGATGTTTATATAGACAAACTGTGAATTGTAGAAGAAGCTATAATTTATAGCTTACCTTTCACTCTTTTCTTAAATATTAACAAACATGTTTTGTTATTATTTGTTAAATAACTTAACTCAACTTTCTGAGAGAGTCTTCTCAAGTCTAATGTCTTTATGGTCAGACACAGGAATCTGTATTTTAATTAGTCCCCCATATGATTCATACGTGTCCTTATGTTGGAGAATTACTTCTAGGATTCTGGAAACTGGTTGTGCAACAGAATCACCTAGGAAGTTTCTCCAAAATATAGATCACTTGACTTCCACCTCAGCTCTGGTGAATCAATCTGTAGGAACAGGACCCAGGACGTTCATTTTAAAGGGTTTTTTTTGTTTGTTTGTTTTTTGTTTTTTTGTTTTTTTACCAGAACTCAATGTAATTTTTAAATCTGAGGAACTGTGCCTTCCTTCATTTCCAGAAATTTGCCCACCATTTTTACTTCAAATATACCTGCTCTCCCATTCTCTCTTCTTTTTCTCTGGAAAACACATTAGATTTTATCGAAGATTCCCTCCTCTACTCCATGTCTCTTAAATGTCCTTCCATATTTTTCATTTCTTCATTTCTGTGGATTCTCATGATTTTCCCCACATCATCTATCAATTTGACTAAGTCTCTTGTCGGCTATACCTCTTCTATGGTTTTACACATATGTATTTCCATTATTATAGTTTTTTACATTTTATTTGATTCTTTTGCATGACCAAGCCTTTTTGCCTTCTTTTAATCTCATGTGGTTCCTTACCTAGACAATGCTATTTATCAGCCTCCAGTCTTGTGCATACTGGAATGACTTTCTCCTTGTACCCCTTTTTTTCCTAACCTGCCTAATTTATTAGTACTTCAAGACTCAGCTCAGGTAATATCTCCTCTAGTAAACCTTCCTTGAAACCCAGTCTCGCCTTGGTGCTCCCAGAACACCCTACATAAAGCCTGTCACAAAACGTTATACTGAAAATTTATTATATATGTGTTTCCCCCATAAGACAAAAGCTTCAAAAGAAAGGGATTATGCTTATTTCCTTTTGCTTTATTTACGCAGCATCTGGCATATAGTACATACTCAATAAACGTTTGTTGAATGGAACTAAATTATTGAGAATTGCAGAAAAACAAGCTCTTTCTAATGAGCTGTATCCTCTCTTAAAATTTTCTCTGCTTTGGAAAGTTTAACCCAGTGAGAAAAACATGCAAGTCTTAGGCTAAAAAGTGTTTTAGTAGGTCATGTACTTGGAAAATTGGGATCAGTCCAACAGAAATGTTCAATTCTCGCTAAATGCTCACTTGACATTCCCAGGTTAAATACCACTTCTAGTAGAACTTTCCTTATTTAATTTATAGGTTTTCTCCCACTTACTCTATCATAAAAGATAGCAATAAAAGTCCCATCAAGAAATAAAGAGAGCTATTGAGAAAATAGAGAAGTGACTAGATGCACCATTTCTTTCCTTAAAAATATGTACAGTGTGATGCCAGTCTGGGACAGAAGGAATAAACAGAAACCACACAAATAATTAAAGTCTGTCTAGTAACTATACTTCCCATTAAGCCTTTTCAGATAACACATCAAGATTCCTTCTTTTCGTACGTTAGAATAACAGAATACTTCAAGATCCCATAAGACTTTTTTCCCATAATGGACAAAAATTAGGTTAGCTAGCAAAAATCCCTGAGATATTTTATACCATAAAGATGACAAGTTTTCTCTTTCTTTTATAGGATGTGTGTTTGTGTGTTAAGTAGGCACAGGGATTAGAAAAGATTTAAAGCATTTTAAGAAGTATGGGTTATTTTTTTTATTTTTTTTAACATCGTGGGTATTTTTTTTTTGAGACAGAATTTTGCTCTTGTTGCCCAGCCTGGATTGCAATGGTGCCATCTCGGCTCACTGCAACCTTCGCCTTTCGGGTTCAAGCGATTCTTCTGCCTCAGTCTCCCAAGTAGCTGGGATTACAGGCATGTACCACCATGCCAAAAAATTCCTGGCCAGGCACAGTGGCTCATGCTTGTAATCCCAGCAGTTTGGGAGGCCGAGCGAGGTGGGCAGATCATCTGAGGTCAGGAGTTCGAGACCAGCCTGGCCAACATAGGAAAGCCCCGTCCCCCGTCTCTACTGAAAATACAAAAATTAGCCAGGCATGGTGACAGGTGCCTGTAATCCCAGCTACTTGGGAGGCTGAGGCATGAGAATTTCTTGAATCTGAGAGGTGGAGGTTGCGGTGAGCCAAGATTGTGACACCACACTCCAACCTGGCGACAAAGCAAGACTCCGTCTCAAAAAAAAAAAAAATTTTCTTAAAGGATTCTTTTCATTCTCTCTGTTCCACACCTCACTTTGAACATTTGAGGCTCAAAGCATTTGAGTTAATTCATGAGTATGTAAACCCTGAGGTGGTTTTAAAAATTCCATTTGGCATTTGGAGAAAGTGAACATCCAGGCATTTGCCTCAAATTTTTCTGTTGTTGATGGAGTTAGAAAAAGGACTTAGATTTTTTTCCTGCTGGATTTCTTTGAAGCCTATGAAAGTCATTGAAATAACTGAAAAATGCACTGAGTGTGAAAACAGGTATGGAAACATTTTTAGTTGTTTTAATCTGCAAGGAGTTTTAAGGGAGTTGTGAGTGGGAAATAAGAATCAGAAGGACTGGGGTTTTTTCTCCGAGTCAGAGACAGAGGGAGTGCTGGAGCATTGAATGACTTGGTGCAGTTTGATACTTTGCTAACTATTTCTTCATATCTACCCCAAGAAAGGAAGCTGCTATACTCTACAAATTCATTAACTGCACTGCAATATTTATAATTTCAAAAACCTGCAATTCCTTTGCTTCAACAAATCTCTTTCCCTCTAAAGCTGAAACTGGCCTTCTACAGAAAAAGGCAGGTATGTTACATGGACCAAGTTCTCATGGGAACCTCCCCATCTGCAACATTCTGGAGTTACTGCCATCCCTGCTTCCCCCAACACACTCATGCTGGCCTCAGTGACCTCACGTATACAAGCATACACATGTCCGCGAGGACACTCACAGCTTTTGTGGCTAGCACCTGGCTGTTGCCCAAGATACTCTTCCAGTTGACAGTTGATCTTTACAGTCGTACATATCAGAACCAACCAGAAAGCCTAAAAGTCAAATTACAGTCTTTTTTTTTGAGACGGAGTCCCGCTCTGTCGCCCAGGCTGGAGTGTAGTGGCCGGATCTCAGCTCACTGCAAGCTCTGCCTCCTAGGTTTACACCATTTTCCTGCCTCAGCCTCCCGAGCAGCTGGGACCACAGGCACCCGCCACCTCGCCCGGCTAGTTTTTTGTATTTTTTAGTAGAGACGGGGTTTCACCGTGTTAGCCAGGATGGTCTCGATCTCCTGACCTCGCGATCCTCCCGTCTCGGCCTCCCAAAGTGCTGGGATTACAGGCTTGAGCCACCGCGCCCGGCCTAAATTACAGTCTTATGCCCAAACTCCCCCAAACTCTGACTGAGTAGGACTGGAGAGAATCTGGAGCATGTGTATTTTTAAAAGACTCTTCAGATAGATCTGATGTGCAAATCCCAAACTGTAGAACAATAGGGGAAACCTTAGCACAACTTTTTCAAAAGAGTAGAAGATTGAAAAAAGCTCACCACTGAATTAGCTTGTCTGATGGTAATTTCTTTTCTAACAGCTCCTGAATATTTATCAAAGTTTTCCTATTTCTTATACTAATGCATTGAGTGATGTCTGCTTGATGACTTTAGGCCTGGCTCTGTCATTGAGGTTTTGCATTTCCCAATAAAAGCATTATAAGTCATAGTGACAGTAGTATAGACTCTTCCTTTATTAAAAAAAAAAAAAAAAAAAGAGGAAGGCTCTAAGTAAGACACAAAAGGAAAGCTTAACTTAGAAATCTGTGATAGAAATTGTCCTACCAGAATCATATAATAAGATCTGAGATGGCTTCAAAATGTTTTCCCACTTTGAAGCCTATGTGTCTTTGGCAACAGAAACAAAAAGTAAGTATTTTGGGGAAGAGAGAATGAAATTTTTAATTAAAAGGTAAAAAGTTTCAGTCAATTTGGAAAAGGCAAGTATTGTAAGTATTGTGCTACCATGATCACTACTTCAAGAAATGTCTGCTGCACAGTAACCAAGAGCTGGAAACAATCCAAGTATTTATCCGCGGATGAATGAGTAAACAATACATATATATACAATGGAATAGTATTCAGCTTTAAAGAGGAAGCAAATTCTGACACATGGTACAACATAAATAAAGTGCTAGATTTGTAATGCAATTAGAGAAGATGCCTTGCTGGAAAGTAAATTATGAATGAGGACGTCATGCTAAGTTAAATAAGTCAATCTCAAAATAAATACTGTGTGATTCCACCTATATGAGGTACTTAGAAGAGTCAAATACATAGAACTAGAAACTAGAATTTTAGTTGCCAGAAGCTGGAAGGAGGAAGAAATGGGGAGTTGTTATCTAATGGGTACTGGACAGCTTTTGCAAGATGAAAACTTTCTGGAAACTGGTTGCACAACAATGTGCCTATATGTAATACTACCGAATTGTACACTTAGAAATGGTTAAGATGGTAAATTTTATGTTATGCACTTTTAAATCACAATTAAAAAGAAAAAAAAAGTCTTCCAGTTGAAAAGTCAAATTCCTTTGTGACTCAGAATAACTGACACTGTCAGTTTAGATAAGACACTATACAACTGAAATTAGAGCAAGTAGAGGTCACTTTCAACTTTGACGCATAATATATGAGCAAAATTAAGGAGCATATTATTCATCTGTTTGTTCTTTTAAACAGTCAAACAATATGTATTTGTTGTGCATCTCCTGAGCTTTAGTTTTACAGAAGCTTGGCTGGCCTTGGGTCAGCCTCACTCTTACCTAGAGGAAATCAGAGTCAATCCAGGGTTTACCAAGGATGTATTTCTGGGCACCAAACATCTTCGTATCTGAGTGGTCTTGTTTCAGGCCATTGTTGCTCCCACTATTACAAAGGATGATCAGAAAGTTCAAGTTCAAAACATAACTGATTAAATTGGACTCCCTTGAGATTTCTGGGTCAGGACCATAGCAGGAAACTCACCATTTATCTACACTGGGAAATCCTCAAACTCCTCTGTATTAACAACTCATTTGATTATTCCTAAATTTTACATTCTCAGACTCTGGGAAGTTGTGACACCACAAGTCACTAGTGAGAGATGAGGCAAGTGGTTTTAAGCCAAATCCACAAGTTCCCTCCCTACCTGTTATCGCTGCATATCTCCCAGAGATGAGCATGTGTTGATGGAAACAGGCTTAGAGGGCTACCAGATAGGATATTGAGATCTACTTAAAGATCCTTGCTTGGGAGTTCAGTTTCATGTGCTGTCTTTTCAATGCTAGATTTGTAATGGAATTAGTTAAGACACCTTGCTGGTGAGTAAATTAACAAGATAGTCCTTGAATCCAAAAAACCAAAGAATAATCTGTATGTGATTATTTGTTTTAGAGCAAGGGCATTTGTTTAGGCTTGTTAAAATATGCAATATGAAACTTACTAATATCTCCAGAGTAAAAGTTCACATCACCACCACGCCTTTTCCTCTCTCTCTGTTTACATGCTATTTACAAGTATCAAATGCTTCTTTTATTGGGTCATGTCTCGGCAACCTCACCTTGCTTACATATAACCCAATTCACTTGCAACATCACACTCTGAAATTCAACTTATGTTCTAAGGACTATTAAAAATAACTACATATAAATCTAAATATTCTTGTCTCTCCACCTATGAAACATGGCTTCATAACATGAACAAAAAGCTTCTCTGAATAGGGGAGAAGGATAAAACAAAAAAAAGTAACTAAAATCACAGCTGAGATGTTGAGTATGAGAAATGAAACTTGATTTAGAGTGAAATACTGCTTGAAATTCAGACCATTTCCCCAGGTGCTCAACTACTTCCACAGAGCAGGACTGACAGCTTTAAGTAAAGAAGTTTTCAGCTGTAGCCGACTACTGCTCTTTTTTCCATCATTTTTAAAGGTTTAGGGTGTAGGTTGCCCTAGTGGTCAAGGACAGGAGCTGCAGGAAAGCTGAAGGGAGAGGTTAAGCTAATGATTGTCAGACCATTAGACTCTAAGGTTTTAACTCAGAAAAACAAGGAGTGATTTTGTTTCAATATTGGAAACATGGAGACATGGTTTTCTTGTCATCAAATGGGCACAGACTACAGTGTCATCCACACTAGATCAAATATCTTCAGTACACATTTATAAAATTGTATGAATATGGATGGAATTGGGAGGGACTATAAAATATGTTGGCAAGGAGACCCCCAAAGTGACCTTGTCTTGTAGCTATCGGGCAAATGAACTTGAAGGTAGTTCAGCTTTGATCGCTGGGTTATATCTATCGTTGTCAAGATCACATGTTTGTAATTTATTTGCAGATCAACTCCTTTCTTTGCTTTGTGCCTATAGTACCCTGAGGAACTTGGTTTCTCTAAATAAAGAACAGGATAGAATTGTAGTGGCACTTGCTGTCCCCTCGAGCCTTTTTTTATACTATGGTGCTCCCTGTGTTAGAGCAGGTAAGTGAGAAGAGGAAAATCAAGAACAGAGAACTTTCAGGGTAGGAATAACAACTAAACTGTTGAACACTATCTGCAGTTCTAGATAAAAGTAGTTGTTCTCAGCATGTGCAGACCATATAGCATCGGTTCTATAGCTCAGCAATACTATGTGGTTATGTGTACCCCAAGGAATAAAAAACCTCTGCTTCATCAACTTATTCTAACTTCTTACATTGCCCAGTCAGTTTGATATTCTAGTGAATATTACCTTTCAAGTAAAAGAGTCAAGAAGGAAAACCACATCTTGAGCCAGAAGCCAAGTTTGATGCTTTAATTTTTAGTAATTTCTCCATATGCGTTTAAATGTCCTTAGTCAAATTAACTATCACATATTGCTTCTAATGAAGTCAATGGAAAATTTTACATTTTCTTAGGAAAAAACTTAGCTTGAGATTCTTGCCTCTACAAAACCATTTTTTTTTTCTGTTTCCAGACACATACTAGATGAAAGCAATGGAAAAAATTAAAGAACTGACTCATTTAATTGCAGCTATATAATATTCAAATTACAGATAATACTGTGAAGTCATGTGCTTACATGATTCATTGCCAACAATCAATTACTTTCTCAGAAGTTTTACTTATAAAGAATAAATATTCTAAAGTCTTAATATCAGTAACACTATTAACTAATACCATGCAACTCAGCAGTTTTCAAAACAGTCACCCACATACTCCTTTGCTTTTAACATGGAAAACATGTTTATATGAGATCATGTCCATTTCACATTAAACCTAGACATTTCTTCTATAAATGTCTAAATTAACTCTGCCACAAGAAAGCTGCAGTTTTTTAAAAAAAATATTGTATTTTATGAGAAAATAAAACATGTCACAGAAAACCTCCCACTTGGCTGTTTTCTCTAATTTCTCCTGTACAGTGTGTGAGCTATTTCATGCAGTTATAAGCATCATTTCTCCTCTTATGATAATTTTCCTTTTCTCTACTTTGGTTTCTTTATCATTGTAAGTTGTTTTAAGGCCAGTTCTTGTACGTCACTGAACCTGTATCGCATGTAATGTCACTGCTTTCGGGGCAGAGTGGGGTTTGTAAAGAAGAAGAATATTCATTGGGAAAATTAATTTAATTAGGTTTTCCTTACTACACCAAAAACCCTAAAGGTGAATTAAGTACCTTGGTGCTTCAGTACCTCAATTTTCCAGTCCTTGAACACATGCCTGTGCTTTCTGATCCCAGATAAGTCACAGATGGCCAATCGCTGTTAATTTTCTTTCGGAAGACAGCTTCAGTCAAGTTCAAAGAGAGTGCCGGACACAGAAAAAGCAAAGTATCTGACCGATTATAAAGTTATTACTCTTCATTATTTTTGTAATCATGTTAGAAGAGCTTAGCAGCACTTTCACTAAGCAGGTATGGGAATTCTTTTTCACCACTTGTAAATTCTATCCTCTCTGGTTTCTGTGCTCTTCTACTCACGGCACTTCTTACAGATGTTTGCCAAATGATATTATACCAACAACTGTAGAGGTAGGGCTGAGAAACTGCAATTGCTTCATATACAGCTTTGGCCCTTTGGGTGCTTTCTGTCCCCAGGGGGAATTGGACTGGAAAACAGCTTCTTGCCAGGCACTGCTAGGTGTGACAGTGCACTTCTCTCTCTGTTCTCAGGGTGTGATTCAGATCCTAAGACCGAATCTGGTAAAGCCAGATCTCCTCCTTGGTCTACGTTTTCTCTTCGCACAACCTGCTTGAGCTCTCAGGTTTGTTCTTTGCTATGCTCAGCCAGTAATATGAAAACTTATTTATTGTACGATAGGTTCTTTCTTTCTCAAAAATCTTGATTATCAACTTCATTGATGTTTACTGGGTAAAAAGATGCGGCAGTATTACCCAAAGAAAAGAATCTGCAAGTAGAACCTCCTTAATCTCAGAAATGGGCTGGAATATGGCATATAGCATAATGCTCTGTGAAAACAGGTTTGCTAGTAGACATTGATCCAGCTTTTGTTGTTTTTTTTTTTTTTTTTTTTTTTACAAGTTAGCAAGATCTTAGTTGCCTAGACCATTCTATCAACTTCCTGGACCTTTCTTCCTGTCTTTGTATACTACGTAAAGGGGCCTGAGTCCAGTCTTCCCTGGCTCTCTATAAAGGGGGCTTTAAGTGAAGCCTGCTTGCCAAAAAGTCTTGCTGCTTCTGTTACTGGAACCTTACACTTAAAAAATCTTAGGTCCTACTCCAGATTCCCATGACATAACCATCCCATTGCTCTTCAGTTCTTATGGCCAAGGAGCAGCATAATGTGGGGTCAGGAAAGGGGGCAATAAGACAAGGAATCAGAAAATCTGGCTCTGATTTTTGCTTCTTGGGACTTTATATTCATGAATTTGGCAAATTATTTCATTTTTCTCTGTTTCTACTTCTCCATTTCAAAACACTGGACAGTTTATCCTGTAAGGGGGCATCCAATTCTGTGTCATCCAAGATTTGATGATTCCATGTGACTCTAATTCATACTGAGTGGTCAAGTCGATGTCTATAAGACTTCATGGTCAGAGGTTAGACACTGCTTTCACTTGCTTTAAAATAAATTTATAGAATCTGAAATGCCTTGGCCATGTGTGATGTTTAACGCCTGTAATCCCTGCACTTGGGGACGCCAAGGCAGGCAGATCACTTGAGGTCAGAAGTTCGAAACCAGTCTGGTCAACATGATGAAACCCTGTCTCTACCGAAAAATACAAAAATTAGCTGGGAGTGGCGGTGGGTGTGTAGTCACAGAGCAAGAGTCTGGCAAAAAAAAAAAAAAAAAGAAGAATCTGAAATGCCCTCTTATCAAAACTCCCCACAATGTAGGACACTGGGTAAGACACTGACTGAGGCATGCACAACATTATGATAGAAAGCAAAGTCTGGAGATAGAGCGCAGAGATTTAAATTGTGACTCACCATTTCACTTTGGGCAAGATACTTAAATCTTTCTGTGTCTCAGTATTTGCAACTAAAAACAGGATTTGTAATACTTCTCCCTCATTGGCTTGCTACAAAAATGAAATGAGGCGTGGTGGCTCATGCCTGTAATAACAGCACTTTGGGAGGCTGAGGCAGGTGGATCATCTGAGGTCAGGAGTTCGAGACCAGCCTGGCCAACATGGTGAAACCCCATCTCTACTAAAAATACAAAAAATTAGCTGGATGTGGTGGTGGGTGCCTGTAGTCCCAGCTACTTGGGAGGTTGAGGCAGGAGAATCACTTGAACCTGGGAGGTGGAGGTTGCAGTGAGCTGAGATCACACCACTGTACTCCACCCTGGGCAATAAGAGCAAAACTCCATCTCAAAAAAATAAAATAAAATAAAAGAAGCTAGTACATATGAAGTTCTCAGAATGATGCTTGGCATATTGTAGGTGACCAATAACTGTTAGCACCTCTCTGGAACACTCCCAGCAATGGCCTGTCTACCACATGCAGGGGAGGGAAGGGCACTGTATTTTAAGGCAAAACATTCCAATTTTTGGACAACTCTACTATTAGAAAGTTCTATCTTATCACTGGAATTCACCCCAAGTGTAAGGTTATCCCTTTATCTTGTATTAATTCGTAGTTTCTCTTAAACAAACACTTATACTGTCATCCTGGAAAGTGGAACATCTATTGTCAAATGCCACTTCTGTATCTAATAATTATTTATCCTGCAGAGGGAACGAACTGAGATTTGGCTCCAACTATAGGCAAATTCTTCCCCTATAGTGAGTCAGGTTGTTGGTTGAATTACTGGGATTTTGTTTTCTTTTTATTATACATCCCAAACCTTGGGTTTCAGGAGTAACTAAAATATATTTCTATAGCATTTTGCAACATGAAATAAGATGAGTCGGGACTCAGATGGGAGGGCTTCTGCAAAGAACTGAAAGGTGTTAGCTTTGATTTCCAAGATCTGACTCTGTTGGCCATCAAGTGTCTACCAGTGGGATCAGGCTCTGGGTCAAGGTTAGGGTGAGTCCTAAGGGTCTGTGTATCAACTAGCTCCCCAAAACTTTATCAAATTAAATAAGAAAAAGCTATGTCTTATATTTGTGATGTTTTTCATTTGAGGCATTTGTAAGAAAGGTTCATCTGATCCATTCTTTGTCACTTCAGATGACTCAACAGAATGGTCACAATAACAAGAACCAATTCAGGATACTCCAAGGAAAGATACTAAAGGGAAAGAACAATACCTGTCTCAGAGTGCCCTTAGCTGGGTTCATCAAATCTTCCCTTTATTTCCTAGGTTCTCTAGGGATACCTTGGCAACTCATGCAATAAATGCCATCACACTTCACCAGCACACCTCAATGCTAAATTTTTTTTTTTTTTTGAGACGGAGTCTCGCTCTGTCGCCCAGGCTGGAGTGCAGTGGCCGGATCTCAGCTCACTGCAAGCTCCGCCTCCCGGGTTTACGCCATTCTCCTGCCTCAGCCTCCCGAGTAGCTGGGACTACAGGCGTCACCACCTCGCCCGGCTAGTTTTTTGTATTTTTAGTAGAGACAGGGTTTCACCGTGTTAGCCAGGATGGTCTCAATCTCCTGACCTCGTGATCCGCCCGCCTCGGCCTCCCAAAGTGCTGGGATTACAGGCTTGAGCCACCGCGCCCGGCCAATGCTAAATTTTTATAACCAAGCTGTCACATTGCCTTTCTAGGTTACCTTTAAGTAATTTAAAAATAATAATAATAATATGATGCTATTGATTAGTGCAGACTCATGTTGTCATTGGAAAAAAAATCAACATCTGGAATAAAAAGACCTTGGTTCAAGTCCATTTAGCTGTCTACTCACTGTACAACAAGGATTAGGTCCAGCTGAACTCTCTTGCAGCTCAACTTCCTTGTCTACATAGAGAGATACTAACACAGATGACAGGTTTCATCAATGGGCTGTGGCTGCTGAAAGTGTGACTAAACGATTGTGAATCCACGGGGGCAACACAGGGTTAAAGAATCCCCAAATCAAAGGCCTGCCATGAACTGAAAAAGAACATACATGACACACATTTGACATCCCTAGACTTTAAAATATTCTCCTGAGGGTATTATGAATACAAAACATATAAAATTGACTTTTAAAGACAAGTTGTATCCAAATTCTTTCACTATTTATAACTTTCATTACTATTATTGATTGGCTATTAGAAGAGAAATGCAAGGAAGAACACTTGCATACCTTCTGTATTCAAACCAAATTCTCTTTTATGTCTTCAGCAGTGAGCATTTTCTTAGTGGGCCACTGAAGACAAAATCCCTTTGTTATACAGGCTCTTAAGTGATGGAGGCTGGGATGGACAGAGTAAACTTCAGACAAAGTGGGAGGAAGCTCTGCCCTGGCAGGCCCAAGAGAGAGCTGCCGTGAGGAGCAAGAGGCAGTGCCTTGGAGTGCTCCTCACATCATTACACGCAGGCAGTCACCGACTTTGCCTAGGCACTGGGCCAGCTCTGGCAGGAGATTGAATCAAGGCTATTTGCATGTCTGTTTTCAGAACATTAAGTTTTGTCTACCCATCCAAAGTGAGGAGGAGATCAATGCAATCATGCAGAAAACTTAATTTCTAAAAAAAGAAGAAGAAATGAAATGTCTTGCTTTCAATTAAGTATAAATTTTATTTTCTGTAGAGTATGACAACTTCCATTTTATTTTCTGTAACATTTCAATTATTCACTAAAACGCTAAAGTATTCTTAGAGAAGGTGCTTAGAAAAGATACCTTCTCTATCCTTAGTATCCTCTAAAGTATCCTTAGAGAAGGTGCTTAGTGTTTCAGTGAAGAGTTCAAACTTTCTCTTATGTGTTTTAAGAGTAATGACAAAACCAGAAAGACATAACTACTACATGGCATAGTGCTGGGTGCTGTCACTTCTATGTTATGTCCTTGGATCCCCACAGTAGTCCTATGACATGAATCTAAGGCTTAGAAATGTCATGGGCCAGGCAATTGGGTAACTGCCACAGTTTAAAGTATGTGGAAATACCCAGAAATTTTAAACAGTGCTGGCAACTTTGTGTTGACCCTCTTCTATGAATAGTTCCCTGGTTATTTCTAATTCTCATTAACTTGGAATAATGCAAGCCATTCAGCAATATGATACGAATAGATATTTCCTTTTCAAAACATTGCACAAATACATGATTTCCTCCCTCTTTCTACCCAGTAGGAGAAGTAGGAAAAGAGCACAGTAATAGGAATTTACCTCCAAGCTATAAAGCCTTCCTATCCTTTCAGTAATCACCAAAGAGAGTTCCTAGTTACTAAGGAGACCATAACAGACTGCATTAGATTCAAGTATGACATTTGGGTTGCCTGGCTAGTGAACACCAAACAGCAAGGAAAATATTATTGTTGCTGAAATCATTTGATGTCTATGACTAAGAAAAACATGTTGGCAAATTGAATTGTTTGAAATGCCCAAAGGGCTTGGTTAAAGCTATGAATTAATAGCAGAGAGCAATTCTTTCTGGAGAAAAGAAAAAAAAAAAAAGATGAAGATGTTGAACTATTTTTAAGTGTATCTGAGTAATCAAAAGGTCTCAACAGAAACGTTAGACAGCCAATCTAAGTCTTTTATCCAATTTTTAATTTAAATTTAATTTTCCCCTCCCTTATAGCTAAATATTAAAGTGACATTTTGATTCACATCATCCTTGAATTCTAAGGGACCCACAGGCTTTCTTGGCCTTCTTATCCAACTTCTCACAAATACCAGAATTATCTTTAAAGTGTACCAACTACACCAACCCTGGAGGCTTTGAGGGCTGAGATGTCCATTTACTCATGTGCTGTGCCCCTCAGGGAGCTGGAGAAAGCCAGAAGTGGAAGGAGTTGAGGGAAGCCCAACTTCCAGTGACCTCTCAACCCAGGTCCCACAGGTCACCAAGGGCCTGTCTGAAGATGTCCATCCAGTCCCTGCTTGATCTTTCCCAGAGCAGGAGGTCTTTGCCAGGATGCATCCTATCCTGTTCTGGATGCAGCTCTGACTGTTGGAGGGTTCTTTCTCATGTTGTGCCAACGTCTGCCTCCTCATGGTTTCTACCCATTGTTCTTCATGTTATCTTGAAAACAACATTGTTTGACTCAGCTTCCGCTCCTCTTGAATAGTCCCTTAGGTAACTAAAGTCAACTGCCATGACTGCCCTGTATACTGTAATGTCTTCTCCAAACTAAATAGTCTCAATTTCCTTCTCAGATTATAAGGTAAATATACAAATATTATAATAGAAGAGACAGAACATATAATTACCGTAAAAGACAGACAGGAACGTGTTTTCTGGTAACTGAATATTTTTTTAAAAAGAGTTAAAATGTGTACCTAGAAAGGTGAAATTCTTAACTGATATTGAGAAACCCTGTCTCTGTGCACTGAGTTCCTGAATTCTATTCATCAAATTATTCCATCAAAATGAAAATGTAGCTTGGTAAGCCTTTTTCTTAGTGACAGACACTCCTGGTGACTGTTCATTAATTCTCACCTCACTGCATTTATTTTTTCTTGTGTTTATTTACTGTCAATACATACTTTGAGAAAAGTTTCTGGAAAAATGCATATCTGCATGTGAAGAGTTGTGACATGATTTGAGAATTTGAATACCATTTATTAAGAATTAAGGGGGGGCAATGTAAGGAAGATAAATCTTAGTTCTTTCTCTCCCAATATCCTATAATGAAAACTTGCAAACATACAAAAAAGTTGAAATAATTATATAGTAAACACCCATATAAGTCAAAAAATAGATTCTACAATGAATATTTTACTATCTTCTTCATCTTATCAGGTATCTATTGTTTCTCTATCCAACTGTCTTATTTATGCATTTCATTGCAACTTGCTCTCATTAGCACACCTAGTCCTTAACATTTCAGCACACATACTACTGTTAGTTCTTTCAGGACACTTTCTAGCACTCCCTTCACAATCTCTCTTGCCTTATTTTCCCTCATTTTCTCCACTTTCTCAATTTTCATTTCTGTACCCTTCCTCCTACTCTATATCTCCAAAGTTCTAAATTGTAAAAAGAAAGTGTAGAAATTTGAGCATGGAAGAGTATTGAAGAGGAAAAGGTCAATGGTGACCATCCAGGACCTCATAAGGTGCTGTCACTGCAGGCCTGGGATAGATGAGATCCTCATGAACAAGCTGACCCAAACCAGCTCACAAGAGACAGAGGTATATATTAAAATGCCAACTTAATAATTGAAAAACACAGCTGTCCAGCTGCCAAATACCCAGACATATTTCTTGGTCAGCTCGGTCTCTCCTGAACTAAGGTACACACGACAGGCCAAATTATGAAGCCTTTTAGTGAATAGAGGCTCAGAAGAAAGGAATTCGTTAGAAGGTCTTCATGACTTGGAGGCAGAGACTTCATCAGTCTTCATGTTTCAACATCTGGCCAGCATCGTGCCTGACACCCAGAGGATGCATCCTAATAATTAGTACTACCTCTTTACAAGTACTGCCATGAAAACCAGGCCTCTGCGTTGTGGCTCAGGGTACATCTCACCTGGATTGTGCTGGCTGAACCTTGCCTAATTCTACCCTCTAACTCCCCTTAAAGAAGTTCCATGCCTACCGTTCTCCTTCGAGTAACACATTCCTTTTAGCCGTGTTTATGCCATTAAGCTTTAGTGAAGTCCTGATCTTCCTGTTTGGGGTCTAGAAGATAACCTGATCTGAGTGACTTCCCAAAGGTTTAGATCTCATAAATCATCCGGATGATGTATGTAGTCGTGCTGGCAACAAAGCAAAAAGTGAAATGAGGGGTCTTTGAAATGAGAGGCCCATTTCTATTTAAGACCATTTTTGATAAATTGATTTTACTGGTGTTACTCTCAAAGAGTAGAGAAATTCCCTGCTGCCTGAGTATACTGCCTTCAGAGACCAGGGAAGAACATGATCTTCCCTAGTGAGCAAAAACCATCCCTTCCCTATCTCAAGATTTATGTCTGATAAGAAATGTTAGTAGATCATTTTCTGAGCTTTCTAATTACCAGCACACAAAGACTTGGCAAGGTGAGCTCTTCAATGGAAAGGTAGCTATACAAAAGCAACACGAAAGTACAAATGCAACACCTTTCACAACAGACAGCTTCTCCAAAGTAGCAGATAAACCCAATTTTAAAGAATCAAATCTACTTTGAAACCCTAAAAGGAACTTTTGAGTCATGAAGTCTCAAGGTGAATCCTTCAGTTATGTAACAAGTTCCTGATGCAGCTCTCCCAAAGATTTAGATCTCCTAAATCAAATTATTTTAGAGCAAGGCATTCCTGTTCACTACTGCTTCAAAACCATTCTTATGTTTGACCCTTTCTTACCCTTGACACTTTCCCCATATGGATCCCATACTAAATATCAGAAAACACCAGCATTTGGTGGTCACATCACACATTTTAGAGTGTATCTGAAAGCAAACCATTATAGTGTTGAGGGGGAAATGACTTAGAATCAAGGCTCTATTTCACATGAGTCTACTTACAGATGGGGAAAAAAAGTCTGATACTAGTAGGCATTAGTACCTCAGTGGCAAATGCCAACTGGCAACTAGAGTTCTTCTAATTGCCTCTATTATAAGCAACAGGGTTCTGACCCAGATAAAAACTCTTCAAAAGTATAAAAGATACTATGATGTAGAGAGTGGGCTTTTTTGGTTGAGGGTTCAAACGCTCTGACAGGAGCACATACACTGTTTCACAAACCTCGAACAGGACTCAATCTAGATAAACAGGGACTGTTTCATCTAAGCAGGCTTCAAAGGCAGTGTTTGTTCAGACATCATTCCTTTTATTTCTTTGATGCGTCTGTCCCCAGTGATGGAAACTCTTACTTTTTTATTTTTTATTTTTTTAAGAAACTGAAGCATGAAAAGAAAGTGAAAAAGCTACAAACTGATTTGGCAACAGCTAAGCAAGAGGCTGCCATCACGGTTCTGGAACTCAACGAGAAGATAAAGACTCTATGTGAAGGAAAGCCAGCCCCTAGAGGTCAGTATTACCACGTGACAGAGCCACACTGGCCCATCAGCTGGGTCATGTATGTAGTTGTATTGGCAACAAAGCAAAAAAAACGAGGCCACAGGCCTGGCCTGACCTCTGTGTGGCACCAATAGATACAGCACATGAGCTACTGACTCCAGGCTGGATTCACTTTCACCTTGAGAGGGACAGAGAATGAATAAGCGGTTTGCTCATTAAGGGAAAGTCTTTGAGGCTGAAGAGCTAGACTGAAATAGATCTGAGAAGTGTTGCTGGACAAGCTGGGTGGTAGTAGGGGGAGGGCAGGGCATAAGAAGGAAGGCAGGCGCCTGCAGGGACTGGGCTCTGGAGTGAGACAGAGCTGTCTGAAAACACAGGCTGACAGACTAGGGCACGGGGAAGAGAAGATAATCTTTTTTTTTCCAATAGGCAAATGAACCAGAAACAAGCAGGGAAGGCTGGCTGGAGATGAAATCTGGGTAGTTCAGAAAATTGTTAATAGCCACATTGGTTCTGATTTTTTAAAAAAAAGACTTCTCCAGCTAACAAACTATAAACACACCGTTAGGCAACAAACAAGAAACCCCCAAATCTCAGACTGTTATTTTAGCGAGAACACTAGTTAACATTTAATACAGTACCATGGGCCAGGTATTTTGCTAAGCATTCCATGTCTACTTAATTCTAAGAATAACCTCTAAGGTAAGCACATTTACGAATTCCCTAAGAATAAGCAGAGGCTTAGAGATGTTCATTACCCTGCCACTGCACAAGCAACACTTGGAGAGTTAGCCTCTAGAGCAGCAGCTGACTGTACCCTACTGTGCCTTTCCCATCTTTGGGAGACTCAGGGCATTCTGCTGACTCTGCTATGTCACAATAATATCAAACTTCATTCCTGCCTGGTGGATCTCTTGCAAAGCTGTGGTTCCCTGGGAAAAATGTCTTCCTTTGATGTGTGCCACTCTTGCAAAGCCAGGAACATGTCATCGTTCTTACTCTGCCTTCCTTTATTACTCACAAGTAATTGTGGAAAAAGAGGAGTAATGCAGAACCAAATGGAGGAAGAGGAAGCAGGTGAAGTGTAGTTGCAGAAAGGGAGACACTCCCAGCACCCTGACTACATGGTAAAGCTTTTCATATGAATTTGATTTTCA
Source organism: Trachypithecus francoisi (assembly GCF_009764315.1). Lineage (NCBI taxonomy): Eukaryota > Metazoa > Chordata > Mammalia > Primates > Cercopithecidae > Trachypithecus > Trachypithecus francoisi. The sequence continues at coordinate 164,450,420 of NW_022681465.1, read as the reverse complement.
TTTTCAATTTTGAATAGTGCTTTCCCAGGATGCAAATGCACATAACACTGTGAACTTGAAACACAGTTTTTTCTTTCAATAAAACAGCATAAAGGCAGTTTGTAAATTTGCTTTTACCACCATGAAGCCTAAAAGAATAAAATCCATTAGAGAATATTATCCATTTAAAAGTCCTTATTCTGAGGCATTAGCCAGATTTTTCACTGGTTTCATTAGAAGAAACTGACTATGATTGTAGAGCACATTAGAGAAGGTTTCCCAGCTCATTTAAGAGAAGCTTTCAACTTTTCAATTGCATTTTAAACCCCGTGCAAAGAAAAATAATCGCAAGGTCTCTAATTCTTCTTAGTTTCATTTTTTCAATATTACTTACTGTCTAATGACAATTTTGTCTCTTGGATATTTTGAGAGGGCAAAATTTAAATAATACTGAGGGACTAGGACTCTAATGGCTTGGGAGAGGGAAGAAAACATTAAATCCTACCCTTTTTTTGCCCATTATTCTGTTTGTGTGTGTGGTTTTTTTAACTACCTGTAGAGAAAAACATGGCTACTCATGAACAGATGTAAATTTAAAATTTAAATAAAGCCAGTCATTGTAAGATCCATTATGGATCAAAACAGTGATTCTCTTTTGGAGCTACATGTTGCTTCTCTTATTTGGTAGGGAAACTGACTCAGTTGACTGACATGTAGCACTAAGATCCTAAGTCAAATATTTGCACAATCTTGCTCTTCCGCAGGTCCCTTGCAGCCTCACCCAAATTCAATGGTCCGGGAGATTGTCAAGGCCATTGTGGTCCCAGCATAACATTAACCATCATTCTCAGAAACCTTGGTAACCTTGGCCTCTGAATTCACTTCAGAATAAAGTCTGAAAAGATCTCCAGTAACTTTAACACATAATGACCCCTATTTAATCACAGGACAATTAGGGCTGACCCACCCCCCAACACACACGTTTCTGGACCTAGAACACCACCACTCCCCTGATTATCTTGTAAAAAGTTTGTTTTGGGTTTTCAGACCTCTGTTTGCAAATGAGCTCCAGTCATAACAGCTTAAGGAGAAAGGGTGATTTACTGGCGCATGTAAATAAACCAAGAGAGAGCACTGCACTAGCCTTAGAGTCAGATGGATTCCAGTCTAAAGTACCATCAGGAAACTTCTGTGTCACTCATCACTGCTTCTCTCTGCATTGAGACTTGATTCTCTCAAGCTAGATGTCAGAAGAGAATGGAAATATGGCCACAAGCAGCTATGGGCTGCCCTCCTTATCAAATAATCTCCAGGGAAGAAAGAAAGCATTTTTCCACTAGCTCTAGTTGGAAAGTACAAGAAAGAACTCAGTCCTACCTTAGGTTGGGTACCCATCTGTGGATATGAACCAATCTTTGTGGCCAGGGCTGAGGAAATAAGGTTGGACAAACCATGGTCATGTCCCCACCACTGGGTGGCAGGGTAGAGGAAGTAAACATGCGGAAGGAGAATGCTCCAGCTAGCAGCTCCCACCAAAAGCACAGAGCTGGATTAAGAGAAATTCACTTTCTTAAAGGAATATCTCATTACTGGAAAAGAGTGATAGGCAAAATCAGTATCTCCTAGCCAGGCGTGGTGGTGCATTCCTGTAATCCCAGCTACTTGGGAGGCTGAGGCATGAGACTTGCTTGAACCTGGGAGGCAGAGGTTGCAGTAAGCTGAGATCTTGCCACTGCACTTCAGCCTTGGTGAAAGAGCAAGACTCTGTCTCAAAAATTAAAATGAAAATAAATTTAAACAAACAAAAAACATCTCCAATACACCTTCAACTAGTGGTCAAGTTAAAATGTAGTGTAGGCCGGGCATGGTGGCTGGCACTTGTAATCCCAGTGCTTTGGGAGGCCGAGGTGGATGGATTGCCTGAGGTCAGGAGTTCGAGACCAGCCTGGCTAACGTGGGGAAATCCCATCTCTACTAAAAATACAAAAATTAGCTGGATATGGTGGTGGGTACCTGTAATCCCAGCTACTCCAGAGGCTGAGGCAGGAGAATCACTTGAACCTGGGAGGCAGAGGTTGCAGTGAGCCGAGATCCCACCACTGCAGTCCAGCCTGGGTGACAGAGTGAGACCGGGTCTCAAAAAGTAAAATAAAATATATATACATATATATAGTGTAATACTTAATGAGCCACCCATACCATGGGTATTTGTACTTTAAAAGTCGATTCTTCTCAATGAACAAAAGACTGTCATGATCTAAGAAATAAATCTCCAATGGTATAATTTCAGACCCCATAATAAATAGAGAATGAACCACTTTGGAAAAGGAGTTCCCTTCTAGCCTTCAGTAAGTGATACATGGTCACCTACTCTGAAGGCTTGCTTTGTTTTAACAATTATATGGCGAGAAGGGAAAAAAAAGTGTTGATTCTAAGTGACATTTGTTACCTAGATTAGCATTCAGCTATTTCTCTGTTATAGTTACAAACTGATGCTTACAGTTCTAACAAGCAGATTAATGGAATGTTTCCAAATAAGTTAGAACTCCTTTTTACCTCTGTGTGATTTTTCCTTATTTGGTTCATTTTCTAAGCAGCCTATAGGTCATTCAGGTCTGCCATTCAGGTCTTCCAATCAGAGGGATCAGAGGGATCTTCCAGAATATTAGGAATATTTTTAGGCATATTCATATTCAAATTAATGAAATAGTGTGCTATCAAACTTCTTTCTTTTTTAAAAACATAAACACAGTAAACTATTTCATTGGCAGTGTGCTTAAATTACCTCCAAAGAAATAAACGATTTAAGTCGATGGAAAGTTCAGCTGAAAAGAAAAGCACTTTTATTACAAAACTGGCACAGCGGGAAACTTACAGCCTGAGTGTTGTTTGTTAATTTTACTTTGTTCAAATAATCACAACCCAAGGCAGATTCCTTCCATCATTTCCACACCTGAAATGCTTACAGCTCTATTCAGCAGAACTCAATAAAACACCTATTGTATCCCTTCAAAGCTTGAGTTCACCTTTTGGTACACTTCAGTACGCAGGAACCTAAGGTTAAATTTTAAAACAATCCTTGTGGCCAGTCGTGGTGGCTCACACCTGTAATCCCAGCACTTCGGGAGGCTGAGGCAGGCATATCATCTGAGGTCAGGAGTTCAAGACCAGCCTGGCCAACACGGTGAAATCCCATCTCTACTAAAAACACAAAAATTAGCCGGGTGTGATGGTGGGTGCCTGTAATCCCAGCTACTCGGGAGGCTGAGGCAGGAGAATTGCTTGAACCTGGGAGGTGGAGTTTGCAGTGAGCCGAGACCGCACTATTGCACTCCAGCCTGGATGACAGAGCGAAATTCCATCTCTCTCACACATACACACAAAAAACAACAATAATCCTTGTTTCCTTTAGCTTAGAAGGACAGTTACTTTGCAAAAGACCTTATTGACTGTGTCCTGTTGTTGGTGCATGAGTAGTTACTTGATCTGATGAAAATGCCTGCCTTTGACCAGAACATCAGGAACTTGGTTTATAGATTTCAAGCTAGCATACTTAACGGAATGCATCCTTCTGAACTTTTTTCCTTTAGTTTGTTTTTCTTTTCTCTCTTAATACACACAGCTACCAAATAAGGTGTCTAGCCTACATATGCATGTCCCCATTATCCCAATGAAAGTCCTGGCAACTCAAAAGTTATCTCTTTGTTTTACTCCCATTAAGGAGATACTCCCCAGGTAGTGCTGGTACATCCCAGGGTAGGCTTATCCCAGACTCAATGTCTGACTCAAGCCAGCTACACTTTTGAGGGGAAGCCTGTAATAGGATTCACATTTTAGTGATTTTTCAGTGACACATAGCTTTTTAAACACTAGACAACTTACCCCATTTATTTTAAGTATCAGACTATTGCTGTCCTACATTCTTGAGAAAGTCTGGAAATATATTTCTTTGCCAACACCCCAGAGCCAATTTTCATCAATATTTTAAAGTGAATCTTTTATCATGATGCTCACTCCTAGACACTGAGTTCAAACCTTCTCTCTCTTGCAATATTCTTTTTACCTCTCCACCTGCAAACTTCCTTAGGATCAAAGTTCCTGTGGCAACTAGGTGTTAGGAAAAGAGGGATTTGGAGGTGACAAAAATGTTCTGGAATGAGATATAGCAGTGGTTACACAGTATTTTTAATACAGTAAAGCCACTGTACACTTTAAAATTGTTAACATGGTGAATTTTAATGTTATGTGAACATTATCTCCATTAGAAAATAAAAAAGTAGTGATTAAAGCAATCCTAACACTGACTAAAAACCCTGTCAAGTGTAAGTGTGTTTTAAAGAAAGTGCATTGGGCCTAAATAAAATCTTGAGTTGGCAGCATTCCAAGCGTTTAGAGAGAGGTCATGTTAATATTTACTGGAATAAGACTAGGCTTGAATAGCTGTCCACTTGTGTGTAGGTCTGTTGAACAATGCCACCTTTTCCTCTTCTAATTTCTCGCAGCCTAGCTTTTTCAAAGCTGTTATTCGCCATACTAGCAACCAATTATTTGACCAAGAGTTCTACAGGTAACCTTCTTTCACCACTGAACACAGATATTTGTTTTCCCAGTCTAGCTAGGGTTTTCTAAGAAAGGAACTAGTCTGGTCTTGGAATTTCACTGTTTCAGCTGCTGGGACTTCGTTAAAAACCACTACTCACCATCATCAGACTTTATGGAGCTCAGGTCGATATGTAGTCAAAAGCACAGTGTTTTTCCACTTTCTGCTCCCTACTCTCTACTATGTCCAAGGGTGCTACTGCCTTGATAGAAAATTAAGAAGTGACAATGTGCTAGCAGCCCTCACTCTCAGCGCCTCCTCAGCCTCGGCGTCCACTCTGGCAGCGCTTGAGGAGCTCTTCAGCCCGCCACAGCACCATGGGAGGCACCCTTTGGGCTGCCTGAGGTCAGAGCCTCCTCCCTCTGCTTGCGGGGAGGTGTGGGGAGGCATGGGCGGGAACCGCGGCTGCGTGCGGGCTCCCGGGCCAGGGCGAGTTCCAGCGGGCGCGGGCTCGGTGGGCGCGGGCTCCGCGGGCCCCGCACACGGAGCGGCTGGCGGACCGGCCCAGCGCGCCCAGGGCAGTGAGGGGCTTAGCACCCAGGCCAGCAGCTGCAGGGGTTGCGCGGGGTCTTCCAGCAGTGTTGGCCCGCAGGGGCCGCACTCAAATTCTCGCAGGGCCTTAGCTGCCTCCCCGCAGAGCAGGGAACCTGCAGCCCGCCATGTCTGAGCTCCTCCCGCTATGGTGGACTACCGCGCAGGCCTGAGCCTCCCCGACTGGCGCCGCCCCCTGCTCCGTGGCGCCGGGTCCCATGGACAGCCCAAGGCTGAGGAGTGCAGGCACCGCTCAGGACTGGCGGGCAGCTCCGCCTGCAGCCCCGGTGCAGGATCCACTGGGTGAAGCCAGCTGGGCCCCTGAACTGGATGGGGACTTGGAGAACTTTTCTATCTAGCGGGAGGATTGTAAATACACCAATCAGCACTCTGTGTCTACCTCAGGGTTTGTGAATACACCAATTGGTACTCTGTATCTAGCTAACCTAGTGGAGACTTGGAGGACTAGCACTCTGTGACTCTGTGTCTAGCTCAAGGATTGTAAATACACCAATGAGAACTGTGTCTAGCTCAAGGTTTGTAAATACACCAATTGGTACTCTGTATCTAGCTAACTAGCACTCTGTGACTCTGCATCTAGCTCAAGGATTGTAAACGCACCAATCAGCTCTCTTTCAAAATGGACCAATCAACTCTCTGTAAAGTGGACCAATCAGCTCTCTATAAAATGGACCAATCAGCAGGATGTGGGTGGGGCCAGATAAGGGAATAAAAGCAGGTTGCCTCAGCCAGCCGGGGGCACCTGCTGGAATAGCCTTCTGCATTGTGGAAGGTGTGTTCTTTTGCTCTTTGCAGTAAATCTTGCTGTGTCTCAGTTTTTGGGTCCACGCAGCTTTTATGAGCTCACTGCAAAGGTCTGCAGCTTCACTGTTAACAGCGAGACCATGAACCCACCAGGAGGAAAAAGTTCCAGACACATCTGAACCTCTGAAGGAACAAATTCTGGACACACCATCTTTAAGAACTGTTAACACTCAACATGGGGGTCCACAACTTTATTCATGAAGTCAGTGAGAAAGAGAACCCACCAATTCCGGACACAAAATCACAAGAGATGTCTCCCCCACAGGAATCATTACCCCAGGATTTGCAGGAAGGAATTTACTTTTACAGCACTACCACTGAATTTTCAGATACAGAAGCTACTCCAAGATGGTATATTTTACATTTAGACCAATACACACTAGCAAATAACAGCAGGAAAAAAATAAGAGAGCGTAAGAGTGATCAACTAAAGGTGTACTTTCTAAATATGATAAATTTCTAAGAAGTTTTAATATTTGCCTCATATAGCTTATATTTAATTAAAAAGTTAAATATTAAAAAATCTATAGGTCTCATTCAGAGATTGCCTGTTAGTTATCTCTTCCTTTGTCCACTGAAAGTGTTTTCCTGAAATAGAGCCACTAGACCCCTAAACCAAAGTCTTCTTCCTGATTTCAGAAGTTTCCACAAGGATAAGCATCTGTTTCAGGAGTCCCTGCAGAGCTTAGAGATTTATTGCACAGAAGATCCCAAGAAATGTTACTTCTTCCAGCTGAAGGCTGTGGCCTAATTCAATATGTACAAATTCAGTGTGATTGTGATTTTCAAAATGTCATTTTAGAGACCTATAGGCTTAAATAGCACTGAGGTAAAAACTAAGCATTGATCAGGACTTTGTTGGTTGCAAGTGACAGAAACTAAAATGAAACTAGTTGAAGGAAAGGGATGTATGAGCCCTTCAGGCTGGTAAGGAGGCTGAACCGCAGGCTTTCTAGACTGCTCCCTTGGCCCCTCCTTGCCTGTTGACCCCATGTAGACTACTGCAGGTACAGAAAGGGAAAGGATCCCTTGGCTGTCCAGTCTTAATCCTGTATAGTGAACACTTACCATTCCTGCTCAGAACCACTTCCCCCTTCTTTCAGTAACAGAGGCATGATTTCTGTTACTGAAAGAAGAGGGAAGAGACTGTATCTCAAAAAAAAAAAAAAAAAAAAACAGAAAGCTATCTTATATCATTACATTATATCAAAGAATAAATTCTTTTTTTTTCTTTAGGTAGTTAACACTGGTTTATAGTGCTTGCAATCAAAGAACATTAATTCACACCCAACTCCAGGTAACAGAGCTTCCTTCTCAGTCTACAAAGAAATCTCAGAGAAGGAATTTGATTGCCCCTGCTCATATCACTTTCTTACTCCTTAGATCAATTACTGTGGCCAAGGCAATGGGATATGATCCTGGACCACACCTGAGTCATGTGCCAGAGGTGAAGGGCTAGAGTGTGTTACCAGATAAAAGAAGATGAGGAAGCTTTCTGGATAGAAGACAAAATACACCTCTCACCATGCCTTCTAATCTGTTTTTAGTTAAACCTTATAAACTTGGGGAAGAGAACTATCCACTGCTTTATCTTGTCAGGAAAGTACACAATTTCTCTTCTTTTTTCTCCCTCTCATTTTTACACTACTTATTTAGGTCCTTCCTTTGTGAGAGGTCTGGAAATCTATTTATTTTGTAATTAACAAAGGGCAAAAAGATCTACTCTGAAATTTTTGGTTGGGGTCCAGTGTTTTCTAACTGCACCAGCTGTGGGAATTCAATGATGTCAAGGTCCCGTCCCTCCTTTGTTTTATAAGACTAATTTTGGAATTAGACCATTATCAGGAAATGGTGTTCCCTTCCTTCTGTCCATTCCTTAGGAATGGTACTTTTTGTTTGTTTGTTTAAAAAAAAGAAAAAGTCTTCTTGCCTCTGTATCCAGAGAGGCAAGCACCAGCTAAATGTCAGACAAGGCACGAGGGAATTGGAGCTTGATCAATTTCAAAGGTTTCCTTCTTAACTACAGAGACTGCTCTGATTACCTGAAGGGCATGTACTGCTTGGGAATGCTGCTAAATAGCTCAGACTGGAGCTGGGGAGGAAGATACTTCCTTCCAGGATATTTGCAGAACAGTCTTGGGCACTCCTTTGTCAAACATCAGCAGATGGACATCAATTTGTCAACATAAGCTGAATTGGAGACTTTGGGGTTGCAAACAATTGTCAGCCAGCTGTCAATAGTGGAGCAGCTGTCCCTGGTATAAACCACTTGTTGAAAAGAAAAAGTGAATGGTGTTCTCTCCTGTCGCTCTCCAGAAACCTCACTATTATTTTATTTAGTAACTCAGTGTTTCATGATAGGAGCTTAAGGATAGAGATTAGCTACATTGGTCATATGAATACATTTGGAGGAAAGAGTAGATATTTTTAGGGAGCTTGAGCTCATCAAATCAAATTTAGAAAGGATGCACAAAACCAAATTCTGCTGGACAAGCAGGAGACTTCTGTTTGACGGCACAGGATTTATTTCTGGCCAGCAGGATAATGTTATATGTATCTAATATGTATATTAGACATAAACCTCCGTGCATTATGGTAATCTATGTGCATATGGTAATTTACTATGGTATTCTAAAGATACACTGGCGTGGACCAGATTACCCTACTATGCCTCTAAATTCCTCAATTAAATAAAGCCATAATTTGATATTTGCCAAAGAACATATAATTAAAAAGAAAAAATGTAAGAGGAATAGCATTCATTTTTCCTTAGTTGCCTCGTATGCAGTTGGATCCCAGAAAAGTGTATTATTAACTCAGCCAAGCATAAGAAACGGGTCTGGCAAGACTGAAAATGTTACTGCTCTTCTGCACGTGCTTTTCTTAATCCCAGAAACTGTGGCTATAAATGTCCCCTGACTCCCCAGTTTTCCACTAAGACCTGGAAGTTCTGCTATGCCAAGCTATCATCTGAATCTGGGCACACTGATAGAGCGTCTGCTCCATAAAGATGGTCAAGACATGTTCCAGAGGCTACTTTTTTTCCATGGCTTTCCTGGTGAATAAGTAAGGAACCTCGTTCCTATTCTAGAGAACTTTGAATAGAACTTGGCAAACAAAGGAAGGAGGAGCCCTCAGCCACAGACTGAACTTGCATTATTATACTGTCAACCCTTGAACAACATATGTTTGAATTGTGCTGGTCCACTTATACCCAGATTTCCTTCTGCCTCTGCCACCCCTGAGATGACAAGACCAACCCCTTCTCTTCCTCCTCCTCCTCAGATGCTGAAGATGAAGATATTGGATCCATTTTTCTGCTTAATGGATAGTCAATATGTTTTCTCTTCCTTATAATTTTCTGAATAACATTTTCTTTTCTCTAGATTGCTGTATTATAAGAATACAGTATGTGATACGTATAACATAAAACTTGTGTTAACCCGCTGTTTATGTTATCAGTAAAGCTTCTAGTCAACAGCAGGCTATTAGTAGTTCAGTTTTGGGGGAGTCAAAATTATATGTGAATTTTTAACTGTGCAGGAGGTCAGCAACCTTAACCGCTGTGTTGTTCAAGGGTAAACTGTAAATTGATTGATTGTAATTCAAAAAGGTAGATTGCTGAGGCCAAGGAAATGAAAGGATGCAAAGAGAGATGACAAGAGAAATACCTGTATGCTTCAGGAATGAAAGAAAACAAGAATTGTTACCAGTCCTCAAAGGCAGAACAAGTACTTACAAGACAGATCAAGGGGATAAAACTTAGCTCTATAGAATCACTATGTTATAATCTGTATTGACTTAACTCTTAAAAAGGCTGGGTGCAGTGGCTCACGCCTATAATCCCAGCACTTTGGGAGCCCGAGGCAGGCGGATCACTTGAGATAGGGAGTTTGAGACCAGCCTGGCCAACATGGGGAAACCCTGACTCTACCAAAAAATACAAAATTTAGCTGGGTGTGGTGGTGCAGGCCTGTAATTCCAGCTACTCTGGAGGCTGAGGCATGAGGATCACTTGAACCCGGGAGGCGGAGTTTGCAGTGAGCTGAGATCATGCTGCTGCACTCCAGCCTGGGTGACAAAGAGAGACTCATTTCAAAAAAATAAAAAAAAATAGAAAATCCCCAAATGTATAAGGCAATAGGATAGCAAAAATTTTTATCACACTAGGCTGTCTGTGATAGGATTCTGACTTCACACAAACGTATCATCCTCTAAGTTGACTCACAATATGTCAACCTATTTGACAATGCCTTCCAGTCCCTTTATCCCTGCTGACCAGAACAGTTTTGATGGCTGTTCAGAGTAAATAGGTTTTTGTAACTTTGGGTGAGTGCCAAAACCTCTGGAAAATTTCTGACAAAATGTAGTTAACTTTCAATATGCTTTTATTTCATTTTTGTAAGGTTTTGCCACAGCCAGACATTATTCATTTTCCTTTTAAATTATGTATAGCATTAATTAATTCATAATGTTTATTTACTATTTTTTAAAGATTAACAAGCTTTTAACATAAGAACTCCTTTAAAATACATATTTTTAATTTTCAAATTTTAATACTTTATATATCTATTGTGATCATATTGTTAGATCTAAAAGTCAGGACAGCCAGGCATGGTGGCTCACACCTGTAATCCCAACACCTTGGGAGACCGAGATGGGTGGATCACTTGAAGTCAGGAGTTCGAGACCAGCCTGGCCAACATGGTGAAACTATGCCTCCACTAAAAATACAGAAAATAGCCAGGCGTGGTGATTGGTGCAGTCCTAGCTACTCAGTAGGTTGAGGCAGGAGAATCACTTGAACCCGGGACACAATAGTTGCAGTGAGCCGAGATCACGCCACTGCGCTCCAGCCTGGACAACAAAGTGAGACTCTGTCTCAAAAACAAACAAACAGGGCCAGGCGCGGTGGCTCAAGCCTGTAATCCCAGCACTTTGGGAGGCCGAGATGGGCGGATCACGAGGTCAGGAGATCGAGACCATCCTGGCTAACATGGTGAAACCCCGTCTCTACTAAAAAATACAAAAAAAAAAAAAAAAAAACTAGCGGGCGAGGTGGAGGGCGCCTGTAGTCCCAGCTACTCGGGAGGCTGAGGCAGGAGAATGGCATAAACCCGGGAGGCGGAGCTTGCAGTGAGCTGAGATCCGGCCACTGCACTCCAGCCTGGGCGACAGAGCAAGACTCCGTCTCAAAAAATAAAAAAATAAAGAAAAACAAACAAACAAAAAACAAAAACAGGAAAAAAAAGTCAGGACATCACTTGGGATAAATTCTGACATACAAATTTATATTCATACTCAAAGATATTAGAAATGGGAGCATGCTCCTGAATACTAGATCTAGTATCACTCTACTTCTAATTCAAATAGGATTGGATGCGAGTATGGAAATGCCATGTTTATTTAACTGTTCTCATTTATGGATGTTAACAACTAAGTGTCACATAGTCATAGAAGCAAAAGTTAGAATTGAATATACTTTTAATAGAATGTACTTAACTCCACAAATCTAAGAGATTGTCAAAGAAATTGAGGGAAATACACAGCTGACTACTCTGAATGTGAGAATCAGTGCTTAGTTTTATTAATTGTAGCAAAAGAAGACAAAGTATTTAAACCAGAACTTATATAATCCATCTATCTTGATGCTATAAACAAAACTTCCAGATATAAGGGGCTAATCTTTTCTTTTTCATAGCCATAACTTTTCCTTGTAAGTCCCGAGAGAGTCAATAATTGAATTTCAGCAAAGATGACCTTCTTTTGAGGTTGTTTTTGATCTGAAGCCAAAGGGAGACAATTTATTTAGCAGAAGCTGTGGGTTCTAAACAAAGATACGTATGTGGAAATAATGGCAAACAAAATAAATTACCTTAATTTATTCATCAATAAAGCAGTGTCAAGATGCTAAGAATTCACATCAGAATAAATGCTTATGGGAATGGAAACTGGTTTGAGGTTTTCTTTTTTCCTTTTTCATGAGCACATGCTGTCGAATGCTTTCATTTATATTGTATAAAAAAGCTTTCATCCTTTGAAAACATTCCTGAAGAAAACTGATCTACCAGTCTTCTATTGCCTCAATTATGTCAGCTTTCCTTTTGGTTAATTTAATCTAAGGCAATGAATAAGTAAACACTCTTATCCCTTTTAAATGACTTATTTCTCATGTATATTTCTTTTTCTATTTTCTTTTCTTTTCTTTTTTTTTTTTTTTTGTGAGACAGAGTCTTGCACTGTCCCCAGGCTGGAGTGCAGTGGCACCATCTTGGCTTACTGCAACCTCTGCCTCCGAGGTTCAAGCAATTCTCCTGCCTCAGCCTCCCCAGTAGCTGGGCTTACAGGAGCCCACCACCACGCCCTGCTAATTTTTGTAGTTTTAGTAGAGACGGGGTTTCACCATGTTGACCAGGCTGGTCTCCAAATCCTGACCTTAGGTGATCCACCCACCTTGGCCTCCCAAAATGCTGCAATTACACACATGACCCACCACATGTCTATTTCTGTCTTGGTTAAATTTTATTTGTATTATTCCTGGATGTATTACATGCATCCATTATAGTAAACACTCTTTTAAAATTAAGTGTTTATGAAAATTAAGCAAGAGTGAAAAAAATCTTGATTGAACTTCGAATCAAGGAAGGGGAAAACAAAATAAATAAATATACTAAAGAATTAAAATCCACATACGATGAGCAAAATCCAAACCTAACTGAAATGTAAGGCTGGTGGCAGTGGCTTACCCCTGTAATCCCTACAGTTGGGGAGGCCGAGGTGGGCGGATCACGTGAGGCCAGGAGCTCGAGACCAGCCTGACCAACATAGTGAAACCCCATCTCTACTAAAAATACAAAATTAGCCAGCATGGTGGTGCGTGCCTGTAATCCCAGCTACTTGGGAGGCTGAGGCAGGTGGAGGTTGCAGTAAGCTGAGATCGCGCCATTGCACTCCAGCCTGAGCAACATGAGTGAAACTCTGCCTCAAAGAAAAAAAAAAAAAAGAACTGTGATAGTAGTAGCTCTAGCCATTATGCAACTACAGGGAATTCTCCCCCAAGGCATCACTCTGCTCTGTACCTGCAGGCGTCACATTATTTCCTCTTTCTAGATTGTCCTAACCCTTACTTCCACCCCATCTGCTTTGTCTTCAGATCTTTCTTAAAGGAAGTCTTTTGTGACTGTCTCCATCACCACTACCACCTCCCATCCTTTTCCTGACCTTTGCATGAGTTATACACCCATAAACCTTATGCATATGACAATCAGAATATCTATTATAGATATCTTTTTCCTTTTCATTTTTTATCAATGTACTGTAGGTTTCTTGAAGAGAAATGAAGATGATGTCTTATTTCTCTTTGTATTCATGGCCTATCTCAGTGCCTGATGCTTGATAGTCATAAGGTGTTGGATAGATGGATATTGAATAAACCTTAATGGAACTGTGTCTTTGTACCATGTTGCTTAATATGCTTTTTCTTTTCTTTTCTTATTATACTTTAAGTTCTAGGGTACATGTGCGCAACGTGCAGGTTTGTTACATATGTATACTTGTGCCATGTTGGTGTGCTGCACCCATCAACTTGTCAGCACCCATTAACTCGTCATTTACATCAGGTATAACTCCCAATGCAATCCCTCCCCTCTCCCCCCATCCCCTCCCCATGATAGGCCCCAGTGTGTGATGTTCCTTGTCCCTTCCCATGTCCAAGTGATCTCATTGTTCAGTTCCCACCTATGAGTGAGAACATGCGGTGTTTAGTTTTCTGTTCTTGTGATAGTTTGCTGAGAATGATGGTTTCCAGCTGCATCCATGTCCCTACAAAGGACACAAACTCATCCTTTTTTATGGTTGCATAGTATTCCACGGTATATATGTGCCACATTTTCTTAATCCAGTCTGTCACTGATGGACATTTGGGTTGATTCCAAGTCTTTGCTATTGTGAACAGTGCCACAATAAACATACATGTGCATGTGTCTTAACAGTAGCATGATTTATAATCCTTTGAGTATATACACAGTAATGGGATGGCTGGGTCATATGGTATTTCTAGTTCTACATACTTGAGGAATCGCCATACTGTTTTCCACAATGGTTGAACTAGTTTACAATCCCACCAACAGTGTGAAAGTGTTCTTATTTCTCCACATCCTCTCCAGCACCTGTTGTTTCCTGACTTTTTAATGATTGCCATTCTAACTGGTGTGAGATGGTATCTCATTGTGGTTTTGATTTGCATTTCTCTGATGGCGAGTGATGATGAGCATTTCTTCATGTGTCTGTTGGATATATGAATACCTTCTTTTGAGAAATGTCTGTTCATATCCTTTGCTCACTTTTTGATGGGGTTGTTTGTTTTTTTCTTGTAAATTTGTTTGAGTTCTTTGTAGGTTCTGGATATTAGCCCTTTGTCAGATGAGGAGATTGCAAAAATTTTCTCCCATTCTGTAGGTTACCTGTTCACTCTGATGGTAGTTTCTTTTGCTGTGCAGAAGCTTATACAACAGTAACAGACAAACAGAGAGCCAAATCATGAATGAACTTCCATTCACAATTGCTTCAAAGAGAATAAAATACCTAGAAATCCAACTTACAAGGGATGTCAAGGATCTCTTCAAGGAGAACTACAAACCACTGCTCAGTGAAATAAAAGAGGACACAGACAAATGGAAGAACATACCATGCTCATGGATAGGAAAAATCAATATTGTGAAAATGGCCATACTGCCCAAGGTAATTTATAGATTCAATGCCATCCCCATCAAGCTACCAATGACTTTCTTCACAGAATTGGAAAACACTGCTTTAAAGGTCATATGGAACCAAAAAGGCCCTGCATTGCCAAGACAGTCCTAAGCCAAAAGAACCAAGCTGGAGGCATCATGCTACCTGACTTCAAACTGTACTACAAGGCTACAGTAACCAAAACAGCATGGTACTGGTACCAAAACAGAGATATAGACCAATGGAACAGAACAGAGCCCTCAGAAATAATACCACACATCTATAGACATCTGATCTTTGACAAAGCTGACAAAAACAAGAAATGGGGAAAGGATTCCCTATTCAATAAATGGTGCTGGGAAAATTGACTAGCCATAAGTAGAAAGCTGAAACTGGATCCTTTCCTTACTCCTTATACAAAAATTAATTCAAGATGGATTAGAGACTTAAATGTTAGACCTAATAGTATAAAAACCCTAGAAGATCTCTTGTCCATGTAAGGTGGCTCACACTTGTAATCCCAGCCCTGTGGGTGGCCAAGCTGGAGGATGGCTTGAGCCCAGGGGTTTGAAACCAGACTAAGCAGGACAGTGAGACCCCATTTCTATAAAAATTTAAAAAGAAAAATAGCTGGGTGTGGTGGTGCATGCTTGTAGTTTCAGTTACTCAGGAGGCTGAAATGGGAGGATCACTTGAGCCTGGGTGGTCGAGGCTGCAGTGAGATGTGATTTTGTGACTTTCCCAGTCGCTCCTGTAGATAAGCATCACTATTGTAAAACCTAAGATTAGTCTTCTGAGATGCCACTACACTCCAGCCTGGGCAACAGAATGACAGTGAGAGACCTTGCATTTAAAAATAAATAATAAAGGAAAGGCTTAGGAATTTAACCTTCAGTGGTCTGGCTGAAGTCCACTGTGGCTTACCTTTATCTAATCTCTGGTCCTTTGCAGGTAGTCTCATAATTTATTTTCTTTAACCAACTCAATGCTTTACATTTAAGACAGGTTAATTATGTAGGAAGACAGCTTTGGGAACATCATTTTCATAGTCAAAAATTCTTCCATGGATTCCCATTGCCTGTGAAATAAAATTTATATATTTTAGCCTGACATTCAGGGCCCTCCATGAACTGGCCTCAAC
This sequence comes from Trachypithecus francoisi, assembly GCF_009764315.1. NCBI lineage: Eukaryota > Metazoa > Chordata > Mammalia > Primates > Cercopithecidae > Trachypithecus > Trachypithecus francoisi. The sequence goes on along the minus strand of NW_022681465.1, from coordinate 164,434,614 downwards.
ATTTATTTCTAGATTTATTTCTTAAAACTTCCTTTGTTATACTCATATTCCCCGTCTCCATCATTTGCCCAACAAAACATCTGGTGGAAGCTATCTATCTCTGTTCTCCACTGCTACCTGGTTGGTCTCACTTTGTTTGCTTGGTTATAGATCTCAGATGAGCATATAATTTTGCTCAGCAAAGCAGCCATGATTTTTTCCCCATAGATTGCTTTCTCACTATTCTGTACCCTCACACTTCTCTTCAAACTTCTCTCCTCATTCCCTGTATGTACACCCAGGAAAATGACCTTATGTGTTTGTTTTGAGACAGAGGCTTTCTCTGTCGCCCAGATTGGAGTGCAGTGGCGCAATCTTGGCTCACTGCAACCTCAGCATCCTGGGTTCAAGCAGTTCTTCTTATCTCAGCCTCCCGAGTAGCTGAGATTACGGGTGCCTGCCACCTCTCCTGGCTAATTTTTGTACTTTTTACTAGAGACAGGGTTTTGCCATGTTTGCCGGGCTGGTCTTGAACTCCTGACCTCAGGTGATCCACCTGCCTTGGCCTCCCAAAGTGCTGGGATTACAGGTGTGCATCACTGTGCCCAGCCGAAAATGACCTTACTTATGACTCATTGAGCGTCACATGCCATCCGTGAGGGATTCTTATCTTTTATCTTTCCGCTACCAAATCTAAATCCTTGCTTCTTCACTTGTGTTCTCCTGATTGCTTTTTATTAGAGTGGAAAAAGTATCCCTCCTCCCTTTCAAGGTCTCTCGTTCCACCTAGTGCTCCAGACTCATCATTCTCACCTTTCCAGTGATGTACATATTTGCCTTATCTCATGCATGCATCATACACTCCTCTTTACTATCTCATTACTATCTGCATAGGAACATGTTGGTATTCCACATCTCTGCAAAAACTTCCTTTGATGCCTCATTTATCAGTCTCTTTGTCCCACTCTCACCTTAGAATAAGGTCAACATTTTGAAAAGATTATCTCCACACAGTATCTTCACTTCTTCACCTCCCTCTCATTTGCTGTTTAATCTACCACATTCTGTTTCTTTCCACCTCATCTACATGAAGGTATTCAACTAACAGTGCTCTTATGTATGGCATTTGCTATCTTGTAGCTTATCTAACAATTTTTGTCCATTTCTTCCCATTGGACCACAAGCTCTTCGAGGGTATATATTGTATCTTCAGCATATTTGTATCCTCCCACAGTACCCAGTACTGTTGCCTTGCATAAAGACGGGCAGAAAACTTTGGGTTTTTAGCAGAGTACTATTAACAGGAATGGAAATGAAAGATGTTGTACAAATTACTAAGCCTAAAAAAAGCCGAGAGGCTATAAAGAATGTTGGTTACAATAATTATCATTTGAAGATTGTTAAGTGCTTATGTCATAATCAAATTGTAAATTATCTGATGCTAGCATATACTTGGAGCAGTGGAGAAAGCCTTAAAATTAGACACTAAACATCATAGAAACACATGATTTCAAAAGAAAAGGTAGACAATCCTGAGATAATTAAGGTGTTGTTGTTTGTTGTTTTCTTACCATGTAATTCTGATTACATGAGGAAGATTAACTCCTGGATGGCACTAGCAGAACAGAAAAATACAGATGTGGTTATTTCTAAATTTATAGAGAAACTGGTTTAGTATCTAAGATGCTGACATTAGTTGAGCTGTAGCATGGATTCAAAATGCCTTTAAAAAAATCTATGTGAACTGAGGCCGAGTGCGGTGGTTCACATCTGTAATCCCAGCACTTTGGGAGGCCGAGGCGGGCGGATCACAAGGTCAGGAGATCGAGACCATCTTGGCTAACACAGTGAAACCCTGTCTCTACTAAAAATACAAAATATTAGCCGGGCGTGGTGGCGGGCGCCTGTAGTCCCAGCTACTCGGGAGGCTGAGGCAGGAGAATGGCATGAACCCAGGAGGCAGAGCTTGCAGTGAGCCGAGATGGCGTGACTCCACTCTAGCCTGGGCGACAGAACGAGACTCCATCTCAAAAAAAAAAAAAATCTATGTGAATTCAAAATGTGGTTCCATTATAATCAGAAGTGTGTATGTACACATCAAGTATGTAGGTGATGTGGAAGGAATTTTAAATTTTATCTTTATGAGCTCTAATAGTTCACTTGGCAACTGGCAGTGCAGTCCTCTGACATCATTTTCTCATTGTTGACTAGTTTTATGAAGATGTGACATTGTTCTAGAGATAAATTGAATAATTATGAATTTAAATAAAGTACTCAGAAATCTGTGTTATAGTTGGCCAAATGTGCAAATAAATATTTTATTTTATTTTTAAATGCAAGAGCTGGTTAAATAGAAACACATAGCTCAGGGTTAGGAAGAGAAACAGTATAGAGTAGGTTTGTATAAAGATAAAAGAACAGAGAAAATAGTGCTCCCCATTGTCTTGAGTGACACAGAATTGGCAGTAATCCAAATATCACAGGAGACAAGATTAATATTAAGTATATCTGTCAACATCCTGTCTGAAAATCTCAGCCAGGATCGGAGATATCTGAAAACATCCAAAGGGGGTTTCGCTTAAGAATGAGTCATGGTCTCCATAGCAGAAAGCCCTAAAATATCAGTATCGGTGTCAGAAGTCAAGCAGACCTTAGTGATCATCTTGTCCAATCTCATGTTTTACAGATGAGAAAACTGGGGTCCAGACAACCCTCTCTCCACCCAACTACACTGGCAGGCACCAGGAAGTAATGAACAGAATATGGATTTGGAATTATACAGAATTAGGACCAGATCCCAGCTCAGTCACTCAGACAAGTCCCTTACTATCTCTGAGCCTCAATTTCCTCAACTTTAATATCAGAATCAAAATAGCTACTTTGCAAGGTGGTTGTGAGATTAGGAGCAATGCACATATAAATCATCTGACACATAGAGAATCAACAAATGCTAGGTCTTCCTGCCCATAGTCCTGGGATTAGTGACAGAACAAGTACACCCACTACAATCCAGGTGTGTTCTCAATATACCTTTAGAGATCCCCAGTCAGTTAACCTCTTCCGAAAAGGTGGCGGGGAGGAGTTATTACACTCTTCTATAAACATGTAGGCCTTTGATAATCTGGAAATATCAAATGAGTCAGTATTTTATAAAATGCCAACTGGAACTTACTAACTTTTCCAGAACATCAACATGACAAAGGATAGTTTAACACAAGGGGCAGAAATCTAATAAACATTTATATATACAGCCCAAGGAACCTTTCTGAACTGAATCTTTCATACTTAAGTATGTGTGGGGATGGGGTGTCAATGTTGCATATATGTATACCAAACCAGGTTTTATAAGTTATACAATGGCCTATTTTTTAAAATTCAGCAATATCGCATTAATTTATCTAACATTTAAGACAGACCTCCTGTATCTAAAATAAAAGTTGAAATTAAAAAAAAAATCATGCCAAATTAAAACTAACTTAACTTTGGGGAAAAAATAATCCAAAGCTTTAAAGACTGAATGAATTATAGCAAAAAGATAAAGGGAAATTGCTTAAGCCTTTATGATTTGTAAAAGAGTGAGACAAAGCTGAAATGTTTATTTCTTCTAATTACCTATCTCCCTTGCAGGTGTATATGACATGGAAATACAGGCCCTACTACTTACAGGATAGACTTAATGACTCATGGGCAATCTGATTGCTCAGATACTTTAGTCCTATCTAATTTTAACTCATTTGTATAAATGTAGTCATTAGTTGTGACATGTTAAATTTGAATGGACAATGTAAGTTTCCACAGCCAGATTCTACTGAATACCTTCTCAGGATAGTCCCTTTGAAAATGAATGAGAATCTAAATCTATAAAGGAATGCTAAGTAACTAGCTTCTCCAAGTTGCTACTTGCACTGTTTCCAGGTACCTAGAGTCACCAGTATGGTAACATAAGATCTAAATAGCTGAGAAAAGGAAGAAATATGTAAGGTTTTAGAACTAGAAAGGTTGTTAACAAGGCCACAAATTTGCCCACAGGCGAAATCCAGCCAACCAAAGTGTTTTATTTGTTCCTTAAAGTATTTGCCCATGCTATATGTTAGATACTTTGCAATAGTCTCAACCATTTAACAATCAAGAGATTTCACATTAAAAACAAGATTTCCAGCTCCCTTTGAAAAGTTAGATAATCTGGCAACTCTGAGCTGAATTCTTTTCTTTTTCTTTTTTTCCTTTAACTTTTATTTTGAGTTCAGGGGTACATGTGTAGGATGTGCAGGTTGGTTACATAAGTAAACGTGTGCTATGGTATTTTGCTGCACAGATCATTCCATCACCTAGGTATTAAGCCCAGCATCCATTAGCTATTCTTCCTGATGGTCTCCCTCCCCCCCACCACCTTCTTCTGACAGTGGGCCTGAATTCTTGCATGGCAGTCTTTGGTTAGAGCTGAACAGTGGCCACCCCTTTAATGCAATGAGTTCTCTCCAGTTGCCCCATCTCCTATTACTTCTGATGGGATTACACAGGCCGATCCTGCTTGCTGACACTGCCTTCATAGCTCCTGCTCTAGTCCAAATTCATATTTTACAGAAAAAAAAAAAAAAAAACCAATGCCCAGAGAGATCAAAAGATTGAAGCTAGCTCCAGAATCCAGATCTCCAAGCCAACTATGCCTTTTCCCATTTCAGAAAGTCTTGAATGAGTGTGTGTTTTAATGAGTATTCCCTAAGAAATGAATAAGCACAAAAGTAAAATCTAGAGCATGATTTACAAGAGATTAAATACTTAGGTAAAAAATAGTAGGGCTGGGTGTGGTAACTCACTCCTCTAATCCCAGCACTTTGGGAGGCCGAGGTGGGTGGATCACTTGAGGCCAGGAGTTCGAGACAGCCTGGCCAACACGGCAAAACCTTGTCTCTACTAAAAATACAAAAATTAGCCGGGCATGGTGGTGCACGCCTGTAGTCCCAGTTACTCAGGAGGCTGAGGTGGGGGTATGACTTGAAGCCTGGGAGGCAGATGCTGCAGTGAGCTGAGATCATGCCACTGCACTCTAGCCTGGGTAACAGAGCCATATCCTGTCTCAAAAAAAAAAAAACAAAAAAAAGTAGTGCCAACTCAGACAAAAATATTACTGATATCAGTTGCTGCTTAGCTTGTTCTTAGAATGTTCTTAGAAGGAGGACTAATTATTAACAGGCAATTGGTTTTGTATAATTTTTTTAAATCTCTAAATTGGCTTTATTTGAATCTTGAATGTTAACATACATAAGAGTCCACTTGGTGGAATTTAAGTCCCTAGGTCCTTTTTGAAGAGTTTCTGAATGAGTACACCTGTGTTGAGATGCAGGAATTTGCATTTTTAAGTAAGTATCACAAGAGATTGATTACACTTACCCATCAGAGTAATATGTCACTTTCAGGTGGGTGTGGTGGTGCCCTCCTGTAATTCCAACACTTTGAGAGGTCCAGACAGGAGGATCGTTTGAGACCAGGAGTTAGAGACCAGCTGGGGCAACATAGTGAGACCTTTGTCCCTACAAATAATAATAATAATAATAATAATAATAATTTTTTAAAATTAAAAGTCACTTTCACTTTTTCAATTCTCATCTTAAGCTTCAGATCTTAATCATGGTACTCAGTTCCCCTCCATTCAAAGAATGAAAATTCCTGCTTGTAGCTCCTGATTCTTTTCATTTTGTTCTTCTTTTCTTTTTCTTTTTTTTTTTTTTTTTTTTTTCTTGAGATGGAGTTTTGCTCTTGTGGCCCAGGCTGGAGTGCAATGGCATGATCTCAGCTCACCACAACCTCTGGCTCCCAGGTTCAAGCAATTCTCCTGCCTCAGCCTCCTGAGCGGCTGGGGCTACAGGTGTGCACCACTACACCTGGCTAATTGGTTTTTTTGTGTATGTGTGTGTTTTTAGTAGAGACAGGGTTTCTCCATGTTGGTCAGGCTGGTCTCAAACTCCTGACCTCAGATGATCTGCCCGCCTCAGCCTCCCAAAGTGCTGGGATTACAGGCATGAGCCACCACACCTGGCCCATGAGTCACTGCGCCCAGCTGATTCTTTTCATTTTCTGTGTTTCCTGTTTTGTGGTTTATTAAAGAAAAACCCAAAGAAGATATAATGACTGGTATAGTACAAAGGACCAATTCCATAAATGTAATTGCTCAGTCAGAATGTTTTTATAATGGTGACTAGGTTACTAGTGTAGAGTATCTTCTACAGACTCTACTGACTTTGTTCTTCCTTCTAAATAATGCTTTCTTGGAATTGAAAAATATTTCCTTTATGGAGCAAATGTACCAGAAGTTTTTATAGCTTTAGCTTAAAACTACAGGTCAACTTTTGTATTTCTTCTCTAATGTCTCTTTAAAAAAAAAAAAAAGGTTTTTTCATCTTCTCTGCCTTTTAAATAGACTTTGGTATAACCAGACAAGCAAAATAAATAGCTACACAGTAGTTTCCTCACATTTGACTATTATTTGATTCCATCTAATGAACTAAATATTATATCCTACATTATATCAAAATCACTTTATTTTACCTAAGGCAATTTTAAAGTGAAAATTTCTATATTCAGTCCCCCAAAAATAAAAATCAACAACAAAAAATCAATCTCTTATAAGACAGAGGGATATGCCAAAAAGGGATATAATGTCTCTCCACAATTAATTCATATTGAAACGCTGCAAAAGTAGCACCAGATAAAGGGACAAGAAAGTTCACTGAAGCATTGAGTTGGATTCACAGTAGGATATTTTTGAAGGTGAAAGTTAAGGCTCTCAGGTTCTAAGTGCTTATAACAGAACAATTCTTGATGTAAAAGCAGGCATATCTAATCAGGCCACTTTTAGAGGAAGAAATAGGACCTTGGAGGATTTTCAATACTATTCAATGGAAAAGAATCTTGTGTATATATGGAATAATGCAATTTTAGAAAAAGTGCATACACAGCATTTTGGGTTTTTTTCATTTTTCCTCTTAGGAATTAGCCTTTAGAGAGGATTCTCTTTTTTTTTTCTTTTAAAATTTTGCATTAGAATAGATGTTCTACTTTATGAAAACACTTTTGAAAAAATCATTTGAGAATGTGAAAATATTTAAGAACATTTCAACTTCTCATGTAGTTTACTTCAAAAGTAACCTTTATAATATTAGACTGTAAGTTATACTGCAAAAGTAATTAATTGGCCTGATTCTATTCAGTAAGTAAGACTCTCCCTGGTATCAAATGAGAAGCTTAACATACTGGGCATTATAACAGTAATCACTGTGAAAGATCTCACTTTGGCTTTATGATTAACATAGGAACTTAAGAACTGCTTAGCTTAAAAACTTGCTGGAGTATATTTAATGGCCTGAAAGAGACCCTAATAGGGTCCAATTTTTTAAATTTTTTATTTATTTTTATTTATTATTTTTGAGACAGAGTTTCGCTGTTATTTCCCAGGCTGAAGTGCAATGGCGCAATCTCCATTCACTGCAACCTCCACCTCCTGGGTTCAAATGATTCTCCTGCCTCAGTCCCTCAAGTAGCTGGGATTATAGGCACCCGCCAACACGCATGGCTAATTTTTGTATCTTTAGTAGAGAGGGGATTTCGCTATGTTGGCCAGGCTGGTCTTGAACTCCTGGCCTCAAGTGATCCGCCCGCCTCAGCCTCTGAAAGTGCTGGGATTACAAGCGTGAGCCACTGCGCCCAGCCCAAATATCTGTTAATAAAGGAGAGGAGCTGGTTTAGTTCCTTGATTCAGAGTTTCCTATATAATAGAAAGCTTGTTTGTAGGTGCAGTAATTTTTAAAAAGGAAAAAGAAAAACTGAGATCATGCCCTACTTTTAGCAGTGGTCCTGCTTCGCAGGTGTGAGGAGGAGGGAAGAGGAAGGGAGAGGTGGAATACAAGAGAAGGAGCTGAGCATGAACACAGCAGAGCATGCAAAAAGGTTTTTTGACTCCATGAAATGCCGAGATATGGATAAAGCAGCCTTCCAGGGTGCCCATTCCCATCCCTGCATGGCACCCTCTGTGCTCAGCAGTGTCGTACAGCAAAGGTGGGGCGAGAGAGGGAGGGAGAAAGACAGAGGTTACTGTGACTGAAACGGTTCAAGGGTAAATACGTAGTAATTCTGTACTTAGGACAAAAGTATGGTTTTCTAAGTAACCCCTGTGGCTCTAAAGCACACAGGTCATATCTAATGAGGACAGATTTTCACTGCCAACAAGGGTCCCTAACCTCAGTTTTGCCTTTTCTTTGTCACCTGTTCCGGCTTCAGGGCAGTGGTTACAGTGAAAGTGAGTTTCTTTGAGTCAACTAGCTGTTTAGAAAGAAAATACATTTTATGAATGAGGAATGCCTCACAGTCACCTTCTGAAACTTAGTTTCATATGTTATAGAATGCTGCTAATTTTGAACTCCAGAGCAAAAGTTAGAAATTATGTCTTTATTTCTCTGTTTTGCATTTTTGGAGGGGTGAAGAGGGGGAGCTTCTTTTCAGTAAAGCGAAAGAAATGTTCTAATACAGAGGAGAAAAGAGGACCAAACAGGGACCATTCTCTATATAGACATTTGTCTGAGGAGAGAAATGTGTTCAAGAAAAGCAGTCGAAAGGTTAAGGGACCATCCGAAGAGAAACCCAAGCCCTGCTCTGAGGCTGTTGACCAAGCTCCTCATCAGCCTGGACAATGCACATGTTGGCAGGAGAGGAAATGTTTGGAGAGTTTCTTGAACAACATGCGGGCTGGCTTAATCATAAAGCCTCAAGATTGGCAAGCCAGAGGGCCTGCTCCTGAACTTAAAGAACATAACACAGCCTCTCAACTGCCACCCATAAAGTACACATCATCATACTGCACCAAAAAAAAAAAAAAAAAAAGGAAAAGAATTTTTTGATGAGAAAAACACCAAAACAAAACAGCTTAAATAGCTGTCCATTCAAACCCAATCACCCAGCAGTGAATCTGCTGATTCTAAGCTCATTTGCGGCCTTGTGGAAGCTTCATGGAGACTCAAACCTGATCTTAATCTTGCAGGACCAGACTCACGATTTTATTGTGTTTTCAAAATCACACCAAATTCTCAAAACAAACTGCATGTTTATCTTCAAATATTTACCCAAATACCCTGAATGTACAGTTGTCCCATAGGAATGGCAGCGGGCATCACAAGGGGACACAGGTCCCGATTTCCGTGTGGGTCCTCAGGTGTCCTCTGTGGTTGCCTCAAGTTTGTTTCCCCTGATGCTTAACTAATACCTTCAGATTCCCAAAGAAGACTGCCAAGCTGATTCCAAAAATCCCTGCCTTCACCAGTGTTTAGCATCATGTGCAGTTTTAACCACCGTTTGTGGGACACATGTTAACACTTCCTTTGACTATCTCGTGCTCAGGAGAAAGAGTTCAGAGTGGAAAGAATCCGAAAAGCTAGGATCAAATCCCAGCTTTGCTAATCCTAGTATTTGGGCTCTGCCTCAGTTTTCTCATTGCCTTGAGACTGCAATAGCATTACAAAATTTTGTTGAAAAAAAATATGGAAATCCCCAGCACCACAGGTGCTCCTTCCTTTTCCTGGAAGGATCTGTTCCTCTTAGACATGCTACACCTTTAAAGCAGGGTAGCCTCCTAAACTCAGACGTACATGGAAAATGGAATTGGGTTGAATCTATTATTACAAGAAAGTCAGTAAGGCCAGTGCAGATTCAAGGAGATAGGATGAGATTCCATCTGTTAATGGGATGTGGCAAGTTCACATTCCGGAAAAACATGTGAGATGGGACATAGTACTGTGGTCTTTGGAAAATACGATCTGTCATCTGTGGTTTGCCATATAACCCAATTTCGAAGGTCAGAAAGTGAAAATAGCCTGTTGGTGTTTTCTTTGTAATAAATTTCAATTTCTCCTTGGCCAGACACTTAAATGAGACTAGCACAAATGATTTTTTGATTCAAAAAGACAAAAGAGAAAAGTATATTAAACATTATAAAACATGATCACAAATGCACCTCTAATTAAATTAAATTGACAATGTTCCTGAGCCATGACCTCAAGGATAGAGTGGTTTGGCTTCCTAAAGGCCTAGGTAACAAGTAAGGGGGATATGGCAAACTCTCCTATTGAATTTGGTTTCCTTAAAAATTCTTTTTCATTAACTCACTACTGGATAAAAGTTGCTATGTTGTATCAGAATCTCTTGGAGTGAAAAATAAATAAATACAGTTGCTGTGTACCTCGGGTCTTACTAAACAGTCCCTCTTCTGAAGAAAAGACCAATTTGAGAAAAAAATTAACATCTGGGTTCAGAATAAAACTTTTTTTTCCCCTAGAGAACACATAATTTGGTCAAAAAATTGTTTAAGTCTGTATACGTTGAAATATAAATTAGTCAAAACAGTGGGACATGACTTAAATTATAATCAATTTTATTCCATGTAGTACAATTGGGTATCTACTTACAGTAAACAACAACAAAAAAAAGAACTCTTTCTTTTCATGAAGTTTATATGATGAAATTCATTCCACCTTGTTTCACTGAAATATTCTTAAGAAATTAAACTGTTTTGTTAAATCGTGACATTGCTAGGTAATATCCTAAAAAATCATTCCTAAATAATAATTATCAATGATTTGCAGTTATTTTGAATAAACCTAGGGTGGAAAAAAAGGAAGGATTAGGCAGTTACTACCACACCTCTTTTTCATTTATATTTTCATTTGTATATATGAGGGGGAGGAGCACCTTGTAAAAACTATATTCACATCCCTACAGGATTTGACTGGTTTAGAAAAGTAAAAAAATATAGTTTAAAAACAAATAGAGAAACTCAGAGAGCCTCCCATTAGTTTAGATATGAAAAGCAAACATAATTAAAAATAAAAATAATTAAATAATCCCTGAGGGATGGAGAGAAGAGAAGACAGTTATTTTTGTACTTGCTTCAGAGAAAGCATAATGGAAAAGTATGGCATCCAAGAATCTTCTCTTCATGCTCCAAACCAGTCAGGCCTTCTTTACCATTCATCTCTTTCCATTCCACACATGTTTGAATGTTCATCTATATTTTAAAGGCTTCTGGTCCTCCCTATATTTTAGAGGCTGCTGCTAGTATTATTTTATGCTAGTTTTTACAGTCCAAATACTATTTTGTATTCTGCAACTTTAATAAGATCTTTTAAATTTCAGTACTACGGGGATTCCAAATAAATCCCAAATAAATTGTGATGAATAAATTGTGTGTATAAGACAGTTATTGTCGAGGAACACAAATCTTTCTTCTAATAATAATAACCACAGGCCGGACACGGTGGCTCACGCCTGTAATCCCAGCTCTTTGGGAGGCTAAGGCAGGTGGATCATTTGAGGTCAGGAGTTCAAGACTAACCTGACCAACATGGTGAAATCCTGTCTCTACTAAAAAATAAAAAATAGCCAGGCATGGTGGTGCGTGCCTGTAATCCCAGCTACTAGGGAGGCTGAGGCAGGAGAACTGCTTGTACCTGAGAGGGGGAGGTTGCAGTGGGCCGACATCCCGCCACTGCACTCCAGCCTGGCCTCGGTGACACGATGAGACTCCATCTCAAAATAGTAATAATAAAAAAATAAAATAGAACCATATAATCTAGAGAGAGCATAACAACAGGAAGCTATAAAACAGTTTTGTTTTTTTTTTTCCATTCTTGAATCTGGGTCCTAACATTCACAACATGTTTGTTAAAGAAAAGAAAAGAAAACAAAGCAAACAAAGAAACACAAAACCAAAAACACTTCCTGCTTTCATTTAGTTTAGGGAATGTTCTTTAACTAACTAACATAAATGTTCCTTACTTGATCATCACCCCCGGTTTTCACATACCTCCTATCTGCATGCATTCATGAGATATCATACTTGGCACTGAAAGTCAAGAGATGAATCTCATATTGGACTAGTCTTCAGCCTAGCATTCAACAGCTTGCATGACTATAAAGTGTGAAGTAAATGCCCAGAAGGATTGCTGCCTGCCCTAGCTACAGAAAATTTTCTGGATTCATATGTGTCATAGAGTAACCTCCTGGGCAATTAGCAGTGGTATTTCTATAAACGATGACACCAGTTACTCTGGGCAGGTCGAGCCTGTGAGGTACCCTAGTGCTTCAGCAATGGCTTTGAGAGTGTCAGTCAAAATTCTTAATTGCCTGGAATTGTTCTGGAGCTGTGAGCTTAACTTTATTGTGTCTGTCAGTCAACACTCATGTGGTTGCAAGTGTCAGGAACCCAAATTAAACTCGCTTAAACAAAAAAGGGAATGTATAGGCTTTTTTATTAAAACTCTCAGGCATGGCAAGTTCCAGATGCTTGGAGAAGATTAATGGGAGTCAGGAATCCATCTGTCTCCCAACCCTGATTTCCTCTCTAATGGTTCAACTTTCCGGCATACTCTTCCATTGCTGTAAAGAGGCAGACACCAGCAGCTCCACATGTACACTGTACATGGTTAGTAACCCCAGTGGGATAAGAACTCCTCTTTCAGAGCAATCCTGCCTAAGTTCTGTAATTCACTGTTTTGGAGGAGTTTTTGTTTGTTTTGTTTTTGTTTTTGTTTTTGTTTTTAGATGCAGTTTCATTCTGGTTGCCCAGGCTGGAGTGCAATGGCACAATCTTGGCACACTGCAACCTCCGCCTCCTGGGTTCAAGTGATTCTCCTGTCTCAGCCTCCTGAGTGACTGGGATTACAGGCACCCGCCACCACACCTAGCTAATTTTTGTATTTTTAGTAGAGATGGGGTTTTGCCATGTTGGCCAGGCTGATCTCAAACTCCTGACCTGAGGTAACTTTCCCGCTTCGGCCTCCCAAAGTGCCAGGATTACAGGGGTCAGTCACCGCACCCAGTCTTTGAGGAATTTTTTGAAGGAATCATTATGGCTGGATGATGAAAAGCTTTGGATGGGTATGTTTGCTTCATGTGGGCACCAGTGGAGCCTCCAATAAGGTCAGCTGCTCCCAACTCATATAGCTTGGGAACAGAAAAGGGGAGATTACCAAACAAAAAATAGCTGTTCATCACAAATACAAATGTCAAAAACTTGGTCTGAAGTCCAATTTTAGGTGACCAAAACTTGAGCCAATAATTTTTAAAAAGAAATAAAATCCAAAGAAATGAAAGCTTTTATTGAAAACTGTTTTGTTCAAGGTGACAGCCAGTTATTGACATTAAATTTAAATGAGAGTGAATTTCATCATGACAAAAAGTGGCTGTTATGGGTAAAATAATGACCGTCCCCTGAAAGATGTCTTCACCTAAATCCTGGAACCTGTGAATATGTTACTTTACATGGCGAAAGGGACTTTGCAGATGTGGTCATGGTTAAGGATCTTGAGATGGGGAAATTACCCAGGTGGGCCCAGTGTAATCACCTGAGTCCTTAAAAGCAGAGAACCTTTCCTGCCTATTACCAGAGAGAGATGTGATAGATTATGAAGGGCCAGAGAGATGCAGCATTACTGTCTTTGAGGATAGAGAAAGAGAGCCACGAACCAAGAAATATGGACAGCCTCTGGAAAATGGGAAAGGCAAGAAACAGATTCTATCTTAAAGCTTCCACAAAGAAGACAGCCTTACCATAACCTTGATTTCAGCCCAGTGAAACCTGTTTGGACTTCCAACCTCCAGAGCTGTAAGATAATGAAGGTGTGTTGTTTAAGCTGCTGTTTGTGGTCATTTGTTAGAGCACCAATAATAAAGTAATACACCAGCTATTCCTGCACCTTCATACATTCTGTCGTCTAAATTCTTAGCACGTGGTTTGTACAGACCACTTACAACTGCTCAGACTGAAGATCCTCATTTTGGCAGAGATTTTTTTTTTTTTTTTCCCCTGAGACTGAGTCTCCCTCTGTTCTCCAGGCTGGAATGAAGTGGCACGATCTCGGCTCACTGCGACCTCCACCTCCTAGGTTCAAGCAATTCTCCTGCCTCAGCCCCTGAGTAGCCAGGATGACTGGCACCCACCACCACTCCCGACTAATTTTTGTATTTTTAGTAGAAACAGGGTATCACTATGTTGGCTAGGCTGGCCTCGAACTCCTGACCTCAGGTGATCTGCCTGCCTGGGATTATAGGTTTGAGCCTCTGCATCTGGCCTGGCAGAGGCATTTAATGCTCACTGAATACATCCGCATCACCTGCCTTTTCCAGTGTCTGTGTAGTTAGGTAAGGTTGTGTGGTTTTCTCTGACCAGTGGATTGTGAGCCTAGGTAAGAGATGTCACCTTCCAGGCTCAGACAATGAAAAGCCTCTGCGCAACCGTTTGGCTTGTTCTTTCCCCACCTGGGCAAATTGGAAGACTCACGTTGAGGTAGTTAATGCTACTAGATGCAAATATCCTGAATCTCTGGGCTTCTGCTGAAAAGTTGCTGCCTGGAGGACCACTGGGAGTACAGCAGATTTTGCATGAGTAAAAAATAAATTTTTATGTCTTAAGCCACTGAAGTTTCCAGATTGATTTGTTTCTGTAGACTAACTTAGTCTATCCTAATGAGTTAGAATAAGGCTATCTCAGGAGACAAAATGTTCAACCTATCAAGTGTAATGTGAAAACTAATTTCTAATTCAGTCTCTCTTATTCTATGAAGTCGCATCTTTAGGCTTCGGATTCCCTCTATGCATAATAAGGAGATACGTACTTTTATATAGCACTTAAAAAAACATTGAATATAATTTAAGTGACTATTCCCTTTATTTGTGGTGTTTACATCATATAATGATGAATTTTACTTTAGAAAACAAAAAGAAATTTTGCATTTTATTAAGAAGTAATACTTTTTCTGTCATTGACTGGTATTGCTGATGCAGATACTAAGCTTTCATGTCAAGTTCACAATTTATGTGATGAAAATTGCCCCTTTTCAAAATATCTCACGTTTAAGACGTTTGACAAGATACTAATAAACTTTAGCAAAATAGCATACTTACAGCTATCAAAAGGTGTGACTGACATGAAAAGTAAACTCGCAGCCTATGTTTCTTTTCTAAGAGAATTGGAATGCAAAAAAAAAAGTAAGCCAAAAGCATAGTCTGTTTCAAGTAATGGCTTAATATTTTCCATTTAATTATCCAAGGTGAGAATCACAGCTCAAAAAAAAAAAAAAAAAGAGATTACCCAATTTCACTCCTTTATTTGATGGATGAGAAAACTGAGAATTGCAGAGATTAACTAATTTATGCCAGGTAGCCAATAGGGAGAGAGATATCATTCCTGAGGGAAAATCTAAGTGCAGGTAGAAAGCAGCGATTTTGTCAAAGGCAAGCTGGATTTATCTCATCAAAAATCAGCTTCTCTTTTTTACAACTGTTTTTTGTTGTGATAAAATATATGCAACATACAATTCACATTTTGACCATTTTCAAGTGTACAATACAGTGGCATTATACAAATAATGTACATTGTACAAATACAATGTACATTAAGTACATTCACGTTGTTGTGCAACCATCACCACCACCATCCACCTCCACAACTTTTCCTTCTCTCAAACTGAAACCCTGTGCCCACTGAACAATAAAATCTCTCCACCACCTGCAGGTAACCACCATTCTTCCTTCTGTCTCTATGAATTTCACTATTCTAGGTACCTCCTACAAGTGGAATCACACAGTATTTGTCCTTTTGTATCTGGTTTATTTCACTTAGGAAATGTTAAGGTACATCCATGCTGTAGCATGTATCAGAATTGCATTATTTTAAAGACTGAACAGTTTTCCATTGTATATATATACCACATTTTGTTTAGCCAATCATCCGTCAATGGACATTAGGGTTGTTTCTACCTTTTGGCTATTGTGAATAATATTGTTATGAGCACAGGTGTACAAAGATCTATTTGAGGCTAGGCACAGTGACTCATGCCTGTAATCCCAGCGCTCTGAGAGGCTGAGGTGGGTGGATCACTTGAGCCCATGAGTTCGAGACCAGCCTGGGCAAAATGGGGAATCTCCGACTCTACAAAATATACAAAAATTAGCCAGGCATGGCGGCACGTGTCTGTGGTCCCAGCTACTTGGGAGGCTGAGGCAGGAGGATCACCTGAGCTTGGGAGTTAGAGGCTGTAGTGAGCCGTGACCACACCACTGCACTCCAGCCTGGGCGACAGAGTAAGATCCTGTCTCCAAAAAACCCCAATAGAAACAAATATCTGTTTGAGTTCCTCCTTTCAATTCTTTTGGGTACGTAGGAAGAAGTGAAATTTCTAGGTCACATGGTTGTTCTGTTTAATTTTTGAGGAGCTGGCACATCATTTTTCACAGCTGCTGAACCACTTTACATTCTCATCAGCAGTGCACTAGGATTCCAGTTTTCTCTACATGTTTGCTAACAATTGATATTTTGAGGGTTTTGTTTTTGTTTTTTGGTGTTTTGGTTTGGTTGGGTTTTTTTGCAATAGCCATCCTAACAGGTGTGAAGTGTTAGTTCATTTTGGTTTCGAAAAAAATCACAGCTTTTTACTGCTGCAAAGCTCTACCACTACCTTTTTTGAAATTGGAAAAAGTAACAAGGAGTCATATCTGTGAACAAAGTCCTACAAACCCACAAGTTAGCCGCAAGTTTAGTCTCTGTAAAGCAGAACAAACAAATAAATAACATAATTCATTTATATAGGGGTATTTTTTTTTCAAATTTTATGTTTTAAAACAAACTGAAGTGTTTTATTTTACCTAACTCAAAATCTCAGATTTGGGTTTTAAAGTCATCTCAAGGTCAGGCACGGTGGCTCATGCCTGTAATCCCAGCACTCTGGGAGGCCAAGGCCAGCGGACCATGAGGTCAGGAGATCGAGACCATCCTGGCTAACATGGTGAAACCCCGTCTCCACTAAAAAATACAAAAATTTAGCCAGGCGTGGTGGCAGGTGCCTGTAGTCCCAGCTACTTGGGAGGCTGAGACAGGAGAATGGCTTGAACCCAAGAGGCAGAGCTTGCAGTGAGCAGAGATCATGCCACTACACTTCAGCCTAGGTGACAGAGCAAGACTACATCTCAAAAAATAAATAAATAAATAAAAATAAAGTTATCTCAAGTAATTTACATTTAAAAATTTGCATAATTCTTCAGTTATTGTGACCCAATATTAGTATCAATTATAGTAATTTTAGACATAACAAACTATTCCAATTATTTATTTCCTTTCTCAGCAGAGAGACTAATATATATAGATGTTAAAGTCTGACATCTATTTCAAAGTTTTGCTTTTAAAATAAATGTTGAAGTCTGACATCTATTTCAAAGGTTTTGCTTTATCTTAATCAGCTATTTCAAGTAATTAAGGATTTTTGCCTCGATTTTACTTCAAAAGGGTTTACATTTTCATTATGTCTGTCTATTACCAGTGGCCGAAACTGGTAGAAGTAATGTAGCTCACATAACGAGATTTGTTATTTATCAAAAATTAAGTCATCATCAAAAATCTTTGGTATGCTGGTGACTCTTGTCTCAAAATAAAACCTACAAAAATCTTTAGCCGCTTTGTAAAATTAGTTGAATCCATATGAACTGATAATCCAACTATTTAATTTGATAACCCAGAGCATTCTGCCTATCTAGACCCAACAGAAATGGTGCATAAACTCTGTGGGTCATAATCAGGTTGTAATAAACAAGCAGTGTATTTGTGAAGAAAGGAAGATTATTGCCTACTCAGGGTTGGTACTTTCTAAGACTACAACCACAATTTAATGGTTTGGGATAAACCATTAAAGAAATGCCATCATCGTGCTCACCTGTAGAGGACCCATCTCATCTATGTCTCGTCTTATACACACACTGACCACACACATCTCACAGCTTGTTCAGCACTGGGACAGCTAGCTTCATGCTTCTTTTATTGTTTCCAGATAGATGATTATTTTGGAGGGGGAAGTGCTCAAAACATACTAGTAATCCAAACACATTTATTTCCCCTGGTCATATAATTTAACAGCTCTTTGATATGGGACAAATCAATTTCTCCCTTTAGGAATTTAGAAGTCTGCAGGTTCTTACTCAGAACTAAATGAAATGCAATTACATGAACACAGTTTTTTTAAATCTTCATTTTCAAAGAAGTGTAAAGGGGTATTATTCTACAAGTCATTCTTTTACTTTCTCAAAACACAATAAAAATCTCAAACAAATTAGATTAGAAATAAAGTTTAACATCACTTCTTCCTGCTAAAATATAATCATGTTGGCACCACGTGCTCAAGAAAAACTTAAAACTATTATATTTGTTCCTGAGTTGAATTTTTATACTGGTAGAGCGCTAATATTTTGAAATATCCTCTGATATAATTTATAGACTTGGTAATTTTATTTTATTTTTATTTCTCCCTCACATTTCCTTTTGTCATTAAGTGTAAACCTTGAGGGAGGCTGAGGGTTACTCCTCAGGGTAGGGAAGAGTAAACACTGCATAGTACAAAGAATAACTGTTCAACTTTGGCATTCAAATTGAGATTTTTAAGCTCTGTAGGGAAATAATAGTTGTGAAAATCAGGCTTTGAGGAGAAAAAATGATTTTCTCAGACTCTCAAAATCATATCTTCATAGGTTGAATTGCACAAAATGTTTTAACATTCAACCATTTTTTGACCAATGAAATGTAAATTTATTAGTGTTCAATTTATAATGTATATCAAGAACACAAGCTTGAAGAATTGGCCCTAGATTACAGCATGGAGAAGAAAGGGAGGTCATGTGATGTGATATAAAGAAAATGCTTACCTTTCTGTTGCTAGAAGGAGGAGCCAAAGACAGAATAGGGAGAAAGGTCTGTGAAGGCAGACACAAGATCAACTCCTGGGCGAGAGCAGTGGACAGGGAGATACACACCCAAGTGGGTTTGGGGCCAATTTCACTGCCTCACCACACAGAGCCTGAGGACTTTTCAAGACCCTTCACAATACCTTATGTTGACTGGTTACAAGAAGTAGGAGCATTTCTGGTTCCAAACTGCAAGGACCGAGTTACCCTAAATGGGCAAGTTTAAGTTCACTTCTTATAGGAGATCAATAAAAAGAAGAAATCAATTAAATTTTGAGGTATTCCATACTAGATTTAGATAAACATGTTCTTCATAATGGGTTGCATTTAGAAAGAAAGCAAACTTTTTCTATTTTTACCATGTTTGCTACTTTTTAACTGACTACCTAATTTGCAGTCTTTTGTGTCCTTAGTATACAATAGTTCCAATATCAACAGCTGTAAAGTGAGACAATTCATTCATTGTCACATTGCTAGTTAACGGAAAAAAACATCAGAAGCAACATTCATATTTTCTGAGCTTGCTCCAGGGCACTTTCTAATAGTGTTACTTTATTTTTAAGCTTTAGTTACAAAGTGCTAAGACAATGATGCACCGAAGTTTACTGGACTAACGAGAAATTCTTCTTTTTAAAATGTTCTGGTCAAGATAGATAAATAGAAGTGTTCAAATCTTGACAGAATGGTTTATATATGTATTTTTTAATTCTTAAGGGAGACCACAATCTCAATTCATCTCTACAATGGCTTTTATTGCCTCTTCTATGAAAAGGAATCAATAAAAGGATCAAATTTCCATATTTTCAAAATGTGCTCATTTTAATTTGGCACAGTTCCCTCATTTCCTCTGTGGATGCCGAGAAAAGCACCTGTGTGAAAAAGGCTTATGTTAAACTTAGACAAAACAGGCCAAGTGCCTATAAGAAGACGAAAACAATCAGAATGTGCTGCAAAGAAAAGTTGACCTTTCTGAACCTCCAAAGCCTCAGATCTGCATCTTCTGCATGAAGCTAGAGGCTAGACTCTTCCTGTCTTATTTATCATCTGAAAATAATATATGCCTTTATGGCTGTCAAGATGATGAATTTAAAATCCTCTATTTATCAACCTTTAAACAAGATTACGGCTTGATGGGTCCTTCGAAGCTTTTTGGCATCTTCACTAAATACAAATTGCAAAAGTTCAACACACAAGAATGGGTGGCAGCTCTTTAGACTGACTTCTTAAGTAAATTAATTAATACAAAGAATTCACATCCAGATAAAACCAATGTGGCTGGCTTTCTCAGATTTGTTGGTTAGTGCATCCATCGTTACTAGCAAGTGATTGGTGCAATATAAAAGGAAACTGCCAGCTGTGCTTTAAATGGTTGGGTGTGTAGTTAGGGAAATCCATACAACTATAAGCTCCCAGTGTTGAATTAGTAATTGTTCAGAACTGAATAAATATGTAGAAGTGTAAATAACTGAATGTAACACAATTCCCCAAAAAGTCCCATTATTTCCCCGCTGCAATAAACATGGAGATTTCTTTTCCCGTGCAGGAGCCACAGGAAAGGTGGTATTCAGTAGCAAGTAGAGGACCACTGACTCTCCAGATCACAGTATTTCACATGACCCCATATACAGGCTAACAGCAGTGTCCTGCCAAAGTATAACCCATGGGAAATAGGCCTTTGAGGTTGTTTAAAAGTGGCAGACTGTGAGAGAGAAGCATATTTCCTTTCTGGGAGCCTAATTTAGCTGGAAAATGAAGATAGGCTGAATGTGAGTTTCCTGTAGCTTCATGCATTGTGTAATTTTATTAGACATAAAAACAAACTTCCTCTGAATGACTGATATTAACCAACTGAGATGTTTACTTTTATGTAAAATGTGACCTTCAAGCTATGTAAACACTATTATCCAATAAGAACACAAAATATTCATAGCTACCTAAAATGCCCATTCCGATCAGTCCAGTTATCAAATCCTGCAATGGAAATTGCTTTCACTAGGCATAAATTTCACTAGGCATGCATTGAGTCCCACAATATGTGTATGTATGCCAACAATATTTGTGGAACATCCATTGTGGGCCATAGAATTGTTCAAGCCCTGGAGACATGAAGACAGGTAACACAGTATCTCTAACCCCAGGGAATTGTCATGCCAGAGTGGGGAACAGACATGTAGACAGGCAAACACTAAGACATGTAGACAGGCAAACACTAAGATTAATGTGGGGTGTTATGATGGCTGAAAAGAAGCTGGGAGCTAAACCTGCTGTTGGTATATAAGTCTCTGAAATCCTCATGGCTCTGGAGACATTACAGGTTACTTGTAATATTAATGGACAAATCCTGCATCCTTTTCTATGAAGTGATCACAGGAAGCTGAAAAAGCATGTATTATATTCTTCTCAGCACCATAAGTTCATGCACTCTATAATTTAGATATATTTATTGATAGATATAGATATACAAATAGACAAGTTTTCCTTCTAGGTCCATAAAAGAGTACAGTAAACTTACTAAACAATGTACAGTAAACTTGAAAAAGACAGTGACAGATAATATACAACAATTTTCTATCTTTTGCCTTATACTACTTTTGGTTTTTTTTTTTTTTTTTTTTTTTTTTTTTTTTTTTTGTACAAACAGGGTGGTTTTACTCTGTCACCCAGGCTGGAATACAGTGGTGTAATCATAGCTCCCTGCAGCCCTGAGCTTCTGGGCTCAAGCCAGCCTCTCGCCTCTGTCTCCTCAGCAGCTGGGACTACAGGCAGCACACCATCATGCCCAGATAATTGTTTTTGGGTTATTTTAAGTTCTTTACTTATTTATCTTCCACCTCTCACCTTTTTTTTTTTTTTTTTGAGACAGAGTTTTGCTCTGTCGCCCAGGCTGGAGTACAGTGGTGTGATCTCAGCTCACTGCAAGCTCTGCCTCCCGGGGTTCAAGTGATTCTCCTGCCTCAGCCTCCCAAGCAGCTGGGACTACAGGCGCACGTCACCATGCCTGTCTAATTTTTTTTTTTGTATTTTTAGTAGAGACGGGATTTCACCGTATTGACCAGGCTGGTCTTGAACTCCTGTCCTCGTGATCCACCCACCTCAGCCTCCCAAAGTGCTGGGCTTACAGGCTTGAGCCACCGCTCCCAGCCCAAAAATTTTTTTTTGTCAGGAAACAAGGAAACAACATCAAGCAGGGAAACACTACTGACAGTATATTCAGGCTATTCTTCCAGTAGCCTCCCCTTAGAGCATAAATTATGAGTCCTCCTTAACAGAGTACAACAATGGGTTGTATAGCTGTGTTCCTTATCTCTAGTGAGAATAGGTTCCTGGGTTTAGCTGTACTTTACACTTTTTTTTTTTTTTTCTGTAATGTTTAGAGGTTATACTAAAGATGTTTAGAGCTTACTCTGGGAAGCCAAAGGCTTCTGCATTTGCAGACATCACAGGAGAACACTGAGCCTCTGTGATAGTGGGAGGTTTCTCGGCAAGGGAGGCAGCTTCTTATCACAGGTGGATTCCTTGTGGTGATAAGAAGGTGTTCGTTGGAGCTATTATATCCAAGAGACGCAAGATTGCCTGGGGAGGAGGAACTCTTCACTCTCTGTTTAGATATTTGAAGCAATGGGAAATTTCTGCTATAGATTTTCTCTTCCACTCAACTCTCAATGAGTTCCACAATGCTTCTAATGAAACTTCCTATGGCTTGCTGTATGTACCGCAAAACCAGGCTTACACCTAATCATAGAGTACAACACAGTCAGTTCCACATTGCTCTACCCGTCACGATGTTAATTAGGGTGGGTGACACTGTAGGTGTGTTCTGCACTGGCCCCGACCAACACATGGTACCATTGTCAAAAGTCAAACTGTACAAAAGCTTTTCTGCGCCATATTGACAGCTAGCTGTATTGTTCAGCCGTAGAGGAAATGTTCTGGTTTATATGTGAACTTTCTAGAGATAGCATGATTCAAGGACAAGACAAATGGTTTTGGGGTCAAGCAGATATGAATTGAAGTCCCAGCTCTGTAATTTTTTAGCTGTGACCTGGGGTAATTCTGCAAAAGCATGTATTATGATGCCTAGTTTACAGACCAAGAAACTAAAGCCCAGAGAAGCTCCAGGAACACAGTAAGAAAAGGAAGGTCTAGGAAGGATTCAAATGCAGATGCCACTTTACCATATTTTCCAAAACATTGTGTCTTCTCCTCCCTGGGCTTTGAATGTTCCATTTGTTCAGATTACCACCTGTGATAAACCTACATTTACCTCTTCATTGTTGGCCACCTTAGTAACTAAGTGGTTCTACATCTTGAGGCCTCACTGACCACCATAGAGAAAGAAAATATCCTGAATATCCTGGAAAAGGGATTTTTAGGTTCAATTCTACCTAGACTGCTGCTTTTTAGTAGAAATGGAAGTGAGATCAGATTTTTAAACCCAGCTGCTATTACTGTGGTTAAAGCTGATGTGGAGGTCAAGTCTATTTGAAAATTTTAAAATATATGAAAAGACATTTAGAATCCCTGGAGATAAAGAGGAAAGAGCCTTAGAAAAATTTTCTCCTGGACATCTCTGGAGATCTTAGGAACAGTTAGCAAGAATAGGTCTTTTAGATTGGGATCTGTTGTTAACCTCCTGAGATAAAACCAGATGAACTGCCTGAAGAAAAGATAGTTTCTTCCAACCAGTAGTTCATGTATAATAGTACATGTGCTGGAGTTAATAGGCGTGGCAAGACCCAAACATCCTGATTCCTTGACTTACCTCATGTGGAGGTAGATGGAAATAGCAATCAAGAACAGGCGTGAAGGAATACAGAGCTATGCCTAACAGTTTGTGTTTGCTTTGACTGGTATTTTATGATATATTTGTATGAATGTGAATAAAAGTGGAGGGGGGTAGAGATTAAAAGAATGGGGAGAAGAAAGGCAGAATTATGATAACTTGGTAAATAGTCCAAAACCAAAATAAATGCTCCTCGGAAATTATAGCAGAGAGAATGAGTAGGAGGAAAGACTGATCTAGTGATAATGAATGTCATGGAGAAAATCAGGCTTACATTTTTTGGATGTGGAGAGCTGATTGGTTCAGGATGTTTGTAATGGAGAAACTCACATTCTTGCTTAATAAATCTTGCCTTGCAGAGCTACATGTGAAAATTTCTTCTATACTGTTGCCCTGACTAGTATGTCTATAATGTCTTATCTGAAGCTTGGGGGCCAAATATGTTTCAGAATGTGGACTTTTTAAGATGTGAAAAGTAACCCAGGTACAGTCTGGAACAATATCCTAGCAGCAAATACAATAATATTTACATGAATGTATAAATACTATAAATAGCCTCCCATCCGTTCAGATCAGGTTTTGCTGCCAAATGAATTGAGATTAGGTCAGGTCAGATTTTGCCACCAGATGACCTCTGGAAAAACTTAAATTTTCCAGAGGATTTAAAAAATAGAACTATGAGATTGTGAACCTGTACAAATGGAAACTTTTACTTGACTATTCTACTAAACAAAAAATATCAGTTGATTTACAGGAAGATGGAAGACTTTGATTTGGGGAATGTGCTTGGGAATAGTGTACAGACAATAATAACAGTAGTTAACATTTCTTGAGCAACTACTATGTCATGGCACTATTCTAAGAGCTTAACATGAATTAACCCACTTGAGCCTCTTACAACATTACGAGATACTGTATTGATGTACCGATGGGCCAACTGACACATGAATAAACTGAGGCACAGAACGTTTACGTAACTCTGCCAAATGCATACAACAATCAATTGGAAGGGCCCAAGTTTGAACATGAATTGATTCCTTTCCTGACTATTAATATAATTTTATGTCCTATAAAAGGAAAATAGGACTTATGTGTCATTCAAATTACATTACTCCCGACAATAGAAAACTAAGGGATATATTTTACATTTTAAGTTAGTATAATACAGACATAACTCAGAGATATTGCAGGCTCAGTTCCCGGGAATCAGAATAAAGTGAATATTGAAATAAAGAGAGTCACACAATATTTTTGGTTTTCCAATACATATAAAAGTTATGTTTACACTATACTGTAGTTGATCAAGTGTGCAACAACATGTTTAAAAAACAATGAACATATCTTAATTTTAAAATACTTTGTTGCTAAACAGTGCTAACAATCATCTGAGCCTTCAGCAAGTCCTAATCATTTTGCCAATAGAGCAACATGTGGCCGCAGGCCACATACAGCCCAGGACAGTTCTGAATGTAGCCCAACAAAACTTTGTAAACTTTCTTTTTTTTTTTTTTTGGTTGAGACAGAGTCTCACTCTGTCACCCAGGTTGGAGTGCAGTGGCGCAACCTCGGCTCACTGCAGCCTCTGCCTCCCAGGTTCAAGCAATTCTCCTGCCTCAGCCTCCTGAGTAGCTGGGACTACAGGTGCGCACCACCACACCCAGCTAACTTTTTGTATTTTGAGTAGAGACAGGGTTTCACCATGTTGGCCAGGACGGTCTTGATCTCCTGATCTCGTGATCCACCCGCCTCGGCCTCCCAAAGTGCTAGGATTACAGGCGTGAGCCACCGCACCCAGCAATATTTGGTAAACTTTCTTAAAACATCATGAGATTTCTTTTGTAATTTTTTTTTTTTAGCTCATCAGCTATTGTTAGTGTATTTTATGTGTGGCCCAAGACAATTCTTCTTCCAATGTGGCCTAGGGAGGCCAGAAGATTGGATCCCCCTATGACAGATGGGTCTTACCTGGAGGTTGATGGCTGCTGACTGATAAGGGTGGCTGAAGGTTTGGGGGGCTGTGGCAATTTTTTAAACTAAGACAATAATAAAGTTAGCTGGACTGATTGACTCTTCCTTTCATGAATGTTTTCTCTGTAGCATGTGATGCTGTTTGGTAGCATTTTACTCACAGTAGAAACTTTTTCAAAATTGAAGCCAGTCCTCTCAGACCCTGCTGCTGATTTACCAACTAAGCTTATGGAATATTCTAAATCCTTTGTTGTTATTTCAACGAGGTTCACAGCATTTTCACCAGGAATAGATTCTATTTCAATAAAACACTTTCTATCTGTGAGCAACTCCTCATCCATTGAGGTTTTATCATGAGATTGCATGATACATATCTTTAGTCTCCATTTCTAATTCTAGTTCTCTTGTTATTTCCACCATTTCTGCAGTTACCTTCTCCACTGAAGTCTTGAACCCCTCAAAGACATTCATGAGGGTTGGAATCAACTTCCTCAATACTCTTGTTAATATTGATAATTTGACTTCATCCCACAAATCACAAAGGTTCTTTATGATATCTGGAATGGGGAATTCTTTCCAGAAGGTTTTCAATTTACTTTGGCCAGATCTATCAGAAGAATCACTATCTATGGAAGCTATAACCTTATAAAATGCATTTCTTAAATAATAAGACTTAAAAGTCAAAATTACTCCTTGAGCCACAGACTGCAGAATAGATGTTACGTTAGCAGGTGTGAAAACAACATTAATCTCCTTGTACATCTCTATCAAAATTTTTGGGTGACCAGGTACATTGTCAATGAGCAATAACATTTTGAAAATAATTTTTCTCTGAGTAGAGATCCCAGTAGTAAGTTTGAAATATTCAGTAAGCCATGCTATAATCTGATATGCTGTTATTCAGGCTTTGTTGTTCCATTTATAGAGCACAGGCAGAGTAGATTTAGCATCGCTTAAGGACTCTAGAATTTTGGAATGGTAAACGCACATTGGCTTTAACTTAACATTATCAGTTGTATTAGCTCCTAACAAGAGTCATCCTGCCCTTTGAAGCCAGGCATTTATTTCTCCTCTCTAGCTATGAAAGTCCTAGATGGCATCTTCTTCCAATAGAAGGCTGTTTTGTTGCCATTGAAAATCTGTTTAGTATAGCCACCTTCATTAGTTATCTTAGCTAGATCTTCTGGATAACTTGCTGCAGCTTCTACATCAACACTTCCTGTTTCAGTTTGCACTTTGTGTTATGGAAACAGCTTCTTTCTTTAATCCTCATGAACCAACCTCTACTAGCTTCCAGCTTTTCTACTGCAGCTTCCTCACCTCTCTCAGCCTTCACTGAATTGAAGAGAGTCAGGGTCTTGCTCTGATTTGCCTTTGGCTTAAAGGGATGTTGTGGCTGGTTTGTACTCCTATCCAGACACTAAAATTTTCTCCATATCAGCAGTAAGGCTGTTTTCTTTTCTTATCATTTATGTTTTCACTGAATAGCACTTTCATTTCCCTTCAAGAACTTTTCTTTGCATTCACAACTTGGCTAACCAGGGCAAGAGGCCTAAACTTTGGCCTAGCTTGGCTTTCAACATGCCTTCCTCACTAAGCTTAATCCTTTCTAGCTTTTGATTTAAAGTGAAACATGTGTAATTCTTCCTTTTACTTGAACACTTAAAAGCCATTTAAGGGTTATTAAATAGCCTGATATTAATATTGTTGTGTCTCAGGAAATAGAGAGCCCAGAGGAGAGGGAGAAAGATGGGGAAATGGTCAGTCAGGGGAGCAGTAAAAACCCACATACTATTTGTAAATCAAGTTTCCTTTCTTATATGGGTGCAGTTCATGGCACCCCAAAACAATTACAACAGTAACATCAAAGATTATCAATTGCAAAACACCATAAAAGATACAATAATAATGAAAGAGTTTGAAACATTATGAGAATTACCTAAATGTGACATAGAGATGCAAAGTGAGCACATGCTGTTGAAAAAATGGCACTAAAACTGGGCATGGTGGCTCACACCTGTAATCCCAGCACTTTGGGAGGCTTAGGTGGGTAGGTCACTCGAGCCTGGGAGTTGGAGACTAGCCTGGGCAATATAGTGAGACCTCGTCTTTACAAAATACAATTAGTTGGGTGTGGCAATGGGCACCTGTAGTCCCAGCTATTCGGGAGGCTGAGATGGGAGGATCACCTGAGTCCAGGAGGTCTAGGCTGCCGTGAACTGAGATCGCTCCACTGCATTCCATTTGGGGCGACAGAGCAAGACCCTGTCTCAAAAGCAAAAACCAAAACAAAACAAACTCAATGGCATTGATACACTCACCTAATGCAGGGTTGCCAGACACCTTCAATTTGTAAAAAATTAAAAAGAAAAAAAATGTAATATCTACAAAGTGCAATAAAGTGAAGCCCGATTAAATGAAATATGTCCCTACCTTTCAAGGTGCTTACTTTTATCATGGAGTGTCCTTTTCTATTTGAGAACAGCTGAAGTTTTGTATCTTGAAACTGAGTAAATTAACACATTATTGACACAAACCATGTTTGCATGAGCAACATAAAAAGAATCAAGCATTTGCATTTCTCCTTGAGAGTAGGGACTGGTTTTTAGTCATTGTTTTATCCCCAAGGCCTAACTTAGAGACTTGTATACACTACACTCTCTGTGGGATGAATGAATGTGTCCCAACCTCAAAAAAGTCCCACAATGAAGGAGTCCTGTTCAAACATGCTACTTTGCATTACTCCATTTACACTTTTCTCTTGGTTGATGTTAATCCATTAGTTTTTAGTAAATTCAAACTTTTATATTGGTTTATATTTATATAAAAGTGTAGCATTGATGAGGAGGGGGTAGTTAACAGCTTTGCATTTAGCTGAATGTATTATTTTAGCTGGTCCCTCCTGACTCCTAGTCAGGCTTATATGTGTGTGTGTATATATGTGTTTGTGTATGTGTGTGTGTCTCTGTGTATATCTATGTAAGTGCATGTGTGTGTATATGTGTGTGTATATGTATGTGCATGTGCATGCATATGTGTATATGTGTGTATATGTTTGTGTGTGTGTGTCTGTGTGTTTCTGTGTGTATATATGTGTATAAGTGTGTATGTCTGTGTATATGTGTGTGCATGTGTGTATATGTATGTATGTGTATATGTGTGTATGTGTGTGTATATATGCATGTGTATGTGTGTGTGTATATATTGTGCATGTGTATGTGTGTGTGTGTATCTATGAACACGTAATATGTAACACCTCCAGATTAGATCAGGCCTTATTCCAGCAGCTCTTGGAAAATGATGCAACTTATCCAGTTTGACTGCTCTGGATACCTGACTGCCAGAGTCAGGTGCTTTCACCTGGTTCCCATGACTATCTCTGACAATATCTGAAGAGTTCTTTGACTCAGAACCTTGTCGAGATGATTAAGGTGAGAATCCCTGAAACCATATCACAGGATGAACTACATAGAATTTTTTTAAATTACCTTGAACAAAATATGTACTTATAGTATTAATGTCCAATATTTATTCATTAAGAAATTTGTGGATAAGAAGAAAAACTTCCAGAACCCATCCATATTTTGCACCACTGCCATGGATCCACGGCTCCCAGCTTATCCTGTTCTGTCTCAGTTTCAGACCGTAAGTGGTAGAGTCACCCTCTTGTCTCAGTGCTTCGGTACTCAAAGCAGATTCTCAGTATCTCTATCTGCAGTTGTGCAAAAGGCTTTCCTCAGAGCACGGCGTCATTCTCACAGAGCTTCTACAGTTAACTGGACTTTGCTACTCCATAGGAAAGTGCTGAGACTTCAGAGTGTTACTCTTTTCCAAAGCATCCTCTCCAAAATGACTAGATGACTGCTCCTTCCTGTAGCTTTTCCTCTGCTATTCTATCTTACAAGATAATCACTTGCCATCTCTCTCCGTGTCCCTCTGTCCCTCTATCTGCTCTATACTACAGTGGATAGATGCACTATTTTGACAGAGAATGCCACTTTCAGGTAGGGTAAGACCAGGTAAAGGATTACCCATTGGCTAGCAGCCACTCACTCTCTGTTACTTTCTGTGGCACATCCTTATACTTCCTCTCTGGTGATTCTTGGATCCTACAGACATACATCTATACATGCAGAAATACACACACCTGTACTCCTATACCATCCTTGTGGAGAGAGGAGAATTTGATAATTTAAGATGTCCTATTTGCTTTTCACACATTTCTTATACCAGTTGTTAATATAAAACCATTTTATAAATAGTTTTTTTCAGTTTTAATTAAAACCCTAACTTGCCAACATTCTTATTTTACCCATTTGAGAGATTTATGCTCATACACAAATACTTAATTCTGTGATTTATCACCAATGGATAAATCACAGAATGTTTCTGAAAATATAAACCCCAGAATTTATATTTTGCAGATATATCATCATTAATGATGATTATCATTGTCATCATCAATTATCATAATTTCTAGGAAGCTAAAAAAAACTAAAGAGTTTTTTTTTGAGATGGTGTTTTTGCTCTGTTGCCAAGGCTGAAGTGCAATGGCACGATCTCAACTCACCACAACCTCCACCTCCTGGATTCAAGCAATTCTCCCACAAACTCAAATCCTGAATACCTGGGATTACAGGTGCTTGCCGCCACACCCAGCTAATTTTTGTAGTTTTAGCAGAGATGAGGTTTCACCATGTTGGCCAGGCTGGTCTCAGACTCTTGACCTCAGGCGATCCACCCGTCTTGGCCTCCCAAGACGCACCACGCCTGGCTGCTAAAGAAGTATTAATAAGTTATTTTTGCTCACGTTTGGTCCTTTTTCTCTGTAAGGAAGAACTGGCGACTGGGCTTGGTGGCTCATGCCTGTAATCCCAGCACTTTGGGAGGCTGAGGTGGGAGGATCACTTGAGTCCAGGAGTTTAAGATCAGCCTGGTCAACAGGGTGAAACCTGATTTCTCCAAAAAGACAAAAATTAGCCAGGCATCATGGTGTGCACCTGTAGTCCCAGCTACCTGGGAGGCTGAGGAAGGTGAGGCTGCAGTGAGTCATGCTCATACCACTACACTCCAGCTTGTGCAGCAGAGTGAGACTCTGTCGGGAAGGAAAGGAGAAAGGAGTAAAAGGGAAAAGAAAGGAAAGGAAAGGAAAAAGGAGAAAGGAGAAAAAAGGAAAGAAAAAGAAAGGAAAGGAAAGGAGAAAAGAGGAAGGGAAAGGAAAGGATAAAAGAGAAGAAGGAAGGAAAGAGAAAGAAAAATGAAAGAAAGAAAGAAGAAAGAGAAAGAAAGAAAAAGAAAGAAAGAAAGAAGGAAAAAAGAAAGGAAGGAAAGAAAGAAAGAGAAAGAAAGAATAGAGGAGGAAGAAAGGGAAGGAAGAGAAAGAAAGAAGAGTAGGAAGGGAAGGAAGGAAAAGAAAGGAAAGGAAAAAAGAACCGACAAGGTAGTTAAGTAGTTTGGGGGCCATGATGACATTAGTATACTACATAAACTTCACTCCAGCCCATTCAACTACTAAAGAAGACACTCATAATCACCATCATTGCCTCCAATTTAACTCAACAAGAATTTAGCACTTACCATGTAACCACTATCTGGCAACATGGATGCAGAGTGAGCTGTTATACAAGGCATAAGAAGCTTAAATGTCCATATGTGCATTAGCAACACAAGGCATTAAGTATTAAAATAGTCTAGAATAAATGCTCATAAGTCCAAAGTCCCTAATACAATCATAGAATTGTAGAGTCAGGGAAGTATTTCATTAATTTATGGATTAACATTTTTCTTTTATAAATGAAGAGACTGACAGACAAGGAGGGGCTGATTTGTCCAAGGTTTCAGGAAATCACTGTAGTGGCCATCCATGTGAGTGTAGGCCCTGAATCTCCTCTTGCTTCTTTTGGGAGCTGCCTTCTCTCTCCTCACTGGGTCGTGTAATTCATTCCCTGGCTCTCGGATGGTATTCACTTTCCAGAGAGTGTATCTTAGAACATATAAATAATTTTTTAAACTTTGTGATGTATGTAGTACACGATGGAAATGCTGACACTTCTGTCATTAAACATCGCTGTGCACTAAAAAGTACATGCTACTAAAAATATTTCTTCTTATTTGTGTTGATATTGATGATGAAGAGACTTTTAGTCTCTTCAGATGATAAATATGAAAGCCAATTTGGATCTCAACGAATTGGATTCTGTGTTAGTTCTCTAGCCAAATAATAATTGATTAAATTTCCTCAATAGCAACATGTTACAATTAATAACTTTTAAATGTTCGTCAAAATTAATGAATTGCATGTAAAACAACCAGCTTCTTATTCTGCTTAGAATTTTGATACAGTTGTGACTTTCCCTAGATTTTTCCATAAGTTTGATTTTTATGATTTGCTTTATTTTAAGCTATCTTCTAGATAACATTATTCAGTTTCTTAAAACTCTTACTAAGAAAATGACAACAAAATGAGACTTGTAATAATGGGGAGGGGCCTTTGTTTATTATTTATTTATTTATGCATTATTACATTCACTCGTATTCCTGATTTCCTTTAATTTCTGTTATAAATCGCATTGCTTAAGTACATTGCAACGTTGAAAGTTGAAACATGGCCAGGTGCGGTGGCTCATGCCTGTAATCCCAGCACTTTGGGAGGCCAAGGCAGGCAGATTACTTGAGCCCAGAGTTCAGAATCAGCCCAGGCAACATGGCAAAACCCCATCTCTACATAAAAAGACAAAAAGTTAGCCTGGTGTGGTGGCACACGCTTGTAGTCCCAGCTACCCAGGAGGCTGAAGTAGGAGGATCACCTGAGCCCAGGAGGTAGAGGCTGAAGTGAGCTGGGATCACACATCACACTACTGCACTCTAGCATGGGCAATAGGGTGAAACCCTGTCTTAAACAAACAAACAGACAAACAAAGCAAGGAGGAGAGAAAGCTTAAACATCAATTACATAGCTCACTCACTTATTCAGAGATGAGCCTTGTCATCTAAATGAGCCAATGGGATGTGGGGAGTCTTTGTTGAAGTTAGCGGGAAAGACAAGCTGCCTGTTTTTCTGTAGTCAATAAATACAGGTAGAAACGTTCTTTGACACTAGACAGAAAAGAGAAGAATTCTCTGTAGAATATAATGGCAGCCATCTGAGTACCAGAATAGTATCAGACTTAGGAAGAAGCTGGCACTGTAAAGGGAGAGCAAAGAGACCAAAAGAAGCCACATTTTCATTATTGAGGCCACTAGTTCAAGACTTGCCTGAAGCTATCTCTGAATCCAATACATTCTCTTTATTAGGTAAGCCAGTTGGAGTTGGGCTTTCAGGTTGTTGAACAAAAACAGTACTGAATCATACACTATTATTGACATTTGGTATAAAGAAAAGTTTTGCTCACTGTGGCAGACCCTATTAGTCACCTACACAAAAGATAACTCTTCTTCCTTGCCAACGGAACTCCAATTTTATTCATAGTTCATTCATACAATATTTTAGGGGTCCTCCCCCACCCATTTCAGAATGCTAATTTTCATTAGTCTTAACCAATCACAGTGATGATTTTTTTTTCTTTGTCAAGGGCTGCTTTAGGAATATGATAGACATACACACACAAAAATATGAGGTAAATTCTGTTGCAAGCATCACGGAAGCTTTCCTAACTTTTAAAAAGATGAGACAAGACAGGACTTTCTCTTCCAACTTTCAGACAATGCCTTGTGAAGAATGTAACCACCTTGCAAATAGAGAGGAGAAACAAAAGAATCCCAGAGAAGCCAACCTGGCTCCCCAGAGCTACCAAATGAGCTAAGCCTGGAATTCCCCCAGGTTTCACCTTAGGTACAATAATAAACTTCCCATTGTATAAGTTGCTGATAGTCACATATCCTGTTATTTGGAGCTAAATCACTCTGACCAATATATTCACAGACAATATTGATTCTTTGAGGCTAACCTCAAGTAAAATATTACGTTACTTAATTGATTAAAGCTAATCTGAGTCCTAAAGAGGAAACAAGTACTTTCACCATTTTTGGCACACGGTCATTTGATGGTTTGATTTAAGTGGTTTGAAGAACTAAGGTGACCAATGAATACATAATGCAGATTAAATTTAAATAATTTCTATATCTTAAGCCTGAGATGAAATAGAAAATTGGCCTGCTGAAAATGAATGTGTGCCCTAAGCCTTTGTTTATCCAGGTGGTTAGAACCAGAAAATCCTGGGAGGGTCATCTGGGGAAGCGGCCAGAACAAATGTCCACAAGTCTTAATGGTAACCGTGCTGCCAATTCCTAAGATTCTTAGCATTTGCTAGATCAGAAATTAATAATAGATGGAAACAAAAAAGAATGAGACACCTGGCTTGTTGCTTTATCTTTTAAAGCCAGGAATATTCCATAAACAATTGAGAAGTGCTTAGCATATGACCCCCATGGGTACATTGTGATCCCATATCAGTAGGAGATACTAATGGGACAAGACTTCCATGACTTATAGATTTACCTGACGGTAGAGGCAGGATGGAGTGATGTGGTTGAAAAGTTGCCTGCATGTTTGAGACCTATCTGAACAATGGATAGGTGCTCCTATCTATACAAAGATTCTGGTGGTATCATTTGTAATAGTAGCAATAAGATGCAAATATTTACTCGGCTTTGGTGTAATTGCTGAACAAGTTCTTAGTAAAATGACATGGATAGGTGCTCTGTAAATGTTTATCTTTCCCTCACTTTCTTTTTATCCCGCCCTTTCCTCCTATCTCACAAGTACGGGGGAGGAAGCTACGGGAAAAAAAAATCATAGCCATGGAAGTTTTTGACATCTCTAAAAATTATATTGTTTTTCTGTTATTAATGTACAACACATCTCAAATACATACAATGAAACTTATATACAACAACACAAGCATTTTGCTGAGTATTCCATCCATCCTCTAGACAATTTTTTATGCCTCTCTAAAGTGCCTTGGATTTGAGTCTAACCTGAAAATAGCTCTGTTACCATTAGCTTTAATAACGTTCTCAAGGAATATTACTTACCTCATAAAGTAGGTAACTATTGGGAAAAAAACCTATGAAAATTAACATTTATAGTAGAATATCAGAAGATTTCCTTAACTAAAAAAAGCTTGTTTGAGTCCCCTCTTGGAGAATTTCTCTATAACTTTGGAATTATCTTTTGTAATTTCAAGATGAAATTGTATCTTGATATGAAAAAAGTAAAATCAAGCTGATAAAATTGGAATGGCATTCCACAAGGAGGAGGAATTGAAAGAAGAGTATTCCACAAGCTGTCCTCAAGAACAGGGCATTTTTATGCTGCCAGGTTAGCTTAGCAGGGACATCCCTGTCCCTCAGCCCATCCTTGAGTCAATTTCTTACTGTTGTTTTATTACAGTAAAATTTAAACTAAAAGCAAGTAGCACAAAGTAAAAGTGAAAGAAAGTTGATAAAAATAAAGTTAGATTTGATTGTTCATATTGGAGAAGATTGATAAGTAGTCATTGCTTTTGTAAGTTCTTCCTCTCAAGTGTGCAAGGGCCCTCCCACTTTGACATTAGTTTTCAGCACTTCAACTCTGCTATTGCTTCTCGTTCACTCAAACCACTTTCATGGCTCTCTCCCCAAAACCTAATTTTCCCTTGGTATCTTCTGAACTGAACCCTGTAGTTTCCAACAATAAATGCCCAAGTGCTCAGGCGTGCCACTACAAAGCCCATTTGTATTATCTTAATACAAGAAAAACTTCAGCCAAATGAAATTAAAAGGCGTTTAATTGAGCAATGAATGATTCGCGAATCGGGCAGCCCCCAGAATCACAGCAGATTCAGAGACTCCAGTGCAGCCACGTGGTGGAAGATTTATAGACAAAAAAAGGGAAATGGGACATACAGAAATTTTAAGTGAGGTACAGAACAGCAGGAATGGTTACAGCTCCACCTTTGCCTTATTTGAACACAATTTGAACACTCGGCAATGCATGAGTGGTTGAAGTACTGCCGCTGCAATTGGCCAAGACTCAGCTATCGTTACAGGTGCATACTCCTAAGTTAGATTTTCAATTTTTGCCTACCTATTAAGCTAGGTTGCAGTTTGTCCTCAAGGACTCAAATGTAGACGTATGGAGTCCTCAGGCCACATTTAGTTGCTTTAACAATCTGATAAGTGACTCCTCATCAGCTTGTTACTTCCTTGTGGCTATTATATCTCCTAAAGTGACTTAAACTGAGGAGGAAACATGGGATTTGGACATGTCCTCGATAAACTAGTACCGCACAGAGATTGAGAACATACTTTGTGAAAGAGAATTATAAGGATGTGGAAGTGAAGGAAGTTGCAGGAGCATGTTGCATGACCTAATGGGGGTGGGGATAATTAGACAAAGTTAAAGGGTATTTAGAAGTTTAAATCAACAGAACTTTGTGAAAAGACAGATGAAGAGCATGGAGAAACTGGGTAAGAGAGAAACTTCAGAGGTTAGGTAATGAGTTCAGTTTTTGACGTATTACATCTGAGGTGCTTATAAGATATCTCAGTAGGACTTCAGAGTCTAGAGCTCAGGTCCGACCTAGAGTTGTAAATTTGGCATTATTCATACCAATAGATTGCAACCAAGGCCACAGGGGGCAATGAAATGACTTATAGAGAGGGAGAAGAAAGTTTAAGACCAGGAATTCAAGAATCTCCAGGCAGTAATTGCTCTGAGGAAAAGCTCACAGGGGACCAAAAGAGTAGGCAGAAAATTTCGAGAAAAAGAGTGTCCTGTTACCAAAATGAAGGAAAGAGTGCTCTGAGGAAGACTGTCAACAGAGCAAATGTTTAGAGGTCAAGTAGGTGAACTTGAAGCAAATCCATTGGATTTGGTGACATTGGTAACCTCAGTAAGGCCAAGTGTAGTAAGGCCCTTTTGAAAACAAAAATTAGATTGTAATAGGTTGACATAAGAAAAATACAGCAGTCCCCTTTTATGCATGGTTTTGCTTTCTTCAGTCTCAGTTACGTGAAGTAAACCATGGTCTGAAAATAGGTGAGTATAGTACAATAAGATATGGAGAGAGAGAGAGATCCTGTTCATGTAACTTTTATTACAGTATATTGTTATAATTGTTCTATTTTACTATTAGTTATTTTTGTTAATCTTTTATTGTGCCTAATTTATAAATTAAACTTTATCAGAGGTATGTGTGTACGGGAAGAAAACATAGTATATATGAAGTTTGGTACTATCTGTAGTTTCAGGCATCCACGGGGGGTCTTGGAACTATCCCCCAAGAATGAGCAGGGACTACTGTAGAGGAAAGGGGAACAGCACAGACAACTCATCCAAGAGGTTTGACTGTGAAGGGGAGAAGAGTGACAGAGTAATAGCTGAAAAGGCATTAAATAGCCTAAGAATTTGATTTCCTGTTTAAAATGGTAGCAATTAAATGTTTAAATGCTCATGGCTTGGAGCCAGTAGAAAGATTAACATTTACAAAGAAGAGGAACTATAATGGTTTAAGATTCCAGAGGAGGCAGGAGGGTCTGTAATCCAGATCTCTCTGGATGTCGGGAAACCCTCAGTTGCCCTTAGTTGAAATCAAAGTCCACTGGCGACAATGCACTAAATGAGATTTCTGGCTCTCCTATAATGGGTAGATTTTCTTCATTATTCAGATGTTCTTTGTTTTTTTTTCCCTTCTCTATTCATTTCCTGTTGCTGCTATGACAAATTATAGCATAATAGTTTAGTAGCTTAAAATGACACAACTTTGTGATCTTATAATTCCTTTTTTTTTTTTTTTTTTTTTGAAACAGAGTCTCACTCTGAGTAAAGTGGTGCAAACTTGGCTCACTGCAGCCTCCGCCTCCTAGATTCAAGCGGTTCTCCTGCCTCAGTCTCCTGAGTGCCTGGGATTATAGGCGCTCACCACTATGCCTGGATAATTTCTGTATCTTTAGTAGAGATGGGGTTTCACCATGTTGGTCAGGCTGATCTCGAACTCAGGTGATTCACCTGCCTCATCCTCCCAAAGTGCTGGGATTACAGGCATGAGCCACCACATCTGGCTGGTGATCTTTCATAGTTCTTATAGATGGAGGTCAAAAGTCCAACAGGTGTCAGCTCACTAAAATCAAGGTGTCAACAGGATTGTGTTCTTTTTATAAGTTCTAGGGGAACTTTCTTTGCCCTTTCCATCTTCTTTAGGCCACTTACATTCCTTGACTTGTAGCCCCTGTCTCTATCTTCAGAGCCAGCACTGTGACATTTTCAGATATTTTTCTCTGACTCTGACCCCCTACTTCCCTTTTATCATCCTTGTGATTACATTGGGTCCGCCCAGATAATACAAGACTATCTTCCCATCTCAAAATTCTTAATCACATCTGCAAAGTCTCTTTGGTCATATAAAGCAACATATTCAAAGGTTTTGAGGATATCTTTGGGGGGTATTATTCTGGACATCTTTGTGGACAGGAAGTCATTATTCTGCCTACCACATTTTCCTATTTCTAAAGTACTCTTCCAAGTTTGCTGAGGATTATGGATGGAGCTTCCTCTGCTCTATGGTTTATATAAGTGAAAATCTCAATAACAAATTTCAGCCATGTCATTCTTAAGTGATAGAGTGACCACCACTCAGAGAATATGTTCTGAGAATTATGTGATGATCCCACTTGGCTGGTACTAGTAGCAATTGATTTCATCATTTTTAGTATTCAGGACAAAATAAATGAACAACAAAAATAAGTTCTGTGTGAACCTGCCGCTGCTGTAGTATCTTTTGCAGTTTATTATGTCTTATGCACACATTTTTAAGCTCCGGCCAAAAGACACTGACTTCAGGCATTCCTTATTTCA
Source organism: Trachypithecus francoisi (assembly GCF_009764315.1). Lineage (NCBI taxonomy): Eukaryota > Metazoa > Chordata > Mammalia > Primates > Cercopithecidae > Trachypithecus > Trachypithecus francoisi. Next base: position 164,396,281 of record NW_022681465.1, on the reverse strand, counting down.
TAAGGAGGTATCCTGAACTAACCCTTGTGCACCACCAGGAAGAAAAACTTGAAAAAGTCCCACATTTGACACCAGTGCAACATGCAGTCCAAAAGATGTAAAATGGCTGGGCACGGTGGCTCACACCTGTAATCCAGCACTTTAGGAGGCCAAGGCAGGCAAATCACTTGAGGTCAGGAGTTCAAGACCAGCCTGACCAACATGGTGAAACCCCATCTCTACTAAAAATACAAAATTAGCCAGGTGTGGTGGCACATGCCTGTAATCCCAGCTACTCTGGAGGCTGATGCAGGAGAATTATTTGATCCTAGGAGGTGGAGGTTACAGTGAGCCAAGATTGTACCACTGCACTCCAGCCTGGGTGACAGAGTGCGACTCCGTCTCAAACTAAACTAAACTAAACTAAACTAAAATAAACAAAAATAAAAAGATGTAAAATCATCTTTACTTTTGTACCTTCAATTGACTTTGAGTCCATACTGATTCCTTTTCAGATAAACATAGAAGCAGTGCTTCATCTATTATCTTCTGTCTTTCTTCCCTTCATTCAATCTCATGGTCTCTCCCTCCTGGAATTTCCTGACCTCCCACCAGGGTCCATTTTTACCCTGTGGTTTCTGGCCAATCTGCCAGTCACTGCATTCTATCCATTATTCTCTTCAAAGAAACCAGAGTTATAGGAGGAGACTTCAGGTCCTGCTCATAGGAGGAAGTAAGAGAAATTCCAGAAACCCTTTCTTCTGCTCAGATTGACTTCCTCTTGGCAGACCTCAGGTACATGGTTATGCTAACAGTCTTCTCAACCTTACCAAGAACCCCTTCTGTGAAATATTCTGATGTGACCTGAGACCTTGCAGTGGGTGGGAAGGAACCTTGCCCCAGAAAGGAACTGATGAGCTAAGTAAGTTAGCCTAGGGTGTCCTACCCTCAAACCTAATGGAACATGTTGCCCTACTGGTGAGTAGACAGAAGATGGGATACGCACTGCACCCTACCCACCAGACAATGTTTGGCCACTGGGGCCTGCCCCCACCTCCCACAAGCCTATATTCATTTTGCTGCATCATCTTTGAGACATCATCACTTGCTTTTCCGCACAAACGACCAACACCTTGCCACCCTTACCTGTGCTAGCAAAGACATGTAGGCACACATCTTTCAATAAGGGCCTGGATTCAGATTCTCAGGATGAGGGGATTCACTTCCTCCCTGCATGGTGGTGGTAACTGTTAAACTTCTATGGAAGCTGGGGAGTCACTGTGCTTCCATCCCAAAGTCCAATCTCTTCCTTCCTCTCCCTCTGGCTCACCCTTCTTTCCACCCACTACCCATAGGAAGGAAAAGAGAGTCTAAGGAAATAAATCTATTCATCCACTGAAACAGAAATGGAAGCAAAAACAGAAACAAACCCCTGACCACTCCGTTTTTTCTGTATGTTCTGGAGATAATTTAGCCAAATTGGAACTGGCGAGATATTGTTGGGATGTAAGCGAATTAAAGCAGGGGGGCTGGGTTGCAAGGACCATGGATGCATTCAATCAGCTAGTAACATTTAAAGGCAGAGCTTTGTCAAGTAGCCAACACAATAGATGTGCTCTCCCTCCTCCAGCTGTGCATATGGCAGCCTTGTCAAGAATAGGCTTGCCTGGTGATTTCTGGCCCACCTGTTAGGATTTAGCCAAATCTTGGTTCACCATAAATCTTGCATGTCAGCAGGAATTCACTTGTAGAAACCTGGCTGATCATCAGACTTTCTTCGGAAGCTCTGTAAAAATATAGATTCCCAGGCACCCACCTAGATTTGCTCAAGCAGAATTTCAAGGATGAGATCTTGGATTCTCCATATTAACAGATATTTCCCAGTGCCAGGCTTGGGGAACCATTTTTACAGCTTATAGAAATCTAAATCCCAGATTGGGAAGACATCTAGGGGATCAATTTTCTAATTTTCTGTTTTCTATCAAAAAAGTAGTAAACTTAGCAATGCTACATGAAATGAAATGACAACAGTTTTTTTTGTGTGTGTGTGCTTTTTTTTTTTTTTTTTTTTGTGAGATGGAGTTTCACTCTTGTTGCCCAGGCTGGAGTGCAATGGCACGATCTTGGCTCACTGCAACCTCCGCCTTTCGAGTTCAAGTGATTCTCCCACCTCAGCCTCCTGAGTAGCTGAGATTACAGACATGCGCCACCACGCCCAGCGAGGTTCATATTTTTAGTAGAGACAGGGTTTCTCCATGTTGGTCAGGCTGGTCTCAAACTCCCAACTTCAGGTGATCTGCCCACCTCGACCTCCTAAAGTGCTGGGATTACAGGCATGAGCCACTGCGCCTGGCCACCAGTTTATTTTTTGTAATGCAGTAGTGAAAGCATTATTTGAAGGAAAAACACTCCTGGGGAGGGAATCTAGGATATTGTTGTATCCATCCTAATGATACAGCAATTGTAACCTTTGGACCGATGCTCTCTTAAGTGATTTGTATTATATATGCACTTAACTTTCGTTTATTTATTCACTTGACAAATTACCACCACTACAATCCATGCACTATTTTGGGCACAGGGGATACAGTACTGAACGAAACAGTAAAAAAAGCTCTGCTTTCATGGAGCTTTCATTCCACTAGGGGAGAGAGACTGCAAACAAGATAAAAACAAAATCTAGAATAGTCAGATGCAGCATGTCAGTAAAAACAAGGCAGAAAACAAGGATGTGAAGTGTTCAGCAATGGGGCTTGGGTTGAAATTGTAGGTAGGATGGCCAGGGAAGGCTTCATTGTGTGAAGGTGACTTTGGAGAGTGAAGACCTGAAGGAATTGAGAGAGCTAGCCATGTAAGCATCAGGTGTACAATTGTGCAGGCAGAAGAAATAGCAAATGCAAAGGCCCTGGGATAAGAACACGCCAGGCCTGGTAAAACAGCAAGGAGAATTGTGGAAATGTAGCAGAGGAAATGTTGCATTTACACTGGAGAGGAGGAAGGAGGAATAGGTTATGTGCTGTTGAAGTAAAGAGGTCCCAGATCACATAGGACCTTGCAGGTCAGTGTGAAACTTTGGTCTGCATGAGATGAAAAGTCACTGGAGGATTGTAGGCAAGAATGTCAAGACCTGACTTATATATTAATGGAACCTCTCTGTGCAGAGTTGAAACCAGACTAAAGTAGCAGAAGCAGGGTGACCAGAGAAGAAGCTATTGTAATACTTAAATACAAGGCGAGAGGGAATTACCACTTAAATAAATGATGAGAATAGGTACTGGAGTGAGTATACGCCAGAGTGAGCATAAGAAGGAAGATAGGAATCTGTATTTCTCTTGGTCTGCTTAGCTCCCACACACCTCTCACAGTAGGAGCATCTAATTGCCACATGAGTGATGCTAGTGGTTAGAGACAAGTGTTTTTCATTCATTCTATGTGTTCACTAAATAGTAAACAAGTCCTAGAAGTGTCTTCAGCAGCCAGACCCCTCACTGTGGTCTGGAGACTGGTGGAGTACTAGGGTCTGAATGTTTGTGGCCCTCCAAAATACATGTTGACATCCAGTCCCCAGTGGGTTGCTATTAAAAGGTGAAGTCTTTAGGAGGTCACTAGGTCATGAGGGAAGAGCCTTCATGGATGGGAGTAATGCTTTATAAAAGAATCTTGAGGGAGCCTGTTGGCTTTTCCACCATGTATGGACACAGCTGGGAGGCACCATCTATGAGGATTGGGTCCTCACTAGACAATGAACGTGTCGGTACTTTGATCTTCAACTTCCCAGTCTCCAGAACTATGAGAAATAAAATTATGTTGTTTATAAACTAAGGCAGCCTAAGCAGACTAAGGTATGCAGGCACCACAAATTCTTGAGGCCCAGATGAGCAGTAAGCAAGAACTGCTTCCTACATGGTCTCTCTTGCCTCTTGTTTTCCTTGTCATTGGGTGTTCTACAGGCTCTCTGATCCGCTACTCTCAGGAGCACTACCCCATGTCATTCAGGCTGCAGCCCTTCCATCATGGTCTCAACTAAGTATTGTTCCCTTCTAAATCACTCACAGAAACAGAGCTTCTTAAACTCTCAGGTTTGGGCCTGCTACTAGGTGAAAATGTATATTCCCTCCAGCGTGCCATTGCATTTCAAATTTTTCCTCTAAAATATAACTATTATAAGACTGATCTTCATTATGAAATATTATAAAAAATTCCTAGCTAATATTATACTACATTTCAATTCTTTTTAGTGACCAAACCTCTTTGCCAATCAATTCTATTCTTATAATGCTGCTTGCTTTTTCCAAATCAATGAACACATGCCTACTTCAGATGGATCCTAAATGTTCACAGCTTTAGTGGAAGGAAATCAAAGTACCTTTGAAGTCAGTCATTTGGCACTACAGAGATTGGCCTCTTTACAAATAAAAACATTAAAAGGGGTAAGATAGATTAAACCTCAAGACCTAGGACTTATTTGATTTTCAAAAAGACAAATATTTGTACTACAATACAAAAAAAGTGAATCATTTATTTCAGAGAATAGCCATTTGCAAACTTTCAGTGTAAAAATCTAGAGAAGGATAGAAAACCTAAAAAGTTGTTTTGTTTAGGTTTGTTAATTTAAGTGGGAGGGATATATTTCTAAAGAATATATCCTAAAGGTGTGTGGACTGTGCAAGTCCAAGTATGGCAAGAGGTGAACCTGGACTCTGTGGTGGTTGCTGACAAATAAAACACAACTTTTGAAACCAGCGCGTAGTGAGTCAGAGTGATGGGCATTTATACAGAGGAGGAAGCTGACATTGTCCTTTAGGCCAAACAGCAATCCTGGGTGGCTCTGGTGGAATGAGGTATTTAATCACCTCACCCACCGGTGATCCTTGTTGAGTCTTTCTTGTTCAGTAAATACCTGGCAGCCTTAGTCATTTGCTTGAAAGGCAGAGAGAAAAGTAAACTTCCAGCTGAGGTGTTTGTTTAGGCTAATCCCGAATTTCATTAACTCAGTGCTGCCCCTCCCCTACTCCACTGTGAAGCTGCAGCTCTGGGAGCCAACATTTTATCTTATTTATTCTCTATGTGCAGGTTCCCAAACATAATTATTGGATGAATGAATGAACAAGAAGATGACTATGGAGGATACCTGGGATCTGGCTAGAAACAAGTATATTTCCCGTTGTTAGAAGTAGTTGGATCAGAAATTAGATTAGTGCTTCTCAGCATTTCTCTGTTTAACACATATTTTTTGGTGGCAGCCATAAAGAAATCAAAACGGGGACAATCCTTTTTAGCAAGAAGTATTTAGAAAATCTAAAAGAACTCTTTCTCCTATTCATTGGGTCACTTTTCAGCCCAGTATCACTGTTTACAGAAAAATGTTAACTTCTTGGACTCGTGAAGCAATGTTTTCACTTATTCTAGGTCTGTTGACCTAATATGAAACCACTGCTTCTTGCTCTGATTAGCAACAAGTGGTGCCCTACTGTCCTCCCAGTCTATGTTTGGCGGCATTCCCACTGTCAGGTCTCTCTGTAACAGTGTGCAACTGCAGTGATCACAAAATGCAGATTTTTAACTCATTGATTACAATTGGCAGCCAACCTCTGAAGAGCTGGAGGGACACCAGTGACTGAGAGCCACTTGCTTAGAAAATTATCAAAGAGAGGTCAGGCATGATGGCTCACACCTGTAATCCCAGCACTTAGGGAGGCCCAAGGCAGGTGGATTACCTGAGATTGGGAGTTCGAGACCATCCTGGTCAACATGGAGAAACCCCGTCTCTACTAAAAATACAAAATTAGCCGGGTGTTGTGGTACACGCCTGTAATCCTAGCTACTCAGGAGGCTGAGGCAGGAGAATCGCTTGAACCCGGGGAGGCGGAGTTTGCGGTGAGCCAAGATTGCGCCATTGCACTCCAGCCTGGGCAACAGGAGCGAAACTGTTTCAGAAAAAGAAAAGAATCAAAGAGATGTTACAGAAATAATTCCTATAATGGGTAGCAGGTGAGACTGGATCACCCCAAAAATATAGTCAACTTGTCAGGTCTCTGAGCCCAAGCCTGCACGTATACATCCAGATGGCCTGAAGCAAGTGAAGAATCACAAAAGTAGTGAAAATGGCCGGTTCCTGCCTTAACTGATGATATTACATTGTAAAACTCCTCCTGGCTCAGAAGTTCCCTCACTGAGCACCTTGCGACCCCCGCCCCTACCCTCAAAAGAAAAACCCCCTTTGACTGTGATTTTCCACTGCCCACCCAAATCCTATAAAACGGCCCCACCCCTATCTCCCTTCGCTGACTCTCTCTTTGGATTCAACTCGCCTGCACCCAGGTGATTAAAAAGCTTTACTGCTCACACAAAGTCTGTTTGGTGGTCTCTTCACATGGATGCGCATGACACAACTCTCAGTCTCTTAAGGTACTCCTTCAACTACAGTCGCCTCTGTTGTTATCTATTTAGCCATTATTAGTCATTTTTGATGTAACTCGCGCATGTCACTTTTCTCAGAGCATGAAGGTTTTGAGGGTATGAAGAACAGGAAGCTAGAAATGGCCAAAGGCAATGTATTTTCTACTGGGCCTTTGGTCTTTCAAGGCTGACATAGAAAAGTGGGTACAGCCTGGGTCAGCCAAAGGCAGAATGCTGGGACTGCCTCTTCTCTCACTAAATCTTTCTAACCCTGCCGAACTCCCACCGGCCATCCCCTGTAGCCTTTTTGCAAGGACGCTAAACCCTCATTCTCAGTCCTTACATCTCTTTTAAGTAATGGTAGAAAGAGGGAAAATGATGAAAAATGATGTATGACTGTAAAAACCCCTGCAGTAGTGGCAAAAGTGATGAGTTTATACCCTCATTGTTGCTAATCAGGTTTTTCCTCCCTGTCTCAAGAAAGAAGAGCCTTTCTTGTTGCAATCTCTGGGTTTCCTGGATCCTGTGGGTGTGAGGTTAAGGCTGAGATGATCTGGTCAGATAACAGCACCTCCAGGCTTCAGGGAGCACCACCGTGGCAAGACTGAGCTGCCAGCAGAAGCCTATGAGAGACCACAGCTGTGTGAAGTGTGGGACATGTAGAGCTGTCAGGACTTTGGGGACACACATCACTTCCTGTTACAGATGAGGGAGACTAGATGGGGGGAAAGGAGGGAGATGGTTAGTGGGCGATTCTAGAAAACTCACTGCGGTGGCCTTGGGCACTTTCCAATACAAATAGGACATGAGGCTCTTGAAGTCCCCTACTTTGCTGAAGAGTTTTAAACACGTTAGTTGTAATGTGTTTAGAAATGGAACAAAAGATTTATTTTACATGCGTAAATAGACTAGTAGTAAAATATACTTGTATGAGAATTTTTTTTATTTTTAGTATGTCTTTAGGTTGTCTATTCGCATTTTCATTTAATACATGAGAACAATACAGTGGGAATCCTCATGCCATCTCTCTTTTTTCAGCATCTACTCTACTCCTTATCTGACTGTCCTCCTTTTGTGCTACGGACTGAATTACGTCCCCATCAAAATTACTGTGTTGAAGCCCTAGCCCCCGCCTAGATGGCATTTGGAGATGGGGTCTGCGGGAAATAATTAGGCTTGGATGGACCTTTCGTGATGCAGCCAGTGCCCTTATAAGAAGAGACATGAGAGAGCTTTTGGTCTCTTTCTTTCTGCCATGTGAGTGTGTCCAGAATTGGTGGGTTCTTCATCTCACTGCCTTCAAGAATGAAACTGCAGACCCTTGCAGTGAGTGTTACAGTTCTTAAAGATGGTGTGTCTGCAGTCTGTTCCTTCAGACATTCAGATGTGTCTGGAACTTCTTTCTTCTGGTGGGTTCACGGTCTCACTGTCAGGAATGAAACTGCAAACCTTCGTGGTGAGTGTTATAGCTCTTATAGGTAGCGCGTCCGGAGTGCTGCTGACTGGTGCATTTACAATCCTTGAGCTAGACACAGAGTCACAGAGTGCTAGTCCTCCAAGTCTCCACTACCTTAGCTAGATACAGAGTACCAATTGGTGTATTTACAAACCCTGAGATAGATGCAGAGTGCTGATTGGTGTATTTACAAACCCTGAGCTAGATGCAGAGTGCTGATTGGTGTATTTACAAACCCTGAGCTAGATGCAGAGTGCTGATTGGTGCATGTACAATCCTTGAGCTAGACACAGAATGCTAGAGGGAAAAATTCTCCAAGTCCCCACTAGGTTAGCTAGATACAGAGTGCTGATTGGTGCACATACAATCCTCAGTCTAGATATAAAAGTTCTCCAAGTCCCCATCCAGTTCAGGAGCCCAGCTGGCTTCACCCAGTGGATACTGCACTGGGCCTGCAGGTGGAGCTGCCCGCCAGTCCCGAGCTGCGCCTGCACTCCTCAGCCCTTGGGCTGTCCATGGGACCAGGTGCCATGGAGCAGGGGGCGGTGCCCATGGGGGAGACTCAGTACGGGAGCCCACTGCAGGGGGCAGTTCAGACATGGCGGGCTGCAGATCCTGAGCCCTGCCCCGCAGGGAGGCAGCTAAACCCTGCAGGAATTTGAGAATTTGAGTGCAGTGCCGGCGGGCCGGCCCTGCTGGGGGACCTGGCTGCAACCTCGGCAGCTACTGGCCTGGGTGCTAAGCCCCTCTCTGCCCTTGGCGGGCACCACCAGCTGGCGGCTCCGTGTGCAGGGCCCGGCGAGCCCGTGCCCCCGCCTGCCGGAACTTGCACTGGCCCGCGAGTGCCCTGCGCAGCTCCGGTTCCCGCCTGTGCCTCTCCCTCCACACCTGCCCCACAAGCAGAGGGAGGAGGCTCCGGCCTCAGCCAGCTCAGAGAGGGGCTCCCACGGTGCCGTGGCAGGCTGAAGGGCTCCTCAAGCGAAACCAGAGTGGACGCCTAGGCCGAGGAGGCGCTGAGAGTGAGAGCTGCTAGCACATTGTCACCTCTCATAAGGACGCAGCATAAAGGTGGCCAGGAAGAGAGTCCTCACCAGAACCTGACCATCCTGACACCCTGATCTAAGACTTGCAGCCCCCAGAACTATAAAAGATAAATGTTTCTTGTTTAAGCCGCCCCATCTGTGGTACTTTGTGATAACAGCCCAAGCTGCCTAGACACCCGCTTCTCCTCTCATTTTCTTTCTACTGTCTCCCTGTAATACTCTCTTCCAGAAGGAGGATGTGGTGCTAGTGACCCTGACTGCCTACGCAATGCCACTTTGCTGCATTTTTGCTGCTGTATCATTAGAGCTGGGTGAACTCTACCTATATTGCATTGTCTAAAAACTTGTTGACCAGTTTGACCAGGGGTGGCACTAAACTCCTTTTTCTTCATTGTACACATCCACTAAAAACAACTCATTCTAAAAGCAGAGGAAAAACTGGGGAGAGAAAAGATGGAAGGAGAAGTCAAAGAGGAAGATGTCAGACAGGCACAGTGAGGCTCCAATGCACCCCCCTCCACCCCTGCCCCCTGCCGAGGCCCTGCATCCCCCGCTGCTCACTGCTCCCCTCCTTGGCATCTTCCCTGGGCACTTTGCTGCCATTTTCCTTCTCCCACTCCTGATGAAACTCACTTCAACCCATCTGAATCAGTTTCTTACGTAGTTTAAGGAGTAGCTTAGGGACTGAGCTGTCAGTCACGGATACAAAAGCTTGCTACCTGGATACCTACACACCTGCTTAAGGTGGGGCAGCTTTGCTGTGGTAGTGCATTCAGGCAAGAAGTCACCCATTCCTCAGTAAATAAAATTAATTGGCAGTCATCACTTTTTGTCAAACTTTGATTTCCATGACTCCATCCTCTGGGGTAACAGAAAAATGATCTCTGTGCCAATGGTTGAGAACCAGAAATCCTCCCTCTCAAATAATATCTGTGCAGGTTAACCAGAGCCATCTCGAGGTAATATATCCACCTGGGTTTCAGAAAGTGCTCATCTGGAAGGAAATGCTAGCCCAGCACATTATCCAACGGAAATATAATGGGAGCCACAAATGCAAGCCATGTATTTTACATTTTCTAGGAGCCACATTTTTCAAGACATAAAAATAAGTCAGTGAAATTATTTTAAAAATACATTTTCTTTAGCACAATATATTCTAAATATGTCAATGCATAAGCAATATAGAAAATTTGAAGTATTTAACATTTTTTAAACTAAATCTTCCAGTCAACTGTGTATTTTACGTTAAAGCACATCTCTATTCAGACTAGCTACATTCCATTGCTTAATGGTCACATGTGACTAGTGACTATTGTATTGGACAGCACAGCTCCAGCCAAATGAAAGGAAAGGTGAGACCTTGGCATATCTGGAGATGAGAAAGGCCTCCTGCCATATGGACTCCCTCTCCTAGGCTGGAAAGTACAGGCTTATCGCAGAGGCAATGAACTGAATGCTCTTTTGAAATTTGAGATGTTTTCCCATTGCTCGTTAACTTATGAAAGGTACTGAAAGCAACATCTTTTTTTTTTTTTTGAGATGGAATCTCACTCTGTTGCCCAGGCTGGAGTGCTGTGGCGCAATCTCAGCTCACTGCAACCTCCACCTCCCGGGTTCAAGTGATTCTTGAGCCTCAGCCTCCCGAGTAGCTGGGATTACAGGTGTGCACCACCACACGTAGCTAATATTTGTGTTTTTAGTAGAGATGAGGTTTCACTATTTGGCCAGGCTGGTCTTGAACTTCTGATTTCAAGTGATCCACCCGCTTCAGCCTCCCAAAGTGCTAGGATTACAGACATGAGCCACCAGTCCCCGCCTTCAAACCAACATCTTCAATATTGTTATAATTTTAAATATTCTAACAGAAATTCAGAACAAAAATTTCCCCATGGGTTCTGAAATGTTAGTAAGGTGTCAATAATTTCTAAGAGCAGAGAATAGCTTGATGTCTGTCTCCTCTTAACACTTTTGTGAAGCCAAAAGCACCCTGCCCACTATGCAATGTGCTGCCAAAGATTTTACCCCTTGATCCCTTGGGAACATGATGACTGTCAATTACTTTTATTTGTTGAGAAATGGGTTATTTTTATGCTCTTTTGCCTGCATGCACTACTACAGCAAAGGTGATCCATTTTCAGCAGGTGTGTAGGAACCTAATAATAGCAGGCTTTTGTATCTGAGACTGACAGTAATGTTTCTCTCAGGTGAAGCTGTGAGATTTGTTTTCACTGGGAATCTCATAAATTCGGGACCTCAATTGTAACAATCTACCATGGAGGCCATGCATCAGGTTCATTCATACATGCCATTAGCTCCATTAGTGCTGAAATGATACCCAAGCCCTTGACATCTCTTCCTACTTACACCTAAGTCTGCCTTTTATATAGCTCAGAGACATTTAATGCTGGAAATTTCGACAGTGGTAGGGTACTGCTAAAGGCTAGTAAGATGGACTTGAATTTAAGGAGCTACATTTTTTGATGGGCTAGAGAGGTGTGTTTTCAAGGACTCCTTATGGCCACTCATCTTTTATCTCTTTGTTGGAACCTCTTTCTGTCCTTAATTACTCAGGCCTTTATCCTCATCTGAAGGGTTAACTGATAGAAATTGATAAAGGATAAGCTTTCATGTCCAAGAGGTATTTGTGATTTTATGAAGAAGTGCCAAAAAGACTTCAGGCCTAAAAGAAATGAATCTGTATGGGAAATACCACGCTAATAGAGTTTTCTTGGATCACCTCAAATTGCACCCTTGCCGACTCTAAAGCTGACTTGGGTTAAGAAACTGGTCTTTCCTCATTATTGCTTGCCCCAGAAAGGGCATGGCAACCTTTTCGTTATTCATTTATTTATTTAGAGACGGAGTCTTGCTCTGTCGCCCAGGCTGGAGTGCGGTAGTGTGATCTCGGCTCACTGCAAACTCTGCCTCCCAGGATTATGCCATTCTCCTGCCTCAGCCTCCTGAGTAGCTGGGACTAAAGGCACCCGCCACCACGCCTGGCTAATTGTTTGTATTTTTAGCAGAGACGGGATTTCACCGTGTTAGCCAGGATGGTCTCGATCTCCTGACTTTGTGATCTGCCTGCCTCTGCCTCCCAAAGTGCTGGGATTACAGGCGTGAGCCTCTGTGCCCAAATCTCATTTTTTATTTTAATTGAATTAAAATTCAAATCAAAGCATAATTCTACTTGATCATTGCTCTTGTGAAAGATTCTGAGGGAAAAGAATAACATGAAATTTGGGATGGCTGTTGTTTGTAGATTGGATTTTCATGGATGGATGAATCATTCCCATGGTTAATTGAAAGTTAAATGCATATAAACAAGAGTTGGCAAAAGCTGATTCTGAACACTCTCAAGAGGCTCCCAAGTTTTGTTTTGTTTCTTTTTTCATGAGCACCCAGAATCTTTCCTCTCACTGGATCCAGATTTTATTCTCAGGGTATCTAACCAGATGACGCAACATCTGTGCTCTCTTTTAAGAACGTGAGAAATGAAGCTTTTTCATTTTTCCTCACTTCAGCTTCTGGGAAATCTAATCAAAGCTTCTCAGACGTTCCTTTTCTTGTTTGCTTTAGAAGACAGCTTGCTGGAAGGGTTCTGTGGAGGTCTCCCACCTGTGGAAGAAGGTGATAGAAAAATTAGCCTGATAATGGAACTGTCGACCCAGGTTTCCCTTCAGACTGAGAGGATCACTCAGCTGAAAGAAGTTTTAGAGGAAAAGGAAAGGAAGATTCAGCAGCTGGAAGCTGAGCGGAGTCTCCATCCTCCCCAAGAGGTCAAGGACCCTCCAGGATGTTTACCAGAAGCCCCAGTTTTCTCAACTGATGACATCCCTCCTGTGGTCTCTGATGAGAATTTGTAAAGATTCCCAGTAAGAAAACAATAAAAGTTTATTAAGTGCCATCCAGGTAAAGTCCAATCCCAAGTAGTGTCCTAGGTGACAAACTCAAGTTCAAGTTCATGCGTTTGACTGTATACTATAATGTCCGTATTGGAAGGAAACAAAATAAAGGAAATGTTCAGGAGCAAACACTGCATGTTTCCCCTTCGGACAGCAATCGTCACGTAAACCACGCAGCTGTAGAATACTATGTTTTTAGACATTCCTGGTAGCAGTGGGGGAGGGAAGAAAACAAAACTAGACAGATGGTGAAAGAACTTAGCATTATCCTCTTACCAGAGATTTGTCACTCTGCAAGGGAGGGGTGGCACCGACCCCGTTTAGTATGCAGCTCTATTGTGAACAGAAAGCTGTCGCAGAGGGCCAGTTTCAAACTGGTGAATGCGCGGGTGTTTAGCAGGAGCTATAAGAGCAGGAGCCGTCAGCAGAGTAAATAGCCATGAGGTCTGTCCTTTCATGTCCTCAGGAGTTGATTTCTTTATGGCATGCATTTTATTAACATTAGCAAGGATAGAAAGGAAATAAAACTAAAGCAATAAAAAAAAATTAAAAATGGGTGAATCAAAGCTGCAGTCCTTTGGGAAAAGTGTCCTAGTACAGCATCTCCCTGGGAAAAAACACAACACTGATTTTTCCCTTAGGAAGAAGACTAAAACCAAAGCAAAATACAATCTTCTGTTATGATTGTACCAATGTGCTGTGAACAGTGCAACACACTGGCAGGAATAATGGAGATCTGCCCTGTAATTAATGGAATAAAAGAAATCAGATCATATTCCTTTTCCACTCAACCCCCTCAGATAAACTATTTCCCACTCAAAGGGAGCAGCTAGGCACTAACTGTGAGGAAGACTTTGGTCCTTAGTTCTTACTGTTCTGGTACAGCATGACCCAGGCAAATAGCTCTAGCTGTCTCATGAGTATGACTATAATGCTAGTTCTCAATTTAATTCAACTAGTTCAACAAATCCTCATCAAATACTCTTCTATCTGGAAGGCACAATTATAGATGTTAGAAATCACAGCAAACATGAGAATCACCATTTTCACCATCCAGAAGTTCATAGACACACAAGGATCTCCTTAAAGTAAGGCTGATTGTATTGAGAGATGGGAAATGGGAGAAGGGAAGTGGGTGAACGTGGGGTAAACGTGATCAGCATTGCTTCAGCAGAGGTTCTCAGACATACTGAGCATGAGTAATCAGCAAGAATGTATATTCCTGGCCTCTAGTTTAGGGTCCAGGGATATGCATTTTAATAAATACATGTGGTATTCCTGATGAATTTATTCCAGAAACTACATTTTAGGCCACATTGGCTTAAGGATGGCTTCAAGCAGACCTATTATACTTTTGCTCCCAGACTGATAGACAATCTCCAGAAGCAGAATTTCTCCTTGAAATCTGGGGTGAGTCTTCTACACTATTTACCTATTGCATAATCTGATTGCGGATCCCGACTACCTACAAAACACATTTTCCAAATGTGATTTTTCAAAAACAAAAAAGGAATTAATTGGGTTCTTGACTCACACAAGATAACTTGTTGATATTGACTCCAGAGGTTCGTTACCCCACCACCAAAAAAACCCCAAAATGGGTCCTATCAGTAGCTTCTGTTTTCAACCAGAGCAAGCATTTCCCATATTTGTATTTCACCCCAGTTTTGCCTACAATGGCTACAAGTATGTACAGGTGCAGTTCCATATCAGAAATGAAACCAGCTTACTGATCATGAATGTACACTACCCCAGAAAGTAGTTAAAAATACCTCTTTATCTTTTCCATAGGGTACACTTCAGTCCCTACAGAATCCACTTCAGAAATCCCTTCTCGCTGGTCCCTCCTTTTTCTCACCTCCCCAAAACCCATGATTTCCCTGATCTTTTCTATCTCTCTGGCCTAGGTGTCCCTGTCGCAGTCATGAAGGGCCCATTGCCCCTGACCCTATAGTGAGACTGAGGGTTAGCATGTTCTTACTGTGTATTTGTAGGAGAAAGCTTTAAATCCTTCCCTTTGTTAAGAGTGGACCATCTGCAAGATAAACTGTCATCTCCACAATTTTCCTGTGTTATTATGCTAACCAAGTTTCCATCTCTTTATTTGACCAAAGATTGTCTTAATCTCGTGGGATATTGGGAATGAGATATCCCAGTCTCACTATAGGAAAGTAGGGAGAGACAGAGAAATTTTCATCACATTCCAGATAGCTGTGTGTCAACTTCTAGATCAGTTTCCCCTGGCTAATGCCCTGAGTAGCCCTCCGTAGGAAAGCGGCCTCTCAGTGGAGATAAAGTAACAAGCAGAGCAAGAGCTGGTATTAATAATTAATTGAGCCTATCACCTCTAAATATCTAAGGACCAGCCATCGAAGAAGAAAGCATCAAGGGTCATATTACCCTGCAAAACCATCTTTACAAGAAGCTGATCTTGACTCAGGTCTAGGTTACTGCCAAATTAGAAGTGGGGAGGAAATTTGGCCCAGAGGTATGAATAGACTAATCTCTGTTAGGGACATCTTAGTAACAAGAAATTTTTAAGTATGCAGGGTTGGAGGTGAGGGGATGGGAGGAGTGTTATTAGCCTCTGAGAAATTTATTCTTTTCCTTTATTTGTTTACTAATTTAATACCATTTAGAGACGGGGTCTCACTCTGCAGCCCAGGCTGGAGTGCAGTGGTGTGATCATAGCTCACTGCAGCCTCAACCTCCTGGGTTCAGGCAATCTTTCTGTCTCAGCCTCCGGAGTAGCTGGGGCCACAGGCATGAGCCACCACACTCAGCTAATTGTTTTCGTTTATTATCGAGACTGGGTCTTGGAATGTTGCCCGGGGTGGTCTCGAACACCTGGCTTCAAGCAATCCTCCTGCCTTGGCCTTCCTAAACTCTAGGATTACAGGCGTGAGCCACTGTGCCCAACCTGAAAAATTTTAAAGTGGAAAAATTCACATTCCCAGCCAAATCTCTTTGCAATCGTATGCCCCAAAGTTCATTTCTATGTTCTGCCGGACCTCTAGAGAATTGAGTAGTAAACTTCAAATTGTGTTAAACACCTGGTTCAGACAAACTGTAAATCAGATTATAGCCGACACTGTAAACACAAATCTCATTTTCTTAGAGCAAATCGGGTTGCTGAGGCAGTTCACACTGATCATTAAAATATTGTGTATAAATATAACAAAGAAATTAATATGCTAATGATCCTATTTTTAATGAAAATTGAGCAAATCATCAGGTAATATATCTGATTCAAAAATAACTGAAAATCCAGGAAATAAGGTACTTAACAAGAGTAACACAAGCCATTCCCTAACAGTATAAAAACATTTACAGAACTATATACATAGTTTTAATTCTCCTTTTTCACCAGGCATGAACTTTTCTCAGACAGAAAGTTAAATATGTAACATTTCTAACCAATTTAAGTAAATGTTGGATTTAACAATTTAGTTTCATTATTATATTAGTGGACTTCCAAATACTTTCATGGAAAGCTGAACTCATAGCAATAACCTTGTTAAAGATGAGCAGAAAAGCAAGCCATTGGAGTAACTGGCCCAGGGGTTGCTCTAGTATTCAGTTCAGCAAAAGCAGATAAATTATAGTACTTTCTAAGAGCATTTCTGGAAAAGAATGAATCTAATCCAATTCTAATTATCTCCTATACTCTCTCTCTGCTTATTTCAAAATCCAATCATTTTCTTCTATATTACACTGAAATAAATAATTTTTGGTTTAATACAATAAAAAGAGAATTGTTGATAAATGTTATAGGCTTAAGTAAAAACAATGTTTATTTGGCAATTATCAAATATAGGAACCGCAAAGACAAAACTATTCTAAAAAAATTTTTTTAACATTTTAAAAAGACTTAGGAAACCAAATGTTTGAGATTCAAAGCCTGATTCTCATAATTTGAAATTAGACAACAAAAAAGAACAGACAAATTATAAAGAAATAATTATTATTATTTCTCCATGGTTTTACAACAACATTTTTTATTAAGATTTCCCACACACAAGAGAACTTTCCTGCTAAAAGAGGAGAATCAAGTTCAAGTAGGAAATAACCTTTTTAAAATAGAAGAACAAGTACACTGGGACAAAGTTCACGGCAAAAGACAGGCCTCACCGTGAAGTTTCCCACACCTAATCAAATTAGGACTTTTATGGTAAAACAAAACAAAACAAAAAACAGCTCTTCTTTTCAGTTTCCCAAAGAAATCATTTTCCAAGCCAGACACTCTCCTTCTCCCCACCCTCCACCCTCAAGTAGGCCTTGGTGTCTGTTGCTCCCTTCTTTGTGTTCACGTGGACTCAATGTTTAGCTCCCACTTATAAGTGAGAGTTTAGCTCACTTATAAGTGAGAACAAGTATTTGGTTTTCTTTTCCCTGACATTAATCTGCTTACGATTATGGCCTCCAGCTTCATCTATGTTGCTGCAAAGGAAATGAGCTCATTCTTTTCTATGGCTATAGTATTCCATGGTGTATATGTATCATATTTTCTTTATCCAGTCTACCATTGATGGGCGTTTAGGTTGATTCCATGACTTTGCTATTGTGAATAGTGCTGCAGTGAACATATGTGTGCATGTGTCTTATGATAGAACGATTTATGTTCCTGTGGGTATATGCTCAATAATGGGATTGCTAGGTTAAATGGTACTTCTGTTTTAAGTTCTTGGAGAAATTGCCACACTGCTTTCCACAATGGCTGAACTAATTTACATGACCACTAGCAGCATATAAGCATTCCCTTTCCTCTGCAACCTTACCAGCATGTCTTATTTTTTTGACTTTTTAATAATAGCCATTCTGACTGATGTGAGATTGTATATTACTGTGACTTTGATTTGCATTTTTCTAATGATTAGAGATGTTGAGCATTTTCTCATGTTTATTGGCCACATGTATATCTTCTTTTGAAAAGTGCCTGTTCATCACCTTTGCCCACTGTATAATGGAGTTGTTCGTGCTTTGCTTGGTAATTTGTTTAAGTTCTTTATAGATTCTGCATATTAGACCTTTTTAGGATGCATAGTTGGCAAATTTTTTCTCCCTTTCTGTAGGTTATCTGTTTATTCTGCTGATAGTTTCTTTTGCTGTGCAGGAACTCTTTAGTTTAATTTGGTCCCATTTGTCAATTTTTGTTTTTGTTGGAATTGCTTTTGGTGTCTTTGTCATGAAATCTTTGCCCCAGCCTATATCCGGAATTGTGTTTTCTAGTTTATCTTCCAGGGTTTTTATAGTTTTAGGTCTTAAGATTTAAGTCTGTAATCCATCTTGAGCTGATTTTTGTATATGGTGTAAAGACAGGGTCCAGTTTCAATCTTCTGCATATGGCTACCTAGTTATCCCACCCAGACATTTTTTGAAGATAGCTAGTGTCCCACCATTTTTTGAGTACAGCTCCCTTTTCCCATTGCTTGTTTTGTAAACTTTGTCAAAGGGCAGATGGTTGTAGGTTTGTGGCAGTATTTCTGGGCTCTCTATTCTGTTCCATTGGTCTATGTGTCTGTTTTTGTATCAGTACCATGCTATTTTCATTACTGTAGCCTTGTAGTACAGTTTGAAGTCAGGTAATGTGATGTCTCCAGATTTGTTCCTTTTGCTTAGAATTGCCTTAGCTATTTGAACTCTTTTTTGGTTCCGCATGAATTTTAAAATAGTTCTTATTTCTAATTTCATGAAGAAAATCATTGGTAGTTTGATAGGAATAGCAATGATTCTCTAAATTGCTTTGGGCAGTATGGTTATTTTAGCAATATTGATTCTTCCTATCCATGAGCATGGGATGTTTTTCCATTTGCTTCCGTCATCTCTGATTTCTTTGAACAGTGTTTTATAATCCTCATTGTCGAGATCTTTCATCCCTCTGTATCTAGCTGTATTTCTAGATATTTTATTCCTTTTTTGGCTATTGTGAATGGGATTGTGTTCTTGATTTGACTCTCAGTTTGGATGTTGTTGGTGTATAGAAACATACAAACAATTTTTATACATTGATTTTGTATCCTGAAACTTTGCTGAAGTTGTTTAGCAGATCTAGATGCTTTTGGCCAGAGACTGTGGGGTTTTCTAGGTATAGAATCATATCATCTGCAAACAGAGATAGTTTGACTTCTTCTCTTCCTGTTTGGATGCCTTTTCTTTCTTTCCCTGGACTGATTGCTCTGGCTAGGATTTCCAGTACTATGTTGAATAGGAGTGGTGACAGAGTACATCCTTGTGTTGTTCCAGTTTTCTAGGGGACTGCTTCCAGCTTTTGCCTATTCAGCATGGTGTTGTACATTTTCAATAACATGAGCTTGTGGCAGGATGACATTTAATTATCTGACCATTTCCATCTCTACAGTTTACTATTGTTTTTTGTTTAACAAAGAATGACCCTTAGTGCACAATTCCAATAGTACCCAATCTTTCTGTTCTTGGATGGGAAAATCACATGGCATGTGATCTAATAACTCTTTAATCCATTTTCCTCAATGTCACAAATAAGCTTCACCAACAGTTCATTATCTAATATCACCCTTTTCATATAGCATGATTATATCACAGGCAATGGATGATAGCAGAATGGAAGAGAAAGAACTAGCCCTGAACCAGCCCTTGGTCATATGAGGTCCAAGTAACGATAACAGTGAGTTATTATTAAAAGAAAAATGCTGATAATATAATCTTTGGCCTTGCAATAAAAAAGTGCACCTTATTGCCTAGCTCCTATTGAAATAAAGTTGATATGGTGATAGTGAAAGGAACAACAAACACCCATCATGGATGCCCACTATCTTGTTCCGGACCTGCATTTACTAGCCGTCAGCTATGTATATAGGAATGTAACTAATATTTACACAGCAATTTACAGTAATTTAAAACATTTCAAATAGATTATTTTATTTGATCATCATGAGAAGATTTTAGCTAGATAACTAGTCCTAACCTTACAACTAGAAAATGCCAGAATCAGGATCTGTAGCCCCCAGGCCAGTATACATTTTATCACTCACCACTCCTGTGCAGTTAGACAACAAAGCTATTTATTGCCTATACCCCCTTTCTCAAGTCAGACTCCATCCCATTTATAAGAAAAAGAGTTTTCCATGGGTATCTTCTTTCTCATGTTGCTCCTCTATAGATGTCCAAAAAGTGGTCCAGATTCAACTGACCAGCTGTTTGGTTTGGCACAGAACAGTGTTTTGTTTTTTGTTTGCTTATTTTGTTTTATTTTGTTTTGTTTTAAAGGAAATGTTTTTAAGAAGGGTAGGGGCTGCACTCTACGTTTTGCTCCAGGTCCCACCATTTCCTATTGTTTTATGCAGGGCTGCTTAAGGCATTTGTCTTGCCTGCCTGGTCCTATAGGTGTGTAAACCCTGCCTGAAATGCTCTCAATTGTGTATACCAGGTCTGATTTGGTATGCTGTGGTTGTGAACTTTTGATTTATAGTCTAAAACAAACATTCAAAATGAGTGCATTACATCCTACATTTAACATTAATACACATTTCCACATGTATAATAAAGAAGGAAAAGAAAACCTAAAGAAAGTTACTAAGAGCCCACTGCCTCATTCTCATGACTTCAAGACAGCTTATAAATCTTACTTTTTCAATCTGTTTTGTATGTGGTGGGGAATTCTGACAGCAAAATGTCATTTTACCCACATCACAAGCATAGCTAAATAGGTAAGTGATTACTACCAGAACCAGCATTTTCTGAAGGCAAGAGACCCACATAACTTCCCTTTAAGGTCAGTGGCCTGATCTCACAGATTTCAACCATATGTCCTAGAACCTGGGTTATTCAAGCCTAAATGACACCCTCCGTGGGATACCAGAAGTCGCATAAAAATCTATATTTAGGAGGAAATGTTCTCTATACACACTACTTTACAGACTGCTTAGTATCTCAATCTGTGTATCTGTACTCAGGTATATGGTGACTTCCATCTCAAGAAGTAGGTATTTGCATTCTCATAATTAAATGACCATTTTTGTGACTTTCTAATAGAAAGGAAGGCATCTTCAAAGATGAATTAAAGTCATAACTCTAGAAATCCAGCTGCTGATAACTCATATCAAAGTTTTATATTTCTTTTTTGTTTGTTTGTTTTGAGACAGGATCTCACTCTGTCACACAGGCTGGAGGGCAGTGGTAAAAGCATAGCTCACTGCAACCTTGAACCTCTGGCCTCAAGCAATCCTCCCATTTCAGCCTCCCTGGCAGCTAGGACCACAGCCACATGCCATCACACCTGGCTAATTTTTTACTTTTTGCGGAGATGGGGTTTCAATTTATTGCCTAGCCTGGTCTTGAACTCTTGGCCTGAAGCAATCCTCTTGCCGTGGCCTCCCTAAAGCGCTGGGATTACAGCCATGAGCCACCATGCCTGGATTCATATGGGAATGTTTAAGCTAAAACAAAGTTTCTTTCTCTGCCATAACATCCTTTACTATTCCAAAGATTTACAGAGCAGTACCACTATAAGCTGAAGTAGAAATCTTCTCACCACGCTGTCATTTTTGTTAAAATTTTCTGTTTTTTAAAATAGATTGATAGCCAGAGTATATATTCACTCGTTCACTCAAGAAACCGTTACTGAATACTTATTCTGAGTTTGTACATATCATATGCTTTAGCAATCATGTCAGATGTCTAGATTTAGCCCAAATTTACGCATAGAATCATATAGTTTCTTGTTATTGCCTCAGAGATGTTTACTATACATTTTAAGTGTATTAAATAGTAGATTCAAGTAATGGCCAGTAAAAAGAAATCAGGAGGAGAGGTTTTCTATGCCATAGTTTCTCTTACAAATATATTTGAAAGTGATTAGAAGGAACTCTTCTTTAATTCTCCATGCTCTGGACATTCTGGAGAGAATGAATGCTACTTTGTAGGGGCAGATAACCTTCAGAGAGCCAGGTCATTTAGCATCTGCAGTAGATTGCAGATTCAGGCACTTAGATGAAGGTCTAGGGCTTCAGTATGCAGATTCAGATTTCTGAAGGTCGGTCTAGGTATAGAGAAGAGCCATGGCTTCCTTTCTTCTCTGCCTGACCTCCAGTGTAGCAAAGATGCCAAGAACTTAAATTAATCCGATTATCCTCTGGGATACCCAGTCATACTATTTTGCCATAGAAACTTAGACCCATTCCATGAGGTTGTTCTCTAGATTGCTGGTTGCTACATACTTTAATAAACTGAGATTCTGAAGACAGAATATTGTTTTTCCTTCTTGGTGTTTGCTCCACAGTTGTGAAATATAGTAGTTACCTTGTAAAGATGTCAGAGTGCCTGTGAGTCAGGAGCTCAGGCTGTGGAAGGGCTAACTATAATGATGGGAGTTGTTTCAAGCATCAGATCATAGTGACGCTTGCCTGAGACGCCATCCAATATTGAAATTCAATAGGCCTCTAGAGTGATGTATAATTTGAGAGAGCTTATTCCCATCTGCTACTTTTTCAGCAAGAACTAGAGAACTCAATCTCTACTGAGAAAAAGGAATTAAATTTTTAAAAGAGAGCCTGTGTCTATATGTAAATTTCCTTTTTTAGTAATTAAAATTGGAAAATAAAATAGTTGCATTACAAACCAAATGCATGGAAAATATCTTCCAGGGAATCAATCCCAAGAAACATCTTTTCTCATCAGTACTAATAATAACCCTTAATAGGTTGGGATAGTTGTGATTTTTTCCCATAGGGAAATGTGTGGTAAATCTGTAAGTCCTAAGTCCCAACACACAAACAAACATTATACTGATTTAGTGAGCTCTCTACAGAGCAAATCATTGGACGAAATGACATATGTTACATGACTAAGTGGAAAATCGAGATACATGTTATTTTTTTCTTTGTACTACTTTAGTTGTCCTACATGTTTGATTAGAGTTTTCCCAGATGTCTTGAGTAGGCACGATTAACTACAATAGCTAAAGACTAAACAGGACACTACTGATCTGAACTTCTTTCGCACTTTACCCGGATAAATGAAAAGAGAGAGTTAAAATTGTTGTATTATTTCCAGTCAGCACTGAGACAGTGAAGTTTGTTATGAGCCTGGTGAAAATTACCCCAGAATGAGATTGATTAGAACTTTCCTTAAAGTGAGATAACTTGGGAAAGCACACCCATACTGTGTCTTACAGCAATCAGATGCTCACAAATGCTTCTTCCTTCTCTTCTGGTGACCAGAGTTATGGTGGAGTACAGTGGCTTCACAAAATAAGCAACTTAATTGTCCTCCGTGTCAGAGAGCATTTTATAAGAGTCTTCACTCTGTTCCATTTCTTTGAAACAGTTTTACAGAACCACAGTGGGTTAGATAATGAAATGGCACTGATATACCTTTCAGCCTGAAAATAATCCACACGTGATTAAGAGAACTAACATTAAAAATTCACTGAGGGCCAGGCACAGTGGCTTGCACCTGTAATCCCAGCACTGTGGGAGGCCGAGGTTGGCAGATGGCTTGGGCCCAGGAGTTTGAGACCAGCCTGGGCAACATGGTGAAACCTCAACTCAACAAAAATTACAAAAATTAGCTTGTTGTGTACCTGTTGTCCCAACTACTTGGGAGACTGAGGTGGGAGGATCACTTAGGCCCAGGAGGTGAAGGCTGTAATGAGAAAAATATATATATTTGAAATCTTGCAATACTTTTTCATCTCCAATGGTAGATTGCTTTTTTCTCTGAGAATGGGTATCACTCTGTCGTCTGGGTTGGAGTGCAGTGGCTCAATCACAGCTCACTGCAGCCTCGATCTCCTGGGCTCAAGGCATCCTCCCACCTCAGTCTCCCAAGTGGCTGGGACTACTGTTGTGTACTCATGCTCCTGGCATTTAGTTTTGTTTTGTTTTAATTTATTGTAGAGACAGGGTCTCAGTATGTTGCCCAGACTGGTCTCAAACTCCCAGGCTCAAGCTATCCACCTGTCTTGGCCTCCAAAAATGCTGGCATTGCAGGTATGAGCCACCATGCTTGGCCAACAGTAGATTTTAATAACTTGTGTGTGTAGAATGTAATACCTAAAGTAATCACTGAACAAAAGCTATACAAAGAAATATACTTTAAAAATGGTATAGTGAATCAAAACTGAATTTCAAAAATGTTCAAATAACACAAAGACAGACAAAAGAAAACAGAGAAAAAGAAGAACAAACAGAAAACAAGAAACAAAATGCAGAGTTAAATCCTGTAACAGCAGTGGTTACATGCAAATGTAAATGGCCTAAATACACAGATTAAAGCACAGATAATGGTAGAGTAGACAAAACTATATATCAAACTATATAATGTGCAATATATAGTTCTAAGAAACTCATTTCAAAGGTAACAACATAGACTGGTTAAAATTTTTTAAATAAAAAAAGATGCATTATGCAAGCAGTGATCGAAGGAAAGCAAGGGTGGCTCTATTAACAAGAGATAAAATAGGCTTCAGAGCAATGAAAATCACTAGCATGAGAGAGGAATATTATATTATGATTTTTAAAGGTCAATCGACCAAGAAGACATACCAATGCTGAAGGTATATACACCAAACAGACCTGCAAAACATATGAAACAAAATCTGAGAGAACTAAAAGGAAAAATAAACAAATCCAAAATTATAGCTGAAGATTTCAACACCCCTCTTTCAACAACTGATGGAACAGCTAGACAGAAAATCAACAAGGATATAGAACTTAATGGCACCATTAATCACTAAAATCTAATCAATGTTTACAGAACACTCCATCCAACAAAAGAAGAATACACATTCTACTTCTTTTTTTTTTTTTAGAAGGGGTCTCGCTCTGTTGCCCAGGCTGGAGTGCAGTGGTGCAATCTCAGCTCACTGCAACCTCCGCCTCCTGGGTTCAAGCGATTCGCCTGCCTCAGCCTCCCGAGTAGCTGGGACTAGAGGCGCACACCACCACGCCCAGCTAATTTTTGTATTTTTAGTACACACAGGGTTTCACCATGTTGGCCAGGATGGTCTTGATCTCTTGACCTCATGATCCGCCCATCTTGGCTTCCCAAAGTGCTGGGATTACAGACGTGAGCCACTGCACCCAGCCATAATACACATTCTTTTTATGTGCCCATGGACCATATACCAAGATAAATCATATTTTGGGCCATAAAACAATTGGGCCAAAAATTTTTTGGGGGCCAAAAAAATTTAAAAGAACTGAAATCATATAGATAGTGTTCTCTGACCACTATAAGATTAAACTAGAAACCGATTAAGAACCATAATAGGAAAATCTCCAACTTGGAAGCTAAACAATATACTTCTAAGTAAGCCATGTGATAAAGAAGTCCCAATAAAAATTTTAAAAGTACATTGAACTAAAAGAAAATGAAAATACCACTATTAAAATTTTTGGGACATTTCTATAGAAGTGCTGAAATGGAAGTTTAAAGCCCCAAAGGTAAATATTATAAAAGAGGAAAAGTCCCAAATCAATAGTTAAGGTTTCATCTAAAGAAACTAGAAAAAGAGGAGCAAAATCAACCCAAAGCAAGCAGATGGTATGAAATAATAAAAAGAAGTCAATTAAGTAGAAAACAATAAAGCAATAAAGAAAATCAATGAAACAAAGACCTAGGATTTTTTTTTAAATCAATATAATTGACAACCTCCCCAAGACTACAAGAAAGAAGACACAGTGTGCAATATCAGTAACCAGATATATCAGTATGAATATCAAAGGATAATATGAGAATACTAGAAACAAACCTATAAACCTAAATTTGACAATTTAGATGAAATGGACCAATTCCTCAAAAAATATAAATGACCACAACTCAGCCAATAATTAAATAGACCATCCGAGTAGACCTATAAATATTAAGGTTTCTTTTTTTAAGATATTTCCATTTCCCTCCCAAATAGTATGTATCTCTGTGTTTTTTTTTCTTTTTTTTTTTTTATTATTATTATACTTTAAGCTCTAGGGTACATGTGCATAACGTGCAGGTTTGTTACATATGTATACTTGTGCTATGTTGGTGTGCTGCACCCATCAACTCGTCAGCACGCATCAACTCGTCATTTACATCAGGTATAACTCCCAATGCAATCCCTCCCCCCTCCCCCCTGCCCCCTCCCCATGACAGGCCCCGGTGTGTGATGTTCCCCTTCCCGAGTCCAAGTGATCTCATTGTTCAGTTTCCACCTATGAGTGAGAACATGTGGTGTTTGGTTTTCTGTTCTTGTGATAGTTTGCTGAGAATGATGGTTTCCAGGTGCATCCATGTCCCTACAAAAGACACAAACTCATCCTTTTTTATGGCTGCATAGTATTCCATGGTGTAAATGTGCCACATTTTCTTAATCCAGTCTGTCACTGATGGACATTTGGGTGGATTCCAAGTCTTTGCTATTGTGAATAGTGCCGCAATAAACATACGTGTGCATGTGTCTTTATAGCAGCATGATTTACAATCCTTTGGGTATATACCCAGTAATGGGATGACTGGGTCATATGGTACTTCTAGTTCTAGATCCTTGAGGAATCGCCATACTGTTTTCCATAATGGTTGAACTAGTTTACAATCGCACCAACTGTGTAAAAGTGTTCCTATCTCTCCACATCCTCTCCAGCACCTGTTGTTTCCTGACATTTTAATGATTGCCATTCTAACTGGTGTGAGATGGTACCTGATTGTGGTTTTGATTTGCATTTCCCTATGGCCAGTGATGATGAGCATTTTTTCATGTGTCTGTTGGCTGTATGAATGTCTTCTTTTGAGAAATGTCTGTTCATATCCTTTGCTCACTTTTTGATGGGGTTGTTTGTTTTTTTCTTGTAAATTTGTTTGAGTTCTTTGTAAGTTCTGGATATTAGCCCTTTGTCAGATGAGTAGATTGCAAAAATTTTCTCCCATTCTGTAGGTTGCCTGTTCACTCTGATGGTAGTTTCTTTTGCTGTGCAGAAGCTCTTTAGTTTAATTAGATCCCATTTGTCAATCTTGGCTTTTGTTGTCATTGCTTTTGGTGTTTTAGACATGAAGTCCTTGCCCATGCCTATGTCCTGAATGGTATTACCTAGGTTT
Organism: Trachypithecus francoisi; assembly: GCF_009764315.1. NCBI lineage: Eukaryota > Metazoa > Chordata > Mammalia > Primates > Cercopithecidae > Trachypithecus > Trachypithecus francoisi. Next base: position 164,369,453 of record NW_022681465.1, on the reverse strand, counting down.
TCTTCTAGGGTTTTTATGGTATTAGGTCTAACATTTAAGTCTCTAATCCATCTGAATTAATTTTCATATAAGGAGTAAGGAAAAGATACAGTTTCAGCTTTCTACTTATGGCCAGCCAATTTTCCCAGCACCATTTATTATATAGGGAATCCTTTCCCCATTTCTTGTTTTTCTCAGGTTTGTCAAAGATCAGATGGCTGTAGATGTGTGGTATAATTTCTGAGGACTCTGTTCTGTTCCATTGGTCTATATCTCTGTTTTGGTACCAGTACTATGCTGTTTTGGTTACTGTAGCCTTGCAGTATAATTTGAAGTCAGGTAACGTGATGCCTCCAGCTTTGTTCTTTTGACTTAGGATTGTCTTGGCAACGTGGGCTCTTTTTTGGTTCCATATGAACTTTAAAGCCGTTTTTTCCAGTTCTGTGAAGAAACTCATTGGTAGCTTGATGGAGATGGCATTGAATCTATAAATTACCTTGGGCAGTATGGCCATTTTCACGATATTGATTCTTCCTATCCATGAGCATGGTATTCTCTTCCATTTGTTTGTGTCCTCTTTTATTTCACTGAGCAGTGGTTTGTAGTTCTCCTTGAAGAGGTCCTTTACATCCCTTGTCAGTTGGATTCCTAGGTATTTTATTCTCTTTGAAGCAATTGTGAATGGAAGTTCATTCATGATTTGGCTTTCTGTTTGTCTGTTACTGGTGTATAAGAATGCTTGTGATTTTTGCACATTGATTTTGTATCCTGAGACTTTGCTGAAGTTTCTTATCACCTTAAGGAGATTTTGGGCTGAGATGATAGGGTTTTCTAAATATACAGTCATGTCATCTGCAAACACAGACAATTTGACTTCTTCCTTTCCTAAATGAATACTCTTTCTTTCTTTCTCTTGCCTGATTGCCCTAGCCAGAACTTTCAACACTATGTTGAATAGGAGTGGTGAGAGAGGGCATCCCTGTCTTGTGCCAGTTTTCAAAGGGAATTTTTCCAGTTTTTGCCCCTTCAGTATGATATTGGCTGTGGGTTTGTCGTAAATAGCTCTTATTATTTTGAGATATGTTCCATCAATACCGAATTTATTGAGCGTTTTTAGCATGAAGGGCTGTTGAATTTTGTCAAAGGACTTTTCTGCATCTATTGAGATAATCATGTGGTTTTTGTCTTTGGTTCTGTTTATATGCTGAATTACGTTTATTGATTTGCGTATGTTGAACCAGACTTGCATCCCAGGGATGAAGCCCACTTGATCATGGTGGATAAGCTTTTTGATGTGCTGCTGGACCTGGTTTGCCAGTATTTTATTGAGGATTTTTGCATCAATGTTCATCAGGGATATTGGTCTAAAATTCTCTTTTTTTGTTGTGTCTCTGCCAGGTTTTGGTATCAAGATGATGTTGGCCTCATAAAATGAGTTAGGAAGGATTCCCTCTTTTTCTATTGATTGGAAGAGTTTCAGAAGGAAAGGTACCAGCTCCTCCTTGTACCGCTGGTAGAATTCAGCTGTGAATCCATCTGGTCCTGGACTTTTTTTGGTTGGTAGGCTATTAATTATTGCTTCAATTTCAGAGCCTGCTAGTGGTCTATTCAGGGATTCAACTTCTTCCTGGTTTAGTCTTGGGAGAATGTAAGCGTCCAGGAAATTATCCATTTCTTCTAAATTTTCTAGTTTATTTGCGTAGAGGTGTTTATAGTATTCTCTGATGGTAGTTTGTGTTTCTGTGGGGTCGGTGGTGATATCCCCTTTATCATTTTTTATTGCGTCTATTTGATTCTTCTCTCTTTTCTTCTTTATTAGTCTTGCTAGCAGTCTATCAATTTTGTTGATCTTTTCAAAAAACCAACTCCTGGATTCATTGATATTTTGGAGGGTTTTTGTGTCTCTATCGCCTTCAGTTCTGCTCTGATCTTAGTTATTTCTTGCCTTCTGCTAGCTTTTGAATGTGTTTGCTCTTGCTTCTCTAGTTCTTTTAATTGTGATGTTAGAGTGTCCATTTTAGATCTTTCCTGCTTTCTCTTGTGGGCATTTAGTGCTATAAATTTCTCTCTACACACTGCTTTAAATGTGTCCCAGAGATTCTGGTATGTTGTATCTTTGTTCTCATTGGTTTCAAAGAACATCTTTATTTCTGCCTTCATTTTGTTATGTACCCAGTAGTCATTCAGGAGCAGGTTATTCAGCTTCCATGTAGTTGAGCAGTTTTGATTGAGTTTCTTAGTCCTGAGTTCTAGTTTGATTGCACTGTGGTCTGAGAGACAGTTTGTTATAATTTCTGTTCTTGTACATTTGCTGAGGAGTGTTTTACTTCCAATTATGTGGTCAATTTTGGAATAAGTGTGATGTGGTGCTGAGAAGAATGTATATTCTCTTGATTTGGGGTGGAGAGTTCTGTAGATGTCTATTAGGTCTGCTTGCTGCAGAGATGAGTTCAATTCCTGGATATCCTTGTTAACTTTCTGTCTCGTTGATCTCTCTAAAGTTGACAGTGGGGTGTTGAAGTCTCCCATTATAATTGTATGGGAGTCTAAGTCTCTTTGTAAGTCTCTAAGGACTTGCTTTATGAATCTGGGTGCTCCTGTATTGGGTGCATATATATTTAGGATAGTTAGCTCTTCCTGTTGAATTGATCCCTTTACCATTATGTAATGGCCTTCTTTGTCTCTTTTGATCTTTGATGTTTAAAGTCTATTTTATCAGAGACTAGGATTGCAACCCCTGCTTTTTTTTGTTCTCCATTTGCTTGGTAGATCTCCCTCCATCCCTTTATTTTGAGCCTATGTGTGTCTCTGCATGTGAGACCGGTCTCCTGAATACAGCAAACTGATGAGTCCAGACTCTTTATCCAGTTTGCCAGTCTGTCTTTTAATTGGACCATTTAGTCCATTTACATTTAAGGTTAATATTGTTATGTGTGAACTTGATCCTGCCATTATGATATTAACTGGTTTTTTTGCTCGTTAGTTGATGCAGTTTCTTCCTAGCCATGATGGTCTTTACATTTTGGCATGTTTTTGCAATGGCTGGTACCAGTTGTTCCTTTCCATGTTTAGTGCTTCCTTCAGGGTCTCTTGTAAGGCAGGCCTGGTGGTGACAAAATCTCTAAGCATTTGCTTATCTGTAAAGGATTTTATTTCTCCTTCACTTATGAAACGTAGTTTGGCTGGATATGAAATTCTGGGTTGAAAATTCTTTTATTTAAGAATGTTGAATATTGGCCCCCACTCTCTTCTGGCTTGTAGAGTTTCTCCTGAGAGATCTGCTGTTAATCTGATGGGCTTCCCTTTGTGGGTAACCGGACCTTTCTCTCTGGCTGCCCCTAAGATTTTTTCCTTCATTTCAACTTTGGTGAATCTGGCAGTTATGTGTCTTGGAGTTGCTCTTCTCAGACAGTATCTTTGTGGCATTCTCTGTATTTCCTGAATTTGAATGTTGGCCTGCCCTACTAGGTTGGGGAAGTTCTCCTGGATGATATCCTGAAGAGTGTTTTCCAACTTGGTTCCATTTTCTTCCTCACTTTCAGGCACCCCAATCAGACGTAGATTTGGTCTTTTTACATAATCCCATACCTCTTGCAGGCTTTGTTCATTTCTTTTTCTTCTTTTTTCTTTGGATTTCTCTTCTCGCTTCATTTCATTCATTTGATCCTCAATCGCTGATACTCTTTCTTCCAGTTGATCGAGTCAGTTACTGAAGCTTGTGCATTTGTCACGTATTTCTCGTGTCATGGTTTTCATCTCTGTCATTTCGTTTATGACCTTCTCTGCATTAATTATTCTAGCTATCAATTCTTCCATTCTTTTTTCAAAATTTTTAGTTTCTTTGCACTGGGTACGTAATTCCTCCTTTAGCTCTGAGAAGTTTGATGGACTGAAGCCTTCTTCTCTCATCTCGTCAAAGTCATTCTCCATCCAGCTTTGATTCATTGCTGGCGATGAGCTGCGTTCCTTTGCAGGGGGAGATGCACTCTTATTTTTTGAATTTCCAGCTTTTCTGCCCTGCTTTTTCCCCATCTTTGTGGTTTTATCTGCCTCTGGTCTTTGATGATGGTGACGTACTGATGGGGTTTTGGTGTGGGTGTCCTTCCTGTTTGTTAGTTTTCCTTCTAACAGTCAGGACCCTCAGCTGTACGTCTGTTGGGGATTGCTTGAGGTCTACTCCAGACCCTGTTTGCCTGGGTATCAGCAGCAGAGGCTGCAGAAGATAGAATATTGCTGAACAGCGAGTGTGCCTGTCTGATTCTTGCTTTGGAAGCTTCCTCTCAGGGGTGTACTCCACCGTGTGAGGTGTGGGGTGTCAGTCTGCCCCTAGTGGGGGATGTCTCCCAGTTAGGCTACTCAGGGGTCAGGGACCCACTTGAGCAGGCAGTCTGTCCGTTCTCAGATCTCAACCTCTGTGTTGGGAGATCCACTGCTCTCTTCAAAGCTGTCAGACAGAGTCGTTTGCGTCTGCAGAGGTTTCTGCTGCTTTGTTGTGGTTGTTGTTTAGCTGTGCCCTGTCCCCAGAGGTGGAGTCTACAGAGACAGGCAGGGCTCCTTGAGCTGTTGTGAGCTCCACCCAGTTCCAATATTAAGGTTTAATCGCTTGAGATCTCAAGAAAAGAAATGTCCAGGCCCAATGGTTTAACAGCGAATTTTACCAAATATTTGAAGAGAAAATTAATACCATTTGTATGTAGTATGTTCTAGAATATAGAAGAGAAGTACATTAGTCAAAATTATCCAGATAAACAGAATATATCTACCTACTGTAGAAAGAGAGAGGGAATTTATTTTAAGGAATTGACTGATATGGTTGCAGAGATTGGCAAGCCCAAAATCTGTAAGGCAGGCCAGGATATTACAGACCCAGGGAAGAGCTGATGTTGCAGTTTGCGTCCAAAGGTAGCCTGTTGATAGAATTCTCCCTCCCTCATAGGGGGTTGAATGAGGTTCACTCATATTATGGAGGGTAATCTGCTTTACCTGATGTCTGCGGATTTACATGTTACTATAATCTAAAGAGTATATTCATAGAAACATCTAGAATAATGTTTGACCAAATATCTGGTTACCATAGACTAGGCTAGTCAAATTGACACATGAAATCAACCATCACAAGGAGGGAACACTTTTCAATGTATTATATAAAACTAGTATTGCCTTGATATCAAAACCAGACAAAGAAAATTAAGGCCAATAAAGCTCATAATATAGGCTCAAAAAATTCTGTAAAATGAAAATATATGATATTCAACAATAATGAAGAATAATTATACACCATGATCAAGTGGAATTTATTTCAGAGATACAAGACTGGTGCAATATGCTAAATTCAATCAATGTAATCTACCATTTTCATGGGCTAAAAAATTTACATGACCATATCAATTGATAAAGAAAAAACACTTGACAAAATTCAATATCTATAACTAAGAACTCTCAGAGAAATAGAGATAGAAGGAAAGCTAATCAAGTTATTCTCTTACAAAGAACTTACTCTCTTTTTGGAGAGCATTTATAAAAAAAACTTACATGTATCATTATACTCAATAATGAAAGACTGATTGCTTTCCTCCTAAGATTAGGAACAAAGCAATGATTTCCAGTCTCACCATTCTTATTCAACATAATGCTGGAAATCACAACTGGTGCAATAAGGCAAGAAAAGAAGAAAGGAAAGGAAAGAGGAAAGGAAAGGAAAGAAAAGGAAAGGAAATGAAAGGAAAGGAGAAAGGAAAGGAAAGGAAAGGAGAAAGGAAAGGAAAGGAAAGGAAAGGAAAGGAAAGGAAGGAAAGGAAAGGATTACAGGTTGGAAAAGAAGAAAAAAAACTGTCCCTCTTTGAAAAGTTGGAGAAAATCCCAAGTATCGAAAACAAAAACAAAAACAAAACAAAACAAAACAAAACAAAAAGCAAGCCTTCTAGGACTAATAAATGAGTTCAACAAAGTCTCAGGATACAAAAAAATACAATAATTAATTGTATTTTTATACGGTAACAATGAACATGTAATTAAAAACACCAAAAATAAAAAATGCATTGTCATTATAATCACTTTTTACAAAAATATCTTAGGTGTAAATCTAACAAAACACAGAGGACTTGTAGGGTGAAAATTGTAAAATGCTAATTTGAAAAATCAAAGAAGGTCTAAATAAATGGAGAGAAATATTGTCTTTATAGATTAGTAGATCCAATATAGTGACACTCCCCTCAAATTAATATACAGGTTCAATACAATGCCAATCAAATCTCAGCAATTTTTTTTACCTATTTAAAAGATTATTCTAAAATCTATATGTGAAGGCAAAGGTACTAAAATAGCTAGACACTCTGAAAATATTTGAAGTAATGTGGGGAACTTTCCAAAGTGAATGATAGTTATCAAATCACATATCCAAGAAGCTCAGAGTATTTCAAGCAGAATAATAAATTTAAAAATCAATAAATAGCCCATACATATTTATGCATATTATATTAAAATAAAAAAAAAGCAGAGACAAAGAGAAAGTATTGAATAAAGTCAAAGGAGGAAAAAATACCTTACCTATGGGAGGAACAAGGGAAATCACCAACCTAGGATTTTATATCAGCAAAGTTATTCTTCAAAAGTGAAGAATAAATAAAGACTTTCTCAGAAAAGCAAAATTATAGAAATAGACGGCAGATCAGGGGTTGCCAGCTGTAAGTGCTGGAGAGGGAAGCAGATGTGTTTATAAAAGGGCAACATAGGCCAGGCACGGTGGCTCATGCCTGTAATCCCAGCACTTTCTGAGGCGGGTGAATCATGAGGTCAGGAGTTTGAGACCAGCCTGGCCAATATGGTGAAACCCGGTCTCTACTAAAAATACAAAAATTAGCTGGGCATGGTGGCGCATACCTGTAGTCCCAGCTACTCAAGAGGCTGAGGCAGAATCGCTTGAAGGTTGCAGTGAGCCAAGATCACACCACTGCACTCCAGCCTTGGCAACAGAGCGAGATTCTATCTGGAAAAAAAAAGGCAGGCGGGGGGCGGGCAACGTGAAGTTCCTTGTGTTGATGGAAATGTTCTATAACTTGACAATATCCTGGCTGTGGTTTACATTGTTTTGTAAACTGTTACCACTAGGGAATACTGGGTAAATGGTACCTGGATCTCTCTGTATGATTTCTTACTGCAAGTGAATCGACAATTATCTCAAATATAAAATTTAGTAGAAGAAAAAAATCAGCCTGTTATGAATCGTTTTTATGTATCCTCCTCCTGGGGCTGACCCTAATACGCTGCGAGAGAATGTAAGCAGATGGCAGCCCTGCAGCAGTGGGCAGCAGGTGTCCATATCTGTGTCAGGCCCATGCCGGCCTCCTGCTCCAGGTGTGACTCATCCTATCTGGTCCTGGGCAGACACATGAAGTGTGGTGCTTATTCCCATGGTGGCTGGAGGAGCTGCAGACCTTGGCCTGGCTCCCATGTAGCATCCTGGCATCCATCTGCTAGCAGGTAGCTTCAACCCCCTGCTAACAATGCAACATCTCATTCCTGCCACAACAAGACCTACGTAGCACAATGGTTCTCCTTACCTTGGATCAGTGACATGCTCTAGGGGTTTGGGGGAACTTTTCACATGTCTTTGCCCACAACTTCAAGGGCACATAAAACTGAGGAGACTGTGGCCCTCTCATGCCTGGATCCACTGTGCCACCAGTTCTCATCTATACCTGTCAGCTGCCATATCAGGGTGGCGTGGGAGAAGGGATCATTTCCCTGAGAACTGTTATTGCCTAGTTCAAACCGTGGTTATAAGTTTCACTCTATTTTCCAAAATGTACACTCAGAAAGGGTTCCATCATATCCCCATTTCCCAGATTTGACCATAAGAGAAACTAGTTCTATAAGGATGCTTCTGATTTTTTTGTCTTCCTTCTAAACCAGCATATTTTGCTTAAGAATCAAGACTATGCTACCTTTGTTATTCTAGTTGCGTAGCATCTTTCTTACCCCAGGGCAATGTGCAAGTTATGTCTAACTTCTCTGGGCTGAAGGGAAACAGCCTTAGGTAAATATGTGAAGAGAAAATATTTAAAGAGCTTGGCAATGAGAATAAAGTACATAAATGCATACATGGGTGGGGGGAGGTTATGCTCCTACAGTAAAATATCTCTGTGTTGTACTGTACATAGTAGCAATGCTGCCATATGGCTCTGGCTGCTGGGCTTCTGTTACTGATGCGGCATACAACTTGTCTTTTAATGATAATGCAGTCCGATTACATTAAGACTCAAGACTCAAAAGTCTCTTTGAAAATGCTTATTGATGTGAATGCCTTCATTTTTCTTAAAGAAAAAGGAAGAAACACATGCAAGAAAGGAAGCATAAGAGGAAAACCTTGAGCAAAAACCCTGAGAAAAAATAATGATTTATAATCCCTTGTCTTAATGTTATCCTTACAATAAAGCTTTCCTTTCCCCTTCCTCTGTGCTGTCTTCCAACTTCCTGATGCCTTTCAATGCATGCTGAACCTCTGTTTCCATGTGGGCCCTTTGTGGTGCCTCCTCACCATTCACACAAAGGTCCTTTTCAAAAACTCAGGCAACTTACTTGTTTGGTACTAACCAGTTGCTTACTAAGTCACCTCACATCCTGGTGCACAGAGCGCTATAGATAATTAACATTGTGAATTCTCCGTAAAAATCCGAGCCAACGTACTGTTGGTTAAAGATTTCAAACACAAGAAAATCCTTTGTGTGAACAGGAAACTGATTTGCGTACTTACTGTTAACTAGGCAAACAACTTGTAAGTGAATTGCATTTGTTCTCTTGGCAGCCCTGTGTGTATAAAGAGGCTTAGCTGGAAGATTAAAACAAATTCTCTTAAAATATTGCACTGTAAAACCATACACCTGCCCAGAGTTCAAAGGACTGTGGTCTTATAGGTTGTATAAGCATCAGGAAACTTTGACATGGGAAACAGTTTATAATCACATAGCTAGACATCTAAGGCAAATTCCCCTAAGTCCAAGGTTTTTCAAGCTGGCAATGTGAAAAGAGAAAGCCAGACTCATCCACTTCCTGAAGAAAGACCAGGCGGAATGATAGCAAGGTGTATTCCAATGTCCTGTGGATGAGGGAAAGTGATGACTGCTGAAAGGCAGGCAAAACATGAAGCCACTTGGGTATGCTATGACAGAAGACAATCTAGGATTTTGTTAATTCCAGCAATTATTATGATTATAAAAAAAAATGCTGCTTCTTAGCCTATATGGTGATTATCCTTTAGTTTCTAGGGAAGATTATGGGCTGAGGGAAATAGAAGTATATAGAAAATGTAAGAAGTTTTAGAGATGCGACAAGGCTGTTCAAGCTTTCATGCAGGCTGAAACTTTCTGGGAAGCTACCCACACACCAGATAATATTAAAATAACGCAGGTGTGCAGTGGGTGAAACAGAGAGCGGCCCATTCATCTAGGTGTTAAAAAAATAACTGCTGTTTTTATTACTACCTGTAATTTTCAAATTAATGACATAATGCTTCACAGGATAAATAGACCACCTCATAGAGGATAGTTGAATTTATTTTTTTAACCCAAAGCAGGAAATGCTCTTGCTGGGCTCTGTCCCTCTCCTGAAGCTGCTCTGGGCCCCCTGCCAAGGATTGCTCACCAGGCTCCTATTTCCCTTTTTTGATCTCATTCAATCCATTTACCTTATGCTCTCACTTTTTTTTTTCTTATTTCTTTCTTTTATATACCTCCTGCATGTTAGGTAATAGAGGCAAACTGCATTTCCTGTCTGCCTGCTTAAAGCAGGGAAAGATTAGCTTGGACAGATGTAAAAAGCAGTTGCTAGTTTTGCCTTTAAAGACACAAGGATACGTAAAAATCCTTTAAAAGAGAGACTAGATTGCACATCTATAAGCCTCTGGGGTGACTGTGTTTCTTTTAGATAAAATAAATGGTTTGGGGGAACTTAAGCTATCCATGTGGATCCTTCCTCTGTGGTATGCAAACAGGTGGACCACTCATGGGCTCGATGCCAGTGAGTCCCCCCACTCCATGGGAATTCATAGAATGCCCAGTGGCAGCCTTCAATCTCCGGTTGCTTGCAGAACAAGGTACCCAATCTCCTGTTAAATTAGGCTCTGTGTCTTTCACTGAAAGAATTATGGCTTTATTATTTACTTTCCAGAGAAACTTTCTTTACAAAACTCCAAGGTTTAAGCCTCTTAGCATTTTCTCATCAGTTTTAGCAGACATTTCAAACCAACCAGACTCAGAGACACATTCATTATTCCGTCTGTCGCTCAAGCTCCCCTTCTCTTCAAATGGCTGTTCTACTTCTGGGTAACTAATTTAATTTTATAAATCCAGCTACAGTCCCCTTAATAAACTTACAGGGATCTATCTAGTTCAGGTAGGTGGAATCATGAAAGCTACATGGAATGCCACCTGTTGGAGTTTGCTTTCACTGTAGAAGAAACTTTGCACCATATGAGCAGCTCTCCAGGAAGCACCCTTTACATCCATTATGTTGCTTACTCTTTCATTTCCTGCTATTTCAGCAGGCAATGGTGCACCCATGTTCAATTTCTGATTGCACCACTTCCTAGCTGCGTAACATTGAGGAGAGTCCTTTAAGCCTTGGTTTCTGGCTTAGGACCATGCTGAACACAGTATTATCTGATCTTCCTTTCTGGATTTTCCCTTGGAGCCAGAGGCCATTTCCACCTAAACTGAAAAAGACAAAGCATTGCCACGCAACTAACACAGAACTGATGCCTGTTCCTTGACCCTCCCTTTATAAGATTTCCTATTTCCTGCTGCAGCTGCTGAAATTAGGGATTCACTGACTTGAACAGTTACTATGGACTCATTTTTTATCTTCCTATGATGCCCACAACACACATACACACACACACACACACACACACACACACACACATATAGAGAGAGAGAAGTACTTAACAAGCAGTGATAAAAACTTAAGACATGTTTGTTGTATGAATGATCCTTACTTAGTGGAAACTTGAGAGGGTAAAACTTTTTAAAAGCTAAGATGTACATGCCTAGACCCACAAATGTGTTATTTAGCAAAGCACTTTGAAACACCGAAGTAGCACACCACAATTATAGAGTTTTGAACAGGAACATTTCACAGACCATTAGGTTTCACCGTCAATACTGTTCAATAATGGATCCAGAGAGTCCTGATTTTTCAAGTTGAAGAAAGGCCAATTTGTCTTGTCTGTGACACTTATCAGGTGTTTCCTGAATGTCATGTGCCAAAGTCTATTTTTATGCAGGCCTAGAAGTCTTTTGTTGCTAGAGCAAAGAATCATAGATCAAAATCCCAGATACAAAATGATTTAGAAAACACTGAAAGTATAAAAACTGAGAGTAACAATAGCTATCTTATATGGTCATGGTGAAGATTAAATGAGATCATATGTTATATGCTCAGCAGAGAGCCTAGTAAGCACTCAGCAAATGTTAATAAGCATTGTTATTTTTATCAAAGTGTAGAATAGCATTTTGAAATCTCACACAGACTGCAACTAAGCTAAAATATGCAACTCTGCTTATAAATATGTACTAATGACAAGTGCTGTCTTTTAATATCCTATGATCATAAAACATCTGTCTTGGTAGAGATCCCTAGAAATAGGTCCTGAGTCAGGGAATTGGGTGCCTATGAATTACTGAGAGAGTCCTCATCAGGAAAAACCTATAAAAGGGAGAGGAAAGTAAGACTAGAGAGGGATAAAAGAGCAAGGACATGGTCTCAGACAAAACCAAGCCTTGCCTTGATCCATACGAAGGCTCTGGGGCTTAAATCATACAGAATTGTTGCCTACTGAGAACCAGCCTTTTATACTCCCACATCCATGAGCCATTTGCTATGAGCTGCACCTCCTTCCTCCCACATGAGAGATGAGGGCATAATCTCTAGGGCAAGGCAGTCCCCTTCAACACAGGGTAATTCTCCAAAAGTGGAGAGGTGTATTTGTTAGCTTGGGCTGCCATAACAAAATACCACAGACGGGGCAGCTCTATTTCCTCAGAGTTCGGAGAATAGAAGTCCCAGATCAAGGTCCAGCACAGGTGGTTTCTGATGAGGGTCCACTTCCTGGCTTGCAGGTTGCTGCCTTCTTGCTGTGTCCTCACATGGCAGAGAGAGAGAGAAAAAAAAATTCTTTCTCTTTCTCTCTGTATAAAGTCACAGCCTTATTGAATTAGGACCGCACCTCTATGATCTCATGTAGCCTTAATTACCTCCTGAAAACCCCATATCCAGATACAATAACTTTGGGGATTAGGGATTCACCATACGTACTTTGAGGTGACACAAGTCAGTTCATAGCCAGAGGCATCTGTGACCCTTTGGCAGCCAACACTCATAGCAACTGAGGCACGTGTACAAAGGCCAGGTATGGTAGATTGTTTACAAAAATGATGGCAATTCTTCTTTCTGTATTCATGGCCCTTTCAATATGACTTTGCAACTCCCTGTCTACTCTTTGAACCTAGACTGGCTTTGTGAATTACTGTGACCAACAAAAGGCAGAAGTGACATTGTACCACTTCTAATCTTAGAGCTCAAAAGGCTTACTTCCACTTGCTCTCTTGGAGCTTGGATGCCACCACATGAATAAAGCTGGGTTGGCCTGCTGGATAAGAGGCATCGTCCTGGCCAGTAGCAAGCCAGCCAACGACCAAACACATTAATAGAACAGCTAGCCTCCAGTCAATCCTCAAGCTGACCACAGACACATGAGTGAGCCCAGCAGAGATTAGCCAAGCCTGACTGGATCAGCAGAACTACCAGGCTGACTGGTAAATTTGGGAGCAATAATAAATGGCAGCTGTGTTAAGCTACTAAGCCTGGGGCATGGAAGGGGCTTGTTAAACAGCAATAGATAACTGATACCCCCAATAAAGTAAACCTGGACAGAAATATGGAGTGAACACAGGTCACCAAGCATCTTAAAGAAATAATTCATGAAATTCCTATGTAGCTAAGGAGTAGCTAGTTCTACGACTTTTTAAAATAATATAAAAATTTAATCTGTCACCAGCAGACATATTCTTCTCAGTGACTATTGAATCAAACTCTTAGAGTCTAGTTCAATTACTGTCTAGCCTCAAGGATACATATCTAGATTTAAAACCAATCTTGGTCTAAAGTCACTGATCTCACCTCAGCTTTCTTTCTATACCACAGTCCACAGGAGGTATAGAAGTAAAACACTGTACTCAGAAAAAGAATTTTGGAGCTTATGAACTGGCTTTTCCATTTTATATTTGTATAATTTGCCAAAGAACCTATCTGAATCAATTTCCTCATGTGCCAAATGAGGATAATATTCTATAACTACAAGAAAATTGTCAAGCAGCTCAAATGAAATACCAGTGTGAAAGTCTAGGTAAGGTGAGAAACGTTACACAAACATGAGTGAATTTGAGGGGCCCTAATCTGTATATCCTTGGAGACTATGGGATGAAATAACCAGGAGTTCTTGTTGTATAAAGTTTCTGATACTTCCTGAGATAAAGGTAAAGTGGATTTTGAGAAACATGCTCAAAGTTTGAGCCTTTGAGATAAAGGTGGTCCCAAAGTTCTCACCCTGAAGTAGAAGACATCTGACATGCGCCTCAGCAAGAGACTCTAATCATAAAGCAGAAAATGGCATGTTGGGACATAGCTCAGAATACTTCTGACCTCATTTGAGACATCTGTTCTAAATCCTTCAACAGAGGAAACGATAAAAAGGAAAAGTCCTGGTTATATACTGAAGTCCTAAACAAAGAGTTGGCTTTCCAGTTCACATTGGCTAACTGGATACAAAAGTTTACTCTGGGGGAAAGAAATCCCATTAAGATGACAGAAAGCCACATATATATACACCCATAAAAAGTGAATCCGTAATAGAGTGGGAAATTTGAAAGTGATGCCACCAATCAAATTTCTAGAGGATATAGAGTCATTCAGACTAGACTGAAAGTGGAAACTAAGAGAGCTGAGGAAGCCACAACCTCATATAGAGGAAACAGAAGGTCAAACAGAGTATGTTTTCCCAACTGTGCCCCCAAATAATCCAAAGAGCAGAACCAGTGGGAACTAGGGGAAAGAGCTGGATGAAGACCGTTAGTAAGGTGACTAATTAAAGGATTTCAAAACATTTACCTCAGTGTCCACCCATGTCCCTGATGTCATGAAGGGAGTGGTTACTTCTTAGAGCTACACACTCCAGATTCGAGCCATGAGAACACCTCTCTAAAGTGAAAGTTGGGGCACAGAAAATTCCAGAGTAGCTGAGGCTGGAGAAGCAGAGCAGAGCAGTATTACAACCTACGGTTACTGTGAGGGACTGGGGCTCTTGGCATGATCTCATTCATACTTCCCCTACATAAGCTTCCAGGGCTCCTGTAATCAGAACCTCTTTCTGTGTCACATGAGCAGTGATTTTTTTTCTTTTTCTTTCTTTTTTTTGAGACAGAGTCTTGCTCTGTTGCCCAGGCTGGAATGCAATGGCGCAATCTTGGCTCACTGCAATCTCCACCTCCCGGGTTCAAGTGATTCTTCTGCCTCAGCCTCCCGAGTAGCTGGGATTACAGGTGCATGCCACTACGCTTGGCTAATTTTTGGTATTTTTAGTAGAGACGGGGTTTCCCCATGTTGGCCAGGCTGATTTTGAACTCCTGACCTCAGGTGATCCACCCACCTTGACCTCCCAAAGTGCTGCGATTATAGGCATGAGTCACCACACCCAGCCTATGAGCAGTGATTTTCATTTGGGCTAGGATTCACATCTATAGCTAAGAACAGATAACCAGAATATCTAAATATTTGAGGAAAATCAACCATAAATATATCAACTATAATAACAATAACAACAACAAAGTTCTAAACTCAACAAGTAGAAAAATTAACCCGGGGGGAAATAACAAAATCCAAGCAAATGAAAGAAAACTACAAAGGAATATAAACATAAGAAATGAAACAAAACTTCAAAATAAGAATAATTAATTTCCTCAGATTGGTTTGAAGACATACTGTGTTCAAAAGAAAATAATATATTGAAATGAAAAAGCAACAAGGGAGATCTCCAAAGTAAAAAATATGATCACAATCTATTAGCGACTCACACAGAAAAATGCACACAGCTAAAGAGTCAAATAGGCAGCAAATAGAGCCAAGTGATTCTCCTACTCTGTAGTCCAGAAGGACAAAGAGGTGAAAAATATAGGGGAAAACCTAAAGAACATGAGGAAGAGACCCAGAAGAATATTCACCCATTTAGTAGGCATTCTAAAAAACAGAAGAGAGGGGATGAAGGAGAAGAAATAAAAATAATAATAGAGTAAAATGTCCTTATCAGATCTTCAGATGAAAAACCTCAAATCAAAACCAAAAACAAAGCCCATTAGGCTTATCTTGATGAAATTTTGGAAAAAACAATAAAGAGACTATCCTAAAACACTTCACAGAAACAAAGGGTATACCAATAGGAAACAGAATCAGATTAACATTGAACTTCTTACCTGCAAATAAAATAAAGGAACAATATCATTACAATACTGGAGAAAGGTCATTTTGAATCTAGAATTTTGAATCTAGAATTCTATACCTAGCCAAACTCTCACTAAAAGAAAAGAACCAGGTAAAGATTTGGAGAGCGTGTCCTTACTCAGAAAAGGTACCATTAAAAAAAAGAAAACCTTTCTAAAAGATTATATATACACATACATATAATATTATAATAAGTACATTTTACCTAATACACATTAAGAGAACAGTATACTCCAGAGTAAGAGAATATACATTCTTCTTAAGATCCATAGAATATTTACAAAAATTGACCACATACCTATGCATACAAACACATACATTCACACACACGCTTTTGATACATTTCAAAATGCAGAATTTATTTCAGCAACAATTTTCTTTTTTTTTTTCTTTGAGATGGAGTCTTGCCCTGTCATCCAAGTTGGAATGCAATGACACGATCTCAGCTCACTGAAACCTCTGCCTCCCAGGTTCAAGCGATTCTCCTGCCTCAGCATCCCGAGTAGCCAAGATTACAGGTGCGCGCCTCCATGCCCAGCTAATATTTGTAGTTTTGGTAGAGACGGGATTTCACCACCTTTGCCAGGCTGGTCTCGAACTCCTGACCTCAGGGGATCCGCCCACCTCGGCCTCCCAAAGTGCTGGGATTACAGTTGTGAGCCACCGCGCCCTGCCCTTCAGCAACAATTTTCTAATTCCAATGAATAATAAGTTAGCAACGAAAGAGGAGCAAAAATTATTCCATTTGCTTAAAAATTGTTAAACATCTTTCTATAATAAATCATGAGTAAAGTCAAAAGTAAAAACTGAATGTATAAACAAATTGGAGCTGAAAGACAAGGAGAACAAGATTTATAGGATGTGGTCAAAGCAATGAAAAGGAAGAGCTCCCTGATTCCCCTTGCAGGGCCTGCGACAGGGGTGTGGCTCACCTGTTCAGTAGCCCCTCTGCTGAAACTCCTTGCGAGAGGGGGAGCATGCAGATAGGCAAGTGCAGAGGCTGGGGTGAGGGCTTTGGACTCTGGCCTTGGGGTAGCGTCTATAGGTGGGTGTTACAAAGCTCTTTCTGCTTGGCCACCGTAGACTGCTAGAGTGTTAACCAGCTCAGTGGACCCTCTGCCTTTTCAGAAGGGCAAAGGACCAGGGTACAGCTTTCTGTATTCCGAGCATTTGTCCAGCATCCCGGAAAAATCGGGTCACACGCTGGCATGAAGGATAAATGTGAGGTTTTATTGAGTGGTGGAAGTGGCTTTCAGCAGGATGGATGGGGAGCTGGAGGGGTGGGGATGGATGAAGTGGGAAGGTGATCTTCACCTGGAGTCGGGCCGCCCAGGGGCTGGACTCCGCTCTGACTGCCCCCAGCCAAACATCTCTCGGTGTCCTGGCGTCCCTCCTCTTCTCTCTTCCTCTGCTACGTTGTTTTGCTGTCAGTCGGCTTGCCTCCTCGTCTCCTCACCTGCCGGTGTGCTCTGGAGCTTGGGGTTTGGGGTTTATATGGGGGCAGGATAGGGGGCGTGGCCAGTCAAAAGGCAACTTTTTGGGTCCCAAACAGAAATGCCTGTTCTCATTTAGGGCTGCAGGTATCCAGGCTTGAGGGTGGGGCCTTTGCCAAGGAACCGCCCTCTTCTACTCAGTATTTCTGTCTCCTGTTCGTGTCAGCAATACACAGAAGAAAATCCATTCCTAAAAACATTTATAAGAGAACAATAAAACTGAAAACGAAGTATTTGTGAAACCACCTTTGCAAAAATCATTATCGGTGAGAAAATTATGACAGTGAAAGAGATCAGAGCTAACTGCTTTTGTAAAGCTCATGGAAAACCATCAGCTTTGGGGAGGGAGAGGAGCCTGAATCCTGCTAAGGTCCAGACATGAACGATTGTCAGGTGGTATTCCAGAGGTTATAAGACATGCAACTTCCCCATTTACTCTTACAAATAACACCACTACTGGAGACTGGCCTTTTGAGATATCTTTCCAGGTTTCTTTGCATGTCTGACACCCACGACTCCACTTGGGATCCCCCAAGCTTGCTCCTGTGGCCCCAACCAGAAGCTACACAGCAAGCAGAAGGACAGCTTCCACCCCCTATGAATTCATCTCTGACTCAACCAATCAGCCGCAAGCCTAGCCATCCTCACCCTTTTCCCCAAAAATGCCTTTGAAATACTTTTAACCTAAAGGCTTTGGAGGATAATGATTTGCGTACTAACTCCATCTCCCACATGGTGTGGCTGGCCTCATGTCTATTAAACTCTTTCTCTACTACAATGCCATGGTCTTTCTTTGTGCAGCGGGCAGGAAAAACCCCTCCAGCAGTTACGTTTCAACTAAGAAGGTTAATAAGGGAAAATAAATACAAATAAATAAAGAATAAAAGAAGATAACTACAAAATAGAGAACTAGAAGATTAATAAGGCTTTGATTAACAAAACAAACTAATACTGTCTTTTTAAAAGACAAATAAATTAGTTAAATCTTCAGCAAATATACAAACAGGGAAGTCAGCACTTCTGTAAAGACAGGCACAAAGGAACAATCAGGATCTTATAAGCTGAATTATGAGGCCTGAACTATATTTATTCTGAAGGCCGGGGGAGCCATTCTAGGGATTTCTGAGGAAAGGAATGGCCACGGTCAGATCTGTGGTTTTGGGAGCAATCCCTCTTGTAGATATGAGGAAGGAAGAGTGGAGAATGAAGTTGGAGATACCAGCAAGTAGGCTTTGCAAGAGCCCAAATAAAGCAGTGGCAGCAGGGATAGAAGGCATGAGAAGGATTCTAGAGATGTTTATAATGAATAAAGTACAGGCTTTGGTGACTAATTAAATGGCAGAAGTAAGGAAAACACAAGAGAAGCAGATTTGAAGGGTAAAGACGAGTTGATGTTTGAACATGTTGAAACGGAGTCATCCCTAAGTCATCTAGACAGAGATGGAACATGGGCTTCAGACGTTCAGATAGGCAGCTTGGAGGAGGCCTGGATTAGATACCTCAATTTGGGTTTTATCTGGGTCTAAGATTGATTAATGGTAGGTCCAAGAATAGATTTCATCTTTCATGCCAATTTGGATCAGTTTGTAGTGTCATATTGAAGACACATGTTCAGAAGGACTGTGAGGCCAAGTCAAGGATGGGCAGGAAAGAGTACCAGGACAAATCAGCAATACATGCCATGGGCCTAGGCCAGAGGTGCAGTGGCAGGCAGGCAGCACATTGCCTGACCCTGTAATAAACAGAGTTGAACTCATGGTCAAGTATGCCTGCAAACAGCATGTAGCATATGAAGAAAACCATGATCAAGAGGAATCCAATGATTCACCAATATTTAAGAAGTAGATAAAAGAAGGTTCGTCTTAGGATAGCTTCAGCAATTTTTATCAACCTGGGTTTTTAAGCATTTTACCCTCTTCACAAGGAGTCAGAAAGTTTTGCCCAGGTTGTACCTGTAAACTAACGAGGCAATTTGAAAGCTACATGTATCAATTGACGTCACTGCTTCCCAACTTTTATTAAAACAGAATTCCTATTCATTGTCTCTTGCCTTTAACTGAAGCCTCGTATGTTTGAGATCTAGTAACTATGGTCCTAAACTAATATCCAAAACAAATGCTCTCTTTGGCTATCCTTAATACACTGCATTTATTTTTTTTCTCCATTCAATAAAGACAAAAATAGCCTGCTATCCTTATTAAATTTAAATTAGATTAAAAATGTATGTACTAATGCTGAGTTCTTAGGAATAAGATGGCCTAAATCAGAAGTCAGAGAAAACTTTCATAAATATCTAGAACATAAAGTCGACCTGACCATTATAGTATTCCAGAGTCTTAATATGTGGCTCATGAATGAGAAAGTATTTTGATTGTATTATGCTGTCCTAAAAAAGGCTTTGTACTGGAAGTCAGCATGTGTTTTAGTTTGCAATGTGTCAGTAAAGGCTGTGAAACTTTGAGTTAGGTAATTGGTTTTTGGGGTGACCAACTTATTCCTAGTTGCCTGGGACTTTCCCAGTTGTAGCACTGAAAGTGCTGCATCCCAGGAAACATCTTACTTAGCCCAGGGCAAACCAGCATGATTGGTTGGTCACCATATTGGTTGCGATCTCTGAACCTTAATTTCCTCATTTGTAAAATGGGATAACTGAATTAAATAATCTGTAAAATCCCAGTCGACTCTACAATTCTAGACACAAATAAATTATATAGGCAGAAAGGTGGCTCCTTGCATAATACAATTTTTCCTGCAACAAAAGACCAACTATTCAAATATATTGCCTCCTTACATAGTATAGTATTTTAAATCCCGGTGATTTAATCCCACAAGATTACACAAGTGGGTCACACCCTGACTAACACGGTAGGATTAACATTTTTCAGGGATCTAAAGCTGGGGGAAACTAGGAAACAAGGAAGCAAGGGGCACTGCCTGCGCCAGATGAATGCCCCATTTTGGGACTAAGAAACTTCCACTTCCCAGTTCTGCCCATCCTGGCCTGGACAACGCCAGATCCCTTTCTTTTTATTTGATGGCCATCAACAACAAAGGTCCTGAATAGAGATCAGCCTCCAATCAGAATGAAAGCAGGGCTTTGTCAAGCCCTGAATACAACATGCAGTGACCTGGTTTGTATAGCGCTGGTCAAAATAAAAGGGAATCTTTCTCTAGCAGAGACCAAGTGGTTGCTTATTTCTAGGACTCCCAATGTGAAGTCACTCAGAAAAATAGCAGGTCCCAAAGAGTGTATGTAGTTGTTTTCACTGCCCTGCTTCTTCCTGTCAAAACTCAGTGTCAGACAATTTTCAACTGCTTCTAAGACACAAGCAGTTCTCAATAGGGCATTCTGAGTTTTACTAGTATCATCTCTCTGAAAGACATTTTACAGCACCAAAAGAAACTGACTTGTGATGTTCTTATAAAGTTTGTTAAATCTGAAAATGTTTTCTATAGGAAAATAATAAAGGAAAACTAAATGTGGAGCATTAGGAGTCCATGGTTCATGCTTCACAGACACTGACTTGTTGAGTCAGCTTAATGACTGACAGTTGAGTCAGATGCTCTTACCTGAACTTCTCTGACAGAAAAACAAAGGCTATAGTGTATTTTCAAGTAACTGAATTGTGGTTAAAATACCTGGCAAAGTGCAGGTGAATGTACCTTTAAAAGAATGTGAGATGGATTCACAGATGCATCCAGTTCCAGGAAGAGAAGAACATAATCTAATAATTAGCATCTAGTACATTAAAATTTTAATATGTGGAAGACAGAAGCTAACAGCAATCCTTCTTCTATAGAGAACCAAATAAAAAGTAAGTTTAAATTTATCATGTTTCTTTCCTGCTTAAACATAGCCTCCTACATCCCACACAACAAATTCCAAGTTCCTTGGATCAGTTATATTCAAGATTTGCCACTGTTTATTCCACCCCAGATTTCCAAACTTATCTCCCATTTCTGAACTGAAAGCTTGCTCTCTAACCCTTCTCTGCTAACCATCATTCCCAAGTACCATGAGTCTTTCCACCTCAGTGCCTCACTTGTGCTGTGCCTTCAACCTGGCCTGCCCTCCCCACTTTTATCTTCCTTTTGGTATCATATTTATCCTCCAGTCTCTATCCCTTCACAAAATTTTTCCTGAGTGTTCCAGCCTACACTGATTTCTCCTGCTTCTGAATTCTCACAGCACATATTGTCAAGTACTTGTATTAGGCACTTAATAACCTATTGTGTTAGCTGTTTTTTCACACACATGTCTTGTCTCAACTAGACGCTTACAGCCTTGAGGGCAGTGCTTTTTATACCATGCATTCCCCTACAACGTTATTAAATTGAACAGTACAATTTCCTGAGTCCTGAATTAGGTCACAAGAACATGCCCTTCTCCAGAGATTAGGAGACTTGCCCATTGGCCTGAAACAATTTAAAAGAAGAATAATTGAAGTTGGAGGGATAATAATAGACTCTAGAGGATAATAATAGAAAATAGATAGATAATAATAGATGATAATAATAGACTCCAGGAAGATTCTAAAAGCCTAAAATTAGATACAACTGATAAGCCACTTGTCCTAAGCCAAGCAGAAAATAGGATGGAAAATGTGACAATAGCCATTGACTAAGGTGTGAAAATATTTAGCCAAGTAATCAATTGGGTTATAGTTGTGATGTCAAACACTGATTCAGAAGTATTATATTATTAACTTTTTGTAGTGAATTGACATAGTCAGCTAGTATTAAAGAATGATTAGATTCAGAGGTCTACTGCAAATCAAGCCAAAGCTAGAGTAAGTTCAATTTCTCCTTTTTCTTTCTTCTTATTAAATTTATCTCCACAAGAGACTGTGTTTTGGCAGAATAATTGGGTGTATTTATGGCAAACGTGAGGGAAAATTAGAATCTGCATCGAATTTCAAATGATGAAATTTGCTCAGTGACTACTGGCAAATTTTAGTTAAGCCATGAAGACATGAGGAATATGAGAGATACCAGAGTTTAGAAATGAGACTTCTCAATACTCTGGTAGCTCATATGGATATGTTATTCCTCCAGAGCCCCTTCGGGATGCCAGATGTCTTGCTTTCTCTCTCCCTTTCTTCCTCTATTTTTTGGTATCTCATCTTCTACAAGATATATAGAGCTGTGCTTCTAGGTGAAAGTAAATGTAATATGAAAGCCATGCCAAATGTAAAACAGTTACCATTGAGAAAGCATTTTTCCAAAGGAGAAGAACTAACTTATCAGTAGGAAGCAATTACTTTCAAGACAGCACAGTTGATTAAATTTTGTAAAATTGCTGGACCTACGTATGAGAGATATAGAGAAACTTGGAGTTCATAGGACGCTAGAACAACTTCTCTGGCACGGTTCCAAAAATAGATTTCTAATCCTTCTTCTGATAGTTAAAATGTCCACAACCTTAGACTAGGGCTAGGTCAGCCCTACCTATGTAAAAATTCCTATAGAAAAAGAAATGGTGCTTCAGTCATTTCATTGCCCATAATCAGACAATTCTACCACCACTTAACACATTTGTTTTCAGGAGCTCCATGTTCTTCCATTCCATCAGCCCTTCTCTGACCCTGAATTCCTTCCTCCTCAGGATAGACTTACGTCTGCCATTTCTGTGGTAGTCTTTCTGACATCTGAGATTCCACCACCTGTCCTATTATTTTGTCCACCTTTTCAATACCCAACTCTACACTAACCCCTTCTCCCTCCTTCTCTGATAGGGAGCCATTGCAGACGTCTGGTCAGTGAACCAAAAGGTCACCTGGAAACAGCCCAAATGTCCATCAATAACTGAATGGATAAACAAATTGTGGTATAGCTATACAATGGATCCTACTCAGAATTAAAAAGAAACAAACTATTGATATACTCAATAATATGGATGAATCTCAAAAATAATATTTAGAAGAAAAAAACAGAAAGTACATACTATCTGATTCCACTTATATGAAGATCAAGAACAAACAAACCTAATCCACAGTGAGAGAAATGAGAAAAGTGACGGTTCTCTGGTACTGGGGAAGGAAAGAATTGACTGGAGGAACAAAGGAAACTTTCTGGGATGATAGAAGCATTATCTATCTTAACAGAAGTGTAGGTGCCATAACTGTATGCATTTGTCAAAATTCACTAAACTGAAAATTTAACGTCTACCAATTTTATTATATGTAAATTATATCTCTAGTTTTTTTTTTTTTTCTTTTTTCTTTCTTTCTTTCTTTTTTTTTTTTGACAGAGTCTTGCTCTTTCACCCAGGCTGGAATACAGTGGCTTGATCTCTGCTCACTGCAACTTCTGCCTCCCAGGCTCAAGCAATTCTCCTGCCTCAGCCTGCTGAGTAGCTGGATTATAGGCACCCACTACCATGCTCGGCTAATTTTTATATTTTTGGTAGAGACAGGGTTTCACCATGTTGGCCAGGCTGGTCTCGAACTCCTGACCTCAGGTGATCTGCCCGCCTTAGCCTCCCAAAGTGCTGGGATTACAGGCTTGAGCCACCGTGCCCAGCTGATACCTCTATTTTTTTTTAATAACTCAAAAGCAGAAAAAAGTGAAAATGTGTGCATCTCTATACATTCCTCAAAGATTGCATCTGGGTTTTATTTGTAGAATATCTTACATTCAATGGTTCACACTCTATAGGTACTTCATAAAACTTGATAAATTGTTGATTTCAAGGTATACTCTTACGAACTAAACTGTTGCAGCCTTCAATGGTGGGCGCCTGTAGTCCCAGCTACTTGGGAGGCTGAGGCAGGAGAATGGCGTAAACCCAGGAGGCGGGGCTTGCAGTGAGCTGAGATCCGGCCATTGCACTCCAGCCTGGGCGGCAGAGCGAGACTCCGTCTCAAAAAAAAAAAAAAAAAAAAAAAAAAAAAAAAAAGGATTTACTGGGGAGTCTAGCATTGCTATGTTTGAAAGTATCAATATTCAAGTCAAGAAATGAACTTTTTTTTTCTTTGTAGTCATTGAAGTCTAGTAAAAACCAAGCCACTTAAAGAAACAAGTAAATGTTAAGCTCTGGGATGACCTAGCCATGTTGATCTGTTCACTTACTGTGTTTCTAAGGCCCAGCATATAGCTGAATGACTTGTAGGTACTTAATGTTTATGGAATAAATGAACAAGTCAGGATGGGTAGAAAAAAGAAGACAATAGGGTTATTAGAAAAGAAAAAAAAGGTATGATTCTTAAAGATAGTTACTCTGGCAATAAAATAATATTTGACCTATAATTATATTATATTGACCGTATTATGAATTTTGCATCATTGTCACTTCCTAAATATGTTATAGAAGGAAGTGAGTGCTGGATAATAGGAATGGTGTTGGATTAACCATGCATGAATAATTCAAAGTTGATTTTAGGCACCCAGGACTGAGACAGGAATAATAGAAAGATCTTTAGAATTTTTTCTGTATAAATTAATGTGTATTTTTCAATTGACACATAATAATTTCACATATTTATGGGGTACAAGTGTGTTGTTTCAGTGCATATATATGTTGTTTAATGATCAAATCAGGGTAATAAGCATATTCATCACCCTAAACATTTATCATTTCTTAGTGGTGATAATATTAAAAATATCTTCTAGCTATCTTGAAATATACACACTACATTGTGCTTTGCTATAGTCACCCTTCTGTGTACTAGAACACTAGAACTAACTCTTCCTTTCTAACTATAACCTCAATGACCATTAGAAGGCACATGGATGAACCTGGAGGACAGTATGTGAAGTGAAATAAGCCAGGTACAGAAAAACAAACATCAAATGATCTCACTCATATGTGGAATCTAAAAAAGCTTATTTCATGGAAGGAAAGGTAGAACAGTGGCTACCAGAGGCTGGGGAGTGTAGGAGAGAGAGGGGACCAGAAGAGGTTGGTCAACAAGTTCCAAGTTACACTTAGAATTCTTATTAAGATTGATAATCATATTATGAAGGTTCAGGGTTCATAATTTAGTCTGCTATCATCCACACAGAAAACACATTAGGTCACCTATAAATTATACTACAATCTTCTCTCGAGTTATTATGGTATGTTATTCTAACTAAAGGCAAACATATTTTACTTTGTCTGGGATCTACCAAGATCTTCAGTGCTGGGAAGTGTTACTGGTGGAGGGTGTCCAGGCTCTTGGCATTTTGAACAAACGCACCAACAAAGCAAGGAAACAATAAGGCAACAAAAGCAGAGATTTGCTGAAAATGAAAGTACACTCCACAGGGTGGGAGCACGCCTGAACACAGGGGCTCATGAGCCCAGTTACAGAATTTTCTGGGGCTTAAATATCCTCTAGAGGCTTCCACTGGTTACTTGTTATGTGTCCTACGTAAATGAAGAGGCTAAAGTGAAGTTGCAAAGTCATTTATTAGTGTATGCCCTATGTAAATGAAGAGGCTATTTCCTGTCTTAGCTGATGTGTTTCCATTTGATTTTGTTCTAGGAAGTCCTTAGGTTCCTGGCCTCCAGGCCCTATTCTCCTGCCTCAGAAGCACAGCCCTCATTTTTCTACACCCCAATCTGTATCAAATTATCTCAAAGAGCATTCCAGTTTTTAAGAAAAGTTTTCAGAGAAATATTCTTTTAAATAAACTCTAAAATAAAAATATCTTGAATTTAACATTGGCAGAATGAAGAAGGGGTATCTCTAAACCTGTCATTCTCAGAAATTCTTGTATAAACGTATTTGTAAGACAGAAAAAGGGAAGAAGACTGGAGCAGAATTCGATGGAATGGAAATTAAAATAGCAGGAATAGTAAAAAAGATAAATAAAGACAAGAATAAAAGAAGATGACAGGCAAAAGGAAGACATGCGAAGTATCCACGGAAATGAGATACAAACACAGTCGGCATCCATCCTCATATGGCTACTTATTATGGCCCTTCAGGAGGCAGAAAGAGAGAAGACAAATGGGACTTCATATTTGCTTTATCTTTAAACTCCTATTCCTAAATCTGGCCTTACTACCCCTTGTTTTAAGGGGAAAACATTTTACTAAAGGCCTTCTTTCCATTGTTCAAATCTCCAAGACATTTTACAGAAATGAAACAATGGTGCTAAACTTTTGGGTGACAGTAGGAAAGGAAACAAGAAAACAAGGAAGAGCTTATTTCCCGGTCTAGGGAACTTTGCTTCAGTTCTGGCTGAGTGTCCCGTTTGGGATGTAACATTTTTTTCTGAATGTAGACTTCATCGTGCTGGTAGTTCAGAACAATACACTGTAAGCAGTAGTGGCAGCTCCAAGCTCCTGCTCTCAGGACTTTGCTGCAGGTGCTTTAACAGGCAGTTCCTTCCTTCTTCCCCTCCTTCCCTCCCTCCCTCCCTCCCTCCTTCCTCCTTCCCTCCTTCCCTCCTTCCCTCCTTCCCTCCTTCCTCCCTTCCTCCCTTCCTCCCTCAACCCCTCGCTCCTTCCCTTCCTTCCTTCTTTTTTAAAATTAAAGCATATTTTCAAAATACTTTCCACTGCAAGGCTCAGCTGGGATGAAGATCAGACCCAGAGGCAGCGACACAGGTGCCTCCACTCTTCCAGTGAGCTTCCTAAGGCCTGCCTCACTGATCCCCACTTCACTTCTTTCCCGATGCCTCCCTTCCTCTTCAGTCCCAAAAAGGATCTGATGTTGCATTCAAGGAAACCATTCAAAGGCATTTCAATCCCATTTCGGAAGCCACTCCTTTTTTTCTGTAAAAGATACTTTAAGCTTCATATGTACGTTTTTTAAAAAGCAAGTTTTCTTAAGATCTGAATCCTTAGTAATGCTTAATTCGAATCCTTCCTTCTCTTAATAAAAATTCTGAAAAGGCTGCCTTCCCTAACCTCACAACAGCTACATATTACCTACAGTGTTTCATATTAATTAATTAGGCTTTGTTTCAGCATCCACAACGTCAATTTGGCGTTTATTTTATATCCACAAATGCCAGAATTATCTCAGAGTATTTAACACATGCTGAAATATCTGCAAGGGAATGTTTTACCTGCAGAGGAACAGTCAGTACAAATTGAGTAGATTTTCATCCTCTATGCCCTAGGGCAAATCTTCTTTTTCAGGCTTTTTTAATTTTTTTTTATTTTTTAATTTTTTGAGACGGAGTTTCGCTGTGTCGCCCAGGCTGGAGTGCAGTGGCGCGATCTCGGCTCACTGCAAGCTCCGCCTCCCCGGTTCCCGCCATTCTCCCGCCTCAGCCTCGGAGTAGCTGGGACTACAGGCGCCCGCCACCTCGCCGGCGGGCGCGGTGCGGTGGCTCAAGCCTGTAATCCCAGCACTTTGGGAGGCCGAGGCGGGTGGTTCACGAGGTCAGGAGATCGAGACCCTCCTGGCTAACACGGTGAAACCCCGTCTGTACTAAAAATCCAGGCTTTTTCCCTCTCCACTATGCTTGAAAGAAGAGAGCAGAGCATTGTGTTGCCTATTCAAAAATGGGGATAGAGCTTCAGGTTAGATGGGTGGAGGAAAAGGTAAACTATTACTGAATGCCCACTATGTACAAGACATTGATGCTAGGTGTTTTATCTATATTTTAAAATTTAATCCTCACAATTTCCTCATGAAGTAAATATAATTATTTCTATTTTCCAGATGATGGAACTGGAGCAGAGAGAGGGTACATGTTAGGCAGTTAAGAGTTCTATCAGATTCCATTACACTACCTACTTCTTTGCTTCACCAGATTGTTCATATCAAACCCAAACAAGTAGCTATGACAACCCTAGGAGAACCGAAATCTGGTCCTTCCTTGGTTGGTGTTTTCATAATAGTTATGACAATGAGCAGGTAGCCTCTTCCTCTTTTGAGTAGAGTGAGGTCACAGTGCAGGCATACCACCTGAATCACCTGTGTGCCGAGGTCACCAAGGACATAAGCATTGGGGTTAAATAGCTCTCTAGGTCCCAGTTGGCTATGTGACCTTGGGGTTGTTTGTGCATTTATTCATTCATGCATGCATGCATGCATAGTTCAGTCTACGAGTATTTATTGAGCGCCTATTATGTGCCAACCATACTAGATTTTGAGAAAACAGCAGTAAACAAAACAAATTAGGCCATCACAGAGTCTACATAGTCAGGGAATGTAAAACATTATGCCTCTACTTCCTTCTCATGTGAAGTGGAAGTAACAGAACCTCCCTCATGAGGTTGTGCTAAAGATTAACTAAGTTAATCTAGGATTTTTTTTTTTTTTTTTTTTTTACTTTAAAATACCCATCTTTATCTCTAGTACAAATTGAACTAAAATCAATATAGGTGATATTTGCGGGAGTTTTGGTATATATAAATGGGGTGAGAAGGAACAATTGTCCCCCAAAGTGCCGGGAGTAATTTCCTGTCATGTTTAGTTGAGAGGAGAAGGCTCTAATGTGGGCTGCCAGGCTGCCATTCATTTAAGTGCTGATGCAAATGTTAGGCTGAATTCAGGGTCTCAGTTTCCTGCACATTTCAGTGTGCAAAGTAGTCCTCGGGTTTATTTTTGCCTGGTACAGAAAATAAAGGAAAGTACAGGTGTTATAGTAATTATTTTAAATAACCCAAGCTTAAACTTAAGAGAGAGAGCTTATCTATAATACCTTTTGAAAATCAGACTTTTTTTTTTTCCTGTCTCTCTCTCTTTTGGAAAGCTGGAGCAGTATCTAATCTGCCTTCTAAGGTTCAAGAGTTAATAATAGTGCACAGAACAAAGATTTGATTGGTTAATGGTTTCCTACCCACTCCAAGGAGTTTCTAGACTCCACGGGTCATGCGTGCCCATATAGACAGCACCAGGAGAGTATAGGGGTCAGCCCAAGTTTCAGTAATCAACTTCCTGAAATTAAGGGACAAGACAAGGAAGACGGGTAAGAAATGAGACATGCCTATAAAAAGTTTAATCATCTGCCCAACATCTCAGGTAATAAATATATCTCCCAGGCAGTGACCCCAGATCTCTCCCTTTGATTGTAGACTTTGGAATTTTAAAAATCACAAATTTTGTTCACTTCATTTCTGAGAATACTTTGTGGTGTTCTCGATTAAGGGGAAAAAAAGGTCATTCCATTTCAAACCTATTCATTAGAATTTTAAGAGGAAAGAAAGAAAAATAAATTCTTTCATTTAGCCCATGCCTTAAGTAAATATTTATTTGTTGATCTATCTTTGGTTCAGGGTTAGCAAGACAGTCTGGTGGTTATGGTTTTTGATACAAGTTTCAATTTGGTATAAATTCCTGCCCAAGAGGTATAAAAAGACACAGAAATGAAGTGAAATCAAAATAAGAACAATGAGGAAGAACAGAAAGGGATTCTTTCGGAGACATTTTCTAGCAAACATATCTAATAATGACAATCTTGGTTATAATTTAGTAGTTATATGATGTTTCCATTCACTGAATCCCCTTTATTCTTACACAAAATAATGTGCTATGACTTCCCTACCTCTTCAAGAATTGACAGAGCAGAGCCAAGAGCTTCAGATAGTTTTCTGAGTCTATAGGCCAGCTCCTCCCAAGAGGTAGAAAATGTCTGGCAGTGGCTTGCGGAAGCCTGCAAGCCTCCCTCATAAAAGGGACTCTGAGAGATCATTATTAGTTGATCTCTTTTGACGATGCAA
Organism: Trachypithecus francoisi; assembly: GCF_009764315.1. Classification (NCBI taxonomy): domain Eukaryota; kingdom Metazoa; phylum Chordata; class Mammalia; order Primates; family Cercopithecidae; genus Trachypithecus; species Trachypithecus francoisi. The sequence continues at coordinate 164,339,828 of NW_022681465.1, read as the reverse complement.
GAAACAGTTATTCGTTTCTTGGCAGGAAATCAACACTATATTGATTTTCAACCTATTGGTTTTCGGAATTACATGGGGGTGGTCCATAGGAATAAGCTGGCTGGGCTATCTCAGCTGACTTCCGTGAGCACTAACTGCATGTCACTTGTACATGAATCTGGATGCCAACTGGGCTGGTCCTTTGGTAGAATAACTAAAAATCTGTTGTTTTTTATGTTTCTGTATGTATGGATGTTTCTGTATGTATGTGTGTGACAGCACTACCTAGCTGTCTCTGCCAGTGTTCTCCAATAATTATTACAGGATTTTTTTAAAAGTTTAAGAGAGAGAAAAATATTGAATACAAAATCCTATGAGGCAGGTTTAACTTAAGCTGTGACTCTGCCCATACATGGAAATTTTGAGTACACAATAGGAATTTAACACAAATAACTAGTATTTACTCATGAAAAGTGCACTCACGTATTTGTCAAGGGTGAAAAATAAAGATGGGATTTTTCCTACTAAGTAGGAAGGCATCATAGATTTTGCAGAACGACCTTTATAGATCAGAATCATGGAGGGCAACAGCTAGGCTAAGCCACAAAATAGACTTTGAGTCTTCTGTCCCTGAATAGACTTGGTCCAGTATCACTGATGAGAAAGCACTGATCCCAGCTTTGAAGATGGCAATCTAGCTCCAGGGTCTAACTCCAGCTGTTGCATACAGAAGAGGTTCTATGGTGTCACAAGACCTGACTTGGAGTCCTGACTCTGTGATTTTGGATATGCCACTGAGCCTCTCTGAAGGTAAAATTAGATCTTGTAATGGAGAGATTCTTACATGCCAGGTGCCCCAGTCAGTCCAAATCAGAATTCAGGGTCTAGCTAATCTTAGAAACTGCAAGATATGGTGATTTCTGAGTATATTTTATGAGTTTATTTGCATACAAGTAAGAGATAGTTAAGTTATAAATCTGAACACAAATGTAGATTGGGAGGGAGAAGGAAAATAGGATTATAGAGAAAATTATGTCTAATCTCCAGCCTGAAGCCTATGGGCTAAAGGGTTGAAGGAAGAAGTTAAAGGGACTCTTTTACTCCAAATTTTATAAGGGTTGAGACCCTCACATGGGCATGTGTGAAAACACAGAGGACATTCCAGAAATACCTAGAGGGAATGGGGAAAGAGGAAGGAGAGTGTCAAGATGTTCAGCAGCAATGTTTGAAGAGGATCTGAGCCAGGGAAATTGGGATAAAGATGTTAACATGACTTTGTTCCCCCATACATGAAAGACCATTTAATCCTCACAATAACATGAGGAAATAAATATTATTATCCCTGTTTACTCCATTTCTGGGTTTCAGAAGGTAGATAGATGAAGTTAATGCTGTTAACTGTGCATAATAGAATTTGAGTTATTTCTGGTAAGTAGATCATACTGTCTTTAAGCACTATATTCTGTTCATTTGCCTACGTGCAGCTATAAAATTCTTAAAGGAAAAAACAAGACAGACAACTGAAAGGGATGCTCAAATTGTTTTAGGTGCAGGATAATTAACAGTGTCAAAAAGAGAACGAGCAGGGGTTGGGTTTGAGAACAACCTAGGCATAAATCAGGAAGCTCAAATTTTTATACTTTCTGCATCAACACTTTTCTTTCTTAGACTCACATGAAAACAGAGTGGAAATACTGAGAGAGAGATCTCTCTCAGTGCCCTTGCAGAGGTCAAACACTTTCTTATCTAACTCTGATTTACTTGGGTTGCATGGAAATTAGTGAGCTTGGCTTGATCACTGATGGTTCTGGCATTTCACATTGGAGACTTAAGCCATTTTGGCCAATGCCTTGGTTTGCCTTGGAGTAACACAGTAAGCAGCTCTCTCAACAAGCAGTTTCAATTATTTTTAATGATGATTTTAACCTTAGATTGTAAAGAAAAACCTCAACAAGGGTGAGATACTCTCTGGCAGTTTTAATTTTACTTAAGGTCATGTCTGAGATATCTGGATTTCTTCAATTCTGAATGGAACTACACAAATCTTGCCTTTCTCAGAAGGAATTTCAGTCATTTATCAAGAGCAGAGAGTTCTTTTCATGTTTTGGAAATACAGCTTATGTTCTGAGGGGCCAGAATCACTTTTCCTGCAGCACGGGGCCAGCTCTACCTAGGGAATCGTTAAGCCTATTTGATTTAGAAAAATATGCATATAATTGACTCAAAAGATAGTCTTTATATTGATGCAGCTCTTCTTATTTATTTATTTCATATCCATTTCCACAAAGTGCTTTCATATTATTTTCTCACTTGATTCTCACCAATTCTCTCTGGTTTTGGAAGGTCAAATAACACTGTACTCCTTTACAGATAAGGCAACCTGAGTCCAAGAAAGCTTACTTGATAAGATGAAGGTCTTAAGGGTAACCAATAGCAGAGGTATTATGACTCCTTATTCTTTGCACTGATTTATGAGTGTTTCATTTACTTACTGCTGTGTAACAAACAACTCCAAACTTCATAGATTCCAAGCATCAGGAATTTAGACAGGACACAGTGGAAATGGCCTATGTCTTCCCCTCGAGGTCTGGGGCCTCAGCTAGGAAGAACAGATGATGACCAGGGTTGGGATCATCTAGACGCTTAAAGAAGACTCACATGTCTGGTGCCTGAACAAGGATGACTAGAACACCAGCTGCAACTCTAAACCAGAACACTTACATGTGGCCTCTCCATGTGGCTTGGGCCTCTCCCAGCATGTCATCTGCATTCTGAGGAGCACTTCCAAAAGGGAGCATCCAGAAGGACAGTGTTCTAGAGAACTAGGCAGGAGATGAATAGCCTCAGATGTCACACAGAAACCCTGCTTCTGTATTCTCCTGGCTACAAGTGAGTCACTAAGCCCAGATTCAATGGAAGGTGGTTCTTGGTGGAAAAGTGGCAGGGTCACATTTAGAAGAGCATTTGTGATGGCAGATGCTATTGTGGACATCTTTGAAAAACGTCATCTTCCACTGTAAGCACAAATATATTTCCTGCACAAATAATAGGGAAATAAAAGAAAAAAATCTGAGCTAGGGCTTCAAATGGTTGTTAAAGAACTAAACAAATAGTAAGAGCTTTCCTACACAGCAACAGTAATAGGTACAAAAATAAAGTGGAGCCCCTGGCACAGTGGCTGACATCTATAATCCCAGCACTTTGGGAGGCTGAGGCAGGTAGATTGCTTAAGCCCAGGAGTTCAGGACCAGTGCCTGGGCAATATGATGAAACCCTGTCTCTACAGAACATACAAAAATTAGTTGGTCATGGTGGCGTGTGCCTGTAGTCCCAGCTACTTAGGAGGCTGAGGTGGAAGGATCACATGAGCCAGGGAGGTCAAGGGTGCAGTGAGTTGTGACTGCACTACTGCACTCCAAGCTCGTGACAAAGCAAGACTCTGTCATGAAAACGTTAAAAAAATGCAAAAAGGTGGAAAAAATCCCATTTACATCAGCACTACAAAATATAAAATAATTTAGAAAAAAGTTCAAAAATTACATGGGCACATATGAAGAAATTATCACATGCTCTGAAAGATTTTTTTAAATGAAATAAAGATATATATTATGTTTCTTAAAAATGTCCTTTCTGACCAATGCCATATATCATATTCCTGGACAGTATTATTTCTGCTCCAAATGTAACTCAGTTCCAAGAAAAAAATCCCAACATAGAGATATGTGAATTTAATAATATTAATGTAAAGTTCATCAGGAAGAATAAAATTATTAGAAAAGTCAATAGCCTTATTAAATAAAGAATAAAGAAATATAAAACATATCAGATATTAAAATCTTATAAAGTTTCCATAATTTAAATAAAGACACTGCTGGTATTAAATTAGATAATCACGTGCCTGAGACCAGGTTTCACCTCTTGTCCCAGTATAATTATAATTCTTTTTATCCTCAAAAGTATCCTGTTTTGGATGATAAATTATATGGCCACCCTACAATTAATCATACATATGTATCTGTACTCCCTCCCCAAACCCTACTTAAAAGGCAATAAATACATTTTAAAAATATTAGTCAAAAGATCCAAGAGAAGCGATGGATGGATGGATGGATGGATGGATGGATGGATGGATGAATGGATGGATACATAAGTAGGTGGATAGAAAGAGAAGTAGATGAATGGATATGTAGATGGCTAGATATATATAAAATAAATAGACTGATCATGCAGCCAACAACTAGCTGGGAAAAAAAGAGAATCAACTAGTGAAATGTGTGTTATGGTGAGAATCAAAGTTTGGTGTGATGACCAAGAGTGACTTTGGCTATTTCTGGCTGAAAATTTTCTTTGAAAACATTAAATTTAAATTGATATTTGAATGGCAAGAAGGAGCAAGTCCTTCAAAGAGTTGGAAGGAACACTTTTTATTAAGGGAAATTAATTAGTACAAAGGACATATGCTAAGATTAAATTTAGCTTGTTTGAGAAACTTAAATACTTATGTAGCTGAAGCATAGTACCCATATAAGATGAAGTCTGAGAGGTAGGTTAGACCATTTAGGATCTGTAAAATAGAGTAAGTTAGAGTAAGAAAGCAAGCTGGGGCAAGAAGTTTGGATTTTATCCTAAATGAAATGTGAATTAATTAAAGAATTTTAAACAGAGTAATATCTCATAAATATTTTTTAATAAGAAAGGTATGGACAATGAATTGTGGAGAGGCAAGAATAGAAGGTGGCAGATCAGTTATGAGGCTTTTGCAGTGGTCTTGGCAAGAGAAAATAGTGTCTTAGGCAAGAATGACAGAAAGAAGAGTGAAGTGTTTGAATTAGGAAGGAAAATCTGACAGGGCTTGCAGAAGGCATAAGGCAAAAGATTGACAGATGTTGCTGTATAGAAATATAAATCTTATATATTAAATAGACCATAAAAAAGTTAACAGTTAAAAAATAAATGAAGAAAAAATGTGTAATATACATAACAAAGGATTAAAATAAAATATATTACGTATATTTTTAAATGTCAAAAATACATTTTAAAAGCTGTAAATGAATAAGAAAAAGACAAACAACCCAATAGAAAAATATGCAGTGATATAAAGAGATAATTTACAAAACAAAATACAAATGAAATAACATGTGCAAAGACATTCAACCCTGTCAATAAACACTTACAAAATAAAATAATAAATCACTTTAATCTTTTTCACTGGAAAAATTAAAGATATAAAATTTAAAATATAATAAAAGAGAAAAATACATAAGTTTAAATATTTTGTATTGGTTGAGAGTAATAACAGTAATATAAATGAATATGGAAATTTCGCAGTTTCTCTACATCTATCAAGATTTTTAATTGACTGTGAAATTCCCCTGGTATTTATTCTAAAGATACACTTTCATTATTTATTAATTATTTTTATTATTTATTTTTAGACAAGAGTCTCATTCCATCACCCAGGCTGGAGTGCAGTGGCGCAATCTCCGCCCACTACAACCTCCACTTCCCGGCTTCAAGCAATTCTCTCACCTCAGCCTCCTGAGTAGCTAGAACTACAGACACGCACTACCATAGCTGGCTAAGTTTTGTACTTTTAGTAGAGACATGTTTCGCCATGTTAGCCAGGCTGGTCTCAAACTCCTGACCTCAAGTGGTCCGCCAGCCTCTGCCTTCCAAAGTGTTGGAATTACAGGCGTGAGCCACCTTGCCCAACACTTTCAAATGTGTACATGAAGATACATACAAGAATATTCATTGCAAGGGGGTTTTTGTAATGGAAAATGTCACCCATTTTTGGTAACATTCACCCCAAGAAATATAATGGAAATACTGTGAAGAGTTTTTAAAGAGTAATATTGATATATATGGACTTACTCGGAAATATCTCTATGACTTTTTAGAAGTAAAAAATCAAGTCACAAAACAATATAAGGAGTTTGGTTTTCTTTATATGGAGAAAACTGAAACTATTTGTGAATGTGAATGTAGGTAGGTTCAGAGTAATATCTTCAATGTCTTAAAATTTTAACAGCGGTTCCACAGTAGGGTAGGACGTTAATTGACCTGACTTATGGGAGGGCTGATGGATGAAGAAGCACTTTTGTTTTTTATGCTATACACATCTGCATTGTTTGAACGTTTATAGCACATATTTTTGTATTACTTGAGTAATTCTCTATATTGGATTTCAAAAAGTGAACAAATGAAACTTAGATTATATTGGCCGTCACAGAAGGGGCTTCAATCATGAACAGTTGTGAAACTTTTGGCAGTAATTTGAATTTAATAAATCTTTACTGAACAAAGCTTGCAAGAGTACAGTTCAATGTAGAGTCTGGTCAAACGCTAAAGGAAGTGCTCCAAGAAGGGAGAGTCCAAGGACTTGGTGGGGTAGAAAGAACAAGGCAAAGGCTTGAATCTGTAACGTCTTTGAGTTTTTTCATTTCCCTTATCCATAAAATGAAGTATTGGCCCACGCAGCATTTCAAACTCTTTTTTTTTTTTTTGAGGGGTGGGGGCAAGGAACAGAACACTTTTGTATTCCCAAAATGAAATCTTATGAAACTCTCACTATTTACACTGATAAAAGCAGTATTTCTCTGGTTAAAGGAGGTCAAAAGCCAGAGCCCTACCAGCTCTGTTCCTTGGGCAACACTGCAGCCTTCCTCGGGATGTCCCAGGGGAACCCAAGGCCATGGAGAACACTCCTTAAAAACTTCCAGCCTGGGTCACTTCTAAAGCCTTTTCTACTCTAAAATACATAATTCTCATTTACAGATGTAACTCCTGAGAGTCAGTCTCAGTGAGTGTAGAGTATGGTCAGAATTCAACTGAGGAAAAGCAAAGAGGAGCAGCATTTATTACACTATTTACATGTGCTACACCTTGTTTAAGCCATTTTAATACCTTACTTTGTTTAATCCTCACAACCATCCAGTATTTTTAGCTCCATGCAGGGAGGAAACAAGGGGATAAGGAACTTTCCAGAGGTCACACAGTAAGTACTGAGCTGGAATTCTAACAGATTTGCCTAATTGGAAACGTCACACTGGGTAGGCCTAGAGCACGGTGTCCTATTAGGGGACAGGGGATATAACAATAGCATTTCTGGGGGCTGATGGGGAGGGTGGTGGAGGACACCAGGATAGGGTGGGTGGGATGACTTCCAAAACCAGCTCCTCATGCTTCCCAGCTTTGTCAGGGACTATACCTTGTAACAGTCTATTTGGGGAGCTAAGACTATCACATGTGGAACAAATTAAGGAAAACATAGGCAGCTTGTAATTAGCTGTTTAACCACATGGTATACTGTAGAATTTGAGGAGCTTTGAGGTATTTTTTTTTTTTCTTTCAGAAATGATTATAAATTTGCACTACTCTTGTTCCATCCTCTCCAGATACCTGGTTGTGGTCAGTGCCTGTGGTGAAGGCAACACGATGCACATCCAGCACCCCTGAGCAAGATATGCTCAAACACACGTACACTACAATGTTCCCATAACATCTGCCTCCATAGCATCAGCAACTGACCTAAATGCCTGCCTTAATGGGCAGGGCTTTTCTGCATGCTAGATATCCAGAATGCTTGCTGTCCCTACTTGTAATTTACCACTGCAGTTGTTATTTACATTATTTTCCAAGTAATCAATTCATAGAACAGGCAGACAAGAGCTGAGTCATCTTGGAAGAGAGCCCAAAAATCTCCCCTGCACAGCAAGCTTTACAAAAAGATCATCCTTTGTGGAATGCAAACAAAATGGCCTCCGCAATTTATTAATGTTCCCAAGAGCTGTGATTATGAATCCAGACATTTTAACAATGTTGAATCTAATTATGCCAAGTGAACAGAGTATATGTCACAAGTTACTCCAAACTATCCAGAGGTAAAATGTAAGCCTCCTGTTTTTACAGGTTCTTCTGTCAAATTTAACTGAGAGCATTTTGTCTTTTGAACTAGACTAAGGTTAGACAAGATTTACACTGAATGCAGCCAGAGCAATCAATGCCTGATGCTTAGACTAAGCCAGGATGCCTATTTTTCAGTCACCACATTGTCTAATTTTAAGGAGAATAAAATATTGGCATATTCCCAATTCAACCCATTTAATTCAACTGCTGTTTGTTTTAAAAGGAAATTTAAAACAATAACAAAGAAGGAATTCACCAATGCTGATTCTATGACACACAAAACAATTCTTTTTTTTAAATTATACTTTAAGTTCTGGGGTACATTTGCAGAACGTGCAAGTTGTTACATGGGTATACACGTGCCATGGTGGTTTGCTGCACCCATCAACCCATCACCTACATTAGGTATTTCTCCCAACTCTAGTCCCCCCATCCCCTAACAGGTCCTGGTGTGTGATGTTCCCCTCACTGTTGTCTATGTGTTCTCATTGTTCAACTCCCCTTATGAGTGAGAACATGTGGTGTTTGGTTTTCTGTTCTTTCAATCATTTGCTGAGAATGATGGTTTCCAGCTTCATCCATGTCCCTGCAGAGGACATGAACTCATCCTTTTTTATGGCTGCATAGTATTCCATGGTGTATATGTGCTACATTTTCTTTATCCAGTCTGTCACTGATGGACATTTGGGTTGGCTCTAAGTCTTTGCTATTGTGAACAGTGCCACAATAAACATACGTGTGCATGTGTCTTTATAGTAGAATGATTTATAATTCTTTGGGTATATACCCAGTAATGGGATCGCTGGGTCAAATGGTATTTCTGGTTCTAGATCCTTGAGGAATCGCCACACTGTCTTCCACAATGGTTAAACTAATTTACACTCCCACTAACAGTGTAAAAACATTCCTATTTATCCACATCCTCTCCAGCATCTGTTGGTTTCCTGATTTTTTAATGATCACCATTCTAACTGGCGTGAGATGGTATCTCATTGCGGTTTTGATTTGCATTTCTCTATTGACCAGTGATGACGAGCTTTTTTTCATATGTTTGTTGGCTGTATAAATGTCTTCTTTTGAGAAGTGTCTGTTCATATCCTTTGCCCACTTTTTGATGGAGTTGTTTGTTTTTTTCTTGTAAATTTGTTTAAGTTCTTTGTAGATTCTGAGTATTAGCCCTTTGTCAGATGGATAGATTGCAAAAATTTTCTCCCATTCTGTAGACTGCCTGTTCACTCTGATGGTAGTTTCTTTTGCTGTGCAGAAGCTCTTTAGTTTAATTAGATCCCATTTGTCAATTTTGACTTTTGTTGCCATTGCTTTTGGTGATTTAGACATGAAGTCTTTGCCTATACCTATGTACCGAATGGTATTGTCCAGGTTTTCTTCTAGGATTTTTATGGTTTTAGGTCTTACATTTCACTGTTTAATCCATCTTCAGTTAATTTTTGTATAAGGCATAAGGAAGGGGTCCAGTTTCAGTTTTCTGTATATGGCTAGCTAGTTTTCCCAATACCATTTATTAAGTAGGGAATCCTTTCCCTTTTGCTTGTTTTTGTCAGGTTTGTCACAGATCAGATGGTTGTAGATGTGTGGTGTGATTTCTGAGACCTCTGTTCTGTTCCATTGGTCTACATGTCTGTTTCGTACCAGTATAATGCTATTTTGGTTACTGTAGCCTTGTAGTATAGTTTGAAGTCAGGTAGCGTGATGCCTCCAGCTTTGTTCTTTTTGCTTAGGATTGTCTTGGTTCTGCGGGCTCTTTTTTGATTCCATATGAAGTTTAAAGTAGTTTTTTCCAATTCTGTGAAGAAAGTCATTGGTAGCTTGATGGGGATAGCATTGAATCTATAAATTACTTTGGACAGTATGGCCATTTTCACAATATTGATTATTCCTATCCATGAGTATGGAATGTTTTTCCATGTATTTGTATCCTCTCTTATTTATTTGAGCAGTGGTTTGTAGTTCTCCTTGAAGAGGTCCTTCACATCCCTTATAAGTTTGTATTCCTAGGTATTTTATTCCCTTTGTAGCAGTTGTGAATGGGAGTTCACTCATGATTTGGCTCTCTGTTTGTCTGTCATTGGTATATAGGAATGCTTGTGATTTTTGCACATTGATTTTGTGTCCTGAGACTTTGCTGAAGTTGCCTATCAGCTTAAGGAGATTTTGGGCTGAGACAATGGGGTTTTCTAAATATACAATCATGTCATCTGCAAACAAAGACAATTTGACTTCTTCTTTTCCTATTTGAATATCCTTTATTTCTTTCTCTTGCCCGATTGCCTTCGTCAGAACTTCCAACACTATGTTGAATAGGAGTGGTGAGAGAGGGCATCCCTGTCTTGTGCCGGTTTTCAAAGGGAATGCTTCCAGTTTTTCCCCACTCAGTATGATATTGGCTGTGGGTTTGCCATAAATAGCTCTTACTATTTTGAGATATGTTCCATCAATACCTAGTTTATTGAGAGTTTTTAGCATGAAGGACTGTTGAATTTTGTCGAAGGCTTTTGCTGCATCTATTGAGATAATGATGTGGTTTTTGTTATTGGTTCTGTTTATGTGATGGATTACGTTTATTGATTTGTATATGTTGAACCAGCCTTGCATCCCAGAGATGAAGCCAACTTGTTTGTGGTGGATAAGCTTTTTGATGTTCTGCTGGATTTGGTTTGCCAGTATTTTATTGAGGATTTTCGCATCAATGTTCATCAGGGATATTGGCCTGAAATTTTGTTTTTTTGTTGTGTCTCTGCCAGGTTTCAGTATCAGGATGATGCTGGTCTCATAAAATGAGTAAGGGAGGATTCCCTCTTTTTCTATTGTTTGGAATAGTTTCAGAAGGAATGGTACCAGCTGCTCTTTGTACCTCTGTTAGAATTCGGCTGTGAATCCGTCTGGTCCTGGACTTTTTTTGTTGGTAGGCTATTAATTACTGCCTCAATTTCAGAACTTGTAATTGGTCTCTTCAGGGATTTGACTTCTATACAAATAAGCTAGAAAATCTAGAAGAAATTAATAAATTCCTGGACCAAATTTCAATCTTAATATCACTTAATACAAGTAACACTAGCAGTTTCAGAGAGTAACAACAGATGTAGAAGTTAAAATCTTTTTTATTCAAAACAGGAGATGGGAAATGTTTTATTCATACATGCATCCCCCATGGCCAGTATGACCTTGTATGCAGTTGGTGCTCAATAAATGTTGGTTATATAAAGAAAGAAAATCTAGTTATGGGACTTTGTGTTATCAGTATAATATCCATTTTTGTTTGAAGACAAACTTTAATTTTTTCTTCCTGTTCTCCTTCAGTGAATGGTATTTGATTTTTCTTGTCATGTTAAAAAGTTAGTAGCCTTTTATCCTTTGTAGTAGAAGGTCCACCATACATTACATTTCTCTTTCTCTTTCCTTTCTAAGGAAAAAAGTTTTGAATAACCAAACATCCTAGCTTCCCTTGTTTATGACTGGAGTTCTGGTATAATTATTCTTAGTGTCCTTTCAAAAATATCACAATTTAGGAAACAAACAAACTATAATTTAAGTCATCTAGAAAAGCACCACAAAATCACCAACCACCTTTATCTCACTGAAGATTGTACCCTGGGGACAGTAATCCTTCCCAAACAAAGGAAGAGTAGCTGTCAGTACCCTGGAATCACTTCTGAATCCTTTTCAGAAGATAAAACACTTTTCAGTTACTGAAAGTATTCATCCTCAGAAAAGAAGGTGAGCAAATCTTCTCAATATGAACGAAATCAAACTGAGTGGATCCTCAGTGAGAGAAGGGTGATGTTGTTTTGGGTCTATGAGCGGACAAATATCAGACCAGACCAACCCAGCAAACCTGGGGCTTATTAATGTGCTGTATAGGAAAGAGCCAAGCAAGTTTAGCATTGGTGGGGTGGTACTGGACTCCCTCTAAGGCCTAGGCAGGGTCTAGATCAGCCTAAACCATAGAACCATCATAGCTATGACACACACCACTTGTCTTGAGAGCAGTCATCAATAGTGACATCCTGTGACAGCCAGAGGCAATGGAATCTGATCAGACTCAAATTCTCTCCTTGCTTATACATTAATGCCAGGCTCCTAACTCTCCCATTGTCCCCAATCTTTGGACTAAGTAAATTCCTAGTGTTCTTAGAGACCTGAAAGACACACACACACACACACACACACACACACGAAAAACAAAAACAAAAACAAAAAAAACAGGTGAGACTAAAAAGATTATTTGAAATGAATAAGATAATGGTGGCATTAATTTCATACCAAGTTTGTGGAGGAATTCACAAAAGACAGACAAAAAGAATAAAATTTAATGGGCAACAAGCAATTTTACCTAAGATTTTGGGAAGAATGTCTTGAATATACACAGGATGTCCACACCTGGAGTTGTTAATGACCCCAAGTGGCTTGCAGTCAAACGCACGCATGATCTACTTGGGCCCCAGGGTCAGGCAATGGCTAGGGTCTTCCACTTCTAAGCAGCTCACTATAAGTTAGCTCTGGAGCTTGATTTAAAAAAGACTAGAGGGCAAACTTTTCTTTGCCCATAGAAAAATCTAGCTCATGAAAAATGTAATCAATGCTTAGACACTTTGGGACACTGACATGGTTATAGAGCTTATCATTGTTTTGAAAAGCGTCTGAAACAGTTTTCTGTACACATAGAGGTATTATCAGAATGACTGCCAGAAAAACTAAGACAGTGGATACTGAAAGCCAACCTAACAGTGCCAATGGGAATAAGGACCTCCCTTTTTCATCACTTGTCATCCAAAGAGATCTCTTTAGAGATGCCATGAGATTCAAGGAAGAAGAATGCAAAGAATGCATAAAAACCAAGAGCACTCAGGAATTTATGGAAATTATGGAAATGATTCATGTAAAGAAGACTGATAGGAACAAAGAAGGAAAGGCAAAGTAAAATTATATAGGAAGACAAAGACGGTAAAAAGAATCCAAAAGTTACCCCAAACATGGCATATGCTTTGATAAGACTACTGAAGACTACACTAAGATTTTAGGGGGAAATTCCTCAAAACAAAAGGATGGCCAAGAGATGTGAATGTGTTTACATAAGAATAAAATATTGAATAAGACCCTAAGTGTAGACTAACTTTCCTTTTACCTTTTAGGTACAAGGCCAGCATCTGTAAGCTCAGTGTTTACATTTACATTTATGTAATGTGTGAGTTGGCACATTGAGTGACCCATGTAAGCAGTCACAGATTAATTTTGTTGATGAGCAATTCAACAGCTCCACAAGATGGCACATGGGAATTTTTCACTGCTTATAGACTAGGCCAGCCCCTCCATTCCACGAAAAGTGCAATCATTTATTTGTAAGGGGTTTGGGACCTCAAAGGGAAAACTGCAGACGGAATCTCCAAGTTCAAAAGGGTTCGCTGCTGCCAATTATTAAGTACTTCTATTATTGGCTATTTGGTCATGGGGTGTCATTTTTTAAAACTGGATTTACTGATAACTATGGAGCATAAGGTTTATGTTCTAATTTCTCTGGGATTTGATCAGCGGTTTCCCAGTTTTGACACAGAAGTAGGTTCTTTGCAAAACTGTATTTGCGTCAAGTTCTGATTTTGGAAATCAAAAACTCCTAGTGAGAACGTTATGATTGATCTAATTAATCACAATGTAAGAATTGCTTTCAGTAATACTTAATATAGAATGAATCATTTAATTAATAGCCAAGAAAAGAGCTTGTAGAATTTCACTCTGTTCACTACTCCTCCACCCCAATCCTATGAATTGATTTGGTTGTTAAATACAGTTGCGAAACATATTTGCAAGAAATAAACAAACTCAAACACATAAAGGACATGTTTAGCATCCGGTCAGGTATGAAAAAGTAACTCTTGCATTATAGAACAGAAGACAAAAAGAATAATTGTGAATTAATCCAATTAAACAGGATGTTCTGTCATCTCAATTTAAAATCAAACACAAGGATCTGGCAATCTGAATCAGGAAAGAAAACAAGGAAAACCTTCCCTCAGCCAGTACTCAAGAAGCATGCCAGCCCTGGTAGACACGTGTCAAGAGAATTTAGTGGAGCCTCATCATTGCACACATCTTCATTTCTCTTTCCCCCTTGTTAAGGCTTTACTCTATGACATTAGCAAAGATACTTTCATTCATTCAACAAATGCATGTTGATGTATACACTAAGCCAGACTCCTGGCACACTGTACTCAATGCCTTTGTTGCTTGTCAACTAAAAATACCCTTGCTTGCCTCAATTTAGCAAAATATATAGAAAGAATATTTGACAATGAGACAAAAAGATTCAGTTCTAGTTCATGTTCTATTACTTATTAAATATGTTACCAAAAGCAAGTATGGCCAAATACAAGCTCTTATAAAATTATAAGCAATGATAAATATTGGGCAAGTTGCTGCATGAGGGCTCTGTTTGTCTCTTAAACCCCAGATTGGCAGATGCCAAAAACAGTTTTGTCATGGAAAAGGATGGTTGGTAATTCCATTTTCCCCTTTGCTTTACTGCCCACAGAATTTCAGTGAACACTCAAAATAGGAAAGAAATCTCAGAATCCAGGATGCGTGCTATAATACACAGAGAGTATTTAGAATATTCACAGGAGCATGTGTTCAATCTTCCCTACTTTCAAGCAAATTAATTTGAGACCTAGATTCCACAGACATGTATATCACATGATCCTGTAAAGAGCCATGAATGACACCTCGCTCAGATTAAGCTAATCAGAGTATATGTTTTCTCTTCCCTGTACCTTTTTCCTCCTTCCACTCAAAACAGACCCAGAGCCTCAGGGATTCACATATGACTCAGATTGGGCCAATTATAATACCTTACCCCTCTCCTCAGCAATGATGGGCACATAGTTCAAGCCACACCTGTTGTGTCACATAATCAGAAATCCATAAGATGGTGAGTCTGGAGCTACTGGTGGCCAAGTCCCTAGCATGTGGGAAGAGCTGGTCTGGAATAATTAGGGCAACACTCTGTTTCTCTAGAAGATGACAGAAATCCTGATGGAATGAGAATCCTGATGGAATGTGAACTCCTGGTTTTAGTCTTCTGAAGACCTCTCAAGGGTTGTTGCTCATGTCTTCTTTCAGCTCTAATAAATCTCCTTTTTGGGGTAAGCTAATTTGGATTGGTTTCTGTCACCAATGTAATGACTGATGCATAGCAAAGGGCAGAAATACTCACCGTTTTTTTTGTTTGTTTGTTTTTGCATTAATGCTTGAAACAAGAATGCCTGGAACTGGGAAAGTGGCTGGAATGGAGATTCAAGGCCACAATATCTGGCTGTTATAGAGAGAGGAAGAATGCAGGTTTATTGAGAGGACGGTGGTAGCGTGAGAAGAATGAGCTTGGGGTCCTCTGGCCAAGGTCTGAGAGGCCCCCAAAGCTATGCCATACTGACTTTTAAGCAAAAATTAAAGTATAGGAGGCACAATAGGATACTCATCCTGGCACTGCAACCAAGTTTTTTACTTTGAGCCATTCATATAACCTTTCCAGGACTGGTTTTCATCTATAAAATAAGGGTCTCACATTGCAAAGTGCTGTGCTTCTTGAAGCTCTCATGAAAACTGACTTTAAACTTAACAAAAAATAACTGTGAGAAAGAGTGGACAGGGAGAAATTTAGGCAAAAATAGTTTATTGCGACTATATTTTTAATAATAATAACACCAATAATAACTAAAATATAGCATAACTTTATGGAAGACACTGTTTTATATGTAGTACATTTGTTAACTCATTTAATCATCACTTCAAACCAAGAGATAGATACTTTTATTATTCCCATTTTAAAGTTGAAGAAGCCAAGGCACAGAGGAGTCTAATAACTTTCCCAACACTACCCAATTAGCACGTCAGAAATAGGAACCTAACGCATGCAATCATTGTCCAAAATCCATGCAATTAATAACTGTGCTACACATCTGCTGTTAAGTGTGCCTGTTTCTCTGCCTGGCACAAAGTAGAAATTCAGTAAGTGCTTATTAAATGTTAGCAGATGAATATAAAGTATTCTCTGTGAAGGCATTGATAACAAACGAGTGATGCATTTTTCAAAGTCATGGTGCTAATGGTGAAGTACCTGTCCATGGGACAAGACAGCCTTTGTAGGGATATTTTGCTGCCATACTCCCAAATGCAACCCTCTTGCTGTCCCACTCTAGCTAGAATTCTTGGAGCATTATGTGCAACGGTTAAGTACATTTTGTTAAAGGTAGGACAATCCTCATGTAATTTCCTTGGCAACTGGATTATACTAAGTAGACTGGTTTTTGACAAGTACTTCTACCTCATGCCAATGAGAAAACTGTCAGAAATAAACCATCAGAAACAAAGAAGAATAGAGAAGTAGAAGAATATGTTCAACCAAACACAATTACTTGTTTCTTTGCCATGTGTTAAATGAAGGCATTACTTATGCTCTCTCATCAGGGACCTAAGTAAAAACTGTCCTTTCAATCATGATTTTCTTAGCCCCCAGAAAGTTGGCAGAAATGGCTTCTGTAATTAGCACCTATAATTTGAAAATGTCCATATGATTAGGTTTATTGAAGACTATGTATTAAGCAAATTAGAATTTAGATTAGAGCAAAATTTTGATAAATAAATTCACTATCCCTTTAAGTAAGAATCAGATTTTCCTACATTAACTCTGTTGTAAAGAATTATGTTGCTAGAGTCAAACTTGGTGGTTTAATAAAGCCACTCCCTCATTGGAATGCTGAGATCAAGTTTATTAATCCATACCAGCAGAGCTTATCTAAGCAACGGAAAAGACCATCGTAATTGTTATCTACCATGTGATTTTATAAACCAGTTGAAGTTTAGCAATCTGCACTTTCATTGTCCAGTGGCTTCAAGGATCTAAGGAACAAAATGGCTTAAAGGTTAGTTCAGCCTATATCATGACAATTGCCATGGTTTGGAAAATTTGTATTACAAGGACTACGAATAGCTCTCATGCGATCAGAACAATAGCTGTGGAAAAAAACTATTAGGTCATTGCATCTACCGATCCCCCTGTTGGCTCTAGAGAAGCAATTAGAGCTTCACTTGCTCCGGTATTGCTTCTCTGTGTGCAGAGAGAAAGCTTTAACTCCTTGTGGTGTAGCCAGCCTGGCTCTGGTGAAAGATAATGGAGTGCTGCTCATCCAGCCTCATCCACATAGGAGAAGCTACCCAAGCTGAATCCGGGACCGAGTCTATTGGTGTGCTCGAATATGGATCTTATAGTTCTTAGTCCAGAACTGTTTATTTTGCAGATCTTCTCCCTCTGTGGAATGCAGCAGCCCCAAGAGCAACACCTCACCAAGCCCTGAGAAGACAAAAACACTCCACACAGGTGATGGTCTGTTGTGTTCGGCCCACAGAAGAGCCCTGACTGCTTGAAGCAGACATTTCCTAGTGGCAACAGGACGCAGGTGCATGTCCTCACTTGCCATGACTTTTGAATTATTTGCATAAGCTATAAAACTGGAGTGGATGTAATGCTCTCTAAACAGAAATACAGCTTTTTAAAAATAAAGACTGTACTAGAGGTTTGAGGGAGCCTCTACAGTGAAGATAATCCTAACGTCAAACAGAGGTTGGGTAAGCCAGAAAATGAGGGCTTGGAGTGACAAAAAGGATTTACCCTCAGTCCTGCCTAGAAAATTAGCTAATAAAAGCTGCATTGAAAAGATGACTCCTTTCTGCTTCTCCTGACAGTTTGGGCAGATGAGACTGATTCAGAGATAATAGACTGGAAATAAATTTCTGACTTTAGGCCCCAAATTAGATAGGTTTCAGAGCAGTCAGAATTCCAGTTCAAATATTATAGTGGAAACCTATAAGAGAGATTTGGGGTTTTTATTTTGAACTTGTTGACAGCTTACTTTTTAATTTTTAAATAACTATTCAAAAATTTCTATAGCCCAACATAGACTATAAACTCCTTTAGGGTTAGGATTGGCTCACTTTTCCTCTATTGGGGGACACACTGTTTTGGAATAGTCTCCATAGCTACTACTGTAGCTGGACTCTAAGATGGTCCCCAAAGATCACTGCCTCCTGTTATTCACACACTTGAATAGTCTTTTCCTACAATGTTCCAAGGTTGGTTTGTGCAAGCAACAGAATACAGAAGTGATGAGATGTCACTACTAGGATCAGATTATAAAAGACTGTGGCTTCTGTTCAGGTTTTCTCTCTCTCTCTGTCTCTCTCTCTCTCTCTCTCTCTCTGTCATCAATTACTCTGGGAGAGAGCAATGTGCCATGTTTGAGCAGCCTTATAGAGAGGTTCTCATGGCAAGAACTTGCCAGCCTACCAACAGCCAATGAGAAACTGAGGCCCACCATCTACTATTGGAGTGAGCTTAGAAGACTCTCTAACCCCAGTCAAGCCTGGACATGGCTGCAGCCCTAGCCAATAGTTGGACAGCATCCTCATCAGAGGCCCTGATCTGGAACCACCCAGTTAAGCTGCTCCTGGGTTCCAAACTAAATTGATACCTTTTGGGATAACTTTGTTATTTGGCAACAGACATAAATAGCTGATGAAGAGTCCATTAGGTTACCAATTTTTCTCAGTGGCCCTTGATCTAAATATTTCTTAGTTAACCCCGGACCAGAACTGTCTTTCTTGCTTCCTGGGGAAGATGGCATGGCCTTTTCTAATTTGATGACTTCTAATTTCAGTTGAAGCTAAGTCATGCTCACATAATTTGCTTTTGGTTGGTTCCCCTGGTGCCTGAGCCACCTGAGATGCCCCCACTGCATATCCATTTTTTCATGCATTCAACAAATACTTAGTGAGTGTCATTGTTCTAGGAGCTATGGCTGCAGCAGTGAACAAAACTCAAGGCCCTTGCATCCAGCATACTCTCCTGATAAGCTATATTTCCTGAAGTATGGCACTGTCCTTTGGACCTCTTCTACCAGCTATCTGGGCTCCAAATCCCTATCTAAACCCTTGTTTATAGAGACTCAGCAATAGTGAGCCTTTTCAAAGTAAGCTTGAAAGACATTCTTATCATTTACAACAACCCTTAATGATTACTGATAGTCATTTAGCCCATAAGCAAGGCAATTGCATAACTGCATTGTCCTGGTTATAAAAATATGGATACATTCAGTAGAGGTAGGAATTTGCCACACATGTCTTGCTTCCCTCTAATGTCAACCTTCCATGGCATTTAATAATGTTCTTCACACCACATAGTTTTAATAAATCACATTTTATCTGTTGGTAAACATTCTAATGTCACATTTCCCACCCAACATCCAACTAAACCATGCAGATCAGTCATATATGACCAATTCACTTAAATCTCAACTATAAATATTATCTAAAATGCATATATAATCATGTTTCAATGCCACAGATATTTTTTTCACCCACTTCAGTCATCTTTATTCTAGCAGAAACTCTAAGCTGGTGGAAAATCCATGTTTCCTAGGTCATCACAGCCAGAGAATAAATATATTGTCAAAACAATGATCACAAAACCATATTTCCTGACTCAGCTTCTGTTTCTGCTAAGAAGTATGAGGCTTCTCAAGAACTTCTTCCTCTGTGTTCCACAAACTAATGTTCTTGGTGACACCTGGCTAGTGTTCCTCTTCACCTGTCCTTTTTATAGGGTAATATTTCCTCCTACTGAGGACACCAAAGGCAGTAGCCACCACCCGTGTCTAGCTGAGAGTGCAATACTTGCAGCCAAGGCTATCATCTACTGAAGCTGCTAGTCCACTTTCTGGCAAAGTTACTGAACCTGTTACATATATGTACCAGGGATTAGTCTGAGTATTAAGGATTAAATTGAGGGGGAAGACACAGTGCCACCCCTTTTCTATAGTATTGGTCAAACTCTTTTCCAGAAATAAAATTTTGCTCAGAAGACTCAAGAACACAACATAGTCCTTACCTCCTCTGCAAATTTTTCAGACCTGTTTATATGTACCTAAAGGCTGGGTGAATTTGGTTTAGTCTTAAGCTAAGACACTTGATTGAAGGGTATCCTAGCAAAATCAGTCTGGGAGCCAGGTTAACCTGTGATTATTTGCAAAAGGCTAGAAGGCCTAAACTGGATAAATTTTAATTTATTCATTCATCCCATGTGAATTTATCGACAAAAACCTGTTTCCTGCCTTCAACATTTTCATTTCAGTTTTTACATTTTCAACCACAGCCAATGGGGTTTATCACCTTATCCACTCAATAAGGTTAGTTTTTAGAAAGCCTTTGCATTACAACATGATGACAAGTTCAGCCCATTATAAAAAGGAAAGAGGAAAATCTTTGATTTAGACACACTAGATTTTTTTTTTTTTTAGCTGCTAGGAACGAAATTATTTCATTGGTGTTATGTTCAGCTGCGATTTTAAAACAAAACAAAACAAAAAATAGTTCTTTTTGTGTGGTTCGGAAAGTAAGGGGTTTTTAACTGAGCAGGTGAGATTGCAAACTCAAGCCACAGTCACAGCTTTTTCTTTTTTCTTTCACCCTGCTTATTCATTATTTGGATGTGTGTTGTCTCTTCCCTCAAGGTTACATTTTATAAGACAAGTTTGTTTTTTACAAACATAAACTTTGAATTAAATACACTAAAAGATAAAATAAATACATTAAGATAATTAGTTGAAGTTTATAACCCAGAGCTATGAAAAAGAAGATTCTGGGAATACAGCCAAAATGGAGGTGAACATAGTATTTCAACCAGACTAAAACAAAAAAAAACATAAAAATCAGATATGTATATGTGTATATATATGTATATGTATATGTGTATATATATACACACACACACACACACATATCCTGGTCCTATGTTATGTGACAACTGGATGAGATGACCAATTCTGCATTTTCTTTTCCTTCCAATCGCTCATAAAAGGATCATCTGTAATCTCTACACCGTATTGACCTGAAATTTGTCTTTGCCGAAACTAGTTCTTATAGACTCAAAATATTTCCTGACTGATGAACATATACATTCATTTTATGTAATGAAATAAATATATTCAGAAGTATAGAAAAATAGAAATAATCTTGAAAAAGGAAGAATTTTAAAATGCATAGCATTTGCATTAATTTCAAGCTGAGGGAAAGGGTAATTTTTGTTTGCTTCCTTATACCTTTCATCACTACAGATATAATTTTCTGTAACAAACAGATTTTGCATTTGAGGGAAGTTTAAAAATAAAAAGGAGGAGGAAGGAAGACGTAAGACGATAACTGCCTGGACCCCATATGTTCATTTATCCCTTTCCTTTGGTAGAACACTGTGCTAACTAGCTTTCTTCACACTAGTCTACTTAAGCTCTCTCATCCACCTGAGAAGGCTGTATGTTCTGTACGAGTATCTTGAATGGCACAGATCTAGGTGCCAGGGATGACTATGCAGACTGTTCTCTTGATGCCACAAACAACCAGTGGTTACTGTCATTTCCATTAGTAGAAGGTGACAGTCACCTATAGAATATAGTAAGCGAAGTGTGGATTTAAGTCTTCTTCTCTTTAAGAAACGAGGGTCAAAATGCCAGAATGGACCATGGTAAAAGGAAAGCAATATTCAAAGGCAGCAAATGTATTCTCCAGAACGTGGAGTTTTTGATAGGCTTTTCTGTGAATAAAGACGTATACACTGCTTTACAGAACATTTCCATTTTTATATTATATTCCATCTTTGAACTATGGGTTCACTAGTCTTATTTCCAAGCCTCCAAACAGGAAGGAAAAAATTGAGCCATTGAATGCCTGTGGGAAGAGAAAAAAAAATCTATACCAATTTGCAATTAGGTGATTAACACAAGAGCCAGTGGTAACAAGCAATGTGTTTTTATTCCAAACATCTTTGCTACAAATTGCGGTTAAAAGCTTCACCCTGAATTTTCTTTTTGTCTTTTGATTGTAGGGTGATGATATAAGGTCATTGCACAGTGAGTACAGAATGCTGCATGTTATTTCATGCAAGCCATTTAGTAACTACGTCAGGTAACCACACAGAAAACCCTTTTAATTACAAGGTAGGATAGCTTGCATGACCCAGCTGCATTCTTTCTGGTTAGCCTTGACCTATCGGTTCATTGCTAAAACTTCCATTTGTCCCAGGCTTCATCAGCTTCATCAGATGCCAAGGGCTACACGGACTCTGGTCGAGTGCTCCTGCAGCTTGAGGCATCACCACGCGGGGATGCTCTCTCTAGTCTCTCCATACATGGACTAATGGCTTGGCTGCAGTTGCTACTTGGATCTGCTCAGTTCTGGTTAGCAACACTTGGAAGATTCTTCTTGTCCTGGATTCTATGTAAAAAGTGAAAAGTATAATTGTTGATGACTCAGCCCACACTGAGGAATAAATTAAATAGAGCTTCCTTAACAGCTAATTTAAGCAAATATATGCAAACATATATTCACTGTAAGTAATTAACAGTCTGGAGTTATTCCCTTTCAGCACTCCTTCTAATTTTTCCTCCTTAGAGAATGGTGACTCAGTTAGCTATATGTAGTTAAGAATAATACCCATGGTGGCCGGGCGCGGTGGCTCAAGCCTGTAATCCCAGCACTTTGGGAGGCCGAGACGGGCGGATCACAAGGTCAGGAGATCGAGACCATCCTGACTAACACAGTGAAACCCCGTCTCTACTAAAAAATACAAAAAAATCTAGCCGGGCGAGGTGGCGGGCGCCTGTAGTCCCAGCTACTCGGGAGGCTGAGGCAGGAGAATGGCGTGAACCCGGGAGGTGGAGCTTGCAGTGAGCTGAGATCCGGCCACTGCACTCCAGCCCGGGCGACAGAGCGAGACTCCGTCTCAAAAAAAAAAAAAAAAAAGAATAATACCCATGGTGATCTTACTTGTGTCCTCTTTTTTCATCATCCTGGTTTACATGTTATCTACTGATATTCCTCCATTTTTTTGTAGTTCCACTTTCTACTTAAGTACATGTCAGGGCTGTTATTTCATTTAGCAAGGTTGGCATGCTAATTTGCAATGCATATTCAGTATTTTTATGCTAATTGCTCAAAATTCAATTTCAAAATACACATGATGAATTGTATTTATAACTCTAGCTATTGTTGTTCCTAATTTGCTATGGAATAGATACTGAAACCTAGGGAGAGACATTCTCTCAGGTCCTCTGTAAAATACTTGCTTCTGCAAAGATTCCCTTTTCTGGCACCCTGGCTTTTGACAGTATGAGAATGACTATCTTCCAGACTAAATGCTACTATGGAGGAGAGACTAGATCCTGTTGTGCAGAAATTGGATCACCTTATCCAGTGTTTTCTCCAGCTGCAGCTACTGGAGGCCTGTTGCTTGACTCTTTAATGGCGGCTTATTTGTGGGCTACGACTGTTATGTCTAAAGGAAATCATGGCATTCCTCCCGTGGGATTTACAGCCATGAGCAGTGACAGAAAGTATAAGTGGAGCTTTTACTTCACCATTAGAATAGGCCTATTTTATCTGAAAATTGCATCTAGAAGTTTTTCAGGTTAAAATATTTCACATTGGAGAGAAATATTGTTTTTTCTGGCCTCCAAAAAGTTTCAATTCTTCTTGTTTTTATAATGGCTGATTGGTAGCAATATTCTGCCATGGATCCTGAGTTAAACCCACAGCCCAACATGCCTCTCTCCCTCCATCTTATCTTCAGCACCAACTCTTCCCAGAGGGGTTCTTTTCCGACCTTCCTGTCTTGTTCAACACTCCACCCTCTTCCAAAACAGATCTGAACCTAGAGAGTCTTCCTTGACTTCTAGACCCCACACACATTATCAGGTAGCAAAATCCTATAGTTTTAGAACCATAAAGACAGGAAAGATACATTCAATTTTAAAATACCTACTTTAAATTACATATTTACCAATAAAGCCACATGGGTTTCTTTGCTTTGGCTGAATTTTTTTTTTTTTTTTTTTTTTTTTGACAAGAGTCTTGCTCTGTAACCCAGGCTGGAGTGCAGTGGTGCAATCTCAGCTGTCCGCAATCCCTGCTTCCTGGGTTCAAGTGATTCTCATGACTCAGCCACCCAAGTAGCTGGGATTACAGGTGTGCACCACTAAGCCCAGTTAATTTCTGTATTTTTAGTAGAGATGGGGTTTCACCATGTTGGCCAGGCTGGTCTCGAATGCCTGACCTCAAGTGATCCACCCACCTCAGCCTGCCGAAGTGCTGGGATAACAGGCATGGACCACTATGACCAGCCTGAAATTATTTTATATCAGTATGGTAACACTTATTGCCTAAGGATTATTTAAACATTACAATGTCTTTTGATAGCATCAGAAGAATACCTGAAACATGAATGTAGATCAGACTTAAATCTAAAATGTTGATCACGTGACTGACCTTGGATGTGGGCATAGTAACAAGGATCTGATACGCAAAGCAGTAAAATATTTTAAAATTTCTGCTCCCTTGTTCAAGTTTGGTACTTATCACAACCAGGACAGTGCTGTGACTTTTTTTTTTTTTAATATTTGGTGATTATGAACTGTTAGTTACAATCTAGATTTGTGTCATAATGGGAAAAATACTAATCTCAAATGGAACATGTTTATCTTTGTTTAGTTAAATATAGTTTGCTTCATAAACCAAATCTTTTGGATCACGGAATCACAGTTGGTGGTAAGATTGGGAATCACCACTACAGTCTACCTACAAAAATAGCTCTTACCTCTATACCCTCTACTCCATTCCAACTGCAAATGCCCTAGTTTATTCCTTCCTTTCCTTTTACTTGGGCTCTTATAAAAGGCTTCTAACTAGGCTTCCATTATTTTCTCTCTCTTGATTACATTCATTGCTACTCAATTAATTAATCCTGCTCAAAACATTTTAATATATCTCTGTTGATATCCTAAGTATAAACTTTCTTACCCTGGCACTTAAGCCCTCTAAAATACAACTGCAACCTGTATCCTAAGCCTTAACTTTCATTACTGCTTCACAAAATGCCAGCATCAATCAAGATGTACTAACTCCTACTATTAATCATGGCAATTAGATATAAGGTTCTGAACTGTTGACTCTGCCAATAATTAGCTCTGTGATTTCAAGCCCATTCTTTAACCTTTCTGAAACTTAATCTCCTCATTGGCAAAATTGAGATCACTCAAAAAAGTTTAGTTGTTTGTCATTACTATTATTATTATTTAAAGTACCCTTCAGTTTCCTGCCTCTCAAATTTGCTCATTTTCTTTCTTTTTGCTGAACATTCTCCACTCCTTTTTAATCTCTCTAAAGCAGTGGTTCTCTAAGAGTTGTCTTTGAAAAAGCAGTAACAGAATCACCTAGGAACTTGTTAGAAATATAAATTCTGGGCCCCATTCCAGACATATTAAATAAAAAATGTTAAGTATGGGGCCTAGTGATCTGTGTTTTAACAAGTCTTCCAGGTAATCCTGATGCATACTAAACTTTGAGAATCAAGACCATTCTCAAATGCTACCATCTAAATTCTTTCTTTTCTTTTCTTTCTTTCTTTCTTTCTTTTTCTTTCTTTCTTTTTCTTTCTCTTTCTTTCTCTTCCTTCCTTCCTTTCTCTTTCTTTCTTTTTTCTCTCTCTTGTTTGTTCATTCTTTCTTTCATTCGTTCTCTCTCTCGTTCGTTCATTTGTTCATTCTTTCTCTCTCTCTTTCGTTCGTTCTTTCTCTTTCTTCCTTTCTTCTTTCTTTCATCCTTATGCACACTAAACTTTGAGAATCAAGACCAATCTCAGATGCTACCATCTAAAATCTTTCTTTCTTTCTTTCTTTCTTTTTCTTTCCTTCCTTCCTTCCTTCCTTCCTTCCTTCCTTTCTTTCTTTCCTTCTTTCCTTCTTTCTTTTTCTTTCCTTCTTTCTTTTTTTGTTTTGAGACAGGGTCTCGCTCTGGCTGTGTCACCCAGGCTGGAATACAGTAACACCATCTCGGCTCACTGCAACCTCTGCCTCCAGGGCTCAAATGATCCTCCTGCCTCAGCCTCCCAAGGAGCTGGGATCACAGGCATGTGCCAACACACACAGCTAATTCTTGTATTTTTAGTAGAGACAGGGTTTTTCCATGTTGGCCAGGCTGGTCTTGAACTCCTGGCCTCAAGTGAGCTGCCCACCTTGGCTTCCCTAAGTGTTGGGATTACAGGCGTGAGCCACTGCACCTGGCCTAAAATTATTTCTTATCCTTCCAAGGGCACCTGATCTCTTCCCTGACTAAAACTTTGTGCCATACCTTGGCATTTCTGCTTTACCTTAACCATATGTGGATATTCATCTTATTCCTCTTTTACTTTTGGTAACACTTTGCAAGAAGGAACTCTGCTTACTAATCTTCAACTAGGAATCAGGGCATGACAAAGTTTCCTTCAAATATTTGTTTGACTATATTTGAATGAAAGAATTTGTGGTACTTACAGTACTAGAGAATAAATAACTAGAAATAGAAAACTTTCTTTTTAATATCAATTAAAAATTTCCATTCTGGAAAATTCAACAGCAACATGGATTGGATGCTTCAAGTTCTCAACTAGCAGAGTTTCAAGTAAGGCAAAGGAGTTAAAGCTCCATCCTTATAATCATCTCTTCATTCTTTGGTTCTGTAGTGTAAGCCCTTTTTTAAAAATAACTTTCTGAATGCATAATGTTGGACAGGAAATGTAATATCAAGAATTGAGGAAAATGTATGTGTAAGGCTGATGGTTCTGTAAAAGTACTTTCTATTTTATCTGCCTATAAAAGGTATACACAATGCTATTTGTGCTTCCCATTTTGCTTAAGTAATTTTGAACTCAGAAAGGAATCCAAGCTTGGTCCATTAAATTGCAAATCCAGTAAAAATAACATGTAGTCTCTTTCTTTCTAATTGGATAGAGTCTATCATATACAAAATGAAATTTAAAAATACTATTTTCTTAAACATCATTCACTAATTAGTACTAATCAATGTTTTAAAAGAAGGTAAAAAGAAGGAACTAGTGGCTACTTAGATGTCTTCAAATCATGTGTGCACAGTGTGTCTGTGTCTGTATATATATTGATGTATATGTGTGTGTGTATACTGGAGACTAAATAACTAAAAATAGAAAATACACACACACAAAGATACACTAATGAGATCTTTATTTTTAATTAGTTGGATGCTTGATATTATCCAGCTGATTGTTGGGTAGTAGTTGAGCACAGCCTTGTTTTCAAGCAGTTGTAAGTTAGTGTGACTTGCAGTGATGAAAAAAGAATCCACTGTCATTGGGTTTCTTTTGATCCAGTGTTTTGTCTTTACTATTTACTTTGCTTGGAGACAACCTTTAATTCTCCTCAACTATTATAAATTGATATGCAGGCTGAATTCATAGGTAACAGAAAGATGTCACTCTCTTCTAACTACATCTATCAGAAGATTGTTGATTTTTTATTTTATTTATTTATTTATTTTTGTCTTTGGCAGAGAGTCATGTGCTTGCCGCCTTGTCAGATGTAAGGCAAAGGTTTATGAAACAAAATAAAGTTAGTGATTTAAAAATTCTCCTTTTCTTTTAAACTTTTTCATAACAGTAGCATCTACTTATTTTATTTACTGAATATATGAGAAAAAAACAACAACCATGTTAATGACAGAATGCTAAAGAAACAACTGCCTTGCAGGTAAGGTCCATTCAATACAGCATCTAATAGGTGTTTTTTTCTCCCTATTTCTAAGGCCCTCAGCTTTACAGATTACTTCCAGAAGGAACTGGAAAGAGACCTCTTGAAGAAATTCTAAGAGACTCCTAAAATGTTTTGGGAAAACTCTTGCTTGCTGTGGCCGGCTAAGGAATAAGATAACATCAGAGATTTCAGAGACACTCTGCACGAGCCACAGAATAACTAATCAGCACACAGAATTCTATTCACCTGCTGGTAAAGGCCAAACAGAAACAATTCCAGAACCCATACCTTTATCATAAGTAGACTCAGTTAAAAAAAGTTTAAAAAAAGGGAAGATGATTATAAAATAAAAAGGAGAGATTGCTCTTGGAAAAGGACTCTAGAAAAAATGCAAGCTCCAATAAGAAATACAGATTATAAGAGCACGCAGGGATGAACCTTGAATACATTATGATAAATGAAATGAAATGAGCCTGACACAAGAACAAATATTGTGGGATTCCATTTGTATGAGGTACCTAGAATTGGCAAATTATTGGAGACAGAAAGTAGGATTGAGGTTACCAGGGGCCATAGAGAGTGGAGAATGGGAAGTTATTATTTAATGAGTACAGAGTTTCTGTTTTGGATGATGAAATAGTTCTGAAAATGGATAGCATAGCCTTGTAAAATATACTTAATAACATTCCATTATACACTTTCAAAAGGTTAAAAGAGTAAGCTTTATGTTATGTATATTTTGCCACAATTTTAAAAATACAATGTAAACAAATGATAAAAAGGAAGTAAGGAGACCTTGTGATAGAAAGTCCCTCTGATACTAACATGTTATGAACTTACAGAAAAGAAAAAAAAAAAGAATTTTCAGAAGAACTAAAAAGAAGAAATAAATTGGATCCTCATCTGCAAGAATTATATCATGTTACCCATACAGGAAAACAATATAAGATCAAAAAATAGAACAGAAAGCCAGCTAGCACTGAGCAGTGATATTTTTGAAAAGGGAGATGATCATAAGTAGGACCAATTCTAAAAATATCCTGTCCATTTACAATGTTTTTTATAAAAGTTAATGTATTCTGTAGACCACCATCCTTACCTATAAAGAAGAAAAAAGGTGAAAAAACAAATCATTTACTGATAATCAGTTGGCCAGAGAGGAAGACTGATTTTTTTACCACAAAGCTTAGAGATATTGAGTTGCAGCATAAAGAGTGAAATTGTATTTAAAGCTTCATAAAGAAAGGGCTGAGTGCGGTGGCTCATGCCTGTAATCCCAGCACTTTGGGAGGGCAAGGTAGGTGGATCGCCTGAGGTTAGGAGTTCGAGACTGGCCGGGCCAACATGATGAAATCCCGTCTGTACTAAAAATACAAAAATTAGCTGGGCATGGTGGTGGATGCGTGTAATCTGATACTTGGGAGGCTGAGGCAAGAGAACCGCCTGAACCCGGGAGGTGGAGGTTGCAGTGAGCTGAGATCATGCCATTGCACTCCAGTCTGGGCAAAGAGTAAGACTCTGTCTCAGAAAAAAAAAAAAAAAAGAAAGAAAGGAAGAAGAAGATAAAATTAGAAAATCTGGCTCCATAAGGTAATGCCCAACACTTGAGCTTCTGAGATTTTGTGATTCAGAGATCTTTGGAAACATTTTAAACACTCAGCAACTAGCAGTAAAAAGTGGTTAGTAAGTGTACCCCAGGATTACAGAAAATGATCTATATTTGTTAATAAACAACTATTTAAAAACACTTTTAATATTTGTATATATTAAAGCAGCATTTCTTCAAGATGTAGCAATAGCATCTCTAGGGAACTAGTTAGAAATGTACATTACCGGGCCCCACCCCAGACCTGCTGAATCAGAAACTCTGAGTGGGGTCAGCAATGTGTGCTTTTACAAACTAACCCCCCAAGTGACTGATGCCAGCCAAAGTTTGAGAGTCATTGCTTAGGATGCAAATCAGCAGAGAGGTAGTTAGCGGGCCCAGCAGGTGGTTAACCAGACTGCACTGACCCAAGGGAGAATCATAGACAGGTCTCTTGCTGGAGGGAGCTGCTCCTGAAGATAGGAACATTGCTGAAGCCCTCAAGGGAGGACTTTCTTCTCCTTTTCCAGGAGGATTTCTTATTTGACTGGGGAACTACTTGTCTGTTGCTAGTGTTAGTAAACTAGGGTTTTAGAGAAATCTGGAAAATAATTCTGCTCAGGAGACAGCATGAAGACTCCTCCTTGCTTTCAGAGCACCTGCTCTCTAGCCTCTTCCTCCACATTTCTTCATATTGGAATATATTTGCAATTCATTATGTCAATTCCCTCAAATCTTTCAGAATGTATGTTCATCTCACCATTACCCAGAAGTCCTCTCAAGTTAGGCTTGCCTGATATCACTATCCAAATATTCTGCAATAAAAGGATTCAGCTGGAGATTTCAGGAGCCCCATTACATGTGTGTGTGTGTTCTTTTAATCTTTGTTCTTCTTTCTGTCATGGAGTATCTGGGAACAAGGTCCATATATAAGTTAGCAGCAAAAACATCTGTTTATACTTAGATTAAGGTTATGAAACCCCCTTAACCTCAATATGCTGCCAAATGTTACTAATTTTTTAAAAATCCATGAACATATATATATTTAAATCCACGGCCATGTTTCTTTTACAACGTCATCCAAGTTGATGAATATTGATGTTTCTTTGTGCCAAGTCTTATCATCTTTCTATAACTAGACTGAGAGTCTAAATTAGTTCTACAACCTTAAGCCCATGATCTGCCCCTCAGTACTGATACCTGCCTGTTCCCTTTTCAGGTGTATAACCAGCATTCAAAAAGAACAAGATCCAGCACTTTCTTTGTCCAGGCCCTGTTTCCTAAACCATCATGTATCCTACCTTATTTCCCAACCTCTTGCACTGTGATCTTACCACTTCTCTGCAGCCTCATACCTGTTTCCAACCTGACATCGATGTTACTTTTCTTTCTATAATTTGCACTGGTCTCTTGAATTATGTCTACTTCTGGAAGCCCTAGTAACAACTGCACAGGGTTCAGGAAACAGCACATCAAGCTAGGATTTCCAGTAGTCTCTTCAAAGAGAAGTGGGTAAACTGAACCCTATTTAGAATTAAACCACTAAAAAGTGTTTAATAGAGGTTTACCAAATAGTTTTGTTTTTCCTCCAAAACCAAAAACACACATATTCACTCTGCCAGTGCTTGCTAATGCCTTAATGCTAAATGTAACTCACCAGCCGCCTGGCCAAGAATCAGTGATTACAGGATTTATTCCTATTGGAAGAGATAGTACACAACTCTGATTAGACCTTTTTTAAAAAAAAATGTCTTGGAGGATTGCTGAACCAATGAAATTTAGAAGAGAGAAAACATAATTTCTAAAACTTTGATAAAGAGACATTATAAGTCATGAAAATATGCATTGACTCTTAGAGTAAGGGTTTCAAGGAAATAAGGTAGCCTAATAAAGAGGATTAGCTGGTAAGCCAAATGGAAAATTTAATACACTTTTTTCTCCCTTCTATGTTATTTTCACTTAATTTTCTTGGAATCTATGTTTGTGAAAGAACTAGAGGTTTGATTTGCAACAGGAATATTTTACTGTCTCCATTACCTAAGGGTAGGTGCCAACACTTCAGTTCCATGTATCACCAAAATTGCCAAAGTTTGAGTAGTTCTGTTCAATAGTAACAACAACAACAATAATGACTGGATGATGCTAGGCAAACCGCAGTAACCATAAAATAAAATAACAAACTCAAATCATAGTGGCGTAAGATAATCAAATTTTATTCATGTTCATACAAAGTTCAATACAGTCTAGGATCTCTCCTGAGAAGTTCCCATTTGATAATGACTCAGGGATGCAATTTCCTTGCATATTGTAGCTACACCATCGCCAAGGTTCCTGCTGCAGAGGTGGAAAGAGATGCAGAAAATACACTGGCATTTAATTGTCCTGGCCCAGAAATGCTAATTTCCCCTCATATTTCATTGGCTAGAGCTATTCACATGACACTAACCAAACTTCTAGGTGGGCTGGGAAGTATAGAAGAGCACCAGAATATCTTGTGAGCCCTAAGAGCCTTTCCCACAAGTAGTGCTGATATATTGATTAATGCTGTCTATATTCCAAGAACTGTGCTAATTAATTTAAGTGAATTATCTAGGATCCTCAAAACAACCTTTCAAGATAAATGTTAATAATTTCACTTTATAAATGAATAAACCAAGACTCACAAAAATTAACTAATTTACATGTAATTTACATGTATTCTTCTTTCTGTCATGGACTATCTGGGAACAACGTCCGTATATAAGTTCTCTGATTCCCACAGAAACTTTTAAAGGTTTGTATTAACTTGGGTTTACAATTGAGCCTCATAAACATAAACTAATTTTCCAAAAGTCAAAGGGCAAAAGTAGGATTTGAACCCTGGAAAGACCCTATCTTTTTACTTCTCCACACGCTGTGTACCAAGTGTACTGCCAGGCTCTGTGGATGCCACAAACAAAAGGAAACATGGGGAGGGGGAAAAAGAGAGGCCTTACTTCTACTAAATGACATCAGATACTGCCACATCAGCACCATGCACTGGTGCCCCAAGGGAATGTTCACACCTGGACCAGGGATATAAAGAACATTATTTCCAAAGTCAAAAAGACCAGGCACTTGGTCAGAGTTAGGTTTTCCTTAAAGTGAATAGAATTTCAGGTTCAGAATCCACAGACAGAAATCCATAATTTTACACAATCAATCATGGGTTGTAGAAATAAAAACCTTTTGTAAACAACTAACAATAAGAAACAAATTTGCATCAACCATGCTAGAGAAAAGTTTATTCTAGTCTCTTTATAGAAAATGATATAAAATTTAAAAATTGTTGACATGTAAAGAGGTAATCAAAGAGCTTACATCCCAAAATACTGGGAAAAGGACAGTTTAATTTCAGGAAGTTAATTTAATTTGTAGTATTTGTCAGCTCTTTTAAAGTTGTGTGTGTGATTTCTTTTTCTACATATACATAACTATCATACCTACTTTGTGTTCTTTTTCTTAGAGAGTCCTCTCCCACCTCCAATTATGTAAGGTTCAGGTCCCCCTAAACCAGAATTCACTCTTGTGCTACCACACATTGGCAGGTAAAATGCTCATCTCACTGACCTAGCAGAATTTAATTTTTATTTTAAGTTTCAGGGTACATGTGCAGGATGTGCAGGTTTGTTACATAGAATTGGTGTAAAATTTGAAAACCGTGAAAAAATAAAACAATAAAGGATCTAGATGCTAATAATGTGGTTAGTTAACATGTTGGCCATTTCAAAGCAAAATAAGTCTTTGATGTTTTAAACTATTCACGGAAGGATATAGGTATTTAATCTGCAAAGACATGTGGATTTGAAATCCAAATGTAAAGAACAGATTCCTATATTATTATTAATAATATCTTCATAAAGATTATATTTATCAATAATGGGTACTATTCAACTTTAAAGGACACCTATGGCTCAGTTAGGCCAGGGAATAAAGATATTTGGATAAAAGTCATGTTTATAAAATGAAGAAAAGGGCCCTTCTGATCCACTGTACATAAAATGAAACAATCTAAAGTCTCTAGGGAGAATTTGAGTTTCTGTCTGGCACAAAGTGAAGTCACCCTCTTGTTAGTAGATATAGGATACACTTAATCACCAAGATATAAAAGGAAATTTGATAGTGCCCAGAAAAAAATGCAATGCTAATGAGTTGAAGTTTAATAAATAATGTTAATGCTTATGATCAATAAATGCTTGATGGACTTTTAAAATATTTGCTACTATAGTCAGCGTTTTCAAAAATTCTACTTGGAAAACAGAAATAGCATTTCTCATATTGAATGTCTTTAATAGCATGAAGAAGAAAATGAGACTAAAATAAGATATTGTCTTTATCGGTTTTTATCAGACTACCTGAAACATGTTACAGAGTTTAACTTGGTAGCCCTTACACTCCAGATAATTTTGAAATATACCACTGTTCTTTAACTGGGTAGCCTGTGGCCCAGAAAGATTAATCGATTTGTTGAAGGTAAGCAGTAAATACATTATAAAAATAAAGGTGGGGAGGAGGTGAGGAGAAGCTAGAATCTTGAGCACAAACTCTGAGGCTGATCCATTCCAGTAAGTTTCTTAAAATAAATTATTCTGTTTCTTCTCAGGAAGACACTAAGGCCCTGTTTTCAATAAACTAGGATAGCTCCAGGAACAATTTAGTGGTCAATCTGAGGGTCATTTAGATCGATATAATTATATTCCAATGGCTATAAATATATTATGAACTATGGATAATTTTGAAAAATTCAATTCACAGAGAAAGTATAGAACCACAAATCAATAGAGAATGTGTTATGGTAGAAAATTCTTCTCATATAAAAATAGTTCTGTTCACACTTTGTACCTCCTCTAAATTCTACTTCACTAAAATTCTGGGAAACCAAAAAAAAAAAAAAAAAAAAATCATCTAAAACCAGATGAATAAAATCCCAGAATCTTTTTTTTTTTTTTTTTTGAGACGGAGCCTTGCTCTGTCGCCCAGGCTGGAGTGCAGTGGCTGGATCTCAGCTCACTGCAAGCTCCGCCTCCCGGGTTTAAGCCATTCTCCTGCCTCAGCCTCCCGAGTAGCTGGGGCTACAGGCGCCCGCCACCTCGCCCGGCTAGTTTTTTTGTTTTTTTTTTTTTTGTATTTTTTAGTAGAGACGGGGTTTCACTGTGTTAGCCAGGAGGGTCTCGATCTCCTGACCTCGTGATCCGCCCATCTCGGCCTCCCAAAGTGCTGGGATTACCAGCGGCTTGAGCCACTGCGCCCGGCCTTTTTTTTTTTTTTTAATCTGGAAAGGATTTTAAAGATTATCTCTTTAACCTTCAACTCTCTTGTTCTACAGAACCTGAATGTTTAAATGACTTGTCTGAAATAGTCATTTAGGTAGAGGCAGAACTAAGACCAGAAACCAAATCTCTCCACTCCTGCTACCACAAGACTGTCATAAATCACACTGCCTCTTCCCAAACCTTTCACCACTCCCCCCCCAAAAATATATATTTTTTAAGTCTTACAGTGGATGATCACATTAAAAAAAGAATCTGAGGGTATATGAGTAGAATTCCTGAGTTTAGATTTTTAAGAAAATTTTTATTAAGATAAAACTAATATTCCCAAGAGACAGACATTGGGAACACTAGTTGGCTTTAAGGTTAGGAGTGGTGATAGCAAAGGAGCAAAAGAGAAAAGTAAAGACAGGGAGAAACTGCAGAACCATACACTCAGTAACCCTATTGTGAGCCATATGCTGGATGCTGAGGAAAAGGAAATGAAAAGCTTTGAAATGCAGCTGTCCTACTTCCTGCTATTTCCATTTGAACCAAACTATTTTTCCACCAGGATCCAACACGTGTGCAGTGACACATGGAAACAGTGTGAGCTCATGAACACAGGGGAATAGTATCCAGCATTCCCAGCACAGCACCCTGGAAGCACACGGCCACTCCCAACCTCCACCCCAATGGATGGTAAATGTGGAAGAAGACCTATTGATGGAAAAACCCACTTTGGAGCAGAAAAGGAAAGCCAAAAAATAGCTCAGGCACCTGGATGCCATTCATGAATAATGCCAGCAGACATAAAACATTAGATCTAAAACCATCTTAGTTTGAAAAGATCTTTATTCATTCAAATTATGGCAAGAAGCTCCTTTAGGAACACTGGAGATAGTGGTACCAAAAGATAACCATGCAAACTATGTAAACTTGGAAAAGTGCATAGCTCTGTCAAAGTTTATGAAGTGGGTCTTAATATTTAGCAAAAGAAAATCTTCCATTTGAACACAAGGCATGACAAAGCTCATTTCACACAACGGAAGGAAGGCTTTTTTTTCTTGTTTCATGTTTGTATGTTTCTGACAATGCAGTATTAACATTTAAATTGAATCTTTAAACGATTTTTCTGATGTCAACAACATCATTGGGAAGGCCAAACTCGGCAGATGACCTTAACTGAGGTGGTTACAGCATTGTTCCCGGTAATTTGGCTTTGTGATATATCCTTCTTCTAGGTATTAAGGTCTGGTTTGAATTAAAGTCTGCAGCATACTCACAGCTGTGGGAGTAACTGAAAGGACTTGTTTTCATCCCATGGCCAAAAGACTTTCTTGTAACATACAGTGTGTACATTTAATTACTTACTTGGGCATTTATTGACCCTCTACACACCTGATGCTAAGCACTGTGCTAGGTATAGATATAAATCCTGACTTAGTTTCAAGCCCTACTTCTGCTGTGTAATTACGTTTCAGTGGAGCATGATATTTAACCCCTATGAGCTTGTTTCCTCTTAGGTTTATTGTAAAAACTGAATGAGATATTATATGTAAAATACTCCATACATCGTGGTTTATAGATGACAGTTTCTGCCTTTGAATAGCTCGATTTGAAAATGACATGTACATGAATAACCAAAATGTAATATGCTATTTGCTACAGCAGAAGGTGTACTCTATAAGACAGTTCAGAGAAAGGAGTGGCTAATTTTGTCTAGAGTGGGGCTGGGAGAAGGTCATCAATGAAGTGTCAGAAAGAAGGTAACCTTGACAGATGAGTAAAGAGGGGAAGAGAGAGACATTTAGAAAAGTTAAGATTAGGCCGGGCGCGGTGGCTCAAGCCTGTAATCCCAGCACTTTGGGAGGCCGAGACGGGCGGATCACGAGGTCAGGAGATCGAGACCATCCTGGCTAACATGGTGAAACCCCGTCTCTACTAAAAAATACAAAAAACTAGCCGGGCGACATGGCGGGCGCCTGTAGTCCCAGCTGCTTGGGAGGCTGAGGCAGGAGAATGGCGTAAACCCAGGAGGCGGAGCTTGCAGTGAGCTGAGACCCGGCCACTGCACTCCAGCCTGGGCGGCAGAGCGAGACTCCGTCTCAAAAAAAAAAAAAAAAAAAAAAAAAAAAAAGAAAAGTTAAGATTAAATCACCCAGGTCTCCTGGTAGCAGCAGAAAAGTTCGCCCCCTCAAGCACTGATGCTCCCTTTCTTGGAAGTTGAAAGTTGCACACATTTCTGGCTTTGCCCCACACTGCCTGGCACTGATGGCATTTCCAAAAAGCATTCTACTGAGGGGACTGATCCTTCCAAGGAAGCAGCTTAGGAAAAAGATAAGATAAAATCAGCAGATGAGTCATAGAGGAACTGAGGGAGAGGGTGGGGAAGACAACATTGGATAAATCTACAGTTAAAAAATAAAATAGTTAAGATCACATAGTACACTCAGGGTACTCAGGACTTAGTATGTGTTCTACTAGTTTTCTACCAGAAAAAAAACTACTGGTAAAAAAAAAAAAAAAAAAAAAAAAGACAAAAAAACTATTCGCCAAAATGTTATAGTGTCTGTTTCTTCTAACATGTAAGGAAAGTATTCTACAGTGACAGACAAAGCAATAAGTATGTCACTAATGAAGCAGTGATCTAGTATGGAGGTGGCAAATAGAAGAAGTCACTGCCTCCTCCCCTCCCTTTCCCCACCCTAGGCAGGCATTATAAATCAATGATGGCACGCTTTCCTTTTGAGACTGGACGCAACCTCTGATTCTTGGTCTTTATTGTCATCCCTGAACTACTAGCCCTATAAAGAATATGGTGAAAACACAGTGAATAACATGATATTGTGCCCACAGAAAGATCAGCATTGCAGTGTCATTGGTCTGATTAAGAGAATCATATAAACTCTCGAAGTTCAACGTGATTCTAGATATTTACTGTGAAATGAGGCTGAGACACAGTGTTGAATATTATGGATTGGTTTACTCAATATTTAGGTCAACTCTTCTAGCATGCAGAAGCTGGAAAGCTAAAAAACCACATCTCTTGGTCCTTTTACATTCAGGTTTTAGGTTTAAATTCAGAAGGACTTGCATGAAGAGAAAGGTAGAGTTCAACGTACATATTCCTAGAAAGGTCTGTGCTGGAGGCAGCACTGTCTCATGGTCAGCCGCAGTGACCCAAGCTTCCTGATCCAGGGACTGCCTGGCCCTGATGGAGGAGGTGGCAGCAGCTCACCCAGATGCCCAGTTCTCTAATAAGGTTTGAGAGCCATTCCTGGAAGCTCATCCTAGACCCTGTTTCTTCAGCTCCCTCTGTCACAATGATTTCACAAACCTCTTAATAGCCAAATATCTTTCAGCTTAAAAAAGCCAGACTCTTATAGGCATGGGCAAGGACTTCATGTCTAAAACACCAAAAGCAACGGCAGCAAAAGCAAAAATTGACACATGGGATCTCATTAAACTAAAGAGCTTTTGCACAGCAAAAGAAACTACCATCAGAGTGAACAGGCAACCTACAGAATGGGAGAAAATTTTTGCAACCTACTCATCTGACAAAGGGCTAATATCCAGAATCTACAAAGAACTCAAACAAATATACAAGAAAAAAACAAACAACCCCATCAAAAAGTGGGCAAAGGATATGAACAGACATTTCTCAAAAGAAGACATCCATACAGCCAACAGACACATGAAAAAATGCTCATCATCACTCGCCATCAGAGAAATGCAAATCAAAACCACAATGAGATACCATCTCACACCAGTCAGAATGGCAATCATTAAGAAGTCAGGAAACAACAGATGTTGGAGAGGATGTGGAGAAATAGGAACACTTTTACACTGTTGGTGGGATTGTAAACTAGTTCAACCATTATGGAAAACAGTATGGCGATTCCTCAAGGATCTAGAACTAGATGTACCATATGACCCAGCCATCCCACTACTGGGTATATACCCAAAGGATTATAAATTACTCTACTACAAAGACACATGCACACGTATGTTTATTGCGGCACTATTCACAATAGCAAAGACTTGGAATCAACCCAAATGTCCATCTGTGACAGACTGGATTAAGAAAATGTGGCACATATACACCATGGAATACTATGCAGCCATCAAAAAGGATGAGTTTGCGTCCTTTGTAGGGACATGGATGCAGCTGGAATCCATCATTCTTAGCAAACTATCACAAGAAGAGAAAACCAAACACCGCATGTTCTCACTCATAGGTGGGAACTGAACAATGAGATCACTTGGACTCGGGAAGGGGAACATCACACACTGGGGCCTATCATGGGGAGGGGGGAGGAGGGAGGGATTGCATTGGGGAGTTATACATGATATAAACGTCATGCACATGTACCCTAGAACTTAAAGTATAATAAAAAATAAATAAATAAATAAATAAAAAAAAAAAAAAAAAAAAAAAAAACTGAACTCTGGCTATAACAAACATGAAAAATTACCTTAGACCATATTCACTGGAAAACATAATTTGGTAAAAATAGTTCTAATGGCATGGATATTTTAGGTGAAGCTCATATTATTGTAGCTTCAGCTGTTACCTCCCTATGAAAATAAATTCAAAATCTATATTTATATCTCCAAATTCTGACCTTACCTGCCCTCCCATATCTTAAATTGCTTCTTAAACTTTTACACTTGGGTTTTCTGACATCACCAAGAAGTCATATATCAATAATGTTTTCAGTCATCCCTTTCATTATCCTGAGCACCTGGGCCCAAAACTTCAGCATAATCTTACCTCTCTCTTTGTCCTTTACCAAGCCCTAACAATTCTTTTTTTGCATAATCTCTCTTTCCCATTGGCACTATCATCAATCTAGTTCAGCCTTTCCTCAACTTGTGCTTGCTCTACTGTAATATTCTCCTATCTGGTTTATCCTGTTTTTAGTATCTCCTAATCACTTTGGCCCACAAATTTTTCCTAGCTATTGCACCCAAATTAGCACTCCTAAAAACCATTCTCATTTTGACACTTTCTGCTCAAATATTTTAAGACTTCCTATACCCCAAATATAAAATTCAAACAATTTAGCTTGGCGCTCAAGGCTTCCACAATCTGACTGCCAACTATCTATCCAAAATTACTTCCCACTACTTCCCTTCTTAAGCACTATAGCCAACTACAGCCAAACTGGCTTCTTCACGTTCTCATCTTACTGAAATACTATTTCGAAGAATCGTGTCTTGTACACCATTTTTCCTTCCTTCAGTGCCCCTTACTCTCTTCTCTGCATTTCATGTAATATGAATGGAAAATCATAAACCTCCTCCATTACAAGGCAAAAAGGGGAGTGAAGACTCCAGAGCTATCTGAATGACAATTAGAAAAGAATTTACTAAATTAGGAAAATAACATTTTAGATTATTTTATTGTTTTAGTCAACCATCAGACATATGTTTTGTTTGGATTCTGGGAGCGTTGCAACTTTCTTGTTAGTCTTATGGTTCTCCAGGTGGAAAGGAGATCAACATACTGTTCAAATGGACTAACATCATGAAATTATTTACATTGGATGACAGATAATACCACTTGCTTACGTAACTGACTTTTTTGGTGAATATAGTTGTGAATAAAGCCAGATAAGAACTTGGTTAACTTCGGCCTATTGAGACATCCATGCAGATGATCAACTGGCTGAAACTCTCTATCACCACTGTATATATATTTTTTCTGTGACAATTTTAGAATCTGCTTCAGGAATGCATGGTTCATTTTATCTATCTCATCAGAGAGCCTCCACTCTACTTGAAAAACAATGGACTGTTTTTCTGTTTTTTGTTTTTTTTTTTTCATCCTTTCTCCTGTTCTGCAGTGTGCTTGCACCAGCAGGTAGAAGGATTTTCTTCCAGGGATGTAGCATCCTGACACATGTCACCTCTCCCCTCTCCTGGCTCTGCCACTGTACTTTTCCACTTGAGGGCTCTGGCACAGTAGACCAAGTGATGCATCTGAATTCATGCTTGCTGATTATGGTCTTAGGCTTATTTTGTTCATCTTGTTTGCTAGGTCCATATCACATAAGGGATGGATGTTTAAGGCTTCAGTGTTATTTTTCGCTTCCCTGCCTATTTTCACTTGTCAAAACCTGAGAAGCTCCCATAATGTTTTCCTGTCAACCAGCTCTTCCATAGACAGTCTGGGTGTTTCTCTTCATCTTCTCTTCATACTTCCCATGTCCAGTTCATAGAACTCTAGACCAGGCAAATATATTCTCCATTCTAATAAGACGTGTGCCACTGGTAGCCTAAAATTCATCTTCCTATTAATGACAACCATGATTCAGAGACATCCCATTGTTGGATTCCATCTTGGTAACCTTTTAAATACTTATTGCTCATCTAAAGTCAGAGAAGTTAATTGGAAAAGGAGAATGACAATGCCTCAAGTCTGTCTGGGATTTTCCCCCGCTAGGACCTTATTGCCCAAATATCCTCCAGAATTCCTTTCCTTCCCAACAAATGAGCTCAGCAAGTCTTTTTAGGCATTCCAAACCAACTGTTGTGCTGGGGAAGGACAAGAAATAGGTCACACCAAATCTGCATATAGACACATACAGGGATTCACTTTCTATTCTCCTGACTCAATTGTCAGTTCTCTTTCACCATGCTGGAATCCTGTATTTCCTGGTTTTCTTGTTTTCTTAATTTTCTACAAGAACTTTGCATGCTCTTTCTTTCTTTTTCTTTTTTTCATTCCCCAAGTCTCTTCACACTGTGCTCAAGCTAGATTGCATTTAGTTCCCACGTGTCTGGTTCTTCCCTCTGGCAAGAAGATAAACAGTACTTTCTCTGTCTCCCCCTTAGCCCCATTCCTCTTCAATCTAGGATTGAAATCTGAAATGGAATCCTCAACCTTTGTGACTTCTCTCCACAAGTGCCTTGCTCAAAAAAAAAAAAAAAAAAGGTTAATCATACATTTCTCTGCCCAAAGAAGCTGATAGCTGCTCTCATTGTACTTCACCTATTTTTTGGAAAATGTAGACACTTTTAAAATTAAAAAATGAGGGTCTTGGGGCCCTTCATAAATGTAAAGCATGCCTGTCTTCCATCTTATAAACTATAATGATCAAAAGCTTAGACTTCATCACTCTTCGGGCCTGGCCAGGTACCCGTTATATGTTCTCAGGGGGCCCTATACCTTTCCTTTATTGACGTCTTCACTGTTATTCTCAATCATTTGTGTGATTATCTGCTAAACAACTGAATTCTTAACCCCTCACCTACCATTACCCACCAATTTGCTACTTGCTATCCAAAATATGAATGGAAGGCAGTAGGTTTCACAAGCATCACAGTGAATATTCAGCAGTATATGGAGAGAGAACATTTCAACCCACAGCAAAGGCAGACAAGAATGAAGATGCACTGTAGGCATATGCTCTGAATGCAGATGGGCTGACAGCCTGCAGGCACCACAGAAAGCAAACGAAAGAACTTCTTTTGGGACTGCAGAGTCACTGCAGAAGATTATAAACATGCCAGAACCTCCTGAGCAATAGAGCCACAAGACAGATCTCAGTGGAAAAGGATGTTTGGCTTCAACTCTAATAACCTGAACATGATGGAGGGCAATTAGCCTCAAGCTGTGGCCTCCAGGGCGTGCTTTTTGATCACCTGGCAGCAGGTGTGCCTTCCTCCTGTGGTCCAGAGCAGCCCCATACTGCTTCACCATCCATGTACCCAACTTCCCCAGGAAGAATCAAGTTTCTCCTCTCCTGCCTCAAACCATAACACACTAAATATTTTTTCTCCTGATCACATATCAATTTGTTGTGGCTTCTTATAAACCCCTTTTGCGCTTGTTTTTAGGTCATGGAAATCAAGAGTAGAACAAATAATGAAGTGCTCTAGGACAAAAAAGAACTGAATTCTAATCCACTGTGCAAATTTGAAGAATTTGAATAGCATTATGACCTGGCTTTTGTCTTGAGCAAGTCACATTGCTGGACCTGTTTCTTCATCTGTTAAACAAAGGAGCCATCTGCTTCAGGGTTAGATTGGGCTGGGTTTTCAGTTAGGGTAGACTCTCTAGGACAGGGTTGGTCAAACTGGGTTTGTAACCATTTGGTTGGTCATAAAATCAATTTTTGTAATGGATTGGAATATGTGAGAATACATTGCACAGAACAAGAGTATTTGTCTACAAACTTGTTCTATCTGTGAGTTGGGTGTTAAACATATTTCTTATTGTTAATAGAAGTAAAATGTTTTTAAAACTCTGAGCTACAAATATAGAGAGACAGAAAATAGATTAGTGGTTGTGTAAGGCTAGAAGTTGGAATGGGGAGTGACTGCAAACGGACTTAAATTTTTTTTGGGTGATGGAAATGTTATAAAATTAGATTGTGGTGGTGGTTGGACACCTCTGTAAATATACTAAAATTCATTAAATTGTGCATTTAAAATGGATGAATTTTATGGCATGTAAATTACATCCTAATAAAGCTATTTGAAAACAAAACAAAATACTGCTGTATTTTTGCTTCAGGGCATCTACAGACTCTTCAAAAGTATATCATAAATTTTATTTTTCTGGGAAAGAGAACATAGCTTTTATTAGATTCTCAAAGGGATCTAAGACCCATAAAACTTTTTAAGAACCACTAGATTAAACTGTCAATTTCCTCCTACCACTAAATTTCTATGACTCTAAAATTCTAAAGTTTATTTTAACTTTATTTCTTCAAAATTAAAATGATAAAAAAAGTTTCATTTTCAAAGCACTTGCAAGAATCTGTTTATTTTTCCAGTGATCTGAGTGTATGGGCTCACGTGTTAACATATTTTAAGAAATAAATCACTGTGCAAATTTGAAGCATTTGAATAGCATTATCATTATTTGATTATATTTTATATATTTTATTATATTTATCTGCATTTGGTTTATATCCACAAGGTTTTTAGTCATAGACACATCTGTAATTTATATGCCAGTTATATATGATAATATTATTTGTACCTCCAATTTTTTTTTCTCATATTGGTGATCCCTAATTCTAGGTGCGGTAGAGCTCACAGATCATGCACAATCTTCTCACTATGTGCAGACCCTTTGGTAGCAAACACAAAAGAAAATCAAGAGATATAAAGAGATCACACAAAAGGAATTTTGCATATCTTCTGTAAACAGAAAGACAGATTGGAAATTTGTAAGCAAAGTTGCAATATGGAAATAGGAAAAGGCATTTCTGAGTAAGAGGAATGTTTATTCAAGAGGTTGTGTTAGGTCCTGTGTATAGGCAAAGAGCTATCAGCCAACTACAATTACTAGGTTATGAGTTCCTGGATGGGAAGGAATATGCCTACTTTGTCTAACAATGCTAAAAAATAGGCTATATGTACATGGTAAGTTCTTAATATCTGTTGGTAATAACCAAAGAGATGAATACAATCTAATTATCTATCGAGAGGGGACAGGTCAAATAAATTGACATTTTCAAACCTTTATAATAATGAGGTATATTTACATGTGCTTTTAGAAAATGATCTCCAGAATATATTATTACATGAAAAAAAGCAAAGTTTAGTTTATCCCCTTTAAAATAGTAAAAAAGAAAAATAAGGATATTTTATATATAATATTTCTAGAAGAATTCAGGATATCTGTTTATGGTGAATGTCCTAAGGAGTAGGACAGAGTTACTTGTGGGAAGAATTGCTTTTCATTGTATACCTTTTTGTCCCTTTTGAATCTTTTAATTTATAAGTTAATTTTTCATTTAAAATATTTAAAAAATAGGATTACAGAAAGTACTTCTGTATCACTATGCATTCAGCTCTTTAACATACCACATCCCATTTAATATAAACAACAAGTCATCCTATGGATGAATACATGAAGGCTCGGAGACTGCAAGTGACTTATATAAGGTCACACAGCTAGACAGTAAATAGCATATTTAACACTTGACCCAAATCCTTGGGCTTCCTACTCACTGATGCTTTTCCCACAACTCCACAGACCAAGTGCATATGGATATAAAACCACAGTACATTTCAACATAGTTCAGTCAGGTCAATTTGGTACTTAAGCCTGCTGGTTTTGCTATAGATGACAGGTCAAGCTTAAAAGTACTACATGATATTTTTCCACATGGCTCCTGCTCCTTCTAGTCTTTCTAATTCTTTCCTGTTTGGACCCAACTTCTTCATTTACCTGGCTCTTATCTCTGGCTTCCAGCTTACACATTGCTTTTTTCCCACTGCTGTAATTAGCCCCTGAACTCCCGTCATCTTGGATCTTCCATGCTATATTCATTGTTCCTTTCCAATCTCTTTTATTCCTTTTTTTTCCCATTGAACTCTTAGCTTCTACCGATTTCCATTTCTTTTTTTTCCAGGTACTAAGTTATCTCTCCCTTATTTTATACAACTTCCTATCTTCCCACCTACTCCCAAATTAATCAATCCCAATTAATCAATTAACTCCCCATTAATTAACTATCTCCCAATTAATCAATCTCTGCTAAGAGTTCCTTACCCCTCCACTGAGCATGGCTATTTTGATACCTTTAACCCCAAACAGAATATTTATAA
Source organism: Trachypithecus francoisi (assembly GCF_009764315.1). NCBI lineage: Eukaryota > Metazoa > Chordata > Mammalia > Primates > Cercopithecidae > Trachypithecus > Trachypithecus francoisi. The sequence goes on along the minus strand of NW_022681465.1, from coordinate 164,294,865 downwards.
TTATTTTTATACCTTTGTATGGTATCCATTTTAAAATTTTACCACATTCTTTAATAGCGACTCAACTGCACTTCTCTGATATTAAGACCATAGATAATACACCTCAAGAATACGATTTTTTCATACCAACAATTCCATGGTTGCCAGCGTCCAAGTGGTTAAAAGCATGTCTCTAAAATTAATCAAACCTGGGTTTGAGTCCTAGTTCTGCCATTTAATAATTCTGTGAGCTTGGAAAATTTTCTAAATCTTCTGTTTCCCTATTTGTAAAATGAGGAGAGGAATACTTACTTTATAGGTTTCCCGTGGTAATGGTGTGGATAATGCAAGTAAAGTGCTGCAGATGTTAGTGAACTCAATATAAGCAGCAAGTAAACGCCCCTCGTCTTAGCCTCACTACTGCATCAGCTCTCCATAAACCTTGCAAAACAAATATTTTCCTTCTCCAAGACCCATCCCACCCACCTCTCAGCCTCAGCACTACCTCAACACATTATCTGTGTTGAAACCAAAAAAATCTCATCATGCCACTTACACTAAGGGATTCATAGGAAAAATGCCAAATATGCATCCTTTGGCACAGAATATTTTGTGCCTTACCCTTTTTTGGAGTAAGCTATAAAATTTCCTCTAAGTCATAAAACTCTAGATTTTAATCTCAAACATTTTCTTTTTGGAAACAATGAAAGTCTCTTTGTGCTGCGTTGGAATTCAAAAAAAAGCTATCCAGTGTCTATTTACATTAATTATACTGGTGATTGATTATGGCTATGCCAGAGAATGTATTCCAGGCTCAAGTTCTATTTTTCGACTACTGTGCTGAGGATCGTCAGACACCTGTCCTATGTAGCAGCTGGAATATTTAAGCATCATGGTGTTTTAAAATAGCAGACAATTGCTATGACTGCAAGAACAAGAAAAAGAAATTAATTAAAATAACAGATAAGCCAAACCACAAAGACATACTTTAAACCAGGGGTTTTAACACTGAACACCCTGATTTCAATTTTTTCAGTGCTATCTAAATAGAAGTACATTATAATACAAGATAATACAAGCCTATGGCCCCAAGCAAAGTCAGATGCAGAAAAAAGTACACTTGGCTAAAGATAAATGAAAAGAAAAATTTATTCCTCATCTCTACACCTTGATTGTAGTTCCCGGAATCAAATCAGAAGGGAGCTAGGCTCCCTACAAGCCCCACTGGAATGGATAAGGGAAACTGTGAAAAACTCTTAAGGGATCAGCAAGTCGTCTGCACTGGAAGGAATCTTCAGAGATTTTCCTGACCCTCGTCTAAATCCAGTCCCTTTGTTTTATCGAGCAGGAAACTGAGGATTAGAAAGATAAACTGACAGTGCCAACATGAATTCTAAAGATTGTCAAAGGAATCATGATAATAGTGAGATTTAAAATAATATACCTTCTATTTCTCACCCAGTGCTAGGTGAGGAAGGCTGGGTATAGAGTATAATTGGTCTAAGTGAATATGGTAACCCATTGGGTTACCAAATCAGGAATAAGCATGTGACCTAGTATCAATCAAACAATGTAAGGGAAATTTCTATGGGGATTTCTGGAAGGAATTTTGATCCCTAATAAAAAGAGAAACAGTGAGAAGGGCTATATCTTCTGGCTGTGAATGCATTACTTTGAAGATGCAGTTCCTGGAGCTATCACAGGTATACTGCAAACTTGTTTTAGACAAACCTTAGAAAGAAAATCAAATCACTGAGGGTGGCAGAAGGGAAAGATATAAAGAGCAATGGTCACTGAGAGTATTGTTGAACTGCTGCACCCAACTAGTAATTTAATAAGTTACTAAATTTACTAAAAATTATTGCATTGTACACTTTCAATGGGAAAAACTATGGCATGCAAATTGTACCTCAAGAAAGTGTAAAGAGCAAAAATTTGATGAATTGTTGAAATACCTTAATCATTCAGTAAAGGATTTGATGTAAACAACTGGTCTACCCAGTACCAAACAACAACACATAAAGATGCAAATATATTCCTTTAGGTGGATTAACAGTTGAGTTGTTCTGAATGAAAAATTATTAAATCAAGGCTAAACTGAATAAAAGAAGAGAAAAAGGGTACTGAAATGTCAAAACAGGAAGCAATCATTGAGAGCTGCATTTTAGGAAATATATTCTAATATCTGAGGCACAGCCTCAACTGGGCTTGGACAAAAAAGAAGTATTTGGAGTAAAACAAAAAAGTGTTTAGCATATTCTGACAGTGGAAACAAAGTAGGGAAGTGCAATTGTTAAGGGTTAGGTTGAGTGTTTCAGTTTGTGTTCAGAAAGGGCTATTTATAGTTATTTAGATTTCAAATTAATATTCAGATACTTTTAAAGGTAAGATTTTCTTAAACCTTTGAGGTCAACATCCAAATCTTTCACTTAAAAAATCTAATACTTTTGTATAAAATAAGGATAATCACTTTCAGATGTTCTTTTATTGTTCTTTTTCACTGAACATGAATTCAAGTGATTCATGTTGAACAGATTACAATCATGTAAGTAATTATGTTTAAATACTTAATTACACTTTGCCACATTTTAAATTACAAATTTAATAGATTTGATTTTTTGCAAGCATTTCAAGTGTCTGCACAGGCACACTTACACCCTAAAAAGTAAGGCCTTCCACAGCTCCTATATCACTTCTATAGAGCTAATTAATTGTATCTATAAAAATATGAATCATGATTGTTCATATTCTGAAACTGATTTTAACAATCTATTCAAATTCTATTATACTTTTTCACTTAAGTCACATATCTAAACCAAATCATATTTCAAATGAAAGTGACATGCGTAATCTCTTAGATTAAATAACACACATATTTCCCTAATGATTGTGTAAAATGCTTTTATATAAAAGCCTAAATATCATGGGTTTCATTTTACTTCATTGCATCCATTTTAATTCTAAACTTTCCTGAGTTTCAAGAGATTTACTTAGTGAAGGAAATTTACCATCTCAACTATTAATAGAATGAAGTTGTTAAATCAAAGTTCCAAAATCTTGATAGTTATTTATTGTTCAGAAATTTAAGACCAGAGAGTGGAACTTGAAATCTATACTTCCATGATTTTTCCAGAATCACAAAATAGATTGCACCTGTTTTATACAAACTGTGTCAGCAAGTCTATGCAGCTCACAAACCAATTTTAATCACCTAACTGGGATAGCTAGAATTGTGCATCCTTACTATGACTGCAATTAACTTCCTTCATGCTGTGACTTGATTTCATTAATCTCCTTACTGTCTGATAGGACTCTGCAAAATGTTTGCATTCTTTTAGTCCTGATTGGATTTTGTATGCCTCTCATACTTTGGTCTGACTCTAGACATACTCATAATCCTTTTAATGACACACTTGACTTTGCAGTGGATCTGGCCCACAGCATCTTCTATCTTTTAACAGAGTTCTTTTTGTCAAGGATCAGGTGCCAAAGAAGAAAGTTGGTGAGGTCACGAAACTGATGCTCAGGTCATTACTTTCATGATGGAAGGTGATCTGTAGTGTGGAATGGTTAGAATGGAAGTCAAGCAGGGAATAAATGCAAGGTGGTCAAGGAAGACTCACTGGGTGAAGTAAGACTAGTGACCTTATAGAGAAGTAGAGAAGGCCGGGCGCGGTGGCTCAAGCCTGTAATCCCAGCACTTTGGGAGGCCGAGACGGGTGGATCACGAGGTCAGCAGATCGAGACCATCCTGGCTAACATGGTGAAACCCCGTCTCTACTAAAAAATACAAAAAACTAGCCGGGCGAGATGGCGGGCGCCTGTAGTCCCAGCTACTTGGGAGGCTGAGGCAGGAGAATGGCGTGAACCCGGGAGGCGGAGCTTGCAGTGAGCTGAGATCCGGCCACTGCACTCCAGCCTGGGCGGCAGAGCGAGACTCCGCCTCAAAAAAAAAAAAAAAAAAAAAAAAAAAAAAAAAAAAAAAAAAAAGAAGTAGAGAAGACAGAAGCTATAATAATGTGGTCCTAAAGGAAAAATGGCTCCATTTACTCTGGGAAATTTACGATGATAAAATCCAGGGTTAATGCCACACCCATATATGGAAAATATGTTGGGAAAGTGAACCTGTGCAAAATTAGAGAGTGAAAGATCTCAAAGTGGAGAAGCCTAAAATGTACTAATGTAGATGTAAAAGGCATTAGGGTTGATGGCAAAGGTAAAATGAAGAAAGAAATTTGATCCAAGAGCTCCCAAAAAATCCCTAATCAACTAACATTTTGGACAGTCCAAGGATGTATGAGCAACAAGCCAGCCACCTCTCCATTTTAAGCCACATCTGATATAACAAAAATTTCAACTGGTGACGAGAACTGAAGTAATACAGTTTCTTTAGAGCTGGTAGTGATAATGGAATTTGATCTGTGGCAACTTTAAAAATAGTGTTTTGAAAATAAAGTTTTGAAAAGTTGATAAAAATATGTTCTTGTACTACATTAAGCTAATCTCATCTTTATTTAAAATGATACTCCAAGGTTGGTGTACATTGTCTTCTATTTTCTTGCAAATGTTTCTGAATTGGACAGCCTGTGATTCAAATAGAAAAAGTGAAATGTAAGAAGCCAGAAAACTTATTGCTCATAAATTTCCTTAAAAGAAAGAAGAGGAAGAAAGGCTGGCACTCAGCTTGTTTCCCTAAATGGTGAATGGCTTCATCATCCCACCCCTAATTCAAGTGCTTAGAAATTTAGCAGAACAATTGACGACAAATTTAACTTGATCTTTGCTAGAGATACGAAAATTTTAGTTACAAATAGGATCGCCGTATTTATCAAATAAATATTCAAAATACTCAGATAGATTTGAATTTCAGGTAAGTAGCAATTTTGGTAGAAGTATTTAACCAAATATTGCAATAATGCATGGGACATCCTTATACTAAAAAGTTATTTATTATTTATTTGAAATTCAAATTTAACTGAATGTGCTGAATTTTATCTGGCAACATTAGCTTTAAAGTGAGTAGAGTTTAGTGACTTGAAATAAAAAAGTCATGAACCAGAGGCTGTATGACAAATACAACTCATAACGGTAATAATTTTACCCAAGACTCTCATCTCCTTCCATTACCTATCCCATGCTCCCATCCCTGTAATATTTTTTAAATTTAAAAATTTTAAATTTTAGTACAATTTTTACATAGGGATAGTCAAGTGAGTAGCAACTTTGAAAACCAGCTTGACTCTAACAGAAAATCAGTCCTTCTCCCAGTCAGAAGGCATTCTAGATTTAAAAGTTTCATTTATTTATGTCAACATTTTTAGCTAATAAGGAAATAAGCACAGTTTATACATAGTTGTTACAACCTGCTAAATTAGCTAAACCTTTGCCTCTTTAATAACTAACATACATGTCATATAAATGAAAATAAGTAACAGATTACTGACTTCACATTGTTAACTGAAATTTTAACAAAAAGTGCTCAATTTGTCATTTGTTGGTAGTAAAAAGTCATCCTCTTTAAATGTCAAATGTATGAGAATAAATGAAATTCCTGGAGAAGGAAGTGAAGTGAAGATAGAATATCCATGGTATCAGTACAGATAGGGAGAGGAAAGAAAGAAAAAAGGTTAGCAAATAAATGCCTCCCAAGGTGTACTGGGTAGAATAATTACCTCCCCAAAATTGTCCATGGCCTAATTTTGGAACCTGTGAATATGTTACCTTATATGGCAAAAGGAATTTTCAAGATGTGAATAAGGCCAGACACAGTGGCTCACATCTGTAATCCCAGAATTTTGGGAGGCCAAAGTGGGAGGACTGCATGAGCCCACAAGTTCAAGACTTGTCTGGACAACAAAGGAAGACCCTGTCTCTCTGTATAAATAAAATTTAAATAAATAAAAAAATATGTGAATAAATTTAAGAATCTTGAGACAGGGAAATTATCCTGGATTATCCAGGTGGGTTCAGTCTAATCACCTGAGTCTTCAAAAGTGGAGAATCTTCACGAGGTCAGGAGATCGAGACCATCCTGGCTAATACAGTGAAACCTCGTCTCTAATAAAAAATACAAAAAACTAGCCAGGCGAGGTGGCGGGCACCTGTAGTCCCAGCTACTCGGGAGGCTGAGGCAGGAGAATGGCGTAAACCCGGGAGGCGGAGCTTGCAGTGAGCTGAGATCCAGCCACTGCACTCCAGCCTGGGCGACAGAGTGAGACTCTGTCTCAAAAAAAAAAAAAAAAAAAGTGGAGAACCTTTGCTGGCTGTATAAAACCAGAGCGATAGCAGCATGAGAAGGACTAGACCCACTGTTACTGGCTTTGAAGATGGAGAAGGGGCCATGAACTAATATGGTTAGGCTTTGCGTTCCCACCCATATCTCATCTTGAATTGTAATCCCCATAATCCCCACATGTGAAGGGCCAGATCAGGTGGCAGTAACTGAATCATGGGGGTGGCTTCCTCCATGCTGTTCTCATGATAGTGAGTGAGTTCGCACAAAATCTGATAGTTTTATAAGGGGCTCTTCCTCCTTCACCTGGCACTTCTCCTTCCTGCTGCCTTTTGAAGAAGGTACCTTGCTTCCCCTTTGCTTTCCACAATGATTGCAAGTTTCCTGAGGCTTCCCCAGTCATGCTGAACTGTGAGTCAATTAAATCTCTTTCCTTTATAAGTTACCCAGTCTCAGGCAGTACTTCATAGCAGTATGAAAATGTATTAATAAATGAACCAAGGAATATAAACTTCTAGAAACTGGGGGAAAAAAATGGATTCTCCCCTAGAAAGGAACTAGAAAGTTCCTAGAAAAGAACTCCGTGCTGCCAACACCTTGATTTTTAGCTCGGTGAGAACTAGGTTCTGGCTTCTGGCCTGTAGAACCAATTATAATAAATTTGTGCTGTTTTGAGCCACTGTTTGTGGTAATTTGTTAAAGCAGCAATAAAAACCAATACATAAGATTTGACTGTTTTTAATTAAAACACATACAATTTTTAGAGTGGGAATTTTCCCAGGAAAGGTCTCAGTGTTGGGATCTCTACAAGGATATAAAAGGATTTTCTCTGGATACCTGCCTGTGAATTTGCATCCTAACTCCCATCCTACCCCCTCATCTTCACCCCTGAAATTTACAGAGAGTTTCTAAGGATTGTCAAGATGGTGGCTACTCCACATGCAAAAGAATGAAGCTGGACCCTTATCTTACACACAAAAATCAACTCAAAATGGATTAAAGGCCTAAGCATAGACCTGAAACCATGAAACTTCTAGAATAAAATAGGGAAAAAGTTCCTTGATAGTGGCCTTGGAAATGATTTTTTGGATAGGAAAAGCTCAGGCTACAAAACCAAAAATAAACAAGACAAACTACATCAAATTAAACAATCAACAAGATGAAAAGGTAACCTACACAGTGGGAGAAAATATCTGTGAACTATATGTCTGGTAAGTGGTTAATATCCAAAATATACATGAAATTCACACACTCAATAGCCAAAAATATCTGAATAACCCAATTTAAAAATGGGCAAAGGACCTGAATAAACATTTCTCCAAAGACTAAAACTGTCCAACAGGTGTATGAAAAGGTGCTCAACATCACTAATCATCAGGGAAATACAAATCAAAACCACAAAGAGATACTACCTCACAGTTGTTTGGATGGGTCTGTAGTCCTAACTACTCAGGAGCTAAGGTGAAAGGATCATTTGAGCCCAGGATTTGAGGCTGCAGTGAGCTATGTATGATCACTCTAGCCTGGGTGACAGAGTGAGACTCTGTCTCAAAAAAAAAAAAAAAAAAAGAAAAAGAAAATATTAATGTTTTATTGTAGAAACCTTAAAAGGACCTTAAAGATAAACCAATTCAACATCACTCATTTACTACAACAAAGGCCTTTTTCAAATTCTTTGTGTGACAAAAAAATGAGTTGAGCTACGAAATTAAGGCAGAATTGTTAATCTGATGACAGTAGTATGAATAATTCAACAGAAGCAAGGAATTTTTGTATTGATGTATTGACTCATTTACAAAGCTAGAAGGAACTTGTCTGTTGTTTGTAAAATCTTTCTGTTTAAATTAGAGAAAACCCACCAAGCAAGAGAGTGAACATTTAGCACCTTAATCTTAGATGATGAATTCATTAAAGAATTTAATGGCAGGCTATTAAATAATTTGCATTCACTAGCAGAATACAGCAGTATGGTGACAAAAATCTATCAGACTTAAAATTAAATGTGGTACATTTGCTAAAAAGAGTGATCATGTAATTTAAAAGTAAGTCTAGAAATTAGCTGGTTAACATTATGTGTTTTTCAATATTTTGATTTTTTCTCTTTATAAATGCATTGCATTTCAGCATAGTTTTTAAAAAGAGGTCCCAATTACTAGTGTTCTTATACACCAACAACAGCCAAACCAAGAGCGAAGAGCCAAATCAGAAAGGCAATCCCATTCACGATTGCCACAGAAAAAAGAATAAAATACCCAGGAATATAGCTAACCGTAGAGGTGAAAGATCTGTACAACAAGAATTACAAAATACTGCTCAAATAAATCACAGAAGACACAAACAAATGGAAAAACATCCCATGCTCATGGATAGGAAGAATCAATATAATCATAATGGCTATACTGCCCAAAGCATTTACAGACTCAATGCTACTCCTATCAAACTACCAATGACATTCTTCACAGAACTAGAAGAAACTATTTTAAAATTCATATGGAACCAAAGAATAGACTGAATAACCAAAGTAATACTAAGCAAAAAGAACAAAGCTGGAGTGATCATGTTACCCAACTTCAAACAATACTGCAAGGCTACAGTGACAAAAACAGCATGGTACTGGTACAAAAACAGGCACACAGACAAATGGAACAGAATAGAGAGCCCAGAACTAAGGCAGCACATCTATGACCATCTGATCTTCACAAAGCTGACAAAAATAAGTAATGGGGAAAAGATGCCCTATTCAACAAACAGTTCTGGGAAAACTGACTAGCCATATGCAGAAGATTGGAGCTGGACCCTTTCCTTAGACCATATACAAAATTAACTCAAGATGGATTAAAGACTTAAACATAAAACCCCAAACTATAAAAACCCTGGAAGACAACTTAGGCAATACCATCCTGGACATAGGAATGAGCAAAAATTTCATGGCACAGATACCAAAAGCAATTACAACAAAAGGAAAAACTGACAAGCAGGATCTAATTAAACTTAAAAGCTTCCACACAGTAAAAGAAGCTATCAACAGAGTAAACAGATAACCTACAGAATGGGAGAAAACATTTGCAAACTATGCACCTGACAAAGGTCTAATATCTAGCATCTATAAGGAACTTAAACAAATTTATAAGAGGAAAACAAACAACCATATTAAAAAGTGGGCAAAGAACATAAAGAGACACTTCTCAAAAGAAGACATACATGTGGCCACCAAGCATATAAAAAAAAAGCTCAACATCTCAACATCACTGATCATTAGAGAAATGCAAATCAAAACGACAATGAGATAACATCTCACACCAGTCAAAATGGCTAAAACATCAAAAAAAAAAAAAAAACAACCAAAAACCAAAAACCAAAAAACAAAAAACAAAAACAGACGCTGACAAGATTATGGAGAAAAGGGAACACTTATACCCTGTTGGTTGGAATGTACATTAGTTCAACCATTGTAGAAAGCAGTATGGTGATTCCCTAAAGAGCTAAAAGCAGAACTACCATTTGGCCCAGCAATCTCATCACTGGGTATATACCCAGAGGAATATAAATCATTCTACCATAAATACACATGTACACGAATGTTCGTTGCAGCACTATTCACAATAGCAAAGATGTGGAATCAACCTAAATGCCCATCAGTGACAGACTGGAAAAAGAAAATGTGGTATATATATACCATGGAATACTATGCAGCCATAAAAAAGAACAAGATCATGTCTTTTGTGGGATCATGTATAGAGCTGGAGGCTATCATCCTTAGCAAACTAATGCAGGAACAGAAAACCAAATACCACATGTTCTCATGTATAAGTGGAATAGAAATGATAAGAACTTATGAACACAATGAAGGAAACAACAGATACTGGGGTCTACTTGAGGGGGGAAGATGGAAGGAGAGAGAGAAGCAGAAAAGATAACTATTAGGTACTGAGCTTAATACCTGGATGATGAAATAATACGTACAACAAACCCCTGTGACACACGTTTACCTATGCAGCAAACCTTTACATGTACTCCCAAACCTAAAATAAAAGTTAAAAAGGAAATAAAGTTCCCAAAACTTTATTTCTCTCTAGCTTCTTTTCCAAGAGCAAGTGATTACATCATGACAATGTTTTAACTATGAATGTCACACATAAAATATGATACCAATTGCAAGTATATAGCTTGTAAGTACATCTGGGAATTAAAGAAACAAAGACAGCTCCATCAGTGTTAGTTCAGGTATGCTTTTGAACAATGTCTACATATTTGGGTTTTCTGATTACCTAACTTTCCTTTCTTGTCTACATTTCTCAACAAAGATTTTTAGTTTATCTTAGAGTATTCATCATGGCTCAACTTGTAATTTCAAGCGAAGTATGATTCAGAATGCCCTTGATTTTTAGCCCTTCATACCCTTTGTTTATCTAAAAGTTACCTGTTCTGATGTCCACATCAGTATGCTAAAGTTAGGAGACTATGATGCTATATTCCAAAGATTTTCCTCAGAGAAGTGAAGACAGTTGTCTAATCAGTCTGAAGTGCTTGTCTTTTGCTTATAAATCAGGTGCTCTGTAAGTTATAGTTCTTTCTTTCCTTATCTGTATTCATGCCGCAGCTGATGAAACTGTGCTATTATCTTCCAAATAATCTGGCATTTTCTCTGCAGAATTGTAAAACCAATATAAATCAGCTGAGAATTAAGGAAAGTGGTAATAAAAACCCTGAGGCAAAGTTAATAAATTATAAGGTTTCTGATGCACGATTCTGATTTAGATTAGTTTCCAGGTAACTGTTTGAGGGTCAAGAAAGAATACATAAACTGATGATGATTTGGGTAAAATCTGTAAGAAATAGAAACTTGGTGTCGATATAAAATGATGTTAACTGTATTTATTATACAACATCAACATCAACATGTACCTGACAATGAAAGAATGCTCTGTAGCTAAAGCCAATGATGAGAGAAATTTGGTAGACGATAGCTAGACAGACTGCACTGATTCCACGGGCCCCCAGTATTTTGTATTCCCTTGAGATGTCTCAGTGCCTGGTCAGCAGCTGGTGGAGAAAGGTCAGAGTGAGCTGCATCATAAATCAATGGTACAGAGAGGCAGGGTGAGTGGTTGGGTAGAGGTAGGGGAGCGGGGGACTTAATAAGAATAAAAAGAGGAATAAGTTTTAAGATGGCAAGTTAATGGTTACTGAACCAGAAAACTAACACTGCAGGTTACAGAAATGGCTAACGTCAAAACTTTGCATTACAATGAAATCTAACTCAACTTTAGAGTGTTTTTACTTCTACAGTTTCTAATAAACTGAATAAAGTTTTTTAAAATGCCAAATTTATTCTCCAAAAGTTTAAGCATTGGTAAATTCAGAGGGCATATTAGTAGGGTTTGTAAAACAAACAAAGAAAATCCACAAAAATATTATTTTAGTAATACATTTGCAGACTTGTTCATTATTTAACTTATGCCATGTATAACTCTGAGTTGTAATTACTGGTTCTATATTTGAATTCTCATCAAGTATAAAATAATCATGCTGAATCCAAAAACTCATTTCAGAAGAGATGTACGGTTATAATTTTTTTAACATCAGTAAAGATCCTCTTCAAAGTTCCACTAAAATTATACCATAAGTGCTACCATTTCTAGGGTTTATAGTTTTTAAAGCAAAAACAAAACAAAACAAAAAAAGGGATATTTACCTGAGTATACCAAATAAACAAATATTTTAAAACATTTGTTTAAATTGTAACTTTAGCATATTGTAATTTAGAGGAAAACATCCCAGAGATCTTTTAGCTTAATTACCCTCATAGTACTGATAAGACAGTCATGCACATTGCAACCCTGGGTGCCCAAAGTCACACTACAAATTAAGGTCACAGGCAGAAAATTGAATCTAGGTCTCCTATTTCCTGGTCCATCTTCCTCTCTTCACCAGAAAAAAAAATTTTAATGTATAAAGACTATCATGGTAAGATATTAAAAGTATGCTTCAGTAATGATGTTATGTTTTATCTGAGTCAATGTTCATTATGAGTAGAATATAATCAAAATTAGAGACAAGATAGAAAAGAGTCAGGAAACGTGCTGGTATGGTTATCATATCTTGATAGTGTGTGTTTGTAAAACTTAGAAGAAAAACCTGGGATTCAGTTGCCCAGATATATTTAAAGAAATATGGTTGTTCTAGAGGAGTTTTTTCAAGTAATAATACAAAAAAATAGCATCAGTTTTGCTATTGTTGTAGGAGTAGTAGAATTAACAGAAATTCATCAATTGCCTCACTTTTTTTTTTTTTCTAGTGAAAGGAGATGGCCAACATTCAAGAATTTGCAGGGGCTACTACAAGGAAGTGCAGATTCTTCTCACAATTGTTTCTTTTCTCACGTCCAAGAGAATTCAGCATTGCTTAAGCATATTTGTCCCCAGGGTCTAGATGACAACTGATTGGAGTGATGTTTGCCCTATGCTTTTCAGACTTGATTAAAATGACTAGTGGAATGAATGTGTGTTGTGGTTCACAGTCTTCTAAATTTGATAAAGAAAACTATAATTATATCCAATCTTACCTGATGTTTTAAACAAAATATTTACAGTGTGCAATGAAGATATCTTTGTCCTTTATATGACCTGGAAAATGGTTTAGAAATGATAGCTCAATTGGGTGCCTTGATATGATTAAATATATATTTAGTTGACTACCTAAGAACTTGCATGACAAAAATGAAAATGTAAGCCTGTGGTTTTTTTTTTTTTTTTTTGATCTTCCCTAAGAACTACTTATGTCTGAATGTGAATACAATTTTTAAAGTAATGCTCGTTAGAAACATAAAAATAAGAAAAGATACTGTATTTTATTTTCACAGAAAAGTGCTTCTATAATTTTAAATAGATGCAATATGTAGGGGACTCATCCAACTCTGTATCAGAAAGGAGACTGAAGAAACTGGAATACAAAATGCATCTGTTTATCCTATTTTCAAATATAATCAAAATTGAGATCTTTTAGTAGATTTTAATCATCTTTAGTATTTTTAATTCTTCCTTAAATTTATCTTTATAGCACAAATCTCTCTTGCCATGATTTGGATCCAATTCCCATTTTTCACCTTTAACAGAGGTAAATCAGTGGGTAGTGTCTATGATATGTGATAACCTTCAATTGAAAAGCAACCATCAGTTTACAAATGTTTTGTATTTTCAAGGATGGATCTGCTTCTATTGAAATTGAGAATGTAGGTGAAGGCTCAGGACTGTCACTCTGTTTACAGACTCACATGAAACTCACGTTACCGAGAATTTATAGTAAGACATGCTCATAGTATATTTTAGAAGTGAAGAAAAGCATGACAAATCGATTGAACTATAGGAAAATCTCAATTTAGATAAGTGCTTGGCTCTGATTTTTTGTCAGTGACTTGTGCAAGATCTCAAAATCATATGAAGTGTGGCATTAAAGAGATAGGGCTCAGTCACAAACTTAGTTTTGCTTGGGAATTCTAAACATGGTCAGACCATTTCAAAGTGCTTCACAAAAGATGTATAATTACTTACAAACTAATGCAATCTGTGGTCCCAAGATAAGGATTGAAAGCAGAAGGAAACAAGTGAGTCATTACAACTATTGGCTTCTATTTTTGATAAGATAAAGGAATTGCCTGCTTGAGTTCTTGCTGCTTCCTATGTGAATATGCACAAAGAATGTAGGTGTGGTAAATAAAACAGAAGAAGCTATTTTAATACATTTTCATAATATTTTGCATGTAGTTTTAGACTGGGTTTATCTGATACAATCCGATCTTCAAAATAATTACATAACAAATTTTTAAAAATTTAAACAGACAGTTCTTATTTTTGCTAAAGTAAGTTCTTGATTTGGTGGTTGCTAAGCTTCTATTTGCATTATATTTCATATGACTTAAATTATCTACAATTAATCTTTCAATATTTAAATGTTTTTCTTTTTCTTTTTGGCTAGGACTATTGGTCATATAATTATTAACATGTCTAGGCTTTGGGGCTTTGTGTAGCAGTTAGGGAAAAAGTATATAAAGATGAATCTTTTTTCTTCCTTCAAAATTCTGTGCCTTTCCGATTTACTATAGCCTGAAGCAGAAGGTCACTGTCTGATCCCCAAACTTCTGATGGTTCACATCTTCATTTTGCTGCTACTGATAGACTCGCCTTCCTGGTCTTCGTACATTTTGACTTAACTCTTTGTGTCTTTTGTGAGCATACACACACAAACCTGGAGGAATGTTTTAAAAAGATGACTAATAATCAGAATGGCAAACACGTATCTGGGATTTCCAATAAGGATATCCTGTGACAAATTTAATTTCAAACTAAGAATCTTTACTAGCACCTAGCAAATACATTGGACAATGAGGGTAAATAGAGAGGAATGATAAGTGCTATACTGCTGAATTTTATACTTGGTGTTCACCACTTTTTCTTTGATGGTAATAACAATATCAATAGCTAACATTTTTTGAGCATTTACTAATATATGGACACTGTTACACATACCTTATCCATATGCTAATTAAATCCTCACAACAATCTACAAGGCAGGAATCATTTTCTTCCCAATTTTACTAATAAGGTAGCTGCATCACAAGGAGGTCAAGAAAGTGCCCAACGTCACATAGTTAGGATGTAGTAGACGGGAAATACCAGCATAGGCAGTCTCATCCTAGAACCAGGCTCTTGCTTAGCACAGGGATCCATCTTCCTCTTTTGTACATGACCTAAGGCATAGCTGCAAAAGGATATTTCTCCTAAAATAATTGAAGACACATCGGAACCACCTGTAAGTTCTGTAATTATATTTGAATAACATTTGTGTTGCTATTTCCTTCTCTGATAATTATCCTCTATTCTCCTTCCATCTGTATGGCTGTAATAGAAACATCCACATGACCCTGTCTTCTAGATCATAGTTTATTGAATGGCGAGTGGGCATCTGACTCAAGATGAGCCACTGAGATCTCTGCCAAGCTATACAGTGTAGGTAGAGGTTTCAGTTTTAGCCTGACTATCTTCTTGAACAGCAAAAATATAAACGTGGGCCGGGAGCAGTGACTCACACCTGTAATCTCAGCACTTTGGGAGGCTGAGGCAGGGGGATCTCTTGAGCTCAGGAGTTCGAGACCAGCTTGGGCAACGTGGCAAAACCCCATCTCTACCCAAAATACAAAAAATTAGCCAGGTGTGGTCGTGCAAGCCTGTAGTCCCAGGTAATCAGAAAGCTGAGATGGGAGGACCACTTGAGCTTGGGAGGCAGAGGTTGAAGTGAGCCAGGGTCATGCCACTGCATTCCAGCCTGGGTGACTCCATCTCAAAACAAAGTAAACTTGGAAGCTGGTAGCAGTGGCCATTTACTACCATACTACATGGACCAGGTAAAAGACAAAGCTGGTCTGCAGTAAAAGAATAAGCAATCCTTCCCTGGGTTACTACAGGAGACAGATTGCATAACTGTCCCCAATTCTTTATTCCCCTTCCTGTATGCCACTCCCTTTACAGTATGACTCAGGTCTTCCCAACAAGAGGTGGAACCAGTGGCCCACTGCTTAGATCTGGGTTGGACTTGTGACTTGGCAATAGTGACAGAGTGCCAGTTTCAAGTCTTGATCACAAGAAGCCTTGCATATTTACAAATTTTATCTTCTCCCTAAGAACATGCTTGGCTAGCTTGCTAGAAGGATAAGAAGCATAGCTATGGAGCCACAGCCAACATCATCCTAAAAAGCCAGGAGAGAGCTGACTCACCAACTGACTAAAGAGACAAGGAGATGCTCCCCTGAGATCACCCAATCCTAGTCCAGATGAGCAGAACTGCCCAGTCAACCCATAGACTTGTGAAAAATAGTAAATCGTGGTTTTTATAAGGGTGGTTTGAAATGCAGCATTAGCTAACTGATACAGTTACCTGCAGTATTCCCATCCATTAAGATACTAGAGGCCTGGATAAGTTGCAGTAGCAGGTTTCCATAACTGACACTTACAGTCTTATAATAAATTTTCCATTTGTCTTAAGTGTTCTCAATTGGGTTTCTGTTATATGCAACCATAAGAATCCTAAGTGACGTGGGTTTTATAAGATCTGAGAATAACAAGAACAGCATCTTACTTTTACAGAGTCCTATAAGAGGTAACCAGTTCTGTAACAGTGCATTAAAAAGAGATACACCATGAGCTTTGCTCTGAATGCTTCAACATGTTTGGGGCTGGATCTCTACTTTTGTTTTGTTGGTGGTGACACTGGCAGATTTTTATTTTTATTTATTATTTATTTATTTATTTTTTGAGATGGAGTCTCAATCTGTCGCCCAGGCTGGAGATCTCGCCGTGGCACTATCTCAGCTCACTGCAAGCTCCACCTCCTGGGTTCCCGCCATTCTCCTGCCTCAGCCTCCCAAGTAGCTAGGACTACAAGCACCCATGACCACGCCCGGCAAATTTTTTTTTGTATTTTTGGTAGAGATGGGGTTTCTCCATGTTAGCCACGATCGTCTCAATCTCCTGAACTCGTGATCCTCCAATGTCACTAATATATAAATATATCCACACTGCAACAACTTAAAAGTCTACATATGCCTGAAGCATTAAAATGGAAAATTTCCCCTTTGCTATTCCCAACCTATAGTAAAGACCCTCCTCAGAGGAACCAGAGTTAATAGCTGAGACAGCTAATCAGGGGCAAGAACTTTGAACTTGCACCTTTATTGAAACTTGGCCAATTGAAACCTGGCTGGAGAAGATAAGAACCTACAAAATTGTCAAAGAAGTGAACTGGGTTTTACTGTTGCTTCTTTTGCAGTTATTGGATCTGCTTTTAGGGTAGACTATTGCTTGTTTGATCTGAAAATCCTCCATAGGCCATTTAATGATGTAAGTATTAAGCTGATCTCTCATCTGAATAGATGCCGGAGATGGTGAGCCCCTAAAACTTGAGTGTTTTAGCACAAAGAGGTTCACATAAGAGTCTGGCTTTATGGGTAAGCTAAGTGTTGTTATTGTGTGACAAGTATTAGTCTTTTCGAGACAAATGTTTTATTTTATATATTTAGCTTAAGATCTCATGGTCTTAAAAACATCACTTGTTCTTATGAATAAACATTCGTGTTTGTTTGCAGGATTGCTGATAGGGAACTGAGCTCTAAGAAGCTAAAGGAGAGTCATGGCACACGGCAATGCTGTTTTGAGGCCCACAAGATACTTGTCAGTCTTGTAAGCACCATAAGAACCTTCACAGAGGGAGGGGACACCATTAGCAATGGCGATGATAAGGTTCCTTCAGGAGCCACAATAGTAAACATGGACCCAGGGGAGCCAGGGCAGGGAAGAAAGAAGGTGATAGATACCTGTTGGAGATCAGGATAGATAGACTACACAACAATTGGAAATAATCTGGGTGTCAAATATTCATACAAGCCTAGTTTTTAATTATAGACTGTTAAAGCTAAGCTTGCAATATACCAGCTACAATTTATGTAAGTATACACCAAAAGAAGTATTTGGAAGGATATATCCCAGAACTTATACACAGGATATCTCTGAATAATAACATCAGGAGTTCTTATAATTCTTGTACTTTTGGCTTTAGTATTTTCTAATTTCTTGTAGTGTAAATATACTAGTTATATAATTTTTAACAATTAAAAATTATCCCAAAGGGAGAAATAAAAGAATGTATATCACATTTCCCTTAAGATAAACATCTGCTTTGTTTTATGCTTATGATTTTTTTTTGAGACGGAGTCTTGCTCTGTTGCCAGGCTGCAGGCTGGAGTGCAGTGGCGGGATCTCAGCTCACTGCAAGCACTACTTCCCGGGTTCACACCATTTTCCTGCCACAGCCTCCCAAGTAGCTGGGACTACAGGCGCCCACCACCATGCCTGGCTAATTTTTGTAATTTTTTTTTTTAATAGTAATGAGATGGGGTTTCACCATGTTAGCCAGGATGATCTCGATCTCCTGACCTCATGATCCGCCTGCCTTGGCCTCCCAAAGTGCTGGGATTACAGGCGTGAGCCACTGTGCCCGGTCATGATTGTTTTTAAAGAGCATACGAAAGCATCTTTTAATTTTTTAGAATATCAATAGTTAAAATATAATTTCCTTTCCTTGTGACCTGATTATTTGGAGCTGCAGCACTTGGGTGTATACTGATAATTTGGTAACAGGCCTTTTATAGTCACTACTGGGGCTTGGTTTATAAGTTCTCAGGGATAAAATGATAGGGATGTGATTGGAGAACTTATCTAAAAGTAAATAGGTCTGCATGTCACTGAAGTTACTTGTTTGATCCTGTTTGCTACATATTCAATATCCCTCTAGGTTTTTGGAGTTCTATGGAGTTATAACAGGAAGAATAAAGAAGGCATCTGTGTCTTCCTGTGTGCCCTAATAGAACATGTATCTATGGAATCTTAAGGTTGGACTTTGTTATTGAAGTGCATAGAGTGGCCAAATATCTTGATTCACAAGAACAGTCCCCAATTTTAGATACTGTCAGGCCATTTGTCTTGAAAAATAAAGTTTAAAAAGAGAGGCTTTAGACTTTAAATGTGTGAACTGTATAATACAGGAATTATCTTTCAATAAACCTGTTTTTTTAGAAAGAAGGGGATACTAGTCAGGTTCCACGATGGCCACTTAGGAACAGCTCCAGTCTGCAGCTCCCAGCAAGATCGACGCAGAAGATGGGTGATTCTGCATTTCCAACCGAGGTACCTGGTTCATCTCACTGGGACTGGTTGGACAGTGGGTGCAGCCCACAGAGGGTGAGCTGAAGCAGGGCAGGGTGTTGCCTCACCTGGTAAGTGCAAGGGGTCAGGGGATTTCCCTTTCCTAGCCAAGGGAAGTCATGACAGACTGTAACTGGATAAACAGTACACTTCTGACCAAATACTGCAGTTTTCCCATGGTCTCAGCAAGCGGCAGACCAGGAGATACCCTCCTGTGCCTGGCTGGGCACATCCCATGCCCATGGAGCCTTGCTCACTACTAGCACAGTAGTCTGAGATCAACCTGGGATGCTGCAGCTTGACAGGGGGAGGGGCGTCCACCATTGCTGAGGCTTGAGTAGCTCACAGGGTAAACAAAGTGGCTGGGAAGCTTGAACTTGGCGGAACCCATTGCAGCTCAGCAAGGACTACTGCCTCTCTAGAGTCTACCTCTGAGGGCAGGGCATAGCAGAACAAAAGGCAGCAGACAGCTCCTGCAGACTTAAATGTCCCTGTCAGACAGCTCTGAAGAGAGCAGTGGTTTTCCCAGCATGGCATTCGAGCTCTGAGAACAGACAGATTGCCTCCTCAAACGGGTCCCTGACCCCTGTGTAGCCTGATTGGGAGACACCTCCCAGTAGGGGCTGACAGACACCTCAAACAGGTGGGTGCCCCTCTGGGATGAAGCTTCCAGAGGAAGGATCAGGCAGCAATATTTGCTGTTCTGCAGCCTCCACTGGTGATACCCAGGCAAACAGGGTCTGGAGTGAACCTCTAGCAAACTCCAACAGACCTGCAGCTGAGGGGCCTTATTGTTAGAAGGAAAACTAACAAACAGAAAGGAATAGCATCAACATCAACAAAAAGGACATCCACACCAAAACCCCATCTGTAGGTCACCAATATCAAAGACCAAAGGTAGATAAAACCACAAAAATAGGGAGAAACCAGAGCAGAAAAGTGGAAAATTCCAAAAACCAGAGTGCCTCTTCTGCAAAAGATTGCAACTCCTCACCAGCAATGGAACAAAGCTGGGTGGAGAATGACTTTGATGAGCTGACAGAAGTAGGCTTCAGAAGGTTGGTAATAACAAACTTCTCTGAGCTAAAGGAGCACGTTCTAACCTATCTCAAGGAATCTAAAAACCTTGAAAAAAGGTTAGATGAATTGCTAACTAGAATAAACAGTGTAGAGAAGACCTTAAATGACCTGATGGAGCTGAAAACCACAGCACGAGAACTTCATGACAAATGCACAAGCTTCAATAGCCAATTCAATCAAGTGGAAGAAAGGATATCAGTGATTGACCATCAAATTAATGAAATAAAGTGAGAAACAAGATTAGAGAAAAAAGAGCAAAAAGAAATGAACAAAGCCT
This sequence comes from Trachypithecus francoisi, assembly GCF_009764315.1. Lineage (NCBI taxonomy): Eukaryota > Metazoa > Chordata > Mammalia > Primates > Cercopithecidae > Trachypithecus > Trachypithecus francoisi. Next base: position 164,274,545 of record NW_022681465.1, on the reverse strand, counting down.
TCAAGAAATATGGGACTATGTGGAAAGACCAAATATATGTTTGATTGGTGTACTGGAAAGTGATGGGGAGAATGGAACCAAGTTACAAAACACTCTTCAGGACCAGGCGCTGTGGCTCACGCCTGTAACCCCAACACTTTGGGAGGCCGAGGTGGGTGGATCATGAGGTCAGGAGATTGAGACCATCCTGGCCAATACGGTGAAACCCCGGTTCTACTAAAAATACAAAAATTAGCTGGATGTGGTGGCATATGCCTGTAATTCTAGCTACTTGGGAGGCTGAGGCAGGAGAATCACTTGAACTGGGGAGTCAGAGGTTGCAGTGAGTCGGGATCATGCCACTGCACTCCAGCCTGGTGACAGAGAGAGACTCCATCAAAAAAAAGAAAAAAAAAAAAGGGAACACTTTTCAGGATATTATCCAGGAAAACTTCCCTAACCTAGCAAGGCAGGCCAACATTCAAATTCAGGAATACAGAGAACACCACAAAGATACTCCTTGAGAAGAGTAACCCCAAGACACAAAATTGTCAGATTCACCAAGGTTGAAATGAAGAAAAAATTTTAAGGACAGTCAGAGAGAAACGTCAGGTTACTCACGAAGGGAAACCCATCAGACTAATAGCGGATCTCTCAGCAGAAACCCTACAAGACAGAAGAAAGTGGGAACCAATATTCAACATTCTTAAAGAAAAGAATTTTCAACCCAGAATTTCATATCCAGCCAAACTAAGCTTCATAAGTGAAGGAGAAATAACATCCTTTACAGACAAGCAAAGGCTGAGAGATTTTTGTCACCACCAGACCTGCCTTACAAGAGCTCCTGAAGGAAGCACTAAACATGGAAAGGAACAACCAGTACCAGCCACTGCAAAAACATGCCAAATTGTAAAGACCATTGACACCATGAAGAAACTGCATCAATTAATGGGCAAAATAACCAGCTAACATCATAATGACAGGATCAAATTCAAACATAACAATATTAACCTTAAATGTAAATGGGCTAACTGCCCCAATTAAAAGACACAGACTGGCAAATTGGATAAAGAGTCAAGACCCATCAGTTTGCTGTATTCAGGAGACCCGCCTCACGTGAAAAGATGCACATAGGCTGAAAATAAAGGGATGGAGGAAGATCTACCAAGCAAATGGAAAGCAAAGAAAAGCAGGGGTTGCAATCCTAATCTCTGATAAAACAGACTTTAAACCAACAAAGATCAAAAGAGTAAAGAAGGCTACCACAAAATGGTAAAAGTATCAATTCAGCAAGAAAAGCTAACTATCGCAAATATATATGCACCCAATACAGAAGCACTCAGATTCATAAAGCAAGTCCTTAGAGACTTACAAAGAGACTTAGATGCCCACACAATAATAATGGGAGACTTTAACACCCCACTATCAATCTTAGATCAATGAGACAGAAGGTTAACAAGTATATCCAGGACTTCAACTCATGTCTGGATCAAGTGGATCTGATAGACATCTACAGAACTCTCCACCCCAAATCAACAGAATATACGTTGTTCTCAGCACCACATCGCACTTATTCTAAAATTGACCACATAATTGGAAGTAAAACACTCCTCAGCAAATGTAAAAGAACGGAAATCACAACAAACTGTATCTCAGACCACAGTGCAATCAAATTACAACTCAGGATTAATACACTCACTCAAAACCACACAACCACATGGAAACTGAACAACTTGCTTCTGAACTGACTATTGGGTAAATAATGAAATGAAGGCAGAAATAAAGATGATATTTGAAGCCAATGAGAACAAAGACACAATGTACCAGAATCTCTGGGACAAATTTAAAGCAGTGTGTAGAGGCAAATTTATAGCACTAAATGCCCACAAGAGAAAGGAAGAAAGATCTAAATTCGACACCCTAACATCACAATAAGAGAACTAATGAAGCCAGAGCAAACAAATTCAAAGGCTAGTAGAAGGCAAGAAATAACTAAGATCAGAGCAGAACTGAAGGAGACAGAGACACAAAAAAACCCTTCAAAAAATCAATGAGTCCAGGAGCTGTTTTTTTTGAAAAGATCAACAAAATTGGCTGCTAGCAAGACTAATAAAGAAGAAAAGAGAGAAGAATCAAATAATCACAATAAAAAATGATAAAGGGGATATCATCACCAATTCCACAGAAATACAAACTACCACCAGAGAATACTATAACATCTCTATGCAAATAAACTAGAAAATCTGGAAGAAATGCATAAATTCCTGGACATATACACCCTCCCAAGACTAAAGCAGGAAGAAGTTGAATCTCTGAATAGACCAATAACAGGCTTTGAGATTGAGGCAATAATTAATAGCCTACCAACCAAAAAAAGTCCAGGACCAGATGGAGTCAGCCAAATTCTACCAGAGGTACAAAGAGGAGCTGGTACCATTCCTTCTGAAACTATTCCAAACAACAGAAAAAGAGGGAATCCTCCCTTACTCATTTTATGAGGCTAGCATCATTCCGATACCAAAGCCTGGTAGAGACACAACAAAAAAAGTGAATTTTAGTCCAATATGAACATTGATGTGAAAATCCTCAATAAAATACTGGCAAACCAAATCCAGCAGAACATCAAAAAGCTTATCCACCATGATCAAGTCAGCTTCATCCCTGGGCTGCAAGGCTGGTTCAACATACACAAATCAATAAACATAATCAATCACATAACCAGGACCAATGACAAAAACCACATGATTAACTCAATAGATGCAGAAAAGGCCTTCGGCAAAGTTCAACACCCCTACATGCTAAAAACTCTCACTAAACTAGGTATTGATGCAACATATCTCAAAACAATAAGAGCTATTTATGACAAACCCACAGCCAATATCATACTGAATGGGGAAAAACTGGAAGCATTCCCTTTGAAAACCGGCACAAGACAAGAATGCCCTCTCTCACCACTCCTATTCAACATAGTGTTGGAAATTCTGGCTAGGGAAATCAGGCAAGAGAAAGAAATAAAGGGTATTCAATTAGGAAAAAAGGAAGTCAAATTGTCTCTGTTTGCAGATGACATGATTGTATATTTAGCAAATCCCATTGTCTCAGCCCAAAATCTCCTTAAGCTGATAGGCAACTTTGGCAAAGTCTCAGGATACAAAATCAATGTGCAAAAATCACAAGCATTCCTATACACCAAAAATAGACAGAAGCCAAATCATGCGTGAACTCCCATTAACAATTACTACAAAGAGAGTAAAATATCTAGGAATACAACTTACAAGGGATGTGAAGGACCTGTTCAAGGAGAACTACAAACCACTGGTTCACGAAATAAAAGAGGACACAAACAAATAGAAGAACATACCATGCTTATGGATAGGAAGAATCAATATTCTGAAAATGGCCATACTTCCCAAGGTAATTTATAGATTAAATGCTATCCCCATCAAGCTACCATGGACTTTCTTCACGGAATTGGAAAAAAACTACTTCAAAGTTCATATGGAACCAAAAAAGAGCCCACATAGCCAAGACAATCCTAAGCAAAAGAACAAAGCCAAAGGCATCATGCTACCTGACTTCAAACTATACTGCAAGGCTACAGTAACCAAAACAGCATGGTACTGGTACCAAAACAGATATATAGACAAATGGAACAGAACAGAGGTGTCTGAAATAACACAACATATCTACAACTAATCTTTGACAAATCTGACAAAAACAAGCAATGGGGAAAGGATTCCCTATTTAATAAATGGTGCTGGGGAAACTGGCTAGCCATATGTAGAAAGCTGAAACTGGATCCCTTCCTTAAACTGTATACAAAAATTAACTCAAGGTGGATTAAAGACCTAAATGTAAGACCTAACACCATAAGTCCCTAGAAGAAAACCTAGGCAATACCATTCAGGACATAGGCATGGGCAAAGACTTTATGACCAAAACACCAAAAGACCAAAGCAACAAAGGTCAAAATTGACAAATGTGAAATAATTAAACTAAAGAGCTTCTTCACAGCAAAAGAAACTATCATCAGAGTGAACAGGCAACCTACAGAATGGGAGAAAATTTCTGCAATCTACCCAACTGACAAAGGGCTAATATCCAGAATCTAAAAAGAACTGAAACAAATTTACAAGAAAAAAAAACCCCATCAAAAAGTGGGCAAAGGATAGGAACAGACACTTCTCAAAATAAGATATTTATGCAGCCAACAAACATATGAAAAAATGCTCATCATCACTGTTCATCAGAGAAATGCATATCAAAACCACAATGAGATACCATCTCATGCCAGTTAGAATGGTGATCATTAAAAAGTCAGGAAACAACAGATGCTGGAGAGGGTGTGGAAAAATAGGAATGCTTTTACACTGTTGGTGAGAGTGTAAATTAGTTCAACCATTGTGGAAGACAGCGTGGGAATTCCTCAAGGATCTAGAACCAGAAATACCATTTGACCCAGTGATCCCATTACTGGGGATATACCCAAAGGATTATAAATCATGCTACCATAAAGACACATGCACACGAATGTTTATTGTAGTACTATTCACAATAGCAAAGACTTGGATCCAACCCAAATGTCCATCAATGATAGACTGGATTAAGAAAATGTGGCACATATACACCATGGAATACTATGGAGTCATAAAAAAGGATGAGTTCATGTCCTTTGCAGGCACATGGATGCAGCTGGAAACAATCATTCTAAGCTATCACAAGAACAGAAAACCAAACACCGCATGTTCTCATTCATAGGCGGGAGTTGAACAATGAGAACACATGGACACACGAAGGGGAACACCACACACCAGGGCCTGTCGGCGGGTGGAGGGCTAGGGGAGGGATAGCACTAGGAGAATTACTTAATGTAAATGACAAGTTGATGGGTGCAGCGAACCAACATAGCACATGTATACCTATGTAACAAACCTGAACGTTGTGCACATGTGCCCTAGAACTTAAAGCATAATAATTTTAAAAAAGTATAATAATTAAAAAAATAAATAAAATTAAAAAAAGAAGGGGATACAACACAGGGGTGACATGTTAGTACAATAAAGAAAGTACATTGCCCTGAGCTCAATAAGTAATTGTTGAATGAATGAATGAACAATAGCCTGAATACAGATAAATATTCAATTGGCCTGTTTTTGTTTAAAGTAGGCTCTGTGCTAAAACTATAAAATTAGAGTTGATTTGTAACATTACTGTGAATACCAAGAAGAGAAATAATAGAAGGGAATCAGAGTTTAAAGATGCAACTATATCTCAAGTTATGAGAACAATTTTTAACATCTGATGATGGTATATGTGGGAGCCCACCCCTAAGATGACCTCCAATGATTCCCACCTCTTAGTATTCACATCCTATGTCATCCCTCCCACATTATATTTGGGTTGATCTGTGCAACTAACAGAAAATGGCCAAAGTGATGGTTTGTCACTCCCAAGACTAAGCCATAAAAGACAGTGTATCTTCTGCTCCACCCCCTCTTCTCTCAGATAATTTGTTTTGTGGGAAGCCCAGCTCCTGTGTCATGAGCAACCCCAAAGAAAGGCCCATGTTGTAAAGAAATAAGCCTCCCTTTTAACACCCAAATGAGTGAGCTTTGAAGCCTTCAGATGACTGTAGCTATAGCTGACAGCTTAACTGCAACTTTATGAAAGACCCTGGGCCAAAACCACCCAGCTAACTCCCTTCTGGATTCCTGACCGTGAGAAACTGTGTGTAATAAATGTCGGTTGTCATATAAGCTGCTAAATTTGGGAGCAATTTGTTATACAGCCTTAGGTAACTATTACAGTAGAGAATAGGAGAACTGACAAAATGTAGAGATTCCAGTCTTAGGTAACAATGTAGGCATTTCTAGAAAACAGAAAACCGATGAAATTCTGTAACACCTGATTTGCCTTGGGCCTTCTATACTATTAATTCCTTTCCCTTCACAAGTTTTTAATGTGCTTGACTGGAAGATTTTACTCTCCTATGGAAACATTTCTAGTTGTATAATGAGTATCCACAGAAAATTTGGATTTACTTTAAGTTGGTTATGATTTTTTTCTCTGTAAAAATTAATGTCCTTTTCTTAAACACTAGAATTACTTTTCCTATAATAACCATAAAATTTATTATGTGAGAAAGATGATGTTACACAGAAGTAAGTTTAGTTGAGAACAGTCAACAAATTTTAAGACCTTTTTCCATCATATAATTTTCTATTATGATTTTGAAAATAGATAATTTTCCAGTTCAATCAAACTAGAGTGCTTTTGGCAGATGATATCTCTTTTGTAGGTCCATAGTTCAAAAACACGGGAAGGAGTTACAGCCCACTGTCAGATAAAGCAAATTTAATCTTACACAAAACTATCCTCACTAATGAATGAACCAAAAAGAATTTCCTTTTACTAGTTTAACTGTGCCAATTTATTGCAACAAATATCTCCAAATAAGAATGAGTGTAAGTAATGAGAATGTGATAGTATTTACAGGTTGTTTGTCCAGTCTCTCCTTTACTTCCGAATAGCCTCTCCTGATCACTTGTATGGCCATAGGGTAACACACGGCAGCCACGTTCATCAAACATCAGCCCTTGGCCCCAGTTGATTCTGCCAAGGTGAACATCTGATAATTCTGAAAATTTGGAATCGTGAGTGGGGAAGGGAGCTAAGAAAGGATTGGGACTGATTTTGTTTTTCTCAGGATAATTGGACCTATGATATATAAACTTGGGAGCAGTCTTGGTCATGTTTTCATCAATGTAGTAAGAAGCAGAGGAAAACTGTTGGTTAAGAGGCAGGGAATGAATCAGAAACAGAGAGAAGCATACATAGAAGTCAAGAGAATGTTTTCAGCTCCATCTTTGTCCTTTGATTCCTCAAGATATTCCTGTGTTTTTCTAATATATTTGTTAAGCTCAAGGGGGTTTTATTACTTGAAAATAAAAGTTCTATCTGATACAGAAATAACATAGTGCTATATCCTAAAGGGTTAGTTAAGAATATGAATCATATTATAGAAGAACATTAGGGTAGGATTATACATATGTAATAGATGTTAATGAAAAAAGCAAGTTTGGGAAGGTTATTTGCTAACCTTCCCAAATGATACCATTCATGTTTTAAATTATTTATATATAGGCATTCCAAATAATTATAGTATCATGTAAACAAAAATGTCAACAGTGGTTCTCTCTGATAGAATTGCAGAACATTTTACTCCCTCCTTTTAAAAAAGATCTCATGGCTATCATAGTATCTGGTTTCAATTGATAGATATTAAGCAATGGATGAGTTCTCTGTTGTTTTTAAACTTTAATATCTCTTACTTTTGCTTACTCAACTTGCAGATTGATAAATATTCCATATATTATTTTAATTTTCTTTTTGGTGTGAATCTTTATTTGTCCTAATTTTTTCTTGTTCCTCATCTTGGCGCCTATGTAGTATTTGTTAATACACAAGAAATCCAAGTTCCTTATTGATATAAAAGTTAAAAAGCAACAGAGAACTCATCCATTGCTTAGTATCAGTTGAAACCAGATATGATAGTCATGAGAATGTAAAACAAGAAAAAACCCTTCTGTAAATTATAGTTTGTCACAGTTGTATTATGTGGATAAACAAAAGGTTTATAACAACGCACTGAATAAACAATATGTAGTTTATAAGGCTCACTCATTCTCTGGGCAGCTAGTCACTGTCTCAAATTTCACTCATATAGTAACTGTTTAATCCAAAGTGAAAGTCCAACAGATAATAAACACACCCTGGAAGGATAATGGATGCTAAAATCTAAGCACACTATGATAAAATGACATTTATATTTAAAGTAGATGGTTAAAAATGACCAGAAAAAAAATATTCAATGGAAAAAGTAGAAAATGACCAGATTGCATATTGAAAACATTTTTGCAGAAACAGATTATCTAAACCAGAAGTCCCCAACCTTTTTGGCACCAGGAACCAGTTTCATTGAAAACAATTTTTCCATGACAGGAAGAGTGGGGGATTGTTTCAGGATGAAACTGTTCCACATCAGATCATTAGGCATTAGATTCTCCTAAGGAGCGTACAACTTAGATCCCTCACATGCAAAGTTCACAACAGGGTTCACACTCTTATGAGAATCTAATGCCGCTGCTGATCTGACAGGAGCCGAGCTCAGGCAATAATGCTCACTCGCCCTCACTCTCCTCCTGCTGTGTGGCCCAGTTCCTAACAGGCCATGGACCAGCAGGGTGTTGGGGACTCCCAGTTCAGATCAAGAGTTTGTAGCCTGGGGATTGGGGATCTAAACCATGATTTATTCATATATAAAAAGATCAAATTCAAACTCTCTCTCTAAATACCTGCTTGGCATCTCATCCCCAACCTGTTTTATACCAAAAAACTTCAATCACAAGATGGGGTTGGCAGTATTTCAGAAATGCTTTTCAACAGTACAACAACCTTTTTTTAGAAACTAGGATTAGCTTAACACAAATATGGGTATGTAAAAGTAGGCACTGAGTTATGCAATATTTATTCAAGTGGAATTCTTCCAATATTTTCTAGAAGAGAGCTACTTTTCAATAATGTCGTTCTGTGGACCAACATCTTAGAGGAAGTGCTTTTGAGTGTTCATCTTTTTTAAAAATAAGTGTTCTTAAGTATAAAAAATGCATAAGCGTGTAAATTTTCTGTGTAACCAATGATTAATTTCAGTAAATTTTATTTGAAAATTTTAAAATTGGAATTTTTTTATATGAAAGTTCTCTCCATTCGTTTTTTTTTTCCATTTTTTAAATCCTGACAAAAATTACTACATTTGGATCTACATGCTTCTAACTTTTCTCCTTTAGTTCATTCCTAACAAGCTTGTTACTTGTCAAGAGTGAACTATCTCCCTCTGCATTCATCTGCTCAGTGAACCATCTCCATTACTGTCTCCATCTCTTCACTGTCTATTCTCTATTTCCATCTTGAGCCTCTTCAGTCTGGTCTCTGACCTGATGGTGGAATGGAACTGTATGTTTTTCCCACTTATCCACCATTACACATAGCTCTAAACTTGTCTATTTTCCTGAGTGCTCAGTAGCTGTCCTTTCCTTTTTCTCTGGATTTCTGAAATCTGACCATTGTCTGAAATTCAGTCTATAGCCCATTGGCTGTCTCTTCATAAAGTCTTCTTTCTCAAGAACTCATTCATGGCCAGCCATAGTGGTTCACACCTGTAATCCCAGCATCTTGGGAGGCTGAGATGGGAAGACAACTTGAGCCAAGGAGTTCAAGACCAGTCTGGGCAACATAGGGAGACTCTATCTCTAGAAATTTTTTAAAAAATCAGCCAAGAGTACTGGCATGCATCTGTGGTCCTAGCTACTTGGGAGGCCGTGGTAAGAGGATCGTTTGAGTCCTGGAGGTCAAGGCTGCCATAAGCTGTGATCATGCCACTGAACTCACTTCTCAAAGTAAAAAAAAAAAGAACTCATTCATCCTCAAGATTTCAACTCTCACTTGATTCCTGAATTTTAGCTCCAACTGCCTACTGGGCATCCCGCTAAAGTTATGGCCTCTTCTAGGATAGAACTCATTATTGGACCATCTGAGCAGACTATTGTCAGTCTTCATTGTTTCATTACTAAGTACTACCATTCTTATATAGATTCTATCTCTCAAATCTATCTTTTCACTTCTCTTTGCAATTACTGTTCTTAGGCTATGGCTTCATTATCACATTGATTTCTCCCGCCTTTGGTCGGACATTAGTCTTTCAAAATAAGGCTAAGATATAAGCTTGCATATTGGTAGTTTATTTGGGCAATAATCCCAAGAAGCATAACTGAGAGCCTAAGAGAGTAGGACAGAGAAGGAGGGAGAATGAGTTCAAAAATGCCTCATTGAATTGGCCACCACTATGGGTAACTGATACTAGGTCTCACCAGGACCTTATAATGAATCTTATGAAATGCATCTCAGAAAATCCACCTGAGAGGTGAAAAGAAAAAATATTTATTTATAAGTTCCTGGCCTCCATTGGTTAAAGATGACCCTGCTGGTAATACCTCCCCTGAACTTCCTGACTGCACGTGCATGAGTCTGAGCAGTTCTGCTGGCCTTCACCATGGCATTAGAGAAGTTCTGCACAGGCAAGAGACAAGCAAATAGAAAACAAAGACATGGGCAGTGGTAGGTAAATGTTTGGGGTTTAGGTGACTGTTGTCCAGTTGTATCAACAAGATGCTAGATCAAACCTATTACAGCAGCTTCTAGAGCAAGACATGGCAGAAAGAGGACTTGACTGGTTCGTAAAAGGCATATAATACATCTTTTATTTAGTTTGTTGTGTGGTTCTCTTGTTTCTTCAGTAGGACTCTGTCTCAGTAACACATATCCATTCAGCAGAATTAAGACACTTGCTAAATGAATCATTCAAACATTCACATTCAATTTTCTCGTGAAAATATTAAATATTTCCAGTTCTATTTTCTCAATAAATTGACCAATTTAGTAAAATTCATGTCATATAGTTAACTCTCTTGAATTCTACCAACAACTACCACCAGCCCTCTCTGGATCTGCTCCCAGTATTGACGTCAAAGCATTCCCACCCACCATTATTAAAGCTTATATTTTGAACTCTTTTCTCCTGATTATATTGTGTTTCTATTACATGGTTTTCCTCAAGACCATGGAACCTCTGTGTAGGAAGTTTGACCAGTTTAGCAACACAGTCACTGGCTAAAAAAAATAAAGAAGGTGAATGGACTATCTAAGGTTGGAACACTGGGCTCATTAGCCCTCACAGTCCATCCATCTAAACTAGACTATGTTTTGAAATCTTCCATCCCTGGATTAAGATAAAATTGTTCCACTAACTTAAGGTTGCTTTTCATTACATGTACTTATCTTTACACCCTACAACTTTGATAGACTTTTTTTTTTTTTTTTTTTTTTTGCATTCTCTTCTCTAATCTATTCCATCAAGATAGTTTGGAAAACTTTAGCAATTCATATCAGTTCAGGTTAGATTCCTATATGCAAATAGTGTTTATTTTGAGGATTTTTTTTTTTTTTTTTGAGACGGAGTCTCGCTCTGTCGCCCAGGCTGGAGTGCAGTGGCCGGATCTCAGCTCACTGCAAGCTCCGCCTCCTGGGTTAACGCCATTCTCCTGCCTCAGCCTCCGGAGTAGCTGGGACTACAGGCGCCCGCCACCTCGCCCGGCTAGTTTTTTTTGTATTTTTTAGTAGAGACGGGGTTTCACTGTGTTAGTCAGGATGGTCTCGATCTCCTGACCTAGTGATCCACCCGTCTCGGCCTCCCAAAGTGCTGGGATTACAGGCTTGAGCCACCGCGCCCGGCCGAGGATGTTCTAAAAATGAGAAGGGGAAAACAAATTCACCTTCTTTATCCTTTGGGTGCAATATAACATCCACAGAATTTATCAGGCTCTTTACTTATCATCAGGGGTTTTCAAATGTTGAAGATAGAGTTTTCAGAATACCTCCCTTAAAGGAAATTTGGGGAGTTATTTAGACCTAAAATAAATGCCATTATTGTTTTTAAAGACACTAGGAAAAATGTTAGAGAATTTGAAAAATATACTCATTCATTTAACAAATACTCACTAAGCATTCTACTGTGAAAAAGAATATAAATCCTTGTTTATCACTTTAAAAAATCTTTATTTTCCCACTTATACAACATTAAATACATTTTCTGCAAAACAAACAAACTAAAAGCTTGGAAAATATAAAAGCACATATAAACACACCACTCAAAGGAACACTGTTAACCTCCAATGGATGTCTCCATTGCTTCTTCAGTAGAATCCCCTCAAACATGTTTTAATGGGTTGAAAACATTAAAAAGAGTCTCTATTCGGGTAGACTCATTTCTAGGTACTGAGATTGTACCTTACTCTTCATGGTATCAACCCCAAGAGTTGACACATACTATGTGCTAATAAAAATGTTTAAGGGGATAGTTCATCAGTCCCATCAGAAACCAGACACAAACAAAATATATTACCAAATGAGCTCAATTCCCCATAGTACCTGCTGTGAAGCAGGACATTTGGAATGCTTAGTCTCATTAACTCATTTTAATTACAAATGGATGTGCACCAATCTTGAATAGAGTTTCTCTATGTTTACCACGTGATAATAAACTTTGGTGTTTTATTAGGAATGATATTTGGTAGCACAGGCAAGAAAAGTCCATCCTTACCTGGTTACTGAAAATCAGGAATATGCTATCATTTGGAGCACAAACGGCAGCAGCAGTCTAAAATTCTCCACACCACTTTGTTTCACACCAACCAGAGGAATAAGGCAAAGACTGATTGACAAATGTCAGTAACTCATTTTTCACATATGACAAAAGGTGACTAAACTGAGAAAATTCTCATTTCAATGTTCTTGCCAGAAGGCTCAAGTAATTAGAAAAACTAACCAGCAAAAAAAGAGCAAAGCCCATTATTTTTCTTAAGTTTGGAAATTACATAAGTACTTTCCTTCAAAAATAAAAGTTTTCTAGCCGATATCTGTATGCTGGATATAAACAATTAGCCTCTTTTAATATGGAATTTTCCCTTTTAGTTTTAGTATTAGAAGGGAGATTCTAATAAATCTATGAGGAGGAGTATCACCCCTTATTTGTAACCTCAGAACATAAAACAAATATTTCCGACCCCCCTCAAAGTGTGGAGATAGGTCCCATATTTGTAAAACTAAGTTCTTTTAACCCTTAAGGAAATGAAACCAGCTTTTAGTCGGCCAATGCTTTTTGCTACAGTTTTAATATGCAGTCAAACTTTATTATGAAAGCAGACAGCAGATATTTGGAGCTGAGAGATAAAAAAGTAACAGGTCTAGCATGGGAGACCAGGGGAAAATGGATGGTGGCATCATTTATTGAAATGGGAAAGGCAGAAAAGCAGGTTTGGGGAAGCTGGAGAGGAGTTCTGTGTGGCTACTTGGTGTCGGTGGTAACATAATTCAATCTTGGTTATGAGTCTCTGGCGCTGTTTTGTTTAACTGAGCTTATGCCTTGGTCCTGTTTTTCATTCTGTTCCAATACCCCAAGAGAAATGAATCTTGCCTCACCTTTGCCAGGCCTCCTTACTGGGCTCTTGCATCACCTCTCCCCTTGAATAGCAGGCCAGAAGGGACAGGCCATCCAGGTGTCACTTCTGATCAGGCTTTCAAGGCCACCTACCTGCCTTACATAGAGTTCATGAGACCCTTTTATGTCAAACTCTCTGTGCTAAGATATGGATCATCAGTCATTCAGAAGTCAGGCCCTTTCCTGACTTCTCTGTCTTGTGAACAATTGGCTTCATCACAGTGAGTTCTGAGCGAGACAGTTGTTCAATTAAGAGAACAGATTTTTTAGACTATTCATCTGTTAGCTGGAGAAAATAAGGTGCTATGGGACAAATGGTTAGTTGTGTATAATACATGAACCTAGGAATAATCATCAGGCTCTTGAAGACCTCATCAAGCAAGGAAATATATGCTAGTTAGCTTCAGTGGTCTTCAAGAAGAGGCTCTGCAGTTTTAAGTAATGTATCTTAAAGCTTGCAAAGGCATTTTTTTTTTTTTCCCCAAAATAAGCCTTAAAATTGTAAGTATGGAGTTAGAGTCACCATGTATATTTGAATTGTACAGTGAACCACTGGGATAATTTAGGCTAACTGACTCCATAACCTCTTAATTATCTTTGACAGTTTAGAAAAATTAGTGCTTCCTATCCTGAATTACCCAGGTAATTACACTTGTAAACCTTACCTACTGTCTTTTATTGTAAATGATGTTCTAATTTGAGTTGGCACTCTTTTAAATGACATTTTAGGGTTCAAATTCTTTCCTAGGAGATAGAGAAAAGTTAAGAAAAAGGTCCTCTAGAACCCCAACTCTTGAAATAGCTGCCAGTAAACCAGGAACAAATTCCATATCAAAAAGAGCCTAAAGCTCATCTCTATTCTGATACACATAGTCACAATTCTAATTTTCTAGTATTAAAAAACTTAATCAAATGAGGAAATATCCTGGTTTTAAAACGAATTGATGGTTTGTTTAATTAAAAATATTACAATTTTTTATAATACTCATATTTTCCAAGGCTGCCAAACTAGTTCCTTCTTCCATATTGTGCCAAGCTATTTGGCCAGCTAAATGGACAGTGATCTTATTTTATTCAAGTATACTGTAGAATCAGTGAGTCGTTTTCAGCTCTAAATTTATTCCCTCCTGTGATTCCACCAATAATAAACTACTAGTCTTCAGGGAACGGCATTAAATATTTTCCTCTTTTGGCAACTTAGTCTCTGAATTCAAAATCAAAAGATGCTTTCATGTCAAATGACCAATTCAAGTGTTTTTTAAATACATTTTCATAAGATGCAGCATATATTTTTTAGCAACTAGCAAATAATTATATTAATATACCTATACCAATTGTTTAAATCATAATGAAACACTAACAAATAAAATAGCAATTACTAATATAAAATGGGGAAATAATTAGCCTGTTTTTACTCTTCTGCATTTGTATAGAGAACATCTAAGATATTTTTGAGTAACGGTATTCCCAAGCAAAGTAAACCAAATATTTATCTGGTGGATTTAGGCAGCAGAACACAACGCAGACAGTTTACATGTTTCAAGAAGTTACATACCTCCTGCAAGCAATATAACCTAATATCCAAATTATCTTAGTCAATTTGAGCCTCTATAACAAAGTACTATAAACTGGGTGACATAACAATAGAAATTTATTTCTCACAGTTCTGGAGACTGAAGTCTGAGATCAGGGTGCTAGCATGCTGAGGGTCTTGTTAGAGTCCTCTTCTGGTTGCAGACTGTCAACTTTTCATTGTACCCTCATATGGTGGAAAGACAGCTAGCTAGCTCTCTGGTCTCTTAAGAGCACTAATCTCATTCATGAGGGCTCCACCTTCCAAAGGTCCTTCCACCAACTACTATCACACTGGGATTATAGTTTCAACATATGAAATTTGGGAAGCACACGAACATTCACTCCATTGCACAAATCTTCTGACCTATCCTAAACTTATTAGGATTTTTCTCATTCCAGCTACAGAAATCTCATATGAAAGTCCATGACATTATTAAGTAGCAAAAAACGATGATATCCATCCACAAGATGCATTTTCCCCACTGCCCCTTAGTGGCCCTTTAAATACTAAACATTTATAAACAATTGATGACATGAGAGGATTACACAAGCAAAGATTTCACTCTTTTGTTTCACCTCTGATGTGCAAAAAGCCAAATGAGGTGAAGCTGATATAGGTTTAAAAAGAGCCTTGAGTGACATCCCTGGGTATTAAAAGGGAATGAAGAGAAACTTAGGAAAGGTAGAAACAGATCTCAGCAGATGTTAATTTTCTTGAGTTGCTCAAATTATTTAGGACAATTGCAAGTCAACAATCAGGGAGAAATTGATTTGGAAAAGTTAGATGAGGAGTTTAATTGAACATGAGAAAAAGCAATGAATCAGCGCTTGGGTAACTACATAGGAAATGCTGACTCAGGAATTCAGCAGACTGGCTGATCTGCAAAATGGATCAATGTTAGAAATAAAAATCACCATAATTTCCCATCTGCTACTGGTGTCAAGTCAGAAAGACTAGTTTTCAAATAATAAAAAAAGCAAATATTTGTGAAGGGCTAACTTAACAGCTTTGCCATATGACCTTAGTTATTCTCACAACAACCTGTGGGGACTCACCGAGAACCCCAGAATTGATATAAAGATTATTCTAAAGACATTTGAAATTCAACAGATGCAGAAAAACGCCTTCTCAGAACTTACCTTATCTCACTAAATGCAGAAACTACTGGGAGTGAGGCTGCTATAAATCTCCTCTTCCAGAGAATTTTACTGGCCAGAAAGAAGACAGAGAAGACCACTCGTACCTGCATAAACAAACATTATCACAAACTTTCTTCTTTTTCATTTCTTCCCCTAAGTACTCATTTGTTCTTCCCTACATAGAAGACTTCACTCCCTCCTTCTTCTCCCTCATTAAGTTACCTCTCCCCTATTAAGTTAGGTATATAAATTCCCATCTAACAACTAAGTTTAGAGTCACATTTTTCTGTGTGCTCCCGCCTGAATAAAAATCTATGTTTTATCTAAGTTTAATTCCCAGGACCTCAAGAACTGAACCTAAGAGGGGAGAGGAAAAGATTTGCCTCCCCAACAAACCCTATAAGGTAAGTAATTTCATCTTCATTATAAACATGAGAAAACTTAGACTCAAAGAAGTTACAAAATTTGCCCAAGTTCATTAAACCAGAGGAATGAAGATTCAAATGCAGGTTAGGCTGGGCACTGTGACTCATACCTATAATCCTAGCACTTTGGGAGGCCAAGGCAGGCAGATCATATGAAGCCAGGAGTTTGAGACCAGCCTGGCCAATATGGCGAAATCCCATCCCTACTAAAAATACAAAAATTAGCTGAGTGTGGTGGCACATGCCTGTAATCCCAGCTACTCTGGGGGCTGAGGCAGGAGAATCACTTGAACCCAGGAGGTGGAGGTTGCAGTGAGCCAAGATCACACCACTGCACTCCAGACTGGGAGACAGAGCAATACCCTGTCTCAAAACAAAACATAACAAAACAAAAACAAAAAGCCACAAAAAACACATGCAAGCTATATTATCCCAGAGTCTACACTAGTATCACTTCATTAAATTGTTCTTATATGGTCTAGAGGCTTTAGCGGGCATGCAAACGGGCAGATCTTAAAAGTGATCCTTCTTAGACCTTACAATTAGGTGTCTTAATTCTGAATGTTTTGGTATTTACCAGGAGGGGCATTATTTGGGTGACTGCAAGGTTTACCTAAATTATTTGGTAAAAGCAAAGATAAATGGAGCATTTAACTTTATTTTACTTCCTTCACAAGCTAGTTTCTAAGGTTGGTATGTTTAATTCATTGGAAAAAATTTCTTACATACAACTGAAAGACTGACTCAAGGTGAAAGAATCCAGCATGAGTAAGACTTGTAGTTTCTCACAGTCAGTAATGCAGAAATTGATCAGGCAATACACAGGACATACACCAACCAGAGACCAATGCCTTTGAACTCCCAGACATGGTCTAACTTTGCCCAGCTGAAGAAACAGCCACTGAACAGTCATTACTAGCAGCCATGAAAGAAGAAGACAGCCAGCCAACCTCACAGTGAGTCGACTGCAGTTCAAAGGATATGTATTAAAGGAGTAAGCTGGGGATGAGGGTGAAAGGGAAGTAGGATGGGGGTGTAAAGGTAAAAAGAATGTCTCTGTGAAAGACACAGATAGGAAAGCAAGCACTAAAGTAGGCAGCACCACAGAGCTGTGTTAAAGACGCCAAGACAAATACTACCACCTCCCTCCAGCTAAAACAATGGAGATGAATTAACATGCATAGATTTCTAGGGCATTTTTGAGAAAAAAAATCAAGATATAAAACATTACATGTAACATTTTTGTTTTTAAAAATCCACAAAATGGTATATATTTCCCAGGGATATACACATATAAATGTCCATCGGTATATGCACAATAAAGACTGGAACCATACCATGGAAATAAACAGAGACCACCCAAAATGAGAACAATCAGAGGCTATTTATTCATTACTTACTAAAACAAGGGAGTCAAACACCATTACTTGTGTTTGGCAGATGCTCACAGGCAGCCAAGGCAGAAATGAAAAGCTTTATACCGAAAAGAGGGAAGACTCACAAATGCTACAATTGAAACTGTTGGTTTGGGAAGCTAGAAGTGGGTAATTACAAGTGAGCCATCTTATGTGGTTGGTTTGGGGAGTACATTTGGCTTTGTCTTGTTGGTTCTGAGTTAAAAGCTGACAGTCATTGACCAAGCACTGACACTTCTGAACCAATTGTATCAGAGCTTGTGGTTTGGCTTCCCAGGCTGGTTGCTGCAGAGGTTGTGTGTCTGAGTTCTATTGACATATATGGTCTGGTCCTTGTCCGTTTGTATATTTAGTCTCTCAGTATGCACCAAACTAATATTAGTGGTTACTATTGGCAAGATGGGAAGGGATAGGGTCAGCAAATAATTTCATATTTTGTAATTCTAAGTTTGTTTATAAGGAGAATATATTTACTCATTTTTTTACAATTTTGTAAAATTCTGAAGCAAAATGGCAGAAGATTGACAGCTATCATTCCTAATCCTCACAACACTGCAAGATGAGTTGTATTCTTATTTTACAGTGGAGGAAAGTGAGGCATTAACAAGTTAACCAGTTCAAGACCACACAGTTGATAAACAGCAAATATGGAATTTAATTCCAGGCATATCTGATCCTAAAAGTTACTTTTCACTATGCCACGCTGCTGCTTACAACTGTATAGTTATACTAACACTAAAAGACAGAAAGGGCTGGGCATGGTGGCTCATGCCTGTAATTCCGGTACTTTAGGATGCTGAGACAGGAGGGTCACTTGAGCCCAGGAGCTTGAGACCAGCCTGGGGAACAAAGTGAGATCCTATTCTACAAAAAATTTTTAAAAATTAGCTGGGTGTAGTGGTGCATGCCTGTGGTCCCAGGCACTTGGAAGACTGAGGCAGGGGGATCACTTGAGCCTACAGTAAGCCACGTTTGCCCCACTGCACTCCAGCCTGGGTGACAGAGAAAGACCCTGTCTTAAAAAAAAAAAAAAAAGAGAGAGAGAGAGAGAAAAAAAAAAAAGGCAAGGTGCAGTGGCTCATGCCTATAATCCCAGCACTTTCGGAGGCCCAGGCGGGCGGAACACGAGGTCAGGAGATTGGGACCATCCTGGCTAACACGGTGGAACCCTGTCTCTACTAAAAAATTCAAAAAATTAGCCAGGCGTAGTGGCGGGCGCCTGTAGTCCCAGCTACTCCGGAGGCTGAGACAGGAGAATGGCATGAACCTGGGAGGCAGAGCTTGTAGTGAGCCAAGATCCTGTCACTGCACTCCAGCCTGGGTGACACAGAAAGACCCCGTTTCAAAAAAAAAAAAAAAAAAAAGAGAGAGAATGGCCATTTTTACTCCTTACAAAGGGTGAGCATAACATATTGGATTAACCCAATATTAGCATCTATTAGTACAATAGCATCTATCTACTAAAATGGTATTAGAACTCAGAAATGGCTGTTGCCATGTCAAGTTATCTGAAGTTATAGAACTTGACACGTGACAGCACGTGAAGTCCTGCCTGAAGTCTGATCCTTTGTACTTCCAGAAGGGTAGCTTTGGCTTTTGAGAAAGAGATAGCATTTAAAATGTAGTTATAACTAATGAGACAGTAGGTAACTTTCAGAAAATTCCTTTTAGAACACCATCTATCACCTATATCATTGATAATGGTGTTAGCCAATTTCTAATCTAGGAAATGCTAATGTATCAATTTCCTATGGGTTTAAAGCAGTTGTGTGAACCAGCTGACTGTTTTGCATGTGGTAATGTAGTTAACTTGATTACCTTGATGATCAAGAACTTATCAAGGTACCTCTAAATTAAGAAGGGTTAACCAATTGTTGCAGGATTACACTTTTCTCTTTTTAAAATCTTTACGTGGAACCACAGGTTGTAACGATCCGTAATTTTAAAAACAACAGTTTTTATGTTGGGTAACTACAGAACTCACATGGAAAAACAGATTAATATGTATAAATATTTTTGCTATTTACTGCCCTAAATATTACATCGATGATTTACATAGTAACTCAGTGCTTCTCAACACTGAAACAGCATAGTAAAATAATCTGGAGATCTTACACAATAATATCAATGCCCTCCTCCCTTCCTCCAAGATTCTGATTTAATTGGTCTAGGGAAGGTCTCTGCATCAGTATTTTTTAAAAGGTCACTAGTTGATTCTAATAGGCAGCCTAAGTTGAAAAGCACTGCTATAGATGAAGATGCTAAGATGAAAAGGACTTCATGATGTGGTTCAGTTTGTTCACCAGCATACATCCCTTTGGAGAATCATTATCTCCTATGCTATGAGTTCCTGGTGAGGCTGACCCTGACTCTTCTAAACCATAGCGAGTCCTCGTAGTGTGCACATGACCCAGTTCAGAGTAATACTTTGTATACATTGATGCTATATAATTAGATACACATATTTTATACCCTCATAGTGGCTTAGTATTTTTGTCATTATAAAGTGTACATTTTATTTTTACAAATGCTTTTACCTTATAGTTTGCTGCTATGGTTCGAATGTGCCTGCCAAAACTCATGTTGAAATTTAATTGCCATTGTGAGACTGCCTTTGCAAAAATTATAACTGAGAGACTTATGACAGTGAAAGAGATCTGATCTAACCAACTCCATCTGGCCTTTAACCTCAAACTGCTCTTGATCATTCCTGGGTGTGGGCCAAGCTAACTTTGGGAGAAATTTAATTTACAGTTTAAATGAAAATAACACTTTCCCCAAACTAACCCACCTTTATAAAATGAACGAAAGGCCACCAGATTAGGAAGATGAGAGGGCCTGAATCCTGCTAAAATACAGGTATAAAAGATTACTACCCATTATTCCAGAGGTCATGAGATTTGTTAACTTCTTCGATTACTCCTGTATTGATTTTTTGAGATGTCTTTTCAGGCTTTTGCACTTCTACCAGATAGCCCCATGTGGACCTGCAATTCTGGATTCAACCAGTCTTATGGCCCTCACACAGATGCAGACAGTGCAGGAGGGCTGCTTTCCACACTCCTATGATTGAATCCCCAACCAATCAGCATTTCCTAATCCCTAACCCCCTGCCTGTCAACCTATCCTCAAATAGCCTCCAAATTTTCAGGTGGCTGATTTAAGTTATAATAAAATTCCTATCTCCTGTTTAGTTTGATCTAACATGTATTAAACTCTCTATTACAATTCCCACGTCTTGATAAATAGGCTCTATCTGGACAGTGGGCAAAATGAACCCATTAGGTAGTTACAATTGTAATAGTATTAAGAAGTGAGGTCTTTAAGAAGCGATTAGGTCATAAGAGCAGAGCCCTCATGAATAGATCAAAGTCATAATGATGGAAGTGGGTTAGTTTCACTGGAGTAGGTTCCTGATAAAAGGATGAGTTTGGTCAGATTTCCTCTCTGTCTCGAGTGCTGTCTTGCTTGCCACATGATGCCTTCCTCCATGGGATGACCCTCACCAAATGCCAGCACCGTGTTCTTAAACTTCCCAGCCCAAGAGTTATGAGACAAATATATTTCTTTTCCTAAATTATAGTCTATGATATTGTTACAGCAGCAGAAATGAGACTAAGACATTTGCTTCATCTAACTTTATGTAAATTTGATTTATGAAATCAAATTTTAAAATATATATATTTTCATTGAAAACTTTTTTTTGAACATTTATAAATGTATCTGACATATAACTATGCTAGTATTTCTTTGGCTAGTGCTGACATATTTTTCTATCCTTTTGATATTTCTGCATTCTCACAATTTAAACATCATGCTTGTAAACAGTACAACATTGACTTTGTCACTTAATGATTTTCTTCTTTTACATTTAATGTAATTATTGATACATTTGTATTTAAATCTACCACTTTATGAAGCGCTTTCTGTTTATATTGTCTTCCTTTCTTGTTTTCTTTTTGGATGCAATTTTAATTGTATTTTGCCCTCTGAATTATCTTGAGGTTATATAAAAATCACTTAGGAAGATACTACTGTTTCTTTTTATTATCTAATTAATTTTACAGTCATATTTTATTTTCAAGCAGACGTGCAACAAAACATGTTTCATTTTATTGTAGTCATGAGAAAAGCATGTTTGAAAAGCAAGCCATCATAATTTTGAGAGAAGTTCTGGGGAACTTGCTAGGGGTGGAGAATAGTCATTTGATCCCATGATCTACATTAGAGTTCGGCAATCTACATATCCCATGAACAAAATATAACCAAAAGACTGGTTTCGGATGGCCTGTAAGCTAAGGAAGGGCTTTACATTTTTAAAGGGTTGAAAAAAAAAATTAAAGAAACATATGTGACAGAAACCATTTATTATCGATCTGGCCCTTTACAGAAAAAGTTTGCTGATGGCATATCCTATATTATCTTGCCAAGACCTGTAAAGGTCTGAGAGTTTTATCCTACTTGCAGACTAGTAAATTAGCTTGCTACAATTTCATGGATGCTAGTGGGACACAGGATAATCCAGCGTAAGAAACAAATGACTTTGTTATTTACAGCAATAGCAGTCATCAGAACATCAGCATTAGTACCAATTCCTTATGCCCCAATTTCCACCAGGTAATATGAAGAGAGGCAGGTGACACCAGCATGCACAGAAGCTCGTTACAGGAGATGATAAGGAGCTTAGGGCACCCAAATATTTTATAATGGACAGTAAGCACACCTGCTCTTTGCTCTGCAGGGAGACACTATCTCAATCTTCCAAGGCTGTTTGCTATTACAAGTTACAAATATTTAAGAAAAGATAGTTTGGAACAAAGTCAATGCCTCTGATTACAAGATATAGAGAAATACAAGAGAATCATGGAGCACTGTGATCCAATAATCTAAATTTGTATCTATAATGACCTTCAGATTTTATGAGGTGTATCATTTCAAAAGTTCATCTGAGCCAAGTGCTAAAGTATTTTCAGTATTATCTTAAAGCGTGGAGGAAATAATAGTTACATCACCTCATAGGGATTTCTAAAGGCAGTTTAAAATCTTAACGTTTAAAAAACTATTATTCAGCTATTTAAAAACTTCTGATATGAAGAAGGATTGATTTATGGTAGGGGCCAGGTGATAACTTACTCTATAGTCATCTTCTAACTAATTTGGTAACTCGACATTTTCTTTGGTGGATGCATAAACTATATCATGTTCTACAAAATTTTATTATTACAGTCCAAAATGTTTTAAAATTATCCCAGGATTTGGCTAGGCACAGTGTACAGCTGGCTGTAACCCCAACACTTCGGGAGGCCAAGGCAGGTGGATCACTTGAGGTCAGGAGTTCGAGATCAACCCTGGCCAACACGGTGAAACTCCATCTCTATTAAAAATACAAAAATTAGGCCGGGCGCGGTGGCTCAAGTCTGTAATCCCAGCACTTTGGGAGGCCGAGACAGGCGGATCATGAGGTCAGGAGATCGAGACCATCCTGGCTAACATGGTGAAACCCCGTCTCTACTAAAAAAATACAAAAAACTAGCCGGGCGAGGTGGCGGGCGCCTGTAGTCCCAGCTACTCGGGAGGCTGAGGCAGGAGAATGGCGTGAACCTGGGAGGCGGAGCTTGCAGTGAGCTGAGATCCGGCCATTGCACTCCAGCCTGGGCGACAGAGCGAGACTCTGTCTCAAAAAACAAACAAACAAACAAACAAAAAAATTAGCCTGGTGTGGTGGCACACGCCTGTAGTTCCAGCTATTCAGGAGGCTGAGGATGGAGAATTGCTTGAGCCTGGAAGGCGGAGGTTGCAGCGAGAAAAGATAGTGCCACCGTACTGTAGCCTGGACAACAGAGCGAGACTCTATCTCAAATAATAGTAATAATAAATAAATAAATAAATAAATAAATAAATAATTTCAATCCCAGGATTTAATAAGAAATACACATTTTACAGAAGAAATTTAAACACTGTAAGAACATTTTAAAATGTATTGATTTAACAAGTATTATAGTTGATATTTAACATCTAGAAGTAGAGCCAGCTAAGCAGTTTTCTGGCAGCATTATAAATGGAACAGTGTTTCTAAAAATTACGACTTTTTTTTAAAGAACTCTTTTGTAAGATGAAAGTTTACAAGGATGCAAACTATGTAACATTCAGTTAAATATTTAAAAATCTGCTTCTATTAGAAACAGCTGTAAAATTGGGAATCTTTAAGAAAATCTAGATCATCTTTAAATGTCAGACATGGGACAGTTAGCAGAATTCTCTAACATGACACCTTTTTAACTCGCAGTATGAAATCCAGTCAGAACTGATCTGATGTTGCTTTAATATAGGCCTGAGCTGGAGAGCTCTGGAGAAAGCAAGATTACTTTGGGGACAATATGGAATCTCTTGTGTCCAACTAAGTACGGTCTGGTAGCTTTGAGTTTCTAGACTACTGAATAAAAGCTGCAGCTAAGATGTGATGTTCCACTACATAATTTTCCTGAGTAATTTTAACGTAACTTTATAACATATAGGAAGAATATAAACTAAAAAAGTCTTGCATGATTAGTTGCTCTTCACTACTTAGTGCTGCTGTTTAGATTTGTTCAGTCTCTTTACTATAGTTTGGGTTAAACTAGAAGTCATTTTAGCTGAGAACTAAGTATGGGCTAGGTTCACGTGGACTATTTTTATACATTCATATACTAACTCATTTATACATCCTTAAGTGTTCTGATAAAATCATATTTTAACTGTTCTATTAAAATATTTATTATATGATTTCCAAGGCAAATTTAGAATATAGAAAAAGTCCACATAAATCAATTTCATTTCATTTCATTTATCACATGCCGACATTTAACCAAATAAATCTTATAGAGCTGCTGGAACATCTGCTAGTCTCTGATACGGTGTTTTAGGTGAGGTAAGAACCAGCAGTTTGAAGGAAGGGTGGAGAAAAGGATTGCTTTATGTCTGGTAAGATAATGTTCTTTACTAATAAAACTTTCCCACTTACTGACTTTTAGGATGCCTGAAGGAAAAAGAAAATAGGAATCATTTAAATGTTAAACACATTTTTTTTTGACAGCCCAAACTCATTAGATTTATCATATTCATCTGTCTACAGTGAATTTTTTCCTAGGTGTGTTCTCACAGACTTCTTTGAAAAAAAGAAAGAAAAAAGGCTGAGTTATACGTAAACTAAATTTACCTATCATTATACATTTACAAGACAAAGGGCAATACAGGAAATGGGCTTCTAAGCAATTTGGAAATTATATATAACCTGAAAGTCACAAAGATTAAAATTTATGTACAAAAAGTTATAAACAAAGTATAAAAATTAACCATAAAGTGGGAAAAATACTTGCAACACATAATAGACAAAAATATTAATTTATTTAATTTACAAGTTTTACAAATCACTAAGAAAAAAATGCAACTTAGTAGAAAAACAGGCAAAAGATATTAACAGGCAGTTGACAGAATGAAATCATGCTCAACTTCACTCATAATTAAATAAATGCAAACTAAAATAAGTTATACTTTTCAACTGTGAGAGCAGTAAAGGTAAAATACTCTGATAACACACAATGTTGGCAAGTAGCAGTTGATAGAAATGTAAATTAAAACAACTTTTTGGAGGGCAATTTTGCCATATATATCAAAATTCAAAATGCTTGTACTGTCTCAACTGTAATTTTATAGCTAGGAATTTAATGAATATACTCTCAAAAATTACAAGGTTCATTTTCCAGTGTACTCACTGATCCATTACTGGTAATAACAAAAAACAGAAAATAATCTAAATCTCCATCAGTCTGCCTAAATAAATTATTACATACCCAATCAATTCAATATTATTTAGCACTGAGCAGAAAGAATCATACATGGTGTTAAAAAAGTGAAAAAAAAAACCTTTTGCATTATGATCCATTTATTTATATGAAGAAATATATATAATTTTTTTCAGGAAACAAAGGAAACAATGACGCAGCTAAAACAGATCTTTAGGGAGAGGAATTAGTAGACTTCATTTTTCATTTTATATCTTTATGACTGATTTAAACTTTTATTTTGCCACATATATGTAAAAAATTTGTACATATATAACATATTTTAAATAATTTTAAATAATAGAGTATTTTAAAGAAAAGAAACCACATGGATAATTGTTCATGGGCCCAGTCATTCAATATGTATGGTATAGAATTCGTATCATCCACATTGAGATACCTTTTCAAAATAATGACTGCAAAAAAATGGGTTTCCATTCTTTTTAGATGTTATTTTAAAATTCATTTCATAATAAAATCTAATACCATAGTAAAACTCATTTTTTTTTCCCTTTCTCCAGAAACTTTAAGCAAATACTTGAAGTTATGGTAAAGAATCTTAAAATAATGCCATTCTTGGTTCAACCACTTGGGAAAACAGTGCGTCATTATCTATTGAAGGTGAAGATATACATACTCCATGAGCCAGCAATACCCTACTAAATATACACCCTAGAGAGAAATCTACTCATATATTCACCATGGTATGTGTATACAAATGTTCACAGCAGGAGTGTTTACAATAGCAAAAAATAAAAGCTAACTTCGAAACTACTAAAATAGTAATTCACATTAGAATGGCTATATTAATTATGGCATATTTGTACAATGGTATATCTATACAAAAGAATCATCCTTAGGCTTGTAGAATAAATTTTAAGGTTTGGGCATTTATAACTCAAAAATAAAGTACAAAGATGCTGAATATGGAACTGTGTCCAAACCATCATAATAAAAATTAGTACCAGTACAGAGAAGAGATTCTGCATTTAGATTAGAAGATGGAACTTCTAATTACTTCTTCATTATTAAACCTTTAATATTCATTCCTAAATTAGATTTAGCCATTCCTTTTCAAGAACATTTCCTGATATATTTCATAAACTGCAAATACTCTTAGACAACCATACTAATATATCCTTCCTATCATCATTATTCATATTCACCTAGCCTCACACAAAGAAACCTCTAAGAAGTATAAAGAAGCATGTCAAGAGGCTAAAAACCACTACTTAACAAAACAATCTTTTTTTTTTTTTTTTTCCTTTTCTTCTTTGAGAAGGAGTCTCACTCTGTTGTCAGGCTGGAGTGCAGTGGCATGATCTTGGCTCACTGCAACCTCCACCTCCTGGGTTCAAGCAATTCTCCTGCCTCAGCCTCCCGAGTAGCTGGGATTACAGGCGTGTACCACCATACCGGGCTAATTTTTGTATTTTTGGTAAAGACGGGGTTTCACCATTGTTGGCCAGGCTGGTCTTGATCTCTTGACCTTGTGATCCTCCTGCCTCAGCCTTCCAAAGTGCTGGAATTTGGTGTAAGCCACCATGCCCAGCCTTTTTTTTTTTTTTTCTGAGATGGGGTCTCACTCTGTCACCCAGGCTAGAGGGTAGTGGCATGATTTTGGCTCACTAAAATCTCAAAATCTCTATCTCCTGGGCTCAATGAGTTCTCCCACCTCAGCCTCCCAAATAGCTGAGACAACAGCTGTGTGCCACCATGCATGGCTAATTTTTGTATTTTTTGCAGAGATGGGGTTTCACCCTGTTGCGCAGGCTGGTCTCAAACTCCTGAGCTCAAGTGATCCTGCTGCCTCAGTCTCCCAAAGTGCTATGATTACAGGTGTGAGACATCAAGTGATAGGGTTTGGCAAATCTCATCTTGAATTGTAGCTCCCATAACTCCCCCATGCTGTGGGAGGGACACAGTGGAAGATAATTGAATCATAGGGGCGGTTTCCCCATACTGTTCTCCTGTCAGTGACTAAGTCGTATGAGATCTGATGGGTTTATAAGGGGAAACCCTTTCACTCGGCTCTTATTCTCATTTGCCGCCATGTAAGACGTACCTTTTGCCTTCCATCGTGATTGTGAGGCCTCCCCAGCCAAGTGGAATTGTGAGTCCATTAAACCTCTTTTTATTTATAAATTACTCAGTCTCAAGTATGTCTTTATCAGCAGTGTGAAAATGAACTAATACACCGTGCCTGGCCAAAACCAAAATCTTCTTAACTCATGTTCCACATTTAAACATATGGTAGCAGTGGTGAAGGAGAATGAAGTTTTGAATTGTTAGAGCATACATGCACACACAGGTACACACGCACACACAAACCATTTTGTAAGAGGAACATTTCTTTTAAATGTTAGCCATGTGTTAATTTTCACTTAATACTTGTAGGAACAGTTTCAGTTACATGTTTAACACAATACCATTTTAATACTAGTATTAAAAATGTTTTATAACCTTTATAGCACGGGAAAACACAGGTTTCTCCCAATGGGCAGAACTTGTCATCATGGGGGATTCCAGTAAAAGACTATTTCCCAATCTGCCATGTACAGCCAACTGCCTAAATTTGGACCAATAAGATTTGACATGTGTGTGTGATAGGGAGTTGTTTTCTACTCTCTACTTTTTCCTTCTCACTGACTAGATAATAGCAACAAATGAAGGCTCCCATCTTTAAATCAGACGTAGAAGCCTCCTGACAAGAATGGCAGAACTGCCTGGCCAGCTTCAGACAGGTCATTTCTAGATTGCTGTCTGAGTAAAACAGAAATGTCTGTTATTTCAGCACTGAAATTTGAAGATATTGTTATAGAAAATTTTAATGTAAAAGTCTAAATACTCAGTTAAATTATTTGTAGGAAACAGTTGAATGATTTTCATAAGTCAAGGCAAAAATCTTTGTCATAAGAATTAGGGGATAAAGATAAAATCTTAAAAATATGTACACATGAATTGTTATGTATATGATCATGTGACATTAAAGGTCTCTCTATGCATTACATATGCATTACATCAGCGGTCCCCAACCTTTTTGGCACCAGGGACCATTTTCTTCCACGGACTGGGGTGGTGAGGGTGGATGACTTTGGGACATCACATTTATCGTGCACTTTATTTCTATTATTACTACATTGTAATATATAGTGAAATAATTATACAACTCACCACAATGCAGAATCAGTGGGAGCCCCGAACTTGTTTTTCTGCAACTAGATGGTTCCAGCTGGGGGTGATAGGAGACAGTGACAGATCATCAGGCATTAGATTCTCATAAGGAGCACATAACCTAGATGCCTCCCACGCGCAGTTCACAATAGGGTTCACGCTCCTATGAGAATCTAATGCCGCTGCTGATCTGACAGGAGCTGGAGCTCAGGCAGTAATGTGAGTGATGGGAAGTGGCTGTAAATACAGATGAAGTTTCCCATGCTTGCCCACTGCTTATCTCCTGCTGTGCAGCCTGGTTCCTAATGGTACTGTTCTGTGGCCCAGGGGCTGGGGATCCCTGCATTACATCAAAGGTAAAAATCACACATACACAAAGACCAAGATACTTACAATAATAAATTTTCTAAATAGTTGAATGTCGACACTATGATAAACAAAACTGCAATGCAACTGACTAACTGGAGAAAACCAATTTCGCTTAGGGTTTTTGTCCATAATACATGAAAAAGCTCTTAAAATGGGTAAAATGACAAAGAACATTGTATTAATACTGATTTTTGGTTGTAAGCCACAGAAACCAAGACTCTGGTTAACTTAGATGAAGTGAATTACTGTGAGAGTAAGGGAAAGTTAAAAGGAAGAAGAAACAGATGCAGGACAAGGGAAGTAGTTCCAGAGCGTGCTAGTGGCAGGAACTACCATACAGTCTTCCCTGAGTACTGCCACTGGAATGGGCAGTTCCTTAGAAACAGACTGAGGTGGCATAGAGATGGCATAGAGAAAGCATCCAGAAATGGCATGGAGAAAGTTTGATGGAGAGTGCTCTCAGGAGACACAACTATAAGGACATGAGGAAGGCAGGATTGGGCAGAGGAAGAAGCAGACTCACAGTGAGGATGCAGCTGAAGCCTCAGTCCATCCTACAAGGTGTTCTTTGAAGTAACAGCTCTTTAGAATTCTCCCAAATAGAGTCAATGCCCCTTATTTTTACCATCAGCCAGTCAGTGGCCTTGGGTTGCCCTCAGGCAAGGCAGTTCCCCAGGGAGGGAGGAAGTGAGATATAAGCAACTGAGAGTCCCACAACTGGACTTACTTTTCTGACTTTGCATCACATCACCCAAAATTCAAAACACTTATGAGAGCCAGATTGGCACATTTGGTCATATGTTCACAATTTGGCTGGGGTAGGCAAGCTCCTCTATTATGTCCTTCCAAAACTACACACAGAGAGGTAATTCCAGTAAACAAATTACCCCCACCTCACCAAAGAAACAAAACAAAATCCAAACAAAAACAACAACAAAAATTTGTATGCTATTACCACAACCAGCCAGAATGGAAACCACACTTCTAGGATACAGTAATGGTCTACTATAGATATCGATGGGCCATTCAGAAATAAAAATATATAAATGATTAATAAACTTTAAAAACTATAATTTCACTAGGAGCCAATGATCTGCAAATTAAACTATCTTTTTTTTTCTTTTTTTTGCTAATCAGATTGACAAAGATTAAGAAGAAAGATTTTACTCAGACTTTATAGGGTTAGTGGAAGGCAGGCATTCAAACACAATGTTGAGAGAAGGATAAACTGATAATAACCTTTCTGAAAATCAATTTTGATATGTGTGCCAAAAGTTTTAAAAATATACATACCCTGCTATTTCACTTCTAATAATTTATCCTAAGGAAATACTCAATTAAGAAAGATATACACACAAAGATATCCAATTAGCACTGCTTGCTCTTATTTAGAAAGGAAATAAAAAGGGTTTAAAAATAGGTGATAGATTCAGTAAATTATGATAAATCACATGATGCAATATTATGAAGCCATTAGAAATCATGCAATTGCAAAATATCCATTTTCATATATGCAGAAATGTTCACATTACTGGTTTTAAAAATTATAAAACATACAATAAATCATTTTGTAATACCATAAACAGGAAAATGTTATTTCAGGGTGATGGCATTATTAAGTGTTACTTCCTTTTGCTTTTTTCCTATGACTTCTATATTAATCATGTATTACTTTATAATTAGAAAGACATTATAAAAATTAATTACTTGACTTCTTATAGAGATTAAATTCTTGATATATATCCTATTATATATCAAGAATTATGCTATAGAATATACATCAAGAATTATATAATATGGACAATATATCAATAATTTAATATCTATATAATATAGAATATATATTAAGAATTTTATGTCTTTAGAAATTGATTACAATTCAGCTAGACGTGGTGGGTGTCTCAGCCTGTAATCCCAGCACTTCGGGAGGTCAAGGCAGGTGGATCACTTGAAGTCAGGAGTTCAAGACCAGCCTGGCCAACATGGTAAAACCCCATCTCTACTAAACACACAAAAATTAACCAGGCCTGTTCGTGAGCACCTGTAATCCCAGCTATTTGGGAGGCTGAGACAGGAGAATCACTTGAACCCGGGAGGTGGAGGAGCAGATCATAACCGAGATTATGCCACTGCACTCCAGCCTGGATAACAGAGAGACACTCAGTCTAAAAAAAAAAAAGA
This sequence comes from Trachypithecus francoisi, assembly GCF_009764315.1. Taxonomy (NCBI): domain Eukaryota; kingdom Metazoa; phylum Chordata; class Mammalia; order Primates; family Cercopithecidae; genus Trachypithecus; species Trachypithecus francoisi. Next base: position 164,243,356 of record NW_022681465.1, on the reverse strand, counting down.
AAAAGAAATTGGTTACAATGGAATTTTAGTTCAAATCTCTTAAAAACAAGAAACATTTCTTGGCTAATCAGAAGAGCTGACACTCAGGGCCATATTCAAAGTCAGCTGGTACTTTCAGTTTTAAATGAAAACAATTACATGAACTGTAACAACCTGTCTTTACCTTCATAATCATGTTTTTAAAAACTGCAATATTGAACCTAATAGTTTTGGCCCACATTTAAAGGAAGATTAAATTACTTGGAAAGGGCCCAGAGGAAAGTAATAAAAGTAATTACATATTTAGAAATTTGGTCCTATAATGACATGCAAGAGGAAATCATTTAGAAAATAAAACTGAAAATAACCTTACACTTTTATGGGTTACCATAACCTCTGAAGAACGGGATAAGAAGCCAAAAAATTGAATTATTATGAGAATAATTTAATTTAGTCATTAGGAAGAACATCTTATTCTTGAAAAAGTATTTGAGTAATTATTAATGTCCAATGCTATGTAATAAGGACTTGTAACCACTAGGATGTGTTACTAAAAATTCTTTTCTTAAAACAAAAGTGTCAAAGGTAGAATATTGTGTAAAGTAGGGGCTTATTACATAACCCTTTAAGAACTTTTCCGTACCTATGATTTTTAAAAAATTTCAGGCATCTAAAATAATTATAAAAATGTTATTTTTATGGCTTTTTAAAAGTCAAAATGGATTAATCACTAAGAAATATAAGAGGATAAAAATATTAGAGATTTTTCATTAATATTGAGGAAAATGTAAGTATACAATTACTTAGGAAATGCGTTATATTTGACTCCATAAAGGGGGAGCAATTAAACTAATTATTTTTTTTTTTTTTTTTTTGAGACGGAGTCTCACTCTGTCACCCAGGCTGGAGTGCAGTGGCGCGATCTCGGCTCACTGCAAGCTCCGCCTCCCGGGTTTACGCCATTCTCCTGCCTCAGCCTCCCGAGTAGCTGGGACTACAGGCGCCCGCCATCTCGCCCGGCTAATTTTTTGTATTTTTTTAGTAGAGACGGGGTTTCACCGTGTTAGCCAGGATGGTCTCGATCTCCTGACCTCGTGATCCACCCGTCTCGGCCTCCCAAAGTGCTGGGATTACAGGCTTGAGCCACCGCGCCCGGCCAATTAAACTAATTATTAAGATGACAGTACAAGTGTGTTAAATGTCAGTATTTGTATTTTAAATCTTTTTTTGTTGTTGTTGACGGAGTCTCGCTCTGTCGCCCAGGCTGGAGTGCAGTGGCCGGATCTCAGCTCACTGCAAGCTCCGCCTCCCGGGCTTACGCCATTCTCCCGCCTCAGCCTCCCGAGTAGCTGGGATTACAGGCGCCCGCCACCTCGCCCAGCTAGTTTTTTGTATTTTTTAGTAGAGACGGGGTTTCACCGTGTTCGCCAGGATGGTCTCGATCTCCTGACCTCGTGATCCGCCCGTCTCAGCCTCCCAAGCTTTTAAATCTTTTTTTAAAGTATAGTGCAATGTAGTGAATGCAGACAAAACTTTCCTATAACATATTTGTACAGATTTTTTTTTTTTTTTAAAGATGGGAGTCTTGCTATGTTGTCCAGGCTGGTCTTGAACTCTGGGGCTAAAGCAATACTCCTGGCTCAGTCTCCCTAGTAGCTGGGACTACAGGCACACACCAACTTACCAGTAACACATTAGTTTTAAGGGGCTCAGACGAAGGAAAAAAAAAATGGATTTAAGATGAATAAAAAAGAATCATCCTTTGTCTGGGCTTGTTCCATCTTCCAAATATGTAGCAGCAACATAATGACACAAAAAACTGCCCTAAAAATCTGTAACACAAAAAAAAAACAGCTTATATACTATTCAAAAAATTACCTAAATATCTCTCAAAAGCAAAACAAAAAGCAAAGTTAAAAACAAAACAGGACATACTTGCAAGAAAAGATATGACCTAAAGGTTGTATCTTAGCACTGTTTGGTTTTTGAATAAAACATTAAGTTTTAAGCATTTATTTAATGTTTACATACATTAGGCTTTACCATACTATCAGGCACTGTTCTAAGTACTTTACGAATAGTACTTAATGTAATCCTCATAGCTCCATAAGAAAGCTGGGTATGGTAGCTCACGCCTGTAATCCCAGCACTTTGAAAGGCCCAGGCCGGCAGACTGCTTAAGTCCAGGAGTTCAAAACCAGCTTAGGCAATATTGCCAAACCCTGTCTCTACAAAAAACAAAAAAATTAGCTGGGTATGGTGGCCGGTACCTGTGGTCCCAGCTACTCAGGAGGCTGAGGTGGGAGGATCGCTTGAGCCTGGTAGATCAAGGCTGCAGTGAGCTGTGATCTTAACACGGTACTCCAGACTGGGTGAGAGAGCGAGACCGTGCCTTAAAAAAAAAAAAAGAAAAAGACAAAAAAAAGCTACCATTGTTATACCTCATTTTATAGATTAGGAAACTGAGGTACAGAGGTCATACTAGGCCAAGATCACACAACAAATAGTGGAGCTGATGGAGCTGAGATTCAAATCCAGGCAGTCTGGTGCTGGAGCCAATGTGTGTAATCACTAAGCTATTATATGCAAGTAATTCCTTCAAATATTAATATTTGACAACAATTTTGAACTTTGAAGTTTGCAAATATCCATAGCCTGTCAGAAGTACAAAAGTAATCACAAATAACTTTTCTAATAAAGAATTTAAATTGGAAAAGATTTCCTTGACTAGCTTTACAACAAATACATGTGTAGACAAAAGTAGGGATAAGAAAGAAAAAGACTGTCTTTTAAATGCATTTGTCATGAATTTATTACCTGGGTAAGCAAAAACACTTGAGCAGTCTCTTTTGAAAGACAACATTTAAAAATATGAATTTATATATTTTCTAGAGGAAAAGCACAGTACAATTTCAATTAATGTTTAATTCTATGACTAAAATCTTTATAATATTTTTAATTAAAGAAGAAGGTGACTGGGACTTAGGTAAGAAAGCAAAATCATAACATCTACTATAGAAACAAGCTTTTTTCTTTGGGAGGCCGAGACGGGCGGATCACGAGGTCAGGAGATCGAGACCATCCTGGCTAACACGGTGAAACCCCGTCTGTACTAAAATATACAAAAAATTAGCCGGGCGAGATGGCGGGCGCCTGTAGTCCCAGCTACTCGGGAGGCTGAGGCGAGAGAATGGCGTAAACCCGGGAGGCGGAGCTTGCAGTGAGCTGAGATCCGGCCACTGCACTCCAGCCTGGGCGACAGAGCGAGACTCCGTCTCAAAAAAAAAAAAAAAAAAAAAAAAGAACAAGCTTTTTTTTTTTTTTTGGATACAGAGTCTTACTCTGTCGCCCAGGCTAGAGTGCAGTGCTGCAGTCTTGGCTCAATGTGGCCTCTGCCTCCCAGATTCAAGCAATTCTCATGCCTCAGCTTCCCTAGTAGCTGGGATGACAGACGCGCACCAGTACACCCAGCTAATTTTTGTAGTTTTAGTAGAGACGGGGTTTCCCCATGTTGGCCAGGCTGGTCTCAAAGTCCTGGCCTCATCTGATCTGCCTGCCTTGGCCTCCCAAAGTGCTGGGATTATGGGCATGAGCTACTGTGCTAGGCCTATAAAAATGCTTCTTTAGGGTAACTTTTTTCTTTTTCCTGTAATAGGAGAATCACATTATTTCTCAAGGGAAATACCATTTACTCAATTTGTACTCTGAATGCCATCTAATAAAACAGCAAAGCCACAACCATGCAGAATGTAGGCACAGCATGTCTAACTAAAACTCACTGTAAGAAAAAAAAGGGAAAGGGAGCTGATTTCAAAGGTTCTACATGGCTTTGCACTTCACATATTCTGATGCTGCAGATGCGAGAAGTTGTAGGTCTAACATAATTTATGTCTTCTTTCGGGACATTTTAGCATTTGTGAATTGAGAAGCTTGGAATAATAACTATGCAAGTCACTTCTAATCCTAAAATTCCAACTACATGAAATACATATGATTAAGTACTCAGACACACACAATGTCAAAGGCTGGCCTTGTGGCAAAAAGGAAATACAGCAAAGAAAGTCAGGTCCCCACCATGGCACTGACAGCAAGTCTGTTCTCAAGGTTAGTCTCTAAACTGACACCTGGTAAGTCTGACAATGAAATATTTGCCAACAATTAAGTAGAGGAGACCTCTCCTGAGAAATTTTTCATAAGTTTCACATACTACATTTTGATATCTCCTGGAATGTTTGTGGCCCTCCCCTTACTGGACTACTCTCTCATTTTGTTGGCTAATACATGTTACTAAAGTCAATATATATTCAACTTATTTTTCTCTGCCTCTTGGCCCAATTTAACATAGATGATCCTGTTTTCAAATGCCTTCATCTGATTTTCTTCTTATCGCTTAGGCCACCTGCCCTTTGTAGGTCTTTTATGTGGTCATTAATGTTGGAATTACTTATTTTTTATTTAACCAAGTTTTTCATCTGTAAAATGGATGTAATCTTATGATTTTCTTCATAGTGTTGTGAGAATTCAGTAAGATTATGAATGTATAGATTTTGGGACAGTACCCAGGACATAAATTACTACTATCAACTCACGGCTAGATTAGTGACATTGTGTCCTGCCTTCCCATGCTTACTCTTCCTCTTATCCGCTCTTCTGCTCATAATATAACTAGTTTTATTTTTATTTATTTATTTTTTGAGACAATGTCTCACTCTGTCACCCAGGCTGGATGCTGTGGCACAATCATAGCTCACTACAACTTCCACCTCAAGTGATCCTCCCACCTCAGCCTCCCAGGGAGCTGGGACTACAGGTGCATGTCACCATGCCCTGCTAATTTTTGTGCTTTTTTTTTTGGTAGAGATGGGGTTTCACCATTGTTGCCCAGGCTGGTCTCGAACTCCTGAGCTCAAGTCATACACCTGCCTTGGCCTCCCAAGTGCTGGGATTACAGGCGTGAGCCACCTTGCCAGGCCTAGAGAGTTTTAATAAGCACAAATCTGATCATGTGCCCCTATCGATCTGGAAACCCAGTAATGCTTTTATAGTAATATAGACTCATCTCTTACTACTTTTGCTCCCTAATCCCTCCCTATGCTTTAACCAAACTGATTTCAAGCTTCTTTGATAGTCCCTGCTCACTCCATGAGGGCATTTGACCACAATATTTCCCTTGTTTGAAACTCTCTGCAAGTTACAGTTTGGTCCTAATATTCTTTAGACCTTTGTTAAAAAGTTACTTCCGTCTTGACTAAGTCTGGCCTATTTTGCTTTTTCCTTATACCATGTTCCTCCCTCCTAGAACTTCTGTTTGCAGTTACACATTTATATGAGTGACTACTACTTTTTATTACCACACATTTGTGTGTTTCCTCCAACAGACATCTCAGACTAAGCTCCTGATATTCATCCAACCCAAATCTGTTCCTTTAACCTCCTTTGCCATCTGAGGAAATAGCAATACCATTCTTCCAACTGGTCAGGTCAAAACCCTTGGACCCTCACACTTCACATCCATCAGCAAATTCTATTATGTCCCCAGAATTCAACTATTTTTCCCCATTTCCACTGCAACCCACTGTGGTCAAAGCGCTACCATCACTTCCTGGATTGCTGTAACAACTCTTAACACATCTCCTTGCTTCTTTGACTCAACCACTTATCCCTTGCCTACCTACAAGACAGCTAGATCAATCCTTTAAAAATGGCAGATGTCATTCCTCTACTGAAACCTTCCAACAACTTACCATCTGCCAAGGACTGTTGTGCACCCCGCCAAAGTAGTATGTTGAAGCCCTAATCCTCTCCTCACATCTATGTGACTGTATTGGAGATGGTGCTTTTAAGGAGGTAATTAAGGTTAAATGAGGTGATTAGGGTAAAGCCCTGATCCCACAGAACTGGTGCCCTTAGAAGAAAAGGAAGAGACAAAGCTCTCTTTATCATGTGAGGAGACACTGAGAAGGTACTGTCTGCAAGCCAAAAAGAAAACCAGAACCTGATCATGCTGCCACTCTGATCTCATTCTTCCAGCCTGAAGAACTGTGAGAAAATACATTTCTACTGTTTAAGCCACCCAATCTATGGTATTTTGTTATGGCAGCCTGAACTAACACACCATTCTACTCAAAGTCAAGTGTATCTAATAGCCAAAAAAGGTGCTAAACATTCTAATCTATTACGTCACATATCCTAAGCTCTCTGATGTAACTGCCTTTGTTTCTTCCCATCTCTTAAGCAAGTTCCAGCCAAACTGGCTTACATGCAATTCCGTGAGCATGCTAGGCATGCTCCTGCCTTTGGGTCTTCTTTGGTTTTTCTCGGCTTGGGACACCTTTTTTCCCCAAGAATTCACATCACTCACTTCCTCACTCAAATGTTACTTTCTCAGTGAGGCCATCTATGGAAAATGTATGATCCCCATTTCACACAAATATTCCATTTCCCTTTCCTTAGTACTCACTACTTGGATGCTATGTATTTTACCTATTTATCTTGTCTATTGTTTCTCTCACTAGAATGAACTCCATGAGAGATGGGATTGTCCGTTTTGCTCACTGCTATATCCCGTAAATACAGAGTAGCTCACAGTAGCTGTTCAATATTTATTCAACTAAATTAATGTTGAGTTCCAATAGTGGCAGAATTCGTCGTGGAGTTGAAAGGTACTGCACAGATCATCTACTAATGCAGCAATTCCCTAGCAGAAAACTGCACTGCTTAAAGGACCGCCTCATTTTTGTGGCCTCATTTTGTGGTTATCATTAAAGCTCAAAAGGAGCTTTAAAAATCCTCATTTTGTGGTTATCATTAAAGCTCAAAAGGAGCTTTAAAAATCCTGATGCAACAGCTGTTTTTCCCTCACCATCTTATAGAGATAATAGGCTGAAAAGTTGTGAAGTTCAAGTAAGATAATGTTTATGACAATTTTTTGAAAATTGCCTGGTTGCAGCTTTTACTTACAGCATTTGCAAACAGTTCTGCCAACTCTGTGGCTCTTTCATCATATTTCAAGTGCTCAGCAAACAATAGCGTTCGTCTCCATCAAGTCAAGTTTAAAAATACAAGGGCCGGGCACGGTGGCTCACACTTGTAATCCCAGCACTTGGAGAGGCCGAGGCGGGCGGATCACGAAGTCAGGAGACCAGACCATCCTGGTTAACACGGTGAAACCCGTCTCTACTAAAAATACAAAAAATTAGCCGTGCGTGGTGGCGTGCGCCTGTAGTCTGAGCTACTCAGGAGGCTGAGGCAGGAGAATGGCTTGAACCTGGGAGGCGGAGCTTGCAGTGAGCCGAGATCGCGCCCCTGCACTCCAGCCTGGGCAACAGAGCGAGACTCCGTCTCAAAAAAAAGAAAAAAAAAAGAAAAAAGAACAACAACAACAACAACAAAAAACCAAACAAACAAATAAAGTACATAAATAAAAACCAAGTGACTGGAGGACGCCATTCATTGATTTTACTTAGGGCTTTGGGCATAATCTAGATTTAAAAATTTCTGCTGCTGAGAAAGTGGGAAAACAGTTATATTCCCTTACATTTTACCGAAGAGAAACTAGACCTGCAGATGAGTACCTTTCTGTTTCTATATAAACAGAGGAATTCTGCACAACCCAAATCACGCAGAAACCTCCTGGTAAGGACTTCACGGGTAGTTATTGCCGGCATTGTATTCTGAGAGATGAGCTTCATATCACTTCTGGAAATGCCTTAAATGAAAACTCATCTTGAAACAACATGACGTCTCAACGAGGCTGCCTTCTCACCTTGGAACACCAGTTTTTAAAATAAAGGTGTCATCAGAAGTGTGGAGACACCCACTGCATCACAACTGGAATCAATCTCTGGTTATGCCAACCTAGGTCTGCTGAGCAGGGCAAGTCTACTGCTCGAAAGCCGCACAGAGGAAATCCTACCTCCCCTGGGTTCAGGCCCGGAGTTACGAGCTGAGATTCGCGGCGGCGTGCCAGAGCCCAGAGCAAACCCGGGTGGAGAACCCACCTCGCCCGCGGCTCCGGAAGCTGCTGCCGCCCCGACCGGAAAGCCCCCAGCATCGCCCGCAGGAATAGCTGCGGGCCTGCGGCTCCAGCCCGGCCTCGGGTACCACGCGCCTAGTGGGAAGCGGCACTGACGCCTGCAGCATCTCGCGAGATTTCGGGCTCAACCCAAGTACTGCGAGTTCATCAAAGGCGAGGAAAAAAAAAAAAAAGCCAGCGGGCGAGAGCCTCTGAAGTCGCGGCTGGGGCGCTGGGGTGGCAGCTGCCGCGGGAGCATCAGCTACCGGCGTGAGGCAAGGCAGGGCCCGCGCGCCGTCCGCAGCCCCGTTGCCTGGGCTGCCGGTTCACTGACGCGCGGCCCCCGGGTGAAGAGAAGGGAGGCGGGCTGGGAGCCCGCTCCTTTTCGCCGCAGAGCGCGGCGGGGGAGGGAGGTGAAGGCGTGGGAGGAGGGCGACGGAAGAGGAGGTAGCGGCGCAGAGATCCTCCCGGCGACATCACTGAGGCGGAGCGCGGCCGCGCCTGTCCCAGATCGCGCCGTTCGTGCTGTCCGCACTGCCTGAGGCCGGGCGCGGGCTGGGTGGCCGCGATCCTGGCACCGGCCGCTTTCGCGTGGGGTTGCGCAGGAGCAGCGGAGGGCCGGATCGCTGAGTGAGCGTCAGCCGCGCGCCGCTGCGGGACCGTGGGTGGGCGGGCTGAGGGGCGGATGAGCCTCCGGCCCCGCCTCCCGCGTGCTGCTGCCGGAGCCGCAGCAGCCACAGCCCCGCCGAGGCTTTAAACAGCGGGGCCCGCCCCGCGCCCGCCACACTCGCGCGTTCGCTTGGCTGCCAGCGGCGTCTGTGCCGTCCCGGCTAGGCGGCGGGGAGAAAGACTTCCTCACCCGGCCTTGCGGCCGTGGCCACCGCCGGCCGGGGGTGCGGAGGGCGTGCTGCCGGAGACGTCCGCCGGACTCTGCAGTTCCGCCGGGGGTCGGGCAGCGATGGAGCCGGTGCCCACGGCGCCCTCCTCCGGCGCCCCGGGACTGGCCGGGGTCGGGGAGACGCCGCCAGCCGCTGCGCTGGCCGCCGCCAGGGTGGAACTGCCCGGCACGGCTGTGCCCTCGGTGCCGGAGGATGCTGCGCCCGCGAGTCGGGACGGCGGCGGGGTCCGCGGTGAGGGCGCTGCGGCGGCCGGGGACGGGCTGGGCAGACCCTTGGGGCCCACCCCGAGTCAGAGCCGTTTCCAGGTGGACTTGGTTTCCGAGAACGCCGGGCGGGCCGCTGCTGCTGCGGCGGCGGCGGCAGCAGCGGCGGCTAGTGCTGGGGCGGGGGCCAAGCCGACCCCTGCAGACGGGGAAGGCAGCGGCGAGAGCGGGCCGGCTAAAGGCAGCGAGGAAGCCAAGGGCCGCTTCCGCGTGAACTTCGTGGACCCGGCTGCCTCCTCGTCGGCTGAAGACAGCCTGTCGGATGCTGCCGGGGTCGGTGGCGACGGGCCCAACGTGAGCTTCCAGAACGGCGGGGACACGGTGCTGAGCGAGGGCAGCAGCCTGCACTCCGGCGGCGGCGGCAGTGGGCACCACCAGCACTACTATTATGATACCCACACCAACACCTACTACCTGCGCACCTTCGGCCACAACACCATGGACGCTGTGCCCAGGATCGATCACTACCGGCACACAGCCGCGCAGCTGGGCGAGAAGCTGCTCCGGCCTAGCCTGGCGGAGCTCCACGACGAGCTGGAAAAGGTGAGCTCGCCCGGCCGTCCCTTCTTCCCCAGCCCCTGGTGCATGCCGACCGCGGGATGTGGCTGCAGACTCTTCCCGAGTTGAGGTGGCAGGAGTAGACACGCACGACTTGCTGGCATCTCTGGATTCAGCTGTCAAGGGTGGAATTGCCGAGGAATGTAACTTCATCTCTTAAAAAGTTTGTAGCGGGTTTGGCTAGTTAAGTTGATACTGGAGGGCTGCTTTTAACAGCCTTCCCCATCCAGTTAGGTATCTCGTGTGCACTTTCTTTCCCACCCACGCTTAACAGTCACCATCCCTCTGAATGACAGTTGTGTTTGTGGGCCCTTGAGAAGAGAATGTGCAGGAGGTTTAGGTGAGGACCTCTCTCGGAAGAGGTTGGAGAGCATCTACCATCTGTGTCGTTTTAAAAGATTGTGTTGTGTGGCTTATGTACGCCTATTAGGGATCCCAAGAGTGGGAATGTTGGTATTGGAAGGAAAATCTTAACAGGGTGTGTTTATGGTCTATGAGTTATTAAAGCTCAATTCTTGCAATCTTGAATATGCAAAGGATCATAGAAATTTAAATCTTGGGACACTCTGTTCCTGATAGTGGCATAACTCTTTTTTTTTTTTTTTTTTTTGCAATGAAAACGTTTTGGGAGAGGTGTATATTTAAAAAATTAGGGAGGGGGTGGTCTTTAAAGAAAAAGGGGAAACGGGAGAATTGATTTTTCTGTAGAAGATGACTAGGAAGACCTTTGGGGTCTTTACAATAAGCAGTTACACTTTGTAAACAGAAAACCATCCCCATAAACTCATTGATTTTTGTAATTCTGTTTTTTTATGGTCACATAAGACTGTTATTTCTTCAGTGTTTGATATCATTGTTTTGAGATAACATTTATGCTTTTGAAATTTCATTAATGTTTAACTTTTTTATGAGCCGGAATTACTTGAAGTCTTCCTTTACAAGTGTGTAATGACTACATTGATGGAATTTTGTAAATGCCAGAGCGTAGTACCACATAGGTTGAAATGATCACAGTGTGGAAAAGTTTAAATCCAGTATGTGATTTCTTTTGGATATGATTATTTGATCTCATACAGTGATTTCATACAAGACTGTACTTGTCCCAGTGTTTGATAATGTAACATTCACACAGAGGTAATTACAGAGGTCCCAACTCTCACAGCTTATTGATTGTTTAAAAGCCTGAGATCATTTAGCTTTAGATAATACTATTCTTGTTCCATTGTGGTATTTTATCATAATCAGAAGCAAAACAATGTCTAAAACATTTTTTATTCATACTTCTGTAGTTTCTATCAAGTCTATTTTTTCTTTCCAAAACTCAAAAATCATTGTAGACAAAAGTAGATATGAAGCTGGCAATTTTCCTTTTCTTAGGAAGTATTTACTAATGAAAATATTATACAGATATATTTTAGATTTATTTTACCAAAGCCAAGTAGGTGAGCAGTAAAGTGATCTATATTTACTCATAAGTTTTAGAAAGACATCCTGTTGAAAGGTATATATCTTGAGCATATATGCTTCCTATGAAAGTTTTTGCTATTTTGAATTAAATTATCTCAATAACAAAGCACTTCAAGTTCTCCAAAACTTTAGATTTGTGTGTCTTTGTGTTTTTTGCTTGGCTTTTTGGTTCAAAGTGTCTAAAAAACAACACCTGTATTGTTAGTTTACGGCAGTTGAAGAAATCACCCAACCTCTCAGCTTCAGCTTTTCAGGGTTATTATGAAGATTAGAAAAAAAGCGCAATAAAAATGACCATGTTCAGTGCCTGGAAAATAATAGCTAGTTGTTATTTCCCTCTTATATTGGCCCTTCAGAAGACTCTAGGATCTCAATTTTACATTCTCTTAATTCTTATGTTATTAGATGAATATAGTATGTAAAATGTTCAGTTTCATTTATGCAACAGGTAGTTTAATTCTTTATAGTTTTTTACCTTCTGCTACTCATAAGCTTTATGGCCACTGTTTTATTGGCTTAACTAATAACTACATGTTGAAGATAATTTTGGTTAGAATTTTAGCGGATTGATTAAAGAAATGGGTGTTGAGTAGTACAATTATGACTATACACCACTGTCGAAAGAGGGGCAGACAGTAGGGGTGATAACAAGTTGGCTGGATTCCCAGAAGTTGTCCCTTACTCTGTCTAAATTGACTTCCACCTCTCTAACACCTCTAATGCTTCTAGCCTTCAGTGTATTATAATATTTAGAATTTTTATAACACCTAATCTAGCAGTCGGTTGATTGGCATATACTCTACTTTGGTCTACTAAGTGCGTAATTATCTACCATGGGACTAACTCTGTGTTGGGAACTGTAGAAGAACAAAAGAAGTAAAAGACTTCAGAAACTTGTTAGGGAAAAGGACTAGATTGTCTTTCCTCCAGTTGAATTCCTTTCATTATCCATCACTGACTTTAAAAGTATTTTGTCTAGATGTCCAACTGTAGGGGAATAGATAAATATCCTTGGTGCATCTTGCTATATTGCATAGCCATTCTAGGACCAGTAGGTATGAGTTCTCCATTTATTAAATAGTTATTGGGGAAGGGGGTATCTTAGATGTTGACAACATGGTTGTGACACTGTGGGATTACACGGTGATTAGCAAACCAGTTACTGCTTCTGCCTAGACAGACATTAACAAAATAGTTGGACAAATGACATAGTTAATAACTGTTTTTTAAGTATTATGAAAGAAAAGGATACTTGTAAAGATGTAATAGGACCTAATTTTAATTGGGTTTTGGGAAGGCGTTTTTTTTTTTTTTGAGAAGTATGACATTGAAGCTGAGACCTGAAGGGTAAGTTGATGATTGGGTGGAATGACAGTCCAGAACAAAAGGACAGCGTACGTGAAGGTAATGGGGTGAGAAAAAGTGGTATATTCACATAACTAAAAGGAGATCAGTGTTTTTCATTATAAATGTAGTGGGACGCTATTGAAGAATTTTGTGTGGGGTAGCCACCTGATCCATTTTGTTTTAACATCTTTAGGCTCTGGGTGGAGAATGGATTGGCAGGGGCAAGAATGGAAGCAAAGAGACTCAAGTGATTACTGTGATCTGGGTGACAGATAGTAAAGGTTGGTGGCAGAAAGGATTGGATGTGCGGGTGAGATAGAAGCTGACTTCTAGATTTTGAACTTGAGAAACTTAATAGATGTTGGTACCGTTGCTTGAGGTGAGAAAGATTGGAGGAGGAATAGGTTCAGTGGTTGGGAGAAGTTTGTATTTGAGACTATTCTGTTTGAGTAGCCTGTAAAGACAAAGACAGCTTATTCCAAGAGTCATGGATACACACACACACACACATACACACACACATACACATGTATATTTACATATAAAGGTTTAGTTGCTTAAAGTCATGCACTAAATTACTTAGGGAGAGTGGTAGATAAGAGAACAGAAAATAGGGTCTGGCATTGGACTTCGAGATTATTTAAAGGTCTGTTAGAGATTGAGGAACCACTAGCAAAGGAAATTAAGGAAGAGCTGCCATACTGTCAAATAGCCTGGAGAGCAGTGTTGGGGGAAGCTGAGAGAAAATAGTTTTTAGAAAGGCAGAAACTCTTCAAAGCTGATGCCAGGAATTGATTTAAAAATGTATATATGTACACACACAGAGGGAAAAAATCAAAGTATGGATTTTTGGCCCTACAGGAAGAAATAAAAGGTGGAGGGTAACAAGAAAGGATTTGATGGACATCTTCAACATGTATGATGGAATGCAAGATCATCAAATGCGGAAAGTGGAGTGGTAGACAATCCATACTAGCTCTTACTGAATTTAAAGCGTTATTAAAATTATTTTTTGTTTTTTTTTTTTTTTTTTGCTTTTGTTTTTGTTTTACTATTTTGACCAGTAAACTGTAATTTCTAGTATTTTTGTTTTTAAAGGTAGCATTATCGTTGCAATTGTCCTTGGGCCAAGGCTTTAGAGCCTTTTGCTGGTGGTATGTCAAGGGTTTCTATATGGTTCCTCTATTTTTACCTTTCTTGTTAACAAGGAGAAAGGTCAAGGGAGCAACTATATTGTCTTTCATGGTGTCACTTTGCTTGTTGGATTTTCATTAACTCCTAACAAATAGGTCTTATACACATTTTACTCAAGATGAAATGGGCTAATAGAAACAGAAGAAATTGGCCAGGTGTGGTGGCTCACCCCTGTAATCCCAGCACTTTCGGAGGCCAAGGCGGGTGGATCACCTGAGGTCAGAAGTTCAAGACCAGCCTTACCAACATGGTGAAACGGTGTCTCTACTAAAAATACAAAATTAGCCAGGTGTGGTGGCACATGCCTGTAATCCTGGCTATTCAAGAGGCTGAGGCAGGAGAATTGCTTGAACCCAGGAAGTGGAGGTTGCAGTGAGCCAAAATTGTGCCATTGCACTCCAGCCTGGGCAACGAGAGCAAAACTCCATCTCAAAAAAAAAAAAAAAGAAAAGAAAAGAAACAAGAAATTGCTTAAGAGCCACTTTTACAGAAAGTACAGCTGGGGACAGGCACCACGGTAGGTAAGACCCTGTTGTCCCTACTTGGGAAGCTGAGGCAGGAGGATTGCTTGAGCCCAGGAGTTTGAGACTGCAGTGCGCTGTGACCATGCCTGTAAACAGCCACTGTACTTCAGCATGGGCAACACAGCAAGACCCTGTCTAAAAAAAATAGTAGTACAGCTGGATTTGGACTTCACATCCAGGTTTTTCTGACTTTAAAGCTAGGACATAGAAACAGCAGGTTCTTCTCTTTTTATCTCTTCTATGTCTTAGACCTGTTCTAAGATAACAAAGATGTTGAGGGGGACCCCTGGGGGATTACCACCACCATTTCTCTACCTTGAACTCCTGAGAGTTGAATGATTATATAAATGACAGAAATGAGGAGATGGGATGATGTAAATATTGATTATTATGACTTCTTCACTAGCATCTGTATATGTCTTTTTTTCATCTTCATACAGAGAATACGCACTTAATAAAGATTTGTTCATGGGATGTACAAATCAGGTGAGCAGTTCCTGTCACTTAATAAGGACTTTAAGTAAAACACTAAATGATTATAGTATCTCTTCTAACCATGAGCTGCTTCTCTGAGTGGGCTGTGTTGATGCCTAGTCAAGAAATTTCACACACTGTTAATCATTTCAGTGTATAGCTTTAGTCATTGAAAATCAACCTGGAGGAACAAGAATGTGTCTCTTGAGGGTGAGGGGAAGAGTAGGGTAGTGTCCAGAACTGGGTAAAAGTGGGACCCTGATAAGAAATATTTACATGTGGCAAAGTCAAATTTGGCTGATTTCACAGTTTTGCCAGGGGCGTTACCCTACTAAACCCGTGCCACTTGCCACTGAAGTCAAGCTTACTCATAATACTATATGCATTCCCCCAGGTGTACACTGACTAAAGTAGTTCTACAATGTGGTGAACAGGTAAAATTGCAGCTACTGCTTTGATAAATAGTAGAATTTAAGAAAACAGCTTTTAATTTTTAGCATAAAAATTTCCTGGGTAGAAGGAAAGATAAATTTTGGGATTTAAAATGTAGCGAAAATCAGTACACTGCTAAATTAATATCTTCTCTATGTGTATTTATGTTCACACATTTAAAAATCCTGTAAGACTAGAATTTAAAGGACCAAAATAGAGTTTCTTGGTTCTTATGTGTGGAGTGTGTTTGCTTTCATTGATTTTCCATTATGTTACATATATATATGTATGTATATATATTTGGGAAGTCTATAGTATAGTTCCATGCTGAAGTGAAATAAATGTGAACCCAGTTATTCAACAAATCCTTATTGAACATCAACAGCAACACTGTTCTAAATGCTGAGGATATAGCAGTGAACAAAACGAAGTCATGGGACTTTCATTCTAGTGGTAGGAGACAATAAACAAACAAAATTAAAGCAGGGCTAGGAAAATTAAAGGTGGCTCAATGATGGCTGGGTGGTACTGTTTTAGCATTGTTAGGGAAGACCTCTGATATGTGAGCAGGCTCTAGAAAGGGGTGACCCCCATGCAGATACCAGGGAAAGGACACTCTAGGCAGAGGAATGGCAGATACCAAGACTTTGAGATGGGAGTGTGCTTGGTGTGATTGAGAGACAGGGAGGTCAGCAAGACCAAATCGATGAGGCAGAGTGTGATAGAGAAAGTCAGGGTATAGTGAGGACCAAATAGTGTAGAACCTTGCAGATCATGATAAAGACTTAGGATTTTACTCTGAGTGATTTAGGGGAAGGCGTTGTAGGGTTTTGAGCACAGATTTGACATGATCTGACTTATGTTTTCAAAATAACACTCTGATTGTTGTGTAGAGAATATACTGTAAGGAAGCAAGAGTAGAAGGCAGGAAACCAGTTAGAAGCCTACTGTAATGGTTCCGTTAAGATGATAATGACTTTTACTAAGGTGGTAGTGATTGCTACAATGAGGTGTTCACATGCTGGATGTGTTTCAAAGGTAGAATTGTTGGGATTTGCTGATGTTTTGGATGAGGGGATGTATGGACAGTAATACCAGGGTTTTCCCCCTGTTTAGAATGGAGTTGATATTAATGGAGAAGTCTGTGGGAAGGGCAGGTTTGGGAGATGGACTCAAGGTTTCATTCTACAAATTAGTTCTCCAATGAGGCACACAGGTAAAATTGCAGCTACTGGTTTGTTAAATAGTAGAACTTCAGAAAACAGCTTTTAATTTTTTTAGCATAAAAATGTGCTTTTGTTCTTCAGGTAAAACCATGAAAACTAGTAGTCTTTCAAATACTGTACAAAGGGGTGGGGAATTAGTGGGTTGATTCCACAAAGTGAAAGCCCACTGAGGTTGAGCAACAAGGAAAATGACTTAAAATACCGAAGTTAAAAACATATTAGTGGTGTCTCATTTAAACCATGAAAGCTTCTATCTGCTGAGGGCCTCCTTTGTCTTTTTCCATTTTCACTAGGATCTCTACCAATGCTAGCTTAAAGCTATTATGAAAAACTTGGAGCTGATAGAGAACTTGGAGGTTTCTAGTTGGAAGACGGAGAAAAGCCGAAAAGCAAAAATAGCTTAGTGGAATGTTGACTCTCAGCAGAAGCTGATTATGGCTAGTACATTGGTAGTATCATTGGACTCAGAAATTTCTCTGCCTTAATTTTTTAAAAATATTCTATGCTTTGGCCGGGCACGGTGGCTCACGCCTGTAATCCCAGCACTTGAGGAGGCTGAGGTGGGTGGATCACGAGATGAGGAGATGGAGACCATCCTGGCTAACACGGTGAAACCCCGTCTCTACTAAAAATACAAAAAAACTAGCCAGGCGAGGTGGCAGACGCCTGTAGTCCCAGCTACTCGGGAGGCGGAGGCAGGAGAATGGCGTGAACCTGGGAGGTGGAGCTTGCAGTGATATCCTGCCACTGCACTCCAGTCTGGGAGACACAGCGAGACTCCGTCTCAAAAAAAAAAAAAAAAAAACTTGTGTGCTTTTTCTGAATAGTCACAAATTAGATACTCATCTAGGTTCAGAATTCTGGAAACCTGTGGGATAGTTCTTTGTTGGGTCAGTGTGAATTAGTTCTTCCATCAATTTGGTTTCAAACAAAATTTGGTATGATATGCTAGCCATTTTGGAGACTTCTGTAGGGGAGCATAGGTGGTTTGGCAGGGCAGGCTTGAGTATTCCAGTGGGGAAAGACTTAGAGGACCCTAATCATCTGAGACCTGCCCTTCCCACAGACTTCTCCATTAATATCAGCTCCATTCTAAATAGGTATTACCCTGTCCATACATCCCCCATCCAAACTATCAGCAAATCCCAACAATTGTATGTTTGAAACACATCCAGTATCTGAACACCTCTCATTCTATCAATCACTACCCCTTTGGTAAAAGCCCGTTATCATCTTAATGGAACCATTGCAGTAGCTGAGATGAGAGGAAGGGGGGTGATTAAAACTTGTAGCTGCAATTCAAGAATTGAGCTACAGGGCTGACGGTCTTGGAAAGAGGTAGGAAAGTTCACAGAGCATGACTGGGCTGAGGACCTCAATCCCAAGTTTTGACTAGCACTCGTTGTGATTATGGCTTTTTACCATTTAAGGTCTTTCTCAGTGCTGTCTGACAGAAATATAATATGAACTATATATGTCGTTTAAAAAAGTGAAGAAGTGGGCAAAATTAATTTATAATATATTTTATTTGGCACTGTGTCTAAAACATTGCAGATACAATGAATATTAAAACATTTATAATGAGATATCTCAATTTCTTTTTTATGTACAAAAGTTTGAAACCCTGTGTGTGTTTTTCACATACAGTACAGCACATCTCAGTTCAGACAAACATTTCAATAGTGTTGAAGTAGTAGCTCCCTGTTACCTTTGGTTACTATATTGGACAGTGTAGATGTAAACAGTATTTTGCAGTTTGGTTCTGAGGTCCTATGATTTTCATTTTTCTTCTTGCATATTTAACTGTTCCTGTCAATAGCTTACTTCCTTTAAAGAAATTCAAGTGGCTTCTATCTGACAGAAAAAGCAAAATATTTTATGTAACTCTCATTGCTTTCCAGGTACAAGCTCTTTCCTTCCTTTCTCAGCTAGACTTGTTGAGAGTATTGATTATAATTACTGTCTTTCCTTCCTTACCTTTCACTCAAACTGTTGTAGTGTGGCTTCTATTTTGCGTAAATAGTTCTTGTTAAAGTCACAAGTGATCTCCATTCTTATCACAAATTTCAGAAAGTCTTTTTTTTTTCTTAAGCAGTGTTCGGCTTTCAAGCAGCATTTGGTGTTCTTTTGAAGTCTTTTGGTCACTTCCTTGGCTTCTTAGTTTTCCTTCTGCCTTTCTGGCTCTTTCAGCCTGGCATCCTTTGCAGTCACCTCCTTCTCTAACCTGAACATCCTCAAGGCTTTATTTGGACTTGTCTTCTTCCTTGTTCCTCTTTTTTCTCTCCTTATGCCACATCATCTGTAGTCCAATGACTCCCAAAATTTCGTCTTCTACCCACACTCCTTCTCTGAGTTCTGGGTATCCAATGCTTGCTTGACATTTTTGTTTTAATGTCTCAAAGATAACTCAAGTTCACAAACTTAGTATTTCCTCCCATTCCCTCCAGAAACAAAAGAATCCAGGCCGTCTGCCAGTGTGTGCTTTATCTCTCGGAATGGTATACCACTATTCATCATACTGCAAAAGTGAGAAACCTGTGAGTCATCCTTGCCACTTTGCTCTCATTCCCCCATCCAATCACTGAGTGCGGTCAACTTGAATTTCTAAATATTCTTTTCATCTAAGATGCCACCATCCTATTAGGTTGGTGCAAAAGTAATTGCGTTTTTTGACATTGAAAGTAATGCCAAAAACCACAATGACTTTTGCACCAACAAAGCTGCAGCAATAGCCTTGTAACTGGACTTCTTATATTCACTATGCTTTCCCATCACTATTGTGCCCAAAACAAAACTGATCATTGTTGCCCAATGCTCCCTGCATTGTCTGTGTCTGGTTTGCCTCTTCAGTGTTTCACTTCCCCAGTGGCACAATAATTCCTTTGGTTGTGCGGCCTTTGTACATAGTACTCTCCATGGACTCTTCCTCTCCCTTCCACCTTTCCATACACCCACTGTTAACTTTCAGTTTAAGATTTCACTTCAGTCCTTATTTCGAGAGGAGGCCTTCATCCTCCAGTCTAGAACAAACTCATTTTCCCTTAATGGCTTTAGTTAGTGGTAGTATATCTATTAACATGGTTGCTTGAGTATCCTTCAGCTAATTTCAAGCTCCATGAGAAGCTGACTTTGTGATTGATCACCATTATGTCGTTGTTATCTAGTAGAGGCCTGGCACAGTAGACGCTCAATTGATACATACTGAATAATAGGCCTAATTCTTTACATATTAATGTGGTACAAAAGAATCTTACCTACCTTATATTTGTTGTCTAGATTCTGTAAAGGATGTTTGGCAGAGAAATTGCCCTGTTTTGCATATGTGGCATTAAGACCCCAAAGAACTAAATGACCTGACCAAAATCATAGACATGCAGAACTAGCACTGGAAATTGGGGCAGGCATTACTGAGTCTCAGTTGGCATTCATTTCAATATCCTATAGTTTAATACTGCGTAAGCTCTTGTTATTTTGGTGACTTTTTTTCTTTTTTAAAATACTTATGACAAATGTTTTTATATTCATTGAATATAAAATAGAAAAGATTTAGGCTCCACAGTTCTAGTGTATGGATGTATCTCTTCCTAGTAGAAAAATTTTCAAAAATTAATAAGAAAGTTTCTTATACACGGAATCTTAGTTTTTTATATTTCCTCTGCCATCCCCTGTCCATATCTTCCAAAAGTATGATATAAATTTTTAAATATAATATGGGTTGTACTTTGCAGTAACTAGTAACTTGTGTCTGTTAAATTTAACTTTAAATTAACATCGTGTTAAAAATTCAGTTCTTTGGTTACTTGAGTCACATTTTAGGTACTTAATAACCATATTTGGCTAGTTGTTATCATTGGACAATTGAGATACCAAAGATTTCCATGGTCACAGAAGGATAGACAGTGCTGTCAAGGGAGGTGATATCTAAAATTACTTTTTTCCTTCCTTCATTCATTCTTTTCTTTATTCCTTTTCTTCCAGGTTAGTCACCACTAGTTGAAAGTCATCAGAGAATCTAATGTTCTTCTAATTTTGCATAGGATCCTTCCTTAAATAAAGATGTCTAGAACATTAGGTTCTCAATGAAGTGTTTCAATCAATGGAATCTGTTTTCTTTGTGAGAGTGGAGTTTTGGGCCTGTGAAAATTTAATATTGTATTGTTAGAAATGTTAGTTTCCAAAGCATTCTTAAGTTACATATCTGTGTTTGGTCTTCAGTTGTTGGAGTAGGTGGCTTTTTTAGAAGGTCCTGGAGTGACAGTCTCATTTTGCAAGGCTGTGGTTTGCCTTCAAGCTAATACCCGGTAGGGCAGGTCTCTTTATCCTTGTATTTTTCTTTTGGACCTGTGATTCCAAAATTTCTAAAAGAACCACCTGGGGAAAAATGGCTGTTGCCCCTTTCCCAAAGAGTTTGTGTAGTGTTTTGTTTTTATAAACAGGCAAAGTATATTGTATTCAACCTCTTAGAGCAAGTTTGACCAACCTACAGCCTGTGGGCCACATGTGGCCCAGGATGGCTTTGAATGTGACCCAACATAAATTTGTAAACTTTCTCAAAACATTATGAAATTTTTTTTGCAATTAAAAGAAAAACTCATCAGCTATTATTAATTTTAGTGTATTTTGTGTGGCCCAAGACAATTCTTTCAATATGGCCAAGGGAAGTCAAAAGATTGGATACTCCTGTCTTAGAGTGTTTGTGGTTTTTAGAGTTTTCCTGGTAATTGTTAAATAACCTGGTTTGAGAATTGGTGTCCTAGACCATGTTGAGTCTTTGATTACCATATTGAGAGTGCAGAGTCATTTGTTTTCATTGATGTGCTGATTCTCAATTTTGAAATACCCTGATATAGACAAGTACTGTCTATCAAAGTTCTGGCTTTAACTGTTAGATAACTGTGTACTGAATTAAATTAAGTTGTCAATTGTTAAACATCTGGTATGTTTCAGGAGTTTTCTGTAACCTGGGCACAACAGCCTTGCAAGGTAGGTAGTTGACAGATGGACAGACTCAGAAGCTAATATCAACTTGTAAGTGGTAAACACTGGCTATTAGGAAAGGTAATAGATATTAATACCCAATTATTTAGTAGCAGACACTGGTTATTAGGAAAGATGAGGTATTAGGAAAAACATCTATGTTTTTACTCGTTAAGTATGAACAAAACATGGTATGTTGCTATTAACAGTCCTATTCAGATGTTGTAGGGATATCAGACATACAAGTACGAAGTGATAAGTTCAAATCCTGATGAGTTATTGTGGAACAGTTGGGTCTAGATATTAACCTCTTTTTTTTTTTTTTTAAATAAAACCTAATGGTTTAGGGCATAACTTACCAGACTTGATATTTTAGAAACTAATGTTATGGTAAATAATTACTGATTCTATAGGAGGATTTTTTCCTTTGAAAATTAAAATGTGAATTTGCTTTTTGTTTATTTAATCACCAATTTGAATCTCATTATTTTGGTTTAAAATGAAACCGTCACGAGAATTGTGTACTCAGAGCATTTGCAAATAAGTATTGTAAAGGAGAAATATTTTTGGCAAAGCTGGTCAGGACATAGCCTCAGTACTAACTTACCTATAAATTTCTAGAGATTTGCCCAAGATTGGGTTTAGAGAAAATATTATACTGCCTCCCCTGTATCAGTCTCAATTATCAGGCAGATTTGCTGATCAGAAACAAATTTAAGAACCGGTAATTAAGCAAAATAACCGCAATAACAACAAATAGGTGTTCATAATAAATGGCTTTAAGGCATCTTGCAGAAACAGAAGATAAGAAAATAATGAAAAGCAGAAACAAAGTTATCAGAAAATAGCAGTCTGTGATAACCCTTTAGAGTAGATGTAAGGACAGGAGCTGAATTTTGATCATTGCAATATCTTCATCTAGCATAATGCTAACAAAATTAACAATGTTTTAAATCTCAATACAAAAAAGAGTCAGTGAACTATACAATTTAGGAAAATTTCAGTCTCAAGCCTTCCTAGAGTATTCAATTTTAAGAGTCTGAGGATTAACCTTTTTCAAAACCAACGCTTTAAAATTTTATTCAAAGAATTTCACTGTACTTTGCTTATTTCAAATGTTTGTTGTTTCATGAGGAAAAGGAAGTAATATAGAAAGTTTGAGAAACAGGGAAGGTAACTTAAATACCTCAAACCCTTAACCTTTTTGCATTTGTGTACATTTATAAACTAAAATGTTATATGCTACTCTCCCTATCTAGCATTAGGTAACATTTGTAAATAATCAGTTTCATATGCCACCTATAGAATATTCATATAATTATAATACTTTAAAGTATGTGTACCATAACTTGCCATTTCATGCTCTTTGTACACTTTTTAGTCCATTTACATTTATTGTGATTTGGTTGTAATTAGGCCTGACATCGTGTTATTTCCTATTACCTGTTTTTTGTTTCCCAAATTCTTCTTTCCTGCCATTTTTTTGTGCTAAGATTTTTTGGCATTTCATTTAATTCTTCTATTGAATGTCTAGTTATATATCTTTGCATTATTTTTTAGTGGTTACTCTACTTTGAATATTGAATTTCTTCAGCTGAAATATAGGAATTTTAAAACACAGGACTTTGTCTTTTCTTAGTGCTCTTGTCATCTAGATGATAAATGTGTTGTATTTGTTGCTTTCAACAGTTACATGGCTTTAAAAAAAAAGAGAAAAAATATGTATGGTTTTAAAATATTTTCATTTATATTCATTATTTATCAGACTGCTTCCCTTCCTTGGGCACTTCTTGTAATAGAGGACAGTTGGCAACAAGTTCTCTTAGTTTTTGTTTATCTAGACATGTCTTTATTTTACTGGTGTTTTGAAGGAGAGCTTTGCTTGTTATAGACTTCTTAGTTGACAGCTTTCTTCTTTCAGCCTTTTTGGTATGCCATTTCAATGTCTTCTGACCTTTGGTGTTTTTGGTAAGAAGTCAGCTAACTGTGTAAGATGTTATTTTTCTCATTGCTTTCCAGATTTTCTTTTTACCTTTGGCTTTCAGCAGTTTGTGCCTCAAGAGTTTTTCTTTTTGTGTATCCTTTGTTGGTTTAAGTTTCTTGAATCTATAAGTTGATGTTTTTCACCTTTACTCCTTCTGCCATTTCCATTCTGCTATTAAGTCCACCTAGTGAATTTTTCATTTCAAATTTTTCTTTTCATGAATTTCTTTAAAAATTTATTCCAGGTCTAGAATTTCTAACTTTTAAAATATAGTTTGCATTTCTCTGTTAGATTCTATCTCTGTTACTCATTGATATATTTACCTTTGCTTTTGTTTAACTGTTATTACAGCTATTTTTGGAGTCTTTGTCTCCTGAATTTAACATGTGGGCCACATGGAGGTAATTTCTAATGACTGCTTGTTTTTTTGTTTTTTTGTTTTTTTTTTTGTTTTTTTTTTTCCTTGAGTGTGTATTACATTTTCCTGTTTATTTGGATGTCTAGCAGTTTTTTGGATGGAAACTGGCCATGCAGATACTACATTATATTTGACTTTGGTTTTGGGGTTGGTTTTTAAAAATATTCTTCTGAAGATTATTGTTGTTAGGTTTTTTTTTTTTTTTTTTTCTAAAAGGCACTTTTTATCTAGGCTCAAACTGCAGACTTTCCACCCCATCCACTCCCCTCCCCATATAATAACTGATATCTCTGCTCTGTATTTTATGATTTCCAGCTACTTATTTTTAGGTTGGCCCCTTGTGTAATTTGGTGGCTTGCAGAGATTCGGGGGCTTACCCTTGCTATCATTCTACTTTTTCTGAGGCTTTTCACTTAATTTCCAATTCCTCTGTTGACGTTGGGCTCTATTTCCTGATATTTCAAGTTACTAGGACTTTACTCTCAGCCATTTAAGCTATCCACAGTTGAGAAAGGCTCTCAGTTAAAAAGCAGCAAAGTCAGGGATCTGACAAAGTGCAGCTACATGTATCATGAGTATTTTCTTTCCTGTCTTTGCTTCTTTTTCATTTACTCTGGTTTCTTTTCCATCCACATACAGTCATATGTTGCTTGACAACTGATATACTTTAGAAAAATACGTGATTAGGTGATTTTGTCATTATGCATAATGATACAAACCTAGAGAGCATATTCTACTACACAACTAGGCTATAGGGTATAGCCTGTTGCTTCTAGGCTACAAATTCATACAGCATGTTACTGTACATGGTTGGAACATAAGTATTTACATATCCACACATAAAAACCTAAACAGTAAAAATACAACGTAAAAGATAAAATGGTACGCCTGTGTAGGATACTTACTATTGAATGGAACTTGCAGGACTAGAAGGTACTCTGAGTGAGTGGTGAGTGAATGTGAAGGCCTAACACCTTACTGTACACTACTATAGACTTACAAACACTGTAAACTTAGGCTACATTAAATTTATTTAAAAATATATTTTCAATAATAAATTAACCTCAGCTTGTTTTAACTTTTTACTTTATAAACTTTTAGATTGCTTAAAACTTTTTGATGCTTTTGTAATAACATTTGGCTTAAAACACAGACATACTGTACAAGTGTACAAGAATATTTTCTTTGTACCCTTACTCTATAAACCTTTTTCTGTTTTTTAAAATTTTAGTTTTTTTATTTTAAACATCTTTTTTTGTTAAAAACGAAGACACAAGCATACACATTAGCCTAAGCCTATAAAGGTTCAAGATCATCCATATCACTGTCTTTCACCCCACACCTTGTCCCACTGGAAGGTCTTCAAGGACCATAACACATGGAGCTGTCATTTCTTATAATAACTATATATTCCTTCTTCTAGAATACCTCCTGAAGGATCTGCCTGAGGCTGTTTTACAGTTATTATTATTTTTAAGTAAGTAGAAGTAAGCTCTAAATGATAAAAATTGTAAGTACATAAATTGGTAACATTTATTATTGTTATCAAGTGTTATATACTATGAATAATTATATCTGCTATGCTTTTATATTACTGTCAGCTTAGTAGGTTTGTTTACTCCAGCATCACCATAGACACGTGAGAAATGCATTGCACTATACTCTTGCAATGGCTACCACATCAGTAGGAGAGAAATGTTTTAGCTCCATTATAATCTTATGGGACTATTGTATATGCAGTTCATTGTTGACAGAAACATCATTATGTAGCACTCAAGGGGATTTAACTCTTGGCATTTCTACTTAATAGTTTGTGGGACCTCTATGAAAAGGACTTCACCTCTGACCCTCAGTTTCCTTATATGAAAAATGGGAAAGGTGATAGAAGTAGAGTATCCTAATCTGAAATGCTCCAAAATCTAAAACTTTTTGAGTGCTTACATGGTGCACAAAGGAACTGCACATTGGAGCATTTTGGATTAGGGATGCTGAACTCCAGTAGGTGTAATGCAAATATTCCAAAATCTGAAAATATCTGAAATATGAAACACTTCTGGTCCCATGCAAAAAGGACAAGGGATACTCAGCCAGTATTCATAGTGAGAAGTATCATAAATTCCTGTGAGAAATACATGAAAAATCAAGTGTATCTTATCTATCCTGGTGTATACTAAAATGTAGTTTTTAATTACATGGTTTTCATACACACTGCTTTTCCAATGTTTTACCCATATATGATGCTACTAGACATGTACTTCTCTATCTTCTTATCAACTTTTGGTTCATCTTTAAAATAGTTTGAAATATAAATTGCACAGTTATTAATTGATACTGGAAGGTATAAGTTTTCTGGTGACTCTAATTAAAATGTTTTCAAGCTTTTAGTTTATTGACATTAGCAAGTTGTGTGGGATTTGAAGCATTGCTATTTCTAATGCATTTTGTTGTAATTCAGTCTTGAATGGTTAGTAAAGAACATGATGGGCTAGGTAGAGGACTGAATTCTTTGTAATCAGCAGTTCTGACTTGGTTCATTGTAAAGTCACATGGTCACACCATCCACTTTTATCTGTGGCACTTGAGTTTTGAGCTTTGCATTAATACCACTGGATATTAATAGCGCATTGTTAACCAGAGGAGATTGGATTCCTGTAAAACAATACTTTGTTTTGAAAGAGTAGTCTGTATGGGGAGCATTACACTGAATACACCAATCACCGACAGCACGGATAGGAAATGTTGGTAGCTTTGGGATGATATAATTGGCCAGTACTTGATTAAAACAAAAATTGTTAGAACAATTGTTAGAATAAACCCAGCCACTTTGGGGTCGAAATTTGCATATGTATGCACATATTTTTAGTTGCTAAATCAGCTATGATTCATGATAGTAATTTAACACTTTGACTTACTTTAGTATTAAGCAGATGCTGTTAAACCATATAAGAAATTTTGATCTTTAAAATATCTTTAATAACATTTTAATTCAGAAGTTTGTAGGGTGTAAATAAATAGCATTTTTTGGTGGACTTTAACATTTTTGAAATATAATTTTGGGTTTATTTAAATCAACAATAAGCTACCTGCCAAGAAAGTAATACATTTTTGTATGTTAACAGTGCCCTAAAATGAAGATCCCCACTCTGCCGGCTGTCATTAACCATCATTTAATTTGCTGAAATAATGCTGGGCGCTGAAGTTTTGTTTCTGTTCTCAGATTAGGCAATCTCATATTAACCCTAGACATTCCTTTTGTAAAGTGTGTATCAGTGCCACTAAGGCAAATAGGAAAGAGTTTATCATTTATTAAATTTTTAGTGTCAGAGAAGTTGTGAAACATTTCTAGTACTGTGACCATTGGTCATTAAATCCACATTCTTGTGCTATACCCTGTTGCCTTGGCAGATGGTGTAGGTGATAAATCCTTTAACACCACCATGCGGAATGGTGATTTCATATTTCTATGCGAAAGTCCTTTTTTTTAAAGTCTTTTAGAGGTAATCTTAAACTTTGCCAATATCAAATTATAAGAAGCTATGTAGTAGCGTCTAGATTAGTAATGTTTTACAGTATTTATTTTTATGTATTTTTTTCAACATCCAGTTTTAAGCTCACAGTATAGGCAGTTGCAATAGTAGATCGCTTATTTGTTTATAACAACAGCTAAAATTCATTGAGCGCTAACTCTGTTGTCAGGCAGTGTACTAAACATTTAACACATTTTCTCAATGTTTTAAAAGTATTTTTTATTGTGGAATCTAAAAAGAACATAAAATATAAATGTATAACATAAGTTATCAAATGAACATGTATGTAATCACCACCCAGATCAAGAAATAGAATGTTGCTGGCATCCTAGAAATTTTGTGTGTACCCCCTTCTAATTCCTCCACAAAATAGCCACTGCCCTGACTTATGGTGATCACTTCTTTGGGTATTGGTGTTACTGTTTTTTTAATGATTTTTGTCACCTTTGTGTATTCCTGAAGACTGTTAGTCTAGTTTTTCCTGCTTTAAAAATTTATGTAAATGGAATTGTATAGCATATTTTCAATCTGACATCTTTTGTTCACTCTTAGTTTGTGACACTCATTTATTTATACTGTGTCTTTTTGTGATTCACTCTTTTTTTTTTTTTTTTTTTCTTGTTTTGAGACAGTCTCACTCTGTTGCCCAGGCTGGAGTGCAGTGGTGTGACCACGGCTCAGTGCAGCCTCAACCTCCTGGGCTCAAGTGATCCTCTGGCCTCAGCCTCCCAAGTTGCTGGGACTACAGGCACGTGCCACCATGCCTGGCTAACTGTTTTTTTTTTTTTATTTTGTATTTATTGAAATGGGGTTTTGCCTTGTTGCCCAAGCTGGTATTGAACTCCTGAGCTCAAACAATCCACCAGTCTTGGCCTCCTAAAGTGCTGGGATTACAGGCATGAGCCGCTGTGCCCACTCTGCAATTCATTCAATTGCTATTTATCTTGGATTGGATAAATATACTACAATTTCTTTACTCTACAGTTAAGGATGTTTGTGATGTTTCTAGTTTTTGGCAATTTTAAACAGTGCTGATATAAACGTTTTTATACAAGTATCTTGCTTCATAGAAGTATTGTATATCTCTAAGGATATGCTGAGGAGTAGAATTGCTGGGATAAAGGTATGCATTTTTTCAACTTGAAAATATGCCCAAGCTTTTCTTTCAAAATTGTTTTAACAGTTTGTATTCTCACCAGGAACATAGGAGAGTTTTTGTATTCTGTACAATTATTGTATTTTCTCACTTCGTCTTCTCAGACAGTATTGAGTGGATAATATCCCCATTTCGCATATGTTGGAACTGAGAACCAGAGGGATTAAATAACTTGCCAAAGCACACATTGCTAGTGAGTAGCAGAGCTGGGATTTGAGCCTATCTCTGACTTGAGAACAGACACTCATTTCACTCTACTATTTCAGGACATTATTTGGAAAACAGATTCCTCATGAAAGCTCAATATTCATTTACCGTATCTTTGATAAAAATGACAGGAAAGATCTGTGCTGTTGTGGACCTTCCATTTTAATACTTACTGAGGGAATGCATAGATTACAAAACACCAAGTACATATAAAAGAAAACTACAGAGTATGATATGTGTCACAAAGGAAATAAACGGGACTAAGAAGAAACAATATGTTAGGTGTTTTGGGAAGGAGAAGGCTGCGTTTAAACTAAGACCTAAAGGATGAGAAAGAGGCAGCCATCTTCAAAGTGCATTTAACAGGCAGAGAGAAAGGCAAACCAAAAGTCCCTCAGGAGAAAATACTTTAAAACCAGTATTGCAGGAAAAGAACATTATATCAAATTAAGTATTTTAGTTAGAGCCCTCAATTACCTAACTTAAAAGATAAGAGTTTGGTGGGGTATTATGAAATTCAAGGAAAATTAAATAGGAAAATGGTCTATGGAAAAATATAGGAATGTCACTTCTATGACAGACTAATATTTGCCTTTTCTTTAATCATGTCAAAATGTACTATGTGTGGTAACAACATATTTATGACAGATCAAAAGAATTCCTTGGGATAACACTATTTTTCAAGGCTTCGTGAAAAAGGCATGGATGCACAGGTAAACCCAGGGGTCCAGAGGTTGCAGTGGGAAAATATCTAAGGGAAGAAAGAACCTAGTTTGACCTGGAACATTGATTAAAAGGAGATGCTGGCTCGAGCTGCTAATGGGGATTGTTTAATTGGAAAAAAATCCTAGATAATGTAGAAACCGAATGATTGGCCTGTTTTACCTACCCTCTCTACCAGAATAGCCTCCAAATAAACTTCCAAAGTTAAATAACACAAAACTCTATCTAGTACACAATTTCATACTTAAAACATTTGAATCTGGGTGCGGTGGCTTATACCTGTAATCCCGGCACTTTGGGAGACCCAGGTGGGCGGATCACTTGAGGTCAGGAAAGTTTGAGACCAGCCAGGCCAACATGGTGAAACCTGTCTCTACTAAAAATACAAAATAAACTGGACGTGGTGGCAGGTGCCTGTAATCCCAGCTACTTGGGAGGCTGAGGCAGGAGAATCACTTGAACCCAGGAGGCAGAGGTTGCAGTGAGCCAAGATTACGCCATTGCACTCTAGCCTGGGCGACAGAGCAAGACTCCATCTCAAAAAAAAAAAAAATGTTTGCTTTCTCAGGTGGATTTTCTGGACACTATAGCAATTCTTCTTTAAAGGTAGTCTGGTACAGCTGTTTGTAACAATCCTGTATAGCAGTTTCATAGATGCTGCATACCCTGGGAGATATTTCTGCAAAATACAGAATTTTAAAAATCTCCTCTGGAGCTATCCAGTGCAGAACTTCTGCTGTCCTTTTTATGAGGACCATGTTAGAAGCCCTTAGCTTCTGCAGAGTTGGGAACAAAGGAATAAGGGAAATAGATACCTAAAAATAGATACCTAAAATAGTTTACCTTGACTCATTATAATATGTGGAATTCTATCGTTTGGAAAATGGACTTAAGTGTTTTCAAGGAAACCATCAGGAATTTAAAAGTAGATCCAAAAAGAAAAAATTATTTCCCTCTCCATTTTGACAGAAGTCACTGTTTATAGTACATTGAGAAGTTCTTTTTGTCTTTTGGTGAGGATTAGAGTAGTAAATGTAATGAAACATCCTAAGTGGTAAGATCAGTGTTTTATATCCAGGGCTGAAACTCACAAAAGAGGACTGAACCTAAGCCATCACTTATGACTTAACACATATACATGATATTTAAAGCTATGAGTCTGGTATGATAACCATAGAAAATAACAGCATGAGCAAGGGAGAGGGGTATAGGACCAAGTGCTGAAGGAACGCCTACCACTTAATTGCTGGGTAGAAGAGTGTGTTGTTGCAAGGAAGGGAGTGGCTAACAGTGTCAGATGCTACTGTAGGAGTTCAGTGAGACAGAGACTGAAAAATACACATTAGATTTAGCAGCCGAGAAGTCATTGGATGTCTTAACAAAACGATTTTGGTGTTGTGGTGAGGGGAAGCCAGGTTGGCTTGCATTTAAGAATGTGCTGCACTATTAGAAACTTTGGCTAGAGTCAGAGGGCAGTAAAAAGTTAACTGTGATTAAAGGAGAGGGAATGATCAAGTTGAGGTGGAAATTTGAATGTACTAGGGAGAGAAGAGATCATCCATAGTGTAAAAATTATCCTTTTCTCTACATCCTGCAAAGAAGTAATGACCATGGAGACCAGAGTTTCCATCTTTTTTTTGTATTTTCCACATACTCAGAAAAGTGTTCAGCTTTCTATGTTTTCTGTTTTTCTTTTCATCTGTTTGTATAACTTCTTTACCTACTAGCTTTTTATCCCTGGCTCCTCTCCTAGGTTCCAGTCATACATTTTTTAACTGCTGGATAGGACTCATTGTCCCATAGCTCCTCAAATTCAACATGTTCAACTGAATCTTTTCCTTTTTGATTACTGAGGGCCTAAATATCTGGATCTTCCATTGTTTCCTTTATCTCTTCCTTTCTTCCCCGTTTTTCTCTCTCCTACCAGTCCCTGCTGGGAGACTTCAAATATTCATAATGCTACTTTTTGAAAGATTATTTTCTGGAATAGAACTAAATTTGGACAGCTTCGTTTAATATAACATTACCCATAAAATCATTTATGTTGCCAATTTCTACTGTTTATCCATTAGTGTGGAATATACAGTAAAAACCAAAAATCTATCATTTCTGTGAAAATGGCAGGTGAAGATTTTTATGTACCTTTGTATCAGCATAATTTGTAGTTCATAATTGCACACTTGAACCTCCTTGATTATACAGTTTTTATACTTTTTAAATTAAATTTTTTTGTGTGTGTGTGTGGGCCAAATACCGTACCTGCTAATTCTCCTATTTCTCTGAAACGAATTTAAAGAAACAAAAGATGTATCTTCCACTTTGGTTTCCTGGTATTTCAGGAAATTAGTATAACTATGAACCCAATTTTATTATATTTAAGTCTACTAATTGAACTACAAATAAAAACAGTTATTTGCTTTTGACTTTTGAATTGTATTTTAGAGATAACTAAAACACTTTCAAAAATAGATCTGCCAGAAGATGATAGGGAAGATACATTTTTTATTTTGTGTGGACATACCTTTATTTTAAAATAAAATACTGGAAAATTTTACTTTGTTCTTATAACATAGTTGTGTGTAGTATGATGGAAAGCTAGTTGCAAAATTATTGCTAGCTCTTCAACTTTGAGTTGGAATTCTGGTAAACACCCACAGCAGAAATTTTTGGATGCCTGCATACTTTTGCATTGTTAAAAAGACACCCACATGAAATCTTAGCCTTGGAAAAGTTAGCGTACTAAGTACATACAACTTTAGTTTTCTTTTAACGTAGATGGGAGGAGAGATGCCTTTTTTCTGTATATTATAGACATTATATTTTCTTGTAATACTTGGAGGTTATATATTTTAAAGTCTACTTTCATTAAAAAACTGAAGAGCACTATGTATTCTATGGTGAAAGCTAAGGAACTCCTCTTTAAAGTTCGTTGAATTAACTGGCAGACTTCCTTTTTCTGACTTTATTTGAATAATTGAACAGTTGAATCATCGATCCCTATTCAGAGTAATTTCTTATTATTTGGGATTGTCCCTGACTCTGCTGCCTGAAACACATTAAACAGTTGTAGAAGTACAGCTGAGGTTTGTTGTTACTGTGATTGAGCTCCACAGGCCCCTAGTCATATTTTTTTTCTTTACTGTTTATGCATACTTCTTATTTTTAAATTATACTTTAAGTTCTGGGATACATGTGCAGAACGTGCAGTTTTGTTACATATACGTGTGCCATGGTGGTTTGCTTCACCCATCAACCCATCACCTACATTAGGCATTTCTCCTAATGCTATCCCTCCCCTACCCCTCCACCCCCCGACAGGCCCCAATGTGTGATGCTCCCCTCCCTGTGTCCATGTGTTCTCATTGTTCATCTCTCACTTATGAGTGAGAACATGCAGTGTTTGGTTTTCTGTTCTTGTGATAGTTTGCTGAGAATGATGGTTTCCAGCTTCATTCATGTCCCTGCAAAGGACATGAACTCATCCTTTTTTATGGCTGCATAGTATTCTATGGTGTATATGTGCCACATTTTCTTTATCCAGTCTATCATTGATGGAAATTTGGGTTGGATCCAAGACTTTGCTATTGTGAATAGTGCTGCAGTAAACACACGTGTGCATGTGTCTTTATAGTGGAATGATTTATAATCCTTTGAGTATATCCCCAGTAATGGGATTGCTGGGTCAAATGGTCTCTGGTTCTAGATCCTGGAGGAATCGCCATACTGTCTTCCACAATGGTTGAACTAATTTACACTTTCACCAACAGTGTAATTTCTCCACGTCCTCTTCAGCATCTGTTGTTTCCTGACTTTTTAATGATCACCATTCTAACTGGTGTGAGATGGTATCTCATTGTGGTTTTGATTTACATTTCTCTAATGACCAATGATGATGAACATTTTTTCATATGTTTGTTGGCTGGTTTATGCATACTTCTAACAACTTCAACTTTAACCATTACTGGTTTCTATGTTCATACCAGCAAGCAGAAGAATAATAGGCATCTTCATTTTAAGTAGGAAGAGGGCTAACAATAGGGAGGCGTATTTGCTGAAATGGGAAGTGACAGTTTGCAGTCTCATACAAAGGAAGAGATGAGAAAAATGACCAGAAGTACTCACTTCAAGAATTATATTGTGATCCAGCAATTCCACTCCTAGGTATATGCTCAAGATAAATGAGAACATATTTTCACCCAAAAACTTTAGACAGCTGTTCTTGGCGGCATTATTCATAATGGCCAAAAAGTAGAACCAGCCCAAATGTCCAACTGATTAATTAAAAAAAAAAAGTGGCATATCCATACTGTGGAATATTATCTGGCAATAAAAAGGAGTGAAGTACTGATACATGTTATAACGTGAATGAACCCTGAAAACATGCTAAGTGAAAGAAGCCACACATAAAGCCCACATATTGTGTGAGTCCCTTTATATGAAATGTCAGAATAGGCAAATTCATAGAGACAGAAAATGGTTGGTGATTGGCAGGGGCTGAAGGAAGGGGAAATTGAGGTATTTCTTTTTGGGGTGATAAAAATATTCCAAAGTTTATTGTAGTGATGCTGGGAATAAGAGTACAACTTTGTAGATACACTAAAAATGACTAACTTGTACACTAAATGATTAACTAGTGAATTGTGTGATATTTGAGTTATATCTCAATAAAGCTTAATAAAGTTTAAAAACAATTGCAAATTTGGGGTAATTTTAAATTTTTATGGGGTTGGTTCCATTTTCCGTAAGCCTGGAGGCATCCTTTTTCTAGTATAGTAAAATAATCATGGGTTGATAATAGTTATGAAACTGTGTGCTGTAAGGAAAATATTTAATGTCTTTTAGGATCGCTTGAAAAATGTATGAACTACTGTCATAAATGTTTAACATTAAACTTCATATTTGAATTCCTGGTTATCTTAAAATAACTCATTTTCCATGTATTTCACATAGCTGAAGTTATAACTGTCTATTAATGAAAACATGAGGATTAATTAAAAATTTAATTATTTTCTCACCATTACAAAGCCTAGTTAAAATAATTTTCAAAAAATATACTTAAGTTCATCATTGTCCTGAGAAAGAGGAGCAGAGCGGTTCTTGGCCGGGTCAGCAGAACTCCTGGCAACCCTTACCCGGGCGTTCCGGGGCACAGGCTGTGATTGTCCTGGGGTGGCGGAGACCTGCGCACCTGCCTTGCGTGCCAGGCAGCACCTTTTGGAGTCGCTGCGATCAGCTGGTGTGCCCCTGCCAAAGCCTCAGCTGCTTCTGTCCACCTCTTACACTTCTCCATTTATCCATGGATCATTTCGAGAGTCCATCTTGTAAATGTTTAGCGTTTTGCTGCTTTATTGCTTCTTTCTGGGGACAGTTCCAGCACTCACTGGGCGGAGAAAGGCAGCTGAGCCAAGAGAAGAGCGAAATATGGAGACCCGGGCTAAAAGCAGACGTCGTCCTTCCCACCCGCTATTTCTATATTCAGACAGTGGATACATCAGGGAATAACTTCACGTCTTCTCCAGGCGAAAAAGTCTTCCAGGTGAAAGTCTCAGCACCAGAGGAGCAATTCACTAGAGTTAGAGTCCAGGTTTTAGACCAAAAGGATGGGTCCTTCATAGTAAGATACAGAATGTGTGCAAGCTACAAAAATCTAAAGGTGGAAGTTAAATTCCAAGGTCAAAATGGGGCCAAATCCCCATGTATTTTAAAAGGGCCAGTTTGCCATGAGAATTGTGACTGTCCTTTGCAGAATAGTGCAGCCTGGCTATGGGGGATGAACTGCTCGCCCGGAAACCATTGCTTAGATTCAGAGATATCTGGCACATTTCCCTACTGTGGATCCAGAAAAGATTGCAGTAGAAATCCCAAAAAGATTTGGACAGAGGAAGAACCTGTGTCACTACACCTTAAAAGGTAACAAAGTTTGTATCAAGACTCACGGTGAACATGGAGGTTTTATTTATTTATTTTTTTTGAGACGGAGTCTCGCTCTGTCGCCCGGGCTGGAGTGCAGTGGCCGGATCTCAGCTCACTGCAAGCTCCACCTCCCGGGTTTACGCCATTCTCCTGCCTCAGCCTCCCGAGTAGCTGGGACTACAGGCGCCCGCCACCTCGCCCAGCTAGTTTTTTGTATTTTTTAGTAGAGACGGGGTTTCACAGTGTTAGCCAGGATGGTCTCGATCTCCTGATCTCGTGATCCGCCCGTCTCGGCCTCCCAAAGTGCTGGGATTACAGGCTTGAGCCACCGCGCCCTGCGAACATGGAGGTTTTAGAATTTTCATGGATGCCATACTACTTTCTTTGACTAGAAAGATGAAGATGCCAGATACGGAGTTCTTTGTTAATTTGGCAGACTGGCCTTTGCTTTGGAAAAAAAGAAATCCAGTTCAAACATCCATCCGATCTTTTCCTGATGTGGCTCCACAGATTCCAAGGATATCGTGATGCCCACCTAAGACTTAACTGACTCTGTTCTCGAAACCATGGGCTGGGTAAGTCTGGGTATGATGTCTGTACAAGCTAACATGGGTCCTCCCTGGGAAAAAACTCCACAGCTGTCTAGAGAGGGCAAGACAGTCACAAAGAGAGACTTGAGCTGGTTCAACTCCGTAGAAAACACCCGAAACTCATAGACACTGCTTTCACCAACTTTTTCTTCTTTAAACATGATGAAAGCCTGTGTGGTCCCATTGTGAAACACATTTCATTTTTTGATTTCTTCGAGCATAAGTATCAAATAAATATCGATGGCACCGTAGCAGCTTATCTATCACCTGCCATATTTACTAGTTAGTGACAGTGCTGTGGTGAAGCAAGACTCCATCTACTATGAACATTTTTACAATGAGCCGCAGCCCTAGAAACACTACATTCCAGTTAAGAGCAACCTGAGCAATCTGCTAGAAAAACTTAAATGGGCAAAAGATGATGATGAAAAGGCCAAAAAGATAGCAAAAGCCAGACAAGAATTTGCAAGAAATAATCTCATGGATGCTAACATAGTCTATTATTATTTCAAACTTTTCCAGGAATATCCCAATTTACAAGTGAGTGAGCCCCAAATCTGAAAGGGCATGAAAAGGGTAGAACCACAGACGGAGAACGACCTCTTCCCTTGCACTTGCCACAGGAAAAAGACCAAAGATGAACTCTGATATGCAGAATAACTTCTATTAAAATAATGGTGCTCTGAAGACTCTTCTTAACTAAAAAGAATTTTTTTTAAGTATTAACTCCATGGACAATATAAAATCTGCTGTGTGATTATTTGCAGTATGAAGATACGTTTCTACTTATTACTCAATATTCTCATGACTGTACTTTACATTTTTAGAATTTTATAATAAAACCACCTTTATTAAAATTATATATATACACACAATTATTGTATCTGGCTTTTAATTCTATTGCTTCAAAAATCAAAGAATTAACAGTAATTAACATGTAAATATGGAATCTAAGAGCCAATCTAGGTTGATAGTACTTTAATAAAGCATATAGCAATATTGCATTAAATGGAATTGAGTGAATCTATTTGGCTGACAGATGTTGGTTAACGGAAAAGAGAGTTTCGATTATCATGTAGATTTTGTACTGTGGTAGCACAGAACTTGCTGCATCTCATTTCTGTTAAAAATATATGTATATATATGGAGACAGAGAATTCACTAAAGGATTTGAAGTACTGAAAACATGTTTTAAAAATTTAGTTGGTTCTTCTGCATTTAAAGAACATCTGAAATATAGCCATATTATGTTCTCTGCTCTTTAGATGTGGGTAGAGGAAGAACCACAGGATGGTGTTAGAGAGTTAATTCTAAACCCAGAACATCTGTTTCCTAAACCATCTCCCCTTTCCTTTCATGACCTTTTTAAGGCTCGGTTACTGCTTTGAAAATGTGTCATATGTTGGGATAGAACAAACTCAAGAAGCGCTGAAAGAGAAAGAGAAGTTAGAGAACAAAGAATTATGGAATCAGATGTGAAACTAAACACCTAAAAAGGAAACACTAGTTGTCAAATTCATTGTGTTAACCAGTACATATCTGAATTCGACAAAAACTACAAGGGAAAGCAATGAAGAGCACTGAGTCACTGCAGACAAGGAATGAGTAAAGAGAGGAGCTGTGAAGGAATCTTGGTATCCATGGGATTCCTGCTGTCATGGACTGTAAAAAAAACCATATTCATTGGTGATGAAGAAGAGTTTTAAATTGTTAATGATGAAATTTCAGTTGTAGGACTGTTGGCAACTAGGTGATATGAATTTGTGGCTTGAGAGATGAGGTCTGAACTGCTACCCTGTAATTAGCAAACAGGAATCGTTGTTTCCTCCAGACACTATGAAAAGTGTAGCTAGAATTTGAAATTATTAAAATGGATTTACTGTCATGGGGAGACTTAAATTTTAAGAAATCTCAGTAATTAAGGTTTTCTTCTAGCTTACTGCTTTGTCCTTTCCTGGGGTAAAATATTTGGAAACGCTTGATTCTTGGAAATCTGTACTATGCCCTCTTAAATATGGTTAGATGTGTTTAGTTATGTTTGTGTTTATCAAGTGATTTTAAATTTTAAATGTTAAGCATAATCCATATTTGTTTTTATAACCAGGAACCGTTTGAGGATGGCTTTGCAAATGGGGAAGAAAGTACTCCAACCAGAGATGCTGTGGTCACATATACTGCGGAAAGTAAAGGAGTCGTGAAGTTTGGCTGGATCAAGGGTGTATTAGTATGTATATATAGACTTAATTTTGTAGTTACAGCATATCTGTTGGTTATAAAATCGTCATAATTTTCTTACCAGTTCTCAAGAGAACTCTTTTTTTCTCTTTGTTAACTGTCTTATCTGAGTGCTGTGGAAAACCAAATTAATAGCTTGTATCTCCTTTGCTTTTGGATATTAAATTCAGCAAAGGAGATATGCCATTTATTTTGCCAAATTATCCTTGATTCTATATAATGTGTTACTGATGGTATTAAATTATATTTCATTGCCTCTTGCGATTCTCGTGCACTGTCACTTTTCAGAAATTTAGTATGAAGACTATCAAATTGGGAGCATCAGAATCAAGAAGCCTGAGCAGGGAATAGAGCTGAAATATGTCTACTTCCTTTTATACTACCCCCATTATGTTTTGAGGAGAAGTATATAGAAGTTAACAAGCAAGAAAGGAATACAGGAGAAATACTTAAGTGTTGAATTCACTTTGCTGCATAGTTTTAGGTGGTTAAGGTTCAGATTTACTTCTGTTTTTCTGTGTTTGAATAGGCACTAACCATCTGACTAAAATAGGCTAGATTGCCTTCTCATTGGGACTTTGGAAGCACTTAATAGGGGTTGTATTGGAATTTCAGGGAGAAATAGAGGGGAAAAAAGATCACAGTGCTAGTAGTAATTTTAC
This sequence comes from Trachypithecus francoisi, assembly GCF_009764315.1. NCBI lineage: Eukaryota > Metazoa > Chordata > Mammalia > Primates > Cercopithecidae > Trachypithecus > Trachypithecus francoisi. The sequence continues at coordinate 164,204,587 of NW_022681465.1, read as the reverse complement.
TGCCTAATCCATAAGGTGAATGTGAAGCTTCAGGTTACTGTATTGTTTGCTTATTCTTAGATTTTAGTGTTTTAGAAGACTGTGTTCTGTGTATGAACTTAGTAAATAAAAGTGAAAATAGAGGAAACTTTTACAAATAATTAAAATTTAAAACATGAACAATTGGCATTTTGTATTGACAAATATTATGTAATACTTAAATCTGCTGAAGAAATCATGAAGTGAGGATGTTATAAAAGAATAAGCAAAAGTTAAACTTGTATTGATAAAAGGGAATGTGCACTACTTTTTTAAAGGGCTGAATTTTTGAAATATTTCTCGTATCTTGTTGCTTCTGCTGCTTCACACAATTGTGATGAGTGCATTTATTTTCGTACACACTCTTATATGTTACACTGTGTTTATATTAGCTCAAAAGTAAGCTCTTATTAAGCTCTTTATAAAAAACTGTTAAAGAAAAGGGTGGAGTAGGAGTTAGATTTAAAACTATGCATGTCCTTCTACTTTGGCTGGTTTAATGCTTACTACATAATGTTTGATTATTCTTCCTCTGTGACATGGCCTCTTTTTCCCTCTTAGGTACGTTGTATGTTAAACATTTGGGGTGTGATGCTCTTCATTAGATTGTCATGGATTGTGGGTCAAGCTGGAATAGGTAAGTGAAGTTATATCCTGCTTGATTTAAGAATAAGCAAAATAACTGTGTCTGAGCTCTTAACCTCATAAAACTCAAGAAATTAGGGTCATTTTGAACTATGTTTTCCTGTATATCAGATTGTTGTCTTAATGTTCCTTTTTTTATAATTCTGATTTGGTTTTTCTAAAATGAGATCAAAATTGGGTAATTTATAACTTAAAATGTAAATTCAGCATTCTTAGACCAACCAGTTTTAGGTAACGACAGGCTTCAACAAGAGTGTAAGTATTCTCACGATCTTTTTTTTCTCCTTAAAGGTCTATCAGTCCTTGTAATAATGATGGCCACTGTTGTGACAACTATCACAGGATTGTCTACTTCAGCAATAGCAACTAATGGATTTGTAAGAGGAGGTAAATTGAATCTTTTTGTATCGTCATCATCAGATTACTCTTACTAAACAGAAATCTAAATTGTATTTTTAATTATTTTTTACTTTAACTGAAGCAACATATTAAGTCTATATAGACAAGAAAGTTGCTACTGAGCACTTCCAGACTAGTATATTTGAATGTAAAATTTTATATCAACTCATATATGTATGCTTTAAGTTATTCAGAGTGTCTCGTAGCAAGAATGGAGCATCTACTTTGGTCTCTTATCCACTGTGCTGCTTCTTAATTGCCTCCTCCAAGGCTTGCCCTTGGATCATTCAGCAACATGCTCCTGGCATTTATTCAACATTGTAATGGGGTAACCTCATTCCCCACCTCCATCCCCTATTGAGGGAAACTGAGGCAGTACTACCTTCCCCATGATCTAATAGCATTGTGTGAGCTATACCTGGTACTGTTAATTAATTAATTAATTAATTTGGAGATGGAGTCTCACTCTGTCACCCAGGCTGGAGTGCAGTGGCATGATCTTGGCTCAGTGCAACCTATGCCTCCCAGGTTTAAGTGATTCTTCTGCCTCAGCCTTCTGAGTAGCTAGGATTATAGACATGCACCACCACGCCCAGCTGAATTTTGTACTAGACAGGGTTTTGCCATGTTGGCCAGCCTGGGCTCGAACTCCTGACCTCAGGTGATTTGCCTGCCTTGACCTCCCAAAGTGCTGGGATTACAGATGTGAGCCACTGCACCTGGCCCTGGGACTTCAAATTCATACTTTCAAGTCTAGCTTTCTGTGGGCACTATGAGACCTCTCCTTAGAGTCTACAAGATCTGCCTTGTGAGATTTTTACCCTCCCTAGGAAGAGGACCTAAAAGAGTACAGGAGAATGGAATCAGGATCCCTGAAAACAAGAAGAAAAGAATTCCATTTTCCAAATCAAAATTCCTCAGTCAGAGTAAGAAGATCCCTGGAGAAAGGAGACAGAATGTCTGCCAGCACCTGTAAAGTCATGGTAGCAAATCAACTGAGAAAAGATCTGTTTCATCTGCCTCAACTGTTTTGAATATCCCTGTTTGACATTATATAACACAATTTCCATTTTACCTGCATCAAGTATTTGGGTGTGGGAGGAAAAGAGAGAGAGAACCAGATTGAGCTTTTGATTTTTCACCATCGTCTTTATATATTTTAGACACCAGAGGATCCAAATCACTAAGACCCTTGGAGGCTGGTATCTTGTATCAATATGATTATGACTATGCCGAGCATGCATCACTGTTGACTGAAGTTTTCTGCTTCTGTTAGCCTGGATTGAGCTATGTTGGGATATACGATGCGGATATGTTCAGCAGAGTTAGTCAGATAGTACTGAGAGATACTTTTTGGCTTCTCGTGAACTGGGTACTCCATGTGTCATTTCTCTCTGCCACAACTGGGGAATGAAAGTGGGGAGAGAAATGGACTGGGCTGTTACGTATTTGTAGGGGATCAACAAATCATCAGATAATTTATCCTTTTCCTCAGACCTTAGAATCTAGGCTGTGAGCCTCAAAAGGAATGGGGCATGAAGCCACTGGCAACATTAACTTCACACTTTTCCCCCATTTGAATCAGACTTTTGGAAGGTAGAGATTTTGCAAGATTGTGACCAAAAAGCCATTTCATTTTTCAATACCATTGGTAGTTTACATATCTATCTATCTATCTATCTATCTATCTATCTATCTATCTATCTATGTATATCTCTCTTTACAAATACATTTCCCTCATAGACTTCATGTACAGTCTTCTGTCCTGGAGTGCCAGGGAAAGTATGAGAATGTGGAACCCACACAGATCTGTCCCAAAAAATGACTCTATATTGTAATTTTACATGAGTTTCCTGAAAAATCTGTTCACAAAGGAAGAACCTAGAAGGTAAAAACCACTTGAAATTCTGTTATGAGGTGTTCATACAATCGAGAACGTGATACATTTGCTGAAATAATGAAACCCATAGAAGATAAGAGAGAAAGTTATTAATTTAAAGAATGACCAAATACTATAAAGCTTTCTTAGAAGGTATTCATTTTTCACTTAGTGACTTTGGACATCTGGATGGCCTTTATAGAATATATATGAGCTGCATCGTCTGCAATGAGTGTTCTCTAGAGATTCTTTATTCACTTCAAGCCCCTTCTGTCTCCTGTATCTGACTCAGATTTGGAAACCCCTAACATGATTTATTTTGCTATCCTGAAAAAAGTATTTTCCACATGGGAGAAAGTAGATGCAAACATAAAACGGAGATCACATTATACCTGTATTCAGGATTCTAAATTGAAAGTATTAGTCTTAAAATGTATCCTGAAAGTACATATTTTTTAGCTTTTTCCATTAAAGTGACCTATAGTAAATGACCAACTCAGCGGCAATAAGCAATTCTTGTGCCCATGTTGTGTATTTCCACTCAAAAGAACCAGCGGACTTCAGAGAAAAGATTGATTCCTTATCTGGTTAGGAAATGAGCTTAGACAACTTTTCAGATCCAAAAGTATTGAACACTATTAGTTTCATGTCAAAAGGACCTAAGAGTCAACTTAAAGGAGCTAACACTGGCTAAAGTTTGGATAATTTGAAAAACAATGATGATGATAACTGACTTGGATGAAAATATATGAAAATATGGATGTAAATCCATAAGTTCACAGTGGAACAAACCAAAAAATCTCACTTTTCACCTTTGAAACATACTAGAGAACCATCTTATGAAAATTGATAAATAAATAGTGTTTAATCAAACTCCTGAAAGTTTTCTTTCCTGAACTCAAGGTAACCAAGAAGTCGATGAGATTCGTTCTTCAGATAATTACTCTACATAATGAGTGAAGGAGGAAAGAGAATTAGAATATTCCAACTTTGTATGGATCAAACACTTAAGTCTAAGACCTGAAACCATAGAAATTCTAGAAGATAACATTGGAAAAGCTCTTCTAGGCATTGGCTTAGGCAAAGAATTCATGACCAAAAACCCAAAAGCAAATTTAACAAAAACAAAAATAAATGGGACCTAATTAAACTAAAAAGCTTCTGCACAGCAAAAGAAATAATCAGCAGAGTAAACAGACAACTCACAGAGTAGGAGAAAATATTTGCCAACTACTCATTGACAAAGGACTAATATCCAAAATCTACAAGGAACTCAAATCAGCAGGAAAAAATCAATCCCATCAAAAAATGGGCAAAGGACATGAATAGACGATTCTTAAAACAAGATATACATATGACCAACAAATATGAAAAAATGCTGAACATCACTAATTATCAGAGAAATGCAAATTAGAACCACAATGAGATACCACCTTACTCCCGCAGGAATGACCATAATTTAAAAAAATAAATGAAAATAACAGATGTTGGTGTGAATGTTGTGACAAGGGAACACTTTTACACTGTTGGTAGAAATGTAAGCTAATATAACCACTATGGAAAACAGTATGGAGATTCCTTAACTAAAAGTAGAACTCCCATTTAATCCAGCAGTCTTCCTGCTGGGTATCTACCCAAACAAAGGAAAATAAGTCATTATATGAAAAAGACACTTGCGCACACATGTTTATAGCAGTAGAATTCGCAATTACAAAAATATGGAACCATCCTAAATGCCCATCAACCAGTGAGTGGATAAAGAAAATGTGGTGTATATATACACCATGGAATACTATTCAGCCATCAAAAGGAATGAAATAATGGCATTTGTGGCAACCTGGATGGAGTTGGAGACCAACATTCTAAGTGAAGTAACTCAGGAATGGAAAACCAAATCTCATATATTCTTACTTATAAGTGGGAGGTAAGCTATGAGGATGCAAAGGCATAAGAATGATAGAATAGACTTTGGGGATGCGGGTGGAAGGGTGGGAGGTGGGTGAGGGATAAAAGACCACACAACCACACATTCGGTATAGTGTATGCTGCTTGGGTGATGGGTGCACGAAAATCTCAGAAATCACCATTAAGTAACATCCATGTAACCAATAACCACCTGTTCCCCAAAAACTATTGAAGTAAATTTTTTTTTTAAATTCCAACTTCTGTAAAGCTTTTTACTTGATAAGAATACCTGTGAAGTGTTGTTTCCCAGCAAATTAAATCTGAATCACATTATGCCAGTATCTCCAGAAAGCATTTTATAGAATATGCAGGAATATGCAGGGGAGAAAGGAACTTCTTTTTTTTTGGAGACGGAGTCTCGCTCTGTCGCCCAGGCTGGAGCACAGTGGCCGGATCTCAGCTCACTGCAAGCTCCGCCTCCCGGGTTTACGCCATTCTCCTGCCTCAGCCTCCCGAGTAGCTGGGACTACAGGCGCCCGCCACCTCGCCCGGCTAGTTTTTTGTATTTTTTTTTTTTTTAGTAGAGACGGGGTTTCACTGTGTTAGCCAGGATGGTCTCCATCTCCTGCCCTCGTGATCCGCCCGTCTCGGCCTCCCAAAGTGCTGGGATTATAGGCTTGAGCCACCGCGCCCGGCCGAAAGGAACTTCTTAAATGACAGCATAGGGTGATGACAAAAAATTCCAGACTGGGAATCTCTATGGAGCCAAGGAATCCTTATTCAAGGCTCAAAAAAAGATGGAGAGGGGAGTTAATAGTTTAAAACAAACTTGAGATTCAATGTATAGTTATGAGTTTTGTTTGCCATTTTAGCTATAAACTATAAACTACACTTCTTGGTGGTAGCAAGAATCGCTGAGTTGGATTTCCTACAGCTCAACTGCTGAGGACTTGATTTTGACGGCCTACCTTGTAAGGGCTTCTTGGAGAGGACGGTAATAGAGCTAGAATTACCCAGAGGATTGGTGTCTTAAAAGGAAACGGAGAAATGCTGTGGGAAAAGTGATGTCTGGTGAACCCATCTGAACTTTTTGTAGACTGAAAGTTGACTATTAAGGGAATTAATAAGGAAATAAATTTTCTTAAAATACTATTCAAGGGTTGGGGAACATTGTGGTTACTGTTTAGTAATTTTCATTCAAAGAGCCCCATTTTAAACTTGATGCATAGTTTTAAAAAATTAATGTTAACTAATTTGAGATAATGCCTGTTTATCTTGATTCTTAACTGAATTATAACATGTATTTATGTTTTATTAATTGAATAATGTTTTATTCTCATCTCAAAAATTACATGTTTGCAACTTTGCAGAAGTGTGTGAATTCAGTGAACTTTCCCTAGTGTTGTGTACTTATTGCCATAGGGGAGATTTAATATTACTAATTAATTTTAACATTGGCTTTAACAGCACATTTTAGAGATTAAACAGATAATCTAGGAAAGTTGTACTTTGTTATTAACTTGTCAACAAATGTAATAATGTCCAACTTTGAAGTCTCATGTAATGGAAACATGCAAGGTTTCTGAAAAAGTCAAAATGTAGAAAATAAAAGATGCTTAGTTTCAGGCCTAGTTCAGTTTTAGTAGTGATTTGGGATACTGTTTTTTATTTTTTTATTTTTTTGGAGTCAGAGTCTTGTCCTGTCACCCATGGAGTGCAGTGGCGTGATCTTGGCTCACTGCAAGCTCTGCTTCCCAGGTTCACGCCATTCTCCTGCCTCAGCCTCCTGAGTAGCTGGGACTACAGGTGTCTGCCACCGCGCCTGGCTAACTTTTTGTATTTTTAGTAGAGACGGGGTTTCATTGTGTTAGCCAGGATGGTCTCGATCTCCTGACCTCGTGATCCACCCACCTCAGCCTCCCAAAGTGCTGGGATTACAGGCGTGAGCCACCTCGCCCAGCCAATTTGGGGTATTTAAAGCTACTGGAAGCAGGTTAGAGAATCATCACTTAAGTTGCCTGCCTTCCACAGGGTAAGAATAGCAGTGCCAAGGAACTGATGGAGTTTATTTCTGTCATAGTCCCTGCCTGCAAGACACATTAATGCTTTTCAGATTATTGCAGGCTACAGGGATTTTAGAGCCCTTTCCTGTTCTACGAATCATGGCAGTGTTCTTGAGAGCTTGGATTTTATAGAATTTTCATGGATCTTTGCAACCGGTTTTGCAACTTGAATGGTGCTGGCCAGCAGCCACCTTGACTCAGATCTGCATTTCCTAGATTACACAGAGTTGTCCCTTCTTTAATTAATCCGTGAATTTAGACTCATTCACAGAATAGAGGGCAACTGCAGGCAGCCTTTCATAAGATGAAGACTATAAATTCTTGGTTTTAATTCATACTGTATTATAGGAACTGAGCAATAGAAAGGAAAGGTTCCTCAATCACTTTTTGTTTGGGGGCATTTAGTTGACTTAGTTAAAAGCAGAGGTCAGTACCTTTTCAGATAAAAGGCTTGGTTACATAAAACTTCAGATAGGTAGTTCTGAAGTTTCCAAAATCTAAAATCAACATAAACTTGCCTATTACGTGATGAAGTTTTGTGTTACTTGTAGTTTAGTCAATCAACAGACAATTGTCGAGCATTTTGTGACAGACACTGGGTTTTTAACAGTGAAAGACAAGATGCTGTGTTCTTATGTTCTTGGAGAGCTTATGTTCAGATAATAATAGTAGCTATTATTTTTTTGAGACCTAACTGCTAGGCATGATGCCATGGTGTTGACATACATTATCTTATGTAATGCAACATTGTGGTTAGTCACATTTAACATTTACATGGATAGTGAGAACAAAAACTCAATTATATTCATTTTTTAACAAAATTAATTTTCATGCCATTCTGCTGCTGAATTTTTAAAATGTCTACATAAGTCACAATTACTTTTATGTACTCATTTCTGTTTTACTTTTCTCTGAAATAATTGAATACTTCCTCATTTTTGTAAATAGATAAAGCCGAAAACATTGGAAATAAGGAAAAACTTTTTCCACATACTGTGACAGAAAGTGCTTTCTGTATTTGAAAAATCAGGTTATCATAGATCATCAAATTTTTTTTGTTTTATCCATTGTATAACTATTAGTTCCTACAATTATCAAGCAAGGAGTTCTAAGTTAGAATTCAGCTCCATAGTTACTTTTTTAAATAGCGAATTTCTTTGAAATTGTAACTTTTCAGATCAATGAAGTGTTGGAAGCAGCTGTATAATACAACAACACAGTTGTGTTATGAGGTTTATTAGATTTAACATAACATTATGTTTTCAGTTCAGTAAAACACTATTTGCATACTATGAATAGCTCAGATATGAATCTGCCAAGTAATGGAATTTTCAGGATGGGTTTTTTCTTTACTCATTGGTGATCTTTCAGTTTTGCCAGTTTATGCAGTTTATTATTATTAATACTTCAGCTTGGTTCCAAAATTGTTTGCTGCAGAATTAGGGTTATATGTCTTTGCCTCTTGTATCTTAAAATTTAATTGAATTATTCTGGTGATCATTTACAATAGGTAACACCTAATCCTGGTTGGAAGATGCCTTGTTTGTCACTTTGCCTTTCCCTGTTTGATAAAATAATGGCAACAAAATAGAGAAAATTTGCCAAACATTAATAGGCAAGGTCTTTATTTTTTATTTGTAAACCAGGGTACTAGAATGTATTTCGTTGTTGTCACCCTTTGATTCTTTCCTGACTACACCAAGAAAACTTTATTTTCACAAAATTTTCACTTTCTATTCCAACCAACAGTGAGTTTCACTTGTTCCATATCTGTATCATCACCAACAGTTGGTATTGTCCTTTTTATTTTTCATTCTTGTATGTGCGTAGTGGTATCTTATGATGGTTTTCATTTGTACTTCCTTGATGGCTGAAGATGTTGGGCGTCTTCTGAAGCGCTGTAAGTGTAATTCTGTAGCCCATATTTTGAAGTGTTATTTATTATATTGGGAGTTCTTACTATTGAGATTTGAGACGCTCTAGATACAAGTACTTTACCAGATAAATTATTTGTCGTTATTTTCTCTGAGTATATGGCTTGTTTCATTCCTTCAATGGCATCATTAGAAGAGCAGCTCATAGTTTTAGCTATGTCCAGTTCATCACTTTTTCCTTTTTAGATTATGCTTTTGGAGTGGTATCTAAGAAACCTTTCCCTAGCCCAGGGTCCCAAAGATTTTCTTCTGTGTTTTCTTCTAGAGGTTTTACAGCTTTAGGTTTTCAGCTAGATGTATTACCATTTGTAGCTAGCTTTTGTATATTTTGTGAAATGTGAATCAAGATTCATATGGATATCCAGTTATTCCAGCACCATTTGTTAAGATGATCTCTTTTCTGTTTACTTACCTTTGTGCTTTTCTCAGAAATTAATTGACCCTATAGTGTGGGTCTATTTCTAGTCTCTGTGCCATTCCATTCATCTTTGCAAAAACCCTTGTGACTCTTACACCATTCATGAAGTTCTGCACTTTAGGTAATAGCAATACGACTAGGATCTGTTTCTTGTTTACACACTTCTGACTCCAAATGTGTGGGTTTTCCCCACACAAACCAATTCCCCAACTCTCTGGACACTAATTGGGTATCTAACAATTCGATTCAAGTTTGACACTAATTGCCCAGAGTTGATGCAGACCCTATAAGTTAAGAGCTCCATCTCACAAAACTACTCCCATTTCAGATGCCAGTTACAACTCCAGGCCTCCTGTACCTCTGACCAACTGGCTATATATTGGGGGTTTCCACAGCCCCTTCCTCAGGTTTGATGATTTGCTAAAACGGCTCCTAGAACTTAAGAAAACAGCTTACTATCATCAGTTTATAATAAAGACTACAACACAGAAAGAGCCAAATAAAAGAATTGCATAAAGCATGGTATGGGAGAAGGGATGCAGAGCTTCCATGACCTCTCCAAGTGCCACCCTCCTGGCACCTCTGTGTTCACCAGCCTGAGTTCTCTAAACCCCTTTGTTTATAGAGTTTTCCATTATATAGCCACGATTGATTAAATCATTGGCCATTAATGATTAGCTCAGTTTCTTTTTTTATTTATTTATTTATTTATTTATTTATTTTTTTATTATACTTTAAGTTCTAGGGTACATGTACATAACGTTTATATCATGTATAACTCCCCAATGCAATCCCTCCCTCCTCCCCCCTCCCCCTGATAGGCCCCAGTGTGTGATGTTCCCCTTCCCGAGTCCAAGTGATCTCATTGTTCAGTTCCCACCTATGAGTGAGAACATGTGGTGTTTGGTTTTCTGTTCTTGTGATAGTTTGCTAAGAATGATGGTTTCCAGCTGCATCCATGTCCCTACAAAGGACGCAAACTCATCCTTTTTTATGGCTGCATAGTATTCCATGGTGTATATGTGCCACATTTTCTTAATCCAGTCTGTCACAGATGGACATTTGGGTTGATTCCAAGTCTTTGCTATTGTGAATAGTGCCGCAATAAACATACGTGTGCATGTGTCTTTGTAGTAGAGTAATTTATAATCCTTTGGGTATATACCCAGTAGTGGGATGGCTGGGTCATATGGTACATCTAGTTCTAGATCCTTGAGGAATTGCCATACTGTTTTCCATAATGGTTGAACTAGTTTACAATCCCACCAACAGTGTAAAAGTGTTCCTATTTCTCCACATCCTCTCCAACATCTGTTGTTTCCTGACTTCTTAATGATTGCCATTCTAACTGGTGTGAGATGGTATCTCATTGTGGTTTTGATTTGCATTTCTCTTGGGGAAAGGATATGAACAGACATTTCTCAAAAGAAGACATCCATACAGCCAACAGACACATGAAATGATTAGCTCAGTTTCTAGTCCCTCTCCCTTCTCTTCTCCCCCTGAGGTGTGAGGGGTGGGAGCTGGGGTGGTTAATGGGGTTATTGAAAGTACTAACCCTCTAATCACATAGTTGTTTTTCTAGCAGCTAGCTATTAGCATAAACTCAGGTTTGAAGGGGCTTATTTTAAATAACAAAAGATGCTTCCCTCACCTTATCAGTAAATTCCAAGGGTTTTATAAGCTCTGTTGCAGTAACCTTGAATGAAGACCAAATACATATCTCTTCTTATATCACAACATCACAGCAAGGAAAATAATTTCAGTATTTTGCCGGAGTTTAAAATGGAATTGTGATCGGGCTTTATTTTTTCCAAAGGTTTTTAAATTACTTAACTCTTAAAACGATAATAAGAGATAGGTGAGGCAATCGTTTTAGTTTTGATTATAGTTATGGAACTAAATAACAGATTGCTTTAGTCTTCTCACAGCTTTACTCTTCACCTATGGCTTAAAGTCACAGACCTTTCTGAATCTCAGCCTTACTGTGTGTGAAATTAGAAGTTTAATACGAGGATTCTATGAGGCTACACATAGGGACCACAGTGGAAGTGTAGGGAGAGGGTGGTAGGTGGCGAGGAGGAGTTTGGGTCATTTCCTTGATGTTCAGGGATGAGGAGCATCTTTTTATGTATTTATTGGCCACTTGTACTGTCTTCTTTTGGGATGTAGTCACATCTTTAGCCAATTTAAAAATTGGGTTGTCCTTTTGTTACTGATTTGTAGATTTTTCTGTATATCTAGATATGTTATTAGATTTGACATATATTGTGTGTATTCGTTCTCAATCTGTGGCTTGTCTTGCCATTTTTATCATTTTCTTAATCATGTGAACAGACGTTTACCATTTTGATGAGTCCAATTTCTCTCTCTCTCTTTTTTTTATGCTAGTGCTTTGTTCATGGTAGAAATATTTGCCTATCCCAAGGCCATGAAGATATTCTCCTGTATTTTCTTCTAGAAGCTTTATAGTTTTAGTTTTCAGATTTTTATCTGTGGACAATCTCAAATTAATTTTGAGGTATAATGTGAGATGGAGAGTGTAATTTTTCTTCCTACCCTTTTTGCCCCCAGCCTTGTACACATATCCAGTTGTTTTGGCACCATTTGTTGAAACAACTGTTTCTTATTGAGTTGTTTTTGATACCATTGTTGAAAAATCAATTGTCTGTCATCTGGACTAAATTCTGTTGCATTGATTTGTTTGTTTATCCTATGCTGGTACTATCTTGTCTTGATTGATTAGCTTCATAGTAAATCTAAGTCTTCTAACTTTTCTTTTTCAAAATTGTTTTGGCTTTTCTAGATCTTTGGCATTTTCATATAAATTTTTGATTTAGGATGCCAATTTCTGCCAAAAAATTGGATTAATAACCTAAATACATAAGGAGCTCAAACAACTCCGGGAACAAAAGCTAATAATCCAATTTAAAAATGGGTAAAAGATTTGAATAGACGTTTCTCAAAAGAAGATATACAAATGGCAAGCACGTATATGAAAAGGCACTCAGCATCACTGGTCATCAGAGAAATGCAAATCATGTAAAAAAATCAGGCAGTAACAAATGCTAGAGAGGATGTTGGAGAAAAGAGAACTCTTGTACACTGTTGGTGGGAATGTAAATTAATATAACCACTATGGAGGACAGTTTGGAAGTTCCTCAAAAAAACTAAAAATAGAGCTACCATATGATCCAGTGCTGTATATATACCCAAAAGAAAGGAAATCAGTATACTGGAGAGATAGCTGCACTCCCGTGTTTGTTGCAGCGCTCTTCACAATAGCCATGATTTGTCATCTGTGAATAGAGATGGTTTTTACTTTTTCTTTAGAGTCTCCAGGACTTTTTCTCCTCTTTTTCTTGACTGTTGAACTAGCTAAGACCTATGGTACCATGTTGACTAGAAGTGGTAAGAATAAACATCCTTTCCTTGTTCCTAGTCTTGGAATGAGTTCAATATCACTGTTAACTATAAGATTTTAAAATATGTCATTTGTCAGATTGAGTTCTATTTCTGAGTTGCTGACCATATTTATCATAAATGGATAGTGAATTTTGTCATGATTCTCCTGCATCTGTTGAACTGTATGTATTTTTTCTTCCCTTATTCTATTATCACAACCTACATATATATATATATATATATATATTTTTTTTTTTTTTTTTCCTTGCATCTAAAACAACCTACCTTTGGTAGGATAAACTTCACTAGGTCAGAGATGTTATCCTTTCTGTCAAATTTTACTTGCTAAGACTTTAACATTTTTGAGTATGATCATAAGGAATATTGGTCTGGAATTTTTTCTTTTTTTTTTTTTTTTTTTTTTTTGTCTGAGACGGAGTCTCGCTCTGTCGCCCAGGCTGGAGTGCAGTGGCGCGATCTCGGCTCACTGCAAGCTCCACCTCAAGGGTTCATGCCGTTCTCTTGCCTCAGCCTCCCAAGTAGCTGGGACAACAGGCACCAGCCACCATGTCCTGCTAATTTTTTGTATTTTTAGTAGAGACGGGGTTTCACCGTGTTAGCCAGAATGGTCTCGATCTCCTGACCTTGTGATCCGCCCACCTTGGCCTCCCAAAGTGCTGGATTACAAGCGTGAGCCACTGTACCCGGCCTGGAATTGTCTTTTTTTTATAATAACCTTATTAGGTTTTCATGTCAGTATTATACTCATCTTATGTGTTCCCTTTTCCTCTATTTTCTGAAAGAGTTTGTGTAAAATTGATCTTATTTCTTCCTCACTGGTGAAGTGATCTGCGCCTATAGTTTTTTTTCTTCTTTGTTTTTAATTAGCTATTACCAGTTTTTTTTAATATTTAAGAATAATTTTGGTTTTCTTCTTACTATTTTTTCCGTTTTAGATTTTATTTACTCTTCTTCCAGTTTCTCAAGGTAGAAGCTTAGATTATTGATACATCCTCATTTTTTTAGTATAAGCATTTAAAACAAATTTTACTGTAATTTCTATGTTAGATATATCTCGCTAATTTTATGTTGCACTTTCATTATCAAATCAGTTCAAAATACTTTCTAATTTCCTTTGTGATTTATTTAAAAGTGTGTTACATAATTTAAACATTTAGGGATCTTTCATGCATCTAATATAGTTCTGTTATGGTCAGTAATATACAGTGTGTCATTTCAGGTTTTTGAAATTGAGACTTATTTTATGACTGATATCAGTTTTTAATGTTGGACTTTTGATTAGCCTAGTTAGGTTTTTGATTACTGATTGGAGATTTAATAAGAGTTACAGGGGCATATATCCCCAAATCAAGATGTAATAATGATGGAACTCAGTATTTTCACTACTTAGTATCTCTAGCATCTGACTAATTATGTTCTTTACAGTCAGGGTTTAGAGTAGTTTATGGCCAAATTCTGAGACCCCATCAGGACTTTCTTTCCATATTGACATCTGTGTTTGCTTGATCAATAGCTTTTTTTAATAAAATAATTTTTATTTTCTATTAATGTCTTCAGCATTTTTAGCGATAACAGGAAGGCTGATTTACAAGAGTTTATCATACATATTGTACTGGTAAGCAATTAAGTCAGGGAGATCTGAGTTTAAATACAGTTATTTACTTAGCTGCTTCCATGACCTTAGCCAAATTACTTAACCTCCCTGAGCCTTAATTTTCTCATTTGTAAAATGAGGATGACATCAGTACTTTAGTAGAATTAAGTTAAATGTGTAGTATTTAACAAAATAAGGTGTATACCTAGTCTGTGCTGATTAGTAAAAAATACCACAGTCTTTCAGAGTGGTAGATCTTTAAAAATAATAATAATAATAACCTCTAGGAAATAGGAATGGAAGTGGGAGGGAATAGGGCAAATAACTGTTGCTTTTCATAAGAAATAATAGAAGATGATGTGCAGTAGTTTTTATATTCTTATGCATGTGTCACTTCCTTTTTCTTGAAAACAATACAAATCTTTTAAAATGTGAGTTTCACGTTTTAAGTTTCTGTATTTGTGAAAGACTTTTAAATATTGAGAAAATTCAGTTAACATTTTATAAAATCAAAACTTTAAGGCACATAACATGAATTTCTTGCTCTAATAGGTCCTGTTGGTCATATTTCTGATTCTAAAGTTTGTATTGTCAACAACTAAAGACAGGAGTGTTGACTAATTTCAGTAACCTGTCTTTGTGACTCCATTTTCTCATCTATAAAATCAGGATAAACTTTGTTTTAATTCATTTTTGCTATTGGGAGTAGATGAAATAATTTGTTAATTTTGAAAACATGTTAAATAAAGGCTGATAATTATACTATTATAAGGATTTTCCTTGTGATTAATTATAATGTGATGTAATATATTCATTTTAAGATCTTTGACAAAATTATTATATAAATTAATTGGAGTTTTTAGTGTTCAAGAATATTTCATAGAAAATTTTAAGTCATTTTTATCTCATAAAATCATGAGGCTAATGTTAAATGGTTGGGTTGCTTTTTTTTTAATTTTCAGGGTCATGAAAACTAAGGAAGTTTTATAGTGGATGGGTTTTAAAGTATAGAATATTTTGAGCAAATTGATAGGAATCAACTATAAAACCTGTTACAGGCATTTTCCAAAATGAAGTTTGCATCTTTAGTACTTTAACTGTAGGATTTTTTTGTTGATACATTTACCTTCTTTATACTGGGTGAAGAAACAAATATTCAGCTGTTTAATGACATTTCACTATATGGTCTCAAGTATTCCATCAGTTTATAGAAATATGTATATAGCTTTATGTAACTTCAGTAGTATTAAAACCAAGTTTTGATTATGACCTAATAGCCAAATTTAAATTAGAATTTTAGAAGACCTCTTAGAGACTTCAGGTAAGCATTAGATTGACTCTGAATCATAATACTGATTTATTATTTAAATTAGAAAAGTAACTTGCTTCTTGATAGCTTGTTTAATATCTTTGCTTATTCTGCCATTTAGACAGGATTTACTAGGATACAAACTATATCTTTTTGGGATACCATTATATGCTGTTGTGAGACTTTTGTTTTGTTTTTGGTTTTGGTATTCACATTTCCAGCAAATTGCCATAATTAAGTAATTAAAATCATACCAACTGTGATTTAGAAGTTACATTAAGGCTGGGCGTGATGGCTCACACCTGTGATTCCAGCACTTTTGGGAGGCTGAGGTGGGTAGATCACTTGAGGTCAGGGGTTTAAGACCAGCCTGGCCAACACAGTGAAACTCCATCTCTACTAATAATACAAAAATTAGTCACGCCTGTAATCCTAGCACTTTGGGAGGCTGAGGCGGGTGGATCACGAGGTCAGAAGATTGAGACCATCCTGGCCAACATAGTGAAACCCCATCTCTACTAAAAATGCAAAAATTAGCCGGACAAGGTGGCACACACCTGTAGTCCCTGCTACTCAGAAGGCTGAGGCAGGAGAATCACATGGACCCAGCAGGTGGCAGCTGCAATGGGCCGAGATCACTCCAGTGCACTCCAGCCTGGGTGACAGAGCGAGACTCTGTCTCAAAAAAAAAAAAAAAAAAAACCTTAGTCGGGCGTGGTGACACGCACCTGTAGTCCCAGCTACTCAGGAGGCTGAAGCATGAGAATTACTTGAACCTGGGAGGCAGAGGTTGCAGTGAGCCAAGATTGCACCACTGCACTTTAGCCTGGGCGACAGTGAAACTGTGTCTAAAAACAAAAAAAGCATAAAAATAAAAGTTACATTAAGATTAAATATATTAGAAAATCATTGGGAAATGATCTCTTGGGATCTGTGAGGGGGAGGAGGCTGTGACCCATTTTAATCTAAACTTTAAAAGAGAAAATGGGAATTCAAGTAGGATGATTTTATATTTGATATGGGGAACATTATCTGGATGTTGAGAATTGTTAGGTGTTTTGTGAAATATTCTTTTTAAGTATTTCTGAAAATATAGTCACTCACTTGCCTATTTAATTGCTCTGCTTATTGGTGGCATCTGCTTTGTGAACTCTTGTGTAATTAAAGGATAATTTGGCTTTTTAAATTCTAACTTTAGTACCTTTTTTTTGTGTTTTAGGAGGAGCGTATTATTTAATATCTAGAAGTCTCGGGCCAGAATTTGGTGGTGCAATTGGTCTAATCTTCGCCTTTGCCAACGCTGTTGCAGTTGCTATGTATGTGGTTGGATTTGCAGAAACTGTGGTGGAGTTGCTTAAGGTAATTCACCTTCCTTTTAGTCATTCGTTTACCAAATCTTTTTTGAGGGATTATATGCCAATCACCATGTTAGAGGGTGGTAAAGCAGTGATACGATGACCAAGAGATTCGTCCTTCAAAAAGTTTAGTACAGGAGATAGGCAAAGATTAAAATACTATTAGAATGTCAGCAGTGGCAACACAAAGTGGGGAGCACTTAACTTACTTTTCAGAAATTGGGGTTGCAAGGGAGTCAAGGAAGGGCTCTCCAAGGATGGAAGTCTAGATGTTAGCAAGCAAATTGGAAAGGTGGAAGTGGTATGAGGGGAATAGGGAAGAAAAGGAAAGAAAGGCCTTTAAAGGGTAGAGTTAAGAAAAATATGGCCGGGCGCGGTGGCTCATGCCTGTAATCCCAACACTATGGGAGGCAGAGGTGGGCGGATCACCTGAGGTCGGGAGTTTGAGACCACCCCCGTCTCTACTAAAAATAAAAAAATTAGCCTGGCGTGGTGGTGCATGTCTGTAATCCCAGTTACTCTGGAGACTGAGGCAGGAGAATCGCTTGAACTGGGGAGCCAAATCCCAGTTACTCTGGAGACTTAGGCAGGAGAATCGCTTGAACCAGGGAGGCAGAGGTTGCGGTAAGCCTGGGCAACAAGAGTGAAACTCTGCCTCAAAAAAAAAAAAAGGAAAGAAAGAAAGAAAAATACAAACATTTTTGTATGGTTCAAGCACAAAGCAGCAAGACATTTAAGACTGGAGAGAGAAAAAATAATCAGGAGAAGGGTCTTATTTCCATTTAAGTTAGGGTCTTGTTTGGGAGTGGGGGATGTGACATGCTCAGATTTGGGACATAGGGAAGTATGTGACCATGGTACAGATAATGGACTTGAGGAATCACAACTGGAAACAGAGACCATTTCAAAGGTTGTGGGTATCCTGGGAGAGGAGATGGTGGCTTATATTAAAACAGTGACTTGTGGAGCGGGAGAGATGTGGGCGAATTGGGGCGATTTTAAAAAATTTGAATGAGTGGATTTGATAATTAATGGGATGTGGGAAATTAGAGAAATAGGATGTCAAGTGTATACACACATTTCTGACTTTTGGAGTTAGATGGAAGATAATGCCATTTGCCATGTGATGGAGAACACAGGACAGTTTAGTTTGCATGTGTTAACTAGAAGAACCATGAGTATATCCGAATAGAGGTGACTGTATTGCTCTGGAGTATAATTAAAGAAGTAAGAGTGAAATAGGATTCCTCAAATATTATTAAATGAAAGGAACCTCAAGTGACACCTATAAATTGCTCATGTTAGGTTAGGTTGTAACTATTCTACAGTAGTAAATGGTACATAAGGAAGTATAAAATCTGAGAAGGATTGACACCTGCGTTGACATTGACCTTTACTTGTGTACACCAAAGGGATGAAGAAAAAGAAGGGTTATAATACCATGAGTAAGCAATGTAACCGTTAGAGTTTATATTCTTTCATTGTTTAATTTAGTGTATATTTTTATTTGAGAGTCAAAGTTTAAGGTTTACTCTGTGAATGCTTATCAGAGTATTTAATTAGAGTTTATGCATGTTTTTGTTTTATGGAAAATTTAATTTAGAGAAATACGAAATTTAAAACATTTTAAACTACATTTATTATATAAAATATTGAGGTATAGTGGTAGTCTTCTGTTGCAATCATGGTCCATGAATCTAAAAGCCAGTCAATAGGTATTAATACTAGTACCGTTTTTTTTTTCAAGTAATTCTCAGATATGATTATCCAGATGCTATAGAGAATTTCAAAGATCAGATTAATTCAAGAGATGTTGAAATCAAATATCAAAAAACTAAAAACTTTTTTTGCAAAGTAAAAAGTATGTACTACTTTATGAAATTTAATGGGACCCTTGAAGGTTGGACAAGGTTGGGAAATGACTTTTCCTACTGTGTTGGTTAAATATTAACACTTTCTATGCCTTCGGTTATCAAAAGCATCTTTGGATCTAGGGGGTTTTCCACCCTGATATTTGTATTAAGGTCATTTATCTGGAATTCAAGCAATCTTATTCCTCCCTTGTAGTTGATTTTTATGAAAGAATTTCTTTTGAAAAGCATTAACAAGATTGCTTTTTTTAAAAAGAAGCAAATTTATAGGATTATTATAATCTATACTTTTGTCAGTTGCAGCATAATATATATATATATATCATCCTGAGTTACCAAAACAACTAAATTATGTTTTAGTTTTTTTGTGCCTTTTATTACCTTATTTGAGAAGTGGTAGTAATTGATAAATCGCTTTTTACTTAGTTAAGTGGGATATCATAATCTTTAATTTTATCCTACATGAGAATCTTTTAAAAATGCCATTGATATTAAGCTACAAATAATTTTGTTTGCAGAGTGGAAACTGTGTGTTTTTGGACAGCAGCAGGAAGGTGTGCTCATCACTTACTCTCTTGCAGTGTACAAGACCATTAAAAGCATGAGCTCACTAATCACAATAAATAAAAAATAAATTTGTGCTATATAACTTAAAATTCTAATTAGCAGTATTATAACTTTCTTGTTAGCAATTCCTTTTTTGATTTATTGAGTCTATATTAAATATAGAAGTGTGAGTAATCACACATTTATGTCATCAGATGCTTGAATGACACCTCAGTGGTAAATAGTAATTTGTTCCTTCAGGTCTTCCATTTATTTCTTAAGTAACCATTTATTCAACTTCTACAGGTAAGGCACCATAATATCTCTAAAATGTTTCAAAAGGAGTGTGAATGTGTATAAAAATAACTAGTATTGCTTATTATATTTATGATTCTTTTTTCTAGGAACATTCCATACTTATGATAGATGAAATCAATGATATCCGAATTATTGGAGCCATTACAGTGGTGATTCTTTTAGGTATCTCAGTAGCTGGAATGGAGTGGGAAGCAAAAGTAAGTTATGATAGGAACACCTGTAAATATTTAGTATGTGAACTTTTAGAGCTTATGTTTTGGGAACACTCTAACGTATGATAGTATTTCCAGATTCTAATGGTACCTAGGTGGCCATTTTCACAAAAGTTTATATATAAGGTTATTTTCTACTTGACCAAGCAGAGAATCTTTGGAGATAACACTCAACCTAGGATCTAGTTAAACACAGTACTTTGTAAATTTTGAATTTCCCACCATCTCGCCCATTCTCCAGTTTTGCAGTATGTAAAAATGCACAGGTCAGTGTGTTATTCCAAATTAAACATCTGGCTTTGTAATTTATTTAAAAGTTCAACTTAAACATGGGCAGTAAGTAAAAGTCATTGCCCACATGAGGTTAGAGAAGTTATTCTTGCTATTGAAATTTCAGAAGTTATGACTACCAAAGCCAGTATCATTGTTTCTGGAAAAAATTGCTAAAGTCACGTTACCCATAAGCAGAGCACCCAGAAGTGTTTTTGTCTCTTTGAGAATTAGAGCATCATAGCACAGCTGTAGTTTCCCAAGTAATGGATATCCACGTTACTTTAAAGACCTTATAAAAGTTACATACTTTAAAGACCTTATAAAAGTCACATATTTGTGCTATATATGATATGATAATGTTTAACAAACCAAAAATTAGGAAAGCCTGAAAGAGTAATTTTTTCAATCTTGTACTTTATTGTAAAGTCATATTAGTATAAAATTAAATCATTTATTTACACATTTTGCACATGTACTGTATGAAAATAATAGAATTTTATACCACCTGGGACATGATTAGTGTATATGTACTTCCTTTTCCCACAGATGACACCGTTTTTCGTGAGTGTTCAGTTTTATTGAGAGGTTAAGAGTGGAGAAGGGGAAATGGTAGTTTTCATAGATTGCTCTTTCCTTCCATTCCCATTGCTACTTGAATTTCCCTCCTGTATATTGTCATCTTCTTTCTGTACTTTTTCTTATTTTCGTGTAGCAGTCACACACTCAACATTATGTTTGGACCATTATAAGACTTGTGTTTGTGTTCAGCATGTTTTCTATGTCAAGATTGTAATGTTAAGGTGGAAGAGACAGGAATGAATGATCTAGAATGAAAGCCTGTAGTGTTTTGGAATTTACAGTGCTTTTTGGTTTGTGGGAGGGCATGCACATCTTTAACTCATTTCAGAAATACGGCATGATCTCACTTTTACTATCTTTTTTTCCCCCCAGATATTTCTTTAAAGATCTCTTTGTTCATTAAACAAGGAATTATTGAGCAGCGACTTGGCATGTGGCATTGTTTAAGGCACTGGGGAATCAGGCAAAACAAGACAGAAATTCTTTCCCTCATGGAAGTTATATTCTAGGGGAATTGAATCAAGATACAGAAACAAGATTCTTGATTTTAATTTTTAATGTTTAAAATTGCAGGCTCAGATTGTTCTTTTGGTGATCCTACTTCTTGCTATTGGTGACTTTGTCATAGGAACATTTATCCCACTGGAGAGCAAGAAGTCAAAAGGGTTTTTTGGCTATAAATGTAAGTAAAAAAGTTTCAATATTTTTTAAGGGTACCTGTTTATAGAATTCTGTTATCAATTAAATTTTGTACATTTTAGATATTTTGTAACAGAATTGACTATGGTTTGGTGATTCATCCTAATTTACAATTTAGTTTTGTCCCCTTTATGTATGCTGTACAGTTGGAGTAAAAATTACTTCTATTTACATCTTTTCTTTTTCATTATTAGCAACAAAAGGCAATAGAATATAGAGAAAGCAGTGCTACTAAGAAAAGGAGATTTTATTCTCTACTAGTTTTGGGAATTTGTAACTGAATTTCTAACTTTTGTTCTAATATGACTTTCATTCTTTTAGCATATTTAAGCACAGTAATTTAGAAGCACCTAAGATTGTGAAAGCAACTAGAAATACTAGTTTCTTGGTATAATTGCATTTTTCAAGAGTGCAGGCCATTTGATTTTTAGGAGATCTCTCCAGTTGGGTTTGTCTTATTTGTTTTTATAGATAGATTCGGGTTATTCATTTTTGTCAGGAACATAAGTGAACCATGTCTCCTTCTTAGTGCACCACATTTGGAGGGTGCATGATGCAGTTTTTTCCATTACTTAGTGGTGTTAGTTTTGATGATTTAGTTAAGGTTTTACCTGCACAGTTTCTCTATTGTGAGGTTGCTGTTTTTTTCTTTGCAGTCAATAAGTGATCTGTGGAAGAATACTCTGAGACTGTTCATAGCCCTGTCAAACTTCTACCAAATGGCTTCATCCTTAACCCCTCTCACATCTGGCTTTTGTTGGTCAAAATAAGTCAAGATGGTGCTAGATCCGCTATGAATTTTTTGTACTCTGCTTCATTTCTCTTAGTCATTCCTTCTCCTTCTTGAAGCACGTCTATTTTATTCGATGTCAGATACCCTAGGTGCCTAACTCGCTAGTCACTATGACTATTACTCCTGTTACCCCCTTTAAATGCAGAATTGTACAACTATTATAGTGCTGACCTTCTAACTATATACTGTCCCTTGGGTGGTGTGTATTCTCATGACTCAAAATGCTATTAAGATGACTGACCTGTTTCTATTCCTGAATCTCTCCTTTGAAGTTCTAACATAAATATATATCCAACTGATTATTTGAAGTCTCTCCTGCTTATTTCTTCTCAAGCTTTTCCATCTAAGTAACTGAAACCAGGATCTTAGTGTTTCCCATCCTACCTGCTCCTATTAATTTTAATCCTTTTCTAATCAGTGCATTTATTTTCCTATCTCTAGATTGAACCTCTGCAGCAACCTCCTAATCAGCCTCCCTGTTTCAGATGTTGAATCTTTCAGTCCATTGTCCACACTTTAATAGTATATGTCATTTGTGTGTTTATGACCCTACTTTGATTTTCCATTTTATTTAGGATAAATTTAACCTTTATAAAATATTCATACTCTGTCCCTCAGTGGTCATTCCATTCTCATTTAATTCTTCCCCTTACTGTAAGAGTCTTATCTTCTTTTATTTCCTCAAAAGAGTTAAACCTTTTTCTACTTTGGGGTCTTCATACATGTTGTTTCTCTTTTCTGGTGTACTCTTTTTCCCTGATCATCACATGACTGATTCTTGCTCAGCAAACTCTTAGCTTAAGTATTGTTTCCTTCCTTATATTTGCTTAGCCTTTTGTAACCACATTGAATTAGACTCTCTCTCTCATTTGCTATTCAACTCCCTGTTTTCATCAGAATATTTACTGCTGTTTATAATTACCTGTTTCTTATTTTGTCATTTGCTATTGAGACTCTTAAATTCCATGAAGGCAGGAACAATGTCTAACTTGTTTATATTGCATCTCTTAAGTACTTCGAGATGCTAGAAAGCTCTAGTACAGGACCTGACACATGGTAGCTACTCAAGTATCGAATGGATAGATGGATACAATACAATTAATCGGTTATCTTAGAGTCGTAGATGAAAACGATAGGTCTAGTTGAAGCTTTTATTGGTCAAAAATCAATAGGTCACTGGATAGTAAAGAAAGCTGTGGACCAAAATCTATACAGATAGTAATGTAAGTTGGAAGCTATCAAAAAATTGATTCTATATTATTATGATGTTGCTTTTGTTTTCCTTTTTTTTTTTTTTCCTTGAGATGGGGTCTCACTCTGTCACCCAGGCTGGAGTGCAATGGCATGGTCATGGGTAACTGCAGTGTCAACTGCCCAGGCTTAAATGATTCTCCCACCCCAGCCTCCCAAGTAGCTGGGACCACAGGCATGTGCCACCACTCCTGGCTAATTTTTTAATTATTTATAGAGACAAGGTCTTCCTGTGTTGCCGAGGCTTGTCTCGAACTGCTGAGCTCAAGAAATCTGCCTGCCTTGGCCTCCCCACGTACTGAAATTACAGGTGTGAGGCACCACGCCATGCCCCCTTTTGTTTTTCTACCTCCTTTCTTGTTTCTTTTACCTCAGAGATTTAGGGGATTATCCATATTTTGATTTGCATTTGGGCTAGTCATAACAATTCAGTTAGAGGCTCTTGAAATGTAATTGGCGAGGTATACAAAAATGGTACATGAATCAGATCAGATGATCATTTTGGTTGTAAACCGTTGTCTCATACAAGAAAAGAACACCAAATACTTGAACTAGGAAATATGCAAAAATTTACTAGTTACTTTAACTGAAGAAAAGTTAGGGGTCATATATACCTATTACTCTTGACCTCAATTATTGTAGTCTAATTTGCTCTCCATTAATTGTCGAAAATATTTTGTTTTCTACAGCTGAAATATTTAATGAGAACTTTGGGCCAGATTTTCGAGAGGAAGAGACTTTCTTTTCTGTATTTGCCATCTTTTTTCCTGCTGCAACTGGTATTCTGGCTGGAGCAAATATCTCAGGTGATCTTGCAGTAAGTATTATAAAGTGCTATATCAATTATATATTTTAAAAGTGGAATATGTATATTTATTTTTACAGATAGACTTTAAAAAATCTTCTTGTCTTCTAGGATCCTCAATCAGCCATACCCAAAGGAACTCTCCTAGCCATTTTAATTACTACATTGGTTTACGTAGGAATTGCAGTATCTGTAGGTAAATAGTTTTACATTTCTTTATGTGTTGCAGAAATTTCATGATGTACATACTATAAATACTTTTATGACATTTGCTAACTTATAAATTCAGAAATATTTCAATAAAAAGACATGGAATTGGTTATAATTCAAAAACAGTTTTTAGAAAACTAATAATGACTTCTATAGACATTATCTAAACCACCAAATGCTTTATGGCATTTCCAGTATTTTTATTAATTATGGTAAATTAGAAAATTACATGAAATTGCATCTGTAAACTCATTCCACTGAGATATACTTATCGAAAACAATTCATATGTAGAAGTAAATGAATTTTACTGCTACAAATTTCTGAACTTTTTTAAAGATGGTTTTTTTTTTAATAGTATATGAAGATTCTTTCAAGGCTATTAAGCAATGCTTGGCAATTTTTTACTATAAAAACACTGGTTTCAAAGAATAGGACATACTAAGTTTTACTAAATTCTTACTAGATTGAATGAAAATGATTTCAAAACCATGTTGTTACTTCATGGGATCATGGTATTTTAGAGCTTGAAAGGACTTAAGTGGTCATTCTCTAAACCTTTTCTTACAGATGAGAAAATAGAAGCTCAGAGATTTCACTACCAAAGATAGTGGCATTTGTTTTAGATATTTGTTTTCATGGCAAAGAAGGTTTTTTTGTTGTTTGTTTTAAATAAAGTCTTTAAGGCTATTTTCTATGAATTACTATTAGTTTACATATGGTTTGCATTTGTCAAGCTTTACAGTTAAATTTCTTAAGCATAATGCAAAAGTAAATCTTAGTTTAATACTAATGTGAAGAATCATAAACTCCAAGCCCATAGGCTACACAATATGAGGTTTCTATTGGATTTGGTAAGAAAATTTCATTTTTGCTATATATTCACTGATATGCTGGGAAGTAATAGCAGATTTATATTTATAAACTCTGCTTCTAGTTGCTTAAATGTAATTTGGAAATGTCACTACATGACAGAAATACTAATAATATCAGGGTGGGCTGAACTGCCTTTTGTTTTTGTTTTTTATTTTTTGTTTTTTGAGATGGAGTCTTACTCTCTGGCCCAGGCTGGAGTGCAGTGGCTTGATCTTGGCTCACTGCAACCTCCGCCTCCCGGGTTCAAGCAATTCTCGTGCCTCAGCCTCCTGAGTAGCTGGGATTACCAGCACCTGCCACCGCACCTGGCTAATTTTTGTGTTTTTAGTAGAGATGGGGTTTCGCCATGTTGGCCAGGCTGGTCTCAAACTCCTGACATCAGGTGATCTACCCGCCTTAACCTCCCAAAGTGCTGGGATTACAGGCGTGAGCCACCACACCCAGCCTGAATTGGCATTTACAAACGAATTTGGATTTCATTTATCCTTAGAATTCATAGACAAATATCTGAAATTTATTTTGAAAAAACAGATGAATATATATGTTTAGCAAAATATATGGGTTCCCCTAAAAGTTCCTAGCATGCTTCTATACATTATTTAAAGTAAATTTAGTCTTAAAGTGACATAATTGATTATATTTTAGCTTGTAAAATAGTTTGTTATAGCAAATGAACATTTTCTATTTTTATTTTACCCTCTAACATTGCTAGCCCTCGTACGCATTTCATTCTGTCTACATTAGCCCTTGGAACAATAGGAGTAACCCCTTGATGCTGATGTTCAGTAGCTAGGCCAGTAAAGGCTGCCTCTACACCAGTGCTTGTTAAGTTCAAAGCAGTGGAACCTTTTTTCCCCAAAAAATGTCAGGCATAGACTATCAGAATGCAAAGCACATGAAAATACAGTTACTTTAGGGCTGAGGGGATTTGCAAGGCTCTGTACTCCCCTCATTTGCCAGTTGTTTCAGAGGTACCTTTATGGAAACATGGTTTTTCAAGGACTGTTCTGAATGGTAGATGAAAAAATGGAAAAACAAGGAACTGTATAGTCTGCCTAGTCATTAAAATATCCTCCCTTCTCATACTTAGTTCTGTTTATTCAATTTTTGCTGTCATGCATGTAATTTTTACCTCAATATATGATGAAATAATACTGAAAAAGTGCTTCAGAAAGTAAAAATCTTTAAAGTATAAGGAACGGTAATTACCATTAGTTGTGCATTACACGTTATTCCGAATAATAAAGCTTGCTTCAAGGTCACTTTTTAAATATTTTATTACAGAAGTTTTCAATTTTATGGAAGAGTAGGGAGCATTTTCAAATTAGCTCAATAATTATTATGCAGCTTCAAAACAGTTAGCAAAAATATTAGTACATGCTTAATCTTGTTTCATCTATTTCCAAGTCACTCTGCTCTACGGGTTATTTTTAAGCAAATCTTAGATACCATGTGTTTTCTTCTTTTTAGGGTAATCATATTTGAGACAGAGATTTAAATATAATTATAATTCATTAATATTCAAATTATTTTCCCTCACAGAAGAGTGGTATTACCTGAAGTCTGATTTTTAGCCACATTCAAGTATAAATATTTGGAGTATAGGAAAACATCACTGCCGTTTGGAACTCTTTCAGTATAGTGTTTTCATATTTACTTAAGGACATCTTTACCAAATAGGCTAGGAAATAGTTTGCTAATATACCATTTTCCACAACTCTGTTTACATGATTTTTAAGTGTTTATGTGTAAATACTATTCTTTATAAAAGATTCAGTTTCACCAAATATTGGGGACCATGATGCTTTACAAATTCTGTTCCAGGTAAAGTCTTAACTGTAAATGCAATGTATGCTATTATAATTGAGTAGATATATAGTCAATACTTTGGTTTCTTTATAAATATATATATATGTAATTTTGAAATGAATGTAGATATTAAGTATATTATTCTTGTCATTTGTGTCTTGTCACAACTTTAGGTTCTTGTGTTGTTCGAGATGCCACTGGAAACGTTAATGACACTATTGTCACAGAGTTAACAAACTGTACTTCTGCAGCCTGCAAATTAAACTTTGATTTTTCGTCTTGTGAAATCAGTCCTTGTTCCTATGGCCTAATGAACAACTTCCAGGTGAGCATTGGCTTTGTAATATACAGACATTCTGTATTTATCTAGGGGTGAGACTACTATCAAATCTGACCATTCACAATATAGCCGTAGCATAGAAGGAAAGACAGTTGTTATTTTATTTTTCTTAATTTTTAATTTTTTATTGAGATAGAGTTTTGCTCTGTCCCTCAGGCTGTAGCACGGTAGTGCTATCTTGGCTTGCTGCAACCTCCGCCTCCTAGGTTCAAACAATTCCCTCGCGTCAATCTCCCATGTAGCTGGGACTGCAGGTGCCTGCCACCACGCCCAGCTAATTTTTGTATTTTTAGTAAGGATGGGGTTTTACCATGTTGGCTAGGCTGGTCTCAAACTCCTGATGTCAAGTGATCCACCTGCCTGGGCTTCACAAAGTGCTGCGATGGCAGGTGTGAGCCACTGCACCTGGCCGGTTGTTCTTTATGTTCCCCTAAAACTGTCGATATCTAATTGGGCAAACTAAAATATGAATGGATAAAATCTGAGGATGTTCAAGAGCAAAGAACCCCTGGAAGTTAATGTTTTTATAACAGCATGTAACATATATATGAGTGTGTGTGTATTTATATATGTAGTATGTAAATATACTGCTTTAGAAAGCATGGAATCATCTTGCACATGGTCATATTTGTATGGGTCTGTTTTTGGGTTCTTGATTCTGTTCTGTTGATCTTTGTGTCTGTCCTTGTGTCAGTACCACACATTCTTAATTACTGTAGTTAAATGGTAAGTTTTGAGGTCAGGTAGATTAATTCCTCCCATTTTAGCCTTTCTAAAAAAATTGTTTTAGCTATTTTAGTTCGTTGGTCTTTCCATATAAAAATTTAAAATAACCTTGTGTGTGTGTGTGTGTGTGTGTGTGTGTGTGTGTGTAAATTTATTTACTTTTTAATTTTTTTATCACTTCAGTAGTTTTTGGGTTACATGTGGTTTCTGGTTACGTGGGTGAATTGTGTTGTGATGGAGTCTGAGATTTTGGCACACCTATCACCCAAGTACCTTACATTTATTTTTAAAAAGTCTTGTTGGGATTTTGATAGGAATTTACATTAAACTGGTGTATATCAATTTGGAGAGAATTGACTATGTTGAGTGTTCAATTCATAAACATCATCTCTCCATTTATTTGTATTGTCTTTGATTTTTTCTCAGTTAGCATTTTGTCGTTTTCAGCATACGTGTCCTGTATGTATTTTGTTAAGTTTACAACTAAGTATTTTTATTTTGCGCAATTTAAACCCATACCAATTGAGTTCAGTTTTCTAATTAGTGTAGTCTTCATAATTGCTTTATATATAAATGGCCTTTATAAAAGTATTGATAGGTGTCAATAGTAGTGTTACTTTATTAGATACGGATCATATAAAGTCATTCAGCATGAAATCACCATTTAACATTTAACAACAGGATTTAATTCTGAATGGATACTTGAAAGCTAGTGAATTTCTAAAACATACAAACTGGACAGGTTAGTAGTACTTCTCAAGTATTTGGAGGCTGTCAGTTCTGCTGTTTATTGTTACCTCTATTAAGGTACTGAAAATGAAATGAAATTTTAGTCTGCCAGATTTATGCGTTTTTAGAAACAGAAAAGATTATGTAAGGGGAAAATAAATTACTAAAATTAATTTGGAGGATAATTTTAAGTTGTTTGTTAAGTCCTAGGATGGTAGAAAGAACACAAAGGTGTAGATTCAGGAGATTAAATCAAAATATTCTATTGTAAATTCATAGAGTACATGGTTCTGCCGATTTCCAAAGAAAAATAAAAATTTTGCTTTGTAATTTTTTTCAGTATTGTATAAACAGAATAATTTGGATTTTAATGTATTTAAAATTCTGTGTTTTATGTAGTCTGCAAATTTTACAATACAATTTTAACTAAAATTTGTAAGGGCATTGTTTTTATTTTTTATTATCTAGTTTGAAGCACTTTACTGTACTTTCAGTGGTTACAAATATTGAACTCAATTATGTAATAGAAGTTTGTGTTTTCTAGTCATGAGACTAGGCAGAATTGTAGGAATGAAAGAAAGTATTCATATCCAGCTAATGATTCAGGCCAATTCTGACATTGATATTGTGTATGGAAGGCACAAACGTTGGTCTTTGCCCAGTGACTGAAAATACCAGTCAGATTTCTGTGTGGCCTTAAGATAGAAAAGTTTGTTGTCTTTATCAAGTCTAGTATGGACTCATTCAAGCAAAGATGAATTTGGTATAAGTAAAGCTGCTTTTCTAATTTAAAGTAAGTAAAGTTTTCAAAAATACTTTGTAAAGTGATACACCATGAGGGAAAATCTTGTGAAAATGTCAATGCCTTGGCATTTGGATAATGAAGAATGGTGGATAGGACTTAACTGAGGAGTATGTAAGTTGGAGTCTCCATCATAAGATCTGTACAAGTCACACTTTACAATCACCTTTTCCTACTTCAGGAAATAAAGTTATTTGGGTTATCTTGTTGCTCTTAAATTTTAAATTGTATATATAGTCTTATATTGCTTGCTGTATTTCTACATTATAATGTCCTCTGAAACCTTTGACTCACTGTTGCGTAATAAACAAAATGCGAGCTTTAGTCTAAATCAGTCAGAGCCCTTCATCCCTCTTCTTAAGCCTCACTGCATTCTGTTCCCACTGGACTCCAGGCACTGAGTGTGTTTGTACACGCACACATACATACCCTACTCTCTTCCTTTAGTCATTGCTTCACTCTGCTTGGAATTCTCCTGTGGTTTATTTTTCCATGTCCAAATCCGCCTGACTTCAAGGCGACTTAGTTCCATGAAGATTTTCTTGAATCCCAAATCATCTTCAACACACACCCCCACACAGACTTTTACCATTCATTTTGTTTACTTGCTATCTTTTAGCTTTTATTAGACTTTTGTCTTTTTTTCCCCTTTAGAGACAACACGGTCATTTTTTCATCTGTTTCCACTGTATATCGTTGACACTAATATTATTTACATTCAATATTATTATCCTTGCTGCTGATATTTTACCATTACATGTTGAGAAGTACAGAGGTTATTGGATAACTGTTCAACTATTTACTAGAAAACAGGAAAACTATTATAGCAGGCCCCAAAACATAGTATTTCCAGGTGAAAAGTCTGGATCATAATTTACTTCAATTTATAACTGATGGAAGAAGGGAAAATGTATTGTTTCCTCAACATGGAAGAGAAGAGGTTATAGTAATGCTGGTGGTGTCAGTTTTGCCTTACTCCTACAATGCAGAATGTATCATAAAGTCTTTCTCTACTTTCGTCTACTTACCTCTTTCTTTGTACTTAATTTAACTTTGAGATCATTACAACAGATGTAGAATCTTGTGTGATCTAATGAGGCTGTATAGCAGAAATTAGGTTTATTCATTTTAATCTTGACTCATCTGTCCTTCACAATCTCCTTCCCTAAAGATAAGGTTGTCAGTTCTAAGTAATCCAGCATTACCATGAAAAAATAGTGACTATGAAAAATGCACAGCATATATATAACTACCAAATTGTTATTAAAGGGCTGAGTAGAAAATAATCTTTTCAGATTTTCTCCCCACTGTTAGAAGTCTGTGCTACTGTCTTTAAAACACTTCAGAGATGTATTCTTCATATTCAACCTTAAATCTAATGGAAGATCTAGGGAAAGATGTTTAGTCAACAGGGTGGTTTATGTGTACGTGAAATCAGGCTTGTGCATTGTGGACAGGGATTGTACCTGTTGCTAACTTTTCATTTGGTTTAAACAATTAAATTTCGGCCGGGCGCAGTGGCTCAAGCCTGTAATCCCAGCACTTTGGGAGGCCGAGACGGGCGGATCACGAGGTCAGGAAATCGAGACCATTCTGGCTAACCCGGTGAAACCCCGTCTCTACTAAAAAAATAAAAAAAACTAGCCGGGCGAGGTGGCGGGCGCCTGTAGTCCCAGCTACTCGGGAGGCTGAGGCAGGAGAATGGCGTAAACCCGGGAGGCGGAGCTTGCAGTGAGCTGAGATCCGGCCACTGCACTCCAGCCTGGGCGACAGAGCGAGACTCTGTCTCAAAAAAAAAAAAAAAAAAAAAAACCTGATTTCCTTATCTCTTTGGTCTCAGTTGACATGTTCTTAGTCATATAAATGAAAGATAAAATCTCTACCAATGAAGCAAATAATCTGAGTGATGATCACCATTCACTGCTGGGAAATTTATAATACCATTCACAGCTGCTCAAGTTGACAATAGTTGAATCCACCACACAACTCCTCCACTTTAATTTTGTGTTTTGACAAGTTTCACAGATTCAGAAGTACACAGTGAATACCTGTGTACTTATCCTTCAGTTATATTTACTAGTTTATATTGTACCCTATTTGCTTTGTATGTGTATGTGTATAGTCTTTTTCTCCTCAAATAAGTTATAGACATCATGACATGACAATCATTTCGAAGTATTTAACGCATTTTGTGTAAGCACAATATGGTTATCCTACTTAAGAAATTAAACATTGATGAAATACTGTTATTTAAATATATATCCTATGTTCATATTTCTCCACTTGTCCCAGTAATGTCCTTTATAGTATTTTCTCTAAGTCCAAGATTCATCTAGGATCACACATAGTATTTAGTTATTGTGTCATTTTAAAATCATTTAATCTAGGGGAGTTTCTAGCCCACAGTAATCTTTATGACATTGACAGTTTCAGCATTTGAACCAGGTTGTTTTGAATTGTGCCCCTCAGTTTGAACTTACCTGATTCATGAGCTTGGTGATCAGTCCTTTATTGTTGGTGTTTTTTTTTTTTTTTTAAAGTTTTCTAAGAGGAAATATTTGAACATGTACATAGAGAAAGCAATATAATACACCTAATACCTATAATACCCAGCTTTATCAGTTATCAATGCATGATTAATTTTGTTTCCTGTGTAACTCCTCCTATCCCAGATTATTTAGAGCAAAACCCTAGACTTTAGATCATATCTTCAGCTGGAAATATTTCCACATTTAGCTCTAAAAGATAAAGGCTTAGAAAAAAATAGTCTAACCACAATACTATCTTAACATAAGAAACAGCCTTCCTAATAGAAGTACATGATGGCACTTATGCAATACTCTTGCCAAAACTTTTACCTCATTTTGATTAACTGTCTAGATAGTACTAGTTTACTAGAATTACAGAAATGAGAATAGGTTAAGCAACAGAATGATGATGAAGTCCGAAAAATCCAGAGCATGAGATCTCCATGAGAGAAATGATAGAAACATAATAAAAGGAAAAGGAAATGTGAACCTGTTGATTGAAAAAGACTGAAGAGACATATAAACCAAATATAATGTGTAACTTTTTTTTTTTGGATCCTGATTTGAACAGACTATTTTTGAAAGATAAAAAAGGGTAATTTTGGGAATTTGAATGCTGACTTGCCTTTTTGTGGTACTGTTAAGCAATTATTAAGTTTTTAAGCTGTGACAGTGGCATTATAGTTAAGTTTTCAAAAGTCCTTACCTGTTAGAGATATGTACTGAAATATTTATGTGTTAAAGGATATCTGGGACTTGTTTCAAAATATTGTGGGGAATGGCCCTACATTGATCATTGTTGAAATTAGGTGGTGGGTGTTAGCAGTTCATTATTCTCTTCTCTCTACCATTGTGTGTGTTTAACATTTTACGAAGGAAAAGTTTTCTTAAGGTAAGGGCTAGTGGTAAATTTGTTTCAGATATTTGTAATGCACATAGCATTGTTGTTATTACTATAAAATTATCCCAGTGTTAACCTCCTTCAAAATGTGACCACATAATATTGTGTTTTTTCTGAATTGTGAGATTTATTTTTCTATTTCTGTCACTTTTATTTAAGGTAATGAGTATGGTGTCAGGATTTACACCATTAATTTCTGCAGGTATCTTTTCAGCCACTCTTTCTTCAGCATTAGCATCCCTTGTGAGTGCTCCCAAAATATTTCAGGTAAGTGTTTTTATATTACAGGCTTTATTAAAGGGAGAGTTAAAGTAATGCTTCTTAATTTGGAATTGTTGCTATTTACAAATTTATTTGTTTCTGTCAACCATATATATACATATATATGATATATATGTGTACATAAAGACATACATAATTTTACGTGTATGAATGAACGTGAATATGTTTGTTTATATAAACGTTTGTGCATTTGCCTGCTGTCAAGGTATAGTCTGAGTTGTCTTTTTAGAAGTGCTGGATGTTTGCTTTTTTAACATATTTAGCATACATTTTCAAGATGTCTAAGGTATAGGAATGCAGTCTAAGACTGCAAATAGGAAGTAGCAAAATATCTTTGTTCTAGTCAGTATGATGTCAACCTAAATATTTTATTTTACAAATATTTAAGTACCAAACATGTGCTACACATTGTGTACATTACTTGAGGGTATAATGATGTATAGGATAGACATTATCTCCTTTTAGTGAGCATTAAACAGCTGAATACTGATGGGAAGTACTTTTTATTGCTAAATCAAATAAATGAATGTTGATTCTGCAGTCTTGTTCTTAATGCTGTATTTATAGCCAGTGAGTATACTAAAGGTAGAAAATATCATTTAAGACAGTGTTCAGCAATGTTTTAAGAAAGGTAGTTAAGTTTTATAGTCAGGATTTTTATCTGCTTTAAGATTTCGGCTTGTTTTTCTTAAAATAGGTCACAACTATATCATATTTATCAAGCTTTCAACTTTGTTTTTACTTGTATGCCTGCTTCTCTGATTTCTTCTTCATAAAATTTAATTTCAACATGGGGATAGGGTAAGGCAGATAGAAATTTTGACTAGCATCCTTCTGATGTTTGAAATGTTTGAATTTCCTTTACATTTTGTAGGTGAAGCAGTATGTGGGACAGGATAAAAGAGATGACCAAGAATTAGAAACTTGAGTCTCAATCCTGATTAACCTATTAGAACTATCAGCAAATCTATATATCTAATTTTAATATATTTCATTTTAATGTTTTCTTTCATTAGGCTTTATGTAAGGACAACATCTACCCAGCTTTCCAGATGTTTGCCAAAGGTTATGGGAAAAATAACGAACCTCTTCGTGGCTACATCTTAACATTCTTAATTGCACTTGGATTTATCTTAATTGGTTAGTTATATAAATGGTGTGTTATTGTAGATTTTTGGTGCATCTATATTCTAGACATTGAATTATTAAATTATTAACAATGTTATCTTGGTATACTGTCTCTTTGTAATCAAAGAAATTTTATAAAGTACTGTAACTAATAGCACTCAGTACATATTTGCTGAAATTATTGCCATTACCTAGTTCTCATTAGAGCTAAAGGGAATTCCTAGGTTATTTTTCCTAAAACAAATGTGACAATGGCATAAGGAAAAGGATTCCAATGTCCCCTGTGACATCAGTGCCTTTGGTGATCTATTTTTTTGGCACTCTGCCTCTGATCACAAGTGAGCTCTGTTGGGTCTTCCACTGCTAAAGACAACATTGGACTTTTTAAGGTTTAAAGAATTTTGTCTAACCTCTGAGACTCGTTGACATTAAAAGGCTGATGTACCACCAAGTGTTGTGGGACTATGTGGAAACTAACTCCCATCTGATGCCATTAGATGTGTATTTGGTGTAGCCACTTTCGGAGAACAAATGGGCAATATCTCGTAAACTTTTCTGTGATCAGCAGTTTTCCTTCTAGGTGTGTGCCCTGTAGAAACTTGTATATATACTTAAAGAGCCATATACAATAATGTTTCTAGTATTATTCATTATAGTGAAAAATGAAAACAACCTAGATCAATAGAAGAAAAATATGCAGCAGTTAAAGGAATAAACTTGGTTTTCATATTTCAATGTGGATGAATTTCAAAAATAAATGTAAAAGATCAAATTTCAGAATGATACATATGGTATGCTATTTACATAACTTTTAAAACACGCAGAACAGTACTATATGATGCATATAGACTATATATATCATAAAACTATATATGACTGGACAGAATATACCAAGTTTGGAGAAGTGTGAGATAAAGTATAAAGGGGATTCAATAGTTTGCATAGGATTGGATTCCTGAAAAGTAAAGTATATGAGGCATATATGGCAAAATCTAAATGTTTATGAAATCTGGATGGTAGTTATGGGGTGCTGTGTTGTTAACTAAAGGTTTGAAATACTTCATAATTTTAAAAAGTTAAATGTCTAATACGTCAATAAATCTCACACGTTTGTTTTGCAGCTGAACTGAATGTTATTGCTCCAATTATCTCAAACTTCTTCCTTGCATCATATGCATTGATCAATTTTTCAGTATTCCATGCATCACTTGCAAAATCTCCAGGTAATTTTACATTTTTAAAAAAGTTTATAAATATTATTTTTGATTTCAAAGAAAATAAAAGTATTGCCACATTTTAAAAGATATTATGTGTGGGATTAGTTCATTAATGCCAAGTCTGCCTTTATAGTTAATTCAAAGTAAGTCTTCAAAGATCTCTTTATCAGTAAGTTTACTGATAATATTGTTTGTCTTCAAAGCGTTTGGTAGCATTAATCTCTAATTCTGATAACAATGTGAAAAATTGTTACTTTTTAAAAAACTAGTTTTTCAATTTTTAGCTGATTTCTATTTTAGTTCTAAGAACATCATTATGATGTAGGTTACCTGTAAGAAAATGGTTGTAATATAGTGAATTCTGTAAAATTCTGACATAAGGGGTCTCTATCAACTGTAAATATATGAGACTTTTCTTATAAACTGTGACTACCATTGCAAATCAGGAAAGGAACTGAAGGAACAAAAGCATTGTTCCTTTTAAAGATTTGAAAGTCTGAGAACAGGGAAGATAAAGTATGAGAACTTTGGACACAAACATTCTAGCATCAGGTTTTTACTTTAAATATATAAATTTTATTGAAATGATCTTTTAAAATAATTTTGCCTGTGGAACTACTTACCAATGAAAATTTAAAAACATGGTCTTCAACATTTTTTAAAGTGGGCTTCCTTCATAAATACTTCACTAAATGGAAAGGTATGTGTTTCTGTAGTCGGCTCTTAGTTCTAGCATGTTGATTATGTTTTTAATAATTTTTATGAACATTTTGTTTGAAATGTCTTATATATTCATTAGACGATGGATATGTCATCCTAGAACCAGAAAATAAAGCCTAGTTACTACTAAGGATTCAGTTTGAAACCTTTTTTTTCTTTTTAAACCTTCTGTAGTTTTTAACATTCACCTAAGGTAGGTTGATTTACTCTTTTAATGAAGAGTTTATTGAATACAGAACTAGTAGGATACAGTAATGTGGAAATAGATATTACCTTTTCATAGTCATCAAGAATTGTCAAATTCAATTGTGATCAATAATAGTCTTTGACTTCACTTTTCAGTATTAGACTTATACTTAATGCTTAAAGTCCTCTCAAGTGTGGCAGCCCTAAAGAATGTTATTTTTTGAATACATATGTACCATTATGTAAAGCAGATGAAGTATTTGCGTGACTTATTTATTTGTTATTGTTAGGATGGCGTCCTGCATTCAAATACTACAACATGTGGATATCACTTCTTGGAGCAATTCTTTGTTGCATAGTGATGTTTGTCATTAACTGGTGGGCTGCACTGCTAACATATGTGATAGTCCTTGGGCTGTATATTTATGTTACCTACAAAAAACCAGGTTAGTAGCCTTTTTTGTTTGTATCCCAAGCTAGAAAACATCTAGAAGTTATTTTTCATTTTAAGCATCATCTTTTGGATGTTTGAAAGCTACTTTGTATAAAACCTAAAATACGTTATTTCCAAACTCTTAAAAGTTTTATTTTTTTCAAATACATGTAGTTTTAATAAAACAGTTACTTTGAGATTTTTTATTCTTATGGTTTCCATTCTTACTCATAAATTAAATTGATCCTATTTGTAGAAAAATAATAAATGCATATAATTAACATTTTGCTGCACTCACTATATTTTAAAATTATCTTTTGAAAGGATCCAGTTACAGTACTGTAGTAGCTATATAGCCTAATAAGCTAGGCTATTTATATATATAACCTACTGTGGTCTTAGAACAGTATTGAATAACATGGAGTTAACAAAATATTGGAAGACATAGTGTCTTTCCCACTAGGATACTGTGTAGCAGGGGAAATTGGACAAACTTGTTTTAACTGGGCAATGATTAGTGATTTCCTAGTATGTCATATTGATAACAGCTAAATGTATCTCCATGTAAGATGATGATGCTAGAGTATGTTAGGATTGGTCCCAGTATTGAGCATTATAACCTGTGACACAAGAAAGACCTGATGAGAAAGTCTTCATTTGGGCTTAATAGAATAGATTGGGAAGAGATTACAAGAGTAGTTTCAGTAAGAATACATTTTGTAATCCAGATATAAAATGATGAGCTTTTAGATTAAAATGGTAGCTCCAGAAATGAAATAAACCATTTTAGAAGAAATTATTTCTCTAACGTACCTATGAAGTCTATAAATTAACAAATGTCTAAAATCATTTGAAGTTCAAGTTGTTTATTCAATAAGAAATAAAATTTTCCTGTTCAAATAACCCAGATAGTTAAGTACTATAAACAAGTATTTCTTAACAATTAGAAATTTACTCATTTCCCTTTAGACCTTTGGCTATACAAACAATAATTTTAACATATTGATTTGTGAAACTCTTTTAGAGTTGTATGCACAGCATGTCTGCAGCCCTATCTCAGTCTTTTCTAAATTATACTTTTTCTTTAAATGAATTATAGTTCAGATTATCAGTCTTAATATCTTGCTGTATATGTGAACTATTGAAAGTACAATAGTGTATTTCAGCAATTGACTTTTTAAATGTGAAAGCATGTTTAATTCTCTGTGCCTCAGATTCGCTATTGATTGGTTGTTATTACTGATGTTAATGCTGCATGAACATTATCTTTCCACAGATGTGAATTGGGGATCCTCTACACAAGCCCTGACTTACCTGAATGCACTGCAGCATTCAATTCGTCTTACTGGAGTGGAAGACCACGTGAAAAACTTTAGGTATGTGATAAAGAAGGAAACATGGAAGCATTTTCTTTTTGCTGGCCAGTCAGTTCTTATTTTTCAGTGACATTTTCATGTGCATTTCACATTTTTAATTGGACTTGGGCAGTTTAATTATTCAAGAACAAAATTGTACAAAGAGAAAAATTAACATCTACCTTAAAAAATATTATGAGGGTTTTGGAGTTTTCTCACTTGAAGACTTTTAAATGATGCTTATCATCAAGTCAAAGTTTTATTTTCTCCATGGCCATTAAAGTTATGTAACTGTATGAGATTCATAAAGATTTTTTGACATGCCTTATTTTGTACATTACCAACATACTAAAATTGTTAGTTGTGTCTTATCAATGATTAACTGGAAGCAACTTATAGTGACAAAGAATCAGTGCTTATACTAAAGAGCATTTATTACTATTTTCCTCAATAAATGACTTTAAGAATATATTACCTTTTTGGATGGGCACGGTGGCTCATGCCTGTAATCCTAGCACTTGGGGAGACTGAGGCTGGGGGATCACTTGAGGTCAAGAGTTCGAGACTAGCCTGGCCAACATGGTGAAACCCTGTCTCTACTAAAAATACAAAAATTAAGCAGGCATGGTGGCGCATGCCTGTAGTCCCAGCTACTTTGGAGGCTGAGGCAAGAGTATGGCTTGAACCCAGGAGGCAGAAGTTGCAGTGAGCCAAGATCATGCCACTGCACTCCAGCCTGGGCGACAGAGTGAGACTCCATCTCAAAAAAAACCAAAAAAAGAATATATTATCTTTCTAATAGTTTATTAACCCTCAGTATAAACTTTCTTTAGTCATGAGTAATCCCTCCTTATTGGCTTCTGCATGATAAACACAAATCTTTCCTATGTTTAAAGAAACGCTGAAACATAGATAAGTGTCAAAAGAATTGCTCTACCCAGTCTCCCTCCCAGTCAAAGTAATTGTTTATTTTTTTGTTACTTTTTCGAATTCCCCTCTTCCTTTTTGCTAGAATAAAAGAGTTCTCAGAGACCACACGCAGGTCTTCAGCTTTAGTGTAGACAGAAATGGAGAAGGAGGAATGAGAGCCCTGAGAGGAAAACTTTTCACTTCAGCATATTTTGGATAGTGATGTCAAAGATAACAGAAAATAGAAATTATTCTTTTTATGTAAAAAGTTGTATCCTAGAACTGAGAGTATGACCAAGAGTCTGTTTATTTGCCATTAATTTAAAAAACAAACAAACAAAAAAACCCTGTTGCTTTGGCTCATTGTAGTAAAGGCAACATTAAAAAAAAATTATTTTTGGGCATGGTGGCTCATGCCTGCAGTCCCATCACTTGGGGAGCCTGAGGCAGAAGGATCACTTGAGCTTAGGAGTTGGAGACCAGCAGTTTCAGACCAGGCTAGGCAACATAGTGAGATCTTGTCTTTACCAAAAATTTTAAAAATAGCCAAGTATGATGGTGCATACCTGTGGTCGGGAGACTGAGGCTGGAGGATCGCTTGAGTCTAGAAGTGTCTAGGCTATAGTAAGCCATGATTGCACCACTACATGCTAGCCTGGGCAATAGCGAGACCCTGTCTAAAAAAAAAAATTAGCCCAATTTGGCTTTTTAATTTTTACGAGAATTATACATGAATATTGTGTAAAGAGGAAAAGCTAGTCTGCAAGGTTTGTCATGAAAATCATTAGTTGCCTGCTGCTCATATCCCTCTTTGTCTCACAACTACAGGTAACCATATTATTTACTTCATAAATATCATGCTTGTGTTGCTGCACAGTAGTCCCGTTACCCACAGGGGTTATGTTCCGGGACCCTCAGTGGATAGCTGGAACTGCAGAGAGTACTCAACTTCATTGTCATGGGTCAGAACACCTTTTTGTGGTTGTTGTTCATGTCTCCTATCCACAAAGTTAGTGCCTTTTCCATCTTAACTAAGCCCTTATTGCACATTACAGCTGCAACTCTTACAGTTTGAAGTACAGAAGCAAAACTAGCATGAATTTCTTTTTCCTTCCTTATAATTTCACAGTTAGAAGATTCATTTTCTTTCTGTAGATTTTAGTAACCTCTGCATATGATGTTTTTTCTTTCCTTACTAAGAACTTTCACCTTTTCACTTCAAGGAAGCATTTTACAGTTTTTCTTGGTATATTCAAATTGCTAGCATCACTACTCTTGTGCTTTGAGGGCATCATGAAGTAAAATAAGAGTTGCCTGAACACAGGCACTGCGATATGCAACAGTTGATCTGATAACCAGTACAGATTATTGGGCAGGTAGTATCTGTAGCACGGAGACGCTGGATAAAGGGAGAATTTATGTCCCAGGCCAGATGGAGCCGGATGTTGAGAAATTTCACCACACTGCTCAGAATGATGTATAATTTAAAACTTATGAATTGTGTATTTATAGAATGTTCTATATTCTGAAACAATGGAAAACAAAGCTGCAGATAAGGGGGGACTGCTGTACTTTTTGATTTTTAATTTTGGGTACTATCGACTGATGTCTTTCATCTGTATATGCCTACCACATGCATGCATCCTTACCTTTATACCCCATCCTCCCAGTATGTTTTATTTCATGATTTTGATTATATCAATCATATTTGATATTTCTATTTTTAAGACTTTTAAACCTGCTGTAACAGCTGAGCCATGGAGTAAATTAAATTACTGTTTTTTCTTTGCTACATAGCTTTTTTGTTTCCCCAAAAGTAATAATTTTTCTTCTTTCTTAACTATATTCATCACCGTCTTAACCTTCACCAAACTTGCTGAACGATTTTTGTTGTCTTCACCTTGTAGTTTCTTACTGTTTACTGTTTCTTTAATTTTTGGGATTTAGCCTTGTCTGAAATGAAGTATCTCTAATACTTGGCCAGGGAAGTTCGGCATTGGTGAGTGGAGCTTGTCAGTTGAAATCCTTAATGTGGATTAATGTGGCTTTGCTGGAAAGAAAGGCTTTCTTTTTGATCTGATTAGATTTTCCAGAAAAGATTCTTTTAATCTTCTGCTTGTAGGTAGAGCATTCTGGGAGCCAAGTGGAGAAAGGAGCTTAAAGGTTTCAGGGTTCAGTATATACATGTTCTTTAAACTCTCCTATTAAAAGTAGCTTACTTCTGCCCCCAGCTGTTGCTGGTGACTCCCAGACCAGGGGCTCTCTCCAGCAAATAAGCCCCAGCTTAGTAGGGTTGGGAAGGGACAGGGACAGTGACCTATCACAGTGATGGAAATGATTTAGATCCATCTAGTTACTTCTTGTGTAAACTTTTACTTTCTTTAACACACTGTTCTGCCATGTCCAGAGGGACCTACTGTTCCTAACTCCTAGGCATTTTGGTGATTTTTAGATGTAAAATCAGGTAGTTTCATAGCTTTCTCATGTGCTTTTCAGATTTCATTTTTTCCTGATTTGTCAAATCCTTTACTTTTCTTCCAGTTGCTTTCTAGCTTTCAATATTTCAATGCACTTGTGCTCTAGATATTTTTGTGGTTTGTGACTTTAAAAAAATCTCTATGTCATGGAGAGCTTTGAGAAAGGAGATAAAATCAAGGCAGATGTGCACTCTGCTGCTGTTACTCAAAATCATCCCTAATAAACTTTGTACTGTACCATTTTTGGTATGATAAAACTGTAGCAAATTATATCTTTGTGGTTTATTATTTAGTAGAGGTAGGGGCTACAAGTTAATTTCTCACAATAATGGATTCTGTTCGTTAGGGTATGGGTTAAACTACTGTAACAAAAAGACTGAAAAATACAGTGGTTCAAACAAGAGACGCATTGGTGTCACATGGTTGTCCAGAAGTAGAGAGATGGTTCGTGGCAGGTAAGCAGATTTGCTGTACTTTGGTCACTCAGGACCCACATTCCTTATCAGTCTGTCATTCCCTAGCTGTTTTTGTTCATGTGGTCAGAGTCATCACCGCATCCATAGTCTAGCTTTCTGGAAAGGGGGAATAATGTATGGAGGCAGCATAGCTTCCTTTTTTAAAGGACATGCCCTGGAAATAGGAACATACGGGCTATAAGTTAGTCATTGGGCCACATGTAGCTTCTAGGAAGACTAGGAAATATGCTGTCTGGCTAAGGAGTTATGTAACTTGCTAAAGCTCAGAAAGCCTGGAGCATGATTTCATGTTTGATTGCCTCAAAGCAACTCTCCCAGACAGAATTGCTTTACCAGCTCATTTGCTAAAATTCTAAGTAAGATGGTATTTTTTGAAAAGTCATTATTTAGGTTTTCATGCTTATTTTAAGGACTCCTCTAAAAGTTAATGTTTAAGTCAGAAATTGTAGTCTGCAGTTCACTTTCTGTTATAGTTTATTTTGATTATATAAATCCTTGTCTTAAAGAATTTTTGCCAACCTGTTTGGACCTACCAAATGGAGACCTGTATATTTTTTTCATTAAATATCAGTGATTTCCATTTCTAGTCACTGAAAATCAAGAGTTACAAATATATGAAAGGCATGCCACTGTCTCACATTTGCAAAGGCAATTGAATTCAGTTTTGGCTTTCATTATTGATAGCTAGAATTAAAATTTCTAGTTAAAGTAGAAATCTTTTTTTCACCATAGGTGATTTTACTCACGTGACAACAGTGATTAATGTTAAGCTAGATTAGAGAGGGCTGATACCATGAAGTAGTAGTAATTATGAAGTGATCAAGCTGAGAAGGAAA
Organism: Trachypithecus francoisi; assembly: GCF_009764315.1. Classification (NCBI taxonomy): domain Eukaryota; kingdom Metazoa; phylum Chordata; class Mammalia; order Primates; family Cercopithecidae; genus Trachypithecus; species Trachypithecus francoisi. The sequence continues at coordinate 164,161,357 of NW_022681465.1, read as the reverse complement.
GTGACCTGTTTTGTATGTGAAGGCAAAGCTGTGCTTGCAGGAAGTTTTGCAAACTCTGTGGAAGAATTATTAATAGAATATTTATTACCTTTAGAAAATGAAAAATTGTTACATATTTGAAGGCAAAGCTGTGCTCGCAGGAAGTTTCGCAAACTCTGAAAGAATTATTAATAGAGTATTACCTTCAGAAAATGAAAAATTGTTATGTATTTTTTTAACTAGCATGATAATTTCTTTCTGTAATACCTAGCAGAATCTTGATGTATAATATTACCTGTTATTTTAGAGGGACATTTGGCATGATGTTTGTTCCAGGATTTTGTTTCTGCATTTCTCATGTACCAAGAAGTCCAGGTTAAAAATATTATTTTTGAGGATCCTGTGGCCTGCGTTTTAAGGACAGTTGAATCAGAAAGCTTCTTAGAGAAACAACTTAAAATCATGTTCTTGTTGCCAGAAACACAAATTTATCTAAATTTGTCTTTTCATCTTAAATTAGGCCACAGTGTCTTGTTATGACAGGTGCTCCAAACTCACGTCCAGCTTTACTTCATCTTGTTCATGATTTCACAAAAAATGTTGGTTTGATGATCTGTGGCCATGTACATATGGTAAGTATCAATTTTGTTTTCTTTTTCAAGTTTTTTAAAGTTTTATTTTGGGTTCAGGGATACATGTGCAGGTTTGTTATATAGCTAAACACAGGGGTTTGGTGTACAGATTGTTTTGTCACCCAGGTAATAAGCATAGCACCCTGTAGATAATTTTTTGATCCTCACCCTCCTCCCATCCAGTAGCCCCCAGTGTCTGTTTTTCCCTCCTTTGTATCTTTATGTACTTAATGTTTAACTCCCACTTATAAGAGTGAACATGGGGTATTTTGTTTTGTGTTCCTGTGTTAGTTTACTTAGGATTATAGCTTCTAGCTGCAGCCATGTTTCTGGAAAGGAAGTGGTCTCATTCTTTTTTATGGCTGCATAATATTCCGTGGTATATATGTACCACATTTTCTTTATCCAGATGGGCATTTAGGGTGATTCCATGTCTTTGCTATTGTGAATGGTGCTGCGATGAACATGTACATGAATGTGTCTTTATGGTAAAACAATTTATGTTCCTTTGGAGATATGCCCAGTAATGGGATTGCTGAGTCAAATGATAGTTCTGCTTTGAGCTCTTTGAGAAAGCCATACTGTTTTCCACAGTGGCTGAAGTATAATTTACATTCCCACCAACAGTGTATAAGTGTTTTCTTTTCTCTGCAACCTCACCAGCATCTGTGTTTTTTTGTTGTTGTTGTTTTTGACTTAATAATTGCCATTCTGACAGGTGTGAAATAATTTTTTTATACTAAAATATTTTTATGCTATATATAATTTGTAATTTATAGGGCTTTCTAGATTGGAAATAATTTGACAAGCAAACCTTTTTTTTTTTTTTTTCAGGTAGTTGTTTTTTTCAAAATATTTTTGCCCTTAAATGGTCTCGAAGTAGCATTTTGGAACAGATACTGAATTTTGAGCTCTCATTGTTTTTCTTATTCATTATGAGTAGATTTTAACAAACTGTGTTGTCCTTATAGAGTGGTTTGGCTTTTTGATACTTATGGAGTCAAAATTCACTGTTATTTTTCTCATTAATATGTTTGAAACTGGGCCCCTTCCTTATACCTTATACAAAAATTAAGATGGATTAAAGACTTAAACGTAAGACCTAAAACCATAAAAACCCTAGAAGAAAACCTAGTCAGTAACATTCAGGACAAAGGCATGGGTAAAGACTTCATGACTAAAACACCAAAAGGAATGGCAACAGAAGCTAAAATTGATAAATGGGATATTATTAAAGTAAAGAGCTTCTGCACAGCAAAAGAAACTATCATCAAAGTGAACAGGCAGCCTACAGAATGGGAGAAAATGTTTGCAATCTACCCAACTGACAAAGGGCTAATATCCAGAATCTACAAGGAACTTAAACAAATTTAAAAGAAAAAAACTACCCCGTCAAAAAGTGGGCAAAGGATCTGAACAACACTTTTCAAAAGAAGACATTTATATGGCCAAGAAACATATGAAAAAAATCTCATCAGAGAGAAATGCAAATCAAAACTACAATGAGATACCATCTCACGCCAGTTAGAATGGCGGTCATTAAAAAGTCGGGAAACAACAGATACTGGAGAAGATATGGAGAAATAGGATTGCTTTTACTCTGTTAGTGGGAGTTCAAATTAGTTCAATCATTGTGGAAGACAGCATGGCGATTCCTCGAGGATCTAGAACCAGAAATACCATTTGAGCCAGCAATCCCATTACTGGGTATATACCCAAAGGATTATAAATCATTCTTCTATTAAGACACATGCACATGTATGTTTACTGCGGCATTGTTGACAACAGCAAAGACTTGGAACCAACCCAAATGCCCATTAGTAATAAACTGGATAAAGAAAATTGGCCGGGCGCGGTGGCTCAAGCCTGTAATCCCAGCACTTTGGGAGGCCGAGACGGGCGGATCACGAGGTCAGGAGATCGAGACCATCCTGGCTAACACGGTGAAACCCCGTCTCTACTAAAAAAATACAAAAATCTAGCCGGGCGAGGTGGCGGGCGCCTGTAGTCCCAGCTACTCGGGAGGCTGAGACAGGAGAATGGCGTAAACCTGGGAGGCGGAGCTTGCAGTGAGCTGAGATCCGGCCACTGCACTCCAGCCTGGGCGACAGAGCGAGACTCCGTCTCAAAAAAAAAAAAAAAAAAAATGTAGCACATATACACCATGGAATACTGTGCAGCCATAAAAAAGGATGAGTTCATGTCCTTTGCCAGGGACATGGATGAAGCTGGAAACCATCATTTTCAGCAAACTAACCCAAGAACAGACAACCAAATACTGCATGTTCTCACTCATAAATGGGAGTTGAACAATAAGAACACATGGACACAGGGAGGGGAACATCATACAGCAGGACCTGTCAGGAGGTGGGGGTGTTTGGGGAGGGATAGCATTAGGGGAAATACCTAATGTAGATGACAGGTTGATGGGTGCAGCAAACCACCATGGCATGTATATACCTATGTAACAAACTTGCACATTCTGCACATGTATTGCAGAACTTGTGTGTGTGTGTGTGTGTGTGTGTGTGTGTGTTTTAAAGTCCCAATAACACTTGGGAACATTTACTTAACAGAAAAAAAAACGGGGGTTGGAAAAAATAGACAAATTGTGATAAATATCTTCAGGGGGAAGTAGTATCTCTGGTATGTAAGAAGAGCAAAATGAATGCTGAATTTCTAAGTTCAAACACTTAGTTGCCAATTCTTTTTTGTTTTAGCCAGAAGAGAACTATTAAAAATGACGAACTTTTTAAATCCGAAAGTAGTTTTTAGTTTTTTGGCATTGTGGTTATTAAGAACAGACTGGATGATGGCTTACCTGTGCTGCATAAGAAAGTAGTTTTTAGTTTTTGCATTGTGGTTGTTAAGAACAGACTGGATGATGGCTTACCTGTGCTGCATAAGAAAGTAGTTTTTAGTTTTTGGCATTGTGGTTGTTAAGAACAGACTGGATGATGGCTTACCTGTGCTGCATAAGAAATAGGGGTATTTGTTGGATTAGCTTCTCTCCCAAGTTCTGTTCTTCATCTTGCTTTGGTTCTAGAAGCGCGTGTTGTATACCTCATGTCTCATCCCCAGCTGGTTGTTCTGCTTATACAATGGCAAAGTCAAAGGGCGTGTGTGTGTGTGTGTGTGTGTGTGTGTGTGTGTGTGTGTCTAGGGTGGTGGAAGGATTCTTGGAGACACTGACCCCACTTGGGACTTGTGGAGTTTTCTAGTTTGTCTCTGAGCTGATCAGCTAAATCAAGGCTTGAGCATAAGACGTTTACAAATGAGACAATTTCCCTACTACAAAAGGTAAATTATATTTTTACTTATTTACATTTAGGGTGTGTTCTCTTAAGCTTATTTTTAGATTTTTGTTTTATATATTTGTGTATAAAACATTTTGTGTATTGCTTACAAGGATCAAAATAGAGTTATGAGTTAACAAAGCTCATTTAGTTTCTCCTGTTATTTCATCCTTTAACAGAATTTTGAAGAAAAATGCATTAATATTATATAGCTCACTTTGATTTTCAGTGATATTCTCAAGTTAGAATTAATAACACAGACATTTGGGAGTAACGAAAATCAAACTAGGGAAACTTTCTGTAGAAAAATAGAAGGTGGTTATTTTACTCTGTATAATCTCTTCATTTTCTTTTTTTTTTTCTTTTTTTTTTTTTTTTTGAGACGGAGTCTTGCTCTGTCGCCCGGGCTGGAGTGCAGTGGCCGGATCTCAGCTCACTGCAAGCTCCGCCTCCCGGGTTTACGCCATTCTCTCGCCTCAGCCTCCCGAGTAGCTGGGACTACAGGCGCCCGCCATCTCGCCCGGCTAATTTTTTGTATTTTTTTAGTAGAGACGGGGTTTCACCGTGTTAGCCAGGATGGTCTCTATCTCCTGACCTCGTGATCCGCCCGTCTCGGCCTCCCAAAGTGCTGGGATTACAGGCTTGAGCCACCGCGCCCGGCCATCTCTTCATTTTCAATAGCTTCTAACCTCTTTCATTTACTTAGAATGGAAACTTAATTTATTTTTAAGTCTGTGTTTCTTCTTTCTACTGGCATCCTTGTGCCTTAGCTATTCCATCAACTCTACTTTTTTCTAATCTTATGTATTAAAAAGACTACATGAAAATAAAATGCTATTGTTATACTTTTTCCGCCCCTACATTTAGTCACCTGTTTCAAGCCAGTATAACAGGATGAATGGTTTATGTAAATGTGAAGTAGATTACTTTTTAATTAAATATATTATTAATATTTTTATTCACAGGGTCCTCGAAGACAAGCCATGAAAGAGATGTCCATCGATCAAGCCAAATATCAGCGATGGCTTATTAAGAACAAAATGAAGGCATTTTACGCTCCAGTACATGCAGATGACTTGAGAGAAGGTGCACAGTATTTGATGCAGGTAACTTTGTTAATGCTTTTCAAATGCCTACATTTTAGATTTGTATAAGCTTTTTAACACTTTTTAATTCTAGATTTCATAGATTTCATTCTTCATACTAATACAAATGATAAATCTTTTTTTTATGTCTTTATTAAAGTAAACTACTTTGGGTCGCCTGGCTAGTTCGATCAGTAGAGCATGAGACACTGAAAGTAAACTACTAGGATTTGTATAATTCAGAATTAAAGGGACCGTAGAAATATTGTGTTGTTCTGTGTTAACTGTGTAATTGTGGAGCTACTTTGTTAAAGTAGAGGTGGGAGACTCAGAGTATTGTCTTCTGATCCCTTTTTGTTGTGTGTTTCTTAGAACTTGATAAGCACAGGGTTAAGAATAGCCAAGGCAATCCAGGAAGAACGGACAGGGTAGGCTTGCTTGATAGGAAAGAAAGCCCTGTCAAAAAACTGTAGTAATTAAGACATTGTGGTATTGAATATAGCGATGGACAGTTAGATGAATGGCACAAAACAGAAAAAATAGCACAAAATATAGCGATAGACAGTTAGATGAATGGCACAAAATACCAGAAACTTAACATACATGACAGAGGTGCTATTGAAAGCATGGGCCAGAATAATTCATTATTTACGTGAAAAAAAGACTGGATCCTTATGAAAACCACACAAAACACATCTCCAGATGGATTAAACACCTAAATTTAAAAGGCCAGTTTGTTTTGTTTATAGAAAAAAATTCTAAAACAATTTTATGACCTTGAGCTAGGGAAGAGTGAGGCACCAAAAGTTGAGTTCAGTAGTTTTGTAGTTTAAAATTTTGAGATTCTAAAGAAAACATGAAAATAAGAAAAGGAAGCAGAGACCAAGGGAAGATAGTGATCCTGACATGTAATCAACAAAAGATATGGTCCAGAATACAGACAGAAATACTATGTCAGTAACAAAAAAAAAAGCAAAATATATGTACAGAGAGGAAAACTAAATGACAGAAATAAAAATTAAAAGCACAATATACTCTTATTCCATATCCATTAGACTGACCCCAAATTAAGTTTGCCAATACAGAGTGTTAGAAGTGGCATAGAGCTAGCTGGTCCAACCCGCGGACTACGTGTGGCCCAGGATGGCTTGGAATGTGGCCTAACCCAAATTCATAAATTTTCTTAAAACATTATGAGCTATTTTTGTGATTTTTTTTTAAACTCATCAGCTATCATTAGTGTTAGTATATTCTGTGTGTGGCCAAAGACAATTATTCCAGTGTGGCCCAGAGAAGCCAAAAGATTGGACACCCCTGAAATAGAGCAACTGGAAATCTTTGAACTGCTGTGGTAATGTAAATTGGACAACAACGCTGTCCAAAATATGAAAGCAACCTGGCAAATTGTCCTGCAAATTTGGTTTGAATATTCTAGGACGCTCTGTTCTTAGGTGTGCATCTCACAGGAACTTTTGCACATGTGAAGAAGGCTATATGAAACTTCAGGCCGGGCGCAGTGGCACACTCCTGTAATCTCAGCACTTTGGGAGGCTGAGACAGGTGGATCACCTGAGGTCAGCAGTTCAAGACCAGCCTGGCCAACATGGTGAAACCCTGTCTCTACTAAAAATACAAAACTTAGTCAGTTGTGGTAGCACACACCTGTAATCTCAGCTACCTGGGAGGCTGAGGCAAGAGAATCTCTTGAACCCCCGAGACAGAGGTTGCAGTGAGCCGAGATCACGTCAGCGCATTCCAGTCTGGGTGACAGCGAGACCCCATCTCAAAAAAAAAGAAAAAGAAACTTCATGGCAACATCGTTTGTAATAGTGAAAAAGAATTGGAAGTAACAACCATCAGTCACAGAAATGAAAACAGTACAGATGTAGGGTAGAATTCTATGCAGTGGTGAAGGGGAGCTATCAACATGGATACACCTCAGGAACAGTGCTTAGGAAAAAAAATAGCAAGTTTAAAAAGTATAGGAACAATATGAAGATTTAAATATTTTAAAAAGTAGTAAATTTTACATGTATGAATTCCTAAATGATAGAATACATAGTAAAAATGCAAAGAGAACGTGAAGAACATTGGAGGCTTTACTGTGTTTCTGATGTTTCTTAATGGGGTGGTAGATATATGAGTGTTTATTACTTTATACTTTATTCCTTTTTGTATGTGAAATACTGAAATAGGTAGAATGCTACACTGGGTCATATGGTTATTTCTAGTAGGTAAATCTTGTTTCCTTCATATAATTTATAGGAACATTCTGATAACCAATTTATAGAAGCAATACATTTTAGGAAGGAAATAAATGAAAATTTTTCTTTAGAGCAGTGGTTGTTAAACTTCAGCATGCGTCAGAATCATCTAGTAGACTTGTTAAAACACAGATCGTTAGACCCCACCCCAGAATGAATCAGATCTGGGGTGAGGGCCCAGCGTTTGCACTTCCAAGAGAATTTGAGGTGATACTGCTAATTTGGTTCAGGGACTATACTTTAAGAATCACTGCTCTAGGAAGTCTCAGTGGTATAAATGATTCTTTTGTAAATTTGGCAGGAGCTAGAATTCATCCTCCAAATTACTCTCATCCGCCTAATATATTTACTGCAGTCGGCCATGACAACTGTATCAGTGTGCGGCAAAGTTTTAGGATAAATAGAAGAATATTGTTTTGAGAAAGATACTTAGGAGACTGACTTTCTAGCAGAGCTGTCTGAGGAACTGTATGAAATATTATTACGAATAGGTGCCAGTTGCCTCTGTAGAACTAGTAACTGAAATTGTTAGTGTAAGTTGCCACTGAGAGTATTTCTCTTTCCTTTCTACCGTTGGGAAACCTGTTACACAAAGTGTCAAATGTCTTTTAGTTGTTTATTACCTTGGTCAAAAGAATTTTTTACATTAATTTGTTTGTACAGTAACTTTTAGTATATTGTAGAGCTGCTGTTTTTAGATGTTATTTGTTTTACTGGACTTACCCTCAATTTTTCTCTATCCCCTCATCTTTCTAGTTACTAATTATAATCTTAAGCATCTATTTATCATTAAACCTGCGTGTAAGTATCCAGCTTCCACAACAAAACTTTTTTTTTTGAGACAGAGTCTCACTCTGTCTCCCAGGCTGGAGTGCAGTAGCTGTAGCTGACTGCAGCCTCGACCTCCTGGGCTCAAGTGATCCTTCCACCTCAGCCTCCTGAGTAGCTGGGACCATAGGCATGCACTACCGTGCCTGACTGGTTTTTGTAGTTTTTGTAGAGATAAGGTTTCACCATGTTGCTCAGCCTGGTCTTGAACTCTGAGCTTGAGCAATCCTCCTGCCTCAGCCTCTCACAGTGCTTGGATTATAGACGGGAGCATCCATGCCCAGCCTAAGACTTCACTATTTTAAGGAAGAGACAATCTTATCACCAAATAGCTTGCTTAAAGACCTCTTTAAGCAAAGGACATTAGCACTGCTAATTTTCTTGTTTTGTATGTTTGTAATTTCCTTGTCCCTTTAAATTTTTTGTAACGCAATAGCCACCTGATTATCAACTCAGTTTTAAACCTTCATATTTAAATAGCAAAACTAAATACATTTTTTTTTGGTCAGCAAATTTTGACTTAAGATGCACAGGAAACATTGCTAAAGATTTGAAGAAATAACACAGTGGGAATGTTTGAAACTAGTGTAATAAGCTTCAACTGACTGCATTTTGCTAAATAAGTTTCAATTATGTAATCCATGAAGAACTCCTTTCCTATCACATAGTAAAGAAGTGTGTTGTGGAGAAGACATATTTTCAGTAGTAAATTACTCCATTGATAAACATATTGTTATTTGGACACTGAAAACATTACCTCTGACTGAATAGCTACTTTGATTGGAATTTGCAAAGGATTTAGGGATGAGAGTGATACATATGAAGTTTCAGTCATTCAAGGGAAAGTTATTGCAATAACAAAATTGAAAATATAAGTACACAGAGTACAGCAAGATGTTATTGTTAACTTTATAAAAATAAAACCTTTTAATTATTACAGGATTATAACACATTTCTGTGAGTGACCTGACAGTATTTTGTACCATTAAGAAGGTACTGGTTATCTTATGGCTTAGTTCTTTAAAAAGCTGTCAACCTAAAGATATTCTTGGTTTTCTTTTACTCCCCAATTCCTTCCCCACCCCCAATTAAAAATACGCTGTGTGGTTAAGATAGTTTTAAAAAACTAAAATGAATATTTTTATCTGCCTCTTCAAGTCAAAGGTGCTTTCATTATTGAGTGGGGGGAACATTTACTTCTTGAAAGAAGTCTGTACATGGATGGAACACTTTGAAAACAGATGTAAGCTTTACAGAGTTAGGGATATTTCTTCTGTCCTAATTATCCCAAGTAGCAGGTCAACACTTGATAAATATTTGAACTAATTTTTTCAAAAAATGATATAAGTATGTCACAGATAATCCTATGTGACCTCACACTATATATACACATTTAATCAGTGACATGAATCATGAGAGCAAAACCCATCAAACTCTTAGAAGAAAACATAACAATAAGACTTCACGGCATTGGATTTGTTAGTGAATTCTTAGATATGACACCAAAAGCATGAGCAACAAAAGGGACAGATAAAAAAGATTCATTGCGGCGTCGCTCACAATAGCCAAGAGGTACAAGTGTCTCCCAGCAGAGGAGTGGATAAGCAAATGTGGGGGGTGTGTGTGTTGTGTGTACGTAAAATGAAATATTATTCAGCCATAAAAAGGAACGAAGTTCTACAACATGGATTAACTTTGAAGACATTATGCCAAGGACGCATACTGTTATTTCACTCATACAATGTCTAGAATAGGCAGATTCATAGAGACAGAAGTGGCTGTTACCAAGGGTTGGAGGGAGAAGGGGATGGGTAATCATTACTTAATGGTTATAGAATTTCTGTTTGGGGTGATGAAAAATGTTTAGAAATAGTATATTATATAACAGATGTATAAGAAATAGATATATATAAGATATATAACATAGATATATAAGAAATAGATGATTATATAACATTGCAAATATAATTAATACTATTGAATTGTACATTTAAAAATGGTTAAAATGACAATTTTTTATTTCTCTTTTTCTACAATAAAATCTAAAATGTGTGTGCACACCATCTTGGAAACAGAATTTTCTGATGTGTTTAGAAATCTTAGATTGTAGTGGATTTGGGGGGATACTTTGGCCCTCTGTGTCTGCAGGTTTACATCTACAGATTCAACCAACCATGGCTTAAAATTATTTGAAAAAATAATAATACAACAATAAAAATAATACAAATTTAAAAATACAGTATAACTATATTGTATTAGCTATTATGAGTAATCTTGAGATGATTTAAAGAATAAGCGGGGATATATGTAGGTTATATGCAAATACTATGCCATTTTATATAAGGGGCTTGAGCATTTGCAGATTTTGGTATCCAGGAAGGGCTGAAGGGAGACCCCGAAACTGATTCCCTATTGTTAAACATACTGAGTTGCAAATCCTGATGAGGTTACAAGAAAAATTGATGGAACAACTGAGGAAGGAAATTAGCCAAATGTCAGCAAAAACTTTTGCATGATTGGTAGAACAAATTCAGATTTTAGTATTGATGTGATTCAGAACTGCATTCATTTGGACTTTTGTTTGTAGTTTTTAATGGCTGTTATCAAAATATATAAATGAGAATACCACTGTATTATAATTTTTAAAATTATATTCTATTTCTCTTAGTAAAAATATGAAAATTTTGGTAGATCCTAAAAGTACAAAAATGTACATTTAGAACTTTTCAAGTATTTTGTTTTTAAATTATATTTTTGTGTATGTTTACTTATAGGTAATATCAGTGGAGTAGTATATGTAATTTATAAGTAAATATGCATATATGCAATGCTGAAGAATGTTTGCTGAGAGTGTCTATAGAAGCTGTCAATTTGGAGGGCAGTTTTATCACTTCAGAAAATATTTTGTTGAAAATAATATATCTGTAAAGTTATACTGACCCTATATTTTAGGCTGCTGGTCTTGGTCGTATGAAGCCAAACACACTTGTCCTTGGATTTAAGAAAGATTGGTTGCAAGCAGATATGAGGGATGTGGATATGTATATAAACTTATTTCAGTAAGTATTTTTTAATTCAGTAATACAGTTCATTTAGAAAATGTTAATTTTGAAAGCTTGCCCTAATTTTTGGAGCCTGTTTCTCATGTCTCTTCTAATGGAAATATAAGAACAAAAAGAATCACACAGATCATCTGGGTTTTAAATTGATAATCTATTAACAATTTTTTATTGATCTTTGTCTCTTTACATACGTGCATATATATATACACACACACACATACCTATGTATGTATATGTATACATGTATACACTCTGGCTTCTCATTTAAGTTTGTAAACTTTTTCCTATCCCTGCAGCTGTTGCTGAGCAGAGTTCCCGAATGTCAGACCCATCACCTCCTAAACTCTGTCATTATAATGTGCTGAGGAAGGGTGTTTCACCCCTGTTTAGGCTTGGTCCCCTTCCAAACAAATTTTGCAGTTCATCATTTGGTTCATTCACTAAGTTATTTACATTTCTTTTATTTAAATGTACTTACATGTTTTATTTTTCTACCATCTTGAAGAGTTAAGTTTGAGTTCACTGTAACTTCTGTTTTTTGGGTTGTCTAGTGCAGCAGTCCCCAACCTTTCTGGCACCAGGAACCAGTTTCATGGAAAACGATTTTTCCACAGACATGGGTAGTGGTGGGAGCTGTGGTTTCAGAATGATTCAAGCGCATTACATTTATTGTGGACTTTATTATTACCTATTCACCATAATGTAGACTCAGTGGGAGTCCTGAGCTTGTTTTTCTGCAACTAGATAGTCCCATCTGGGGGTGATGGGAGACAATTGAGAATCATCAGGCATTACATTTTCCTAAGGAGCGCACAGCTTAGATTCCTCACATGTGCAGTTCATAAAAGGGTTTGCACTCCTTTGAGAATCTGGTGCCGCTGCTGATCTGACAGGGAGTGTACCTCAGGTGGTAATGCTCACCTGCCCATGGCTCACCTTCTGCTGCATAGCCTGCCCAGTTCCTAACAGGCCCCACCCACCACTGGTCCATGACCCGGGGATTGGGGACCCCTGGTCTTAGTGTGTTCTTTTTTATTCTTTTGCTACTTTGTCTTTCTGGTTGTATTCTGTTTGTGGATTTTTGTGGATGTGTCTGTTGAATGTAATCTACCACATGCTTCTTGAAACCGAGTTATTTAATAAAAAAAAAACAACCTTTTTTTGTTTTGTTTTTGCCAGATTTTCTTCTTAATCTTGAAAAGTACTTGTTTTCCTACTATTCTAAGATTTGCCTAACCTGTTTATCTTGTTTATACTGAAGATAAGCGTTCCCTCTCCACTATGCCATACTTGATTTGAGGAGGTTTTTTTCTCATCCTAGGCACTGATGAAATAGAACTGTCCACTTCTTAAAATTGTCCTTTAAAACAAACAAAACACTTTTATTTACAAAGTAGCTTTAAGATTAAAGTGTAAGTCCTATTTTCTCTATGAATTTTGATCTGATCACCCTTTTTTCTCACTGGAGTCACTTCCTTGCTGGAACTCCTGTTGTATCTTTGGCTATAACCGCATATATTTACCTGTCTCACATGTGATGGTTTTACTAGTGACATTTGAAAAGTCTTTGAGGAAGCAGCTGGATCTCATACTCTACTTTTTAAAGGACCTCTTTATATGGATTAGTAATATATATGATAAACAAGATTTACCAACTAATTGTTAAATGCTTTTTGTAAAATTAAAACCGCTGATTTGCTGCATGTTGTCACTACTGTTGAGCTTTGGTTTTATTAACTTTTTTGTAAGCAAAACCTCGTTGTGGCTTTCTAATTCTGTATTCTGTATATATAGGGATTAGGGACAGAAAGATTAATGTGGTCCATGAGCCATGAAACCCATGAGCCGTGGGCTATGCTTTTTCTCTCTCAAGACCTAAGAGCAGTGAGATGAAGTAATTGTCCTAAAAAATAGAAAAAGTGACATTTTTTACAAATTATTTCATATGCCTGTCACATTATTAGGTGTAGTTGCTCATAATGGAACACTGGAAGGGATCTTTCTGACTCTGACCTTCTAGGGGGTAAAGTGAGTGAGTGTTCTGAAAAGTTGAGTATTACTCTGAGCATGACTCCTGTACATCAGGCAGCAGTTAAAGGATAGGTGAAATACTACTTTCTGATTTTAGAACCATGTAAAGTAATAGCAGTTTCAAAGCAGTGACACTCCTCATTCTTTATCTTGTTGCACTTCCACTGATGTTTTAGCTGTGATTTTTAAATACCTTGTGCAATTTAGGTATGCTTTATATGTTGTTTTTATTAGTAGTATATAAGATCTGAAGCTGCAAATCAATTTTTATAGCTTATAACAAAAACATTTATTCATTTTAATCAACAGTAAACTTGGGGAGCTATATTCCCTAGCTTTAAAGAAATTGATTTTGATTTAGCCGATTAACCAATTTTTCAAATACCTGTAGTTATTTTTTCCTCTAGTATTAATGAGATCTTTCAAGATACAGCTGAGAAAGATTAATTCCTTAAATTAATTCCTTAAACTCTGTTTTGCTTCTCTCAAAGACCATATCCATCTATCCATGCATCTACCTGTCTATATCATCTATCATATATCCATCTATTTAATATTGCCTATTAAATTTCTTTCTCCAGTGACTTTTTTAACTTTAGTTAGCTCATCTTAGGAATGTGGCCAGATTGTCTCTCCATGATTTAAAAACAAAAGACCTTTTATAACCATATATTATATCCTGAACACATTCTTCCATTTGTCACTAAGAGTAATAATTTGACCATTTTATTGGATTTTAGCCTTTTTAATTTCATATAGCTATATCTTCATATATCGTTTTTAATGTGTCTACAGTGAATACTTATTACTTGTGCAATGAAAAATAATAATTAAAGATGAAAGTTAAGCCTGTTACCACTTTCAGAGAACAACATGACGCTTCAAAATTTAAAATTAATTCAGTAGATTTGAGAAAAACTTGGATTAAAATGAAGATTTATGCTCATAACTGAGATTCCAGGGTTTAAGCCTGGTTTTAAAACTGTGTTGGAAATCTTAATGTATTTTCTGTGTGTATAGAATGCTCTCAATTGTGTTTTTAAAAATGAAAGGGATTATGCCTGTAATCCCGGCACTTTGGGAGGATGAGGCAGGTGGATCACAAGGTCAGGAGTCTGGCCAACGTGGTGAAACCCCATTTCTACTAAAAATACAAAATTAGCCAGGCGTGGTGGTACGTGTCGGTACTCCCAGCTACTTGGGAGGCTGAGGCAGGACAATTGCTTGAACACAGGAGGCAGAGGTTGTAGTGAGCCTTGATCACGCCACTGCACTCCAGCCTGGGTGACTGAGCGAGACTCTATCAAAAAAAAAAAAAAAGGGAGAGGTAAATATGTATTTGCAGATGAATGTAAAATCTTTGAACCACTGTTCAAATCAGTTTTGTAAAAATTTAAAAATTATGTTAAAATTCCCTCAGTCTTTTCAAAAAGAATTTCTTCATATCCTGGAACCTGCTATCATTCGCAGTAGCATGTAGGTTTTTGTGTGTGTGTCTTCATGTATTTCTCTTGGTTTTAATGGTATAAGCCCAAATATAAATATAGCGGGATTCTGAAAGTAGTTTTTCTATAATTTAACTTAGAAGGATAAAAATACTGCTGCTGCTTTAAACCACTGCTGTACGTATAATGTCAGTACTGCAAAGATCTGAAAAGTAGTTTTCAAGGGTATTACAGAAGGGAATGTTGTGGGATTTGAAACTAACATACATATCTCAACAAGTGATTTAGTGATTTTCAAAGCATGTTTTAAAAATCAGACATTTACAGCTGAAAGTAATTTTAGAGATCATCTACTATTATCTTTATTTTATAGAGGATAACACAAATTTTTGTATTTTTTTTTGTTGTTTTTGTTTGGTTTTTTGTTTTTAGTGATGCCTTTGACATACAATATGGAGTAGTGGTTATTCGCCTAAAAGAAGGTCTGGATATATCTCATCTTCAAGGACAAGGTAAATTTTGCTTGAAATAAGTTTTTTATTAAAAAAATAAACTACTTTGTTAGAAAATTATATTCTCACAAACTCGTCATTACTTTTAATAATTATGTGTCATGGACTTATTATATGGCATTTTAAGATCACATCTGTTTGGCTCCACTAAAGTTTGTGTTTTCTCTTTGTACCAGCCTGGATGATGGTTAGTGATTATTACTGGAGAGAATAAAATTCAATCCAAAGGATAAGCTTAGGAGAGGCAGACATTAGTTAGGTTTGTCTGTTGGCCAGGTTTTTTAAAGACATAAGTAAAATAGCCTGAGGAAAAATTTTTAAATGACCACTAAATCATTAGACATTTTCATATTTATAAAAGTATGCTTTATACAGAGTCATATTGATAGTAGAAGCCTAAACTTTGTCATGTTTTCTATCTTCAGCAGACCTAATGAATTTTTTTAAAGAAACATTTTTTAATTTAAAAATATTTATAGATTCACAAGAAATTGCAAAAAAATAGTAGAGAGGTCCTCTGTACCCTTCATCCAGTTTCCCCCAATGGTAATATCTTGCCTTACCCTAAGGTACTGTATCCAAGCCAGGAAATTGACATTGGAACAATCCACGGACCTTTTTCATATTTCAGCAGTTTTACAACTCTTGTGTGTGGTTGTGTGCCACTTATGTGTTCATTTGTGTAACCACCATTGCAATAAGGATACAGAACTGTTCTGTCACTACCGACGTCTCCCTGTGTGTTCCCCCTTTCTATGTACTTTTCTTGTCTCCCATCATTACTATAATTTTGACATGTCAGGAATGGTATGTAAATAATATAGTGTGTAACTTTTAAAGCATTTTTGGAAGTGAAGATTAAAGCCTAAGTAAGGTATAATTACTACTTTTGCCAACTTTATAAAAACTATGGCCAGGCACCATGGCCCATGCCTGTAATCCCAGCATGTTGGGAGGCCAAGGTGAGTGGATGACCAGAGATCAGGAGTTTGAGACCAGCCTGACCAGCATGGTGAAGCCCCGTCTCTACTAAAAATTCAAAAATTAGCCAGGTGTGCTTCAGAAAGCAGAGGCAGGAGAATTGCTTGAACCCAGGAGGCAGAGGCTGCAGTGAGCCAAGATTGCTCCATTGCACTCCAGCCTGGGCGACAAGAGCAAGACTGTCTCAAAACAAAACAAAGCAGGAAAAAAAAAAAAAACCAACTGTGAAGATTTTTATATTCTCTGAAGATTTTCTGGTAGTTTAAGAAATTATAAGCTTAAGAAAATTTACATATATAACATATTACGCCTATTAGTTAATTAACCAAATCATCAGAATGAGCTAAGCCTAAATACTTAAGAGGCATCTGCTTCTGTATTGAATTGTTTTAATCTTCCCTCTCTTTACCCCTTTAAGGGCAGTCTGCAGTTTTGAAAGAAACACTTTGAGGTCTTTATCCATGTAACCAAATATGCATTTTCAGTAATCTGGAGTAGGTTTGGCAAATTATTCAATTATTTCTTGCTCTACCAGAATTGAGGTTTAGAGTGCCTTATACCTGTTAACTCAACATAAATAGTAGTGTTCCCTTTCACATATCACAGTTTGATGAATAAATTATATAGTTCTATCATTTACTGAAGTTTGAATGTGATTGAAACTTTTAGAAAGTATTTTCATGTATTTATAATCATTGTGAAATGTTTTTGAATACCTTATTATTCATCGTTAAGTTTTAAAACAGGAATTTGACTGGGCATAAGAATTAAGGGCATAGGCATTGGAGTCAGGCAAATCTGCTTTAAAAATCTCAGCCTTTTCTGTTAGATGTTCTGTAGCCTAGGAAAATTTGGTGACTTCCAAGCCTCAGTTTCCTTATCTGTTAAAATGTATTTACCTTACAGGTTGGTTGTTAAGATTAAAAAGGAGATTAAGGCCTGTGAGCTCTTAGCATAGTGCTGGCATGTAGTTTCTTTTCTCTCTCTTCATTTACACAAAAAAGTGATGAGGATTATGGACATACTATCAGTTTTATATTTGTCTTTGTGATACATATGTGTGTGGTGGAAGTTAAATCTTTACTAACTGACAAAAAGAGAAAATGAAGAAAAACTACTTTAAAAGGAAAAAAATGGTACTTTCACCATGAACTTAGGAAGACTGTATTCGGTGGTCTTGGTTTTATAGTAGTGGGTATAATTTTTCAGTATTGTCTGTCATCTTATATATCTATGGACAGTTGTTACATTTTACATTTTTTATGTACTGATTTTGAGAGCAGAATTGATTCACATACTATATATTACTGTCTACCAGATTCTACTGTTCTATGACTTGTACTCATTACTAATTCTCTAGCTCATAATTCAAATACAGTTTATGTATCTATATCCAAAATGCTTGGAACCTGAAGGGTTTCAGAATTTGGAGGGAGGAGGTTGATTTTGGAATATTTGCATTACATGGTACTTACCAGTTGAGCATCTCTGGTTCAGAAATCCAAAATCTGAAATGCTCCATTGAGCATTTCCTTTGAGCATCATGTTAGGTATGTAAAAAGTTTCAGATTTTCAGATCAGAATATTCAACCTGTAACCTAGTTGTGGTTTACGTATTTAAATGAATAGTCATTTCAAACAGATTATCATAGTTGTTTAAGAAGGCATTTATAACAAAGTTATTTTTTCATAATAGTTTTATTACTAAACCATAATGCCTTATTTAACAGTTAAAATATGACTTAGATACTATTTTAAATAATTTTGTGTCTACAGAAGAATTACTGTCATCACAAGAGAAATCACCTGGCACCAAGGATGTGGTAGTAAGTGTGGAGTATAGTAAAAAATCTGATTTAGATACTTCCAAACCACTCAGTGAAAAACCGGTTACACACAAAGGTAATTTTCATTCAAACAATAAGTCTTATTAATAGTAATGTTTTAATTTGGGAGAAATATTTTTAATTATATAATATGTCTTATAAAAATAACCTGTTCTCAAACTTGTACTGGTCATTTCTTGCTGGTCAGGTAGAATTTATGGCTTTCAGAAATGGCTACAAAATGACTAGCTGTGTAAGGTACTAGAGTAGATCATCAGACAGAAACCATGCCAAATATTTACTAATATGGCCTCTGTGTTTTTATTTATAGTTGCTTTAAATAAAACATTTTAATTTGAAGCATAGGTTAAATCTGAATTTGGAAAGAATATGGTAATTTTAAAGTAACAAACTCATGAAACTTTCACATAATTTCATCCACAAATCTGTGTGTCATGTTTGAGAAGAAAAGAAGGATGACTTCCAAATCTTACTCTCCCACCCTCACTCTCCTACCTCTGTTCGGTCTAGTATCTCCATCTGTCCTATTCTTAGCTGACATGCAACAAGAAAAAAATCTGCAGAGTAAATCATCAGACTATAGCATACTTTTGATTCCTGCAAAGTATTTCCCATTCTTTTTCTGAAATTGTAACCTTGGACCAATCATGTCTTTGTGCAGTTTATCTCTTCTATATTATTTAGAAGCAGTAATGTTGCTTTTTATTTCTTTCCTTCTTATTTACCTTATTGGCATAGAGTATTAGTAAAGTTTAGTTCACACCCATTTTCCTTTTTGGTTCTTTGCTGGCTTGATTATAATTTATTTTGTTTGTCCTCAAAATTCTATAAACTGATTCTGATAACTGTTATATTCCAGCATTTATTTTAGTTTGCAGTATACATTCTTTCATTTCCTCTTTTTTGTTTTTTTCTTTTGCTTCAAACATTCTTTTTCTACAGAATCTGTTGGGAATTAATAGGTGAAGTTTAATGGGAGGGTAAGAAGTAATACATATCAAGCATCTACTCCATGCACCCACATTATAGTGGATGTTACCCATATATTAGCTAATTAATATATGTTACAATCTTATGAAATCATTATTTTTATAGAACAGGAAAGTGAGCCAGTACATTTCTACTTACCTTTTTATTGTAAAAATCTAAATGCCTTTAACTTACTTTATAATTGTTAAATGTCAAGATTTCCTTGACATTTCTGAGCTCTTTTAAACAAATGCAGCATATCCATAGTTATAATTTTTATTATCAAAGACAAATGCCATTAAATATCTGCTTTATAAGAACAATATTGAATGCTATAAAATTAAATATAGTTGATTCTTTTTCCATTACAAGTTTAAGAAATTAGCGTTTGCTTTGTGCTTATTTTCTGTTTAGTCAGTTATTCTCAAAGTCAGCAGCATAGATATTATAGAAAAGTATACATCTTAAAAAGTATTCAGAATTAGAGACATTACTGTGTAGTTATTATAAATCTGCAGTATTTAGCTGTGTCTGTCTTGGTTATTGAAGCATACATCATGCAAGGAGTCATAAAGAACACCCTTTAAATACTTTCTGCCAGGCCCAGAGCTTAGTGCATTAATACTTGCATTAGTATAACAAGCTTAAGAGGTAGGTACTAACACCTCTTTCTACAAATGAGAAAAGCACGTTCAGTAACGAAAGCTCACTCAGCTAGTAAAATGAGTAGAGGGAAGATTGCAATCTTGCAGTCTAACTCCAGAGCCCACTGCAGTATACTCTACTGTCCAAGTCCGGAGTTTTATATGCTGTAAACAAATATTTTAATACAAGCTTATATTAAGGGAACAGAATGAGATTAGGAAAATTTTTAATGCCAGAAAAATATTTGTAGATATTTTTAAATATAAATGGATAAATATATGCACAAATATATACATACACATATACATTTATATATTTGAGAAAAATCACTCCTGTATAACCTGGCGTTTTATATAAAGCAAAAATACTTCTCTGATCAAATTTCTTAATATTTCAAGTGGTGATTAATTTTTTACAAACAACAAATATCCATTAAATGTTTCTAAAATTGCTCTTCGGTTATTTGCACAGTGATGCAGTGGCATGTTTAAAATTTATGTATTATCTGCAATATCAATGTTTAATGTCATTTATACTTTATAAGCCACAGTTCAACATCTTCTCAAGTATGAAAGTGTAAAAATTTTAAAAACATGCTGAAATTTATAAAATAATTTTACAGAAATTTAGAAGTGTTAGTCATCCTGTAGGGGCGGGGTCTCAAATATGTGTGCTTTTTAGAAGCTTCAGCACTCAGTGCAGAAAATATTAATCTTCAGTCTTATTTTTCAGTGGACTGTTGCTTCCTACTATGTTTATAAATGTGCTCTAGTTACATTTTTATTATTTTATTAATATAAAGGCAATTAACATATTTTTGTGTTTTTTAAACATAATCTAGTTGAGGAAGAGGATGGCAAGACTGCAACTCAACCACTGTTGAAAAAAGGCAGGCATTTTTCATCATTTTATTTTAATCCCTTTTTCATACTGTAAACTCTTTAACTCCAGCCTTATTCCCTTCTTTTTTTTTTTTTTTTTAACCTTGGTTTTTATTTTCATGGTGAGGTAATGTTACAGTTCTGTGAATGCAGATTAGAAAAAGTATTATTAGTCTAAAAGAGGTAAGCCTTCCCAGGAAATGGAGTTATATCACAGACAAATTCTTTTCAATCCTCGTAGCATTTCTGAAATATTCAGACCCAGACAGCCGGTATTAATTTTTTTCTTAATTTAAACTGCATGGTTTAGATGATAAGTAGGGACACTGAAACAGGTTTTATTTGCAGTGTCACTTGCATTCTTTACCATCAGTTGTACCCAGCCAAGTCCTCAATTTTGATACTAATGTATTTTTCATTTCAAAAATTACAATATTTCTCACAGTCGTGCTGCGTTTGGGAGATACACAGTCATGTCAACATACATGAATTTTATGAGAAGGAGATAGAGGTGAGAGTTATGGAGCAGTGTGGTTTGGTAGCCATATTATTTCATCGTGCAAAATCATTTGTCATGTTTGCATATATCACAGCAGCATGAAAAGTGACATTCTGCAGAAGTAATCAGATGTCCTCGTATGGATTTCTGCTTTTAAAATTTTGGTGTAGGAGTTTCATGGTAGTCATTTGCTTGCTCACGGAATCAATGCTGTTTTTTGTTTCGTTTTGTTTTGACTCCTGGGAATATAAATGGGAACTCCTTGGTGTACTGTTCTCAGGCCTGCAGCAGATGGGTGCCCTTCCAAGGAGCTCCCACCATCTTTCTGTGGTTCAGAGAAAGATGTGGTGGTTATATGGCTTTAGAATTGGGTTCCACCTATTGGGGACAAAACATAGGTAAAAATTAGAAGTCTTTCTTTAGACTAAGGTTTCACTGTGATCATTGTAAAAATGTGTTAGTATGTTCTTCAACTCCCATCTTTCATTTTTATGACAGATAACAACTTTGTCTTTTAAAAAGTTGTGAGCTTTAAATTATTGAGATACCAGATTACCAAAGAAATAGTTTCACAGAACAAGTATAAACTTGATTTGTCCAGTTTGACTAAAACAGCTTTTCAAAACACAAAATCTAGCAGCTCAGTGTAATTTTTTGTTATTTATGATTCTCTTACATTCATTCAGAATGCTTGAAAATATTAGTAATTAGGCAGATAATTTGGATTGGTTTAGCTATTGTAAGGAGTTATTTCTCTCTAGCCATTTATAAAGTAAACTTTTATTATAAACAACTGAAAGTTTATGGTAGATGCCATATACAATTGTCTGAATTGTCTGTAGTATAAACATCTGAATATACAAAAATTAGGAAACGATAGGAATTCAGCAGAAGGGACTTTAATATTTACTTTGCTTACATTTTATTTTTTGCTTAATCCTTTAGAATCCAAAGGCCCTATTGTGCCTTTAAATGTAGCTGACCAAAAGCTTCTTGAAGCTAGTACACAGTTTCAGAAAAAACAAGGAAAGAATACTATTGATGTCTGGTGGCTTTTTGATGATGGAGGTAAGGTTATTAATTTTTTTAAAAATGATTTTAAATTTAGTAAAATTGTGAAAATAGTAAGAAATGGCAGGCACTCTTTACTCGTGGACTCCATTCAAATTTTGCCAAAATTCCAAAAGCAAAAGGATTCATTTCAGAATCAGACACAGCATTTAGCAGTCTGGTCTTTTCAGTATCCCTAATGCGGAGGTTGTTCAGTAGTATTTCCTTGAGCATCATGACCTTAACTTTTAATATTATGAACCGTTTTGTTGACTGTCACCCAATTTGAAGCACTATTTTAATGTTTTATTTTAATTAGTTTTTAGGTTGTCTATCTATCTTTGGCAGAAATATCACAGAAGTGATGCTGTGCTCTTCTGTCTACATCTCATCAGGTGGCACAGGATGTTGATTTGTCCCATCACTGATGAAATTAACCATTGAGTAATATATGATTTTTACCACGTTTATTCACTGAAAAGTTATCCTCCCCCCCCCCCCACATTTATAATTACAGATATTGGGGATGGCACAGAGGAATTACTCTGAGACTATGTAAATACAGTATTCTTACAGCCTTCGCCACTATCTTTAGCATCCATTGATGTTTATTGTTGTGGTTGCCAAATGATGATTTTCCTATTCCATCGTTTCTTCCTCATTTATTAGTTGGCATTTTATTGTAAGGAAGAGCTTTCTCTTTATTTCTATCAGTGTGGACTCATTGATTCCTATTTTATTGATATTCAGTGGAATATGTATTAGACTGTTCTTGTGTTGCTTTGAAGAAATACCTGAGACTGGGTAGTTTGTAAAGAAAAGAGGTTTAATTTGCTGACGATTCTGCAGGCCACACAAGCATGGTCCTGACATCACTCAGCTTCTGGAGAAGCCTCAGGGAGCTTTTACTTACAGCAGAAGGCAAAGCAGGAACAGGCACAACACATGATGAAAGCAGGAGTGAGAGAGACATAGGAGACAGAGATGCCACACACTTTTAAATGACTCGATCTCATGAGAACTATCACAAAGACAAGCACCGAACCTTGAGGGACCAACCCCCATGATCCAAACACCTCTCACTAAGCTCCATCTCTAGCACTGGGGATTAATTACAGTTCACCATGAGATTTCAGTAGGGGCTGATATCCAAACTATGCCAGAATAAAATTTGTTACTTTTGTTTGTTTTGATGTTCCAATTGTCCCATATTTCGCCAGCACAATCCTCCTTAGGCTGATTTGTTTCTGTTTATCATGTCCCAGTCATTCTTTTGAGTTATTTTCCAACACAAGAAGATGTTCCAGGCTCAGTTTTATTGTTTTGCACTTTCCCTTCATAGCCGTGAAAGTAACCCTTTATCCAAGGATTGCTGGTTCCTTTTACTGAATAACAGTGTTTAGAAACAAAGATCAGGGCATTGGATATGCTTGTGTCTACTAGAGTGTCACTGTTCCCAGGCCTTCTCAATGGACAGAGCCAGGAACTCCTTGTATATGTGTGTGTGGAGATATAAATGGAGATCAAAAACCAATTTCAGTCCAGCTTCTCCCTTTTCATATTTCTAATTTCATTGTTAAACATGGCTCCTGCTAAGGTCAATAAATACACTTATTTTCTCAATCCTGTTGTACGTGACTAATCTCCTGACTTTACCAGGCCACTATCCCATTTGGCTACCTTCCTTGAATGGGATCAGACTCCATTAGGAGTCCCTTCTTTCTCAGGTCTGCTAATGGCTTTTTGACTGAATTATCAAGGAAGGACAGAAAGAATGTTTTTGTTTTATATGGTGGTGTAGTAGACATGTGTTTCGAGGCTAAATTGATGTTCCTGATTAAGAAATTAGCATTTAGTAAATGATTCATTATATTTTTATAATTCAGGTTTGACCTTATTGATACCTTACCTTCTGACTACCAAGAAAAAATGGAAAGACTGTAAGATCAGAGTATTCATTGGTGGAAAAATAAACAGAATAGACCATGACCGGAGAGCGTAAGTTTACTTCACATTGAAGGGCATGCGTCTAGTAGCACTTCATTGTTACAGTATAAATTTGATAGGATAAAAATTAGACAATCCAGAAAACGTCTATTATCTTGCTTTGTTCTTTACTGAAGTTAAAAATTTTAAATATAACCTTGTTCTCTTTAGTCTTCATGTTTAACTAGTAGATACTTAATTTTACTTAGATGTAATTTTTTTAACATATTAACATTTTAGAAGGTCCTTCTTAAATACTTGTAACTTTAAAGTGCTAAGCAACCGTTTTCTTTTAATCATATACAAACATTACCTATTTGTATATGGGATACGTTTTGTTGTAGACTCGAGACAACAAAATGCAGGATGCCATTGTCATTCATCCGATTCTTTCTGAATATACTGTCACAATTATAGTTCTTGTTTCAGTACTTCTCTCCTGCTCTGTAAGTACTCTTGTTTTGTCTTTGACATGTAACATGTATATTGTACACATTATGGATCAAAGACATGGGTACTTAGAAGCATTGAAACCCAGTTTTATTTTTCAGAGTTTTGACCATATAATTCCTCTACCCAAAATACTTTAACGACTTTCCTGCTACCTGCCATAGAAAATCTAATTGTTATAATGTAGCAGTCAAGGCCCTTGACAGTCTGTCCTCTCATTCCCTTTCTATTTTTCTATTTCCCCCAGTATGCCTTATACTTCAGTATACTTTTCCATATGCTCTAAGCATGCATGTGACTTCAGGCTTCTACTCCTTTGCCTACTCTCATCTCCTGTAAATAGCTCTTCACTTGCCTCTCCTTTTATCTCTTTAAATACTGCACTCTTTAAAACCCAGCTCAGTTCTTCGTAGTGCCTTTCCTATTTCTCCTGCCTTACCCCCAGATCTAGTTGTTATGTTTCCTTCCGGAATCACAATGTACTTTAATACCTACCACTCATCACATTCTGGCAGGTATTATATTTATTTTCTTATTTAAGTTTTGTGGGCCCTGTTATGTTTAGCATGTTTTATAGTAGGCACTTAACTGATAGGTCCTGGAATTCAACTAGGTGTTTATTCATTTCAAATAGTGAATTATGCAAGAAATACTAATAATAAATTTAATAATCAAACCTGTAGATCTTTTTTCTCATATCTCAATTTAAAAACATTTTTATTACAAATAAAATTACATTTTGTTTTTTGTTTATATGTGCACTTCAACTGTTCTATTGTTGCCACCAATGTTTCATTGCCAGCTATGCCTTCAGAAAGGTATTTACTGAAAAATCAGGCCTGTTGATGCTCCTTTTCTATGTCCTGTTTCAGTTCCCTCCTCCCCCAAAATGCTATGAACTTAATCTGCCATCAACTATATCTTCAATATGGCCCACAGGTCATATTTGGGCCCTGAGATAAGCATTCTTCTTGGATGGAAGAATAATCCAAAAATAAATATTTGTCTACTAGTTTTTATTGAAATTTATGTACTTATCAATATAGTTTCACTAAATTTAAGAAACATTAGCTACCATTTAAATTTAATTATTAATGTCTTTCTTTGTCCATTACTCAGGAGAGATTCAGAGAAAGTAAAATACTCAGTGATTACTCAGAAAGTAAAGTACTCAGTGAATTTGTCTGCCTTGTGAATGAATGGTGTGAATTAATTCAAATGGACATTGTTTAGCACATGATAGACTGACTTTTTCTGTATATCATGCTTTTCAGATATATGGATTCAGCCCAATATAGAATGAAAATACTTGTATCTTAATTCTATTAATTTTTGTTGTAGGATGGCTACTTTGCTTAGCAAGTTCCGAATAGACTTTTCTGACATTATGGTCCTAGGAGATATCAATACCAAACCAAAGAAAGAAAAGTAAGTTACTCTACAAATTTCTGATCCTTTTATAGATGGCCTACTCAGACACAGATTGAACTTAATTAAAACCCAGAGATCTACTTTCCTGCTGTTAGTTATATGTGAAGTCAATATTTTAAAAATCTAACATTGATAGTTGGTATGCATATATCAGATATTAAAGAAAGTCTAAAGAGTTTTCAATATTCAGAGAGGATTTAAATTACAGCTTTACATGTGATTTCTGAAAGGTGGTTCATTTCCATTGCCCCTGCCTGCAGTCGTTATAACCACTCAGTCCCTGCTCTACATACCTATTACTTTCCACTGTTTTGTTTTATTGCTAAAATAGGAAAATCTAAACATTTGCCTACAATAGTTACATTCAGAGTTCTTCTAGGAAAGACTTTGGAATATTCCACCTGAAAATGGTATATACAGGTTATAATGATATTTGTATTTATTTTACCTGATATAATTTTAATTCTTAGATTAATGTTGAATCAATATGAAGCTGATATAAAGAATTCCTTTTAGATAGGAAACAGTAAGGTAAAATTTGTAAGGTTGTAATCAGGGTGAGATTGCTTTTATTGTAAAACTGTGTACTGGGTGCTTCATACTAGATTTGATACTGAAAAATATGTTTTTCATGTTCATAGAGGATTAGAATGCCATTCATGTTATTTTATTGGTAAGTATATGGATGTAAAAATTAATTTTTCATTTCCTTAAATTTTTAGTGTCTGCCCTTTTCCCCTTCAAAATGTTCTACCACAATTTTTTACACTACTTTTATTCATTGATAACTGGGAAAGCCTTTGGGTGTTTTAGAGCATAGTAGTAACACAATTTGACTTATTGCTCAAAGGTATCATTTTGGCTACTATGGTAAAATATATTTAGGTTGAGAGAAAATGGCCATAGGGGGAGGAGGGGTATACAGGGAGATCAGCTTTAGCAGTTAAAAATGCAATTTTATTACAGGTTGGAGATTCCTTATCCCAAATGCTTGGGATCAACCAAAAGCGTTTCAGATTTCAGATTTTTTTTTAAATTTTGGAACGTTTTCATTATACATGCTGGTTTAGAATCCCTAATCCAAAAATCAGAAATTCAAAATGTTTCACTGAGCATTTCCATTAGACATCATATTGGTGCTTAGAAAGTTTTAGATTTTGAAGCAGTTTGGATTTCAGATGAGGGATGCACAGTCTGTATTGTCCATATGGGTTCTAATTTTCTCATCAGTTTCAGAGACTAGAAATTGCTGTTTTTGAAATAAATTGCCAAAGTGATTATTATGGTTGGGGTATGGAGAGGAGCATAATAAATGAGAGGCACTAACTTTGCAAGTTTTAATTTAATATTTAAGATCTTTGTTATGTAACTTAAGATTAGTTGTGAGAATTCTTTGTTTTTTAAAGTATTATAGCTTTTGAGGAAATGATTGAGCCATACAGACTTCATGAAGATGATAAAGAGCAGGATATTGCAGATAAAATGAAAGAAGATGAACCGTGGCGAATAACAGATAATGAACTTGAACTTTATAAGACCAAGGTATTCTTTCTCTTCTGCTTTATTTTCATTGATCTTTTATATAATAAAAGACATGAAAACCAAGAACTTCAAATTTGATATAGGAGGGGTCAGTTGTATAAATGAACTCTAAAATAGATTTATTTGAGGTTAGCGGAAAGAATTTTTTTTAAAAAAAGAACAGATATTTTTATTACACTAAAATTCATTTCCGTTTCTTTTTGTCTCCTTATAGTTTTATGAACTATAAATTCGTATTTCCAAATGGTCTAGGAATGACTTTGTCCTGTTTCATTTCAGACATACCGGCAGATCAGGTTAAATGAATTATTAAAGGAACATTCAAGCACAGCTAATATTATCGTCATGTAAGTAAAGATTTTCTTGCTAGTTTCTGATAATATGCTTTGAATTAATTTCTGTTCCAACTACATATCTATATAACACCCATATTGACTTAGTTGTTATAAGGAGGAAAAAACAAACTTGTAAAAATATACTATGCTTTAAGCATATGGAGAAAGACAAAAACTTTAACCTTAAGCTTATATGAATCCCAAGTAATTTTTTTTATCGTAATAGGTTATATTGGAACCTTTTGTTTACACTTCTTCTCACCTTTTCAAAATTCCTCATCTTTGTAAACACTACAGCATAGCCATTAAGTATGTGTGGATAGGAGGGTCCTACGTTAAAATTTGGACCCCAGACAGCTTCCTCTTGAAAATAACCCAAAAAATGTTATTTGGCAGATTAAACTTGAATAGTGATTCCTGTCTGGATTCCCATTCTTATGTTTTCCACACACAAATTTTACATACCGACACATTGTCCTTGAGTTAAATACAGATGCTAAATGCCTACTTTGGCTCTTCCTCTACTGAACTAGGTTAGCTAGATATTCTTTGAGCCCACGTTTTCTCACTTCTGGAACATGTGTCCTTAGATAGGAAAGCTCAGGCCTCTCCCCCACAGACAAAGCCAAATAATGAAAAAAACTATCAAAAGATTGTTAGTTTAACAAGCATTTAATAAATCAGAAAGTTTCAAGTTTTGCTGATGGTAAATACCTGTAATGGAAAAGACACTAGAACAGAAATTTAGAGAAAAACTTACAGAGCAACTGGTCACTGCTACCACCATCCATAAATAGAAATTAAAACTGAGATAAGATGAAAATTGCATTTAACCATATATAGCTTCCGTTTTCTAAATTTTGATAGTAAACATACCTTTCACCTAAAAGAATTCTATTCTTATTAAAGAAGGGGAAATCTAGGATTTAGTGTTATATATCAGAGATACTGTGGTTTATAGAAATATTTACTGTTCTTATGAACAAATTCTTAAAAATCTTTGTTGAAAGATTATAGTCTTTTATATACACATGTACGATGGTGGTACCATAAGATTATAATACCGTATGTTAAGCTGGGGGCACGATGGTATGCACCTGTAGTCTCAGCTACTTGGGAGACTGAGGATTGCTTGAGACCTGAAGTTTTGAGTCCAGCCTGGACAATGTATTAAGACCCATCTCTCTTAAAAACAAAAAACCATATTTTTACTGTATCTTTTCTATATTTAGCTATGCAAATGCTTACCATCATGTTACAGTTGCCTATGATATTCACTACAGTAACATACTGTACAGGTTTGTAGCCTAGGAGCAACAGGCTGTATCATATAGCCCAGATGTGTAGTAGGCTATACCGTCTTGGTTTATGTAAGTACTCCTATGATGTTTTCATGAGGGCAAAATTGCCTGACAATAAGTTCTAACAAATGAGTCTCCATCGCTAAGCAACACAACTATGGTTGTTATTCTATATGCAGAGTTCTCCTGCACTGAGAAATATTCTGTAACTTATTGTAATCTACTTTATAATTTTTGCTACATTTTATTCTGTAAATGCATTGCTCAGGTTTTTTTTCTCTTTTTGATACCAGGAGTCTCCCAGTTGCACGAAAAGGTGCTGTGTCTAGTGCTCTCTACATGGCATGGTTAGAAGCTCTATCTAAGGACCTACCACCAATCCTCCTAGTTCGTGGGAATCATCAGAGTGTCCTTACCTTCTACTCATAAATGTTCTATACAGTGGACAGCCCTCCAGAATGGTACTTCAGTGCCTAGTGTAGTAACTGAAATCTTCAATGACACATTAACATCACAATGGCGAATAGTGACTTTTCTTTCACGATTTCATTAATTTGAAAGCACACAGGAAAGTTGCTCCATTGATATGTGTATGGAGACTTCGGTTTTAGTCAATTCCGTATCTCAATCTTAATGGTGATTCTTCTCTGTTGAACTGAAGTTTGTGAGAGTAGTTTTCCTTTGCTACTTGAATAGCAATAAAAGCGTGTTAACTTTTTGATTGATGAAAGAAGTACAAAAAGCCTTTAGCCTTGAGGTGCCTTCTGAAATTAACCAAATTTCATCCATATATCCTCTTTTATAAATTTATAGAATGTCAAACTTTGCCTTCAACTGTTGTTTTTATTTCTAGTCTCTTCCACTTTAAAACAAAATGAACACTGCTTGTCTTCTTCCATTGACCATTTAGTGTTGAGTACTGTATGTGTTTTGTTAATTTTATAAAGGTATCTGTTAGATATTAAAGGTGAGAATTAGGGCAGGTTAATGAAAAATGGGGAAGGGGAAATGGTAACCAAAAAGTGACCCCATGGTAAGGTTTATATGAGTATATGTTAATATAGAGCTAGGAAAAGAAGCCCCCCAAATGCCTTTTTCACCCCTCTGATTGGCTATTATCACTATATTATTATCTCTTGAAACTTTAGGGAAGATTAAAGATTCATCCCATCCTTCTGTATACCATGCTTAAAAACGTCATTCTTTAAACAGAAATACTCAAGATCATTTATATTTATTTGGAGAGAAAACTGTCCTAATTTAGAATTTCCCTCAGATCTGAGGGACTTTTAAGAAATGCTAACAGATTTTATGGAGGAAATTTAGACAAAGCAATGTCATTTAATAGAATATTTCAATATTTAAGTGGAATTTCAGTATACTGTACTGTCCTTTATAAGTCATTAAAATAATGTTTCATCAAATGGTTAAATGGACCACTGGTTTCTTAGAGAAATGTTTTTAGGCTTAATTCATTCAATTGTCAAGTACACTTAGTCTTAATACACTCAGGTTTGAACAGATTATTCTGAACATTAAAATTTAATCCATTCTTAATACTTTAAAACTTTTGTGTTAAGAAAAACTGCCAGTTTGTGCTTTTGAAATGTCTGTTTTGACATCATAGTCTACTAGTACAATTTTGACAGTGCATATGTACTGTTACTAAAAGCTTTATATAAAATTATTAATGTGAAGTTTTTCATTTATAATTCAAGGAAGGATTTCCTGAAAACATTTCAAGGGATGTCTACATATTTGTATGTGTGTGTGTATATATATGTATATGCATACACAGATGCATATGTGTATATATAATGAAATTTATGTTGCTGGTATTTTGCATTTTAAAGTGATCAAGATTCATTAGGCAAACTTTTGTTTAAGTAAACAAGTTCAAAATCAGATTAACAGATACAGGTTTCATAGAGAACAAAGGTGATCATTTGAAGGGCATGCTGTAATTTCACACAATTTTCCAGTTCAAAAATGGAGAATAGTTCGCCTAAAGTGCTGTTAAGCGGGTCAGTCGATACACGTTTCTGTGATGGAAAATTTATGCAGGCTTTCATGAATTTTTTTTTTTTTTTTTTTTTTTTTGAGACGGAGTCTGGCTCTGTTGCCATGCTGGAATGCAGTAACGTGATCTCAGCTCACTGCAGCCTCCGCCTCCCCAGTTCAAGCAATTCTCCTGCCTTAGCCTCCCTAGTAGCTGGGACTACAGGTGCACGCCACCATGCCCAGCTCATTTTTGTATTTTGAGTAGAGACGGGGTTTCACCATACTGACTAGGATGGTCTCTCTTGACCTTGTGATCTGCCTGCCTCGACCTCCCAGAGTGCTGGGATTACAGGCGTGAGCCACTGTGCCCGGCTGGTTTTCATGAATCTTGATAGACATCTATAACATTATTTTCAGTGGTGTGCAGCATTTTTGCTGCATGAGTATGAGCTAGGTATAGAGATCTGATAACTTGAATTCAGAATATTAAGAAAATGAAGTAACTGATTTTCTTTAAAAAAATTTCTACATTTTAACTCACAGCATTGTTCCATTGCAGGTTTTGCAATGTTTGGGGGTAAAGACAGTAGAAATATTATATTATTCAGTAAACAATAACGTGTGAACTTTAAAAATGGATAATAGGGCATGGACTGAGTGCTGCTATCTTGAAATGTGCACAGGTACACTTACTTTTTTTTAAGTTTTTCCCATTCAGGAAAACAACATTGTGATCTGTACTACAGGAACCAAATGTCATGCGTCATACATGTGTGTATAAAGTACATAAAATGTATCTAAATATTCATAATGTGGGGTGGGTGATACTGTCTGTGAAATAATGTAAGAAGCTTTTCACTTAAAAAAACGCATTACTTTCACTTAACACTAGACATCAGGTCGAAAATTTGCAAGGTTGTTATAGTACTTATTTCAGCAATTCTTAGAGATGCTAGCTAGTGTTGAAGCTAAAAATAGCTTTATTTATGCTAAATTTTGATTTTTGTACGAAATTTTTTTAGTTCTAATCATTGGTGATAGCTTGGAAATAAATAATTATGCCATGGCATTTGACAGTTCATTATTCCTCTAAGTAAGAATTCAGTGAGTTTAAAGAGAATGGTGGTGTTAAGCTGATTATTAACAGTTACTGAAATCAACTATTTATTTGTTACATTATTCCATTTGTATTTTAGGTTTCCTTTTACATTCTTTTTTATATGCATTCTGACATTACATATTTTTTAAGACTATGGAAATAATTTAAAGATTTGAGCTGTGGTGGATGATTATCTGCTAAGTTTGAAAATGTAATATTTTGATAATACTGTACTATA
Organism: Trachypithecus francoisi; assembly: GCF_009764315.1. NCBI lineage: Eukaryota > Metazoa > Chordata > Mammalia > Primates > Cercopithecidae > Trachypithecus > Trachypithecus francoisi. The sequence goes on along the minus strand of NW_022681465.1, from coordinate 164,128,968 downwards.
ACTGTCACACAAATGCTTTTCTAATGTTTTAACCTTGAGTATTGCAGTTGCTGCTTTGTACAGAGGTTACTGCAATAAAGGAAGTGGATTCATTCAACCTATTTAATGTCCATTCTTATATTTTATCTATTTTATAAGTTTTCATTTCTGAATTTTTTAAATAGCTTTTACCTTAATATTCATGCCCCGGAAAAGTCGTTCACTATTCCTAAACCTTTGCAGTAATCACTATTGATACTTACAGTATGACTGAACCATCTGAGCTGCAGCTCATTATGGATTTTTTTTAAGTGACCTGGCTTTTCTAATTCTGCTTTATCTTTGGGCCAAATCTCTCATTTGTCAGTGAGGAAACTAGAAGATTAAAAGCGATTCATAGTCCCTGAATATCATCTGATTCTTTCCTTCCAAAGATTTTTTATCTAAGCTCATTTAGAGTTTTAGAAAGCATTTTCATTTTCTCATCTGCACATGACTGTAGGTATGGTATATATGCAGGACAGCTGTTTCTTTCTTCTACTCTTGAGAAAGCAGCTTGGAGCAGTTTAGGGAGTTTTCCAAGGTCATGTGGTAAATCAAGGAAGGTTGTTGGTCTAGAGCCCAGGTCTTTCATCCCCAGGAATTTCTTCATTGTGCATTCACTGCTGGCTGATCCATAAGACAGATGGCTGGGATAGATTGGTCGTTTCCAAATTACTCACCCCTGTCCGCTGAGTAAATGTGTTTTCAGGTAAGGCAAATTATAGTTAGAAATATAGGTTGGCTACAGGCTGCCTTAATATGTTCAAAACAAAATGTAAATATCCATTTTTTTGTTTGTCGTCTTCCTTATTCTCAAGCCACTATTCAGGCCACTATTCACTTATTTGGAAAGCTAAAAGATAATTTAAAGGCAACTATGTATGTGACATTTTCTAATATCAGACCATCCACAGTTTTTAAAACAAGAACATCATTCATCTTTGAGCCAGCAGGTTTCTGCTGTTCATTCATCAGGAAGAAAAGATAAATCCATTTGATATGCTTCCCTCTTTATGTTTATGTACCTATAGGAAGTTTGTAGGGCCAGAGGAAATAGATGGTAGTTTAATGTTTAACTTTTGGGGAAAGATGGTACAAGTTCTAGTATATGCTCAGTAGAAAGTACTATTTAGTTTAGTTCAGATAATAAATAGTGTGTTGGTGGGTTTACCAACTTGACATACTGTTTTTGGTAGTACTCGAATACCTAAGAATCTAAGTCTCATTGTCTTGTATGGAATCTGGTGGCAATGGTGATGGACCTGTTTTACTTATGTGATGGGCATTTAACATAGTTTGTTAAATGATAGCATTAAGAACCTCAGCCCATTTTTTTTCTCCTTACCCTTTTGTTTCAGACACGGTAAAAGTTTGAAACTATTAGGGAAAATGTGAATGCCTCTGCATTTGTCCCCTCCTGCTGTGCAGCCTGCCTTGTGGCTGCTGTCCTCACAGATCAGGAACTCATTCCCCAAAATGATAGTGTATTAGTAACACACATCATTTGTTCCACTATTCTAGGATATGAATACAAATTACCAGTGTGTTCTACGCAAAGCTACAAATGAAAATAAGCTTCCTTTTTTGATCCACAAAACAGGGTCGGGATCCACTGGTATGGAATGCCAAAACCTGACTCAATACTTGTCAGAATTTTGTTAGAATACTGCTGAAGCTTTTGAGGTAGGGAATTGTGGAGGTTTTATCCTGGAAGAGTTAACTTCATCATAAGAAAGGAAGCAATTTATAGGGTGACTTTATATCCAGCTATTATCTCTCTAAGATATACCAAAAAAGACAGTTTTAAAATTAAGTAGGCACTGTTCATAATTTATATAAGGTACATATAAAGGTGTATAACTACTAGAAGATACTACATTTACTCTTTTACATTCTAAATTAAGCTTCAGGTGAGCCATTTTTCAAGGAAGTCACAATTTGAAAAGGAGCAATCTATAGGCATTTATTTGAATAACCAGAAAGTCACAGGTTATTTTTAAGTTATAACATTTTTGCTTAAGCCATGAAAACTCCCCTCTGAGTTCCTAAGAAGTGTTACTATTTAAGAACTTTAGAAGATGACAAGGACAGTTTGGGAAGGAGGTGGCTGGTGACAGATGAAAAATGATGCTCCACGAAAAGGTTTATGAATTGCAAAATACGTGCCTTTAAGTCTTAGTGTCATATTTCCTTTTGGGAAATAGTGAACTGTGAAGAATGGAAGTAGTTTTTTTCTGAATTTTTATATCTGTTGACATAACCAGCACCTTCTATTAGCTACGCGGTGCCGGTCTCAGAGCTCTAATAATCTACCTCTTTCAGGTAGTCTGTTTTCTCTGTGGTCTTTCCATCAGTCAAGATTATCCTTTGCTTACTGTCCATGCCCCTGTGAGTTTAGTATTATTAACATAAATTTTGCACTTCGGTTTTTTCAGAAAATTGGTAAGGAAGCACAGGTGTATTATGTATTGAAACACTGATTAGAAGAGTGGTTCCCAAACTTTAGTGTGCCTCAGAATCAGTGGCAGGGCTTGTTAACACATACTTTACTGCTACCGCATAATCTCTACGTGAAATCTTGCACGTAGGCTACTTCTCAATATAACCTGCCTTCTTTACACTTCTTTTTGTCCTTTCTTTCATGGTTTACATGTATTTCCATCTCCCCTTAACACCAGCTGTGAATTCAAATGATTATCTCCTTTCCAAATTCCTCAGTGTTTCCCTTTTATATTAGGTCTTTTGTCAGTGGCAAGAATAGAACCCAAAGCAGGCTAACAAAAAAAGGAAGCCGTAGAAGGCAGCTGAGCTCAGGGACTTCAGTGAGTGTAAGCAGGGACTCTGAACAGGGTCCTTAGGGCTCATCTTTCCTTCTGTCTGCTTTGTCTTTCTAAGTGTGACAATTCTTCCCATAGACTGTCATCGTGTAGTGTGCCCTGTGGCTTCTGAGAAAACCATACTCAGTCCTGATGGCTTAACAACTGCAGTAAAAAGGTGGTGTCTCCTCATAAGCTTTGGCAGAAAAGACTAGGGAAGGGTCCCAATGGGCTCGGTTTGGGATCCCCCCAATTCAGCCATGCCATTGATTAGGCATGAATCTTGTGCCCACTTGAAGTAGGTTCTCCATTTTAAAAAGACTGTATTATTGAAAAGAAAGGAGGCCAGGTGTAGTGGCTCACGCCTGTAATCTTACTACTTTGTGAGGCTGAGGCGGGAGTATCGCTGGGACCAGGATTTCAGTACTGGCCTTGGCAACATAGTGAGACCCTGTGTCTACAAAAAAATAACCCGGGCATGGTGGCACACTCCTGTAGACCCAGCCACTCAGGAGATGGGAGGATCACTTGAGCCCAGGAATTCAAGGCTGCAATGAGCTATGATTCTGCCACTGCACTCAAGCCTAGGCAACAGTGAGAACCCGTCTCTGAAAAAATTAAAGGGAGGTTGGGAAAACCAAACCAGTAGATACCCCCGGGAGTGCCCTAAAGAACAGTGCTGACCCACATTTAACTAAAAATCAGAGAAAATCGAGTCATCTGCCTCTTTTGGAGTCTCTAGTTACAGGGACTTGTCTTAGTCCGGAATATTTATGATGATCAAATCCAGATGTGGCTCCTCATGATCCAGCAACCTATGATTGGCCAAATGATATTTTTACCCCTAAAACACCTTACAATGACTGATGGTTATTGAAGGCCTCTGTGTACCGGACACATGGCATGTTCTGCCTCATGTAATCCTCACAAGTGGGAGGTAGATTCTGTAATCCCCATTTCTCAGATAACAGGAGTGAATCCAGGTTCATATAATGCAAAGCCAGGGTCCAGAGTCAGGGAATATCACTGATCCCTGTGCTCTTAACCACTCAGCTGGACTGCTCCCTGCTTACATATAGTTATGGAGAGAAAATAGGAGAGTCACTGAAAGAACACTCATTTGGAAAGGGGGAGAAGAGGAAACCCTGGCCTTAAAGTGGGTTCCATGGTGAGTCACCACTTCCCTGGCTTCTGCTCTATGATCATCAGCTTACTGATTGTCTTCCATGGCCGCATGTAAGGATTCCCATTCTGGGGGCGCACACTTGCTGTATTCCGAGGGGTCTGAGGACTACTCTAGGGAAGTCTCAGAAGCTTGTTGCCAGGCTAGAGGTTTTCTGTGGCAACACCCTTGACTAGCCAGCTACTTGTTGAACTGACTTTGGGTACTGTAGGATGGGTAAGCAACTCCAGCAACCTTGGAAGTCTGATCCCTGATCTGAACTCTTTTTTTTTTTTTTTTTCTTTTAGCACCAACACAGCCTATTTTCTAATTCTCAGTTTACTGACTGCAGTGATCTGGCAGAGATTCTCTTTCCTGCTCCAATACTTTATGATGGTCATAATACCTCCTGTGGAATTGCAATTTAGGCAAAGTCACATTCTAAAGTCATCATAGGAAGTCAGCATTGCACTTGAAAATCACTTATCACTTCCAAACCACACAGTTCTGTTTCTCAATGAGTCTAGCACAGTTAGTTTTTCCTTCCATCATTTCTTAAGTTGTGTACCAGCTGAGACAGCTGGCTTGCAGTTAGGACAATGTTGTTCAAATATTACAGATAGTAAATTCTAGGATCCCACAGTGAGGGAGCCAACACCACTGGCAGGAATGACAGGTTCATCTCATACCACTTTTTTCTTCAGGGCAAACGGAATGACTGGAGTTTTTTGTTTTTGTTTTTTTTTGAGTCTCGCTCTGTTGCCCAGGCTGGAGTGCAGTGGCGCGATCTCGGCTCTCTGCAAGCTCCGCCTCCTGGGTTCACACCATTCTCCTGCCCCAGCCTCCCAAGTAGCTGGGATTACAGGTGCCCGCCACCATGCCCAGCTAATTTTTTTTTTTTTTTTTTGGTAATAACTGGAGTATTTTAATTGTCATTGCCTTCTTGTTACCACCACCACCACTACTCTCCAACAGAACGTGTATAATTCACTCCAATACATGTAAGTTGCAACTCCACTGGATTGTTTTTGCCCAGAAGGGTATGCATAAGAGGAGGGGCTTAGAAGGGGATGATCGGGGTCTCCTGGTTCTCAGGCTTCTCCTGATCCCCATCCTGTGCATGATTTTTGAATCTACCCTTTACTCCTGTGGATCAAGACTGAGTGTTGGGATTTTTGAATGCTGAGAGGCCTTTGATTGTTTAATCTCATCCAGTCATGTTTGCTAGCTGAAGAGCGAGTTTCTTTTAGCAAAATCACTTGTCTCCTTTCTACTTTCACAAGGGCCAGCCTAGCTAGAAGTTTAACCTTTTCTTACAGAAAACTTGGTGAAACCTCCAGAAATAGCCAACTGCATGTCAAACTATCATGTTACAAAAGTTTAAAACATGAGTATACAAAAGGAGTAAATAAGTCAAAGATTATGTTCAACTCATTAGAGAACCAATAGGCAAAACTGGTTCAAAGGAGAATTAAAGGAATAGGATGTATGGCATTTTTAAATGTTTGCCGAGTTAGAAACAGATCCTAACCTGTGGGGTTTTTATACTGTTCAGACAATATTTACATCTCTAGCAGATGAAGTCTACAGTAAAACATGTAACTTCTTAGAGTCTAAGCCCTTAATAGTAAGTAGTGAAGTCAAAAATGGATACATTTTCCTAGAGCAGTGGTTCCTAAAGTGTGACATGGGAACTTCAGGGGATTCTGCAAAGTCAAAACTACTTTCATTACAATGTTAAGATGTTAGTTGCCTTTTTCACTCATTCTCTGCCAAGTGTACAGTGGTTCTTCCAGAAGTTAGTTGACATGTGGAAACCTCATTGCTCCAATGGTTAACGGGATCTATGAAGCTATGAGAATCTGGCTGTCTTCTACTAAGCCAAATGTTGAAGAGATTTGAAAACATGCAGAGCAATGCCTATCTTCTTACTAATCATTTTTGGAAAATAGTTATTTTCTTTCAAAAAAGTTATTTGTATTTACATGTAATGGATTAATTACTATTTGTGATGACTAAACTTTTTTTAAATTTCTATTTTTATATCTAAAGTGGTATATCAGTCCACCCCTGGACCAATCACCTAGGTCGGGGGATAGGGTACTGTGTCCACCTGAACACACCAAGTAGGGAAAGGACAGCTCCCCAAAGAGTAAAAGGTGCTCTTCTGGTTTCATCTTTGGTTGTAAGAGCCAGGCCATAAGACCACCTTAAGGACTGATGAAGATTATAGGGGTTAACAATAAGTTTATTCTTAAGTTGCTGAGTTGGGGTGTGGAGGGGTTGAGGGAGAACAGTGGTGAAGGTACTTTCTTTCCCTTGCCATGTCACAAAAATGACTAAGAATCTTTTATCAACACTTTGTTGGTAGGAAAGGCAAAAGCTGCTTTATCAAGACCAAGATAAACTAGGCTACCCTTGGGGTCAACCAAGCTACCCTTAAAATACATGAGTTCATTCCTAGTGTATTTAAGATGGCAGCCACGGGCTCTGAAGCCAGACTGCCCAAATTCTAATCATCTTCTTGTCATTTGCAAGTGAACCTTTCTTTGCCTCAGTATCCATATCTGTAAAATGGGAATATAGTTTTCTTACTGATCAGTATAAGGTTTAAATAAGACAATTTATTGAAGAGGTTTAGAACTGTGCCTGGTACATAACATTTATATTGTCCACTATAACGATAATGTTGAAACAAGACTGCTGTATTTATCATTTAGTTATAAGGTTTACATTTGCTTTTATTGCATGAATTGGGTAGCTTGCTACCTTTTCTTTGACATTCTTCATTGTATATCAAGAAATAAGAGTCATCAGATGAATAATAATACAACCTGTCAAATAGCCATTTCTTGATTTGTTTCTGTTCCCTGGAGGCCACACACTCTTGGATTTATTTATCACTTCCATTAATTTTCTCAAGTGTCATGGTTGAAGAAACCAAAGAAGAGAAGCAGTGCTCTGTTTTAACTCTCCACTTGTTAGAAATAATGACCTAAATCACATGGAATATGTATTTTTCTCATAATCTCAGAAAAGTACTTATATATGAATCTATGAAGATACTCATTGGTTTCCAAGAGGTTCCACTGTCTTGCAAATAACAGTTTGTGGATAAAGGAAAAGTCATGCTTGTATCTCCAAGAGGCTTAACTATTCCAAAACATCAAAGTAACTCTCTTAACCGTGGCAGAAAATTAGCTCATTGGCAGGAAGCTGCATGTGAAGCTCAGATTGCACCCAGAGCTGACATGTTCTGTTAGATGAACTTAACTGGAGCAGTTAATAAACAAGAAATATCCCTTGAACTTCCAAAAAAGTGATGAGGTAAAAAGTCAGCAGCTTAGTTCAATGAGTAGGTTATTTTCTGCTTACTACAGGAGACTGTGCGTTTTTGAGAGAAGACGTTGAGCATAAAAATACCAGAAGTCCAGCTTTGAGAGACAAGAGAAGTGTTGATGTGGCTTTCCAGAGAGATTGTGGATTCCTGAAGCTGACTCTGCAGCTCCCTAGGATCAGACACTTCCCTTAGCCCCTCTGAGCCTTGCTGCTCAACTCTAAGATGAGGACACTACGATCCCCTTCAGAAATGTTGTGAGATTTCAGTAAGTCAAAATATGTCAACTGGCTGGCATCTAGTCAGTGTTAATTGCTATGAACTCTTTTCTTCCCCTCTCCTGAATTAGAGTAAGAGGACAGCACTCAACCAATCCAGACACCTTGCAGAGCTCCTCCCTTCTGCTCACTGCTCATGTGCAATTCATCACCCTGTCCTAGACATTTTTCTCCTCAATATCTTAAACCTTCCTACAATTCACCAACCCTTTAGCCATGACATCAGTTCAGGGTTCCAACACTGAGACTGGTCATGTCAGGCCTGCCCTAAGCCTAATATGATGGAAAGAAACGGAGTCCAGAGTCCAGCTAGGGCAGCAGAGGGAGAATTCCTGCACAGGGAAGAGGTGGGCTCTTTTTGCTGATTCAAATAATGCATCTGGGCATTATTCAAAGTCTCTCCCAAAGCCCCCTCCTGAAGTCTCCCGTCCACCTCCGCAGAGGGGACCCTCGTCCTCCCCTGAATATGACAGGTGCATCCACAGGAAATTCGGTTACATCTATCATTTTTATACTGTGCCTCCCTACTAGCTTCTTTGCTAGCTCTTCAGCAGACCCAGGCAGTGGCCACTTAACACTGAATCCAAATCATCACTCTGGCCCTGTAACTCAGACTGGGACTTTTTTGGTTAGCCAAGATCTGTTGTTTTTCCCTCACGTTATTGCAAAAGGTTTCTAATTTGTCTTCTTGCCTTCTATGTTATACCTGTCTCTATACTAAAGTCAGGTTGAAATTCAAAAGACAGATTTGATCTTACCACTTTTCTGCTTAAAACCATTCCTTGGCTGCCCTTTTTGCCTGGATGTGTTCCAAGTTCTTCAGCATGAACTGAGCCCTTCACACCTCTCTAGGTTCATTTTCAGCCACCACTTGCCATGCCCGGAGCTGTATACTCCAGTCAGACTAACCATTTGCACAGTGCTCTCTTTTGCTTCCAGGCAGTAGAATATGCCATTCTCTCTGGCTGGCCTGTCTTTGACTTTCCTCCTTGTCATGAGCGCATAATTTTATGTTACTGCAGCATCTACTTGGACTGAAACTTAAACTTTGTCATACCAGAAGCAGGGCTCAGTCACCCTTGACAAGAGTTTCCAGTTCTACACCTCCTCCCAGTTCCCAACCTGGTCAGTCCAGATATCTGCCTGATATGGTTTGACTGTGTCCCCACCCAAATCTCATCTTGAATTGTAGCTCCCATAATTTTCATGTGTTGTGGGAGGGACCCGTGGGAGATAACTGAATCATGGGGGGCGGTTCCCCCCGTTCTGTTCTCATGGTAGTGAATAAGTCTCACAAGATCTGATGGTTTTATAAGGGAAACCCCTTTCACTTTGTTCTCATTCTGTCTTTCCTGCTGCTATGTAAGATGTGCCTTTTGTCTTCCACAATGATTGTGAGGCCTCCCCAGCCACGTGGAACTGTGAGTCCATTAAACCTCTTTTCCTTTATAAATTACCCAGTCTCAGGTATGTCTTTATCAGCAGCATGACAATGGACTTACACATTGCCTTATACAACTGCCTCCTGGTGACCACCTCCCTATGGGACCACCTCCCAATGCAGCCTACTTGAATCCCCTTACTGACCCACGTACCTAACATGGACTGTGCAGATATGCCGTAGTGACCAGTCCCAGTGTGACTGCACGAGACAGGTACCTGCTTGCTCCAAACCCACCAAGTAGAACTACTCACGGGAAACTGCTTGGGTAATGTCCTGGTCCCCAACAAAAGCTTCAGTCCCACAGGTTCTCTCTCTCTTGCTCCCTACTCCTTGGTTGAGTGCATGTGTTCTGGGCAGCTCTCCCCATCCCACTGGCCCTGCGAGGCAAGGTGTGCTGCCCTCTTCTCTTAAGTAATGCACTGCTTTTGTTAATTAATGTGTTTGTTGTGCTGCCTCCTGTGTCTCACCCCATGGACACAGCCAAACCTAACTCTTCTCCCAGTCAGAGCTCTCCTATAGAGTGGCTATCTTGGTAAGAACAAACTGGGCACAGGTCAGACAAGAGCCATAAGGGAGTTTGCCAATATAAACAAGTTTCCTGTGAGAGGGACACCTGGTCATGAGTCAGACACTTAGGCATGAGGCCATCGACCAGAATCAAGTAGTATCCCATGAAAGGCACACTGTAAATACTCATGACTGACCGCCTTTCCTGTAGCCCCATCAGGGCAGGACTAGAATTTATAACCACTCTCCAGGGAAAGCCCTCCAGACCAGATTAGAGGAAAATACAGCACTCTTCAAGAAGCAGCTCAGAAAGACCTCCTCCAGGAAGTTTGATCTGATGCCACAGGGCTGGGTTACGGTCCCTCCTCTCTGCTGTGCCCCTCTGTGCTCACCGGCTTGGCTCTTTCATGTCCTCACTATGCTGGTGTCACCTGGTAACACACTTGAGTTACCTGGTTTTGTTCTGTGGTCTACACCAATCTGGAGCTCCTTGTGGGTAGTAACTTTAGACAAGGCACACAACATAATTAGCAATTAATATTGTTTAATGTCTGAGTCAATGAGTAAGTGAATGAATGAAGCAAATAACTGGCTTGGTTTCTCTTATGAACACTATGGGTCGTGTAATTTTGTTTCCCACTTACTCGTCACTGATGAGGGAAGGACTATCAAGAGATTATGGCAGATATTTAAGGTATTAGGTGAACCCCTGGCTCCCACTCCTACGTGCTGCTGCTTCACTGATAGCTGTAGTATAGTAACAGCACATTTGTAGAACTAAAGGGGAGTGCCAAAATATTTTAAAATTAAATGAATTTATCACTGCGAAAAAGCCAAATGAACATCCACTATTAATGCCTTATCTTGTCAAGTGTCTAAGGACTGTGTGCCTCAAAAACCCATGCTTTTTATACATTTTGAATTGGAAAACTGCAATTATTACTTTTTCCAACTAGCAAAGTCTTATTGTTTCCTGATGATACAGCTCAAAAGTCACCTTCTCTGTAAAACTCCTCTAACATCCCATCACCACACTCCTCCTGCACCCCTTCCGCCTGATCTGTTGGACCATCCCACTGTCATTTATTTGATTTTCCCATTAGATTGAGTAACTGACAATCACTTTCATACCTCTAGTGGTTTATCTTAGTTGTGAGCACCTTGGAGTTTTCAATACAGGATTTCTTCATGAAGGAATGAATGAAAAGATTAAATCTATAAAGGGGGAAGACTGCTGGTGACAGGGAAATAGCTCAAAGGGGTTATAGACAAGGAGCCTTATTAGGATTGGAGGTTTTTGAAGCATGTGATTTGGTTGAGTGTTCTAGTTGTAACAACTACATACTAATACTTGCATGGCATGTTTCATGTATGCTTGAATTCTTGAGACCTTACAATAACCATTTCAATTCATTCACTTATTTCCTTCATGCTAAGGATTAAGATGAATGATTATTTGAAGAGGGTCATTTATTAAAGTGCTTATTGATTCAGTGAATACTTATTATTTAGGCCAGGGCAAACCACGTGGAATGTCCCTGGAGCTCCTGCGGACCCTGGCTCAGGAAGGTGGTGGGGCTTGGTTCGAAATGCTTAAGTCAAGGAAAAAAAGGAAGGTAGTGTTTAGTTAGGTGTCTAAGTATTTGCTTAAGAATTGATTGGCCACCTGCTTGTCCAAGTTCAGACTGTTATCTTAACTGCCCTTTGAATGCTTCTAGGTTGCTTTTATTCTTTGAGGATTAGTGAACAATTCAGTCCCACAGGTGTCCGCTGTTTTGAGAAAACTTAGTGCCGAAAAGTACACGAATGGAGACAAATCCCTATTTGTTAAAACCTCCAGTCTTTCAAGAGATCCTTTTCCTAGACACGTGACTCAGAGTTCGCATAATCCCATTTCTGCTTAACCCGGGTCACTCCCAACTCAAGTTCACACCAACAGAAGGATCCTAGAATAGACCCATTTATCCATCCATCCTTCTTCCTGCTTCCTTCCTCCCTCCCTTTTACCCCCCACCACCTGCCTTCGAGTTTAACTGTAATCCTGATTTACTTCATTCCTTTCTTCTGTTTGACATTTCTCAGATTTCACAAGAGGGGAGTGAAGGAAAAAAACCACGTGCTTGAAAATATTTTTCTCTTTTTAAAGCCACGTCTTTCCACTTCATTTTGATTTCAGTGTAACTCGCAGAGTGAGGACTCCTGGCCCAGGCGTGGAGCCCGCAGCCCGCAGCCGGCAGCTGGCATCCGCGGCCGCCAGGCAGGTGTGCGCTGGGAGGGCGCGAGGATTCGCCTTTGCCCGGCCCGCGGCTCCCCCGTGTGGCCTGAGTGGGTAGTGACGCGAATAATGCGCTTTGAGAAGGCAGGAGGCAGGCGTCGCGCCCTCCGGAGCCCACGGAGGAGTCTCTCTGGTTTCCTTTTTAACACATTCTTGTCTTCCTCAGAGGCAAAAAATTTCCAGTTGGTCTCAGGCTAACATGGACTCAGGCAGAGGAATTGATTGATGGCCGGTTTCAAGCAAGCAAAACAAACTCCTACCGCGGGGTCGAATGATTTCAGGATACCCAAGACCACTCACAAGCGAGGGGAAAGAGCGGGGAAGGTTCTAGATGAGCTAGATCCCCGCTAGGTGCCAGGCATCTGACATGCATTATTTAATCTTACTGTACCCCAAGCTAGGTAGGAATTGTCACCTCATTTTACAGAAGAGGAAACAGATTCTCCAAGGCCCACAGTCTCAAAATGGCATAACAAGGGTTCAAACTGTGACCAGAATGACTCCAAATCCCATATACTTGGCATGACAGGACCTCATACAAGATGGGCGTCTCGGTCCGTTTGTGTTGCTGTAAACAGAGTACCCGAGACAGAGTCATTTGTAAAGAACAAAAATGTATTTCTCACAGTTCTGGAGGCAGGTTCAATGTCTAGGGAGGGCCCACATCTCTGCTTCCAAGATGGTACCTCGAACCCTAAAGCTCACATGGAGGAAAGGCAAAAAGGACAAGGAGAGACGAACTTGCCCCTCCTCTAGCCTTTTATAAGGTGCTAATCACCTTCCTATAGGATGCATTTGTTATCCTGTTGCACAGGGAATTCACTTTCTACATGAATTTTGGAAGGAACACAAACATTCTAATCATAGGGAGGTGAGGATCTCCTGCTCAATTCTCTCCTTCGGTTGGAGATAGATGTCAGGCTCCAGAGAAAGCTGCTTATATTTCAAATCCAGGAACCTCACATCTGCATGGCCCATCTGAGTTACATGAGTGTGGCATTCTGATCTCTGCTTTGCAAAGTCTGCTGCATTTTCTCAAGAGCAGTCCTATGAGATGATTTTTTATTGGCAATTTAATCGTAAAATGAAGAGATGAAGTCACCTGCTTAAAATTCTGACAGCTAGCAAATGTACATGAATTTGTCTTTTTCAGGTCTAGGTGTGAAATCAATTTTAATTATCATATCAAGTTGTCTTACATCTACTTTTGTAGACTAGTTTTGAAAAATTTGCCAAATGAGGGAGTTGGGGATCCAAAAGTTCCCTTCTAGCTCCTCAGTTCTGTGAGTTCTGGATCTTGAGTGCTCTCACATCTGTTTCTCATCTTCCTAGTGCTCTAATCTGGGGGTACCAGGGTGATATGGTTTGGCTTTGTGTCCACACTCAAATCTCATCTTGAATTGTAATCCCCATAATCCCCCCATATCAAGGAAAGTGACCTGGTGGGAGGTGACTGGGTCATGGGGGCAGTTTCCCCCATGCTGTTCTCGTGATAGTTCTCACGAGATCTGATGGTTTTATAAATGTTTGACAGTTCCTCCTTCCCACGCTCACTCTCTCTCCTGCCACCATGTAAGATGTGTGTGCTTCCCCTTACCGCCATGATTGTAAGTTTTCTGAGGCCTCCCCATCTATGTGGAACTGAGTCAATTAAACCTGTTTGCTTTAGAAATTACTCAGTCTCTTTATAAATTACCCATTTCTTCATAGCAGCATGAAAATGGACTAATGCACAGGGTATACACCTTGGTGACTAGCCATTGGACACACAGGCGGTCTCTGCCCCATCTAAGCCTGGGATGCAGGTTCCTTGACTGTGGACCTTGCATTGTGTGCTAGGAATTTACTGTTTGGCCTCATCTTGCCCCTTGTCTTTGATGAGACTCAACATTTCCCTTTGGGATGAGCCGCTTTCTCTCTGGTTGGGGTGGGGCTAATCCACTCAGGTTTTGATGGTGTTTATATAACTCTGGCCTGGGTTGTCAAAGTGATTGGTCCCTAAACAAATCTTGCTCTAAGTTGGGCTAAGGGCAGGCAGCTGCAGCTTCTAGCCTCTTTGGGAGAGAAGTGTGTTTCTAGTTTTAGCTTCTAGCCCCTTTGGTGTGGAAGTGTGCTTTTGACGGTGATTGCTAACGTGGTTTTCATGGACTGAATATTCATGTACCCTCTCCACCCCCTAGTATTCATCTGTTGAAGCCCTAATCCCCACTGTGACTATATGTGGACATGGGACTTTTACAGAAGTAATTAAAGTAAGGTAATAAGGATAGGGCCTAGATCCCACAGGATGAGTGTCCATAGAAGAGGAAGAGAAACCAGAGGTTGCTCCCTCTCCACATGCACGCACTGAGGAAAGGCATGCACTGCGGACAGAAGACACAGTGGGTGGCCAGGTGCAAATCAGGAAGACTCTCCTCACAGGAACCAAACCTTGCTGGCACCTTGATCTCAGACTTCTCAGCTGCTGGAACTGTGAGAAATACATTTCTGTAATTTAAGCCTCTCAGTGTAATGGTATCTTGCTATGGCAGCTTGAACTAACGCAGTGGTGAAAGGTCAGGTGGGGGCTACTAGTCATCATCTCTGCCACCAAGTGAGAAAACCAACACAGGCAAGAAGAGCTGGGAGTGGGAGTGACAAGGGCTGTGGACCCCGGACTGTTCGTAATGTAAGCCAATACGTTTTTTTAACCAGCTTTACTGATGTATCATTCATATACAACTTCCCCACTTCAAGTGTATAATTCAATGGATTTTTATATATTCACAGATATATACACAGGTGGAACTATCACCAGTCATTTTAGAATATTTTCCTCACCTCAGAGCCCCCATTTCTTCCATTTACTCCCCTATGTTCCCATCCTTCCCAGCCCTAAGCAAGCACAAATTTTTGTTTCTCAACATTTGCCTATTCTGTATATTTCATATAAACAGAATAATATGGTTTTTTGTGTGTGTCTGGCTTCTTTTACTTAACATAATGTTTCCAAGTTTCATCCATGTTATGGTGTATGCCAGTACTTCATTTCTTTCTATGGCTGAATAATATTCTGTCCTATGGATATATGACATTTTGTTAATCCATCAGTTGGTAAATGTTTGGGTGTTTCCACCTTTTGTCTATTAGGAATATTGCTGCTACAAACATTTGTGTTCAAGTTTTTATGTAGATATGTTTTTATTTTTCGTGAGTGAATTTGAGTGGAATTTCTCTTGACTAGAATTCCACCTTAAGAATGAAATCACTGACTCATATGACTATGTTTAATTGTTTGAGGAATTGCCAGGCTGTATTCCAAAGTGGCTACATTATTTACATTCCCACCCACACTGTAATGAGGGGCTCTGATTTCTCAATATCCTTGCCAATACTTATTAATATCCAACTTTTTTATTCTAGCCATCCTAGTAGATGTGGTGGTATCTCACTGTGGTTTTGATTTGCATTTCCCTGATGAATAATGACTAATGACGTCAAGCATCTTTTCATATGTTTATTGGCCATTGTGTATCTTCCTTGGGGAAATGTTTATTCAGATCCTTTGCCCATTTTACTTTATGTATTCTAGATACAAATTTCTTATCAGAACTTTTCCTTTTGTTTTGCGCTTGAGCTTTTGATGTCAAATGCAAGAATTTATTGCCAAATGCAAGACCGTGAAGATTTGTCCTTACGTTTTCTTCTAATAGTTTTGTAGCTTTAGCTTCTATATTTAGGTATTTAATTCATTTAAAATGAATTTTTGTATATAAGAGTTGAACTTCATTCTTTTGCTTGTGGTTATCCAGCTGTCCCAGCACCATTTGTTGAAAACACTCTCCTTTCCCTATTGAATGGCCTTGACATCCTTATTGAAAAACGAAAATGAGTTGATCATAAACACAAGGGTTTATTTCTGAACTCTTAGTTCCATTCCACTGATCCTTGTGCCAGTACCACACTGTATTGATTACTGTTGCTTTATTGTAAGCTTTGAAGTCAGAAAATGTGAGTGCATGTACTTTGTTTATATTTTTAAAATAGTGTTGGTTATTCTGGTTGACTTGCAATTTTGTATGCATTTTGAAATCAGCATGTCAATTTCTACAAAGAAGTCACATGGGATTCTGATAGAGATTATGTTAAATCTGTAGATCAATTTGGGGATTTTTGCTATCTTCATGTTAAGTTTCTGATCCATGAACATGGATGTCTTTCAATTTATTTAGATTCTCTTGAGTTTGTTTCAACAACATGCTGTGGCTTTCAAAGTATGTTTGGCATTCTTTTGTTAAATTTATTCCTAGCTATATTATTCTTGTTGAAACTATTGTGAATGGAATTGTTTTCTTAATATTTTTGAATAGATCATTGCCAGTGTGTAGAAATACAATTTTTGTATTTTGAGCCAATCTATATTTGTTTACCTTAATTCTGCTTGAATTGTGTTTTTGGCATTTGGAACTGAAAGAATGCTGTATTAGTCCATTTTCACGCTGCTGATAAAGACATACCTGAGGCTGGGAAGAAAAATAGGTTTAATGGACTCACAGTTGCACATGGCTTAGCAAGGCCTCACAATCATGGCGGAAGGCGAAAGGCACTTCTTACATGGTGGCAGCAAGAGAGAATGAGAAAAAAGTGAAAACAGAAACCCCTTATAAAACCATCAGATCTCGCGAGACTTACTCCCATGAGAACAGTATGGGGGAACCATCCCCATGATTCAATTATCTCCCACTAGGTTCCTTCCACAACATGTGGGAATTATGGGAGTACAATTCAATATGAGATTTGAGTGGGGACACAGAACCGAACCATATCAAATGCTAACCAGTACTAGACTGTGCCATAACTGGATTCCCCAAAATCTGGGATTTGGAAATATATATGACAGTGTTTACAAAGAGCTTTCACATGACTTTATTTGATCCCCACTTACTTTGGGAGATGTTCATAGTATTTTTATCTACATTTTAAAGATGAGGAAACTGAGGCTTGAGAAGCTAAAAGACTTACTTAACCCTCAAGCTTACTAAGTGGTTCTTAGTCAGCCATAACTGTGGTCTTCTGACCCCTGTACCAAAGCCTTTCATGTAGCCATAGCCCCAATCTTCTGACCCCTGTATGAAAGCCTTCCTGAGGGGCTCACAGAGCCTGACAGAGGTACGTTTTTGCCACGCTTCCTCTTTTTAAGAGACAGAGTCTTGCTCTGTTGTCCAGTCTGGAATGCAGTGGTGCAGTCAGAGCTCACTGCAGCCTCAAACTCCTGGGCTCAAGTGATCCTGCCACCTCAGCCTCCCAAGTAGCTAGGACTACAGGCACAAGCCACCATGCCCAGCTAATTTTTAAAATTTTTTGTAGAGACGTGATCTTGCTGTATTGCTCAGGCTGATCTCAAACTCCTGGCCCCAAGTGATCCTCCTGCTTTGGCCTCCCAAAGTGCTAGGATTATAGTTATAAGCCTCTGTACCTGGCCCGAGATACTTTTCTGATATGTCTGCCAGGAAACAAGGGTGGGGCAGGGAAGCACTGCCTCAAACAATAATATAGAGCAGGGGTGCTCAATCTTTTGGTTTCCCTGGGCCACGTTGGAAGAACTGTCTTAGGCTACACATGAAACAAACCAACACTAACAATGGCTGATGAGCTTAAAAAAAAAAATTACGGGGGCGGAGCAAGATGGCCGAATAGGAACAGCTCCAGTCTCCAACTCCCAGCGCGAGCGACACAGAAGACCGGTGATTTCTGCATTTTCAACTGAGGTACTGGGGTCATCTCACTAGGGAGTGCCAGAAAATCGGTGCTGGTCAGCTGTGCAGCCTGACCAGCGAGAGCTGAAGCAGGGCGAGGCATTGCCTCACCTGGAAGCGCAAGGGGAAAGGGAATCCCTTTTCCTAGCCAGGGGAACTGAGACACACAACACCTGGAAAATTGGGTAACTCCCACCCCAATACTGTGCTTTAAGCAAACAGGCACACCAGGAGAATATATCCCACACCTGGCCGGGAGGGTCCCACGCCCATGGAGCCTCCCTCATTGCTAACACAGCAGTCTGCGGCGATCTATCGATCTATCCGCAAGGCCGCAGCGAGGCTGGGGGAGGGGCGCCCGCCATTGCTGAGGCTTAAGTAGGTAAACAAAGCCGCTGGGAAGCTCGAACTGGGTGGAGCTCACAGCAGCTCAAGGAAGCCTGCCTGTCTCTGTAGACTCCACCTCTGGGGACAGCGCACAGCTGAAGACCAACGGGAAGCAGCGGGGGCCTGTGCAGATGCGAACGACTCTGTCTGACAGCTTTGGGGAGAGCCGTGGATCTCCCAACGCGGAGGTTGAGATCTGAGAATGGACAGACTGCCTGCTCAGCTGGGTCCCTGACCCCTGAGTAGCCTAGCTGGGAGACATCCCCCACTAGGGGCAGCCTGACACCCCACACCTCACAGGGTGGAGTACACCCCTGAGAGGAAGCTTCCAAAGGAAGAATCAGACAGGTACACTCGCTGTTCAGCAATATTCTATCTTCTGCAACCTCTGCTGCTGATACCCAGGCAAACAGGGTCGGGAGTGGACCTCAAGCAATCTCCAACAGACCTATAGCTGAGGGTCCTGACTGTCAGAAGGAAAACTATCAAACAGGAAGGACACCTATACCAAAACCCCATCAGTACGTCACCATCATCAAAGACCAGAGACAGATAATACCACAAAGATGGGGAAGAAGCAGGGCACAAAAGCTGGAAATTCAAAAAATAAGAGCACATCTCCCCCTGCAAAGGAGCGCAGCCCATCGCCAGCAATGGATCAAAGCTGGTCAGAGAATGACTTTGATGAGATGAGAGAAGAAGCCTTCAGTCCATCAAACTTCTCAGAGCTAAAGGAGGAATTACGTACCCAGCGCAAAGAAACTAAAAATCTTGAGAAAAAGAGTGGAAGAATTGACAGCTAGACTAATTAATGCAGAGAAGGTCATAAACGAAATGACAGAGATGAAAACCATGGCACAAGAAATACGTGACAAATGCACAAGCTTCAGTAACTGACTCAACCAACTGGAAGAAAGAGTATCAGCGATTGAGGATCAAATGAATGAAATGAAGTGAGAAGAGAAACCAAAAGAAAAAAGAAGAAAAAGAAATGAACAAAGCCTGCAAGAAGTATGGGATTATGTAAAAAGACCAAATCTACGTCTGATTGGGGTGCCTGAAAGTGAGGGGGAAAATGGAACCAACTTGGAAAACACTCTTCAGGATATCATCCAGGAGAACTTCCCCACCTAGTAAGGCAGGCCAACATTCAAATTCAGGAAATACAGAGAACGCCACAAAGATACTCCTCCAGAAGAGCAACTCCAAGACACATAATTGCCAGATTCACCAAAGTTGAAATGAAGGAAAAAATCTTAAGGGCAGCCAGAGAGAAAGGTCGGGTTACCCACAAAGGGAAGCCCATCAGACTAACAGCAGATCTCTCAGCAGAAACTCTCCAAGCCAGAAGAGAGTGGGGGCCAATATTCAATCTTCTTAAAGAAAAGAATTTTCAACCCAGAATTTCATATCCAGCCAAACTAAGTTTCATAAGTGAAGGAGAAATAAAATCCTTTACAGATAAGCAAATGCTTAGAGATTTTGTCACCACCAGGCCTGCCTTACAAGAGACCCTGAAGGAAGCCCTAAACATGGAAAGGAACAACCGTACCAGCCATTGCAAAAACATGCCAAAATGTAAAGACCATCGAGGCTAGGAAGAAACTGCATCAACTAACGAGCAAAATAACCAGTTAATATCATAATGGCAGGATCAAGTTCACACATAACAATATTAACCTTAAATGTAAATGGAGTAAATGCTCCAATTAAAAGACACAGACTGGCAAACTGGATAAAGAGTCAAGACCCATCAGTCTGCTGTATTCAGGAGACCCATCTCACATGCAGAGACATACATAGGCTCAAAATAAAGGGATGGAGGAAGATCTACCAAGCAAATGGAGAACAAAAAAAAGCAGGGGTTGCAATCCTAGTCTCTGATAAAACAGACTTTAAACCATCAAAGATCAAAAGAGACAAAGAAGGCCATTACATAATGGTAAAGGGATCAATTCAACAGGAAGAGCTAACTATCCTAAATATATATGCACCCAATACAGGAGCACCCAGATTCATAAAGCAAGTCCTCAGAGACTTACAAAGAGACTTAGACTTCCATACAATAATGGGAGAGTTCAACACTCCACTGTCAACATTAGACAGATCAACAAGACAGAAAGTTAACAAGGATATCCAGGAATTGAACTCATCTCTGCACCAAGCAGACCTAATAGACATCTATAGAACTCTCCACCCCAAATCAACAGAATATACATTCTTCTCAGCACCACATCACACTTATTCCAAAATTGACCACATAATTGGAAGTAAAGCACTCCTCAGCAAATGTACAAGAACAGAAATTATAACAAACTGTCTCTCAGACCACAGTGCAATCAAACTAGAACTCAGGACTAAGAAACTCAATCAAAACCACTCAACTACATGGAAACTGAACAACCTGCTCCTGAGTGACTACTGGGTACATAACGAAATGAAAGCAGAAATAAAGATGTTCTTTTAAAACAATGAGAACAAAGATACAACATACCAGAATCTCTGGGACACATTTAAAGCAGTGTGTAGAGGGAAATTTATAGCACTAAATGCCCACAAGAGAAAGCAGGAAAGATCTAAAATTGACACTCTAACATCACAATTAAAAGAACTAGAGAGGCAAGAGCAAACACATTCAAAAGCTAGCAGAAGGCAAGAAATAACTAAGATCAGAGCAGAACTGAAGGAGATAGAGACACAAAAAACCCTTCAAAAAATCAATGAATCCAGGAGTTGGTTTTTTGAAAAGATCAACAAAATAGACCGCTAGCAAGACTAATAAAGAAGAAAAGAGAGAGGAATCAAACAGACGCAATAAAAAATGATAAAGGGGATATCACCACTGACCCCACAGAAATACAAACAACCATCAGAGAATACTATAAACACCTCTACGCAAATCAACTAGAAAATCTAGAAGAAATGGATAATTTCCTGGACACTTACACTCTTCCAAGACTAAACCAGGAAGAATTTGAATCCCTGAATAGACCAATAGCAGGCTCTGAAATTGAGGCAACAATTAATAGCCTATCAACCAAAAAAGGTCCAGGACCAGATGGATTCACAGCTGAATTCTACCAGAGGTACAAGGAGGAGCTGGTACCATTCCTTCTGAAACTATTCCAATCAATAGAAAAAGAGGGAATCCTCCCTAACTCATTTTATGAGGCCAACATCATCCTGATACCAAAGCCTGGCAGAGACACAACAAAAAAGAGAATTTTAGACCAATATCCCTGATGAACATCGATGCAAAAATCCTCAATAAAATACTGGCAAACCGAATCCAGCAGCACATCAAAAAGCTTATCCACCATGATCAAGTGGGCTTCATCCCTGGGATGCAAGGCTGGTTCAACATTCGCAAATCAATAAACGTAATCCAGCATAGAAACAGAACCAAAGACAAGAACCACATGGTTATCTCAATAGATGCAGAAAAGGCCTTTGACAAAAGTCAACAGCCCTTCATGCTAAAAACGCTCAATAAATTCGGGATTGATGGAACGTACCTCAAAATAATAAGAGCTATTTATGACAAACCCACAGCTAATATCATACTGAATGGGCAAAAACTGGGAAAATTCCCTTTGAAAACTGGCACAAGACACGGATGACCTCTCTCACCACTCCTATTCAACATAGTGTTGGAAGTTCTGGCTAGGGCAATCAGGCAAGAGAAAGAAATCAAGGGTATCCAGTTAGGAAAAGAAGAAGTCAAATTGTCCCTGTTTGCAGATGACATGACTGTATATTTAGAAAACCCCTTCGTCTCAGCCCAAAATCTCCTTAATCCGATAAGCAACTTCAGCAAAGTCTCAGGATACAAAATTAATGTGCAAAAATCCCAAGCATTCTTATACACCAGTAACAGACAAGCAGAGAGCCAAATCAGGAATGAACTTCCATTCACAATTGCTTCAAAGAGAATAAAATACCTAGGAATCCAACTTACAAGGGATGTCAAGGACCTCTTCAAGGAGAACTACAAACCACTGCTCAGTGAAATCAAAGAGGACACAAACAAATGGAAGAACATACCATGCTCATGGATAGGAAGAATCAATATCATGAAAATGGCCATACTGCACCAGGTAATTTATAGATTCAATGCCATCCCCATCAAGCTACCAACGAGTTTCTTCACAGAATTGGAAAAAACTGCTTTAAAGTTCATATGGAACCAAAAAAGAGCCCGCATTGCCAAGACAATCCTAAGTCAAAAGGACAAAGCTGGAGGCGTCACGCTACCTGACTTCAAACTATACTACAAGGCTACAGTAACCAAAACAGCATGGTACTGGTATCAAAACAGATATATAGACCAATGGAACAGAACAGAGTCCTCAGAAATAATACCACACATCTACAGCCATCTGATCTTTGACAAACCTGAGAGAAACAAGAAATGGGGAAGGATTCCCTATTCAATAAATGGTGCTGGGAAAATTGGCTAGCCATAAGTAGAAAGCTGAAACTGGATCCTTTCCTTACCCCTTATACGAAGATTAATTCAAGATGGATTAGAGACTTAAATGTTAGACCTAATACCATAAAAACCCTAGAAGAAAATCTAGGTAGTACTATTCAGGACATAGGCATGGGCAAGGACTTCATGTCTAAAACACCAAAAGCAACAGCAGCACAAGCCAAAATTGACAAATGGGATATGATTAAACTAAAGAGCTTCTGCACAGCAAAAGAAACTACCATCAGAGTGAACAGGCAACCTACAGAATGGGAGAAAATTTTTGCAACCTACTCATCTGACAAAGGGCTAATATCCAGAATCTACAAAGAACTCAAACAAATATACAAGAAAAAAACAACCCCATCAAAACGTGGGGAAAGGATATGGACAGACATTTCTCAAAAGAAGACATTCATACAGCCAACAGACACATGAAAAGATGCTGATCATCACTCACCATCAGAGAAATGCAAATCAAAACCACAATGAGATACCATCTCACACCAGTTAGAATGGCAATCATTAAAAAGTCAGGAAACAACAGGTGTTGGAGAGGATGTGGAGAAATAGGAACACTTTTACACTGTTGGTGGGATTGTAAACTAGTTCAACCATTATGGAAAACAGTATGGCAATTCCTCAAGGATCTAGTACTAAATGTACCATATGACCCAGCCATCCCACTACTGGGTATATACCCAAAGGATTATAAATATTCTACTACAAAGACACATGCACACGTATGTTTATTGCGGCACTATTCACAATAGCAAAGACTTGGAATCAACCCAAATGTCCATCTGTGACAGACTGGATTAAGAAAATGTGGCACATATACACCATGGAATACTATGCAGCCATCAAAAAGGATGAGTTTGCGTCCTTTGTAGGGACATGGATGCAGCTGGAAACCATCATTCTTAGCAAACTATCACAAGAACAGGAAACCAAACACCACATGTTCTCACTCATAGGTGGGAACTGAACAATGAGATCACTTGGACTCGGGAAGGGGAACATCACACACTGGGGCCTATCATGGGGAGGGGGGAGGAAGGAGGGATTGCATTGGGGAGTTATACATGATATAAATGATGAATTGATGGGTGCTGACGAGTTGATGGGTGCAGCACACCAACATGGCATAAGTATACATATGTAACAAACCTGCACGTTATGCACATGTACCCTAGAACTTAAAGTATAATAAAAAAAATAAAATAAAATAAAATAAAGAAGAAAACATACCACCCTAGGAAGAGATAATGACTAAATGAGATAGCATACATCAAATAAACTGAGTATTTGGTAAATAAAAAAAAAAAAAAATTACAAAAAAATCTCATAATGTTTTAAGACAGTTTACAAATTTGTGTTGGGCCGCATTCAAAGCCATGCCAGGTCACATGCAGCCCACGGGCCATGGGTTGGACATGCTTGATAGAGAAGCAGAGTCTCAGAAAAGGAGTCATGACTGAGGTAGAAGATCAAGTAATTAAATTCTAGTGCTAACCCTAAGGAAAAATGAATATTTATCAACCAGATAAACTTTTTTTTAAGTGTTTATCCTAAAGAATATGGAAAATAAAACCTCACCCACCCCGTCCCAAAATAAGTATTTGTGGTAGATAATTTATACTATTTTAGGGACTTTATAAACTTTACAAGGCTGAGAGCTAAGAAGCCCAACTTGGCTCTGCAACTCTTTTAATTAACATAATTATAATGAAAGTTGAGTCAAAGGCAATTTAGTACAGTGTGTGCTGCACTTGGCCTATTTCTAAACATGGGAATTAAGGTCAGAGAGGGAAGGCCATTACTTGGCTTGGGTATTGAAACCTTCTTCGTAATTGCACTCTGCTGTAGGTCATCATTTTTAGTTTAAAAACTGTTTCAACCATATTTTCATACTTCAATAGGACTATGATAAATATAATTGTATGTATTAACAGTGTCTGTCAACACAAAAGGAAGAATGGAACCAAAACTCTCCATCTAGCTCTTAACTCAATCAAACTCAAGTAGTTCCATTTAAAAAATAAATGTTTTCTTTTAGTTCTTACTTATGGCGGATAGTGATGGGAGACAGTAGGCAGTACCAATAGTACCTGTTTTTTGGTTGCCAGATCTCCTGTGATGGGCAGGGCAGGGCAGAATGCCAATCTTCTTGTCTTTCACCAAAAGAAGGCGTATCAGTGATGGAGGTGGAGGCCTGTACTCTATTTCATAATAATCTGTGGTTGAGAGAGATTAGGAAATTCCTCATTCATTAGAAGCCTCACCTATTACAACTAATAATGTTTTGTAATAATTCCATGCCCATATGAGAACCAGAAATCCTGTTTATGTTTATTGATTATTGCACATGAAGATTATAACACAAAGAAATGATACATGTTGGATGTCATAGATATTCTAAATACCCTGATTTGATCATTACACAATGTATGCATTTATTGAGATATCATAGCTACCCCATAAACATGTAAAATTACTATGTACCAATAAAAATATATTTTTTAAACTGCAAAAAAATTATAAAGAAAGAAGTTTTTGTATTATTTAGAAACATCTGACATATATTCACTTCTATAAACCTAAGATGATGGCAGAGAGGGCATAAAAATATTAAACCCAAGTTGAAGTGGTGCCCAAGATGGCCAAATACAAAGCTCCAGCCTCCAGCTCTCAGCATGAGTGACACAGAAGACGGGTGATTTCTGCATTTTCAACTGAGGTACCGGGTTCATCTCACTGGGGCACGTCAGACAGTTGATGGTCCACGAGTGCAGCCTGACCAGCGAGAGCTGAAGTAGGGTGAGGCATCGCCTCACCTGGGAAGTGCAAGGGGGAAGGGAATTCCTTTTCCTAGCCAAGGGAAACTGAGACACACACCTGGAAAATTGGGTAACTCCCACCCTAATACTGCGCTTTTACCAAGGGTCTTAGAAAATGGCACACCAGATTATATCCCACACCTGGCCCAGAGGGTCCCACACGCATGGAGCCTGCCTCATTACTAGCACAGCTGCCTGAGATCCAACTGCAAGGTGGCAGTGAGGCTGGGGGAGGGGCGCCCGCCATTGCTGAGGCTTAGGTAGATAAACAAAGCTGCCAGGAAGCTCGAATTGGGTGGAGCCCACCACAGCTCAAGGATGCCTGCCTGCCTCTGTAGACTCCAGCTCTGGGGACAAGGCATAGCTAAACAAAAAGCAGCAGAAACCTCTGCAGATATAAAAGTCCCTGTCTGACAGCTTTGAAGAGAGCAGTGGTTCTCCCAGCACGGAGGGTGAGCTCTGAGAATGGACAGACTGCCTACTCAAGTGGGTCCCTGACCTCTGAGTAGCCTAACTGGGAGACATTCCCAACTAGGTGCAGACCAACACATCACACCTCACACGGCTGGATACACCCTGAGATGAAGCTTCCAGAGCAAGAATCAGACAGCAACACTCGCTGTTCAGCAATATTCTATCTTCTGCAGCCTCCACTGCTGATACCCAGGCAAACAGGGTCTGGAGTGGACCTCAGGGAAACTCTAACAGACCTGTAGCTGAGGATCCTGACTGTTGGAAGGAAAACTAACAAACAGAAAGGACACCCACACCAAAACCCCATCAGTACATCATCAACATCAAAGACCAAAGGCAGATAAAACCACAAAGATGGGAAAAAGAGCAGAAAAGCTGGAAATTCAAAAAATCAGAGCTCATCTCCCCCTCCAAAGGAACGCAGCTCATCGCCAGCAATGGATCAAAGCTGGATGGAGAATGACTTTGACGAGTTGAGAGAAGAAGGCTTCAGTTGATCAAACTTTTCAGAGCTAAAGGAGGAACTATGTAACCAGCACAAAGAAACTAAAAACCTTGAAAAAAGAATGGATGGATAACTAGAATAATCAATGCAGAGAAGACCTTAAAAGAACAGATAGAGAGGAAAACCATGACCTGAGAACTACATGACAAATGCACAAGCTTCAGTAACTGACTCGATCAACTGGAAGAAAGATTATCAGTTATTGAAGATCAAATGAATGAATGAAGCGAGAAGAGAAATGTAGAGAAAAAAAGACTGAAAAGAAATGGACAAAGCCTCCAAGAAATATGGGATTATGTGAAAAGACCAAATCTATGTCTGATTGGTGTGTGCCTGAAAGTGATGGGGAAAATGGAACCAAGTTGGAAAACACTCTGCAGGATATCATCCAGGAGAACTTCCCCAACCTAGTAAGGCAGGCCAACATTCAAATTCAAGAAGTACAGAGAATGCCACAAAGATACTCCTCGAGAAGAGCAACTCCAAGACACATAATTGTCAGATTCACCAAAGTTGAAATGAAGGAAAAAATGTTAAGGGCAGCCAGAGAGAAAGGTTGGGTTACCCACAAAGGGAAGCCCATCAGACTAACAGCAGATCTCTCAGCAGAAACTCTAAGTCAGAAGAGATTGGGGGCCAATATTCAATCTTCTTAAAGAAAAGAATTTTCAACCCAGAATTTCATATCCAGCCAGACTAAGTTTCATAAGTGAAGGAGAAATAAAATCCTTTACAGACAAGCAAATGCTTAGAGATTTTGTGACCAGCAGGCCTGCCTGCAAGAGATCCTGAAAGAAGCACTAAACATGGAAAGGAACAACCGGTACCAACCACTGCAAAAACAACTCAAAATGTAAAGTCCATCGATGCTAGGAAGAAACTGCATCAACTAACGAGCAAAACAACCAGCTAATATCATAATGACAGGATCAAGTTCACACATAACAATATTAACCTTAAATGTAAATGAACTAAATGGTCAAATTAAAAGACACAGACTGGCAAATTGGAGAGTCAAGACTCATCAGTTTGCTGTATTCAGGAGACCCATCTCACATGCAGAGACATACATAGGCTCAAAATAAAGGGATGGAGGAAGATCTACCAAGCAAATGGAAAACAAAAAAAAGCAGAGGTTGCAATCCTAGTCTCTGATAAAACAGACTTTAAACCATCAAAGATCAAAAGAGCCAAAGAAGGCCATTACATAATGGTAAAGGGACCAATTCAACAGGAAGAGCTAACTATCCTAAATATATATGCACCCAATACAGGAGCATCCAGATTCATAAAGCAAGTCCTCAGAGACTTACAAAGAGACTTAGACTCCCATACAATAATAATGGGAGACTCCAACACCCCACTGTCAACATTAGACAGATCAACAAGACAGAAAGTTAACAAGATTATCCAGGAATTGAACTCATCTCTGCAGCAAGAAGACCTAATAGACATCTATAGAACTCTCCACCCCAAATCAACAGAATATACATTCTTCTCAGCACCACATCGCACTTATTCCAAAATTGACCACATAATTGGAAGTAAAGCACTCCTCAGCAAATGTACAAGAACAGAAATTATAACAAACTGTCTCTCAGACCACAGTGCAATCAAACTAGTACTCAAGACTAAGAAACTCAATCAAAACCACTCAACTACATGGAAACTGAACAACCTGCTCCTGAATGACTACTGGGTACATAGCGAAATGAACACAGAAATAAAGATGTTCTTTGAAACCAATGAGAACAAAGATACAACATACCAGAATCTCTGAGACAATTTAAAGCAGTGTGTAGAGGGAAATTTATAGCACTAAATGCCCACAAGAGAAAGCAGGAAAGATCTAAAATGGACACCCTAACATCACAATTAAAAGAACTAGAGAAGCAAGAGCAAACACATTCAAAAGCTAGCAGAAGGCAAGAAATAACTAAGATCAGAGCAGAACTGAAGGCGATAGAGACACAAAAACCCTCCAAAAAAATCAATGAATCCAGGAGTTGGTTTTTTGAAAAGATCAATAGAATTGATAGACTGCTAGCAAGACTGATAAAGAAGAAAAGAGAGAAGAATCAAATAGATGCAATAAAAAATGATAAAGGGGATATCACCACCGACCCCACAGAAACACAAACTACCATCAGAGAATACTATAAACACCTATACGCAAATCAACTAGAAAACCTAGAAGAAATGGATAATTTCATGGACATTTACACTCTCCCAAGACTAAACCAGGAAGAAGCTGAATCCCTGAATAAACCAATAGCAGGCTCTGAAATTGAGGCAATAATTAATAGCCTCCCAACCGAACAAACTCCAGGACCAGACAGATTCACAGCCGAATTCTACTAGAGGTAAAAGGAGAAGCTGGTACCATTCCTTCTGAAACTATTCCAATCAATAGAAAAAAGAGGGAACCCTCCCTAACTCATTTTATGAGGCCAGCATCATCCTGATACCAAAGCCTGGCAGAGACACAACAAAAAAAGAATTTTAGACCAATATCCCTGATGAACATCGATGCAAAAATCCTCAATAAAATACTGGCAAACCGAATCCAGCAGCACATCAAAAAGCTTATCCACCATGATCAAGTGGGTTTCATCACTGGGATGCAAGGCTGGTTCAACATTCGCAAATCAATAAACATAATCCAGCATACAAACAGAATCAAAGACAAAAACCACATGATTATCTCAATAGATGCAGAAAAGTCCTTTGACAAAATTCAACAGCCCTTCATGCTAAAAACACTCAATAAATTTGGTATTGATGGAACGTACCTCAAAATAATAAGAGCTATTTATGACAAACCCACAGCTAATATCATACTGAATGGGCAAAAACTGGAAGCATTCCCTTTGAAAACTGGCACAAGACAGGGATGACCTCTCTCACCACTCCTATTCAACATAGTGTTGGAAGTTCTGGCTAGGACAATCAGGCAAGAGAAAGAAATAAAGGGTATTCAGTTAGGAAAAGAAGAAGTCAAATTGTCCCTGTTTGCAGATGACATGATTGTATATGTAGAAAACCCCATCATCTCAGCCCAAAATCTCCTTAATCCGATAAGCAACTTCAGCAGTCTCAGGATACAAAATCAATGTGCAAAAATCACAAGCATTCTTATACACCAGTAACAGACAAACAGAGAGCCAAATCATGAATGAACTCCCACTCACAGTTGATTCAAAGAGAATAAAATACCTAGGAATCCAACTTACAAGGCATGTAAAGACCTCTTCAAGGAGAACTACAAACCACTGCTCAGTGAAATAAGAGGACACAAACAAATGGAAGAACATGCCATGCTCATGGATAGGAAGATTCAATATTGTGAAAATGGCCATACTGCCCAAGGTTATTTATAGATTCAATGCCATCCCCATCAAGCTACCAATGACTTTCTTCACAGAATTGGAAAACACTGCTTTAAAGTTCATATGGAACCAAAAAAGACCCTGCATTGCCAAGACAATCCTAAGCCAAAAGAACCAAGCTGGAGGCATCACGCTACCTGACTTCAAACTGTACTACAAGGCTACAGTAACCAAAACAGCATGGCACTGGTACCAAAACAGAGATATAGACCAATGGAACAGAACAGAGCCCTCAGAAATAATACCACACATCTATAGCCATCTGATCTTTGACACATCTGACAAATACAAGAAATGGGGAAAGGATTCCCTATTTAATAAATGGTGCTGATAAAATTGGCTAGCCATAAGTAGAAAGCTGAAACTGGATCCTTTTCTTACTCCTGACACAAAAATTAATTCAAGATGGATTAGGGACTTAAATGTTAGACCTAAAACCATAAAAACCCTAGAAGAAAACCTAGGTAATACCATTCAGGACATAGGCATGTGCAAGGACTTCATGTCTAAAACACCAAAAGCAACGGCAACAAAAGCCAAAATTGACAAATGGGATCTAATTAAACTAAAGAGCTTCTGCACAGCAAAAGAAACTATCAGAGTGAACAGGCAACCTACAGAATGGGAGAACATTTTTGCAATCTACTCATCTGACAAAGGGCTAATATCCAGAACTTACAAAGAACTCAATCAAATTTACAAGAAAAAAACAAACAACCCCATCAAAAAGTGGGCAAAGGATATGAACAGACACTTCTCAAAAGAAGACATTCATACAGCCAACAGACACATGAAAAAATGCTCATCATCACTGGCCATCAGAGAAATGCAAATCAAAACCACAATGAGATCCTATCTCACACCAGTTAGAATGGTAATCATTAAAAAATCAGGAAACAACAGGTGCTGGAGAGGATGTGGAGAAATAGGAACACTTTTACACTGTTGGTGGGACTGTAAACTAGTTCAACCATTGTGGAAAACAGTACGGCGATTCCTCAAGTATCTAGAACTAGAAATACCATTTGACTCAGCCATCCCATTACTAGGTATATACCCAATGGATTCTAAATCATGCTGCTATAAAGACACATGCACACGTATGTTTATTGCAGCACTACTCACAATAGCGAAGACTTGGAATCAACCCAAATGTCCATCAGTGACAGACTGGATTAAGAAAATGCAGCACATATACACCATGGAATACTATACAGCCATAAGAAAGGATGAATTTGTGTCCTTTGTAGGGACATGGATGCAGCTGGAAACCATCATTCTCAGCAAACTATCACAAGAACAGAAAACCAAACACCGCATGTTCTCACTCATAGGTGGGAATTGAACAATGAGATCACTTGGACACAGGAAGGGGAACATCACACACTGGGGCCTATTGTGGGGAGGGGACGGGGGGAGGGATAGCATTAGGAGAAATACCTAATGTAAATGACGAGTTAATGGGTGCAGCACACCAACATGGCACATGTATACATATGTAACAAATCTGCACGTTGTGCACATGTACCCTAGAACTTAAAGTATAATAAAAACAAAAAAACAAAAAACCCAAGTTGAAAGCTAAGCTGGCATTCAGAAGACAATGGTCTGTAGTATTGAGACAGACTGTCTACTACATTCAGAGGCCTAGAGTTCAGAGCAGGAGGCTAAGGTAAGCAAGACACCCATGCTCAGTCCAAAAGCTGGCAAATATAGTACACTCCTTAGTATCAATGTCTAATGTCACAGTGACACCCAATTGAGTGGGTAAACAACTTCCAGCAAGGCCCACCAAGCTGCAGTGCTTTCCTAGCCTGCTCCCATCAAGAGTTCTGAGGAGGACAGCCCTCCTGCTCTCCAGTACAACTTGACCAGAACAAAGGCCTAGAACAACCTGGACCCCACCTGCCACCTGTAGGCAATTCCCTCCTTCTCCAGCCAGGGGAGGCAGCCAGCTGGGTTAGAGCCAATAGTTGGCTCTAACCAACTCTGGTTAGAGTTCTCTAAGAATAGCCTCTTAGGCTCTAAGAATAGCCTCTTAGGCTCTATTCTTCCCCTTTCCCTTTCTTTTATCCGATGGGGCTGAATGAAGAGCTAGAAAGCAGCTATTCTTATTTTAGGTAATTCTTCCCTTCCTCCTGCCACATATCCAAGAGAACAAGCTCCTTGCCTCCCTATTGCCTTGAACAATTCCTTGCACATCATTGATTCTCAATGAACTGTGTTAAAATGAATCTGTAATCAACTTTGCTATGCTCATGGGTCTGTTTACCACAATGATACTGACAATGAAGGGTAGTTTTGTGGTGCTTTTCCATTTATATGTCTACCTGTTTTTGCTTTAAAGATGAGGAAAACATTATTTCTTGCCTCCTCTAGCTGAAACCCTGAGTGCTGATTAAGAGTTTATTTGGGCCCAGGTACAGTGGCTCACACCTGTAATCCCAGCATTTTGGGAGACCAATGCGGGAGGATCGCTTGAGCCAAGGAGTTCAACACCAGCCTGGGCAACATAGGGAGACCCGGTATCTACAAAAGTTTACTTGGTACTAGTGGACAGTCTGGAGAGATTACCAAAGGCTGAGTCAATATAAACATCCCTCAAAAAATTATCAACGTATTTATACAAGAAAGCAAATCAAAGTATCCAGGAAAAAATGTTCTCCCCAGCACAAATTCAAAAACATACAAATTAAAGCAAATTTGAGGTGCCACTTACAACTAAATTAAGAAACATCATAACATGATAATATATACTAATGTGTTTGTAGTGAATCTGACTTATTTCTACAGCTTAGGAAGTGATGGCGATAGTACTGAATATCTAACTGACAATGTTTCAGGGAGCACAACTCCACAACGTAAATGGTGGCCCTGTAAACAAAAATGTTTTATCTAATAATCTTTGCTCCTGGAACTCTTTCTGAACCTCAAAGGGCACACAGAACAGGAGATAAGGTTCCTGGCATGCTCAAAAACAACTGAGTTCTTCACCAGCAGTCCTCAGAAAAGAAAATCCCTACTGTTGTTCTTGAGAATAGAAATATATAAATTCAGAAAGAATGGCTTAGATATGACAATACGTATAGAGAAAAGAAAATGGCTAATATATGGGTAAAACTTACTAAGTGTTGACCCTAACTAGCAATAATTTCTCATGTGGATTTTTTAGAAAATGACAGTTTAAATCAATGACTAACATATAAATTTGACTGGGCATGATGGCTCATGCCTGTAATCCCAGCTACTTAGGAAGCTGTGGTGGGAGGATTACTTGAGGCCAGGAATTCAAGATCAGCCTGAGCAATATAACAAGACCCCATCTCTACAAGAAAGTAAAAAACAAAACAAAACAAAAAAGAGCCAGGCATGGTAGCTTGTGCCTGTAGTCCCAGCTACTGAGGAGGCTAAGGCTGGGGGATTTCTTGAGCCTAGGAGATCAAGGCTGTAGTGAGCTATGATTGAGCCACTGCACTCCATCTTGGGCAAAGAGTGAAACCTGTCTCTATGGAAAAAAATGGTATCTTCCAAATTGAGAAGGAAAAAGGTGAAAAAAAAAAAAAAAAAAACTCAAGCAATCTCCAAAAAGGAAATATGGAAGGAACAAACACAATACAAAACTGTAATTACATTAAATCTATATGGGTCATATCCTCCAGTAAAAGAAAAAAGAATGCTTGTTTAGATAAACAAAATCCCAACCATATGCTGTTTAACAAGAGATACATCTAAATAATATGAATATGAATGCATCTAAATAATATACTATTTATATTATATATACTAAATATAATATCATATATTTAGATGCATCTAAAGATAGTATATTATTTAGATGCGTCTAAATATAAATAGTATGTTATATATATATATAATAGTATATTAATATATAGTATATATTATATATAGTATATATAGAATGTATATAGTATATTATATATAATATATAATAGCATATTCTATATAATATATAATAGTATATTATATATAATAGTATATTATTTAGATGCATCTAAATAATATGAATAATAAATAGTTGAGATTAAAATGATGAAAGAGTATACCTGATAAAAGTATAAAGAAAAGAAGACTGGTGTGGGCTACATTAATATCAGACAAAAGAAACTTTCAGGCATAAAGCATTACTTAAAAATAAAGTTGTTCTTGAATGATAAAAGGTTTCAGGGAGAGATAGACTAACTTAAAATTTGCATGCATTTAATAGCATATATGATAGAGGAACTGAAATCAGTATTTCCAAGAGATATCTGCACTCTCATGTTCATTGCAGCCAATAGCCAAGACATGAAAAAGACCTAAGTGTCCACTGATAATGAAGGGATAAAGAAATTGTGTTGTGTATGTATATACAATGAGATATTATTCCACCTTAAAAAGAAAGCAAATCCTGACATTTGCGACAACATGGATGAACCCGAGGACATTAGGCTAAGTGAATTAAGACAAAGAAAGGTAAATACTGTATGATTTCACTTACATGCAGAATCTAAAAGAAGCTAAACTTATAGAAATGGATCATAGAATAGTAGTTGCCAGGGCCCTGCCGGGGGAGATGGGGAAATACTGGTTAAAGGGTACAAACTTCCAGTTATAAGTTCTGGGGATCTAATGTACAGCACAGTGACTATAGCTAACAGTACTGTGTTGTACACTTGAATTTTGCTAAAAGAGTAGCTCTTAAATGTTCTCATTATACAAAAAAAGTAACAAGGTGAAGGGATAGCTAGCTAACTTGATTGCAATAATTATCTCACAATATATACACATATGAAATCATCACACTGTACACCTAACATTTATACAATTTTGTCAATTACACCTAAATAAAGCTGGAAAATAAAAAACCTCCCATAAAAAAGAAAATAGATAAATAATTTACATGCATTTATTACACAGTCTCACAATATATAAAGAAAAGTTGACAGACCTACCAGGAGAAATAGACAAGTCTAAAATCATAGCAACAGATTTTAGCAGGTCTCTGTGTAATTGAAAGAAAGAGCAGAATACTACAATGAAGCATGCAAAAAAGAAAACACTAGTGGGATTATGTTTTGTTTTTCTTGTTAAAATTTCCCCCCAAATTTAAATGCATAATTAGAGTCAAACAAGAAACAGGATCCAAGGTGAGGCTTCCACAGTTTCATGTCTTGGGGTCTCTGCAGGCTGAGGTTGCCTGTCCGTTCCTACACACCTCAGCGTCTGTAAGTGATTATGAGCGGCACAGGGGAAGGAAAGAAAGTGTGGATCAGGTGTTAACAGCATTTTTTCCAAACATTCTCCATTCTGCTTTTCCTAATAACTTTGGTTTTGGAAAGTCCCTTGTGCTAAAGTAATCCAAGGTGCCTCTCCCAAGAATGTTCTGTGGCCTGACCATAGACTCTGCCCACCTTGATCCTGATTCCAAGAGGGAGATGACCCCGAAAGGAGCTGGAATCTAAGGGCTGGCATCCGGTCCTGTGGCGGAGACACACACACTTTCAAAGATGTAAAAAAATCCCACTTGTTCTAAGTCACTTTGCTTCCTGCCTGGGACATGAAAAGGGGGTCTTGTTCTTTGTGAGGGAGTGTGCAGCTAATTCTGGTATGACGTAAAGGCAGTTTATATTATTTTATTGTCTGTGCAAAATGAACTGTCACCTCTCAGCTTATTACACAGGAGTCTTACAGTTTGCTTAGCATCTGAGGAACACACCCAGAGGCCAGAACAGTCCACCAGAGACTGAACTAATGCTGCAGTGTGGAAGACAGTCATACCAAGATGAAAGATGCTTTCCTGTGCCGAGTGAGGTGATGGAAAAATAGAAAGCCAGACAAGAATGTACACAAAAATGATGTACAAAAGGGCACCTTTTCTCCGACTTGGTGCAGTACTAAGGGCTTGCTTTTGCAAAGTTTGCCTCATACAAACTGCTTCCAAAACCACTTTACAGTTAATAAAAAGCTTTGGATGGCCATTTGTTAGCGTGCAATAATAAATCACAGTTGAGGCAGAGGGAAAAAATTACGTTTAGATGACACTGCTGTCAGCTGTCTGTGGGGTGGGGACAGGTTTAAGACTTGGTAGTGAGGCACGAGGGGACTGGTCCAGGGAGTGGACTTCACTCTCTTACACGCGTATGATAATCCAGGAAAACCCCTTAGAGCAGTAACTGCAAAGATTGTCCTCTCACTATTTCTCACTCTTCTCCCACTTCTGTGCCCCCACTGTCCTTCCAATTTGTAGAGTGCAGATGCCAAACCACACACAAATTGCCACCCATCAGTCATTTTTAAGTGTAAGTAAGTTGAGGGTGACAGTTCGAAGATACACATGATACAAAATTTGAGAGAAGAAATTTGACTAAATGCCGCCAGGGCCCATGCTCAATCTGGAGCCACTTTTGGGTCCCACCAAGAGGTGTTCAAACAGTGAACCTCTGTAAAAATAGGGCTTCTTCTGGAAGCTGAAGTAGAAATGGAATGATTCATTTTACAAGGTGTCAAACAAAAATGTTCCAGTTTCTTTACTTTGTTAAGAGCAATTTTCTCTTCAGTGATTGTGTGGCAACAGTAGATGGCGATGTTGCCCTTGTTTTTGAGGAAACAGCTGTTGGAAGCGGGTGAACTGTGGTAAGCATTGAAAATTCGGGGCTGAAATCTTGATTCCGTTGTGTTAGCAATGTAGTGTGGAGGGTGTTGAGGCTGTATGGCCGGAGTAGTAGGTGTGGGGAAGGAACTGATACGAATCCAAGACCATTTGCTCTGGCCCACCAATATACTCATCTGAGAAGGCAGGCAGACACTGACAAGAACCTACCAAATTATCAGTTTTGAAAAATGTACTCCAAATATTTGTTTGAAAGAAATGGTAGACAAATTGCAAAGTTAATACACTTCAACAGCAGCAAATCTCAAGAAGTAATCATAAAAAAGCAATGGCAATAATATTACAGATACATGATCAAGTGTCACTATGAGCTAGGCACTGTGCCAAGTACTTTGTATGGCTGCTACTACTTAATTCTTAGAGACAGCTGTGAGACACGTATCATTACCCCCATTTTACAGATGAGGTCACCGACTTTCAGGAAGTTTAAGTACTTTTCCTGAGGTTCCACAGTTAAGTCAGTGGGTTGGCCAGAATTCAATTTCAAGCCTGCTTGGCTCCTTGAACTATAAAAAGAAATTTTTTTCTTTTCTAAAGCCAGTCGAGATAAAGACAAGTTTAGTTTTCTGAATGAACCTTCGAAATCTACACGAGATACATAAATTTAACAAATGCGGAAGAAGGAAGCCCTCTAGGGTCGGAGGAAATACTTTCTTTTTAGAGTGTCCTATATCTTACCCCAAATAATCAGATCCAGTGTGTGTATGTGTGTAATTTTAAAATATGGCATATGGATTCCAAAGGTCTATCTGCTTATCTGTTAGTAAGATTATTGCAAATTCAAGAGAACTTTCAGGCAAAAAAAAAAAAAAAAAAAAACTAGTTTTCACAAACTTTCATCTCATAAATCATACGTTTTTCTTAGCTATTCTACCCTTAAGTTCATGTCATAGAAACAGTTTTCCCTTAGTGACACTAGGCAATACATTTTTTAATTGGCAAACTGTTATTTATTGTGTGTCCATAATAATGTATGGCATTAGAAACTATCAGGATTCCCTTCCACTGGGAGGTCTTGGGTGACGGTGGATAAACTCACATCCACAACCAGTACCAGGAAACTCGCCCAGTCTCTGCAGTACCGAATATATGTGCCTTATCCAGGACAACTCAGTAGAGCCCATCAAATCCTTCTCAATCATCAACAGGGTAGAAAGAATTCCCCGAGGATATACTTGTGAAGTTAGTGATACTTCAGATAAGCTCAACGATCAAAGTATAAAAAAGTCCTTTAAAAGTTGTTTCTGAAATATCTTGACTTTGACAACTTAAGTTTGATGAATTGGAGACATACCAAAAGCCTGCAAACATATTTTCTTTGAGAACTTGTATATGATAAATTGGAGAGGCTGCAAATTTGTTCCCAGGTAAAGTTCGCATGTGCTTTTTAATCTTAAGTCTAGGCCAATCAAACTGCTCCACATCTCCTTGAATTCATTTCAGGATTGTTTGTGAGTCTTCACAGGAAAACAGAGGACAAACCTAGTTGAATAAAACCCCAAATCTGATACATGAGTCCAGACCTATCCCTCAGCTTTGCAAGGTCTGGAACAAGAGTTATAAATGGAGGTCCTGTATAATAATTTATCATTTTAAGGTAAGAAGTCAAGCTAAAAACTATTGAATAAAATATGTTCTATCCTCCTAAGTTGAAGAATATGCCTTCCTGATGGCCTGGGAAGAATGCGGGTCCCCAGAACCCTCAAGTTTCTACCCCAGAACACAAACATGCGGGAAGAACCACCTCCCAGCTGCCCAAGAGGCCTCACATGCATGTGTGCAGACACCCAGGCCACATATCCAGGCTCTGTCCATGCCCCTCACAAACCAGCGCCCCCTGCCTCCTATCCCCTTGGCCCTTGGAATGCACATACTAACATTGTGATTGCCTGCTGGAGGAAGGGCCCAGGGAAGAAGCTGACTGTGGGGTCACTGGAGTGAAAAACTGTGGGGATCATGTTTGAGATGGGGAATAAGGTGAGGGCTCTGGGTTATGTTCCCTTGAGCCTGCAGACTTTCCACTCTATGGAGAGGTAGACAGCAGGGGACGGCCAGGGCAGAGTACACAACACACAGGGCCTGGCCGGGGCTCTCCTTGTTTTCTTAAGAGACTTTCTTTCTCTTGGTCAAAAGTATAGAAGTTCAGCTTTCTCTGTAGAAAAGGTCACAAGAGGTGGTAGATAGAAAAACAAGAAAGGCAAGGAGAGGAGTTAAGAGACTATCTCTCAGCAGAGGCAGAGGGGTGGGAGAAGGTAATGGAAGTGCATGGTTCAGGCCAAGGAAACCAGCGATGAACAAAGTAGCCTGGAGGGCATGTGGGCTCAGCATTTTAGAAGTCAGAAAGGTGTATTTTTTAGAAAGATTGTTATTAAAATGAAACCCCAGAGTCACAAGGTTAACATTTTGGTTACTGGAAGCATGAAAATCATGCTGCTATGATTGTTGTGAGGGACAGAGGTTACAGGGAGGTTCCCTCAGTTACGTATGGAAGAAAGAGTCAGGAGCCACCTGGAAACCAGAGTGAGGCCTCCTTGTCTCAACCACTTGGCTGGACCCAAGACGCCTCTGGTCTTGTTTCCACTCATAATCAGGAGTCCATTGCCCCTTCACTCTTAGGTCTCAGCGTCTTTGCTCTGCCAAGTTCCACCTTGACTTCTAAGTATGGCTCAGGTGCAAACTTTTCCAAGGAGACTCTGATTGGATTGTCATTATCCACCATGAAACCCACTATTGGGACACATGGTTTTGTCAGGCTCCGCCTAGCACCCTGGTCCAGATGAAGGCTCT
Organism: Trachypithecus francoisi; assembly: GCF_009764315.1. Lineage (NCBI taxonomy): Eukaryota > Metazoa > Chordata > Mammalia > Primates > Cercopithecidae > Trachypithecus > Trachypithecus francoisi. The sequence goes on along the minus strand of NW_022681465.1, from coordinate 164,089,870 downwards.
CAGCTGTGGTACTGAGCACTTCAAATTTACTTTGACCAGGGCCACTGGCTCCCTGACTCATGCCTGACCCCATTCATAGGCCCAGCTCCTTGTCAGTTTGGCCACATGCAGCAATCCAGGCTGGTCCAGACTTCAGACTAGTAAGCCCTGAAGGTCAGTGGTTTACTGATTTTCTAAATAAGACAAACCTCACCCACATGCCTTTTAAAGCTCAGCAGAAGGCAAACACACGCAAAGAAAAGGACAGAGCAGAAGGGGAGGCATCACTGTGGCCGGTCTCTGGACAGTGCTCTGATTTCCTGGAGAGTGTGCATGTGCATGAAATGCAAGGTTTGCTTTCGATGGTCTACAGGTCTTTTCAGAGAATACATGTCCATGATTGATGTCATGTCACTGGCTGTAGAGTCCTCTTACTGAGTGAACACTGAGTGTGTGCTGATGGTTTTGTAGCACCATTCCCACGGAGTAACAGCCGGCTCCGTTTTCATAACCCCTCGGAGTGAGGCGTCACCTCCCTGTCCTTTTTCCTCTAAGAACTCAGTTGTGTGCCAGACCTCAGGAGGTCATTTTTAAACCCCATAGCTCAGAGAAAACACAGGCCCTTGGTGACCACAGTGTTGAGGGAACCAGGCAGGGGTTTGGCCAGGAGTCACGCTGTTGATCCTGGCAGGGTTTCTACCCTGATGTGGACAGCGCGCACGGGAGATCAGCCTCCCCTAGCTCTCACTCCCCATTCCCGCTCCCCTGCTGGGCAGGAAGGCCTGGGTTGCCGAGACTCCTAGTGGGAGCCAAGCAGCTTGCCTTAGGCCAGGGGTTTGTGGCCTGGGCCCATTGCCTCCTAAGCCAGCTTTAATGTGCTCAGATGAGCTTGTGCCCACAAACCCATGACTAGAAGATGATTCAGGGCCAGATGCAATTAGACTGTGGGCCAGGCAGGTCTTCCTGGAAACTGGAATATTGCAGGTCACACCTAGAGTGTATGTCATAAAACTAACGCAGCAGGAGGACATGCGAAGTATTCACTGGGGTTCCCCCGCTCCCTCCGCTACTGTATCCTTGCCAGTTGGGCTGAGGCCACAACCTGGCACTATCCCTCAGGATAGGGAGGGGTGTCAAGAGGGATCTGGGAAACAAGGACAGCAAAGTCTGACTTTCAATCTCAAAGCCTTAGGAGATCGAGGCAATTAGCCCCAACTAGGACCCACCCTTATCCACCATCCTCATTAAATAAAGATTCCCTCAGGCTGGGGACTTAGGGAGGAGAAATTGTTGAGAGAAAAAGAGTTAAAGTTGAGTGTGCATGTGGTAGTGACTGAAAGGGAGGGGGACTCTGAACTGCAAGCCTATCCGTACATCTCCTGGGCCAGAGATTGGGAAGGAATAGTATCTCCAATGGGTTTGGTGGTTCCAGAGCAAAGTGACCTTGTGACTGATTTCCAGAGTGCAGCCTTGAGAGGAAATTCTATCCAGTGTGTACTTCATGAAGCAAATAGGCAAAGGGAAGTTCAGAGGGCTCCAGGAGGCTCAGCCCCAACCACCAAAGTGCCATGAGAAAACACCCGCAATTTTTGGTAGCTCTTTGATTAGGGTGTAGAAGGTAGCAGAAGGAGTCTGCAACTCTTGTGGCCACGGCTGGCAGGGAGGAAGGACCCAGAGTAACCTGCATGGACCTGGCAACTGGAGGCCAGAATCCCAGGACATGTAAGGCCATGTGAAATATTAACTGGAATGGTGGCAGCCAAGGGTAATGGTAGGAGGGTTGTAGCTGTTGCCAGGAATCAACCAGGACAGCTGGAAGTAAGAAGTGGACCGCTCTCCTCTAGCATGCCACAAGCTGGGGTGTATGCTCCAGCTCTCTTCTATCTCCATGCTAGGGTGTTGGTGCTGAGTTTGTGTGGGTGATCTTGTGTCTATATGTGCACAATCTTGTATTTGACCAAATTTAAACCTAAAACTTAACAAAAGTCATCAAAGTGGCTGACTGTATCTGGAAGTGGCATGGTGAAATTCTTTCCATCTCACAGAATGGTGCTTCAAGATAAAAATTGAGTTACAGAAAAAATAGGCTTTTTTTTTTTTTGCACACCCAAGTGCATTTTTAACAACTTTTAACCATAGAAAGCACCACTGGCTTCTTTCAAACTGGTTTTTCTCCTCCTCATCAGAAAAATTATCTGAAACTTTGAAATAGAAGAGACGACAGGATGTTCTCTTTCAGTGTAGTACTGAGTTTGCAACTTTGACTTTTCATTTACTGGTTAACTTGTAGATTTTTGTCTGGGAGAGACACAAATAGTTTGTCCTATGGAAAAGTTAATGCCAAAGGTCTCAGTGTGTGGACCTGTAGGCCCGTAACTCGTCTTGTATTGAATGAACAATTTGATACTAATGTTCCCTTACTAAATTACCTGTAAATGTCTATCTTCTTGTGTGTTCTTTGAACCGTTCGTAACATCTGATTTCCTCATTAATTGAACTTGAAAAAGACCTTTGACATATGTTCATAACATTTTGTTTTATAAGTTTTTGAAAATTATACTTGAGCATCATCATAGTCCCAGACCTACTAACTTACATGGCATACGATCTAATGGAAATCAGTCTAATCTATCTTGTCCCTCTTAGTAGAATGAATGGGTAAGTACCTGTCATTCTTTGTTCTTGATTGAAATCTCAAGAAAGGAAAAGCCCCATTTAATATCTTGTTTCAAGTGGTTATTATAGCCATTTTACCAATGAAAGAACTGAGGTTTAGAGAAGTAAGGTATCTTGCCCAAGCCTACACAGCTAGTGGGTAGCAGAGGAAGAAGGATTCACAGTCCAAGACTGTATGTGTCTCAAGTCTTTGCTTTCCTACTGCACCACAGGAACTTCTATACTACTAGTCTGAGTCAAACATTAATTTGTATTCGAAGAAATAATCCAACATAAATCAATCCTTCAGCACACACACACATGCAAATATGTACATCCCCACACACATATAAAGAAAAAATAGAAAGTAAAACATCCTACCCAATTATAAATAAAACTCAAACCTCATAAAATTTTTTATCCAAAGGTACCCCAAATACAACATGTGCTTATTTTCTTTCTCCCACCCAAATCTGGTCTTTCTTTTGAATTTGGTTGGTGATAATACCACTCATTGTCCACCAACATTAGAAACCAGGGAGTCATTTTTTACTTCCTTCTTGCCAACCTTCCTCTCTGCTAGTGCCAAAGCACTAGCCTTAGGAGTTGGAATACTGCTTAATACATCCTTTTCTTTTTCTCTATTTCTTCTGCCAATGCTTAAAAGTGAGCTGCAGATTTTTTTTATTTTTGTGGCTTCTATAACTCCTAAAATACTTATGAAAAATTTTGTAACCCCGAACATGATCCAACTTTCCTCTAAAGTGTTTCATCATAATTTCAAACATTTACAAAGGATATAATTTCCAACATATTATGAATACTGACATTTGAAAATAAAAGTACTTTATTATTCATTGTTAGTCTTTAAAAATGAATCCAATGAAACTTAAAAACTAGTGTTGATACCATCACTTTTTTTTTGGAGACAGAGTCTTGCTCTGTCACCCAGGCTGGAGTGTGGTGGTGCTATCTTGGTTCACTGCAATTTCCAGCTCCTGGGTTCAAAGATTCTTGTGCCTCAGCTTTCCAGGTAGCTGGGATTACAGGTTTGTGCCACCATGCCTGGCTAATTTTTGTATTTTTAGTAGAGATGGGGTTTCACCATTTTGTCCCAGGCTGGTCTCAAATATCTAGGCCAGGCTGGTCTCAAACTCCTGACTGCAAGTGATCAGCCTCCCAAAGTGCTAGGATTACAGGTGTAAGTCACTGTGCCCAGCCCATCACCCATTTTAAAAATACATGTTTCATCAAATGGTGTTGGTACCATTGGATGTCCTGTGAAAACATTTGAAACTCACATTTTACACAAGAATTAACTCAAAATTATCACAGACCTAAATGTAAAACCGAAAACGAAAACTTCTAGGATAAAACATAGGAGAAAATCTTTGCAATCGTGGGTGAGGGCAAAGAGATTTTAGATGTGACACGAAAACACAATCTATAAGAGAAAAACAATTGATACATGAGACCTTATCAAAATGAAAATAATTTGCACTGGGAAAGGCACTGCTAAGAGGAAGAAAAGACAAGCCATTGACTGAGAGAAAATATTTGTAGATCACATATGTGGCAAAGGACTTATCTGGCAAAGGACTTGTTTCTCTCAAAATTGTAGCAAGAAAACACAATGTTTTGACAAAATATTTGAACACTTCACCAAAAAAGATGTATGGATGGCAAATAAGCAAATGAAAACATGTTCATCATTAGGGAAATACAAATTAAAACTACAATGAGATACCATTTAACAGCTAGAAGGATGGCTAAAATAAAAACAATCTGACAATAGGTGTTCGTGGAGATACTAAGTAACTGGAAATTTCATGCATTGCTAGTGGGAATGTAAAACTGTAGAGCCTTTAAAATGATATGAAAGCAGTTGGAGTTTCTTTTAAAGTTTAACATGTACTTGCCATGTGACTCAGCAATCCCACTCCTTGGTATTTGCCCAAGTGAGATGAAAATTTATGTCCTCACAAAGACCAGTATGCAAATGATTATAGAAAATGTTTATTCATAATGGTCAAAAACTGAAAACAACTGAAATGTCCTTCAACCAGTGAATGAATAAACTGATACATCCATCCAATGGAATACTACTCACCAGTTAAAAGGAATGAGTTATTGATAAGCATAATAAAATGGTTGAAGCCAGACTTCAAAAATTGTATAATTCCACTTAAATGATATTTGGGAGAAGATAAAACTATAAGTAGATAGAGCGTATCAGTGGTCACCAATGACTGGGATTAGGGGAAAGAATTGTCTACAACGCAGCAGCATATGGGAATTTTGAGGCTGCAGGTGAAGTTGTTCTACATCTTGATTGTGGCGGTGAATGCATTTGCTGAAACCCATAGAACTGTAAATCACAAAGGAGGAATTTGTGTAAATCACAAAGGAGGAGTAGTGGCTGGCTGCCACTACTACTACTTGAGACCTTCATTACAGTAGTGACTACTGTTACTGCTTGAGACCATCATTACAAGACAGAACAAGCCTCTTTGGTTAATTACCGAGGGTAAAACTTTCCACTGATAATCAGAAAGAGCCTGTTTCTTGTTAACAGAAGGCACAGAGAAAGCAAATTGAGGCTTATCCTTTTTGTACAACAGTACAGCAAAAAGCAATCCTTAAACCTTCCATTTGCACTGTTCAGGTGGGTCCACCAGATGCTATGGGTTATGATAGCTAAATCTCTCTCCTGGTTGCACTACCAAATCCCTGACCTTCTTGCTTCTTACGTAGAGAAGGATACAATTTACAGGGAATAAGCAACAGTTGACCAACACATTCTCTCGGTTCAAAAACCCAAAGATCTTGGAACATTACCACTACCTGAATCTCTCCTTCACAATCAGAATCAACAACTCCTGGGCCTGTAACTTAAGACAGCTTTTACCAAAATCTATCCCATGTATCCTGTTGGCAAAGGTCCCCAAATACCAGTGGGAATCTTAGTGAGTTTGTTTCTTTCAATGAATGTCGTTTGTTCTCTAGGAGAGCTACTCCTGCGTTCCCAGGTGTTCCTGGTGAGAGGGAATCCATGTGCCTCTGGAAACCCACCCCTGAAATGGAGTTGTGGCCTGGATGGGGAATGCCCTCAGAGTTTGAGGTTCCCGGGTCCAGGCCCCCTTCTCGCTTCCTGACAGGGGGGTGCCATTTTGATGAAGTTTTGAGTGGCGTTGATTCACCCAATGATTTCCTTTATTACAATGAGGGCAAAGTCCTAGCATTTTTTTCTGTTCAGCTGCATTATAAAGTCCCCTCTGCCCAGAGGTCTGGCAGTGTTTTTTTTTTTTTTTTGAAACATCCAATTTTTCTACACTAATAACTCTTCCCTACTTTAGGGCTTAACCCTTGGCTTCTTTTAGATCTGTCAGTTACCAAATTAGCCATTGCCTGAGTCAATACTGCAGAGCAATGAAGCTGAGTTCCCACATCTTGACAAGCTCCGAGAAAACCTCCCAAGTCCTCTGCACACCTCACAGGTGCCAGCGCACGTTTACAATCCACGAAAGCCAAAGCTACAGTTAGCCTTTCTGTAGCCACAAAAGACAACAGTACATGCCAATTTCCATTCTCCCTTTCCTGTTCACCACTTTCGATAGGTGCTGTAGGTGGGGCAAAAAATTCTCTCAAACCCTGAAATAACAAGATGGTATGTACCAAACTCCAAACAAAAAAAAAGAAAAGAAATAACCAAATTCTTCCTCATGTTACCCTGATTCAAAAACTTCCCATTCTTTGTACCTCTAGGGCACTGACCAGTACCTTCTTAGAACACTGACCTTAAGTTGCTGCTGGTAGACTTGTAACGGGGTTTCTCATTCATCCAGTCGGTTTTAGTATTTTTCCTCTGGGCTTTAGTTTTTTGTTTTTGTTTTTGTTTTGCTCAAGCAGACCTTCCTCATTCAAGTCCCTATTGGACCCTATTTGTCCCTGCAAATTTCTGCTAGTCTTTGCTAGCCTCTACTTTTGTACCTCTTTAGGGCACTGACCTTATATTGCTAGTCTTTGCCAGTCTTTATCTCTATCTGTCACTCTCTGTTCCTATGGTACCTGTTAGTTCCTGCAAGTCCCTGTCTTTTCCTTCTCCTCTCTCCCCTTCTGTCTCCCTAATCTCTACCTACTAATCTCATCTCTACCTACTTATCTCTATTTGTCTCTATCTCTATTTCTTCCTATTTATCTCTATTTATACCTGCAGGCTTCTTCAGGTCCCTTCAGGTCTCTTCAAGTCTCTTTTTGCCCCTGACATCCTTCGTGTCCATGTCCAGGCGCCACTTGTGGCTGACTGCCACTATTACTACTTGAGACAGTCACTACAGCAGTTACTGCTGTTACTGCTTGAGACTATCATTACAAAACTGAACAAAGAGATGAATGTAGAAATGAAAACTTGAGACAAAAACTGTTTTAAGGAAAGGCTAGCATGGGGAAGAAGAAGACAGCTCCCTACTTCTAGTGAAGAAAGGCAGTCTCTGAGGTGCTACAGCCCTTTGTATTTATTGGGTAACAAGCGTAAGGAGGAGGAGGTAATGATTGGTCAGCTACTTAATTGATCACAGGTTCATTTATTGAAGCCTGACAGGCTTCAATTATGCCTAATCATAAGAAACATTTGTGCCGTCTCCAACACACATAGTGCATCTTTAACAATTGATTTTTATCATTCCTTTTTCTCTTTAAATTCACATTTCCATTTTACCCCCTCCAAGAGTTTTACCCCAATGTAATATATTTTTAAACTTGAAAGTCTCTTACTGATCACCGCATTATACTTCTGTTTCACAAAGTATATAAATTGAAATTTGAAATGTTGAAAAAATAATTTTTTTATTTTGAGACGGAGTTTTCTCTTGTTGCCCAGACTGGAGTGCAGTGGCATGATCTTGGCTCACTGCAATCTCTGCCTCCCAGGTTCAAGCAATTCTCCTGCCTCAGCCTCCTGAGTAGCTGGGATTACAGGTGCCCACCATGATGCCCGGCTAATTTTTTGTAGTTTTAGCAGAGATGGGGTTTCACCACATTGGCCAGGCTGGTCTCAAATTGCTGATCTCAGGTGATCTACCCTCATTGGCATCCCAAAGTGCTGGGAGAAACATTTTTTTACATGATCGTAAGTCTACATGTAATTTTAAAATACTGGTAAGAGTTATTTTTGACATTAATAGTAGTACAAATTGAACCAAAACAACATAAATATATTATAAATTTGGGTAATTAATAAACATCAATTTATATAAAATACATTTGCATTAAAGAACACAGAAGTAAATGTTTTTGGAAAAATCTCTTTATGAGATTGATACCTATGTCTTGGATTGTACCTTTGTTGGCATCTTCTCTTCTCCCCCAGAGTGTTTTCACACCGAGACATGACACCATAGTGAGGCTCTGGGTGGGTGAGAGGGAGGCCTTTCTGTCATGAAGTAAGGAATGGGTGACTGTGAAAGAAGACGCAGTGTAGCCACTGCAGGCAAGTGCTCAGCCTGGCCAATTTGAGAAAAGAGAATGGAAGGAGGCTGAAGATCTGCCTGGGTAGCTCGTCAAAAGACTTAGATTCCTCTCCCCTGAGAGTTCAATCCTTCCCCTTTCTGCCTGGGCCATTCCAACAGCTTTAATCCCTGGTCTCCTTGCCTCTTGTCTTAGCTCTTCTGAGCTACCCTCCACCCATCCATCAAGCTTGACCCGAATGACAAACGTGACCATTTTCCTCCTTGGCTTACCAAGTTCGCTGCCAAAGTTCACCCCTGCCCCCAACTCTATACACAACATCCTCTTTTCTGCAGTATCCAAATTCCATAGCTGTTCCCTTCAGGATCTGGCTCAGAACACCTCATTGTAGCCTTATTTGCCTTACCTCTGCCCTATGCCACGATATCCCTTCTAGTCTGGGCATTTTGAGAGCTCCTTTCATAAATCTCTCCGCTCTGAATTCCTGTGCCTAGCAGAGTGCCCGTCATGAAACTGGCTTTTGAGGAGGGACAGTAAATTAAATGCCAGAGAAACAAAAAGGAGAATACTGATATTTCTTTTTGATTCTTCATAAAGTGTTTCAACGTGGAGTAGAAAGAGACAGAGCTTATACCTATCAAACGTTAAAGCTGATAGGATCTTAAAATGATTGGTCCATGCCTGTATGGCATTTTTACATTCTCATGGAAAAGACATGCCAGATGTGGGCCTTGCCTTTTTGGGCCATAAAGTCCAGTGAAGAAGGGGCCACGTGTGTGTTCTCCCCATTCCTTCACAGAGGGTGGGCTCTAAATATATATTAAATGACAATGAATTGCCAGAGGGTTAGGCTGGTTTGTTAATCTTGGCACTTGGGCTAACCATGGTAATGTTAATAATGAAATTCCCCTTTTGAACACAGCCCCTTTTCACCCACAATATGACATAATGTGGCTTTGAAGTCTCTTTATGAAACAGAGAACAAAAACAATCTTCGCGTTATGAAGTTCCAATACTGCATTTCACCTGAATGCATCTTTTAATTGTACTTCCATTTAAAAAAAAAATGCTTTATTGCAGCAATAGAGATGTCTCAGAATCTGTCCAGGAAGGAAAGGGAATAAAGAAAACAATTGCCAAGTCACTGGCAATGTGCAGATTTATATAACAGGTTCAGCCTGCATGGGAAGTTGCGTGCTGTACACTGTACTCCAAATCAAGTTCTTGCCTTGATTTCTGAGAAAGGGAAATTCCACAGAGTCAAGTAACGCCTTCAACCACCAGTCTCCATGTTGGTAGAGGTCAAGGTCCAACTACGGAATGCCTTTGGGTTCATGGTTCCCATCTCCATGAGAGGCTGACTGGCATCCTTATAATATTTTCCTTTTAGTTATTACAACAATCCACAAGTCTTTATTCAATGTGGCATCTCCATTGACACTCAGATAGTAAGTCACTGACACATTTGAGCCTCTTGGAAGCCCTGGAGCTCCCTAGCAAGGTGAGTAAAGGAAGTCATTCACAGAGGCAGCCACAGGCCTGGGGATTAGTTACCATTCACTGTTGGTCTGACCTTCTTTCTCGTTCCATGCCCATAGTTGCTGCTATGGTTTAAATATCTGTCCCCTCCAAAACTCATGTTGAAATTGAATCCCCCAGTGTGGCAGTATTGAGAGGTTGGATCTTTAAGAGATGATTGGATCATGAGAGTTCTGCCTTCGTGAAAGGGTTAAGCCATTCATGGATTAATGGGCTAATGGATTAATGGGAAATCATGAGATGGGACTACTGACTACAAAAAGAGGAATAGAGGCCTGAGTGAGCACACTTGACTCCCTCACCGTGTAATGAATGCCCTGTGCTTCTTTGGGATGCTGCAGGGAGTCTCCCACCAGCAAGAAGGCTGTCACCAGATGTGGCCCCCTGATCTTGAACTTCTCAACCTCCATAACTGTAAGAAAGAAAATAAATTCCTTTTCTTTATAAATTACCCAGTTTCAGGTATTCTAAGTAACAGACAAGAGACTAAGACAGTTACTTTGATAGATTTCTCAAACTATAAGATTCCCAACAACTTTAAAGAGCTCAGTACATAACATTGTAATTTGGGTAGATGGAATGGGTCTGGAAATCCAGGTAGAGAAACCTGTTAACTTTATCTATTTATTTATGTATTTATTAGACATGGTTCTTGCTCTGTCACCCAGCTGGAGTGCAGTGGCATGATCTTTGCTCACTGTAACCTCCACCTCCTGAGTTCAAGCAATCCTCCTGCCTCAGCCTACTGAGTAGCTGGGACTATAGGCACTTGCCACCATGCATGGCTAATTTTTGTATTTTTTTGTAGAGACAGGGTTTTGCCATGTTGCCCAGGCTGGTCTCAAACTTCAGAGCTCAAGCAATCCACCCACCTCGGCCTCCCAAAGTGCTGGGATTACAGGTGTGTGCCACCACATTCTGGCGCTTGTTTACTTTTAAACTAAAAGAAAACAATGGTACAGATGCATGTAATCGAAAGAGTATGTGGCAGGAGGGATCAAAAAGAAAGAGCTGAGTGTTCAACTATGAGAAGAAAAAATAAAGACCTTACTTCCCTCTCTTCTGTAGCCAGTTGGATATGGTGCGACTCTTCATTATTAAATGTCCCCTGAAGAAAGCTAAGGGAACAGAGAGACATTCTAGTGTCCTACTTTGGCCTATTGGTGGTGGTAGCTCAGGAAAACAGGTAGATTAGGAGAATGAAGGTGGGATAGGGAAGGGAGAAACCTTCTAAAGGGTGTTGGGGCTGGATGTCTTAGCCTTTCAGGAAGTAGGGAAGATACTGCTTTTCTGGGAAGGAGAATTGTGCTAAAAGGAACAGGCATGCTTAGATGTATGCTCAGGGACCTAGGCAGTATGGCCTATTGCCATAAGGAGGGAGTGAAATATTCTAGATAGCTTTGATAGGAATATACTCCTTGGCTGGGATCATGCCTGTTCTTCTAAGATTTCCACCGCCGAACTGTAGCCCCTTGAAGAATTGTAGCCTATATGCATTTCTTTATCCCTTCACCCATATTCACTCTGAATATTATAGTATGAGATCTATTGAAATGAGCAAAAAGTCTAAATAGTTGTAAGGTTTGAGCTATAAGACAAAAAATAATTGGAACAAGAAATAGACTCATAAACTCAGCTTAAGTTAGAAGGGACCATAGGAATGATCTGGAGCCAATACTTGTATTATACATATGAGGCAAACAAAATAAAACAACAACAAATAGTTTGCCAGAGTCACACACCCAAAGAAGTAGGAGAACTAAAAGAAGAATTCATGGTAAGCAATCAGAAATTCACTATAATTTCTTCTTCACCAAGCTATTTTAGCACAAGGACCATTCAACTGTCTGTGTGTGTGTGCTGCACGTGTGTGAGAAGTGGGCACATAGCATGGCCACCTACATATTTTGCAGCTGATCTATACTAATCCTTAGCAATGACATACTTGGTAGATTCTATGACTTCATAATACACATGCACCCCCTGCCTGGCTGTGGTGATGGACAAATATAGCTACACCTACTTTTTTGGCTCTTTGAAGAAGGCTGACCCACTGACTTACAAGTTGTTGGCTAGCTTGGGGAATGACTCACTTCCTCTGGAAGATGTCAGTGACTCCTAATACACTTATGACTCCTTGGTTGTTGGTAGGTGGGGCCCAGGCTAACCCCACCCTGGGCCTATGTGGTCTGTGGTTTTGAGGGTGGGCAGCAGTGCCAATCCCTGCTCTGAGTAGGCCTGTGTCTTTCTGAAGCATTCTTGTCCATCTGACCTACTCTGGCCCTACCAAACTCACTGCAGCAACGGGCCTCATTTAGCACCATTTTTAGGGTCTTATTTACCTCCATAAACATGGGGAAAGAAGTGAAATTAGCTTATTAGTTAACACCAATTACCTATTCTCTTTAAAAGTATAATTTTTTAAAATCTGCTATGAACATTTATTAGAGATATTAATGCCAGCCCTGGGACAATTAACGCATGCAGGACCTCACTGTGCTGAGTCTTAATTATGCTTCATTTGCACCAAGGAATTGGCATTTGATTCTTTCCAAACTGTGCTATTGGCTGACCTCGCCAGTATTAGGTCATTAAACACCAGTAATTCTTATCCAGATTCTCTGCAGACACCACACATTTGAGCAATCATTTGTTTTACTGTCCCTCTTTGCTAAAGCATCTGTTGTAGGTGGCATTGTTCCAATCCCACTTATTGAACAAATTAAACTTTCCCAGGAACAAATAATTGTCCCTAAAATTCCTCGAACAACCCTGGCTTCCACTAGGCCCACTTAGAAACACAGTCTGGTAAAAGTTGAAGGGTGCTGATGCTACCAAAAATGGGCGTTCCGAATCTTGCGTGGTGGTCTCCCTGGTTTGCACTGAGGGTAGGATCCCACATACCACAAAGGATGCGATATACAGATGAGGATACAAGCTCCTCCCAGGCAGGGCCAGCTTATGGAATCTGTTAGAAAATGCAATAAATATTTGGGAATGCTATTTAAACTTCATATTGCCCCATAGTTCTGCTGGAACCCCACAGTAAATACTTTCCATATTCCCCAGGGAACACGTTATTACAGCTTTCAGTATTGATTTAGCTACAATGTCTAAATCAATATTGAGACATTGTGGCTTTTAAAGTTAATCTCAGGAAAGGACTCCTCTACTCCTTTTTTTTATTTTTAATTTTTTCATAGTTTTGGTATTAGTGTGATACTGGCTTCACAGAATGATCTAGGGAGAATTCCTTCTTTCTCTATCTTTTGGAATAGTATCAATAGGATTGGTACCAATTCTTCTTTGAATGTCTGATAGAATTCAGCCAGGAATCTGTGTTCCTGGACTTTTTTTTTTGTTGGCAATTTTTAAAAATTACCATTTCAATCTCACTGTTTATTATTGGTCTCTTCAGAGATTCTGTATCTTCCTGATTTAATCTAGGAGGATTGTATATTTCCAGGAATTTATCCATCTCCTCTAGGTTTCCTAGTTTATGCATGCAAAGGTATTCATAATGGCCCTGAATAATCTTTTGTATTTCTTTGGTATCAGTAGTAATAGCTCCTGTTTCATTTCTAATTGAGCTTATTTGGATCTTCTCTCTTTTTTTCTTGGTTAATCTCACTAATGAGCTATCAATTTTATTTATCTTTTTAAAGAAGAAGTTTCTGTTTCATTTTGGAATGTCTTGTTTGTTTGTTTGTTTCAGTTTCATTTAGTTCTGCTCCGATCTTCATTATTTCTTTTCTTCTACTGGGTTTGGGTTTGGATTGTTCTTGTTTCTCCAGTTCTGTGAGATGTGACCTTAGATTATCTTTTGTGCTTTTTCAGGCTTTTTGATGTAGGCATTTAATGCTATAAACTTACCTCTTAGCACCACTTTTGCTGTATCCCAGAGGTTTTGGGGGTTGTGTCACCATTATTGCTCAGTTGCAAGAATTTTTTAATTTCCATCTTGACTTCATTGTTGACCCAAAGATTATTCAGGAGCAGGTTATTCATTTCCATGTATTTGCATGGTTTTGAGGGTTTTTTTTGGAGCTGATTTGCCATTTTATTCCACTGTGGTCTGAGAGAATACATGACATAATTTCGATTTTCTTAAATTTACTGAGACTTGTTTTGTGGCCTATCACATGGACTATCTTGGAGAATTTGCCATGTACTGATGACTAGAATGTGTATTCTGCAGTTGTTGGGCAGAATGTTCTGTAAATATCTGTTAGGTCCATTTGTTGTAGGGTATAGTTTAAGCCCACTGTTTCTTTATTGACTTTCTGTCTTGATGACCTCTCTAGTGCTGTCAGTGGAGTATTAAATTGTCCCACTATTATTGTGTTACTGTCTATCTAATTTCTTAGGTTGAGTAGTAATTGTTTTATAAATTTGGGAACTGCAGCATTAGGTGCTTGTATATTTAGAACTGTGATATTTTCCTGTTGGACTAGTTCTTTTATTATTATATAATGTCCCTTTTTGTCTTTTTTAACTGTTATTGCTTTACAGTTTGTTTTGTCTGATATAAGAATAGCTACTCCTTCTTGCTTTTGGTGTCCATTTGCATGGAATATCTTTTTCCACCACTTTACCTTAAGTTTATGTGAGTCCTTATGTGTTAGGTGAGTCTCCTGAAAATAGCAGAAACTTGGTTGGTGAATTCTTATACATTCTGCCATTCTGTACATTTTAAGTGGAAAATTTAGGTCATTTACATTCAATATTAGTATTGTGATGTGATGTACTATTCTATTCATCGTGCTGTTTGTTGCCTGAATACCTTGTTGTTGTTGTTGTTGTTGTTGTTTTCATTGTGTTATTGTTATATAGGTTCCATGAGATTTATACCTTAAGGAAGTTCTAGTTTGGTGTATTTCAAGGATTTCTTTTACGCGTTAGAGCTCCTTTTAGCAGTTTTTGTAGTTCTGTCTTGGTAGTGGCAAATTCTCTTAGCATTTGTTTGTCTGGAAAAGACTATGTCTTTCCTTCATTTATGAAGCTCGGTTTCACTGGATACAAAATTCTTGGCTGATAATTGTTTTGTTTAAGGAGGCTGAAGATAGGGCCCCAATCCCGTCTAGTTTGTAGGGTTTCTGCTGAGAAATCTGCTGTTAATCTAATACATTTTCCTTTATAGGTTACCTAATGCTTTTGTCTCATAACTCTTAAGATTTTTTCCTTTGTCTTGACTTTAGATAACCTGATGACTATGTGCCTAGCTGATGATGATCTTTTTGCAATAAATTTCCCAGGTGTTCTTTGAGCTTCTTGTATTTGGATGTCTAGGTCTCTACCAAGGCTGGGACAGATTTCCTCAATTATTCCCTCAAATATGTTTTCCACATTTTTAGATTTCCATTCTTCCTCAGGAACACCAATGATTGTTAGATTTGGATGTTTAACATAGTCTCAAACTTCTTGGAGGCTTTGTTCATTTTTTAAAATTCTTTTTTCTTTGTCTTTGATGAATTAGGTTAATTCAAAAGCCTTGTTTTCAAGTTCTGAAGTTCTTTCTTCTGCTTATTTGATTCTATGGCTGAAACATTCCAGTACATTTTGCATTTCTCTAAGTGTGTCCTTGATTTCCAGAAGTCGTGATTGCTTTTTATTTATGCTATCTATTTTACTGAAGAATTTTCCTTTCATATCTGGTTTCATGTTTTTAATTTCTTTAAGTTGGACTTCACCTTTCTATGATGTCTCCTTGATTAGCTTAATAATTGACCTTCTGAATTCTTTTTCTAGCAATTCAGAGATTTTTATCTTAGTTTGGATCCACTGCTGGTGAGCTGGTATGATCTTTTGGGGGTGTTAAAGAACATTATTTAAGAATTGTTTTTCTGGTTCCTTCTCATTTGCATAGACTATGTCAGAAGGAATATCTGGGATTTAAGGGATTCTGTTCAGATTCTTTTGTCCCACGGGGTACCCCATGGAAGTGGTGTTCTTCTCCTTCCCCTAGGAGTGGGGTTTTCTGAGAGCCAAACTGTAGTGATTGTTTATGTCTTTTGGATCTAGCCACCCAGCAGAGTTTCCAGGCTTGAGGCTGGTACTGGGAAGTGTCTGCAGACTGCTGTGATCCGTCTTCAGGTCTTGCAGTGATGGATACCAGCACCCACTCTGGTGGAGGTAGCAGGGGAGTGAGGTGAACTCTGTTAGGGTCTTTGGTTGTGTTTTTGTTTAGTGTGCTCATTTTGCATTGGTTGGCCTCAAGCCAGGAGGTGGTACTTTCAAGAGTGTGTCAGCTGCAGCCCTATAAGGAGGATGCAAACTTGCCCTAGGGACACTTGGTTAAGTATTCAGGTTTCTCAGGTGATGGGCAGGGCCATAGAGGTCTCAAGAGATTGTGACCTTTGTCTTCAACTACCAGGGCAGATAGAGAGAGACCACTCGATGGGGGCAGGGATAGGCGTATCTGAGCTCAGCCTCTCCTTGGACAGGGCTTGCTGCGATGGCTGTAAGGGATGGGTGTGTGGTTCCCAGTCCAGTGGAGTTATATTCCCAGGGGGATGATGGCTGCCATTGTTGAGTCATACAGATCACCAGGGAAGTGGGGGGAAAGCCGGCATTTGCAAGCCTTACTCTGTTCCCATGCAGACTGCAGTCCTAAAGGCCAGTCTCACTCCCACCGTGCCCCTGCAACAACACCCAGTCTATTTCCAGGCAGCCAATGACCAGAGCTGAGAACTTGCCCCAGACCACTAGCCTCCCTGTTGAGAATGCAAGCAGACTCAACAGGTTTTCAGCATTTCAGGGAGCCTGCAGCTATGATCCATTTCCTTCGAAGGGTCTGCGGACTCTCAGATTTCCTGGTATTGTTGAGGCAGTAGTTCTTGAAGCAAAAGTTCATGATGTGAGTCTCCACATGCTGCTCTGTTCATCCTAGCGGGAGCTGAAAGCTAGTCCTGACTCTTATCTACCATCTTAATCCTCCTCTACTCTTTTTGTCTCTGATTTTAACCAAAGGTGTTGTCTGATCCCAGCTCATGTGTACATATGTACATACCAATACTCTCTTTACTGGTTGGCTTCATTCAGTTACTCTCCATTTTCCAAGCCAGTTATGTTGTTTAGGTATTAAACTTTGGCTTCTTTTGCATATGCCTTTAAAAAAAAAAAGTATCTTTTTACAAAAAATAAACCATTCGAGACCAGCCTGGGAAACACGGTAAAACCCAGTCTCTACTAAAAATATAAAACTCAACCAGGCATGGTGGTGCACGTCTGCAGTCTTAGCTACTCAGGAGGTTGAAGTAGGAGAATTGCTTGAGCCTGGGAGGCAGAGGTTGCAGTGAGATAAGATCGAGCAACTGCCCTCCAGCCTGGGCAACACAGCAAGACTCTGTCTCAAAATAAATAAATAAATAAAAATAAAATGATGAACCAAGAATTTCAAGAGGAAAAATAATTCATAATTCTAAAAAGTTACTCAAAATGAACTTTTGAAGAAGGAAGCCCAGACCAGTTTTTGATCAGAGCAGAGCCCTCTGGCTCCCAAGACTTATCCTTTGCTTTCCTTTGATCAAGGCATTATTTGGGTACATCCCTAAGACATTTTCTTTTCCTGAAGGGCTTGTGGAGGGAGGGGCTGGCATGATTGGAAAATGGAGCTGACATTTCTGGGTTGGTGGGATTAAGTGATGTTTGGCAATGATCCTATAACTGAGGTATAGAAAATATCAGCCAACTCACTGAGTAACTTCATTTCGACACATAACACTAAAGATAGTTGGAGGTCACACCAAAGGAATCTGCTCCACATATTGTAACCTAGACTTTCCCTATCCAGAGAGAAGTGAGTGATGCAATCTGTCATTTGGGTGTCCTGAACATGGAAGAGCATTACATATGGGTAAAGCAGTGGTGAGCAAGCAGGGACTGGAGGTGGACATGTGCCCAGCACCTTCTCTATACCTGACTCCATGACAGGAGTTCTAAATGCTTTACTTTATTTAACCCCCACAGCAGTTTTCAGGATGTAAATCGTATTCCTACTTTGCTACTGAAGTGAAATAATTTGCCAAGTTCATGGAGGCAATATGTGTCAAAGGTGAACCCTGAACCCTTGTCTAACTCTGAAGCTCACTCACTGTCTTTGCACTCCCTTACACGGCCTCGTTCAGCCCAGGTGTGAAATAGGAAAGGTCTCTTCATGTCTAATTAAGAAGTTGATAGTAATTTCTTTACTTAATGATAAAGTTCATTTTTTTTTAGAATGCCCAGAATTTAGCCACATAAAACCCACACATTCCTTTTTTTCTCAAAATTTAAATAACCGTTTCAAAAAGTTCTCACACTTAGAAATGATAAGGAAGTGTGCCCCCTTCCCCAAAAGCAAATAAAGTAAATTTTACTTTCCTATGCCAACCAGGAGAAAATATTCTTTTAGATTTTGTAAAGGGGAGCTACAATTTATTTCGGTCTTAACAGTGACTTCTCCTTGAAACTGGTAACAAGTTAACATCTTTGTACATGAGTTTTTTAATGGTTAACTCTGGGGGAAGAAAGCAAGCCATGAAACCATTGAGGGGTTCTGTGCCAGGTGTTCTGCTACTTTATTTAAGGACCATCATTTCTAAATCTGATCTCTAATCAAGACTTGGCAGAAGTGCCTCCCTCTGGCCCTTCTGCAAAGAGCCTTCCTGTGCCTTTGGGGGAATTCTTCATAGTTGAACTCTGAATGTAGTCAGATGGCCTGAGTCTTCTACAACACATAATCCAAGAGCTTCTCTCAGAGTTTCACAAATAATTTTGACTCCTTTGCAGAGGCAGAATGCACAGAGAAGTGTTCAAAACCCCCCATGTAAAAATCTTTTTCGAACGCAAAAACTCAAAACTTAAAAAAAATAAGAAAGGGCAACACCACAACGTGAAATAGCATTGTCATCTGTTTCTCGTTATTTTCTTATCTGTTTCTCATCCTTCATTTTGATAGGTGCAGTTTTATTTTTAGACTCTTGTCTCTATAGCTGGAGGGCTCTTGCTGTGGTTTTCCACACTTTTTACCAGCATTCTCCGCAGCATGCTTTTAATGCGAGGGTTGTTTGGGTGACTGACCTGACTGCTGAGTTTAAGTGCTGCTTGGCATGAGGCTGGGTCTATGCTTACAGCATGTGTGCAGAGTGTTATGTTTTCAGGCAGAGCTTTGGAGATTCATTTGTTCCACTCAGTGTTTCCCCTGAGGAAAGCTTTTGAATAGCTCTGTTTTTTGAAACATCCTTGTGACAGGTCTGATTCATGACTATCAGAGCTGGAGCGAATTTCCGATCATCTATTTTGGAAGAAATGCCTCTTTCATTGGGAGGAGGTTGGAGGGGTCCATTTTGCTGCTGGTTCAAAAACCAGGATTAGAGAAAGAGATAGTGAGAATTGCAGAGTACAAGGATATTTACTAAGTACTGAATTAGTAATTTGTTTCCTAATGCATGTCCTTTTTTGTGAGTTACTATTTTTATAACTTATTTTGCATATTGCTAGATCTTTCCATTTGCCTATTTCCTTTTCTTTTGTGAAATAATAACTACATGATTGGTGATGTTTTACTGGCCCAAATTTCTTAAATGTTCTTTTTTCTCTTTGTGTATATTAAAGGATGTGGGGAACCGGGTGAGGTGTGGCACGTTGTTTCCAAGGGCCTGACTCATGTTTCGCATGTGAAATGATGTAGAGAGCACAGAAGGAGCCTGAGAGCAAAGTGGCCCCTGGATAAATCTTGTGTCTGAATTGGATTTTCTTTCTCAGCTTGGTAAAGCCCACATGATTTCCGAATATTGTGAATCATCATTGGAAATTGCAATTGGGAGAAAATATTTTTTCTGTTCATTTATTAGACAATTTTTTTTTCTAAACCAGGCTATACTTTAGGGCAATGACTTCCTGGTGGGCAAACTTATCATAATGGGACTCAGCAATCTGATGGAGGGGACAATTTAAGTGTTCAGCTTGCAAGAAATATATGGTGGTTTAGAGCAATTTGTTCCAACAGACTCTTTGCCATTTGTGAAGCTCCTGCCAGGGCAACTAAAAAGCAACACACTGAAATTTCCTGGTATTTTCACAACGTCTTGGGGTTAATGATAGCAAAGGTTTTTCCCATAGAGAAAGTCTGTTCTGCTCCTGGTAGAGGACAACAATGGCAGTCTTTGGCAGGCTCAGTCACCCTTCAGGTAAGCTCCTTATCCCAAGTCAACCTTTTCTCCTTTATTTTTCTTTTATATACCATATCTAGTCCACTAATAGATTGTGTGGGCCCCACGTCAGATGTATCCAGCAGCTTCTCCTTTCCACCTCCTCCATTGTTTCTGCCCTGACTGACTGCAGTGATCTCTTCTCTTGTTCCCACATTTGCCCTTGCCTCTCCATGGCACAGAGGATCTACCTGGAGGGGTCCTTAAACGCCAAGATCAGATCAATCCATTTCCTGCTTAAAGCCCTGTAATGGCTTTCCATTTCACTCAAAATAAGATTTAACATCAATAAAATTCAATCTCTTTATCAAGGCCTCATATCCCTTCATATAATTTGATTCTTGCTCTGCCATCTCTCATCTCTCCATCACCCCTCTCTCTCTTTCCTTCTCTTTTCTCTGCATTCTACTACATTCACCTTTTGTTTCCATGGACATTTCAAGTTCAACCCTACTATGAATCCTTTGCAGTTGTTGCTCATGCTGCCTGGACGTTCTTTCCCCAGGTTTTTGCATGGCTGACTTTTTCTCATTTAGGTCTCAGTTCCTCGGTAGTATCTAAAATAGCCCTGCCTGAGCAATTCTCCTTGAGAGTCATCACTGAGTTTGCTGTCATCATAGTCCTTGTCACTGGTTGATATTTTTTGTTTACTTTTCTTATTATCAACCCTTCCCCTAGCATATGTGTTATATAGTATTGAGACCTTAATTTTTTCCCTCAGGACATTGTAGGTACTTAATACAGTAAATGAATTCAGTTTTTCACTAAATGAAGACAGCAAGAAAGAGTACATACTCAAGAGTACTTACTGAAGATGGTGGACTGGAGAGAAAAGGTCTTACTGCCTAGGTGTGCTACATTTTAACTTCAACTTTCATTAATTTATCCATTTAAGAAATATTTCATTGCTTACTATGTGCTAAGCACTGTTTTAGGTCATGCCAGTAGAGCATAAACCAAATAAGGCCTCTGCTCTCACAGACATGACATTTTAGAGTGAAGATATAGATATGAGATATGTAAGATATCAGATGATTACAGGTACAATGAAGATTAATAGAAGAGGAAGTGTTGGGCAAGGTGTGAGGATTTGCTATTTTAAAATAAAGGATCATCAGGGAAGGCTTCTCACAAGGTAACAGTTAAACAGAACAAGACACGTGGCTATGGGTGGGAAGAGTTACAGGTGGGGCATATCTAGAGTCCCTGAGGAAGAAGTCAGCCTGATATATTCCAAGGATAGCAAGAAGGTCAGCAACAGCAGCAGTGATTAAATGAGGAGAAGAGTAATAGCAGAGAAGTTAGAGAGTTGGGGAAGGATGGGAGATCACAAAGGGCCTTGTGGGCCATTGTAAGGATTTCAGTTTTCACTCTGTGTTACATGGGAAGCTGCTAGAAGGTTTGGGTCAGAGAAGTGATCAGACTTACATTTTTAGTGGGCCACTTTGGCTACTGCGTATAGCAGAGGCAAGAGTGGAAGAAGGAGAAGCCAGTTGGGGGGTTATTGCAATAGTTTGAGTTAGAGATGGTAGTGGTTTTAGCCAAGGCACCGGCAGTGGAAGACATGAGAATTGGTCACCTGACTATGTATAATAAAGGCAGTGCCTACAGAAGTTGACGTAGAGTGTGAAAAGAGAGGAGTCAGGATCACCCCTTGAATTTTGAACTGATGTTCTTAGAGGCCTCATTCAGTTCTAAGTTCCCTTTGCATCTGATATGCAATAGAAATAAGCAGAAAGTTGTTGTTCCATATTCCATACATAGACATGACAAAGACTGATGCAAAATGGAATGGGCACCAGGATTTGTAAACAAAGTTACTCATTTGGACCACAGGGTTTAGCTTGAGGAACACAAGAAATCACACTTGAAGTTCTCACCAACAATCGCATTGCTTTATCGCATTAACACTTTGAGTTGTGTAAGGGACTAGAGTTCCCTTTTTGTGTTGGCTGCTGAAAAGCTTAATGCTATGTTGAGTTAGTCTTTGCTATGTAACAAATCCCCCCAAAATGCAGAGTCTTAAACAGCAAATATTTTAATAACCAGTGGCTAAGTGAGTCAGCAACTTATGCTGTACTCAGCTGGGTGGCATGTTATCTTGCCGTACTTCATACACATTACAAAACTATCTTTAATGTTGTAATTTGTTTTACTATAATTTATGTTTGAATTTTTTACCCTGATGTGTGGGATGCCTTGGTTTAGAAAGCTTTGCACTTAGCTTTTTGTGAATTTCTGGAGTACTTCACAGCTTTATATGAACTCAAAATTAGTTATCAGATATTTGAGGGAGCTAGTATTTCCCTTCTGGGCCTGACTAGTAGTCTTCTCTCCAGAGACTTCTTCCATCTTCATTCAATGAAAGGAGGGTGTTCTAACATGTAAAAGTGACAAACCACAAGCATTGCCTCAATGTACGCTACGGGAACACTCTATTCTAGTTCATCTCTGTAAGTTGATGGACTTTGAGACTCATTCTTTGCAGAGAAATGAAAATTCTAAAACTAGAGTATTTAAGAAGAAAAATGATCTTTGTTTGTGGTCTGCTTCTTCTTCCAAGTAGCTGAAGATTGAAACAGATCCAACTGTAAAAAGGAACATTGACTTCCTCACCAGCTGTAAAATGATGTAGCACGGTCAGGTTTCTTTGAGGGCTTCTTACTATTTTTCCTTATGTCTGATTACAAAGCCAAATTCCAGGAGGGTTATTATGTTATTCAAGACCAGTTGCCCAGTGACTCAGTTGGCTTCTCTGGGCATTGGGGCTGCTGAAAAGAGCTCTTCCTCTACATATCTAGAAAAAATGTATTTTTATTTCTTAAAATTCACCATATAAAAATGGCAGGATTTGGATCAGAGAAGAGTAGGTTGAACCATGGGCACAAAAGGGATGCTGGCGATTTGGGGGAAAACTGCTTCCCATGCCTCCCCCTGATGAGTAGGGCAGACCTTTGTTTGGAGTAGCTCACAGAGAGCTCCTGGAGAAATGAGAAGGCCTCTTTGATTGAGGTTTAATAGGTTTGAATGCTAAATGTTTAGGGCAAGAAGTAAATGATGGTGAATACAATTTGAGAAGTGACAGTGGGTTTATCCAAGGCATTAGCAGTGGAAGGGATGAGAAGTGGTCACTTGCTCATACCTAATGAAGGCAGTGCCTACAGCATTTCAAGTCAAGTGTGACAGGAGAGGGTCAGAATCATTCAATTAACTTCTATAGGAAAAAGCAATGGTGGTGATTTGGGAGGTGTCTCTTCTTCCCTTCTAAGATCACGACCAACAGTGAGGCTTGGTGGGTACACACTGCTGAATATATTGCCATTTTAAAAAGTGTGGCTGGGTGCGGTGGCTCAAGCCTGTAATCCCAGCACTTTAGGAGGCTGAGGCAGGCAGATCACTTGAGGTCAGGAGTTCAGGACCAGCCTAGGCAACATGGTGAAACACTGTCTCTACAAAAAATACGACAATTAGTTGGGCATTGTGGCATTCCCTGTAGTCCCAGCTACTCGGGAGACCGAAGTAGGAAGATCACTTGAGCCTGGGAGGTTGAGGCTGCAGTGAGTTGTGATTGTGCCGCTGAATTCCAGCTTAGTCAACGGAACAAGAACCTGTTTCAAAAAGAAACAAACAAACAAACAAACAAACAAAAAAGCAAAAAAAGAAAGAAAGAAAAGTGCTATATTAACTTTAAGAGAGCTATGTCATAGAAGAAAAGATGAAGGACATACATTAAATAGTAATTATGGATTTATCTGCATGATTGGGATTATAGGTGATGTGTCCCAATATTTTATTATAAAAATTTTTGAATGTACAGAAAATTTAAAATAATTTTACAGTGAACATCTATATACCCACTATCTAAACGTTCCCATAGGCACTTATTATACTTGCTTCATCACATATTTGTCAATCTATCCATCCTACATTCACTCATTAAACCATCTTATATTTTTATAAAATACTGCATTGAAAGGATATAGGATAGTTTACAGATACCAGAAAGGATGGGGAGACCAGCTTAGAAAATCACTAGGATAAAGAAGGCTAGGAAGTAAGAACTGCAGGCCAAATCATGCCACAAAACCACTGTGATGAGGATCTCCCACCTTCCACCAAATATCAGAACACTGAAGCTTGCACAAGGGCCACTGCTGCTCCAGGAACTTGTTGTTGTAGCCACCACCAGAATGGGTTCCCCACTGTCTGGTGGGTGCAGCTGACTGGCTGAGTTGTTGTCTGTTTGAATACAAGGCCTTTTCAGTAGAGGGTGATATTCTTTGCTTTCCACTCAGATATATGTGGTAGGGAATTGCCCAATCAAGATGCAGAGCAGCCAAAGCCATCCTACAAATGTCCACTAAAAACAATGAAAGGGGCCAGGCGCAGTGGCTCACACCTGTAATTCCAGCACTTCAGGAGGCCGAGGAGGGTGGATCACCTGAGGTCAGAATTTCGAGACCAGGTTGTCCAACATGGTGAAACCCAGTCTCGACTAAAAATACAAAAAATTAGCCAGGCGTGGTGGTGGGTGCCTGTAATCCCAACCCTTCAGGAGGCTGAGGCAGGAGAATCGATTGAACCTTGGAGGCAGAGGTTCCAGTGAGCCGAGATCACACCACTGCACCCCAGTCTGGGTGACAAGAGTGAAACTCCATCTCAATAAAATAAAAATAAGAATAAAAATAAAAGCAATGCAAGGAAGGATGGGTGGATGGATGGGTTGGTGGTCAGTTGGGTAGCTGGATGGATGAATAGATAAATGGATGATGGATGGACGGACAGATGGATAGGTGGGTAGGTGGATGGATGAATGGGTGAATGAATGATGGATGGACGGGTGGGTGGGTGGTGGATGGGTGAATGGTTGGGTGAGTAAGTAAATGGATGATGGATGGATGGATGGATGGATGGATTGGTGGGTGGGAGGATGGATGGGTTGGTGGGTGGATGGATCGATGAAGAAACTGAGGCTCTGTGACTGATTGAAGTCCACACAGCTGAGAGATAGCAGAGCTCTATTACTTCTGAGCCAGTGCTCTTTCCTCTGCCCCACACTGATGCAGCCAAAACTCATTGTTTTCAAATGTTTAATATTCTATGTTGCCTTTGAAGACACTGCCTTTGCTGAGGTGTATTACAAGATATGGTAGTTTTAAAACATGGCTAAAATTTCTATTACATTCCTGCTAAAAGATGTAGTCTATGTTCCTTCCCCTTGAGCCTGAGTAGAACTTTGTGATAGCCACCATAAATAGAATGCAACACATGTGCTACGTACTTCCAGTGACGTTAGGAAAGACCAGCGTCATTTAAAAAATGCATTTCAAAGTAAATTGTAGACTTCAATGTACTTCCTCCTAAACACTTCAACAGTTATTTACAGTTTCTCAAGTGTAAAATGTCCATACAATGAAATGCCTAAATCTTAAACATGCATTTACTGAGTTTTGACAAATTTATATACCCATTTAAACCCATTTAAACTCTATGGAAATATTGAACTTTGGCACTGGAGGGAGTAAAAAAACTCCCTATCCCCCTTTCTAGGCAACCTCTCCCTCCAAACTTGAAATAACTAGTGTTCTAATTTATTTCCCTATTAGATTAGTTTTGCTTGTTCTAGGATGTCTATAAATGAAGCCATACTGTGAGTACTCTTTTATGTAAGGCTCTTTAAATCAACATCACATTTTTGAGATACATCCATGCTGTATTTATCAGTAGTATGCAACTTTTTATTGCTGTGTACAATTATGTTATAGAAATATGTCTATTTATTCAGCCATTCACTTATTGATGAATATCTTGGATTTTTCCAGTTTAGGGCTATGATGAACAAAGCTTCAATGAACATTCTTGTACAAGTTTTTTTGTGGATATGTTTTCATTTTTCTTGGGTAAACACACAGGAGTGGAATTGGTGGGTCATAGGATAGGTGTATATTTAGTTTTATAAGAAAGGGCCAAACTTTTTCCAAAGTGCTATTAACATTTTATATTCCAGTCAACAATACATAAGTCTTACTGTTCTATATTCTTTCCAACATTTAGTGTTGTCAGTGTGTTGAATTTTAGTCATTCAGGTCGGTGTGTCGTTATATTGTAATTTTAATTTGCATCTCACTTATGGTTAATTATGTTGAACACTTGTTCATGTGCTTATTGGCCATTTGCATATTTTCATTTGTGAAGTGTCTGTTCAAATCTTTTGTTCTTTTATACAATTGGGTTATTTTTTTTTTTTATTTTTTTTATTTTTTATTTTTTTATTTATTTTTTATTTTATTTATTTTTTTTTTTGAGACGGAGTCTCGCTCTGTCGCCCAGGCTGGAGTGCTGTGGCCGGATCTCGGCTCACTGCAAGCTCCGCCTCCCGGGTTCACGCCATTCTCCTGCCTCAGCCTCCCGAGCAGCTGGGACTACAGGCGCCCACCACCTCGCCCGGCTAGTTTTTTGTATTTTTTAGTAGAGACGGGGTTTCACCGTGTTAGCCAGGATGGTCTCGATCTCCTGACCTCGTGATCCACCCGACTCGGCCTCCCAAAGTGCTGGGATTACAGGCTTGAGCCACCGCGCCCGGCCGGGTTATTGTTTTATTTTTGAGTTGAAGGAGTTCTTTATGCATCCCAGGCAATAAAACTTGTCAGATAAATGTCTTGTGAATATTTTCTCACTTCAGGCTGTGGTGTGCCTATTCATTTTCCTAATAGTATCTTTTGATGAACAGAAGTTATAATTTTTGGCAGTGTGATTTTTTCTTTTGTGATTTTGCTTTATTGTTTTAGCTTTTACCTTTAGATCCATGATCCATTTGAAGTTAATTTTTGTGTATGGTGACAAAAGGGTCAAGGTTCATATTTTACATATGAGTATCTGATTATTTCAGCACTATTTGCTGAAAAGCCTCTCTTTTCTCTCTCTCTCTCTCTCTCTCTCTATATATATATATATTTGAGATGGTGTCTCACCCTGTTGCCCAGGCTGTAATGATATAGTGGCATAATCTTGGTTCACTGCAACCTCCCCCTCCTGGGTTCAAGTGATTCTCTTGACTCAGCCTCCCAAGTAGCTGGGATTACAGGAGCCCACTACTGTGCCTGGCTAATTTCTGTATTTTTAGTAGAGACGGGGTTTCACCATGTTGACCAGGCTGGTCTTGAACTCCTGGCCTCAAGTGATTCACCTGCTTTGGTCCCCCAAAATGCTAGGATTACAGGCATGAGCCTCCATGCCTGGCCTCATAATAATTCTTTATAAAAACTCTGAGTACTTATGTATTGTTTTTCTATTCCTGTCGTAACAAATTACCACAATCTCAGTGGCTTAAACAACACTAATTTATCTTACACTTCTACAAGTCAAAAGTCTAACATGAGTCTCACTGGACTTTAATCAAGGTGTTGGTAGCGCTGTGTTCTTTTCTTGATCTTCTGGTAGAGAATGTGTTTCTTTGCTTATTCCAGCTGCTAGAGGCCACTCACATTCCTTGGCTCATGGCCCCTTTTGTTGGTTGAATTGTGTCTCCAAAAAGATATGTTGAAGTCCTAATCCTTGGTATCTGTGAAAGTGACCTTATTTGGAAACAAAGTCTTTATAGATGTAATGAAGGTGCAAACTAAGATGAAGTTGTATTATAGTAGAGTGAACCCTTAATCCAATATGACTGGTGTCCTCATAAGAAGAGAAGAGGCGCAGAGACAGATATACAAAGGAAGGGTGTCATGTTGGAAGCAGCAGGCCAAGGAATGCCAAGGATTTCTGGCAAACAAACAGAGACCAGGAGGGGGCAAGGGAAGATTCTCCCCTACAGATTTTGGAGTATCACCCCACTGAAATCCTGATTTTGGACTTCAGGACTTCAGAAGTGTGAGACAATCAATTTCTATTATGTTAAGTCACATAGTCTGTGATGTTTTGTTACAGTAGCCACAGGAGGCTAATCAGTCGCCTTTCTCCATCTTCAAAGCAAGTAATGATGGGTTGAGTCCTTTTCACACTGCATCTCTCTAATTCTTTTTCTGTCCTCACATCTTTCTTTCCATAGCCAGGAAAGGTTCTCTGCTTTTTTTTTTTTTTTTTTTTTTTTGACGGAGTCTTGCTCTGTCGCCCAGACTGGACTGTAGTGGCGCGATCTCGGCTGACTGCAAGCTCCTCCTCCCGGGTTCATGCCATGCCCCTGCCTCAGCCCCACGAGTAGCTGGGACTACAGGCGCCCACTACCACGCCCGGCTAATCCGGCTAATTTTTTGTATTTTTAGTAGACACAGGGTTTCACCGTGTTAGCCAGGATGGTCTCCATCTCCTGATCTCGTGATCCGCCCACGTCGGCCTCCCAAAGTGCTGGGATTACAGGCATGAGCCACCGCGCCTGGCTGGTTCTCTGCTTTTAAGGACTCCTGTGACTCCACTGGGCCCATCTGGATAATATAGGATAATATCCTCATTTCAAAATCCATCATCACAAAATCCTTAACCACATCTTCAAAGTCCATTTTGTCATGTAAGGAAACATATTCATAGGTTCTGGAGATTTTGGTGTGGACATTTTAGAGAGATGGCTGTTAGTTTGCCTATCACAACTTATTTTTTCCTGAATCTACAGTGAATTTTTTTGGTCATTTTTATATTAAAAATGAACAGCAAATGTTATTTTAAAAAATCAAAGATTCTCAGATTGGTTAAAGAAATAAGCCAAAAAACCTTCTTCTCATTAAACATATGAAATAATATTAATAACCTCCAACCATGAAATTACTGTTTCTTTGTTGACTTATTGGTGTATATGAACATTATGTTTAATTGCTGTTCTTTGGTTTACCTGTTAATGTATATAAATGTTAAGTTTATGATACTGTATTTGATCAAGCATATATTGCAGGATGTTGCTTTATGTGTTAATTTTACAAGTTCCTTATTTTATGGGGTTTTCACTCAGTAACTTCATTGTGAATAAAATGCAGTCTTGGAGAAGATACGTTATTCTGAGATGACCCCAATTAATGCTAACTGTGATTGTTAAAGGCCTTGTCTATTTTCATTTTAAAGCAAATAAATTTACTTCCGATTTAGTAATTATTCTCATGGTACAATATCAAAATTGCAAGTCTCAGATCATCTTTTACAGAAGCTTTTTAACGATCATTTTAAAAAGCCAATATGGTGAGTGGTTTCTTTGTAAAGATATTGAATCTATAAGATAAATGAAAATAATCAACTGTCCTAATGCTATGCAAATGAGCACTTGTAGCTTGAAAAAATTGCAGTACAGCCTCACTAGAAAAGTGCTGTATATCAGACAATTTAGTAAACAGTGGAAATAGCATGTTTGGAAATCTGTGTTAAGTGGTTTAAAAAGTGCAGAACAGGCATCAGTCAAAGATACATGCAAGGACTTTAAATAAAATTGGCTTATAAAATATGAATATAGAAACATAAAACATTTTAAATCATATTATTTTAGATATGATGTAATTTTCAAATAGGTGTGAAATTATATTGATACATGGAAAGTAAAAAGTTATTTTATACAATTTATAAAATGTATAGTTTTAATTCAGCCCCAAACTCACTTTCTTTCTCTTTTTAATAGTCTCAATTGGGAAAATACTTGAGGTTGTCTCATACTCAGGTATATATGTTACGTGAGGAGGCGTGACTTGTTTTAGGGCTTGTAAGGGAGGAGCAGCTAACGGATGGAATCAGGACTGGGCCAAGGGAAACATCTCATCCTGGCTCTCTCTGATCAAAGTGTGTTTTCATTTCCCTCCTTCAAAGAGTGAGTGGGCGATTAGATTCCTCACAGCCTCTGTGGTCCCACAGATAGACTGTATAGAAATGCCTGCTATGAGAAGGACCCTGAGGGACCCTCACAATGTCACTGGCTATCCCTTCATCAGCCCTCGAAAGAGATTTGAAGACAGAGAGGGAAGCGGATGTTTGTAGTTTATGGACAGGATCTATGCTATAAAACAGAATTGCTTTTATTATCAACAGCAACAAGGAACTTGTATAAACTTTTGGGGACATGGTTGATATCTTTCCTCTATTTTGTTTTTGCTGTAAAACAAATATGAGGACAAAGTTAGACACACAAAGTAGATAAAAGCAAATTTAAAACAGACACTGGAAAACATTTTTTTCCCTACTCTGAAAACCATTTGTGTGTAGTGTGGCCAAGGAGACAAGGGTGAAGAATTAAACTGCCAGGTTGCTGGAGAAAGTTAGCTGACAGAACTGGCATTTGGAGAAGCTGGCTCTTTGAGATGTGAATTGGTTTTCTTAGGCCAAATGCATTTATTCTTCCAAAAATGTCTTGTGTAATTATTTATTCCACACAAAGCTTCACATGTATGTACTCAATCAGCCCATGGAAGGGTTTAGCCGGGTATTGCAGGAAGAGCAAAGGATGACAGCATGGAAAGAAACCCACCTCATTCAAGTGGCTGACATAAAGCTACAGCATTTGATTTATTTTTCTCCTGCTTAGCTGGGCTATTTTGACCCTTCTTGGGACTGTTGGGCATAATCCTTGGGGCTCATGAGTGGTTCTTCTCTTGGCATTCCTAGGTCCTTTGTGAAATGCAAAGAGCAAAGTCCCTGGCAGAACAGGCCAGCTTTCTCCAGCAAGGGCTCCAGAAACAGGAGGCCAGGCTGTGGGTTACTTCTCCTGGGACTAAGTCGAGCACAGCCTTACCTAACTCCATCCTTCCCAAACTAGAGTTGGGGAGGATGCAAGAAATAACAAATAAAGGTGACAAAATTCTTGTGAACTGCAGAACCATCCTGGCTTAGTTATTCACAGTAATAGGGGACACAGAAGAAGGGACTGGGGAAAATTCAGGGCTCCTTCGTGACATCAATAGAGAAGCTAGCAGTCTATGACACTACATTCTAGGTCCCGTGGTGGGAGGGTGGGAGTATTCTATATTTCTCACTTTTTTTTTAAAAAATTTTTTTAACTTTTTTTTTTTTTTTAGACATAGTTTTGCTCCTATTGCCCAGGCTGGAGTGCAATGGTGTGATCTCGGCTCACCGCAACCTCTGCCTCCTGTGTTCAAGCAATTCTCCTGCCTCAGCCTCCTGAGTAGCTGGGATTACAGGCATGCGCCACCATGCCAGGCTAATTTTGTATTTTTAGAAAAGACGAGGTTTCTCCATGTGGCCCAGGCTGGTCTCGAATTCCTGACCACAGGTAATCCGCCCTTCTTGGCCCCCCAAAGTGCTGGGACTACAGGCATGAACCACCGCACCCGGCCAGAGTATCCTATATTTCTAAACCTCAAAACAATCCTAATGTAGGATAGATATTGTTTAGAGTTTTTTGGATGTAAGCAACAACTTATTTTGACAATAAAAGTAATTGATTCCAAGGATGTGGGATAGCTCAGATAATTTTGTAAAAACTGAAAAATCAGGCTTAGAAAGAAGATGGAATGGGTCAGCTTCTGGGGTCTAGATGGCAAGAACTGACTCATAGTTTGATTAGGGTGCTGCTTGGATGAATGCAAGATCTGTTATCTGCTCTTGTATTATTCTGCTCAAAATTCAAATTCCAGGGATACAGAAATCCAACCCAGGAGAGCAGAAGCTCTTTAGTCCTAGTATGACTTTATGTAATGGTGGTGAGTAGTTACCCAAAACAAAACTGGTGGTATGTTGTTAAAAAAAATACTTAAAACTGAACATAACTTGACTAATACCACACAGCAACTGAGTGGCATCCAGGATACAAACTCTATTGTTTTTTTTTGCCCCAAAGACTACCCTCTTTTCCTTCTCTCCCATGCTACCTCTCATTTTAATTTATGGGCAAGAATCACGTACACTGTTCTGTCATTGCTTGCAACAAAGTGACTAAAGTGAAGGAAGAGTTGAAGATTGGAGGGTGTGAGAAATAGATACGGTTGGGAAAGGAGAAGATTTCATTTTACTAGCAAAAAATTTTCAAGATGTTTTTCTCAAATACCTTCTGATGTGGTTTGGATCTGTGTCCCCACCCAAATCTCATGTTGAAACGTAATCCCCAAGGCTGACGGTGGGGCCTGGTGGGAGGTGACTGGATCGTGGGGATGGTTTCTAATGGTTTAGCACCATCCCCCTCCTGCTATTCTTGTGATAGAGTTCTCAGGAGATCTGGTTATTTAAAAGCGTGTGGCCTGACCAACATGGTGAAACCCCATTTCTACTAAAAATACAAAAATTAGCCAGGTGCAGTGGCACATGCCTGTAATCCCAGCTACTTGGGAGGCTGAGGCAGGAGGATCACTTGAACCTGGGAGGCAGAGGTTGTAGTGAGCCGAGATCACACCACTGTGCTCCGGCCTGGGCAACAGAGTGAGACTCTGTCTCAAAACAACAACAACAACAACAAAATGATATGGCACCTCCCCTCCTCTCTCTCTTCCTCCTGCTCTGCTCTGGCCATGTAACACATGCTTGCTATCCCTTCTGCCATGATTGAAAGTTTCCTGGGTCCTCCCCAGAAGCCGCTATGCATCCTATACAGCCTGCAGAACCATAAACCAATTAAACCTCTTTTCTTTATAAATTTTTCAGTCTCAGGTATTTCTTTATAGCAATGCAAGAACAGAGTAATACATCTTTCTATCTAGGCATCCTTGACATCGCCCCTGTCTTCTGATTTTACTACTACTTCTTTACTTTCTCTCTCTCTCAGATGTTGTGACAAATCTCCTTCTGTATTTCTAGATGTGGGAAGTTGCCAGATCTTGGTTCTAGACTGTCTTTCCTTAATCTATTCTCAACCATACACCAGTGATTCCTCATTAGCTATGGACTACAGGATAAAGTCTAAATGGCTTAGAATGTCCTTCAGTGATCTTCATACCCGGACCCCACCCTTCCTAATCATCTTTTTCCTTCATGGTACCATCAGTTAAGGCCCATGGGTTTTGTTTTGTTTTTTGAGATAGGGTCTGGCTCTGTTGTCCAGGTTGGAGTGCGGTGGTACCATCTTGGCTCACTGCAACCTCTGCCTCCCAGGTTCAAGTGATTCTCCTGCCTAAGCCTCCCGAGTAGCTGGGATTACAGGCATATGCCAGCACGCTCGGCTAATTTTCGTATTTTTATTAGAGATGTGTTTTGCAATGTTGGCTGGGCTGGTCTGGAGCTCCTGGCCTCAAGTGATCCACCCACCTTGTTATCCCAAAGTGCTGGGATTATAGGTGTGAGCCACTGCACCCGCCAGGCCCATGGATTTAACTCTTCTTTGTGTTCCAATATACCATTCACATTATGACTTACAACATTTTGTTCATGTTGTTCTATCTTTTGGGAAATTCGTTCTTACTCTCTGCCATGTATCCAAAACTACCTCATTCTATAAGATCCAGCTCAAGCCCCAGCATTTCCAGGAAATCTCCCATCACTCTGCATTTCACTGACCACTCCATTTTCTAAGAGTCCAGGGTCATTTGTCTGAGACATCCACTATGGCCCTTAAGCACACGCTATCTTATAACATGTGGTTATCTTGTTTCTTTGTGGCTGGCTGTCTTGCTTGTTTCTTTGATTATTTGTAAGGTTTTGGAGGGAAAATCATTTAGGTCTGGGTAATACCCAACAGATTCTCATTTAATCAAGTTGTTCCAGAAATAAGAACTGTGTAATGTCTCTTGGAAGAGAAATTACTGTACCACTTCCCAAACCCCAAATTCTACAGAAGCAGTATGAACCTCCGTCCAGGTTTGGATCAAGGATATCCTCATGGGACAAGTCAAGATTGCAGCCAGCTTGCTTCAACAGACTGTTCAATCTTCTCTCATATTGGGGGAGACCTAAGGGGTTCTCTAGAAAGGTGGAGAAAAGCAGAATAAATCAAGAAAGTCCTTCTAGAAGACGAGAAGATACCTCCAGGATGATCTCCAGAAAACTGTTCTGAGGGTTTCTAGTAAAATCGTGACTCTGATACCACCCACTCCTTGGACGAGGTCCAATTTCCTGTGTTGGTCCATAAGTCTTCACTGTGAAGAGAGTCAAAATCCTCTCCCTCCCTTCATTCATTTATTATTTTCTGTCCTTGGCTCTATGAAGTTTACCAGAATGACTAAGACACAGGCTCATAACAGGGTGAAGTCCCAAGTTCTAATACATGGTCATGGGTCTTAGGACCCTGCTTTAGGCCTGAAGATCACAAACGCACAAGCCTGAGGCTCTAAATCCTCTCCTACAGGAGTAGGTTCCATCAGTGTAGGGAAGCTGAGGTCGGGTAGTGTGGGAGGAAGGGGGTGGCCTTAGGGTGGAAACCCAGGCAACTTAAGCATACCAAAAGCCTACTTTTTTTTTTTTTGGACAGATTATTAGCAACTGACCATTCACAGCTTCTACTGTTATTTCATTAATGGAACTCACACATGTAGCAGTAGGTGTCTGGCAAAGGCTATTAATGTTAACTTTCCCTATAGCTTGCTCTAAAAATCATGTAAAGCATTTTTCCTGTTTTCTTCTGGAAAATGTCTATACTACATCCTGACATATAAGCTGCAGCCCTAATGGGGGTGACTAATGGGAGCCATTGGTTCTTGGCTCTTTCGAAAGTAAGCCAACTTAATCTAGTAATATCTCTTTTAGGCTCTCAGGAAAAGGAAAAAAAAATGACAATTAAGCAATACAAGCAACTAGTGTACTTTCCTTAAGCATTCTTAGTAAAACAAATGTGTATGTGTTTTTAAAGTTTTGAAGGTCTGGTTTAAATAAAATATTTAACCCTTTGAGAGCCAGGGCTCTAATATGTATTTACAGAAGTACAGGATTGGGGTGGGGCCTACTATGTAGCAGCCAATATCTTGGCATTTCAGTGCATACACAAATCTCTGGTTTATACGAGATTGGGAGCAGTTACACAGACAGTGGGAGAGACAAAACAAAAAGCAGTGCTTGAATCGTGCTTGGAAAATATTTTTGGATTCAAGATGAGCCAAAACCATGGGAATTGGCCTATATCTTAGGGTTTAAAAGAGATCCAAATAGGCTTACCATGTAGTGGAAATATGAATAGAACCAGACTGCAACTAGGCAACCAGGATTCTTGTCTCACCTTGAATAGAAGCTAGCTTTGCAATGAACTGTGTTACAACTCTGGGCCTTACTTTCCCCACTTGTAAACCTATAAACAGGATTGGATTTCTAAAGCCCTTTCTTTTTTTCTTTTGAGATGGAGTCTTACTCACTCTGTTGCCCAGGCTGGAGTGCAGTGGTGTGATCCCAGCTCACTGCAACCTCTGCTTCCCAGGTTCAAGCGATTCTCTTGCCTCAGCCTCCTGAGTAGTTCGGATTACAGGCACCCGCCACCATTCCCGGCTATTTTTTATATTTTTATAAAGATGAGGTTTCACCATGTTGGCCAGGCTGGTCTTGAATACCTAGCCTCAAGTGATCCACCCGTGTTGGCCTCCCAAGTGCTGGGATTACAGACATGAGCCACCGTGCCAGCCCTCTAAAGCCTTTCTAGTGCCAACATTGAACGACACTAAATCATCTCAAAGGGATGATCAGATGCCCATATTCTCCTTATTGGTTCGTTTCCTGGGGGGTCTATAGATGGGAGGGCTCCCGCTGCATTTGTAGCTTGACCTATCAGGGCTGTTGCCCACAATTCTGTTAAGGGCAGAGTGATGTGGAGACAATAAACACTCATGACCACGTCAGGACTTCTAAAGGTTCAGACCACTTAGAAAATTTTCCTGATTGCCATTTATCTGGATGTGTTCCTACAATTCCATGACAAAGCAGTAGTTCCGAGCCATGCTTAGAAAGGAGCTTTGTGTGGATATGTGAGCTCATTCTTTTAATAGTGACGGTAGTAAGAGGAGTAGAAGGAGGAAGAAGAGCAGCTGACAGTTACTGAATGTGTGCTATCTGCTTGGGCCCTATGCTGATGGCGTTGCCTGCACTATCTCATTCAACCCTCTCAGCCACAGTGTAAGGAAAGATCATCCTAGGGAAGAAACCAGGTCTCAGAAAAGTTATGTAACTTGTCCATGGAGATGGAATTGAAATTCAGGTCTGCCTGATTTGAAAGTTTATTTCTTTTAACTACAAGATAATACTGCTTGAGTGGGTGAATTGAATGATTGAATTGAATTGGACGATGTGAATAAAAATTCTCTGAAAAGGAATTTGGAGGAGAGATTTTATTCCAGTAATAATTTGCAAACTGTGAAGATGCAGCTTTTGGTGTAACATGAAGGTGGTTTCAGAGCACAAAGAGAAGGTTCAGATTCGAAATAGCAAAAGGTCCTACTCAGGTTCCCAATGAGGACCATTTTTGCAAATAAAGTATTCAAACTTGTTCTGATTGAGTCCTGATGGGTCAGTACAACTGAGCCCTGATTGGCCAGGGTAGATGAGCTCAGAACCATAAGTCTCTGTCAGTTGCTCCTTTCAAAGGGCCAGTAGGGATCAGTTGTCCGGCCACAGTTTATCTTGGCACCTACGACGGAAACCGGTTTGGCTTGATTATAGTCAGGGAGATCCATTTACATCTTTCTAAGAACACAAAGTACATGACCTTCACCCAGCCACAGTTGCCTGGTTTTAACTCGCTTCAGTTAGTCATGGGGAATCCATGGGTAATCCATGCTTTCTGTCGGCCAGGGCATACAGGGAATTACATCTTGCCTGGAAATGATCTAGATATTTAATCAACACCCATCATTTAATTTAGCTTAGCAAAACAATCCGACACAGAAAGGATACCTTATAGGTGCCAAAATAACCTGTGGCCAGAAACTCTGCTTCCATCAACCCTTTGAAAGAAGCATCTGACAGAGAGTTCCGGTTTTGGAGTTGGAAACCAACCAATCAGAGCTCACCTGTCCCCCTGCCAATCAGGGCTCAGCTATTTTGACAAATCAGGACTCATCTGTGTCAACCAGTCAGAACTAAGCAATTTTGAATACTTCGTTTGCATAAATGAACCTGATTGGGAACCTGGGCACGCCCTTTCACTATAAAATCTGAATCTTCGGTTTTCTGGAACACACCTTTGTTTTACACTGAAACTGTTATCTTCCCAGTTTGCAAACTATTCACTGGAATGAAGTCTATTTTCTTCAAATTCTTTTTCAGAGAACTTTCTTCACATTGTATTTTAGGACTCCACTGCTCTGTACACTGAAATAATTTTAAAGGACATGGGATCAGAAACATGTACTTCCTGCTGATCAAGAAAATCATGGCTTTGTATCTATTTGAGAAAGCAAGTGTGTTTAAAGAAAAAATGGAACCAATATTCAGGCTGGGATGAGATTGCAGACATGGTTGACACCCTTACTTCCTGTTGGGTGGCAATGAATCTCCATCTTTTCTTCTCTCTCAAGAAGTAAAAGTTCCTCAAGTTTTTCCTTTACTTTTTAAAAGGAAAAACAAAAACAAAAAACCACAAAACACTATGCTATATTCCAACCTTTCCCAATGGACTTGTCTTTGTCTTTTGAACAGCTTCCATAATCCCACTGAGGTCCCGAAAGTGTGTGATTTACTCTTTCCAATGTTTTAGAGCTTGAAAAAGAGTGGTTGTTTGAATAAATTGTGTATATTTTCTTGTGGACTATTGTAAATTAGGAGTACAAATGATCCAACAATGGCATAGAAAGGAGTGAATGGATTACTGTCTTTTGAAGAGAAAGGATATATTCAGATTTCCAGTCTATTCTTGAGGAACGTATTTCTGAACTATTAAATTGAACCACATAAAATTGCCATTTTTTAGGTGAAACATGGCCAAATAACAGCAAATTCACATGCTTCAATGTGATATATGAATTACCTTGTTTCCTTAAATGTTTGTAGGACTCCAGTAGACTGATGCTCTAAAATTTTTAGTTGTATTTCCCATCCTCAACCCCAAGTGTTTATTCTGTGAACCAGGAAGGCAATTAATGCAAAATAAAACCCTGGAGTATTTAAAAGAGAAAGACTGTGTGAATTATCCTGTTTAGTATTCCTAGATAATGCAAAAAGGCAGATGTTTGAGTTTAGTGTAACTCTAAACGTTTTGTCCCTGAATTTTATTCAATGTTCACGCACAAAAATACCCAACTTTTATCTACTACAAGTAAGTAGCAAAAGCAAAAGGTACTAAACAGAGCTACATTTTTTAAAACTCCAAATTTAAATATAAGAAGAAAAAGAATTCATGTCAGCTAAAGACCAAATTATTGCTTATTAACTAATGCATGTGCCCAGTGGATTTGGTTTATGTGTCTGGGCTTATATCACACTTTACTCTCCTGCAAGATTTTCTGTAACTTAGCCAGGGTAGTTTCTGGGGCAAATGGGACATTCATGGGAATGACAAAATAGTGCAGAAAGTGTTATTAACAGTTCATTATTAGAAAGACAAATTCATCGTGATTGTCTCAGTGTTCACAGTAAGAAAATGGCAACAAAGCTACCAAAGGTACCTGAGACATTTCCTCCTGGGAGTGTCTTGCATTGGTCATTTTCTTCTACGTCATTATTCTCTGTAAACCCCTCATCAAGTTTTGATCTTCTATGTAAGGCACCTAAAGGATGTGGATTCTCAAACTCCTTTAGGAGCAAGTTGAAGATAAACTCAATGTTGTTGCTCAACTCTCAAGGCTAGAGTCAAATTTGGTTCCAGGTAATTTCATATTACGGTGCTCATGCTGTACCAGTAATAGATGCCAGATGAAACTGAATACGCATGTTAAGTTTTAAAGGATGCCTTGAGGCAAATACTTTTCTTACTCCATGCAGCTAATTTCTGATTGGCAAAGAACAGCATTAAGATCAGTCACAATATTTCCTTGTTTACTTATTCCTTGGATAAAAAATTTAAGCACATAAATTCTTAAACCATGTATTAATCTCTAAGAGTCTCGGAAACATTTCTGTGCCTGTTTCAGCAGTGTTATCAGAAGAGAGTTCATGTTAAATACTTTGTTAAATCTATCCACTTCTCCACTGAATAAAGTGTACACCATTTTAAGACATGAGGTTTGGATTATTTTTGAAGATGCCTCTTGGCCTGGGGTATGCCCACTATTACCTTTGCTTAAAAACTTGAGTTTGGGAAATTTCTACCTTAAAGAAGTAAGATTCTCTAAAAGAATGTTTCACTTCCTCATGGATACTTTAAGGGGGCATTAGCATGAAGTGAATTCTTTGAAGTTTCCAGAAAGATGGGTCCCAGGAAGTTTAGAATTTATGCAGAAGTAAATGACTTTATGTCCTTCTATTTGAATGTAATTTCAAATCAAAATCATCAGTTGAACACACGTTGGCTTTGCTTCACAGATTTGCCAGCATTCCTTTATTTTCCTGTGTGTCTGGCTCTCTGTCTGTTACTTTCATACAGGTTCCCACAGGCAAAGCTCCCAGCCCCTTCCACAAATACAGCAGGGGTTGTGGTCTCATAAAATTTTCAGCCAGAAAATTACCCCAAAATAAGCTTTATTGCAAGAAAAGTGTCATATTTGATACATAGACCTACAAAAACAAACAAAACCAAAAACCATAAGCTTTTCCTCACAAACTCTTGATTACAAATTTACACTGTTCCTTTTATTTTTTAGTTTTTTTTTAAAAAAACAATAAAACCTCAAAACACTGGGTATGACTGGTTACTCATCTTTGGTCAGCACAGGTTTGAGAGGAACAACCGGGAGTCTGCCTGTGCTTTGGCCATTTCACATATGAGGTTTGGTCACTGGTCCAGGGGAACGGGTTCTTGGGTTGAGAAGAATAATGGGTACGTACTCTTAATAGCACATCCTGGTACAATATCTTTTTAAATGACTAAAGCAAACTAAACATCAATTCATTGTACAAACATCTTTCATACACAATAGGCTATAAAACGAGGCATATGGTGTATAACTACAGTATTAATGAAAATTCTAAAAAAAAAATGGGTTTAAAACAACAACAACATATATTCCTTGGCTGCATTGCATGATTTGTTTGCACATATGGCAATCCTGAAATAACTTGAACATAATAAATGCACCATTGTCTAAGACAGCACGAAACACTACAGAACGCCAGGTGTTCCCTTTCAAAGGAACGGCGGTTCTTCAGCTGCCTACAGTACCATGAGTACGCAGCGCACCCTGGGTAAGAATGAGGTGTTGTGGGTAGCACATGTGGTTCCTTGAGGTTATGAGAAGGAAATACAGTACGGTTTGGCCTGCAATGCTAATGGTCTCACAAGCAGTCAAGGTATTTTGCTACAGTGGTTGTGCTTCATCTTCCGTTGCCTGGTGTGTCTGGTGATGTGAAATGTTGTCACAAATGAGCTGCTTTGGCTTCGATCTACGTTATAAAGGATCTAATGACATTCATGTCTTTTAAATTATTGATTACACTGCCCATTCAGCTCTGTGTGGCTTTCTTTAAAATCATCAGGTGTGTATCAGCTGGATGACTGGCAGAAAACCAAAGGAAACATCTCTTGTATCTATTGGATTTTTAAAAAGCCCCTCTAAAAGAAATAGCTCAAATTTATAAATCTAAAGAAAAACAAGTGAGTTTCCCTTTTTGTTTACATAGTTTGTTCATTTCTCCATATATTACTGCATTAAAAATAAATAAACATCTATATTTTTTTAATTAGCAACTATAGCAAAATACCCAAAGTGTTATAGACTGCTAACAGGAAAAAAAAAAAAAGCTCACATTATTTTTGTGCATTTAGTGCCATATGCTGATATCTTGAACATTTAGGTTTCTTTTAATATATTTTAAAATGAAGTTATATAAAAAATACAGTAACCACGGTTGCCTTTGTGCTCAAATCTTTGGCCATACCAGAGTCTAAATTATCCCTCCCTGTGAGGGTCAACATTCAAAGTCTAAGACAGGGAGGACAGAAACAGAGTTATTATTATTTTTCCTCTTTAAAATCAGTCCTTGACTTTTCAAATGCTTCTGCAGACTGGCTGTGCTAGGATTTGAGCCTGGGCCCAAGTCTGTGAAGGGTTAATAGAGCTGAATCTGCAGCCTCATTCTGAGAGCCTCCCCAAGCTCCCCTAGGAGGTAGTCATCCTCATTGCTCTCTTCCAGTTTCTTAAGCTCCTTCTTCTTATAGAGAGGGACGCTAGTGATTTCCAGTGTGTATGTGCCGGGCATGAGCTGCTTCTTGGCCGTGTGCAAGTAGCTGAGCCCATTTCTTTGGTGGATGCGGAAGATGCCATCATCATTCCCTTGAGAGATGACATAACGGATGTGGTTGTTGAGGGGCTGGATGGCAGGCCTTAGTTCCAGGATGTGTTCCTTAGAGCCGAGGCGGGAGAGGTTGAACTTCATGTTGACGGGGCTGTCCATGTCGACACTCTCTAGGCTGATCTGTTCAACCTTGAGGAAGAGCAGGAAATGATTTGGAACAAGCTTCTACAGCACAAGCAGAGGACTAGAAAAAGATCAGCTGCAGGGGTTTTGGTCACAAGGACAGGCTGTGGCTTCCCACTCCCGCTTTCTGCACTCTCCTTACCAGCAGTGGCTGTGAAAGAGGCTATTGTACATTTTTGTCAGTTGGAAGAAAAGGCCAATTCCATCGAGAATGCCCTGTAAATCTTTATGACTTCTCACTCAGCCTTAACGACGTAATTAAAGTTATAGGACTGGGCCTACAGAGTGTTCACATTTCAAGATTTTTTGATGAGTTTATGAAATATGGTGCTAATTAATACTTTTTATAAAAGAAAATTTAGGTAATGATTTTTCTTTTTTTTTCTGAAGTCAAAATGAGAAGTACTACTGTTGAGCATCAGCAGGGACTGCGCCCAGGGGACTCTTCTGGCTGAAGGCTGGGCTTTGATTTGTAAGGTGAGTGAATGATGAGTGAGTTTACTGGGAGCTACCAGAGGTACACAGAGTGAGTGATCTGCAGACTTCTCAGGGCTCCAGTTCCAACCAGCATCTTTGGTAAAAGCCAGTGGGGCAGGGTCCAGATAAACCAAGTCTGACTTTTGCTCAGAGGGTTGCGAGGGGTACAAATGATATTTAAGTAAGATAGGATAAAAACCACAGTGCTTTGATTGGGTACCTGCTAAGTAAGAACTTGGCAATGGTGACCCAGAAGTGCCCATCAGTGTTCAGGGCAGGATTATATCCTAGTACCCCAATGGGAAAGTTTATAAGCAGAACTTCTGGATTTGTAGTTTGGGAACTTGATGAATATCTCAACTGTCATACTTAAACATCAGTTGGGTATCTTAGTCTACTTACGGTAAATGTAACACTGGCTTATTCATTATTATAAAATAGCATCATAAACTTTTTGGCTAGAGAAGTCAGGTCATATAGACAAAGTTTCTGAAGCCCATAAAACTGAAGCAAGTCGTCCAATTCACACAGCCAGCTAGCTGTTGATTAGGCTTTTTGGTGGGGTAATTTCTCAGTCATATTAACTGCAAAGAGTGGTGAGTGATGACCTCATGCTGTCCCAGATCTTTGGGAAAATCACCAAGATCTCTAGATATGAGATATTCATCATTGACAGGAACTGAACACGTGGGTTATATATGTCAGGCATTGTTCCAGGCAGTTCACGCGTTTCAATTCAATTAACCCTTCCATCAGCCTTCAGAGGTAAGTATTAGTCCCATTTTACAGGTGAAAAAACTGAGGCTGAGAGAAGTTAAATAAACACACCCTATGTAACAGAGGTAATAGATAGGGAGGGCCAGGGAATTATGTTCAAAACCAGGTAGTTTGCAGCCCACCCCTTTAAACACTGCCGAAATACCATTAGGGAAAGGAAGTATCAGAGGCAGGCCATTTCCAACTTCAGTTCCTCAAAGAATACAAGTGATTTGGAAGACAAAAGTTTTTAATGCAGGAACAGCTGTCTTATAAATAAATCAAAGAATATCAGACCTACTTGGTTTCCCTAGTGAAAATTAAAATCAGTCTTGTATGCTATGCATTTATAAAACAGAACTGAACAAATTAAAAATAATTTCATTTTTTGAATCACGCAAAAACAGCTCTTTCCTAGATGGACATACCCTCCCGCATAAATCAAAAACTTCAACAAAAGAAAATGCTCTGGAACTGTGAATCTTAAAGTCTTTTCTCCCAAGCTTTGTGTTTTGATCTAATAATTCAATCATTTTAATGTACTTGTCTTTTCCATACTGGGTCCATTAATTTATCCATTAAATTCAAGGTATGATTAACTTGAATGAGGCTGAAAACGACATGAACTGCACTGTTTACATGACTCCATATGGATAAAATTTTGTGGCGACACAAAGTGGGATGTACTCACAGCAGTGGGATCAGGTTCATGAATACTTCTCTTCTGCCTGCTGTCTTTCTTAGAATAGCCATTGATTTTGCACTCGTAGCATGCTTCTGGGGACAGGGCATTTTCCTCATCGACCTCTGTATCCAGTGACAGGTACTGCCCCTTGTTAAATCCCATTCCTGAGACACAGTGGCTATTTGCAAAAAGCAAAGTATTGTTAGATTTTATCACTGACTTTGACCATAGTTTTCCAGTGATAGAGCAGATTCTTCAGAAACACGAAACCAAAAGAGCAAACTCTAAACTCATAAACATAAAACCCTAATACTCTTTGCAACTCTTTTTCTTTTAGAGACAAGGTCTTGCTCTGTCCCCCAAGTTGGAGTAGAGTGGCAAGATCTTGCTCACTGCAGCCTCGAACTTCTGGGCTCAAGAGCTCCTCCTGCCTCAGCCTCCAAATTAGCAGGGATGATAGGCACATACCACCACATCCAACTCATTTTTTTTAATTTTAATATTTTGTTGAGATAGGGTCTTGCTATGTTGCCCTGGCTGGTCTCCAACTTCTGCCTTCAAGCGATCCTCCTACCTCAGACTCCCAAAATACTGGGATTACAGGGATTAGCCACCATCCCCTATAATTCTTTAACACACAATAGATGAAATTTTCCCTTATTTTGACACAGAAATTCTTCTGAGGGTGAACCCCGTGCTTCCCCAATTTTCAATCCTAATTAGACTGAAGTACTGAGCATAATTAACTCCAGAAGGTAAAAGCAAGGTATGAATTTCCAAAGAGAACACTAAGAGAGGTTCCATTGTTTCAGGGGCCTGAAGCCTGTATTTGCTGCTTATAACAAAGCTCCCTGCTTTAAAAACTGAGATTTCTGAACTTGTATTTTGGTTAGTGAGTCAATGAATTGGCTCTAAATGACCATTGTCTAGACCAAGCCTTTTGTTTTAAGTATTGTCATACACTATTGTTGGACAGACTTGGTCCATTCCTTTCAGTCCCTGCCTTGCACAATGCTCCTTTCAAAGAAGGCAACCTGGACTGACCTCTAAATGCCCATCTTCTTTGTTACTGAGCACCACGGCCTTCCTGGAAGGATGCAAATGGTCAGCACCTAGGCCACAGCCCATGGAACTTGAGACAGTGTGCCTAGTTGGAGGCAAGCCTGTCTTGTGGGCCGGGCCTGTGCTGAGTGGCACCACATCAAACTAGGCACCATCCTCTCTCTGGGCAACAGAAAATCCACACGAGCAAAGGGACAAACTCCTTCCTCAGTGTTCATTGTGCTAGCACCTTCCAGAAACTGTAGAAGAACCTGCGGCAAGGCCATTTCCACTTCTACCTCATAGCCCAGGTATCCATGGC
Source organism: Trachypithecus francoisi (assembly GCF_009764315.1). Classification (NCBI taxonomy): domain Eukaryota; kingdom Metazoa; phylum Chordata; class Mammalia; order Primates; family Cercopithecidae; genus Trachypithecus; species Trachypithecus francoisi. The sequence goes on along the minus strand of NW_022681465.1, from coordinate 164,045,424 downwards.
AACATGTGAGCCGGATTTTTAAACGTCTGCTTGTCTCTGGCCTTGGGTCAGATTGAATCAATTCAGGCCCTTAATAACAGGAGCAAAGAGTGATATTTACATACAAATTCAAGTTTTATGCTCATCGCAAAGGAAGTAATCCTATACCCTGAGCAGAGTCCGTGTGTGCTTTCTTGGTGTTTATCTGCATACCCTAAGAGCTCTAATCAATGCTTCTGCGGCTTGGCTTTTAGACACTGTACTCTTCCCTGCAGCGGTGGGTGGCCTGAACTCACTCAGGAACCATGTATTCCTTGGGTGGTGAGGCTGAAGGCCGCCTTACCCTTGTCCCACTCGGTAGTACCCAGGGGGGCAGCCACAGAGGTAGCCCCCCTCCGTGTTGGAGCAGCCGTAATTGCAGGGGTTCTTGGAGGATGAGCACTCATTCACGTCGTGGCAGGCACTGGAGAACTGGTCGAAGGAGAACCCTGACGGGCAGGCGCACTTGTAACTCCCCAGGGTATTGTAGCAGGAAGCAGAGCCACAGGCACTGGGATTGGAGCATTCATTCTCATCTAGTGAAACGGAGAAAGAAACTCTTACACGGGGAAGCCGGCAAGAGCAAAATGTGAACAAGTCTGGAGTCTCAAGTGCCTGTGATTTTATGGCAGAAATAACTCTAACACGGTATTTTATTTTATTCTGACAACTGATTTGCAAAGCATATTAATGAAAATAATTCCCCTAAATTGTGGCTTTAAAAAACCCTTGCTTTGTTCTTTTCTGTTTGTACTGTTTCTAAATATGTCTGCAGCCCTTGGGGACAGATGTTTGCAGTTTGCCTAGTGAATAACTCTTCTATTCTCTTAACAGAAGGTTCCTCCAAAAGCCTGTATCTCAGGCAGATCCTTAGAGATAGAGAGAAAACGAGTTGCCAGGGCCTGCAGGTGGGGGAAATGGGAAATGACCGCTCTTGCGCACCATGTTTCTTGCGGAGGTGATGAGAATGTGCTGAAACTGGTAGTATCAGTGACTGCGTACCTTTGTGAGAATCTACAAACCCATTTACCTGTACACTTTAAAAGGGAGAAGTTTATGATATATCAATTTTTTAAAATCCCTGTAAGTATTTGTATCCATTCCCCCAGCAATTCCCCAAACCTTCATTATATAGGAGGAGAAAGCATTAAAAAAAAAAAAAAAATGCATAAACCCTAAATGAAAACAATGGAAATCAACACTATTTAATTAAATCAATTGAACTAACAACTAGTTCCGTTTAAAATGCTTGAGAACCCACTGGGTGCAGACTGCGCCTTCTGAGGCAGGTTTGCATCCAGCTATCAGCCAGCACATAGCTTTGACTCGCTTAATGACTAACACTATACTATAAATACCTGGTAGTTGGATAATTATAGGTTATACTTTCAGTTGCTATGATCATTTTTACAAAATCAAAGTCTGATTATGCTTTCAACTTCGGAGATTATAATTTTGCCTTAACTGTCTGGTTGATACACAGCACGCGGCTTGACTTCTTTGGGCTTTTTTTATAATCCAAATTTCACCCTGGGAACAAATCACATCTGTTCCATGGAATTCTTTCAATTCTTGTGACTCCGTGTGGAGCAAAGAGTGTCTGTTTACCTAATATGTGACAAGCATAGATTTCAGCCCACGTAGGGAAACAGGCCCACGTGCAAGTAGGCGTGCGCGGAGGACACAGGACCTAGTGGGGAAGCGAGGGATCTGCAGCAGCTTAGTGAGATCTGGAGGATGCACACGGGCTCTCAGTAAAGAGGCCTCCCAAACAGGAAATTAAACTTCGTTAAGTACAGGACAGAAGTTACTCAAAGGGTAGATGTTATTAGGTACATTTTTGTATCATGATTCTGATAGTCTCAGAATTAAAGGAGACCACTAAATGTAGGTTTCTTAATCACTCAATATAAAAGATGCTGATTATCTAATATGTGAAAATTCTTAGCCTTTATGGCAGGGGAAGAATGCAGATACAATAAATAAATTCTCAGTAGCTTGGCTACATATGATGTAACTATAACTGCTATTTTATTTCTATATACAAAAGACTTGGAATTCTGCCACAAAGGCTCGTCTGCTTTTATAATTAGATCTGACATTCCTATGCAGTGTTTCTCTCCTAACAGGGAATCTAAATTAGATTACAATTTAATAAAATGATCCTGCCATGAATATACCATTAGATATTATGTTAGGAAGAAAAATTACCAGGCAAAAATAATTAACTGAATAAATTACATTTAAACATATCACAAGAATATTTAAAAATATGTAACATTTTTGCAAGCACCATGATATCTCATATTTATATTCTATAAATGTGTATCATGATTAAAATTTATAGACTTAAATAAATATATTCCTGTCTGACATATACTTTGAACTGATTCAAGCCTCATTAAACTATGCATGAATTATTGTGAACAGGCTATAGAAGCAACTGGAAGTTACTAAAACACAAAGTCTTCATATTTGAAGACATAATTTTTCTTCATATGCAAATGTTAATATTTACATATTTCCAATTCTGAATAATTGTATTGGAATAACTCTAATGCTTATAAATAGTTGAGAATGTTCCCTACATCTGTACACTCTATCTACCAGAATGTTGTAAATTCTCTGTGACAACTGGCAGGAAACTCCCTGAAGTGTTAGTTTGAATTGAAAGCTTTTTTCAGCATTAACACTTTCAAAGAACTTTCATTCTTCTCCAACTGGTGGTAGGTTTAGTAACATAATAGGTTTACAATTTTGCCGGTTTAAACTATCTGATGCATTGACTAACAGTGTTGACCACTGACAAGGAGCCCTGAGGAAATCTGTCTGAAATGCTTCCTTCTGTATTCCCCCATCAATCACATGAATGGCTGAAGATATTCACACAAGTAGTGACAGATAAAAAATGTTTGTGGCTTTTAAATTTGCGTTTTATACTCATTCTTTTTCTTTGGCTAACTTGTTGCTTTTATTAGTTTCCTGAAGGGGTATTTCACCCTATTTCTGCCATATATTTGAGTTAAAAATCCAATGGCGTTACAGGAATTCAAGGGAAGAAAGTCAGCAATTTTATCAGAGACAAGCTGGATTCCTCAACGCTGCCCAGAAGAATCTAGAATCTGTTGAAATAAATCCCTGATATGTCATACACAGGCACCTGCTGCTTAGAGGTACCCATTTTAGTAGAACAAGCTTACAAATTAATACCTGCAATTAGGGATATCTGCTCATGTATTTTTAGTTTTAGACTCATCTTTGAAACCATTTATTCCTCTGCTCATGGAGTTTCTCCTGATTAGAAGGCAAACAGGCTTCCGGCTGGACTCCAGTGCGAGCTGCTCTGGGGGTGACTACCTTGTCAAAGTGCCCACCCCAGGATTTCATAAAGGGGAATTGGGATACACCACACCATCTTGATTTTAAGTCAGACTATTTTAAACAGAACTTCCACATTTAGTAGAAACCTGTGCAGCTAGTTTTGTGCTACATGTTTAGAAACAAAAACTTCAGGAAACTGAAAAACTTTGAAATTAAATCGGCACTCCATGCATGTTCCTATTTCTACTGATGTTCTCCTTAAAAAAAATTCTGTTTAAGCTGTCACAATATGAAATACTAGAGAATCATTCTTTTGGATTAAGGTCTATGGAATTAACCAAGAAGTCCATGGTATTCATATTTTATAAACATTACAATATAATAAAATTGTTTTATATAATTATTTTATTTATTTATTTAAATTTTACTTTAAGTTCCGGGATACACGTGCAGAATGTACAGGTTGGTTACATAGCTGTAAGTGTGCCATGGTGCTGTGTTGCACCTATTGACCCATCCTCTAGGTTCCCTCCCCTTGCCCCCCACCCCCTAAAAGGCCCTGCCATGTGTTTATTCCCTTCCTTTCCCTGTGTCTATGTGTTCTCACTGTTTAACTCCCACTTATGAGTGAGAACATGTGGTGTTTGTTTTTCTGTTCCTGTGTTAATTTGCTGAGGATGATGGCTTCCAGATTCCAGATTCATCCATGTCCCTGCAAAGGACATACTCTCATTCCTTTTTATGGCTGCATAGTATTCCATGGTGTATATGTACCACATTTTCTTTATCCAGTCTATCATGGATGGGCATTTCAGTTGGTTCCAAGACTTTGCTATTGTAAATAGTGCTGCAATAGACATACATGCGCATGTGTTTTCATAGTAGAATGATTTATATTCCTGTAGGTATATACCCAGTAATGGGATTGCTGGGTCAAATGGTATTTCTGGTTCTAGATCCTTGAGGAATCACCACACTGTCTTCAACAATGGTTGAACTAATTTCCATTCCCACCAACAGTATAAAAGTTTTCCTGTTTCTCCACAGCCTCACCATCATCTATTGTTTCTTGACTTTTTAATAACTGCCATTCTGACTGGCATGAGATGGTATCTCATTGTGGTTTTGATTTGCATTTCTCTAATAATCAGTGATGTTGAGCTTTTTTCATATGTTTTTGGCCACATAAATGTCCTTTTTTGAGAAGTGTCTGTTCATATCCTTTGCCCACTTTTTGATGGGGTTGTTGGTACTTTTCTCACAAATGTGTTTAAGTTCCTTGCAGATTCTGGATATTAGACCTGTGTCAGAAAGTTCCTTGCAGATTCTGGATATTAGGATATTAGACCTGTGTCAGATGGGTAGATTGTAAACATTTGCTTCCATTCGATAGGTTGCCTGTTCACTCTGATGATAGTTCTTTTGCTGTGTAGAAGCTCTTTAGTTCTTTGAAACCAATGAGAACAAACAGACAATGTACCAGAATCTCTGGGTCACAGCTAAAGTAGTGTTTAGGGGAAATTTATAGCACTAAATGCCCACATCAGAAGGCTAGAAAGATCTCAAGTCGACACCCTAACATCATAATTAAAAGAGCTAGAGAAGCAAGAGCAAGCTAATCCAAAAGCTAACAGAAGACAAGAAATAACTAAGAGCAGAATTGAAAGATACAGAGACATGGAAAACCCTCCAAAAAATCAATGAATACAGGAGCTGGCTTTTTGAAAAAAACTAACAAAATAGACCACTAGCCAGACTAATAAAGAACAGAGAAGAATCAAATAGACACAATAAAAAAATGATAAAGGGGATATATCACCACTGATCCCACTGAAATACAGACTACCATCAGAGAATATTATAAACATCTCTATGCAAATAAACTAGGAAATCTAGAAGAAATGGATAATTTCCCAGACACATACGCCCTCTCAAGACTAAACCAGGAAGAAGTCGAATCCCCGAATAGACCAATAACAAGTTCTAACTTTGAGGCAGTAATGAACAGCCTAACAACCAAAAAGAAGCTCAGGACCAGATAGATTCAAAGTATACAATAACGCTAAAGTAACCAAAACAGCACGGTACTGGTACCAAAGCAGACATATTGACCAATGGCACAGAACAGAGACCTCAGAAGTAAAACCACACATCTACAACCATCTGATCTTTGACAAACCTGACAAAAACAAACAATGGGGAAAGGATTTCCTATTCAGTAAATGGTGCTGGGAAAGCTGGCTAGCCATATGCAGAAAACTAAAACTAGACCCCTCCCTTACACCTTATACAAAAATTAACTCGATATGGATTAAAGACTTAAAGTAAAACCCCAAACCATAAAAACTCTAGAAGAGGCCGGGCATGAGGCTGGGCTAATGCTTGTAATCCCAGCACTTTGGGAGGCTCAGGCGGGTGGATCACCTGAGGTCAGGAGTTCAAGACCAGCCTGGCCAACGTGGTCAAACCCCATCTCTACTAAAAATACAAAAAATTAGCCAGGAATTGTGGCAGACTCCTGTAATCCCAGCTACTCAGGAGGCTGAGGCAGGAAAATCACTTGAACGCTGGGAGGCGGAGGCTTTAGTGAGCTGAGATCATGCCACTGCATTTCAGCCTGGGCAACAGGGCGAGATCCTGTCTTAAAAAAAAAAAAAAAAAAAATCCCAGAAGAAAACCTTGGCAATACCATTCAGGACATAGGCATGGGGCAAAGACTTCATGATGAAAACATCAAAAGCAATTGCAACAAAGCCAAAATTGACAACTGGGATCTAATTAAACTAAAGAGCTTCTGCACCGCAAAATAAACTATCATCAGAGTGAACAGGCAACCTACAGAATGTTTTACATTATTTTAGTAGCTATGTACAAAATACTGTTCCTGATATTCTAAAGACTTTGCCTTTGTTTATGAATCAATAAATCCAGGGATAAGGAGTTCTGCAACATTCTTTTTTCTATGAAGAGGAAAAAAAGTGAATTAAATTTATACAGTTATTTTGATTGACTGCCTAATTAGTAATTTTAATAATTTTTTGAAACTGTCTTGCCTTTAACTTTTGATCACTTATTGGTTTTTGCATTTCCTCCTATGAGTGTATATTCGTGGTGTGGTAAAGCGTCTGTCTTTGACCTGGCATGGTTTTCTCTCCATTGAAATTTATCTTGAATTTTTTGTTCTTAATTCACTACGCTGTCATCAGAAATTTCTTTTGAGAAGACCACAAATGATACAATAAGACTAATTTATCTAGTGGATCACAATAATTCAATATGTGAATAACCTGGGAAGTAATTTTAATTACTACACAGAAACAGGAAGCACCCTGGTATTTCTCTGCAGGACCCCAGTGCCCCTTTCTGCTCGGTTATGCCAGCATCTAGTGTCAAAATGTGTTGGTTGGAGGGTCTGTGAAGGGCATTCAAATGGAGCAAAGAAATTAGGCATATGCTAAGTAAGTCAGCTGGCTATTCAAGTAGAGAATAATGTTCTCTTTGATCAATCGCTCCTTAAAAGAATTTCAGTGACTATTATCAATGCAAGGAACAGAGCTGAGAGCCCATGTATTTTATTTTACAAACACTTCTGTCTAGAGTTGCCAACAGCATTTGCTATAAGTAGGTACTTTTTTGACCTTAAAACACTTCCCATCCTTTATTAAATCTATGTGACAGGAGAGTACACATGGACTGTCCTCATTAAGTTGACATGAATTCCTTTAGATTCGTATGAGGGGAATGGATGGGAAATCTAAAGATATCAAATTACAGACAAAAAAGTGGCTGACCTTGGCAAACAAAGATGGTGATTCTTAACATCATCTTCAGAAACTTAAAATGAGCAGAAAGTTAAAATAAAGAAACCTCTAGTTAACGTTTATGTACTTAAAAACAAACTTTTTATTGTAGATATTTTCAAACATACACACTAGCAGAATGAGTCCCCATGCATCAGTCTTAAGGCCTGGTTTTAAAGTCTACAATTCAAAGGCTATACTGAAACCTCAACCCTCACAATTTGTTCATCTTATTCAGAGATACTTTCAGGAAGAAAAGTGCACCCACCGACACACTGATTCCACTGGTAGTGCTGGATGTAGCCCTGGGGGCAGCCACACCTGTAGCCACCCAGGATGTTCTGGCAGCCGTGTTGGCACCTGTGGTTCCCATCACATTCATCAACGTCTGCAAAAACAAGCCCAGCAAAACGTTCATGTCACTTTCTTCTACTATTTTTAAATGCACTCCCAACGAAACCTGGGGTAACTGTTATCATGGGAACAAACACACAAGACATGACACACAGAGAGTCTGTCATTTTTCCAGGTCACATGATTATCAGTCAGTGGTGGTGGGAGGAACAGTTCTGAGATAAGAGACCACCTCATTCTTCTGCTCTCCACCAGACCACGGCACGTCAGTGCTCTGAATAACATCTCAATTTCAGCAAGTCAACCACAGCAACTACAAATGGTGTGCTTTTTAAACTAATTAACTGCATATGGTATGATTTATTTGGTAAATCATATATATATAAATATATTTGCATTGCATATTCCAGTAAGTTTGAAAGTGACTAAGATATAATCCTCATTTTGGGGAGGATAGAAGCATTACAGAGATACCTAAAAAGTATAATTATATTGCACGTAAAAATTTTTATTACCATTCAAGATTAATTAGATGCAAATCCCTCTTAAGGGGATTTAAATATGTTATTTTTAGACAAGATGTGGTGTATTATACATGTGGAATAATTTGTTTATTTATGCATGCTTTTTTGGAATGACAACTGAATCTTTGAAATCTATCCATAAAGAGTAAAATAAAATTGGCATGTCTGAGGTGTGTAACAAATTTACATGGATAATTAATAAATGGTATCTTATGGGGATGGTCACAGGCTGAACTCGCATGTGACAAACAGCTGTAGGTTCAGAATACTTTCAATGTGTCAATGATTTGAAAGATAAAATATTAAAATTGACATTTTAAACACTGAATTTTTCTTTGCTGAAAATGAGATACATATAAAAGTCCCACAAGACTTATAGAGAGCAAATTAAATACTTTAAATATATTTCTAGAGATCCAAATCATATATTTCTAAGAATAGTTAATGTTAAAAGGGTGATTAAAATCAAGAAAACTATAAATTGCAATACGATCTAAGAATGTAAGGGAAATAAATACAGTCTCATGATCCTGGCATGGGTGTTTTATAAGACACTAATCCTAACACGTTTTTCTTGTCATACACTAGCACTTGCAATATAGTGAAGTACTATATGAAATTTTTCTTAACTGCAAGCATGTTCTTATTTTGTTCCCACTTAAATGTTCCCTTGGATTTTACAGGAAGAGGAGACCAAGGTCCACTGTAGGAAAGTGAAGGAGTGAAGCAGGAGCTTGAGCCATAAAAAATAGAAACAGCCATCATTTCACCCTAGCATGTTCCGTACATTTGTTCAATTCTCTATGGTGACAGATTCTTTTGATATTTAATTCTTATACATTTAAGAATCATGGAACAAAGGTCAACTATTATTATTTTTCTGGTATGCTTGTACACTACTGTAAACCATATTAGGCACAGAATTCTTTTTCAACTCAATTCTTTATCAGATCCATGATTAGTCAACAGTCACTTTAAAAGTCAATTCGTAATCACAGAATTTTTGTTTCACTGCATCTAAGTTTCCCTCTGTCCCCAAAGTGATACACAGAAATTTATGACCAGGAATCAGTTGCTGGGTCCTATTTTGTTCAATACTTTTTTTTTTTCTTTTTTTTGAGATTATCCCAATTTCTCATTGAGTGTCTTGGAAGTTAAAAATATATATGGCTTACTGTTAATAGACTAAGAATTTTTGAGCAAATCAACTAACCTTCACAGTTCAGTCCGGTGGCATCAAGGGAGAACCCTCTTTGGCATTCGCAGCTGAAACTGCCTGGAGTGTTTTGACAGATTCCCTTCGCTCCACAAAGCGAAGGCTGAGACCCACATTCGTTGTTGTCTGGCAAAGCATCAAGAAGCAGAGCGTCAAACTTTCCAATTATGACATGTCTTAAATTTCATGTGAGGTAAAAAGCAATGTATGAAAACCTAAGTTTCATGATGTGAAAATGGCATTTTAGGAAAATTTATACCAAAATTCACTATCATATTAAAGACAAAAGTGGTAAGAAACAGTGTATTTCAAGAGGTTTGAGATGAGAGCATATTTTGGGGTAATTGAGGGCACACTGACGGAAAGTTCCTTAACATGTGTCTTCTAAAATAAAAGCTCAGTGTGTTTGTTAACATGTTCTAAATTACAGGGAGCCTTCAATCATACTTTGAACACCATGGTTATATTGAGAATGTGATATAAAGGCACTGCTTGAAATATGGCTACTGTGCATTGTGCTTGGACTACAAAGGCCTTTTTTTCCCCCTTTGGATATTGTTCTTGAAAATATCTATATTATGAGCAACTTCTTTAGACCACTCATTATGGGGTATTGGTTATGAATATAAGCACCAGGACATTCTTCTGTTTATAATTTTAAATACAATTTTTATGCATTTACTGGAAGTTTGTAAAATTTCCCATTTGTAATTTTGTCTTACCGATACAAGCAGTGTGATGCTGTGTGAAACCAGGTGGACATTTACAGGTAAACCCCCCCAGGGTGTTGACACAGAGGAACTGGCAGTTATGCTGTTTGGTTTGACATTCATCAAGGTCTGAAATTAGAGAGAAGCCAATGAAAACCACAGGAGATTATCTGGCTATGTTTCCTTTCTTGTGAAGTCACAGGAGATGCACATGCTCCATTAGAAGCATTTTGTCTACATTTTTGCTGGAAGCTTCGTAGATTTCCACAGGCGTATGGAAAACAGTTTCTTTTTACATATTTAAGCAGAATAAATATTATGGGCTAGGATGATAGGGCAAATAAGGCAATATATAACATAAGAAACTGAATGGCAGAATAATAGCAGTTTCCATGAACTGTTCTCAAAGCTACTATCCAAAGGTTACAATTCTTGCATTGAATGCAGTATAGTACATGGCTGATTACTTATTCCTGTTAAAGGAAGGATTAAATAAAAACGAAACAATCTAGAAACTGATGAAGGTCCTAACACAAACACTAAGAGTTTCCACATTCAGATGAAAACACGGGCATTAATATTAGAGGAAGCAAAATACAGCATCTGTAATTCTAGTCATAAATGGTGTTGATATTTAGACTCTACTAATAAAAAAACTCAAAATTTGATTTTGGCTATACTAAAACTTAATTTGGAAACTATATTTAAAATAAATGTACCACATAAGATGTAGGCAAGACTAATTCATTATTTTACAGCTTAAAAAACGCTTTAGTCATGCTCATTTATAAACAATGTACAACACGGACCCATATCAGTTCACTAAACAGATCCAAGCAGTGCTTGCTATTATTTTATTTTTTTGATATGCGTTGGAAATAAAACCTCATTTTATTGAGAATAATCTGTATTTTAAAAATTTCTGCAGTCCATTAATTTCATTCTGATGAGGCTTACTATAAAATCAAATATATGAGTATAGTATTGAAGCTATTTTAATGATCTAATTTAGCTGGATAAATAATTACTTTTGATACTACCTGAGTAAAAAATTTAAATTTACCTATTTATTTTCACTTTTTTCACAGTAAACCCATAATAAAGGTAGCTTAGAAAAATAAAAGCTTAGATAAGCAACCACAACAAAAATCTTGTTTCAGTGATTTGTTTCTATCTCTTCCCACACCAAAATTTTTGTTATATTTTATTTTTTAAAATTTGTGTAGTTTTCTATACGAAGCAAACTGTTTTAACTTGGGTTTTAATCCTCTCTGCCTCCTGCAATGAGCCTATTGGTAGAGTTTTTCTTCGAGCAATAACATGGCCACTAGGAAGGTACCTTTTAATGAAGGTGATGCACATAACATAATCCCTGATAATCTAATACTTACACTTGAAAGAAAAGATACAGACAAGGGTCACGATTGTCAGAGACTCTTCACTCACCTTTGCACGTCTTTCCATCCTCTTGCAGGACATACCCCCTCGGACATGAACACTGATAACTCCCCTCAGTGTTCTTGCAGATGAAGTTGCATGGTTTCGGGGACTGGGAGCATTCATCAAGGTCTAAGTAAAAGTGATGCGAAGATTAAATTACTGGTTAAAAAAAAAACAACTGGACTCTTTCCGCCTTCCATATTCTCACTTCATTCTTTTTGTTTTTCCTCTTCAACTTAAAGTGGAATATAGCCAGAAAGAAATGATGCACAGAATGATTTTCTCTAAAGTAACATACGGGTTTACTTTGTAAATCAATCTACAGATCTTGGGTAAATATTATGATGTCTAGACAACTGTCTGGGTTCAAAATTACTAAATTCTTTAGATTAATACACTTTAGTTTACAACCCTGAGAATCATAAACTTAGTAAGAGTTTCTGTATGTTTGACACATGGATGTGGCACAAGTTCTCTTAAACTCTCTTTACGGAGGTTCCCTTAAGCATCTTGTGGGATCACAGATGGTGCTGGAAACTTTCCACTTTCCCCTTCAGATTCAGTCCTCACCCTGGTCCACCCTGCTCTCAGGCCCAGGAGTCGGAGCTCTACGGACTCCATCCAGAGGCTCTCCCTTGCTCTCTTCTATCTGGCCCTTATTTCCTCAATTCCCTCCCTGCAAGATAGGCTCAGACTGGCTGAGTCCCTGGATCAGCTGTCACAGGTCCTCTCAAGGCACTCTTCTGAGCACAACTTTCTTTTTTCGGGTTCCAATAACCTCTGCCTCTTTTTTTTTGGCCCAGGGGTAGTACAGCTCCAGCACACAGCACTATGCCTCCTGGCTTTTGTATACGCTGCTCACACGTGTATAGACAGTCCTTTTGTTAGACCCTCCTTGAATTGTCCTCCTTGAAATGTGCCATCTCTTTCCTACTCAGACTCTGAGTGATAGCAGACAATCTCCATTTCCTCCACATAACATATGATGTTGATGCCCACAGAATGCTGAATGCTCATGATTAATGGCCTATTCTCTATTACTCATGCTCTTCTGTTTCAAAGAAGTCAGCTGGGTTTTCTTAACCTTTTAATGCCAGGTGTATTTGTTATTGACATAGGTAATTTGATAGAATATCAAGTAAGCTAATGAAATATAAAGGAGAACATTTTTTTCTTTAATAAAAATGAAGTTGAATACTTTGGTGTTGCGGGAAGTCAGGGACCCCAAACAGAGGGACTGGCTGAAGCCATGGCAGAACATACATTGTGAAGATCTCATGGACATTTATTAGTTCCCCAAATTAATACTTTTATAATTTCTTATGCCTGTCTTTACTGCAGTCTCATGGACACTTATCACTTCTGCAATCAATACTCTTGTGATTTCCTATGCCTGTCTTTACTTTAATCTCTTCATCCTGTCATCTTCATAAGCTGAGGATGTATGTCGCCTCAAGACCCTGTGATGATTGTGTTAACTGCACAAATTGTTTAAACAATATGAAATCTGGGCACCTTGAAAAAAGAACAGGATAACAGTGATGTTCAGGGAACAAGGGAGCTAACCATTAGGTATGGCTGCCTGAGAGCTGGGCGGAACAGAGCCATATTTCTCTTCTCTCAAAAGCAAATAGGAGAAATATTGCTGAATTCTTTTTCTTGGCAAGGAACATCCCTGAGAAAGAGAATGTGTTCCTAGGGGGAGGTCTCTAAAATGGCCACTCTGGGGACATCTGTCCTTTATGACTGCAGATAAGGGATGAAATAAGCCCCAGTCTCCTGTAGTGCTCCCAGGCCTATTAGGACAAGGAAATTCCCATCTAATAAATTTTGGTCAGACTGGTTGTCTGCTCTCAAACCCTGTCTCCTGATAAGATGTTATCAATGACAATGTCTGCCTGAAACTTCATTAGCAGTTTTAATTTTGCCCTAGTCCTGTGATCTCGCTCTGCCTCCATTTGCCTTGTAATTATTTTATTACCTTGTGAAGCATGTGATCTCTCTATGACCCACACCCTATTTGTACACTCCCTCCCCTTTTGAAAATCTTTAATAAAAACATGCTGGTTTTGCGGTTTGGGGGACATCATGGAACCTATCAACATGTGCTGTCTCCCCCGGACACCCAGCTTTAAAAATTCCTCTCTTTGTACTCTTTCCCTTTATTTCTCAGACCAGCCGACACTTAGGGAAATAGAAAAGAACCCAAGTTGAATTATCCGGGGTGGGTTCCCCCGATACTTTGGAAAGACTCAGCGAAAGTCTTAAGTCCTTTCTGCCCCATGATGGTCATAAATTGGTGTGAGTGAGACAATAACAAATTGAATAAGAAAAATAAATTGTAAAACGGTAGAAGGATTCTGTACTGAGAATGCTCCGCAGCTGGAAATTTTATTTAGGTAATGCTTACTTGGTATACTTTACGCAAAAAAATAGCAAAGAGAAACACGGAAAACATTCTCTTAACATACACATATTCATAAGAAAAAGCCCTTTTCCTTCATTCAAAGAGTGACAAACAAATGTGCACTTTCAATTTTAAATTAACATATAAAATGTTGAAAGTACGTATTTGTAATTTTTGTTTCCCTGATTGAACAGACTTTTTTTTGGATGACGTAAACAATTCTACATCCTACATCACTGGACAAAGGCCAAGTGCTGTGTGATTAAGAAGCACATTATCGAGAGGATGGCATCATTTTAATAAAATGTATATTCCAAAGCTCCACAATAAAGACACTTACTGATAATGAGTGACTTGTAGGAAACAGTAGTTGATTAGCCCCCAAATCCCCAGACATAGAGGTGCCCATCCTTACCTATACAAGACGTTCCACTGATGTCTGTGGTGTAGCCAACCTTGCAGAAGCATCGGAATGAGCCCATGGTGTTGATGCACTGACCATTGGTGCAGAGGTTTGGCATTACCTTACATTCATCAATATCTGTGGACCAAAACAACAAAAACAATCAGGAGTTAACATATATGCAAGGGTAAAACTGGTTAGAATTGAAGAGAAATTAAGAAATGGAGATAAGATAACTGCAAACATTCGCAATAGCACCGGAGCACCTGTTCATCATTCAGGTGAACAGCAACATGGATGTGACAGAAAAATAATCTCAAGTGATGAGAAGAGATAAAGGAAGGCTCTGATGAAAGCCCTGTTTAAGACTACCCGTTTCGCAATCTAAGCATGAATTATTCTGGGGGGAATCTAGAAAGCTACCCCTTCAAAGTCCAACTAGTTTGGAATCTGTGATAATTTCCCTTGGATTGGCCTCAAATTCACATTTGCAATAGACTCTGAAGAAAAGCTTTGTGAAGAAAGGCTTTGGTTAGCAAAGTTGTCATGCACAAGGTTAGGAATTCATACAGTAAATGGAGGAAAGTCGTATTTTTTTAGGACATTAATATATCGATTGTACAAGAAATGGAAAGGACTAATCAGTTATAAGACTTGCTAGTCTCTAAAGACATTGCAGATAGAATAAGTCCCTGTGTGCATTCAAATAAACGATATTTATTTAAATAAGGCAAGTATAGTTTGGGGGCTACAAGCATGGCCTTTGGGTCAGAGAGATGTGTTCCATTCCTGGGTCCATACCTTAAAAAGTGTGTGATCTTGGGAAAATTACTTAATGTTACCTCAGCTTTGTGCTTCCTTTTCCTCATCTGTTAAAATGGGAGTAATACATTCTACCCCTTAGGTCTGATAGGAAGATTAACTCCTAAAATCTTTAAAGCATTAGCAAAGATTATTCTTTCTATATACATATATATGCAAACACACATCAAATATAAATATCAAAGTATAAACATTTTAGCTATTCTTTTTACTGTATGAATTTTTCACTTTTACTTCACATTTATCTGAATTCATAAAATTTAATGTGCTGATTATATGAATACATTTCCTCAGCTCCTTACCTCTTCCATCAGTTGCATATCCTGGACCATGAGGACATATCTTTTTGTACTGGGCGGTTCCAGGAATTGGGCAAAGCTCACACTGGTGGCCCCAGCCTCGCCCACCATCACAGCAGCATTCTGACTTAGTGACGAGATTGCGACTGCTGGATGCCATCTGACATATTGTCTGCAATACCTCTGCAAAGCAGAGTCCCTGTCGACTGTCTGAAATGGCAAAGTAGGAAGAGTTAAGGATGCGGAACTGACATTTCATTATCCTGGCTTTCAAATTAAGCAGGGCAGTCAAGAATCTCCTCCTTAGGAATAATTAAGACAGCTTAATGATGACAAAGTTTTGCTGGTAGTTAAGTTCATAACATATTCTTTCACTACAGACTACAGTTTATTAAATTTGACAAAAAGTGATACTATCATTTAGAAATAGATAAATTTTTTCCTCTAATCCATTGCCAACTAAATGATAGTGAACTACCATTTCTGTAGAATAGAAGGGAAAGGAAAATCAAATTAAATTATTTTCCTTTAAATAAGCAAATGAGTGCCAGGATTAGTTTCTGGAAAGCAAATTCTAGGCTATATTTTATGAGCGTAGTACTTATTCAATCTGATATCTCATATTTTCTACATCTGAGAGACTGTTCAAACATTTGGACTGAGTAGATTTTTTAAAAATATAAATTTTTTTTCAGATATAAAAGTCAATTAAATCTTTAATATAGTTTTATAAACAATCCTAGCAAAACTGTTAATAACATGAACGGAAAATTACACTTTATATGTAGGTTACTTTTCCTATTTCCTAAAAGACTGAAGTTAGTCAAGGTATAGATTGGAGATAACAATAAACAAAAAAATGTTTTCTTGATCAAAAATTTCTTAGAATTTAAAGCATATGACATCGTTCAGAAAAAAATCTGATATAGTTGAAATACTCCTAAATCAAGTGATGAGTCAGTTTACTGCTCTTATTTCTTTGTTTACCTTGAATTTTACTATAGCATACTTTTTACAGCTGCCATAATTAACTACACTGATTTATAATGCATGCATTTTAGCATTAAAATACAATATAATGTCTGAGACTTGTATTTCCCATAAAGAAGTTTTGTAAAACATTTTTTTCTGTACCACAATATAAAAATTAACCTTCCCTGCATTTTTGAAATATGGCATTTATTTTGCATTAATTGTGGCAGAACTTACCTCATATTGCAAATATTTTCTTTGGGAATTAAGTCATCCTCTGATGTAAGTTTTCCTGAAGCCAAATTTTCCAAAGAGCTTAATTAATCTTAATCTTAGAAAGACTATTTAAGATTGTTATTTACATTACACATAGATGTGCATATAACACACACACGTACAAATATATCATTTTAATAGCTGTGCACCTTTAGGAAGAAGCATGTGGATTATTGAGATTGGGGGATTTGTTTAGCAGACAAGAATATATAAGTGGAGCTCTTCTGTGATGACATCACGAACAGATGTTTTATCTACCAAGTATAATATATTTGGATGTCAACTTACCAAGGCACTCAGTGCCTGAAGAACTTGACTGGAATCCTTCATTACACTCGCACCTATAGCTTCCAATAATGTTAACACAACGTCCGTTTTCACAGATTCCTGGCTTGGTCCTGCATTCATTTTCATCTTTAGGAAAACAAACAATATGAATAATGAGAAAACTGTAAAATTATAATTTACAAGCTATCTTCTAATGGGTTATATCTTATTTAACACTTCTTTGCCAAAATACTAATATGATGAGATTAAAAATGGGAATGTGTGAATATTAATTTATTTTTAGCTTTACTTCATCCTTCTAGGTAGGTTCTTTCTTAAGATAACGTTTTCTTCTTCTTTCTTTTCTTTATCCTCTGCAGAGGAGGGATGGTGTTTAACATATAGAATTGGAAATTGGCCTCCAAAAGGGATAGAATTGCCCTGAGACATGAGGCAAGGATGGGAACTCTGGGGAAAAGAATTCAGTTTCTGTGATATTGGAGAAAGGGTGGGGAGAGGGGTAGTGGAGGTTGGGTAGGGATGATGGGTAGAGTAAAAGCCACACAGGCCAGGAATAAAGGACAAGCTCCTAAATTGGTTTTGAGTAAAATCACAGGAACAACTGTGGTCTGTGAGGGTAGTTAATGGGACAGGAAATTTAAGTAATACTGCTCTTTTGGTTGGTGATAAATAAACCTACTTCAACAAAATTGTTTTTATTAAAATTCTCTATATCCTTACTTTTTGTGCTTTTTTGATATTCTGTAAATTTTGTTTGAGGTTTTTTTCAAAGCTATGTTGTTAGGAGCGTAAGAGAGCACATGACAATTACGTCTTTTTGAAAATTTGCTCCTTTCATGTTTATACTTAAACACTTTTTAAATTTACTGCCACTTATATTTGCATGCACTTTGCCTTTATTAGCATTTGCCTTGAATATTTTTATTTTCAACCTATCTCAGATTTCAATTTTGGTACTACAATTCTATTAAAGAGAACCTAGCTGAATTTTAAAAAACACATTTATCTTTTAACCAGCAATTTAAACCACTTACGTCTGTCATGATTACTGATGTATTTAGAGTTTTACCTGCCATTTTATATTGTTTTATATTTATTGTGTGATTGTCCTCTTCCTATGCCCTCCTTTTCCCTCTGAACTCATATTTGGAAGTTACAGTCTTCTTTCTATTCTTACAGTGGAAACCACTGAACAACTTCAATACACATTCTTAATGAATAATTTTCTATCAATGCCAAGAAGTATCTGTTTTGAAAGCTCTGGGCCACAGTAAGCACCTTTGCATAAATTTCCTTATCTCTGCTCTCTCCCTGAACCACCTGCCATGTTGATGTTATCTAGAAGTTTTGATTTGTTAGACTTTTAGTGTGCCATCAGCGTCTGTTTAAATTAATGAGGCTTACTGGTTTCTTGGCTGACCACTGTTCCACTTACATTATTTCTTCCTCTTGAATTAATTAAAAAAATTAGCATATGTAGTTCAGTAATTATTTAAGAGGGGTATACATATTCTAAAACAGATTTCCAACCATGTCTTCTTTTGATTTGAGTATAGAATTTTAGTTCAAAATTATTTTCCCTTAGAATGCTTTCAAAATATTGCTCCTTTATTTATTTATTTTTTTTTTTTAACCCAGTGTTACTGTTCAGTTTTAGGAAACCTGGTTTTTCTCTCTGGAAGTTTTAAGGATTTTCATTTTCTTCTTAGTGTTTTGAAATTCACCATGATGTGCCTCCTGCGATTTTTTTTCCTCTTTTAGAAAAAAACCACTTAACTTCAGAAATTAAAGGTACATAGGAAAGTAATGAGTTATGAATTAAAAAGTTTTTTAGTTTATTATTTCTAGAATCTGAGGGTGCAAGGTCTGTTGCCTTGATCTAATCCTATCCTTAACGTAATTCACCCTGATTTTGAATTATATTTGATTTGTCTGAATTTTTTTTTTTCAAAAAGGGCTCTTGAACTAAAAGCATTCTTGGAAGAACTCAGGATATACTGCCTGAGTTCTTCCAAGTTTGATTATGTATAATAAAGCTTCTGCTGTAGTACACATAATTTGTGCTTCAAATTCTTAGATTAATTTTGCTTTATTGACATTGGCATTAAGAATTACTGAGAAGAGGTTGAAAAAAAAGGCCTGATTTTTTTTTTTTTTCCTGTTGAAATTTGTAACTTCAATAGGGTATATCTTGGAGTGATGTTGCTCTACCTAAATAATGTTGATTTCCGGCATTATACTTTCTACCCTCTGACAATTTGTGGGCTGCATCAGGATTGCCAATTACTGACCTTTCCATTGTCCATCACTCTTGTCCAATGTGCCCCTACTTCTACCTACTCTATGTCTAATCCAGTGCAGCATGACAGGCTAGAGGAAAACAGGCCTCATTTTAATGAGACTCAAGACTCAAGACTCAAATCTCAAATGGGTACGTGATCCTCCCTCAACAATCCTGCTATGCTTCTTAGTATCTTCACACTCCCATTTTTTAAAATGACACTACACACACTCAGACACATCAGACATCTCTCCCCTGTGAACCACCTGGCTGTACCCTCACTTTCAACCCTTTGTCCTCTTCCAACAGCTAAACTATCTTTGTTTTTTCTCCGAGGCCAGCTCTTATACTGGTACTCTAGATTGCCTTCCCAGATTTCACAATACTCCCTTTTCAAGGAATCATTCCCTCAGCATAAATTCTCTAGTAACTTTCGTCTTGAAACAATACAAAAAACTCTCTTATTCACCTATTACCCCTCTAGCTCCTGCCATACTCCTTTTCAGAACAAAATTTCTGGAAGAATGATCTATGACAATAAATTCTGCTTCCTTATCACTGATTGTTTCCTTAATGTCGTGTGCTCCACTGAAACTTCCTGAAGAAGTCACCAAATCTAATTACAACTCTATGTTACTCTACATCTTAGTAGCATCATACAAAAATGGCCACTTTAGTTCTCAGGACACCACATGGACATGGAGAACTTCCTATCTTGCTGGCTACTCTTTCTTAGTCTCCTACTATTTTTAGTCACTTTAAATACTGGAACAACCAGAGTCCAGTCTCCTGGGAAGGAGCCCTGCTCCTTCTACTCTCCAGGATCTCTCTCTTGGTGTTCTCAGTCAATCCCATAATTTTTCAAACACTATTTGTTAGCAATTTACATCTATGGCTCATGAATATGTCTGCTGACTTGATATTCCCACTTGGAAAGCTAGTACGTATCTGACACTGAACACAACCAAAATAGAACTTTCATTCTTCTGTGTCCCCAACCAAATCTGTTTCTTACAATCTTTTCCATATCAGCTAATAGTAGCATCAAGTAAATTATTATAGTAAGCTAATTTACTTTAGTTGCTCAAGCAAAAATCCTGGGACATATCTTTTATACATATTCAATCAATCCATCAGCAATCCAATCTGTTGATTATTTCCAACACATTTTCTGAATCTGTCCACTCCTTTTCCACACTACGGTAGCCCTAATCTGAGCCTCCTTTTTCTCTCACCTGGATGTTTAAGACGGTCACCTAAATGAAACTCTTGTTTCTGCTACCACCTCCTTAAAATCCATTACCTATAAGGCAGCCAGATATCTTTAAAAATGTAAAATAGAAAATAACAACTAATACTTAATTGAAATCTTATCTATGCCAAGCACTGTACTAAGGGTTTCACGTGAATAATCCTATGGAATTGTGCTCAAAATTCCTATTTGTTTTTACATGAGGAATCTGAGGCACATATTTAAGCCAACTTGCCCAGGGTCACAGAGCTAGCAGATACGAACCTAGATTGCTAACATTTATAGTCCGTCCCCAGGGCTCATACTCCAAGTCACTCTGCCATAACACTTTGAGCATAAAACCAAATTCCTTTCCAAGGCACTTGCCTACCTTCAGACCCACTTCATGGCACTCTCCTGCACAAACTTCAGCTACACTGGTCTTGTGTAATTATTCATCTTTGAACAATTTTCTCCAGTTCAGCTACTCACTGAAAAATAGTGTAGCAGGTCACAGGTGCTACACTGGGCCTAATGTGTAGTTTCAATTCATATTTGTTGTATGAACATCCTCTCACCAAATCTGTCATGCTCTCTATCCCTGGGGCACTATGCTCGGGCTTCCAGGTAATTTAGGGAGTCACGTGTCTCTGATAAAGTTCTAAAAGCCTTAGAATCTCTGATAGTTGCTGCTTCTCCTCTTCCTGCCTCACCTCTGGCAGCTGCCATGTCTAGGAGACTAGTTTGTTGATAATTAAATAGCATCTCAGTATTTTCTCGTTTGTGTCTATCTATCTTCACACTGCAGTGTAGAAATGAGTCTCTACAAAAACACTCCATACTTTTCTCATTTGCTTATGTCTATGATCTTCTAATCAAAGATGGTTGGATAAACTTACAAAAATTGGGACAGTCTGCCAAAGTCTAAAGAAGAAAATTTAATGATCTTGGTAAAACAATGTTCTACTTATCAGATTTCTTGATTCATTTATTTGTTTAAGAAATAATTACTGAGGCATAATATATTGCATAGTCAAGTTTCCGTCTCTGATTAGGTTTATGGTTTTCATTAAAGAGGTTTTAGATTTCCTGCATAACTTTAATTCCCTTAACTGTAATGCTTTTAGTTTCTGTTGCAATCGACTTTTTTGGCTAATTCTGTTTGATTCCAATTTCATGCATTGGCATTTTTATTGATTGTTTTTGTGGCTTTATTTTTCATCCTGACTTTTGTAAATACTTTTTGTTTGTAATAATATTTTTGCTGTTTTTAAACTGGAATTGCCAGTTGTGAAAACATATTGTTTGCATGAAAGTGTTCTACAAAGAGTATTGTGATGATCAAAAAAATTTTTCAGACAGACATTTCAGCTGTCAGCATGGTATAATGAAAAGCTTGAGGATCAGAAAAGTTTCAGAACCTGTATCTTTTGTAGTGCTGTTTAACAATGAAAAGAATACAAGTGTAGAATTCTGCCCTGGGTCTTTTCTTTGAAAAAGTAAGTTCAGAGGATGATAGAATATTAGAACTAGAGCAGATACACCCTTCCCCAAAACACGCCACCACCACTCCTATAAATCATGCAGACTAGGTTTCTCACTGTATGCAGATGAAGTAACTGACAAACAGGGAACTGAATCACATTCAAGTCATCTAGATCATTTATGACAGATCCGCAACTAGAAACCTGTGTTCTTAATCTGATCACAGTGCTTACTCCCTCCACCCCGAAAACACATCTTCAAATGTAATAAAGATAGTATAATATAAAGTTCAGCTAGTTATAAAAATAAGAAATTTATATGCCCAAAAATTAAAACACATTTCTAAGTATTTTAGCCAATCTCTGATTAAACAGCACATACATGCATTATTTTCATTCAAATAAATTAAAAGAGAAATAAATGAAAATAAATTTCATGTACAGTAAGAAGACAGGATGATTAACAATGCTGATTCCCTTTCTTCCATACATAGTTATTAGCATTTTGCCCTGTGCTAGACTTGGAGGAACACACGTTATGACTTAGGAGTTTAGGTTAATCTTCTGAGATAATAGATCTTGGAAGAATAGTGTTTTTGAAAGAACCACTGCATAACTACATCTATGTAGGTCTATTTTTAACTTTATTAAGTACTGTATTTGAATGAAATATCTAACGAAGAAAAGAAAGAAACTAAAAAATCCAATTATAATTTGTTGCATATATTATTTTTTATATGACACATGTAATTCAGAATAGTTCAGAAACTCACTCTTTTGTGAAAAAATTAAAATTGACAGATTTTAAATCTAAAATCACCTCAGACTAGTTACTTCTAATCTCAATGTCTTCCCTAGCAGTATTTCCTTCTATGAATTAATAAAAGAACCACCCTAGTTTATCTTTTTAAATGTTTTTCTATATATTTACTTGGTTACATATGTACCTACAGAACACATATAGTTTTATTTACAATTTTCTTTAAAATATGAAAAATCGAAAGGGCAGGTATTCTTGAGCAGGCATAAATGCCACAATCCAGAACCTATTATATTAGCAGAGACCCTGAGATGGAAGAAAGCTAGCTGTACCACTGCCTTAACACATCTGGAAAAATAGTTCGCTTGCAGTTAAGATGAGGTGGGAGTAGTGCCATTAAGTAGGCTGGGAGTGGAGGCATTATATAAGCAGACACCTTCCCTTATTGCTTACCTACACAGCCTTCTCCATCAGGCCTTCGGGTCATTCCAGGAGGGCAGATGCACATGAAGGTGCCGATGAGATTCTTACACATCATGCCCCTAGATTCACAGTCATGTAACCCTTCAGCACATTCGTCCAGATCTAGAACAAAAAACAAAAATAGGAAATTATCTGGAGCAAGCTGTAGTTTAGTACTTTTAAGTCATAGGTGTGGTCTTCTGACACTTAACATGTAATCTTATGGTGGGACAGAGAAAGGAGAAGCCCAGCCATTGTCAGCTACTGGCTATATTCCAGATGAGTAAGATTCAGTACTGCTCATAGTGATAAGAAGTTCAGGGAAGGGCAATCTTTGCTTTAATAAGAATCCAAGAGTGTGACAATAGTGGGCTTCTCAACCCATCTTATCTCTGACTTGATTTTACAAAAATACCATCATGTGTCTTGTTCTCTAGGTATGGAATTCCACTAGCAAAATGCTGTCATATGTATATTTCTGTAAAGCTCTAGAAGAAATTAGTTGAGAACTGTAAAATTATTAAAATGTATCTCCAGCATGACAAATAAGGTTCGAACTACTCCCATGTCTGTGGCCTTACCTTTGCACATCTTTTGATCTTCCCTGAGGGCATAGCCAATCGGGCACGTGCATTCATAGGACCCAAACGTGTTCATGCAGCGGAAAGCACACAGCAGTGGGTTCTGGGCACATTCGTTGATATCTGACCAAAGAAATGGAGAGGCATGTGCTCAGCTTACAGTTCTAATTATTTATATAACTAAATGTTGATGTCATTTACTTGGTGGTCACACAGAAAGCAATAGAATAGTAGAACTTATTACACATCTGGTATGCAGAATTCAGTACCTAACAAACTCATCTTTCAAAAATAACAGCTATAAACACTGGGAAGAATATAAAAACTACCTGAAGTTTTTAGTGGTGAGCTGAAACTCAGAGCAAACAACCAGTAGGGAGTAATTTCACATTGATTTGGCTTCTTTCTTTCTGAAATTACCCTCCAGATGACCATGGCCTGGCAGTGCTGTCATCTGGTAGCTAACTCTCCAGTAGAAACTTTCTGAGATTCCATCCAGAGGAACCAGGGGAGGGAATCTTAGGGCAACCAAGTCTGCTAAAGAGAGGGGAACCCTGGAAAGAAGAAGGCCAGGGAAGGAGAAACACTACGTGTTTTTCATCCAGTCAGCTCAAGTGGCATGACTGTACTATGCATGTGTGGGGCAAAATCAAGAATGCTAGTGAGTAAGTTTTAACAAACTGATAGATGAGACATCGCCCTTCTCAAGCCTGAGAGTCTGCTATTGTGCCTACTAGAGATGACTGTCTGCTAAGACAAATACATCAATATTCTTCAGAGTAATATAACTGATTTTGAAGCGTATCTTTCACAATATCCAGAGTATAAATCCAACATTAACCAATATACTGAAAAGGCAGGAAACCGTGACTCCATTTCAAGGGAACAGACAATCAAGAGATGCCAATCCTGAGATGACCCAGATGCTGGAATGATCAGACAAAGGCTTTACAGCAGCTACTGTAACTGTACTAAAGGAAAACTAAAAACCAACCAACCAAACAAAAAACCCAAAAAACAAAAAAGCCCACCATATGCTCACCAGCAGAATATCAGAAACTATATAAATAAATATTAAGACATTAAAAACTTTCTATGTCAAGAAGAAGTAATATTTAAGACATAGATCACTTGCCTTCACAATTCATCATGGGCCCTGGCTCAAAGCCTTCATTGCAATTACATTCAAAACTCCCAATAACATTGGTGCATGTACCATTTCCACACGGATTGCCAATTGAACACTCATCGGTATCTGAAAAAGAATAACAAGAAAGTGCCACAAAGACATTTTAGTTTAACAGGAGCATGCCCAGGAAGACCCACGCTTGGCCCTCACTCATTTCCAGGATCTGAGAAGGGCACACGTAACCCTGGCATCCCTTGGGCCTTGGCTGGCTGGCTGTTATGCAGTGCAGAGGATCTGAAGGATCAGTGTGCAATGCTCTGGCCCCCAGGCAGCAACACTTGCCCTAAAGATGACAAATTCAGAAGAAGAATGTGGTCCTCTGCTTCAAAAGCAGGCATGGAAGAACATAGAGTAAAATGGATTTCATGTCCAATGAGAGATTTTGGCAATTGTAAGTCTCTAGGACACATAAGATTTTGTATGTTTGGTTGAAGACAGAGGTTGGTAACTCTCTCCATCTTCATGTAAATCAGGTCTGACTGGAAAATGTAAGACTGGTGAAGAAGGTGCCACTACTAGCTATTTATCCTGGATTTGTAAATCCTAACATCACCCAGGGTGCCTGAGAGACCTTTTACTGAATATGAGAAATAAAATAGAACTTTAAAATTGTATAATGTGGAGCCAACACTCACCCACACAGCGTACTCCAGTGTAGTCAAGGTTGTAGCCCATTGGACACTCACAGCGAAAAGATCCGTCGGTGTTGATACACTGACCATTTGAACAAATGCCCGGGCTCTCAAGACACTCATTGACATCTAAAATATAGAACTGCCCGTTAATTTCCTCATATAAAAAGATATGCCAGCTGGGCATGGTGGCTGCCTGCAAATCCCAGCACTTTGGAAGGCCAAGGCAGGTGGATCACTTGAGGTCAGGAGCTCAAGACCAGCCTGGGCAACATGGCAAAACCCTATTTCTACTAAAAATACAAAAAAAAATTAGCCAGGTGTGGTGGCGCACACCTGTAATCACAGCCACTTGGGGAGGCTGAGGCAGGAGAATCACTTGAACCTAGGAAGTAGAGATTGCAGTGAGCTAGATCACACCACTGCATTCCAGCCTGGGTGACAGAGTGAGACTCCATCTCAAAATAAATAAATAAATAAATAAATAAATAAAAAGATATGCCACTACTGTGTATGTCTATTCAACACAGAATTGCAAATACTTCTTTTGTCAGAGAAATATGTAATGTATTTCATATATCACGATATAGTCTTACGATATACGTATAATGTATATGATACAAAATAAGGGTTAGATATGTCCATTAAGTACAATATACTATACGTTATATAGAAAAGTTAGCATGAGTTATAAAATAAATGTAAAATAATATGTTTGTATTAAATAAGAATACAGGAATAAAATCAAAGCGCACCTTCACGTGTATCATGAAGACTAGGGACAGTTCCATGGCCATATGGACACAAATCCTGAAATGCAACTACAAAGAAAAATACAAATTCTCCATTATTGAAGACTTGAAATTATCAGAGAACTTAAGAAAGGATGAACAATATACATGAAATTATACTTATGTTTCTGTTACAAAGCTGGCTATAACAAGAGTCTTTTATTTTTATGATTTAGTTCAAAAGCATATTTAGTGAGGGCCACCTTCTAGGGTGCCACCTGCTCAGTGCTCCTGGTTCTTTCTGTTTGCTCATTTAAAGCTGAGCAGCTAAAGAGACCTTCCCTGCCCATCACACTCAGAAGCTATCCCTAACCTAGAGGCCAAGCCAGCTGGAGTTTGCTGGGATTTATCCTATAATTTATGGGTGCCAATGAGATCTGAGGCTATTGATCTTTTCCTGTAAAGGGCCATTGTGCTGACTCAGCTTCTCAGAATTTAATGTAACATTCTGAGAGCCACAGCCTGCGATACAATGCCCACATGGGACTCCTGCAGCAACTCGGAATATAATTTCCATTCCCTTCTTTCTCCTGCCTTGGACCTCTCAAATTCATACTTCTGAAAGCAACTAATACTAACCTTGGAGGTGGGCAATGAAATAAAAGGGTAACACCACCTGTGCTCAGACATGTCTTATTCAAAAGCTGAAAGAAGTTTCTCAGGCTAGGTTGTTCAATGAACCATCAAAACTTATATACAAGGAGATTACCTCACCCTCAAAATATTCATAAATTACATGGTTAAAGCCACTCTGGCAAATATTCAAAAACTGGTACACAAAGTGCTGTTTGATGTCATTGCTCTTACCTTCATCATCTTTGGGGCACAGCTCACAGGGGTCCCCCCAGCCCTCTCCTGGCATCTTACTACAGCAGCATTTTGCTTTTGTGGTGTTGAAAGCTTTGGGCACAGAACACTTTCCATTTTCAAAATTTGTGAAGCAGAAGCTCTGGCGAGTATCTAATCAAAAAAGCAAACATTACAGATGGAATTATTTTGTAACACTGTTTGGACAGAACATTTCTCATTGTAGAACACGCGATGAAGACTAGATCAACAGTTAAGACAGGTCTGGAAATCTTCAATTGCTGATTTCATTTGCCAATTTAGATTGACCTGGCTACAAAATTATTTAATTTTTTAATATGCTTAAAATATTTTTATAATGTGCTAAGGAAATTCGAGAAATCATGCTCAGTATCAAAATGATTTCCACAGTGTCTCTTTTCTCACTGTTGCATGATGGCCTAAGAAAAACAATTGAGGTAACTTTCAGTAAGTTACATCACACCAAAAGCAATGCATACACCAATATATAAAAAAGCTATGCCAACAACAAAATTAACATAGTCATACTGATAAATCAGAATAAGAATTTTTCTTTTAGTAAAAAAATTTATAAAAATGTAGAAACAGTGGCAATAATTCCCTGCGTATGTTTGAGACCTAAATTTTTAACTTGCAGATATATTTTAGCATAGACATGTATTTTGTTAGGACTAATACCAGCGTGATGGTTTACAATCCAGCTTTAAAGTTTCTAAGGGTGAACTGTGTCACTGAAGTCATTCCAAATCTTACCAAAGCATCTCCGTCCATTATCAGATAGTACGAAGCCAGGGGGGCAGAGGCACTGGAAGCCCCCTGGAGTATTAGTACAGGAACCAAAAAGACAAATGTTGGGATCTTCATCACATTCATTTATATCTGCAGAACAGGGGGAGTATTTATTAGTCATTCAACACTTGAAAATAAACAACTATCCATACTCTCATAGTCCACCAGCCAGTTGATATTTCAGACGAGAGATGACATTATGTTGTATGTTTAATTTATTCATAAACTATTATTGCTTCAGAAGTCAAAAGTTATATTCAATTTCAACCAACCATGTGCCAGAGAGTCCCAAGTCCATGTCCACCTTCCTGTCTTTGATCTTTAGGGGTGTATGTATGTCTACCTGCCTACCTGACATGAACAACTCCACGTCTCATGGGCATTGCAGGCTCCATGTGGCCAAATGTTCTACGAACTGGTCCCCGTCTCCCTGATACCTCTCTCTCAGTAATCCAAATTGGGATCCCCAAGTCACCCCTATTTCTCTCCTTTTTTCACTCCACATGCAAGCAGAACGTGGCAGCCAGTTCTATCTTCTCAGTATTTCCATAGCCATCATCATTTGCCACCAGTCTCTCAACTGATGTCTACATCTCCCTGTCTTCTTGTCACTTTGCCACCAGGGGTGCCTTTCTAAAACGTCCATCTGATAACATTTGAAAATCTGTGCCTATGGAACTGGAGGGCTGAGACATATTTTGACAGAGTTATCATTTCCCCGTTTCCCTAGAACACTTCCTTAAAATAAATAAGCATGCGTGCCTCACTAGTGATTTTTCATCATTTTTTGTGGGAAGTACTTATTTAATGGAATGTTTTAACCAAATGAAAAAAATATTACTTTTCAGGCACATTAGAATGTAAGCTCCATGAGGACATGGCATGTCTGTCTGGCTCGCTGTTGAACCTTCAGCTCCTAGCACGGTATCTGGCACATACACGTTCTCAGTTCATGTTGGGAGAAGTTTAACAAAAGAGTCATCACAACCCTTCTATAAAATGACAAAAAACTGCAGAAACCAACTCATCCCTTCAAACAACAACAACAACAACAACAACAAAAACACAACAACTCCTGCAATGGCTCCACACTGACCGCAGGCCTGAGTTCAGTCTTCTGAGCCAGCCATTCTATGCTCCTTATTGTGCTCATGCTACCTACGTTTCCAAATAGCCTCTTCTGTTCTCTTTCTTTGGTTGATCAGGAAATTCTTATCCAACACTTAAGAGTGACCTAGACAATCATCTATCCTCTGTGACAGGCTTCCTTGAACTGCTACCCTCTCACAACTACCACAATGATCCCTAGCCTCCTGCGGTGCTCCCATCTCCTGAATGGACCTCCAGTACAGTGTCTGTCACATTGTATTATAAGGACGTCTTCACAAAACAGGTTTATTTACAAAATAGGTCTCTCCCCTTAGGTAGCAAGCTACCCCAAAGCAAAGATGATGTTCCTGTATTTCTAGCACCTAGAAAGGTGCCAAATGTTCACTGTAATACCCACTAAACGTAGGAATGAATTTATATCTGTGCAGGGTATGTATACACATATTGATGTATGTGTGTGTGTGTGGTCATGTTAGAATGTCATCTGGGAAACACTGGTAGAAAAGATACTAGTCTGAAGAAAATCTTCTTATAGTGAAGTAAGTTAATTAAAAAACCTTTTTTCACACTTTGGGAGGCTGAGGCGGGTGGATCACTTGAGGTCAGGAATTCGAGATCAGCCTGGCCAACATAGTGAAACCCCGTCTCTACTAAAAGTACAAAAATTAGCCAGGCATGGTGGTGGGCACCTGTAATCCCAGCTACTCCAGAGGCTGAGGCAGGAGAATTGCTTGAATCCAGGAGGTGGGGGTTGCAGTGAGCCAAGATAGTGCCACTGCACTCCAGCCTGGGTGACAGAGTGAGGCTCCATCTCAAAAAAAAAAAAAAGTAATAAATTAGAACCATTTTTTCAGAGACGCAAACTAGTGTCATTGCTAATGACAGATAAAGGAAAAGGAAATATTTCTGAAACTTAATAAATAATAATATGTGATATCTTAATAAAATATATCCATACTTTCATTAAGAGGAAAGGTAGCCAAGACTGCCTCATACAAGGAGGCATGTGTATTTCTATTTCCCTCCTAGTGGCTCACACACTACTTTAATTAGCATTCCATAAAGAGAAGGATCATAGAGACAAAGAAGAATCAAGATTGGGCATGAGGAAAGAAAATGGAAGAACAACAGGATCTTAAACTTTTCAAGAAACTTCTTACTGAGATGATTCTAGTATTATTGTTTATTAATTTTTAAGTATTAAAGACACTAGACAATCTTATAATGAACTATACAAATCAGAATGACTAGGGGATACTCATGATATCTAATTATGTGGTCTGAAGAATAATTAAATTCTATGAAGTAAACTGCTTCCTTCTGCCCTATTTAACTCCCTTAAATATGAAGAGTAGAATGATATATCTTTAGGTAGAATCTTGCCAAGGGTGACAGAATTATAAAAAATCGGATAACTCAAAGGCGAAAAAAATATCCTTAGCATCTTTTCATGTTAGAAAAACCACACTAAGATGCTGGTGCTTCTGAATTTCAACGAGGCTGTAAAAAATAATTTGTATAAAAGTGAAATAAAGTGAACTGTAAAAAAGGTGGGACTTCATCACGTCCACTAGGCAATTCGGGGACCCACTTTTGATGCGGTTACAGAGTTCATGTGTGCTGGAAGAGTTTCAACAGAAAAACATCTGTTATGACAAATGGATTAATATTTTCTGCTCTGACATGAGGTCTTCCCAAGGAAAAGAATGTCTCAACAGCACTGTCGAGATTTTTCTGCTTCACATTTCTAAGACTCTAGACACCTTTAATAGCTGTTTTAAAACTGGGTGTCAAAGATTACAATTTTTGTAGACACTCTTTAAATTCACTGAAAGTCTCTGTTGACATTTGGAAAAAAGATTAGCATATGCTGAAAATTCTTTGACTAGCATTAGACTTCTGGTGATGAAAAAATCCTACATCCCCAAGTTTTTTATTCTCACCATCATTTCTGATGGTTCAGTAAAAGAGATGTAGGCAGCTATATGTTTCATTCTTTAGGTCAGCACGCTTGCAATGGTTGGCACTTAGTATGCTTCCAGAGTCTTCACCATGTCTTACTATACTGAGCTACTTGTGGGCCTCAGAATAAATGTTAGTCTTACCAATGCAGTTCTCGCTTTTTACTTCATACCCTGGGGGACAGATGCATCTGAAGGATCCCTCCAAATTCTGACAGGTACCAGGAGAGCAAGAGCCGGGAAGGGCGACACACTCATTAGTGTCTTTAGAGAAAAAGAAGAGAAAAAATAATTTAAGCATGAGATAATTGTTGCATACATTTATCTGTCTGCCAAATGATATTAACATGAACTCAACTTGGGTCCTGTGATCTACTGGGTCACCATGAACACATATTCCCAGAGATACTCTTCTGACACTTGGATATTTCCTATTTGGCAAGTGGCTAATTTTCTTGATTTGTTTCCTTTGCCTACTTTTCTTAGGACATGGACAGCCTCAAGCTCTGTGCCCAGTAAAAACATTGCCTATGAGACATTCCCATTGTTGATACCTTATACTAAAATTTTCCATCATAGTTTATCTTGATCATGTGATCTGATGATTAAATGAAATATTAATGAATTCTTAAGTGAAAGGAGGGGAGGTACACATCATCATTCAACAACAACAACAAAAAAAAACAAAAAAAAATCACCATAAAGACTGCTTGTTATTTAGATACTTACCTATACAGTTTTTGCCATCTGGGGTAAGTTCATAACCTTCATTACACAGACACTTGAAGGAGCCAATTTCATTAAAACACCGTCCATTTCTGCACACCTGACCAAAAAAGGAACTGCACTCATCTATGTCTGTAAGCAAACAGGAGTCCGTTTTTCAGAAAGAGCTCTTAACACATATATTGTTTCACAAGTCACTACTTAAAAACATACTTACTGCATTTATAAGAAATCCCACATTACAATTCCTCATCAACAGAGAAAAATGGCACATATCATAAGGATCATTTAATTAATAGGATCCCATAGATTCCTACTATTTTTCAACCATAAAGATACATTTTTTTCATTTTTGATATTAATATAACTCATGAATTTCGAACCAGATAAAAATCAAGGTTTAAGGTGAAGCTTTCCATTCTTTCTAACTGAAAAATATTTATTTTCCTACAGGCTGGGGGATATGTGTGATTTAATCTGATTGCCTAATTTGCAGATACTTTACCTGGAGCCAAGCTGACCATATTCAGAGAACAAATAAATGAGCTTATTTATTACAGGAAAACCAATGATATTAAAAACACTGGAATTGCTGATATAATACATAGTTTTTTTAAAAAAAAGACACTAACTGTTAAGTTTTCATTTAAGTTTAGGGTTGATTACATTTGGGTAATTTCCTGGGTCGTTTGAAGATTGTACTTTGATCAGAGCCATGTCCGTATTTTTTAGTTCTCCCTGACTGTACAAAGGCTCTAAGAAACTAGTCAAGAAGGCAGCAGTTGAATAAAATGTCCAATTAGCTCTATTTTTTTTCACAATTGTGGAATTTTGAAAAATAAAGAAAACAGAGAGGAACTTATGTTGGGTTAAATGAGGAGGTGGGGATGAGCTCTGATATAGTCCCACAATGGTAGAAAACCTAAGTTCTTCCACATACCTTGCAGGGCCATGCGAAATACAACACATTATGCTGTAAACTACCCATGCAGTTCCTGCCACGCGGTAAACAAGGAATAAACATTTGCTGTCATTTCTCTTATTCTCTCCTCCAACTACTTCAGGACCCTCTCCCGCTCACTATTGGTTTCCATTTCACATTTGTATGTTGCTGTGGGCCAAAGGCTAAAGTCCTGTACTGCGCACAGGAGAGATTTCTGAGGGCTAATCTAGAAACCTAGTCACTTCTTTTTTTTTGGGGGGGCGGCTGGGGAAGGCATCTTGGCTTCAAAAGTTGACGGAAAATGAAATGTCAAGCCATGACAAGTGGAAGTAGGAGGCTACTGGTACTTGAATGTAAATAATCCAGAATGGATTTAAATGAAATACTTATAATAACATTGAGACAATGGTCTATTTTTGATCTCATTAAGGGAATACAAATACCCCAAACCATCAATCAGTCCCAGTACGTTTACTGTGATCTGAAGGACCTTTTTTCCTGAATTGATTGGTTGACTGACAAAAGGGGTCAAGAGCATATTGTCTTGTGACAATTTAGGCCAATACTGTGGTATCAGTTAACTAGAAACCAGTCAATGACATTATGTATCTTTTGGCACATATTTGCAATTTTAGTAATATAATTTTTTTTTTGGTCTTTAGTTTTGTTTTTTATTTCAGCACATTGTGTGGAAATGAAATAGAAGCAATAAAGGACTGAATGAAGTACTTACCCAAGCAATCATTATTATGAGTGAGTTCAAACCCTGGGTAGCACAGACAGTTATAGGATCCAACAGTGTTTTTACAAGTTCCATTTCCACATGGATGCCGCTCGCACTCATCAACATCTACAAAGAAATATTGGCTCAAAAAACTAAATTTTTAACTGGAAAAAAATAGGCTATTAACCCTTTTATATGTTTAAACTATGGAATTACTTAGATTTTCCTAATTCAGTACTAGAAACTCATATCTCCTTGAGGAAAATGAGTATGAGATAGGGAAAAATCAAAATTACAAGAAATCAAAATTGTAAAATTATAAGAAAATAATACAGTTTAACAGGTACTGACTGTGTGAGATAACACTCAGACATAGCCTAGGAGAGAGCATCCCCCTAGCAGAGATGTATTAATGAGCAGGTCTGCTGAATAATTGTAAATAAAAGTGTTCTTCTAAAATATTGAAACAATTTGTTTCATTATAAAAGGCATTATAAACACTTACACAGAAATTTAAATCCCTTAATTTGAGCAGGAAAACAAAGATAAACTTCAGTTTACTTAATTGTATGAAGTAATGAAATCCAAATTGAAGTTTATTAGAATTCACTATTAGCCTTCCAAAAAACTGAATTAAGAAAATATTTAGAAAGGTCATCTGTCATATGAGACAGCAGACTCCCCAATTATGAATTC
The DNA here is from genome assembly GCF_009764315.1 of Trachypithecus francoisi. NCBI lineage: Eukaryota > Metazoa > Chordata > Mammalia > Primates > Cercopithecidae > Trachypithecus > Trachypithecus francoisi. The sequence continues at coordinate 164,011,386 of NW_022681465.1, read as the reverse complement.
CAGTCTGCTGAAACTCTACTACACCAAAAAAAGGGTGGGGGTTGGTATTGCTCTTTAGGAAGGAAGGTCTGTATAAGGGAGGTCTTACTGAAGAATCCGACTAGTTTTTATCATGGAAGAATTGTTATGAGTAGACAGATCTTCCCCATATGAATTTCCGAATCATAAATCTCACATTTTTTTTTTTTTTTTTGGTAAACCACACTCTCTCTGGGAGTATGGCAAGAAGAAGCATGTATAAGCAAGCATTCTTAGGGAGTTCATGCAAGTAAGACCAGATCCTGTATATTCCTTTGTATAAGCATCACCTGGAGAATTTTCCCTGCCATTATGGGAGAAGTCCAAAGGGAGGATGCTTAGGAGACAATGGATGAACCTGGAGACACACTCCAGGTATTCTCTGTTGTATGAATGTGTCATGAAGGAAACCAGTCCTGTGGTACTGAAATCTGATTTTAATATTCACATAGATAATATCTTGAATATCAAAAGAGTAGCTGAACAGCCCTAGCCTTTTCTACACTGAGAACATGCTAATTATAAGTAGCCAAGTTTTAAATTTGATTTTCCCCCTTCAAGCGCAAAGCACAGAAAGAAAACTCTACAGCAGAGGCAGAGCCAATGGCTGACATCAGACTTAAGGAGTTATACTCAGTCCCAGCTTCATGGCATCCAGCCCATCTGTCTTTGAAAAATTATTAATCGAGCAAGATGGCCGAATAGGAAGAGCTCCAGTCTCCAACTCCCAGCGCGAGTGACACAGAAGACCGGTGATTTCTGCATTTTCAACTGAGGTACTGGGGTCATCTCACTAGGGAGTGCCGGACAATCGGGCTGGTCAGCTGCTGCAGCCTGACCAGCGTGAGCTGAAGCAGGGCGAGGCATCGCCTCACCTGGAAGCGCAAGGGGGAAGGAAATCCGTTTTCCTAGCCAGGGGAACTGAGACACACAACACCTGGAAAATCGGGTAACTCCCACCCCAATACTGCGCTTTAAGGAAACAGGCACACCAGGAGAATATATCCCACACCTGGCTGGGAGGGTCCCACGCCCACGGAGCCTCCCTCACTGCTAACACAGCAGTCTGCGGGGATCGATCCGCAAGGCAGCAGCGAGGCTGGGGGAGGGGCGCCCGCCATTGCCGAGGCTTAAGTAGGTAAACAAAGCAGCTGGGAAGCTCGAACTGGGTGGAGCTCACAGCAGCTCAAGGAAACCTGCCTGTCTCTGTAGACTCCACCTCTGGGGACAGCCCACAGCTGAGGTCCAATAGGGAAAGCAGCGGGGGCCGTGCAGAGGCGAACGACTCTGTCTGACAACTTTGGGGAGAGCCGTGGATCTCCCAACGCGGAGGTTGAGATCCGAGAACGGACAGACTGCCTGCTCAGGTGGGTCCCTGACCCCTGAGTAGCCTAGCTGGGAGACATCCCCCACTAGGGGCAGTCTGATACCCCACACCTCACAGGGTGGAGTCATCCCTGAGAGGAAACTTCCAAAGGAAGAATCAGACAGGTACACTCGCTGTTCAGCAATATTCTATCTTCGGCAACCTCTGCTGCTGATACCCAGGCAAACAGGGTCTGGAGTGGACCTCAAGCAATCTCCAAAGACCAACAGACAGTCCTTCTGACTGTCAGACGGAAAACTATCAAACAGGAAGGACACCTCTACCAAAACCCCATCAGTACGTCACCGTCATCAAAGACCAGAGACAGATAAAACCACAAAGATGGGGAAGAAGCAGGGCAGAAAAGCTGGAAATTCAAAAAATAAGAGCATCTCCCCCTGCAAAGTAGCGCAGCCCATCGCCAGCAACGGATCAAAGCTGGTCAGAGAATGACTTTGACGAGATGAGAGAAGTAGGCTTCAGCCCATCAAACTTCTCAGAGCTAAAGGAGGAATTACGTACCCAGCGCAAAGAAACTAAAAATCTTGAAAAAAGAGTGGAAGAATTGACAGCTAGACTAATTAATGCAGAGAAGATCATAAACGAAATGACAGAGATGAAAACCATGACACGAGAAATACGTGACAAATGCACAAGCTTCAGTAACCGACTCGATCAACTGGAAGAAAGAGTATCAGCGATTGAGGATCAAATGAATGAAATGAAGCGAGAAGAGAAACCAAAAGAAAAAAGAAGAAAAAGAAATGAACAAAGCCTGCAAGAAGTATGGGATTATGTAAAAAGACCAAATCTACGTCTGATTGGGGTGCCTGAAAGTGAGGGGGAAAATGGAACCAAGTTGGAAAACACTCTTCAGGATATCATCCAGGAGAACTTCCCCAACCTAGTAGGGCAGGCCAACATTCAAATTCAGGAAATACAGAGAGCGCCACAAAGATACTCCTCCAGAAGAGCAACTCCAAGACACATAATTGCCAGATTCACCAAAGTGGAAATGAAGGAAAAAATCTTAAGGGCAGCCAGAGAGAAAGGTCGGGTTACCCACAAAGGGAAGCCCATCAGACTAACAGCAGATCTCTCGGCAGAAACTCTACAAGCCAGAAGAGAGTGGGGGCAATATTCAACGTTCTTAAAGAAAAGAATTTTCAACCCAGAATTTCATATCCAGCCAAACTAAGTTTCATCAGTGAAGGAGAAATAAAATCCTTTACAGATAAGCAAATGCTTAGAGATTTTGTCACCACCAGGCTGCCTTACAAGAGACCCTGAAGGAAGCCCTAAACATGGAAAGGAACAAACGGTACCAGCCATTGCAAAAACATGCCAAAATGTAAAGACCATCGAGGCTAGGAAGAAACTGCATCAACTAACGAGCAAAATAACCAGTTAATATCATAATGACAGGATCAAGTTCACATAACAATATTAACTTAAATGTAAATGGACTAAATGCTCCAATTAAAAGACACAGACTGGCAAACTGGATAAAGAGTCAAGACCCATCAGTCTGCTGTATTCAGGAGACCCATCTCACATGCAGAGACATACATAGGCTCAAAATAAAGGGATGGAGGAAGATCTACCAAGCAAATGGAGAACAAAAAAAGCAGGGGTTGCAATCCTAGTCTCTGATAAAACAGACTTTAAACCATCAAAGATCAAAAGAGCCAAAGAAGGCCATTACATAATGGTAAAGGGATCAATTCAACAGGAAGAGCTAACTCTCCTAAATATCTATGCACCCAATACAGGAGCACCCAGATTCATAAAGCAAGTCCTTACAGACCTACAAAGAGACTTAGACTCCCATACAATAATAATGGGAGATTTCAACACTCCACTGTCAACATTAGACAGATCAACGAGACAGAAAGTTAACAAGGATATCCAGGAATTGAACTCAACTCTGCACCAAGCGGACCTAATAGACATCTATAGAACTCTCCACCCCAAATCAACAGAATATACATTCTTCTCAGCACCACATCGCACTTATTCCAAAATTGACCACATAATTGGAAGTAAAGTACTCCTCAGCAAATGTAAAAGACAGAAATTATAACAAACTGTCTCTCAGACCACAGTGCAATCAAACTAGAACTCAGGACTAAGAAACTCAATCAAAACCGCTCAACTACATGGAAACTGAACAACCTGCTCCTGAATGACTACTGGGTACATAACGAAATGAAGCAGAAATAAAGATGTTCTTTGAAACCAATGAGAACAAGATACAACATACCAGAATCTCTGGGACACATTTAAAGCAGTGTGTAGAGGGAAATTTATAGCACTAAATGCCCACAAGAGAAAGCAGGAAGATCTAAAATTGACACTCTAACATCACAATTAAAAGAACTAGAGAGGCAAGAGCAAACACATTCAAAAAAAGCTAGCAAGGCAAGAAATAACTAAGATCAGAGCAGAACTGAAGGAGATAGAGTCACAAAAAACCTCCAAAAAATCAATGAATCCAGGAGTTGGTTTTTTGAAAAGATCAACAAAATTGACAGACCGCTAGCAAGACTAATAAGAAGAAAAGAGAGAGGAATCAAATAGACGCAATAAAAAATGATAAAGGGGATATCACACCGACCCCACAGAAATACAAACAACCATCAGAGAATACTATAAATGCCTCTACGCAAATCAACTAGAAAATCTAGAAGAAATGGATAATTCCTGGACACTTACACTCTCCCAAGACTGAACCAGGAAGAAGTTGAATCCCTGAATAGACCAATAACAGGCTCTGAAATTGAGGCAACAATTAATAGCCTACCCACGAAAAAAAGTCCAGGACCAGATGGATTCACAGCTGAATTCTACAAGAGGTACAAGGAGGAGCTGGTACCATTCCTTCTGAAACTATTCCAATCAATAGAAAAAGAGGGAATCCTCCCTAACTCATTTTATGAGGCCAACATCACCTGATACCAAAGCCTGGCAGAGACACAACAAAAAAAAGAGAATTTTAGACCAATATCCCTGATGAACATCGATGCAAAAATTCTCAATAAAATGCTGGCAAACCGGATTCAGCAGCACATCAAAAAGCTTATCCACCATGATCAAGTGGGCTTCATCCCTGGGATGCAAGGCTGGTTCAACATTCGCAAATCAATAAACGTAATCCAGCATAGAAACAGAACCAAAGACAAGAACCACATGATTATCTCAATAGATGCAGAAAAGGCTTTTGACAAAATTCAACAGCCCTTCATGCTAAAAACGCTCAATAAATTCGGTATTGATGGAACGTACCTCAAAATAATAAGAGCTATTTACGACAAACCCACAGCTAATATCATACTGAATGGGCAAAAACTGGAAAAATTCCCTTTGAAAACTGGCACAAGACAGGGATGCCCTCTCTCACCACTGCTATTCAACATAGTGTTGGAAGTTCTGGCTAGGGCAATCAGGCAAGAGAAAGAAATCAAGGGTATCCAGTTAGGAAAAGAAGAAGTCAAATTGTCCCTGTTTGCAGATGACATGATTGTATATTTAGAAAACCCCATCGTCTCAGCCCAAAATCTCCTTAAGCTGATAAGCAACTTCAGCAAAGTCTCAGGATACAAAATTAATGTGCAAAAATCCCAAGCATTCTTATACACCAGTAACAGACAAGCAGAGAGCCAAATCAGGAATCAACTTCCATTCACAATTGCTTCAAAGAGAATAAAATACCTAGGAATCCAGCTTACAAGAGATGTAAAGGACCTCTTCAAGGAGAACTACAAACCACTGCTCAGTGAAATCAAAGAGGACACAAACAAATGGAAGAACATACCATGCTCATGGATAGGAAGAATCAATATCGTGAAAATGGCCATACTGCCCAAGGTAATTTATAGATTCAATGCCATCCCCATCAAGCTACCAATGACTTTCTTCACAGAATTGGAAAAAAACTGCTTTAAAGTTCATATGGAACCAAAAAAGAGCCCGCATTGCCAAGACAATCCTAGGTCAAAAGGACAAAGCTGGAGGCGTCACGCTACCTGACTTCAAACTATACTACAAGGCTACAGTAACAAAACAGCATGGTACTGGTACCACAACAGAGAAATAGACCAATGGAACAGAACAGAGTCCTCAGAAATAATACCACACATCTACAGCCATCTGATCTTTGACAAACCTGACAAAAACAAGAAATGGGGAAAGGATTCCCTATTTAATAAATGGTGCTGGGAAAATTGGCTAGCCATAAGTAGAAAGCTGAAACTGGATCCTTTCCTTACTCCTTATACGAAAATTAATTCAAGATGGATTAGAGACTTAAATGTTAGACCTAATACCATAAAAACCCTAGAAGAAAATCTAGGTAGTACCATTCAGGACATAGGCATGGGCAAGGACTTCATGTCTAAAACACCAAAAGCAACGGCAGCAAAAGCCAAAATTGACAAATGGGATCTAATTAAACTAAAGAGCTTTTGCACAGCAAAAGAAACTACCATCAGAGTGAACAGGCAACCTACAGAATGGGAGAAAATTTTTGCAACCTACTCATCTGACAAAGGGCTAATATCCAGAATCTACAAAGAACTCAAACAGATATACAAGAAAAAAACAAACAACCCCATCAAAAAGTGGGGAAAGGATATGAACAGACATTTCTCAAAAGAAGACATTCATACAGCCAACGGACACATGAAAAGATGCTCATCATCACTCACCATCAGAGAAATGCAAATCAAAACCACAATGAGATACCATCTCACACCAGTTAGAATGGCAATCATTAAAAAGTCAGGAAACAACAGGTGTTGGAGAGGATGTGGAGAAATAGGAACACTTTTACACTGTTGGTGGGATTGTAAACTAGTTCAACCATTATGGAAAACAGTATGGCAATTCCTCAAGGATCTAGTACTAAATGTACCATATGACCCAGCCATCCCACTACTGGGTATATACCCAAAGGATTATAAATTATTCTACTACAAAGACACATGCACACGTATGTTTATTGCGGCACTATTCACAATAGCAAAGACTTGGAATCAACCCAAATGTCCATCTGTGACAGACTGGATTAAGAAAATGTGGCACATATACACCATGGAATACTATGCAGCCATAAAAAAGGATGAGTTTGCGTCCTTTGTAGGGACATGGATGCAGCTGGAAACCATCATTCTTAGCAAACTATCACAAGAACAGGAAACCAAACACCACATGTTCTCACTCATAGGTGGGAACTGAACAATGAGATCACTTGGACTCGGGAAGGGGAACATCACACACTGGGGCCTATCATGGGGAGGGGGGAGGAGGGAGGGATTGCATTGGGGAGTTATACATGATATAAACGTTATGCACATGTACCCTAGAACTTAAAGTATAATAAAAAAAAAAAAAATTATTAATCATCAGCTCAGCAAGAACTCACTAAGCACTATTATCACTTGACTACCCATTACATTAGCTACTCGGAATTTTTGAAGAGTTTGGCTATATTTGCTCCTAAAGTGATTTTTAAGAGATAAAACAGAAAATCTGTACATAAATCCCAGGTATTCAACAATTTGTTTTTAAAAAGTATGTGCATATGTGTATAAATTTATTAAGTTTAATGCTGTCACTCTTACTACTCTCTTGCATTCCAAAATGGTGTCTTGAGGAGAAACATGAAGGTAAAGGGCAGCGGGTGCCATGGTAAGTTCCACACAAGCCCAAGTGACTCAGAGTGCATGTCAAGCCATGTGAACATCTTCTGGAGAAAAAGCTGTGAATCACTGAACTGAAGACCAGATTGCAGTATGTCCCTGTTTGCAAATTTTATACTGAATCAAGACTTAAACAGTTTGACCTAGTTAATTTTCTGCAAGATTGTTTCTGACAGACACATAGTAGTTACTCATGGCACCTGATGGAACTGTGATCTGTTCTGGAGTCCCAGCCCCACTTCACTCCCTGGAGCCATATGTCCTTCTTACCCATGCACATGGTCTGGTCCTGAGAAGCCTTAAAGCCATTGTGGCAGATGCACTGGTAACTTCCTTGCAGATCAACACACAAGCCATGACTGCAAACGTTAGGAATTTCTAAACATTCGTTGCGATCTAAAACAAACAAACAAACAAAACATATTACATGTATCTGATTTTTATTAAGATTTCTTCATTTTTCACAGTTGTGTTTCTCTAACCTGCTATTAATTATTACAGACAGGCTGAAAATGAACCATAACAATAGCTGAATCGAAATGAGCAAGGCTTTAACTTATCCAACCCTCTTTTTAAATCATGCAATTATTTATGTTTTTTTTGGTATCTCAAGGATATTATTTTGTTTCAGGTCCAATCCTGGGGAAATCCATTGAAGAGACCTATTTTCTTAACAAAATAAAAGATATGGTGAAATAGGTTCACTATAAATGAACAGATTGAGAAAATCTTTCTGAAATTATTCTTGAAGTATTTTTTGATAGGAAATCTAAGGAATCTTGTGCTCAGTGCCAAAGAATGAGTCAGCCTCTTTCTTACCTACACAGGCCCCATTGGGTGAAAGTTTGAAACCCGCGGCACATTCACAGCGGTAACTACCAGGACTATTGATGCAGTCTGCATTCCGCTGACAGAGATTATCACCATTGCTGCACTCGTCTATATCTGAAAGAGCAACAGTTCCATTTTAAGGAGTCCTTTTTATTATTGTATTAGCGTTACATTCATGTCACACTTTGATGATCAATTCTTGAAAAATTTTAGAAGAAATAGTAAAAATCAGAAACCATCTAAATGCTATTTATGTATACCAAATTATACTGGATAAAGGACATACGTTATTCAGATTACCTTCGCAAACCAACAGCAGGTCATTGTAACTGAATCCTGTAGGACATTCACAGCGGAAACTGCCAATCTGGTTAATGCACACACCGTTTGCACAAATGCCTGGAATCTCTTTACATTCATCAATGTCTGAAACGGAACAGATTTGGTCAAATATATGTTGTTCTGCTTAATGTACTTACCATATAACCTTGAATAATGGTACATGTACCCTGGGATGAGAACAAATATTCAGTGTCACAAAAATCAATTATATACTGGCATAGATAATTTTTTTGGTTTATAAAAACATATATACCAGAAAACAGAAACAGTGATGGAAATAATGTAAGTAGTTGATAAAATATACCAAGTAATTTCAGAGTCAATATAGCAAATGAACTTCCTAGGCAATCAAACCTCTTCTTCAGGTTACCCTAACTGCTGCTAGTCATTTGTTTAAAAAGCTATATTTTCATCATTGCATGTATTTTGTTTTATCATGTATTCATAATGGAGACTTAAAATTATATTGCTTAGGCCAGGTGTGGTGGCTCACGCCTGTAATCCCAGCACTTTGGGAGGCTGAGGCGGGTGGATCATGAGGTCAGGAGTTTGAGACCAGCCTGATCAACATGGTGAAATCCCTGTCTCTACTAAAAATACAAAAACTTAGCCGGGTGTGGTCGTGGGTGCCTGTAATCCCAGCTACGCGGGAGGCTGAGGCAGGAGAATCACTTGAACCTAGTAGACGGAGGTTACAGTGAGCTGAGATTGTGCCATTGCACTCCAGCCTGGGCAATAAGAGCAAAACTTCATCTCAAAAAAAAAAAAAAAAAAGATATTGCTTACCGAATCTTTGAGGAAGGAAACTAGAGTGAGCAACACAATGTACATTTAGAAGGAATTAATTAATATGAAAAATAAGTCTGCAAATTTATATTTAGACCAGTAAAAAGGGAAACTGCAAAAATACACCAAAAATCTAAAAATGTACTTAAAAAATAGCAACTAAAGGTTAAAATAAGGTAGATTATTTAGAGTCATGTAATACAAAGTGCATGACAAGGACAACTGAAGCTTTAGCATGGTGGATGTGGCAAATATTCAGATAGTCACATAACTACCATAACCCGATCACCAGACTATGCTGATGGAGTATCATTATTAATACTTGGTTAGAGTCTGTAAGCCTGTTATTTCTCTCTTATCTAACTATATTAGATTGGAATCCAGATTATTATGTTTTGCGGTACTCTTGAACTTTAAAAACATAGATTTTTACGGAATGCTACACGTATGTATTAAAACAAACATAATCTGGAAAAACTCACCAACAGCTTTTCCTGTGTGAATGTCAAAGGTGAATCCAGGAATATTTCCACATATGGTTTTAAAGTCAGCTTTAAAATATAAACAAAGCAATGCACTCTTAAATTTCTCAAATTCCTTCAAAATAACAGTTTGTATTACTTTCACAAACAAATATATTTTACATTATTCACAACCAGACATTTTGGTTTCAATTATATTTATTTGATAGCAATGCTAGCTTCTACTAGGAGTGGATCTAGGCATTCTTTACCATTATTATCATTGTTATTTCTATTACTCTCATTAACTTTTTACTGCTCTGATATCTGAAGGCAAGTAAATCATTATAAGATTCAAAATGTTTATTTAGATATTTAAATACTCCTTTTCTTTTGATACGCAGAGCTTTAAAAAAATCCAATATATAAAGATTAAAAAAAGAGAAGTACAAATTGAAAAAGGAATTACAGATTGCACAAAGGTATAGACATGCAAAAATAATGTTGTAGAGGGGAAATAGGTAAACAATGAATAATGAATGAGATACGAATTTTGTCTTTTTTTTTTTTTTTTACTGTGTCTACTGGTTGGAATGTGAAATTCGAATAATCAAAAACAATGCATTATGAAATAAAATAGGGACTATAAGAGGTATTCTCACACATAATTCACCAAATCAATGGAAATTTAAAAGAATTATAATCTGCAAGATGAAAAATGCTTCTGACACTCAATGCTATACAAGTGAGTAAAACTCCTGAAAACAGTATTAGGTAAAACTTGAACTGCATACTATATTCCAAGTGCTATTGGGTCAGGGATGCTGTATATTTCATCCACCAATATATACTGAGTATTGAGAACAGGGAGAAAGACAATAGATGCTCAATTTAATGGTTTCTAATTGTCTGGCAATGTATAAATTATAATTTATATGCATAATCTCCCTAATTGTCACTGCAACCATATGAATTAGTCACTGCAATTATTTATTATTCCTATTTTATACATGAGAAATTAGTTTCAGAAAGGATAAATACTCTGCAGGAGGTTCTACAATAAGTATCCTAAGAGTTTTGATTTAAATACAGGCCTGTCTCTCAAATCTAAGCTTTCGCTTCTTCTCACAAAGAAAGTGCCATTTTAATTCCCCAAATCAATGATCTTCAATTTGTAACTATGGAGTTTTAAAGTTGAGAATTGTAGGAATGTTTCTATTTAATTGTATGGAACATAATAATGGCAAGATAAGGCTAAGAAAATCCATTTGACCAGTGAATTCGAGTCACTGAAAAAGGTCTATGTGCTGCTTTTCACCATTTCTCTCCTTAATTTCATTTCATCAACACATTAAATGAAACATTTAAATACAAATACCCTAAGTAATATTTGGTAACAAATATATAATCACCGTTTCTTATTTGGCCTACTGGTTCAACTCTTAGTATCTATAGTTATTAAAAGTTGCCATTCTACAGGTCATAAAAGAGAACCTGATGGACAGCAATTTTAAGACAAGCATTTTTGGTCTTATCTCTATTATCTTTCACTATTTCTTTCACAAGAATCTGTCTTCTGTAAAACACATGACCAAGTAAAGACAAGCTCTATTTTTTGCCTAAAAATTTCATTGATGTCTGAGGAAGAAGACGTAAAGGCACATTTTGACAATGGGTTGCTTTAATGTAAAATTTGCTCATAAAACACTTTTTGCATATTTTCCATGACTGAACTAAAAAAACGAACTTTTTGAATTTAGTTTTTTTCCAAATATTACACCTTCCATGTCTAGCACAGTGGCATACAGTACTTGCTCAAGAAATATTTGTTGGATGAATAAATCAATAATTGACAAGCATAGTTTAAGACACCGAGTTTAAATGGACTAATGCTATAAACTCTAACTCTTCAGCAATGGATCTTATTTTCAGGATTCACAAGCCTATTCAACATAATATCTCAGAAGTTAGCGTGTGAATCTCAAAGAGGGCCACTTGGGAAATAGAGCCATATGATGCTCTTGAATATTTTCGGAACTGAGCATCTCTAGTTTTAGCACGCATTGACTTTGACTATATTGTTACATGTATGCATGTACCACTGACACGGCAGTCAGCGGAAGCACGAGCCAAGTGCTTACCTGTTCCTGGAGTTGGGCATGGTTCACAAGGTTTGTTCCAGGCTTTGCCCACGTTATATGTACAGCAGCACATCCTTTTTGTCACATTGAAAGGCAACTCATTCTCACAAGTCGTTCCATTATAGCTTCGGTAGCAAAAGCTTTTTCTCATGTCTACATAAAGAAAAACAAACAAGCTAGCCATTTGTATCCACGAGCAGTTTATAATGAAGCCCACACTGCTGTAGACATCAAGCTTTCCTGATGAACACAACTCTGAAAACCTTCTAAGTCATTTGAAGTTATCTTAAAGTAAGTCTTTAAACATAAATCAGTTTTAGATTAACATCTCTCCTTCATCCTTAGATAAAGGATTTCACTTATAATTTTCTTTGGAGACAATGTTAATACATATTTGTTTTTCTCTCAAAATCATTTATTTAATTTAAAAAATTAAGCATTAAAATTTAAATGTTATTTTATTTGTATATTAATGTTCACACTATATGAATGGAGATGACAAATTTACGAATATATAACATTTGAGGAAATTTTCTACATTAGACTCAAGCTTTTAAAAACATAAATGTATATCCAAAGGTCAAAAACTTGATACTAAGCCAGCAACTTACAAGATTCTGAAATATCTCAATTCACGAAGATTTAACTTTCAAACTTCCTGAACAATAGTTCTGAGACATAAGTGCTTTAGGTGTGAAGTCGACAACTGTGCTCTAATTAATCTCAGAGTTCTTTACCTACCCATGCAGTTGTGGCCTCCATTGACCTGCATGTACTCAGGTGGGCAAATGCAGGTGTAATTTCCCAGGGTGTTATAGCAGGTCCCAGGCCCACACACACCAGGATGTGCAAAACACTCATCAATATCTAGAGTAGGCAAGAATATCCATTAATTAATAAATATATTTTTTCAATGAATTTATATTACTTAGATGACTGAACAAAGCATAAGTGATTCTCTAAATCCCTATTTATGTGAAATTTAGAAATAAAGAAAATATGCCAAATACGCATTTATATAACACAGATACAGCTTTCTTCAAAAGAAAAAAATCCCCATATTAAAAAATATAAATCATCAAAAGAAATTATTCTGAAGTGGCAAAAAATAATTTCCTTGGCACCTATATATATATATATATATATATATATTTTTTTTTTTTTTAATTGTAATTCACATTCTTCAATTGGAATTTCTTTAAAGCCTGCTTTCGTCCTATGTCACTTAGGCTAAGTTTTTTTTTTTTTTTTTTTTGAGACGGAGTCTCGCTCTGCCGCCCAGGCTGGAGTGCAGTGGCCGGATCTCGGCTCACTGCAAGCTCCGCCTCCCGGGTTCACGCCATTCTCCTGCCTCAGCCTCCCGAGTAGCTGGGACTACAGGCGCCCGCCACGTCGCCCGGCTAGTTTTTTGTATTTTTAGTAGAGACGGGGTTTCACCATGTTAGCCAGGATGGTCTCGATCTCCTGACCTCGTGATCCGCCCGTCTCGGCCTCCCAAAGTGCTGGGATTACAGGCTTGAGCCACCGCGCCCGGCCACTTAGGCTAAGTTTTAATGCCAACTTTAAAGTGAACGCAGGTTGGGAAAGCCTTTGTCTTTGTAGCTTCTTTCAAATTAGTAACAATTCAGAGATTCTTAAAGCAGTACAGCTGCTGGTTGTTCTCCTTATTATATCCTATTTCTTCCAGATGCATTTATCGAATGTGTTCCAAAAGAAAAGTTACAATGGAAATAATTACGCTACATGCTTAATATTCAGTTAGAAGGATTCATTCATTTCACAATTAAATATTGAGATTCTACTGTAAGCTAGAACTTGTAGCTGTAATGATGAGTAAGATGTGGACCATGCCTCCAGAAGCCTCCAGTTTAGTGGTGAGACAGGACCCTAAAACAATTGAAATACCGTGTGATAAAGTGAGGGGACAGAAGCAAGAATGGCAGCTGCATAACCTTTGAACTTCTTCATACCATATAGTCCAACCTTTAAAAATTATTGATCAATATTAAATTAATGGTCACATTGAAGCTTACCAATTTTTCCTATGTAAAATGTAATGCTTATCAGTATTTTCACTAATAACTTACTTCTTAATATTGTAGGTTTTCACACTACCCCATTTTCCCAACTTATATTTAATCAAGTCTCCTAGAAAAATACAGTGAATTACGGCAATGAGCTGTAAATTAATTTGTCTATCATCATACAACTTAGCCACATTGATATGAAAAGAAAAAAGCTATGAACCAGTCTTAATTTAGCCTTTTGTAGAATTTGAGGATGGGCCTTTCCCCCCAGGCCTCAGCAGCCATTTTATTTGGAACAGCACTGAGCATTTTAGGCATCAAATTCATCTCACCTTCACAGATGCGAGTTTCCTCGCTGAGGTAGTAGCCTTGTGGGCACTCACACTGGAAGCTCCCAAAAGTGTTGATGCAGTTTCCACCCTGGCAGAGACCTGGTAACTCCTGGCATTCGTCAATGTCTACAAAAGGGGAGACAGTGCACTTAAAACAAACACCTTCATGAAGGATAAGAGTTAGTATTAGATCTTTCAAAACTGTGATCTTGTAAGAATCAGCAGACTTCTATGCATCCAAATGAATGCACATTTAGATGGCAAGTTTATTCTGCTCAAGTATCTTCTCGGCTTTGTCATGGAACTTTTACCATTATCTGAGAAAATGAATAAAATAAGTTGGGGATTATTCAAGGTAGGGGACAATGGGAAAGAGTTTCTCTGCAGAACAGTCAGACATCAAATCACTGGGATGGATCATTACTGCTTGATAAAAGTGGTTGTTTAACATTTTAGTAATTAAAGTCCATCTGTAATTTTACTAAATTATCTTGCTGGGACTGCTCTGCCCTAACTTTTCCATCAGCTTTTCTCTAAAATTAACTCTTTACCTTGTTTAAGTCTGGGTGACAGTGGGATTAGCTCACCTTCTAAAATGATAGTGATGGGGTTAGGTCTGAAGCCTTCACCTCCGGGACACAGGGTGTAATATTCCGCTACAAAACAATAGAAAAATAAGAGGTTTGATACCCATGTCCAAGTGGCTGAGACAACGAGCAAGCATTCAGCAAATGACAGGCTCAATATACTCATCCTAAGGGATGTATCCAAATTTTTCTTAGTGTACTTTCATATACATTTAAAGTTACATATTTTACATAAAAGATCATATTTTATTAATCACATACACAGTAGAATAACACGAACCATTTGTTTTCAATTAAAGAAAAAATTCCCTTGCAGTTCTTTTAGCTAGTAAATTAAATTTAGAGAATACAGGTTTTGGTTCATGTTCATATCAGAACAGATGTTTCAATTTAAGGCATTCTATAATTGACTTCAGGAATACAACACACCTAAGAAGCTGAACTAAATAACCTTTGAGAAGAATCAGGAATATGTTTTATCTGTGATATCATGGAGATTTCATATTAGTACTATTCATACACGATTACGGTTAAAAATTATTTTTTTAACATATCATGATAAAACATAGGAAGAGAGGAATTCAAATCCTTTAACACTCTTGGCTGGTTTCAGTGTGATCACTGAAAGTAGTCCAAATTCAATTTTTTTGTTTTGTCCTCACTAAACACTCCTTACTCCCAGCTCAGGAATAAAATTGCAACGAATCTTTAGACACCAGGTGGTTTTCTTCCTCTTCTTCAGCTTTGTACTTACTGCTATTGACAGGGGGGCATGTCTCACAGGGGTTTCCCCAGGCCTTTCCCAGAGAGCAGCAGCACGAAGAGCGACTGACGCCCACCCCGATCTCGGTGTTGCAAGACAGACTCCCATCTCCTCGAGGTCCAAACTTCAGGTAGCAGTTGCCCACACGGTTGTCTGTAGAGCAACAAAGGAGCTTACACTTGCCCTTGCTTACATAGTAAGGATTCCATTTTAGGGAAAAGTCACTCAAAGGATAAAATTCAAATTCTGTACATTAATATGAAAGGCTCCTTTTAATCCTTACTATCAAGCAATCACCTGCTTTAAGTTTTTTCAAGATTGAGTCAGAGGAAGCCAATTATGGCAGACTTTCCTATGTTTAGAAATCCACACAGACCATATTTTCCTATACTCATGGAATGGACAAGATAGTAAGACATTTCTCATTTGGGACATACTGGACCTCCAATAATATGAATACAACACATTTTTTGTATAATTAATCTATATCATGAGTTTATCCAATGGTTTAGTTTCAACTTGCATAGTTAACTTTGCAGATTTTGGAAAAGATAGCCTGTAACAAACTTAGAGAAGATATTTAAGGGATCAACTAATCTAAGGCTTTTCTTTATCTCTACAGTTATCATCCAGATCATTCCATTGAGTCTATGGGTTTAAATATTACTTTTTTGCTGAGAACTCTCAAATGTATGGTTCTGTATCTCATCTCTCCCGTGAACTCTAGACCCTTCTGCCAACTGCCTATTTCATTTCTTCTCTTAAACATCTAATAGTTATTTCAAAGTTAACACATCTAAAATCAAATTGTCAATGCTCTTTCCTCCATGTACAAAATCTGCTGTCTTCTCTCCCAGTCTTCTGCATTTTCAATACAAGGAAATTCTTTTTTTTTTTTTTTTTCAGTTGCACAGGCCCTAAGCTTTGACATCATTTTTGACTCCTTATTCAATCCAGTAATAAGGGCTGTCTACTCAACCTTCAAAACATATCTGGAATCAACCATCCTGGCTAACTTGTTGAAACCCTGTTCCTACTAAAAATACACAAAATTAGCCGGGCGTGGTGGCGGGCATCTGCAGTCCCAGCTACTTGGGAGGCTGAGGCAAGAGAATGGCGTGAACCCGGGAGGTGGAGCTTGCAGTGAGTGCAGATTGCACCATTGCACTCCAGCCTGGGGGACAGAGCGAGACTCCATCTCAAAAACAAAAACAAAAAACAAACAAACAAAAATATCTGGAATTTGTCTACTTACCACTGCCTCTTATCACTACTATCTTTTTTTTTTTAATCACTACTGAGTTCCAGCCATCGTCATTATCCCTTTACCTAGTCTAATGTAATAGTTTTCTAACTCTTTTCTCAACTTCCATTCTTGACTAAACTATGGTCTACTTTTCCTTCTGTAAGCCAGAGTGACCCTTCAATAGCATTACCTTAGGTCAGGCAACCTCCAATAGCTTCTCTTCTCAACCAGAATAAAATCTAGAGTTCTTAGCAGTCTACAGAGTAATTTTCATCCCTGGCTGCACGTTAGAATCATTTGGGCTTTTTAAAAAAACTAATTTTCCTTTATTTTTTCTCTGATTTTGCATTTTGTTTTTGTTGCTGAATCTCAGATGCGGCAAGATTCTCATGGTCCCCCTTCTAATTAGGTTTATTTTTATTTATTTATTTATTTTTTGGGGACGGAGTCTTGCTCTGTTGCCAAGCTGGAGTGCAGCAGCACGATCTCGGCCCACCGCAACCTCTGCCTCCTGGGTTCAAGTGATTCTCCTGCCTCAGCCTCCCGAGTAGCTGGGACTACAGGTGCCTGCCACCACGTCCAGTTAATTTTTGCATTTTTAGTAGAGACGGGATTTCACCATGTTGGCCAGAATGGTCTTGATCTTTTGACCTTGTGATCTGCCTGCCTCAGCCTCCCGAAGTGCTGGAGTAACAGGCATGAGCCACTGCGCCTGGCCTAATTAGGTTTATTTATTCCTCATTTATTCACCTGTTCTTTCTCTCTCCTCCCCCTCCCTTTCTCTTTTATCCCTATTCTTCATTCCCATTCTCCTTCCCTGCCAGATCATCCAAATGTATTTAACATTACTACTTTTTACATGTGCTCCTGCAAAATAAATATTTTTGTTTTAATGTGTTCATTTTAAATTTACACAAATGTCTTTTGTCATACATCTCATTTCATTTTTGTAACTTTTCTAGTCATGCTTGTTCTGTGAACCTCCAGTCTGTCAGCTTCGTGGTGCATAATTGCCTTTAAAAAAAACCCCTCCTCTCCAAAAATGGTTTCTAAAACCCTACCACCACAAAGAATGCTGCAATGAACATCATATATGTGTCTCTGTATGGGCATGTGAGTTAATGCCATTGGCACGTAGAGCCACAAAAGGAATTGTTGATTTACAGGGTTTGCCTATACTTAGCCTTCAGTCAGGAAAAATAGTCATCATTTACCAACTACATCCAATGAACCCTTTAATTTTTACTATTTTTAAGTAATTTTAAAAAACCATTTACAGAAGAAAGGTATATTATAAAAACTAATATACAGAAGAAAAAAGTTGAAAACAACTTTATTATCAATATTAATAAGAATTTAATCATAGCTAACTCAACTTTTTAATCTGTATTTTCTTGGTTTTGAAGATATTCTACTCAAAATGATCTTCTGAATGCAACTAACTGCTTATCAACTGTCATTCATGAACTTGGAATATATCCATTTTGTAAAAACCAATTCCAGGTTTCAAACACATCTCTAATAGGTTCTAGCTTATCATTATTTCGGTTATTCTTGTTCTTGCTTCATAAAAATGCAATAGCCAAAGGAATTTTTGAAAACATTAACAGTTCATGATTTTGTTGATGAGAGGACAGCCGTCTTCTTTAAAGGCTACCAAATAGAAAATGTTTTCATTTTTAGATTTATCAACACCAATTAAAATAATCGATCTAGTGACTGCATTTCTACATCACATATTTCCTCCCAATAACCTTTTATACATACCTGCCTTTATCTTTGTCTGCTTATGAATCATATCAATTGAATTTTGGTACAGAAACATCATGAAAATATGAAAGAATCCACGAACCTGGGATGGTTCAGGTTCTTGTTACCAAATACTGTGGGTTGAAGTTCTTTTTATTGACTAAGTGGATGAGAATACTTCATTTCCTTTGTCTACAGAAATACACTGTCCATTCACTTGTTGATTCTGAAGTTTGAAAAAATTCACCTAGGATATTCGTCTCTGAAGGCACTTAGTCGGGGATTGTGCTTAGATTCATTTCACCATCACCTTTAGAATCTAGACGAAAGAGCTGCTCTCTGTCTCTCTAGTCACCTGACTCAACTAATAACTGTGAAATATTTTCCACTGTCATTTTTTTCTTTTTGCCAAAATTATGGCCAGAAAGTAAAGACTTCTAAATTCTCAACTGTGTTCAATAAATGCTAAAAGAAGATTTCAAGTAAGATGTCTCCAGTCTTCTCTTGTACTTTCTTGAGAAAATGATGCAATCCTTAGGGCAATATAATAAGGAAACTGAAGGATGATGCAACAGTGACATTTTATTTCACTAATGCATGTTCCTTCTAGGTGATGCCATAATTTTCCACTTCTTATTATTTTATTCTGTTTGTTGTATCCATTGGGCATAATGGTGAACAATGATAAAAATAACAGCTAGGATGATAAAATGCCAAAATGTTTCAAGACAAAGGAAAAACAAGATCTCTTAACATTTTATAATGTTTCAGACTTATGAAAGGGTCCAATAGATTCCTATGGCACTTTTGAGATAGAATGAGTCTTTGTTTTTTGGAACTAAGAATGAATGAAAGCAATAAAGTGTCAATCCATACAAATAGAATTGCTCCAAAAAGAAACTCAAAAACTAACATTGATTATACATTGACAGTTAATCAGTGTATTGTTGTGCAAGTATATTCTCTGCGGGGCTGCCCTGGTCTACACTTCTACCAGCAGAACAGGATGCTCCCAAGGCCCATGTCCCCATCAATACTTCACATTATCGAAGTTTCCTAATATTTGCCAGCATATGAGGTGTAAAGTGGTATTTATATAATTGTTTCAATTGGATTTCTTATTCCTAATGATTTTGGTCATTTGTTTGCTTACATTTGTTAACGTTTAGACTATTCTCTTTTATGAGTTGCCTATTCACAGTCTTTGTTCCAAGGAAGTTTTTAAGAAATATTGAGGCCCCAGTGAGTCAGAATTTCTGGGGGTGTAACAGGCATCAATATATTTTCCAGGTTATAAATGGAGTTTACTATGCAGTCTGGGTTGAGAATCACTTTGTGAACTGGGTGACTGCTCCTCTGATTCCTCCCCTCATCCCTGACCCCTCCACTCATTCCTCTCTTGCTGCACACAGCCTTGTGCTATGTCTCTAATGCACAGTCTTCTCCTACCACAGGCGCTTTGTACTGCCTGCTCCTTTTAACTGGTGGCTTCCCTCAGAGGTCCAGTTGGCTTGTCCCCTCCTTAAAGGCTCTGACTCCCCCATTCCTAATATAACATGGCAGTTCTCCTCCAACCACCTCCAGTGCCAATTCTGTTTGTTCTTGCTTTTATTTATCTCCCTGCCTGTAGAATGTAAACACAAAAGCAGAGAATGTGCTTGTTCTGTTCACTGTTGCAACTCCAGCCCTTAGACAGAAAGCGCTCAATCTTTACCAAATGAATTATTTTGAATGGAAAACGCAGAACTTGGAGTAGCCATAAATGACAATTAAAAGTATTCTCTAAAACTTGAAAACAGTATATAAGGTGGGTACAAATCACAGCAGTAAATATTCCTCCCATTTGCTGCAGGCCCAAAAACTGACACTGAGGACAGTAGGCAGATTTCTACTCAAGCAAGGAATTCTCCACTCCTCCCTTTTTTTGTATACTTCCAGAAAATTTTCCAGACCATTTCCTTCTCTAGGAAAACACAGGAATAGTGCAGATAGTAAAAGCTGGACAATTGTTTTTTAAAGATCAGAGGTGCTGACCACAGATTCCGAACCTTCCTTACTGCCTCCTCCTCCTCCCTGTCATCTCTCAACTTCTGATCCAATGGTTTGGCTCATAAATCCATCTGTCTAATTCCTTGCTTCTCATCACTTCATTTACTTCGCTATATGACCCTTCCAGTAGGCAGAATAGATATTCTAATAGCTATACCACCACTCTGGGTTATCCTGGCCAAACACTGGACAAGGAGCCAGGTGGCAACCTCGGCTACTGCCTTAGCTCTGCCATTTTCAAGCTCTGAGACCTTGAACAAATGACTGCACTTCTCTGTGCCTTGGATATCAAGTCTGTGAGAGGAGGAAGGTGGAGCTGATTTGGAAGACAAACACAATAAAGGCGACCATATAATGTTTTGTTTTTAAGTTAACTATAGCAAACATTCATCACAGCTCATTACCAAGAGAGTTTGAATATTCAACTTGATCATTCTATTTGTTTCATATAGCTTTACTTACCAACACAACCCACACCAGTGGGGTTCAACTGAAAATCGGGTGGGCAGTTACACTCATAGCGACCAGGCGTGTTGACACATAGGCCATTGACACAGTTTATGGGATCTGCACACTCATCAATATCTAGGAGAAGCATTGAAAATGCCCAGGTTACCATTTTTACTTTTGCTAGGAATACTGCTGTTCCAAAGAATTTGGTGGAATTTTTGAAAGTTAGTAGATTAAAGATCACTAGAAAGACTCAACACAATAAAATAAAGATCTTAAATTTTGATATATACCTAAAACAGGTTCCACATATCAAGCACACAGTATTTATGACAGCATTTAGTATCCTTGATAAATACATTGTAATTAATTAAAATTTGCAACTCTGAGGAAGAAAAAATTATGTCACTATTTGCTTAACAAAAATCACAAATATACATGTATATATAATACATATACATGAACATACATACAAAGAGGCATTTTACTAGTTTCATTTCAGATATTTAATATTGACAATTATATAGATAACAATTAATATTATTTACATAAAATTGCATCAATTCCATAGCTACAAATAAACGTATCTGAATATAATTTTCTTTTTCAGAAAAATGTGTAACCTAATGCATAGATTAGCTAAGCAGAAATCTCAGGAATTTTTATGATTAGCACAGAATATTATTTCAATGAATCAGAACACAACTTAGCCCATAACTGACCATACCTGTACAGTTCCCTCCAGTTCTGTCCAATTCATAACCATCATCGCAGATACAATGAAACATTCCAGGCAGGTTATTACATGTTCCAAAGACACAAATGTTTTGGAAGGAGCATTCATCAATATCTGAAGATTTAAAAAAAATAGCAATCTCTTATTGACAAAGACATTTTAAAATTTTAATGTAATGTCTAACATTAGTGCATTTTTCTACCCCCTCAGATGTTTTTATTCAGTAAAGCTTTTTTTTTGTCTAGATAGGTAAGTGCAAAGGGCAAGCAACTGATGTTCACCTATGGAACTAAAATATAAAAGAAATATTGTTTCCTTGGTAAAATGAGTGTCTAGTATTTTAAATGACTTGGATTATGATAAAGAAGAGTTGGCTCAAAGCACAAAAAATACAAAAATTAAATATAAACATGTCAAAGAAATGAAATTGTAAAAAAAGATAAAAGCAAATTCAAAGATTCTAACTAATTAGTGCAAACAGCAGATATTTTATAGTTGATAAATGTTTTATATTATGAAAAAACAAATACATAATTATTTTTAAATATTGGAGATATTAAAATTAACTTTTTCATTAATTTAATTAAATTTAATTAAATAAATATTAATTAACTCTTTAGTTTTTACTTCCTTTTTATTTTGCAATCTTCTCTGTTATTATAAAGTAGTTTTAAACAGAGAAGAAATTTCTTCCCTAATTTCATGTTAGTAAGATGGTCCATTGACCCCATATTCTAGTAAATTTCATTAAAATATCTCTACTGAATTGGACTAAAAATTCATTTATGAAAAGTTTATGATAGTCTTCCATGAGGCTGTGACTCAAAGTTAATAAATATGAAGTTATCACTCCTCACTCAGGTGAAAATCAATGTGTATGTATAGCTGTGGAAATAATCTGAATTTCTACTCTCAAAAGAGGACGGACATTTTTGTATAAAAATTGCCTAACACTCAGAGAATGCAGACCAGGCATGTCATTTTAGGCTAGACTAGACAAGTCATCCTAAACTGCTGTCATCAGACAGTTATATCTTAAGTCTAAACAAGACTTCTTTGGTCATTCATTATAGTTAAGATATTGGTTTCAACTATCTTAGATTTAACGTATGGTTCCAATCATGTTCACAGTTTACCATGTGCAAAGGTATTTTTTATTGTATTGGGGGTAAGAAAGTTATTCTCTTTATATAAATGAGTAAAAATTCTTTAAGCTAGATTACAATTGAATTGTGTTAATTTATATTCAAAAAGGGAATTGTACTATCAGCCTTCTGAGTGTGCATTTTTTTGCTTGTTTGTTTCAGACAGGTTCTTGCTCTATCACACAGGCTGGAGTAGTGGCACGATCATGGCTCACTGCAGCCACAACCTCCTGAGCTCAAGCAATCCTCCCCCTTCAGATATCCAGGTAGCTGGGACTATAGGCAAACACAATCACACCAAGCTAGTTTATACAGTTTCTGTAGAGACAGGGTCTCCTTATGTGGCCCAGGTTGGTCTCCAATTCCTGGGCTCAAGTGATCCTCCTTCCTTGGCCTTCCAAAGTGCTGTATTAACAGGTACGGGCCACCATGCCCAATCTATTTTACTTTTAAATGAACTTTATTAGAAATTTCTTTCACCTAAGTAATGTAATTGTTGTATAAAGAAGGTATTTTAAAAGATTACTGTCTTTCCTTTGTAAAATAGATACATATTCAAAAATTCAAATAATACACAAAACAAATAGCAAAACAATTACTCAAAAATGTTTCCATCTAGAAAGAATCATTTAAGATCATTTCAGATATTTATATACATATTTAGAAAGTGAAGCTAAAACAATTTGTATGCATCAGATAAATTTACCATCATCTCAACAGTTTTAAAATACTTTTCTAACGTTAAGAATAAAAAATGAGGCCGGGCGCGGTGGCTCAAGCCTGTAATCCCAGCACTTTGGGAGGCCGAGACGGGCGGATCACGAGGTCAGGAGATCGAGACCATCCTGGTTAACACGGTGAAACCCCATCTCTACTAAAAAATACAAAAAACTAGCCGGGCGAGGTGGCGGGCGCCTGTAGTCCCAGCTACTCGTGAGACTGAGGCAGGAGAATGGCGTGAACGCAGGAGGCAGAGCTTGCAGTGAGCCGAGATCCGGCCACTGCACTCCAGCCAAGGCAAAAGAGCGAGACTCCGTCTCAAAAAAAAAAAAAAAAAAGAAAAGAATAAAAAATACTAAAAATATTTTGGTTTTATGCTAAAGTTGAAATGTAATTTTTAGACAGTATTAATGAATTCTATACAATAAATTATAAGAAAATTAGCACTCATATATCCTTCCAAATGCTTATTTTTATCATTTTCACTTTTTCAATGTCTATGGCAGTTTACCATAATTTCCACAGTGTTTAGTACTAAATATTTACTTAAAGGGATCAATAATGGTTTTATTACAACTTCTCCATTTGTTTCTTGATTGGCTGTGTTTCATTACTGATTATTCTTTTTCCAAGAAGGGTGGGACTTTTATGAAAACACAGGTGTTTTCTACCTGACGTATTTCATGTGTAAGAAAGTGCTTATTATCTTTATAATTAAGTATAATATTTTTCACATTTCTTCAGAATTTTGTGGGCATGGATCTAATGTCTTTTGGTATTGGATATTTCTGTTTAGCTCATGAATTGCCTTTCTTTTTCTTTTTTTTTTTTTTATTATACTTTAAGTTCTGGGATACATGTACAGAATGTGCAGGTTTGTTATGTAGGTATACGCGTGCCATGGTGGTTTGCTGCACCCATCAACCTGTCATCTACATTAGGTATTTATCCTAATGCTATCCCTCCCCTAATCCCCACCCTCTGACAGGCTCCAGTGTGTGACGTTCCCCTCCCTGTGTCCACGTGTTCTCATTGTTCAACTCCCACTTATGAGTGAGAACATATGGTGTTTGGTTTTCTGTTCCTTAGTTTGTTGAGAATGATGGTTTCCAGCTTCATCCATGTCCGTGCAAAGGACATGAACTCACCCATTTTTATGGTTGCATAGTATTCCATGGTGTATATGTGCCACATTTTCTTTATCCAGTCTATCATTGATGGTCATTTGGGTTGGTTCCAAGTCTTTGCTATTATGAACAGTGCTGCAATAAACATATGTGTGCACGTATCTTTATAGTAGAATGATCTATAATCCTTTGGGAATATCCCCAGTAATGGGATTGCTGGGTCAAATGGTATTTCTGGTTCTAGATCCTGGAGGAATCGCTACACTGTCTTCCATATGGTTGAACTAATTTACACTCCCACCAACACGTAAAAGTGTTCCCATTTCTCCACATGCTCTCCAGCATCTGTTGTTTCCTTATTTTTTAACGATTGTCATTCTAACTGGCATGAGATGATATCTCACTGTGCTTTTGATTTGCATTTCTCTAATGACCAGTGATGATGAGCTTTTTTTCTTATGTTTGGTGGCCACATAAATCTCTTCTTTTGAAAATTGTCTGTTCATATCCTTCACTCACTTTTTGATGGGGTTGTTTTTTTCTTGTAAATCTGTTTAAGTTCCTTGTAGATTCTGGATATTAGCCCTTGGTCTGACAGATAGGTTGCAAAAATTTTCTTCCATTCTGTAGGTTGCCTGTTCACTCTGATGACAGTTTCCTTTGCTGTACAGAAGCTCTTTAGTTTAATTAGATTCTATTTGTCAATTTTGGCTTTTGTTGCCATTGCTTTTGGTGTTTTAGTCGTGAAGTCTTTGCCCATGCCTATGTCCTGAATGGCATTGCCTAGGTTTTCTTCTGGGGTTTTTATGGTTTTAGGTCTTACGTTTAAGTCTTTAATCCATCTTGAGTTAATTTTTGTATAAGGGGTAAGAAAGGGGTGCAGTTTCAGTCTTCTGCATAGGGATAGCCAGTTTTCCCAACACCATTTATTAAATAGGTAATCCTTTCTCCATTGTTTGTTTTTGTCAGGTTTGTCAAAGATCAGATGGTTGTAGACATGTGGTGTTATTTCTGAGGGGTCTGTTCTGTTCCATTGGTCTATGTCTCTGTTTTGGTACAAGTACCATGCTGATTTGGTTACTGTGGCCTTATAGGATAGGTTGAAGTCAGGTGGCAGGATAGCTCCAGCTTTGTTCTTTTTACTTAGGATTGTCTTTGCTATACGGGCTCTTTTCTGGTTCCATATGAAATTTAAGGTAGTTTTTCCTAATTCTGTGAAGACAGTCAATGGTAGCTTGATAGGGACAGCATTGAATCTCTAAATTACTTAGGGCAGTATGGCCATTTGCATGATACTGATTTTTCCTATCCGTGAGCATGGAATGTTTTTCCATTTGTTTTGTGTCCTCTCTTATTTCCTTGAGTAGTGGTTTGTAGTTCTAAGAGGCCCTTCACATCCCTTGTAAGTTGTATTCCTAGGTATTTGATTCTCTTTGTAGCAATTGTGAATGGGATTTCACTCATGATTTGGCTCTCTGTTTGTCTATTATTGCTGTGTAGGAATGCTTGTGATTTTTGCACATTGATTTTATATCCTGAGACTGCTGAAATTGCTTATCAGCTTAAGGAGATTTTGGGCTGAGACGATGCGGTTTTCTTTTCTTTTTTTTTTTTTTGAGACGGAGTCTCGCTCTGTTGCCTGGGCTGGAGTGCAGTGGCCGGTTCTCAGTTCACTGCAAGCTCCGCCTCCCGGGTTTATGCCATTCTCCTGCCTCAGCCTCCGAGTAGCTGGGACTACAGGCGCCCGCCACCTCGCCCGGCTAGTTTTTTGTATTTTTTTAGTAGAGATGGGGTTTCACCGTGTTAGCCAGGATGGTCTCGATCTCCTGACCTCGTGATCCGCCCGTCTCGGCCTCCCAAAGTGCTGGGATTACAGGCTTGAGCCACCGCGCCCGGCCAACGACGATGCGGTTTTCTAAATATACAATCATGTCATCTGCAAAGAGATACAATTTGACTTCCTCTCTTCCTATTTGAATCCCCTTTATTTCTTTCTCTCGCCCAACTGCCCTGGCCAGAACTTCCAACAGTATGTTGAATAAGAGTGGTGAAAGAGGACATCCTCGTCTTGTGCCAGTTTTCAAAGGGAACCAGCCTTTGCCCATTCAGTATGATATTGGCTGTGGGTTTGTCAAAAATAGCTCTTATTATTTTGAGATACATTCCATCAATAGCTAGTTTATTGAGAGTTTTTAGCATGAAGGGGTGTTGAATTTTATTGAAGGGCCTATTTTAATGAAGGCCTAGTTTTATTGAAGGCCTTACTGCATCTTTTAAGATAATCATGTGGTTTTTGTCATTGGTTCTGTTTATGTGATGGATTATTACATTTATTGATTTGCATATGTTGAACCAGCCTTGCAGCCTAGGGATGAAGTTGACTCAATCGTGGTGGATACGCTCTTTGACGTGCTGCTGGATTTGGTTTGCCAGTATTTTATTGAGGATTTTTGCATCGACGTTCATTGGGGATATTGACCTGAAATTTTCTTTTTTTGTTGTGTCTCTTCCAAGTTTTGGTATCAGGATGACGCTGGCCTCATAAAATGAGTTAGGGAGGAGTCCCTCTTTTTCTATTGTTTGGAACAGTTTCAGAAGGAATGGTACCAGCTCCTCTTTGTACTTCTGGTAGAATTCGGCTGTGAATCTACCTGTTCCTGGACTTCCTTCGTTTGGTAGGCTATTAATTATTGCCTCAATTTCAGAACTTGTTATTGGTCTATTCGGGGATTCGACCTCTTCCTGGTTTAGTCTTGGGAGGGTGTATGTGTCTAGGAATTTATCCATTTCTTCTAGATTTTCTACTTTATTTGCATAGAGGTGTTTATAGTATTCTCTGATGGTAGTTTATTTTTCTGTGTGATCAGTGGTGATATCTCTGCCTTTATCATTTTTTATTGTGTCTATTTGATTTTTCTCTCCCTTCTTTTTTCACTAGCAGTCTATCTCTTTTGTTAATCTTTTCAAAAAACAGCTCCTGGATTCACTGATTTTTTTTTTGAAGGGTTTATTGTGTCCCTATCTTCCTCAGCTCTGCTCTTAGTGATTTCTTGTCTTCTGCTAGCTACAGATTTTGTTTGCTCTTGCTTCTCGAGCTCTTTTAATTGTGATGTTAGAGTGTTGATTTTAGATCTTTCCTGCTTTCTCCCATGGACAATTAGTGCTGTAAATTTGCCTCTAAACACTGCTTTAGCTGTGTCCCAGAGATTCTGGCACATTGTGACTTTGTTTTCATTGGTTTCAAAGAACTTCTTTATTCCTGCCTTAATTTCGTTATTTACCCAGTAGTCATTCAGGAGCAAGTTGTTCAGTTGCTGTATAGTTGTGTGGTTTTGAGTGAGTTTCTTTTCTTTTTCGTTTTTTTTTTTTTTTTTTTTTTGAGATGGAGTCTTGCTCTGTCATCCCAGGCTGGAGTGCAGTGGCGTCATCTTGGCTCTCACTGCAAGCTCTGCCTCCTGGGTTTAAGCCATTCTCCTGCCTCAGCCTCCTGAGTAGCTGGGACTAAAGGCACATGCCACCATGCCTGGCTAATGTTTTTTGTATTTTTAGTAGAGAGGGAGTTTCACCGTGTTAGCCAGTATGGTCTCGATCTCCTGACCTCATGATCTGCCAGCCTTGGCCTCCCAAAGTGTTAGGATTACAAGCATGTATCACTGTGCCTGGCCATGAGTGAGTTTCTTAATCCTGAGTTCTAATTTGGTTGCATTGTGGTCTGAGAGACTGTTTGTTATTACTTTCATTCTTTCACATTTGCTGAGGAGTGTTTTACTTCTCATGATGTGGTCAATTTTAGAATAAGTGCGATGTTGTGCTGAGAAGAATGTATATTTTGTTGATTTGGGGTGGAGACTTCTGTAGATCTCTATTAGGTCCACTTGGTCCAGAGCTGAGTTCAAATCCTGAATATCCTTTATTTTCTGTCTCGTTGATCTGTCTGATACTGACAGTGGGGTGTTAAAGTCTCCCACTGTTATTGTGTGGGAGTCTAAGTCTCTTTGTACGTCTCTAAGAACTTGCTTTATGGATCTGGGTGCTCCTGTATTGGGTGCAGATATATTTAGGCTAGTTAGCTCTTCTTGTTGCATTGATCTCTTTACCATTATGTAATGCCCTTCTTTGTCTCTTTTGATCTTTGTTGGTTTAAAGTCTGTTTTATCAGAGACTAGGATTGCCATCTCTAAGAACTTGCTTTATGGATCTGGGTGCTCCTGTATTGGGTGCAGATATATTTAGGCTAGTTAGCTCTTCTTGTTCCATTGATCTCTTTATCATTATGTAATGCCCTTCTTTGTCTCTTTTGATCTTTGTTGGTTTAAAGTCTGTTTTATCAGAGACTAGGATTGCAAGCTCTTGCTTTTTTTTGCTTTCTGTTTGCTTGGTAAATATTCCTCCATCCTTTTATTTTGAGCCTATGTGTCTTTGCACATGAGATGTGTTGCCTTTTCTATCTGAATTCTTCAATCCTTCTCCTATGACTAAAGTTGACAAATGTAGTAAATCTAAGTCTTTGTCTTACAATTTGGGCTTTGTATATTCCGTTCTTTGTTTGACTGCACGAAAATGTTTGGTTGTTTAGTACTTTTTTTTTTCTAGTTGATTTTTTGGGCTCTCTTCAGCGACACCAATTATACTGTTTATAGTTTTTGTCTTTTCTCTAATAGTGTTAATTTCTCTTTCCTCTTTTTTCCACTGTTATTATCTCAGGCCCCTTCTCTATGCTAGCAATTACATTTTCATCTGTATGTCTTCTGGTTTTTGCTGTTTTTATTTAATAGTCCTCTTATTTTGCTGTATTGGTCCCCATTTCTTATTTCCCTTGATTCTACAATCTCCCTTTTACTCTATAGCTCTTATAATCTCCATAAGCTTGTTCAACTACATTTATGATTTTATTAAGATCATATATGGCATAAAGTACCTATGGAAAATTTGTTTTATTTCTTGAGGAGTTTTCTTCCATCGTGGGTTGGTTCTTTAGCTGTTTTTGTGTTTTTCTTCGTTTTGTTTTCATAGGATGCCTGTATAGTTGCTACTGTTTATTTTTCAGCTTGTATACACACTACTTGGCTTGCTCTTTCAAGAGCTTCTGTTTACTTTAGCACGGTTTAAATAACATCGCTTGGTATCTTTCCTTCTTTATCAGAGCTTATGTGGAAGACAGCTGGTTTCGGTTTCGTTAAAGCTGTATTCAGTCGCCCAAAGTTTCATAAGGTGGAGGGAGAGAAGATTGAGAATGGGGAGAGCTCCTGTGGGCTCTAGGTTGATGAACTTGGCCTTCACTTTCTCTTTAGAAATTATAGAAAATGGTCTGTATGTAGGTCTGTTCCATTCAACGGAGTCCTCTATCATGTTCCTGCAGGGGTTCGTCCAGGTTTTATATTCCCTCATTTTGGTGGAGATTACTGGGAAATGGCCAACTTCAATAATTTTTTGAATTCTATAGAAATTCTGAGACTTTGTGGTGGAAAATGTTCATCGGAGGATCATGTACTTATAATAAGATGGGTAGACAACAATGGATTCAATTAGCAAATTCAGAAAAAAACTGTCCAGATGAGCCAGACCTTGTGGAGAGGAGAGAAAAACAAGGGGAATGGCCAGAACCATGGAATTACATTTTTTGGATTTCAAAAGATGGCATTCAGCTGAATGGAGCAGAGGGTCCAACTGAGGGTGAACTACAGGTGTGCCAACCCTCAGCTGCCCTGTCAGTTACGAGTTTCTCTCTGTGGTAATGACATATGAGAAAACTAGATGTGAAGGAAGTATAGTAAACAGTAACTATTTAGCACCATCTTGGGGGAAAGGGAAGTTCTGAAAGGGCCTGTGCCACCCATAAAGTAATACACAATTAGGAAGGAAAAATCCTGTCTAGGTATAAACAATTTACGTTGGTGAAAGTGGCTACTGCTGACCTGTTCCTTCTCCCACTAACTCTTGTCAAACTGATGTAGATAATAAATCATGTCATTCCACATTTACATTGATTCACATTTTCCATTAATTCTACTACTAAACTTCAGTGCTTAGAAGAAACCAGGACCGAGAAAAAAAGGAACTTACCCTAAGTCACCTTGTATAAAATGGATTAGATTCTGCCCAATATTGTGGGTCAACGTAGAAATATGAATGTTTTCAGTTTCTAACTTCATCTTCCCTAGGGCCAACTGTTCGTCCCCTTTTTCTGAGTCTCACCACATTTGTTGCTCTTTCTGAAGAATTTCATGACATTCTGGCTCACTTTCTTTCTTCAGGGCCACTTCTGATGGTGGAGCAGAGTTGGGCTCCACTCTGAACCACTGCAGGGTGTATCAGCTGGTCTCGTTTGGTTGACACTGATGAACTGTGTGTTTGTGTGTGTGTGAGTGCGTGCACGTGTGCCAGTACTTGCCATTTCTGTTCATTTGGTTAGATACCGATGTAGGGGGAAGTTTTTAAATCTGTTTGCAGTTTATCATTTTTGCTCAGCAGTTAGTTTTTTTTTTTTTTTTCTCTATGAGGCTGCATGACTGGCAAACTGGGTTTCTTTGTTGTTTGTTTATTTTGGCTTTATTTTGTTTTGAGACAGAGTTTCACTCTTGTTGCCCAGTCTGGAGGGCAATGGCGCAATCTCGGCTCACCACAACCTCTACCTCCAGGGTTCAAGCAATTCTCCTGCCTCTGCCTTCTGAGTAGCTGGGATTACAGGCACGAGCCACCACACCTGGCTAATTTTGTATTTTTAGTAGAGACGGGGTTTCTCCATGTTGGTCAGGCTGGTCTCGAACTCCTGACCTCAGGTGATCCACCCACCTTGGCCTCCCAAAGTGCTGGGATTATAGGCGTGAGACACCACGCCCGGCCCAAACTGAGTTTTTTAAAAGGTTTTCTGTGAATCATAAATTCTGCTGAAGCCCTATGGTGTATAAATTATTTTCAATCTCTCCTTTCTTCATTTATATTTTCATATAGTCCCTATTCATAACACAATGATGGCTCAAACTATATATAATGTGAATTGAGTTTCTAATTTAATAGAAAATCCAAATTCTTTTTCTTGGAAAATCCAAATTCTTTCTTTCTTGCCTATCATACTAGGCACAAAGACCCATTTCTAGGAAAGGGGGATGATGCCATCACTTAGAATAAGGAACCACTAGTATTAAGCAAAAGTACAGCCCTTGCTGAATCCCTGAAGAGGACTTCCATTCCCAGACATACAGACAGAAGTCTCAACCACGAAGGTAAATGCCAAAAATGAGTTTTTTATGATTTTGATAAACACAATAAATAGTGGTGGTTGAGACAAGTAATGGAGCATATTTTAAAAGCTGAATAGTTTCTCCACATGTCATTCAGTTAGTGATAAAAAAGAAAGAAGAGAAAAAATGGTTAAAAAAGAAAAAAGAATGAGCCAAACTTCCAACTACTGGCTCTTGGCCAGGAAAACTTCATAAGAGATGAAAGCTGCCTTCATCATTATTCATTCGGCAAAATAATCCACGCTTAAACGAACGACTTTTATATGTGCAGCATGTGCTACGTATTCTGCTTCCAGGTGGGGCTTGTTCCAGCCCTTGTTGTGGTTTCATTTGCTGTGGTTGATCCAACTTGAAAATGAGTTGAAATCCTGGTGACCCACCTTGGCAGGATCTGCTGTCTGAGGCTGGAGTGAAGCCCATCTCACACTCGCAGCGATATGCACCCGGGACATTAAGGCACTGTCCGTTCTCACAGAGGTTTATGTTTTCCGCACACTCATCAACATCTGCACAAAAAAGGAAATTCCATCTCTGTCAAGTTCCAAATTTCATGACATATTTTCTCCCTGCCCTATAAATAGATCAGTTTTACTGGCTTGACTTAATGCTCATTAACATGAAACAACAGTTAATCACATTCACTTAAAGGAGGGTATCAACCTGAGAGAAAGTCTATTTATCCTGCTCCCCCAACATTCAATTGTAATATAATTAAAGAAAAGCTATTTAACCTGCACCCTAACATTCAATTGTAATATTATTCATAGGAGAAATGCAGACGTCTCTCACATTTGCCTTCTCTTGTCAGTGGTATGCCAACATTATTTAGATATGAAAAACACTGGAATTAACCTTAAAATGGTGATCATTCTTTGAGAAAATTACAGTATTCGAATAAACAACTTGTTTTTCACTAGTTCAAGTGTTTTAAAGCAAACTAGAGACACTATGGGAATGGGAAAAGTTTCTTTCATGTCATAATCTTATGACAAATACTTCTATCTTAATTACACAAACAGACATTACTCATAGACCTTAAAGATAATTTAATTATATCAAGTGGAATAAGAGGGAAGGAAAAACCAATGTTTAGTGAGGGTGTCATTTGCCATGTGCTGTGCTGGTTGCCTGACATGCATTTTTTCACTGAATTCACCAATCTCCTGAGGTTTAGAGGGGAAGAACCTATGGCTAAGAGCATCCAAGTAAGCTGACAGAGCCACACCAAGGTAATAATACATGTTGACTGAGTCAGGATCTGATTGCAGATGTGTCTGACTTGAAAGCCATGCTCTTTCCTTGACACCATAGTGCGGCGAAATGCCAGGAAAGATGCAATATCTAGGGCTACAAGTAATGAAGCTTTACAATTGAATAAACACATTTCCTTAAACAGGCATCTGAAAATGATGAGGCTGCATTTTTGATGTCAACAATTAGAAAATAATTTAGTCTATCCTTTAATTATGGGTTTAAAATGTGTACTGAAAATCAATTGAGAAACACTTAAACTTTATAAATTGAAAATTATTCAACTTTATGTCCAGCAAGATTATCTAGTCTTATACATGCATATAATGAGAGGATGCTTTATCTTCAAAGAATATGAATGAATAGAAGCTAAATAGAAGCTAATATTTACTGAAATTTTGTGATGTGTTCTTCTAAGTCCTTTATTTGTATTATTTCATTTAATCCTTTCAATGTCATGTGATAAACTACTGAGACTTTGATAAACACATTAAATAGCAGTGATCAGACAGGTCATATATTCTATCTCAAAAAGCTGAACAGTTTTCCCATGCCATTCATTTAGGAATAAAAAAGAAGAAAAGAAAATGTATTATTACTATTTCATTTTAAATCAGGCCAGATAAGTTAAGCAATTCACTTACAGTTACAGGCAAAAAATGGCATAGGCAAGATTTGAATCCAGGTAGTCTGATCCAGACAAAGGCTGGGATTTTTTTAACCACCATGTTACAAATAAGTAAGATAAAATGGCAAATCATTAACAGTACATGATTGTTACAAATGCCTTTATTTGAAAACTTTCAATAATATATCTGGAAAGTCATTCAGATTTTTGTGTTTAATGTAAGAGAAAGATACATAGTCACCTGCAGGTCAAGTATAAAAAAAGAAGTAGTTACTTTTGTCTCCTCTAGCTATAATTTTCTTCAAATAAGGAAGCATATAGTGTTCTATGACTATCCCATCAGAGCACACCTCAGGACTATCACCCACCTGAGCAGGTAAAGCCATCTCCAGTGAAACCTTCGGAGCAGGCACAGCGGTATGAGCCTGGGGTATTTACACACTGAGCATTGATGCTACACTGGTGGGTTCCATTAGAACATTCATCCAGATCTGCAGAACACAGCAAAAAAGTTCAGAAATGAAAATGCAACATTTAAGCACCTGGAAGGAACGTTTGCCTTAATTTACATATAAACTGGACAAATGGCATGCGTTTCAGTTTGCAGGATCACAGTTCCAATTCACTAAGCTCTCAGACCCAATATCCAATGTCCATACAATAAATGTGGGCCAAAATTATGAACTCAAGCATTTTGTGAGATATATAGTCAACATGAATTTTTTTTAACAGCTTAAAGCAAACTAGTGTTAGATCTCATTCTGACTTCTACTGAGGGTGAATTTTATTAGTGG
The DNA here is from genome assembly GCF_009764315.1 of Trachypithecus francoisi. NCBI lineage: Eukaryota > Metazoa > Chordata > Mammalia > Primates > Cercopithecidae > Trachypithecus > Trachypithecus francoisi. The sequence goes on along the minus strand of NW_022681465.1, from coordinate 163,976,897 downwards.
TTTCCTTATCAGTAAAAGGATCAATTCTGAAGGTGATACTGAATTTCAGAACAGGAAAATTAACAAAGAGTTTTCCAGTTTATTTAATAGATGAGGAAACAGATATATGATTCTTGACCTCACGGAACCCTTAGTCTAGTAGAAAAGACAGATGTTAAACACAGAAAACAATTAAATCTTGCTACATGTGCCATGAAGAAAAGTTACAAGGTGTCATGAGAGAATAAAAAGGGCATCCTATTTGGGCTGCAGGAACAAAGATGCCCCCTTTGAGGAAGTAGTTTTTAGTAAACGTCAGACCTGAGGATGAGAAAGGCTTAACTTGCTAAACAGAGGTGGGGAAGGGTATTCCTTCCAGAAGGAGGAGTGCATGGTAAGACACCAAGGAGGAAATGAGCTCAGTGTGACTGAAGAAATGAAAGGAGGTTACAGTGGCAAAGCAGAATACACCAGATGGAGGGTGATGGACAATTAAGCTAGAAAGACAATGGAAACCCACAGTCAAGGGAGGGAAGATGCATTTTATCCTGAATTCAATGGGCTAGAGTGAAGACTATGAAGAGATCGAATCCATGCTCCTGCTGCTACGTGGAGAATGGATTGCAGGAGGGCCAGAGAGGGAACAAGCCAACGTACCAGAGGGGGGTTCTTTTAACATTCAGCAGACACCAAGAGCGAGGGTGCATGAGAGAGAGAGAGACAGACAGAGAGAGAGAGAGAGAGAGCGCACAGAGAGACTCTCTTTGCTCTCTCTGGTTGGGACTAGAGGAGAGGAAAGAAGATGTAAAGAAGAGGATGAATTTGGGTGACATCTTGGAGCACAGGAGGCTGGACACAGCTGAATGTCTTGTATCAGAGGCAGGCTGTTTTGCAACAGTTAGCCAAAATGACAGATGAACAAGAAGCACCAAAATGGGAGGCCGAAAAGAGAAAAGGGGTAGGCACATGGGGCTACAAAAATGGGAATGAGGGCATGGTTGAAAAGCTATGATAGTAACCCTGGAAAGATGGCTGGACTAGAGGCTGGCGCTTCACTAAGCCATTGCAAGTGTTATTTAGTAGTTATTTGGAAGCTCTGATACTTCACATTCTATAGTCAGCACATAAACTTTTGATAAGTATGAAATATTTGAATGGATAAAAAAGTATATATTCAAATTAACTTATAGTTTTGGTAAGAGATCTTAAAGCTATCTTTTAATCCTTACTGTGGGTCTATACGTTTTTTGTAAGTTATCGGGGGACATGAGTTTAGCTTGCTTTCTTTTCTCTTTTAAATTGACCTGGAAATTCTTGCCGGTTGGAAAAATGCTTTATTGTAAGGCAAGTGAAACACTAAGCTTATTACACAGAACTGTGAATGACACTCAGGATATATTCTAGTCCCTTGCCTCTCAGATATAAAATACTTCTTCTTAGACTGGCTCAAGAACCATAAAACTTGGAAAAATTGTCCATTTTTTTTCTTCAAATAAGACGTCTTGGAATCCGAGAAAGCATTTAGAATTTCCTGTAAGAAGAATTCTATTTTCTAACAAGATGCTGGTATTGTTGACTTACTACAAACTTAGGTTATCTGAAAAAATATTTTATTGCTCTCTATTTATTTCACTGGATTTTAAATCTCACTGATTACTTCTTTGAAAAGATTGGAGGAACATACTAGTCATTTTTCATCATACAGCTGTGTTTGGATCGCCAGCTGCATATCAATTTTTTACTGAACAACAACACATTAAAAAACAGGTGCCAAGGCATACTGTTGAAATTTTGATAAGGGTAAAGGAAACTCTTAGGCAGGAATTACCTTGCAACTAAGATAGCCTTTTTATAAGGGAATTAATAAAAGTGAAGAGCATGATTCTACAATTGTGCCAAAAAGAGACTTCAAAACTCTGTGCCTTAGCAAAGGATCTTTACATTTGCAAACTCACCAATACACTTGATGCCATTTCCAATCCAGCCTTCTCTGCAGCTACATTTGAAGCTTCCTGGGATATTCAGACATGAAGCATGCATGTCGCAGTTATGAGCACCAATTTCACACTCATCCACATCTGAGAAACCATAATTGATAAGAAAAAAATAAAAATACAAACTAATTAATTCTACTTCCAGGTATATTTTTGTATAGGTAACACTTTAAAGTAAAGATGCAACTGTGTGGAGAAAATGGTAGCCTAACTTTTATTCTTAAGTTTTGTAGACTGCAAGAGGATTTGGAAAATTCATGATCCTAATAAAATGAGTTCTTCCCTAGAAAGAACTGTCAGCCACTTTCCAGTAGAAGAGAGATAAGACACAGCAGCGTTGCTCCCTGGCAGGTACGTGTGTCATCCTGGGGCCTTCTTCCCTGTCCAGACTCAGACACAGCTCCATAAAGAGGACATTCGATTACAGATCAAGAGAAATCTTATTTCCAATAATAGACAGTGCTATTCCTTCCTACTGATATTTATTACATATTTTTCATGAAGAATCTAACCTTTTAAAAAAAGTAATAGTTTATTCTCTTTTTAAAATTACATGATCATTTGTCATTTTAAAAATCAATATAAATATTTTATAGAATTAAAAAACTATAATTTAGGTGTTTATTTTTATTTCTTCTATTTGAGATTATAGAAAAATATTCACTGGGAATGTTATCTGGAAAGCAGCCAGATGCTTTCGCCAGTGTGTGTGCGTGTGTGTATTTGTTTGTCTGTATACACACACACATATCCTTATATATGTATGTATAACCTATGTAGATTTGGTTCTCCAAAGCTTTCTTGACTATAAATAGTAATGTGTCCCATCTAGTTCAACGATTACATATTATAGATGCTGAAATCACACACACACACACACACACACACACACACAAACACACACACTCTCTCTCTGTCTCTCTCTCTGTTGGCTTCACATCAACCCTGTCAGTGGTGAACATGCAGAGAACACCTTCTTTTATAATCTGTCCCTTAATGGAGGGGTCAGGTTAAGGGCTGGGTTGCCTTCTAAGTCTTCCACCACCTCCTTGAAAAAATATCATACATAAGTCTTAAATTGACAACTGAGGAATACATGACCCAAAACCTTGACCCTGGCACATCCTAGCCCCACTTGCATACAAAAGGCTAAAACTACTTAGTAGAGAAAGGGAACAAAAGACAAAGTGGGTGAAGTGAGCAAAGAAGGAAAGTGAAGAGAGAAAAAAGAGAAAGGCAATTTGGGCAGGGAGAAGACAAAAGCAAACAGAGAAGAGCAAACAAGAAAGGAAAATATGGGAGAAAGGAAGAAAGGGAAAGGATCTCAATGAAACTTAAGATTGATTTTTACTAGTTTAAAAGAAGTGCAGAGGTAAACGGCAACTGGGATCCCGGGTCTTTTGGTGCTCTTTGTTCATGAATGCCTTCCATGTGGGCAGCAGTCATACTCAGAAAGTGACTGCTGCTGCATGAGCCACCATTAGCGGTCAGGGCCACGGGAACCGGACTGCACTCCCACTCACTCACTCACTCTCTGTCACAGCCCACAGTCAGCCTCCCGGTGGGTGGCTCGGACAGTGTGCTACCACAGAGACCAGCCAAATCCATCACACATGCTATGGGTCACACACTCATCCCACACACAGTCACAGCCTGGTGGCAGGTAACCGGCCTAAGGGACGCCAGAAAACAAACGATGCTGAAAGTTGGCCTTTGACATCTGAGAAGTTGAAACACAGAGAACACAAACTTGAAACCTACCTGTACATCCTGTGGTCCCCTTCTTCACTGAGTAACCCAGCTGACAGTGGCAAATGAAGGATCCCTTTGTGTTCTCACATTCCCCAAACATGCAGATATTTGAATTTAGGTCACATTCATTCACATCTAGAAAATTTATTTTCAATATCTTAGTAGGTGTTCATCACAGTAATTTAAAAGCTATCTTCTACACTGAATAGCATAATACTGAAATACACAGGTGAGATCTAAAATATAATCCATCTGCAAATCATCGTATTGCAGATAAATATACTATCTGCCTTTAGAGATTTTTAAAAGTAATTCTTCCTGAGATTTTATATTTCTAGTAAAATGATTTGAATTTTTAAAATAACAACTGAAAAAGCCTTCCTTTTATCATGCTTGTGTGTGCATGTGTGTATGCACGTGTGTGTATAAATGTTTATCCTTTCTTATGATACCCACCAATACATGTTTTCATGTCCATGGAAGCCATGAAGCCATCATAGCAGAGGCAGCGATACTCTCCAGGAATGTTGGTACACTGACCGCCATCACAGATATCAGGATTGTTTTCACATTCATCAATGTCTGATGATACAAAATTAGCATCAAATGAAAATAAAAATGTCATTCATCAATCTCAAATGCTTTCGTTTTCTATCTAGTTCCACTTGGTAATATCTGCAGCCATATTTTCAAGAAAAAATTAACTAGATGTACAAAGCCTATGTGTTTTCCTTTCTATACCTGCACACGATCTCCCATCTGGCATCAGGGCATAACCCTCACTGCAGCTGCATTCGTAGCTTCCCTCTGAATTTGTGCACTGGGTGTCACAGCCTCCGTTCATTATCATACATTCATCAATATCTGTGAAAACAGCAACGCAACCACATTACTTGTTAGGTCTGCTTCCTTAAAAGGAGTTTTCTTCTTTTTAAACAGATAATGCTAATGTGGCTTTGAATTTTTCTCCCCACTATGTGTGCTGATTGAACATCATCCTTCTTAGTTCTTTTAACTTCATTTTAGGCAGCATTCCATGTTTAACTGCAGTACCCTAAGATTAAATAATTCGGAAATAGAAGAACTATGGGGATTAGAGCATTTTCTACATTAAGATGAGTGAGTCTGCTGCAAGACCAACAAAATATCTGAGATCTGCCCCCAGTCTTACATTCATTTTCGGGACAAAGGATTTGCATAAGCTTCATTATAATTCAGTGCCAAAAGTTTTCCTAGGCTGATTTGAGACATATGAGTTTCAGGCCTGCTTGGTCTCCCCTTACCTGTACAGCCCTGGCGGTCTGGCGTGGCCTGATATCCAGGATTGCAAGAGCACTGATAGGTTCCAATCATATTCACACATTTTCCATTTCTGCAGAGATTGTCACTCAGGGAGCATTCATTAATATCTATAAAAGATACAAAGAATTAATGCTTTATACAATATCGAATCACTACAGCCATCAGAAAGGTGCTTCACCAGAGCAGTGGTCTCCAAAGGGGTTTGTGTACTTCATGGGGAAGTGAAATGTTCTCCTGGGGGATTGGAAGAAAATGCTGGAGTCTCTATTTCCATCTACAACAGTACTGTTGAGCAAAGCTTTCTACAGTGATGCAACTGTTCCATATCTATGTGGTCTAATATACAGCTGCATGTGCTACTGAGTACTGGAAATATGGCCAGTATAACTAAGGAATATTTAATGTTATTTAATTTTAACTGAGTTTACATAGCCACATGTGGCTAGTGATATCATGTTAGACCACACAGATTGCACACATGCCAGAACTGAAGCTAAATACTACTTAATATACGAACTTACACTGGCATGCTCACCTGGTCTATATTAGATGGTGAAGTGTTGCCTACATGATTTGAAGTATCCTGATGGAAGACTGATGGTTCCACAAGACAGAGGCATGACAACAAGGCCTTCACGTCTTTCACTGCTTACACTGTGTTATGTTTCGTGTGTCAGGATAGTAATCTAACAAATCACACTGCCTGTTTTAAAATAAACTAACCCCTATAATATGGGCAGGTGCCTTAAAAATAAACTAGTACCAATAATGTAAGCACAAGATAACAGAAGAAAATGGCAGAGTGATATGCTTCCTTATGTAAACTACTTGTCGGGCGTAAGATAACATAAAAAACAGTGACAATATAATCAGATATAACCAGAAATTCATTCCAAATTCTCAAAATAACCAAGATTATATGGCATGGGTTTATGCTTATGATCACTAAGTGTATATTACACAGAAATATACATTTTGTATTCTGCATTGTTCCTTTATACTCTTTTAAGCTGTAAGATCCATGAAAACTAAGTAACAAAGTAAACTTAGATCTGTGACTCACTGTACCTCAATATGTACAACCATGAATAAATATTCTGGAATTATTAGTGTGAAAAAGCCTTTTATACCACTATTAAAATGAAGTAAGAACATTAAAAACCTTTTCATTTATCACTTTAAAATATCTATTTAAAAATTCACCTCATATACTAGCAAAGCAATACATATGGCTTATAAATAAATATATACGTATTAGAAAGGTGTGCTCAAATTATGATTTGAAATTTAGTGTGCAATCTGTTCTATTTTAGGCTGTCTTATTTGCTTATGGTTTTAAGAAAGATTTCCTGTGAAGAACATGCTTTCTGGCTAAATCAAAGTTTTAAAGCCAGTATACTAGGAACATAGTAATTCCAGAGACCTTCATGTACTATGAAAAGCAATAGGTTGCAATGTCCAAAGACCAGTCATTAGCCTTCTTATATCCTTTCTGGCATCCCTACAGAGCTCAGGGCAGAGGAAGGAACCCAGTGTTTCCCTGAGAAGTGGGTTAAGGGAGCACCGTGTTCACACACATGCAAGCTGCTCTGTGAGCAGGCACAGGGGCGCAGAGCAGAGTCTGCCTGAGTAGCTGGGAAGACGCTGGGCAAAGGTGTACAATGCACAGGGCAGCTTTCCCATTTCTTCCTAATGGCGGATGACACCACAGGGACATCCACAGGGCTCCTCACCAATCACGTGGCTTGCAATAAAAAAAGAGGCCAACCAGAGGAATGCCAGCTCATTCGAGAGTGTCACCCAAGCCTCCACTAAAGACACAGCCTGTGTCCAGATGTAGGGAATCTCAATTTCCACCTTTTAATAAGCTAGATTTCATGTGCTCCTCAAACAACAGGTTTGTCAGAACTGATCCCTGCCCTTTACCAGTTGTGCTGGGCAGGTTTATGTGCTGAGGAGATAAACTCACCCACACAGTCCTCACGGGATGGTGACAGCTCGTGTCCCAGTGGGCAGTCACACTGAAAGCTGCCCTCAGTGTTCACACAGGTGCCACCCCTACAAAGGAGAGGGTTACGTTCACATTCGTCAATGTCTGAAAGGTAAAAACGTGAGATCCATTAAAGAACTCTGAGGGAAAAATATTCACACATACAGCGTGGGAGAAAGAATACTATCTGATGGGAGAGTGTGAGTCAGTGTAAGAGATATGCTCATGGGAGATGGGATAATGCTTTCCTCACTTTTCCTACAACCAACAGAAAAACTAAACATTCTACTCTTAAAGGCAGTAAGCTTTCAAGAAATTTAATTGCATGAAATGAGCAGCCTCATAAGGGGTAGAAATAAATAATATTTGCTTTATATCACCCCAGACTCATGATATATTGTTGTCAGTTATTCTGGTGTCTATAACACTAATCAGAGTGAAGGAAAATCTTAGATTTATAACCTACTATATCCTATGAGGTTAAGTCCTATATTGTACTGAAAATTAAACAGTGGGCTAAAAGGTTGGGAATACCAAAAGGGTTTGTAAGAGTACACAAATAAGAGCAATAACCTGGGATGGGCATGACTGACTACAAATCTTGGGGCCACCACATGATGCCATGCATTTTAAATGAGTCCCACCTAAGTAACTAGTCTGTGTGATTTTAGATTCTATGAATAAACAGGATCCCATCTGAATATCTCATTGCCATGAAGGTGCCAAGAGGCTGGGGCTCCCTAAGAGCTGTCCAGGAGCGCATTTCCTGTCTGACATTTAAATCTCTTCTCTCTCTCACCACATCTGACATTTAAATCTTGCCTCTCTCTCACCAAAGATCCTGGCCACGCATGCCGTTCACAGCCCAAAGATAAGCAAAGGTCATGCACAGGAATGAGTCTGTGCTAGCATGGCTCCAACCTGGCGAGGAAGAGCTCACGGTGCTTACCCATGCAGTTCTTCATCATCATGAACCCGCTTTCATAGCCTTCGAAGCACTCGCACTCAAAGCTGCCTGGTGTATTTACGCAGATTCCACTGCCACAGAGGTCAGGAGAAATCCTGCACTCGTCGATGTCTAATTCACAGGGTTTAAAAGAAATTTAAAAATTGAATGAGACAGACTTGGCCTTCCACGTGAAGGTGCTGCACGCTTGAAATGTTGGGGAAATTGGTGGCTAACAGTACAAGGGTATATATTTTGAGTAGATCCAGATAGAAGGGCCTAGGGCCTGAGGCACATTCCTTTCCCCAACTGCCAAAACTGTCACACCAACAGGCAAGTGGTGCCTTTTCACCTGCAAAAATTCTGATTTGTGGATTTCTTTTGGTGGCTTAGAAATAGTAACAGAAGAGGGGGTCATGGTAGCTCATGCCTGTAATCTCAGCACTTGGGGAAGCCCAGGCAGGAGGATTGCTTGAGGCCAGGAGTTTGAGACCAGCCTGGGCAATGCAGGGAGATCCCAGCTCTTAAAAAAAAAAAAAAAAAAAATTATTGGGGAGGCTGAGGTGGGAGGACTGCTTGAGCTCAAGAGGTGAAGGCTACAGTGAGCTATGATGTATGATGTGCTACTGCACTCCAGCCTGGGTGACAGAGACACAACCTGTCTCAAAAAAGAAAAAGAAAAAGAAAGAAATGTTAACAGAAGGATGAACCCTGCAACTGTGGTATGGGCTGAATGAGGCAGGTGGTAAATGAGGCAGCCGGGCCCCCATGACCTCAGGTGTGATTGGAAGACAGTGCTGGTCTACTCCACTAGCCCATGCCACCCCAGGCTGGAGTGTGTGAAGGCAGGGCCCCCGTCTCTGTGCAGGAGGGACTGGCAGACCCCAGAGAGATAGGCAGCCACAATGGACCAACACTGAGTCAGAAAGCACAGATAGGGCAGGGCCATGGTGTGTGCCCCAATTTGTGTTTTTGTGTCATATTCAGATGTAAAGAGCTTATCGATTTAGTAAGCCCTTTGGTGACATGAGCTGTCACCATCGTGTGAGGACTGTGTGGGTGAGTTTGTCTTCTCTTTTTATATATTACAGTAAATAATCGTCAGCATCTATACTCTGAAATACAGGGTTCTCTGAGAAATCTCCTACGCTTATAACGAAGATTTTTAATAGAGAAGTCATGTCTATATAAAATACGTTTAAGAAAACATGGCCTATTTACAAACCTTTTAGTTCAAAAATCAAAAGTGTTTAATCTAAAAATCTGTCACTAGGGAAAAATGTTCCACCACGATCTCTTTATTTTGATGAATTTAATTTTGAAGTTTTAAAATCACAGGATTTAGTGCATAATTTGTGCATGTTCTCTTGAGAGGGGGGTCTCAGTCTTTGCTTTCTGCCAGCTTTTACTTAGTTTTTCTGTATTTATTTCTCCAATTACAAGAGCCTTTATTTATTTCCCTCGTTACTGGCCATGAGAAAAAAATGTAAATACTTCCTTTTAAACAAACATCTTAACAGAATTCATTGATTCAATTAAGTAGCTAACAATATGTCTATTGATTTCCTTTCTATCTACCAGTATCTAGGAACTGGTATTAAGAGCCATATGAGGAATGTGTTCTAGGGTGGAAAAGGGACAATCTCTGGCTAATGTGATGTAGTGGGAGTTTCATAGTATAAATAGTATGGATTCTAGAACCAGATACCTGGCTACAAATCCCAGTCTGTCATCTACTGAGAACAGGGCCTTGGGAAAATCATTTAGTCTCTCTGTGCCTCAATTTCCTTATTTGTCATAGAATCTACTTCATAGAATTAAATGAATATTTGTTAAGTGCTGAGAACAGTGTCTGTCTCATGGAAAGTGCATGTTCTCTCTCTGTCTCTCTCTCTCTGTTTATATAAACTTCTCTGCTCTGCCAAGACTTGGTAATTTGGAGGGTGTGGGCTTTTGAATAGGTTCTTGAAGGTTGTACAGAAATGCTAGCTTTAAAGATACAGAATAAATAGGCAAGAGATGAAGCGCACCAGTGAAGAGAAAGGAAGCATTTCAGGGAGCAGTAAGCCACAGACTGGCTGGACTGGAGAGGCTGACAATGAGTGTGGGTACAGGAGGGACCCATAGGATCACTAAAAGCCCGCAGCACGGGAGGAGACTGGACTTTCCTGCTGTGAAGTTGACAGCCAACAATTTTCCACAGAACTTCACATTATATCTGGATCAATGCAGCCCTGTCAACGTGTTAGAGACATTAAGCAACTTGACTAATTTCACAACAAAGGAAGAGGTGCGGTCAGGACTGGAAGAACCCCGAATTTCTTTATCCAGGACCAGGACTGCCTATACCAGTGGAAGTTGTTCAGTGGGAAGTTACACAATCCAGCCCTGCTTGGATGGTTAACCTGGTGGTTGTGGCAGTGAAGGATTTGACTGTGGGGACTTAACAGGTTGGGAGATCCTGAAGGAGTCTGTGATATAGTAGATACTGTGACATGTCACCCAGGTCCCTCTTCAGGAAAGAAGGACTTACTCCCCCGCCCCATCAGCTATTGGCAGTGTTGCTGGCAGAAAGCCCTCAGATGTCCACTATCCTAAGAGGACCTCTTTCCCGCTTCCCTGGGTAGCTGTATCCCAAGACTGGTCTTGCAGGTACCTAAGTGCATGGCTTCCATGCCCTACTCAAGGCAACTCTGATGGACTGTTCCAGTTCCAGAACTCCCAGTGGCATGGGCTAAGGACTTCAGTGGGGCTGCATCACAGCCCAGTTTCTTTCTCTGCCGACTTCTGCTTTCCTCTCTTCCCTTCCTCATTGTTCATCCCAAGAGCAAGCCCCAGTAAACTTCCTGAATGCTCATCTCTGCCTTGGAGTCTGTTTCCTGAGGAGCTTAACCTGTCTCAGTCTAGAAGAAATATCACAGGCACTTGAAATAGCCGGTTTGACAAAAGAATTTGCATAACTTTTTTACTTTGGGAGACAGAGATGTCAAAATTCAATTGGGGTCTTCAATCCTGTTCAAAATTATACTCCTAATGCATACAGGGAAGTCCCTAGTAGGAGAAAGTACAGGGTAGGGGGAGGAACAAAGAAAGACCAAAACAAAGACAAACTTTCCAGACAGGAAGTTATAAATGTGGGAGTGAAACTCAGGAAGAACAGAGAGAGTTAGAGACAGGATCTGGGATTCAGCTCAGCAGAGGCCATCCCTGAAGTCATGATGGCAGATGAAACTCTGAGAGGCAGAAGAATGCTGAGTAGAGGACTCTGGCAACACCCAAGGATGGGAAAGGCAAGAATAATCTGTAAAGGTTAGAGAAGAAACGTCATCAAGATAGAAGGATGATCAAAACCGGAAAATACCGCAGAAACTAAGAGAAAAGAAAATCTCAAGGAGAGATTTGGCAAGCAGAGAGGTCTAGGAGAGATGTTTTAACACTACAAAGATGTTTTGCAAGAGTAGATGACTATACGTGTATGTGTCTGGGTGACAGAGGGCAAAAGTCAAAATTACAAAACAAATGGCTGGTTGAAAGAGGGGGTGAGACCTAACAGCAGGAAAACGGAATGGCAGCTTGCGAGAAAACAAGGGCTGAGGAGATATTTTGAACCTGTGTGTAAGTTGAGGAATAGGGAGCAGAGAAGAGGAGGAGATGCTAGCAAGAGGAGAGAGGAGTGAACCTGCTGAGAAAACCCAGAGCAGGAGCTGGGAAGGAGGGAAAAGAGGAGGTAACCCCAAATCCAGGTAGAGCATTACCCCTCATTCTCTGTCACTGGAGGAGAGGGAGTGGGGGATAAAGGAGACTTTTTTCTTTTTTTCTTTTTTGAGATTGAATTTTGCTCTTGCTGCCCAGGTTGGAGTACAATGGTGCGATCTCGGCTCACCACAACCTCCGTCTCCTGGGTTTAAGCGATCCTGCTGCCTCAGCCTCCCGAGTAGCTGGGATTACAGGCAACCACCACCACACCCGGCTAATTTTGTATTTTTAGTAGAGATGGGGTTTCTCCATGTTGGTAAGGCTTGTCTCAAACTCCCGACCTCAGGTGATCCACCCGCCTCGGCCTCCCAAAGTACTGGGATTACAGGTGTGAGCCACTGTGCTCAGTGGGATAAAGGAGATTTTATCACTAGAGAGGAGGCTGTGTGAGAAGGATGCAGGCAATCAGATTTATTCTCAACGAAGGAGAACAGGAATGGATGGGGGCAGGTTGTATATGAGAGGGCATGTAAGCCAGGGAAGAGGTTTAGATGCAGCACTGAGAGAAACTCAGAAAGTGATGAATGGAGGTGAACATGAGTGTTGCCAAGCAGCTTCGAGGACTGGGAAGAGAATGTAGGAATCTCAGGCAGCGCTCCTCAGACTCTCCCAGCAAAGGGCAGCAGCCAGAGAGGAGAAAACAGAGGTAAGGGGATGAAGCTCTGGAGACAGGGCTTGAGCAGACTTCAAGGCAGCAGGACTTCAGAAGGCCAGATGGACAGTTGTGAAAAGCTCAGAGATAGCCTCAGCTGAACAGGCACAGGAAGGAGCCAGGAAAGACACTGCTGTAAGGTCAGGAAGAAGGAGCAGGCAGGAGCGAGGGCGATAAGGGGAAATCCCACAAAGAATACGAACAAAGACAGTGCTAAAAACGAGATCCTGAAGCACAGCTCAAGCATCTGGAACAACATGGTATATACTAATAGAAAAAGTTAGAACTTCTCATCTTTTTAAAAGAGAATGTTATGGGTATGGATGGTGACTGAAGTCTAATATTAAGATACCTGTTCACAGATGAGGAAAAGAAGTCATAACTTGTATGTCACAAACCTTAAAATCTTTACGAGAACACTACTCAATTTTATATAATTCTTGTGGATTTAATGACTATATTTCTTTAGTCATCATATATTTTGAAAATCATTATTTGTATGCTGTAATATAAATATAAAACAAAGAGCATTTTCATGCTATTTTGCAGTTCTCTCACGAGTTTATCTGGAGAACTGGTTTACGTGTAGGGAAAAGAAACAAAAATAAAAATTTACAGAGCTGGATGCAGTGGCTCAAGCCTGTAATCACAACACTTGGGGAGGCCAAGGCAGGAGGATCACTTGAAGCCAGGAGTTTGAGACCAGCCTGGGAAGCAAAGTGAGTCCCCATCTCTTTAAAAAAACAACAACAACAATAAAAAAACTTTTTAATCAGCTGTGCATGATGATGCACACCTGTGCTCCCAGTTGCGCGGGTGGACTGCTTGAACACCGGAGTTTGAGGTTTCAGTGAGCCATGACCACGTCTCTGCACTCCAGCCTGGGTGACTAAGTGAGACCTTTTCTCTATAAAAAATTAATAAATAAATAAAAATTTTTATGTTCTCAATGAGAGGATGAGCTTTTTAGGCTGGTACTTTCAAACAGAGTAAAGGAAAGACAGACAGAGTTTATCAAATAAAACAGCAGAACCATCTTACCTGTGCAATTTCTTTCCTCCATGTCTAGAGCAAAGCCATTATTGCAACGGCACTTGAAGCTTCCAATTGTATTTCTGCACTTCCCATAGGTGCACATCCCAGGAAATGCTTTGCATTCATTGATGTCTAAAAGCAGAATAAAGCCAGAATGTAGAGCTGGTTGATATAAATGATTAGGTCCATCACTTTAAGTTAAAAATCTGTCATGGACAACAGTAATGCACCAAGTGAAAAACAGGGCTACTAAATGTTTCAGTGATCACACTGCTAGCACACACAGGAACCTTCAATATAGTGAAAAAGATCATATATATATATATATATATATATATACACACACACACACACATACACACACATTATTATTATTTTTTTTGAGACAGAGTTTCACTCTTGTTGCCCAGGCTGGAGCACAATGGCACGATCTCGGCTCACTGAAACCTCCACCTCCCAGGTTCAATCGATTCTCCTGCCTCAGCCTCCCGAGTAGCTGAGATTACAGGTGCGTGACACCACACCCAGCTAATTTTTGTATTTTTAGCAGAGAATGGGTTTCACCATGTTGATCAGGCTGGTCTTGAACTCCTGACCTCAGGTGATCCACTCACCTTGGTCTCCCAAAGTGCTGGCATTATAGGCGTGAGCCACCACACCCGGCCAAAGATCCTATATGCTTAAGAAAGAGTTCTGATCCCTTTATTTCTCACTACTTGTTTTATAAAGATAAGTGGGGATAGGTAACTCCTTGCTATAGATGTAGCTATCAGGGCGACATCTCAGGTTGAAGAGGAACAAAGGGTAGAAGAGCAAGATAAGCAATCTGTTTTATTTCTTTACTTCAATGCCCTCTTATAGAGGGGATTTATACTCTTGGGACAGAACATAGGTCACAAAACGTAAGTTTAACTGAGAAAATAAAGTGGGAAGTTAAATGTTTAAAGCAAAACCAATTCTCAGAAAATGTGGAAGGCTTCCTGTTGGTGAAGAAGGACCAAGGTGCTGGCCGCAGGCAGTTACCTTTGTAAAATGGACGCCCAGTAAGAACATCCCCTCGGTTAGCAAAGCCAGCCCCGCGGGGGCACAGCATCTCATATTCCTTGGTGCCAGGTTTGGGGCACTCTTCACACTCGGTGCCCCAAGCCGCCCCGACAGCACAGCAGCAGGCATCCATGCGGAACTTTCCAGGAACGGGGTGAATGCATTCATCTTCATCCCACTTCAAGTAACACTGCTCCATGCGGATATCTACACCGAGAGTGAAATCACAGGGTGAGAATGAGCTGAAACACCCATCGAACAGTCACATGTCAAGCGTCTGCTCAGCACCAGGCATCACGCAAGGCCCTTGCGGTGTACTGGTGGGCAAGACACAGTCCCTGACCTCCTGGCATGGACTCCACAATGACAGTAATTTAAGGAGAACAAAGGTGAGACCCTCTTCAGTCTTTCTTAATTCTCACAAGAAACCCTCAGGAAGAAAAGGTCCTCTCGTGACATGACTACTTCATGTTTTGATTCCTTTTTTGTACTGTTCACTTTAGAAAAAGTAAGATCATTTTAATGATAATCTTTCCTGTTCAAAGAATTGCTTCAGGTGCCTTTTAAGCAGCCCTGTCAGATCCCGTTCATAAACAGTTAATGATCGGGTATAATCTATTTGCCAATTTGTTACAACTATTAAAATCACTACAAAAGAAAGAAGTGTTATAATATTATTGCATTTAAGGTATTTTTGTTTGTTTGTTTGTTTTTTCTCCTGCCAAATTTACCTTTTTGCATCATGGTTTTTCCCTGGATTATGTGTAAGGGGTCAATTATTTATTTAAATGTCACATTTTCCCTCCAACTTCAAAACAGAACAGCATTTCAGTGCTTAGCCTGTGCTAGCCAGGACCTTAGAATATGTATAAACAGTCACCTACATCTAAAAGTAGAGTAGACCAGCATGGTCTATAAATAACATGTTCATCTGTTAGCAAATAGATTTATTTTCAAATCATAGTAAAGCACTTGGCTGTTTAATTACAAATATGGATAATGAGTTTGGAAAAGTTTCCTTAATCAAATAACATTTCTTTGATAAGAACATTTTAAGACATTAAATCCTTTCCAGAGGCTGAAAACTGTTTAATGGAGGAAGGAGATCCCTGATGGAAATGTACACATAAAAATTAATGTTTACTACTGTAGTTACTGTCAATACTGATTCTTTCAACTTCTAAACCAAAGGTAACATCAACTTTAGTAACTGCCTTTAACCTAGAATTTCACAGAGTTACATTTCTGAATACTGGAATTAAAAAGTCCTATTTTTTTTTGAGATGGAGTCTCGCTCCGTTGCCCAGACTGGGCGTGGCATGGTAGCTCATGCCTATAATTTCAGCACTTTGGGAGACTGAGGCGGCTGGATCACCTGAGGTCAGGAGTTCTACATGAGCCTGGTCAACACGACAAAACCCCGTCTCTACTAAAAATACAAAAATTAGCTGGGCATGGTGCCAGGCGCCTGTAATCCCAGGTACTTGAGAAAAAGTACTATTTTTAAAGAAAAAATAATTGTGGTAAATTTTTATTTTGATTCAGCAGACTGAATGTAGAGATCCACAGATGGCGATTCTGTCTTACAGATCTACATTAACACAAACCAAAAAGCCACATGCTTTGCCAGTGTGAAGTGTGATAGTAATCCAGAGTCTCATTATCACAGGGCTCCGAGGGGCTAGTCTCCTTATAGCTGGCTCCATCCCATAATGTCAGCAGGTAAGTAAGAATCTTTCCAAGATGTGAAAGTTTTATATAAGTACAGTTGGCCTAAGAACTCTGGCCTGAGTCACACTGTGAGGTTACTGAAGGAACCTGCTCAAGAAGCCCAAGACAAACTAAAAATGTACCATTTCAAAGCTCATTGGAATAAACTGGGGTGAGAGGGGAAAGGCATTTAAACTATGCATGTAAAAACTTATAATAGCTAGGAAGAGTAATCCTTTCTTTAATACTGAGACCTCTATAAATGTTAATATCAGGAATTAAAAAGCACACTACTGAGAACTCTATGAATGTTTATATCAGGAATTAAAAGTCAGCACACTGGCCACAATAAGGCCTCTCAATGCTGCGACTGTCCTTGCATGGAAATTAAAATATCAATTTGGAAACCTTTGGATGGTCCATGTTCTCTGCAGTTTGCTGCAGTCCCCACTGCTTCCTGTTGTCGCCTCACTCACGGGTATCTTACATGCTTGGCTCCTGCAAGCATCTGAGTTTGGGATGCCTGATTCACATGAGGTTCTGTCAAAGCATTTACCACAACTTTAGTTCTCAGAATACTTTACATTTTCATGTGCCAGTTGTTTCCTGAAACTTTCTCACATCCCCAGACAGAATTAATTAATGTAGCATAATTCAAGCAGTGACAAAAGCATTGAAGCAAAGTACAGGGATGAAGAATCCAATATATTATCTTAGAATATTAAAAAATGCTTTAATTTTGTTTTCTTTTTTCTCTGAGATGGAGCCTTACTCCGTCGCCCAGGCTGGAGTGCAGTGGTGCGACCTCGGCTCATTGCAACCTCCGCCTCCCAGGTTCAAGCGATTCTCCTGCTTCAGTCCCTCGAGTAGCTGGGATTACAGGCATGAACCAGCATGCCCAGCTAATTTTTATATTTTTAGTAGAGATGGGGTTTCTCCATGTTGGCCAGGCTGACCTCGAATGCCTGATCTCAGGTGATCAACCTGTCTCAGCTTCCCAAAGTACACTCCCAGTCACAATTTTGAACAATGTTATTGAAACTTTATTTTGCCTAATAATAATTTACAATCAGTGATATATCTTCATATATTACAGTATTTTGTTATAGAAGATAACTTGATTTCATTAGTCATTTGACTGTATTATATTATTATTTTGTCATTTTCTTTTTTTAAAATTTTGTTAGTTTTGGGGGAATATTTTGTCATTTTCAAATGATATTTATTTCTAAACATTGTAGATCACTTAAAGATAATTTTTAAAATACTTAAAAATCTGAAAGAAATTTTCTTATTTTTGTACTTTGGATATTATGTTTTCTAAATAATTTTGTATGATTTTACAGTAATGCTTTCAACCCAGATTTAAATGTGCTATCAAAATTCAGTTAAAAATGAAATCTGTTTTAATTATAATAACTAAACTGTATGGTATTGCAAACTTTTTTCTTACCAGTAAATTTTAAACATCACTGAGATATTTAAATACTTTAAAGATCATTGCATATAACACCACTATTAGTTATGCTTTGTCTACATGCCTGATTTCAAATACAAATCTATGTAAAGTCCTTTTATAAACTAAAAATTTACTGTTCCGTAGCTTATTGGGGAAAAAAAATCTCTAGGTAAATGAAAAATTGTTACATACAATGAAAATTAATAGAAATGTATTTTTCAATCATGAAATTCAAGTTCAGTCAACCATGACACTAATAAAGAAAAAGGTCAAATCACCATTCCTATAATACTATGTTGAAAGAAAGAGATTCATCACTACAGATCTTTAAAAAATAAAGTATTAAGAAAATGTAAACTCTAATAGCAGTAAAGGAAGGACCAGGATTATTGAATGTTTTTAAGCAGAAGCAACGTATCTTTGCCGATGACTTTACCCATTGTATTCAGAGTGTAGCTGCAATGAGCTGACAGATATATACTTTTAAAATCCTAGTCTCCAACTTTCCTTCTGTGTTCAACATATCCTTACTCTCATTAACTCAGTGTGAAAGACTGAACCTGCCTTAATTATCTGGTTAAAGAAATGGAAGATTTTGAGATAGATTTTTGAGCAGTACCAACTTTTGGCATGAAACAGAAACAATTTCACTTAAATACATTTCACTTTTAAAACAGCATCTAGTGATTTCTCCCTAAATATCTCATTTAAAGTAAGTTTTCTCAAGTACAAACTCTGTGGTGTTGGACTAGCCACTGCTTAAAGAAGGAAATTCATGGCTTGTTTTACACATAGAATACATGAGGGCGTGAATCTTACCCAAACACACACGGCCGGTCCCATCCAACGTAAGGCCTTCAGGGCACTCGCAATGAAAAGATCCCTTACTGTTGACACAGCGTCCATTTGGACAAACGCCAGGGAACACCTCACACTCATTAACATCTGCAGGGAAATGGAGCCAGCAGAGGAATAAAGATGTTACAAACAGAAAAAGCAGGTGTGGTCCTACTTCATGTATAGCATTTTCAATCCACATTCAACACAACGTGGATTACTACTTGAGTTAAACAGAAATATTCCACAACCCAGCCACCCGCTTTCCTAGGCACCAGCTATGCAAATGACCACAGCCTTGTCTCTCCATGAAAGACAGCCCAGACATGTGCCTTTGCCAGCTGTTCTGGGCCTTAAAGTCTAGCGATGTATTCATGAAATTTACACAACTCCATAAAGAGGAGAAATGGGAAACTCTAAGCTGTTTCCTAAGAGAATTATGCTAAAGCACTTGTTGATTACATTGAGTATTTTTATTGAAATGTCAAGGTTTCTGAAAATGATAAACATCTCCAAAATTTGAGAGTGAATGTTAATTTTATGTACTGCTCTAAAGATGTATAGTATCTTCCAAGGAAGGATACTCTCACCTTCACATGTAACACCTTTAATCCTGGCAAGCCCTCTTGGGCAAGCTGTATCTGTAAGAACAACAGGACAAATTTTACTTCATTATAGAATAAAATACAACCATGTTATGCTCAAGAAGAAATATAATGGAATCAAAATGGAACTAAATACAAACTGCAAGGCGGGGTCTTAGGGTCCAAGGACATCACTGTCCCCACTTCATTCAGTAGGGCACATGACTTTCTCTGGTACCTCCATCAGTATTGGCCTGTATTGAGATTCTCATAATTTTTCCTACAATTTCTTTTTGTTGTCACATTGACAACTGAGTTAAAAGTAAACAGGTCAGGCGCGGTGGCTCAAGTCTGTAACCCCAGCACTTTGGGAGGCCGAGATGGGTGGATTACTTGAGGTCAGGAGTTGGAGATCAGTCTGGCCAACATGGTGAAAGCCCATCTCTACTAAAAATACAAAAATTAGCCGGGCGTGGTGGCGGGCATCTTTAGTCCCAGCTACTCGGGAGGCTGAGGTAGGAGAATCGTTTGAAACTGGGAGGTGGAGGTTGCAGTGAGCCGAGGTCACGCCACCGCACACTAGCCTGGTGACAGAGCGAGAGTCCGTCTCAAAAAAAAAAAAAAAAAAAGTAAGCAAAAGATTTGAGGAAAACAGCCACCACACAAACAAGGATACTGGAGGATACAGTCATCTAGCAGATTCTAGCTGATTCCTTTCCATGAATAAAATATTTAGAAGGCCTGCTTATGTACCAGGATAAACCAAATACACATTTTAAGAGGTAAAAAACATTAGCCAGCAAAGATAACATTTTAGCAAAGGTAAATGATCTCAGGTCTTCTTCACTAAGGAACTACATAGTGAAAGATGTGTCCTAGCGGCAGGAGAAGCTTTCCAAGGAGAAGTCGAGAAGCCCCCCAGTCAGGCTCCTACCTAGTTCACACCGCTCACAAGGGCTCCCCCAGGCAGCTCCGAGGGTGGCACAGCATTCAGATTTCAGAGTGGCTCCATTAATATTCACCTCACAGCGGCTGTCCTGGATGTTGAGCCAACAGGTCCCCTTCAGGCTGTCTGAAAAGGAACAGGAAAGGTTGGGGAGCTCTTACCTCTGATGAAAATAGAATTCATCTGTGTATACGAAAAGGCATTTGTTACAGTATTCTAAAAAAGAAGGGCCAGGCAAAGTGGCTCACGCCTGTAATCCCAGCATGTTGGGAGGCTGAGGCAGAAGGATCACTTGAGCCCAGGAGTTCAAGATCAGCCTGGGAAAATAGCAAGACCCCATCTCCACCAGAAAGAAAAGAAAAGAAAAAAAAAGGATACTTTAAAAGTTTTAATAGCGGGGCCGGGCGCAGTGGCTCACGCCTGTAATCCCAACACTTTGGGAGGCCGAGATGGATGAATCACCTGAGGTCAGAAGTTCAAGACCAGCCTGGTCAACATGGTGAAACCCCGTCTCTACTAAATACACAAATATTAGCCGGGCGTGGTGGCAGGCGTCTGTAATTCCAGCTACTCAGGAGGCTGAGGCAGGAGAATCGCTTGAACCTGGGAAGTGGAGGTTGCAGTGAGCCGAGAGAGTGCCATTGCACTCCAACCCGGGCAACAAGAGAGAAACTTTGTCTCAAAAAAAAAAAAAAAAACTTTAAATAGCATATCCTTTGAAAACACTTTCATGTACCTGCATTCAAATATGGTTTATTACATATATGTAATATGTACCATATATCTCTCATACATAATATAGTAATTAATATAATTATATCTATTGATATTCTTTTTTTCTTTGAGACGGAGTCTCGCTCTGTCGCCCAGGCTGGAGTGCAGTGGCACGATCTCGGCTCACTGCAAGCTCCGCCTCGCAGGTTCACGCCATTCTCCCGCCTCAGCCTCCCGAGTAGCTGGGACTACAGGCGCCCGCCACCACGCCCAGCTAGTTTTTTGTATCTTTTTTAGTAGAGACGGGGTTTCACCATGTTAGCCAGGATGGTCTTGATCTCCTGACCTCGTGATCCATCCGTCTCGGCCTCCCAAAGTGCTGGGATTACAGGCTTGAGCCACCGCGTCCAGCCTATCTATTGATATTCTAAGGGGAGCTGTCCAAGATTTTACGCTGATACTCAGAAACATAGAGCACTGCCATTTTGCCCCTGTTGGTCTGGTCTTGAACTCCAGGCCTCTAGCAATCCTTCCATTTCGGCCACCCAAAATGTTAGGATTACAGGCATGAGTCACTGCGCCCCACCCTTCTTCTTTTTTAACATACTATAACAACATGATAAGACCATTACTTGTGTGAAAAGTATTCGTAAGATTTATCCTTAATGACAAATGCTTTGATATTTAAGATTCTATTGTATAAAATCCTTCAATCTCCTTCTCCCTTAAGTCCCTACTAAATAATCACACACAATGTATGTTCTGTTATACAGAGGCCAAAATTTCTCCAACTGATAATTATTTGATGAATAATTTAAAAGAAAAAAACCCCTATAAAACAAAGAAGGAATAAACACTTACAAAACCCCCACTAATGCTTTCCCAGGGCTAATATCTGATGTATTTTATTTCAGGCATTTAAAAAATGTGCGTGTGTGTGTAGATTTATCTCTAGTTCAAAAAGTAAATCATACTTACGGTAAACAATTTGAAGAAATAGAGAAGTATGGGGGAGATGTAAAAATCACCTGAAATCCTCTAGAGATAACCATTTCTAACATTTTAGACTGACTCCACATAAAGTTTAAGTTCTTCCTTTTGAATGGTAGAGTACCCAGTGAAATATTATGCACTTTAAAATGTTTATTGTATGTGGATTAAAGGGAATAATGAATGGTTAGTATATTTTTGGTGGCGCAATGAAAAGTTTTTCAAATGAACAAATAATAAATGACAACTGATTTTGAAGCAGTGATAAGGAATCCAGTCAAAGCTGATATGGCAAATACTAATTGGCTAAAACAAATCATATGTCATGTTTTCCTTGTAGAGCAGTGGCTCTCAGTTAAGTGTGCATAATATTACCAAGGCGCTTGTTAAAATGCCGATTCATAAGTTTCCAGGTGTGCAGCCCAGGAATCTGAATTTTCACAAACTCCTCAGGTGATTCTGATGCGGGTGATGTGGAAAACACTTTACCAAAACCTCAATAGCATATTGTGGCACTAAGAGTTAGAAGAAAACAAAGAATAAGTGTATTCCTACAGTATTTATTTGAAAATTCATTTTAATAATATGTACAGATAAAATTTACTTCTGGCTGGACACAGTGGCTCATGACTATAATCCCAGCACTTCGGGAGGCCGAGGTAGGCAGATCATTTGAGCCCAGGAGTTCAAGACCAGCCTGGGCAACATGGTGAAACCTCATCTCTACAAAAAATATAAAAATTAGCTGGGAGTGATGGCACATGCCTGTAGTCCCAGCTACTCAGGAAGCTGAGGTGGGAGGACTGCTTAAACCCGGTAGGCAGAGGCTGCAATGAGATCGTGTCACTGTATTCCAACCTGGGTGACAGAGTGAGACCCTGTCTTCCAAAAAAAAAAAAAAGTTTTTACTTCTAAATTCAACAACAAAAACAACAAAAATATCCCCCACAAACATAGAAAGGGAATTACAATTAAACTGTAATGGGCCTATGGTGGGAGAAATAGTAATTTCTGATTCTCTAGGCAACACAGGAAGTTACCAACAACCAACCAAGACAGAGGTTGAAACAAAACAATTCTCTCCTGTACTGAATAAAAAGTTATGGGGCAAAGGTATGAAAAAGAGTTAGACAGTCACTTTGCTTTTTCACTCTGGCTGAAATGTTGAGTTTGGATAAAACTGCAGAGAAACATTTGTGTCAGGTCTCAAACTACAGGCTTGTTACAGATTTATACCTGTAAATTCCATAGCACAGAGGAAACAGAGATGCTTGTGTAAGGCTACTGTGTATTTAAATGATCTTTTACTGATCCGGACTAATTCTGATTTATCACCTTGGTTGTCATCATTTTAAGTAAGATTAACAACAGTTACTGCTAAGATTTATCAAGATAGTGACAGGAACTGGAAGGCTTTGTATGTATTTATTTACTCATTAAAACAACCCTGTGAATTATGTACAATTTGTAGATGAGAAAATGTAGGCACACAGAGGTCAACCAATTTACCCAAGGTCACCCAACTAGTAGAGTGCCAGCATCAAGATTCAAGCCCATGCAGTCTGACTGCAGAGCCCTCACTCTGTAGCACTGTGATTCTTTAGGCTGGTGCTGCATCAACACTTGAAAAGCTACAAATCCAGATAGTCCCCCGCAGCCCCCTCCAGGCTCACCCTTCTCTTCTCTCTCTCCCCAATTCCTTTCCTCCATCCTCCCTCCCTCTCTCCCCACTGACCCACTGTTGTGTGTATATACCCACCCCTGCCCCTATACACATACACAACTGAGATACAGATGTAGATAGTCAGGAGTTAGTTAAGAACTCTCAAAAAATAAAGCAGGGTGATTAGCTTAAGGGTAGAAACAGGAGAAAAACTGTTATTTTATCTAGGATGGTCAGGGAAATCGTGACTTACAATGTGGCATCTGAATACAGACATAAGGAGAACCCTGCAAATCTGAGTGAAAAACATTCCTGCCAGATAGATCAATGGACTTCAGGTGGGCATGTGTCTGATGCAGGAGCAGGAAGTAGGCCAGTCTGGCTCAGGCTGAGGGGGCGGGAGGCAAAGCAGGGGCAAGATCATGAGGGGAGCACAGGCTTCGGCTAGGACTTGAGCTTTTACTGAATGAAATGAGAAGCCAAGGTTTTCCTAGACAGGGTTCCTGGACAAAGAATGATGTGCTCTGATTTATGTTTTAAAAGGGTTGTCTGGTGACTATGTGGAGAACTGACTATAGTACGGGGAAAAGAAGTTAAGGTAGAGGCTACAGCAGTAATTACGAAGAGAAATGATGGTGACTTGGATTGGGGGTTGGTGTGGTGATGGTGAGAAGGGGTTGAAATGTGGATAAACTTCAAGTGCAATCAATAGGTTTGCTGATGACTTCCATGTGCAGCTTGAGAAAAAGACATCAAGGATGCTGCCAAGGTTTTGAGGGGTGGCAGCTAGAAGAACGGATTTGCCATCTGCTGAGATGGAAATGTTCCTGAGAGACTCGGGTTCAAGCCAGTACACAGGAATTTGGTTTTAGACATGGGAATTTGAGATACTGATGAGCCATCCAAGTGGAGACACTGTACAGACAGTTGGCAACACAAATCTGGAATCAGTGACAAGGTTGAGGCCTAGAATTCCATTATCAACTAGAGTGACACATGTGAGACTCAATACAGAGGTTCTTGAGGATGAGTGTAGAAAGACAAACAGGGGTCCAAAGACGGACTGGCGGAACACTTCAGGTTAAAGGTTAGGAGGATAGGGAGGACTCAGTAAAGCAAAGAGAAAATGAGCCATAAAAGTCAAAGGAGAAGAGAGTTTTGCCTGGGAAGCCAAAAATGCAAAATTTCTTGAGAAAGAGTGAGTAATGAACTGTGACAAATACTGCTAATAATCTAAGGTGAGGAATGAGAAGAGACCATTGGATTTGACAGCAGAGTGGTCACAGCCATATGTCCACGCAAGTTGAAGACAGAGTGCAGACCCAAGCCAAAGATGAGGGAAACTGGTCTGGATTATATAGAACCATCAAACCATAGCAGTATAATGCATGAAAGATTAATCAAATGCATCATTCTATTACCTTTAACCATATTCAACCAGAACACCATAGTCTTCCTTAAGCAGTTTGCAGAACAGTTTAAGATTAATTTATATTTAGAAAGCTTGAAAAATAGATTCTAAATCCTTAAATATTCATAATATTCAACTAATTCAAATATAACGTAATTTTAAATCAGTAATCATACCATGAAATTTCAAAATGTAATGACCTGGGCCCTGTGGAAGAGAAAGTTGCAGGCTAACCACTGATGAGAGCCACTGACAGTCCTATTATACATTCCTGGCTTTTCCTGTGTATATTTTACTATTTGTTATTTTCTTTTTCAACTAGAATTCTCTTTTTAATAAAAAAGTATATAAAATAATGTCTAAAATTTAAAAATATTAGGGAAATTGCATTTTGAGCAGCTCTACACTGGGCTATTCAAATTTAATCATAATAAATGAAAGCACACAATACATTGACTGAGAAAAATATGGTGGTGGTTAGTTGTTGGCAATTGGAAGAATGACATAAAGACTTGGGGGTAAAAAGTCTTTGTTCTTCTTTGGTTAATAAATATAAGGGCAAAAGGCCAAAATAATGGAAGTCTACATGATGAGGCAAAAACGAAGTATCTTTGATGCTCAAGTGGCATGCAGATTTAGTTTTCTGAGACATTAATTGATTAATGCTGAATTCATTTCCTTTGCATAATAAAATGACTCCATCTCAATTGGAAATTGTGGCTTAGCAAAAATATTTCTGCTTTACTGGATCCAACCCACACACCCCGCTGGCCCCCCCACCAACCCAGCCCGGAATTCTATAAGAAAAAAAGTAATGCCCCAGGCAGATGGCAGTCTATTGCCTAATATGGAGAGCTGAACAAGGCTCAAATTTCACCAGCTGTACCTCATTGGGAAACGAGGAGCTGGTGTTTCCAAAGAGAAGGTTTTCATTGATAATTCTGGACTTGGTCATTTGTCTTTATATAACAAACAGACACTCTAGCATCCAGCTAAATATGGTTAACATCAGACATGCTACTGAAAAAACTATTGTCTTTGACAAATATGAAACTAAAGATTCATTTTGGCTAGATAATAAAAACTGTCAGTTAATTTGGCACTATGTAAAACTGAAATATCTTCCTATTTGGAATATATATTTACTTCCCCTTAAAGGTGGATACTAGCTAATGATGTGAACTGTGTAGGCCTAGTGAATGGAAGCACAGATGCTAGAAGTACGGAAAAATTACTGGGACAGTTTTGTTCCCTTTTACATGCTGGATTTTTCCTTGCAGTAACAGATCAATCTTCCTTAATATACATCCTATGTCATTATCAAGAAGTGACTTTAAATGTTTTGAGACATATTGAAAGATGCTAGTTTAGATGTTTTAGAATAATTTCCCCTAGAGATTTCCAAAAGCAAGAAAGCAGTTATCTTCTCTTCCTTGAAGCCCAGAAGTTTATGATTGATGGAAAAAAAGAAAAAATAATAAATTCCCTCTATGTGTTTAAAAGCTTCAAATTCTTGTCCTGTTAACTGAATCCAAATTTCATCACATTTTTTGTTTGCCATCGAAGTTTGTTTATAAAAAAAGTATGCAGTGGAGATTTGATTATATTGCTGCCTAAGGCATTTTTAGGGTAACGGATATGCATATGTGTGTGGTATGGAAATGATTATAAGTTATAATATATCTACTTATATGAAAGGAAGATTTCTAGAATCTAACAAAAATTGAACAGGCTGCCTAATTAATGCTATTATGTTTTACCTCTATGTTGATATTGAGTAAAAACAACTAATGTAATACGTAATTCTTTACTTTTTGGACTCATATTCTGTTTTTATTTGTAGTAAGGCCTGAGATCTGTGCTGATCTTAGCAGTGAAATTGAAGCATCAGTATTGTGTATGAATCTTACCAATACAGATCAATCCTGTGGAGCTGAGTTTGCTGCCGGGCGAACATTCACAATTGAAAGATCCAAGGTTGTTTCTGCAGGCCCCATTGACACATGGGTTGCTCTCACATTCATTTATATCTACAATCCAGAAGGAAAATATTCTGTTAGAACTGCCATGTGTTTCTGGAAAATATTATTCCAACAAGCCATGCAATGCCAGAATGTCTGGTAAACTTGGCTCTGGTAATTTTAATATGGATCTATGAAGCATAAAGTGAATGGGGAATGGAGGCATGCATTTTACATTGTGGATACGCATCTATAGGATTGGGAACTCAGTAGGACCACAGCAATCAGCCTATTGGGAAAGAGTTCAGTTACATGCTTCTTCAATACGTCATCACAACTTTACATAAATTAGATTTTTTTCCCCACAGAATAAGATGTAATTCCAGGTGCAACATCCTGTGCACAAACAAAAGTGGATTGCTTTGATCATTTATGGTTTAATGGGGCTCTGAAAAACTTAAAAAGTCCATCTTAGAAGCAAAATATCACAATGCTGCTTTAA
Source organism: Trachypithecus francoisi (assembly GCF_009764315.1). NCBI lineage: Eukaryota > Metazoa > Chordata > Mammalia > Primates > Cercopithecidae > Trachypithecus > Trachypithecus francoisi. The sequence goes on along the minus strand of NW_022681465.1, from coordinate 163,949,670 downwards.
TTCCAAGCTCTCGGGTACGAATCAGAAAATAAGGACTGAAACATTCATGGTGGGTACATAACTCTCCTCTGGTACATAACTCTCCTCTAGTCCCTATCCACCTTCTCTGTCTTTAGCTCTTCACATTTACATGTTTAGTTTGCTTAGTTATTTTTTAATACAACTAATGGTGGTAAAATAAAAATTAGAAAACTTGATCAAGTAGAAATAATTGCTTTAAATCGGCCTCTACAATCATTAATTTGATCTGAATGAAATATTCAAATCAAATGTAATTCAATATACATGAAATCATATAATCTAAACAATTCCTGTTGAAGGTCAGAAGTAAGCAGAACTGCCCTATGCCTATGTTCTCAAGTGGTGATTAGAGAAAATGTCAAGCCTGTAATGTGGAATAGTTTAACACATGAGTTAATGAAAAAGAAACACAAGCTTCAGGTAAAGTACTATAAACAAAATTAAAGACATTTTCAGTGTCAATTCAACCACTTTTAAAGTGGTACACTTTTAAGAAGTGGCACACAGTTTTCTTTACTAAGTTAATTATCTGAAACAGGTCAATAGTTCTTAAGGCATTTTATATTGAACACTGGGGTTTCTAAGTTCACAAGAATACTTTTTCTTTCTCTAAATATTTCTTTGAATTTATTATAAAGCACATTACTATGCTGAGGAAAGCATGTAAACAAATGGCTAGAAGACTTTAATCCTGAAAGAGTGAGGCTCACAGTTGATTTTTTTTGTCAGTGGACTTCACATGCAAATTTAAAAATCAATGTGAAAAACAGGTAAGCTCCTTCTTTGTTACTTCAACACTACTGAAGGAATATCCAGGTGCTAATTTAATTCTTGAAATATAAATTGTTTGAAGGAATATGAATGTATTTTGCTTTCCGGTTGTTTATAGTGAGAAAACCTCTTAAAAATAAAAGAAGAGATTTTGTAAATATAGCACAGATTTCTAATGAAAACATCAATCCCAGAGTACAAAAACTCTTTCATAAAAACACAATGTAAAAAAGAAACCAGTTAACCATAAAACAAGCAGATAACTAATCTAAGGACATACCACATATAAATCTATTAATTTCATTTGTAAGAAGCCTGAAAAAAGAAGAATTTCAATACTGTGTGTTTTTAAAATCTCTATTTTAAATTAAGCAATTATGAATTCAGAAACTATAAACATATGCACTGACAACTACAAATATCAACTATTTAGTTTTCCTTTAAATAATATGTTGTTATGTTATAAATGTCATGGAACCAGGAATTGAAACAGTTCACTGTACATTCCTGGAAATAAACTTCAAAGCACATCTGGTTTACATTTAACTAGTTATGTCACTGGAAACACAATCTAAACCACAGTGCTTGCTGTAAAAATTTTAACTTTCACAGACTCTCAGAGCTCAAACAAAAAAAAAAAACAAAGTTTCTGTAACTTCAATCTTAAATATAGAAGAACTTTACTCTCTTTATTATTAATGCTATTTGTTATATATTTAAAATAGTCTGTTGAAAACATGAATGACAAACAAAATTAGTGCACAAGACAAATATACAAGAAAAAGCTCAGATTTGCAATGAATCTGCTAATAATTCCCTGTCTAGTCTTTGGAAATTAATTCAGAAGGAAGAGAATGAAGAGAACTGCTTCAGACAGAAACATTTACTGTTTGAATGCAACGGTGGAAATGAGAAAGTGACTCAAGGGAAAAAGAGATTAGTAGCCTTCAAGTCTATTCTTTGCAAAACTCTTAATGAAATGCAAATAACAGTAGGAAGAAAGTGTAGAAATAACAGTTATTTGGTTAGGTTTCCCATGATAAATCATTTTTATTTCCTTCAGATAAGGCTGGAGCCAAAAGAGTTGTCTATAATTTTTTCTTTATTTACATAACATGAACTTCTTTCCTATGAATGACAGACATAAAATTGTTTTTTCATTAAATAAATCTCTCAGCTTAAGAATAAGCATGCTTGTAATAAGTGAAGATTACTCTTTCTAACCCTCACTCTTGCCTAATTTGGTATGAAAGTGCCTTAATATTTACATAATCACCTTATGTTACACTATTAAACACTACCAGCTCCTACTCTTCTTAACTGTTCATGTAAGCAGGAAAGTCTCTGATTTTAACTTCTTTGGTGTTTCAACTCTCAGAACTTTTGTACTCTATCTTACTCGTCTATAAATAATCATTGGTAATTCAGTGTGCATAGCAAATAGAAAGAGACACTATCCATTTAGTTCCACATTAGGAACTAAATCGTGTAAGAGACACGATAGCATCAGAAAGTATTTTCCTAGACAGGGAAACCAGTCTAAAAATCATCAGTTTCCTAGTTAAATCAAGATGGCGTCCTACCCTGCTCTTGCTTTCTAAGTTTCCTGAGATTTAACGGAAGCTTATCCTCCAACAGACAACAGACAACAGACAAAACTGAAAAAAGACTGTAGGAAGGAAGTGTAGAAAATCAGGAAAAACAAAAACCTTTAAAATCCCTTCTTCCATCTTTCCAAAGAAATCACAGAGGAAATATGGCTAGGATACTTTTTCATAAAGTACGTTTCTCAGAGCATTTCGAAGAATTGGTGTGAGAGATGGGAGTGGCATCTAGAAAATAGAGACTCTGTAGTTGAATACATTTGAGAAGCCAGAGCTGATTTAAAAAGAGGGCTCTCATAATCTGTTGAAAGATATTCCAAACTCTTAAGTGTGTCCCCTTCTCATCTATGGAGAAGACAAATCTTTAAGTATTTTCAGTGGGAATGGAATGAACACTCCTCTTTGAGGAGTTCCTGCAAAGATGTTGGACAACAGGGGAAACTGTCACCAGAAGTAAGTTTAGAAAAAGGGGATTTTATGCTGAAGTTTTCTTTTTTTTTCTTTAGGCTAGTTATTGTTTTCTAGTGGCCCCTCCGATTCAATTCAAAGTTAGCACTGCACTTTGTAATTGCATTTCATTGAGTTCAGCAGAGTCATTTGTGTTTTGACATCTTGTTCTATAGTCCTAACTGGTTTCTGTTCACAAGAATGCTTTGAAGTTAAACAGTAAGATGAAGAGAGAATGTTAACATCTTTTTGAATAATATTACTACGGCAGTTTTCTTGGCTGTGGCATCATGGAAAAAACAAATACTTTAACAGATTAAAAAAAGGGGGGGAGCTATTCCACAATCATCAAAGATGAAATCTTTTCTTAAAAGTTATTATTCCAAAGTAGTAATTGGATTTGAGACTGTTATGGGACCCTTCTGTAGGCCCACACAGTGAGATTTAAACAGGAACAATGACTAGTATTCATACCACAGATTTTTCTGAAATATACAGTACTTTGATCAAGATACAAAACCATAATTCAGTGTACTCACTGCTTAGCCAGTATCTCACTGAAAATGAAGACTTCTCTAACCATTCAACTCATTTAAGTAACTTTCACTGCAAAAATATGTGATTAGAAGAAAACAAAGAAGCTTTCAAACACTAGTTTATGGTCTATAAACCCAAATGACAACTTTTAAATTATCAAATGGAAAGGACAATTCTCTTAGACTAAAAACACATTAAAGTTATCATTTTTACTTAGGCTTCAAATATTTTGTGGGCGAACCTCTTGAGTATATAAATCATTTCATAAATTAAAAGCCTAAGAGTTAACTTTTCCATTACAATTCACGTTCCTACATTAATGGATCAGAGTGGTTCTGAAAAGGGGAAAACACAGTAAACAACTATCTGACACTCTATTTCAGCAAGTAAAACAATATGGCTTCTTCCAGTTAGTTTCTTTTTTATCCACTTTAAAATGTTTGTTCCAAATGTGTGTTGATATTTTGTCTGAGTGGAACAAAATTGATGGTGTTTGTAAACTGTGTTAGGTCTTTACTATTTCAAAAACTGACAGATTAGCTAAACGAGATTATAAAATAAAATATTCAAACAATATCCTTTTCCCTACATTGCTTCATCACTGTAATTGATGTTTATACAACTCCAGGTACTCACTATTCACAAATAAGGCAAGGAAGACAGCTCTTACCTTCACAGGTCTCTGTCTCGGTCCTGAACACATATCCTGGGGGACACGTACAGCTGTAACTTCCTGGTGTGTTTCGGCACAATCCGTTATCACAAAGTAGTCTGTTTACTAAACATTCATCAATGTCTGAAAGCAACCATTGGAAGATAGGAGATACACATATTTAAGCATGTATTATAGTGGGCAGCAATGTTTAATTTTGTTATTTGTTTTATTTCCCTCTTTCTTCTCTGTGACATAGTCTGTATCACAGCGCACTCTTCATCCTAAGCAAAATATATTTAGTTTTATTCAAATGGGATATTCTTATGCTAGTGGCTAATTTTAAGATGCTTTTAAATCCCTGGAAAGTATGTGCTAGCTTGGAAAGGCACATCTCTACTTCACTTGCTTTTAGTCCTGTAATGATATTATATTAGATACATTTTTAAAGCATTCATAAAATATATCAAAAGGTTAAATTTATTTGCCTGTATACTTGCTTATGTATAATAAAAGTAACAGAAGGCATTTTTTATTATTAAAATTTTTCAAAAGAAAGCCTTATGTCTTCATGTCCCAGATGGTTAAAAAATGCATTAAACAGCAGTTTAAAAAAAAGACATTCATTAATCTTTTTCCATTATGCTTTTATCTCAGAAAGTTAGTTATTAATTAAAACGATGTATTTTGCATACTCTTTTAGCAGTCCAGAACAGCCTAGAGAATATCATCTAAACCTCCAGTTTAGGAAGCTCACAGGATCTCACTCTGTTGCCCCGGTTGTAGTGCAATGGTGCAATCACAGCTCGCTGAAGCTTTGAACATTTTGGCTTAAGCAATCCTCCTGCCACAGCCTTCCAAAAGTAGCTAAGACTACAGGCATGTGCCACCACGCCTGGCCAACTTAAAATAATTTCTTTTAGAGATGGGATCTCACTATGTTGCCCAGGCTGTTCTGGAACTTCTGGCCTCAGGCGATTCTCCCAGCTTGTCCTCTCAAAGTGCTGGGATTACAGGCATAAGCTACCGCACCTGGCCTCACATTTTAACCTTCCTATCCTTCCATTTTGCAAGTGTAGTGACAAAAAGATATGAACACTGTAGTTTAGAGTGAAGAGCTCTTTTACTTAAAGTTATATTTCTAGTCTTGCAAATAATAATTTTCCCTTATTAAATAATATACTGATACTGTGGAGATTTTGAAAACAGATCAGAAAAACATCCGTAATTCCATCATCACTGATAATATTCTTTTGTGTATTATCTGATCTTTTCCCTTCTTGATCTTGTTTTTGCTCCAACTCTGAATCTTGATACTTTAAAAATTAACATTATATTTTAGGCACTGGACTACCATAGCTTTTCCCATAATAGTGTAATATTTGTACAAATTGTGACTGCATCACAATTTTCTTTCTTGCTTGCTTTCTCCACTCCCCTCTCCTTTCCCTTCCCTTCCTTTTCTTTTCTCTTTTCTTTTTTCTTTTTTTTTGAGATGGAATCTCGATCTGTCACCCCGGCTGGAGTGCAGTGGCATGATCTCCACTCACTGCAGCCTCCGCATCCTGGGTTCCAGTGATTCTCCTGCTTCAGCCTCTGGGTACTGAGATTACAGGCACGTGCCACCATGCCCAGTTAATTTTTGTATTTTTAGTAGAGGGGGGTTTCACCATGTTGGCCAGGCTGGTCTACCCCTAACTTCAGGTGATCTGCCCACCTCAGCCTCCCAAAGTACTAGGATTATAGGAGTGAGACACTGTGCTTAGCCTGCATCACAATTTTTTAACCCATTTTTCTAAGCTATGGATTGAATTGTGTCCTTTAAAAAAGATATGGTGAAATCCTAAAACCCCAGTATCTCAGAATGTGACTTTATTTGAAAATAGGATTTTTATAGAAATAATCAAGTTATAATGAGGTTGTTAGGGTAGGTTGTGATTCACCTAACCACATAACTGGTGTCCATGTAAAAAGGGGAAATTTGGACTTCACTTCTGGAGAATAAAAGCTGGCATAGTTTGCATATTGTTAGAAATGGTCAATAATCTTTGCCTGGTACTATTATAGCACATAATATAAATAGAGCTTTTACATTCATCGTATGTATGTCTTCAACTCCAAATCAAACAAATATGTTCAGTAATAAAAGCCACTATCAGAAACACAGAAAAATCTCTTCCTTTCCTAATCATACTCATTAACACTTGGTTGTAAAAGCCATCAGTGATTAGTTGTAAAACTATCATGCACAATGATGGATTGAATAACATTTATTTTATAAAAGTCCACCCAAATGCTTTATGGGAAAATCTTGCACTAACAGAAAACAATAAAAGACTGTTAAACCTTTTCATCCTCCTCCTCTTCCTTTTGTTAAACATAAATTACATACTTGAGTTTCGTCCATCATTCTCTTATAATTAGAAATGGAAATACCTTTGTCTTAGTTGTCATGTTTAGGTATATTGTGGCAACTGGTTGTTTCTTTATGAAGTCAAAATTCTCTCAACCTGTAACAGTTTATTTTCTTGACTTACTTTTATCCATACTGACCTGTTAATTTTTGAAGTCAAATTCTTAGTAAAAAATTACAGGATTAAAGTATATTCAGGAAAACAACAGGCTAATAACTGAGTATGTTAATTTGGGAAAAGAATATTTTAAAAATGAATAGGTACCACCAAGAAGTTTGTTACTATGTAACAAAATTTGTTTGATTCTGATATTTTCCTATCAATGTATAATATGAAGAAAACAAGAAAAACTGTATGGTTTTTAGTTTTAGTCATTTATTTGTGTTTTTACTTCTAGTATAATCCATGGGATTAAACTATATGAAAGGTTCTTGCATAAATATAACAAATAACTTACCAATACAGTTTCTTCCAGAGGCATCTGGTTCATAGCCACTGTTGCAATTACAACGGTAACTACCACGTAAGTTTTCACAAATTCCATTGGCACATATATCAGGATCCAAAGCACACTCATTGATATCTGCATTAAATATTGCAAGTTTAATGCTCCTACACATGTTATTGTTTGTTGATAAATGCAGGTCTAATAAAGACCCTTCAACATATGAAGTGTTTAACTCTGCAAACTCACAATTTGCCTGCCTTTCAGAAAGGAAAAGGAACTGAAAACAAGGAGTAAGAAAATAAAACTGAGAGATATAGGACGCTTCACTGGTAAATCAAAAGAAAAATGAAAGAAGCTGGCAAAAATTCAAAGAGTTAAATCACGAAATATGCCAGCATTTATGATAAAATTAATAAAGACAATTTAAAGGCGGTTGGCTCAAAATCCAAAGGAAAACTTGACTCGATAGATATTGTACCTATCTGATTAAAAGATAGGGATTTATTAGGGTGGCCCACATAATTTTATGGTCCCCAAAGGTATGGGATATTTCTATTTTATTACTTTTAATGTGGTCAAGTAATATTTAATAAGTGTTTTTCATTGCTGATATGTGAAATTAACAGAGAGGACACTTTAAACATGGATGCTTCAGAACATGATGTTTCATAACGAGCCACGAACATGACTACTACTACTGTATCACTGAGGGGCAGTGGAACTTGTGCACTGATGTGCTTGTATGAATGATCAAGTAGTTTCCAATAGTGACTGGCTCTGCTGGAGAGGCTATACTGTCAGGGAATATAATGAAAGAGTAAGCCCAAAATCAAATTTTGGTCACTAAGCTCAAATTTTGATGCTATTGTTTTCAATAATTTGGAAGACCTTAAATACTTTGGAAATGTCTTTCATTTTATACTTGGGAAAAACATCCTTGTAAAAGTTTACTTTTTACTCTGGTTTGGATGTTTATTATAAAGATTCAACATTACTGCCTACCATCTATAACTTGACTAAAGCCTTTTCAAACACAAGGGTAGAAGAATACATATATATAATACAGTTATATATATATGTATTCTTCTTATATATACATATTCATATATAAAGATTAATAACACCCGTTTTATTAATGTATAAATGAATCTATATGTATACTAAAATATACAAGAATTTAAAAATTATAAACACATATGTACTTAAGTGTTCAAGATTCCATATTGGAATTTTGTTAACCATAATACAAAATTGAAAGCAAGAAAAATTTTAGTGAATCTTACTTCTTTACTTGGAGGGAAACATTTTATTATTCTTAGGTATACATAGTCTTAACAAATTATTTCAGCCAGTATATCTCAAACTTGATCCATATCCAATATCTCTTGAATACTGTTTATTTTTCTAACCCCATCTGCACCATTACTTTTTTCTCATAAAATTGACTCACTCTTTTTTTTTAACTTAAATGTCACATCTATTCTTTTCTTAAGCAATGATTGCATGAAATCAGGAGGGTAGTTTGTTAGTGACATTTTTAACAATGCATATTTAACAGATAAATATTTATCCAAGATGAAAATGTGCATCTACGTATCACTTAATATCATCTAGCTTATAACCACTGCTCTAGGAGATAATCTTATTATTTTATAATATTACATTTTCATATTAAATATAATCATATTAATATTATAATTATAAACCTATACAATTATGTCATATCATTATTATAAAATTGAGATTAACTAGAGTTACCTCTTCCATCCACAGTGATACCTACTCCACTACTACAAAGGCCATGGAATTCAGCTGTATGACAAAAAGAAATAGAAGAATTAAAAACTTAACTATACCTATTCCATATACAAGTCATTTCATAACCCCAAAACTACCATTAGGAAGAATTATTTGTGCACTAGTTTTTAAAGTGAAAAAATTACCATTTTCTAGCACACGATTATTATAAAATTCTGAACTCATAAAAAAGCATAAAAGAGTAAATAAAAATCACTTGTAATAATCATCCTGAATATTAATAATATGTACAAATGTTACTAATATTTTCTACATAAAGAAACTTTAAGAAAAATATAAATGGTCTTACAGAGCTTGATATTTAACTTTTTCCTCCATAATAAAATAATAACAGCCAAAATGTAGGTCATAGTACTTACCAAGTGCCTGGTATTGTTCTACACTTGACATCTAACAATTTAGTTAATCTTCCCAATACCACAAACTCAATACTACTGTATTTTCTTTTTTACAAGTGAGAAAAAGGGGAACACAGAAAAGTGCAGTAACTTGACCAAGGTCACAGAAGTTGTAAGTGGAGAAGCAGACTTGGTTGCTGGGTACTCTATCACAGGCATGTCATGTCAATGTCCCATTTAATAGGCCATTTAAAATTGTTTTCTCAGTTATGTAGAGGTACCACATTTATTCGATCAATCTCTTACTAGTGAAATTAGGTTTGTCCAACTTTTAGCAACTATCATAAATAATATGAAGTTTAATTATAGCACTAGGATAATCTCTTATAAGTAAAACTCTCAAAGTTTATACCCCTTTTAAGGTTTTAGATAGTTCTTCCTCTCCTAAAATGTCCCCAAATTACCCTTCTATCAGCAGTATAAGACAGTATTCATTTTTTTAATACCCTCATTATCACTGGGAAGAATCAATCATGTATACCAATCTGCTAAACAAAAATGGCACTGTATTTTATTTTTAATTTTATGGAGGGTGGGCATCTTTTTACATGGTATTCTTCCTTTTGCATTTCTACTTTCTGAAATCCTGCTTGTGCACACTGCTCTTTTTTCTATAGCGGATTTCAGCTTTCCTTATTGATTAATGTAAATTCCATAAAGATTAAGAAATGATACATAAAAATATTTTTCCAGTTTACTTGTGTATTTTACTATTTAGGCCTGCTTTGAAAGTCTTCTACCATTACAAAATAAAAAATAATTTATATTCTATAAGAAAATTATGTTTTAATGTTTTATGTAGGGACCTAACTTCTTATTTTTTTCCAAAAGTTATCAACGATAGTTATTATTTAATCTTTTTCCTTGCTGCTCCAAAATGCTTTGTTATATCCTAATTCGTATTCATACTCAGGTTTCTAGATTCATTTCATTAGTTCACTTAGCTTTTTGTCTAGTCTTATACCAATTTTTGAACTTCTTTGATAGTATGCATAATTCAGTTTGGTACCTTTTAGAGCCAGGTTCTCCTCATTATCTTTCTTTTTTTTAAAAAAAAAGTCACACTCAGTAATTCTTCTAAATGCATCAAATCATTATTTCCATGTATGAAGACTCCATTTGGGATGCTTAGGAGAATTACAAGACATTTCCTTTGCAGGAATGCTTTCCTGTATCCTCCACATGGAAAGTTCTTACTCATTTTTTTCAAGACCAAACTAAACGTGCCCCTTCTGTAAGGTCTTTCCCAGCTTCCCTGGGCTACTAATTGCTCCTTCCTCTGTGCTCTCTCCATACTTGTTTATGAACCTTTTAAGGTGCTAATCACACTAAACTGTAATTTATACATTTGCCTGCCTGTATTCTCAACTACTCAAAACTTGAAGGAAAAACACAGACTGTGTTTATGTTAGAATCCCTACTGTACTCACATATATTCAATATATATTCAATACGGGTTTAGTTAGAGTATGAATAGACAAGAGTCAATCTTATTGACCTAAGAGTTTGGAATTACTGTCTGAGACTGTGACTTGAGACCACTTGGTGTCAAGACATATATAGAGAGAGAGAGATCTTTATATATATATATATAAATCAAATTGAGTTCTTGTTGTGTTTATAACCTTGAAAGTGGTAAGTAAATTTTATGCTATTTGTCTTCACTATGACAGCACAGATCAAGGAAACTGAGGCTATCATGTTCAAGTAAAAAAAAAACCTCTTATAATAATCATAAATATATAAGCAAATAGATTTTTGTTTGTTTTTTTAAAGAGTTAGCATCTCACTCTGTTACCCAAGCTGGAGTGCAGTGGCACAATGATGGCTCACTGCAGCCTCAAACCCTTGGGCTCAAGTGATCCCCTGTACCTCAGCCTCCCTAGTAGGTGGGACTACAGGTGTGTGCCACCACACCTAGCTAACTAAGAATTTTTTGTTTTTTCTGCCAAGACAGGGTCTCATCCTGGCTTCAAGTGATCTCCCTGCCTCAGCCTCCCAAAGTGCTGGGATTACAGGTGTGAGCCTCCACACTCAGCCAGCAAATAGATTTTTTTATTCACTGTGTTCTGTCGGCCTAGAAATCATATATAAACACAAGCCAAATCTCCTTATTATATGCCTCACATATCAATACAGGATTGGCTTTCTTTTCTTCAGTTAAAATTAATGATGAAACACTTAAGAGCTGATGTTCTCTTTGGCCAAACATCTAAGGTTGCACTTCTTGATTCTTTATCAACTCTGAAAATGGCATATATGACTACCTGAATTTTTTGCAGGGCATGGCTGGCAGGGTTCTCCAAAACCATAGTCCGGATTGGCACAGCAGCATTCGGACTTGGTCACTGCACCGGGGAAAGGACGCACACATACTCCTTTCTTGATTCCTCCATAGCAGGTACTGCGCATGTGAGTATCTAGAGATACAAAAACAATGACTTGAGGCAGTGATAGAGACAAAGAGATTTCGAAACAGAAGGCTTCTTTTAACCTAAGCGGCCACTAGATTGGAAGCTTTTCAAGGGCATCTGAGACTTTTATTGTGCATCTTTGACATCTAATAGTGTTAGGAAATCAACAAATGTTTTCTGAGTGAGGAAAAGAATGGATGCATATCACCAACTCTAGTTTGTTTTCTTTAGTAAGTTTTATGAGCTACACAGTATCCATTGTCCAACGTATCCTTACAAACCTTTCATGGAACCTAGGATATTTCCACAGTTATAAAGAATACTTGGAGCTCTAATCACTGCCTATGCTATATTCAAAATGACACTTCTTATTTCAATTTTGGAAGTTCTCATGAACAATGAAGTGCAATGAAGTTAATCTACCTTGAGGTGATACTGCTTGGGCATGAGATTTCTTACTCCCACTTTCCAAGTTAGGAGGCCTTTCTTTTCAACCCCCAGGATACTGCTTGTGACTGTTTTAACCTCAGACACTCAGTAAATCCAGTTATAAAAATAGTTAATTACCATATGTGCTCTTGGCATTGTGCTCATTGCTTTACAGACATTATCTCATTGAACAGTCAGGTCAATAGCTCTATAGGAGTGGTCATTACATACATTTTATAGACGAGGAAGACGAAGTTCACAGCTACCTATGTAGTTTGAAGTCCTTGAATATCCAGTGCCTGAGTTGGGGTTCAGACAAAGTTTATGTGACTTCCAAAACTCTTCCTCTTTGTAGTAAGTAATGCTATACCTCAAAGAAGCATATTCTGCTTAGTTCTCTCTTAATTCTCATAAAATATCCTACAACTTTATGAGACAGTAAACGGTGAACTATAAAAAACTCAGATCATAAAGGGCAAAGAACCAGTACAATTTTTAAGCAGCATACTGACCTGGCAATTTTACCAGAGATAACCTCTATTATAAATACCTGTAACTATTCACAATTTGCTGGAAAAAAATTTTATCTGCTTGTTATGCAAAATGGTCATCCAGTAATTTCTTATGGCCTGGGGGCATTTTTGATTAAAACAGTGATTTATGGCTGCATTAAAAATGAGATACGTGTGTGCTTAAATGGAAGGAGGCCATGGGATTCACCAACCCCATCCCTGAGGAGTCAACTCAGAGAACCCTGTGCTGCCTCTGCTGTGGCTGAGTTTGGCAGTGTATCCTCTGAGTTACACACAAGCACAGATTTGACTTGAAGGCAAATTTGCACAAATACAACATGGTTCATGATTTCCAATATGATTTTTGTGAGTTCTTTGGGCATTACTGATGATCTTGGAAGGCATCCATGAACAGCCAAAGTTATTTCTGCTTTTGGGTTTAAGAGCATATGCCATGCAGAATTTTTAGAAGCAAGCAGATAAAAGGCCCATGGAGCTCACTGGAAGAGTGAGACATGTTATCTATGGTAGTTTGCATTGCAGGTGAACTAATCTCTTTAGAGTGCCCAACACCAGAAGTTTCATGACAAAGAAAGTAGCATAACTTATGCGTGGGTTTTAGGGACATAAACTTCCCAAGGTTCAGATCCCCACAAGATGATCTTACATAAATTACTTAACATCTTCCTTATTCATTAAATAAGGATACAGTTTGCATAGTAAATGAAAGTATATTTGTTAAGCACTAAGCACAGTGCCTAGGACACCCCTGAAGTACTTAAAAAAAAAAGTGGTGACCACCTTATTTCCCTCTTCTATTTTTTTTCTAAGACTAGTAAAGTGCAGCAGTGAGAAGGGAGGAAAAGTAGAACAAGGAGTTCTATCCGTAACTGATACTGTGAACAATCAATTGAGATAACTCATTATCTCCCTACTGACCTTTTCCCATTCAAAGACTCCAAACTGGCAACCTAGCTCATGGTATACTATTCAAATGTAACTGAACCACTGTACACAGGATAGGGTAAGAGGAACAATACCAGTAGCACCATCAGAATATGCTCACACGAATGCTCTGGTGACAGACTGGACCTAAATGCACCTTTTCCATATGTTAGCAGATTTCTGCATGTCCTTCCTTTCTCCCTCCCTTCCTTTTCTTTCTTTCTCTTTCTTTCTTTTTTTTTTTTTTTTTGACAGAGTCTTCGTCTGTCACTCAGGCTGGAGTGATCTTGACTACCATGATCTTGACTCACTACAACCTCCACCTCCTGGGTTCAAGTGATTCTCCTGCCTCAGCCTCCCGAGTAGCCGGGATTACAGGTGTGCACTCCACGACCGGCTAATTTTGTATTTTTAGTACAGACGGGGTTTAGCCATGTTGACCATACTGGTCTCAAATTCCTAACCTCAGGTGATCCGCCTGCCTCGGCCTCCCAGAGTGTTGGGATTACAGGTGTGAGCCACCGTGCCCAGTCCCTTTTCTTTCTTTCTTTTTTTTTCTTTTTGAGACGGAGTCTCGCTCTGTCCCCCTGGCTGGAGGGCAGTGGCGCGATCTCGGCTCACTGCAAGCTCCGCCTCCCGGGTTCACGCCATTCTCCTGCCTCGGCCTCCTGAGTAGCTGGGACTACAGGCGCCCGCCACCGCACCCGGCTAATTTTTTGTATTTTTAGTAGAGACGGGGTTTCACCGTGGTCTTGATCTCCTGACCTTGTGATCCGCCCGTCTCGGCCTCCCAAAGTGCTGGGATTACAGGCGTGAGCCACTGCGCCCGGCCTTTCTTAAAAAATGGAAAGATTTAAAATTTCCTCAGGTAATTAACAGATTCTACATACCATGAGTAAAATATGTATGGATGCAAAATGCTAACTTTATTTTATTCTTCTTTCATTAATATCAACTTTTATTTATAACTTACAGCAGCAACTCTTAAGACTATGACCTAGATATGATGCCACTATTCTAATTTAATAATAATAATATCAATAGTAGTTAACTTAGTGAGCATTCGTTATGTGCTACACACCATTCAAAGCTTTATTTAATTCTCAAAACAACAAAAGAGGAAAGGAGGAACAGCTAGGTCCTGTATCTTGCTGTCATCTTAGAATTTTTTTGTCACTTAAGAATATTCAGTAGTTATCATGTGGCCTGACTTTTCTTCCTTATTTACTAAACTGCATCATTGAATAAACTTAAAAATAAATTTTGAATCAATGGGAAAGATAAAGATATGATTGCCTTTTGTTTATAAACTTGCTGGTGAGTTGTATTTCAACATACTAGTTAAAATCGTAGCCTAATTACCTGAAACTGAAAAAAAAAACAAACCCCAAACACATCTTAATATCTAAAGAAAAATAAACAAACAAAAAGAGATCTAAAATTAAAATGCTTATCCTAATAGTTTTTCGTAACAGTGATTCATTTATTTTTTCTTTTTCTTTTTTTTTTTTTTTGAGACAGGGTCTCACTCTGTCATCTAGGCTGGAGTGCAATGGCACAATCATAGCTCACTGTAACCTCCATCTCCAGGGCTCAGGCAATCCTCCTGCCTCAGCCTCCCAAGTAGCTGGAATTACACGCATGTGCCACCATGCCAGGCTAATTTTTGTATTTTTTGCAGACATAGGATTTCACCATGTAGCCCAGACTGCTTTTGAACTCCTGAGCTCAAGCAATCTGCCCACCTCAGAATCCCAAAGTGCTGGGATTATAGGCACGCACCACCACACCTGGCGAATTTTTGTACTTTTTGCAGAGATATGGTTTTACCATGATGCCCAGACTGGTCTTGGACTCCTGGGCTCCAGTGATCTGCCCACCATGGAATCCCAAAGTGTTGGGATTACAGGCATGAACCACTGCACCAGACCTCATCTCAAACTTAAAGAATCAATGGGTCTAAAAAGTGACATCAAGTCAAAAGATGTGAAGAAAACATCTAGCACTTTATAGAAATAATATATAATTTTATACACATGACAAATCATGTTTTTATTTTAAAAAGTTTAAATGACCACAATGATGAAAAACTGGAGGAGGCTTTATGACAATTTCCAATGTGTTTCCTAGATGTGAACAAGAGAATGAAATTTTATGTTTTACTGAATTCCTAGCAACAAATCACATGTTGGTTACTTAAGAGAAAAATAATTTCTCCCTCCAAAACTGGCTTTGTACTCATGGTAGATCTCAACAGAATCATTTAGGTAAAGGAAAAAAGCAAGTAAATATATTAAAGCAACTGAAAATATTTTAGCTCTGTACGCAGGAAGAAGCTGTATTCTTCTAGTTGCTGTATTTGAAATATCCCTGAACAAAGTGCTGACACTTTGTAGGGTGAAATAAATCTTTGACTGGATAGAGTGGATAAATTTGAGTGAACAGATTATTTCCATCTGTGAATTCTCTACTTTTTCTCCTCCACCTTTGGGATCCAAATGTTTTGATTCTCATCGGTAGGAGTAAAGTATTAACTATGTCTAAGAATGTTGTAGCTCTCAAATATACTTTGAAATCCTATTTCTATGTTTTAATGTACAACATGAAAAATAGAGGGTATACAATGGCTAATTCACCCTAGAAGCCTCATGAAAGCATTTTTGGAGAGAAAACTGCATTAAATGTATTTTTACCACTCATTCTGCTATCCTTATCATTGGGATATATTGTTGGGGTTCCCAAACACCAGTGACACTTCTGTTTTGCCTGCCTCTTCAAAGCTGGGCCTGGTACTTCTGATTGTTTTTCATGGGATCAATTTGACAAAAGTATCCTGGAGGAATCTGAAAGGCTTAGAATAAAATATATATTCTTGCTCATACTTTTTATTCTCTTGCTTCTGCAGCTAGTTGCATGGTGATGAAGAGTAACTAAAAGCATTTCGAGCTTTTGATATAAGTCCAATATTTATATTTTAAGTTTTGTTAGGGCAAAACCAAGAGTTTACTTATCTATAACTATAATTCCCATTACATATCTTACTTGTTATTAATTATAAAACTGAAATGCACTGTGTTAAGGATTCAGTTATCTAATACTATCAAGTATGCTGGTTTAAAAATATATTTTTTTCTTCTCCAGCATTTTTGACTTGCATGTCATCAGAGACTTCTGAAGGTTCTGAAGGGGGCTATCTGGGGGTTCCTGCCCATTAAAAAAAAAGTTTTGTTAATATATAATTTATGTATCATAGAATACATCACTTTAAAGTGTACGATTTAATAGTTTTTAGCATATTTACTGATGTGTTCATCCATCACTACAGGTGATTTTAGAACACTGTAATCACCTCAAAAATATCTTTTAGCTCCTACCCCATCCTCCCACCACCCCCATCCTCTCTGTCCTAACACGAATCTACTTTGTCTCAACAGACTTGCCGACTCTGGAGATTTCACATGGATGGAATCATATACCGTATGGTGTTTTGTGACTGGCTTCCTTCCCTTAGCGTAATCTTTCCAAGGTTTATCCATGTTTTAGT
This sequence comes from Trachypithecus francoisi, assembly GCF_009764315.1. NCBI lineage: Eukaryota > Metazoa > Chordata > Mammalia > Primates > Cercopithecidae > Trachypithecus > Trachypithecus francoisi. Next base: position 163,932,716 of record NW_022681465.1, on the reverse strand, counting down.
ATGTACTCTTTTTATAGTGAATATTATTCCATTGTATAGAAATATCTGTCGGCTTTTCAAAGGTCATTTTGCACAGTGGGGCCACTGTAAAATGTTTCACTTACCAACACACACACGTCCATCCATGCCCACAGCCAGGCCTGGGGGACAGTCACAGCGGAAGGACCCTTCATTGTTGACGCAGTGCCCATTCATGCAGATTCCTGGGGTCTGGCATTCATCAACATCTGCACAGTGGGTGACAGAAGTCAAGTAGTTACTGGGTAAATATAACTTTATTACAGAGTTTACTTGCTGCCACTGCTCAATACTACCAACCTTTTGTTTATAACTTTATAATTTGTGAAGAACAAAGAAGTGTGGTAACAGATATTATATGCAAATACAATCCTTTCAACACATTTCAGAAAGACAGTAAAAGTTGCTTTACTTTACCCATTGAGGAAAAAAAAGCCTCACAATCTTCTTTTTCATTATTTATTTGGTGATCCCATTTAATGTTAAATAATTCAAATTAGTTAAGTAAAACAAACTGTTTAAAAATTAAGGTAAATTTCTGTAACTTTTTTCACACACAGACACTTTAACTAGAAGTAGATCCTATGCTGATATTCATTTGGTCATTTCATAATAACAAAATAACTTGAGGTATGTCTTCTAATTTTCAATCCACTTGAATTTATCAAATGTAACCCAGCATTAAATGTCTTCCCCAAAAGATGAAGGAGACTTCAAACACAGAGCTGCCAACTCAGGAATACTGAAAATCTTCACAACATTTGTAATTAAATAATTAATAAGAACTAATTTCCAGAAAGCAGAAACTGGTGAGGTCAAAGTCATCTTTAGATGAATATTGAAGTTTCTTTTTTTTTTTTTTTTGAGGCGGAGTCTCGCTCTGTCGCCCGGACTGGAGTGCAGTGGCCAGATCTCAGCTCACTGCAAGCTCCGCCTCCTGGGTTTACGCCATTCTCCTGCCTCAGCCTCCCGAGTAGCTGGGACTACAGGCGCCCGCCACCTCGCCCGGCTAGTTTTTGTATTTTTAGTAGAGACGGGGTTTCACCATATTAGCCAGGATGGTCTCGATCTCCTGACCTCGTGATCCGCCCGTCTCGGCCTCCCAAAGTGCTGGGATTACAGGCTTGAGCCACCGCGCCCGGCCTTTTTGTATTTTTTAGTAGAGACGGGGTTTCACCGTGTTAGCCAGGATGGTCTCGATCTGCTGACCTCGTGATCCGCCCGTCTCGGCCTCCCAAAGTGCTGGGATTACAGGCTTGAGCCACTTCTTTAAAAAGGCTGAAATAAAGTCACATAGTGTAATATAATTCTACACACTGCAGCACAATGGCAATTTTCTATCTTGTGTTAAATCCAAATCAGCTAACCCTGAGATGACATCCCAGTCATGAGTTCAACCATCAGAACTACAGTACTCCTCCTCCTTGGACAGTCAAAAATCTATTTGTTATTCAGAAACATAAGAATTCAGTCTCAATTTTTTAATCTCTAATGTCCCTAGAATTTCATTGTAATTCATTGAAATTATAGGAATTGAGCATGATCCTTATCTGGTACTTAGATTAAGTTTGTGCAATTGAAGGCAAAACATCATTTATGGAGTTAATTTTGTCTTAAAGAAGGAAACAAAGAAAAACAAAAATTTGGCCAAGTGCGATGGCTCATGCCTGTAATCCCAGAACTTTGGGAGGCTGAGGCAGGAGGATTGCTTGAGCCCATGAGTTTGAGACCAGCCTGAGCAACATAGTGAGACTTCATTTCTACAAAAAATAAAACAAAATTAGCTGGGCATGGGAACACATGTCTGTAGTCTCAGCTACCTGGAAGGCTTACATGGGAGGATGCTTGAGCCCAGGAGTCAAAGGTGCAGTGAGCTGAGATCGTGCCACTACACTCCAGCCTAGGTGACAGAGCAAAAGCCTGTCTCAAAAATAAATAAATTTAAAAAAGAAAAAGAAAAATTTGCTTCTAAGTAGAAGCTGCAAAATGTATTCACTTTATTAAATTCCAATTGTGAGTACAAACATAATAAGGTCTCATTTATTTCCAAGAGGCATATCTTTAGCTTATTAAGTTATCACTAGAGGTTGGTCTTCAAAATGGCTTCATAAACAAAATAATTAATTGCAATATTAAGATTATGTCTTCACTACATCAATGTAAGATTTTTAGATAATGATACAGTTACAAATGATCTGTATATTAGCTTTATGGAAAAGATGTAATGCTAAACCCATAATGAATGACAGTGGAAAATCTAGTTCTGAGAATGCATACAAAACAAAAACCTTTCAAGATTTTTTCTTCTTCTTTTTTATTCAGCCAAGCAGTTGAGAGAAATTATTTCTACATTGTTTTCCACAAGACTTGCTTAAACCAATCTGTCAGTCCCTGAATTTTTCCTATACCATTATTATTTAAGATATTACTGTTCCCTAGACTACAATGTATGTTTTTCTAGAAAGCTTTAGACACCTGCCTTATTGAATTAGCAAGAAATGTGAATAATATGAAAGCCACATGAGGAAGTTGAAGTTAATTCTTCCATGGTTCATTCAAATAAAAAAGGTGGTTTCAATCATGGTCATTTTCCTATCTGAAAGCCACACATACCAGTACAGTAACGTCCGTTTGGAGCCAAGACAAATCCTGGTTTGCAGATGCACTTGAAGCTGCCATCTTCATTGATGCACATTCCATTCAAACACATGTTGGTAGTTGCACATTCATCATGATCTGCGCAAGAGGAGAGAGTGACTTTGAACACTGGCCTTGAGGGAACTAATTCCTTCTTCTTCCACAAACAACCCCCAGTCAAATTCCACTACATAAATGAGCCATGTGCTCACGGTTTTTAGTTTTTTTAAAAAAAGAACACCAATGGAATGAGAGAAAATAGTGTGGAGAGTGGAAAGGACCTTCAGTATACGGATATAAAGGACAAGAATTAAATACATTTTGTGCTTAGTTCCTGTTAAAACCACAAAAACCATGAGTAGTGTGTTACTTTGTGTACCAAAAAGATAATATAATTTAGTGTTTATTTTGTAAGAAAATAAGGCAATGGCAGACCTCACTGCAAATGGAATGATTTGGACTTTCATTAGTAGATGAATACGGTGTGTTGCTTTGTAAACAATATTTCTGTAGTATATTGGTATCCATTGCACTGCTAGACATCACAGGCCACAATTTTAGAGATTTGTGTAGTGCATATGTCCAGCATTTTTATATTCCTCTAGTTAGTGGAGGATGGGAAGACCTCTTCTATTTTGTCAGTGTTGTAACCCCAATACCTGAAATAGAGTAGGGACTAGTAATCGTCTAAACTTATGAAGAACAACTGCTACTTACAATTTAACATGTAACACACAGGAAATTTTCAGAAGCAGTAAATTATTCATTGTTATAACATTTCTCTCCCGACCCTGTTCTCCCCTCCACCAAAAAAACCTGTCCTTTTGCTTTAACAGTCTTATATTAAATGCATTTACATTTTACCTAAGTTACCTGAAGATCTCACATACGTGGTGTGTGAGCTTTCATGGAAATAGTATATTGTTCTAAATAAAAATGTATATCCTTTTAAAATCTTTTGCAAGGGAGCAGGCAATTTCCATACCAACACAGTTTTTTCCATCTGTAGTTAATTCAAAGCCGGCATTGCAAATGCACTGGAAACTTCCATCTGTGTTCACGCATCGACCGTTTTTACAAAGAACCCCATTCTGGATGCACTCATCAATATCTAGGAAGATTGAGAATGGCCAAACATTATTCTTTTACAATACTTATAGATAAACACAGTAAGATAAGAAATGGAATTTTAAATATTCAAAATCATGTTGCTTCTTTAGCAAAATTTCTGTCTCTCAGCAGTTTTTTTTTTTTTTAATTTTTTTGGATAGGTAGGTGCAAGCAATTTTACAGCTCTTACAGTAGCTGAAGAGAGAAAGGAAAAAAAAAAAAAAAAGAGGGTCTCCAGTAAGCCTAAGAAAGGGTGGGCAAGACAGCTGGAATTACTGGTTGCGGCTGTTTTTGACATAGTGGATGAAGGCCTTAAAAGTCAGAACAAGATGTTGGATAAGTGTAAAGTAACTACAGAATTTCTAGATTAAGAGTCATACAATGAAAACTGCTGGAAAGTTGATTCAAGCAACTACCTGTGGATGAATAGGAAATGAAAAAGAAGACAGGCAGTCATCCGGTAAAAGAATTCTGAGATGAATCAGCAATGAGGTAGCGCGTTTGGACCAGGGTGGTGGGTGTAGCACTGAAGCTATGAATAAAGACCAGGCATGACTTGGTGTTGGACTATGTGTGGGATTCAAAGAAAACAGTAGTTGAAAATGACTATAAATCTTAAACTCAGTTAATCAGAGAAGGTTACTGATGTTACTTGGAGAAAGGAAGCTCTGATCTAAGGAAGGAAGATAAACTGAATTTTTGTGAAGCCAGATACCATGTTGCCTGGGTTACATATGCAAACAGTGTTTATGTTTAAAAGGAGAATCTCTGAGGGTACTATAAATAAATCTGTAATAATGTAACAACATTTATTTTATTCCATGTTTTAATAAATTTGCTTTTAACCTCAACAGCCTTGGTCACTATATTTCATGAAACATTTTCATATGTGAAAGCAAACTGCCTTACCAATGCATGCTTGCTTGGTAGGAGTCCTCTGGAATCCAGCATGACATTTACAATAATAGGAACCAGGTGTGTTAACACAATCTCCATTAGTGCAGGGATTTGATGTGCATTCATCAACATCTGTGAGCAGCAAAAGAAACCATTATAGACTTCACTCCATTTGTAGAAAGGTTTGTTTAAAGTACATTTAGCCCTCTAAAATTTGAGAGAAGGCCAGTCAGTGGTAATAGTCTAAATAGCAAAGTATTTATAAATTAATGAAAATTCCTTTCTTCAAATACACTCAGAGGCCAGTCTAAAGATTTACAAAAATATCACCTTTTAGAGAGTACCATGGGAATTTGCTTTAATCAAGAATTAAAGATTTTTCAGTTGGAATAATGGCCAATGATTAAAAGGATGGGCCCTGAAAAGAGAAACAGGCTATAATGCTTATTGCTTACACCAATGTGGGCAAGTTAATAACCTCTCTAAGGCTTAGTAAAGTGTCAGAAGAACAATGAAAGGATTCCAAAGATACATATTTATGTTACATGTTGTCACTGCTATTAGTTTTAAAGAAAGAGATTGATGGATTATGGAATGTCTTTGGTATAACTTTTTTTTGGTGAACTCATCTATGTATAAAACTATATATACACTAAAGCTTGGATAATATTTTGAAGTAAAAAAACATGAGGGAGTAGAAAATGAAAACATTAAAACAAAGCCTATTTTTTTTTTTTAGCAGTTTCAGTTTTCTTCAGGATTCTAAAATTGGCACAGGGATTTGTTGCATAAAATGAAGTTTTATGCAACTACTAGTCGTGACCAAAAAGTGAGAAAGTCATGCTTTCCATTCAAGGTCTCCTAAAGCCTAATTAAATGCAAACCCATTGCAGAATTCAGGGGCTGAAAAACCAAATGACAGACTAACAGTCCGGACTAGTTAAATCCCAGAGAAATCCCGTGTGCCAGTATAAGAAGTTTAATTCATCAGCAATGCCCACTAAATATTATTTTCAATCCTTGCAAATTAAAAGCCTGGCTAGTTGGTGAGGGCATAATGATTTGTCATTTCATATATGTGTAGAAGCCAATAACATACACAATTTCAGCTAAATTGGAGAACATAACAATAAAATCAGTTCACAGGTTTACCATTTTAATAAGCAGATTCCTACTTTCACAGATGTTCTTAAAAGAGGAACTGTACTGTATCAAACCCACCAACTTCATTTATGTAAACACTCAGACTGAACGCAATTAAGCCCTTTCTGGTAAAGGAAATAAACTTCATAGCAAATAAAATAAAAACAACAAAGAATAACAAGACTAAATCCTTTTCCATCCATCCAAGGACCCCTTCAGTCCAAAAAGACTCACTTACATTTAAAGTTTTGGTTGATACCATCAATTCTACTGAGCCAAAGGAACGAAGCAAAATGAGAAAAGAGAGAGAGCATTAGCAAGCATATCAAGTATAATAAATAGACTTTCCAACACGAAATACCACCTTCAGTTAGCAGTGTTGAAGATCACTTCAATTTTGTGTTACACAATTGAAACGCAACAATTAAAAATGTGTTGTAGTTGTTATCTTTACAGAAGCCTCAACATAAAGCTCTGAAGAACATGAGAAACCACGCATCCACTCCCCTCTCTTTAGGTAGTTTCAGGAAAGTCACGTCACTTTGCAGGACTGTTTTCTCCCCTGGAGAGTCTGCTCCTAAGGCTCCTTGTTACTATGGCAGCTCTGCCAGCTATTTTGCCATTACAGCCATAATTCACTTCTGTCTCCTAAGCCCCTTAGGGACTCACCAAGAGTCTAGTGCACAGAGAAGATGTAATCATTCACTTAATTTTGGTGAAAACAATCACCAAAAAACCAATTAGTGACTTTACAATTCCATATGACTTTAAAACCCATTTGTTGTTTTTTGTTTGTTTTCTGGGATTTTCAGTTTTAGACTAATCACAAATGACCACTGCCAACTTCTGAAATGAACATTTCATGTCTCCTCTTTATTCTGAGTCTCATAGTCCTGGACCTCCAACTGATCATGTTCGTTTTGTCTTGTTTACAGGAACAGAAAGTACTTAAATACTACGGTCTGTACATTTTGACTTCTTACTATGTTTTCACTGGGGGGACGCGTATTTTTAAACAAAATTCATGGGACTTAACCTCCTAAAATAAATTTTTAAATTATGGAGAATGTTGATTATCAAAATTGTTAATTTCTCAAATACTACTATATGGTTAAGAAATATTTTCCCCTGAAAAATACTTTATATGCCAACTTAGAAAAGGCTTATATATATATATATATAAAACCTCCTCTCTCTCTCTATATATATATATAAAACCTCCCAAGCACTTGTTGAATCCTTTCTTCTGCAGTCCTACATCATTATTGTCATAATTTCTTGCCTAGACTTATATAAAAATATATATATATTTGCAAGGGCTCGAGGATTACCTGTAGTCCAATAGAAATTTAAATTATTTTTTACTACTACAAAATAGAGTGACCTGAATTAAAACCATTGCTAATAGCAGTTTGACTTATACAGATACTAGGAGAGTTACAAATTTTAATTTTAAAGTAGAATTCTCAAGAAAAAGAGAGAAAAACATAATGGGGAAATGTAACTGTTTTCAGGCATCAGGAGCAATTCTCATAACAGCAAAATAGACCCAATTCTATTTTCTTTGTCATTGACCCCTTAATAAATCTACTGCCTTTCAAGTTATACTGCTTCATTAGGTATCTCATAAAAGTTCCCAAATAGCAATGGCAGTTTGTTATTCCTCAAAACATTAGCACAGTTGACATAGCTACTAGTGTTATCTTGGGCTCTTATAATTTAAAGCATTAGTTAATTAATATCCTCTTCACTTTTTCTGATGTGTTGTTTACAAACTGAATTTGTTGTTTATAAATTCAAAGTGATCAAAAATTGACATTAGAGTATAGGATTAAAAATATTAAAACTCATTTTCTGAAAATGTGCTCCATTACTAAGTTATGTTTCTATGAATTACAGTAGTCAGAAAGACAAGCCTGCTCCTGGGGCTTTAACTTTGCAGGGCTAAATGATGAGCTATATCTATCACTTAAAGAAACTTCAGGTGGTATCAGCTAAGCTACGTAGGCTGCATATGGTTATATAGTGTACAACCATAGGGCATACCATTCATATAGATTCTTTGATACCCTCTAGGTTTGTGCAGTCAAAATTTGAGCTAAGCCTAATTTAATAACTCTGACCTTGTAGCCCTGTACCTAGTTGAAAATGCTTGTTTTTTCCAAAACATCGTATTTGGCCCACATTTTCTTTTATAATCATAGTGTACTTAGACATTTTTGGCAAAATAATGATACTAACTCTCTCTATACCTGGCCTCTCATCTATATTGTTTAATGGAAGACCTGAACTCAAATCTGTTATTTAGGGTTAAGCTGGTTAATGAAACATATGTATGTTAATATTATGAATAAATAAAATAACCTCAAAATGACTCAATTATCATCCTAAAACCACTCTTCAAAGTTAATAAAACCCCCTTAATTACCAAATCAAACAGATTTTTTTTCCTCACTGCCTCTGATTTTTCTACTGCATTTAACACCTGACACTACTTTTCTCTTGAAAGTGTGCCCTTTCTTAACTTCAGGAATATAATTCTCTCTTGCTGTCTCTCTAACACTGTGAGCTAGAACAAGGTGCGTCTGAGCTGAGCTAGACTAAGGGCCTTCAATGTGGCTGTTTCATAGGATTCCAGCTGTAGTATTCCTGTTATCTTTTCACTCGTCCTGTTGTTCAGCCTGGGACACAGTATTCATCCTCATGGCTCTAAGGGCCACCTGTGTGTTGTTGACTCCTAAATCTGTAACTCTACCCCAGACATTCCTCTTAGCATTAGAGCTCTATAATTAAATACCCAAGACACCTAAAACTCAGCATGTCCAAGAAAGACTCCACAACTATTTTCTCCCAATCTGCACCTTCCTATACATGTTAACAACACCACTCTATGTCCAGTTTTGCTCAGCCAGAAACTTGTGTATCACTGTAGTTTTCTACTCTTTGACTCCCCACAACTAATCTGTCATCAGATTCCACTGATTAACCTCCCAAGCACTTGTTGAATCCTTTCTTCTGTAGTTCTACATCATTACTGTCATAATTTCTTGCCTAGACTTATATAAAAATTTACCAGCTGGCGTTTTTGTTCCCATTTTTTTCATTCCACAATCTTTGCACTAAGAAAATAGGGGACACTTCTGTTCCCAGCCAAGACAGATTTATCCTCTTTCCTCAAATACACAAACAAATGGACAAAGTATAAGAAATCATGATTTTCAAGAAACTTGACATCAGTCAACAAAGAATATAGATTCCTAAGAGATGGAAAACAAATACAGTGAATATCATGACTATTTCAGCTTATGGCTTTTAGGAGGGTTTTCAGATCATGGTTCAGACAGGGAGAACCTGGGCAGGATGCAGCAAGTCCCTAAGTGGGTGAGTCAGAGCTGAGAGTCCAGAAACAGACCCAATATATAGGAGCAACTGATTTTCAACAAGGTGCAAAGGCAATTCAATAGAGAGAATACAGTCTTTTCAACAAAGGGTGATGGTTATTAATATACTACAAAAAACAAACTTCATACAATATTAAAAAACTAATTCAAAATGGATCATAGGCCTAAAGCTAGATAACTTCTAGAAGCAAACACTGAAGAAAAACCTTGTGACCTTAGATTTGGCAAAGATTTCCTAGACACAACATCAAAAGCATGATCCATAAAACAACAAATTTAATAAATAAAGCTTTGTCAGAGTTACAAATTTCAGCACTTCAAAAGGTATGTTACAAGAAGAAAAGGCAAGCCACAGGCTAGGAGAAAACGTGTAAATCATATATTTGATGAAGACTTATATCCAGAATAAACAAAGAACCCTCCAAACTCAGTAAGAAAATAATTTTAAAATGGACCAAGATTTGAACTGACCCTTTACCAAAGAAGTGTCAGATCAAATAAACACATGAAAAGATGGTCAACATCTTTTTATGTGAATCATTAGAGAATATAAATTAAAACCACAATGAGAAACCCCTGCATACCTATTACAATGGCTAAAATGGAAACACCTGACTATACGAAGCGCTGGCTTGGTTATGGAGTAACTGATACTCTCATACACTGCTGCTAGAAATGTAAAATAGTGTATTTTGGCAGTTTTGTAAGTAATTAAATATATTCCTCTCACATAATCCAGCCACTCCACGCCTAGGTATATACCAAAACTAAAATGCTTATACAAACAATTGTACATGAATGTTTGTAAGAGCTTTATTTGTAATAGCTAGAAACTGGAAACAAAGTAAGTGCCCATCAACATGGGTATATATAAATAAACTGTGCTATATCCATACAACAAAATATTATTCCACAAAAAACAGAAATAAATGATTTATTCCCATGATAACACAGATGAATCACAGAATAATTATGCTGAGTAAAAGAAATCAGACAAAAGGCATATATGTAACAGTATGATTTCATTTATATAAAATTCTACACAATGCAAACTAATGTACAGTGACTGATCAGAGATTGCCTGGGGACAGGATGGGGGCTGGGGATGGAGGAAAGGAGGAGCAAGATGGAGAGATCATAATGGGCAAAAGTAAGCCTTATGAGGCTGATGGATATGTTCATTACGTGATTGTGGTCATGATTTTATTGGTATATACACATCAAAACTTATCAAGTTACATGCTTCAAATATATACATATGGAGCATGTATTATTAAATGGGTGATAAAATAATCTTTACATGAAAAATCTTTACATATGTATATATGTCAATTAAACCACAATAAAGCTAGTTTAAAAATCTGCACAACACATCCATCATGATTAACCAAGAAAAAGATATGGCCTTGTCTTGTTGGGCTTACAGACTTTTAGGAGTCATGAAAACCTATGATATAAGGTATTGTTTGAGGAACTCTGTGGCCATTTTACGGCATACCTTTAAGAGCTTCATTTTCTTCCTTGCCTTTTAGAAATAAGGGCTTAGAATCCCTCTATTCTTCAACACAGGGTGCATGGGCTGGGAAAACTTGAGAAAACATTCAAGTGGCACCTGGGGACCAAAAATCTACTTGGAAAAACCAAGGCTCTAGATGAAATTATAGTTGGATTTTTTGACATGGATCCAAAGCTGGGAGTATTAATCCCAGCTTTGACTAGTGTGTGCAAACATGGAGTACATCTTAGGATCAGGACCAGCTTCTTTAAGACTTCAAACTAAGCAAGCCTAGCCAGTACACACAGCTTTAATTTTCAAAATTTTTAGAACTCCATATGAAATGGGTTCTTTAGTTACCCCTCAATTGGCTCAGAACTCAGCCAGGGAGAAAGATATGTTTTATATATACACATATATATATTTTTTTCTTTCCAACTTTTATTTTACATTCAGGGAGTACAAGTGCAGGTTTATTACATGGGAAAATTGCATGTCATACGGGTTTGTTGTAAAGATTATTTTATCACTCATGTAATAGGCCTAGTGCCTGATAAGGTTTTTGATCCTCACCCTCCTCCCACCTTCCACTCTCAAGTAGGCCCCAGTGTCTCTTGTCCCCTTGTGTTCACGTGTACTGAATGTTTAGCTCCCACTTACAAATGAGAACATACGGTATTTGGTTTTCTGTTTCTGTGTTAATTCATTTAGAACAATGGCCTCCAACTCCATCCATGTTGCTGCAAAGCACATGGTCTCATTCTTTTTTTATGGCTACACAGTATTCCATGGTGTCTATGTACCACATTTTCTTTATTCAGTCCACCATTGACGGACATTTAGGCTGCTTCCATGTCTTTATATCGTGAATAGTGTTGTGATGAACATACATGTGCATGTGTCTTTATGGTAGAACATTTTATATTCCTTGGGTATATACCCAGTATTGCTGGGTTGAATGGTAGCTCTGTCTTAAATTCTTTGAGAAATCTCCAAACTGCTTTCCATAGTGGCTGAGCTAATTTACATTCCCACCAGCAGTAGATGAGCATTCCTTTCTTCACAGCCTTACCAGCATCTACTTTTTAATAACAGTCATTTTGACTGGTATAATATGGTATCTCATTGTGGTTTTCATTTATATTTCTCTAATGAGAGGTGGTGCTGAGCATTTCATATGCTTTTTGTCTGCACATATGTCTTCTTTTGACAAGTGTCTGCTCATGTCCTTTACCCATTATTTAATGAGGGTTTTTTTTTTTTTGCTTGTTAATTTAAGTTACTTATAGATTCTGGATATTAGAACACTGTCAGAGGCATAGTTTGCAAATATTTTCTCCTACTCTGTAGTTTGTTTACTCTGATAGTTTCTTTTGATGTGCAGAAGCTCTTTACTTTAATTGGGTCTCATTTGTCAATTTTTGTTTTTGCTGCAATTGCTTTTGGAGTCATTGTCATAAAATCTTTGCCAGAGCCTATGTCCAAAATGGCATTTCCTAGGTTTTCATCTAGAATTTTTATAGTTTTAGGTTTTACATTTAAGTCTTTAATCGATCTTGAGTTAATTTTTGTATATGATGAAAAGAAGGGATTCAGTTTGAATCTTCTGCATATGCCTAGCCAGCTATTGCAGCACCATTTATTGAATAGGGAGTCCTTTCTTGGTTGCTCTTGTTGACTTTGTCAAAGATCAAATGGTTGTAGGTATGTGGCTTTATTTCTAGGTTCTCTAACCTGTTCTATTGATCTATATGTCTGTTTTTGTACCAGTAGCATACTGTTTTGGTAGCTGTTGCCTTGTAGTATAGTTTAAAGTCAGGTAGTGTAATGCCTCTAGCTTTGTTCTTTTTGCTTAGGATTGATTTGGCTATTCAGGCTGTTTTTTTTGTTTTTTGTTTTTTGTTTTTTTTTTTGGTTCCATATGAATTTTAAAACAGGTTTTTTCTAATTCTGTGAAAAATGTTGATAGTTTGATAGGAATAGCTAGAATCTGTAAATTGCTTTGAGCACTATGGTCATTTTAACAATATTGATTCTTCCTATCCATGAGCATGGAATGTTTTTCCATTTGTTTGCATTGTCTCTGACTTCTTTGTCTCCGAAAGAAATCAGAGATAAAATCTCTAATAAAATACACTTATTGATTTGCATATGCTGAACTCACCTTGCATCCTAGGGATAAAGCTTACTTGTGATGAATTAGTTTTTGGATGTGCTGCTGGATTCTGTTTTCTAGTATTTTGTTGAGGACTTTTGCATCTATGTTCATCAAGGATATTGGCCTAAAGTTTTCTCCTTTTTTGTTGTATCTCTGCCAGGTTTTGGTATAAGACTAATTCAGCCTTCATAGAATGAGTTAGGAAAGAGTCCCTCCTCTTCAAGTTTTTGGAATTGTTTCAATAGGAATGATACCAGCTCTTCTTTATACATCTGGTGGAATCTGTCTGTGAATCCTTCTGGTCCTGTGCTTTTTCTGGTTGGTAGGCTTTTCATTACAGATTCAATTTCAAAACTCATTATTGGTCTGTTCAGGGATTCAATTTCTTCCTGGCTCAATCTTGGGAGATGTTATGCTTCCAGGAATTTATAACTTCTTCTAAGTTTTCTAGTTTGTGCGCACAGAGGTATTTTTAAGATTTTCTAGTTTGTGTGCATAGAGGTGTCTGAGGATTTTGGTGTTTCTTTGGGGTTGTTGATAATGTCCCCTTTGTCATTTCAGATTGTGTTTATTTCCATCTTTTCTCTTTCATTCTTTATTAATCTAGATAGCAGTCTATCAATCTTATTTCTTCTCTCAAAGACCCAACTTTAGGTTTTGTTGATGCTTTGAATGTTTTTTCACATCTCAACTTCATTCGGTTCAGCTCTGAATTTGTTTATTTCTTTTCTTTTGTTAGCTTTGGGGTTGGTTTGCTCTAATTTTTCTAGTTCCTCCAGGTGTGAGGTTAAGTTGTTAATTTAAGATCTTTCTAACCTTTTGATGTGGGATTTTAGTGCTACAAACTGTACTCTTAACACCGCTTTAGCTGTGTCCTAGAGAGTCTGTTGTGTTGTATCTTTGCTTTTATTAGTTATTAAATATCTTATTATGCTGTGGTCTGAGAGTTTGGTTGGTATAATTTCACTTTTCTTTAATGTATTGAGAATTGTTTATGGCCAAGTGTGTGGTTAATCTAGAGTATGTGCTGTATTACAGATGAGAAGAATGTATATTTTGTTGTTGTTGGGTGGACTGTTCTGTAGATATCTGTTAAGTTCATTTGGCCAAGTGTTGAGTTGAAGTCTCGAATATCTTTGTTAGTTTCCTGCCTTAATGATCTGTCTAATACTGTCAGTGGGGTGTTAAAACCTCCCGCTATTATTGTGTTGTTATCTACATCTCTTTGTAGGTCTCTATAAACTTGTTTTATGAATCCGGATGCTGCAGTGTTGGCTGCATGTATGTTTAGGATAGGGAAATCTTTTGTTGCATGGAAACTTTATTATTATGTAATGGCCCTCTTTGTCTTTTTTTGATCATTGTTGGTTTAAAGTCTGTTTTGTCTTAAATTAGAATAGCAAAACTCCCACTGTTTTTGTTTTCCATTTGCTTGGTAGCTTTTTCTCCATCCATTTACTTTGAGTCTATGGATGTCACTGCATGTGAGATGGGTCTCTTGAAGACAGCGTATAGTTGAATCTTGTTTCTTTATCTATCTTGCCGCTCTGTGCCTTTTCAGTGGGGCATTTAGCCTGCTCATTTTCAATGATCATATTGGTATATGCTGATTTGATCCTGCCATTGCATTTAGCAGGTTGTTATGCAGATTTGATTGTGTAGTTGCTTTACAGTGTCAATGGTCTATGTACTTAAGTCAGTTTTTGTGGTGGCTGATAACAGTCTTTCATTTCTATGTTTAACACTCCTTCAAGGACCTCTTGGTAAGGCAGGTCTGGTGGCAAATTCCTTCAGCAGTTGCTTGTCTGAAAAATATTTTATTTTCCCTTCACGCATGAAGCTTGTTTGGCTGAATATAAAATTCTTGGTTGGGATTTTTTTTTCTTTGAGAATGCTGAATATAGGCACCAAACTCTTCTGGCTTGTAGGGTTCCTGCTGAAAGGTCCACTGTTATCCCGATGGGGTTCCCTCTGTAGGTGACCTGCTTCTTCTCTTTAGTTGCCTTTAAAAATTTTTTATTTCTTGTTGACCTTGGAGAATCTGATGATTGTATGTCTTAAAGTTTGTCATCTTGTATAGTATCTCACAGGGGTACTCCAGACTTCCTGAATTTGAATGTTGACTTCTCTAGAAAGGTTGGAGAATTTTTCGTGGGTAGTATCTTCAAGTATGTTTTCCAAGTTGCTTGCTCTTTCTCCTCTGTTTCAGGGATGCCAATGAGTTGTAAGTTTGGTTTCTTTACATAATCTCATATTTCTCAGGGGTTTTGTTTAATCTTTCTAATTATTTTTTCTTTATTTTCATCTGACTGAGTTGATTAAAGAACAGTCTTTGAGCTCTGAGATTCTTTCTTCAGCTTGGTCTGTTTTGCTGTTAATACTTCTGATTGTATTATGAAATTCTTGTAGTGAGTTTTTCAGCTCTATCAGATGAGTTTGCTTCCTTCTTAAGAACATGCCAGTGGTGATGGGGTGATGAGGACTATGTGCACATGTGCCAGCAAAACAATGGGGGAAGGCTGGGGGCAAGTGCATGTCAGCAAAGTTGTGGGGAGAGGCTGTAGGTGGAAGAATGTTGGCAGAAGCCCATCTGCTGACGTTCTCCAATGGTTAGGCAGGGTTTGCTGGCAAAGGAGCTATGGTGGTGACCCCTGGGAAGAGCCCCAGATGGGCATCTAAGGCTGTGCTCCAAGTGGACACAGCCATGCAGGGACACTGGGAGAGACTGGCAGATGGGGGACACTCAGATCAGACTGGCCCTGTCCCATGGGCAAGACTGCTCTGCTCTGTCCAGGTCCAATAGCCAACCAAGGCCAAAGCCCCATAAAAGAGGATAGCAAGCCTTGGGGTATGTGCATCATAGCCACTCTGGTGCCAACCCTCTGGGCTCTGCACAGGCTGGAATCCTGTCCCTGCCACCTATCCAAGCAGCTCTCCCTATCAGCTCAAATATCCATGGAGGTTGTGGGATCTCCTGCACGTAAGATTCCAGAGACCCCTGCTAAGAGTGGGCCACTCCTCACCTATTTAACTCACCCCTTCCCCAGGATCTGCTCGGGGTCATGAAGAGTCCTGATGCTTGGCATCCCTGTGAAGGCTTCCCAGCTTCCTCCTACTTTAGTCCCGGTCTGTGTACTCCTTCCATACACTCTTAATGCCTTCCTTCTGAAGATCCTCTCAGAGTGTACAAGTCTTCTTAATGGTCTGGTCTGTCAGTAGGAAATGCTCTTCCTGGCTATTTCTACTCAGCCATCTTGGCCCTTCTCTATTGAGTTTTTTTTTTTTTTTAACTCCATGGGAAAATTCCTTATCCTTCACAGACACTAACGTAATCCCTAACTACTGCAGATCCTGCTGCTAGATTGGATGTTCCTGATGGTCTCTTCTTTCACCACGTTGCTAGCATACAGATCATAGTTACTGAGCACAAATCAATTTAAATGGCATTTAAGGAATCAGAACTTCCAAGCCTACCATGACTAACTCTCACTGTTAAACTTTTTGTATATGACCTACAAGAAAGTTGGGGACTCTTTATAGCAGCTGTTCGCAAGGTGTGGCCTCTGGGAGACCACTGAGATCCTTTCAGAGTGAGTTTGATTCAAAACTATTTTCACAATCATATTAAGATGCTATTTACTTTTTTTTAAAATCATGTTAACACTTGCTCCGATGGCACAAGAGTAATGATGGTTGCACAGATTAAGGCAATGGCACCAAACTGTCCTAGCAGTCAATGCCATGAACTCACAGGGCATTTGAAAAAGCCATTTTCACTGAAGAATATAATTGGTGAAGCCATAAAATTAGTAATAATCCTGGCCCTTGAATATACATTTTAAAAATATTTCTGTGACAAAATGTGCATTATACATTGTTGCTGACTGAAGCACCATAAGTGCCTGTCTCAAGGAAAAGTTTCTGTGCAGTTGTGTGAGTTGTGCACTCCATTAGCAGCTTTTTCTGCAGAATACTATTTTTACTTGAAGAATGACTGACAAATTATAGCTATTCAGAGTTATTAATCTGGCAGACATTTTCTTGAAAATAATCCAGTGAGCCCGTCACTTTAAGAAAAGCCACAGACTGTATATTTGATGCTAATGTTAAAAATCCAAGCTTAAAAATAACAGAATTCAGAAAGATTATTTAACACTGTATGCTCGACAGTTTCCCAGCAATTTGAAGGCATTTTTATGAGTCTGATGGTGATATTCTCAAATATGATTTTTTGATAATACCTAGTAAAATATGTCAACTTTGGAAAGATATGCATAATACGGTGCATCAACATATTTCAAATGACTAATGCATGTTACAAAATCCATTCAAAGCTTTAGACAAACCAATGGACTTTATGTAACAGAGTACAAAAAGTGTACTAATATGGTTGCAGATTCTACACGGTTAACTAAACTTTAAGAATTACTCCTTATAAGTTTTAGTGCAATATCAAATAATAATCACAATTATCTGAAAAGTCTATGTGATATTCCTCTTCTTTTCCATCTATGTATCTGTTTGAGGATAGATTTTCATTCCTCAACAAAACAAAACAAAACATCACCACAACTTAAATACAGAAGCAGCTATGAGAATCCAACTGGCTTCTATTAAGGCAGACATCAAAAAGGTTTGCAAAAATGTAAAACAACGACACTTGTTTCCGCACATTTTGTTTTCAAAACTGTAGTTTTTCACAAAAATGTTACTTATATTAACATGCAATGGATTCATTGTTGTTATTTTTGAATAAGTCAACAAATGTCTTAATATTTTCATCTTTAATTTCTAATTAGGTTATTATCAAAGTAGAGATAACCAATGATTTTAAGAGTTTAAATAGGTCTGAGATCAACGTATTTGAAAACTACTGCCCTGACGTATCAGATTTTAGTCCATTGGTGTCTTGTCATCTTTTAAAAATGGATTCATGCTCGATGAATTGTTTTCAAAATATATTCATTGTTACATAGATTTCTTTTTATTTTTGGTTTATATTAAGAGTAAGCAATTCTAAGGCAGAAGGAAAGGGAGAGTCAGAGACAGAAATCACAATATTTAGGACTTAAAAGGGTAGGAAATTCTTGAAGTGATCTAGCTCAGCGTAGATTAAGGGGGCACACTGAATAGCATACATACAGAAGAGACAGTTTGGAAATTAGCTTTATTTCAAGACACTTAAAAAAATCATATTCACTCCAATTTGGTCCTGTAATCTAATGGCTACTAAAAAAACTAAGAAGGATTATTAAAGAATCACAAACTTACCTATACAATCTCCATTTGCATCCTGCTTATAACCCATGTTGCATTCACATCGGTAGCTTGAGACAGTAGGTATACAGCGTCCATTTAAACAAAGGTTAGCATGATGCTTACAGATATCTATTGTCTGGTTCAGAATTGCTATGGAAAATTAAAGCACAATTATATTTAATCATTACAACATGCATTACTTTTCTGAATTGATTTTTAAAGGACATTTAATAGTAAATTAATTATGTGAATATCATAAGCTCATGTTATTTTCTATTTTATTAAAATTTTTTTTCTTTTTTTTTTTTTTGAGACGGAGTCTCACTCTGTCGCCCGGGCTGGAGTGCAGTGGCCGGATCTCAGCTCACTGCAAGCTCCGCCTCCCGGGTTCACGCCATTCTCCTGCCTCAGCCTCCCGAGTAGCTGGGACTACAGGCGCCCACTACCTCGCCCGGCTAGTTTTTTGTATTGTTTAGTAGAGACGAGGTTTCACAGTGTTAGCCAGGATGGTCTCGATCTCCTGACCTCGTGATCCGCCCGACTCGGCCTCCCAAAGTGCTGGGATTACAGGCTTGAGCCACTGCGCCCGGCCTATTTTATTAAAATTTTAATGTGTAGAATCTAAAAAATATTACTGAGACACATGCTTGCAACTTGTATTTGTTAAGTTACAGATCTGAAAATACTGCCCATAAGGATGTCTTTTTAAAATTACAGGTATGTTCTACCCTATATTTGAGTGCTTTCCATTTCTCCTTTGTAACGCTGCTGAACATTCAGACATAGCAAATTGGCAATATGCCAAAAAGAATAAACATAACACTGTAGTACATCCTTAAATATTATTAGCAAGGGAGTGCATTTAAAAAGAACGAAGTTAAATGTCAAGTACACAAATGCCAACTCTGGTCTGAAGACCACGGTTTTCAATTTCTTAAGCAATTTCACAAAAAAGGGTGAGGAAAGGAAAGATATGTACATTACAATATTTGGATCGGCACAGAGCAAGACATTCAGTTTATCTCAGTTGAGAAATGGTTCTGGAAAATAAGTTAAGGGGTGCATGAACAGGGCAGCTTTAAATAGCCAAATGAAATTCACTGGAACCAAAAACATGCTTTTTGGTGGTGTCAACTGGATTGGACTATTACTGGGCTCTGTATTTTCAAAGACCTGGGTCACACATTCTTTTCTCTAATTTAACAGAAAGTTTACAGAACAGAAAAGTAATATTTTCCTATTACATTTCCCCAAATTTAGTATTACTACGTATCAGACCCTGAAATAGGTTTCCCTCTGTCTCTCTCTCTCTCACACACGCACAAACACATACACATACGTGCAAGTATGTCCACACAACCCTTCTGAAAGATTAAAATTATGTTAGATATTATAATATCACTTGAGGCAGCAAACTAAAGAGTCCACAGGAAAACTGACCACTTACTTAGTCCAGTGATGATAGGTCCCTGTCCCCCAGCCCCCACGCCGGCTCCCCCAACGCCAGGAGAAAAGCCATTGCCTCCAGGGATGGGGATGAAGCCTGTCCCTCCTGGGCCATAGCCATTGCCATTGCCACTTGGGGCAAAGCCATTTCCCCCAGTGCCTCCAGGTCTGGAACCAGCACTCCCTGGAATCCCTCCCATTGGAAGGCCATCCATGCAAAGTCTGCGATATTCCTCTAGAAGAAAAGAAACTTGAAGTTAAGCACAGGTGAATGTCTTTCTGCATAACAAAAGCAAATATATTTGAGCTCTGGATGAAAGATCAGGAGGTTTAAAAACTGAATTGAAATACTAACATCCAAAATAATTTAAAAAACAACACTTGGACAAAAATAAGTTAAACAGCTTTCAGGTATCTGTCTGATGTTACTATATTAGGTATTATCAAAACTGATCCTAAATAACAATGCTATCTCATTCCCCACAAAAACACTCAAGTCATATTGAAAACACACAAAGGAAGACAAATATGACTTGACTTCAAGAAAAAGAGCAAAATATATATATATATATATTTGAGACAGGGTCTCACTCTGTCACATAGGCTGAAGTGCAGTGACATGATCATGGATGGCTGTAGCCTCGACTGCCCAAGCTCATGTGATTCTTCCAGCTCAGCCCCGCAAGTATCTGGGATTACAGGCATGCACCACCATGCCCGGCTAATTTTTGTATGTTTTGTAGAGATGGGATTTCGCCATGTTGCCCAGGCTGGTCTTGAACTTATGGACTCAAGCGATCCACCTGCCTTGGACTCCCAGAGCGCAAAATACATTACTGTTACTAATTTTCCTAACAGTGTCTGTGCCGAGGAGACTGACAGCCAGCCACGTACCAGAACCTCTGACAGGACAGGCTTCAGGAATGGTTCCAATGCCCCAGCAGCGGCCAGGCTCACAGCAGCACTGCATTTTCGTCATTCTCCCCGGGAGCTCTTGTGCACAGCGACCATTCACCAGGCCCGAGAAACACATGCCTGTTCTCTGATCTGTGCATGTAAAAGTAAAACAGAAGATATGGCAGAATTACCTCAGGTTCTTACAACAATCACTGCACATGAGATGAATGTAGGTGAAGTGACTCATACTACTTAATCTCTATTATCTATTCCTTTCTTCACTCTCTTAATTTCTGTCCATTTATTCCTTCCTTTGCTCATTTGGCCAGCAAACATTGATTGAGCCAGGGACAGAACAATGAAAGAGGTGGAGCAGATTGGAGGACAGACCATAGTAAGAGCTAAAGTTGGGCAATTCTGAAGCTTGAAGGAAAGCAATCACCCAGTCCCAATCCTCAGCCTGGAGATGCGCACTGTCTTATGTCACTGTGATTTTGTGGTTGTCTGTAATGCAGCAATATCTGACTGATTATTTTATAAAAGTTGATCAGAAGCAACATGAAACAGTGACATTTGAGAAGGCAGCTGACTAAAATGAGGGCATGAGCCATAGAAGTATCTGAGGAAAGAGCAGCTTCTGAGGAAGAAGAGAATGTGCTTCATGCATGTGAAGAACGATGGGCCACTAAGACTAGGGAACAGCATGCGGAAAGGAAAGTGCAAGAGCATGAGCTCAGAGAGACAGCAGAGGCTATCACGGATGGTCCTATAGGCCATTAGGAAAGGACCTTGGGATTTCATTTGGATTTCGAGTGGAGGGTTTGGAGATTTCCTGGATGGTTACAATGAGAGAAGACAATGGTTTACATTTTCAAGATCTCTTTGGCTGCTATGAGAACTGTAGTGAGAGCACAGAGAACAGTAAGGAAGACACGAAAGACATTCAGGTGAGAGATGATGGTGGCTTTGATGAGGGTGGCAGCAGTGGAGATGATGAGGCTGAGCAGAGGGCAGATATGTTTTGAAGGTACAGCCAATAGGAACTTGCTTGGGTGTGGGATATGGAAGAAAAAGAGTCTTAGTCATTTCCTAAGTTTTTGACTTACACAGCTGACATGGGGATGGCAAGGGAAGAAACAGGATTAGAGAACACAAGACAAGGATCCTCTTTAAAACATGTTACATTTGGAATGTTAAATAAATGAGCCTGGAATGAAGAAGCATAGTCATGCTTAACATACATATCTGTGAATTGTCAGTGCATATATGTCATTCTAAGCCAGAGCTGGAAGAGACAGTTTCAAGAACTAGGGAAAACTGATTGTGCCAAACTCGGTATTGAGAGGCAAAATAAGGTGACCATTCAGAGGTACGCAGTTTGGCAGGGCTGCTATGGTAAAGAGTCTGTGCATTATCCAGTAGGATTTGATGTAAGGAAGTGACATGATCAAATATGACTATAATAGAGATCACTCTGACAGCAGGATACACAATGGATCAAAATGATCAGATAAAGCCTAGAAGACAGGTTTGATGATTGCAAAAGGCTGCATAAAATGCAAAGTTGCATAGGGATAAATTATCAATATCATCTGTAAACTCTACAGGTTTTAACTGAAACTGCCTTTACAGTAACCAATGGAAAAAAAAGTGAGCTTAATTGACAACATATTATTCAACCCTATCAAGATGCTTTCAAAGTTGTTTTGTCTATGGTCACAAGAAGAAAGATGTATCACAGCAATCAGGATCTGCATATCAATAATGAAGATGAAACTGTTAACTGCTTATAATTCCATTAACAGGTAAAGTTAAAATTTTTAGCACTGGATACAGAGTCTAAAGTAAGTATATTATGTCCTCTAATGGCCCATATATAGCATGCCTCAGGTTGCTTTTAAACTATCATAAAATAATTGAATTACCTTTAATATACTCTGTATAAGAATCGAACAGTTCCTTCTATTTCTCCCCCAAAGTCCCAGTATGACCCAAAACCGAGCACTAAATGTGATGTATGCATACATACTTAAAGGCACTGCAGAAATTTCAAAAACTTGAGTTGGATTTGGACAGGCTGTCATTAGGAATAATTTCACAGTTAAGTTTCTATTCCTAAGAATAATCAAAGGAAACAGTTTTTGGAATATTCATTTTATGAACCCAAAGTATCATATACTACCTCCTCAAGACCAGGATGTAAATTAAGATAAGAAAGTTCCAAACTCTTAACAATAACCACTAACATTATAAAACACAATCAGTCCTACAAGTTAGGATGAATATATTTATCTCTTCAAGGCTTCTACAAGAAGGAGGTTGTAATATAGAATTTGAAAACAAAACAAAACAAAACCCTAGCCTTGAGTCAAGAGTCCTAGTTTTACATTCAAATATTATTAATTGTTTGATTTTCAACCATATTTAACTCTTCCTCTGTACAGAACATGGTTGGTGGGAGAATGAAATAAAACAACATATGCTCTGTTTCTTGCGGCTTTCATGGTGAATTAGCTACTCTGAATGTTCCTCTCAATTAAAATATCCTGGATAAAATGTGAAAAAATACTGAAAAATATATCATCCCGCTTGCATGGAATGAAGGATAAAACAGAGTCCCCAAATGAGGTGAAATGAGAATCTTAGGAGGTATCTGAACAACCAATTGCACCTTTAGGCTACTTTTAAACTCTGGAAACGGTGAATTTCAACTCTGATAGTTTCACAGGGCCCAGGGCATAAGACATAAAAAGCCCAGATTCCACTCTTCCCTAATACATAACAGAAAAAACTCCCTCGTAAGGTAGGGTTCCAAAGAGCCATATCCTTAGTTTATGGATATAGTATACAGATAAGGTAATGGAGGCAACTAAGAAACTTGCCTGTCTCTACCTTGATGCTGTGTGGAGGAAAAAGAAAGATCTTTCCTAAGAATCAGTAACCACAAGGTCTTCCTCACATCAATAGCTTTGATGGCTCAATTCATAGTAGGTTTTTTGGTCTGAAGAACTTCAAAGGAAGAATATAACATAAAGAGGTTCTCAGATAGAGATACTCCAAGCAACTCACAAAAGCCAACACAATTAGAGGACTTAATATTAATGAAAAGTCTCAAAAAATTCTCATAAAGTTCCAAGAAAAAAAGAGCTGCTAACAGGAAAATACACTATAACATAACGAAACAAAAACTAGTTAAGTAACTAGCATATTTTTGATATTGAAACGGTCAGACCAATTCTGACAGTTATTATTTTAAATTATTAACAATTAAATATTAATTAATAACAATTATATTTAATAGGTTTAAAGCAATTCAAGTCCGAAGATATGAACAAGAGGAAAAGGTCCATAAACAATGAATAGGAACAGACTTAAAAGAGCTCAAACTTCTATAAATGAAATGATATAAAGTATCTGATGAATATATTACACAAGTGTATTGCACATGGATAAAGAGAGAATTACTAAGTTGGCAGATACATACGAATATATTATTTTCAATTAGCACACAGAGACAAAGAATTTGAAATGTTAAAAAGAGGTCAAGAAATATGAAGGTGAGAATGAAAAGCTAATTAGATGTACACCTGTGTACATCTGATATGCTTTGTCTGTATCCCCACCCAAATCTCATCTTGAATTCCCACATGTTGTGGGAGGGACCTGGTGGGAGGTAATTGAATCATGGGGGCAGGTCTTTCCTGTGCTGTTCTTGTGATAGTGAATAAGTCTCAAGAGATCTCATGGTTTTAAAAATGGGAGTTTCCCTGCACAAGCTCTTCTCTTGTCTGCCACCACGTGAGTCATGCCTCTCACCCTGCATCATGATTGTGAGGCCTCCCCAGCCATGTGGGACTGTAAGTCCAATAAACCTCTTTCTTCTGTAAATTGCCCATCTCAGGTATGTCTTTATCAGCAGCATGAAAACAGACTAATACAACATCTAATAAGAGTACTAGGAAGAGTAATAAGCAGAATGGGAAAGAAGCAGTATTTGGTGGATACTTAGAACTTTCTAGCAATGTTGTAAAACCTCAGATTTAAAAAGTCCAATACATTCAAAGTAGGATAAATAAAGAGAGATCCACAATTAGACATACCACTGTGAAACTGTAGAGCTACAAAAGTAAAGATCTTAAAAATAGGTGGAAAAACAAGACAGATCACCTGCTAAGAAATGGTATTTTTAAAAAGTCAATGGCTGACTTCTTAGCACCAATGGATGCCAGAACATGATGAAATAATATCTTAGTATACTCTGATAAAATAACTGTCAACTGAAAATTATGTACTGTGATAAATCATGTTTTCAGGGGGCAAATGATAGTCATTTTCAAGAAAACAAAACCAGAATTTTCTACCAAGAGTTTTTTGATAAAGAAAATGTTGAAAGAGGTACTTCAGGCAAAAGAAAAAAGATCCCAATGGAAGGATTGAAATATAGGAAGAAATGATGAGCAAAAAATATTAAATTTTTAAATAATTTTTTATGGGTTAAATATAAATAAGTACTAACATATTAAACAATAATGATTAAGTTGTCACATATAGGGAATGGCAATATACTAGATTTTAAAGAGTTGTGAAGGGAAGATCAAAGTTTAATCACTTAAATATTCTTTTATTGTTTATATATAGGTAAACATATACATTAATTTTAGACTTTAGTTTAAATATGCATCTTAAAACAGCTAGGATAGCCACTGAAGCCACAGAAATAAAGTATATAACTTCTTAACAAATAGGAGAAAGAGAATCGAGTTCACAGCAGCAGGTCGGGGGGATCCTGAATAAATCTAAAAGAAACCAAGAAAGGAGAAAATATACAAAAAAAAAAAGCAAGATAAATAGGAAGCACAAGGACTATGGTAAATATAAAAGCAAATCTATCAGTACTATAATAAATACACATGGATTTAAATCTCCGTTGAAAAGACAAAGATTTACAGACTGTAAAAATAAAACAAAAAATAGATACAGACTGTTTAAAAGAAATGCATTTAAAACATAAGGAAGAGGAAAGATTGAGAGGAAAAATACATAGTAGGTATATACTTACTGCTTTTGATACCACTCACAAAATGTGATACAAAATAAACCCAAAGAAAATAGTTAGAAATAGACCAATAATAAAGAAAAAATTAGAGTCAATACATAATTTTAAAATGGTTCAATTCACCAGGAAAATATGACAGATACTTTTAAACATTTATCACCTATAGCACAGCATCAAGCTATGTAAAATAAAAATTTACAAGACTACATGGAGAAACTGAGAAATCTACCTCCGCAGTGGAAAATTTACATGACTTTTTCGGTAATAGATATAGTAGACAAAATTCTGTAGGTACAAAGAAAAATTGAATAGTACAATTAAGTTTGATCTAATGGATATATCTACAATCTAGCATCCATCAGTTTTGGAGAATACCCATCTTTTTCGAGTCCATAGGGGAGATTTATAAAAATAAATCATTTGCTAAACCATGAAGCAAATACTGCACCAGAATATTTCCAAGAATTGCTATCAACTGGTAATATTCTTGGACCACAATGTATGAAATGAAGTTGGAAATCAATAACAAAATAAACAAGAAAACATCCTATAGTTCTAAACAACTCATGGACCAAATACAGTCTCACATTGAAAATAAGGTAATATGTATAAAAATGCTGATATGCTTTGGTTGTGTCCCCACCCAAATCTCAACTTGAATTGTATCTCCCAAAATTCCCACATGTTGTGGGAGGGACCCAGAGGGAGGTAATTGAATAATGGGGGCTGGTCTTTCTCATGCTATTCTCATGATAGTGACTAAGTCTCACAAGATCTGATGGGTTTATCAGGGGTTTCTGCTTTTGCTTCTTCCTCATTTTCTCTTGCCGCTGCCATGTAAGAAGTGCCTTTTGCCTCCTGCCCTGATTCTGCGGCCTTCCCAGCCATGTGTAACTGTAAGTCCAATTAAACCTCTTTTTCTTCCCAGTCTCTGGTATGTCTTTCTCAGCAGCAAGATAACAGACTAATACAAATGTCAAGCACAATGTTGCAAGTACTTATCAGTAATCCATTCTATACCAGTCCTGAGACTTTGTGAGTATGCAATGATCTTGAGAGGGGTTCACAAATGCATATTTACATTGAACATTACAACGTGAGTAATACTTTGCAGTTTATTGGTACTACCATGATTCACATTTATGAATATGCCACTGTAGCTAATAAACTCCAAATTCATTTACAATTATTACTAAATACCCAAGAACATTTTCATTATGTATGCTCTCACAAATACTAAATTATCATAATGTGGGGATCTGAAGTACATTTTTTTATGTTAAAGCGAGGTCTTTAAATCAAAAAACTTCACAACTGGCCAGGCACAGTGGCTCACACCTGTAATCCCAGCACTTTGGGAGACCGAGGTGGGCGGATCACCAGGTCAGGAGATAAGAGACCATCCTGGCCAACATGGTGAAACTCTGTCACTATTAAAATACAAAAAATTAGCCTACCATGTTGGCACGTTGCTGTAGTCCCAGCTACATGGGAGGCTGAGGCAGGGTAATCACCTGAACCCAGGAGGTGGAGGTTGCAGTGAGCTAAGATCACGCCACTGTGCTCCAGCCTGGCGACAGAGCAAGTATCCATCTCAAATAATAATAATAATAATAATAACCATTGTTCTACACAGTTTGGAAACCGCTGGTCAGTCCTATAATATATGTACTGAAGGAAACTAAGCCAGAGGTGAGAGGATGAAGAGGCAGCAACAGAGGATTGCAAAGTAAATTGTAACCTTTTTTCATAAATTCCACAATTAGCCTTTTCTAGTAACAACAAGGAGGCAAGCAATCTACTTCTCATTCCTTCAGCCAAAACCTACCAGGATGAGACACATACTGGTGTAGCGTCTCATAGTTAAGGTCTCCAAAAAGGCATATTACAAAGCAAATCAGAGCCTAGGAATTACCCCTTTCCTTTGTATGAGATTTCATGGCCCTTAGAAAGCACTGTATTAAACTGTATCATGTGGAAGAATATTAGAAATAAAAAAGTCACCTGATAGAAATAAGAGTTGTCCAGGCACACTATCCCTTGAGACAGGGAATCATTAGGGGCAAAGGCAGATGAAAAGCTGTAAAAACAAAATTCTTCTAATGCTTGCTATATGTTTAACTTGTTATATGTTTAACATCTAATGCTTGCTATATGTTTAACTGTAGAACTGATGTGTCCTAAGTAATGAAAACAAGTCTATTCCTCTAATCATTTTCTATCGCCCTTACTACATTTCCTGAACAAGGCTTATAAGGAGTCATATTTACAGTCGCACTGAGAAAAAGGAAGTAATTCATCTCCTCTGATTAAAATATAAATCTATCTTGAAATGTAATAAAGGTACACTTATCAGAGTTTGTTTCATGGCTTGACATTTAGTGTAAACTTGATTTTAGAGAACTAATGGTTAATTATACAATGTGATGAAAACTTGGCAAAAATTGGGGATTGTACCTTGAAATAAATGTCCCCTGTGGAATGAGGTTTGCTCATTAAAAAATGAAGGGTTCAGCCAGAAAACACCAATGAGGTAAGCCCAGGTCAGAAAAACAGTGATAGACAGTAGGTGTTCGAAAAATAGCAGCCACTGTCTCATGCTTTGTCTCCTGAGACTGGATGCCTGCACTCAGCCCTTTGATGGTCTGGTTCCAGCCTGGGTTCCCCTTGATTGATTCTGCGGATTCTTACTATTCTGAAAATACTTTCATGCTTACATTGTTCAAGAGTAACTACAGAACTCGGAGTAATGAAAAGGAACCACTGTGTATCCCAGGTTTATTTCTTCCTTTAAAATAGTGAATGACATGCTTCTTCCTAACTGTAAGGAAAACTTCTCTTTCTAAGACACTTACTCCTTTCTTAATTAAAACTAATATCCTCGTTCCCACCAATAGCTTTTATATAATTCTGAAGCTAAAACTAAAGCACTATTTAGTATACTCTTTCATTTCTGGTTCCCCCTTTAGTTAAATAATTTTAGGAATTTTGGGTTCTCCAGGTGTTTTGTTTCAAATGCACACACGCATGTGGAATCAACACCTAGCATTACATAAAGTGCTGCGTAATACATAAATAATTGTGTACCTTGCTCTTTTCTTGAAAAATGAAAAAAAAATACACTGGTCATCACTTCTGCCTCAAACTTCTTCTTATATTAGTATTACATTTTTTCACATTATGTTTTCAGGGTTTTTTTTTTTTTTTTGAGACGGAGTCTCACTCTGTCACCCAGGCTGGAGTGCAGTGGTGCGACCTCCACTCACTGTAAGCTCCGCCTCCCGGGTTCACGTCATTCTCCCGCCTCAGCCTCCCGTGTAGCTGGGACCATAGGCGCCCGCCACCACGCCCGGCTGGATCCACCTGCCTCAGCCTCCCAAAGTGCTGGGATTACAGACATGAGCCACCGTGCCGGCCAGGTTTTGTTTTTTCAAGAATACTCCACAGCAGTATTGTGCACTAACACGTTTGGAAGGCTTGAGGAAATGCCTTAGCACGCTGCGGCACCATCATATTACTGGAAGAATTTCTAAATGCTTAATCTCATTTTCTGAACCTAACTGGCACTTTTGGGTCCTGTGCTTAGGGTCCTTTCTCACTCTGTGTACACAATAGCAGCAGACACATTATCCTGCACACAGAAGTTGCTCACTGCTCTTTGCCAATGCGTTATTTATTGCTGGCTGCCAGCCATTCTTCTGTGCCTATATAACAATGTGGAAATTAGGTATTAATCATTCCTTGGACATGACCATGAGAGTTACTTCCAAAATTACTTAAGGCTCATTAAGTATTACTATTTAAAATGCTTTTCAGAGAAATATTATTAGGCACGTTTTAACTCCTTTTTTGGGGGGGAACTGGCATATGTTAGTGCTCTATGCTAAAAAAAGTTCTTTCCTGGATATTTAAAAAGATGGTTAAACACACTAAATAGATAAACAAAATCAGAAATTTGACTTTTATATTTAGTATACAATGAAAGCGGAAAATTATCGTGTCTTATAATTAAATTGCCCAGTTAAACTCTCCTGCCAAGTGAAACTGTTTTCCGGCACACAAAAGAAACAGGATCAAGTTTATTGATGCTTTATCATGTGGTATACACTCAGAATGTCTGTGTTAACTAGAATAAGGAATTAAGGCAACATTCAGCAAATGTTACTTTCAGCACATGTGAGCTCTCAGAATAAAGCTGCAGATAACACACAGTTTAGTATGAAAAAAGCTCTAAGTCATCCAACTCTTTATCATTAGCATACATGTGGTTAGAAAATAAATAGCGTGGGAATATCTCCAACATATATAATTCAACCAAATAAATTTAATCTGAGAAAATACAGACTCGGAATTTTAAAAATCAAAGATCTCATTCACATTAAAATGTTAGATTAATTTTTTCTCATGTATGGAAAACACATACATATTCCAAATATAGCACAGTTATTCAAAACATTTTTAAGCTGCTTACTTAATTCTAACACTGGTTTTGTAATTCTGGAGAGCCATTCTCCATTCCCTAGAGACCCCCCCTTTGTTCCTAATGTTCAGGATGTTGATAGTGAAATGAATGGGACTTCTGGTTAGCGCAGGACTTAGCTTTCCGAACCTCAAGTTAGCTCTTGCCTTATGAGCATCCAGGACCGTATTCAGTGGCACAACATCATGTCCAAAGAGATGCCAAAGGCTGCAAGGCTGCATAATCAACACGAAGTTCTTACATCAATATCATCTCATTCATTCATTGTTTTTTTCTGTTCGTTCAGAAAATATTTACTGAACACAAACTTTTATGCAAGATGCTTATTACATAAAGCCCAGGGTCCATGAAGCTGCATAAGACAGGGCCTAACACAGCCCACAGTCTAGCCAGTGAGTAACGCACAAGTACCTGTGACAATGCAGTGAACCCTAAAATGAAGCAAATGGAAACATATTATGGGTGGGGCTGATTAATTTTGCCCAAGAAGAAAATGCAGGTTAGGTGAAATGGCTATAAGGAAAAGTGATACTGGCCAGAGGTCATGGCTCATGCCTTTAATTCCAGCACTTTGGGAGGCCGAGGCAGGTGGATTACCTGAGGTTAGGAGTTCGAGACCAGCCTGGCTCACATGGGAAAACCCTGTCTCTACTAAAAATACAAAAATTAGCCGGCGTAGTGGTGAATGCCTGTAACACCAGTTACTCAGGAGGCTCAGGTGGGACAATCACTTGAACCCAGGAGGCAGAGGTTGCAGTGAGCTGAGATGGCGCCACTATATTCCAGCCTGGATGACACGGCTAGACTGCATCTCAAAAAAAAAAAAAGAAAAGTGATACCTAATTTGGGACTTAAAGGATGAGCTGGATTTTAATGAGCATAGAAGGGGAAAATCAAGATGCTTCAGGCAGAGGGGGTACTGTCGGCAAAGGCATGGCAGTGTGGTCGTGTACAGCAATGAGGGAAATATGCGTATGAGGAGGCAAGTGGTTAGAGATGAGTCCGGAATACAAGTTAGGTCAGGGTGTAAAGGGCTCTGGATGTCTGAGTAGAGACTTAGGACTTTATAACATAAGGAGGCAAGAGATAAAAAGAGTTTATCTTAATTTCATGGTAAATCAAATCTTCCATTGAAGAAAAACCACCTTAGTAAATCATTAGGTATGTTAGTCTTATCTGAATAAAATGAGGATTCATGCTTCTTTTCCAATGCAAAACAAAAATATGAATGCAAGTTTTGTTTGACTAGAGAAAGATTTTGAAATGTAAGTGAGAAAATAAAGAGAAACAATTTAGAAATGGGAAGTAAAACACTGAAACTTATTTTGGCAAATTCTGCCTCATAACTAGTTTCATTTCTCTCTATTCTCAAGCCCCCAACCCCGCATTCCAATTTGTTCTCAAAGGCCTTCAATTACTCCACATTGACTACCAAATAAAATAGATGTGCCATATTTGGTATTTCCCAAACTTCACAATAATAACCTCACTTCCTTCTCCAGTCATATTTCTTCTAGTGATATTCTAGGAGACAAGTTTCCTGAAGCCAGGCTCTACAGCACCCAGACAGCAGTGTTCAATGATGACTCCCATGGTGACGTTTCTCCTACAGAGTTGAATCTATACCTATTCCAAGCTGATAATTTTGTGTTCGCATATGCACGTGTGCATAAATATATTATTTTCCTATAGAGTTCAAGAAAATCAAGTCAAGTGTAGGTAGTGGCAGTAATTTTCAACCTTAATAGAAAGCTGACGGCCAAATTATACAGTAGTCCTCCCTTATCTGCGGGGGGTATGTTTTAAGATCTCCAGTGGATGCCTGAAACCTTGAATGGTGCTGAATCCAACTGCTTTCAATTTGAACACGTTTCTGTTCATATCTTCCACCCACAAATTTAATTCTTTTTCCTTCTTAACTACACTTATCACACATTGTGGCTGTAACTTTTGCAGTGTGAGGTGCAACAGCAAAACTAACATGAAATTCTTTCTCTTCCTTCACAATTTCATGGGTAGATTTGTTCTTACCATAGATCTCAGCATCCTCAGCATACGATTTCTTTTCTTTCCTTGCTAAGTAGAGAACTTCCACCTTTTCACTTAAAAGAAGTACTTTATGGCTTCTCATTTTATATATATCCGAACTGCTAGCATCAATACTCTTGAGTTCAGGGGCCATGATGAAGTATAATAAGATCACTTGCACGTAAGCACTGCAATACTGTCAGCCAGTGTGAAATCTGAGATGGCTACTAAGTGACTAGTGGGTGTGGAGCCTATACAGCATGGACATGCTGGACAAAGGAGGAGTCACATCCTGGACGGGCTGGTGTGAAAGTTCACCGTGCTACTCAGAACAGTGCACAATTTAAAATTTATGAATTGTTTATTTCTGGAATGTTCCAGCTAATATTTTTGAATAACGGTGGGAATTGTAGAAAACAAAACCATGGAAAGTGAAACCGTGGATAAGGGGGAACTAGGATATTAAATGAATCAAACTTACTATGCCGTGAGCCAACTGGCCACAGTGACCCTAGAATAGTTTATTTGCTCAGTTGCAGAGACTTAATATTTCACAAAAAAATGATTTACCTAATGCAAGATAGGAACTCTGATTCATCTGTAAAACACAAACAATTCTCATTCAAAGACATGACATGAGACGCCCAACAGACATCTTACTTCTCAAAGCAGGCTGTTAGCATGACAGTGAAGAAACCACTCATGCTGGAGGCCCTGACATCTGGCCACAGCATCTCCACAGCCTTAAAGTGGGTAAGTGGCAGTTCAGTGTCACACTAGCACAGAGGCTGGAGTCAGAGAGGTCAGGATTTGAATCCTGGCACCATTTATTGGCTGAAAAACACTGTGTGAGTCACTTAACCTCTCTAAACATATTTCTTTGATCTGTAAATTTGGAGTAACTATACTTATCTCACAGGGCTACTATAAGGACCATATGACATATTATATAGGTCCAAAGCAGGCATATCCTCCTGCTCCTCTTAATAAGAATAATAATGAAGAATATTTTACTGGACACTTATTAGAAGAAACTGAAGTATAGAGAAGATGGTAGCTTGCCTGACTCTTCACAGCTATGAGATAATGAGGTAGTGGAGAAGCCCAGTGCCTCACACATGGTGTGTGTAATATCTTAAATGATAGCTGTTATTTTTACTACTACCACTGTTTCTTCTATTACTAGGCTTCTACTGTTATTTATGATGACAATATGGCATTCTGAAGGCAGGATGTGTATCTCTTATGTTTACTGTTGGATGACCTGATATATCAGTACATTTAATCAAATACATTCAGGCCACAGTCCTTTTATTGGTGGCCTAGGACTTCTAGCTTACATCCTCGACTCTGTATTTCCATCTCATCAACCCATTTCTCTTGGGCGCATGAGAATCATTAGGGAATCATGAAGACCTACAGAGATTCTGGCAGTTAGCTTGCTGACATACTAATTGCCTGGCTTGGGGAGAGAGAGAGACACTGCCCAAACCGTCACCCTCTAGTGGACAAAACAACACCATTCTTTAAGTATTGGATTAATTGCCCTAATTCCTGCACTACATGAATCTTTAGTGCCAGTAAAGCTAACAGTGCATCTGTTTTCCTCTCTTTCTACCTATTGTCAGCTTAAAATTGGAACAGACTAGGTTAAATGCTCAGGAAGAGAAATGTGAGGTTAGCTCACTGTGCTGTGATTATGTATCAAAAGACACTTCATAATCTCTATGCTCACAATAAGACAAGTGTCTAAGCCTTGCTCAATAACAGATTACCTTTGCCATGACTGTGAAGGACTATTTCATCTTTCTAAATAAATAAGGGAGAGTATACCATGGTTTTAATTTGAATATATTTAAACACAAAATTAAAGGTGTCTTTTTTGTATAGTAACTATTTTCAATAGAATAAACAAGTTCTAACTAAATAAGATGTTGACTACATTCATGATTCATAGCAACAAAAGAACCTTTAATTACTGTATTCTGTCTCCCAAAGCAGATTTTAAAAAATTTTTCTCATGCCTTTGTGTCTTTCTTTACTCCCAAAATGACTCTGACAACATAAAACAAACTCAGTTGGCTTCTGAAACTGAAGTCTTTGCAAAGAATACTTGGTCTATCAGTCCCTCAATACTGGTACGGTTTACATTAAACAACTCATTCAGCCATTTCCTCAATATTTTAGAATCATTGCCATCTTCATGCCTGTTTGGGCTGTTTTGTCATTATAAAGACCCAGTGTATTGAGCCTTCAAAATGCGAGGCTTACCGATGCACCGAGAGCCATCTGTTGAGGTTACATATCCACGTGGACAAACACAAAAATAGCTTCCCACGGTGTTGGAACATTCGCCAGTTTCACATATCCCAGGAATGATGCTGCACTCATCAATGTCTAATCAAGGGAAGAAGGAGAAGATGATTGAGAAAGGCCTTCATTAAATAGCTTTTAAAAGAGATTTTTTTTTTTAAGAGTCTGAGAGCATTCATGGTTGATTAGGTCAGATCATATAACCCTGAAGATACTCTTGTTTCAGGCCCCAAAGAATTTCTCACACATATCTATGGGAACTGAGATGAAAGTAAACTCCCATGGCAGTTAAAACAAGGCCAACTAAAGCAGAACTCCATATCCTTTTTTAAAAATGCAATTTAAATTGGAAATAAGTAAAGATGTCAATGTTTTAGTTTCCATTCTATATCAACTAGGGAATTATCCTACTAGAGCCTTAAAAAACACATAAATGGATTACATTTTAAAATACAGAATAACTGTATTTGAAAATGTATAACTAATTTTCACACTATTTGAAGCAATGAAGAGTGGCAAATAACTTTTTTTAAAACTTGGCTTCAGGACATGTTTTTGTACTTACATTTGAATATGGGTGTATTTGACATTCTGGGAATAACTTTAATCTAAAATAATACAGAAACATGGTAAAAGGCAAAAAAGCCTCCTTGGGAGGCTTTGGGCAGTGTCCAGTTTTCCTGTTGTACCTCCCTACAGTTACCCATTCAGCATACTCAATGCTGGAAATAGTCTATTTCCTTTCCCATTAATGAAAAGTCTGCTTTCTTAAAAATTATCCCTAAAGCAGAAAACCCAGTCATTTATATAAACTTTTAATGTACTTCTCTTCTAGTTCAGTAAGCAGAGAGAGGTGGAAAGTCTAACAAAGGTGCAATTAGGGATAACTGGGAGCTAATTGCTAATACATTTAAAAAGGAAATGAGTCATTGTGAGAAAAATTCAGCCAAAATCCTGGGAGGTGGCCGTCTTTTTTAAGGAACAGAGGTAGCAAAAGCCAGTAACTAGAACAAACAACAATAAGAGCCATACATATAGATAATTACTGAAAAGTCAAAGTAAGCTGACTTTCAGTTTCTCTTTTTTCAGTTACATTTGGTTTTTTAAAATGTCCAATAAAAAAGGAAAAATAATTATATTCTTATTACAAACACATAAAATATTTTTAATCCCACACTTAAAAAGAAAAAGGTTGCCAATGCCTTTCTTACATTCTTTTATTGGTCTATTCATTATTTTTTTCCATTTATTCTGACAAGTCACTCTTGCCTACAAGCTTTATCATGAAATAACTTTATCATGAAAGAAGCTTTAATCATGATGAATAATTTTATCATGATAGAAGCTTTATCATGACAAATAACTTTATCATGAAATAAAAAACATGTGTGTTTTCTTGGCATGTTCTTATAAAAAAAGTTACCAGATTCAGACATTCTCTGAAACAGTATCTTCATTTGAGGCTTAACACTTAGCCACTGAAAACACAGAGGTACAAATCAAAAATCTACCAATTTCCCAAGAGAGATCAGAATTCTAACATGAATTGACTACATGAGGAGTAAATACAAAATGTGGTCAAAGAGCTGCCACCAGACTTAATCCAACAAAATAAAACCATGTGTGCAAAATTAGAACCTGTTGCATCCTGTGTTGCTATCTTAGTGCAGTGCATCTTAATACAACTGAGCATGGATTCAGAAGAGATGAAACTAAGCAGCTGTACTTTAATTACAACATAAACGTATCATCACCTCTGGATAAGGAAGAGAAAAAGAAAAGAAAGAAAAGAAGGATACAAGATAAAGCAAGCATTAAAAAAGTGAAGAACTAAAACTTGCCTTCTCACTCTCTTAACATCTAAAATTATATGAATTATCGAGGTGCTTATGGAGCCCAGGATTTATGCAAAATATTAAACATTAAGAGACTCAACTTCTTCATTTAAACATTGGCTTTTATTTCTAGGAATTTCCTTTCATAATAAAGAACTTCCCTATGCCCTAGTCTTAAAACTCTTCCTGACAATAAAAAGAATAGAAAATTAAAAGATGTTTGGCATTTTCTTTTTTTGGAGAAAAAAATCTGGGACACAGAAGAACATGTGGAATGACATAAAATTTGTGGTTTTTGTGTTAAAAATTTTATTGTGCCAAAAAAAAAAAAACTATGTGTTCCACAATTCTCCTTATAATTGAGTAGGAACCCTAAAAGGTTAGCTTCAAAATAATTATATATAAAAGACTCTCCATTTTTGTATAAAAAATAGAAATGCTTTTATTTTTGTCCTAGACATCTACCATATTTTAAAAATCAAAAAATAAGGTGCTTTTTTAAAACAACAACAACAAAACCCCAAAATACTGACCAAAACCCCTGCATTTTAATACAATGATGCCCAGTTGAGGCGGGAGAGTTCCCTTGAGCCTCTCGCGGGACTTGAGACAGGGGTGGCTTGTTTACTTGGCTGCCATCCTCAAACCCTTTGTGGGAGGGGAGCACATAGGTGAGCAGGTGCAGGAGCCAGGGTGAGTGTTTCCGGATGCTGGCAGAACAAATCCTGTACCAGCCCACGGCAGTGTCTAGGTGTTGCTGGCGACCTCCGGAGCCCCAGAAGGTGTCTGTTACAAACAATGCTCTTGTAGCTTTGCCATTCACAGATGGCTTAAATGTTAAAAAGCTCAGTGCCTAGTGTGACCCAAATTCTTGTCTGGCATCCAGGTCAAGTGAAGGAATTGAAGGATGGTGTATGCAGAGGATTTTATTGAGCAATGGAAGTGGCTTTCAGTGGGATGGGGAGCTGGAAAGGGGATGGGGTGGGAAGATCATCTTCCCCTGCAGTTTGGCCATCCCTACCTGAACTCCTCTCCAACTGCAGTCTCTGATGTCCAGCTGCCTCTTCTCCTCTTAACATTCAGACGCTTCCTCTCTCCTACCTTGCCATGGTGCTCTGCTCTGCTCCTTTGCCAGTGGAGCTTGGGGTTTTTATGGGTACAGGGTAGGGGGTGTGGCAGACCAGGGTGGTTTTGGAAAAGGCAACATTTGGGCAGGAAAACAGGAATTCATGTTCTCATTTAGGGTCACAGGTCCAGGCTTGAGGGTGGAGCCCTGCCAGGGACCCCACCCCTGTCTTTGACCCAGGATTTCCCTGCCTCCTGTCTGTACCACAGTGTTTATCCATCAATTTAAGTTTAGCATTAACACTTATGTTCAGAAGGATACATGCATTTAGCTCTTTTGAATATTAGTTCTTCAATACTGTATGTCATAATCAGATTTGGAAGTAGTATCTCCACAAATATAAAGCATATGTTACCTATGTATAAACAAGTGTGCCTAAAGATGACAAGTCTGCTCATGGGAAAAAGCAGAGTCTTAACAATGGGAATTGGTTGCATCCATGTTCTGCACACTGAATAAACTGCCACCCATCTCTCCTTGACCTTTTTTGAAACTATATCAGTTTGTAGCTTTGGTCTGCAAATATCTTTAAACTGATTTAAACTGATATAAATCAGAAATTTAATAGCTGTCATATCTGAAGTCGAGAAGTGGTTTCAACCAATGTGTCTGGCTCAGTTTCTGTGAGATATGTTCAGTTAGGCCTTCCTCTGTATTTTGACTTGAGCTGCCTTCCCTGATGGGAGCAAAATGCATACAGCAGGTTTAGGCTATTCCTTTGACTGGGACATCTAGTGGAAGAGAGTGTCTCTTCCAGTGCTCTGTCCTGAGAGGAAGAAAACCTTTTCCAGAAGCCCCCAGAAAATCATCTCTTTTGTCCTAATGTCTTGAATTGGGTCACATGCTAATTTTTGAATGATTCCTCTGGACAGGAAAATGTTCTGATTGGTATAGGCCTGGAGTCCTGAACCAATTTGTGTGGCCAGTGGAGTGAAGTTAGCTTCCAACTAATAAACAACAACAACAACAACAAACAGCATGGGCAACTGGGTCTGAAAATACACCACAGTTGAAGAACGCAGAGTGTACCAGAATAGCTGGGAAATGGATGGACAATAAGCTTAGCTAGTTAGGCTTATACTAAATCCTGAAGAGCCAAGCCAAGGACTGTGGCTTTTATTCTGAAGGTGATGAATAGTGTCTATGAAGGAGTTTAAACAAAAGAATTACATAAGCAAATCAATATTTTAGAAAGACAGTCCTTGTGTTTAATGTGGACAGATGATATAACAGTCCAGGGATAAATGTCGAGAGCTTGAAGTAAAGGCTTTATGATGAGGAAGGGAACATATATTCAGGAGATAATTTGAAGGAAAAATCAACAGGAAGGACTTTGCCACCAGAAAGAAATCTCATGCTAGTATTTTCATTGACAAGGATGATGACATAGTGCTATTAACAAAGAATGGAACACAAATGGAAGAACACGTTTTACAGTTAAGTTGAGCTTTGGACATTTTGATCCTGAGATGTTTGAAAGAAACCAGTAAAAATTCTAATCTACAGAGCTAAAAATTTGGGTATGAAACTTAGCAAAGAGGTAAGTTATAAAGATGGACATTTGTGGTTTATCACCAAGTATAAAGATTGCCTTTGAAGTTATGGCAACATATGAGATTTCCAAAGCAGATAAATGAAAAGACCAGAATTGAAGGAGGGAACCATGATACTCATCAACATCTAAGAAAAAGTCAGAGGAAGAAAAGCAGAACAGGAGTCTGGGAAGGAAGGATCATGGAGGAAGGAGGAAGAATGTGAAGAATGCAGGCGGAGGAAGATCACTGTGGAAACAGGGGGATTGTCAAGTGTGACTTCAAAGGGCAAAAAAAAAGAGAAAGACTGGGAGGTCTTTGGTAATGTGAAGACTCTGAACATAGATTTTTTTTTTAAAAAAGGAAATCCAATCTAAACAAAACCATCTGACAGATTTCTGACTGCCAAACCACATAACCTCGTATTTGTCAACCAACATTTCCTGTAAATCTTACACTAAACAGAATATAATGAATAATTTGATAAGTAGTGATAACGTGATCTCGGATATCACTGAATTCTAAGAACACCCTAGAGAGCATGTCCATTCTTATAGGTACATGTCACAGAAAAAAGCCGTCCATGTAACAATTATGTTACAGAAACTTAGTATAAATAAAACGAGAAATTTTGTTTTGAAAACGTGTTCTTAGAACATTTTGTTTCCATTGATACCAAGAACTATACATATTTGGAATATTCTGTAAAATGTCTTTTTGATATAGAAAAAAGGAAGTATATTTTTGCATACACTGAACTTCTACTTATTTGTATTCTGTTTGACATTAGGAAAATTCATGATTGAAGTGTTAAGTGCAATAATTTGCTACCTATTTTCAGTTTTTCTAAAGACAACAGGCAATATCAATATTATAAATTGCAATGGAAAATTGATGTCTGCTTTCCTCTTTTCAGATTTCAAAAGCGTGGTGTGTATCAACTGTACTCAGAATTTTATTGTATATTTATAAGCAGCTTTTCTGAGATATGATTCAAATGCCACACAATTCACACATATAAAGTGTAAAACTCAGATGATTTTAGTATAGTCACAAGTTATAGTTATGCAGCCATAACTACAAACTGATTTCAGAACATTTTCATCCCCCCAAAGGAAATTCCAGCCTATTAGCAATCATTCTTCCTACTCCTCTCCAAGCCCTAGGCAACCACTGATCTCATTTCTGTTTCTATACATTTGTTTATTCTGGACATTTCATATAAATAGAATCATAAAATATGTGGTTCTTTGTGTCTGGCTTCTTTCACTTAGTTTATATTTTCAAGGTTCATTCATGTTGGGGCATGTATCAGCACTTCATTCCTTTTAATTGCTAAATAATATTCTGTTGTGTGGATATACCACAGTTTATCCATTCATCAGTCGATGAATACTTGGGTTATTTCCATTTTTTAATTTTTGGTTATTATAAATAAAGTTGCCATGAACATTCAGGTATTCATTTTGTGTAGACATATGTTTTCATTTCTCTTAGATATATACCTAGAAGTGGAATTGCTGAGTCCTATGGTAATTCTATGTTTAACTTGTTGAGGAACTGACAAATTGTTTTTCAAAGCAGCTGTAATAATTTACATCCCCACTAGCAATGTATGAGGGTTTTTCCTCATATACACCACATCCTCACCTTCATTCATTATTATCTGCTTTCTTTTTGCTTGTAGGTGTGAAGTGGTATCATATTATAACTTGGTTTGCATTTTCCTAATGGTTAATAATGATGAGCCATTTCCATGTGCTTATTTGCCTTTTGCATATCATCTTTGGAGAAATATCTGTTCAATTCCTTTGCCCAGTTTTTAATTAAGTTACTTATGTTTTTAACTAATGAGTTACAAAAATTCTTTACATATGTCCCACGCGTTATATTATTTGCCTCTGAATTTTCATGTGAACTTTTTAAAAAAGTTTTCATTAATATATAATATTTGTACATTTTTATGGGACATGTGACATTTAGTTACATGCATAGAATGTGTAATGATCAAGTCAAGGCATTTAGGGTATCCCTCACATCTTGACTATCATTTCAGTGTGTTAAAAATATTTCAAGTCCTCTCTTCTAGTTATTTTGAAATATAAAATACCTTGTTGTTAACTATAGTCACTCTACTCTGTTATCAAACATTGAAACTTATTCCTTCTATCTAACTGTATGTTTGTACCCATTAAGTAACTTCTCTTCATCCTCCACTATGGTCAAACATCCTTCCCAACCTTTGGTAACTCTTATTCTACTCTCTCACTCCACGAGATCAATTTTTATCAACGTCTAAATGAGATCATAAAATACTTTCTATACGTGCCTAACTCATGTCACTTAACATAAATACCCTCCAGTTCTACCCATGTTGCTGCAGTTGACAGTATTTTATTCTTTTTTTATAACCAAGTAGTATTTCATTGTGTATATAAAATCACATTGTTTTAATCCATTCATCCAGTGATGAATGCTTAGGTTGATTCCATATCTTTGCTCTGGTGAAAAGTGCTGCTATAAACATGATGGTGCAGGTGTCCCTCTGATATAATAATTTCCTTTGAATAAATGCTCTGTAGTGGAATTGCTGAATCACATGGGAGTTTTATTTGTAATTTTTTGAGAAATATTCATACTGTTTTCCATATTGGTTGTACCAATTTACATTACCACCAACAGGGTGGTACCACCACATCCTCACCAGCATCTGTTATTTTCTGTCTTTTTAATAATAGTGATTTTAACTGGGATAAGATGATATCTCATTGTAATTTTGATTTGCATGTCTCTCGTGATTAGTAATACTGAGCATTTTTTCATTTGTATGACCTTCTGAGAATCTCCATAGTTTGCACTTTTTTTTTTTTTAGATGGAGTTTTGCTCTTGTTGCCCAGGCTGTAGTGCAATGGGACGATCTCGGCTCACCACAACCTCCACCTCCCAGTTCAAGCAATTCTCCTGCCTCAGTCTCCCAAGTAGCTGGGATTATAGGCATGTGCCACCACATTCAGCTAATTTTGTATTTTTTAGTAGAGACGGGGTTTCTCCACGTTTCTCCACGTTGATCAGGCTGGTCTCAAACTCCCAAACTCAGGTGATCTGCCTGCCTCAGCCTCCCAAAGTGTTGGGATTATAGGTGTGAGCCACTGCGCCCAGCCCCATAGTTTGTAAATATTTTATTCAACTTAACAGGACTAACTCTTCACTCTGTGGATTGTTTCTTTGCTGTGCAAAAGCTTTTTAGTTTAATAGAGTCCCATTTGTCAATTTTTGTTTTTGTTGCCTGTGCTTTTGAGTCGTAGTCATAAAATACTTGCCAAGACAATGTCCTGGAGTGTTTCCCATATACCTTCTTCTAGTAGTTTTACCATTTCAGGTCTTATGTTTAGGTTTTAATCCATCTTGAGTTAATTTTTGTATATGGTGAGAGATAGGGGTCTAGTTCCATTCTTCTGCATTTGGATATCCAGTTTTCCCAGCACCGTTTATTGAAAACGATGTCCATTCCTCAATGTGTTCTTGGTACGTTTGGTAAAAATCAGTTGACTGAAAATAGGTGGATTTATTTCTGGGTTCTCTATTCTGTTCCACTGGTCTAGTATCTGTTTTTATGCAAGTACCATGCTGTTTTGGTTACTATAGCCTTGTAATATATTTTTGAAGTCAGGTGAGTGTGATGCCTCCATTGATTCTATAGGAATTTTAGGATTGCTTTTTCTAATTCTGTGAAAAATGGCATTCATATTTTGATAGGGAATGCACTGAATCTGAAGATTGTTTTGGGTAATATGATCATTTTAATAATACTAATTCTTCTGATCTATAAGCATGGGATGTCTTTCCATTTGTTTGTGTCCTCTTAAATTTATTTTATAAGTGTTTTGCAGTTTTCTTTATGGAAGAATTCACCCCCACAGTTAAATTTATTCTTAGGTATTTTGTCATTGTTTTTGCAGCTATGGTAAACAGAATTACCTTCTTGAGTTCCTTTTTTTAGCTATTTCATTATTTGTGTATAGAAATGCTACTGATTTTGTATGTTGATTATTTTATCCTGAAAATTTACTGAATTTATTTATCAGATCTTTTTGGTACAATTTTTGGTACAATTTTTAGGATTTTGGTACAACTCTTTGGTACAAAGAGTTTTTGGTACAATTTTTAGGATTTCTAAATATAAGATCATGTCATCTGCAAAGAGAGACAATCTGACTTCCTCTTTTCTAATTTGTATGCCTTTTCTTTCTCTTATCTGATTGCTCTGACTAGGACTTCTGTAGTCTGTTTAATCTAAGTGGTGAACGTAGTCATCATTGTCTTATTCCAGTTCTTGGAGGAAAGGCTTTCAGCTTTTCCCCATTGAGTATGGTGTTATCTGTGAGTGTGTCATACATGGCCTTTATAACGTTGAGGTATGTTCCCTCTATGCAGTTTGTGGAGGGATTTTTCATGAAGGGATGATGGATTTTATCAAATGCTTTTTCTGCATCTATTGAGATGATCATACGGTTTTTGTCCTTCATTCTGTTGATGTCATGTATAATGTTTATGGATCTGCATATGTTGAACTATCCTTGCATCTCTGGATCTCATTTGATTGTGTTATCTTTTTTGTGTGCTGTTGGATTCAGTTTGCTACTATTTTGTTGGATTTTTACATCATGTTTATCAGGAATATTGGCCTGTAGTTTTTTTTGTCACTGTTGTGTCCTTGTCTGGTTTTGTAGAATACATTAAGGACAATACTCTCCTCTTAAATTTTTTTGGAAATAGTTTGAGGAGAATTGGAGTCAGTTCTTCTTTGTAAGTTTGGTAGAATTTGGCAGTGAATCCATCCAATCCTGGGCTTTTCTTTCTTGGGAGATGTTTTAGTACTGATTCAGTCTCATTGCTTATATTAGCTTGTTCCAGTTTTCAATTTCTTCCTGATTCAATCTTGGTAGGTTGTACGTGTCCACTTCTTCTAGACTTTCCAGTTTGTTAGTGTATAATTGATCATAATAGTCTTTAATAATCTTTTGCATTTCTGTGGTATCAGTTGTTATGTCTCCTTTTTCATTTCTAATTTTGTTTACTCATCTCAACTAATTTTGTTAGTCATCTCTCTTTTTTATTGATTAGTCTAACTAGCAGTTTATCGATAATGTTTATCTTTTCAGGAAAATCAACTTCTCATTTTGTTGATCCTTTGTATTGTTTTTTCAGTCTCTATTTTGCTTAGTTTTGCTCTGATCATTATTTCTTTCCTTCCACTAATTTTGGGTTTGGATTGTTCTTGCTTTTCTATTTCTTTGAGGTGCATCATTAATTGTTTTATTTAAAATATTTGTACTTTTTCTAACCCAGGTATTTATTGCTACAAACTTCCCTCTTAGCATTACTTTTGTTGTATAACATAGGTTTTGGTATGTTGTGTTTCCATTTTCATTTGTTTCAAGAAATTTTTTAAATTTCCTTATTCATTTCTTCATTGACCCATTGATTTCATTCTTCAGTGGTCATTTAGGAGCATGTTGTTGAATTTCCATGTATTTGTAAATTTTTCAATGTTTTTCTTCTTATTGATTT
Source organism: Trachypithecus francoisi (assembly GCF_009764315.1). NCBI lineage: Eukaryota > Metazoa > Chordata > Mammalia > Primates > Cercopithecidae > Trachypithecus > Trachypithecus francoisi. The sequence continues at coordinate 163,888,313 of NW_022681465.1, read as the reverse complement.
CTTGTTTTATTCTATTGCGATCCGAGAAGATATGTGGTATGATTTTGACTTTTAAAACATTTGTTGAGACTTGTTTTGTGGCCTAACATATGGTCTCTAACCTGGAGAATATTCCATGTGCTGGTATGAAAAATGTGTATTTTGGATCCATATGAACTTTAGGATTAGTTCTTCAATTTCTGCAAAAGAGCAAGCTTCAATTTTGACAGAGATTGTGTTGCATTTATAGATTGATTTGGAGAGTACTGCCATCTTAACAGTATTAAGTCTTTCAATCTTAAGCATGGTGTATATTTCTATGTATTTAGATCATTCTTAATTTAACAAGGCTTTACAGATTTCAGTGTACAAATCACTTTCTCTGCTAAATTTATTCCTAATCCATTTATTCTTTTAATCCTATTATTAATAAAATTCTTTTCTTAATTTCATTTTCAGAATATTCACTGCCAGTGTAAAAATAACATTCATTTTTGTATATTGATCTTGTACAATTGCAACTTTGCTTAAATCATTCATTGGTTCTAACAGTTTTTAGAGAACACCATAGCCACTTTAGTGGATACCTTATTCACTTCAGTTGTTACTTTGTCCACTAAACATGTATTGTCTACAAGTAGAGATAGTTTTACTTCTTTTTTTCCAGTCTGGTTACCTTTTATTTACCTAATTGCATAATTGCCTTGGCTAGAACCTGTAGTACAATGTTGAAGAGAAATGGTGAGAGTAGACATCCATCTTGTGCCCAGTCTTAGGGAAAGCATTAATTCTTTCACCATTAAGTATGTTGTTAGTTGTAGTTTTTCATAGATGCCCTCTATCAAGTGGAGAAAGTTCCTTTCTATTCTTATTTTTTTTCCTTTCTATTCTTAATTTTCTGATCATTGTTATAATACAAGGGTATTGGGTTTTTTTCAAATGTTTTTGGTTTTTTGCATATATTGAGGTGACCATGGCTTTTGTCTTTTACTTAAATAATATATTACATGATTTAATTTTCAGATGATGAACCAATCTGGCATTCCTGAGATAATTCTCAATTGATAATGATGTATAATTCTTCTACTTTTTTTTGAGATGGAGTTTTGTTCTTGTTGCCCAGGCTGGAGTGCAATGGCACGATCTCGGCTCACCACAACCTCTGCTTCCCGGGTTCAAGTGATTCGCCTGCCTCAGCCTCCTGAATAGCATAGATTACAGCCATGCACCACCACACCTGGCTAATTTTGTGTTTTTAGTAGACAAGGTTTCTTCATGTTGGTCAGGTTGGTCTCGAACTCTCAACCTCAGGTGATCCGCCCACCTTGGCCTCCCAAAGTGCTGGTATTACAGGCGTGAGCCACTATGCCCAGCCAATGTACAATTCTTTTTATATGGGACTAAATTTGATAATTGACAATGATGTATAGTCTTTTCTATATGGGGCTGGATTTTTTTCTTGAATTTTCAGAGACTTTATATTGTTGGTATTTTTTTTAAAAATGTATTTCATGAGTTAAATTCTCATTTTACTTGGGAGAGAGTCTACCAAGGTACGTATATCACCATTCTGGAAGCCTTCTCCTCCCATTCCATGTTCTTTTTAACTGAATTCAGGTTTTCTAATTTAACATGAACCATCAGCCATTGGAAGAGATCTTACTTATTACATTCTTATTATAACCAAGAAAGCTGACATACTAACTTTTCCAGACCAGCCACTTAACATAAAAACTTTTTCCTCTAATACAGAATTTGTTTGTGGGAAAGGGGGCAAACGTAATCCCCAGGATCTTCTTTTGATTTTTTTTCCATACAAAGCTGGCAAGGATAGTTATGAAATTTTTGAATTATCGTTGTTTTACCTTCAGCTTCGATAAGCAAATGTTAGTTTTACCTATAGTACAATCATTGATCAAAGATATTTTTTATAGAAAAAGGCTGAATCAGACTGAAATTTAAACACATTGAAAATTTAGCTTACTGATGTGAACTAAATGGCCATAAAAGGGTATATCTCTCAAATAAATATTTTGTTTGAAATAAAGATAAACAATAGTTAATGAAAATGATGCTATTCATTGTTTAAAACTCTCAACCTCTCTTCTTTAAAGAAATCAAATAAACAGATATTGATTGGGCATATAGTATTCATTCATGAACTCATTAAGTAATTGCTAATTAGAAAGGCCTTTGATTTGCCACATACCAAATACCTAAATGTGAAACAAGGCACAATATGATTTATTCCATCAAAGAAGACTAACAACATGCTATCTCAATTCAATCATGAGAATCAGCAAAAGTTCTTGGCAGACACAGTAACTGACTGATAAAGGCCCCTAAAGAATGGGGTGAAACTTTGGTATGCAGGGGAGACAGGAGGGTGGAGTTCTTCCAGACAGTGGAAATATTATAGCTAAAGTGCGGAGGTAGCCAATTACAAGGCATGGATGAGAAATGGGCAGCTTCCCATGACCTGAGGGCATTTACTTAGAAAACAATAAAACCAGAAAGTTAAGTGACGCGCCTACAATGCCATTTTCCTTAATCTGTCCTTGCATTATAGGCAAAGAGGAGTGACCGAATCATTAAGCAGGCAAGGGGAGTGATCAGAACTTCACTTTAGGCAAAGACATCTATTAGTGTCGATAAAGATGATTAGGGCTGATAGGTCAGAGACAGTAGGGATGATGGCATGGTCTCAATTCCAGCTAATGAAGGTGGGACAGGGAAAGAAAAGAATACATGAAAAAATATCCTGAAAGTAAAAGCAAGAATAGGGGAAAACAGCAGTAACTTTCATTATTGAGCTAATATTAATAAAATCAGTAAATTAAAAAATACATTCTGGGAAAATTAATGGCTTCCTGATCAATAATTTGAGTTACTAATATCTAAAAACTGTTGACTGTCTAGAGGAGGTCTTTGCAAGGTGATTGGAATCTATGGGTATATTAGACAGTTGAAACCATCAACATGGATAAAATCAGTTGAGATGAATAATATAAAATGAAGAGATCACACGAGAAGAAAAATGTTAAAGATAAGTCCTAAGGGGACATATTCATATGAAAGAAAAGAAGCAAGTGAAGATAAAGTAAAGTTAAAACAGCATCACCAGTATTACTGAAAAGCTATTACATTTTAAGGAAGTCAATAGCAGTAGGCAGCATAATAGGCACCCAATGATATCATATTTAGAACCTATCAGTATGTGAGCTTACATGACAAAGAGAATTATGGTTGTTAATCAGCTGATCTTGAGATGCAGAGAAAATCCTAGATTATCTGGTCCTCTATCCAATTAAATTACAAGAATCCTTATCAGTAGAACAAGGAAATGGAGTGTGAGATTCAGAGACAGATTTGAAGATGCTACACTGCTGGCTTTAAAGATAGAAGAGACCACAAGCCAAGGAATGAGGGCAGCCTCTAGAAACTTGAAAAGGCAAAAAAAACGGATTGTGCCCTAGACACTTCAAAAGGAATGAATCCTGCCAACACCTTGATTTGGGCTTGATTAGGCCATTCTGACTTCTGATCTCTAGAATTGTAAGACAATAAACCTGTTGTTTTAAGCCACAAAGTTTGTGGCAACATGTTACAGCAGCAAAAGGAAACTAGTATGTTAAGGAAAAATATTTAAGAAACAATAAGCAAGAACACCAAATGCAATGAGGGATTCTAGGGAATACAAGCAATTTTACAAAAGGATAAGAAATAAGTAGAAACTTGAGCTCACTGGTATACACTAAGCATTTGGGAAAATCTGCAGTGAAGAAAGGCAGCGAGAAATAGTATAGTGAAAAGTGACTGAAGAGATGAAAGAGTGGTTTTGTGGTTAATGTGTTTTAGGATGGCTTTGTAGGTAAAGAGGAAGAGTCAGGAAAGAGAAGAGATCCCTACTAGAAAATGAACTAACTAATGGCAAGAGTTAAAAGGAGTACAGAAAGGTGATGGAATTAATGTGCAGAGCTGGAACATTCTGCTCTGGAAAAATGTGAAGACACTTCATCAAAGACAGGGGAAATGGAAAATGAGTATGTAGTAATAGAACTGAGGTTGAGTAAGTTCATGTCAGATATCTTTTACTCTTCTCAAGAGAGTAAAATAGAGTACAGATGTTACAAAATTTTACTGTGTGTAAGAATCACATGGACAGCTTTTTAAACATGCAGATTTTGACTTCCAGTCAAAGAGCTTTGATACGATCCTTTTTTCCCAAACACACAGCACTGACAGATGACATATAACAAGAGAAAAACAGACAAAAAAAAGATGCAGTTGGTTTCAAAATAAAATATAAATATTTCTTTGGACCACAAATACTATTGAAAAGCAGTGAGCTAAGCTGAAACTACTTGGACTCCTTCTCCAGAAGCCATCAGTGGTGGCCAAGAGACTGGGATTATACCTGATGATAACATGGTGGGATAAATTCTACAGCAAAAATAGTACAAGATAGTGAGAGAATGCAGAAGAGAAAGGGGCCAGGAAAGACTTCCCTGGGAAACTGACAGTTAAATTGAAACAGATAAACAGGCCATGAAAATCAAACGGAATATTCTTCTCCAGGCAGAGGGAAGAGCACTCACAAAGGCAAGATGTATTAGTCCATTCTCACACTGCTAACAAAGACATACCCGAGACTGGGTAATTTATAAAGAAAAGAGGTTTAGTGAACTCACAGTTCCACATGGCTGGGGAGGCCTCACAATTATGGCAGAAGACAAAGGAGGAGCAAAGTCTCATCTTACATGGTAGCAGCCAAGAGAGCATGTGTAAGGGAATTCCCCTTTATCAAACCACCAGATCTCATAAGACTTACTGACTCTCAGAAGAACAGCCTGAGAAAATCCACCACCATGATTCAATAACCTCCCACCAGGTCCCTCCCATGACACACGGGGATTATTGCAACTCAACGTGAGATTTGGGTGGGGACACAGCCAAACCATATCACAAGGCAAGAGAAAGCATAATTTATTGAAGGAACTAAATAAATCTACCTGTGTCTGAATCAGAATGAGTGGAAAAAAGTTAGGCTAGAGAGGTGAACAGAATGATCAGGCAGGAATTTTAAACAGGAGATCCACGTAGGAAAGTGACATGACTAAACTTGTGATCTAGAAAGGTAGTTGCGCTGCAGTGTAGAGAAAGGATTGTAGTGGATCATGTAGGAGATAGGAGTCCTAAAGAAAAGCTGTTTCAGAAATCTAGAAGAGAGACAATAGTGACAAAGGCAGGGAAGTGGATGAATTCAAAATATATTTAGGAAATATATTTAGACTCCATCTAAATGTCTTGGTGATAAAATGGGTGATTTGTACCCAGGTTTATAACTTGGGAAAGGGAATGAATAATTGTGCCAATTACTGTCATGATGAACATGAGAAATGATGATCAGATACATGTGGGGTGGGTGTAGTGGAGCTGAAGACTCCGTCTGTGTATGTTGAGTTTGAGATAATTGTGGGATGTTTAAAGTATATGTGGCTGGCAGTTGGCTGCATACAAACGTAGGTAACTCAGAAGACAGAGCTGCATTATAGTTTTGGGAGACAGCTGCTTATACATGATTTCTCCGCAGGGATGTTGTGGTAAGATAAAAAAATGCAAAAGTCCATCTAGTGACATCAATGAAATTAGTTTCACTTGACTTGTGAGAATAATCCCTAGATTAGAATGGGTTCGGGAGTAAATCAGAAGAAAGAAAACAGAGAATGATTAGGGATAATTCCAAAGTTTGATGTGAACAAGAAGGAAGAGCAAGGGCAGTTACCCAAGGAGAAGATAGAAAGGGAAGGGTATTTTTTAGAATGATGGAAAACACCAAGGGTTGTGCAGAGGATAAAAGCCTGTGGTCTGTCACATTATATCATTATTTTTGCATTATTTCAGGATTTTACTATAGTACAATATATACTCTTTCTTGTCCCTCTTTTCTATTGTTATTAGTCTAAGGAAATACACTGAAAATAGTCTTTGTTAACATTAATGGGAACTAAGGGAACTTTTTAATTAAGAGTTTTTGTTCACTTAGGCTGAATAATTGCATTTTTGAAAGGCTACTACTGCAGCAAAGTAATGAATGGTTCCCTTTTGGCCTGACATCAATACTGCATCTTTCTAAACACTAATTTGCAGTAACTCAGGCATGAAGTAATAATGGTGGCAAGAGGCAGCTCCATCACAGTGCTTTTTAACATTTAACAGTCTGAAAGCTATCTCTATTTCAAAATATATAAAAGTTACTAGTAACATAGTCAAACAATATGAGTTTAAATATTTGGTCTGCATTCCAAAGCAAATATTTCTTGGAAAGCATAGCCATTTGCCAGCAGTAGTTTTTCTTTCTCTCTTTTTCTTTTTCTTTTTTTCTCTCTCTGTCCCTCTCTCTTTTTCGGGGGGAGGTAATTTGTTCAAGTGGAAGTATTTTGTCACCCTTTGTTAGTCCAAATTTAAGACACATTAGGACAAACTTCAAACATAAAACACAGACCTTTAAGACAAGTGAGATCAAGTTATTTATGTTTTAAAATACTGAAGACTTAACATAATGACACTAAGCTTCTGCAGGGGAATATATTTTAACAATATATTGTGGCAAGCTGTGAAAATAATGTCCTCCAGAGTATTTCTTTCCTCCAATCTTCCTCACTTTTCATAATTGCCCTAAACATTTTAAATAAAGGGAAGTTAAATTGAAAGACTCCCTTAATGTTGGGTAAAATCTAAAAATTCAGCAACGCAAAAGTCAGGAAATTAAATTTACTATACTTATTTGAACTCGGCAAAGCTGCAAGAATTTAGAACTTGGAATGTAGTATTTAATAGGGAAAATTTAATATTTTCCCATTAAGTATCAGTACATGAAAGTATAATCATAAAATCCTGAGGATTTTAAAATGAGTTTTGGCATAATGCAGTAAGAACATTAATTTAAGAAGTCTTGGTCTGTTATCGTTACTCTAACGATGCATCTAAAAATCATTTATTTTGTATCTTCTAAATAAATGGCACCAAATGAAAAAGAAATCCGTCCTACATTCCACCATAGAATTAGCATATAAATGAGCATTAGCCTCTGTGTTTTTCATACTTATTACTATAAAAAGAAATAAACTCAATGAAAATGGTACCCTCATTCACTGAAACACATACATGTGCAATTTTTTATAAAGAATGTTAATCTTCAAATTCATAGAGTTAAATTTTCTTACTATTGATTGATTTCCTTATTCTCTTGACAGGTTACATTCACATGTACCCTATTTAAATTTAAAAAGTAGCTGCATATATTGAACTACACAGACCTATATGTATATATGCATAAAGTAGGTTGTGTATGTGTGAAGGCATGAGCAGAGAGAAGTCACTCCTAATGCTTTGCGTGTAAACCACATACTTTTATCTTCCCAGTGGGGTGATGGAATTGCATAAATCCAACAAGTCATTCGCTAGCATTCTCTGTGCAAAACGACAAATTCAAAATAGCTGAACGGGGAGACTACCAATTCTGTGGCTGACCCTCACTAGGACCACACTCTAACTGTGCTCTAACAGCACAGACACATTCACATTACACATCTGGACAATTCTCAAGTGCACCCAAACACTTCAGAGGTCTTCAATGAGACTTCAAAAACCTTCATATTTGAAATTCCCTTTTTCTTAAGTTACTATGAGCACCTGCTGTTTGATGATTTATGCAAAAGTTAAACTTCTGCCTGTAGACTTAGGATGGTAAGTCATGAAGCTGAAAGTGTTTTGAAGAGTTTCATGTCAACTGAGAGAATATATGGTAATGGGTATTTGAATCTGATAGAGTGCAAGCAGAAAGCAACTATTTCTCCCACAGTCATTTTGCATATTCTCTCCTGACCCTAGGAAATCTCATACAATTCACAAAGGTTTTCCCATCCCCTTCAGATAAACAAAATGTCCACTGAAATCTAACAGCCTAATCTTTCATTCAGTTAAAGCTTCCCTTCTTCCTAGGGTGAGCATCCCCCAGGCTCAGAAGCCCTCGGTAATAAAGGGGCATGGTGTCTTCTTTCTTCCATCTTTCTAGTCCTTTCTTTCTAGCTGGTAACTACTATGAGCACTTTCAAGGTTGCAGTAAGGAAGTGAGAGGACAGGTACCAGGAATAAAGATCTTTCTTGATTATGGAGCTATTATCTCCTGGACTTTTCCTTCCCAGACTCCATTGCTGGTGCTTTCTCATCTCCTGCACCTCTAAATGTTGAAATGTTCTAGGGCTCAGCACTTGGACTTGTCTATCAAAATGCCTCCCCTGACTGACTTTATCCAGTCTCATGGCTTTAAAGACCAACTCTAAGTTGAAGACTTCCAAATTTATATTGCCAACCTTGCCCTTGCCCTTGAATTTGACTCATACATGCAATTACAAATATCTATCTAAATGTCTAACAGATGTCTCAAATTAACCCTCTAAAACTGAGCTCCTGAGACGGAGCAGGGACCCCTTGTAGGGGCCTGAGCTTCTGCCGTCCCTGCTCCCCACCACCACCCCACCAAGCATGGAAATAAAAGATAATCTTTAGTTCCTTCGAGAGAAAGTCCATGCACATAGCTAGTCCTGAGAAGTAAATGAGCCACTTAATAAGAAAGAAGGTTATCGTAGCTTAAAACAATAACCAAGGAAGTTAGAAAAATGAGATTTTTGTTCTCTATTGAAACTAAATATAGTACCTTAGCATTATATCCCTGTGTTGTTTTTCAGAAACCCAGACCCCCACCAAAAGGATCTGCTAGCACACAGACCTCAGACCAAAGGGAACTGAGGACTGCACTCTGACCGCCATTGTTTGTTCTAAAGTTCTTCTTGAGGGACCTGGAGAAAGCCATGCCCGCATGCCAGAGCTAACATTCTTTTCTGCTGATTTCAGAATTTTAAATAAAGCTGCTCTTTGTTAACCAATCGCAAATTGGAAAATATTTGACTCTACCTATGGTTTTGTAGCCCCTGGTTCAAGATACCTAGCCTCTTTCAGTCAAACCCATGTATACGCTCCATGTATTGATTTATGACTTTGCCTGTAACTTCTGCTTCCCTGCCTTTAGAAATCCTTACCTACAAGCCGTTGGAGAGTTCAGGTCTGAAGCACGAGCTGCCTGATTCTCCCTGCTGGGCACCCTGCAATAAATGCCTCATTTTCTTTTGCTGCAATCTCCATGCCAGTGTTTGGCTTAGCTGCACTGGGCAGGTGAACCCAAGTTTGGTTTGGTAAACATTCCTGATAACTTTCCCCTCGCTATGTTCTCCCCACAGATGTTCTCCATCTCAGTTAATGGTAATTTCAACCTTCAGTTCTACAAGCTTTGAAATTACTCAATTCTTTTCCTCTCCTACCCCACAACTGATCTGTCAACAAATTCTGCTGGCTCAGCCTTCAAAATACATCTGGAATTCAACCACTTCTCATCACTTTTACCACAAAAACCCCTGGTCCAAGTTACCATCAACTCTCACTTAGATTATTGCAGGAGCCTCCCAAGTGGTTCCATGCTTCCCCACTTGTTCCCTTATTATCTTGTTACCATCCAGCAGCTGGAGTAAACCTTCCAAAATGAAGGTCAGAATATTATACTTCTTAACTGAAAACCTCTAATGGCTCCCATCCTTGAGAATTCAAACAAAAGTCCAAAGTATGCACCGTGGCTGGCAAAGCCCCTCCCCATTTGGCCCTGGACTACATCTCTAAACCTATCTCTTACTAATTAGTCTCCTCCTTAGTGCTCAGCTCCAGTCGCACTGGCGGAGCTCCTAATGTCGTCCCCTAGACCCTTCAGGGGTACCTCTACCTCAGGGGCACTGCGCTTGCTGGACCCCATCAGGAATTCAGCCCTGGCTTATCACTTTACTTCCTTCAGATCTTTGCTGAAATAAGGCCATGTCAATGACTTTCCCTGGTTGCCTGTTTAAAATTCCATACCACATTAGCATTTTATAGGCTCTCATCCTCTTTTATTTTCTTTCTGACATAGTACAGACTTTAGTTGTTCACTGACTGTCTCTTGTCTCTATAATGTAGCCTTTATGAGAGCAAAGACTTTGATTTGTTTTGTTCATTACTCTGTTCCCAGGGTCTAGAAGAGTGCCGGAACTCCATAAATATATTTTTGTATGAATGATTCTGGTATCAGTGCTGTCTGGGTGTGGCAGGTCCAAAGCCTCCCTGCCACTTTATTAATATTTTGAGAATCCTCCCAATCCTCAGGTCTCTCACCTCTCACAGATGATTCCAGGGATAACAACTCCTCTACCTGGCCACTCTCATCGACCCCAGGTTCCTGACATCTCATCCTCATGCTGGGATCAGCCACCCTCCAGGTAGCGTCATGGACAGAGCCCCTCTCAGGACAATTCAACTCATCTCTTTTCTGTGAGGCCCTCACCTGGCAGACAGGAAAGTCACATGTCCTCTGCCTTTCAAATTCTGGAAACACAGAACAGCCTTTCCAGGTGGGAGTCAGGCTGTACTCCCTACTTTCTCCCTCTCCCACACTCTAGTTCATGGATGACACTTTTCAAAAAAGATCCTCAATACCGTTCTCTTCAATCTCCTTAAGGATTCTCTTTTTACACAGCTTGGAGGTGAGCAATGGGCTACTAAAGGCAAAATAGTCTTCCCCTTCCTTTCATCATTTCCATTCTTCCTCCTCCCACTCCTACTGCCCACCGGCTATACAAATACTAAAGTCAATGGTTTACAGTACAGTAGTATTCCTAAAAAAAAGGCAAATGAAATTTTAATTATCTTCTTAAAGAGAAACAGATTTGAGAATATATTTTATTCATGAAATCCACACCATTTTTTAATTCCAGATAGAAATATTAATAACTAGCCACTACTAATAGTGTTTACATATACTAGCATAAAGGATCTATAAACAATGCAACATTATACTTTATGGAAAGAAACATCAAAATAACAATCTTCCATCTTGAAACTACAAGGAAAATAAAGATATAGAAGAAATATTTTAAAATGTATAATCTCATATTAATGCCAGGATACTACACTTCCTGTTTTGCTTTACTTGTTAATTATGAGAAATTTTTTTTCTATCATAGTAAATAAAGAAAAGCATTCCATGTGGGAGAAAAATTATGATAATTTAATTTGTGAAAGGTGATATGCTATGAGTTTATTAAGCTTAATGAATTTCTAAGCCTACAATTAAATTTTTACCGTATGGTTTCACTAAAGCATAAATGAGAACTTTTTTTCTTTTGCAAATTTCAAGTTTTCTATTACAAAACATCTTCAAGGACTACAAATCTGTTCCCTTAGAATTCAACAAAACAAGAAAGCAACCTCTGAGACTTTTTTCACATATCATTTAAAGCACTTTTTAAAATTATTATATTTCCTTTCCTGTGTGTTACCTTCTAATATTTCGGTCATTTTTCTATTAGGTGTTAGCCATTTTCTTACCTATTTCTAGGAGTTTGCCTTTAATTCAGCCCTTTGCCTTCAATGTTACTTGCAAATATTTTCTCTTTGGCATTTTTCTTTAGATATTCTTTTTGATGTCTTTGCCAGTAGAAGTTTTTCCATTTTTCTTTTTTTTTTAACTTTTATGTAGTTGAATATATCAGTTATTTTCTTTTATAATTTCTGGATTTTGAACATAAAAGAATTCTCTTATGCTGTATTATTGTACATTTATTATTCTATCTTTTTAAAATTTAAGTCTTTACTTTTTAGTTATATTTGGCTTACTTCATTATTATGTTTTACATTCACATTTCAAACAGCACTATGTTTAAAGCACTTCCTTTCCTGTTCACGTTCATATCTAAAACAGAACCTATTTATGTCTAAGCCTATAGCAGTAGTTGCTTATATGTTTTCTCTTGCAAAATCATATTGAAAAAATAAAATACAGGCCAGCGCCGTGGCTCACACTTGTAATCCCAGCACTTTGGGAGGCCAAGGTGAGTGGATCATTTGAGGTCAGGAGTTCAAGGCCAGCATGGCCAACACGGTGAAACCCCGTCTCTACTAAAAACACAAAAACTAGCTGGGTGTAGTGGCACAGGCCTATATTCCCAGCTACTCAGGAGGCTGAGGCAGGAGAATTGCTTGAGCCTGGGAGGTGGAGGTTGCAGTGAGCTGAGATCCCGCCACTGCACTCCAGTCTAGGTGACAGAGTGAAACCCTATCTCAAAAATAAATAAATAAATAAACAAAACAAAATACCGATTGCAATAGCATGAACTTCTCTTCAAGTACCACACTGACTCACATCCCATGAAGTATACAGGTAGACAAACTCATAAACATAGAACAATCTGAAATGATTTTGATAATGTTGAGAGAATTTCATGTCTTCTGATTTCAGGAATGCCCAGGTTTTAACAGCAGTATAGACAATAGTAGAGAAGATTAGAAAGAGAAGTAATATAACGAAGAGTAGAAAAAATAGGAGGTGATAACTGGGAATACGTAAGATAGATCTACAAACAGTAGAGCCAAATTTATTGTTATCTTAGCAGGCCATTCCTTTCCCTTTGGAACTTTCTGTCAAAAATAACAAGATCCTGAGTTCCTGCTTGACAACACTTACTTTGAGAATTAAAATTGCTTTCTAATACAGCAGTCTCTCCTTCTCTGGGAGATTTGTTCCATGACCCTCAATGGATACCTGAAGCCATGCATGGTACTGAACCTGACTGCTGTCAATCAGGAACACATTTCTGTTCATGTCTTCTACCCAAAAATTTAGTGCTTTTTCCATTTTTAAATAAGTGCTTAACATGTACTGTGCCCATAACTTTTGCAGTTGGAGGTACAACATCAAAACCAGCACAAATTTCTTCTTCCCTCTTTGCAATTACACAGATAAAAAAATCTGTTCTTACTGTAGAGCTTAGTAACTTTAGCATATGATTTTTTTGCCTTATTAAGTCAAGAGCTTTCATCTTTTCATTTAAAAGGGGGCACTTTACACTCTCTCTTTGGTATATCTGAATCATTACCATCACTACTCTAGCACTTTGGGGCATTATTAAGTAAAATAAGGGTCACTTGAATACAAGCGCTAAGATACTGTGTCAGTAAATCTGATAACTGAGGCAGCTACTGAGTGACTCCTAGGCAAGGAGTGTCTGCAGCATGGACATGCTGGACAAATGGAAGATGCACGTTTCCAGCACAAGATGTTATTGCCTTACTGAGAATGGCATGCATTAAAACATATGGATTATTTCTGGAATTTGCCGTTAAGGTTTTTGGACTGTGGTTGACAGCAGGTATCTGAAACTGTAGAAAGTGAAACTGCAGATGAGGGGGACAACTGTAATAATAATGATAATGATAAATCTTACAATGATATGTCCCAAACGCCAATCATTTAAAAACTTCACCTCCATACCTATTGTGATACCCTAAATCACTTAAATTACATCTCTCTTAATATATTTCGACATGTATACTCACTTAAAAAATTTAACATGAACTTTGGGCTAATCAATAATATCTTTAGGAATAACATTCAAAAACATATAGTTTTGATGCACTAGTTATATTTTTTCTTAAAATTTTTTCTTATAGCTTATTACTATTAAAATGAAACCTACTGGTCCATGGGCCACTTAAAATCAACTAGCCAGTCACTGACAAAATAGTGGTAAAATTAAGTAAAATTGAGACCATTTCAAATACAGAGTAAGAATAGTGAAATCAAGAACAGGAGTTGAAAAACTACAGCCCACTGCCTGTTTTTGTCAGTAAAGTTTTACTGGAATACAGTGTCACTCATTCATTGTATTGTCTATGGTTGATTTTGCACTACACTGGCAGAGTTGTCTATTTGTGACAAAGACAGTATGACCTGAAAAGTCTACGATATTTACTATCTGGCTCTTCACAGAAAAGTTTGCGAAGCCCTGATCTAGAAGGACTGCATTTAGTGTTCGGATCTAGAAAGACTGCAATTAGTGACTGGCTAGATGATTTTAGGTGGTCTGTGGACAAATAAATTTTATTTTAATAGTAATAAGTGAAAAAAAGTTTTAATAAAACTAGTATTTTATTTTGGCCTGCATTTAGGGAGCTATATTAGTCTGTTTTCACACTGCTATAAAGAGCTGCCTGAGACTGGGTAATTCATAAAGAGGTTTAATTGACTCCTAGTTTGCATTGCTGGGAAGACCTCAGGAAACTTACAACCATGGCGGAAGGAGAAGAGGCACATTTTACATGGCAGCAGGTGAGTAAGCCTGAGACTGAGCAAGAGCACTGAAAACTGCCTTATAAAATCACCAGATCTCGTGTGAACTCATTCACTATCATGAGAACAGCATGGAGGAAACCACCCCCATGATCCAATCACCTCCCACCAAGTCCCTCCTTCAACACGTGGAGATTATGGGGATTAAAATTCATGATGAGAGTTGGGTGGAGACACAGTCAAACCATATCAGGTGCCTTAAAAAAAAGGACATTAGAGGTTTGCTCCAATTTAAAGAAATGACACTGGAAATCAGAGCATTTGGGTGAGGTTTACGCAACAATGGCAGGTCAGGATCTTATTGATTTGTTTTTCTAAGACCACCAGAGCGGGCACAAAAGAACCAGCGAGCAGGCAAGGGTAGGAGCAAAACTGCAAATTTATTTTGGTCACCTAGCTTCAGGGAAGGAGGTGGGTAGGGAGAGGTCTGTCGGCCTCCGGCAAAGGAGGCCAAGAGAGTCGCCCGGTGAAGCTTGCAGACGAAGTTCCTGCAGTCCCGACAAGAGTGGGGACTAAGGAAGTTCCCTCGGGGCGTCTGCCGGGAGCAGCTTTTCTAGGAGTGGGAGGGCAATAGGCGGGGCACGGGCGTGTCAGGGGCGTTCCGTAGATGCGACCAGGTAAATCTTGGTCTCTTCGGATTGACATCACCTGGCGCATGCCCGGTTGGTCTGCACCCTCCCTGGGCACTGGCTGCATTTTCGCGCGCGCGGGAAAAGTTGGTGATGAAGAACCCGGAAGTGCGCCATCTTACCTCCGTTCGTCCAAACAGTCCAACCTTTTATTGATAATAGTGATAAGGGGCGCCGTGGTCTGTCTGGCTACTTCCTGCTGTTAAGGGGCGTCGTTAAGGTCGGGGCCTATGGTTGGTATTTGGACGTACGGATGAAGAATAAAATAAGGCACAGTATTAGTATAGGAATGAGGAATGGAAGCATTTGTTGGAATATGGGCAAAACCCAGAAGGATGGTCCTGGCAAGGTTGGGGAGTATGAGATAGTTAAGAAAATTTAGTAAGTTTGAGGCGAGTGGGGGAAAGTTGAACTGATTTCTCGGCCTAGTAAGGGGGTAGGGCATGAGGGTATAATGAGGAACGAGTGCGCAAAGTAGTTGTTGGCCAGGCGGCAATTAAGGAGTGGAGTGGATGGCTTTCCATCTACTCCTACTACAGAGATATTGGATGGGAGGCTAGGTCCAGAGAAGGACGGCAAAACAGAATAGGTAGCCTCACTGTCGATTAAAAAATTGTCTTACCCGCTACCAGGAGTATTACCCGCGGCTCGGCGAGGGTGATGGGGGTCCCCGAGTCTCGGCACCTTCAGTTGTTGTCGTCCAGATATAGGATCTGGAAGGAGCTCCCAGGATCCTGGGAAAGGGGGTCACGTGGAGACGCGGCACCTGTTCTCGGGGTGGGGCAATCAGACTTCCAGTGTCCTCCCTGCTGGTAAGCAGGGCAGGGGGTTGCTGGTGGATGAGGGTTAGGACATTCACTGGCCCAATGTCCTGATGCCTTGCACTTATAGCAAGGCTGCATTGGGGCTCGGGGACCTTGCAGACACCTGTTGGCATAGTGTCCTGCCTTGCCGCACTTATAACAGGCTCCTTTTGTAGCCTTGGAGTCTGCGGGGTGTGTGCTCTCTGGCCTGGGGTTACGACTGGGCTGTAAAGCCGCTGCTAGGAGCTGTGCTTTCTGTTTAAGGTGAGCCTGTCGCTGTGCTTCAGCTGTCTCCTCTCTGGAGTTATAGACCTTAAAGGCCAATTTAACTAGGTCTTGTATTGGTGTCTGAGGACGATCCTCTACCTTTTGAAGTTTTTTACGAATGTCAGGAGCTGATTGAGAAATGAAATAAGACGCCAAAATGGTGGTCCCTGTGGGGGAGGCCGGATCTAACCGGGTATACTGGGTTAGAACCTCAGTCAGTTTAGGGTAGAGGTTAGGATAACCTGGAGGTCATGTCAAGTTAAGTCATAGGCCTGACAAAGGTATCTAAATTCCTTTATGTATATGGTAGGATTAGCTGAGAAATCACCTAAACACTTCTCAATTTTGGAAAGATCGGCCAGTGAAAAAGGGACATGTACTCTGACTACCCCCTCCGCCCCAGCTACCTCTCGCAAAGGTGCTAACACTGTAGGAGGGTGTGAGCAGAGATAGGGGACTCAAGACAGCCAGTTGGGGGCCCCAAAGGAGGTACGGGACCAAGTGGATTACTAGTAGATAAGGAGGAGGAAGGAGGAGTCTGGATGGGAGGAGGAGGAGGAGTCTGGGCAGGAAGGGAGGGGGTGGAGAGAGCAGGGAGAGAAGGAGGAGTATAGGGCAGGTCGGGACGAGAGTGTAAGGCCCAAAAGCCTCGTATGTAATTAATTTCGGACCACTTGCCTAGCCGCTGGCAGAAATTGCTGAGGTCGATCACGCCACAGTGGAAAGGAAAATTAACCGCTTCCTCCTAAGGTCTTGTTCGAGCTGTAAGGTTTTTAAATTGGCTAGGAGGCACCCTAAGGGGGTGCTCTTTGGAAATTTGGACGGGTGGGTTTCCCATTTGTTTCCTCTTTACTTACACAAGGGACACAATGGAAATGGAAGTGGATCTCTGCCTGGCTTCAAAGCGTCCTTTGGAACCAGCAGAGACAGACTGGAGGCTCTTGGAGCCAAGGTGGAGATTACCTTCAGGCGGACGTCTCCGTCCTGAACGGGTCTCCTGAGCCACATGGTGGCTCAAAAGTGGGCCTCGGACCTGCGCAGGATTTTTGGCCGAGGGAGGTAAAGAGGAGACAAGGGCACTTTCCCCAGAGAGGCCGTGAGAGTGAGGGAAGCGGGTCTCAGGTCCTGGTCCGTCCACGGCGTGGAAGCAGGAGGAGGTTCCTCAACCCTAGAGGCCCGAGGAGGGGTCTCCTCCCGGGTTCAGCACCAACTGATTTGTTTTTCTAAGACCACCAGAGCGGGCACAAAAGAACCAGCGAGCAGGCAAGGGTAGGAGCAAAACTGCAAATTTATTTTGGTCACCTAGCTTCAGGGAAGGAGGTGGGTAGGGAGAGGTCTGTCGGCCTCCGGCAAAGGAGGCCAAGAGAGTCGCCCGGTGAAGCTCGCAGACGAAGTTCCTGCAGTCCCGACAAGAGTGGGGACTAAGGAAGTTCCCTCGGGGCGTCTGCCGGGAGCAGCTTTTCTAGGAGTGGGAGGGCAATAGGCGGGGCACGGGCGTGTCAGGGGCGTTCCGTAGATGCGACCAGGTAAATCTTGGTCTCTTCGGATTGACATCACCTGGCGCATGCCCGGTTGGTCTGCACCCTCCTGGGCACTGGCTGCATTTTTGCGCGCACGGGAAAAGTTGGTGATGAAGAACCCGGAAGTGCGCCATCTTACCTCCGTTCGTCCAAACACTTATCTGGGAAACCACTTTCTAAAAGAAGGCCTACTTCCTCTATCAGAGGATTGGAAAATAACGGTCAACATGCAAGTTTGAAGTTAGACTGCAGTACTAAAAAGATAAATCATTTTACGACACTCTCTTTTACAAACTTGTTATAACATTCAAATACTTAATATTGATTTTGCAACATAAGGGGATTTTACTATAATCCTTAAAACAGTTAAGAACAACACAAAAAGCAATTTTCTTCTATGTAATAAGACATAATAGATTATTATAACACTCTATTACTAATGGGAACAGCGAAGCTTTGGTTTATAGTCACATAGTCCCGGTAGCATTTCTGAGAATTTGGAAGATGAAACCTATAGCTGAAGAATATGTTTATGCTTCAGATTAGCATCAGCTATATGGCTAGTTAAATCAAGCCATGCAAAATTTAATTTGATAGCATACAGCTGTTGGTTAATAATGCCCAAATTCTCCTCTGCCATTCACCAAAAGGCACAAACCTGCAACCCAACGCTTCATTTGTCCTATGTTAGCTGCTGCTAGACTTGGACAAAAATATACCGCAGATAGTTTCATAATTAAACTGGAAAATACACAGTAATATGTAAACTATGAAACCACAGCCCTCTAGGAAAACTAAAGCTTACATAAAAACATAGCAACTCACTCAATAACCAAATGACATTAAAAGAAACCGTCTCATACTATAACTAAATTTATTTATTTATATTGATTTTATGTCTTCTGAAATAAGGGCTCTTTTAAATAGCTGTCTTCTGGAAGCAGGCAAAACAACTACTGGGACATGGAGAAACCATTTACCTAACCTTGTGACAAATACAGCAGGTGACTAGAACTAAAATTCTCAGAATCCTTCATATTATCCTTAAAATATAATTATTCATACTAAAATCCAGTAAAGGCAAAGTATGGATGAGAAACACTATATTAAAATAAGAAAAGTTTGCATTAAGATAAGGAGATTTAGTCTGGGACTAAGAAAGAAAGGCAATTCAAGCATTATCACAGCTTTGTTTATTTATATCCTGCCATAATATACTCCCAAGGATGCATCTAAAAGAAATGGCAGCCCATAACATTTTTCTACAGACCTTCATACATTTTTCAATGCCTGGCAGTGAATAAAGTGTGTGTGTGTGTGTGTGTATACATATACACACACACACATATACATAGGCAGTAAGTGACAGCACTGGCAAGAATTGCAGTCTTGGATCTAGGTATTACATTTCAAGTTTTGTTACATTTTTATTTGACTATAGCAGAATTTCTTTAGAGTAGACTAATTTCTTTCAGGCACTGAGCCAAGGTAATTTGTGAGATGGAGAGAGGTTGTCTCTCTCTCTCCTTCTCTCTCTTCCTCCTACCCTTCTTCCCTGTCCCTCTCCTCCTTTCTTCCTCATTTTGTCAACAGAATATAAAGATACATATGAGTATTATAGAACTTGCATTTTATTTTGGCCTGAATTATTGTTTTTTCATTTCCACTATGAAATGGCTGTTATATGTTAAGCAAAATAAAAATGTATTGAGCAATTATTTAGTAAGTGAAAGGGAGGTAACACTGCAGATACCTTTTTCCTCTAATGGCAAAGTTCAGCAAAATGTTCATCTGATCCTTTCATTCAGGGTAGAATAGGTTTTCCTATCATTAACACACATCTGGCCGGGCGCGGTGGCTCAAGCCTGTAATCCCAGCACTTTGGGAGGCCGAGACGGGCGGATCACGAGGTCAGGAGATCGAGACCATCCTGGCTGACACGGTGAAACCCCGTCTCTACTAAAAAAATACAAAAACTAGCCGGGCGAGGTGGCGGGCGCCTGTAGTCCCAGCTACTCCGGGAGGCTGAGGCAGGAGAATGGCGGAAACCCGGGAGGCGGAGCTTGCAGTGAGCTGAGATCCGGCCACTGCACTCCAGCCTGGGCGACAGAGCGAGACTCCGTCTCAAAAAAAAAAAAAAAAAAAAACACACATCTAATTTTTTGTCTCTGAGAAAGATGTTTTGGAGGCTCTCAATTTTTCCAGGTCATCTTTAGCAGACACTGAACTGCAAGAATCATGTGAATTACTTTACCATACTTTTTTTTTTCATAATTTTTAAAAAAGAATTTAAACATACAATGGCAATGGGGAAACAACATTGGTTCTCAACATTTGGGATTTTTTTTCCTGAATCCATCAAAGTGCAATTTCCTGACCACTGTCTTATGTTAAATAAATCAAGCCCTCTGGGTCTTAACTCTCCATTGCTATAATTTAGGTGGAACCGGAGCAGGGGAATAAAGACAGGTTGAGACCAGTCAGGAATTAATGGATACCCTAGTTCCACATTTTCTCATCTCATGATAGACTTGGGGTGATTTCATTACCTGTTAATACTTTCATCAGACTAGGCAAATATATGCTCTAGTAGGTCAACTTTGTTATTTTCAAGATTTCTGTTAGCTTCTTTAAAGAATTTCTTTATTAAAAACTGTACTAAAAGTCATCATTGAAATGAGACATCAGAACTCTTCCACAATTAATGTTTGCTATCCTTGTCTTTAATGAAGACCCAAAGTGTCAAATGCTTTATATGTTATGCATAAAAACCTTAAGGAGAAAAGACCATTATTATCCCTACTGTAAAGATGCAGGCATTAATTCCTTGAGATGACACAATTCTTATGGGGTGCAGCAGGAGCACAGATGGACATTTGGGTCCCAAATCTCAGATTGCTGGCCAGGTTCTCTTCCCTCCCCAAATTTATTTCCTGAATTTTACTGAAAACTTAAATTGCAATTTTTCTCTATAATTTTCCTCTTGTTACTGGGATAAAAATGTTTGAAAATACAATTGATTTTTAAAAAGTTAAAATGTCATCTGGATATTTCAAACTTTGCTCCAGATTCACAATCCACATCAAAGTCTGTCTTCACATGCCAAAGATTACCTTTTGCTGAATAATTTTCTTTTGGAATATGTATTTTTCCACAGACTTCTTGTTCATGACAATGATGTTACCCACTGTGCCTCAAATAAAGAACTCTTTCTGGTCTAGACTTTTATAGAAACCTATGCATGCAACTTTCCATGTAAACCGCTTTGTTTAGGTTGAAATTAAAGGAGTGATGTCACTTCAGTAATTCCCCATGAAATATTGCTGTTAGTTAACTAATACTGTCAAGGTGCTGTCCAAGTTGCTTAACACATGTGTTTTACTAGTGCACGCCATTTGCGGGAAGAAACTGAAATAGTTTAGATTGGCAACTTCTGATAAATATGTTAGGAGGTGCTAAGTGCTCATTTTGCCTCGTATGTCAGCTCTGAGCTGCTGTTTGGCTGCCCCTCTGGAGTTCCTATCACTCTTCCCCGCTGGTCTCACTTTCTTGGAGGCGACATTTCCATTTGTGAAACACAGCATGGACTTCTAAAAGTCAGACTAAAAATATCACTGCTGGTATGCCCTTCCCAAATAGTTTACACAAGCATATACTTCACATTTCCATTTCATACTTTAACTCTTAATATATATTCTCCAAATGACTCTGCACTAAATTTCCAAACTACTCTTTGCTCTGCCTCCCAACATAAATGTATCATAAAAAGCGATTCCTTAGTGCAAAGAACTTTCATCGAATTACAAGTAATTGTCTATTTACATGAAGAGAGGAAAACAGTAACCCTGAGTGGTGTCATTTCTGCTTAGCACAAATAAGAAAAAGTCAAAAAAGGCTTTGATTCTTAAACCCAGTAGCTCCAGTAAAAAAAAAAAAAAAAAAACTATGGAAACATTTGCAGTATCTTTGTTCTAGTCATCCAACACCTTTGTTTGCTTAATAGCACTGGCTAGGAGCAAAAGCTCTGGAGTCAACCTAGCACACCGGAATCCTGGCCCTGCTGTTTCCCATCCATATAATCCTAAGAAAGTTACTTGGCCTTTTTGTGCCTCAGTTTTTTCATCTCTAAGATGAGTTAATAATAGTAACTAACCTCACAGCTCTGTGATGAAGATTTAATAAGATAACTCATGTAAAGTAGTTTAAATATTGTCTAGATGTTCAATTAATACAGCTTTTTTTTTTTTTTTTCTGAGACGGAGTCTCGCTCTGTCGCCCAGGCTGGAGTGCAGTGGCCGGATCTCAGCTCACTGCAAGCTCCGCCTCCCGGGTTCACGCCATTCTCCTGCCTCAGCCTCCCGAGTAGCTGGGACTACAGGCGCCCGCCACCTCGCCCGGCTAGTTTTTTGTATTTTTAGTAGAGACGGGGTTTCACCGTGTTAGCCAGGATGGTCTCGATCTCCTGACCTCGTGATCCGCCCGTCTCGGCTGGGATTACAGGCTTGAGCCACCGCGCCCGGCCAATACAGCTTTTATTAATTTCATTTTGGTACATATATCCTGCTGGCAGAGTCAGGCAAAAAAAAAAGTAGTTCAGATACAATATGATAAGTGAGGAATAAATTATTTGTGATGGGGGCAGAAAGCAGGTTTGAGCATAGCCACCCTGACTTTCTTATTCAAGAGACAGGGAATACGTATGTTTTAACTATACTGTTATAAATTAAGCTAAGATGATTTTCATGGTATATAAATTTATGACCCAAAAAGTATTATCTGTTTCCAGTGTTAGCAATCCCCTTGCTTCACTCTCCATTTTAATGTGAAGTTTTCCCCTTGAGAATGTTAATGGATTTTTTATTTATTTATTTATTTATTATTTATTTTAAAATTAATATACTTTATGTAATATGAATAAGAGCAAGTACTTTTCAGTTTAGTACAGAAAGTTTATTTTCCATGGTTTATCTAAGCAGAGTTGGAACAGCAGCAGAGGAGACTGTGCCAACAACTTTTATGAGTTTCATGAGCATAAATAAATATATGTGTTGTCACAAATCTCAAACAACAAAATGCTGTGTTAATGGAACAAAGCTGAAAATTCTTCAAAATAAATTGCAAACAACTCTCTGCCACATAAAGAGCCATTGAAGGGAAACTTTCCAATACAATGATGCTCTTTTTCTGCCTCCCATGTAAGCCAGGAAAGAATAACTAGCTCAAGGAATGTTAACGAAGGTATAGTCTGGAAGGGGGGATCACACAAGGACATCTGGTTCCTGCTTGTGCTTTATCCACATGGACTGAAATTCAAACGAAAATAATTTATTGTAAAAAAGGAAAACACTGAGCCGTCTTCTAATGTACCATTTCATATTATAGTGATGTGTTCTCCTTCCCTTCTTCATTTAAATTAAATGGATATTTAAATTAATGGATATTTGAACAGAGGAAGTTAACTGAAACAACCTTCTCTTTGCATGTGAAGAAATGGTTTATTCCACCAAAGAATCATTTTACCCGCTGTAATACAGAATTAGGAAATTAGATTTGGGAACCAAACTGGCACAGCAGAAATAAACATGGCTGCAGTGAGCATCATGAGAGGTTTTTTTGAGATTCGGGACCCTAATTGAGCAAAGGGGGGAAATAACTGGTTCTCCTTAAAACAGACAAACACACACACAAACACACCATATACACACATACACACACAGAGAGACAGGAAAAGGGAGAAGTGCGTATCTCCTTCTGCTTTGAGTTCAGATTTACAGCTTACCTAGTTGTCTATATCTGAATATGAGGGGAAAAAAGAGTCGCAGGAGAATGAAACAACATAAGCCTCCATGATAGATAATGACAGATATGTTTCAAACATTAAGTTAGGAGATGAATGCTGCCTCCAACATTATGACATTTTAAATAAAAACTATATATACTCAAACTTAACTTTTTTGGCAGAACAAGCCTTTCAGAATAAGATTTCTGTTAAGAAGACATCCCAGTGAATGAGCAGAAGACATTTCTTTGTTTCAGCTAAAAAGCAAAGGTCCCTGACCTCAGAAGCATTACCTGCAGGTGACCAAAGAGGAACCATGACACAGAAGATCTAAACATTTCAAACGGCATTTAAATGTGTATGTGCTCTTGGTCTCTCAATGGCAACCAAAGCAAAAGTAAATTACTAACAAAATGAAAAATGGTAAGATGAAGCAAAAATTCCTTTGGGGAAGACCAGTAGCTTCTTTCCAAATTCAGTTTTAACTCTGGGCCCACATTTTACCGTGCATTTCGACTTTCAGCCCAAGTCAAATAAATTAACCTATTATATATCCTACTCCCAATTAAAACATATATTTATTTGGAGCCAACTAAACTGTTCTAGGCTCTGGGATACAGCACTAAAGACAGAGGCTCTGCCCTCAAGGGTCTTATTCAAGGGTTGGAGTGAGCTAGTTAACAAACAAATACACACATACAATATCAATAACATAATGTTTAATGATTAATAAGCTAATTGCAGTTTCTTGTTAAGGATATCACCATTTTCCTAATCACTCAGATCCAAAATACTGAACTTACTTTTCTTATTTCTGAACAGATCTAGTAACTTAAAGACCAAAAAAGGTTTTTTAAGATAATTTCATTGCTGTCTGAACAGAAGTATGAAACGTGCTACAGTAAAAACAGGAAGAACATCATCTTAAATCTGCCAATAGTACTATGTTTTATATTCACACTGTAATTCACATAATAAATTAAAATACTTTACCTTTGATACTTGATCAAAAGTAATTGCAATAGTTACATTTTTATTTAGAGCAAACATTACATTTATGGCAAGATTTTTACAGATACTACATTATCCATAAAACTGACTACAATTCAAAACCCGCCTCTGTGGCAACCGTTCACAGTTTTTCCCGATGTATTATACTACCGATTACATTAAATAGTTTTATATAAGCAAATACCACTTCTTTTATATAAAGAAACAGTATTACCCAAAGAAAATTGAAAATAGCCATTTTTAAGAGATATTTAAATAAATATGACTTAATACACAAGTCAGGCCTTCATAAAACCTTTATATTTCAAATTCTAACCACTACTTCTTCCAATTCTGCTATTCCCCACCAATCCCAAATATTAAATCACATAATTATTTCTGGGCAATGGTTAAATGGATTTGGCTGCCTGGGCAGGAAGTCAAGAAAGGCACGACTGGATTCAGGGCTGTGGGTGGTGCCTATATGCTATCAATGTCCCTCTTTCCTAAAGAACATAGGCAAGTGGTGAATAAAGACTTGCACTGTCTTTCTCCCATGTCTGGCTTGGCTCTGTATGTTGCTTTGATGAAATGTAACACAGAAAAGCCTCATTCCATTTTTAACTAAGAAGAAATACATGGTTCCATGTGCATTAGAAATGTCACAACTACTATAATCAGTCAGTGGCTGTGCCTTCTCATCTATAATCAAACTTTGTTTTCAAGTACATCTAGTTTAGATATTAGTCTAGAAGTAAAAAGTGAAAGGGAGTGAGAAAATTTTTTTTAAGCAACACAATCAAGTCACAAAAAACCAAGAGAAAAAAATACAAAAAGTGGCCAGGAAAACGCGGCATAACCCAGAATTTCTACAGATTCCTGAGTTTTTGGTCTACTGTTTGTGCTTCTTCAGGTAATTCAGATATTTTTTCACGTCTTCCAAATATTACTTTCACCTTTCCACTACAGGCTGACTTTGACTATCGACAGTGTATTTAAGTGGTATAAGATACTTGGGCATTCCTGTAAACAATTTCACAGAGAATTTATTTGGTCCTTAAAATAATCAACTACTTTTTAAAAACTTTCTTCTTAGAGGGAGCATGAAATTAATCTGTAATTATGTAAAATGTATATAACTATAACAATTAATTTGGAGCTTAGTATACATGAACCAGGGCAAATGAAAAAAAAAAGCATAGGATAATACATGTCCCAAGGATTTATAAGATTATGGTTTCTGGCGTTGAAACAATGGCGTATGTACCCACATTCTGCCTCCTATGAAATAATATAGTTCATATTACTGTTTATCTTCCATAATTAAACTTTAGATTTTGCCTCTTCCCATTTTCTTTTTTACAAAGATGAACGCAGCTGTTTACAACCAATCAACAAAAAATAACTCAAACTACTTTTGGAAAGAGAAAGAGCAAAAGACTTAATTTGAGTTGGTGATAATGCTTGTCACAAAAAAATGGGAACAGTTATACTCTATTGCCTTTAGAAAACCACCTTAGATGAAATAAATTTATTTAAGTAACGTAACTAAAAAGATAAACATTATATCAAAACTACTAGAATCATCAAAACTATTCTAAATATCCATGATCATTGAAGCTACATGCACTTAGAAACTTCTTGAATTTGATAAAAATGATACAGGTTTTGATCACAGATATATATAACAAGTAAATTTATTCTATTTAAGGACTGCTAATGGAACTTACATTTCAATATTATAATCCATATTTAATATTGCAGAAAAGTATTAGGTTTTTTAATATCTTTATTTGAGTAAGTTATTCTTTATTAAGATATTTGTGGTGGTAATTCCCAAACTGTTCCTGAATCAATAATCCATTTTAAAAAATGTGGTGGCCAAACAATATTCAGTATACCAATTAGAATATTTCATTTTATAATATATGACATGGTACCAACTACTAACACATCATTTACACATATACTGTATTTCACTTGGACTTCTTATCTCTATCTCAATTTTCATTTTTGATATAACTTCATAAGTGAAATGGAAAACTACTTTATTAAGGAGAAATATAAATGGTTGGATTACTCCCATTCTCACTGCAACACAATTAAGATAACAAAGGAGATGCAAATGCTCATTGATTCTTTTCAAATCAAACCCACTAAGGCTGTAATACACAAATACAAAACTACTCTAGGGTTAAACTTACGCTTTCATAGTAGATAAAGAATTTTATTTGTGACCAATAGTCTTCAAAATTTCAAATGAAGTCACGTTTTTCTTGCATTAAAGTCAACAATTAGGCATGTTTCCCAAAGTAGAGAGACTCACCTTCACATTTCTGAGTAGTTTCACTCTGCTTGTGACCAGCAGGGCATCTGCATTCAAAAGAGCCCACTGTATTGATACAGTTTCCTCCTTGGCATATCCCTGGGATAGCCTGGCATTCATCAACATCTGCAAGAAGAAAACAATTTGAACACAGATGACACTGGTTTTCAGAATATCTATACTTTTTTTTACTATAAAAATTTTATATAAACTTCCTTCTAAGAAACTCAGTTTTTCTCAAGAGGTGGGGTTAGAGAAGTAAAACACCTTTGTATGCATATGTTTTAATTCATGTAAATGGTATCAAGTTATATATCTTAGTTTGTTTCTTAATTTTCCTTTTAGAATTTTGTTTTTAAGATCCATCCATACTGTTATGTGGACAATCTGTTCCTTCAGTTGACTGCAGAACACTTCTTAATATGTTTCCTCTCCTGATCATGGGCACTTAGTTTAACTTCTCAAAACCTCAGTGAATGGTACAGTGAATGCCTCCACTACATTTTTTTGTGGAGCTGAATGACTATGGACCTTGAGGACTCAAGGAGACTCTTTACCATTTTGCTGTAGACCCAGAGCAGAATTACTAGATCATAGGGTATACATGTAACTAATACGAATAGTGTTCAGTGGTCCTTCAGAATGCCTGCAGGAGTCTTCACACCACTAGCAGTCTATACAACTCTACTGTCCATGAAGACTCCTGTATCTCTTCTTTCCTGCCAATACATGATATTACTATCCAATATCTTAATTTTCTTTTTTTTTTTTTAGACTGAGTTTTGCTCTTATTGCCCAGACTGGAGTACAGTGGTGCGATCTCGACTCACTGCTACCTCCACCTCCTGGGTTCAAGCAATTCTCCTGCCACAGCCTTCCTGAGTAGCTGGGAATACAGGCATGTACCATCATGCCTGGCTAATTTTGTGTTTTTAGTAGAGACGGGGTTTCTCCATGTTGGTCAGGCTGGTCTCGAACTCCCGAACTCAGATGATCTGCCCACCTTGGCCTCCCAAAATGCTGGGATTACAGGTGTGTAATATCCTATTTCCGGTCTCCAATATCCTAATTTTCTTTGGCCTAATATTGTACAGGAATATTATTACTTTATTTTTCATTTCTCTAATTACTAGCTCCTATGCTTATTAGCTTTTTTATTTCCTCATGTAAAGTTGTCTATTTATATTCCTTGAACACTCTTATACTGGAATTGTTGTCTTCTTACTCTAAATTTAAAATTTCAGTTTTAGACATTGAAATTATCATCCTATCCTTTAAACTGCCTATTAATTTCATCCACGCAGGAACAGAAATCCTTAGTATTGACATAATAAAATTCATGAAGCGTTAATAAAGAATTTTCAGACTTTAAATGTAAAAGGAAGTTCTTCAGGCAAAATAAAAGTGAGATTAAAATTCTAACCTACACACAAAAAATGAAAAGCAGTAGAAATGGCAATGTGTTGATAAAGTATATTTTCTAATTTTTTAATTAACCTTAACAGAATTGATTTTTCCAAGCAACAACAACAATAATGTATTTTGGATGTTATAACACATGGAAGTAAAAAGTATAACAACAATAACATGAAAAATTGAAGAGATAAATGGTACCATTGTAAAGTTATTACATTATAAGTAAAGTGGCATTATATTATTTGAATGTAGTAAGTTAAATACGTATAAACACTAAAAAAATAAGCAGAAGTATAGTTAATAATCCAATTGTGGAGATAAATTGCAATACAAGAATATACACTATTAATCTAAGAGTCAGGCAAACAAAAAAAGAGTAACAAAGAATAGGTGAGACAGACATGAGATAATAAATGACAGATTTAAACACAATAAAATTGATAACTGTATGAGATGTCAGTGGTAGGAAAAATCCCATTAAAAAGTCTGACTGTCAGATTTTTAAAAAGCAAGACCCATTTTAGGTTGCTTACAAGATAACTACTTTGATATCTTAAAAAGTAAAGGGATGAAAAAGATATGTTAAGAACTCAATCAAAAAAAAATCTGGAATAGCTATGTTAATACTATAAGTAGTACTCATCACAACAAGTAATATTGTGTGTGGATAAAAATGGACATTGCATAATGATAAAGGGGTCAATTCATCAAGAAGATATGATAATGCTGTCTATGCATGATTATACAGCATTAAACACCCGGAGTAAGGGTAATTTCAGCAGGTAAATTGAAAACATAAATAACCTGCAAGTATGTGGAATTTCCACATTCTTCTCTTAACTAAGAATAAGTAGTCTGAAAATCATCAGGGATATATTAGACTTGAACCATACTTTCAACCAACTTGTCCTAGTTGACATTTATAGAATGCTACCTCACTTAAGCAGAACACACATTCTTATCAAGTGCACATGGAATATTTATTAAGAAAGACAGCCGGGCGCGGTGGCTCAAGCCTGTAATCCCAGCACTTTGGGAGGCCGAGACGGGTGGATCACGAGGTCAGGAGATCGAGACCATCCTGGCTAACACGGTGAAACCCCGTCTCTACTAAAAATACAAAAAACTAGCCGGGCGAGGTGGCGGGCGCCTGTAGTCCCAGCTACTCCGGAGGCTGAGGCAGGAGAATGGTGTAAACCCGGGAGGCGGAGCTTGTAGTGAGCTGAGATCCGGCCACTGCACTCCAGCCTGGGCGACAGAGCCAGACTCCGTCTCAAAAAAAAAAAAAAAGAAAAGAAAGACTATATTCTGAGGCCATGTAAAAGGTTCATTAAATGTAAAAGAAAGTTAAAATAATCCAAAATATGTTCCCCAAACACAGCAGAGTTAAACTGCAAGGTAATAAAGGAAAAAACCTGGAACAACCTCAAATACCTGAAATTTAAGCAATATACTTTGAAATAATGCACGGGTCAAAGAAGAAATCACATGGAAAATTAGAACATATTTTGAATTAACTTAAAATGAAGAAACACCATATCAAAATTTGTAGGACGCAGCTAAAATGGTGCTTAGAGGTAAATGTATAGCATTAAAATGCTTATAGTATAAAAAGAGAAACTTCTTAAATCAGTGATTTAAGTTTCCATATTCAGACATTTTAAAAAGAAGAGCAAATTAAACCCAAAGTAAATGGAATCAATAAAATAATGATGAAAAAATACAAAACAAACAATAGAGATAATCAATTACTATAAAACCTGGCTTTTGGAAATACAAGTAAAAAATCAGTCGATTTTTATAACAAACACTGTATATAAAAATATGTAAATTTACACAAATTTGTTACAATCTATTCAAAGTTACAAGCTTACATAATAGATTTATTAATGCTATATACTTAATTACAAAATAACATATCTCATTGCAACAAATGTTAAAGATACAGAAAACAGAAAATTAAAGAAATAACCATTGATATAAATTTGCTTCTGTCTTTTTACTTTTATTCACACACATATTCAGAATGGTGGTTTGTTTATTTAACAAGAATGAAACCACAGTATGTGTTTTTCTGCATCTTGTTTTTCTTCATTATAAAATATTTCGTGAACACATCTCTGTGTCAGTACATATCAATTTGCTCTATTATTTTCTGGTAAGCTCAAAAGCTCTGTATATCTCAGTGTGTAAATTAGTGAATTCAAGCCTACAAATTATTTCTTCCTCCTATTAGCTATATCTATTGAACTAATTACAACAGTCCAAAGTATTTTTGTACTGAATTAAAGTAGATTTCAGTGTCTTATTAAAGGATATATGATGTAAACAAAACATCAACTATGAATACAATATATAGCAAGAAATCTATATACTGCACATTCTAATTCAGCACATTTTAAACCTCATTATTATTGTTATTAGTATTACTTTTTGAGACATTATTATTATATTTGCTCTTGTTGCCCAGGTTGGAGTGCAATGGCACAATCTCAGCTCACTGCAACCTCCACCTCCTCAGTTCAAGTGATTTTCCTGCCTGTAGCTGGGATTACAGGCATGAGACACCTCACCCAGCTAATTTTGTACTTATAGAACAGACAGGGTTTCACCATGTTGGTCAGGTTGGCCTCGAACTCCTGACCTCAGGTGATCCACCCGCCTTGGCCTCCCAAAGTGCTGGGATTACGGGAGTGAGCCACTGCGCACAGCCTTAAACCTCATTTTTAAATGTACTACACTCCCATTCTCATTACAGTGTGGTATAAAAGAGCTCTAGAAGCTTATTCTCCTGGCAGATAAATCAGAGAAAAAATATCATGGTAAAAGCTGAAAAATGAGACCAAGTCTATAAAACCCTAATATTATTCATAAAATTGTATGCTGCATACAGACTGTAGTAGATTCAGTGATTTTTCAAAAAGAAACACAATCCAACATCATAGGATTTATTTTGTAACTGCCTAAAAAGTATTTTTTTTAGGAGAACGAAACCCTTATTTCTGAAGTCTCCTAGACTCTGCAGTTACGTAGAATTAACTTCTTTTAGTTAGATCAAGTTAGCAGTTAAAATAAAAAAGAAAATTTAAAAGAAATCATATAGAAATAACCAAGAAATAACCAATTTGGAATTAGATATGCTCTTTATAAAAAAGCAAGCCTCAAGCCTTCAAACTATGCAAGAATTTCTACATCTGCAAAGTCCTATCACAAGCAACTACTAATGATTGATTAATTCTCCAGTGACCAGACTGTACAGATGTATCTTGGCTTATTCCTTCGATTCAGGCAAAAACTTACTATTTCTTTAAATTTTGAATTATTCCAAATCATATGTAACAATTTTATAGAACACAATTACATATTTTGAAACTTATACTTTATGCAATTACATCAGTCCATGTCTATTAAGGTTAAAAACAATGTAACAAAGCAGAAATAATTCTAGTTTATAACCTCATTTATTCTCCAAATTCTCCAAGTAAATTTGTTCTAAAAAATTAAACTTATTTTATTACATAAATTATTATTAGATGATATATTATTTTTAGTTCATGTCCAAATATGGAAACTATGTGCATGCAGTATTATAGGCATATAAAAATGGTTCATTTAATTTATATGTGTAGGAACCGTGGGACATAGAAATTACTACTATATTTCATAGTGTGTTTTTTAACTTTTCTTGTTACCAAATTAGATCCATTTCTAATTTTAATTTTTTTACATTGAATTTGTTTTTTCTTTTTAATTTTTATAGTTTCAGGGATACAAGTGAGAGTTTGTTAAGTGAATACATTGCATAATGGTAAGGTTTGGGCTTCTACTCAACCCATTATCCAAATAGTGAAAACTCAATAGGTACTCAATAAGTAATTTTTCAGACCTCATCCCTTCTCTCAGCCTCCCTACATTTGGAGTCCCCAATGCCTATTATTTCCATTAGTAAAGAGAAATTCTTATTTATATACTCTGTAGATATTAACACATAATATTTTATTTCTATGAAAACGTCTAACTTTAAGGACAGCACAACTAAAGAATAGGTCTATTTCTATTTGGAATCTGAGACATATGGGGTGTCCTGGCAATCATTTAATATGGCTTGATTCTGGCTGAATATCTACTCATGTATGATACACAAAATTCAAATGTTAAAATGATCATCAAAACAAGTATATATTGGTAACTTGATATCTGCAGGAGCCTGAAATTGTAATAAGAATAGACCATGGTCCTATCTCGATCTTATCTCAACAAATGCTACCATCATGTTCCAGCTGTTAAAATCAGAAGCCTAAGAGAGAAACTTGGCATGTTCCCCTCACTTATGTCATATCACCTCATCAGCAACAACTGCTTACTTTCCAAGAATATCTCAAATCTTTCCTTTGCTACTACCCAGTCTCAGCCTCCATCAAATAGCACCTGGACTACTGCAGAAACTTTATAACTGGCTTCTTGGCATCCACTCTGGCCTCTCTATTGATGTTCCACCATTGATGGTTCCGTCATTGTTTTTAATTTCCTTGAGATAAGAGAGAAGTATACAAACTTTGCATTTATTTGGGTAGTAATTCTTTGAAGCATGTTCCTATCTGCCTTTTGCTTATGGTTGTTTTTTTTTTTCTTTTTTCTTTTAGTTTTTATATGCAGGCCTTTCTCTTTATTATTCATCTCTCAATGCAGCCATTTCCTGCTGAAATGCAGAGTGGGGAAGGCTCAAAGGAAATGCATTGGTTTGAAACTTCTACAAGGCATAGTCCTGAGTTTGTCACCAAACTCCTCCCCCAACTTTTTTCTTCCCTTGAGCATAAATTTTCAACTGTCAGTTTCTGGTGTGACACTTACATACATACTTCCTCTTTGTCCTTCCACCCTCCTGTACTTCACTCAAGGAGTGTCTCTGGGCTGGAAGACTGGGTGGAGAATACTCAGAAATGGCTTGCCCCCACAGTTTCTCCTTCCATTACCCTCTGTTACTGTGAGGGTCTGAAGTAGATCTGTCTATTACGGGAACATCTCCTCCTCTCCAATAGAACATCCACAGCCTTAGCTCTCTGCTCTTAGTAGTTTCAAACACCTTTCAGGATTATGATACTCAGAGTAAACGCTTAGAAAACCCTCCCTGTCCCAGTGACTTCCCAACAGCCGCACATACTCATCACTGCTTTTGTTACAGGATTTTATTTTAGAATGATGTGTTGTTCTTTAGTATTCATTTTCATGTTAGTTTTTTGTGGGGTTAGAAGAAGGTGAATATTCTGCTACCTTTAAATAGGAGTTTCTATAATTGAGTTTGCTTTAAGTAAAGTTTTTTAATTGTATAGGAATAGCTTGTGTTAATACAGCATGAATTAAAGTTAGACTTTATAATGATCTCGTTAACTTGGTTAATGTAGGCAGCCAAGATGAATTTGTTCTGGCTGTAACTATCTTTAATAATTTATTCTAATCAAATAAATCAGATAATAGCCAATTTCCTTTTTACTTTGGCTATGTAGAAGGCTTGGAAATAACTTTCTACTCAGGGCATCTTCTGCTCATTCGACATTTGAGGAGCTAGCAACATGTGCCTGATTTCAGCCGAGATTAAACTCCTCTACTCTTCTTACATGCAGTGAGACTAAAGAAATTGTTTCTGGTACACTAACGCCATACGAAAAGAACACACACCAGCATTTGTTTTGCAGAAATCGATTTAGGGTCTGTCTTGCTATTTATTTATTCATGACCTTATCCTGTGTCCTAGCTAGGGCCCGTGTCAAATATGTGAATTCCTGTGCATTTCATGTTACCTGGAATGCAGCAGGGGCTTGGCATCAATGTTACTATCATCAATGATAAAGCAAGAGATGACAAGCAATTTTCTTCTGCCATATCTTCAGTTTTGAAGCATTTAAAGTAGTTTAAAAGCCTAATCCCTAAATATCACATGGCACAAATTAATAATTATGCCAGTTTAATTTTAATATATTTTTAAAAATTTCAGGAGCACCCTATTCATTTGAAAACCTAAAAGATCCAAAGCCAAGTACTAATCTTAAGCAAAATATCACTCCTAATTAGGGTAGGTTCATGAGACTAAAGACAAAAAAAGAAGAAACTTTGTAAGAAAATTATACATCACATGCACATGGCAATTTGTGATATATTTAAAGTTCATAAATAATATTGGAAAAGGGCTTAATGACACTTTTAACATTTTTAATTCACTCGTTTTACGATAGCTTAAATTTTAAGTCCTATATGAGTTAACTTTGGTCCTTCAGTGTATAAAATGGAAGAAAGTGGAGATTAAATGCGGATTAAACACAAGGGCTAAAACTCAAATGGCTCTCAATATTAAAGCCATCAAGAATTGATATGACTGACTTCCCAGCATCCTAGGAGGGCACACTTTTCTGACACTGCTTAAGTTCAGAACGTTAGCATGACAACGGTTTAAAATAAAACGTGGGGCCAAGATGGCCGACTAGAAGTAGCGCCGCTCAGAGGCTCCCATCAGAAAAAACATACTAAGCGTGTGAATCCTTCAGCGGCAACCAAGGTAACCCGGTTCTTTCATCAAAGACGACTAGAAGGCTGGCGTGATCCTGAGAGAAGGATGAGCAGTGTGGTGTGGTGGCCCACCTCATAGTCACACGGGGATGGGGAACCCCCTCCCTGCAGCCAAGGGAGGCCATGAGTGAGTGTGCTACCCAGCCTGGGAAACTGTTTTTGCCACGGAACTGCGCACCCACGAATCGGAGGATCCCACTTCGCAAACCCACGCCACAGGGGCCTACCGTCTCAATCCGGGAAGGTACAGCTTATTACAGCCTCCCAGCAGGAATCTGCTTAAGCCTGTGGAGCTCCCGGCAGGGTTGTGGCAACCAGCACCAGCTGCTGCTGTCTGCTCTCTAAGCCTTTTGAGCTCCTTGGGGGAGGGGCAGCAAAAAAAAAAAAAAGCAACTGCTGAACACACTAAGCTCCCTGGGTAGGGGGAAGGGCTGCACCCATTTCTATAGCTCCCAGCTGTGCTTTTCCCCTGCTGGAGCCAGGGAGGCTGGATGGCTTGGTCCCAAGACTCCTCCTCACAGCCCAACACACTGGCTGTCGCAGTCTGAGACCAGAGTGCCTCTTCAGGTCTAACCCTGACCCATCCTTCCTCAGTGGGTGGAGCCTCCCTGCAGGATCTCCAATAACTCCAGCCAGAGGCTCAGCAACAGAATTTGGATCTCCCTGGGCCTGAGACCCTAGCAGGAGGGGTGGCTGCAGTCTCTGGGGATCAGCAGATTTAGCCTCTCCTCCTGGAAGTTCTGAGGAATCTGGACAGCCCGGGCAAGTGGGTTTCTCCCCAGCAAAACACACTCTCTCCACCAAAGGACAAACCGCTTCATTAAACGGATCCTGCTCCCAGAGCCACCCAACTGGGTGAGATCCTCCAAAAGGGGTTGTCAGATACTCTATAGAGAAGAGATCCTACTGGCATCAGGTTGGTGCCCCTAGAGGTCAGAGGTCCCAGAGGGAGCAGGCACCCATCTTTGTGGCTCTCCAGCCTCCTTGAGTGCCATCTCCAGTCATGGGGGCAAATCAGATGAATAAGGCCTGAAGTGAACCCCCAACAAACTGCAGCAGCCCTACAGAAGAGGGACTTGACTACTGATAAAAAGACAAACAAGCAGAAAGTGACAACAACAGCATCATCAACAACAAAAAGGCCCCCATAAAAACCCCATCCAAGGGTCAGCAGCTGCAAAGACGGAAACTAGACAAACTCACGAAGACGAGAAAGAATCAATGAAAAAATGCTAGGCCGGGCGCGGTGGCTCAAGCCTGTAATCCCAGCACTTTGGGAGGCCGAGACGGGCGGATCACGAGGTCAGGAGATCGAGACCATCCTGGCTAACATGGTGAAACCCCGTCTCCACTAAAAATACAAAAAACTAGCCGGGCGAGGTGGCGGGCGCCTGTAGTCCCAGCTACTCGGGAGGCTGAGGCAGGAGAATGGCGTGAACCCGGGAGGCGGAGCTTGCAGTGAGCTGAGATCGCGCCACTGCACTCCAGCCTGGGCGACAGAGCAAGACTCCGTCTCAAAAAAAAGAAAAGAAAAGAAAAGAAAAAATGCTGAAAACACAAAAGGCCAGAGTGCCTCTTCTCCTTCAAATGACTGCAACATCTCTCCATCAATGGTGCAGAGCTGAACGAAGGATCAGATGGGCAAATTGACAGAAGTAGGCTTCACAAGATGGGTAATAAAAAACTATGATGAGTCAAAGGAGTATGTTCTAAGCCAATGCAAAGAAGCTAAGAACTTTGATAAAAGGTGAGAGGAATTGCTAACTAGAATAACCAGTTTAGAGAGGAACATAAACGACCTAAGGGAGCTGAAAAACACAGCATGAGAACTTTCATGAAGCATACACAAGTATCAACAGCCAAATCGACCAAGTAGAAGAAAGGATATCAGAGTCTTCAGATCACCTTACAGAAATAAGATATGCAGACAAGAATAGAGAAAAAAGAATGAAAAGGAGTGAACAAAGCCTCCAAGAAACATGGGACTTCATGAAACGACCGAACCTACGACTGACTGGAGTACCAGGAGGAGACAGGGAGAATGGAAACAAGCTGGAAAACATACTTCTGGATATTATCCAGAAGAACTTCCCCAACCTAGTAAGACAGGCCAACATGCAAATTCAGAAAATACAGAGAACACCATTAAGATACTCCATAAGAAGATCAACCCCAAGACACATAATATCAGATTTTTCAAGGTTGAAATGAACGAAAAATTGTTAAGGGCAGTCAGAGAGAAAGGTCAGGTCACCTACAAAGGGAATCCCATCAGACTAACAGTGGGCCTCTCAGCAGAAACTCTATAAGCCAGAAAAGATTGGGGTCCAATATTCAACATTCTTCAAGAAAAGAATTTTCAACACAGAATTTCATATCCAGCCAAGCTAAGCTTCATTAGCAAAAGGAGAAATAAAATATTTTCCAGAAAAGCAAATGCTGAGGGATTTTGTTACCACCAGGCCTGCTCCGCAAGAGCTCATGAAAGAAGCACTAAATATGGAAAGGAAAAACCAGGACTAGACGCTGCAAAAACACACCAAAATATAAAGACCAATGACACTGTGAAGAAACTGCATGAACTAGTGTGCAAAACAACCAAATAGCCTTATGATAGCAGGATCAAATTCACACATAACAATACTAACCTTAAATGTAAACGGGCTAAATGCCCCAATTAAAAGACACATATTGGCAAATTGGATAAGCTGTCAAGTCCCATCGGTGTGGGTGTGCTGTATTGAGGAAATCCATCTTACATGCAAAGGCACGCACAGGCTCAAAATAAAGGGATGGAGGAATATTTACCAAGCAAATGGAAAACAAAAAAAAAATGCAGGGGTTGCAATCCTGGTCTCTGACAAAACAGATTTTAAACCAGCAAAGATCAAAAAAGACAAAAAAGGGCATTATGTAATGATAAAGAGAACAATTCAACAAAAAGAGCTAGCTCTTCTGAATATACACGCACCCAATACAAGAGCACCCAGATTCATAAAACAAGTTATTAGAGGCCTACAAAGAGACTTAGACTTCCACACAATAATAGTGGGAGACTTTTAACACCCCACTATCAGTATTAGACAGATAAATGAGACAAGAAATTAACAAAAACATTCAGTACTTGAACTCAGCTCTGGATCAAGTGGACCTACTAGATGCCTACAGAACTCTCTGCCCTAAATCAACAGAATATACATTCTTCTCAGTGCCATTTATTCTACAATTGGCTACATAATTGGAAGTAAAACATTCCTCAGCAAATGCAAAAGAACTGAAATAATAACAAACAGTCTCTCAGACCACAGTGCAATCAAATTAAAACTCAGGATTAAGAAACTCAGTCAAAACCACACAATTTCATGAAAATTGAACAACCTGCTGCTGAATGACTCCTGGGCAAATATTGAAAGTGAGGCAGAAATCAAGAAGTTCTTTGAAACTAATGAGAACAAAGAGACAACATATCAGAATCTCTGGGACACAGCTAAAGCAGTGTTAAGAACAAAATTTATATTACTTAATGCCTACATCAGAAAGCTAGAAAGATCTCAAATTGACACCCTAACATCACAATTAAAAGAGCTAGAGAGGCAAGAGCAAACTAATCCAAAAGCTAGCAGAAGACAAGAAATAACTAAGATCAGAGAAGAATTGAAGGAGTTAGAGACAAGAAAAGCTCTCCAAAAAAAGGAGCTGGTGTTTTAAAAAAAATTAATGAAATTGATAGACTGCTAACTAGACTAATAAAGAAGAAAAGAGAGAAGAATCAAATAGACACAATAAAAAATGATACAGGGGATATCACCATTGACCCCAAAGAAATACAAACTACCATCAGAGAATACTATAAACATCTCTAGATAAATAAACTAGAAAATCTAGTAGAAATGAATAAATTCCTGGATGCATACACCCTACCAAGACTCAACCAGGAAGAAGTTGAAACCCTGAATACACCACTAACAAGCTCTGAAATTGAGGCAGTAACTAATAGCCTCCCAACCAAAAAAAGCTCAGGACCAGACGGATTCAAGCTGAATTCTACAAGAAATACAAAGAGGAGCTGGTATCATTCCTTCTGAAACTGTTCCAAACAACTGAAAATAAGGGACTCCTCCCTAATTCATTTTATGAAGCCAGAATCATCCTGATACCAAAACCTGGCAGAGACACAACAACAACCACAATAACAACAACAAACTTGCTAAAACAACAACAACAAATTGTGAAAATCTTCAATAAAATACTGGCAAACTGAATCCAGCAGCACATCAAAAAACTTATCCACCACCATCAAGTCAGCTTCATGATGCAAAGCTGGTTCAATGGTTCAACATACACAAATCAATAAATGTAATCCATCACATAAACAGAACCAAAGACAAAAACCACATGATTATCTTAATAGATGCAGAAAAGACTTTCGATAAAATTCAACATCCCTTCATGTTAAAAACTCTCAATAAACCAGGTATTGATGGAACACATCTCAAAATAGTAAGAGCTAGTTATGGCAAACCCACAGCCAATATCATAGTGAATGGGCAAAAGGTGGAAGCATTCTCTTTGAAAACTGGCACAAGACAAGGATCCCCTCTCTCACCACTCCTATTCAACATAGTATTGGAAGTTCTGGCCAGGGCAATCAGGCAAGAGAAAGAAATAAAGGAGATTCAAATAGGAAGAGAGGAAGTCAAATTGTATCTGTTTGCAAATGACATGATTGTATATTTAGAAAACTGCATTGTCTCGGCCCCAAATCTCCTTAAACTGTCTCAGGATACAAAATCGGTGTGCAAAAATCATAAGCATTCCTATACACCAATAATAGACAAACAGAGAGCCAAATCATGAGTGAAATCCCATTCACAATTGCTACAAAGAGAATAAAATACCTAGGAATACAACTTACGGGGGATGTGAAAGTCCTCTTAAAGGAGAATTACAAAGGAGCAATTACCACTGCTCAAGGAAATAACAGAGGACACAAACTATGGAAAAACATTCAGTCCTCATGGATAGGAAGAATCAATATTGTGAAAATGGCCATACTATCCAAAGTAATTTATAGATTCAGTGCTATTCCCATTGAACTACCATTGGCATTCTTCACAGAATTAGAAAAAAACTACTTTAAATTTCACATGAAATCAAAGAAGGCCCGGTATAGCCAAGACAATCCTAAGCAAAAAGAACAAAGCTGGATGCATCATGCTACCTGACTTCAAACTATACTACAAGGCTACAGTAACCAAAACAGCATAGTACTGGAACCAAAACAGACATATAGACCAACGGAGCAGAATAGAGACCTCAGAAATAACACTACACACCTAGAACCATCTGATCTTCAACAAACCTGACAAAAACAAGCATAGGGGAAAGTAATTAGTAAATGGTGCTGAGAAAACTGGCTAGCCATATGCAGAAAACTGAAACTGGACTCCTTCCTTACACCTTATATAAAAATCAAGATGGATTAAAGACTTAAATGTACAATCCAAAACCATAATAACCCTAGAAGAAAACCTAAGTAATACCATTCAGGACATAGGCATGGGGAGAGACTTCAAGACAAAAATGCCAAAAGCAATTGCAGCAAAAGCCAAAATTGACAAATGTGATTGAATTAGACTAAAGAGCTTTTGCACAGCAAAAGTAACTATGATGAGAGTGAACAGGTAATCTACAGAATGGGAGAAAATTTTTGCAATCTACCCATCTGACAAAGGTCTAATATCTGGAATTTATAAGGAACTTAAACATATTTACAAGAAAAAGACAAACAACCTCCTCAAAAAGTGGGCAAAGGATATGAACAGACACTTCTCAAAAGAAAGCATTTATGTGGCCAACAAACATATGAAAAAAGTTCATCACAGATCATCAGATAAATGCAAATCAAAACCACAATGAGACACCATCTCACACTGTTCAGAATGATGATTATTAAAAAGTCAGGAAACAGAAGATGCTGGCGAGGCTGTGGAGAAATAGGAATGCTTTTACACTGTTGGTGGAAATATAAATTAGTTCAACCATTGTGGAAGACAGTACGGCGATTCCTCAAGGGTCTTAAACCAGAAATACCATTTGACCCAGCAATCCCATTAGTGGGTGTATACCCAGTGAATTATAAATCATTCTACTATAAAGACACATGCCCACATATGTTTACTGCAGCACTATTTACAATAGAAAAGACATGGAACCAACCCAAATGCCCACCAATGATAGACTGGATAAAGAAAATGTGGTACATATACACCATGGAATATGATGCAGTCATAAAAAGGATGATTTCATGTCCTTTGCTGGGACATGGATGAAGCTGGAAGCCATCATCCTCTGGAAACTAACACAGGAACAGAAAACCAAACACCACATGTTCTCACTCAAAAGTGGGAGTTGAACATTGAACACATGTGGACACAGAGAGGGGAATAACACACACCAGGGCCTGTTGTGGGGTGTGGGGAGGGAACTTAGAG
This sequence comes from Trachypithecus francoisi, assembly GCF_009764315.1. Classification (NCBI taxonomy): domain Eukaryota; kingdom Metazoa; phylum Chordata; class Mammalia; order Primates; family Cercopithecidae; genus Trachypithecus; species Trachypithecus francoisi. The sequence continues at coordinate 163,847,280 of NW_022681465.1, read as the reverse complement.
GATGGGTCAGTAGGTGTGGCAAACCAGCATGGCACACATATACTCTTGTAACAAAGCTGCACGTTCTGCACATCTATTCTTTTCTTTTATGAGCTCTTGCGGAGCAGGCCTGGTGGTAACAAAATCCCTCAGCATTTGCTTTTCTGGAAAATATTTTATTTTATTTTAAATAAAATAAAATTACTGATTTTCTCGCAGCTTAATTCTTTAAGTATTATCTTAATTTCCTGTTGTCCCTCATTTTCCACAGCTACCCTGTTTATTACAAGAGCATGTTTCATTCACAACTAATTGCATCAGCTACAGGATATCATTATCCTCGGAATTTCAAAAGAACCATGATTTAGAGCTAGTGTTAAGCTATTTACAGCTATCCACATGCTTGAAATTTATTTTTAACTCTATAAAACTTTTCAATCATCCTATAAAAAAGATCACTATTATTTTTAATGACATATATGTACCATGTTTTGATGTGTTATTTTTTCATGCCCCATCTCTTCCAAATTAATTTGGCATAAGTATTCAGGAAACAGTCTAGGAATTTAAAGGGAAAAAATGAAATCACAGTAAGATGTCTTAAAATAGCCTGAACTATAGATTAGTATTTAATTGAGAACTTTCTGACTATGCCACGATTTTGAAATAAAGCAGAATTTTTCAATGTGCTTTTCCAGACATTTTAATCATGTGGCAAATTTCATTTTGTTCCTGTTACTGTGTTCATTCCTTAGATTTTTAGGCAAATGGAGCCTGAAACTTATCTTTGCTGCATAAACAAAATGAAATAAGTAATCCTTCATACATTACTACAGCCTAAAGGACATTCAGAAAGTTTGAGATCAGATGACACATTTTTTATAATTATATTTAGGAAAACACTAGGCCTCTGACAAAGTATGAAAGTAAAAAAGCGTAAGTATAAATACAGAACATGAGGAAAGTCAATAATTTGGAATGTTTTGGTTGAAGCTAAAGGCTTTTCTTAACCTGACCTGTTTCTTTCTCTGAAATAGTGGGTTTTGAAGTATTTCAATCTTAATGTCATTTATTAATTCAAAAGGTACTTGCTAAGCTTCTACTATATATTATGCACTGTTCTAGATGTCTGAGACATCAGTAAGTGAAAAAGATTTCTGCACTCATACAGTTTACATTCTAGCCAAAAGAGAATTAAAAACAACAAAGAAAATCAGTTAGTATGTTAGAACGTAGCAAACAAAAATTAGTACTACAGTAAATCCAATCATTATTAAACTAGCAAATCAATATAGTATTTTATTTTTAGTAATAATCTATATCCACTATAGATTATAATATGTAAATTACATGGTAATCTACATATTAAGATTTAGTAAAGACTATATGGAACACAGTAAAGACAGATAGAATATAATATAGAATATCTTCCTATAGAAGAAATTGTTGCACTATCAGGAACTCTATATAATCAGTCTAATATTCATACCAAAAGATAGAATTTTACTATCCGTAGTAAACAACACATTAAAAATGGCATTTGACTCAATCTTCATCATTAAGGCCTGAACTGTGTTCATCACTAAAATGAACTATTCTAAGTCCACAGCCTACATAAGTGAGTTTTCATATGTGATTAAATATAAAGTTGGTAAATTTTTGAGTTATATAGTCATCCCCTAGGTATCTCCGTAGTTCTGATTCAAAACAATTTTACAAATAGACTATTTAAAAAATATACCTTTTATAAAACCACAACACTAGCAAAACTCTGTGGATGCTGCTGTCAGGGACACATGTACAAAGTTATGCAGAACACTCACATTTTATTATTCAACGAACTAAAGTTACGTATGCACTCCCCAAGCTATAATTCTCGTTTAAGATTTAGGACACTGGACAGACTTTCTACAACATAAGATTCGCACAGGCCCAATAGATAACATCTTCACTTGTGACACAGCTTACTAAAATCAATTTGAAAGACTTTGGATCTAAGTTTGTACATGTTTTAATTATAGAAAATAACCCTAACTCTCCAAGTCTCAAATATGAATAATAATATTTCTGTGAATGATACAAAAATCATTTATATTTTCCTGTGATCTTACTGCTATGCAATATGAAGGCAACCGCCATTTGAGAAGTCATTAGGAGACCATTTCCGAGCTCTAAAAATGGATTTAAGACATACGATATCAGAGAAGTTGCTAGAAAAAGGTAAGAATTGCGGCCGCTGAAAATTAATTAAAATAATTAACCAGCAAATAGGTAACAATGTTTGGCTACTTGGATCGTAGTCTACTAAGGTAGCATCCTTAGGGCCCCGATCTGGTCCTAATATAGAAATCAGTGTCATGAACGTAGTTAGGGAGTGTCAAAACCCAGAGATTACGATCAATCCAGGTTACAAACTCTGTAATAACTGCAATCATGGAGAGAGTTCACATTTTGTCTTTGAAGACACTATTCACAATGACCGAGGGCAAATATTAGGTGGTTTTCTTCTCCTTGTTACTTGGGTTCAGGTTCTCATAACTTGAATGAGACAAGGAGAGAAAAAATAGGTTTTTCCTGGGTATTTACATGTGTATAGTTCAGGGAGGAGTCATGCCATCTAGATGAAAATAGAGTGGTTCATCCTCTGATTGTATTAAATATTTTACACTGTATTATTACATTTCCCCCAATTCTTCATCTCTTTCTCTTCTCCACGAATATCAAGAGTTGAAACAATTATTTATTAGGTGGCTAAAAGACAAACCTTCTCTGGTCAGGCTTGTTAACGAGGCCACTATTGGAAATCGATACTCTGTTAAAAGCTACCATCCACAGTGCCAGATTCTCCAACTCCAGTAAAAAGAGAAGTGGCATGTCTGCGATGGTGTTCACAGGCAGACAGCTGACTCACCTTGGCAAGCTCCAGTACGGATGTTGGGGATGAAACCCCGCCGGCAGGGCTGAGGCTGGGCTGGACACATCTCACAGGGATGGCCCCACGCCCGTCCAATGGTGGCACAGCACAGAGTCTTCGTGCAGACAATGCCTGTCAGCTGCCCTTGGCACATCTGGTTGTTGACCTGAGTGAAACACGGGCCTGTCCTGTAATCTGGAATGTGAGAGAAGAAAGAAAGACAGGTTTTATGATCATATACTAATCTTATACTAGTGCCTCCAAATGCATAAAACAGAGACTATTTCTTCTGACCAAAGTGTCCAAAGACAAAAGGCTAGAGAGTTTCATGTTAAGAATTCATAATTTTCCAGTCATGAGAAGTACCTTAAGAGATTTCAATGTACTCCACACTAGACACTGTAAATGGGTGGCTCAGGGCTGTGTCTGGGATACAGATGTGTCTTCTTGGCCTGAATAATACTTTTACAGAATTTAAATTAGTAGCCAACATTGTAAACTTGGGAAATTCCACATGAAATTTGTATTTCTGGCTTTTCTTGAAAAATTGGAAGTTCTGATCATGCTAGACCTGCCATGCCACACAGCACTGGTGGGATGAAGTGTGTTTTCTCCAGGACACCACAGCCCCAGTCACCCACTAAGTCCCAGCTCAGTACATTCACTGATGTTCCCTTCCTGGGCCCTGAAGGCATCAGCATTAATGACTCCTCTTTACTTAGCAGAGATTTTCTTTTCTGATGAGGTGAACAAGAATTTAGAAAATTAAAATGAATCAATAAAGATATGCTTCTTCCATATCACATATATTTGGGCAGTCTAAACTGCCTATATTCAGTTCTAACAATCTGATTTCTGTTTCTGTGTCAGTCAGTTTAGTTCTACGAGTAGCGAAGTTAGGAAGACCTCATGAATAGGCACATATCATGCATTCTTTATGGGTAAGTTAATATTATATGATCGCTCCTCTCTAGCAGGTGATTGTATATTGTCCAACTCTGTTACGGTCATAACAAAAGCCTTAGCAAATGTATGGCATGTGTGATACATAGACAAATTCTTCTATGAATATTAAGTCAATTTAGATCCCTGCCTTTCAAGGTTTCTATGGATTGGCAGCATCAGTATCACTTTGGGACTGGGTAGAAATGCAGACTCAAGCCCTACCCCTGACCCACTAACCTGGGTTCTGCATTTTTAACAAGACAGTGCATTAACATGCACCTGGGAGTTTCAGAGGGGCTGATTTAGATTGCAGGCAGTTTGAAAGTTAGTACTGGGTATTTCTACTCTATCCTCCTTTCTTCTAGGATTTACTTCAGTGAAATTTTGGATGATTGGTAAAACAGAAAGGAATCATGAACTAAATAATTTTAAATTTCAGCTTTTTTGTTGTTGCTATTTTGAGAGAGACAAGAAATCAGAGAAAGGTCAGTTTTCTGAGGACTGACCAATGCAATTATTCTCATTTGCTATAAAACACAACAGAAATACGTGAAAAAGTTGTGTGTTTTTCCTTACACACAGGGATTGTATCAATGCAGTTTATTAATCCTTGGGAATACAAAATACCACTCAGGCTTCTTGATAAGGTCTAACACAAATGATATTTTTCTACTCCAAGGGGAAAGCTACACAGATTTAATTCAGAGATTTATGAGAACAAAACTATCTGACATTTAAAGAAGGAAGAGTCAATAATGTTGGTATAATTTTCATGAAAAGCTGTTTCTAGGAAAATCAAACTTGGATATAATTTAACATCCAAAATGCTAAGCTAGGAAGCCTTAGATACCATATAAATGCTGCAGTACAACAACCAAAACCTTATAACCACAAAAAACTTCAATTTGCTTTCAAGAAGACTGAGGCTGTCTCGGATAGAAGCAAAGAACAGTTTAAAAGTTCAACACAAAGAAACAAAATCGAGAATAGGTAATTTTTTGGCAAGCCATTTTAACATTGTTACTCTGCAGCTGAACTTCAACAAAAATAGCTCATCTTAATCCCTTGCATAAGAACAACAGATGTGCTGGCTGCAAGTCTCATTTTTGAAAAAGATCTTTGGAGTATACGTGAAGATATGTCAACCTTAGAAATACGCACACTTCCTATACTGCAAATTGTCAGGTTGCAAACTTTTAAAATCTATCCTGTTGTCCTTCAGACATACATATTTTGCCATTTTAAACAAATATTAAATTCCTAATTATAAGTTATATCAAGTTCTGAACACGTGGGGAAAAGTCTTTTTTTTTGCAAAAAAATATAAAAACACATATTGTTTTTAGATTGATGTGCGAATACCCATGTTCACATTCTATGCACTTTTAGGATTCCAGGAACAAAGTCTGCAGAGTCTCCCTCATAACCAAATCTATAAATAAACCAACTTGTCAGTAGATTCATTCCCTTAACTACATCTTAAAATTATGTCCTCTCAGTACAGTCTCTGTGAAGAAGGGGAATATCTGGACAAGGACAGCTCTTTGTCCTCTGCAAATGACCTTTCTTGTTGAAGTCACTAATTAAGGCAGCCTTCCCCTTGGCAGGAATAGAGTTGACCATTTCTTATTTGCTTTGCTTACATTTTACTCCTTACAAAATATGTTGAACCTATGTTTGTTTTTTGTTGTTGTTTCGTTGTTGTTGTTGTTGTTGTTGTTGTTTTTGAGAGGGAGTCTCGCTCTGTCGCCCAGGCTGGAGTGCAGTGGCATGATCTCGGCTCACTACAAGCTCCACCTCCTGGGTTCATGCCATTCTCCTGCCTTAGCCTCCTGAGTAGCTGGGACTACAGCCTCCCACCACCTTGCCCAGCTAATTTTTTGTATTTTTAGTGGAGACGGGGGTTTCACCGTGTTAGCCAGGATGGTGAACTTATGTTTGTATATGATGACAATTTGCTTTCTGGTTGGTAACTAAATACTTTAAAATTTAAACTTACAATCTTATCTACTAATTCAAGAATTACTATCATATAAAATAAGAACAAATACTAGATACTGTAGAAGCATTTAAATTTCCTGATAGGGTTAAAACATCCTGTCCCAAACTCTACCTGCAGTTTAATTATGGACAAAAGAGTCCTTAAAAGACCTTAATCAATTTTGATTGGCCATGCATTCTCTTCATAAAAGTTGCACTGTGGGAAAAATACTGATGTATACCATGCTAACCATTCATAGTCACAAGCATATTTGCAGCGTGTTAACTAAGCGTAAAAGGGGAAAACCGCTTATCACTTAGTATGTTGGAACTAGTGACCTATAAACAGTTATGTTCCACATTATGATGTGACCAAGAAAATTTTGTTAAAAATTAGGCTGTGAAACACAAATATTGCTAGTTCGACTTTCTAATATCTAAGTGCAACAAGGCATTTTTTTTTTTTTTTTTGAGACGGAGTCTTGCTCTGTGCCCAGGCTGGAGTGCAGTGGCTGGATCTCGGCTCACTGCAAGCTCCGCCTCCTGGGTTTACACCATTCTCCTGTCTCAGCCTCCCGAGTAGTTGGGACTACAGGCGCCCGCCACCTCGCCCGGCTAATTTTTTTGTATTTTTTAGTAGAGACGGGGTTTCACTGTGTTAGCCAGGATGGTCTCGATCTCCTGACCTTGTGATCCGCCCGCCTCGGCCTCCCAAAGTGCTGGGATGACAGGCTTGAGCCACCGCGCCCGGCCTAGGCATGTTAATTTGCTTATGCAATTTCCCTTTTCATCCACATTAAACAATTAGTGCAGTTAGCAAGCTCATCAAGAACTTTGGCTGCCCATTGTTTTGCTTTTTCCAATAACTATAGGAAAGTGTAATTTACCTACCATAATTCACCTGTTTTAAGTGTCAAATTCAGTGGTTTTTAGTAAATTCATTGAATGAAGCAACCATCACCACAATTCAGTTTTAGAACATTTTCATCACCCAAAAAGAGCTTGTGTCCATTCCCCGTCTCAGCCTCCGTGAGCCACTCATCTAGTTTCTGTGACTATACATTTTATTTCTCTGGACAATTAATGTAAGTGAAATCATACAACGCATGGTCTTTTTTTGTCTTGCGTCTTTCACCTAGCATAGTTCATCAGGACCATACAGTAGCATGGATCAGTACTTCATTTCTTCTAATTGCTGACTAAATTTCCATTGTATGGCTATACCACATCTGTTAACCAGTCTATGGCCATCTGGGTTGTTTTTACTTTTGGGATATTATAAATAATGCTGCAATGAACATTTGCATGAAAGTCTTGGTGTGGATACATGTTTTTATTTCTCTTGGTAGTTACTTAAGAGTGAAGCTACTTATTTGACAAATATACATTTAACTTTCTAAGAAACTGTTATTTGACAAATATACATTTAACTTTCTATGAAACTGCCAAATTATTTTCCAGAATAGCTGCACCATTTTATATTATCCTCAGCAATGTATGACGGTTCTAGTTCTTCCACATCTTTGTTAATATTTGCTGTTTTCTATCTTTTTTATTATAATCTATGTTCACATTTTACATTAAATAAACACATTTGCTTGGGAATTTTGCTGTAATTTCACAAGTCCTTTTTATATAGAGATGATAAATCATGCTAGGAAACCAAAGTTGAGCATTATTGTTTATAGAAAATGTAAGTTTAGAAAATTAGACATTCTTAAAATAAAATATAATACACTTGCTAAAATCCAAACCATACAGAAAAAATAAAATGCCCTTTTCATAACATGTTGAGATTTGTGATACTTTTTTCTAAATAAAACCACAGTTAACCATCTCTTACATTTACCTTTTTGAATTATTTATATACAGTGTTCTGAAGCTTGAGTGTTCTCTTAATCGTATAACTTGGAAATTAAGTCTACAACTGAATTTATTGAGTGACTAGTATATACTAGATATTGTTCTGGGCTCTGGGGCTATAACAGTGAGGGGAAAATGGTGAATGAGAAAGAGAGGGGAAAGGAGACATACAGAAGAAAGTGAGGGAAGAGAGCACCAACATCTTTGACCGTTTAGAGTTAATTTACAGTTTGTTGGGGGAAACGGAAAAGGCCAACAGGGCATAAAGTACAAAGGCCCTATGAAACGGTGGAAGCAAGGTGCACCCAGGGTAATGTGTGGCTCATATAAGAGAGGAGCTCGGTGAAGGATGAGGCTGGAGAGGAGATCAAGACCATTCTGGCTAACACGGTGAAGCCCCGTCTCTACTAAAAATACAAAAAAAATTAGCTGGGCATGGTGGTGGGCGCCTGTAGTCCCAGCAACTTGGGAGGCTGAGGCAGGAGAATGGTGTGAACCGAGGAGGCAGAGATTGCAATGAGCCAAGATCGCGCCACTGCACTCGAGCCTGGGCGACAGAGAAAGACTCTGTCTCAAAAAAATAAAAAATAAAAAATAAAAAAAATAAAATAAAGTTCAATGGAGGGACAGTTCTTTCTGGCATGGAATGACATGCTTATATTTGTATTCTGAAAAAGATCAATCTGGCTTATGTGTAAAGAACAGACAGAAAGTATTAAGAGTAGATGCTAGGAAATCTTTTAGAAATCCATGATCAAGACGCAAGATACAGTGGAACCAGAAATTGTACAAGTGAACAGAGCTTGGAATAAAAACTCCTGAATTCAAAAAATAAATGGGTGAATGTGTTAATGTGGAAGACGAGGAAGAAAGAGATACCAAAAGTAGGATCAGGATTTTAGTTCACTTACGAGGATGGCTGATGGTGTCATTTCCTGATATACTGATAATAGAAGACAATCAGGATTTTCGGTTCATTTTTCAACATGTTACATTGAGGTGCCTTTAGACACCCAACAGGAGACATCCAATGCAGTTATACAACTTAGAATATATGGATTGAAGATGCACACTAATGAGTCATGTGAGTTGGGTAGTTTTCAAAGTAATGGGTGTGGATAAAATCCCTTGGAGTGAGAGAATATAGTTAAAACAGAAACGAGTCTAGGATAGAGCCTTGAGGAATTTCAGCATTTGCTGGTGGGTTGGAAGGGGATGAGGCCGCTGAGGAAACAGGAAATGGACAGCCAGAGAGATGGGAGAGCAACAGGAGATTATACTCCAACAGGACAAAGTAAGCATATGCTGTAGAAAGGAGGCTCAACAGTACTGAATGCTGCTGAGCAACCAAATAGCAGGAGGCTGGTTCCATGTATCTGCAAGTCATTGGTGATCTTAGCAAGAGATCTTCTGGTGAAGTGATGGGAAGTTGCAGTCACGTTGGAGAGAGTTAAGGAAGTGGCTGGAGATGAAGAAATAAGACAGTGAGCACAACCAGACAACCTTTGGAGAAGTTTCCTCAAGGTAAAGACAGACAGAGTCTAGTAAGGGGTTTGGGGTTAAGAAAGAAGGTTTTTATTGTGACTTTTTCCAGCAACTCTAGGCAGCTGAGCTCATTCAGAGATCAGGGTTCATCCAAGGTTTTGCTTTTATCTGTCAGATGTGGGGGAAAAAATAGAATGGCAAGGAAGCTCAGGGTAGAATGTTAGCATATTTTGAAATTATAGACCATGGAATCTATGCTGGACAAGGCAGAAAGTAAGAAAAGGACTGCCAGATAAAGAAATGAAAGAAAGCAGTGAGATCAACGGACTAGATGTCCCCATGAGGCCCTATTTGAGATGGGAAAACAGCCAGCAGGACAAGAATACATCAATTGCCCATGTGGCTACAATATCATTTATGTGACTGTCAGTGGAATGCAGTTACAGTGTACCACTGCATAGATTGTGCCCTGCGTAACTTAGAAGCTTCCCACATACTTGAATGTAAACGTAATTCCCTGGAGTTGTGCAATGGAATGACAATGTTAGAGACCTTCTATGCTGTAACTGCAAGTCAGGTAACGCCATAAGGTATCATTATCACTTTGGTACAGAAAAGAATTACCTGATCTTGGAAAGCACATTTAAAAATGTAGGATTTCCTATCAACTTGCATGGTTTTTCAACTTAGGCAAGAAGGTATTTATGTTCTTGGTAACTCAAGAAACGCAACATGCAATAAAGTGATCATCTTGTATAGGAGTTACAGACATAAATATGTAAAATAAAGAATTGTGCAATATGTGTAACTTAATCTGAAGATCCTGGCTAGGAGACTCATTTCTTCGAGCAGTGGAGTTTTTGACACAGCAATTCTGTTCTTGTTATAAATGAGATTCCATATATTTCAATGATAAGGTTCTAACGAGAATCTAAAATCTCTAATCACAGATATAATATAATCTCTAATCACAGAGCAAGCAAAGAAGGCAGTACCCAAAATTATACGGGGCAATAAAAACACTTCCTTCATGTCAGTAAGATTTGCCCTGGATGTCTACAGCTCCAGACTTCATGCTCGGTCTAAATCTTTAGATTAAATAAACTCAGATGACTGATATAATTGCCTTCCTTGAGGTTAAGAATCTTTTAAACTCAGAAATTTTAGAATTAAGTACAAAAATGTTTAAGAGAATCAAAGCCGTTAAATTAATATTTTTATTTTAAGAAATCTGTGCAAATATTATGTATCTGTAATGGTTGAAAACATTTGGCTTATTCCATGAAACCGTCTTTAAAAAAAAAAAAAAAAACAACTTTTTTTTTTTTTTTTTTTTTTGAGGCGGAGTCTCGCTCTGTCACCCGGACTGGAGTGCAGTGGCCGGATCTCAGCTCACTGCAAGCTCCGCCTCCTGGGTTTACGCCATTCTCCTGCCTCAGCCTCCCTAGTAGCTGGGACTACAGGCGCCTGCCACCTCACCCGGTTAGTTTTTTTTTTTTTGTATTTTTAGTAGAGACGGGGTTTCACCGTGTTAGCCAGGATGGTCTCGATCTCCTGACCTCGTGATCCGCCCGTCTCGGCCTCCCAAAGTGCTGGGATTACAGGCTTGAGCCACCGCACCCGGCCAACAACTCTTTTTAATGCATGAGAGAGACTGCCTTTTAACCACAATTTTAAATTTTAACCACAATTTTAAATAAAGTACTGAGTAACTTATTTAGAGTTATGATGATTGTCACTATGTTTATATATATAAAATTGGATCATTTAAGTAAGCTTCAGGTCTTACAAAATTATAAGTTCGAGTATTTATACATGTAGTTTTTAATTTATTAGCTTTTAGGAGTTGAGTACATTTTAAGGTGCACAACTGAAGTACCTAAGAAAGTACTTAAAAAAGATATCCGATGTATTTAATAAATAAAACAGTTCAAAGGGCATGGAAGTGTTTCATAAACTAGGTATGAAAATAGAACCAAATATTATTTAAAATCTCTTAAAGTGATTACTAAAATCTGTTAAGACTATAGGCATTTGAAAAGATATTTATCTACTCAGGTTCACAGCAGCACTATTTGCAATAACCAAAGATAGAATCAACTCAAGCGTCCACTGACAGATGAATAGATAACAAAATATGGTATATACGTACCAAAAACTATTATTCAGCCTTGGAAAGGAAGAAAATTCTGACACATGTTGCAACATGTATGAACTTTGTGCATATTGTGCTGAGCGAAATAAGCCAGTCACGAAAGGGGAAATACTGTATGATTTCACTTACACGAGGTATCCAGAGTAGTCAAATTCATAAAGACAGAAAGTAGAATGGTGGTTGGCAGGGGTTTGGGGTGGGAGGAAAATGAGGGCTTGCTGTTTGTTTAAGGGGTAAGGAGATTTCTGTTTTACAAGATAAAAACACTTCCGTGGATGGATGAGGGCAATGGGTGTGCAAAAATGTGAATGTACTTCATGCCCTGAACTCAAAAATGATTAAGATAGGCCAGGTGCAGTGGCTCACGCCTGTAATTCCAGCACTTTGGGAAGCCGAGGCGGGCAGATCACCTGAGGTCTGGAGTTTGAGACCAGCCTGACCAACACGGAGAAACCCCATCTCTACTAAAAATACAAAATTATCCAGGCATAGTGGCACATGCCTGTAATCCCAGCTACTCGGGAGGCTGAGGCAGGAGAATCGCTTGAACCCGGGAGGTGAAGGTTGCGGTGAGCAGAGATCGCAGCACTGCACTCCAGCCTGGGCAACAAGAGCAAAACTCCATCTCAAAAGAAAAAGAAATGATTAAGACAGCAAATTTTATGCAATGTGTGTTTTACTGCATTTTAAAAATAAATATTTAGAAAGCTCTGTGAGTAAGGAGACTTTTGAAACTATATTTAAATAAAGCAATATTTAACAATATATTTAAATGAATATTTAACACAAAAATAAACTTTGAGTATTTTTTGGATGCAGAGTCATCATGGAGGGCGTGGAAACAGTCACGTGTGACACTGACCACGCCCCTTGTGATGGATATTTATATTGTTTTCAATTGATTTCAAGTGCACACAGTGCTACATAGGCACTCTTGAGCATACTTATTGACTATACTTTGGCAAGTTTTTCTGCAATCTAATTCCTGACACTGGAACTGCTGGGTCAACTGTCCAGCTTGAAAAATACTGCAGAAGTGCTCTCTAATTATATGGCACCAATTTACACTGTCATCTGTAGTGCCCGGGAAGTCTGTACCCTCATGCCGCCTCCAATGCAGAGTAGAAGCAAAGAGTTTAATTTTTATTCATTTAATGGGCAAAAACAGTATCTTGTTGTTGAATTGTGACAGCAACTCATTGTCCCCATTTATTGAAAACTAGAAAAATTAACAGTGTGGTACATATGACTTTGTAGTGGCCCTTTTAATATACTATATCCTTTTATCCTACGTGCCAAAAGTATTTTTGCCATTTTTACAAATAGAAGTCACAGATTAAGTAATATATGGAGACTCCTAAAGCTAAAGAAAAGTGAAAGTGAGATTCAACTTTGAGATCCATTTCACTCCAAGTGCTTGTGTGCTTTTACCCCTACACTGTGTTCCTTCACCCCAACACATGGGTTATCTGCATTCTCAGCTTTTGGTAACTTTGCCTTCACCATACTAATGAGTATTGTCACAACCCCACAGATGCCTCCTCCTGCCTCCCATGGATAATTTCCTAACTCCCAATTAGCGTGCCCAGGTTTGCTTTTCCTCTGGTTTCTCCCAAAGATGAGTCTCCATCTAGCCATGTTACATCAGGGAGAAATTATCTCTGTGCATTCAGAGAAACATCAAAGACTTTCGTTTCTGCAAATAAATGAGTAATTACTTTAATTACCACAGTTGTTTTGCATTTTATTTCTAACCTAATACCATCATGTAATATTTCAGTGGAATGTGGGTTTGGCAAAGAAGGGCTGCTTTCACCTTTCTCTGCAGTCTTTCAAAGCACAAGGCTACTGCTGACATCAAAGGGCACTTTAAGAATGAAGAGGCCGTAATGATAATTAGGTGCTGGCCAATGATGCAAACAAAATTGCTATCTTTGATGTCACATTTCATAAGGGTGAAGGCCATCAAAGATGTGGTCCTCAAATTCACGGCCTATAAACCTAAAAGTGCACTCTCCCAAGAGCAAAACCAATTAACTTACTTTCAGGACAACAAAAATTGCTGAAGATTAAAAACTAGTAAGATTAGTTAAGCAGAAGGATATTGTCACTTTTGAAGAAGAAAGTTAAAGAGATGAAAATATTTGGACATGTAATAAGGGGGCCAGAGATATAAACAATTAACACAAAAAGATGGATCATAAGCAAGTCAAATTTAAAAGTACCACATTTTATGGTATCTAAGAAAAATCTGTACTATCGTTAGGTAGGCCTGAATGTATTTCAGGGAAAAGTGACACGAACTCAGAAAACATTTACCCATTATCAACAAAGTCAGAAATAGAACCAATAGAAACAAGGTGCTTGAACAGATCTTATATATCTTTGGTCCAAAAATAATGAGGTCACAAGACTGGATTACGGTGGCTGCCATGAAAATGTTACACATACTTTGCTGACAAAGCCCACGGATTCCGTGTACTATTTTCTTACTGAAATGTCTGCCCAAATCAATGCCTCCTGAATGATGTAAGCAGCCAAGTACATGCTACTGAGTCAATCAAACCTAGTAAATGACACCTTTCCGAGGAAACTAATGTGTATTAGGAAAACAAAAACCTCTCTCTATGATTCTGTCCTGACATGTAATTTCCAGTACAACGTCTAAGCAAATGTGCTGAGATTCTCCTGGTAAGCCCACAAATGCCATGTGATTCATTAATGGAGTTATTGTTACTTGAGAGTTCTAGGGAAATGCTAAAGAACAAGTTAGAAGACCATTAGACCTTAGGACATTCTAAGAGGACACAGGTAGCATCTATCCATAAATCCATTTGAAATGCACAGGGGAAGTCCTTTCCAAGTTATTTGCTGCATGAGGAACAGTAATGATCAAGTGGCCCTGCTGGCACTGATGGCCCAGTGGTAGTGGTGGCAGTGGTCTGTAAGGAAGTGAACCATTCCTGGCTCCTGGAATTAGAACGTTTATGCCATATCTGTCTCTTATACATTAGCACCAGGAGAGTCACAAGAGCAAGGACATCCCCCGGTCTCATCTCAACAGAAAGGTCCTAGTACTGTGTTACCTGCTTTGCAAAATAAAAATGACCTTATTTTATACAGCTGTAAATGTGTTATTGTCAAGGAAACCCATATAACCTACTAGTATTGCTAGTGAGAAAATTCATGTCACAGACAAAAATTAAAAGAAGAAAGTCTCCCTTAAGTTCAGGAGAGTGAATCCTTTCAATATTTAGACTCAACAGAAGTGCAGAAAAAGGGATGGCCACTGCTTTAAGCTAAATTAGTTGTCTGGAAGTCAGTGGGAATAAATAGGTCACAACATAGAGCCTAGAAACTGGAATACAAATGATATGAATTTCAAACTAAGATTTAAAAAACAAGTAGAGAAGTAATAAAGATGTAATGGGAAAAAATATCCTAAGTTTAAATGAAAAATAACTTCACACTTTCAGGTTAGAATGGTTCACGGCATCCTAGACAGAAATGATGATAATAAAAAAGATATACTCAAGGAAAAAGCTTTATGAGATCTCTGAATTTCTGAACTCTGAAAATAAAAGTAAAAGAGAAAAATCCTTCCATTTCCAGAAAGAATAATCTACCTACAAAGATTAAATAGGCTAGCATTCGTTTTCTCCTGTGTATCCTGAGAGTTAAAATACAGTGAAATAACATTCACAGGCTATACATTTTTAACTTCTTAGAACGGATTCTTGAAACAAAAGAGCCATGTGATAAGATAAAACTTAATAATAGCCTGAAATGATAACGACAGGAACTGAGAGATAGGAAAAGTATCTGCCATATGAAGACTCGTTAGTAAATTATTCCTACCATCTCAGTTTGGGACCAGGATAAGTGAATAAGTAAAATGTCTTGGGGTGGCATTTTGTACAATTTAGACATTATACAAAAGTTGTAACAGAGGTACAGGTGTTTCAATATAAGGGTGAAAGATAAGAAGGTAACCACTAGTTCAATAAAGGACACAGAATTTCTTAATTAAAGAAGGGTGGTAAAAGTAGACAACTGAAGTATAATTGATTAAACCAAAATGATAATAAAAATGACAAAAGAAAAACCACAATATATAATGATTTATATACTTACAATGAGGCGAATAAAATAAAATGTACTGAAATCACAATAAATATGAATAAGCTTAGCTTTTAATCTAACAATGAAGTCATCAATAGATCTGATTAAAATGACAAAACTCAGCCCTATCCTGTCTATATTAAAACCATCAGAAATGTCTGTTCATATCCTTTGCCCACTTTTTGATGGGGTTGTTTGTTTATTTCTTGTAAATTTGTTTGAGTTCTTTGTAGGTTCTGGATATTAGCCCTTTGTCAGATGAGTAGATTGCAAAAATTTTCTCCCATTCTGTAGGTTGCCTGTTCACTCTGATGGTAGTTTCTTTTGCTGTGCAGAAGCTCTTTAGTTTAATTAGATCCCATTTGTTAATTTTGGCTTTTGCTGCCATACAGCCAATAGACACATGAAAAAATGCTCATCATCACTGGCCATCAGAGAAATGCAAATAAAAACCACAATGAAATACCATCTCACACCAGTTAGAATGGCAATCATTAAAAAGTCAGGAAACAACAGGTGCTGGAGAGGATGTGGAGAAATAGGAACACTTTTACACTGTTGGTGGCATTGTAAACTAGTTCAACCATTATGGAAAACAGTATGGCGATTCCTCAAGCATCTAGAACTAGATGTACCATATGACGCAGCCATCCCATTACTGGGTATATACCCAAAGGATCATAAATCATGCTGCTATAAAGACACATGCACACGTATGTTCATTGCGGCACTATTCACAATAGCAAAGACTTGGAATCAACCCAAATGTCCATCAGTGACAGACTGGATTAAGAAAATGTGGCACATATACACCATGGAATACTATGGAGCCATAAAAAAGGATGAGTTTCTGTCCTTTGTAGGGACATGGATGCAGCTGGAAACCATCATTCTCAGCAAACTATCGCAAGAACAGAAAACCAAACACCGCATGTTCTCACTCATAGGTGGGAACTGAACAATGAGATCACTTGGACTCTGGAAGGGGAACATCACACACCGGGGCCTATCATGGGGAGGGGGGAGGGGGGAGGGATTGCACTGGGAGTAATACCTGATGTAAATGACGAGTTGATGGGTGCTGATGAGTTGATGGGTGCAGCACACCAACATGGCACAAGTATACATATGTAACAAACCTGCACGTTATGCACATGTACCCTAGAACTTAAAGTATAATAATAAAAATAAATAAATAAATAAATAAAAAACCATCAGAATAAAATGAGTGGAAAATAAACAGAAGGGCGAAGAAAAACCAAAGAAAATACAAAAGAAAGTGGAAGTAGCAATAATCAACATCAGAATGGAATTCCAAAGGTAATTCCAAAAGTATTAAACTGAGTCAAGAAAGAGTATTATAGGGATTAAAATTAAAATCCATTAAGAGAATAAAAGATTTATCTAACTAAAAAATAGAGTGAAATAAAAAGAGCAAAAACTTTTAGATATATAAGTCAAATTTGACAGAGCAAGTAGACAAAAAAAAAAAAGAACACAATTAAAAAGCGTGTCTTAATAGACAGGTTTACAACTTTGTACCATATAAACAGAGAATGTATATTCTACTTCTGTTTTCATGGAACCTTTAGCTTCACAGGAGATCAAGTCCTTAGTCACAGCACACCATTATTACAATGAAATTCAATAGATCCCTGAGGTTTCTACAGAATATTTTGTCTTTCACAGTGTGAAAATGGGAAACTTTCCAGTCTATGTGTAGAAATGTTTTAACTAATGTGGTTGATGACTTATCACCAGAAAAGAACACCCTGTGCTCTCTTTTTAAAAAGCATCAAAAACAGCTTTTCAACTGCAGAATATGTGGCATGACATTGACAATTGTAGCAGTTATAAAATCTCACACTAATGTGGGTTTTTTTTTTAATCATATACAGTAGCTGTGTGATCCAAAACAGTAGCCACTAGTCACATGTGGTTTTCTAAATTTAAACTTAAAATTTAAATTCCATAAAGTAAACATTCAGCTTCCCAATCACACTAGCCACATGTCAAGTGGTCAAGAGCCACATATGGTTAGTGGCCACTGTCCTGGACGGCACAAAGAGCATTTCCATCATCCCAGAAAGTTCTTTCAATGCATATTGGAGTATTTGTCTCCCAACGCCACAGAGAAATGGAGAATATCACAGCATTTGGTGTAGAGGCAATGATTCTTTAAGGAGTTATGGTTGAAACTGGGTAGATTTGGACAGAAACTGCAATACAATTAAAAGGCATTCTGGAATTACAAGTTGGCTAGCACCATAAAACACTTAAAGATAAAAGTTTTAGAGACAAGAATCTGCTATAATGACTTCTTTTATTATTTGTTATATACATATATATACCAACCATGAAGTTTGTGTAGGACTTTATATCCATCATTTTACTTAATCTGTATAATAACTGTATTTGGTCAGCATGAATAGCTTTCCTCCACAAATGATGACAGTAGGCTTAGACAGGTTAAATAAAATTGTTCAAAGTCACACAGATGATGCATAACAGACCCAGAGTCTGAAGTACAAGTGTATCTGACACCAAAATCCATGCTCTTAACCATCTCGCTCTGCCATCTCCCAGCGGCATGGATCATCATGATGTGAGGGAGTTTGGGGGAGTTTATCTGCGTTTGATCAATAGTTCTTGCACTGAATTAAATGTTCTTTACTGTACTCATTTATCCCTTCTCTTGTTTTAAGACTGTAACTCTTTTATTCAGTTGATAAATTAGCCTGGTCTATTCAACGCTTCGCTGGCCACTTTGATACAACCTCTAAATAGAATCACAACATCTCAGATTGCTGAATGTTGTCCTGGATTCAGACCTTTCACTTCTTGTGTGCAAGTACTTCTCAGCTATGGAAATTCTCTTCAGTAGGTACTCATGGCATTACAGCCCAAGCCACTTCAAATCTTATCAGCATTTAGCTTCTCTTCTCTGAGTGGATGAACTATGAATAAGTATTCCTGCAATGCTGAGGGAGGTTGCAGTGGAGCTGTTGGACTTAAGACAATACTGGACAAGTGTCTAAGAAGCTAGACACACACTACCTAGGGAAGGTAAACTCTAATTGTTCAGCAAAGTTCCAATATAATCTGCAGTGCTGGGTAGGCATTGGGCTTTGTGATCAGCTTTTAAAAAGTCATCTAGCTCATCTTAGATGAGGCATGTATACAAGCATTTTCAGAAATGTAAAGTATTATGTAAGTTTTTCTTTTAGTAACCTTTAGACATGGACCACCTTAGAAATTGTTTGATCTGATATGTGATTAACAGATAAGGAAATAAAATCCAGAAAGTTTCAGCAACTGGCCCCAAGTCAAAACGAGTTGACATAACTGTTTAGGGTTCTTGACTAATTCTCCTGTAGACACAACATAAAATGGTTATTAAATGCCTACAACTGATGAATCTGATATGTCAAGGTCTTTTCAGGACAAAATGCACCTGCTGAGTTTAGATCCAGAAATATGGTCTAACTCAGATTGTCAAGGTCTTGTCAGGACAAAATGCACCTGCTGAGTTTAGATCCAGAAATATAGTCTAACTCAGTATTTCCCAAAATGTGGTCAATGGACTATCAGTTCTACAGAATACTAGGAGAACTATGCCAAAACAGGATTCTGTGGTCAGATATATCAGAAGTTGAAAAAAGACCGAATTGGGTGAAACTACATGACTTTCAGGGGCCCTTAATGTACTCTTGTGCATTCTTAACTGCCAAGAGGAGGTTATAGTAGGCAGCCTTCAAAATTTATTTGCTCATAAAATAGTTTTATTTAATAGCATTCCTGAAGACAAGTGTGGGATGCAACACACTTTGGCAAACACTTATCTAACTTTATCAGGTCCCTTGCTGTTATCCTCAAACACGGCTGCCTGAAATAGATTTCATGAAACAATATCTTTTGTGTAACTGGCTTTCCTCCAGATGACGTCACTACTACCATAAATACCTTGGAGAACTTTGGAATCTTGTGACATGACCGTAGCACTCAAACTTTCTTAGCAGTTGCCAAACAATTGCTTAAATGGATAATAGTATTGAAACTATTTGTACGTGATTACAGTCCCAAAGGTACTTTGTTTTTTTTTGCATTGTTCTTCTTTATACCAAAGGTCACATAGAACCCAAAATCTGACGTCTTATAACTGATGTTAAAAAGCACATGGTCTTATATTCCTGTGTAGGCCTTTGTCAGCAATGCAGGGTAGAGGAAACAGTGACACGTGTGTATGCATATACATATGTATATACACACATATATCCATGTATATAGTAATATTATATCACTACTCTAAATATATTACATATTTTTACTTTTCTTTTTTTTGTTCTACAATTTTTTTATTTAAAAAGAAATGTATTTCTTAGAGTGATCATATATTAAATTTTAAATTTTGGATTTTTCCTCAAGTGTCTGACACAAAATATGAATATATGTATATAGAGTGAGGTTCAGTGCTGCTATGTTGCTTGAAAATTTCTAATCTAAGTTCCATATAAGGTAATTAAATATATCAAGTCTGCTTATATTGTTTTGTATTTTGGTACTTTCAATTTTCCGTAACATTGGACCGGTGCATATTATTATTTGATGCTTGGTATTTTCATAATAATGTAGGGACAACGAAAACATAAAGATAGATTTCCCAAAGTCAAGGGCTCTATTATTTTTATATCATATTTTTCTTAAATTAAAAGTCTGCCTCATTTAAGTATGCTTAAAATAGCATGCAACATTGCAATAATATAGAAATGTGATAACCAACCAAACCTACCTCCTAGAGGTCCTGTGTTTATATTAAGAGTATGGATCATTTCAAATCAGTGTTCCCCCAAATAATTAAATGGCTTATCATGAGAATTGATGGGACTTCAAAGAAGTGAGAGAAGAATCTTCTTTGTTAGGTAATGTCTATTTTCCACCCAAGTAGAAAAGGACAATAGTGCTAGATTACTTATCAAAGTTATTAAGCGAATAAGTGTCAATTTTCATCATGGCAACTTCAATGTGTCTTTGGTATGGAAGTTCCCATCTCTTTTAAATTACTGAATCAAAACCACAAATATGAAGCGTTCGAAAGAGACCAAGACACTTTAACTGTCAAGAAAAAATAAAAATATTTGTATCTGATCCTCAAAATAAAAGGTGTTTGAAAAACTATTTTTATATGCATGTAAATTTAACATATGTGTATCTCTCAGCAATTCTATGCCCATTTCCTTTGTGTTTTCCTATGGGTTTGCATTTTAAAAATGAGAAAAACGAAGGGTTAATAGAGGCTAAATTGCTTGCGTAAGAACTCAAAATTCTTCTGATTTCTAACGGTTCTTTCTATTATACCAGGAAGACTTCATATGACCACTCTATAAACTTTATGATTTTTACTCATCTATGCACGTATGTGTATTTAATGTATGTGTATTTCTCAGCAATTCTATGCCCAATTCCTTTGTGTTTTCCTATGGGACTGCATTTTATCAGTGAGGAAACCTAAGGGTATATAGAGGCTAAATTCTTTTTATTTCTTTTTTATTTTTTTTCCACAAGTGAGCAATGATCAGGTTTATTTTAACATGACTTTGGTTTTGCTATTTTATGAAGTAATTTTTCCTGATTACAGAAGCATGGCAAAAAAGTTGGATATAGTAAGAAATATAAAGAATGGAAAAGTAAATTAATCACATCACCTAGGGCTAACTACTGCTAATATTTTGGCATATTATTTTTTGTATATTTTGTGCATATTAATAAATTTGTAACTATAATATATATGCAGTTTTATTCTGTTATTCATATTTAATTTTTATTATATATGTAATTTGCTATTACCTTAATTAGTATTCATGAATAGAATTTTCCAAATGGCTTATAAACCAAAAGGCTTTTTCCGCCCCCTTCTGTTTTTTCTTTTTCATTTTTTTTATTATTATACTTTACGTTCTAGGGTACCTGTGCATAACGTGCAGGTTTGTTACATATGTATACTTGTGCCATGTTGGTGTGCTGCACCCATCAACTCGTCATTTACATCAGGTATAATTCCCAATGCAATCCCTCCCTCCACCCATAATAGGCCCCGGTGTGTGATGTTCCCCTTCCCGAGTCCAAGTGATCTCATTGTTCAGTTCCCACCTATGAGTGAGAACATGCGGTGTTTGGTTTTCTGTTCTTGCGATAGTTTGCTGAGAATGATGGTTTCCAGCTGCATCCATGTCCCTACAAAGGACAGAAACTCATCCTTTTTTATGGCTCCATAGTATTCCATGGTGTATATGTGCCACATTTTCTTAATCCAGTCTGTCACTGATGGACATTTGGGTTGATTCCAAGTCTTTGCTATTGTGAATAGTGCCGCAATGAACATACGTGTGCATGTGTCTTTACAGCAGCATGATTTATGATCCTTTGGGTATGTACCCAGTAATGGGATGGCTGGATCATATGGTACCTCTAGTTCTAGATGCTTGAGGAATCGCCATACTGTTTTCCATAATGGTTTAACTAGTTTGCAATCCCACTAGCAGAACAGAGTCCTCAGAAATAATACCACACATCTATAGCCATCTGATCTTTGACAAACCTGAGAAAAACAAGAAATGGGAAAAGGATTCCCTATTTAATAAATGGTGCTGGGAAAATTGGCTAGCCATAAGTAGAAAGCTGAAATTGGATCCTTTCCTTACTCCTTATACGAAAATTAATTCAAGATGGATTAGAGACTTAAATGTTAGTCCTAATACCATAAAAATCCTAGAAGAAAACCTAGGCAGTACCATTCAGGACATAGGCATGGGCAAGGACTTCATGTCTAAAACACCAAAAGCAACAGCAACAAAAGCCAAAATTGACAAATGGGATCTAATTAAACTAAAGAGCTTCTGCACAGCAAAAGAAACTACCATCAGAGTGAACAGGCAACCTACAGAATGGGAGAAAATTTTTGCAACCTACTCATCTGACAAAGGGCTAATATCCAGAATCTACAAAGAACTCAAACAAATATACAAGAAAAAAACAAACAACCCCATCAAAAAGTGGGGAAAGGATACAAACAGACATTTCTCAAAAGAAGACATTCATACAGCCAACAGACACATGAAAAAATGCTCATCATCACTCGCCATCAGAGAAATGCAAATCAAAACCACAATGAGATACCATCTCACACCAGTTAGAATGGCAGTCATTGAAAAGTCAGGAAACAACAGGTGCTAGAGAGGATGTGGAGAAATAGGAACACTTTTGTATTTTTACTTTTCTAATCATCACAACACTATGAAATAAGTACTATCCTTATGCCCACTTTAGAGACGAGGAAACTCAGGCACAGTGAGATAAGGTAACTTGCCTAAGACTATAAATCTAATAAATGGCTGAACCAGCTGAAAAAACATGATAAAGATTCACATAAGTTTCTTCTTAAAAGCTACTAATGGTCTAGACCTGGAGGCTTATGTCTGTAATCTCAGTGCTTTGGGATATTGTGACAGGAGGATAGCCTCAGGCAAGGAGTTTAAAGTCAACCTGGGCAACACAGTAAGACTTCATCTCTACAAAACATTAAAAAATTAACTGGGCATGGTAGAATGTGCCTGTCATCCCAACCACTTAGGAGGCTGAAGCAGGAGGACTGCATGAGCCAAGGAGTTCAAGGCTGCAGTGAGCTATATTCATGCCACACATTCTAGCCTGGGCAACAGAACAAGACCTTGTCTCTCTCTCTCTCTCTCTCTCTATATATATATAAAATATATAATGTATATATGTATGTATATATATGCATGTATATATGTATGTATGCATATGTATGTGTATATATGTATATATGTATGTGTATATATGTACGTGTGTATATATATATATCATAATGAAGTGGAGCATCTATGTTTACTCCACATGGTATTAAACCTTTCAAGCAGTTTATCTTCTATCTGGGAATCTCAACAGGTAAGGTGTCATATTTTGTGTCTCTGCCATTATAGACATATGCACTTAGCACAGTAACTAAGAGCACAGGGCTATAGTCAGACAGCTCTGGATTCACAGCCAGAATTCTAGCTTCACCAGCTACATGCCTATGGTCTTGAATAGGCTAAGTCGGTTTCCTCATTTGTAATATGGATATAACAGGAGAGCTTTACTTATATTGTATGATGTAGACGTGTGCGTATCACGAGATAAAACTCTCCAGTAATGAGTACAATGCCTGGCTTTTACAAAAATACAAAAATTAGTCGGGAATGACGGCAGGGGCCTGTAATCCCAGCTACTCCGGAGGCTGAGGTGGGAGAATCCAGGAGGAGGAGGTTGCAGTGAGCCAAGATTGCGACACTGCACTTCAGCCTCGGCGACAGAGACACTCCTTCCCAAATAAATAAATAAATAAATCCTCAGCACCTGTTAGTTGTGATTATTGTGGCCATTAATAAACTAACATTTTGCGGATCACGAGGTCAGGAGATCGAGACCATCCTGGCTAACACGGTGAAACCCCGTCTCTACTAAAAAATACAAAAAAATTAGCCGGGCGAGGTGGCGAGCGCCTGTAGTCCCAGCTACTCGGGAGGCTGAGGCAGGAGAATGGCGTGAATCCGGGAGGCGGAGCTTGCAGTGAGCTGAGATCTGGCCACAGTACTCCAGCCTGGGCGGCAGAGCGAGACTCCGTCTCAAAAAAAAAAAAAATAATAAACTAACATTTTGGAGCACTCTCTGGTTTTCCAAAACATTTTCTTACGCGTTATTTCATTACGTCATGATAGTGACATTGCAAGACTAAAGATGAGAGAGGCAGAAAAGTCTACATAAACCTCACTGTGGCTTTGATCCTCATAATTACATATGGATACAACTTTCTTGGACGTGAAAGCTGGAAGAAACCACTTAAATGGATAGCAGGATCCTTCCAAGAAATAATATACTTCCTCACGGAGTTATTTTCTCTATTATTCAAGCTCCCTACTTCCCAAATATCTGTTTGGAATCAAAGCCAGGTTTCACAGCCTGAAAATTAATACTGTGCAGCCAGAAATAAATTATTTAGCAAAGAGAAATACCAGACCCACATAATTTTTACTCAGGGAAAAAAAAAATTCCCCTTTTACCTCGCCAGGAAGTACAATGGACAAATACAAAAGCATAGCGTTTATCCAGTTCTGTGGTCTGTAAAAGACCCCTTTTGATTCATGACAGTTAGCCTTTATTCCAGCAGTACTGCTCTGACCTGCCAGCAGAAGTGCTGTCATCAATTTCTGATCAGCCGTGACATTATCTGTTTTTCAGATTATCTACCTGCAGCCTCTAACTTTTTGCCAGGAGACTATGCCTCATGCCACTGAGAGCAGGCCCAGGTAGGAAGGGATTGTGGCACAGAGTACAAGTTTGTCAGTATGTGAGCTTATGGGAGAGGCTCTGACTACCTATTGATAAACATCAAAAGAAACCCCAGTTGAGCGTCCATATGCTTGCAAACTTCGCTAATATTCCAGATATAGAAAAACATCCTGATACTCAACTAAATTTTTAAATTTCCAACCAGATGTTTGCTAGGTTGAGTATGTGTCTCTGTTTGTCTCCAAAAATTAGAGAAATATGATTCTTATTCTTTGTATTATCTATTTATATCTTCTGTCCCTAATGAGTTACAAAAAAAAATACTAGAAAATGTTTACTGGAAAAAGAAGAAACACCTCACTTGAGTTTCTATTAATCTCACACATCTCACATTTATCATTTTTGGTACAGAACAGTTGTAACTACCATGTTTCTATTCCATAAGCAGATTCTTCCCATTCCTAGGTAATTACAGAATGCACGCCTTCATACAGAGACAGAAAATGGCAAATCTCATATGGTGGGTTTCCGTGTAATTATACATTTTGGGGGCAAACTAAACTGTTACTTACTAGAAAGGCTCTACTTCAATTTCTGGGAAGTCTGAATAGCTGAGATCCATAGGATTGTTCTAACATTGTTCTCAATATTGCTTCCTTTTCTAAAGCTGAACTCTCAACAAAAATGGATGTATAGAGCTCATAAAAACCATAGTCAAAATATATGATGAGCTACGGAGATGAAACGTGGATATTACCAGTTCTGTTCTGCATTCAAGTCTTCCTCCTATCGGGAGGATATTTCCATTGTCTGAGTCTTGGTAGGAGAAACTGATGCAAAGACATACATTTGGAAATTTCCGCCCCCCCGCCCCCCACCAGCAAGAGGACGATGAAGGCCGTAAAGGACCAAGCAGGGACTAGCTTCCCGTGTTTTCTGCTGGCAGCTTCCCCTCACTCTCACCTATTCTCTAAGCTTGTTTCTCCAGACTGCCTGAAGATTCGATGATCTACCCAATGCATTCTTTTATTATTTTTAATTCAATGAGCCAGATTTGGGTTTTGTCTTTTTTGCAACCAAGACCCTTAACTGATACAGGTGACACATTATTTGCAATAGGAATTTAATTTTTTCAGTCTGTTCACTTGTCGGTAGGAGGTGGAGTTCATGGGGAGCTATCATTTTTTGCATGTGTGTCTGCATTTAGATTAGAATTTTAAAATTGATATATTAACATCAATTTAGAATTGGTATGTTAATATTTTCTACTAGAGTCCCATCTTTTATCTTTTCCACGTCACCTGCAAATATTAATAATTAATGTTTAAATGAGGCTTAACCCTTACAAAGGTATGACTACTTATTTTAGTAAAGATTTTTTAATAATCATTATAATGTGAAAAACTGCTCTGGTCTCATATTCATACCAACTTACCAAGATGTGAGACCAGCCAGGTCATGACAGTACTATTCACAATAACAGACATGGAATCAATCTAGGTGGCCATCAATGTTGAACTGGATAAAGAAAATATGGTACATATACATCATGAAATACTACACAGCCATAAAAAGGCAGCTGGAGGCCATTATCCTAAGTAAATTAAAGAAGAAACAGAAAGCCAAATACCACATGTTCTCATTTACAAGTGGGAGCTAAACATTGGATACACATGGATATAAAGATGGGAACAATAGACACTGGGGACTAACAGATGAGGGAGGAAGGGAAGAAGGGTTGAAAAACTTAACTATTGGATACCATGCTCAGTACCTGGGTGACAGGATCAATTGTATCCCAAACCCCAGCATCTTGCAATATACCCTGGTAACAAATCTGCACATGTAGCCTCTAAATCTAAAATAAAAGCTGAAATTATAAAAATAAATAATAATGCAACAAAAGATACGAACAGGGAATTAGATGGGCCACACTGATTTAGGGTTGATATGAACAAAAAGCAGTTTATGAAAGGTGACATCCAACAAGTTACGGAGAGAAACGATACCAGCTGAAAATCACAGACAGCCTTTTGGAAAACTCCCAAAGGTTGGCTGAGTTTTTTTTTTTTTTTTTAAATCTTGGAAGAGGCTGACAGTCCCAAAGCAAACTGTTAGACTGGGGGCAGCAGACTCAGGAAAGCTTAAAGTCTGCCCATTTTCAAGCTCTGAATTTTCACTAATTCTATGTTAAAATCTTAATGAAATATTCAGGACACGTAAGTCCACAGGACACATAAAATGTAATGACTTTGAACCCATAAAAGTATTTCAAGCATTGAAAATGAGTTGTCTGGTTGGTAGTCGGGGGTGGGGGGTGGAATGTCAAGGAATTTTCATATTTCACATGAATCAATGGTTCTTAAAATATTTTATTTTAAGTGATAATAGCTGGAAAAAAATTTAAAGTATATAGCAATTCTCTTCAAAAGCATAATCCTCTTTATAGAGGAGATAAATCTGGTTGCCAGTAGAGGCTACTTAACAGCATATCAATCCCACTCTGGTGTCTGACTTGAGTGCTGTGTTGTAACATTTTCCACCACATATGTGATGGAAGTCTATGATGGATTGGGCTGTCTAATATACTTCCAGAAAGCGAATTACATATGGAATAGGCAAGAGACAGGAATGAGAGAAAAACCAATTATTTAATGCAGAATTCCATTCCATTTTTAATACAGATTTTCATAGAATTATAGCTATTTTTCACAAATCATCCATACTTGAATACATTTATTCTCATTCATATATCTCTCTCAGTAATACCGATAACCAAGTCCTTCTAAGTTATTACTTAAGCCTTAGATGAAGGATATTAATTATTTTCACATACCTAGAAATTAGATCCTTGCTTCTAAGCAAAAGTCATAATGGAAGAAATTAGTAAAACGGGAATTAGTTAAAGCTAAAATGTTTTGTATAAGAAAATTACCTTAACTAAAACTTCAAAGGCCAGCAACAGTCTAAGAGCAGATAGCTGAATCATAGAAACAAATATAAATGTTTTCCATAAAAATTAATGCCAAGAATACATAAGGAAGCATGCAAATCAACAAGAAAGACAAACACCTTTAGGAAAAAAGAAAAATATATTTACAGACATTCACAGAAGAGAATACAAATGGTTGGTAAGTATATGAAAAGATGTGCAAATTTATCTTCAGAGAAACAAAATTAAAACAAGAATGAGATTTCATTAGACACCTATCTCTCAGGTCAAAAAATGTGGCAAGCACTAGTCTAAGCTCTTTATATATTTTATGTTATGTAGTTCTCAAGAACACCTTATAAGGCATGACTATTTTTATACTCTGTTTACAGTGGAGGAAACTGAGACACAGAAAGGCATGGTAAAGCCCAAGGTCAATGCAGTATTCGGTGGCAACAGGGCTGAGACTCAGGGTCCAGGCTCTTGTGCACTCTGTAGCCCAACTTCTCAACCTAACAACACCGAATTTCAGTGATGATATGATCACACCCATGAGCATGTGACTGGGAGAGCAAACAGACAATACCTAGTAAGTTGAAGATACATATGCATATAACCTGGCACATTCCATTCTAGATGTTTAGTTAAAAGAAACTCTTGCATAAATGCAAAGGGAAACTTTTTTTTTTTTTTTTGAGACAGGGTCTGGCTCTGTTGCCCAGGCCTGAGTGCAATGAAACGAACAGGGATCACTGCAGCCTCAACTTCCCGGGCTCAAATGATCCTTCTACCTCAGCCTCCCAAGTAGCTGGGACTACAGGTGCATAACACCATGCAGAGCTAATTTTTTATTTTTTGTAGAGACAGGGTCTCGCCATGTTGCCTAGGTTGGTCTCCAACTCCTGGGCTCAAGCAATCCCCCCATCTTGGCCTACTAAAGTGTTGAGATTACAGGTATGAGCCACCATGACTGGCCTGCACAAGGAAACACTTAAAAAGATATTCACAGTAGTATTTTTTTATCGTGAAAAGTGAAAAATAATCTAAATGTCTATTAGTGAAAGAATGAATATGCAAATTGCTGTATAGTTATGCAATAGAATCATTTATGCAATAGAATTTTGACAGTAGTTAAAAATGAATAAATTAGTTCTAATACGTTTGAACAAGAAAAGATCCCAAACTCAATGTTGAATGAAAACAGCAAGTTGGATAATACATGGAGACTGATAACATTTATGCTCCTTAAAAATATAAAACAATGATATACAATATTTAGGGAAATACTGGATACAGTAAATGTATAAGCATGTACTAAATACATTATGAGTTCATGAGAGCGGTTACACCTCTGGAAAAGGAGGAATTGAAAAGAACATAGGGATTTCTGTTTTATCTCTAAAGTTTTACTTTTTTATTTTTATTTATTTATTTTTTTATTATACTCTTTTTAAAAGAGAAAGGGATGAAGGGCAAGAAGTGATCTGAAGCAATATTTTTTAAAGTTTTTATTGAATTTGAGTGGTATGCACATAAAAGACTTCTTGAAATGGCCTTTATTATATTCCAGACTTTTAAAGTTATCCAAAGTATTATACTTTAAAAGATCCCTTTCTTAATTAAGAACAGAGAACTTCTAAACAACTGAGTGATCACGGGGAATTCTGTCCTATTTTCCTGGACTAAATCAGACTTATCATTTAAGTACAGGATTTATTTGGAGGCATTTCTCAGAGTTTAGCTGCAAAAAAATCAGACATATCTCACTAATGCCCATATATAAAAGTATGTTTAGAATGTTATGGTTATCTGCCCTATAGTTTTTTACCCTGCAAATTTTACTCCTTAGACCTCTTTTTCTTCTCAGGGCTATCATAAACCAGTCAAATCTTAGAAGAAACAAAACATAATTCTCATAAATGCAGAAGCCTTAACATTAAATGAGAGTCCTTTAGAAACTAAGTATATAATGACATTCCACACCACTGCACCTCCATCATAAATGGAATACAATATAAGAAACTTCCACAATCTATAAAGACAGCCTCATTGACAACTAATCATAAAATTAAAGTAAATGATAATTATAAAAATATTTCCAGCATATTAGTCACCATTACCATATTAATATTTTAATGGAAGATAGAAAAATATTCAAAATAATGTCTCTCCTAATCAACATTTAACTGTATACAAAATTATTGTTCACAACAGTCTAGTTTCACTGCTGTTCTTGTATGTCTTCAAAACACACCTCTTTCCTACCTCAGAACCTTTGACTATGCAGGGCCCCTTACCAAGTAGAGTTCTTACAAGAACTCTATTCCTGAAACTCTTTTTTTTTTTAATACTTTAAGTTCTAGGGTACATGTGCACAACGTGTAGGTTTGTTACATATGTATACATGTGCCATGTTGGTTTGCTGCACCATTAACTCATCATTTACATTAGGTATTTCTACTAATGCTATCCCTCCCCCATACTCCCACCCCAAGACAGGCCCCGGTGTGTGATGTTCCCCACCCTGGGTCCAGGTGCTCTCATTGTTCAATTCTCACCAATAAGTGAGAACATGCAGTGTTTGGTTTTCTGTCGTGGTGATAGTTTGCTCAGAATGGTGGTTTCCAGCTTCATCCATGTCCCCACAAAGGACATGAACTCATGCAACACTTAAAATGGCTAGTTCCTTCTCTTTCCTCAGGCCTATACAAGTCATTAGTGCTCTTCCCAAAATCCAATTTTCCTCTCTTTTCAGGCACATAGAACAATGTACATTTCTGCCCCCTTTAAAATTAGGTATGGCCATATCATGTGACTTTTTATGGCCAATGATATGAAAACAGAACTGTCACTTCCAGGCCAAAGTCTTTAAGGACCAATGTGCAAGTCACCATCTGGCTCTTTGCTTTGGTAGCCATGGAGGCATGTGTTGAGATAGAGCCTCCTTCATTCCAAGTCCCTTAGTAACTATGACGATCAAAGTTCCCCTGCCAACTTACACTGGACACTTGGCTACGTAAGATGAACTGAAATTAACCTTTGTTTATTAAGTAAAACAAGCCACAGAGATTTTTATGGTTGGTTGTTATGATAGCATAACCTAGGCCATACTGACTAATACAAGGTCTCAGATTAAATGGTCTCTCTTTAGAGTGACATTTCTTACACAATCACTGGAAATACCTTTAAATCAGTATCTCCAAAACCTCCCTCTTTTATTCGGGCACTTATCACAATATACATTTTAAAAATATATTTGTTTTAAATTTTCCCCAAAAGACTATAAGTACATATAGAAAGGATTTTAAATGTGGTTATTGTGGTTTCTCTATCACCTAGCACAGTGACTAGCAGATGATAGCTTCTTAGTAAATTTGAAGAATCAATGAATGTTTCACTTTATTTAATTTAAAATAATACTTTAAGTACTTTATAAATTTTGATACACAGACAACATGTCTACGCAAAGAAAACCCAACGATAATAAAAAGTTAGCCAGCACAATAACTTCTTATAACAAATGTAAAATTTCCAAATTTGAGCATTCATATGACATATAAACTATATATTTTACATTACAGTCATAACTCCTTATGTCCCTAAATTTAGAGATCATTAAAGGAGATTTCTTGATTTATAACAAAAATCCATTTCAGATAAACTCAGAGATACAGTTCATGTAAACAGAATTTAGACTTAAATTTAGCCAACATATAAAAAGTCATAGGAGTTATAAAAAATGATATTTTATTGAAGTCGTAAAGAACACATATACTAAGCTAGGGTCCTTACTTTCCTACTGGCAATTTAATAAATGTTTCAGTCATATTTATGACTATTTCATTTTCCACGTATCTTTTGTTGCCAGGATAAAACCTTGGGAGTTCATGCTTCAATAAACCCAGACTCAAGAATCTATTACAAAAATGAATTTTAAGCTGGCATTCACTGAAACACTAAATCTTCTGGTCCAACTGCCAGGGTGTAAGGTACTAAGGTTTGCTGTGCTCACAGTCTTGGTCAGCTGCCACCCTTTTGCCAGGGACTATATATCAACCATGAAATGTCAGTAAGTTTCAGTCTACCATACATCTTATGGTAGAGTTTAGCATGACTGGAGGTCTCAGCTTAATAAAATTTCAAGTTCTACCTTTAGACAAGGCAAAATGCCAGTTCTAGGAAGCAAGTTAAGACAAGTTTGTTAGAAATGAATATTTCTTTGCAGTCACGCTAGATCGAAGTCAATAATGGCAATCACACTTGTTACAAATTTAGTTTAGATTCCCACCCATCAAGAAGTATATGACAGTCCACAAAACACTTTTGGTCAGATTTTACTTGGAATTTTTGTCTTTATAGAAATTAATTAGCTATTTCTTCTTATTTGAATTTGTTTTTCTCTTTTACATGCTTTTAGGGTCTTATTTTTGTATTTTGTCACTTAAACATTTTTCCTTCTAGTCTACTTAAGAATTTGTAATGTATTCAGGCTTTCTGGTAAATGTGTTTGTAAGTATGTCCTGAATTCATGAATGAGAAATGATAACATGATTTTTTAAATGAAAGGAATTATGATTCTTTGTAATAATAAAAGTATTAGGAAACAATTATAAGATACTTATATGCATCAGACCCTGTTCTAACCACTCTGTGAAAAATGATTCATTAATTCCGTACAGGGAAGAAAGTGTAATTATTATACTCAATCAACCCCTAAGGAAATAGAAGACCTCAGAGGTTAGATGGTATATCCAAAGCAATACAGCAACATAAAGGAAAAGGATGTGTTTGTGATTATTCACTTATTATAATTTATAACCAGGAAGCCAATATTGCATAGACTACAGATGAAGACTACAGATATAGGAGCATACATCCACAGATGTACTATAGACTACAGTATAAAGACCACATATGTAGGAGTGAGGCAGACCTGGGTTTAAATCTCAGTGCAATCATTTACTAGCTGCTTGACACTAATTCAGTGAAATCATTCATGGAAAGAGCCTTAACATAGAAGGTGCTCATTAAAGGAAAGGTATTATAGTACTTAGATAAGAATTCAACCATTTCCCACTACTGATCGGCACTTTCCACAAGGTATACAACAAGCATGTATTATTCTTATAATAAGAAAAAACATAAATCATATAAAAAGTAGTTTTATTGTTTTAACAATCTGAGATCAGAGCCGTACTCAGATCAAGTATTAAAAAGAAAAACTATCCAACTTCGTATCAACTCTGTGTTAACAGATGTTAGCCATACTGATGGTGAGAGAGGTCATGAGAACTTCCCCTGGCATTTCTGCTGGAGACAAAACCAAGACTGTTGGCATAAATCATGGAAGCCACAGCAAGTGCAAAGCGAACCAAGATAACTGAATCATAAAAATAGCCAACCTGTTCCTCAAAATTCCACAACTTATTCTCTTAAATGAAAAGTGTAAAACAAGAGTTTACACCTCTATAATCGAAAACGTTTTATGTACTAGGAAGTGAAAACATCAACTCTAACGCTCATATTGTAGTATCAAGTATATACAGTAATGCATATGTGATTGTACAGGTTTATGTCCCCAGGGGAGACATATTTTATTTCGAATTCTATCCATTTACATCCAGGTAATACAATTTTTTAAAATTTAACTTTAGAACAAGGAAAATATTGAGCATCTAGCAAAGTCTCTGGCACATAGTACATGTTCAATAAATTCTTAATAAATGTTGAAATCTAAAAAATAAATTCATCTCTTTTTTGTTCCTAATATTAGCAGTAACAAATATATGAACAATAAATAGTAAAATTTCTACTTTACTGATCAGTGGCTTGTATGAGAAACGAAGAGGTTACGCATCAATTTCTTAACCACTAGTAATGCAGAATTTTTGGAATGCATTTTTTCCTTCCAAGTACAGAGTGCTCCTGAGTTGCTCTGATCTATTTCCATAATTGTTATTTGATCCAATGCTCAGAAAAGCCTTCATTATATGTAATTTTTCCAAATGTTTAACTTGTGAGGATAGCATCTTAGGTTCAGAGAAAAATAATACGAGGTGAACAGAGAAAACTTAATGTTACAGATTTTCAGGTAGAGAGATGAGAAAATTAATTTTCTAAAAAGGTAAAGGACTTCTTTTTTGAGTTACAATTAATAAAGAACACACACAGTCTGTACTAGCTTTAAAACTGGCTTTTAAAATCTTGAAAAACTTTTGAAAAGGACAGCAAGCCATTTACTTTCAAAAGTATAATTGGGATTTTCTTATCAGACAACTTTTCGGTAATGCAATAAAAGCTTCTTAGAACATTGTAAACTTTTCTCTAGGCAGTGATAGACCTGGAGATTCTGTGACTGGCAGAGAACAAAAGCAGGTTACTGACAAAAACAGTGCTGGTATCCTTCCTTGCAGGGTCAGATGGTATCCGAGCTTAGGGAGTAACCACGTTTTGTCCACACAGGAAGTGGAGCAACAGAAGACTGCTAGGGCTATCTTGTCACTCACATTACCACAACCCAGTGTAAGCTTATGGCTTTGACACAATGCTGACATTTAGTTGATAGAAAAGCTTCCTTACTCTTTAGCAGAATTAACTTTATTTCTTCCATAGCTGCTCCAAAATCTGAAGAGGGTAATTTTCTCATGTTAATAAGCATAAAGAGGAAAAATGCAATGACAAAAACAAGTCAACAAAAAGTCTACCTTGATAAATAAAGGAAATCTACCACCATATTAAAATTTAATGGCTGATCTTTGAATCAAGGGTATTTTTCTTCAACCAGAACCACGATTATTCAAATATTTATATTCGCTTGGGGCAATTAATGAAAGACCTTTTTAAAAAATACTTTTTTGAGCTATTCTCTCTTTTTCGTACTCCTTCTAATAAACAGTATGACCATTCTGTGATTTTGATCTATGATTTTTAAATTCTCTTCAGTTATTATGCTATAATTTGAATAAAGTTTCTCCTCTTGTAAAATCAGTTACAGATATTGAGATTCATACCTAAATGAGGGTTAAGTTTTCCCTCCCTCTCACTTTGTCAAAGTTAGAAAGGCATTCCAGTGCCTTTCTGAGGGTGCTTATGTGTCTTCATAATTTGCAGATTATTCTGCAATTATTTAGTGAAAATAGTATTAATATATATTCAATCTATTTTCTTCTCCCAGAACTCTTCTTGTTCTTCCTTGAATATAGTTTTATTACTCACTGTAACCCAACATAATCCTCATTAAAAGAGGGTAAAC
This sequence comes from Trachypithecus francoisi, assembly GCF_009764315.1. NCBI lineage: Eukaryota > Metazoa > Chordata > Mammalia > Primates > Cercopithecidae > Trachypithecus > Trachypithecus francoisi. The sequence goes on along the minus strand of NW_022681465.1, from coordinate 163,812,308 downwards.
ACCCAGACCCAAGAATCATTTTTTTTTTCACTGTCCAATAGCCTACTATTTCTAAAAGTCAGAAGGAAATGAGCCATGTAGGTAATACATATGATTAACGAGACCTCTGAATTAGAGCACACCTATTCTATACAAAGAGGCAGCCACATAACTATCGTGGGAATATTTCTATGATGTCAGAGACCTTTTACAACATTTAATAAACAGGGTCAAAATTTTGTTAAAATATAGAAATACTGGCCAGGCGTGATGGCTCACGCCTGTAATTCCAGCACTTTGAGAGGCCGAGGTGGGTGGATCACCCGAGGTCAGGAGTTCAAGACGAGCCTGGCCAACATGGCGAGACCCTGTCTCTACTAAAAGTACAAAATTTAGCTGGGTGTGGTGGCAGATGCCTGTAACCTCAGCGACTTGGGAGGCTGAGGCAGGAGAATCGCTTGAACCTGGGAGGCGGAGGTTGTGGTGAGCCGAGATCGTGCCATTGCACTCCAGCCTGGGCATCAAGAGCAAAACTCCATCAAGAAAGAAAGAAAAGAAAAGAAAGAAGGAAAAGAAAAGAAAAGAAAAGAAAAGAAAAGGAAAAGAAAAGGAAAGAGAGAGAGAAAGGAAGGAAAGAAGGAAGGAAGGAAGGAAGGAGAAAGAAAGAAAGAAGGAAGGGCCGGGCGCGGTGGCTCAAGCCTGTAATCCCAGCACTTTGGGAGGCCGAGGCGGGCGGATCACGAGGTCAGGAGATTGAGACCCTCCTGGCTAACACGGTGAAACCCCGTCTCTACTAAAAATACAAAAAAATAGCCGGGCGCGGTGGCGGGCGCCTGTAGTCCAGCTACTCGGGAGGCTGAGGCAGGAGAATGGCGGAACCGGGAGGCGGAGCTTGCAGTGAGCCGAGATCGCGCCACTGCACTCCAGCCTGGGCGACATAGCGAGACTCTGTCTCAAAAAAAAAAAAAAAAAAAAAAAGAAAGAAGGAAGGAAGGAAGGAAGGAAGGAAGGATGGAAGGAAGGAAAGAAAAAGAAAGAAAGAAAGAAAGGAAAGAAAGAAAGAAAGAGAAAGAAAGAAGAAAGAGAGAAAAGATTGATGTACCTATTGGTATATGGGGGAAACTGGCAGATTAGATAAAATTTTATTTTGATTAAAATTAAAGTGTAAAGCATAAAAAATCAAAATCAGCCGGGCGCGGTGGCTCACGCCTGTAATCCCAGCACTTTGGAGGCCGAGACGGGCGGATCACGAGGTCAGGAGATCGAGACCATCCTGGCTAACACAGTGAAACCCATCTTACTAAAAATACAAAAAAATAGCCGGCGTAGCGGCGGGGGCCTGTAGTCCAGCTACTCGGAGGCTGAGGCAGGAGAATGGCGGGACCCGGGAGGAGGAGCTGCAGTGAGCCGAGATCGCGCCACTGCACTCCGCCTGGGGCAGAGCGAGACTCCGTTCCAAAACAAAAAAAAAAAAAAAAAAAAAAAAAAATCAAAATCAATGCTCAGTGCAAAACCATGTAATGAGAAAGAATACAAAGACTAGCAATAAAAATAAATGTACACTAAACCAAAATTTCCTGTGCAAGTGCTACAAGGCTTTATCCATCTTAATTAGTAAAGACCTAGGGATACAAAGGCAAATAAAACATGACCACTGGCCTTAATGAACTCACAGTCTGTTAAGGCAAGAACAGTGACAAATACAGAAACACTGAATGCCAAATGTACACAGTAAGTGTAATGAGGATTCCAAGACAGGGACTCACTCTCAATCCTTAGTTACAAACATGATGCACTCCAGTGGGAAATCCAGGCAGAGATGGCACCAAGTACAAGGCTAAGGGGTGAAAATCAGAGGTGTATTTGGAAAAAACGAAAAATCAGTTTACGGTGGCTGGAGTGGTGTATGTGTTAGGGATGGGGAGGCTGAAGGAATTTTCAGTTATGAGAGAGAAAGAATAATAATAATGATAACAGCTAACAGTTACTGAGCACTCAAGTGTTTCAGACATTGGGTAAGCACTTGACATATATCATGCCATCGAAACCTCACAACTCCCCTAATGCATATTATCCTCACAATCTAGGGTTCAGAAATATTAATGGGGTATAATCCTTCATAAAGGGCCTTCTCTATCAAGTTAAGAAATGTGGACTTTATTACATACTAACAGGAGATCCATGAAAACATTTTATGTTAGCACTTTCAAAAATTATTTAACTGAGAAGGATGTAGGAAAAAATAAATTCTGAAGGCTGTATGATATTGGAAGGATGACTGCTACATGGCCTAAGAAAGAAAAAAAGACCTGAACTAGGGCTAAATTAGCATCGTACTGAAGAGGAGGGTATGCATTAGTGTGACATTTCAGAGGTAGGATAACAAGATTTGGTGACAGATCTGTTATGGCGGTGGAGTGAGAAGTGTCAGGAATTACTGTGAGATTTTTAGCTTGGATGACTGGGTGAATGCTAATGACCCTATCTGACATGAGGAATACAGAGGGAAAACCAGGGGATGACAGCAGGTTCAATGTAAGACATGTCATATGCAAGGTTTCTATGGGACAGACAGCTTTGTTTAGGTAAGCAATAGCAAATATGGGTCTGTGACTCAGAGTTTAAGCTGGAGACACAGATATTTCAGAAGAGAGGCAAGCCAAGAAGACTAGAGGTGATCAGCCCTACCCTGCATCCTATTCTTAAAGCAGTAGTGTCACTGCAAGACAGACCATTGTCTCCACCTTCAGTCCAGAGGAGTGGTTCAGAGATTTTGCCCAAAGAGAAAGACAAGCCATAAGAAAAAAGACCTTCAAAACTCTTTCCAAAGGAACTGATTTTATTTAAAATAGATAAAGTAGGGAAGTTCAAATCTGAAAGTGCTTTGGAAATGGAGATTTTGATGGTAGGCAATTAAAAGGAGGCTGGTAGCTTTATGAGGGCATTCAGCTACGCCATGGCCAGTTAGTTTAGACAAAGAGACAGCTAAGATGTCTTTCTGGAGTCAGAGGCTCAAAGACTGGCCCCAAAAATTTATTCTGCAAAGGGTCCTGGATTTAACTGGATCAGACTATGGAGCAATTTATGCCCCAGGGCATTATAAAAAAAAAACAATTAAGAAATCAGTCAGAAATTAGTGAGGCCTAACAGATAGGTGTGATACCAATATAAGCCAACAGCTTAACAGAGAGATCAGGGATAGGAACAGTAAAAAAGAGCACTGTTAAAACCACTGTCATCCCAGTGTAACTGGGCACATGTTCAAGACTGTGTCTCTGGGGGGCAGCATAAGAGGCTTTCCACTGCAGAAGAAACAGACTTCACTAAGACCGTCCAGCCAAGGCACTAAACAAAATAATTAAACAACAGTATCAAGACCCTGGGGTGGGGGCAGTACCAAAAGGTGCTGCAGTATCTTATTTTAATGTAGAGTTTTCAACAAAAAACTATGGTATGTGAAGAAACAGAAAAGTGTGTCCACAGTACACAGGAAAAAAAGCAAGCAATAGAAATGCCCTTAAAGAGAACTCATAGGACCAGCCTTAACAGACAAATACTGCAAAGTAGTCATTATGAATATGTCCCAAAACTTAAAGGAAGCCATGCTGAAAAAACAAGGTTTACTGACAATGTCTTGTCAAAGTGAGAATATTATCAATGGTAAGACAAACTATAAAAAGAAACAAGGAGAAATTCTGGAGTTAGAAAGCACAATAATTGAAATAAAAAATTCCCTGGAGATAATCAAGAGTAGATTGGAACTCACAAAAAAAAGGATCAGTGAACTTTCTGGTGATAGATCTATAGAGAGTATACAACTTGAAAAGCAGAGGAAAAAAAATAAAAAAGAATGAAGAAATGTGAACAAAGCTTCAAAGAAATGTGGGGCACCATTAAGTACACCAAAAATATACAATAATGGAAGTATCAGAGGAAGAGGAGGAAAAGAACAGAAAAAGATATTCAGAGAAACAGCAGAAAACTTCCAAACTTGATGAAACACATTATTAATTTATACCTCCAAGAAGTTTAACAAAGTTCAAGTAGTAAAAATGCAAAGATATCCAAATGTAGACATATCACAGTAAAAACATTAAAGACAAAAAGACAATTGTCAACAGCTGACTTTTTATTAGAACAATTGAGGATAAAAAGCCTTAAGACTCTGGAAAAAGTGCTAACTTGACCTAATGCAATCAGAAAGAAGCAAATAATAATGATCAGAGAAGATACTAATAAAATAGAAAATAGAAAATAAGAGAAAAATCAACAAAATCAAAAGGTGGTTCTCTGGCAAATAAAGTTGCCAAACCTTTAGCTAGACTGACCCCATACCTACAAAAAAGAGAAGACTAAAATTATTTATACCAACATCAAGAATGAAAGAGGCAGCATTATTACTGACTTTACAGAAATAAAGATGATAATAAAGTAATACTCTGAACATGAAGTGAACAAGTCTGCCAACAAATCAGACATATGAAATGAACAAATTTCTAGAAAGATAGAAATTACCAAAAGTGACTCTACAGTAATTAGAAAATTGGATTTTCCAATTAATTAGTAATTATTTTCTAATTACTAATTTATAATAGGTAAAGGGATTCACTTAGGGATACAGAAACTATCCACAAAGAAAAGCCCAGGTCCAGATGGCTTTACTGGTGAATTCTACCAAACATTTAAATAACAATTAATATCAATTTTTCACAAACTCTTCCAAAACAATAAGAGGGAAGAACACTTCCTCAGTCACTCTATGAGGTCACAATTACATTGATACCAAAATCATACAAAGATATCAAAAGAAAAGAAAACTACAGACAATATTATATGTAAATACAAAAGCAAAAAATCTTCAACAAAATACTAGCAAACCAACTCCGACCATATATTAAAAAAATTATATACCAAGACCAAGTGGGATTAATCCAAGGAATTTGAGGATATGTAAATCAATCATTGTAAAACACCATATCAACAGAATAAATGACAACAAGCATCTCAACACACACAGAAAAGAACAAGTTTCATGATAAAAACACTAAAAAACTAGGAGTAGAAGGGAACTTCCTCAGTATGATAAAGGGCCTCTACAAAAAACTCATAGATAATATCATATTTAATGGTGAAATACTTGTTACTTTCCCCCTAAGATCAGAATACGACAAGGAAATCTGATCTTGCCACTTCTATTCAACATTTGTACTAGAGGTTCCAGCCAGTGGAAATTAGGCAAGAAAAGAAAAGAAAAAGCATCCATGTTGGAATGAGGGAAGTAAAACTATCTCCATTTGTAGATGGCATGCCATATATATACACAAACACACACACATATTTCATATATATTATAAAAAATATATTATGAAAAAATATATTTAATATATAATACATATAAAATCCTAAATTATCCATTGAAAACTATTAGAACTAACAAGTTCTGCAAGGCTGCAAGATACATCAATACAAAAAACTCAACTGTATTACTATATACTAGCAATAAATGTTTCAAAAATAAAACTAACAATTCTATTACAATAGCACTATAAAGAAAATAGAAATAAATTTGACAAAAGAAGTACAAAACTATGCTCTGAAATGTATAAGACATTGTTGAAATAAATGTTTAAAAATATAAATAAAAAGATATTCCATGAAAGAAAGAAATAGAAAAAGAATAAATTAAACAATGATTTAAGACTGAGGGCTATCCTTTCCTAAGTGTCTTCAACAGCTGGGAGTGAGGTATAGAAATAGGTTCCTTGTTTTGAGTTATCATGATGGTCAGGAGTTCTAGGGCAGCCTGATAACATGTCAACACCTGGAATACCAAACACCACCAGACTTAGGAAAACTTAACAATGACACACGTGGATGTGCCATGGATGAGTACACACCAAAAGTCCTAGATCCTCAGAGATTTGTGGATTACATTTTCTTGGGCCACTTTGAACTAAGAGCTGAATTTCTAATATCTGGTTTGATAATAATCACAAATCTAATCCCAAATGGATGAGCAGTGGGGGCAACCAGTATACTTCAAACTTGTACAAAGTGGTTAAGTAATTTTAAGGATTTGCTTTATTGTCATCGTAACACTCAAGAAGGTGGCCTGAACCATCCAGAACCAGCGTGTAAAAGGAAAGGCATACTGCAGTCTCCAGGTAGAGTTGATTCAAAGTACAGTCAATCTAGATTTCTATGTTTATTATGACAAATTTCTAGCAGTAAAGGGTTTTAAAAAGGGGGTGTTTTTTCTAGTTTACAGTGATGTCTCTGAGCTGGTGGAAAGGATGGAGCCATATTTCAATATCCCTGGTAATGTGATAGTTAAAATAATTAACACAAAATCTCCAGTTTTAACTGAATGATTAGGTGAGTCTGTCTCATAATTCTAGTTACCAAGTAACAGAAAAAAATTTATTAGCCGTTTGTACCATGCATTGTACCAAATATATATGCCAGAATATACTTGGTGAAATAACTCCCAATTTAGAACCCCTCATGCCTCAACCAATTTATCCCTCTCTGACACCCTCTGACACCAGGAAAAGGAAAAGCAAAAGCAAAAGGAAGTCCGACCCCTCTGTCCTGAGGAAGACTGTGAGACATCAGATGGAGAGAGGAGAGTAGCACGACAGAATTCAGAGTTGGAGTAGTGTGTAAGACACATTACTGGGAATGCAGAGGGCAGGGCACATTTGCTTCCTTTGGGGACTCCAGAAAGAGATGACCATTCAAACTCAAACCATTCTGGAGGTTGACACCACCAAAGTGATTCCTGCATGTCCCCACAGGGACCTGGAAGTTACTGAAGAGCCTGGCTAGGGCTTTTGCAAAATCCCACATTTTTTTTGTTCATGCATAACAGCCAATGGAAGTAAAAATCCCCAACATCTCACCAGTCATGGGATAATTAATGAATACAGCACTTTCCACTGGGATTCCCCAAAGTACCTTCCTCACTCCTCCAACTCCTTCTCCATTATCTGCCCAGTTGTTCTTTGATCTTGTCTAGTTCAGCTCTAGGTTTTTATCGTCAAGTGCTCTGTGCCTGAAAAAATGGCCCTTGGTATTCCCCAGCACCAACCAAGCCCTCAAACTGTCTTTTTATCAAACAACTCTTCAGATACCACCTCCTTCACAAATCATTCCTGACATAATTACAAGACAGAGATCAAGTTCCTCTGGCTTCACTCAAATGCAGGGAAATAAATTATACTTATTTATAGTTTTGTAGAGTCATGAACAATAGAAAATACGTAACTGTGAAGTAAGAAATGAATACTTATGAATGTCAGTAATTATTCTAAAAAAGAGAAGTTATTATATAATATAAGTAGTATGAAAAAAGTGTGTAGGGTTACATTCCTTTATATATTTCACTATGATCTCTACAATCTTACTATAATCTACAAATCTGTAATGTAATAACTGATTAAGATATAGATTTAGTTTTAGCAAGATTTGTCATTAATTTCCTTCAAACAAGTAGGATTTTCCTTTTTAAAAAACTAGATAAAGCTTCCCATTCATCTACAAGTCATTCTACATATTATTTTTAAAGTTTATTTGGGTTATTTCTTAGTTTACCACATAGTAACCAAGCCAAGATTTGAAGCTATTATAAACATTGTTGGCTCAATTTTGCCCCCTGCCGGGAGTATGCACTTCTTCCTGAGATCATTGGGATTTAAAAGCATGAGCTATGGAGAAAACCTTAACATAAAGTTGTCTATTCCAAATCCAATGTTGCCTCATCAGAGAGAGGCAAAATCTATTCTGGTAGTAGAATTTTAAGACATTATAAATCTTTCAAAATAATCTAGTAGTAAATTATATCCCGGGTGGCTTCATTTTAGGCACTATTCAACGTGAAAATGGAATTATTGGATAAAATATTAGAGATATTTTAATAAATGATTTCTTAAGCCTAGCTAGTTATAAAAAAATACCCTGGGGTACTTTGTAAGGGCCTCGTGCTATACCAATGTTTCACAAACTTCACCTTACAGTAGAATTACTTTGCGGGCTTTAAAAAAGCTCCAGAGATTCTTATGTAATTGTTAGGGGATGAAGCCTAAAGTGCCAAGATTTTTTAAAACTCCCTGGTGATGATAATAAGCAATCATGGCTGCAAATCACTGTATTCAGTGATTTGAATACTGAATTTGAATCCCCAAGAAACAGATGTGGGAATCAATATTGTTGAAGAAAATATTCAGGTGATTCTTATGACCAAGAAAGATGAGTAAACACTGATCTAGCCCAATGTCCGCATTTTTCAAACATGAATTTACTTGTAAATTGACATGCTCAAGAACACAGTAATCTGTTAAATTCTAACTAAACTCTCTACTGTGACATTCAGAACTTAATTCTTTTTTTTTTTTTAAGATGAAAATGATCTTGTCCAAGATTTGGAATGTGCTTTGTATGCTATTTCTAAATCAGATGAAGACATTCACAAACATAAAGCTTTGCCCATATGGAAGAAGTTTGCATGCATTAGACTACGACATTAAGTATGGTCATGGGAAACACAGTCTTTAATTCGCAGAAGATGAGGCACCCAGAGAATTAATGTTTCTTGATTGAGTAACATGCACTTACTAAACTGCAACAATATGAGTCTTAAATGTCAGCTGCAGTATCACAAAATATATCATCTGTGATTGGAAGGCCCTCCTCCTGGTTTCCTGTGTGACTTTAGATATATTTCAGGTCAAAAACTGTTTAAATGTGATAAAAAAAAAAAATTCCTGGAAAATACAGTAGAGTAAAACTATATCACAGAATCTCCCTTTCCCACAGCTAATATCAACAACAACAACAAAGGTCAAATGAAAGTAACAACACTTTTACTGTCAGCACCTAAAGAAGAAGTAGGCCCAAATTTCTGACATGTTTGAAAAACAACAGACAAGGAATGAAAGAGAAGAGAATGTCATAACCCCTCTTCCCTCAAATGATATGGGGAATGAGGACGATCAGTCAAAATCATGAGAAATCTCACAAGTCTTTCTGGAGAGCTGAGTTCATCTTTAGCTTATGGATAAATTAGGAAAAATGTATAGGACTAAAATCCCTACCTACCCACATAACATCACATTAGAAAAAACAAACAAAATAGAAAGGCCCAATCATTGTGATCTCTACCAGATGGGAGAAAACTGGACCGTGAAGATAGAAAGATCATCATCACACAGGGTTAGTGATCCTCAGCATTAAGCACAAAAAACATAAGAACAAAGGATTCTCAGGGAGCAGCAGGCTGGGGTGAAGCCCCTTAAAATCACAATAAGGAAGAGAGACACTAATGCTGAGGAATGATGAGACAAATACAGAAAACTAACACCAAGCATGATTTTCTGATAGCAATGGTGCATCAGGTACTGTAGCTGAAATTGGAGCAATCATTCAAATTTCACGGATATCCTCTTTGAAAAGGATTACTTCCATGACAGGAGGGAGTGATCCTGACCCAAGACATGTGAAGAACAACCTGAGAAAGTGCAGAGCTCAGATCCTTTCATCACTGCTGCCCAAATCCCAGCTGAGCACTTCCTCTCCTCACAGGGGCTCAGAACATAATGCACCTGAAGTTCCTGGCTCTCAAACAGGAGCTAAGGAAGGAAAACAATCCCTAGGTAATTTTGAAAGGAAGAAATGAAAAATTTATCTTTACCAAATTAATGCAAATGCCCATTTCGAGCAAGCAAAAGACAAAAAGAAATGGGTCAGGAACTATGTAACATACTATAATTTTTTCCTAATACACAAAGCAGATTGAGAAAATAACACTCCACTGTAGGAAAATGATTTCCTGCATGATTTCTTTGTATTACAAAACTATTTGTTAATAAATACATAAGGAAATAAATTCAGTAACAAAAGAGCTAAATGAAGTCTAAATGATCAAACAAAAGAGTGAAATAAAAGAGAAGCTTCTAAATAAACTAAAAACAAAGTAAGATATCTTATATGATTATAAAATCATTACATTAATTGGCAAAAACAACAGAACAGACACAGCTAAAAAGAGTTACTGATAAAGATCAAAAGAAGTAAAGAGTGGATAAAAGATCAAAAGTCTAAAAAAAAGAAATCAATATACTTGAAGTAGAGAACCTAAAAATGGAGAAAAATGACTCAAAGACACAATAGAACATTTCTCCAAAATTAAGGAAGAGACTGTCATTCCAAATCAAATGATCACATGCTTTTCATTAAAACTTGTACACAAAAAAATATATACATGTTTATAAAGTAAAAACTCTTTGGGTATCCAGGAAAAAACAGCAATTGACTTAGGAGAAGAAAAATCAGGCTAGACTCAGACTTCTTCATAGCACATACAATGCCAGAAAACAATTGGATCATATCTATAGAAATATGGAGGGGAAAAGGTACAAACAGCTCAAAGAAATAATAGAACGTTTCTCCGAAATTAAGGAAGAAGACTATCACTCCAATCAAATGATCACATGCTTTTCACTAAAATTTGTACAGAACAAAAAATATACATAATTATACAGTAAAAACTCTTCGAGCATCCAGGAAAAAACAGCAAGTGACTTAGGAGAAGAAAAATCAGGCTAGAGTCAGACTTCTTCATGGCACATTCAATGCCAGAAAATAATTGGATCATATATATAGAAATATAAAGGGAAAAAGGTACAAACAAGTTAAACCTATCCAAGTTGGAATTTAAGTATAAAGCAACAAGTCAACATTATACACAATAAGAATACACTCAAGCAGAGCCTAGAAAAATCAACTGACAAAAATTGAATCAATCTATAGGTGAGGCAAAAAAAAGCAACAATTAAAGATATCATACTTACTCCCCTTATGGTGGAGAGTTAACAGAGATTGTATAATGTTGGTAAATCAAGAAATGGTGGCCTAAATACTTTAATCAGATTTTAAAATTTTACAAAATAAATAAGATTAGAAAGCAGTTTATGTAATATTGAAAGACTAAATAAAAATTTTTTTAAAAAATTGGCACTAATTTTTGTAAGAACAAAAGCTTTTAATGAACAAAAATAAGCAGGCAGAAAATTCTTCTCCTTTATACACTATGACACTTTCTTTGTTCAACATAAATTTAGCTTTTAACTCTTGGAGAAAAAGTGATAGGACAAGAAATTATAAAAAATATATCCCGACTATTTTTCTAGTTACATTTCCTGACTTCCTGGTTGATGTGGTTTGGCTGTTCCCCACCCAAATCTCACCTTGAATTGTAATAATCTCTATGTTTCAAGGGTGGGGCCTGGTGTAGATAATTGAATCATAGCGACAGTTTCCCCCATACTGTTCTCATGGTAGTGAATAAATCTCAGGAGATCTGATGGTTTTATAAAGGGGAGTTCCCCTGCACAAGCCCCCTTGACTGCTGTCTGTAAGACATGACTTTGATCCTCATTCACCTTCTGCCATGATTATGAGGCCTCCCAACCATATGGGACTGTGAGTCAATTAAACCTCTTTCCATTATAAATCACCCAGTCTCGAGTATGTCTTTATTAGTGGCATAAGAACAGACTATCAATACAGTAAATTGTTATCAGATAGGGGGTGGTGCTGTAAAGACACATGAAAATGTGGAAGAGACTATGGAACTGGGTAACAGACAGAGGCTGGAATAGTTTGGAGGGCTCAGAAGAAGACAGGGAAATGTCAGAAAGCTTGGAACTTCCTAGAGACTTGGAAGGCTCAGAAGACAGGAAGATGTGGGAAAGTTTGGAACTTCCTGGAGACTTGTTGAATGGATTTGATAAAAAAAAGTCCAGGCTGAGATGGTCTCAGAGGGAGATGAGGAACTTTTTGGGAACTGGAGTAAAGGCCACTCTTGATATGCAAAGATACTGGCAGCATTTTGCCCCTGCCCTAGAGGTCTGTGGAACTTTGAACTTGAGAGCTATGATTTAGGGTATCTGGTGGAAGAAATTTCTAGGCAGCAAAGCATTCCAGAGGAAGCAGAGTATAAAAGTTTGAAAAAATTGCAGCCTGACAATGTGATAGAAAATAAAAACACCATTTTCTGGGGAGAAATTCAAGCCAGCTGCAGAAATTTGCCCAAGTAACGAGCAGCCAAATGTGAACCCCCAAGACAATGGGAAAAATGTCTCCAGGGCATGTCAGAGACCTTCATGGCAGCCCCTTCCATCATGGGCCTGGAGGCCTGGGAGGAAAAAATGGTTTCCTGGCCCCCCACACTCAAACCCTGCTCTACGCAGCCTTGGGACATGGTGCCCTGCATCTCAGCTGCTCCAGCTCCAGCTGTGGCTAAAAGGGGCCAAAGTACAGCTCAGGCTGTTGCTTCAGAGGTTGTAAGTCCTAAGCCTTGGCGGCTTCCACATGGTATTGGGCCTGTGGGTGCACAGAGGTCAAGAATTGAGGTTTGGGAACTCCACCTAGATTCTAGAGGATGTATGGAAATGTCTGGATGTTCAGGTAGAGGTCTTCTGCAGGTGTAGAACCCTAATGGAGAACCTCTGCTAGGGCAGTGTGGAAGGGAAATGTGGAGTTGGAGCCCCCACACAGTCTCCACTGGGACACTGTCTAATGGAGCTTGAGAAGAGGGCCACCATCCTCCAGACCCCAGAATGGTAGATTCACCAACAACAACTTGTACTTTGTGCCTAGAAAAGCCACAGGCCATTTAAGATCTGACTCTGTTCCTCATTTGCCTTCTGCCATGATTGTGAGGCCTCCCAGCCATGTGGAACTGTGTGTCAATTAAATCTCTTTCCTTTATAAGTTACCCATTCTCGAGTATGTCTTTATTAGCAGTGGCAGAACAGATTAATACAATGGCCATCTGCTTCTTGAGAAATTCATACTGATTATGCAGACAATAATTAGTAATACTGCTTTCTCAATATCCCCAAATACAAGTCCCAAAAAGATGTGCACAACAATTCTGGAAGCATCCCTCACTGTGTTTCCCTAACCACAAGTACATAAAAAGTGTATGTGGCCAGAGGCATTAATCCCAAAACCTAAACCAACTTACACAAAAGGAGAAACAATTACTTTCATTGTTCAATTTTTTAACAGCTTTCCTGAGGTATAATTAACATACAATCAGCATCATATATTTAAAGTGTACATGTATGGTTTTACACATGTATAAACCCATCATCATTACAATCTACATAACAACATATCCTTCACTATTACAAGTTTCCACCAGTTCCTTTGTCATTGTTCTATACTGCCTATCCATACCTTTGCATCACTAGGCAACCACTACTCTGCAAGTTATCATAATAGTTTTAATTATCTAGAATTATATAAAAATGAAACCATAATGTATTTACTCTTTTTCAACTGTCTTCTTTTGCTCAGCCTAAATACGTTAAGGTTCATTCATAATGTACATATAAATAATTCATTACTTTTTCAATGAACAAAAGTATTCCATTGTATGAATATACAACCTGTTTCTTGATATATCCACTGATGGACATTTGGGCTGTTTGCAGTTTGGCACTATTACAAATAAGGCTGCTACAAGCCTTTGAGTACAAGTTTTTGTATGAATATAAGCTTTCATTTAGCTGGGGCAAATAAAGTGTGAAATAGCCTAATAATATAATATGCATATACTTAACTTTTTAAGAAACTTTACACAGTTTTCAAAAATGGTTGTACCATGTACATTCTTACAAGCAATGCATACAGTAGAGTGATATCTCATTGTGATTTTAGTTTGCATTTCCCTAATGATGAATGATGTTGAAAATCACAATGAGATATTGCTCTACTGGACTTCATACATTGCTGGTAAGACTTCTGCTGTGATTTTGATCAGTGTTATGCTGAATTCATGCAACAATTTTGGGAGAAGAGACACCCCACAATATTGAGTCTTCCAACTAATGAACACAGTGTATTTCTTCAATTATTAAGTCTTCTTTAATTTTGTTCAGCAATGTTTTGCAATTTGCAGCACATAGGCTTGTGCATCTTTTGCAGAATTATCCATGAGTATTACTTAATAAATATGATGCTGTAAATGGTATCATTTTTAACTTAGACTTTCAACTGATCATTGTTAGATACAGAAATGCAACTGACACTAGTTTGTATCCCGCAGCCTTGCTGAACTTACTTATGAGCTCCAGTAGATTTTTGTAGTCTATCGGATTTTCTACATAGACAATCACGTCATCTGCAAGTAAACCAATTTTACTTCCTCCTTTCCAATATATATGACTTTTATTTCTTTGTATTGCCTATGGCCTTTGCTAGGACCAAACAGTGCAAAGTTCAGTAGAAGTGATGACAGTGACTATCCTTGCTTTGTCGCTGTATTACAGTTTTTTTTGGAAATGCCCTTTTCTCATGTTGAGGAAATTCTATTCTATTCTTTATCATGTTGACAGCTTTGGGAACGGATTTTGGAATCAGAATTTGTCAAATGCTTTGTCTGCTATATTTAGATGAATACTCTGATTTTTAAAAATTTGTTCATATAGTGAAACATGCTGTTGTTTAGTATCATAGGATAAATCTCACTTGGCTATGATCTATTATCCTTTTACCATATTATTAATACATTTGTTAAAATTTTGTTGAGAAATTTTATATCATGATCTATATTTATATGTTGTTTTCTTCTTGATATGTCTTTTTCTGGTTTTGGTATCAAGGTAATTTGGCCTCACAGAAGCAGCTGGGAAGTTTTAACTCCTGTTCAACTTTCTAGAGAAATCTACATAGAATTGGTATTTTTGCTTCCTTAAATGTCTGGTAGAATTCACCAGTAAAGCTTTTTGGGCCAGTAGTTTTCTTCATGAGAAGGCTTTAAGTTACGCATTCAATTTATGTGACTGATACAGGGATATTCATGTTATTTACAGCAGTCACTTAGTATCTGCAGGGGATTGGTTCCAGGATGCCCAGAAATACCAAAATTCATAGAGGCTCAAGTCGCTGATAAAAAATTATGTAGTATTTGCATATACCATACACACATCCACGCATATACTTTAATCTCTAGATTATCTATAGTACATAATACAAGGCAAATGCTATATAAATGGCTGTCTTACTGCTAAACTTTTTTAGTTCATATTATTTTTTGTTGTATTGTAATTTTTATTGTTATTTTCAAATATTTTTGATCCATGACTGAATCTACATGTATGGAATTCATGAATTCAAAAGGCCAACTATATTCTTCATTGAGCTTTGGCAATATATATCTTCCAAGATATTATTCACCTTATTGTTGCTTTAGAGTTGTTCATTATCTACTTCATATTCATTTCATATGATCTTTCTTGCTACATGTTCCATGTGCAATAAAAAGGAATGTATATTATCTGCTACTGTGTGGCGAAGTATTCTATAAATATTAAATAAGTCAAGTAGATTGACAGCAGTGCTAAAGTTTTCCATGCCCGTATTGACTCCTTATCTACTATCAATTATTGAGAGGGGCTACTGAAATCTCCGTTAATTATGGACCTGTCTGCACCTCCTTGCAGTTCTGTTTTTATTTCATGTATTTTGAAGCTATGCTATTAAGTGAGAGAACACTTAGAATCATTACATCTTCTTGATTAACTAACCTCTTTATTATTATGAAATGGCCTTCTTTATACCTGATACTGTTACTTGCTCTGAAATCTTCTTTGTCTGATATTAATTTAGTTATTCCAGCTTTAATTTGATTACTACTAGCCAATTATTTATTTTTATATCTTTTAGGTCTTAATTTTTTAACGTCTTTTATTTAAAATAGATTTCTTATAGGCAGCATATAATTGGATTTTTTAAATCCTACATAACAATCTTTATCTTTTAATTGGAGTGTTGAGACCATTTACATTTATTGTGATGACTGACATGGCTAGGTTTCAATCTACCACTGTCTGTTTTCTAGCTATCCATTTATCATTTGTTCTCCTTACCTACTGTTGTTGCTTTCTTCTTTATTATTCCATTTTATCATTTCTTGTTGGCTTTTTAATCATTACTCTGTATTTTTAGTGCTTACTCTAAGGTTTACACTACACATCTTTAACTTATCAATGTCTATCTTCAAGTAACATAATTCTTGACATATAGTATAGGCACATCCCAGCCTCTGTGCTATTTATTGTTTTATATATTTTACCACCACATCTACTATACACCCCACAGGACATTATAATCAATTTTTGTTCAAACAGTCAATTGTTTCCTAAAGAGAATTAAAATACTAAGGAAAAGTCTTATATATTTACCCACATAGTTATGTTTTTTGATACTTTTCATTCCTTTCAATATTTTTCAAAGAATATTCAAAACTATTTGGCAATATTGTTCTTCAGCCTAAAGAACTGCCTTAACAGTTCTTACTGCGCAGGTGACGGGAAAAATGAATTCTTCCCTTTTACACAATGGAAAAAAACTTTATTTTACTTTTGTTTTTGAAAGACGTTTTCTTAAATATAGAAGTCTAGGCAGAGAATTGTCTTTTTCTTTTTCTTTTTGAGACGGAGTCTCGCTCTGTCGTCCAGGCTGGAGTGCAGTGGCCAGATCTCAGCTCACTGCAAGCTCCGCCTCCCGGGTTCCCGCCATTCTCCTGCCTCAGCCTCCTAAGTAGCTGGGACTACAGGCGCCGCCACCTCGCCCGGCTAGTTTTTTGTATTTTTTTTTAGTAGAGACGGGGTTTCACCGTGTTAGCCAGGATGGTCTCGATCTCCTGACCTCGTGATCCGCCCGTCTCCGCCTCCCAAAGTGCTGGGATTACAGGCTTGAACCGCGCCCGGCAGAATTGTCTTTTTCAATTTTAGTGCTCTAAATACGCTGTTCCACTCTCCTTTTTACTTGTACTGTTTTGTACAAATAATTTGTTGTCATTGTTATCTTTTTTTCCTCTATACAAAATGTATCTCTTTTCTCTGGCTACTTTAAGATTTTCCCTGTATCCCTGGTTTTGAGAGATTAATTACGATGTATCTTAATTTTCTTCAAGTTTCTTTTGTTTGGGGATTCATTGATCTTGGGCCTGTCAGTTTATAGCATTGATTAAATTTGGAAAAACTTTGACCATTATTTCTTCAAACATATTTTTTCTGCCATCTATTATTTTGCTAACTCTATGTATTCAGTTTGCTGAAAGTTGTCACAGAGCTCACTTATGCTCTCCTATATTCTTAAGCCTTTTTTTCTTTGTGCTTTATTTCGAATAATTTCTGTTGCTATGTTTTCAGGCTTACTAGTTTTTCTGTCTATAATGTCTAATCTCCCATTAATCCCATAGAGAAAATTTTTCACCTCAGACATTGTAGTTTTCATCTGTAGAAGTTCAATTTGGATTCCACATCTCTACTTAACGTTTTTAATCTTTCCTCCAACTTTGGAGACATAAGGAATACCTTACAATAACTACTTTCATCTTCCAATCTGTTAATTCTAACATCTTTGTCAGTTTGGTGTGAATTTTAGTTGATTTCATTTTTCCATTTTGATCACGCTCTCCTGCTTCTTTATGCAAAATTTTTGATTGGAGATAGTTGATTAGATAACATATACTGGGATTTTTTTTTTTTTTTACTTTAGTGCTTAATATTTTTGTATTCTTATAAATATTCTTAAACTTTCTAGATAGATGTTTAATCCTTTTAGTTGTTGCTTTTAAAATGTATTCTCCACAGCCAGAGGAGCATTTAGTCTATAGTTAATTGTTCTCCACTATTGAGGCAACACCTTTCTGAGTACTCTAACCAATGCCCCACCAATTATGTGACCCTGTAATCTGGTTAGAGAGGAAGGCAGTATTTCCAGGCTTACGTGCACTCTGAGTATTGTTCTTTTCACTCCTTTCAAGCAGTTCCTTCTCCAGTCTCAGATAGATTCCTCACATGAATGTGATTGTCAGTACTCTGCTGAAAACTTGAGAGACAGCCTCTGTGTATGTCCAGAGTTCTCTCTATATACCTGTTTCCTCTCCAGGATTCTGCCCTGAGAACTCTAGCCATCTTGATCTCCCCAGAACTTAGGAAGTCTGCTAGGCTGTGCCTGGATTTTCTCACTCCGTAGCACAGAAGTTGGTTTCCCTGGGCCACACTGGAAGAACTGCCTTGGGCCACACATAAAATACACTAATGATAGCTGATGACCAAAAAGAGAAAAAAAAAAACTCATAATGGTTTAAGAAAGTTTACGAATTTGTGTTGGGCTGCATTCAAAGCTCTCCTGGGCTGCATGAGCCCGTGGGCCACAGGTGGGGCAAACTTCCAGGTTGTAGCACAGCCTGGAAAAACCCTTTCAGGCAGCAAGCTGGGGAAGTCAAAACGGTTCACATTGTTGTTCCCCTTCTCTCACGCGTCACTGTTTTTTGTTGCTTAGTGTCCAATATCATGAAAACCACATTTTCATATGTTCTGTTGTGTATTTTGTTCTTTTCAGGCAGTAAGGCTAATTTATTCCTGTTAGTCTATCTTGGCTAAACACAGAAGTCTGAATTTTGTTTTAAGCTTTATGAGTTTCGAACATTTTAGGTTATATACATAAAGAAGTTCTGAGCCTATGAATTCAGAGTCATAGTCTGAAATATACATACATGTGTGTGTATTGCCTAGACTAGATAAGAAAATAATCCCTAAACGGCAAGCCATCCTTTAATTCAATGGCATCATGTACTTTGTTATCAGTACTCATACTGAACTGACACAATATAGTTCTAAAGACTGGAAATACATTACTTGTGCAATGTCTTGTTTCACCAGAATCAAAGTTGAGAATAAGTATATAGGTTCTGAGGTTATACCACCAGTGTGCCAATCCTACTTTCTTCCCTTATTAGCCGAGTGAACATGAGAAAACTGTTTCACTTCTTTAGGCCTCCGTTTTTTTATTCATAGTGTTATGCTAAAAAATATTTTGGGTTGTTAAAAACATTAATTCCTCTAAAGTAGTTATCATAGTAAAAGTCCAATAAATGTTATCTTCCCTCCAAATTATACAATTTCCAATTTATATTAAACATCTAATTTTTGTACACATAAATCATAATCTCAGTGAAATATTATATACATTTAATCTAGCAGACATGCAGTGAGTTCCCTAAGAGATTCCAACTTTCATTCTATTTTGCTTGCCACTCCAGAATGACGTTTGTGGAGAACCGCTTTCAAGTATACAAGTCATTCATAGCTCCTCTACTCAGTGTCTACTTGAGGGTATAGAGGGCAGCCTCTAGACTCCAGAATTTCAGACTTTGCAAATTAAGGTCCGTGTCTATTTTTCCAGCCTCATCACCTACTCTTTCCTTTCACTAACTGTGTATTACAACCACACTAAATGATTAAGTCTCTGTGAACATTCAAGGACCTTTATTATCTCTATACTTATTTTCATCCTATTTCTTCTACTTGGAATCCCCCATGCTTATGCAGTCACAGGTATGATGTGTCTTCCATTATGCTGCACTGTGTGGAGTATAAGACACACAAAGGCAATTTTAGATAAGTATCTCTGCTCTTAAGAGGCCCACAGCCATGCAAATACACAGTCACAACGCAATGAAGAGAGCTATTCTAGAGGAATGGATATATGGCAGGTAAAAGGACAGACTGCCTTATTTTTGCCAGATAAATAAGATGGGGGTAGGAAGGTAGGGTGGTCAAGGAAAGCATCACAGATGAACTGATCTCTGTACTGTTTGAAAAACTCTCTGACCTACTTCTTCATTCGGATTCAGCAATATGCAAATCTATAGATTACAACTACTTGGCTTAAGTAAACTCCACATATATATAAGTTACATTGTAAAATGCTTAGCATAATAACTTGTGTAGAGGAAAAGGGCAAACTAAAACATTTTCAAAAGACCAGTTAAGTAATGAGTAACTGCTAATAGGAACACTGATATTTACAATAAAAACATGTCAAAACAAGTAGGGTCTAATTCAACTGCATAAAAAGCAAGGTCGTGATAATGATATACAATATTTTCCAGTCAATCTGTAATGTTACCAAAAATCCCACAAAAGGTAAAATAGTGAAACTTATGCTGTTCACAACTGATGTCCCAGAGATCCTGAAATAGTCTCTCTCTCCCAACAGGACTATGTTATCTAAGAGAGCATATCAAGCCAGGCGCGGTGGCTCACGTCTGTAATCCCAGCACTTTTGGAGGCCAAGGCGGGTGGATCACCTGAGGTCAGGAGTTTGAGACCGGCCTGGCCAACATGGCAAAACCCCATCTCTTCTAAAATAACAAAAAAATTAGCAAGGTGTGGTGGCGCAAGCCTGTAATCCCAGCTACTCAGGAGGCTGAGACAGGAGAATCGCTTGAATCCAGGAGGCAGAAGTTGCAATGAGCCAAGATCACGCCACTGCACTCCAGCCTAGGCAACAAAGCGGGACTCCATCTCAAAAAAAAAAAAAAGCATATCAGATCTCAGCTTTACTTTTTAAATCATAGCTGATCATTTATTGAGCAGTTAACTTGGTGCTGGACACAGGCCACGGCACTTCCTTTCTCATTTAAATCTCATCTCAGGATTGTGAACTTCTCTTAAAGTATCCACTTTATTCCAAGTCTTTCCACTGTCAATAAAAACATCATTAAGCCTTATTTGTACGACTTAAATAGGTCATAACATTCTTTTGTCTCTCCCTTGAGAGTCCATTTTCAAATATTCTATTTCTAATAACCAGCCACCACATCTATCATTTTGATAACGGGGGAATCCTCTTAAAAAGATATTAGCATTGATGACCATTATTTATATCATTTATTGGATGCCAGGCATTATATCATTCAATCTTCACAAAAATGATTCAAAGTTAACATAATAGATATGTATTATATATGTACAAACAGGCATCAGAGAGGGCAATCACATTTCTAAAGTTACACAGGTTTTAATATTAAGCTTTGATTTCAACTACAGCCTGCGTTCTAAAAATACAACAAGTAACACTTGGTGGAAGCTTACCATGTGTCAGGCACACTGCCTATTGTGTGTCTGGTGTTTACCACATTATTGCTTTTAATCTTTCCAATGAATCTATGAGGTGATTATGGGCCCACAACTGTTTATCTGAAACCCCTGGAGACAGGTGTTATTTAAGAATTTGTAATTTTTGAAATATATGGTATTTGTTACATCACTTCCGCCATATACATGCACATCTGATTTAATTACTTTTGAGTAAATTCTATATAATCACATCTGATTACATTTAATTTGTGTGTCTGGTGGTTTTGCCTCGTTTCTACACCAATTTTTTAACCTCTAATGTCTTTTAATCTTATGTTAGAACAGGAAAACAGAAAAAATATTTATGGAGATAAAAATATAAAATATTCTAGCCTTTGTATTTCATATTGCAGGTTTCCCTGCCTCTAGGTAGATAAACCAAAATCAAAGAAAGAGCTGCAATAAATGAAATACACATTGCTTTTGTTCAAAAGAGAATAAAATATCAGGATCTACTGGGCTGCCAAAAGTTCAATCTTATTTTACTGATCTAAACAGCAAAAGCCTAAATCAAGGATTAAGAAGTGAAAGCCTGGCCTCTCCCAGATAGATCAATCAGTGAATTGATTTTTCTCCCAGATTTAAGTCCTTCCTTTATACAACACCAAGCGTCTCCACTTCTCATCTAGCATTACATCTCTCTTTTCTTATCAAGTCTTCATTTTCTTCTTCCCCTCTTTTTCTTCCACTTCCCACTGTCGCTTTTTCTTCTCTAATTTTCTTTCCCTTCTGTTCTTAATGGCACTCAAGATAAGGGTATCATCTGAGTCAGTGCCAAAAAGTTAAGTTCCCACAGATCTTTTGGTATTTCTCTGATGCCCATTTAAGGCTAAGTTTAGCTTAGAGAGTGCAAGGTTATAAAGTGCTCTTCTTAACGGCCTCACAAGTGCAGAAATATGTGTGTGTGTGTGCCTGAGGGTACATGTGAGTCTGACATCTGTAGTTGGTAACATTCTCTTTCTGCTTATTGTAATTTTCATTCTACTAAAACTTCAGAGCGCAAGAAAAAGAGAGACATTTTATTTCTGCAAAATAAATATCAGCTTAGTAATTAAGGTAATTGGTCATGAATTATGGAGTTTAAATAATGTTAGTATAAGATTTAATCATGATATATCACAGGAATTAGTCTGATACTGTTTTTCCCACTGTAGTAAGCTATGTTTTTCCATTCTACATTCATTTGACTGAAAGAAAGACTTTTGTAATTTGTCCTGCATTAGGGAGCATTTCCGAGCTCTCCTACTTTTTGTTCCTACTCCTATTATGGTATTTACTGTGTCTTATTGCATCCTCGTGTGTAAAGTAGATGACTAGTTTTTCAATAATTTGTTTCTCATTAATAAGAAGTATATATTGGTTTTTCAGGCCGGGCACAGTGGCTCAAGCCTGTAATCCCAGCACTTTGGGAGGCCGAGACGGGCGGATCGCGAGGTCAGGAGATCGAGACCATCCTGGCTAACACGGTGAAAC
This sequence comes from Trachypithecus francoisi, assembly GCF_009764315.1. Classification (NCBI taxonomy): domain Eukaryota; kingdom Metazoa; phylum Chordata; class Mammalia; order Primates; family Cercopithecidae; genus Trachypithecus; species Trachypithecus francoisi. The sequence goes on along the minus strand of NW_022681465.1, from coordinate 163,789,854 downwards.
CCCGTCTACTAAAAAAATACAAAAAACTAGCTGGGGGAGGTGGCGGGCGCCTGTGGTCCCAGCTGCTCAGGAGGCTGAGGCAGGAGAATGGCGTGAACCCGGGAGGCGGAGCTTGCAGTGAGCTGAGATCTGGCCACTATACTCCAGCCTGGGCAACAGAGCGGGACTCCGTCTCAAAAAAAAAAAAAGAAGTATATATTGGTTTTTCAGGCCGGGCACAGTGGCTCAAGCCTGTAATCCCAGCACTTTGGGAGGCCGAGACGGGCGGATCGCGAGGTCAGGAGATCGAGACCATCCTGGCTAACACGGTGAAACCCCGTCTACTAAAAAAATACAAAAAACTAGCTGGGGGAGGTGGCGGGCGCCTGTGGTCCCAGCTGCTCAGGAGGCTGAGGCAGGAGAATGGCGTGAACCCGGGAGGCGGAGCTTGCAGTGAGCTGAGATCTGGCCACTATACTCCAGCCTGGGCAACAGAGCGGGACTCCGTCTCAAAAAAAAAAAAAGAAGTATATATTGGTTTTTCTTATAATTCAAGTTCCAAGTACTTAGCCTAATACTTTAACAGTACTCAACAAATATTGGATGAATAAATATGAAATATTTTAAAAATTAGTTTAGTTACACTCTGGTGTATTCTAATCTGTGGTTAAAAAGGCAAATAGAAGTAAACAAACACTCCAAAGCACTTATATCTTACTCTTATATCTTGCTTTTCCTTTTGGGTTATTACAACGTGCAGTGCAACTATAACAATCTGTAGCATATTTAATAACACAAAAGGAGAAGCAAGATATAAGGACATTTCACGTTACAGAAGAGCAAATTCTAGTAAGAATGGAAAGATCCCATTTTTTGTAAACACTACATGCATGTGCAGTAGAAAAATGGCTCAAGTTACAGTCTCCAAGATGTTAATGGTATTAATCCTAAGTGTAGGAGTTATGAATAATTGGATTCTCGTCTTTCATCTTGTTTTATTTCTAAATTATTTTATAATAAACATGCATTACATTTTAAAACAGAAAACTACAATGGAACGTATTTTCTTAAAAACATTCTTTATCCATTTCTTGAAAGTATCAAATTCACTGTGTACAGAATTCTATGTAATACCAGCTTGTTCTCTTCACCATATTCCCTATATTCCTGGTCATACTACTAATTTGCTATGTTACTTGAATATTCATAAGCTGTACAATCACCCTGTATACTTTATAATACATTCCAAGTCCTTTGGGTTAACAAGTATATCAGTTATTTCTAAACAAACTTGAGTCTGGGTCTACAGTATTACCAGAATTAAGGAAAACCAAAATTTGTCCATGTTAACAACTACTCTTGGAGGATTTGGGTAAGGTCTAAGTAGATTTAGTGGCTACTACAGTTACTTTACTTCCTGAAGTGTGGGTGAGTGAATAAAAACCTATGCAATAATTGAAGAGTTTACAATTAGATGCCAAGTTGCCAGCATGGACACCTGAGTGGCAGGTGGTGGTTGACTCCTTTTAGAGAAGTTGTCATCATCATCTTCCCACTAAATTAGACTATATGGGATCTTACACATCTGCTAAACGTCCTCGTTGGACAGCAGCAGAATAATGCATAGTTCCAGCAAGCAGGACTCTGATGATGAGCAGGACTGTTTTGTGATGGGGTGAGTGAGTGAGAGCCCCTGACCAGAGATATTCAGGCAGAGATGGAGTGACTCCTTCTCAGCACGCTTTTAGACCTGGGTTCACGCATTAGTTTCTATAACTGGATGATTTCATAAAAGGTAACCTAAATGGAAATCAATCTATGTTCATTTTACATGAAGGCTTGAAAGTTTAGATGTTTTGAACTCTAACATTTGCAACTTGATCTCACCTTTTTTTTTTCACTGAAGATACAGATTAACAAAAGTCATTTTTCTTTAAAGTGTCAATAATTAAAAAGTAATTTTCTAGTCCTTGTTTCCTTTAAGTTGTACTAAAAAATGTACACTTTAAAGGAAATGTTACTAAACACCAGATTATTTGAAATTTTACACAATTTGCATACTATTTTAGGGAAGTCATGTTTACATGATAAAAACCATTTGTAGTAGTAATTTATGTATAACTTAAAAGGGTCTAGGATATACTTCTAACAGATGGGCCTTATATAAACCTCAAGGAAAATTCCATTACAAAAGAAGATTTCAACAATCTTTTAAGTCAAAAAAGTTGAAAGCAGGACTCTAGACAGGCCACATTTGTGATCAAGTAATCATCTATTTGGTTCAGAAACTCCTTAGGTAAATGTATTTCTTGTCTACCCAACCCCTCCAAGTTTCTACTGATAAAACATTAGGTACATTTTAAGTATCAGGGAAAAAAACCCATCGAGTCTCAACATCGAATGCTGACTCCGTTTCTGTTTAATCTCAAGTGTATATTAAGTGAGATATTTATCTTTTTTTCAAATTACATTTGTTTGGAAAGAGATACATAAAGAATTCAGTACCTTCATATGCCATGGCCACAAATGAGCTGCCTGCATTTTACAATTAGCCTGTTGTCACAAGAACTCTTTTTTTTTTTTTTTTGATGCTAAGTATAAAAGGTCATTGTACATATTAGCAAGTGTGAAAAGAGAACTTCAAAGAAGTTCAGGTTACCCAGTACCCAGACTCAAGTTAAATACCATAATCATGCCAGCCATTGGTTACTAGTCAGTCTCTGGGTCTAGATACCAGTCTGCCAAAAGCCCAGATAGCTGAAAAAGCAGCCACGTTTTATCATATGACTGATCCCAGGAGGCCAATTTAAAGGGAAATTGTGTGTTCTACATTAAGGAGGAACAAATATCTCTGATTTTACAAGGGTCTTTTTTTTAAGAGAACAAAGAATATATATTTTGAAATTCAGTAATTTTAAAATATATATGTAAACTTCAAACATTAATAGGGCACATGAGCTTACTCACTAACTTCAACATAAGTGAGTTACTCTTTTTGTGTCTACACAGACACAATGTTTCTTGAAAAAAATTATGAACTTCATTTTCAGTAGAACGGGTTATTACACATGTATAAATTCAATGTAAAACATCTCTTTAAAATACTAAAGTTCATGGTTGCTATCTAAGAGTGGAACTTGCTAATTCCTTTGGAAGAAACGAAGCTTTAGAACTTGCATCTGAAGGGTAGTAAGTAGTAAGACTTTTAAGAAACAAACCAACATTTAAAAAATATCCCTAAGGGTAATCCATTAGCTAATTAATCTTACATTTTTTTCTGAAAACATGCTACTGTACATGTAAAATATATGGAAGTCTTTATTGAATTCTCAGAAATTAATGAGGACTAACAAATCTAATGAATGAATAACTGTTGAAGAATAATGACGCAATTCCTGGAAGCCTCTGAGTTGAAACTACTCACCCAATTTCTTTGCCAATTACAACTTGACTTTGAAATCTGCTTCAGGATGAAAGAGCTACAAAGTTTACATGACTCCCAGAAAAATGAAGATCATCTCTACCAATTAATGTTTGAAATTTTAAATTTATTCTACATTCTACGATGTTCAAATAAACTTAGCGTTATCTAAGAAATGTGTGTTATTCCATTCTGAATAATTTATCTTTTCATGCTAACATTTCATAATTAATTTTTCTTTCCCAAATAAAAGCATCTGGTAAAGACATTTAAATTCATCCTAAATGTAACATTAAACTCTATCATTTGTGGAATGTACTTCAGTTCCAAGAAATCTCAATTACATTAAAATTAATAAAAATACCTTGATGTATATATACATCCAAGTGTATGTGAAAAAATATTTTACTTTTCAAACTTCACCATATAATTGTAATTTCTCAGTTTCTTCTCAAGATTAAACTTGAAAAGCAAGATGAAGTTTTGTCAGGGTAATGAGTATAATTTTTAAAATATAAGGCTTATTTCACAACTCTAAGCCTCTATACATATATAAACCTTGACCCCTACTTATCTGTAATATTTAATTGACATAATTTCATATATTCTAGTTTCACAATAAAGAAAGTTCTGTACAACTTGATGCCACAACAAGCTCTGGAAAAATGCACTGAGGATGTAAATAACAATGAATGATTATGTAACATTACTTTTAGCTCAACCTTGTTTTTACTGTTATGGATCAGCGCTAATTACTGATCACATTTTATAACGTTTAAATTCTTTGATATGTCATGAAGCTGTTTACCATCAAGACATTATTTTAGGTAGCTTACACACAGCACACACACTCTTTTGCTCCTTTGTACTTGTGACCTGGGAGACCAGGAGTCAGGCTTCCGCAGGCCTAGAGGGAGCCAGCAAACTTGAGCCACTCCCCTCTCGCCACTGCACTGCCCTGCACTGCAACTCAGCTCAATCTAAGAGATCACACTCTCTAGAATCCTTGAAACATAAATATTCCCATGATCCATAATGAGGGATCAATGCCAGAGATTTTCAGCAGTCTATAGGTCATGAGTTTAACTGCTATTCAAATCAAAGTAAATTGGTTTCACATTGGCTTGACTGACCATTTACATGAATAAGTTGGACAATGTGGGATGCCTACCTAGCATCCATCCCTCCACCCCTTTTCTCTTATCCAAAGGAAGCTCTATTGGCTTCAGATACCCAATCATCCCTTCCATGTGAATCTGGCGAAGCTTAAATCATCTGCTGCAAGGACAGGTCCTGGTAAGTCTACATCAAACATATTACCACCACCACCACCCACTTTGCCATGAACCATTTTAAAACTCAAGCTTAAGCCATGCAGCATACAAAGTATCTCTGGAGGCTATTGCTGGTCCACAGTTGGAGGTGATGTTTTCTGTCTCAAGAGGTGAAAAGGAAACATGTTTCCTGAGTGACTGCTGACAGCCATCTTACAAGCACAAAGAACTTCACGGTAGGATAAAAAGTGAAACATAAAGGAGGGCGGGGTCAAGAGAAACAGAGTAACAGGGTAAAAGCCTTGATTACATCCTACCTGAGGCCCACTAGCTTGGGACTTTTTGTTGTGAAATGCTATACATTTCCTTATTGCTTAGGACAATTTATGTCAGATTTTGTAGGGTTTGCAGCCAAGGATATTCTGACACTATTTCATTTTTAACAGAAGCAGTACTTTCAACAATGCCTCCTAATTTGAATTAAGCACATTATTAGAATTTGCCATCAGCCACTCACTCAAAATTACCCTAGAGCCATAGCACCAGAGTTGGCTGCCCAAACTGAGTTCACTGGTGGAAAAAGTTGACATGCTTCTGCCACTATTAGTTACGTCTCAAAATCTTACCATTCAACTTAGAGACATAATCAAAGAAGAGTAAAAATACGATTTCATTAGCAGAATCTTCATTGAATAACAAAAAATTGCACATTTGTACAATAAAATAGACTTCTTCAGAAAGTGAGGTTCTCATTTGTCTTCTTACCTCTTTCACACTGTGGACCAGTGAATCCATAAACACAAGCACAGCGGTTGGGTCCGATACAGCGTCCACCATTCTGACACCCATTTTCACAGACAGCTGCATACAAAAACAGCAAGAAGCTCATTATATAGCCAGTCCCCAAGCACAATATAGTAGTGCAGTGATGCTGCCCATAAAGGATCTTATGTTAAATTACAGTAAATTACATTAAATTAAACTGCAACTTGTGTAAATTACACAGGTTAAAGTTCACATCTTAAATTTAAGTAAATATATTTAAGTATATTCAGACAAAAGCTTACACACATCATGTAAATCACACTGTTAAGCAAGTGTTTGGTAAAAGGTTTTTTTTTTTTTTTTAAATCAGAATCATATTCACTGGCTCTCATGCTCATTTAGTGAGAATGTAACTACTCAACCCTCAATTTCCATCTACTAACCCTATAATCTATATTTTCACCGGTAAGGAATGAATAAAATATGTGGAAATGAAGGAAGAAAGAGGCTGATCCAGGCAGCACAGGAAAGGAGCAGGAGGAGAAAATGTAGTAAGAAAAAATAAAAATGATATGCTAATAAAGGGAAAAAGCAAAATTCAGAGAAGGAAGCAAAGGGGGGAAAAAGGTAAAGCTGGAAGGGCAAAACCAAGAAAAGGGGGGGAAATGCCATCAATGTTAGCTATAAAATGCCAAAAGAAGTAACCAATGTGTAGACTATGTGCAGGTCATAGAAGAAAAGAAAGGGAAAAAAAAACTGTGTAAGCATAATATGTTCTTTCATATAAAATTAACTCACAATCCAAATGTTTTCAAAGTTATGCTGACAAACACGCAACACACACTCTCTTTTGCTCCTTTAGCCTTGTGATCTGGGAGATCAGGAGTTAGGGTTCCATGAGCTCAGAGGGAGCCAGTCAACTTGAACCACTCCTCTCTCCGCACTGCACTGCTCTGCACTGCAGCTCGGCTCAGCCTAAAAGATCATACTCCCTAGAATCCTTGGAACCTTAGTATTCCCATGATCCATAATGAAGAGAGCTGAATTCAAGAATCATGTCTCCTCCAGGAGAAAATACTGATACTGAGAGTATGTCTCCCAATCTACCCACCCAATTGAAACATTTGTCCTCACAAATGAATTAGAGGATTATATTCTATGACCTGTGTCCATAAATGGAGATGAAGGACACTGATTATTCAAATTAAAGGAAAGTGGGGGGCAAAGCACTTCAAGTGAGGTACATATCAAAAATGGGAAACTCAATAAGTATACTGATATCCAGTAGCACAGTAATGCTGCTATTTCCTTATCAGGTATGTTGAACCAGATAGACTGCCTATCATCTCCAGAATGCATGGAGTGATTTCTGTTCTGCTGATAATGGTCAGAAGACCAAAACGCACTTCGAAATAAAAGATGATCTTGACCTTAAAGAATCACTGTGCCAATGGCCTCAGAGGTATTTGTTGACAGTTACACTTTAATTAAAGGCATGATTCTGTGTGTCACTGCACGAGTACAGCTCCCTAGGAACCACATCTTTCTGCTTCTTCATCTGTCTCCAGCTGAGTCCCATATAGCACTTCCCACTCATCACTGCCTTGAAATATGGGCAGACTTGAAATATAAGTAAATACGAAGCAGAAAAGAAAAGGAAAAAAGGCCACAAGGAGCATGAAAAAATAAAGATGGATGCGAAGGTGGGAAAAAACAAAACCTATCAGAGCATTCTGTGCAGTAATTCCTTAGAAACAATTGCCAGGATTTGAAGATTTCTACATGCACGCGTATGTTCATTGCAGCACTATTCACAATAGCAAAGACATGGAATCAACCCAAATGCCCATCAATGATACACCGGATAAAGAAAATGTGGCACATATACACCATGGAATACTACGCAGCCACAAAAAGGAACAAGATAATGTCCTTTGCAGGGACATGGATGGAGGTGAAAGCCATTATCCTCAGCAAACTAACACAGGAACAGAAAACCAAATATCGCATGTTCTCACTTATAAGTGGGAGCTGAACGATGAGAACACATGGGCACTGGGAGAGGAACAACACACACTGGGACCTGTCTGGGGAGGGCAGGGGGAGGGAGAACTTCAGGATAAATAGCTAATGCATGCAGGGCTTAATACCTAGGTGATGGGTTGACAGGTGCAACAAACTACCATGGCACACGTTTACCTATGCAACAAACCTGCATGTCCTGCACATATATCCCAGAAATTAAAATACAATTAAATTTTTTTAAAAGAAAGATTTAAAAAATCAATTGTTAAAAGCATACACTGCAAAATACTAAGTCCAAAGTAATACGATCAATTAAAATGTGTGGAATTTTCTTTAAATGCTATTGAGCTGTAGGAAATTTATATTACAGTCATTTTCCCACACGTGTTCTCTCATCACTCATCACGATGCCAGCCTTTGGGGAAGAGCCGTACACACTAATTGTAACACTCAGAACACAACCTCCGGTAAATGGAGGAAGGGCTTCTCCCAGGTTTTCCAAAACAGAGTTTCCAATTCCCAGGTAGAACAAGGCTGGATGAACCTTGAGCTTCTCCTAGAAAGAGCTGGCCCATTACCAATTAAAGCTAATCTAATCTGTCTAGGTTAGATTATCAATGCCTCCCTTTTCACTAAAGATTTTTGGCCGGGCGCGGTGGCTCAAGCCTGTAATCCCAGCACTTTGGGAGGCCGAGACGGGCGGATCACGAGGTCAGGAGATTGAGACCCTCCTGGCTAACACGGTGAAACCCCGTCTCTACTAAAAAAATACAAAAAAAAAACTAGCCGGGCGAGGTGGCGGGCGCCTGTAGTCCCAGCTACTCCGGAGGCTGAGGCAGGAGAATAGCGTGAACCCGGGAGGCGGAGCTTGCAGTGAGCTGAGATCCGGCCACTGCACTCCAGCCTGGGCGACAGAGCAAGACTCCGTCTCAAAAAAAAAAAAAAAAAAAAGATTTTTGGAGGTTTGCAAATTATAGTTTTTGTTTATAAAAAATATTTATCTTAACTTGTAATATGGGTTTCTTGTTTTTTTAATGAATCAATAAATATTTTAAATTTCTCAATTTTAATTTCTAACATTATAAATATTGATGGAACTCATATAAACAAAAGACATTTGAGGACCTCAATAATTTTTAAAAATGTAAAGGGATCCTATGAACAAAAAGATCAAGGGCCACTGATATAACCATTTGCTTGTATTTCTGTCTCTCATGTGAGAGTGGGTTCCCCCAGGACAAGGACCAGATCTGTTTGCCTTTGAATCCCCGTCACCTACTGTGGTATCTGATAGACTGCACAAACTCAGCAAACTCTCGCACATCAACACTTCACAGCATTTTTTCAAGTACTTCGTGAGGCAGAATGGTGCAGTGAACAGATAATGAGCTCTGCTGTCCCCAGCACTTACTTACCACACCATCTCTCTGATTGTTAGCTTCCTGGTCTGCAAAAAGGGACTTAACAGTTCCTTCCCTACAGACGTTTGAGGACTAAATAAAATAGCATATGAGACAAAGTGCATAGTGGCTGCACGCTGAAGGTGTTCTACATTCTTAATTCCCTTCTCTTTTAACTACAGAACATTTGTACAAAAATGTTCTGTAAGACAAGATGTCTGCAGCAGCCGAAGTTTACATTAAAGAGCAAAAGAAGAGAAGCAGGAAATACAGATAAAAGTAGAAGAAAAAAACAAAAATAGTGAATTTTCTTTTTTCAAATAAATTATGATGAAAGGTATTTTACAAAATAAAATTTTTTGTAACAAAAAAGAATGGAAACAGCAACTTACATTTCAACTGGAGTCAGAAAAAAAAAATTGAAAATGCCTAAATTTCCACCACAGAAGGAACGCTGACCACTCAGGAAGAAAACTATGCTTACACCTAGCATGACCGTGGCGTGAAAGGCAAGAGAGCAAAAGATGTACTACAGATAGAAATATGAGCTGGTTTCTCAGCTGCCCTCCAAAATCTTCGAAGGGGAAAACACACTATTTTCCCTGTGTGGGTTGGTTGCATACTGTAGAAGCTCAGATATTTAGAGAACATTTTTATTCAACAGATATTTACTGAGCACTTACTTTGTGCTAGGTAACACGTCAAGTACACGTTTTTATTAGACTACTTTACAACTCAGCAGAGATGCAGACACTTGGGCATAAGTCAAGTCTGAAATTATGATTGTAATTTCTACACAAATGTGTTAGAAAAATAGCATTCTAAACCAAGTTAAAATGTTAACAAGAGGAAAGAAACAAAAGCCTATTGTCCGACATAGGAAGGTATAAATCTTTACTATCTGTGCTGCCTCCTTCCTTTGTTTTCTAGGATACCACACTCTCTCAGTTTTCATTCCATCCTCACGTCCATTCTTTCTCACTCGTCTTTGCTGGCTTCTTTTCCTCTTCTCCATCTCACAATGTTGGACTGAACTGGGTCTCTGTTTTCAACTCCCTTCTTTAGCTACAAAAACTTCCTAATGATCTTTATCTAGGCCTATGGTTAAAATATTATCTATATAATAATTCAGTCTATACACTCCCAAATTTTTATCTCCATGTCCAGCCTCTCTCGAAAGATCAGAGTTCATAGATCTTTGCACTTATAAGTCTGACAGATTTCTCAATATAATGAATCCAGAACAAAACTCTTGCCCTCAGCCCCACCACTCCTTACCCAACCCACTCCCTATACAATCTTTCCCATATCTGGAAATGACATCGCTATTAATCCAGGAGTTGCACCAAAACTCTCTCCTTGTCACTGTTGATCTTTACTTTTTCTATGTTTTTTAATCCACCATGCTTGGTCCATCAGAGTATACCTCCAAAATACAAGCTCAATCCAACCACTTACCACATCTTCAATGACTACAGCTGCAGCATCGTTCACTAGCACCGCTGTGGTAGCCTCCTACATGGCCCTTTCCTTTTCTCTATTATAATCCAGGCTCAACACAGCAGACAGGGTGACTTTTTTTTTATGTCAACCAGATCACAGAACACCACTGCTCAAAATGCTCCAATGTCTTCCTATAATATTTAAGCTATAGTCCAAATTTTGTTCCTTGGCCTACAAGGCCCTACAACTCCCTCTCCAAACTCAATTCTTACCATTTTCCCTTTCCCCACTTTACTCCAGGGACATGGATTTTACTGTTTCCAAAATACATGGAGTCTGTTCCCACTACAGGTCCTTTAAATTTACTTTTCCCTTGTCCAGAATAATTTTCCCATAGATTTAAAAGCACAGACTCGGTCTGTGTTTCAATGTCACCTTCTCAGAGACCCCGATGTAAAATAGCAGACAACTGCTAATCCTGACCCAGACTCTCTTCCCCCTTAGCCCGCTTTGTTCTTCTCCTAAAACTTCTCACTATCTAAATGTGGATTAGGTATTTACCTTTTTAGTATTCACTGTCATTTCTACCAGAATATGCGGCCAGGGTATCATCTTACCTGTTCACAGTAGTTAATCAACATTGCTGAATGAAATGGAAAAATGCTTTCTAAGAAGTGCTGTCTGTTTCCAGGAAAGCAGCTAAGCAGTCTAAATGTGTTATAATGTTCATTTTAGCAAGCATCCTATTTCCAAGACTTTTCTGGATTCATAAATTGAAAAATATTTCATCTGCTTCTTTGCTTTCAGTACTGTAACACTCTTTCCATATAAGACGACTTGGAAAACATCTTCCTTACACCATTCCTTGAGCTGATAATCTATTAGTTATCACATCTTTACCTCCTTTTCTTTTTTTTTTTTTTGAGACGGAGTATCGCTCTGTCGCCCAGGCTTGAGTGCAGTGGCGCCATCTGGGCTCACTGTAAGCTCTGCTTCCCGGGTTCACGCCATTCTCCTGCCTCAGTCTCCCAAGTAGCTGGGACTACAGGCGTCCGCCACCATGCCCAGTTAATTTTTTGTTGTTGTTATTTTTAGAAGAGATGGGGTTTCACCGACCTTTACCTTCTTAATTGCTGACAAATAAATTATGCTTGTTACACCTTTTGCTTCCCCCATATGTTCTATTACCCCTGAGATAAACATCAGACAAGGAAGATGTCATCCCACAAGAAATCTAGAGAACAAATGTTCAGTATATGCTGATTTTCTACGTTGCCTTTCCTCTCACTGGAAAATGTGGTAACATAAATATGATCTGACACAGGGGTGGAAGAACATCAAAGCATTTTAGAAGAGTAAAGTCCTTTCCATCCCCTGCCTTCCCATTCCTGTGTGAAGAACAAGAGACACACCCACTAGAGCGTGTTCTGTACAACCCTCATACATACGTACACATGTATGCCCAAGGCACGGAGAGCAGCTTAATTCAGACGGAAGACAGCTAATTTCAGGATAGATTTGAGCAAATACTCTGAAGATCAGTTGAGGTAAGGCAAGGCTCTTTCTGCTGTGATTCTAATTTTCACTTTTCCCTCTACAGAGCAAAAGGATGTGTTTCAACAAGGATAGATGTGTCTCTTCATTGGTTATGGAACTTTGCAAAACAGAGTTACAATCAGATCTCCTAACACTTTTCTAAGGCCTAAAAATATATATCAATCTATCTTTTTATGAATACTGTGTTTGTGATAGACTTCTGTCTTTCTTTTCTGGTTATAAATAGAAGACTGTTGTAGAAAATGTAGGAAACACTTGAATGTACAAAGAAAATATAGAAGAAGAATCATCCATGGAACAAGAAACTCTGCTGCATTTATCTGTTCCACTGTTGTCCAGTTCTTTCTTGGTCTCCCCTGGCCAACCCTACCCTACAGAAGTTAATACATCGGTCCCCTCCTATTCTTGCCTCCTATTCATCCTCCATTTCTCAAACTTCAGTCAATCTCCTCTTGTCATACTTGAGAATCACCCACACAAGGAATCTGCAAACTATGGCCCAAAGGCTGGATCTGGGCCACTGCTTACTTTTGTACTTCCCATGAGCTAAGAGGAATTTTGACACTTTTAAGTAGTTGAAAAATCAAAGAAATAATACTCGGTCACAAGTGAAAATTGTATGAAATTCAAATTCCAGCATCTATAAAGTATGCAATTTTGCTGAAACACACCCTAGCTCTTTCATTTACGTATTTTCTATGGTCACTTTTGCACTACAATGGCAGAGTTGAGTATTTGCAATGGAGAAAGCAAGGTATCAAATACATACTCTCTGACCTTTACAAAAAAAGTTGGCCTACCCCTGACCTTAACAGAATATTTTTCTTTAAATGGATACTCCTATTTTACATAAAATTATTCTAAAGAAAACTTTATAGGACTTATAAATAGAAAGCTATAATCATCATAATCACCTTAACTAGAAGAAAACCTTGGAAATTACTGCAACAACCACGAGATACAACTTCACATTCATTAGCATGATTATTATTATTCAAAGAAAAAAAGAAAACAACAAGGGTTGGCAAGCATGTACAGTGGAGCCCTTGTGCACTGCTAGTGGGAATGGAAGACAGTGCAGCTTCTGTGGAAAACAGTATGGCAGCATTTCAAAAAATTAAAAATACAATTATCATGTAATCCAGCAATTCCGCTTCTGGGTATACACCCAAAAGAACTGAAAGCAAGGGCCCAAACATATATTTCAGCATTATTCACAATAGCCAAAAGGTGAAAGTAACTCAAATGCCCATCAAAAGATGACTGGATAAACAAAATGTCGTATATTCATATAATGAAATAATATGAAATGACCCATGCTAAAACATGGATGAACCTTGAGAGCACTATGCTAAGTATAATAAACCAGTCACCAAAGGACAAATGCTTCATGCTTATGCTTCTAGGAAATAACTGAAGTAGTCAAATTCATAGAGACAGAAAGTAAATGATGGTTGCCAGGGGCAGGGGAGAGGGAAATGGGGGTTATTGTTTAATGGGTACAGAGTTTCAGTTTTCCAAGATGAAAAGAATTCTAGAGATGGATGGCGATGATGGTTACACAACAGTGTGAATGGACTTAATGCCACTGAACTATACACTTAAAAGTGGTTAAAATTGTAAATGTTGTTACGTATATTTTACCACAATCTAAAAAAATGTTTTATTGCAACAAAAATAAAATAATGTTAACTGAAAACAAGCTAGATATTCTTTTACACCTAAGACTTGGTTTTTCTATGTTTGAAAAAGAGACCAGCAATCCTTAAAGAAGCCTTGAAGATGAGCACAGAACCTACAGTCTAAATCAGGTAAAAATGCAAATAAAGTAAAAAGGGACTTATTATTTGTGATTCAATTTCATAAATCACACTTCTTTAATGTCATATAAAGTGACATTACTTCAAAATATGTGAATTCCCCCAAATATCCCAGTTTAGAGAATACTACCCAAAATGTTCCCCAGTGATGTGTCACAATCCAGAAACTACAATCCTTACACTCTTGCTAAAAGGTTATTTCTTGATTCGTACAGGGCATTCCCCAGTGAAGGGACCAGCTTTGCTGGGTTAAAGCTCCCTGTTTCACAATAACATCTGATTTTTAAAAATCATTTCATCACCCTGTATCTTAGTATTAAACATATTTGAACAAAGGATAATTCATCAGATTGGTTCTCCTGTGGTTAACTTTGAGAAGTTCTAAAAAATCATAGGTATAAAGAGAGAACTGGGGAGGGAAAGAAGAAGTAAAAAGGAAAGAGATACATCAGAGAAAACTTGCTCATTTTTTTTTTTTCAGGAAAGTATACATGTCTTATGGAGCCAGATAAAGGAAGACAAATAAATCACAGAAAATCTGTGAGATTGTCACATTTGCTAAAGCACTAGTTACCAGTTGTTGACTGGTTACTATTCAAGAACATCACTGCTCTAAAGCACAAAATTCTAAAAGAATTAGAAAAATTCTTACAGAATAAAAATTAGAAATTCAGTTTTAAGGTAAGGTTTACTACATAAAATTGTTTTTCCAAAAGATCACAGGATTTATGAGACCTTAAATTATAACTTAATAGGAAATATCCAGAAAATCAAATGATTTCTAATAAATAAAGTTGATTCTAATGTCCCTTACGTTGTCCACAGTAAGTTCCAATATATCCTTTCTGGCACTGGCAGTGGTCATCTGCACAAGTCCCACCATTCATGCATCTCACGCTGCACTGCTGAACTGCAAAGAGCAATAACAAAAAAAGTAAAAACATCAGTCACCAAAACTATAGTATATGTGAGAGATTATAAAACTATAAACTCAATTATCCAATTCAATGACAATTATATCTTACAGAAGGAAATATTATGACCCAAACATATTTTTATTCATTATTTCTTTATAAGTGCACACATGGGCATATCTGTGATAACATGTTATTCAGGATGCATTTAAAACACTTTCAATGTTAAAAAAAAATAAACAGAAGGTGACTAGCAGCATAGTTTCTGGCAAGCAGGAGGTACTTTTGTCTCCATTCAGAATGCAGGAGCTGAGTGCCCAGCTCAGTGCAGTACTGTCATAATGGACTTGAAGGCTATCCTCACAGAGCTTGAAATTCCGACAGGGAGTTATGGAAAACACAGGTAAACAAATACCACAAAGTAATTATAGACTGTGATAAACTGTTTGAAGTAAACCGTTGTGAAGGAGACTAGCCTGGAGCCAAGAAGGAGCTTAGATACCAGCACCCGACAAGACCACTTAGAGGAGACATTTACACTGAGATATGAAGGATGAGAATGAGCCAGATATTAAAAGTACCAAGGAGGAACTTCAGAGAGAGAAGAACCAGCAAATCAAAAGACCTTAGGATGGTAAAAGGTTTCTTCTGAAGAACAGAGAGATTCCTGTGGTTAAAAAGAGGCAGACAGGGAAGAGATCTTGGAGACCCAGGCAGAGGCTGATCAGCTAACACAGGGCGTCCTCGGCCACCAAAGGGTTTTCATTATATCCCAAATGCAACAGGGAGTCACTGAAAGGATTTAAATGAGGGAGTGAAGTGATGTAATCTATATTTTTAAAAGATGACTCTAGCTGCTCTGCAGAGAATGGATTTGAAGAGGGCGAGAGTCTGGGAGAAGGATGAGGACAGCTTGCACCACATGGTAGCAGTGGAGATGGAAAAGAAAAGGTAAATCTGAGATAATTATTTTCCCATAAAGCCTACAGGACTTGTTCAAAGAGTCGACATAGAGAAAGAGAAGCAGCAGTTACTTAAGCACCGGCTGGATGGCAGAGCCATTTGCCCAGGCAGGAGGAACTGTGGTTCAAGTAGCCTGTGGTCAGCAATAAATTCAGTTTCCTTTTAGACATGCTACTAAGTTTCAATTGCTTGCTATTTCTTGAGGGGGGATGTCAAACGGGAAGGAGAACATATAAGTGTGGAGGTCAGTGGTGGGATTTCCAGTGTAGATAAGTATTATGAGTTATCAACATATTGGTAGGTATTGAAAACATATATGTCAATGAGTTCACCCAGGGAGGGCAGTACTCAGGAATACTAAACCTCGAATGAAAGACTGATGAAGATACAGAAAAGAGAATAAAAAGTAATGATCAAGAAAAGGAGCACTGAGGGCCACTGGAATTACAAAAGTCAAGGGTGTTTCAAAGAAAAATGAAAAACAGCATTTCAAAAAGATAGTGATTCATAGTGCCAAAAGCTTTAACAAGGTCCCACAGGATGATGATTGAGGGGGTTAGAAAAGTTCCTGATGAAATGGAAGGAACTCATTGCCCAAGGCCAAATGAATGCACAGATTCCATGCTAAATTATATACCACAAAGAGTGGCCCAGAGAATGTCCCAGCTCCCAGGTAGAGGAATTAAGAAACTGAATCTTAAAATTCCTCTAGGATTGGGTTTTTTGCCAAAGGCAAATATGAGAAAACTAAGGATAGGATAATGAATATATGGGCAACAGTATCTTGTAGGCAATCAAGCAAGAGAGAAAGGTTCAGGTTAAGTTGGGGATGAAATGTTCTGGTTAAAGTGGTCAAGAAATCATGATGAATTTGAATGATAGGTTTTAAAAAGCTAGGGAAATGGCAGATTCAAAGAAAGTGAAATTAAGAGAGTTTTCATCAGAAGACAATGACACTTGTTGTATGAAGCTTGAATCTTATTCCTGAGTCAGACATACTCTATATTACCTTCGTTAAGGGAAAATTTGAAGAAATACATATTAAAAATATAATGACTTCACACTAGTTTGAGGCAAGACTTTAAAAAGCATTTATTTAATTATTGAGCAATTAAATAAACAATCTTGCTTCTGCCTTGTTATAATGTTATCTTAAATACCAGGCTAAAAGATTAATCTTCAACCTTAAGGACCCAACAATTTCTAATTGGATCATGAATCACACAATCATAGTCCACAGTTATAATTACCTTATGTAGGTGTTGGCAGTTAATACATGTGAAGCAAAATAGGTCCATATGTGTAACGTGTCTGGTAAGTACTCAATAAACATATGCTGCCTTTGAGTTCTCTTCTCCTTCCCCCTTAGATAGCCCACAAAACACCTGTTAAGCAAAGGCAACAAATATAGCCTAGTGTTTGAGACTACACACTTAGGCATCAGAATACCTGGATTCAAGTCTGTGTTTCCTTGGGCCAGTTAATTAAATTATGTGTGTTTTACTTTGCTACTCTGTAAAATGGGGTATTAACAGTATCTCATAACGTTGATGTAAGGATTAACTAAAATAATAACACTTAAAACCCCCCCCCCCCCCCTCCCCCCCGGCACAGAGTAAAAACCTAGTTAGGTCATAGCTATTATTCACCAAGAGTTACTTCTTCACTGAATTCTTAAACTGTTTCTGCATAGACATACGGCTCCTGCACCAGAATTAAAGCATTTTTCTTATTGAAAACCATCACCCACTTAAGGCGACAATTAAGTCACTGAAGATTTTTACTCTAAAGATTAATGATTAATACACACCTAGTATGTGAGGAAAATAATCACGGATTTATATCCTTTTTGAGAAGGACCTTTAGCATTTACTCCAAAGCTCAAGAAAAATGCAGTGAAAAGGCCACAAGTAAGAAACATACTTGATTTTGATCCACAGGTTGGTGATATTTGCCCACTGGAACACGTACACATGTTAGGACGGGAACAAAATCCATCTCCACAACTATTTCTACAAATCGCTGTAGAAAGCACAATAGGAAAATGAATGAATAACTATGTAATAAACCATAGTTTACAAAACAAGAAAGCTGTATTTAAAAGTAAAAAGTCTGAAAAACTAAGATAAAATATATGATGTAAATGTCTAACTTCAGATATGTAATAAAATTACCCATTGTAGACTTGGGAATAAGTCTCACAGGTATCCTTATGATAACATGTAAACAAATGAAGCTGGTTCAAATTGCATAAATCCTTTAAGGAATCTCCACACCGTTTTCCACAGTGGCTGAAAAAGTAGAACTACCATTTGATCCAGCAATCCCACTACTGGGTATTTACCCAGAGGAAAAGAAGTCATTATTCAGAAAAGATACTTGCACATGCATGTTTATAGCAGCACAATTCAAAATTGAAAAATTGTGGAACCAACCCAAATGCCCATCAATCAACAAATGGATAAAGAAACTGTTACATACACACACACACACACACACACACACACACACATATGTAACTGTGAAATATATAATATATATATAGTGGAATACTATGCAGCCATAAAAAGGAATGAATTAACAGCATTTGTAGAGGCCTGGATGTGATTGGAGACTTATTATTCTAAGTGATGTAATTCAGGAATGGAAAAGCAAACATTGTATGTTCTCACTGATATGTGGGAGCTAAGCTATGAGGACACGAAGGCATAAGAATGATACAATGGACTTTGGGGACTTGGGGGAAAGAGTGGGAGGGGGTGAGGGATAAATGACTACAAATATGGTGCAGCGTACACTGCTCAGGTGATTGGTGCACCAAAATCTCACAAATCACCATTAAAGGACTTACTCGTGCAACTAAATACCACCTGTACCCCAATAACTTATGGAAAAATATAAATAAAAATAAATTCATACGTAAGTAAACATTACAGAATGAAAACATGGTAGAATAAAATAAAGTACAGGCTTTTAAGTTTAAAATACGTGTGTGTGTGTGTATGTATTTACTGACTTTAAAAGGTCTAAAAGAACTTTCACCAAATAGTGCCCTGGACCTCACTGCATGATGGGTTTATGTATGGATTATTGTTTTTATAATAAACATTTAAAGCTTTGCAATAAGGAAAAAAATTGCATAATCCTAAATCTTCAATTGTCTTATCGATACAGGTTGTCTCTTTCATTAAAGACTGAGAGTTTACAATGCAGAATTCACCCAGAGAAGACAGTCTTGATTCTAGGTAGTTGGGAGAGTTGCAGGAACAGAGAAACCACAGCCCACTATGCAAAAGCCTTCACAGGAGACAGAGAACATGAAATTGGCTGAACCAGAGGCTCTGGTCCTAATGACTTGGCCAAGCCTCAAGCGTTCCATGCACATTCCTTCTGGGCTGGTATCTGACGTACCCTGTGATCAATCTTTGGTCCCCTCAATAATTTCCTCTCTCCTTCCTACAGCCTTTCTCCTTCCATATTTTCTCCACAACCTAGCTTACTCCTGCTGCTCAGAAAAGCTTCTGTGGCATTTTTATGGTGGGGAGAGTCAAAGCCTCCTGCAGCTGTGACCTCCAATGAACAGAAAGGTATGAGGGTCATCACAGCAAAGAATGTTAGGCCCACTGACACAGTACATACCACAGATACTCCAAACTTGTAGGCAAGTACCTTCGAATGGGAAGTCTCTCCCATATTTAGAGACAGTTCATTTAGGAGCTGAGAGATTTATCTCTATAACCATAATTGAATTCTCTCTGTCAGCACAAGAGCTGTGTACTTTAACGCTCATGCCATGACTGGATATATAAAGACAAGAAGAAAGTCTGGAAATGCCCTGAAACTGGCTGTAGCTAGGGAAAAGGTCCCACAACTTTCAAAGAGGTCTAGGACCCTCAACAATGTAAAGAGCATTTCCTGAAGAAGTAAACTAATTGTTTTTCTTCCCCAAGATGCCTTCTGACATCCATACACTACTACCAGCATTAGTACTTCTTATCAATGAAAATAGTGGGCTGGGTACGGTGGCTCATGTCTGTAATCCCAGCACCTTGGGAGCCCTAGGTAAATGGATCACTTGAGCCCGGAAGCTGCAGACCAGCCTGGGCAACATAGGCAGACCCCATCGCTACGAAATTCTTTTTACAAAATTAGCCTTGCACATTGGCATGTGCCCACAGTCCCAGTTACTCAGGAGGCTGAGGTCGGAAGGTGGCTTGAGTCCGAGAGGTTAAGGCTGCAGTGAGCTGTGATCATGCCACTGCATTCCAGCCTGAGTGACAGCGAGATCCTGTCTCAAATTAATAAAAAGTGAATGTGTCAAATACTGTGATTTAAGATAAAAATCTTTTAGGTAAGAATACGTTTCCTGCCATGGAGTCGACTCTTACTTCTTAAAATATACTACAGTTTCTGATCACCAGTAACTTTCCAATGACAAATGTGCGTTAAAACATTGTTTTATTTCAAATTTCTCTCCTCCCCTAGAAGGCCAATATTTAGTCTAGGCTTAAGAGAGGAGACTCAAAGTACCCCCACCCAGGTTCCAAACCAAATGAAGGTTTAACGGGCTGCAGACTGATCGTTCTCAGGCAATTATCCGTCAAGGATACAGGTATACACTTTGTATCTGTGAGCCAATAAGAAGCAAGAATGCTGAGGCCCTTTTGCCCCACACAGGCCTCAGACTATGGTACACTTAACTGAGTATCTCTCCCTCCCACAATTACTAAAATGATGAGACCTAGAAATGCCAGAGGGAGAGGGAGACAGGACCTCGGGGCTGAGACTTCAGTGATGCTGTGAGAAGTCACATGGCCAGGTAAAGAATACATAGCACCCAAAAGGTCTGAAGTTGAGTTGTCACTCTGCCATTGATCCACTGTGAGCTCCAGAAAAACCCACAGCCTTTCTGAGTCCAGTTTTTTCATTTGGTAGCATAACATAAGGGAGTTATATTGGAATGCTCTGACATTTCCTCAGGTCTCAAATGTTATTAATCCAGCCAACCTCATCCCACTGTTATTATATTGATCAAAACACTATTCATTGCATAATTTCACAATAAATAAATAAGTAAATTTTTTCATTGCTTCACATTCTAAGAAGATTAAAAAAAAAAAGGTGAGAAAGTCAATTCCGCGCTTTTGGAAATGAATATTTGCAAGTTTGGAAGTACTTCAGCAATTTTTCTAGGCTACAACTAAGAACAATACCAACAAGACATAGAGACTCAAATCAAAATGCATTGGGTTTCCAGAACTTGGAGAATTATAGTTTCTTTTCAATATCTTCTCCTTATAAAGCCTGTCAAAGTCAAACATTAAAATTCTGTTGACCATTTTTTAATGGTCAAAAAATGGTCAAAAAAGTTGACCATTTTTTATTTTTCTATATTAACAGAATGCTGAGGTACAAATGTATGAGAAAATTAATATTTGGTTTTGATTTTCTGTTTGTATTTTACTTATTTTCTTTTTTGTAAATTGTCTCAGATAACTTATTTTGCTAAATGGCGTGATACAGATAAGTTCAATAAATATAATAATTTATTTAATTCATTATCATCAGGAAGGCCTGGAATTAAAATTCTTGATTTTGAGTTTATATTGGTTTATTTCATTTATTACCTCTACATATGATCATTTTAAATGTCAGACTAAATGAACTACTGAATTGAATGCAGGCTGCTAGCGTTAAATGAGACTCATGCAATAGAATATAAAGGTATTACATTCTTCCTGTTTTGCGCACTATTTAATAATCTTAGGTACTAGAATTTTTAGATGTGCTTATGAGAAGTATTTTTGTAGACACTTCTTGATACAAGTGCTATAAATGTTTCTTGTAGATATAAAGATCATTTCAAAGTTTACTCTTTTTATAGATCTCTGATACATGCAAATTCCAATGTATCTCACAAGCATCCAAATATTTCCAGTATCGGAAAATGCGGATTACAATAGTCACTGTTACCCTAAGATTTTCAAAGCTGATCTTCTACCAATGATCAGTGGGCCATACATATATTTCTACTGCAAATATTCTGGAAGGCTGTGCTCTCTGGAATTCCCATTCCACACTGATCCAATAAAATCTGACTTTACAGATTTTCAACACGTACCATGAACCAAACCGTCCTCCTCGGCTGCTCTCCAACTCAATAATGGCAGCCACACTCATTACATTTAGTGAGTCAGACTTTCCGCAGTGCCTAAGTCACTCCCAGCTAGTATGGCAGGTGTGCGATGAGTGACGTCAGCTGTTTCAGGATTCTAAAAAACCGTGTAAGTTTAAAGCAGCCATGGTAATGCCCTACTGGCCTGAAAGAGTAAACGCACCCTCCATTAATGCCTCACATATGACTTCTGTGTTGGAAAGAAAAGAATGCAGAACTTTTTCTTTTAAAAAATAAAGCAAAGGCCTATGATAATCAGAAGATTTGTTTAAAATATTTATAAGTCACTTTAAATGATACAGGTTTTTCCTATTTTTGCCATTGGAGATAGTGGGATTTTAAGGTAGAAAAAATAAGAAGAAATTAGTCTTTATGACACTTGAGATTTCATCCCTTTTTAAAAAACTGCCCAGAAATTACATTAAGTATCTATCTCAAACCCACAAAACCAATAAATATAGAGTCAGAAATGCTACTACATCCTTATTATCCCTTGGTTAGTGCGGCTTGCCCTTTTTCTCTGTTCACAGTTGCATAATTATTTTTTCCCTGGAGAACATGGAGGTCAATCTAAAGTCAAGACTGGATCTAAATGAACGTGCTGTCTATGATACCTGGCTCTCCTCCCAATAAGACAAATGTGGTTGTGCTACATAAACACACAGGAGAAGGCCAGTCACACTGCAAGTCACAAATTTACAGCTATGAGGCTAATAACTAATGAGCTCTCCAATTAGAAAGTGGAGAATTGGTTATACACTTTGGAAACAGAATAAAATAATCAAAACTTTTAAGGTCAGAGATACAGAATTTTTCAAGGTCTAAGATTCATACTTTGGAAATCTACTGCACACTATTGAGGTTTGGGGTCTGGAAACTCTAAAATTCAAATGTCTTCCAAAAAGTAAAAAAAAAAAAACAAAAAAACAAAAAAAACAGTCAAGCCGCTCTGAAAGAGTTAAAAGTTTGTTAACTTAGGTCAACACTAAATCCGTGAGAATGCTCCTTTCCTATCTAGGTTATGTAGTTGTTGAGATAAAACCAGAAATAAGAAAGCGGTTTTATATAAATGCCTAAGAAACCTTGATCTTCATAAGGCCTAAACCTCACTCGGAGTTAAAAGCTTGATAATTTGCATAACAACATGTGGTCTTATCTGGATTTTTTTACGGAAAAAGTGGTTTTGAGTTATCTCAATAATTGCTCCACTCCTCTTCCAATTTGTATTAATAGACAGAAAGATAAAACTTTCAGTTATCTTTGAAACCTTTATCATTATTGCCCTTCAACAGAGTCTAGAAGTGAAGTCTCAACTGACTCAAACCGGTTGAGTCTTCCCCACTATTCAAATGGGACCGCGTCCCGATTATCGGTGCAATGTGATCACTTGATTTTAAAGGCAATTGTGCGTCCAAATGGCTGAGCGCAAGAGGTCGGCTGGAGATAGGGCCGAGCTCGCTGCCCCAAGCTGCGATCCCTGCCAAGCACTCACGGACAATGCACTGGTTTCCTCCAGGGAGCGTCTTCCATCCAGGGCAGCAGTAGGAGTGGAATCTGGAGCCGCATACGTTGGGCCTGTGATGGACAAGCGCGGTCACACATAGATACGGAGAGGGGTGCAGTAACATATAAACGGTCTTCGTAAGCAATGCCCCGAGCGAGTAGATTTCAGTACAAAAAAACAAATCAAAATTACACTTCAAATTCTTGGGGATTGGGAGGCAGACGTGGAAGCAAAAGAGCTAGATGCTGGAATGCAGGAGGGTCAGAAACGTCTAAACACTGCCTTTCATCTGTCGTCCCTTGCCTGCCTTTTTAAAGGGCGAAAAGAGACATGGAAACATATAATTTGCTACTATTCTAGCTTCCAGATGCAGAGAACAAAGGGACCATTGCGTTCCAAAGAATCCTTGCCCTCCTTTCCGAATCCATTCCTTCTTGATCAACTGTTACTTTGGCCCCGACGTGTCAAGGAAAGCGCGTCGCAAGGTGGAGCGCTCGGGTTGACGATTAGAAGGTGAGCTGTGAACCCTGCACAAGTCCTCAAACAAAAGGCTCACGAGCTGCGCCCCCGACGGAGGAGAGCAAGCAGGCTCCTCCGGCCCCTGCAGCAGGCGGACCCAGGCCCGCCTTCCGCCCGACATTCAGAACCTGTTCCCGCACCGCGGGCTCTGCGCACGCTCTGCGATCCGCATCCCCAGGCCCCCCTAACCATCCGCCGCCCGACCCCCGGAGAGAGAGCTTTCCGCCTGCTGAGCTACGGCTTTGGGACGGAAAAGGGGGACGCGCTCCTGGGGGTCTTTGGCTCCTGGATGTCCTGGCGAAGGGGGCTGCAGCTCTAGGCTCCAGCAAAAGGGTCAGGGACCGAGTGGGCCGGAAAGCCGCCAAACTGAGGATTCCCCCCTCCCCCAAGTCGGAGCCTTAGGTGCGGGGCCGCTTGCCCACTTACCCTCTGAGCACGTCCTGCTGTCCGCGCCGGCGGACGCGACTAGCCACTGCGGCACCCTCCTCGCGATACTCGGGCGCCAGAAACCCGCCTTCAGAGCCTGTTGTAGCGGACCGGACCTGTTGCGGCGGCGGCTGGGGCCGGGGCGGCTTGGGCGGAGGAGGCTGAGGCTGGCCGGCCGTGCCCTGCGCCCAGAGCGCGACACAGCCCAGCCACAGGAAGTAGGGCTGGAAACACAGCCGCCGTCTTCTCCCCATCGCCGGCGCTGAAAGCGCGCGGCCCTAGACCCGCGGAGAGAGAGTGATCAAAGACAAAATCTGCGATGCTCAGAAAAAAGTCAAGGTCTAATAAGCCCTTCGTCGGCTCCGGGGACTCCCTTGGGCTCGGGGTGCCTGCTCTAGCTGGAGACCCCGACAGAGCACCGGCCCCTTGGCTGCCCGCGAAGCCAGACGCGGGGCGCCGGGTCTAGCGCAGTGGGCGGCGAGGCGCGGCAGAGGTGCAGCCCGCAGCCCTGAGCGGTACACGTTGCATAACCGGCCTAAAGCCCCGAGCGACTCCAGGACCGCCAGCGGGCGGGGGAGGAAATTACCAAAGCCCTGGCGTAAAATTTAAAAAACTGTGAACCTCAAAAGAAAAAAGGGCCTGCACGCAGAGCTCGGCGGATTCCCGTGCGCTTCGGGCACGGATCTTGGAAAGCTGCAAAAGTCACCAGAAAGAAACAGGCAAGCAAACAAAAGTGGTCCCCAAAAGAAGAGGAGGGTTCCCTCTGGGCTCGTTCGGAGTCCCACAGGGTAACGAAGCGCCGGCAGCGGCTGCGGAGCCGGGCGGAGGTGCGCGGGGCCGGGGCGTGCGGCCAGCAAGAGAGAGGGCGGGACGCTGGACGCTGGAAAAGATGCGGCGGTGGAGGGCGCGGCGCGGGGGTTTTAGAGGCCCGGCGGGGCGCTGGGCGGGCCGGCGGGCGGTGGCTGTCAGTGGGGGCGCGGCCGTCCACACGTGGGGCTCAACCCGGACTGAGAGGCCGGCGCAGAGTGGGCGGGGACAGAATAAGGGAGAGATCAGGGGCCGAGGAACGAGGGGAGCGAGGGTTGGGTGAGGGGAAGAGGAAGGAAGGGGAGGAGGGCGAAAGGAGGGGAGAAGACGGAGATTGGGGAGAAGGGGGGCGAGCCCGAGAGGAAGGCCAGGTTGGAAGAGGGACTTGGAAAGAGGGATTGGCGAGCCCGGGTGCGAGAGGAAATGAGCGGGGGATGGGGGCGAGGTTAGGGCAAAGAGAGAAGTGGGAAAGGGGAGGGAGGGCCAAGGTCTGGGCGCCGAGAGGAGGGGCCCGGGGGGCCGGCTGGAGGGGGCGAGGCGCTAGGCGGCTTTGCTTCCCGTCCCCGTCAATTGGCCGCTAGCTCTGTTTTGACTGCCTGTACAAAGCGAGCAGACGGCGGGGGATGGGGCGATTAGGGACCGGATTTGGGAAAGGAGGCAGCCCCTTCCCCTCCCCCTCCCCCTCCGCCTAGCCCGGCCGCGGACCAGGGACTAGGGTCCCTAAGCGCACCAGGCTTGACTGGCCCGCAGCTGAGCTGACCCGCAGCTGAACTTCCCCGCCGGACAGAAGCCGCCAGGTTGAGGATGAGAACGGGTCTTTCTGTAGGGTCCCGGACCCTGACCCGGGATAGGGGGATTCGCAGTCAGCCAGGAATAGAGGCTCACTGGGCTGTTGGTTGCAGCCTCAATCCAAGAAGGACGGACCCTCCCCATCGCCCTCCCACCCACACCGCCCCACCGGGAGCGGCGTCAGTCTGAGAGACCAAATTAGGGGCTGGGCGTTTCCAGATTGAAATGCGCCCTCCGCCACCAAGAGGGAGCTCACGCGGCCGCGGGGGACCGAGGCAGCCAGCCGGCGCCGCGGTCCTGGGGAGTTCGTACTGGGGTGTGCTCTGGTGTGAGACCTGGCAGGACTGTGCCTGGGCCTGCATGCAGGGAGGGGTTAGAGACCCTGAAATGTACTAGCGGGCAGGGTGATGACAAGGCGGGTAAATGAGGCTTGGGGCATACCCTTGGTTCCTGGCTTGGACCCCTTCAGATTAATGATTGAATCCTAGCAATTGGTGCAACCCTCTGTACCTCTTAGAGTGCCTCTGCACCGGCCTGCCCTGGGGTTTTCCTTTGTGGCCCTCCTTTCATGAAATCTCTGTGAAGCCCTGGTCATTTCTCATTCAGTGGAATATCGTAATTTAAAAATAAAACACTCCTGAAAACAAGGAGAGAGCATCCAAGCACAGTTTGCGAAACAGTACGAGAGAACAGTGTCTGGTTTATTCAAGCCTAGAAAAGCTTAGTTTAAAGGGGAAAATGTTGTACATATATATAGAGGTGTGTGTGTGTATGTGTATACACACATACATATACACACATATATATTATATATATATTTCTGGCCCAAATTGCCCAGATCTTCTGTTTGACAGCCGAAATTCCCCAGTAATTGGCATAACTCCCTCCTTTATTTCTCCATGTAGTCAAAGGGTCTTAAGGTAGTACACCTTGTTACAATATTCTCATAAAGCAGAAGAAAAGGTGAGAGTTACGTAATTTCATGTGAGACATCTATTTGTTAAAATCCAAAGAAAGAGCAATAGAGTTATTTTCGTGTACTTTGCTTCAAATAAGTAAAATTATTTTAACTAAAAGAGCTAACATAACTATCTCCTGGTTTAAAGCAGTGTTTTAGTCATACCATTTAAAACATCCTGCATCTGTTGTTGTTGTCGTTTTTTAACACTTACATGGGATCATGGTTCATTCCTGTCCATCACATTAAATCTAAATGCTCTAAAATTGCCTATGCCTTCACCCTTTGATCCAGCAATTTCACTTTTAGGAATCTATATAAAAGATACATAGATTAAAAACAAAATGAAATGGTGAATGCATTTATTTGACTGTTCATTGCAGCACTATTTATAATAATGGAAGACTAGAAACACAAACGTCCCATGAATAAGCAACTGCTGTGTAAGATTTCATCTATTCAGTGAAATATTATGCAGCTGTCAAATATGAATGAAGAAAAACTCTGTATGCTCTTGGAGAGTGATCTCTAGCATATACAGTTTACTAAAGTAAGAAAAAAAAGCAAGGTACAGATAGACTAGGCAGTTCATTGAGACAGAAAATAGAATAAAGGTTACCAGGAGGTCCAGGAAAATGGGAAGGATGAGTTATTGTTTAATGAGTACGAAGTGGTCTGTTTAGGATGATGAAAAAGTTAGAAATGGAAAATGGTGACGGATGTCCAACATTGTGCATGTACTTAATGCTACTGAATTGCATGCTTTAAAATGATTAAAATGGTAAATTTTGTGTTACGTCTATTTTTACATGGTTTTTTAAACAAAAGCTGTATAATATTGTATGCCACCTTTTAGGAATATGTGTGTGTTATAGATTTAACAGAACAAAAGAGAAGTATAAACTAAATCTAATAAAAAATGGTTATCTGTAGGGGAAGGGGAGACCATGGGGGAAGAAACAATGATGGAAGCTAAACCTTTCTAAATATACTTAGTTTTGTAGTTCTAGCTTTGGAACTATGTTCCAAAGACCTAGAAATAGTGACAAACCAAAAGCATAAGGTCATTGTGACCAGATTGTGGGTCCTAAATACCATTTCCAAAGTAAAAGGAATCAGGGTTCCTTGGGCAAGTGGTGGATTCCAAGTCTGGGAAAGGAAATGCATAAAGTGAGTATGGACTATCTGTCTTGTCATGCCTGAAAGCAAGAAATTATCTGACTATTAAGGTCATGTCAAACGGAAACCTGAGCTATGTTGAAAGAGATCTCACTGGTTAAGGATGGGGAAACTTGAGCATCAAAAAAAAAAAAAAAGAAAAAAAATGACAGCAAAAGATAGAAATATATGAAGTGTGTAAATATTCAAGATTTCCAAATGATACTCCAAACAAAAATTAGTTGGCCATTTTTGGAGTTTGTTAGGGCACAGTTCACTATTCTAAACACATTGATAAATAAAATTAACCAGTCATTCTTCCTTTGCTAGAAAGACTCAGAGAAAGTATTTCTTTTGAAAAAAAAGTCACAGTTGTAAATGCAGGAAAGATGGAATTAGAAAAATCACTGCTTTGTAAGCTCTAATAAAATAATGGACCTAGGCAACGGTTTTCAACAACCGCTAAAACCATTAGTTAAGAAGTGTTCAACTGGTGGCCATTTTCTCCTCGGGGTGTATTTGGCAATAATTGGGGACATTTTTTATTGTCACAACAAGACAGCGTGTGGGAGTGGTGATGAGAGTATCAGATGCTGGTAAACATTTTACAATGTACAGGACAGTCTCCCATAACAAGGCATTATCTGGTCCGAAATATAAATGTACTTGAGTAGCCGTGCGTTGAAAAGTCAATTGGGAACTTTTTAACGAATGTGTCAAGCTGTTACCACCAGAACCTACTGATTATTAACTTCTGAAAAGTAAGACAACCAGACATTATGTTTTTATTTATGTGGTGCAATAGGAGGTACACAGACCACCTATGAAATACCTTTGTCAAAAAAACTGCGCCTGATTGTAACCATGTCTTCACATTTAACTCACAGTTTTTAAGAACAATAGAGGACCATGAAACATATTAAATGATGCCTTAAGAATATAGGTAACCAGATCTAGAATGAGACATACCACAAGACCAAGTTCTTCAAATAAATGACATCAGTAGAGGAGAGAGAGGGGAACTGTTATGGCCAAACCACCAAAAGCAATGGTTGCCCCTTCTCTGGGATTTTGATATGAATGTTAGTGTAAAATAACATTTTTGATGCTATCATCCAGTCTAGTAAGTCTTATTTATATGGTTGCAGCTACAGTCAATATATAACTGCAACTGCATGAGACACCCCAAGTAAGAACTGCCCAGGCAAACTCTTCTGAGTTCCTGACCCATAAAAGGCTAAGGCAAAATAATTTTTTAAACCTATAACTTTAGGGGTAATTTGTTATGTAGTGATAGAACACTGAAGTGAACACTGGTTACTAGATATTAAAGATTTATTTTTAATTTTAGGAGATGTGACAATGATATCACGGTTATATTTTTAATATACTGGCTAATATTATACTTACTAAAGTCTTTATAGATGAAATGATAGGATGCCTGGATTTGATTCAAAATACTGCAAGAAGAACAAAGGCAGAGTGGATTAGATGTACTTTATTCCTCTTGGCAAGTATACTTAACTAAACATAAATAAGTATATGTGGAGAGAGAGAGCATGCACGCATAAGAAGACCGTAAATGGTAGGGAGGAGAAGGCAGACTAGTTACCCTGCTAGTGACCTTGGGACCTGAGGAATGACATGATAGTGGTATTCCTGAGTTGCCTTTTGCTTTACGTATTCCAGAATGGGTGCTAGGAAAGCTGGCAATTTGAAAATGCCATTGGCAACAGATCAAAGAAAGCCTCCAAAGAATGCCTCCCCTCTCTAGCCAAAAGACAAGAAAGGAATAGCCTAGAAAGACAGAACCCTTTTAGACAATAACTGCCCTAACCAAACCACAGAGAAAAACTGTAGTCACCTTTACCAACTATGGCCAAGTAAGGAGCCTAGACTTTCATCCTTACCAGGGTGTAATGAGGTATCCCTCCCCTTCTCCTGGATAGTGTCAGAGAAAGCCAAGTGGAAAGCTCAGACTTTCATCCCTCTGCACAGTCATGAGCCACCTTCTCCCAGTGGTGTCAGTGGAGAAGCTGGACTTCCACCTTCATCTAACAGTGATGAGATGCCCCTGTCTGCTGGGATGGTATCAGAAGAGACCTAGTAGACGGTCAGGAATCTTCTCACTGCCCAGCAGTAATGAAGCCATCCCACCTCCACCAGGTGTCATGGAATATCTTGGGAAACTACATTAAGAGCAGTAATGAAACACCACTTTCCTAGCCAGGGTGGTACAGAAGAGCTTGAGTAGTGACCCTGTACTGTTACCCCTGCCCAGTAATAACAAGTTACTCCTCCCCTCAAGAGTGTCAACAGAGGCTGCATGTAGATCTTGGACTTCTACCATCATCTAGCAGTAATGAGGCATCTGTTGCCCTGTCTGCCCACCATTTCAGTATCAGAGGAGGCTGCTAAAACAAATGATTTAAATATACTCCAAAGTCTCATAAAATAAAGTCAAAAATGTCCAAGATTCATATACACCTACTATTTACCCACAATTTTTTTTAATTCCAAGATTCAACTGAAAATCGCTTATCACTGAAAGAACCAGGAAGATCTTAATTTAAATGCGAAAAGGAAAATCAATACACATCAACATTAAGATGACACAGATGTTAGAATTGTCTGACAATATTCTTAAAGCAACTATGATAAAAATGCATCAGTTGGCCATTGTAAAACTCTTGAAACAAGTGAAACAAGTGATAAAAGAAAGAAAGTAGAAAGCATCAGCACAGAAATAGAAGACATAAACGGAAATTTTAGAATTTAAAAATAAAATAAAATGTTTAAACTTAGTAGATGGGTGTCACAGCAAAATTGAGAGAGCAGAGGAAAGAATCAGTGAACTTGAAGATAGAAAAATAGAAATCACTCAAACTGAACAATGAAGAGTATATACACTGAAAAATCAAACAGCCTTAGGGAGCTGTGAGACTATAACAAAATATCTAACATTTGATTATCAGAGTTTAAAAAGAAGAGAAATAGGATAGAGCTGCTGAAAAATTACTTGGAGAATAAATAATGGTGAAACATTTTCAAATTTGGTACTATGCATAAATATACAGATTCAACAAGCCTAACAAGTCCCAAACAGAATAGACCCAAAGGCATTCACATCAAGACTCATCATAGTCAAAGTTTTGAAAATTAAAGGCAAAGAAAAAATCATGAAAGCAGCAAAAGAAAGGACACTTTACTTGTCCTTTCTGGAAAAAACAATTCAAGTGATAGCAGATTTCAGATCAAAAACTGTGGAAGCCAGAAGGGAGTGGCACCCATTTCTTCAGTGCTGAAAGTAAAGAACTGTCAACCCAGAATTCTATACCCAGTGGAAATATCCTTCAGAAATAAAGAACACATGAAGACCCTTTTAGATGAAGGAAAACAAGAATTTGTCTCCATCAGATCTACCCTAAAATAATGGCTAAAGGAAATTATTTAAACAGAAATAAAATGTTAACCAAAGGATTCTTGAAACAAGAAGGAAGAAAGAACAACAAAAAAGGGAATATATGGAAAAGTATGAGTAGTTTTGATAAATGTTATCTCTCTTGATTTTTCTAATTTGTGCTTGATGTTTCACATACAATTATAACATTGTCTCAGGTATATATAAGAAATATTTAAGAAAATTATTTTATAAATAGAGGAAGGTAAAGACACATAAAAGTTGGTAAGGCTTCTATACTGGCAAAATACTAATACTAGTATACTGTGATAAGTTAAAGGGGTAGCACAGGGAGACCTTCGTGATGAGGAAATAATTCTCTAACTGCTTGGTGGTGCTTACCCAAATCTGTGCATGTGAAAAATGGAATAGAACTATACATACACATTGTGCCAGTGTCAATTTCATGGTTTCATATTGTACATAGGAAATAACCATTGGGAGAAACTAGTTAAAGGGTAAACAGGATCTCTGTGTGCTATCTGTGCAACTCTCTGTGAATCTATGCTTTCTAAAACGTTTAAAATATTAATGATAAAACCCTTTTAAAGAAATTTGAGAGATTCTTACCCATCTTCTGTCAATGTAAAGTAGAGATATTTCATCCCATGCAATTAAAAAAAGGCGGTTAATAGATGAAATGAAATGGCAAAATGTTGATAATTATTAAAACTGTATGTACAACTCTATCAGTAATTGAAAGATCCAGCAGACAAAACCAATGAGGGCATAGCTCAGCATAGTTGAACTGAGTACCACCACCGATCAGCCGAATCTAGTTGACATTCATAGTATATTTCATTTAATAACTACAGAATACGCTCTCAAGCTTGCATGGAATATTCACCCAGATAGACCACAACTTGGCCCATAAAACACACCTTAACAACATCTAAGAGAATAGAAATCATACAAAGTATGCTCTCAGATCACAATAGAATTAAACTAGGAACAAAAGACAGAATAGAGCTGGAAAAATCCCTAACTATCTGGAGGTTAAACAATAAACTTCTAAATAACAAACATGCCAAAAAGGAAGTCTCAAGAGAAATTAAGGAATATTTTAAGCTAAATAAAAATGAAAATAGAGCTTATT
This sequence comes from Trachypithecus francoisi, assembly GCF_009764315.1. Taxonomy (NCBI): domain Eukaryota; kingdom Metazoa; phylum Chordata; class Mammalia; order Primates; family Cercopithecidae; genus Trachypithecus; species Trachypithecus francoisi. The sequence continues at coordinate 163,757,401 of NW_022681465.1, read as the reverse complement.
AAAATTTTCAGGGCCAGGTGCAGTGGCTCACACCTGTAACCCCAACACTTTGGGAGGCCGAGGCGGGCAGATCAAGACATCTGCTTAAGAGATAGAGACCCATCCTGGCCAACATGGTGAAATCCCATCTCTACTAAAAAAATACAAAAATTAGCTGGGCATGGTGGCACGCACCTGTAGTCCCAGCTATTCAGGAGGCTGATGCAGGAGAATCACTTGAACCCGGGAGGCAGAGGTTGCAGTGAGCCGAGATCGTGCCACTGCACTCCAGCCTGGTGACAGAGTGACACTCATCTCAAAAAAATAAAATAAAATAAAATAAAATTTTCAGGATGCAGAGAAAGCAGTGCTTTGAGCGACATTTATAACATTTAACGCATATATTAGCAAAGAAGGAATATCTAACATCAATGATCTAAGCTTCCACATTAGGAAACAAGAAAAAGAAGAACAAATTAATACAAGATAAATTCAAGAAAAGAAATAAAAGTTACAGCAGACATTAAGAAATTGAAAACAGGAAAGCAATAGAGAAAATCAACAGACAAAATATTGGTTATTTGGTTTTGTTTTTAAGTGAAAGCAAATTTATTAGAGAAATAAAGAAAGAAACGAATGGCTGCTTCATGAAAGAGCAGCGCAGGATGGGCTGCTTAACTAGTATGCTTATGGTTCTTTCTTGATTATTTGCTAAGCAAGGGGTGGATTGTTCATGTGTTGTTCAAGAAAGGGATAGGGAATTCCCAGAACTGAGGATTCTTCCACTTTTCAGACTATATAGGGTAACTTCAGGACGTTGCCATGGCATTTGTAAACCATCATGGTGCTGGTGGGAGTGTCCTTTAGCATGCAAATGCATTATAATTGGCATATACTGAGTAGTGAGGGCAATCGGAGGTTGCTTTTCTCCTCCTCTTGGTTTTAATGGGTTTTGGCTGGCTTCTTTACTGCATCCTGTTTTACCAGCTGGGTCTTTGTGACTTGTATCTTGTGAAACCAGTTCCACCAACCTCTTATCTCATCCTATGATGAAGAATGCCTAACCTCCTGGGGATACAACCCAGCAAGTCTCAGCCTCATTTTATCCAGTCTCTATTCAGAATGGAGTTGCTCTGATTCAAACACCTCTGACATATTTCCCCCTCCCTTCTAAAAGGGGACCCTTAATCCTAAAAGATTATCTTCAGGCTGAGTGGGTGATGATATTCCTGCCTAAGTATTAGGGTCTCTTGTATTTGGGATAGAGAAGCATTCAGTGAGAAAGCATCAGTATGGTGAGGGCCATTTATAACTCGGAATCCCAACAAAAGGTGATATAAGGCCAGATGCAGTGGCTCACATTTGTAATTCCAGCACTTTGGGAGGCTGAGATGGGCATATTGCTTGAACTCAGGTGTTCAAGACCAGTCTGGGCAACAAAGCACAACTCTGTCTGTATAAAAAATACAAAAATTAGCTGTGCATGGTAGTGTGGAAGGATCCTTTGGGCCCAGGAGGCAGAGGTTGCAGTGAGCTGTTATTGCACCACTGCACTCCAGCCTGGGTGACAGAGCCAGACCCTGTCCCCGCAACCCCCCAAAAAAGATATAAGTCGTTTCTAAATTCTGGAGAAATCAGGTAGAAAGAAATATGCTCCAGATTTTGTTTACAGGAGTATATTTTACTCAATTGCTAAAAGCTGTAAATAACTCAAAAGAAAAGTTTCCTTGACTATAAATTCAGCCAATTGGTGCTGCAGTCTATTTCCTTTGAGTCGGGGGTCTCTTCAGCATGGTCCCTTCATGGTTTGCCATGGAAGATGTCGCCAGAAAGAGGTCCAGATCTAAACCCTAAGAGAGCATTCTTGGATCTCGCAGAAGAAAAAATTCATGGGGAGTCCATAGAGTAAAGTGAAACAAGTCCGATAGAGAATTAAAGAAAGAAAGGAATGGCTACTCCATAGATAGAGCAGCCTGTTTAGTTGAAAATATTAATAAAATTGATAAACCGCTAGCCAAGCTAACCAAAGAAAAAAAGAGAAGACACAAAGTACTAATATTACAAGTAAAACAGAACCATCATACTTATCTTGTGGGCATTAAATGTATAATAAAGGAATAGTATGAACAACTCTATGCTACAAATGTGATAACTAAAATGAAATGGACTAATGACTTGAAAGACACCGACTATCAGAACTCACACTAAGATGAATAATTTGAACAGGCCTATATCCATTAAAAATAGAGTTAATAATTTCCAAAAGAGAAAATACCAGGCTCACATAGTTTCAGTGGTATTTTCTACTAATTCACTGGAGTTTTACAAAACATTTAAGGAGCCAATGACACCAATTTCTGCAATATCTTTCAGAATATCTAAGCAGAGTAAACACTTCCTAATTCATTCTATGAGACCAGCATTCCCCTAATATCAAAACCAGAGATATTACAAGGAGAGAAAATTATGGACCATCTGTCATGAACATAGATGCAAAAACCCTCAAAAAGAGTAGCAAATTAAACAATGTATGAAAAGAAACATACTCTGTGATCTATGAACATTTATTCCCCATATGAAAGATTAGTTATGTATTTAAAAATAGATAAATGTAATCCATCATATCAATAGGCAGAAAAAAATTATGATTATATCAATCCAATACTCATTCATAATAGAAAGCATTTGACAACATCCAATACCCGTTCATGATAAAAACTATGAGCAAACTAGGAATAGAGAAGAACTTCCTCAACATGATAAAGAATATCTACAAAAAAACCTAGAGCTAACATCATACTTGATGGTGAGAAACTGAACACTTTCTCACCATTTATTTGGGAGTAAGATAAGGATATACCCTCTCACCATTCCTATTCCACATTTTACTAAAATAAGACAAGAATAGGAAATATAATTATACAGATTGATAAGGAAGAAATAGAACTATCTGTGTTTGCAAATGACATGACTTGTCTATGTAGAAAATCCGAAAGATCAGCAAAAATCTCCTGGAACTAATAAGCAATTATAGTAAGTTTGCAGGATACAATATAGAATGTCAATGTGGAAAAATCAACTGCCTTCCTATCTATCACCAACGAAAAATTAATTAGCAAAAAAAAACTTAGATGCAAACCTAACAAAACATGTACAACATCTGTGTGAAGAAAACTACAAAACTTTGAAGAGAAAGATAAAAGAAGATTTAAATAAGTGGAGAAATATTTCCTGCCCATTCATAGGAACACTAAATATGGTTAAGATGTCAGTTACTTTCGACTTAGCTGTAGATTCACCCCAACGACAATTAAAATCTTAGCAAGTTATTTTGTAGATATTGACATACTGATTCTAAGGTTTCTGTGAAGTGGGAAATGACACAGAATAGCCAACAGAACACTGAAGAAAAGTAGAGACAGAGGACTGACACTACTCAATTTCAAGACTTAGTAGAAAATGTACAGTATTCAAGACAATGTGATATCAGATACATGGGTGTTTATCATGTTCCTCCTTCTAATTTTGTGTGTATTTGAAGGCTTTCATAATGAATAACGTTTTTGTGTTTTTTTAAAGAGTTTTTCTTAATGAAAAGTTTTTGCGACTCTTCTTCAACTGTGTTTTTCTCCATGTTTTCTCCCTTCTAATAACCACAAGCTTTATGCACACTCAAGGATTATTAATTTCACTGATTCTCTGCTTCCCAAATCAGTAATTTCTTATTCCTTCTGTTTTCTTTGAAAACACATGGTTTAATTTTCTAGCACTTCTAACTTTTTGAGTCTACCACTTAATTTACTTGTTTAGCTTCCTTTCTAATTCCTTAAGAGTATGAAACTATGAATTGTTCTTTGAGCACAACTTTAGATAAGCCCTTAATTTTTTGATAAGTGATGTGTTTATTATCTTTATTTTAAATTTTTTAAATTTTCATTTTGAATTCAAAGTATTTAAGAAAAAAGATGTAGAATTTTCCTATGATTATATATTTTTCTTTTTATGAGTATTAATTTCTACTATTGAAATATATCGAGAGATCATGATCTGTTCTTCATGCATTTGTGTATGTATTGGAAATTATCTGTTTATTTATATGGCATTATATGTGGGGGCTTGAAAAGAGGTTATGTACTCTTTCATGTTAAAGAGTTTGAGACATATCTGTTAGCTGAAGTATAATAATTATATCATTTACATCTTCTGTGTGTTTGTTTTGCTGTGTAACTGATCTGTCATGAACCTACAGGCAAGTTAAATTCCACTGCTAATACTGTATTTCGGTCTATTTCTTCTTGTTTTGTTTGTAGCCTATGTGTTCTATATTTTACTATTTATGTATGTATTTATGGCAACTACATTCTCATAGTAAATTGTACATCTTATATTTACACAATGGACTATCTTGTGATTATATGCTTTGGTTTAGTCTTTGTGATATTGATATTTCTATCTGAGGTTTCTTTTTGTTACTATTTCCTTGTTACGTCTTTTTCTCTTCTATACAATCTGAGTCTTTTAGCTCTGTATGCTTCTTGTATATACAACATATTTTTCATCTATGAAATATTATTATTTATTTTTTACCCAATCTGGTCATCTTTCTGTGAATATATCCTGTTTACATTAGGTGTCAAAAATATAATTGGTTTTAATTTTTTCATCCAATGTTATGGGGGTTTTTTGTTTTAAATACTTCCTTTGTTTTTTATTTTTGTATTTTATTCATGAAATTTCTTACCATTACTTTGGTTCAGTGTATGCAGTGTGCACTTTCCTTCTTATAATTTGTAAGGCTTATATTCTCTTTTTATATGTTGCTGTGGAAACATTTGTCAGTTGATATATTTTATCTAATCACCACTTCTTGCTATAGCAGCTTTAGCTTTTGTTTATGCTCCTACAAAAGATTAGATAATTAGCTTACTACACTTTCTTCTACCTCTTTTCTCCTTCTCACCTTCTGAATTTGTTAGCTGCAGTGTTATTTTTAGTTCTGGTGATTTCCCTCATGACATACATACAATATATAACTTAGACTACTATTTGTTGATTTATTCATCTTGAAATGGTTATTGATTTTTCATTAAAAAAGGTAAGAAAATGGGGCTGCATGGCCAAGATGGCTGACTGGAAGCAGCTGTGGCGTGTGGCTCTCACAGAGAGGAACAAAAGGTGCAAGTAAATACAGCATCTTCAACTGCAACATCCAGGTACTCACAATGGGACTAATCAAGGAAACAACTTGACCCATGGACAATGGAGAAAAGCAAGGCAAAACAGCAGTCCACCTAAAAGCAACACAGAGCCAAGTCAACGGAACCTCCTCTGCCCAGGGAAGCAGTGAGTGTAGTGCAACCCCAGGTAACTATACATCTCCCACAGATCTTTGCAACCCTTGGGTCAGAAGATCCCCTTGTGAACCAACTCCACTAGGTCCTTCATTCTGACACACAGAGCTACATGGAGTTTTGGCAGAGCAGCTGCTTTACATACTCTGGCTCCAGGCTTCCCAGCAAAAGTAACCGCAACTCCAGCAAAGTGGGAAGTTACAATTCTGTACACACCCCTAGGAAAGCAGCTGATTCCAGGGGGCCAAGCAGCGTTGGTCTGTCGGCCCCACTTCCACGACACCTGACAGGATAGGACTTACTGGCTTGGAATTCCTGCCAGCCACCAGCAACAGTGTTGTGCCTACCTGGGATGGAGTTTCTGGGGTAGAGCGGGCTGCCATTTTTGCTGTTTGAGTGACTTAAACATTCCAGCCTGTGGTCTTGGGAGAGTCCAAACCATCTGAGCCGAAGTGGTACACCAGCACAGCACAGCTGCTCCACTAAAGTGTGGCTAGACTGCTTCTTTAAGTGGGTCCCTGATCCTGTTCCTCCTCACTAGGTGGAACCTCCCAGCCAAAGCCTCCAACCACCTCCCACTGGTGTTTTCTGGCCAGCAGAGATTTGAATTATCCATGGGATGGAGTTCCCAGTGGGGAGGGATAGGCCACTATCTTTGCTGTTTGGGCAACTCAGTCATTCTAGCCCCCAGTATTTGGAGAGCCCAAGCCAACTGAGCAGAAGTGGTACCCCAGCACAGCACAGCTTCTCTTAAAAAGTGTGGCCAGACTGCTTCTTTAAGCATATCCACTATCCCATTACTCTTAACTGGGGTGAGACCTCCCAACCATCATCTCCATCCACTTCCTACTGGTGCATTCAGGCCAGCAACACATCTGTACCTCCCTGGGATAGAGCTCTCAGAGGAAGCAGCAGGCTGCCATCTTTGCTGTTTTGCAGCCTTCACTGGTGATACCTCCAGGTACTGAAAAATCTGAGCTGACTAGGTACTGGAGCAGACCCTCAGCAAACTGTACCAGCCCCACTGAAAAGTGGCCAGACTGTTAAAAGAAAAAAATAAAATAAAGCCATGCAAAGGTCCACAGCCTTAAAGGTTGAAGGTAGATAAGCCCACAAATATGAGAAGAATCAGCATAGAGAGCAGAAAACTCAAGAAGCCAGAGTGCCTTTTTTTCCTCCAAATGACTGCATCTATCTCTCCAGCAAGGGTTCAGAACTGGGCTGAGGTTGAGAGGGCTGAAATGACAGAAGTAGATTCAGATAAAAATAACCTTCACTGAGCTAAAGAAGCATGTTGTAACCCAGTGTGAGGAAGCTAAAAGTCATGATTTAACATTGCAGGAGCTGACAGACAATATAGCCAGTATAGAAAAGAATGTAACCAGCTTGATAGATCTGAAGAACACTATATAAGGATTTCATAATGCAATCTCAAGTATTAATAGCCTAATAGACCAAGTGGATGAAAGAATTGCAGAGCTTGAAGACTGTCTTTCTGAAATAAGACAGGCAGACAAGAATAGAGAAAAAATAGTGAAAAGGAATGAGTAAAACCTCTGAGAAATATGGGATTGTGTAAAGAGACCAGATCTATGACTAATTGATGTAACTTAAAGAGATGGGGAGAATGGAATCAATTTGGAAAACATATTTCAGGATATCATCCATGAGAACTTCTCCAACCTAGATAGAAAGACCAACATTCAAATTCAGAAAATGTAGAGAACCCCAGTGAGATACTCCATGAGAAGATCATTCCCAAGACACATAATCATCAGATTCTTCAAGGTCAAAATGAAAGAAAAGATGTTAAAGGCAGCCAGAGAGAAAGCCCAGGTTACCTACAAAGGGAAGTTCATCAGACTAACAGCGAACCTCTCAGCAGAAACCCTAAAAGTCAGAAAAGATTGTGATCCAATATTAAACGTTCTTAAAAGATTCCAACCCAGGATTTCATATCTGGTCAAACTAAACTTCACAAGCAAAAGAGAAATAAGATCCTTTTCAGAGAAGTAAATGCTGAGGGAATTCATTACCACCAGATCTGCCTTACAAGAGCTCCTGAAGGAAGCACTAAATGTGGAAAGGAAAGACTGTTACCAGCCACTACAAAAACCCGCTAAAGTCCAGGTGTGGTGGCTCATGCCTATAATCCCAGCATTTTGGAAGGCCAAGGTGGGTAGATCATTTGAGGTTAGGAGTCCTAGGCCAGCCTGACCAACATGGTGAAACCCCGTCTCTACTAAAAATACAAAAAATTAGCCAGGTGTGGTGGCCTGCGCCTGTAATCCCAGCTACTTGGGAGGCTGAGGCAGGAGAATCACTTGAACCAAGAAAAAAGAAAAAATCACTGAAGTACACTGACCCATTGACGTTATAAAGCAACCACTTAAGTCTGCAAAATAAGCAGCTAACATCATGATTACAGGATCAAATCCACACATATCACTACTAACCTCAAATGTAAATGGGCTAAATGCCTCCATTAAAAGACTCAGAGTGGCAAGCTGGATAAAGAACCAAGACCCATTGGTATGCTGTCTTCAGGAGACCCATCTCACATGCAGTGACACACATAAACTCAAAATAAAGGGATGGAGAAAAATCGACCAAGCAAATAGAAAACAGAACAAAGCAGGGATGGCAATCCTAATTTCAAACAAGCAGTCTTTAAACCAACAAAGATCAAAGAAGACAAAGAAGGGCATTATACAATGGTAAAAGGTTCAATTCAATAAGAAGACCTAACTATCTAACTATCTAAAATATATATGCACCCAACACAGGAGCACTCAGATTCATAAAGCAAGTTTTTAGAAACCTTCAAAGAGACTTAGACTTCCACACAATGATAGTGGGAAACTTCAACACCTCACTGGCAGTATTAGATCACTGAGACAGAAAATTAACAAAGGTATTTAGGACCTGAACTCAGCACTGAACCAAATGGACCTGATAGGTATCTACAGAACTCTCCACCCCAAAACAATGGAATATACATTCTTCTCATCACCACATGGCACTTACTCTGAAGTCAATCTCATGATTGGAAGTAAAACACTCCTCAGCAAATGCAAAAGAACTGAAATGTTAACAAACAGTCTCTCAGATCATAGAACTATCAAATTAGAATTCCAGATTAAGAAATTCACTCAAAACCATAGAATTAAATGGAAATCAAATAACCTGCTCCTGAATGACTTTTGGGTAAGTTATGAAATTAAGGTAGAAATCAAGAAGTTATTTGAAAATATTGAGAACAAGATACAATGTACCGGAATCTTTGGGACACAGCTAAGACAGTGATAAGAAGGAAATTCATAGCACTAAATGCCCACATCCAAAGGTTAGAAAGATCTTAAGTTAACAACCTAATATCAAAACTAAAAGAACTAGGGAACCAATAGCAAACAAACCCCAAAGCTAGCAGAAGATAAGAAATAACCTAAATCAGACCTGAATTGACAGATATAGAGACATGAAAAACCACTCAGAAGATCAATGAATCCAGGAGCTGGTTTTTCAAAAAAACTGATAAAATAGACCACTAACTAGACTAATAAAGAGGAAAAGAGAGAAGATTTACATAAGCACAATCAGAAATGATAAGGGGGCTATTACCACTGACCACACAGAAATACAAACAACCATCAGAGAATATTATTCACACCTCTATGCAAGTAAGCTAGAAAATCTAGAAGAAGTGGATAAATTCCTGGACACATACACCTTCCCAAGACTGAACCAGAAAGAAACTGAATCTCTGAACAGACCAATAATGAGTTCTGAAATTGGGACAGTAATAAATAGCCTACCAACCAAAAAAGCCCAGGATCAAATGGATTCACAGCTGATTTTTATCAGGTGTACAAAGAGCTATTATGATTCTTACTGAAAACATTCCCAAAAATTGAAAAGGAGGGACTCCTCCCTAACTCATTCTATGGGGCCAGCATCATCCTGATATCAAAACCTGGCAGAAATAAAACAAACAAACAAAAAAACTTCAGGCCAATATTCTTGATGAACACCAATGCAAAAATCCTCAATAAAATACTGACAAACAGAATCCAGCAGCACATGAAAAAACTTATCCACCACGATCAAGTAAGCTTCATCCCTGGGATGCAAGGCTGGTTCAACATATGTAAATCAACAAATGTGATTCATCACATAAACAGAACTAAAGACAGAAACTACATGGTTGTCTTTATAGATACAGAAAAGGCTTTCAATAAAATTCAACATCTCTTTGTGTTAAAAACTTTTAGTAAATACAGTATTGAAGGAATGTACCTCAAAATAATAAGAGCCATCTATGACAAACACAGCCAACATCATAATGAATGGGCAAAAACTGAAAGCATTACCCTTGAAAAATGGCACAAGACAAGGATGCCCTCTCTCATCACTCCTATTCAACATAGTATTCAAAGTTCTGGTCAGAGCAGTCAGGCAAGAGAAAGAAAGAAAGGGCATTCAAATAGGAAGAGAGGAAGTCAAGCTATCCCTGTTTGCAGATGACATGAAACTATATCTAGAACACCCCATCATCTTAGCCCAAAAGCTTCTTAAGCTGATAAGCACTTTCAGTAAAGTCTCAGAATAAAAAATTAATGTGTAAAAAGTGCTAGCATTCCTGTACACCAACAATCAAGCCAAGATTCAAATCATGAACAAACTCCCATTCACGACTGCCATAAAAGAATAAAATACCTAGGAATACAGCTAACTAGGGAGGTGAAAGTTCTTTACAAGGAGAACTATAAATCACTGTTCAAAGAAATCAGGGATGATACAAACACATGGAAAAACATCCCATATTCTTGGATAGGAAAAATCAATATTGCTAAAATCCCCCTACTGTCCAAAATAATTTGTAGATTTATAGATTAAATGCTATTCCCATTAAACTACCATTGACATTCTTCAAAGAACTAGAAAAACTACTTTAAAATTATATGGAACCAAAAAAACAAAAGCCTAAATAGTCAAGGTTCTCCTAAGCAAAAAGAACAAAGCTGGAGGCATGATTATACCCAACTTCAAACTACGCTACAGAACTACAGTAACCAAAACAGCATGATACTTGTACAAGAACAGATGCATAAACCAATGGAACAGAATAAAGAACCCGGAAATAAGGCAGCACACCTACAATTATCTGATCTTCAACAAACCTGAAAAAACAAGCAATAAGAAAAGTATTCCCTATGCAATAAATGATGCTGAGATAACTGGCTAACCATATACAGAGGACTGACATTGGACCCCTTTCTTACATCATATACAAAAACTAATTCAAAATTGATCAAAGACTGAAAATGTGAAATCCAAAACTATAAAAACCCTTGAAGACAACCTGGGCAATACTATTCAGGACATAGGCAAGAGGAAAGATTTCATGATGAGGACACCAAAAGCAATTGCAACAAAGGCAAATATTGACAAATAGGATCTAATTAAACTTATGAGCTTCTGCACAGCAAAAGAAACTAACATCAGAGTAAACAGACAACCTACAGAATGGAAGAAAATTTTTGCAAGCTATGTATATGACAAAAGTCTAATATCCAGCATCTATAAGGAACTTAAACAAATGTACAAGAAAAAGACAACCCTATGAAAAAGTGGGCAAAGGACACGAATAGACACTTTTCAAAAGAAGACATACATGTGGCCAGCAATCATATGAAAAGAACTCAAAATCAATCATTGGAGAAATCCAAATCAAAACCACAATGAGATACTATCTCTCATCATCAGTCAGTATGGCTACTATTAAAAAGTCAAAAAATAACAAACGCTGCCAAGGTTGTGGAGAAAAGGTTGGTCACTAACTCCTGGGCTCAAGCATTCAGCCTGTCTCCGCCCCCAAAGTGCTAGGAATACAGTCCTGAGCACCGTGCCCTTCCTTCTACTTATTTCTTAGTTCTGCGATTTTCCTTTTCATTTCACACTGCAGTTTTATCATCTCATTTTTCAGGTTCTTTGCTTTTATTAGGTTCATGTTTTCATTATGTTCTTCCACAATATGAAAACTTCCTATGGACGTTTCTTCTTTCTCTTTAGCTATCTTTCCTCTAGATAAAATTTGCCATTTGTGGCATACATTACTAGTAGCCTACCCAGTGTCCATTCTTCCCTATTTACTTATTTCCTTAACACTCATTTCATTCAGTACAGTAATGTACCCAGCTTCAGGGCAACATTTCTCAGATTCTTATAGCTAGTGGTGACTAATGGCTTTCTTTTAGTTTCCTGCCGGCATAGGGACATCTAAATTAAACTTTCCCATATTCCACATGTTTTCTAGTGCAGATGCAACTTTTGTGTGTTGCTTCACCTTTCTTTGTTTGAAAGTCTTAGAATAACTTTTTAAAAAAACTTTTCTCACATCTATTACATTGTGTGTGCGTGTGTGTGTATATGTGTGTGTTGGGGAGTTCAGACTATGGATTACGTTTACTGCAAGGGATCAAGACAAGTGTATTCGAGGAAACTTCTCTCTCTCCCTCTTGGATTGCACATTTTGAATTGTATCACATGAATCTCTTCCTTTTCTTTTGATTGAGTCCTAGGTATTTTGACTGGTTTGGTCCTATTTGTTATTCTATCATTACGGTTGGAGAAAAGGAAAGTCTCAGATGTTTTTATTCTACCATTTTAACTTGGAAGTCTGTACAAGTACTTTAAATAAATTTTAATCAAAGTAATATAAGCAAATGGTTACAAATCAAATCATGCAAAAATATTGCAATAAGAAGCAACTGAGCTCAGCTCCACTGTGGCTTAACCCAAACCTTACTCCCTGGAGGCATTTTTTTCTTTTTCTTTGTAAATAGAGGAGAAATTTACATACTGTGAAATCCACACATCTTAAGTGTAAAGTTTGATGAGTTGTGACAATTGCAAATATCCCTAGAACCCTGTCTATTAAAATATAGAACATTTTTATCACCACAGAAAGATCCCTTGTGTAATAACTCAGTTAATTCCATCACACCTCATCCTCATCCCACAGGCAATCACTATGGTTTTCTTTCACCTGAGATTAGTTTGTCTATTGTGGAACTTCATATCAATTTAATCATACCGTATATACTCTTATATCTATCTCCTTTCACTAAGCATAAAAGTCGGGCAGTTCTTTCATGTTGTAGAATGTATCAGTGGTTTGTTCCTTTTTGTTGCTGAAGAGTATTCCATTGTCTGTTTATATCACAATTGTTTTTATCCATTCTCATGTTTTTTTTTTAAGTTATTTTCATTTTTCAGCCATTTTTCATTTTTTTCATTTTTGAGCCGTTATGAATAAAATGAAACTACTATGAACATTCTTCTTTACATTTTCTATGTACTTACGTTTTCATTTTTCTTGGTAAATACCTGGAAGTAGAATTTTTAGTCATGGAGTAAATATATTTTTTTAGTGGGGAGGAGGGCGGTGGGACACAGTCTCACTCTTGTTGCCCAGGCTGGAGTGCAGTGGCACAAGCTTGGCTCACTGCAACTTCCACCTCCTGTATTCAAGCAATTCTCGTCCTCGGCTTCAGGAGTAGCTGGAATTACAGGTACGCACTACCATGCCCGGCTAATTTTTATATTTTTAGTAGAGACAGGGTTTCACCATGTTGGGCAGACTGGTCTCAAACTCCGGACCTCAGGTGATCTGCCCACCTTGGCCCCCAAAGTGCTGGGATTACAGGCGTGAGCCACCGCGCCCAGCCAAGTAGATGTACTTTTAACTTTATGAGAAATTATTAGAACGATTTCGGCACTGTCTGTACCATTCTACAGTACCTGCAGCAATGTATGAGAGTTTTGATTGTTTCACATCCTCAGCAGTATTTGGTGTTGTCAGGCTTTTTCACCTTTGCCATTTTAATGACTGTGTGATATATGCCATTGTGATTCTAATGTGTATTTCCCTAATGACTGATGTTAATCACTTTCTCATGTGCTTATTAAACATTTCTGTGCCTTTTTACATAAAAAGTTTGTTCAAGTTTTTTGACTGATTTTTTTATTGGGTTGTTTTTCTTTCTATTATTTAGCTGTAGAAATTGTTTATATATCCTGGATACAAGTCTTTATCAGATATAGATATTACAAATATTTTCTCCCAGACTGCAGTTTCCATATGTTTTCTTAATGGTGTCTTTGGATGAGCAGAGACTTATATTTTCATGAAGTATAAGTCTACCTTTTCTATTTTATGGATAATGATTCCTAGTTAAGAAATTTTTACTTGACCCATGCTTTCTTCCTGAAGATTTTTGCTTTTATAATTTGGTCTGTGATATATTTCAAGTTAATTTTGTGTAGAATGTAAGGAATGGGTCTAGGTTCATATTTTTATATGTATATGTGTGTGTGTATACAAATATATGTACACATATATCTCTATGTCAATATATATCTATAAATGGCTATATATATGTGTATATAGGTCGCTGTGGACATCTATAGCTATATCTGACCATATATATCAGTTTCAGCACTGTTTGTTGAAAGGGCTTTCCTTTCCCTATTGAATGGCTTTGACAGCTTTGTCAAAGATCAGTACCACAGTGTCTTGATTACTGAAGCGTTATAGTAAGTTTGAAAGCAAGAGTTCACTTTGTTCTCTTTCAAAACTTCTGGCTATTTTAGGTCTGTTACATTTCATGTAAATTTTAGAACCAGTTTATCAAATTCTAGAGAAAGATCTGATGGGATTTGGATTGGGCTGGCACTGAATTTGTTGATCAAGTTTAGAAGAGTAGACATTTTATCAGTATTGAGTCTTTGAATCTGACAACACATGGACATGAGAGATTTATTTCTTTATCTCTTCACTAACTTTTCTGAGTAATGTCATTTTCAGTGTAGAGGTCTTGAATATATTTTGTTAAATTTAACCTAGGTATTTTATGATTTTTGGATGCTATTGAAAATGGTATTGTTCATTTTATTTTCCAGTTATTTGTTGTTTAATGTGATGGGCCATTTTGTGTGTCAATTTGGCTCTTAGTCAATCACTAATCTGTGTGTTACTATAAAGGTATTTTGTAGACTTGATTAACATCTATAATCAGTTTACTTACAGTGAAAGGAGATTATGCTTCCCAGTCCGGGTAGGCCTGATCCAATCTGTTGAAAGGCTTTAAGAGTAGAACTGAGATTTCCTTGAGGAAAAAGAAATTCCTCTTGTGGACCAAAGCTTCAGTTCCTGCCACAGTGTTTCAGCCTGCCTTACTGATCCTGTCCTGTGAATTTCCAATTTACCTAGCCAACCTCAACAATCATGTAAGCCAATTTCTTGCAGTAAATGTCTTTATGTATATCCTACTGGTTCTATTTCTCTGGGACAACCCTAACTCTGAGATCCTTAAGATATAAAAATAAAAGTGATTTTTTAATATTGATCCTTCACCCTCTTATTTAATAGTTCTGCCAGCCTTTGGTAAATATATGACTTTTTACCTATCTAACCATATCATCTGTGGTAAAAGACAATTTCATTTCTTCCTTTCCAATCTTATGACTTTTAAAACTTTTCTTTTTTGCTATAATCAAATTAAGTGTCCACTTTTATGTCTGATAGTAATTCATGTCTTGAAATCTAATTGGTCTGATTAATAAAACCACTCTAGATTTCTTAAAATTAATTTTTATGTCGTATATCTTTTTCCATTCTTCAAGCTATGTACCAAGGGATTTCTGGCATCTGAACTTTATTTAGCAAGGACCACCATTGTGGTTTGTTTATAAGCATAGCAAGCAATTAGAATCACATATATGCTCTCCAAACTGAAGACGGAATTCCATTTCTGTGATACATGAACCTTTATTAAGACATGACTAAGTGGTGACTTTAATCGACATTGTATATCAGCTATTTTCATGGTTAAATCTCAAATTTGTTCATTGGCTTTTATAGCTCTGTGGCTTTAAGAGATGAGAGATTATTTTAGCAAAGTGATAGGCATTCCTTAAGTTGCATTTTTACCTTTCACTGAGAACTTAGGGATCTGATTAAGGTATTCCTTTCTTTTAACATACTTGAGACTTTCAGAAGTAGCCACACCAGCTGGCAGTTCTTGAATTCCCCACACCCTTCAATCTGTTTAAAGTCTTGCCCTCTGAAGGCAGTGGATCACAGGTAAACAATATGATTAGCTATTTACCTTCATCTCCAGCTAGGCCAGATTTTCTTACTGATTCCTGAAAGTTTGTTTCCTGGAATCTGATTTATTTGTAGAATAAGCTAAGATGCTTAGTTGCAAACAGAAGAAACTGAGTATCTATCCTAAACAGGAAAGGAATCTATTGAAAGGAACTTGGATAGCTCACAAATGTGATAAAAATTATAGAACAACGTTCAAGAAGCAAGCAGACTCAAGCAGGAAATGTGAACACTATCTTTTAGCAGGAATAGGCCTTTTGTCACCACTAGATATTATTTTAGCTACCATTAGTAAATTATTTCTGCCCCTTCATTCTTATAACATTGACTTTGGATTCAAAATCCTGGATAACAGCATTCAGTGGCAGAATTTAGATCTCAGCCCGTATTGCCTCTAGGGGAGGATTTATCCTTTTGTCTTCCATATTTGAAGGTGTTGAATCAAATCCAACCAATACTGCATACACAAGGAATATTCCCTAAAAATGCAAGAAGTCTGGATGATGAACAGCCAAAACAAAACACTAACAAATTTAAATGAACCAACAACTTTCTGCTATGCTCTGAAATTCTGAAAATGTATGTGTTCTGATCTGCAATTGTTTGGTAACTTTTCTGGGCAAGATGTCTAGTTTGTTTGTTGCCCCCTAGGCTCGACCTTTTAATAGCTTTTTTGTTTGCTATTAGTGCACTGATGAGGTTAACGCTAGTCTGATTCTCATGCCTTTGCCAGTGAGCTGGCTCTTTGTTTTTCCTTTCTTTCTTAAAAATGAGATGATCTTTATTTATTCCTTGGGGTTCTGAAATTTCCTAAGGAAGGGTCCTTTTTCATTCATTATACCAAGCATTTCAGGGACTCCTTTCATTTCGACAACAGTGTTGTTCTTCAGTTCTTTGATTATTTCATTTTCCTTTATCTTTTCATTTCCACATCTCTGAAACTCCTAGTAATCAAATATCGTTCCTTCTAGAGTTCCCTGTTTAAATTTGCTGAATCTTCGCTTCATTGAGTCAACCCTTTCTTCCTGTTCTTTTCACTGTTGTGAGTTTATTCCTTTCTGGGTGTTTTCTTCTGTTGTTTGAAAATTTTTTCCTTGTTTGATTCATCTTTTATTTTTAAGTTGTTTTCTTTCTTACTTTTTTTTTAATCTGTCAGTTTTTTGCTAATTTCTCTGCCAGATTTTTTCATAACATAGAAAGCATTTTCCTAACTAGAAATGTATTTGGTTTTTCTTCTATATTTTGACATCCTATAATTAATAATCATTCTGATATTTAGTAACTTGAGTGCCCAGCACTGATTATTAGATATACTACCCTTTCTTAATGATTTGTGTGTTGTTTTAGAATTATATACATGGAGTACACTACTCTACTTTTTTTTTTTTTTTTTTTTTTGAGACGGAGTCTCACTCTGTCACCCAGACTGGAGTGTAGTGGCATTATGTCGGCTTACCACAACCTCCACCTCCTGGGTTCAAGCAATTTTTCTGCCTCAGCCTCCCGAGTAGCTGGGATTACAGGCGCATGCCACAGTGTCTGGCTAATCTTTTGTATTTTTAGTAGAGATGGGGTTTTGCCATGTTGGCCAGACTGGCCTCGAACTCCTGACCTCAGGTGATCCACCTGCCTCAGCCTCCCAAAGTGCTGGGATTACAGGCATGAGCCACCTCATCCCAGCCTACTCTGTCTACTTTTATAACAATTATACACTGTGACTTTTTTTTTTTTTTTTTTTAGATTTAAAAAAAATCACTGGGGACTTTCGCTGACACAGATTCCTTGGCAGTCCTCTCCAGTAGAGGCCGCTTGTTTGTTTTTTCCATGCCTCATGAACCTTCGGGGCAATATGTGTGTAAATGCCCTCCTTGTGCCTCCTTGCTACTATCAAAACATCTCCACCTCAGTCTTCAAAGCCCACGGCTCCTTTGATGCTCCTACACCATTTGACTGTATCTTTCAATGTTCTTTCTTAGTGTGATTTTCTAATTCCTCGTCACTCCCTGTCATTTATTGAAGTCTTGAGAACTCCTAAATCAATCTCTTCCTCTCCAGTTCTACTGCTGCCATAATTCTCCTGGAACAACATCCATGTTAATAATATATTCGACACCCTGGCCTCCAGCTTCCTGGCCTTCCTCATTTCCAATCATAATTACATCCATCCTACCTCAGCTGCTCACGTCGTGGCCACACATTGCTCTGGAATAGTGCAGCCCAACGGGACTTCCTGCAGTGATGAAAATGTTCTATAGCTGTGTAAGTTCACTGTCACCACAAATATTTCATGTTTTCTCTGTTCTCTTCACATTTCTTCCTGTATCAGCTGATGATCTCACTTATACTTCATTGAAATGATAAAAGAAATGAGACAAGAGCACCTTCATTTTCAAAATCACTACCCAATCTAGTAATCTGTCTCCACTTGAACTTCTTTACTTCACCTCTTGCTAGTGGGAAGAAATGTCCACTTTCTACCCAGAGGCCAAATCCTCCACTTTATCCTTTGGATCACATCACCTCCAGCTTAATGAATGAATTCACTCTTCAAACGGGTCCCTCTTTTCCTTATCAGTACACCAGCATTCTTAAGTTATCTATTATCTTAAATAAACAATTCTCTTTAGCCTTTGTGTCTCATTCCAGTTTTTGTGATAATTCTTTGGGACCTTTTGCTGCTGTTACTGTCTCATCCTCTATTTATTTATTTAGCTACTGATATCAATTGATTAAGCTAGTTGACTTAAGTACCTGCAATGACGACCTCAACCTCTACTCCTGGTTCAATACTGATGAAGTAATCTGCTTAGTTTCCAAGGAACTGTTAAAGTTAATGAGTGCTTAGGGATTCTCATCTGAAGCCATCCCAATGGTTACAGCATTCACTGTAAGAAATTTTTCTTGTAGTGATTCTTTGATTCTTTGATCTGACCCTTCACTTTCAGTTTTTCCTGTGTACCTCCAATCAAGTCAACATAAACCTTCTCCAAGGATTTCACCATGCCACTGGCTAGATAGTTCTAGTTGGTGAGTTGCCACCCATAGTTCACAAGTGTCTCTTCTGTCTTCAAAAGCCATGGCTGCAGTGTCACTTCCTCACTGACTTGTTCCTCAGGGAGAACTAGTGGCAGTGAACCCACAGGATCCCACAGAGCTCTGCTGAAGCTGCAACCAAGTCAGAGGCTCCCTATTTCTTCTTAAGCCTATGCCAACCAAAGTTTCTCCTGACCAGTAGGCAAAAAATACTCACTTCTGGGTAAAAAAGTGAATGCCAAGTTGCCAAATCCAGTGGAGGTGATTCTGCATTCATTTTACTCATAGACATTTAATCATTTCATGTAACTCAATCCCAACCTTTGAAATAGTTAATTACTCCCTCCTTCTTGTAAAATGCTTCTGGCTGTGTTCTTATAACACTGCATTCTTACTTTCTTCCCATCTCCTTATTTACCAATTTCGGTCTCTTGCTTGCCCTTGAATGGACCTGGCAACTGATTTCCTCTGATGATATTCCCTCTCTAGGTGATATTTTCAGATACTTATAATATGTTTAATACCTGCTGGCACTAGTTCTAGCTTTCCTTCATCTTTTTTTTCCAAGTTGTCTTTGCTACCTTGGAATCAATTAAGCTGTAAGTAACAGAACTTGCAGTCAATAGTGGGTTGAAAAATACGAGAACACAGAAGTAGAGCTGTGTATTGGTAATGGTTCTAAGCAGTAGGCAACATAATTCACTGTGCTTATTTCATTAATAAGATGTTTATGGAAGGATAGAGAAAGCATACATAATCATTGGAAGGACTGGAGGAACAAAGACTGAGGCTCAGGAAAAATCTCCCAGAGTCATTCTCTAAAGCTACTGATTTTCTTCACCACTGCCACCTTCAGATCAGGCTACCTCTGTTTAACTACTCTACGTAACTCTATTGCTACCCTCTGAAGAGATACCCACCCTTTCCTGTTTCCTTATGTAGTTCTATTCCAAATCAGTCATCTTCTGGCTGTGTATGATTGCAGAAATGAAGTCATGTTTCTTTATGCTTGGGGCAAAGGAACTTAGGAAAGGTAGTTTTGTTTCTATATTGGCAAGGCAAGATTTGTAACATAGGGGACTATTAAAATCTAAAGAAGGA
The DNA here is from genome assembly GCF_009764315.1 of Trachypithecus francoisi. NCBI lineage: Eukaryota > Metazoa > Chordata > Mammalia > Primates > Cercopithecidae > Trachypithecus > Trachypithecus francoisi. The sequence goes on along the minus strand of NW_022681465.1, from coordinate 163,737,766 downwards.
GTTCAAAATATGCTGGGCAGGCAGAAACGACAAACATCCACTATAGAAGAATTGGTTAGAAGGCATTGTTTGCACAGACTTTTCATTTCTCTATGATTTCTCTTGATGTGTGCTCATATTTCCTTTTGGATAGCTTCACTGGAAGGGCAACAGTGTTCTAATCAGTTGAGACAACACCTTTGTGAAAGTCTACTCGGTGTCAGGCACTGTTCTAGCAGATGACCTCTGCCAAACAGAGAGTCGAGCGAGAATGTCCCAGCTAACTAACATCTAAAGAAGAATAAGGACTTTTTCTTTTTTTTTTTTCCTCTGAAGCACCTAGTAAAATGTGCATTCTTCTGAACTAGAGCACAGAACTCTTCCTGAAGCAATCACTCGGGAAAGCAAGTGGGGGTAGCTGATTGGTTTAAGCCAGCTGTGGACTACTGTTGGCCTGGGTGAAGTGAGCTTCCCTTGGAGTACATAAGTTATTTGTGGAAGGAGCGAAAACAGTAAAACAACAGGGAGGAAATGAATGCTGGGTGAACCCAAAGAGTAAATATCTACTGCCCTAATTCTATCTGTTTATCATTCTGGATGAACTCGAGAATTGCATTGACTTCTATAGAAATTGCATTATTCCAGCAAATAATTTTAGAAGAATTAGCATCTTTATAAAATTCATTCTTCTCATTCCAGAATGAGAAGTATGTCTTCACTTAAGTTATTATTTGTTATTGTTCATGAAAGTTTTATGGTATCTTTCAAATATATTTTTGAGCAAGATTTTTTATCAAATAGTTTTAGTATTGTTATGGTGAAAACAATTTTCTAAGAATATTTCCTTTTTGATATGTCTGAATATTTTCAATTTATATTTTTTAAATAAAAAATCTTATTTAATTCTAAATAATTTTGTAAATCTTGTTTATTTATCAAAGATCTTGCCATTGAAAAATACATTTTACATTTAATTTTTAGATATTGCCAATAATTCAGTGTTTTTCATTTCTTTTTTTTTTTTTCGAGACAGATTTTCGCTTTTGTTGCCCAGGCTGGAGTGCAATGGTGTGGTCTCAGCTCACTGCAACTTCCGCCTCCCAGCTTCAAACGATTCTTCTATCTCAGCCTCCCAAGTAGCTGAGATTACAGGTGCCCACCACCACACCCAGCTAATATTTGTATTTTTAGTAGAGATGGAATTTCATCATGTCTGCCAGGCTGGTCTTAAACTCCTGACCTCAGGTGATCTGCCCACCTTGGCCTCCCAAAGTGCTGGGATTACAGGCATGAGCCACGGTGCCCATCTCTGTTTTTTATCTCTAAAAGATAATTTGTAAGTTTTCATTCATATGTTATTAAAATGCCACTAAATACTAGAGCAATATATAGCAGGTAGGATAGTTTTGCTATTTATTTGATTATACTAATGGAAAATTTAAAATTTAATAAGTTTACTTATGTTATTTCAGTACTAAATAAAAAATGTAAGTTGACTGATTTTGTAACTATAGTTAAGGATGTATTTCCACTTTTTCAAATGAGTACTTTAAAAATAAGCAGTTATCACTGAATGAAAAGACATAATCTTTTAAATTTTGTATATTTGATAAGTACTGTCTGAAAAGACTTACTAATGTGGAAAAATTCTTCCATCCAGAATTTAAACAATTACATTAACTATGAATACAGTCATTGTTGTCACTCTCTAAATATTCAACTGCTGAATCTTGCTTTTAAAGGAAACACATGAAATTTCTATTTTAGCCTCTTCCTATAACTGGTAGAAGCAAGGGTAAGCTTTTTAAGGATATATTAGTCTTCTTCAATATTGGCGTATAACTTTAACTTTGGTATTACTAAAACATTCATCAAGAAAATGCATATTTTCCACTTTCTAAGTCATCTAATTTATTTAAAGAAGCCAAGCCTTTTGTCATATGAAAAAACTTTAAAATACTATACTTTTATATTCTTTTATCTTTGCATTTCTTTTCCAAACCAGTGTTTGGTTATTAAACTAGCGCAATATGCAGGAAATTGATTTATTTTCTTCTGAACCATGTAAATATAATAAAAACCCTCATTATATACTGAAAAAGAACAAATGAATAATAAGCAACTTTTGCTTTTTTCCCTGTATACCAAAGGAATTTCTCAGTTGATTTAATAAATTGTATTTCCTTAGGAAAAACTAAAATACACGTGAGTGGTAAAAGACTTATATCTTTAATTTTTCCACAATTTTTTTATTATGGGTTTATTTGAATTTCTTTTTCACAGCTCTCATTTTCTTTTTATTTCTGTCTTCCTTTCCTTCATCCTTCCGAAATAGTGAAAATCTCGGGAAAGTAAAATCCTACGGTTTCAAATTTCCCATCTTTAAACTATATTAAGCAATTTATGGGATAGATATTTTGAAGCCAGTTGCCATAGTACATTTAAGATTCTTGGATGAGGAAGCCTTTTATAAATAAGAAGGTTTTCCCTTTCAAATGTAGAATGTCTTATTTTTCACTACGAAGAGAAATGTAAGCAATTCTTTTAAAGCATGTTCATTCTAAAGGAACTTATTTCTTGCATGTCTGTCCTTCCTGAATATATAAAGCAGGTAAAATCCTTTTCTGTAAATTTTTCTTATACTTGCACCTATACCTTTTTAGTGATTTTATTATGGTTAAGTTGATATTTTTAAGTTTTATTGAATAATTTTAAAAATTTAATTCTTTTAGTGTTTCAAAAGAACAACATAGACGTGGCTGCAACCTTTAGTGTTCACTAGATTTGTTTATTTTGTCATTGAAAAAATGATCTTGAAACATTGTGACCTTCTTTCATGCAATGATTTTTTATAATGACCTTGGAACTGATATAAAAACACACCATCATTGATTTCCCTAGAGTGGCAACCATCATGCTTCTGTTTATCTCTCTCTTGCCTAAACATTGCTTTGCAGAATTTTCAGTTTCTTAACTCTCTTTTTTTTGGCCTTATTTCAAACTCACTTCCCCAAAACTGGATCCTCTCTACCTAGCCTCCTCAGCAGCCCTCATTTCATAGTAAGTCCCACGTTTATATAGATACATTTTTATAGAGAACCAGATTAAACAAGTTATATTCTTCACTCCCAGCTCAGAGATGAGCTTTACAGCTTCTAAAATAAAGCCCTAACTTTTTGGATTATACTAAAGATACTGACTACCGTATCTCATATTTGGGAATTCCTTTGACTAAGATTTTCTGCTCTGTCAAACAAATCAGATTTTTTATAGTCCAGAATATTACTGTTCAATTATAGCCGTTATCATCATCATTAATCACTAACATGAGTCTCTACAGTCACGCTATTACTGTCCCATCTCCAAACTTCTGTATGTGTCGCATTACCTAGAATATAATTTTTCTTCTTTCTCTAGAAAAATGCATCTAAAAATATATCTACTCTATATTATCTATATAGGCTCATTTCTTTACTATTTTCCCAGTATCATAAACACTTAGGAAAAAAAAAAAATACCCTTTCCGCCGACCTCTGCCCACTATAGGTTGGAACTGGAACTAAATTGTTCCGTTCCCCTCACTCCACAGAAGAAGACAGCTAGCTGCAGGGGTCGCTGTGCTGGCCAAGCTAGTGAGCCCGTAAGGAGGCTGGTCCGAGGAGAAAGTGGGCCAGCTCCCATGACCTCGCCTCACTCCCCCAGCATGGGACGCTTTGTATAGATGTGTACAGTATATGTATTTTGTTTAAGTGACTTCCTCTCCTTCTGCAGACCCCAAATGCCCAAAGGCCTCGGGACTTTGCACCACCTTGCTCCACAGATCCAGCGAGGCCCCACTTGTGCCTCATCCCATGCCGCTCGGTCTCTGGGTGATCCTGGGGCTTTGTCTTCCTCTCGTCAGTTCTTTTGGTTGTGTTTTTTGTTGTTGTTGTTGTTGTTGTTTTAAGCTCAAAAAAGTAAAAGAGTTGGAGGAAGAGGAAAAAAAAAAAAAACCCCTTTCTTAAGACTGTAGTTTGCACTTGCTTATAGATGACTTCTTACTTGTGTATTTATATAATTGTATTTTTTAATGATGGAAGAGAGATCATCTGTCACTTTGGATGAAAATTAAAAAACAATCCAGTACTCCCTTTCTCATGAATTCTGATACCATGCACTATCTTCTGTGCCTCTTTCCTAAATTATGTTAGTCTTTTCTGTGGCTTATCTAGACAAATGTAAAAGCTGCTGTAATACATTGGAACTTTAATTTGTTAAAAAGTGAGAAAATGAAGTAAACAAGCACTTGAGTGTAAAAATATGTTAACACCATGAGGGATTTCCCAGTGGAGTCACACAAGGACTTATGGTTCAAGGTTTAAAATCTAATAGCATGAGTAATGAAGCAAAAGTGATCTATGTTAAATATATTTACACTTTTATGAAATGTAAGCTTGGATCACGTAGAGTTCCTAAACTAAATAGCAAAAGATAATTCCAAGATGAAATCATTTTATTACATAGGAATGCTTCATTTGTCAACTTTGAAATCCCAGAATGCTGTCTTTTTATTTTCAGAATCTGTTTGCTTGTTTTGGTGTTTAGCCCAATGAAAGAATCTCAGGAGGTCATATTTTATAAGTGAATGCAAACATATGAAACAACTTGGAGTTTATATTTAAACAAATTTATGTTATCCTGGTTTAATTATGTTACCCATAATGTAGACAAGTCTTATTTTTATTAAAGAAAAAAGAAAAAAAGCTGGTCTCAGAAGCACAGAAACTAGAACTGGTGAGTCACATGAATCTATAGAATCAGCTCTGCTAATTCCATACAGATGTCCTAGTGCATTCCTGTAAATTTTCAGACTGAAAAGGAAATGTTAGTTACACCCTTCCCCATTTACAGCCCAGGGTAAAATATTTCACATATTGTACATATGTTTTACTAGCAGAAAAAAAAGGACAAAAATTAAGAAGTAGTTATTTTGGGTTTAGTATTTTACCATTAATATTAAAAAACAAGTGTATTTAAAATCATGGTTTTAAATGAAAGCACACATTCTCTTTGCAGACATCAATCCCTATATTTCAAGTTTAAAAGTATAGTTTGTATCCATTTCTAACATGTCAAATGATAGAGTTGTCATGTGGTTATGTTTACTGTAACCGCAAGAAGATAGATATGATTGCTCTTCATAGATACTGACAAGGGCAAAAACATCCCTGGAAGGAATTACACAGTGACTAGGATAGCACTGCCTGATCTCTTGGCTGGTATTTCTGAATTCTCCAGGCCAATAAATGCAAAATGGCTTATTAGCTAATAGGCCCATCTGTAGATGGACCAGTGGGCTCATGGCTCTGGGTCAGTTATTGAAGAAATCTTTGGTACCCTCATATTTTTGTTTTGAAGGGGGATTTAGAAATCATCTAGTCCAGGAGAAGCAAATACATAGTATGGCTGCTGACCCTTCCCCATCCAATAGTCTTCTTCACCAAGCCTGAACTTGACTCTCAAATCTTTCTCAATATATTATTGTGGATAACCATTACTACTCAAATAGAAATGCCACATGTCATGAAGATTGTTTATCTTCCCTGATTTAGTTCAGCTCTCTAATTTTGTTTTTTTCTTTTTTTTCTGAGACAGGGTCTCACTCTGTCAACCAGGCTGGAGTGCAGTGCAGTGGTGTGATCATAGCTCACTGCAAACTCCGCCTCCCGGGCTCAAGCGTTCCTCTCACCTCAGCCTCCTGAGTAGCTGGGACTATAAGCAGGCCACCAAGCCTGATTACTTTTTATTGTATTTTTGGTAGAGATAAGGTTTCACCATGGCCCAGGCTGCCTCAAATTACTGAGCTCAAGCTATCTGCCTGCCTCGGCCTCCCAAAGTGCTGGGATTACAGTCCTGAGCCATCACTGCGCCTGGTTGCTCTTTCATTTTTTTATGAGTAAACTGAGGCCCAGATAAGCTAAAAGACTGGTCAGAAAGAGACCGACCACTTGGCTATTAAGTGGCATGAATGGGATCTGAGTCTCTGAATTTAGTCCTGAAGACTTACACATCAACAGTGCTCTTGTGGTGAGACATGGGATTTCCCTAATAATCATTAATGTGTCAACTAATATCCAAAGGCAACTGAGACCTGGAATCCTCTGCTAAAATGCTCAGCTGTGGGGTAAACCATCAAGGTAGCTTTGGACCCATGAATAGAACCATGAATCTGGAACCTGGTATCAGAAACTAAACTCCTCTGGTTTTCAAGAGGTATGGTGGTAGGCAGGGCAGATGGCTCTGAGTCATGGTTAAAACATTCAGAGACATGTAGATGGCAAGTCTTGGAAGCAGAGAAATGAAGCAGAGTTTACAGGTTCTGTTTTAAGGACTTGCAAAAGGGACTGTGTTTACAGCACAATGTTTAGAGATAATGCAGCAGAAGCTTAGAGAGACGCTTGTTCCAATTATCCAGTTTGTTTGAGAAGCTTGTCAACAGGAAACAGTGATTTGCTCTGCACATATGTTTAGATTGGAGAAACATTAGCAGCAAGACTTGCAAGAAGGTGCTGGGCAACACAGTTTCAAAAATTGAGATCAGCTAAAGCAGGTTAGTATAGGGGTGATGTGTGGCTCAACAATGCTTCCAAACCTTAGCAGATGTCACCGGCCAACAGAATTCTCAGTTATCAGTAGCCACCTGGCTGACTCAGGAAAGACCCTGGATATATGGCTCAGAGTCTTGCATCTGAACCTCTTGTGGAGCAGGATGCTGGAGGAGACTTGGAATTGGCTTGCTCTTCACTGCCAGTCCAAGGCCTTTGCCAGAGATCACATCCCTGACATGAAGTTATTGAGCCCTTGGTGATCATCAAAAACATATATCTAGAAGAGCGAGTACAGATAGAACAACTTCACAATCAAATTAAGCCTACTTTGGACTTCGGGAGTTTGAAATATCATTTGTCTTGGTTATGGCAAGAGGTTAGGGTGAGGATGCAATGCATTTTATGACAGCGTGCACTGGTCTCTTTACATTACCATCTTTCTACATTTACAGAAGTTAGAAATCTGGAGGAAAGGTATTCCCTTCAATGCTGCACATAGGTGTTGGGAACACTGTGGAGACACTAAAGTGTCAGATGAAAAAAGCGTGACAGGGAGCCTGGCTCCAAACTCTGCTCCCCTCCTCCCTCTTGAATCCAGGTGCTGGCCACCCTACCGGCATGGCAGGTATACCTTCCCCAGTCGACACTTCTGAAGGTTTTGCCGAAGCTAGACAGACAAGGCTAGACAGTAGAATAAACAGACATTCAGAAATAGTCACACACTCTACCCTGTAAGAGAGTGGGAGATTTGTAGGGTGAGCAGACTATGAGTGGGGGAGACCCTAGGTGCCACAAGAAAATACTACAGTCTCCTTAACCAGAAGAAACTACAGTCAAATACACTGAGTCTTCCCAGAACAATATTTGAGGAAGAGGCTATGGTTGTACCTTAAGCTAATAACCAGATTTTATTTTTGTTGAATCTTCTGGATGGACTTGCAGATTGAGGTCAGTGTATGGCACACACTCTGAGAAAAACTCTATGGGGATGAGATGGGAGAGGCTGAGAGATACACAGAGATGTGACAAGTCCTTTAGACAGTCAAGCTCTGGGAGAAATAGTGATATTGTATCAGTCAATAGTTCTGGCAAAGAAGAGATGGCACATCCAAATTAGGGTAATTTGAAGAGAGTTTAATAAAAGGACTGTAAAGGCACAGCATGTGGGAAAACTATAAGAGATACTGTGGAATCTCTGCACTAATAAGAAAATGACATCATTGTCATTCCTAGATCTGAAGGGCAGGACTTGTTCAAAAGCTAGAGTCAGCAAGGCCTGTGATGAGAAGGCTGCCTACAAGGGATGAAACCTCTGTGGTAGGATGAAGACAACCCAGGACAACCCTGCAGGGTATAGGCCAGGGGATCTCAACCTCTCACCCGGCTCTTGCTCCTGCTATAATTTGCCATTGACCACAGAGAGGAAGCCCAGTGATGTAGTCAATGCAGGTCAACCTCCTAAGGCACAGACAGAGTGGAGAAGGGTGGAGAGAGATGAGATCTGAAGGGGATATGGAAGATATTCAGCACCGATTTTTGAAGAGGATGTTTAGAAGATTTTGCTATATCATATAGGATGTAAACCACTATTATTCCATCACTCCATGAAAATGTCAGTAAAAATCAGCCTTATTCATCAGTGCTTCTTGGAAGTAAATGTGTGTGAGTGTGTGTATGGATGCTTGATGAAGGGTTTTATGAGGTTATCTTTAAGGCAGGTTCCATGTGAGGTTTAGCCAACAAATCTCAGTTGAATTGGTTACCTATATTTGAGAGATATTTAGTTAATAGTGTTCCTTTTTAAAAAACAAGAGGGAATTATTTTCCCTTTTAACTTACTCTTTTTTAATTTTTAGGTTTTTTTTGGATTACATAATAGTTGTATATATTTATGGGGTATGTGTGACTTTTTTTTTTTCTTTTGAGACAGAGTCTCTCTCTGTCACCCAGGCTGGAGTGAAATGACACAGTCTCGGCTCACTGCGACCTCCGCCTCCCGGGTTCAAGCGATTCTCCTGCCTCAGCCTCCTGAGTACCTGGGATTACAGGTGTCTGCCACCATGGCCAGCTAATTTTTGTAGTTTTAGTAGAGACGGGGTTTTGTCATGTTGGCCAGGCTGGTCTCGAACTCCTGACTTCAGGTGATCCGCCCGCCTCAGCCTCCCAAAGTGCTGGAATTACAGGCATGAGCCACCACGCCCAGCCACGTGTGATATTTTGATAGAAGTATACAATATGTAATGATCAAGTCAGGGTAATAGAATATCTATCAACTCAAGCATTTGTCATTTCTTTGTGTTAGGAATATTCCAATTTTACTCTTTTAGGTTTTTTGAAATATGAATAAGTTATTGTTAACTATAGTCACCTTATTGTGCTACCAAACACTAAATCTTATTCCTTCTATGTAACTGTATATTTGTTCCCATTAACCAATTCCTCTTACCCCACCTCCCCCATACACATCCCTGCCTTTGGTAACCGTCATTCTACTTTGTATCTCCATGGGTTCAATTATTTTTTAACTTCCACATATGAGTGTGAACGTGCGACATTTGTCTTTCTGTGCCTGGCTTATTCCATTTAACATAATGTCCTCTAGTTCCATTCATGCTGTTGCAAATGACAGGATTTCATTCTTTTTAATGGTTGTATAATATTCCATTGTGTATATGGATCACAGTGTCTTTATCCATTCGTGTATTGATGGACACTTAGATTGACTTTACATTTTGGCTGTCATAAATAGTGCTACGATAAACATGGGAGTGTAGATACCTCCTCAATATACTAATTTCCTTTTTTGGATACATATCCAGTAGTAGGATTGCTGGATTATATGGTAGTTGTAATTTTAGTTTTTTGAGGAAACTCTGTACTGTTCTCCATAGTGGCTGTACTGAATTACATTTCCACCAACAGTGTAGAAGGGCTCCCCTTTCTCCACATCCTCTCCAGCATCTATTATTTCCTGTCTTTCTGATAAAAGCCATTTTCACTGGATTGAGGTGATAAATAATTGCAGTTTTGATTTGCATTTCTTCAACGGTTAGTGATGTTGAGCATTTGTTCACATACCTGTTGGCCATATGTATGTCTTCTTTTAAGAAATGTCTGTTTAGGCCGGGCGCGGTGGCTCAAGCCTGTAATCCCAGCACTTTGGGAGGCCGAGACGGGCGGATCACGAGGTCAGGAGATCGAGACCATCCTGGCTAACACGGTGAAACCCCGTCTCTACTAAAAAATACAAAAAAATTAGCTGGGCGAGGTGGCGGGCGCCTGTAGTCCCAGCTACTCGGGAGGCTGAGGCAGGAGAATGGCGTGAACCCGGGAGGCGGAGCTTGCAGTGAGCTGAGATCCGGCCACTGCACTCCAGCCTGGGCGGCAGAGCCAGACTCCGTCTCAAAAAAAAAAAAAAAAAAAAAAAAAAGAAATGTCTGTTTAGATTTTTTGCCCATTTAAAAAGATCAGATTATTGACTGGGTACAGTGGCCCATGCCTGTAATCCCAGCACCTTGAGAGGCTGAGGTGGGCAGATCAGTTGAGGCCAGGAGTTTGAGACCAACCTGGCCAACATGGCAAAAACTCATCTCTACAAAACTACAAAAATTAACCAGTCAGTGTGGTGGCACACACCCGTAATCTTAGCTACTCAGGAGGCTGAGGCATAAGAATTGCTTAAACCTGGGAGGCGGAGGTTAGAGTGAGCCAAGATCATGCCATTGCACTCCAGCCTGGGTGACAGAGCAAGACTGCGTTTCAAAAAAAAAAGTAAAATAAAATAAAATAAGGTTATTATTATTCTTTCATACACAAAGTCTTTCTGTATTACCCAGGCTGGAGTTCACAGGCCATTCACAGGTGTAATCATGGTACACTGCAGCCTCAAACTCTTGGCATCAAGTGATCCTCCTGTCTCAGCCTCCTGAGTAGCTGGGATGATAAGTGCACACACCATGGCTACCATTATTGAGTTACTTTTGACGTATTCTTAAAGAAACTCAATGTAATAAAAAATCCTAGAACTCTCTTCCTGTCGTTGGTAAAATTAAGACAAAGCATTACTCTGTGCTTATGGGCTGTAGAGATTCTTGGATTCACAACTGGAGTACTTTCACAGTTGGGCCGCGCACCTAAGATGGTGCATTTGGACTGAAATAAACAAATGTGTGAATGAATAAATGGATTGAAATGTTCTTGATCCAAGCTAGTGCTTGCTTCTGACAAGATAAGGCAGGGGAGTAACATGCCCCTCTTCAGGGGCAGAACGCTTTCTTTCTTTTGTTTCCCCTCATTGTGTTTCCTGTTCCACCTCCTGGAGATAGGGGAGTTGAACAAGCATGGAGGCCAATGGTGCCTAGCCATTTTGACTCCAGCCAGAAGCAGACAGGAGAGTTTCCCCTTTCCAGACTTGCAGACCTGCAGAAGACTGAGGAAACATTTCTCTCTATGAAGAAGGCCGCCTGGCTTCCTTTTCCCAGACACACAAAGAACCCACCAGTTACCCCATCCATTCCCCTGTAGAAGAATAGCACCCCTGCAAACTCACTGTCTGTGTTTACAAGAGAAAGGTATTTCCTTGTACACAGGAGTGGATAGCAAAGGACAAGTCTTCATGAAGACTTTGTTATGGAGTCCGATTTTCTTGCCTATGTCATTATACTTCACTCTGATAATTCTGCAGCATAGAGGCTGCATCTGAATAAAGTGACAGTATCTCTTTATTTAGAACTATGTCTAATGTTAAGTTTTCTTAACTTCCCTTAACTTCCAGTGCTGGTCTGTGAAACACAGTGAGTCTTTCAATGTACTTTGACAACAGCTTTTCCGCTATTCCTGTATTTCTTCCGCCATTGCTTTCTCATCATCGATACAGATGTCTCTATATTTTTGCCAATTTATTTGATGGTGTGTTAACAACTGTTCTAAACAATTGTGAATCTACTCTCCTTTAGTTTTCATGTCAAATACTTTATGAAGCAATAAATCAACCCCAGGAAATAGATTATGTAATCTGCAAACATCTTTACTCGTTTTTCCACAAACTGTAAAAGTTTAATATATCTCTGCCTAATGACTAATTTTTCAAGTATGTTCAGAGGACATTGTTCCTGGTATTGACTTACTAGATGATGCTACTAATTGCATTTTTGTGAGTCTACTCATTCTTTATAGTTACTGCCTTATTAACTGTTGGTGTTCAATAAGCGTATCTCTAGAATCATGTTGTGGTCTTTCATGTGCAGTGAAGTAACTTAGTTTCAGAGATCTTTTAAGAGGATTATTATTGTCAGAGTAACTGACAAGTCAAATTTTTATTTGTGTAAATATTTTTCAACTTTATTATGCTGTTTCACTTGTGTCTACTTCTGTGATATACATGCTTAGATCTACCGATGGGGCTCGCATCTCCAAACATTAACCTATATTTTCGTCTTTACAAATTTTTCCTAGCTACACAGCCTAAAAAGCAACAACTACACCAGTGCCCCCTGACTGAGGGATTCAGAGCCTCAAGTTTCCCCCAACATTTGTATACCATCACTCTATCCACAGAAAAAGTAAAATAATCCTCCTGATCTGATGGAATCACAAGTGAATTAGCCTCCAAGTAGTTGACTTGACTTTAAAAAGCATACAGAGTCACAGCATTGGCATTGCAACTATGACATATAAAAAGCTTGGAAGCTGTCACTCCCATCCGCAAAAGAATAGTGCTGCACAACCTGAAAACCAGTGATTTTCCTTAGACTCATCAGATAATTGGAGTCACAGGGCAAATTGTCGCTGTGAAATCTGGAGAGACGAGTGAATACAGAAAATTGCAGTCAAGATCAGCTTATATGGAGTAAAACCTGCTGGAGCCATAAACTGATAGGAACACTTAAATGATAATCATTTTTAAAAGTTTCCAAATAATTAGTTTAACTAATTATTCTGACAACTCACCAGATAAAACCACTCAATCTGGCTTCAGAGCCCAGCTCTTAAAATCACAATATTCCATTGCCTTTCAGATGATGGAGGCTGAGTGTGGGCTAGTTTGAGAGTGATAAACTAAGGGGGGTCCAGTCTTAGTGTATTCCCATGCTTCCATGGTTTCAACCTATAGAAACCCTACCAGGCTTTCATGATGAAGATTCAAGAAAAATCCTCCTGCGTTTTTGGAGGGAGAAGAATAAAATTGGCTGTTTTGAAACATGTTCAGTGTTATTTATAGTAAAGGCCTACTGTCCATGGGAAAGGACTTTACTGGACCTCAGGAAGGGCAGTTAGTCAAGAAGAAGAAAAAAATGCGTACATTAGAAAAGCAAAAAGAAGTAAAATTGATAATTTATGTTTCCACTTAAGTAATTTTCGAGCAAAAGAAGAGTACTTAACTATAAAGCAAGCAGAAGAAAAGATAATAAAAATTGGAGTAAAAACTAATAAAATTGAAAACAGAAAATCAATTGAGAAAATCAATGGAACCAAAATCTGAATCCTTGAAAAGAATTAAAAAAGTGATAAATATATACCCTGGCTAACCAAGGAAAAAAAAAAAGAGAACATAAACATTACTAATATCATATATGAAACAGGGTTTTTTTTTTCTGATCCCATGGACTTTAAAAGTATATAAAATCATGTTATAAACAACTCTAAGCAAAAGTTTGATAACTTAAGTGAAATGGACTCATGCTTTGAAAGACGCCAACTAACAGAACTCACACTAGGATAAATAGATAATACAACCAGACCTATGTCTGTTAAAACTAATAATCAATAATTAACCTTCAAAAAAGAAAGCACCAGACCTAGAGGGTTCACTGGTAAATTCTAACAAACATTTATAGAATAAATGATACCAATCACCACAATCTCATCCAGAAAATAGAAACAGGTAACACTTCATAACTAATTTTATGGGGCTAGCATTACTCAAATTATAAAACCACACAAAATCACAAGAAAGGAAAATTGCAGACCAATATCACTCATGAACATAAATGCGAAAATGTTCAACAAAATATTCCAAATTGAATCTGACTGTATATAAATATAATTATACAACACAACCAACACAATTATACAATAAATCCCAAGTGGGATTTATTACAGGTGTATAAGGCTAGTTCAACATAAAAAATTAATTAATGTAATCCATCATATCAGCAGGCTGAAGAAGAAAAATCATATTATCATATCAAAAAATGCATTTGATAAAACCCAACACCCATTCGTGATAAAAACTCTCAGCAAAAAAGAGTGCTGGGGAACTTTCTCAAGCTGATAAAAGACATTACAAAAAACCTACATCTAACGTTATGATTAATGGTGAGAAATGGTGCTTTTCCCCTAGGAGTAGGAAAAAAGCAGATGTCTCCTCTCACCACTCCTATTCAACATTGCACTAGAATTACACAAGAAAAGGAATTGAGAAGAAAGAAATTAAATTGTCTTTGTTTATAGATAATATAGTTGTCTATCTAGAAGATTCCAAAGAATCAGCAAAAAAACTCTCCTGGAATGAATAAGAAATTATAGCAAGGTAGCAGGGTACACGGTCAATATAGAAAAGTCAATTGCTTTCCTATATACCAGCAATGAACAATTGGACTCTGAAATGAAATCTATGCTACCATTTACATTAGCACCAAAAAAAAAAAAAAAAAAAAAAGGAGGAACAGGTATAAATGTAACAAAATATACATGGGACCTAGATACAGAAATCTATAAAATGCTTCTGCAAGAAGTCAAAGAAGCTCTAAATATATGGAGAAATACGTGATTATGGATTGGAAGACTCTATATTGTTAATATGTCTATTTTCTCCAACTGGATCTGTAGATTCAATGCAATGTCAGTCAAAATGTCTAAAAGCTATTTTGTTGATATTGACAAACTAATTCTAATATTTATATAGACAAGCAAAACACTCAGAAAACCAATACAGTTTTGAGAAATAGTACAGTTGGAGAGCACACAAAATCCAACTTTAAAACTTGCTATAAAACTATAGTAACCAACACAGTGTATTACTGGAAAAACAATTGACACATGTATCAATGGAATAGAATAGAGAGCCCAGAGATAGACCCATACAAATGTATTCAATGGATCAAAGCAAAGATGATCAGAGTAAAGATGATTTAATGGAGAAAGACAGTCTTTTAACAAGTGGTGCTAAAGTACTTGGAAATCTATATGTAAAGAAGTAATCATACTTTATGCATTTGACAAACACGAACTCAGAATGGATCATATATATATATATATATTTTTTTTTTTTAATTATACTTTAAGTTCTAGGGTACATGTGCATGACGTTTATATCATGTATAACTCCCCCATGCAATCCCTCCCTCCTCCCCCCTCCCCATGATAGGCCCCAGTGTGTGATGTTCCCCTTCCCGAGTCCAAGTGATCTCATTGTTCAGTTCCCACCTATGAGTGAGAACATGCGGTGTTTGGTTTTCTCTTCTTGTGATAGTTTGCTAAGAATGATGGTTTCCAGCTGCATCCATGTCCCTACAAAGGATGCAAACTCATCCTTTTTGATGGCTGCATAGTATTCCATGGTGTATATGTGCCACATTTTCTTAATCCAGTCTGTCACAGATGGACATTGGGTTGATTCCAAGTCTTTGCTATTGTGAATAGTGCCGCAATAAACATACGTGTGCATGTGTCTTTGTAGTAGAGTAATTTATAATCCTTTGGGTATATACCCAGTAGTGGGATGGCTGGGTCATATGGTACATCTAGTTCTAGATCCTTGAGGAAACGCCATACTGTTTTCCATAATGGTTGAACTAGTTTACAATCCCACCAACAGTGTAAAAGTGTTCCTATTTCTCCACATCCTCTCCAGCACCTGTTGTTTCCTGACTTCTTAATGATTGCCATTCTAACTGGTGTGAGATGGTATCTCATTGTAGTTTTGATTTGCATTTCTCTGATGGCGAGTGATGACGAGCATTTTTTCATGTGTCTGTTGGCTGTATGGATGTCTTCTTTTGAGAAATGTCTGTTCATATCCTTACCCCACTTTTTGATGGGGTTGTTTGTTTTTTTCTTGTATATTTGTTTGAGTTCTTTGTAGATTCTGGATATTAGCCCTTTGTCAGATGAGTAGGTTGCAAAAATTTTCTCCCATTCTGTAGGTTGCCTGTTCACTCTGATGGTAGTTTCTTTAGCTGTGCAAAAGCTCTTTAGTTTAATTAGATCCCATGTGTCAATTTTTGCTTTTGCTGCCGTTGCTTTTGGTGTTTTAGACATGAAGTCCTTGCCCATGCCTATGTCCTGAATGGTACTACCTAGATTTTCTTCTAGGGTTTTTATGGTATTAGGTCTAACATTTAAGTCTCTAATCCATCTTGAATTAATTTTCGTATAAGGGGTAAGGAAAGGATCCAGTTTCAGCTTTCTACTTATGGCTAGCCAATTTTCCCAGCACCATTTATTAAATAGGGAATACTTTCCCCATTTCTTGTTTCTCTCAGGTTTGTCAAAGATCAGATGGCTGTAGATGTGTGGTATTATTTCTGAGGACTCTGTTCTGTTCCATTGGTCTATATCTCTGTTGTGGTACCAGTACCATGCTGTTTGGTTACTGTAGCCTTGTAGTATAGTTTGAAGTCAGGTAGCGTGACGCCTCCAGCTTTGTCCTTTTGACTTAGGATTGTCTTGGCAATGCGGGCTCTTTTTTGGTTCCATATGAACTTTAAAGCAGTTTTTTCCAATTCTGTGAAGAAAGTCATTGGTAGCTTGATGGGGATGGCATTAAATCTATAAATAACCTTGGGCAGTATGGCCATTTTCACGATATTGATTCTTCCTATCCATGAGCATGGTATGTTCTTCCATTTGTTTGTGTCCTCTTTGATTTCACTGAGCAGTGGTTGTAGTTCTCCTTGAAGAGGTCCTTTACATCCCTTGTAAGCTGGATTCCTAGGTATTTTATTCTCTTTGAAGCAATTGTGAATGGAAGTTGATTCCTGATTTGGCTCTCTGCTTGTCTGTTACTGGTGTATAAGAATGCTTGTGATTTTTGCACATTAATTTTGTATCCTGAGACTTTGCTGAAGTTGCTTATCAGCTTAAGGAGATTTTGGGCTGAGACGATGGGGTTTTCTAAATATACAATCATGTCATCTGCAAACAGGGACAATTTGACTTCTTCTTTTCCTAACTGGATACCTTGATTTCTTTCTCTTGCCTGATTGCCCTAGCCAGAACTTCCAACACTATGTTGAATAGGAGTGGTGAGAGAGGGCATCCCTGTCTTGTGCCAGTTTTCAAAGGGAATTTTTCCAGTTTTTGCCCATTCAGTATGATATTAGCTGTGGGTTTGTCATAAATAGCTCTTATTATTTTGAGGTACGTTCCATCAATACCAAATTTATTGAGCGTTTTTAGCATAAAGGGCTGTTGAATTTTGTCAAAAGCCTTTTCTGCATCTATTGAGATAATTATGTGGTTCTTGTCTTTGGTTGTTTTTATATGCTGGATTACGTTTATTGATTTGCGAATGTTGAACCAGCCTTGCATCCCAGGGATGAAGCCCACTTGATCATGGTGGATAAGCTTTTTGATGTGCTGCTGAATCCGGTTTGCCAGTATTTTATTGAGGATTTTTGCATCGATGTTCATCAGGGATATTGGTCTAAAATTCTCTTTTTTGTTGTGTCTCTGCCAGGCTTTGGTATCAGGATGATGTTGGCCTCATAAAAAGAGTTAGGGAGGATTCCCTCTTTTTCTATTGATTGAAATAGTTTCAGAAGGAATGGTACCAGCTCCTCCTTGTACCTCTGGTAGAATTCAGCTGTGAATCCATCTGGTCCTGGACTTTTTTTGGTGGGTAGGCTATTAATTGTTGCCTCAATTTCAGAGCCTGCTATTGCTCTATTCAGGGATTCAACTTCTTCCTGGTTTAGTCTTGGAAGAGTGTAAGTGTCCAGGAAATTATCCATTTCTTCTAGATTTTCTAGTTGATTTGCGTAGAGGCATTTATAGTATTCTCTGATGGTTGTTTGTATTTCTGTGGGGTCGGTGGTGATATCCCCTTTATCATTTTTTATTGCGTCTATTTGATTCTTCTCTCTTTTCTTCTTTATTAGTCTAGCTAGCGGTCTGTCAATTTTGTTGATCTTTTCAAAAAACCAACTCCTGGATTCATTGATTTTTTGGAGGGTTTTTTGTGTCTCTATCTCCTTCAGTTCTGCTCTGATCTTAGTTATTTCTTGCCTTCTGCTAGCTTTTGAATGTGTTTGCTCTTGCCTCTCTAGTTCTTTTAATTGTGATGTTAGAGTGTCAATTTTAGATCTCTCCTGCTTTCTCTTGTGGGCATTTAGTGCTATAAATTTCCCTCTACACACTGCTTTAAATGTGTCCCAGAGATTCTGGTATGTTGTATCTTTGTTCTCATTGGTTTCAAAGAACATCTTTATTTCTGCTTTCATTTCGTTATGTACCCAGTAGTCATTCAGGAGCAGGTTGTTCAGTTTCCATGTAGTTGAGCGGTTTTGATTGAGTTTCTTAGTCCTGAGTTCTAGTTTGATTGCACTGTGGTCTGAGAGACAGTTTGTTATAATTTCAGTTCTTGTACATTTGCTGAGGAGTGCTTTACTTCCAATTATGTGGTCAATTTTGGAATAAGTGCGATGTGGTGCTGAGAAGAATGTATATTCTGTTGATTTGGGGTGGAGAGTTCTATAGATGTCTATTAGGTCCGCTTGGTGCAGAGATGAGTTCAATTCCTGGATATCCTTGTTAACTTTCTGTCTCGTTGATCTGTCTAATGTTGACAGTGGAGTGTTGAAGTCTCCCATTATTATTGTATGGGAGTCTAAGTCTCTTTGTAGGTCTCTAAGGACTTGCTTTATGAATCTGGGTGCTCCTGTATTGGGTGCATAGATATTTAGGAGAGTTAGCTCTTCTGTTGAATTGATCCCTTTACCATTATGTAATGGCCTTCTTTGTCTCTTTTGATCTTTGATGGTTTAAAGTCTGTTTTATCAGAGACTAGGATTGCAACCCCTGCTTTTTTTTGTTCTCCATTTGCTTGGTAGATCTTCCTCCATCCCTTTATTTTGAGCCTATGTATGTCTCTGCATGTGAGATGGGTCTCCTGAATACAGCAGACTGATGGGTCTTGACTCTTGATCCAGTTTGCCAGTCTGTGTCTTTTAATTGGAGCATTTAGTCCATTGACATTTAAGGTTAATATTGTTATGTGTGAACTTGATCCTGTCATTATGATATTAACTGGTTATTTTGCTCGTTAGTTGATGCAGTTTCTTCCTAGCCTCGATGGTCTTTACATTTTGGCATGTTTTTGCAATGGCTGGTACCGGTTGTTCCTTTCCATGTTTAGGGCTTCCTTCAGGGTCTCTTGTAAGGCAGGCCTGGTGGTGACAAAATCTCTAAGCATTTGCTTATCTGTAAAGGATTTTATTTCTCCTTCACTGATGAAGCTTAGTTTGGCTGGATATGAAATTCTGGGTTTAAAATTCTTTTCTTTAAGAACGTTGAATATTGGCCCCCACTCTCTTCTGGCTTGTAGAGTTTCTGCCGAGAGGTCTGCTGTTATTCTGATGGGCTTCCCTTTGTGGGTAACCCGACCTTTCTCTCTGGCTGCCTTAAGATTTTTTCCTTCATTTCAACTTTGGTGAATCTGGCAATTATGTGTCTTGGAGTTGCTCTTCTGGAGGAGTATCTTTGTGGCGTTCTCTGTATTTCCTGAATTTGAATGTTGGCCTGCCCTACTAGGTTGGGGAAGTTCTCCTGGATGATATCCTGAAGAGTGTTTTCCAACTTGGTTCCATTTTCCCCCTCACTTTCAGGCACCCCAATCAGACGTAGATTTGGTCTTTTTACATAATCCCATACTTCTTGCAGGCTTTGTTCATTTCTTTTTCTTCTTTTTTCTTTTGGTTTCTCTTCTCGCTTCATTTCATTCATTTGATCCTCAATCGCTGATACTCTTTCCTCCAGTTGATCGAGTCGGTTACCGAAGCTTGTGCATTTGTCACGTATTTCTCGTGTCATGGTTTTCATCTCTGTCATTTCGTTTATGATCTTCTCTGCATTAATTAGTCTAGCTGTCAATTCTTCCACTTTTTTTTCAAGATTTTTAGTTTCTTTGCGCTGGGTACGTAATTCCTCCTTTAGCTCTGAGAGGTTTGATGGACTGAAGCCTTCTTCTCTCATCTCGTCAAAGTCATTCTCTGACCAGCTTTGATCCGTTGCTGGCGATGGGCTGCGCTCCTTTGCAGGGCGAGATGCGCTCTTATTTTTTGAATTTCCAGCTTTTCTGCCCTGCTTCTTCCCCATCTTTGTGGTTTTATCTGTCTCTGGACTTTGATGATGGTGACGTACTGATGGGGTTTTGGTATAGGTGTCCTTCCTGTTTGATAGTTTTCCGTCTGACAGTCAGAAGGACTGTCTGTTGGTCTGTTAGAGATTGCTTGAGGTCCACTCCAGACCCTGTTTGCCTGGGTATCAGCAGCAGAGGTTGCCGAAGATAGAATATTGCTGAACAGCGAGTGTACCTGTCTGATTCTTCTTTGGAAGTTTCCTCTCAGGGGTGACGCCATCCTGTGAGGTGTGGGGTATCAGACTGCCCCTAGTGGGGGATGTCTCCCAGCTAGGCTACTCAGGGGTCAGGGACCCACCTGAGCAGGCAGTCTGTCCGTTCTCAGATCTCAACCTCCCCGTTAGGAGATCCACGGCTCTCCCCAAAGCTGTCAGACAGAGTCGTTCGGGTCTGCAGCGGCCCCGCTCTTTCCCCTAATGGACTGCAGCTGTGCGCTGTCCGCAGCGGTAGAGTCTACAGAGACAGGCAGGCTTCCTTGAGCTGCTGTGAGCTCCACCCAGTTCGAGCTTCCCAGCGGCTTTGTTTACCTACTTAAGCCTCAGCAATGGCGGGCGCCCCTCCCCCAGCCTCGCTGCTGCCTTGCGGATAGATCGCCGCAGACGGCTGTGTTAGCAGTGAGGGAGGCTCCGTGGGCGTGGGACCCTCCCGGCCAGGTGTGGGATATATTCTCCTGGTGTGCCTGTTTCCTTAAAGCGCAGTATTGGGGTGGGAGTTACCCGATTTTCCAGGTGTTGTGTGTCTCAGTTCCCCTGGCTAGGAAAAGGGATTTCCTTCCCCCTTGTGCTTCCAGGTGAGGCGATGCCTCGCCCTGCTTCAGCTCACGCTGGTCAGGCTGCAGCAGCTGACCCGCACCGATTGTCCGGCACTCCCTAGAGAGATGACCCCAGTACCTCAGTTGAAAATGCAGAAATCACCGGTCTTCTGTGTCGCTCGCGCTGGGAGTTGGAGACTGGAGCTGTTCCTATTCGGCCATCTTGCTCCGCCCCCCCTGGATCATATATTTAAATGTAAACTGCAAAACTGGAAGATAACATGGGAGAAAATCTAGGTGACCTCGTGTTTGGTAAGTAGTTTTTAGAAACAACACGGAAAACACAATCCAGGGAGGGAAAAATGGATATATTGAACTTAATTAAAAGGAAAAAAATTACTTTGGGAAAGGCTAAAAGAATACCATTAATAGAATGAAAAGAAAAACTGCAGCCTGGGAAAACATATATGCAAAAGACATATTTGATGAACAACTTGTATCCAAAATATACAACGAATTCTTAAACTCAATAATAATTCAATGAAAAATGGGAAAAGATCTAAGTAGATACCCCACCAAAGAAGATATAAAGTTGGCAAATAAGGATATAAAAATGTTCAGCATGATTTGTCATTAAAGAATCGCAAGTTAAAACAACCAGATACAACTGCACACCTCTTAGATGTCTGCAATTTAAAAAATACTGACAATACCAAATGTTGATGAGGATGTTGAGCAGCAGACATTCTCATTAATTGTTGGTGGGAATGCATGGTACAGCATTTTTAAAGACAGTTTGGCAGTTTCTTACAAAGCTAAACACAATCTTACCATAAGGTTCAGCAATCATGCTCCTACCTACTTACCCAATTGGTTGAAGACTTTTATCTATGCAAAAATCCTGCACATGAATGTTTATGGAAACTTTGCTAATAATCACCCAAAACTGAAACCATCAAGATGTTTTTCAATAGTTAAAAGAATAAACAAATGGTGGTATATCCGTGCAAAGGAATAATACTCAGTGATTTTTTTAAAAAGGGCTTTCAGGCCACAAAAAATATGGAGGGAATTTAAATGCATATTGCAAAAGAAACTAGTTTGAAAAGGCTACATATGGTATAATTCCAATTTTGTAACAGTTTGAAAAAGGCAAAACCGTAAAGGCAATAGAAATATCAGTGATTGCCAAGATTCAGGGTAAGATTGTGATGAGTGGAGAAGAATAGATGTAGCACACAGGATTCTTAGGATGATGAAGCTATTCTGTATAATGTTGTAATGGTGGATATATGATATTAATCATTTGTCAAAACCCTTAGAAATTTACAACCCAGGGTGAACCTTAATATGTGTAAGTCTTTTAAATAGCTTAGGAGTTCAGGGATCCCAAGAATGAATACAGATAATAATAAGATAATTACACTGTATAACATATATCTAAAGCAATCTCATTGAAATGGGTAAGGTAAAAGATGCTGACCTAAGTAACTATGGACATAAATAGAGTCTGTTAAACTAAAGACAGAGAGCACTGCTCAAAAGGACTGTACTCTAGTTGATAAAGTAGTTTCCCATTTTATCAGAGATACATGTTAGCAATTCTGATACTTCTGTGCATGTGTTCTAGAATAATAAATGGATGGCAGCTGGTGATAGCTAGTTTTCTCACTGTTGGAGTGGGAATTTAGATAAGCAAGGGGAGGAAGCCAGAATACTTCCCATGGTAATAATTCAGCAATGGAGACATCAGTAATAATTCATGTTTAACACGATATAGAAGAAGATGGTTATATACAGAAACATTGATAGATGTGTATATATACATAAATTAGATACATACATATGTTTCTCTGCTCTGTCACCTGGAAGGGCCTAAAAGAAACAACACCATAGTAACAACAATCACACCTAGTTCCTAGTGCCCAGATCTTGTTTTCTAGTGTCATTGTCTATTAAAAAGGAACCCGTACTCCTTAGAGAAGTGGCTGTTTCTAGTACTGGGGCAGGAAATATACAAGATGGGCCTGAAACATCTTGTAGTGCCAAAAAGTAATAAAGTGCTCAAGAAAAACAAATTAACAAGTTATTGTTTTTTTTTAACCCAGACACACACACACACACACACACACACACACACACACATAGTGGAATATGATGAAAAGCATAGGCACCAACAGAAAGAGCTTCCAATGGTTGAAGCAGGAAAATTTGAGTAACAAAATAAATAAATGGTGTTGAATTGTAAGCCAAAATACAAAGCAACCATCCATAGAATCCATACTAATATAAATAAATTATTGACTGATATGGTTTGGCTGTGTCCCCACCCAAATTTCATCTTGAATTGTAGTTCCCTTAATCCCCACATGTCATTGGAGGGACCAGGTGGAGATAATTGAATCTTGGGGACAGTTTTCCCCAACCAGTTCTTGTGATAGTGAGTTAGTGGTCACGAGATCTGATGGTTTTATAAGGGGCTTCCCCCTTCACTAGGCACTCATTTCTCTCTCCTGCCACCATGTGAAGAAGGACATGTTTGCTTCCCTTTCCACCATGATTGTAAGTTTCCTGAGGCCTCCTCAGCCCTGGGAAACTGTGAGTCAATTAAACCTCTTTCCTTTATAAATTACCCAGTCTCAGGCAGTTCTTTATCACGGCGTGAGAATGGATCAATACATTGACTAAGTTAATATATTAGGGAGAAGACACAATTATTTCATGCAGAAAAATTTCAAAAAATTATGTAGTTACTCCAGCCTAAAGAAGGAAGAGAATAACTCTCTACTCTTTAAGTGTAGGCTATACATAGTAACTTCAAAGATTGCAGAATAAAAAGTGGGAGAAAAATCATAACTTTACAGGGGAGAAACCTGAAAGACACTATTTCAGCCATATGATCAATGTCAGTATTCATAAATCATAAATCATGTTGCTACTATGCAGTCTTGATATGATGTGACAAATGTGTCACATGATGTGGCTTTACCTTTACCATCCTGCTTCCCCAAACCCAAATGCCATAATCATGTGGCATTACCTTTGCCATCCTGCTTCCCCAAACCCATAACCAACCCCAGCTTAATGAGAAAAACATCAAATTCCACTAGAGGGGCATCTACCACATGCCTGACTGATGTTCCTCAAAACTGTCAAGATCATAAAAAATGAGGAAAGTCAGAGAAATTTGTCACAGCCAGGAGGTGCCTAAGGAGACAATGACAACTAGATATAATTTGGTACCCTGGATGGGGTCTTGGAACCAAAAAAGGACATTAGGTAAAAATTAAGAAAAACCTTAATAAACTATGGAATTTAGTTAAAATAATGCATCAATATTTATTAATCTATTGGAACAATAGTCCCAAATTAATGTATGATGTTAACGATTGGAGGAACTGGGTGGGAGTAGGGGACATATGAAAACTCTCTTTACTGTCTGGTTGATTTTTATTAAATCTGAAAATTTTCTTTTTTCTTTGATTTTTTTTTTTTTTTTTTTTTTTTTTTTTGAGATGGAGTCTCACTCTGTCTCTAGGCTGGAGTGCAGTGGCACGATCTCAGGTCACTGCAACCCCCGTCTCCTGGGTTCAAGCGATTATCCTGCCTCAGCCTTCCAAATAGCTGGGACTACAGGCACGTGCCACCACACCCAGCTAATTTTTGTATTTTTAGTAGAGATGGGGTTTCACCATGTTGGCCAGGATGGTGTCGATCTCTTGACCTCATGATCTACCCACCTCAGCCTCCCAAAGTGTTTGGATTACAGGCGTGAGCCACTGCACCTGGCTGAAAATTTTCTTTAAAGTCTTTTAATAAAATAAGTACACAGAATCCCCATTGTATACAATGTAGCTTCAAATTCTGCATTTTTATCTATCATAAATAAACATTTCACAATGTCATCAAAAATCGACTAATGTATATTAAGTACATGTTAAGCTTAAGTGTAAGTTTCAGTGCTCATTGATAATGCTTTTAGATCACAACATTCCCTCCTTCCTTATTACATCTTCCAGCTGGCTAAAACCTTGCATTTGTGAGGACTCACTTGGTTGCAAGTTACAGAAATGCACTTAATCTAGCTATGGTAAAACTAGTTAACTTTTCTGGGACATTGAAGGCTGGTGGCTTCAGCCTTGCCTGAACCTGGGAATTTTCACCATTATCATCAGAAATTGTTAGACTCTCATCTCTGCTATCTTCTCTCCTGGTTTAATTCCCAGGCAGGGTACCACCGTGTAATGGCTAAGATGGTCAAGCTAGGCCAAAGTTGACACAGAATCTAGACTGTCAAGCTGGAATGAAAGGGAACTTCTTTCCTAATAGTTCCCAAGGAGAGCTTTTGTTTGTTCAGTTTGGATCACTTGTTCATCTATACGCCAGTTGCTGAATTTGATCCAGTGTTTCCTTAACCAAGCACAGGTGATGTGTCCCACCTCCAGATAGCTCCACTTGAACCACTAGACTGAGACAGACAAAGGAAATTTTCCAAAGGGAAAAAGAGGATCCTATTAATACAAGAAGGAAGAAAGGATGCAATGTGATTTATGGTGAATTCTTTTTTGTGTGTAGCTGAGGTTTGTGGACAAGTTGTATCAATTTGGCCTTCGGAGGGCTGGAGACTAAGTGGCAAAGGTCAGTCATGCAAATGCTGTATGCTTGCATGACGGATCCTCAAATTAAAACCCTGACACTAGGGTTCAAGAGTGACTCTCTAGTTGACAACACTTTGCATGTGTTGCCACATGTGGTTGCTGGGAGAATTATGTCATCTCCATGTGATTCTACAGAAAGAGGAAAACTGGAAGCTTTTTTCTCCCTGGTTTCTCCTGGAATCTGCCATATGTGCCTTTTCCCTTCACTGATTTTAGTCTGATCATTTCACTGTAACAAATCATAGCCATGAATATAACAGCTTTTTCTTCAGTCCTGTGATCCTATCGAAGAATCATCTAGTTTAATGGTGGTCTTGGGACCTCTGATACACCATATTTAAAAACTAGGATATTTTACATAGAAATCTGCAATGCTGGCTTTTCTTGAGAAATCAGAATACTTCAGTAATCACTGCAAGTTCTAGTCACAGCAACAGCCTGATAATCTTTTTGGGAAGTTTTCTTTCTCCCATTGCAATATAGGTTTTTGAGGTTCTTCATCAATGTAGTTCACCTTTGAAATATCCATGTCAGTAAATTCTAGTATTACATCATTTGATGCCATTTTTAATTATCTTCACTTTTGTTATTTTTGCCTTTTGAAGGAATAATACACTTCTAAGTTATTAAAAGGAAATTTAAAATTTAGAAATTGTTAGAAATAAATTTAATATGTAATACAACTTCAGTTAAAATATTTTATTTATTAGAATATAAAGTAAATAATAGAAGCCGTATTCTTAGAGAATGTCACTATATGAAGATATACTTTCTACAGATACAAGGGAAGCAGAATGAAGTAATGATTGACCCTATGTGTAATTCCTTTCTTTCTTTGTGTTTTTATTTTATTGAATATACTTTTTTTTTTTTTTTGAGACAGAGTCTCTCTCTGTTGCCCAGGCTGGAGTGCTGTAGCACAGTCTCAGCTCACTGCAACCTCAGCCTCCTGGGTTCAGGCAATTTTCCTGTCTCAGCCTCCCAAGTAGCTGGGATTATAGGTGTGAGCCACCATGCCTGGCTAATTTTTCTGTTTTTATAGAGATAGGTTTTCGCCATGTTGGCCAGGTTGGTCTCAAACTCCTGACCTCAGGTGGTCTGGCCCCCCCTGCCCCGGCCTCCCAAAGTGCTGGGATTACAAGTGTGAGCCACCACACCCAGCCAAATATTCTTAAAAACATAAAAAAATACTGAAACTCCTCTGTTCTACATCATAATCTTATTATCTTGCTTGTTCCTTCATAGGTAACTTTTTATTATAAGTTGGTCTGTGGTCTTTCCATTTGATTTTTAAACTTTTACCACATATGCATATATGAATGCTTATGTATGATACGACTATTTTGTTTTTGAACTTTACATAAATAATATCATGCTGTAAATATTATTCAAGTATTTGCTTTATTTTTAAACATTATTTTTCTAAGATTCATCCATATGGATACAAGCAAATGAAGCAAGTACACTTTAATTGGCATTGAATTCCATTGTATGATTATTTACCAATTCTCTTGGTGGTGGAATTTTTCATTGGCTGGACTCTTCCTTTTAGAACCATTGCTACTGCAATAATTATTATGGCTCAAATTTGAGTCCTAACTATTTGCTAGACATTAGTCTGAATTATACAAGTGATCAACACATTTCTATCCTCGTAACAACTCCCAAGAGATGGATATTGTTATTTCAGTTTTTGAGATAAGGAAACAGAGGCATAGAGAGGCTAAGCAATTGTCTCAATTTATATAGCTAAAAGCAGCAGAGCTAAAACTTGAGCCCAGAAGTCTTGATTTAGAGTACATGAACTTAACGGCCTTGGGAAAATCTTTGTGCACATGTGCAAGATTTTCTTGCTGCATTATAAAGTGGGAGGATTTTACTGTTTTCAAGTGGCTCCCTAGAGTCATCATACCAACTTATATTCTCACTGGCACTAAATGAATATCTTTAGCTCCAGTCTACCTCTCTGTGCAGAAAGCTTATAATCACTAATATCATGCATGATATAAACTGGTAATCTATGCTTGCTGACAGCCTGAAGCCTAGGAGGCCTGTGCCTTCAGTCTACTTACCACATCAGGTTTTGCTTTGTTATTTTTGCTCTATAATCTTTTTTGAACATGACTGTTTTCTTCTTTTATATTTTTTCTTTTATATTTAATCTTAAATATTACATATTTGAGTAAAGAACATTCTCAAAACATGAATTTTAACACCACCTAGACCTTCAATTTTATTCATCTTCCACTATTGACCACCAAATATTTCTTAAAACTCTTTTCTCTTGTTCTGTTTATCCAGAATTCAACATGTCTTTCTCATCCCAAGACACTGTAAAAGAAACAGGGCATAAAACAACAAATAAGGCGGAATTCCTGTCTCTGAGGGATTTACAAGGAAATTGGCCACATAAACAGCTAACTGGAATGAAATGTGATAAGTACTGGCATAGAAGTATAATCATATGCTACAAGAATACACATGACAACTTATTTATTTTTATTTTAGGTGGAGCTTAGGAATGGTGACATATATGCTAGGAATTGAAAACTGAGTAGAATTTTCTTAAACTTTGAGGAGAATGTGAACATATTTGGTGAAAGGGAGAAACATAAATAATTGCTTGAAAGCTTGAAAGTTCACAGCATATTCAAGAATTAGCAAGTAGGACAGTTTATATGTGGTACAGTGGATAATAGAAATTAGAAGGAAGAAAGAGGATGTAAAACTCAGAAGAAGAGTTGGCCAAAACTTTGAAGTGGTGACTGGGAAGAGGGGACACAAAGGAGGCATAGCTCACTACCATCCCCCCAGTGGTTTTTATTAGTTTTGTGTGTAGTCTCACCTTACATATCACTTTTTCTCTTAGTGACTTTTTATCACAATAGTCCTGGCAAACTTACATCATTATAAGACAATGACTTCTTTTCCAGTATAATGGCTTTTTTTGTCATCACATCCACTAAATAAGCATACTATCCAAAGTTATATTTCAACATTACTGTTTCAAGAAAAGGTGCACTCACAAGTTTACATGCAATAGTTTCTAGTCAAAGAACATTATTATGTGGAACAAATTTGAAGTGCGTGCTATATTTGTATGAACCCGAATGTTTTGCTTTGCCTATGAATGCCAACCAAGAGGGATAAAGAAATATCCTCCTTTATTTTTCATTCGTATACATGTATAGTATTTCTTCATGTTTTGAAGCACATATTTTTCTACCCAAAGAATCTACTAATCTTTTATCTTTATGTCAAAGCCTTCTGTATCAGGTAGTTAGTTTAGAGCTAAAGTCTCAAGGAAAAGAGAATTGTAACACTCATATGATTCTGATACTAAATGCCTGTCCAATATTAAAACACCTGACTTCCCACCACCTTCCAAAGAATGATCTCACACCCCTCCTCCTCTTCCAGACACCATCTGTTATCAAGCTTTCTCTTCTTTCTTTGGAAATATATTAAAATTTCATTACATTGCTTTATATGTACAAACCTGCATATTGATTAATTTTTACAAGAAGGTTTTTGTTATTCAGTTGGTGTATGTATAGAAAACTATTGCATATTTTAGATTAGTATGACTCATTCCATATCTTTTATTTTATAAGTACACATTCTATATGTTTTATTGAATAACTTTTCACTTAGTTACGTTGTTTTCAGGGGTAAGTTAAGGTCATTACAGAAGGAATAGATGCATTTGGATCCCATATGAAACCTCATTTGAAAGAGCACCACTAATAAAAAAAATTGCAATCTGTTTTACAGATTGACATAATTATGCCCATTGTTTTCTGAGTCCAAGAAAATAATTCAATTTTGATTGATTAAGCAAAATCCTATATTTTATTGGAAGAAAATACAGTATTGGATATTTTATCAAAGGAAGTGCTAAGCAATCAGTTTACAAGGATAAGAATGAGGGCCACTGAGAATCTCAGCAGCCAGAGACCCAGGACCACCTTGTTATTTGTCCTGACATTCTTGTTTGCCTCATTCTTGTCTCCCCCTGCATCAGATTCAAATTCCAAGAAGAAATATCACATAGGCATGTACTGGGTTTTTCCTATACTTCAGTGATGACTTTGAATGGGAAACAGTTTTCAAAGGAAAAGCAGGATTTTTATTAACTGTAAAGATAAGGAAGATGTTCCATATAGGAAAAAACAACAGATGCCCACCAAATTCTATCAACGGCCTACCAGGACAAACACATGCACACACACCCGCACATGCATTTTCCATTTTCCTCCATACATAAAAATTTTAAAAATACCCTCAGTTGACATAACACATCTATCACAAACAGAAACATGATATCAGCACCATAATGTAGATTAACTTGATGCCAATTTAATGCATTCAGTTTCAAGTCTGGAATCTCTAGACGATATATTTTCCTTGTTTCTGCAGCTGGTCATAAAATCTTACCAGCTATTTATGCCTTCCCTTCACAACTCTTTATATATGATGTTGTTCGTGTTGTTGTTTTTCTAAACACCTCTTAAGCAGTGGTGGTCTTCTGGTAAACATTCACATGGAACGTAAATATTACTAGCCTTTATCTATTCTGAGAGTGCCATTTGAACAAACCATTAGCTAGTGCATAAGCATCAGTTTAGAAACTCTGCTCAGGTTATTTTACTTTAATAAGATAGCAGGTAATTCAAATATCTGCCCATTGGAGGTATTATCTTTTTCCACTATCTTCCAGGGCCATACCTGAGTAGGACTGTAATTCAATAGCAGTGTATGATAGCCGCCAGAGAAAACCATCTGAAAACCAAACCAGTTTTTCATCCTCAATTATCTATTAATATGGGATTAAAAAGAAGTGCATTTTTAAAGTGTTCAATATAACATAAATCTCTCAAGTTCTCCCGTGTGTCAGGTTATCAGCTATTAGCCAAAATCATTATTGTTTTATTCTTTCTGAAATTATGTCTAGGCCATACTATCAGCTTCTTTTGTAGTTAGATGTGATCATATGACTATGTTCTGGCAAATTGAATGGAAATAAAAATGATGGTTGCCATTTTAAGGCCAGGACATTTCAGAAGCATTTCTGCTTCTTTTGGAGTCTCTTTTCCCCACTACCACTATGTGGATGTAGAAAATTCTAATGCCCTAAGGAATGGCAGAGATTCAAGAGGGTAAGATCCTGTATCTCTAACCCACGATGTGGATGAATGCCATCATGCAGAAACACCCCTATTGGACTCCATACATAAAAATTCATTTCTATTGGATTAAATGCCTGAGACCTTGGGATGTGTGTAATATGC
The DNA here is from genome assembly GCF_009764315.1 of Trachypithecus francoisi. Lineage (NCBI taxonomy): Eukaryota > Metazoa > Chordata > Mammalia > Primates > Cercopithecidae > Trachypithecus > Trachypithecus francoisi. The sequence goes on along the minus strand of NW_022681465.1, from coordinate 163,707,140 downwards.
AGTTGATATTAGGCCTTGGATTGAGGAACACTAATGTCTTGCATGTGGCCCTTCCTACTATGATGGCTTTGACATCATGGGTGAGTGAGCCAGTGGAAAGATTCTACCAGTAGCCAAAGATATCCATCCAAGAATATACCAATAAGCTGTGAAAATAACAATTGGATGGGTTTGTTGTCCCATTGGCCTTGGGCAAGTTCTCTATTTTCCCGCATGATCCCATAAGCCTCACACAGACTGTCAGATTATAGTCATTTTATGGGTTTCTGGAATTAAGGTTAGCTAGGGCTCAGTGTCAAATACAACCTAAAACGTTTTGGTAATTATTTTTCTTATTTTTCACAATGTGAAGTACCTAATGCTCCTTTGGGGGAAAGATTGAGAGGAAAGACTAGAAAACATGTGTGTGGCATTACAATTTATTTGTCATCAAGATATGTGACTTTGTCTTCATCCAAGGCCTCTAGGTATAGAGAACTGGCTCAGAGGCCATGACTGTGTTACAGATGGCTCAATTTAGGTGTCTATGACGACTCCTCCATTTGATATGAAAACCGTAGATGATATTCTGCCAGTACACATTGGTACTTTGTAGTGGCCAGTATTCATTTTCATTTGTTCTTGCCTGTGCCTTACTGATCATTTATTATTTTGAATTTATCCCCTCCTGAAAATGATATACATTGTACCTTTGCCACCATCTGGACTTGGCCAGCGCACAGTTCCTACTACATGTACTGATATTAGAAAGACCAATTATAAAGACTGTGGATGTGATGGGATTATATGTTTATTGCAGAAGATATTTATTGTGGAAAAATAAAATTAGATTCTTACTAACATGGCTTTGAATTCTGAGAAATTTATATCTACTATAATAACAAAATTTATTATGTATTTTAAATCAGATTATTCAATTAAATACTATTAATAAAAGCTTTCTATGCTCCAGGCTTCCAGAAGGAAATATAAGATTGACTGCCATGGAAAAGCCTCACTTTGTTGATATTACTTGCATAGGTTTGTGACTTTAAAAGTTCGACAATTTAAGTGATCTTCTCTAAATATTTGAGTAAAAATGAATATTCCAAGACGCTGTGAACCTAACACTCTGCCACTTACCTCCATGTACATGTATACTCTATTATGGAATGCATGGGGGAAAGTTACAGACCCACTTAGAGGCTGGATACAAAGGTCATCCTAGTGCCTCTGTTTTTGTAAGTTAAGTAAGGACATTGCATATGTCGAGAGTCAAAGGGGTTGAGGAAGAATGTTGAATTTGAAAACAGTGGTAAATGGTCGAAACAGTTGCTCTGGGAATTGGAAATGGATTAGATGGGTTAAATGACTGCAAATTAGCAATAACCCTTCTTTCCCACACAAATAAGACCTTATGAACTTGACTGGAATTGAAGTCGTATCTCCTAAGGTCTATCTGTGCTCCGTCTGCTGTACCATACTGCCTGCCATAAGTACATTTTGCATGTCTTTACATCTCTCCAGAGCTATTTAGTAGGTAAAATGATGTTTTCTCTAGGTATTAAGATGGAGCTGTAATGATGGAATTTGAATAAACACTTTTTCCTGGAGTAATCAGCGAAAATAGTGAGGTGGAGGGAAGGAGTGGTTGCAGTACTGACAGTAAAATGTAAATGCCTTACATAGATCTTAGAGTAAGCAGCATTTACCAATGCAGCATGCAAAAATCAGTTTCTGTATATTTTTCTCTAATGCTACATAAGAGTAGGAGAAATGCCATCAACATATCAGATAGTCAAAGACAAGGTTAAAGGATTCATTTTCCTGATAGTGAAAATATTCTACTACATATTTATTAGGTTGGTGCAAAAGTAATTGCGGTTTGGCCGTTACCTTTAGTGCGCAAACCGCAATTACTTCCGCACCAACCTATAAAACACCAGTTATACACTGTTGTAAAACAAACACTATAAAGACTTTGTGTCTTATCTTTAGCATGATAATTTTGTCACTCCGTGTGGGCATTGGAAACTGTCATACGATATTATTTCAGAGTACTTCACACAAGATTAACAACTATCACTTATTTGTTGAGACAATACCCGAAACTGAGAATCAACTATTATTTGTTTCCCAGTTAAGATAGCCAGAACAACACGGTGAAACTCCGTCTCTTCTACAAAAACAAATACAAAAAAACTAGCCGGGCGAGGTGGCGGGTGCCTGTAGTCCCAGCTACTCGGGAGGCTGAGGCAGCAGAATGGCATAAACCCGGGAGGCGGAGCTTGCATGAGCTGAGATGCGGCCACTGCACTCCGGCCTGGGCGACAGAGCGAGACTCCGTCTCAAAAAAAAAAAAAAAAAAGATAGCCAGAACAATTAAATCTGAATGGTTATCATTGTCTTTAACAATGCTTTCTTTGTTCAATAGGTCAAATGTGGCAGTATTCTTTGAAAACTAGTTTTATACTCAACTCCAGGCATCTCAGATCTTTTATAAAAACTTCAGCACTCACTGAGTCTCCTAAGAGTGATCAACCTAAGATGTGTAATATGAAACTTCTGTGTGAATTTTTAACTTTCCCCAGATGGGGCAAACCACAGTGTCTTTTAATGCACTGATGGTATCAAAATGCATAAACATCAGATGCAACTGCACTCTCACATTCGATACCAATCTAGTATTATAATAAAGGAATTACAATGTAGGGCACAAAGGAAATCATAGCATATCCTCACTTCCTGCTTACTACTTCTTGACGATTTCATAAAAGTCTTTTTCAATCAAAAGCCCTTACCAGGATTGAATAATAAGATCTTAACAGAGAGATAAGGCAAAAATTAGAATTTAGGAACTCCAATGTTAACAACTAATGGATTTCCCATTTACCTTTGTACACTTTGACCATTGCTCACTGGCTCATGGGGAATATTATTTTCCTTTTAATCGCAAATGAAATATAAATAATAAAAATACTTTAGGAAACTTATTTTCAGGATCTGCTCTTAACTCATCTTAACACTCAGGGAAAGTTTTGCAACTACTGGACTTTGAAAGATGAATGGAACTTTAAAACACCTTTTTTTTCAAAATGTAAAGTTCTAACTGTAAGATTTGACCATAAAAAAAGGCCTTCACAATATTGTGATTGAAATGTTTTTATTTATAATTTCCTAACTTTCATCAATATTTTTGTTAAAATGCAAAAAATAACATTGTATGATTTTCCTAAGAATACATCTTATTTACAATTTTATAAAATTAAAATATAAGACTTAGTAGAAGCATATGGATATACAATCTTCCAGACACTTGAAGTTTTCACTTCCTTCCTTATAGTTTCCAAAATGTGGAAAAGAAAACTATGTTGTTATGCAAATATATACATTAGTAGAATTCCTGTTGCTATAGTGTTTCTATAACAATTCCAAGAGAGAACTCCAAACACTTCTTATATCATCTTCTTAATAAATGAGTCCAGAATTCCAAGTCTTATTGTGTCTTTTAACTTCCATCACATATATGTTAAGTATAAATTTATTTAACATGAATATTATTCTTTCCCTTCCACGTCATTCAAGCTAAAGCATACAGAATAATTGACACTTCTAAAATATATTCTCCCATTTGATACATAGATTAATATACTTGATTCTAAGAAATGTTGTGAGATCGTCAGTAAAAGTAACCATCTTATAAAATGGAATTTGTTGATGCATTCACAAATGTTTGATGTCCTTCAGCTGCACAATAATTTTCCTAACCAGATCTCAGAGAAAACACATAACAATCACCACAATTTTTCATTTCTACCTAAGATGCAGAAGAATTATCAGAGAATACAGGTTTGGAGGTCTTTGTATTTTTAGTTCAAATGTGCGTGTCTCTTTGAGGTAGTGTATGACTGTAGCCCTCGTTTGTAAAAAAAAAAAAAAAAGTGTATATATATATATAATATATATATATGTATATATAGGATTAAAATGCAAGGTTGAAGTGTCCAGTTGGTTAGGGGCTTACAAATGTGACTTTTATGGTTCTATAAAAGCAAGAGAAAATAAGGTATTTTCCTGCAGAAAAGTTAAATGTTTGTGTATAAAGCCTACCTTCTAACCTTTGGGCTTGGCAGGATGTCATAACTGTCACGATCTGAGCAAAATTCATTGTTTTCAAAAGTGGTAGATTATTGTTTCTTCTTCTTCTTCTTCTTTTTTTTTTTTTTCTTTTAGACAGAGTTTTGCTCTTGTAGCTCAGGCTGGAAGTGCAATAAGACCGTCTTGGCTCGCTGCAACCTCCGCCTCCTGGATTCAAGCGATTCTTCTGTCTCAGCCTCCTGAGTAGCTGGGATTGCAGGTGCCCACCACCAAGTCCAGCTAATTTTTTTTTTTTTTGAGACAGAGATTCATTCTTGTTGCCCAGACTGGAGTTCAATGGTGCGATCTCAGCTCGCCACAACCTCCGCCTCCCAGGTTCAAGCGATTCTCCTGCCTCAGTCCCCAGAGTAGCTAGGATTACAGGCATGTACAACCACGCCCAGCTAATTTTGTATTTTTAGTACAGATGGAGTTTCTGTATTGGTCAGGCTCGTCCCAAACTCCCAGCCTCAGGTGATCCTCCCACTTTGGCCTCCCAAAGTACTGGGATTACAGGCATGGGCCACCGTGCCTGGCCTAATTTTTTGGTAGAGATGGGGTTTCAGCATGTTGACCAGGTTGGTCTCGAACTCCTGACCTCAGGTAATCCATCTGCCTCGGCCTCCCTAAGTGCTGGGATTACAGGTGTGAACCACCGCACCCGGCCAGATTATTGTTTCTTTGTATCAGATGATAAAGTGCAATTTCAAAATGTAATAGTCCTATTTTCTATATTCAACAATAATTTTCTTCTTCACTTTGCTTGGCTAATTCTGGCCTATATAAAAACAAATTTAAGACATTGCTTTAGTACATACATGAAACTTGAAAGCCAAGAGGCCAGGAATGAGACTCATTAAAAAACAAACCAAAAAAGATCTTATTGCCTACAGAGTATGTCTACTTATTGAGAGGGAAAAATCATACTAAAAAAGCATCCAAGTTTATAAATCATTCATTCATTCAGCAGCTATTTATGGCTTACCGAGCACTAAAGTAAGCTGACATTGAAGAGCACACTGTCAACTGCATTGAGGACACCTACAAAAAGGAAAACACAACATAGAGCTTTTATGGAGCTGCATATACAGTGCTGAAGTTGGGCAGTCAGAGTGGTTCTGGTGGAAGCAATATCTGAGCTAAGTTTGGAAGGAGGTGTGGATTTAATTTGGATAATAAGCAGATGGACAGAAAGACCTTTAAACAAAGTCTCTCCTTTCCCCATGACAAAGCCTCAGGCACAAGAAAACATGAACATTTGGGGAAATATGAGTGGAACCTCCAGGCAAGAATCTCCAAAAATTAGACTGTTTTAGCAGGATAGGATGGAATTCTGCATGGCCTTGCAGGTGTGTTAAGGTATATGGACTTCTTCCTAAGGCAGTGGGTAGAAATTGAATCATTTTAAGCAGAAGAATGATTTGTTTTTAAAAAGTCATTTTGGTGTACTGTGCAGAATCTCTCAGGTCTAAGAGGGGAGAGGGGCTCAAGCTTCCAGAGGGTTTGAGAGGCTACTGCTCCAATCGTTCTGATGGTAATTTGCCCAAGGGAATGGAGAGTAATGCACAACTTTTGAGAGGACTGGCAAGCAGCAGGAAGGTAGGAATTCAGGTCAATTCTGTATATCTGGCTTGGAGAAACTGGCTGATCATACTTCCTCTTACTGAGAGATAGCATATAGGAGAAGGCAGGGCTCAGGAGGAACCTCTGAGACAGACATTACATTTGGGTCCGTGCTGCTGTGCTTTAGGCACTGCGCATTCAAATGAATTCATTTGAACCTGGCTCAGAGGGGATAGCTGGCCATGAGCAAAGCTTTATTTCTGGTGCTGAGTTTAGATTAACAGGAAACTTGAAATGTCAACCTGTATAGAAGCCTTTGACTCCAGAGGAGAAATTCTCCTTTCATGCTTGGCACTAGTCCATTTGGAACATGGAAAGTTGGAAGAGGAAAAGACAAAAGCTTCATTTGGGTATTGTAAAAGGAAAGGGAATATTTTTAAAGTGATTAAATAAAGAGGAGTTAGTACACTGTGTATCAAAACCCCCTTTTATGAATAGTGAGTTCTAAAGAAAAGATATTTATGTGTAAGTTTGTAAAGTTTTGAGTTTGAGTCTTGACTCACAACAATATACACTGATGATTTTTTCTCCATTGTCTTGCTAAATGCAATGCTCAGGTCTGTGCTATTTTTAAAAATTAATCAACAGTTTAATCAGTCATACTTAATTTGGGGATTCCATTCGTGGCCACCTCCCCGTACCATCTACTAATGAATCTATTTGTTTTAGGGCATCGATGGCAGAAAAGATCATTTACGACCCATGATCTTATTTTGTTTACAAAGCTTGTGCTTAGGTAGTTGACGCTATTATCAAACAGAGTATGCGTTAGAGATGGTGCTTGGCAGGCTTGTGGTCAGGCTTTTCCTGGTCTCAGTTGTAAATCCTGCAATGTTTTTTCCCCTCCCTTTAGTTCACTTATGGTAGCTTGGGCAGAATCTGACATATTTCATTACTGGCTGCTGACCAAAACAGGCTTTTTAACAAAGCCACATTTTCTTCTTTTCCTACTTTCAGATGGGCTAGCCCCAACGAAATGATTGTCTTTCTTCTAAAGTAGCGAAAATAGATTTGTCTCACTTGGCTCTGCTGTAAGCAAGGGAAAACAATTTTGCCTAATTTAAAGAGAAGGAATGTATTGAAATGATAAGAAACAAGAGGAAGTCAGGAAGTGGGAACACAGGCAAAATCCTGCCTCAAATGCTTTGGTTCAGACATTGTTGCTGGCCCTACCTTCTCAGGTGACAGTGCCAGGATGGTAAAGCCATAACCGCCCACTATCTCTACCCACCCCTGCTGCTGAGCACAGTAGCATAAACTGTCCCTTTATCCTTGCATCACTTGATGAAGGTGCAAAAGCTGAGAAAAAGAGCCAGATGGCTGAGGCGAGGCACCTGTTCAGGGATATGGAGAGGACACACTTGTCTTCCTTTGGCCTTTGTGTGCAAAGGTGGGCTGTGCCTCTCTCCAGGGCTCACACAATGGGGAATTTCTCCCCAATAGGAAGAGGTTTGTGCAGACAACAAATAAGGAATATTCACTACAGTTTACCCTTTTGGCTGACTACATTTGTCCTTCTACACATATTTACATTAAAAAATGCCCTTATCTAACATAATATAATGATCCTTCATACAACTTACAATACACTCCTTCCCTCCCCCAGGTGAGAAAATCTAAAGCGAGCCAGACTCCAAATCCAGAATCTCTGGGGGATGTCCAATTCTTTGGTTCTGCACAATCCCACTTCAGAATTTGGCTACTGAAAGCATGCATTATATGGTTGGTTACTACCACCTACCTCCTCAAGAAAAGGGAATTTAATTAAAATGCGCAATATAACCATGACTCAACAAGAAAGAAAAATTGGGTAGAGGCTTTAGTCTTTGTTTCTGCAAGTGACCACGAGGCTGTCGCTGGTATTTATGACTTTCTTCCTCCACCAAGCATTTCTGTTTGCTTTGCCCTCTACTAGCACCTCAGCTGGCTGGGATTCTTTACCCAGTGGGATCACTCAAACCTTCTTCCGGAGGGATCTAAGCTTTTGGTGGTTCTGCCTAAATAGATTGCCAGAGTCTTTGATTAACTTTTAACACTGGACATGGTAATATGAGAAGGTGTTCTGGTTATTCTCCTCCCTGCCTCCACTGTATAACAGCAATCCAGATTTTCCTTGAGAATTAGAATCAATGAAACTATGCTAAAACACTGTTTTTCCCCGTCTTCAACATGAAGAGTATAAAATAGCCCAATGGAAATCTCAGCTCAATCAAATGCTGAAAGCATTCCTATTTTCTGTGATCCCCATGCCAGCAGAGCCTGGAGCTGATGGGATGGAATACAGAATTTTGCAAGATGTAATGAGTAATTAGGTAATAGCCCCATATTTAATATAGCACCACAGATAATTAAGTGAATAGCACCATATTTCTAGTCCTTTGTTCCTCAACTAATACAATTTGGTTTTGGAAAAAACAGAATTGTTTACTGTTTTCTGGTTGAAGAACAATTACTACATCTACAGAACCAGGCCCCGAATTTTCAAAGTGTCTATTCTACATTATGACTTAAATCCATCTTCAGTAGTGCATTTTATCCATTTTTCTTTCTTTCTTTCTTTTTTGAGATCATGTCTCACTCTGTCACCTAGGCTGGAGTGCAGTGGCATGATCTCAGCTCACTGCCACCTCTGCCTCCTGGGTTCAAGTGATTCTCCTGCCTCAGCCTCCTGAGTGGCTGGGACTACAGGTGCGTGCCACCGTGCCCGACTAATTTTTTTGTATTTTTAGTAGAGATGGGGTTTCACCGTGTTAGCCAGGATGGTCTCGATCTCCTGACCTCGTGGTCTGCCAGCCTCGGCCTCCCAAAGTGCTGGGATTACAGGCATGAACTACTATGCCCAGCCCATTTTACCCTTTTATAAGATGATTGACTCTAGATGAGGGTCTTATATAAGACTGGCTATTTCTAATGTAAAGTAAATGCTTTGGCTGGGAGAAATGTTGTGTAGGGTGCCAATACTTGGTTTCCCTTGAAGTGGAAAGAATGCCCACTAGAGTTCATTCTGGGGATAATGGTGGATGGCACTCAAATCCTGCATTCTTAGGAATTAGTGTTGCCTCTCAGATTGTGTCTTATCTTTCTCTAAATATTTGATGTTTTTCTTTCTTTATAACACAATTAACTTAGTAAATGCCAAAAGTCACACAGCTAGTAAATGTTACAGCCAGACTTTGAATCCAGTATTCTGACTGCAAAATAAAAGCTCTTGTCTCTATGCAATGCATCTCTTCCCTATGCCAGTGATTTTATTGTCCTTTGTGGTCATTAGGCTTTTCTTCATTGAAGGAGCCTCTTGGATCTTTAGACGACCTTGTGCAACATGTTTAGCTGCTACATACGAGTGAGACATGCAATATTTGTTCTTCTGTGCCTGGCTTATTTCACTTAACATAATGACCTCCAGTTCTATCCATGTTGCTGCAGATGACAGGATCTCATTCTTTTTATGTTTGAATAGTATTTCACTGTGTATATATACCGTATTTTCTTCATCTATTTGTCCACCAATGGACACTTCGGTTGATTTTATACCTTGGCTATTGTCAATAGTGTTGCAATAAACACGGGAGTGCAGATATATCTTTGATATGCTGATTTCCTTTCTTTTGGGTATCTACTTAGCAGTGGGATTGCTGGATCATATGGTAGTTCTATTTTTACTTTTATGAGAAACCTCCACACTGTTCTCCATAATGGCTGTATTAATTTACATTCCTACCAACAGTGAATAAGTGTTTCCTTTTCTCTGTATCATAGCCAGCATTTGTTATTTTTTCTTGTCTTTTGTTAATAGCCATTTAACTGGGTGAAACAATCTCATTGCAGTTCTTGATTTACATTTCCCTGATTGGTTATGTTGAGCCTTTTGAAATATACCCATTAACCATTTGTGTGTCCTCTTTTGAGATAGAGACTAGAATGATAATTACTAGAAGCTAGGAAAGGTCGGGAGTGGAAGAGAATGAAAAGAGGCTGGTTAACGGGTACAAACACAGAAGGGCCAAGTACTATCGTTTGATAGAACAGTAGGGTGACAATAGTTAACTATAATTTGTGGAATATTTCATAATAGCTAGAAGAGAAGATTTCAAGTGTTATCAATACAAAGAAAAGGTAAATGTTTGAGGTGATTGATATTCTAGATACCCTGATTTGATCACTATACGTTATATGCATGTATCAAAATAGCACATGTACCCCATACATACAGACAATTGTTAACATGTCATAAAATTTTTTTAAATGACTTTGTTCTAGGAATTGGGTAAGAGGTCAAGAATTTTGTATCTACTTTGGTGGTATTTACCAGATCCAAAGATTTTCAATTATACAAGACTTTTATTTCGACATCTTAGACTGCATGGTTGATTAAACATGGTCAAAAATATCTAGGTTAGAACATTCTGATCACTATGATAATTATGCCTCCTCTCCCTCTGTGGATTAAATGCCGTGTCATGGACATCTGATTGAATCATCCCCATGACCCATTGGGGAGTTCCCACCATTAGCATTCCTAATAGAAGAATCATGAAAATACCTTTCTAAGATGCTGGTGTTATTCTAACTAATGTGTATCACAAACTTTGGTGAAGGAAGTGAATTCTGGGCTCCCCTCTAGGGAATGCAGAGAGTGGGTTAGACAGTGCATACGGTAAATCCACTGTAGTCTTCCATTTTCTAGTCTTTGCATTCCTTCCTTTTTGACACACCAAGGAATGTCTGACATTTCAATGAATGGGGTATGGAAAAATAAATCCTGAGTATACCTATAGTTGCACCAGATAGAAAAAATCAAATTAAATTATAATTTTAATCAGAGTGAACGCATGTATACACTTTTAGAAGCAAAGCAAGACAACAAGGCATATGACAACAAACAGCAACCCCCTTCATACATATCTACTCTTAATTTTTGCTGTGAGAGATGATGACTTTCAATTCTTAACTCTTTCTTATGCTGTATTTCTAAAAACTTGCTTTTTTTTGCTTTCTTGGTTTTAAAATTTTAGACATTATCTATTGACTTCCAGTTACTAAAGATAAGTATTTAGTTTTCTTTCAGCAACAATCGCCACCAGTGCCTACAGTTTCCATCTCTCATCACTTTCAGTATAGTTATCACACAATCTTTGGTTAAATTAATATTGAGTGTCCACATTCTTTTGAGTACGTTAACATTGTCAACAGCAGAGTTTGCAATATAGTGACCGTCTACATCTTATGACGCTTTTTGGTTTTTTTGGAGTTTATAATGAATTTACATGTTTGCTTATCTTATAAATAGAAGTACTTGTTGCTAATAATCACCAAATTCTTCTACTGATCTATGAAACTCTTTAAAATAAAGTCCTAAATCAAGCACAGCAGATAATAATCTATCAGTCTCTTTTTTTCCTCATATTTTTCTAAGCTCCAAGTCCTCCTGCAATATTTGTTTACACAACCTACTACATAACTATCATCCTAAGGTTTCTGGTCACATTGAAACTGGGAATTTTCCTTGTCTTGTTCCTGTATTGAATCTCTTTTTTCTGGATGCCATAGCCTTCTATTTCTTAGTTTAGACTTTTTTTGTTTTTGTGGAGCATATCCTAGTGAGAAAAGATTACCTATAATAGGCAAGACCCTTAATGTCTGAAAATGCCTTCATTTTTACATCAAGCTTTAGCTTTTAATCTGATGCCATTAACTTTTTTGAAAAAAAAATTTTGTTTTTTATGGGTGTAGAGTAGGTGTACATATTTATGGAGTGCATGAGAGATTTTGATACAGGCAGACAATGTGTCATAATCACATCAGGGTAAATAATGTATCCATCGACACAAATATTTATCAATTCTTTGTGTTATGAACATTCCGGTTACATTCTTTTAGTTATTTAAAAATATACAATAAATTATTGTTGACTGTAATCCCCCTGTTGTGCTACCAAATAGTAAGCCTTATTTTTTGTACTCATTAACCACCCCACTTCCCCCTAGCCCCACTCACTATGATTTCCAGCCACTGGTAACCCACAATTCTACTCTCTAACTCTGTAAGTTCAATTGTTTTAATTTTCAAGTTCAATTGTTTTAATTTTCATCTCCCACAAATGAGTGAGAACATACAAAATTTTTCTTTCTGTGCCTGGATATTTCACTTAATAAAATGTCTTCCAGTTCTATCCATGTTGGTGCAGATGACAGGACCTCATTCTTTTTTATGGTTGAATAGTACTCCATTTTGTATGTGTACCACATTTTCTTTACTCATTTGTCTGTTGGTGACACTTAGGTGGCTTCCAAATCTTGGCTATTGTGAAGAATGCTGCAATAAACATAGGAGTGCAGCTATCTCTTCAATATATTGATTTTCTTTCTTTTGGATATATACCTAGCAGTGGGATTGCTGGATCATATGGTAGTTCTATTTTTAGTTTTTTGAAGAATCATATTGTTCCCCATAGTGGTTGTACTAATTGATATTCCCACCAACAGTGTAAGAGGGTTCCCTTTTCTCTACATCCTCTCCAGCATCTGTTATTGCCCATCTTTTGGATACAAGCTATTTTAACTGGGCTGAAATGATACCTCATTTAATTTTGATTTGTAGTTCTCTAATATCAGTGATGTTGAGCATCTTTTCATATGCTTCTTTGCCATTTGTATGTCTTCTTTTGAGAAATGTCTATTCAGATCTTTTGCCCATTTTTAAACTGAATTATTAGATTTCTGTTCTATTGCATTATTTGGGCTCCTTATATGTTCTGGTTATTAATCCCTTGTCAGGTGGATAATTTTCAAATATTTTCTCCCATTCTGTGGGTTGTGTCTTCACTTTGTTGATTGTTTTCTTTGCTGTGTGCAAGCTTTTTAACTTGAGGTGATCCCATTTGTCCATTTTTGCATTGGTTGCTTTTGCTTTTGTGGTATTACCAAAGAAATGATCACATGGTTTTTGTACTAGAGTCCATTGATATGATGTATCACACCCGCTAATTTGCATATGTGGAATCCTTCTTGCATCCTGGGATAAATCTCAATTGGTCATGATGTATGACCTTTATAATGTATTTGTAAATTCAGTTTGCTAGTATTTTGTTGAGAATTTTTGCACCAGTTTTAATCAGTGATATTGGCATGTATTTTTCCTTTTTTTGATGTGTCTTTGTCTGGTTTTGGTATCAGGGTAATACTAGCCTTGTAGAATGAGTTTGGAAGTATTCCCTCCTCTACTTTTTAGGCTGGTTTGAGGATAATTGGTATTAAGTCTTCTTTAAATGTTTGGTAAAATTCAGCAGTGCAACCATCAGGTCTGGCTTTTTCTTTACCAGAAGACTTTTTATTATGACTTCAATCTTGTTACTTGTCATTAGCCTGTTCAGGTTTGGGATTTCTTGCTGGTTCAATCTTGGTAGGTTGTACATATCTAGAAATTTGTTCATTTCTTCTAGATTTTTCAATTTATTGGTATATAGTCGCTCACAGTAGTTTCTAACGAGCTTTGGAATTTCTGTGATATCAGTTGTAATGGCTCCTTTTTCATCTCTGATTTTATTTATTTGGGTCTTCTTTACTTTTTCGTGTTTGTCAGTTTTGTTTGTCTTTTCAAAAAACAAACTTTTTGTTTTATTTATCTTTGTATTTTTTTTTTTCATTTCAGTTTCATTTACTTCTTCCTGCTCTTTACTATTGTTGTCTTCCAATTTAAGGCTTGGTTTACTCCTGCTTTTCTAGTTCTTCAAAAGGTATCATTAGATTGTCTATTTGAAGTTTTTCTACTTTTTTGATGATGACACTTATTGCTATACACTTTCCTCTTGGTACTGCTTTCCTCGTATCCCATAGGTTTTGGTATGCTGTATTTCCACTTTCATTTGTTTCAAGGAATTTTTAAATTTCCTTCTAAATTTCTTTATTGGCCCATTGGCCATTCAGGAGCATATTGTTTAATTTCCATGTGTTTGTATAGTTTCTAAAATTTCTCATTGATTTCTAGGTTTATTCCATTATGATCAGAGAAGATACTTGATATAATTTCACTTTTTTGAATTTTTAAGAGTTGTTTGTGGCCTAATATATGGTTTATCCTTGAAAGTAATCCATGTGGTGAGGAGAAGGTGTTGTATGAAATCTTCTGTAAGTATGTATTCGTTCCTTTTGGTCTATAGTGCAGATTAAGTCCTCTGTTTCTTTTTTAATTTTCTGTCCAGAAGATCTGTCCAATGCTGAAAGCAGGATGTTGAAGTCTCTAGCTGTCACATTGGGGTCTGTCCCTCTCCTTAGCTCTAATAATATTTGCTTTATGTAACTGGGTGCTCCAGTGTTGGGTGCATTTATATTTACAATTGTTATCCTGTTGCTGAATTGACACCTTTGTAATTATATAGTGACCTTCTCTGTCTCTTCTTATAGTTTTCATCTTGAAATCTATTTTGTCTGATGTAAGTATAGCTACTCCTTCTCTTTTTTGGTTTCTATTGGCATGAATATATTTTTCCATCCCTTTATTTTCAATCTATATGTGTCTTTAAAGGTGAAGTGTGTTTCTTGTAGGCAACAGATCATTCAGTCTTATTTTTTTAAATCCATTCAGCCACTCTATGTCTTTTGATTGGAAAGTTTAGTCTATTTACATTCAATGTTATTATTGATAAGTAAGGGCTTACTGCTGCCATTTTGTCATTTGTTTTCTAGTTGTTTTGCAGTCTGCTCATACTTCTTTCCTTCCTCCCTGTCCTTCTTTTAGGAAGGTGATTTTTCCAAGGTGGTACGTTTTAATTTTTTATTTCTTGTGAGTTCATTGTATATTTTTAAAATATGAGATTACTATAAAGCTTGCAAATAATACCTTATAAGCCATTATTTAAGCTGATGATAACACTTATTTCATAAACAAACTAGCTAACTAATAAGCAAAGAGAAAACTAATAAAAACTTCATTTTTTCCTTCTAATTTTATTTTTTATTTATGTCTTATTGTGCTATGTCTACAAAAAGTTATTGTAGTTACTATTTTTGATCAGTTCATCTTTTAGTTTTTCTACTGAACATATGAGTAGTTTAGACACCACAATTACAGTGTTATGATTTTTTTCTGTTTATGTACTTTACCAGTGAGTTTTGTACCTTCAGATGATTTCTTGTTGCTCATTAATATCCTTTTCTTTTAGATTGGAGAAGTCTATTTACATTTGCTGTAGGACAGGTCTGGTGTTTATGAAATCCCTCAGCCTTTGTTTTTTTGGGACCGTCTTTATTTCTTCTTCCTGTATGAAGGATATTTTTGTCGGATATACTATTCTAGGGTAAAAGTTTTTCCCTTCAGCACTCTAGATATGTCATGTCCACTCTCTTCTGGCACATAAGTTTCCCCTGAAACCTCTGCTGCCAGATATTGGAATTCCATTGTATGTTATTTGTTTCTTTACTCTTGATACTTTTTGGATCCTTTCTTTATCCTTGACCTTTGGGAGCTTGATTATTAAGTACTTGAAGTAGTCCTATTTGAGTTAAATATGCCTGGTGTTTTATAACTTTCTTGTACTTAAATACTGATATCTTTCTTTAGGTACAAGGAGTTCTCTGTTATTACCCCTTTGAATAACTTTCTACCCCTATCTCTCTCTCTACCTCCTCCTTAAGGCCAATAATTCTTAGATTGGCCCTTTTGAGGCTATTTTCTAGATCCTGTAGGTATGTTTTTTTAATTATTATTTTTTTGTCTCCTATGACTGTGTATTTTCAAATAGCCTGTCTTCAAGATCACTACTTCTTTCTTTCACTTGACAAATTCTGCTGGTTAGAAACTGATACATTCTTCAGTATGTCCATTGTATTTTTAAATTCCAGAATATCTGCTTAATTCTTTTGATAACAAATTTATCTGATGATATTCTGAATTCCTTCTCTGTGTTATCTTGGATTTCACTGAGCTTCCTCAAATCAGCTGTTTTGTATTCTCTATCTGAAAGGTCACATATCTCTGTCACTCTTGGATTGGTTTCTGGTGCCTTATTTAGTTTGTTTGTGAAGTCATGTTTTCCTGGATGTTCTTGATGCTTATGGATGTTTGTCAGTGTCTGCGCATTGAAAAGTTAAGTATTTGTTGCAGTCTTTGCAGTCTGGGCTTGTTTGTATCCATCCTTCTTGGAAAGGCTTTCCAAGTATTCAGAGGGTATTGAGTGTTGTGATCTAATTTTTTGGTCAGTGTAGCTGTATCTGCATTAAGGATCACCTCAAGCCCAGTAATGCTATGACTACTGCAGACTTATAGAGGTACCACCTGGATGGTCTTCAATGAGATTGGAGAGAAATCCCTGGATAACCATACAGAGATTCTTGTTGTCTTCCCCTAATTTCCCCCAAACAAACAGAGAGTCTCTCTCCATGCTGAGCTGTCTGGAGCTGGAGGAGGGGATGATATAAGCACGCCTGTGGCCACCACCACTAAGACTGTGCTGGGTCAGCCCTGAAGCCAGCACAGCACTGGGTCTCTCCCAAGGCCAACAGCAACCACTACCTGGCTACTGCCGATTTTCACCCAAAGCCCAAGAGCTCTTCAGTCAGCTTGTGGTGAATCCAACCAGGCTTGTGTTCTTCCCTTTACCTCAGCAAGCTCCCTGCCAGCCTATGGCAGGTCCAGAAATGTCATCTGGGAGCCAGAGCTTGGAGTCAGGAACCATAATAATCTACTTGTTGCTCTATACTACCACAGCTGAACTGGTATCCAAGTCCCAAGATAAAGTCCTTCCCACTCTTCTCTCTCACTTCCTCAAGCAGGAATCTCTCTCCATAGTCACCACCAACCCAGGTCCAGGGTGGATACTACCTGACTAGTGCTGATGTTCACTCAAGGCCTGAGCACTCTTCAGTCAGCTTGTGGAAAATGCTTCCAGGTCTGGCACCCACCCTTCAGGACAGTGGCCACCTCTAGCCAACGAGAGGTTCACAGATGCTGTCCAGGAGCCAAGGCCTGTAATTAGGGACCCCAGGAGCTCACTTGGTGCTCTGCCTCACTGTGACCAAGCTGGTAATCAAGCTGCAAGACAAATCCTCTTTACTCTTTTCTCTCCTTTTCTCAAGCAGAAGAGGTCTCTGCATAGGCACTACAGCTAGGAATGTGCTGTGTCACATTTGAAGGTAGTATAGCACTAGGCCTCACTCATAGCCTGTGATGAATACTGCCTGGCTTCTGTTGATGTTTATTCAGGGTCCAAGGGCTCTTTATTCAGTAGATAATGAATCCTGCCAGAACTAGCTTCTTCCCTTCAAGGCAGTGGGTTCTCTTCTGGCCCAGAGAGTGCCTAGAAGTATCATCCAGGAGCTAGGGCTGGAATGGGGGCCTTACAATTCCTCCTGGTGTCCTATTCTGCTGTGACCGAGCTGGTATCCAAGTTGTAAGACAAAGCTCTCTTTATTCTTCCCTGTCATCTTCTCAGGCAGAGGGAAGGAATCTCTCCCAGAGCTGTGAGCTATGCTGCCTGGGGTTGGGGGGAAGGGTGACACAAGTACTTCCTTGGCTGTCCCAGCTGTTATATCACTAGGTTGCATGCAGCTTAAGTCCAGTGGTTCCAAGCTTAGCACAGCAACAGGGCGTGCCCAGGAATTGCAATGCTTATGGCCTAGAGCACTTTTCAAGTTTATTTAGGACCCTAGAGTACTTTAGCCTTTAGTGAGACTAACCAGAACTCCGTTTCTGACTTCTAGGATGAATGATTCCCCTTGACTAGGGCTGGTCTTAGTGCGTCCTCTGTGGGTGCCAGCCAAATTTTGTCTTGTGTTGCTTTCCACTGAGACAGGTAGTACTGAGTTCCAATACAGTGTCCCACAATCACTGTGCTGTTCATTCCTTCAAGCACACAGATTCTCTCTCTGTGCCATGTAGCTGCTGCAGGGGACAGAGGTAGCGTGGTGTTGGCCTTTTAAGACTGTCTTTCCTAACCTCTTCAGTGCCTCTTTCCTTGCTATGATGTTAAAATCAGGTATTGTGGTTGCTCATCTGATGTTTGGTTCTTATGAAAGTCCTTTCTTTGGGGGATAGTTGTTCAATTTGGTTTTCCTGCAGAGGTACAGTAGCTGGAGGGTTCTATTCAGCCATCCTGCTCCACCTCTTCACCATTAAATTTCTTTGCCTTTTTTTGCACCTGACTTCTTGAGATACATTTCATTTTCTTATCTGCAGTGTTCTGGGATTTGTTATGAAACTTTTTAGCCACACAGAAAATTTCAAATAATGTTACAGTAAACACCCATATACTCTCCCCTTAGAGTCTACCTGAACATTTTACTACACTTTTATTATGACAGATCTGTCCATCTAGTTATCCTTGCATTTTTGATGAATCTAAAAGTAAATTTCAGAAATCAGTATACTTTTCTCCAGATATTTCAGCATGTATATAACTAGAGTTCAGTATTAATTTACAGTTCTTGCTTTAGGGTAAAATTTTCATGTGATAAAATATGCAAATCTTAAGCCTACCATTAGATGAGTTTTGTGCAATCCAAACCTATATCAAGATATAAAATATTATCATAAACATAGAATGTTCTATCATGTTTCTTCCCAGTCAATGCTTATTCCTAACCTCTTCAGACAACAATTCTTAAGATTTTTTCTCAACATAGGTTAGTTTGACCTGCTCTAGAATTTCACACATATGGAATCATATTGTTAGCTGTAGCAAATCTGCATGGGTCTGCAACAACCTTAATTTTTGCTGCCTCAGAAGAAAGAATTTGACCAAGGGGGCATATGGCAGAGTGAGAGACTGAGGCAAGTTTTAGAGCAGGAGAGAAAGTTTTTAAAAATGTTTTAGAGCAGGAATGAAAGGAAGTAAACTTGGGAGAAGACCAAGTGGGCAACTTGAGAAATTCAAGTGTGTGGTTTGAACTTCAGGATTTTATATGTTAGCATGGTTTCAGGGTGTTGTATCCTTTCTCCTCTGATTCTTCCCTTGGGGTGGGCTGTCCACATGCACAGGGGCCTGCTAGCACTTGGGAGGGGATGCATGCACGGTGTGTTTACTGAAGTTGTACACATGGTCACTTGAGGTGTTCTTCCCTTACCAGTCGAGTGTTTTGGAGGAAGGTCATAGGCCAGTTAAACACCATTTTGCCTCTTAATGTGCATACATGAGCCCACTCGCCCAACTCCTGAGATCTTTTTAGGAAACTGCTGATCACCAGTTTCAGCTGTTTTCTATCTATTGGGAGACAGCGTTCCCTGGCACCAGCTGCAACAAATAATTATTTTAGCGAGACAATTTAACAACTGCCTGACCATCACTTGATGGTTGCCTGACGTTCCTGGTTTGGTGGGGTTGGGGGGCCCTCTCCTGCCCTGTTCATGTTTGCCTAACTACCTACTGTAATGATATCACATTTATTTCTTTGAGTCTTTATTTTTTCAATCTGCATAATGTTTTTTTAATTCATTCATCATGTTCCTCATTCCTTTTTATCACTGAATAATTTTCTTAGCCTGGGTAACTTGAGAAGAAGATAAAAGAACAGGATTAGATGTGTAAAAAATTGTTGAGGGAAATGCCCATGAAGAATAAAGGGAAGGGAGTTGGAGTAGGTAGGGAGAGCCTTCAGACTGCTGTGTTGGCCTGACACCTGTGAAAGAGAGGGGGATATTGGAGGACTGTGTAGGAAGAGCCACGGACTCCAGAGCAGCTCAGAGAAAGTGCTGGGCTGGCCAATGCAGAGTCCTCAACCCAGAATTGCCTGTTAAAGGAGTCCCAAAATCTTCATTATTACACTGCCAACTTAGTCATCCCTAAGGAGGAACCATAATATGTGTAAGGAGCTAAAGGGCAGTAGCTGGGGCTCTGGTGGGCTTTGCTCCCCTCAGCAGGAAGTCTGAGTGGAGCCTATTCATGACCTCCACAGCACTGTTCCACCTTATGAATATTATTACATCCTGTGTTTATTCATTCTCCTAGTGACAGAAACTTACGCTGTTTCCAGTTTTTGGCTATTATGAATTTTATATAGTCTTCTGAAAGTTTTCTTTCTTATTTTTTTGGTCTTGATCTAATGTTTCGAGTAATGTTTTTAAAAGAGTGAAAAAATCAGAAATTTTTTGGATAAAGTTTCTATCACTATTCTTGTACAATTTCTTTTGTAAACACACTTTTTAAATTTTTTTATTTGTTTATTATACTTTAAGTTCTAGGGTACATGTGCATAACGTGCAGGTTTGTTACATATGTATACTTGTGCCATGTTGGTGTGCTGCACCCATCAACTCGTCAACACCCATCAACTCGTCATTTATATCAGGTATAACTCCCAATGCCATCCCTCCCCGCTCCCCCCTCCCCATGATAGGCCCCGGTGTGTGATGTTCCCTTTCCCGAGTCCAAGTGATCTCATTGTTCAGTTGGAACCAAACACCGCCAAAAAACGGTGTTTGGTTTTCTGTTCTTGCGATAGTTTGCTAAGAATGATGGTTTCCAGCTGCATCCATGTCCCTACAAAGGACGCAAACTCATCGTTTTTTATGGCTGCATAGTATTCCATGGTGTATATGTGCCACATTTTCTTAATCCAGTCTGTCACAGATGGACATTTGGGTTGATTCCAAGTCTTTGCTATTGTGAATAGTGCCACAATAAACATACGTGTGCATGTGTAAACACACATTTTTATTTCTCTACTGTAAATACCCAAGTGTGGAATTGTTGGATTGTAGGTTTAGGTGAGTTTCTATAAGAAATTTCCAGATCTTTTCCCAAAGTGGTTGTATGATTTTTCACTCCCACAAATAATGTGTGAATTCCAGTTGCATCCTATATTGATCAACATTTAGTGTTTTTAACTTTAGCTGTCTTGGTGGACGTCTTCTTGTAGCTCATTGTCATTTTAAGTTGCATCTCGCAGATACTTAATGAACATTTTTTGGTCACAAATACACTTCCTTTTCTGTGGAAGACCATTCAATTTATATTGCTCTGAATAGGATTTGCCCATGGGCCATACAGTCTGAACATGCATTCCCCTAATTCTCCTTGAAAGTTAAGTGTGAATAAAGAAGTTTGGGTCTATTAAACTCAAATTGTTAATGATGTGAGCACTAAATCTTTCTTTAAAAGACCACGTAATTTTAATCTTTAATTTCTCAAAAATAGCTGACTTTTTTTTTTTTTTTTGTAGTTGAGAAATGTGTCAAACACCTGTTTGGGTCTCGGTTCCCATCTGTTTAATATAGCGGGTATGAATTAAGTGGTTGCGACCCAGAGCATACTGCTTATTTAGAGAGCATGTCAGAGCCTATCTGGAGTGATTTTTCTACAGAGCTCTGAGATGGGATCCAGGAGGGGTCTCTGACCCCAGGGATAAGATAAAGACATTTGTATATCCTTCTGCTTCCTATAAAATGAAGCTAGATGGTCTTTCCTATTGAGAAAAAATATATGACTCTGTATTTTTCCTTTATTTAAATATGAACAGTGGCAACTTGAGGCAAGACCATGAGTTTCAAGTTACAGAGGTCCTGTTTTAAATCCTGATTTACATATAATTTACCTACCTTGTGACTCTGGGAAAATTACATAAATTCTCTGAGCCTCATTTCTTTTGTTAAAGGTATCTATTGCTGTGAAACAAACCATCCTGAAACTTAGTGGCTTAACACAATAACAATGTATTACTTCTCATATTTCTGTGGTATGACTGGGTGGTTCTTCTTTTTATAGGATCAGCTGGAGCATGGGGAAAATTAGAAGATCCAAAATAGTCTCATTCACATGACTGGAAATTGCTTCTGGCCCTGGCTCCCAGATGGGACCTTAGCTAGGGTTGTTGGCCAGTGGTCTGTTTTCCTCTAGCCGAGCCTCACTGTGTGGCTCCTTGGGCATCCCTAGAATTGGGTTCCAAGAGGGAACATTCCAGAAGGGCAAGTTGCAATCTGCGAGCACTTCTCATGCAGCAGCTTGCTTGATGGGTGCTGTGTACATTTGACCAAAGCTAGTCACACAGTCAGCCCCAGTATCATACAGTGCAATGAATACTTGGAGGTGTGTTTTACTGAGGGCCATAGAAGTCTATCACAATTTGCCTTAAATATTCCCTGCTCTCATTTTCTCCTGAAGTAGCTGTTTCTTTCTCAATAACTGTGATTCTTTCTACAATGCTAATTTCACAGTCTTCTAAAAGTTTCCTTTTTTTATTTTTTGGTTCTCATCTAATGTTTTAAAGAAAGATTACAAAAGAGTGACAAAATTCAAATATTTTTAAGCAAATATAAATTTAAAAGCACAAAAATGATGTGAACATAAGAGAGAAGGAAAAATTCTTATTTTTTCCCATTTTACTGATTATCTCAAGTTTAAAAGTTAAATATGTTTTTGAGAAAATACAGTATGTTGGTTTTTAAAAAATGCTTTAATTTTTACACTTTCAAAACAACCGAGATGCTTGGAAAGTATCATTTATTTGAGGGTGGTAGTTGATTTCTCCCTCTCTTTATTTAAATTAATTTCTCCTAAATTTAAAATTATGGGGTCATCTTAGACAGTTTTGGCTGCCATAACAAAGTACCATATATTGAATGGCTTATAAAGAACAAAAATTTATTTCTCACAGTCCTGGAGGTTGGAGAACTGAGATAAAGATGCCAGCATGATTGGGTTTTGGTGAGGGCACTTCTCCAGGTTGCAGGTGACTCACTTCTCATCGTGTCCTCACTTAAGGGAAACAAAGCTAGAGAACCCTCTGATCCCCTTCATGAGGGCTCCACCCTCATGACCCAGTTACCTCCCAAAGACCCCACCACCTAATACTATCATAATGGAAATTAGAATGTTAACATACAAACTTTGGGAGAAGCAAATATTCAGTCCATTTTGAGGATAGTAGGAGTCAAACTTTCCCTGAAAGCTTTTTACACTAATAAAAAGCCACTCATTCGTGCTATACAGTTGGGAAGGACTTTAATAATAGCAAGTATCATTATTTAAGCACATTATATTCTATGATAATGAAGATAGTGAATAGTAATACATCTACTTTAGCAATAGAATGTGAATGATTCATAGTTGAAATGAACATTATACATATTTTAAAAATATAACTTATTGGATAGTCCTAACACCTTACTCCCCACCAAAAAAACACCTTTGATTCAAACATGGATCATTACAGTACGTAACAAACTAAGTAGATACTATTGAAGTTAAATTAACAGTAAATTACAATTAAAAACCAAGGTTAGAAGCAATTGGTTACTCTGACCAACTCAAGTCAATATCAAGGATGCACTGTAACAAGTCATCCTTCTTAAAAATGTATGAGAATTCTGATTAGTGCCTCACTGCTAAGCTATGTACAAAAGTCAGCTGATTCAACATTTTTCTTAGGAATGTAACATAAAAGAGCCTTGCTTTTTCTATTCTTCCAGAAAAAAAATTAGAATATGGAAAATTCCAGCACTTGCTATTATGATTTTTACTCTCTGACTTCTGGAAAAACTATTTGGGTCCCCAAAATGTATTAGGAATATCCTAACTTCTGGGGTGGTCTATTTTTCTTTTCTGCAAAAGACACACACATACACACACACTCAAACTGTCTAACCTTTGGTGTCAGAAGGGATAATCAACTTTGGAAAACTGGTTATAAAACCCAAAGTGTGCTGGAGTTGAATAGCTGTGAAATAAATTTTAATCTCACTAGTCAAACTGTGGCTTATCATTGATGTCATTGGAAGTGATATAAAGTGTACTATGTCCACCACAGTACAAATGTTCATTGTTTCTGAATTCCACTAATTTTTTGAATGGTGAAAATAAATGTTTTTCTCTAAAACAGTGATTGAGGTGAGACAGGACACACTGAAATGGTTTTGAGTCCATTTGAATGGGGACCTGACGGATGTGACTTTCATTTTCCCAGTTCTCAGTGAGTGGGTGGTCATTTCCTCCTCTTTTTTTCCAGGAACTGAACAGTATTTTTAGCTTTTTTTTTTTAAAGATTTTATTTAAGTTAAAATAGAGCCTAGTGTCTGCAATCACCATTCATTGAAATCACGTCCTATACACACCATAGGGACGTATACTGACTTGAAACTGTGAAATGTTCGTTGAATTCTTAAAGGAGAGAAAAAAATTAATCTTGGGAGTAGTTTATAAAACACCCCAAATGAACCCTTTTAAATGAAAGATGAACTTTAAAAAATCCACAAATCTATATTCATTGTAGAAAACTCAAAAAATGTAGATAAAAGCAAGAAAAAAGTAATCTGAAAATCTTGTCCTTGATACACAAGATTAATATTTTGGCATATACCATCAGGACTATTTTTGAGCAAATAAATAAATAAATAAATACTAGGATAATTTATTGAAATATTGTGTTTTGTTCTCTTGCTGTAGGTAATTTTCCCTTCTACATTCCAAGATTAGTGGCCAAGTCTTTTTTCCTTACTGAAGGAAATTAATAATGACTTTTCTGTGGCAGGGCCAGGAGTAGAAGTTGCCAGACAAAGAAAGAACCATACCCATGGAGAGTTTTTGTTAAAGGTAGAATCATGCAGCAATAGAAACAGATTATCTAAGCAGAGAAGGATATCCTGGAACTTGCGAAGCTGGGGAGGAGGAAGGTTTTGAGGGCTTTTCCCTGGGCCAGATATGGGGATAGGGCAGATATGAGAGTTTCTGCACCTTGCTGTCTCCTGGGACCCCAGGGACTGTCAGGACTTCTGGGAGACTGGATGAGTTATGGCCCTCTGAAGCTGAACGCCAATTACCATCCTGACATGAACCCCTGGGCTCAAGCTTGACGTTGAAACACCAGAGCCTCCAACCTTCAGGGTCCGGGCAAGATTAATAATGAACATATCTCCTGTGACCCTTTTGGACTAGAGACCAAGGGGAACTAGAGAACAAAGAGGCCTTTCCCAAATGTTCTGGTCTACATAGTTCCTCTGAGATACTTGCATAAACCTGGAGAAGATGGGCCTACAGACACAATCAAAATACAATTTTCCAACCTTCTAGTAGGAGGCCCTTGGGGAAATACTATTTTTTAGAGGTTCATACTAATGCGATATTTTAGAGTAAAATTCAGAGCCACTGCACATAAGCACCCACCTAGGAGTGCAGCCAAGTTGGTTCACAACCTGTTTAACTGCAAATATTTGATTTGGTGCCCCAGTAATGACTGAAATGGAATTTCCTTCCATCTGAAGATTCAGAGAGCAAATTAAATTTATTTAAAGAAAGTGTGGTATTTTTGAAACTTAGCATGGTAGTTCAGAGAGAAAACTCTAAATTACCGCACAGGTTCAAGTCACACCTCTCTGCCAATTGCAATCTATTGTGACTTTGGACAAGTGACTTAGTTTTTCTGTTACTGCATTATTTATAAGACAAGATCAGTAACAGGGCTCATGTTACAGGGTTGTTATGAGGAATAAACAGATCAGAACAATTAGAACAATATCTGGCACTTTAAAATTTTCATATATAATTTTTGATATATATTCCTTAATTCATGTTAAGGAATTCCTCTTTCATTTTAGGTAGGTCAAAGGTTTTATTTTTGAATAGGTGCTGTATTTTATCAAATGCTATTTCTATATTTACTGAGATGATCATATAATTTTTCTCCTTTATTATATTAGTGAATTATACTTAAATCAGGCTTGCATAACAGTAACGGATGTTATTTAGTCAGGGTATATTGCATGGTGTACTCTGAATCGATTAGCTAATTTTTGTTAGGGCTTTTTATGTCTTATTCCTAATAAAGATTGGTCTATACTTTTCAGTTCTTATACTGTCCTTGTCTGGTTTGATATGAGATGTTATCTTCATCTCATACAAAGATTTGAGGGGCTTTCCTGTTTTTTGTTTGTTGTTTGTTGTTTGTTTGTTTTTTGAGACAGGGTCTCACTTGGTGGCTCAGGCTGGAGTATAGTGGTGCTATCTCGGCTCACTGCAACCTTGACTTCCTGGGCTCAAGTGATCCTCTCACCTCAGTCCCGCAAGTAGCTGGGACTATAGGCATACACCACCATGCCTGGCTAATTTTTTCTGTATTTTTAGTAGAGACGGGGTTTTGCCATGTTGCCCAGGCTGGTCTGAAACTCCTGGGCTCAAGTAATCCACTGACTTGGCCTCCCAAAGTGCTAGGATCACAGGCGTGAGCCACTGTGCCGGGCCTCCTGTGTTTTAATTCTATGAAGCTGTAAGTGTGGAAGGATTACATTTTTCTTAAATATAAGCTTGAATGTGCCTGTCTATCTGTCCTGGTAGGAATTCCTTCATTTATGTTTGAAAGATTTTAAACTCCCAGTTCCATCTCTTTTCAGGTTTTTTCAAATAGTTATTTCAATTTTCTTATGTTATAATTTTTGGGGAAAATAGATCATTTCATTCAAGTTTTAAAATTTTTGCTTCAATGATTCATGGTGTCCTCTTACTTGCTAATGTCTCTTTTCTCTGCATTGATCCTTCCCTGTGTATTGTTTTGCTTTCTCTCTATTTCACAGATCCCTCTTGTCAGAGATTTACTTACTTTATAAGTTATTACTAAAGAACTGCTTTTAGATTGATTGTTCTCTATTATTTTATTTTATTAATTTTTTCTCTCTAGTAACCATACTTCAGAATTTTCTTTTACTAAGAGATTTTAGGTGACAAACTCTCACAGCGCTGATTTGTCTGAAAGCATCTTTAGTACATTTGCATTTTAAAAAGATATTTAGTTGTATGATTCCAGATTGACATTATCAATGTTATATTAATATAACATTAATAGCTATATTAACTCATATACTCTCTGTATATGAGTTATTAATATAACAATTGTTCACCTGGACATAGTATGTTTTTTGTTTTTTATTCTTTTTAACTCTGGCTGTTCTTAAGAGTTTTTCTTTGGTGTTTGAAGTTTCATTGTGATAAAGTCTAGATATAAGTTTCTTGACATTTGTTAGGTATTTTGTCAGAAGGTTTATGTCTTTTATCAGTTCTGGAAAAATCTCATATATTGCTATCATTAAATAATTATCTCTGACTTATTCGCTCTTTTCCATGTGGAACTATATCTTGATATGTTCGGCTTCTCGCTTCCAAATGTCTCATTTTCTTTCGTAGTTTCTCTTTGCCTCTTTGTGATGCATTCTGGAGAACTCAGATCTGTCTTCCAAGTAACATGTTATCGTTTCATAAAATGTCTAAACTGCTATTAAATCCACCCATTTATAATTTCAATCATTACAATTTTTATTTCTAGAAGTTTATTTTATTCTTAAAATCTGCTTGGCCATTTCCCATAGTTTCTTGCTATCTGCGTGTATTTTCCCTTATGTTTTTTCTTTCTTTTTTTTTTTTTTTTTTTTTGAGACGGAGTCTCGCTGTGTCGCTCAGGCTGGAGTGCAGTGGCGTGATCTCGGCTCACTGCAAGCTCCGCCTCCCGGGTTCCCGCCATTCTCCCGCCTCAGCCTCCGAGTAGCTGGGACTACAGGCGCCCGCCACCGCGCTCGGCTAGTTTTTTGTATTTTTAGGAGAGACGGGGTTTCACCGTGTTAGCCAGGAGGGTCTCGATCTCCTGACCTCGTGATCCGCCCGCCTCGGCCTCCCAAAGTGCTGGGATTACAGGCTTGAGCCACCGCGCCCGGCTGTTTTTTATTTCTTTAAACAGAGTGAGTATAACATTTCCATAATCAGTGTCCTAATATTTTTAGTGCCTGGAATTCCTGTGTTTCTTTCTCTTCTGTTTGTGGTTTTTGCTTATTCTTCCTCAGGGGTCTTTAGTTCTTTGTATGTGTAATTATTTACACCTGTGATATGCTTATTTTTCTTGTCAGCTTATTTCTAGAAATTCTCTGAGGCCTAAAATGATTGCAGTAGGAATCACTAGACTGGATTGTGTTTGCTTCAGCTAAGTATGTGGGAGCATTATACTCTCATAATCACTCTGAATTACATTTACAAATTGGGTTATTTTGGTCTGCCTAGGTAGTATAGGTTCAGGATGAAGTAGGGTAGTTTCTAATTTTCAACAATGATTTTTTCTCCTTTTCTCAGTGTCTAAGTGGTGAAGAGTTGATGTTTGAGGAAACAATGTTTCTGCTTCCCCTGAAACAGCTCATGATGTGACAGTCCAAGTTTTATAAGCAGAGGAGCCCCACTCCTCTGCGATTGCCCTCTTTTGAATGAACTTTCAGGCTTGTGTCTGTAACTTACTGATATTTTACATTGTATAATATTAAAATAGGAAGTGGATTTAAAATGGATTATTTTTCCTTTTTTTTTTTTGAGACAGAGTCTTGCTCTGTTGCCCAGACTGGAGTGCAGTGGCACAATCTCGGCTCACTGCAACCTCTGCCTCCCAGGTTGAAGCATTCCTTTGCCTCAGCCTCCTAAGTAGCTGGGATTATGGGCACACATCACCATGTCCAACTACGTTTTATATTTTTAGTAGAGACGGGGTTTCACCATTTTAGCCAGGCTGGTCTTGAACTCCTGACATCAGATGATCCACCCTCCTCAGCCTCCCAAAGTGCTACAATTATAGGTATGAGCCACTGTGCCTGGCCTAAAATTGATTTTAAAAATGGTATGGAGATAAAGCATAAATCATGAAGCTAGTAAGCTGCATGACACTGTATTGACAAATATCAAGAGTAGGTTTGGCTTGATGGTGAGAGCAGACTCAGAAACTCAGGGGTATGTTAGTTTACACAATCAAAGGTTGGAGAATGGAACCAGAGTAGCTACAATTCACAATAGCAAGATCAGCACATTTTTCAGGACGGGCAGATATACACACTTCTAGACCTCAAAATCTTCACTGGGGTCATGCAATTTCAGGTAATAACGTGAGTCACTGAAGTTCATATTAGAGCTTCTGGAAGCTGAGCTATTCCCTCCAGTTTCAGTTTCAATACGTAAGTCTCGAGCCATTTGTAGGTAGGTTAGTTTGGCTGCATGCTGGAGACCCCTCATCCTGGCCAGGTGCACTTCATCCGTCTCTGTATTATACAAAATACACATTTTGGTACAGAACACAGCCCTAATTTATTACCTTTTCCCATCCCAGTCTGGCCAAATCTGGTTCAAGGCCATTTCTGAACTCAGTGCTATGGCATGAACACCAAGATCAATTGCTCAGACTTCTCTGGCTACAGGGTTCATATATAAATAAGTGAAGTTTTATTCTAGTAAAAACAGGTTTATTAGAAATACAGGGCCGGGCGCGGTGGCTCAAGCCTGTAATCCCAGCACTTTGGGAGGCCGAGACGGGCGGATCACGAGGTCAGGAGATCGAGACCATCCTGGCTAACACGGTGAAACCCCGTCTCTACTAAAAAATACAAAAAACTAGCCGGGCGAGGTAGCGGGCGCCTGTAGTCCCAGCTATTCGGGAGGCTGAGGCAGGAGAATGGCGTAAACCCCGGAGGCGGAGTTTGCAATGAGCTGAGATCCGGCCACTGCACTCCAGCCTGGGTGACAGAGCGAGACTCCGTCTCAAAAAAAAAAAAAAAAAAAAAAAAGAAATACAGTCCATCAGGAATTACAGATACCAGGGAGGGTTTTAAAGGAAACAGATATCACACTCAAATTAGAATAACTAAGGAGAGTTTATTTCTACAAGGGACTAATTACAAAGAGGTGTGGGGTTTGGTGGTGGTGAAACACAAGGAATAGTGGAAATACCTGAAACTAGCAGAAACAAGCTTGTACCAACCTTAGAACTGAGTGGACAGTGGGAAGAAGACATTATCAGACCCCAGAAGGAGAGAATGTCTTATAGAGCAACCATCTAGAGTGAAAAAATAACCTGCTGTCAAGGAACACAGGCTGCTCAAATGTGCTCAATTTCCTTATCCTCAGCTTTCTGCTGGCCAAACCAACTGGAAGCAAGAGGCCATGCAAGTCTATTAATGTAACCCAGTCAAGTCAGCTTTCCTAGTTAGTGAACAAGATGGAAGGGTGGAGAGTGGATTTGGAGTGATTAAGTGAGGGATTTCTGGCATTTCAGAAGAATTGACATATAATCCAAGATAAGTCAATAACTGCATCAATTTGTAAGTCAGCTGAAATCTCTAATACTTCACATGTGTAGTCATCTATAAAATTTCTACCCTCCTATTTTAACAAGAGTTTATTCAGTGTGTCAATCATGCTGATTTTCTTCACAATTTTTAGGTCAGTCTCCCTAATTTCACCTATTTTATTCTCTTTGGAAGTTACTCTGATTACAGGTCTTCCAAAACTTTTCCAAAATATTTTAGTTTTCCAGGATCTCTGCCATTGGTCTAGTTTTTCCTCTTCAAAATTTTCGAACTGCCTTGGATAAAATCCATGTAGACAGAGTATTTATTGATATTGGGTCATGTTCACTCATTTATCACTTCTGTCTTACTGATTCTGAGCCCTGTTCAGTGGAATATCTGCCAGTTCAGAAGAATGTTTGCTAGGGTTTTGTCCTTTTCAAAAATCACATGGAAAATGATTGTCTAATGATTTTTATTGATGTCTGTAGTACACTTAGTTGTATAGATGAATGATGTGTAACTTTGATGTCCTTTGGAATGTTCATTCAGTAGTGAAATTCTCAACACTTAGAACAGACTGCGTTGGGTTTCTTACAAGGAAGTGGTAAAGTCAGTGTCACCAATATGATGTTGTGTTGTGTAGAAGATCACAAAAAGAGCAACACAAGGGAGCTATTACTTATTTATTTGTTTATTTTTTGAGACAGAGTCTTGTTCTGTCGCTAGGCTGGAGTGCAGTGGCACGATCTCAGCTGACTGCAACCTCTGCCTCCCAGGTTCAAGCGATTCTCCTACCTCAGCCTCTCGAGTAGCTAGGACTACAGACGCACACCACCATGCCCAGCTAATTTTTGTATTTTTAATAGAGATGGGGTTTCACCAGGATGGTCTCGATCTCTTGGCCTCATGATCTGCCCACCTTGGCCTCCCAAAGTGCTGGGATTACAGGCGTGAGCCACTGCGCCCAGCTGGGAGTTAATTTTTTTTGATCATTTATAATAGGCCAGTTGATGTGATAAGGTATTTTATGCATGGAATTTAATTGGTTTACATTAACATTACAAGTTAGATAATCTCTGGTGAAAGAAATATATTTTAAGCTCCCAGAAAATTTTGATGGGATAGCATTTTTAAGGTTTTTCTAACCAAAGTAAAGTAAATATTTGAGGTAGGAGTCTCTCCACCCAATGGAAGCCAAAAAGTCCAGTTAATATTTGATAGAAAGGTCTACATGTCATGGCAAACTCGAAGTTTATGAGCCCCTTGGGGGACTGTGGTGCTTCCTAGTCACTCTCCCTGGTTTCTCGATGATCCTTCCAGTCCATCTCCATACTACCAACCAGGTGTTCTTTCTAAAAATTCATTCTATCCCCACTGTTTCTTTACTTAAAACTGCCAATACTTGTAATGGCACTTAGCTAAAATCCAGCATGTTTGACACGCCCCCTACAAGGTCTTTTCTACCTTTCTGGCTTCAGTTCACATCATCTGCCCTACGTATGCTCTCACTGCCTGGATCACTCTTGTCTATGTCTATTCCTGAAAAGCTCCTCTCCTTCTTTCAGGTTTCACATTAAATGTCATGTCTTTAAGGAAGCCGTTATTTGCCCTCCTACCTGAATAAGGTCCCTTGGTATTCTCTCTAATTACACCCTTCACATTTCCTTCAGATTCCTTATGGTGCTTTGTAATTATGCATTTGCTTCTGTGATTGTTTTTCTGATGTCTGTCTTTTTGTCAGACTACATGTTCCGTGAGGTCTATTTTGTTCAGTGTGGTTATCTCTAGCTTCGTGGCACAAGGCCAAGTACTAGGAGTGTTGTGTTCTGAATGTTTATGTCCCCCCACTCAAATTCATATGTTGAAACCTAATAGCCAATGTGAAGGTATTTGGAGGTGGGTCCTTTGGGAGCTGATTCGTTTATGAGGGCAGACCTCTCATGAATGAGGTTAGTACCCTTAGAAAAGAGGAACCAGAGATCTTCCCTCCCAACTTCCACCACATCAGGACACAGCAAAAGCACCATCAATGAATTGTAAAACAGGCCTCCCCAGTCATGGAATCTTCTAGTGTCTTGGTCTTAGACTTCCAGACTCCAGAACTGTGAGAAATAAATTTCTATTATTTGTAAGCTACCCAGTATATGTTATTTTGTTAGCCTGAACAGACTAAAACAAGGATGCATTCAATAACATGTGCCAAATAAATGAATGAACGACAAAAACACAGTTCCTGTCCTCCAGGAGTTTAGCATTAGAGATGACAATGGACAGAGATAAGATCACTACACTGTGGTAAGTACTGGAAGAGTGCAACAGACAGAGGCACACACAGTGCAAATTGGGAGAACCCTACAGGCAGGTTCAAGCCATTGGTTCCTTGAAGAAAAGAATTAAATCTTTCTTATCCTTGAGAACATATTAATTCAACCAGTAACCAGGGACTAAATGTTAGAGAATAAGTCTTGCAATTATTAAATAACTTGCTCTGTGGTTTAATGGGAGGCTCTGGAATTGAGAGTTGAAGCCTGTGTTCTGAGACTGACTAGCCATATCACTTTATACAAGTCCATTGCACTCTGCAGGCAGAGATTATGTCCTTCCAGTATTACACTTACAAGACAATTAGAGGGCAGTATATGAAGATGGAAGGGCATGTTAATGAAAGAAAGGGGACCTTTTAAAGCTGGTGAAATAAATTTATTTCTACTTACTTTGGAGTTCATGTTCTCTCTGTCTATCTCTCTGTCTCTGTCTCTGTCTACAGAAATATAGTTTTGTGTGTGTGTGTGTGTGTGTGTGTGTGTGTGTGTAACTGTTGGGGTGGGTGGGAGGAGAAGATCTTATATATGGTTGAACTATCCACATTATCTTCTGTTCAATGGGGACCTGAAGGCTTCCTGCACATGTTAACTAAAAAATATTTTCTGGAAGCTATGGCTCAGTCCATCATTCTGTAAACTTATAAAGAATCTTTGTCATACATAAGACCAGATGGAATAAATCTGCTAAGAGAATGCTTACACAAAACAAAACATTTTGAAAAACACATTTATAAATAGTCTGTGCAAATTTAGTAAATAAATGAATTGATGTGTCTACATTCTATGCATACATTTCAATCCAGGGAAGCATTTCCATAGTGAAGTCCCCCAAAATGAAAAGTACCTATTAAGTGAAGGCCATGGATGTACATTTGTGGACTCACATTGAACAGAAAATTAAACTATTAATATTACCCTGAAGATAATGAGACATTCAATGTCCTCATAATTGTAGCCATGTTAAAAACTAAAATAGAGAACTTCTCCTGTGACTCCCTGGAAACTTGATTTGATGCAGACTAAAATGAGGATATACCTGGGCGATTCCTTACTCATGAATAAACAAATGTGTGCTGTCCCTTCTATCTGCAGAAGCTTTCATTGATACCTTTGTAACACCGTGCCTTCTTAATTGCTCATCTGCAGAGCCAAGCTTTCACCTAGGCCAAGTCTTGTCTGGAATAGAAGGGTTAAAATTTGTGTTATAAGGTTTGGGTGATTTAATCATTAATATTCATTCTATTAGTTAACCAAAATTATTAATCATTAAAGGTGAGGAATTGATGATAGAAAAGTTGATTGGGGTATTGGGCCATTAAGTGTATAACCAAGGTTTCACATAGCCTTGGGACAAATATATTACAAAAATATCAGTTCCCAAATTTGTTAACTTGAAGTTATCACTTTTTATGACACGGAACCTCAGTTCTCTTCTGTCCAAAATCATCTCTCTCTAGGTATTTTAGGAGTCTCCCACATCCTCACATGCAGACATAAACAGCCCCTCATAGTCTTAATGATTTGTCACCTTAGAATGAATTCTTACAGAGAATCCCAGAACTAGATCCCAGTATGTCTAGTAATTTGTATATAAAAAATAACAGTTCAGTGTTATTCGGCTTCGCAAGTAATGGGCTGAGCATCAAAGAGGGTTTATGAAAGAGCTGGACAAGGAGGGGCACAGGCAGCAGATATGTGCATTCCCCAGACCAGCTCCCTTAGAATGAAAACTCCGTGCTAGGGTGTCATTTCCAGGAGGACAGTGATTTGTGTTTGTTTGGTTTACCCCTCTTTTTCCATGTGAGAAGAATGCTTGGCACATGATAGGCCCTGAATAAATATTTGTTGAACAAATTAATACTAATGTTCATTTTTGTTAAAATGAATGAAAATTCTGAGCTTGCAACCTTGCCCAAGCTCCTGGGTCATCCCAGTTTGTGGTTGAAATTGAAAGACAATGGCAAAGATTTTCTTTATTTAATATATTTGGTCAGAGGAAATCTTAGACACTCAGAAATGTATTCTTGTTTAGGCAGAGGAGAATTTGTACTACCCTTTGCTTGTGAATCATCTTGTTACCATTTCTAAATAGTTACCAGAATTCCTAAAAGAATTACCATAGTAAAGATAATATGTTTCATTAGGGGAATTGCTGAAAGTGCAAAAGGTGTCATAATTTGTTGATAATAGCTATTCTTGGTATGGTTTATGAGATGAGTATAGAATTTACCTGAGTGCTTTATGGTCGCAATCAACATTAACTCTGAAAATATAAAAAATTATTCCCAAATTCTAACTTTTTAGAATAAATGCTGCACTTTTCAAAGGAAGACCTTGTTTGAGTGAGTGAATCTGACCTAATATGTGGAAAAATAAAATTGTACTCATTAAACATTTCCAATGCCTTCTATAATAGTGTTTTAAATTATTTGGGGTAAAAGACCAATCTTTTAAAAAATCTCTAATCTATTACAGAATAATACTTTATAATGGAAATAAATTTTTAGGAAAACAATCATGTGCTTTTATGTCATAGTAATGTCAAATCATCATAAAAGTTTCTAAACTTCACCCTCAATTTCTGTACTTATGAGCTGACTTATTCCGTACCTATTATGGGGACTGTCCTCCCCTCCCAGGTGTAAATCCTGAATTCCCAACATGACTTTGGAAGGATAATCAAGCTCAGCTGACTTTCAGATGTACACTCTACCCGCCCAGTGGATATCCAGGAGTTTGTTCCTCTCTAGCCTTCTGCTCAAATATGGACAGAAGTTTTTCTCTTATTTCCATTAACTCAGCTTAGGCAGGCTGGCGCTTCAAAACAACCAGTGAAAAAATGACAAACATGCAGAATATATAAGCAATATAGACAGTTTGACATGCAAAGTACATGATTCTGAGTCTACTAGTACAGAAGGCTCCACTTTGCATCCTTTCTGGAGATGCAGGCACTCATAGTTCTTAGGAGACCTCCTCACATCCTGGCCTAGCTCCCTGTGGTTGCCACTATCCTAACGCCTACCTCTTGGATATAGTCTTAAAAACATATTGGTGTAAACATTGCCTTGTAAGCATATTGATCTTAATGAAAAGAAACTTCATTGTTATCTTATTATAAAAGCGGGGTTTGCTTATTGCGTTACACTTAAAATAGATTGGGCCAGGCACGGTGACTCATGCCTGTAATCTCAGCATTTTGGGAGGCTGAGGCGGGTGGATTGCTTGAGCTCAGGAGTTTGAGATCAACCTGGGCAACATAGCAAAACTGCATCTCTACAAAATATCAAAAATTAGCCTGGCATGGTGGCTTGCACCTGTACTCCCAGCTACTGAAGGGGCTGGAGTGGGAGGATGACTTGAGCTGTGAAGGTTGAGGCTGTAGTGAGCTGTGATTGCAACATTGCACTTCAACCTGGTGACAGAATGAGACCATTTCTAAAAACAAGAAAGAAAGATTAAATTATGAGGAAAAAAGTTAAAATCCCATAATCTCACCATTCAGTTACTTTACTTTACACATGAACATGTTTTTAGAAACATTGAATATTACTGTTTGGTGATCATGTCTACTCTCTAAATTGCAGATTAGATAGCTTGACTTTTTCCTCCATCAACAAGACCCGGAAAGGCAGAGTAACCCTGACCTTTCTTGAGATCTCAATTCTTGCATCCCAAAGTGAAGAGCCCAAGACATCACTTGGTCCTGTGAAGCCTCCTGTCTTTTACCACAGAGGTATGGTTTTGTTATCACACGCTTTAAGCAGAGGATGCAAACACATTTAATGTAGCCAGCATAAAGTTTAAAACAGTTAAATTTAGATACTTTTAGGTGGGTGTATGTACTGCCAGATTCACACAGTTATTTTACCTATCTAATTCCTGTAGGCATTTGAGATTGAGACCAACACCTTAAAGAATTAATGTAGTCTAAAATAATGCAATAATCAGAGTCTTCTTATAATGTGAATTACATAAATCTCTAATAGAAGATTATTATCTTCATACAAACCCATTATCTCATAACATATAAGGAGGAAATAAAACTAGTGGCCCACTATTGAAGGAGAAGGCCACATATATATTACAGATATGGTTCAGATTTGAAAGCCATATTACAGATATGGTTCAGATTTGAAAGCCAAGCACTCCCTGGCTTTCTTTATATGCCAAGAGAGAAATTAAAACTTTCCATGTCCCATAGTGCTGTGTGAAAATACTAATGTAGAAGTAACGTATCAAGGCACTCATGTGTACTCACATATTACTAAAGATTAATTGATTATTCAACGCATGTCATCTAGGTTAATGAGGAGGGCTAGAGGAAATGGAATCCAAGATGAAAGAAAGAAGAGACATAAAGGTGCAGATTGCAGTGCACTGCCTGAAGTTACATACCAACTGAGCTCCACAGTGAGGAACTTAAGGAGGGAGAATTAATGAAAGTGAAGTGATCAAGAATGCTGAACATAAATCTTGCCTACTACACTATTTTGCTTGCGCTCAGTTCGGCTTCCCAGGCTTCTCCAATTTGTTCCTCAGACGCTCTGGTCAAATAAATCATTATTCCACCAGTGATGATAACTGTTCCAAAAAGCAAACTATCAGACACCACCCATTCAATCCTCTAGCTCTGAAATATGCCAGAATATTCTTGGCTTGTGCATGGATGAATAAATGGATAGGGAGAATTAAACACTGCTGACAAGAAAATGATTTTTTAAATATGGCCAAGGAGGCATCATTTTCTTTTTTTCAGGAGGTCATTCAAAGAAGACAGAAAGACAAGCAGATTATCTTTCTCCTAAAGGGACTGCAGAAGTGGCATTTTATAAATAAAGAGTCCATTAATGCTATATAATATACAATGTATTTATTCTGGATATTAATTTAAAATATTAGGTATACAGAACTGAGATATTTTCTGTCATAGTTGAAAGTTTATCTGGATTATAGTTTAAGAATGCTATGCAACATCTAAATAATTTTTGGGTGAAACATATTAAATTAATCATTTTGAATATTTCTTCTAAGTTAGATTTGGTTATTTCATTTCCAAATTATAAATTAACAAGAACGTTTTTAGAGCTCTGATTTATGTAATGCTAGCTTGGTTTTCTTTGGAATAAGCTTTCATGAAATATATTCTCCACATGTTAAATTATTATTCTATTATTCTCATATCACATTTGGTTTTTATACAGACTTCTAGAGTCTAAAGTGAACACTAATCAAGTTTCTGGAACCTGTAATTATCTTTGTGTAATTAAAACATTTTTACCACCAGTTTGAAAAACTCAAACAAGTCAATCAATCAACTACATTGCTTCAATTGAAAATAGGCAATAACAATCAAATTTGCTTTAAAAATCATCTCTACTCAGGGCTTATTTCCCTAATAGGTCATATTTTCTGAGTGTTTCCTTTTATTTCTATAGAGGTTATATCTACATTCCAAAACTACCTGTGTAACACTACGGAAGGCAATTAACAATGCACATTATAATGATGAAGCAGCTTGTTCACTGGTGGCAGTAATTAATAATATATTAATTATTACAATATAATATATATCATTTCATATATTATTATATGTGATATATAATATATATTAATTATTGTAATATAATAATATATTATAGCTGATTACATGAAAAGTTTAGCTTAATTCTTGATTCTTTATGTTAGGGAGGGCAATACAATTTGAAAAGAAGAAAGTTTTCCTCTTCATTTCTCATTTTTACCTCTAAATATCATTTTAGGACACAGAATAAGTTTATCATTATGTACTGGAAATATTATATGTAGTGGAGGACTTATGAGAAAGAGGCTGCTGTGTGCTCATTCAAACTCTTCCTCCAGAAAACACAGTTAGACTACATATCCCATTTATTTGACTCTGCATTTATTTGACTCTGCAGTTTCTTTGCAGTTTGATGTTGCCGCGTTACTGAATACTGTCTAATGCAATATGCACAAAATTGATGTGTTCCTCTTTCAGGCCTGGTCCACTGAAAATGTCTGCACCATTTCCAATTCTTATTCTCTACATTAGTTTGCTGGGTTTATGTAGATAATCCAGCAGAGGATTCCCAGGCTTTAAGGAATACTGGAACCACATGATGGGAAAAGTCATGGTTCCAAAATGATGCTGACCAGAAACTCAGAACCAAACTTTGTATGAGAGAGGGACTCAGTGCATCACTGAGATTTGAGGGCTTATTTGTATGGAAGCTAGTTTACTTACCCTAACTGACAACAAAGGGTTAGAATTGATGCACACTTTCGAAATCTTGAGGGTTTTTTTTAGTAAATTTCATCAAAGATAAGAAACCAGGTTTTTATACAAGGATGGACAATTCGGTCTGCCACTATCCAAATGATATTGTGTAAGCTGACAATCTTAGACAAACACAAAAATTATTTGTTAATAGTCAATGAAAATTAAAAAATATAGAAATCATATACTAAATCTAAATATCAGGAATTATTCAAGAAAAGGAGAAACTCAGTAAAATAAGTTAAATCAATAGCGGTCAATAAAAAGTAATCCTATTTTATAGGAGGGTGTGTGCAAATGAATATTAGCCTAAACCTACCCTCCACATGAGGTTTACAGAAGGAGATGGAACAGCACTTCATAGAATGCCGTTTGATTCTCAGAGGCTATCAGAGCAAAGCAAGAAAGGTGAAGGTTATCGTGAGTATCCCCTAAAGATATCAAGACATTTTCCCCTTAGAATATAAGTTCCAGATTTGATTTCTTTAAGAAGTGACAGGCCGGGCGCGGTGGCTCAAGCCTGTAATCCCAGCACTTGGGAGGCCGAGACGGGCGGATCACAAGGTCAGGAGATCGAGACCATCCTGGCTAACACGTGAAACCCCGTCTCTACTAAAAATACAAAAACTAGCCGGGCGAGGTGGCGGCGCCTGTAGTCCCAGCTACTCGGGAGCTGAGGCAGGAGAATGGCGTAACCCGGGAGGCGGAGCTTGCAGTGAGCTGAGATCTGGCCACTGCACTCCAGCCTGGGTGACAGAGTGAGACTCCGTCTCAAAAAAAAAAAAAAAAAAAAAAAAAAAAAAAAAAAAAAAAAAAAAAAAAAAAAGAAGTGACAAGAACTTAGAGTTGTGAAGGGATCTGAATGCAGAATTTTTCTACATTTTTGTTTTAATCTTTGACAATTTTATCACATCTGCCCAAATTGACAATGTCTTTTGTAGTGACTTTATTGAAAGCTTACTGATATATTTTTCAGAGAAACAATTTTCACATACATTATTATTGGTTTACATGATATTTAACACAAATTTGTTTTTGCAGTAATAGATATGATATATTTTGTAGGAGAATGACTGATTCTTGGTAATCACTCATGTGCTAGTAGCCAAATTGTGTGGCCATGGCAGAGATTGGCTTCCTACTGATGCATGTGCATCATGCCACATTATTCAAATTGTTTTACAGAGGGAAAGTTGGAAGTTAGTGAATCCAGAGAGTTGGATAAGTGGTGCTGGGTTAAAAGAGTACAGACTCACATTTTATTTTTTATTTTATTTTTATTTTTATTTATTTTTTTGAGATGGAGTCTCGCTCTGTCGCCCAGGCTGGAGTGCAGTGGCCGGATCTCAGCTCACTGCAAGCTCCACCTCCCGGGTTTACGCCATTCTCCTGCCTCAGCCTCCCGAGTAGCTGGGACTACAGGCGCCCGCCACCTCACCCGGCTAGCTTTTTGTATTTTTTAGTAGAGAGGGGGTTTCACCGTATTAGCCAAGATGGTCTCGATCTCCTGACCTCATGATCCGCCCGTCTCGGCCTCCCAAAGTGCTGGGATTACAGGCTTGAGCCACCGCGCCCGGCCCCAGACTCACATTTTGACGGTTCTCACTCCATCTGCAGAATCTCAGCTTCCTGAAATTTTTCTAATACCCAAATGTGCCTGGGAGATTGTTACCCATGCTCTCCTGTGATGAATACATGGATCTCCTGTTTGATTTATCTTTTCCTGGCCCTTTCTCCCTGATTTTAGCAAGCCAGTCACAGTTGAGTCAATGGGCATTGACATGGCTTCTGTTAAGTTCTGCCACTCCTGACTGGTATAACCACTCTGTATTTGTTTGTTCTCACACTGCTATGATTATACTACCTAAGACTGGGTAATTTATAAATGAAAGGGATTTAATTGGCTCACAGTTTCACATGGCTTACATGTAGGAAACTTACAATCATGGCAGAAGGGGAAGGGGAAGCAAGGCACATCTTACATGGCAGAAGGTGAGAAAGAGAAAGGGAACTACCAAACCATTGTAGTTCCTAACTTTTTAAAAGATCTAACTTTTTGGAATACTATGCAGCCATAAAAAAGGATGAGTTTGCATCATTTGTAGGGACATGGATGCAGCTGGAAACCATCATTCTTAGCAAACTATCACAAGAAGAGAAAACCAAACACCGCATGTTCTCACTCATAGGTGGGAACTGAACAATGAGATCACTTGGACTCGGGAAGGGGAACATCACACACTGGGGCCTATCATGGGGAGGGGGGAGGAGGGAGGGATTGCATGGGGGAGTTATACATGATATAAACGTCATGCACATGTACCCTAGAACTTAAAGTATAATAAAAAAAAAAAAAAAAAGATCTAACTTTTAAAACTATTAGATCTTGGGAGAACTGACTGACTGTCACAACAGCAGCAACTGTTCCTATGATCCAATCAACTTCCACCAGGTCCCTCCCTTGATAAGTGGAGATTATAATTCGAGATGAGATTTGGGTGGGGATACAGAGCCAAATCATGTCATACTCGCTCTTTAAAGATTGCCATGAACTGTTGGGCACTATTCCTCTAATGTGCTAAGGTTTGGGAGTATCAAAGCTATGTTTTGTCAAAAAGGGGTACTTATAAGATGCTTGTGATTGATAGCTTATGACAATTTGAC
The DNA here is from genome assembly GCF_009764315.1 of Trachypithecus francoisi. Lineage (NCBI taxonomy): Eukaryota > Metazoa > Chordata > Mammalia > Primates > Cercopithecidae > Trachypithecus > Trachypithecus francoisi. The sequence goes on along the minus strand of NW_022681465.1, from coordinate 163,666,130 downwards.
TGAGATAACTCCTTTAGGCTTTAATTATAGTGTTCTTCCTCCCCACAGCTCACTACCAGCACAATGTTGAACCCATTTCTACATAGGGCATTAATTCATGTGAGGTTGAGTAGAAAGGCAGAGAGCAAGCACTTTTACAAAAGCCTATGCATCCTCATGAGTAAAGTGGGTCAGGATTATCTGCAAAGCTAGTTTTTCTTTAGAATCTTTCACTTTCCAGTAATCTCAGTTTTTCATACAAATGCACTTGGACAAATTCAGACCTGCCTGCTGTCAGAAAGGTACACACCTTAAGGTCATTATGAGGCTTGGAAACCTAAAATAACCTAAAAATAAGTTTAATTACAGCATAACTATCTCCTAAACAAAGCCTGGTCTAAATAAAGATAGATAGTGTTCAGTTAACTCTTCTTGTGTAAAGAACTACCGCAAAATTTAGTGACTTAGTGCATAAATATTTTAAATATATTATGATTCTGTATGTCAGAAATTCAAGCAGGACTCATCTGGGTGATCCCTTTGCTCCACACAGGTATTGACTGGGTAGAAGTTGGTGCTATTCAGCTAGTGACTGGTGTATATTACTCAGGGTTCTCTACAGGGTTAGAACAGATAGGATATATGTATATATGAAGGGGAGTTTATTAGGGAGAATTGACTCCTTGATCACAAAGCGAAGTCCTATGGTAGGCAGGATGAGAAGAGAGAAGCTGGTAGTGGCTCAATCTGGGTCTGAAAGCCTCAAAACCAGAGAAACCAACAGTGTAGCCTTCAGTCTATGGTCAAAGGCCCAGGAACTCCTGGCAAACCACTGGTGCAAGTCCAAGAGTCCAAAAGCTGAAGAACCTGAAGTCTGATGTCCAAGAGCAGGAGAAGCAGGGGGAAGCATCCAGCCCAGGGAAAAGCAGGAAGCTAGAAGAATCAGGAAGAAAAGTTATTTTACCTTCTTCTGCCTGCTTTTGTTCTAGCTGGACTGGTAGCTGATTGGATGGTGCCCACACACATTGAGGATGGGTCTTCCTCTCCCAGTCCACCAACTCAAAACGTAAATCTCCTCTGGCAACACCCTCACAGACAAATACTTAGCCAGCCATCTAGGTATCTTTTTCTTTTCTTTCTTTCTTTCTTTTTTTTTTTTTTTTGAGATGGAGTCTCACTCTGTTGCCCAGGCTAGAGTGCAGTGGCATGATCTCAGCTCACTGCAACCTCTGCCACCTGGGTTCAAGCAGTTCTCCTGCCTCAGCCTCCCAAGTAGCTGGGATTACAGTCACCCACCACCACGCTGGGCTAATTTTTATAGTTTTAGTAGAGACGGGGGTTCACCATCTTGGCCAAGCTGGTTTTGAACTCCTGACCTCTTGATCCACCTGCCTAAGCCTCCCAAGCTGCTGGGATTACAGGCGTGAGCTACCTCGCCCAGCCTAGCTATCTTTTAATCTAATCAATCAAGTTGACACCTAACCTTAACCATCACAAGTCCACCCCTTGTCAACTTGGCACCCATATACGTCTCCTGAAATCATACTTAATCTCTAAATAAAGACAATAATAAGGTCATAATTACACCTAATGTAATACAACTACGTTTCATACAACTGGAAGTGCACTAATCCTTAACCTAAATGGCATTACATGAAGTTAACAACACTTAAATGCTGATAGGATATCAATGAAACTTATGTTACATGATAAAGTAAAAAGAAAAGAAATAGAATGAAGATATTTTCTTAGTACAGGTGCATACATGCACAAATATGTTCTTAACAACGTTATGAGGAAATACTCATGATAATTACATTTCTTGTTTCTGCAACTGGTCGCATGGTCATAGCTGGAATTGATGACTAGCTTCTTCTACCCCTTCTGTATTCTTTTTGCCTTCAGCAAGCACCTTGGCCTGTCGTTCCTGAAGGGTCTGGACCATTTGTCATCCTGTCTGGATTGGGTAACTATAGTTTCCCATTGACCTTAATCATGGGCATCATAATAATGAGAGACACCCTAAGGGATCTCCTGTTTTCCTGACATACTCTTCCTTACTTCCATTGTAGAGTAGTCTGATTTCATCTTGATTGTCTGGTCAATTACCTCCACCAACACTGTAACTCCCTTCTTAGCCTATTGACTTAGAGGAAGGAGGAGCCCAAAGTGGTCAAGTGGCAATCTTAAATTCCAGTTTAATGGAATTATTGTTGTGTCTCCTGGTGGCAGCTTTTCTTCTTCAGGAACTAAGACCTCTTAGGCTGGCAGAACATAATGCCATGGGAACAGGAAGCAAACATTTTGCTGGTGAGTCATTAGGGGTGATGGTGAGTGATGCCACTTCCACTTCCACCTTTTGATTGACAGGCCCTGCAGCCTGGACTCCTAGAAATTTCATTGAGGTAGACAGTTCTGAATTTTAGTCGAATTTATTGCCCGTATCCTGGCACACAAATTCTCACAAATAAGTCTAGTGTGGTTGCTATTTATCACTCACTGGGTCCAGTCAGCATAATTTCATCAATGTAATGGGCCAGTGTGATATCTTGTGGAAAGGAAAAATGATCAAGATCTCCGTGGACAAGATTATGACACAGAGCGGGAGAGTTAATATACCCCTAAGGTAAGACCTTATGGACAGGAGAAAAAGGCATTTGCCAAATTAATAGTTGCATACTAGGTACCAGGAGATTTCTTAATTTGCTCAAGTAATGAGACTGTATCTGGTACAGCAGCTGCAGTTGGAGTCACCACTTGGTTAAGCTTGTGCTAATCCACTGTCATTTTCCAAAATCCATCTGTCTTCTGCACAGAACAAGTAGGAGAGTTGAACAGAGATGTGGTGGGAATCACCACCCCTGCGTCTTTCAATTTCTTGATGGTGGCACTAATCTCTGAAATCCCTCCAGGGATGAAATACTGTTTTTTTCTAGGTAGAGGCAGCTCTAATCGCCTCCATTTGGCCTTTTCCACCATAATAGCCCTCACCCCACCGGTCAGAGAACCAATGTGGGGATTCTGCCAGCTGCTACACATGTCTATGCTTATTACGCATTCTGACATTAGGAAATGACTACAGGATGAGTCCGGGGACCCACTGGACTCACTGTAAGTTGGACCTAAACTAACACCCTATTAATTACCCGACCTCCATAAGTCCCTACTCTAACTGGAAGATCACAATGACATTTTGACATTTTGGGAATCAATGTCAGCTTAGAGCGAGTGTCCAGTAGTCCCTGGAAGATCTCATCATTCCCCTTTCCCTAATGCACAGTTGCCTTGGTAAAAGGCCGGAAGTCTCCGTGGGGAAGCATGGGAGAAGGATTAACAGTAAAAATTGTTGGTAGTGTAGTGGGGTCCTTCCTTAAGGGAACAGGCCTCCCCTCCATTCAAGGGATTCTAGGTCTGTAAATTGGCTCAAATCTGAAAATTGATTAAAAAGCCATGATACTCAGTTTTTATAATTCAAATTAGTCTTTTTCTACTTGACCTGGAAGTTTTCTGCTTATACAAACTAAGTAAGAATGCAGTAAGTTTCCTATCAATTTTACTTCTAGGAACACTGAGATTAATTAGGCAATGCTAGAGCTCTATGCGAGTCAGACTATTCTGATTGCTGCTTTGACTCTGTTGTCCATTACGGTAACTACCCCCAACTTGCCTTTGATGGTTGAGTGCTGCCACTTGGCCGATGCCACCTTGGGATCAAATTATTCCTGTTACATTTAAGTTTTCCCATTGAGGAAAAATTAATTTCCACTGTAAGATCTGGCATATCGAGAAGAGCAATCACAGAACTCTTCAAGGACGCAGATGCTCCCCTCACAAATCTGTTTCACAAGGTATTGGTGAAGGATGTGTCTTCTGGACCTTCTCAGTTTGGATGAGTAAGTCTAAAGTGAATAATCCACTCTATCATTCCAATCTCCCTAAGCCTTTGGATCCCTTCCCCTACATTAAACCAAGGAGATCAGGCATTTCCAGCTCGCTCATAGTGGGCCATCTTTTGATCCATGATTCAGCTAACCAAGCAAATAAACCATTATAACCTTTTATAATCCCCCCTGCTGCAACATTAAATGCAAAATCTCTGCTTAGTGGGCCCATAAGAATAAATTCTGCCTGATACAACTTTATGTTCCTTCTACCGTTATCCCACACCCTTAATATCCATTCCCATACCTGTTCTGTGGATCTCTGCTTATATAAATTAGAAATCTCAAGTAGTTCTTTTGGAGTGTGGTGTACCTCCTTGTGGGTCACACTCTGAATCTCACCTCTAGGGGCCTACTGGGACTTGAGTTTAGTTACAGGTGTAGAAGCAAAGAGGGGTGGTGGGGTTGGTCCTGAGGACAATCAGCATTGCCTTGCCTGGCAACTGCATCGGGGAGACTATCACTGTTGCCCCAGGCCGTGCAATCTCCTCAGACAAAGGGGGAAAGGCTGGTGGCAGCCTTGGTGGGGAGGCGATGTCACGGGGTTGAGGAGGCCATTTCCTCTGACAAAAAAGTCTCATCAGAATTTAGGAGCTCAGTGTCTCCAACTTCATCAAGGTCCTCCAACACATCCCCATCCCAAGTTACAGTGTCCCATTCTTTCCCAATGAATGCCCTCATTTTTAACAGTAGACATTTGGTGAGACTGAGCCTGTATCTTTGGTTACAGGTCAGCCACTCGCATGATAAGAGCTTGTGTCTGATTTTTAGCGATTTCACCCCTTGTCTACAAGAGATAAGACTCTCACCCAGGGCAATCTTAGAAGATTTGAGGCTACGTGTGTGCTTCTGGAGCCAGAAGATGGGAGATGGAATACCTGAGCTCATTCTTTTCTTTCATCGCTTTCTCCAGCAAACTTAGGAGCAACCAACCCACTTCATTATATTCCTTGGTTCTCTACAAATGTTCAAAAGTGTCATGTATAGAGTCACCAAACTCCTTGCCTCTCAAGAGTGGTGAATCAGGAATATCAAACGCATTTATTTCGTACAACTCTCTAAACAATTCACGCCAAAGACTATCAGTACTCTCCATACTATTAGAAGTAGAGTCGTTAGCATTTTTAGGTCTAACCAGATTAAAGAGCCAGGAACCCCGAAACCGACTAAAGAAATCCATTCTTAAAATTCATTCCTCTAAAGACACCCCGGTACCAAAATCTGTATTAATCAGGGCTCTCCAGAGGGACAGGACTAATAGGATATATGTATATATGAAAGAAAGTTTGTTAGGGAGAACTGGCTTACACGATCACAAGGCGAAGTCCCACAATAAGCCCTCTGGAAGCTGGGTAAGAGGAAAGCTGGTAATGGCTCAATCTGAGTCTGAAAGCCTCAAAACCAGGGAAGTTGACAATGCAGCCTTCAGTCTGTGGCCGAAGGTCTGAGAGCTCCCAGCAAGTCACTGGTACAAGTCCAAGAGTCCAAAGGCCAAAGAACCTGGAGTCTGATGCCCAAGGGCAGGAGGAGTGAGAGGAAACATCCAGCACAGGAGAAAGAGGAAAGCCAGAAGACCAAGGAAACAAGGTTATCCCACTTTCTTCTGCCTGCTTTGTTCTAGCCACACTGGCAGTTGATTGAATGGTACCCACCAATACTGAGGGTGGGTCTTCCTCTCCCAGTCTACCAACTCAAATATCAATCTCCTCTGGCCACACCCCCATAGACACACCCAGAAGCAATACTTCACTAGTCATTTTGGTATCTTTTGATCCAATCAAGTTGACACCTAACATTAACCATTACAACTGGGATGAACTGGAGATCACATGCTTTGCGCTTTGATAGGCAAATCTGGAAGACTGGTCTCAGCCTGTCCCCTGTCCAACTCCACATAGTCTCAGGGCATCTATATTTGCTCTCTGTATCATATAATTGGACTTCCTACCTGCAGTTGGCTACCCTATGTGATAATTAATTATATGTGTCATCTTGGCTAGGCTACAGTGCCCAGATGTTTGGTTAAACGACTGTCTAGATGTTGCTGACAAGATGTGTTTTAGATGTGATTAATATTTAAATCAGTTGACTTTGGGTAAAACAGAGTATCCTCCATAATATGAGTGGGCTTCATCCAATAAGTTGAATGCCTGAAGAGGAACAGTCTGAGGCCCGGGGAAGAAGGAATTCTACCTCTAAATTGCCTTTGACTTGAAACCGCATTATCAACCCTTCTCTGGGTCTCCAAAATGCCAGTCTGCTCTGAAGATTTTACACTTGCCAGTTCCCACAAGCGTGTGAGCCAATTACTTAAAAAAAAAAAGAGCCCTATATATATATATACCTATATATCCTATTGGTTATACTTCCCTGAAGACCCCTAATATACACCAGAAAGAACAATTCAAGAGATGGGAAGTGAAAACTGCCAGTTTCTTGGAGGCCTGGGCCTGGAAACTGGAACATCATTCCTGTCATCAGAGTCTATTATACAGTCACAAAGCCACACTCATTCTAGGGAAGGAGATACAAATCGTGCCTTTTAAACAAAGAATTTGTGACGATCTTTACCACAAGTAATAACACTTGTAAAAAATATTGTCCCATTCTATTCTTAGCCTATGGGATATGTATTATTGTTATTCCTATTTTACTGTTGGTCAGAGAAATTAAATGGGAAAGACATTACAGCTGGCCCTTGTGTCCATGGATTTTGCATCCGTGACTTTAACCAATCGCCGATTGAAAATGAATGGTTGTATCTGTACTGCACATGTATAGACTTTTTTCTTCTCATTATTTCCTAAACAATACAGTTTCACAACTATTTATGTAGCATTTATAATCTAGTAGGTATTATAAGTAATCTAGAGATGATTTGAAATATGTGGGGGAAACTGCATAGGTTATATAAATTTTATATAGGGGGCTTGAGCATCCATGGATTTGGGTATCCAGGGAGGTTCTGGAACCAATTCCCCAAGGACACCAAAGGATGACTGTACTTCAACTAAAATAGTCTAAGACCAGAATCCTTGCTCTTAATCATTCTGATATGCTGCCTCTAGTGGTATGCTGGTCATCTGGCTTTCTGGAAAAACAACAAAAAAACAAAAAGAGTAAGCTGTGGTTTGTAGTGCTTGCCAAATTATGTTGTGTAAATTATCCCATTGTGATCAATTTCAAGCTATTAAAAACTTTTACTGAACTCAGAGTTAGGAAAGATGTGCACAGTTAGCTGTAGTGAGCCAGTATGAGCCATCTTCAGAACACCACTGAATATTTTCTCCCAAATGGAGAAACAATGTTACTGGTCTTAAGAGAATAAGACAGAAAGAGAAAGAGGGAGGGGAATGTTTGGGGGGAAGAAAGAAAGGAAGGAAAAGAAAAGAAAAGAAAAGAAGAGAAAAGGAAGAGAAAAGAAAAGAAAAGAAGGGTTAAAAAAGCCAAAGGAAGAAGGAAAGCAAATGAAAGAAAAAAGCACCATTTTTCTAATGGAAATCCTAACTATGCTCTACTATCCAAAAGATAGAAAATAACTGTAGTTGGAAAAAATGTGAATTTACTTTAAGAACTGAGCTTTCACGAGATTGTTATTCTGATTATTTCAGTTGCATTTCTGATTATTTAAGCATCGCTGATCTACTTCTTGGTTTAAGCTGACTTCTGACTTGGTAGCCAGGATGCAATTTGCTTTTCCCAGCCTTCATTTGGTATGTTAGGAAAGTCTGTATTTTATTATCTCATGGAAATGTAAATAAATAAAGTAAAATTGATCACCACCCCTTTTGCCCTATCATTGGGCCATTCCAAAACTACGTATATCATTTTCAGAATATTTGAACCTCTTTAGAATATAAATCTTGTTTGCTTCCCCCATGACTTACATACAATCTTTGTCTTCTTGAAGCCAGCTATTTCAGTGTTGCATTAAATGATGACTTAGCATGGCATTATTAATCAGGTGATGACAAAAATACCTCAGACTCATTCTTTTACAACTTGCTATCCTAAGTGAGGATAGCAAGCACAGTTGGTTGCCTGCTCCACAGCCTTTTCAATAGAAGCCTAGTTCTTAAAGCAATTAACAAACTTCCCAACATGACTGGAGTAAACCTTATTTTACCCAGTTGTGGAAACCTTATGACTGCTTTTGGAAAGGGACATGTGATTTCATCCTAGCCAATGAGACCTGAAGGAAGACTGCTGCAGTGAGCCAGGGAAAGATTTTCTTGTTCATAGAAATCACCCCTTCTTCAGTTATATCTTATCATGTTGTAAGTGATATGCGGCTCAGTAACCCCTATCTTGTGATCATGAGTGAAGCCAGCTGGGCTGAAGCCTGCACATGGACAAGCATGGGACCAAGAGCATCAGAGAGGAGCAGTGCAATGATCCTGGGCTACTGTGTATGGAGCCTGTTCAACTTAGGGAAGTCTTACTCTTAAGATATGATGTCTCATGATTGTTTAAAATAGTTGAGACAGGGCTTTCTGCTCATTGCAGCACAAAGCAATCAAGCACCAACTTCTTCACTGACACATGTGAAAATTGAGGTCCACAAATAGTAAATCTTTCAATTGCGGGACACAACCAGTGTCAGATTAGGACTAGGACCTCATTTCACTGACCTAATCCTTGGCGGTCTACAAAAGATATAAAGAAATCCCTTCTTCTCCACTTGCCTTCATCTGACAAATGTGGAATAGGCATTTTTGTGAGTTGGAGACTTACTTAACAGGTCTTGGCAAAGATTTGCTCCTGGTTCTGACACTTAAACTTATCCATCTCTGTTTCTTAATAGAAATGAGTACTTAATATCAAATTTTAATATACAAAAATAAATATTTCAGGGGTAATTACTTTAGAATTATGAGTTAAATATTTTCACCATTACATGTATTTTTTGAAACTTAATTCTATAATTGAAGCAAAACATTTCAAAGCATGTAGTGAAGGAAATCAAATACTTATCAGTGTGTAAAATTTATATGTATATAGCACATTATGTGCATATATGATATATTTTAGGTGTGCCGTGTTTGGTTGCAAGAAGTTTTCATGTGATCGCTCTAATCAATAAAATCTCTAGTATCCACCAAATGTGTTGATTAGTGACTTAGAATTGTTGCATGAATGAGCTCATTAAACCCTTACAAGAGCCCTATGAGGCAAATATTACTATTGTTCTAATTTTAAAGAGGAGGAAAGTGAAGCCCAGAGAATGACGGTGACCTGTCTTAAGGCCACATAGATAGTGTCGAGGAGACCAAGTATCTCCTATGGCTAGTCCTATGCCCTATTTCTGAAGTATTTTTCTTGGGGGGCTTGGGAGGGGACAGTGGTAGAGCCTGGAGTCAGTGAGGTAGAAGTGGAGAATGGTAGGTGACAGAGTCTCCATCCAGTGGGGTTGGAGTTAACTCATCTAAGGGGCCTAGTGGCCAGGCCAGAAGGCAGACAGGACCCAATTCTTGGAAAAAGCTGGTGGAAACCCCATCCCACTCCTACTACTCAACCATAGCCACCTTTAGGCATTCCCAGCTAGAGCATAGACCATAATTAAGGATATATATGAAAGATAAAACATATGGCCAACATCTGAACCAGCTCTTCAACAGTGCCCATTCTGAAGAGACTGGTGATCTGGATATACTTACTATTAATACTTTAGGCACACTGTCTATCACACTCATGCTGCCTGGGCCAGGCACATGAACCAGCATAGATGTCATAATGGCTTCACCACCAATGGACCTAGTTTGAGTTGCTGATCTTGCTAATTTGTACTGTAATCCCAGATTGTCACGGACAGACTGATGACCTAAACATGCTTGGCATTTAGATCTAAAACTGAGGCACCCCAGCTCACTTCATCTTGGCCACATGCAAAGGGCCTAGATGGAGATTGTTCAATGGACCCTTTTGCATCTTCTACTTGCAAGTATTTATTAAGCACTGGGGCATGTTTCCCCAAAGTTCTGTTGGACCTACTTTTGATGCCAGAATGGCTCTGCAATTATCCAGGGACACATGAAAATCAAGCCTTTCTATTTATAAACATTAAGTGACTCAGGTGATGACTAATTAGATTTTTAAAAGCTGTATACATTTCTTGAACTATTTTCACCATCATTACTTAGGTTTTTATAATTTAATCCTGGTGTGTGGAATTATTGGTAGTTGGTACTACCAAAAAAAGAGTTGGTGGTTTAACCTGAGGTGCTGAGAACAATTAATATGACTTTCCAAAGTGAAGTGGCAGTATAAATGTTAATACTTAAAGGGGAGAGCAGAAAACTAGACACAATGCTCTTGAATTCTTCACTCATATCTGCAAAATAAAAGGATCCGTATGTGTTGGGTTCAGAGAGGATCCGGGGACAATTTCTTTAGAAAGATCTGTTAGAGGTCTGATGCAAAGATCTCCTTGCTTAAAGACTCTTTTCCTGGGGGTCAATGCAAGGAGAATGAGACAATACAAGGATACAATGCAAGGAGAATTTCTTAAGAGAGGGCACTGAGTGCTGTAAATAACCATGTCTCCCCTCAAAGGGATAGGGTTGCATTACTTCTTAGTCTCACATGTAGAAAGAAGGCTTTAATGAGACCACTCCGAGAGTGGGATCTTGCTGTCATGTGTGAAATATCTAGGATGAGAAATAGCAAACTGCATGTTAGCAATTAGCAAGAGGAGAGTGGCCACACTGGGTGTCCCACACTTTCTGGTTTTATTGGTATTAGGGAATGTATACAAGTAACCTGTGAATTAGGTTCTGGAGATGAAAGTTAACATGGGGAAGGTCCTGTCTAAGAGGGCAGCCTAGACTAAAGGATGAAGGGATCTTGACCAAGGGAAGTGAGGGCATTATCATATTTCTATGAGCTGAGGAAGGAGTACATGAGCTATACTGTGAGAGATACCCTAATTTTAAATAAATTCAGAGTTTTAACTATTACATAATTCTAGGTATTTTATTATCTGTATTGAAACTGTTATTTCCAAGGATAAGGAAAGTCTAGCCTCTCCTAATAAAATTAACAGGCAGTAGGGGGAAAAATGTTTTAAGATTACATCCCAAGAATGAGCTGTGTTTGTCCAGTACTATTCTGTACACTATAACATTAAATGGTAGTACTGAATAATCAAATACACTGAAATGTTTAGATAAGAGATATATATTCTGAAGTATTTCCTAGGAACAGGCTTATAGTATCTATTTATAGTTTCAATATTTAACAGTCATGGTACTTTCTCAAAAGTTTGAATATTGAACATACTACATGTTATAGAAAAAAATAACATGCCTGTAATCCCAGCACTTTGGGAGGCCGAGGCAGGTGGATCATGAGGTCAGGAGTTCAAGACCATCCTGGCTAACATGGTGAAACCCCGTCTCTACTAAAAACACAAAAAATTAGCCGGGTGTGGTGGCAGGCGCCTGTGGTCCCAGCTACTTGAGAGGCTGAGGTGGGAGAATGGAGTGAACCCGGGATGGGGAGCTTGCAGTGAGTCAAGATCCGAGATCATGCCACTGCACTCCAGCCTGGTTGACAGAGCGAGTCTGTCTCAAAATAATAATAATAATTATAATAATAATGTAACTAGACTAAATTAATAAATTAATAAAACAAAAGGATCATGTGAATGAAATATATAAACCATTGATGTCTGAGAGAACTGGTTTATTTTCTATTTCTAATCCAACTTTCTTCCATATCTTCAAAAACCCATCCTCTTCATCTCCATTAGCATCATACTTAGGTTTGTGTCCTATCTTTAGGATGATTATGGTGTAATGATATCTGCTGAACATGCATGATGTCTGATATTTCAATTAGACATTGAAGTAGAACCTAGCTATTATAAGTATCTCATAATGATTACTGTGGGCTGCAAGCCACCCAGGTGCCGAGGCAAGAGATGGAGGGCACGAGCTGTTCCAGTGTAATAAAATATATAAAATAAGAATAGTAGTACTAGATATAGATAATAGATATGATTATGTATGAATAACATTAATCATTAGTCTGTAGCAATTACTCTTTATTCTAATATTATAATAATCTTTGCTCTACAATTATAACCTAGGAAAAACCAGGCCATACAGAGATAGGAGCTGAGGGGACATAGTGAGAAGTGACCAGAAGCCAAGCGTGTGAGCCTTCTGTTAAGCCCGGACAGGGCCACCAGAGGGCTCCTTGGTCTAGCGATAATGCCAGCATCTGGAAAGATGCCCGTTACCAAGCGGACCATGGTCTAGCAGTAGCGTCAGTGCCAAGGAAAAGCACCCACTACTTAGCAGACCGGGAAAGGGAGTCTCCCTTTCCCCGTAGGAGTTCAGAGAAGACTCCACTCCTCCACCTCTTGTGGAGGGCCTGAAGTTATCTGGAGGCCTAACCGTCTCTCTGGGATGCTGTGCTTCAGTGGTCATGCTCCTAGTCTGCCTTCATGTTCCATTCTGTACACGTGACTCTGCCTTTTACATAACAGTAGCAAATTAGTGAAAGTACTAGAAGTCTCTGATATGCAGAAATAATGGCGTGGGCTGTGTCCTCTCTCTCTCTCTCTCTCTGTCTCTCCACCTCAGCTGCCAAACAGGGAAGGGCCCACTGTCCAGTGGACACGTGACCCAGGTGACTTTACCTGTCATTGGAGATGGCTCTCATTCCTTACCCTGTCCCTTTGTCTTGTATCCAATAAATATCAGCGCAGCCTGGCATTTGGGGCCACTACCGGTCTCTGCGTCTTGGTGGTGGTGGCCCCCTGCACCCAGCTGTCTTTTCTTTTCTTTCTTTGTCTTGTGTCTTTATTCTTACAATCTCTCATCTCCACACGCAGGGAGAAAAACCTACCGACCCTGTGGGGCTAGACCCTACAGATTACCTCTTGTCTTAGGATAATCTGTCACTGTGTACACTTATTTTATTTAAATACAGCCATAGCAACATTAAGACGATGTTTTATTTCTCTGAAACATCTGCGTCTCCTAAGTCACAGTGACTTCCTGGCTTTGTATTTATTTATCATTTTAAATTTTTCCAGAGGATATTCATGGAAGTTTCTTTATATTCTTCTAGTCATAAGTCCCAATACTTCAGCAATCTCATATTTGAGCACATTAATTCTATCTTTGATTAATAGAGTTTTAATCATAACATGATTTTGATGTTTCTTCAGATGGTACTTTTCTTAATTTATGAAATCAGGGAACAAATTACTGCTGCTGTTTTTGCTTATGTAATTTCCTATTATTTTGTAACTGACTTGGAAGAACATTTCTATTACTAGGGAACTAATGCACGGTGCATCATATCTCTTAATAAATTGGAATCATAGGATTTCAACAGAGAAGGTGAAGTATACAAATCCCCAAAATAAAAAGAACATAAAAGATAGTTGCCCAAGAGATCATTAAAATAGGAGATTTCATGGACCTAAAATAGATTCCTCTAGGGAAGGAAGAGATGCCAAAGTGCAGAGACAGCAAAGTGCAGAGACAGCATTGAAAGGAAACCATGGCTCACTCTAGGTGGGGAGGGTTTTAAGAAAGCAGATGACAGAAAAAGAGGGATGGGAAAATTTTAAACAATTCAGATAAACAGATTATTGGCTTTGAAATTTATTTAAGGAAAATCTAAACTTGTGAATGGTCAAGTTTAGAATTAACACTGTCATGAATTTTAATGTTATAGGTAGAAGATTTATCATTTCAAAACGAGATAGAGCTTTTATGAAGCAAAAGAGGAGACTATAGGTGAGTTATAATTGCTTAGGTAGGCAGGCAAGCAGAATTTGTAGCTGGAAAGACATAATTCACAGCCAATTTCAAGGGGCACCGTTGTATCATACAATGGAAAGGGTATGGAGTAGAGTTCCTGTGGCTGATCTACCACAAATAATACAACACATGAGCTGGGGAAATTACTTTACCTTTCTGGGCCTCCTCTGCCACTGGTAGAAAAGAGAGACTTGGTCTAAATAAACTTTAAGGTCTTTCTGCATTTAAAATTCAAGAAAAAGATGCTTTTTGAAGTCTTTTAGGAAAAGCTTATAAGATTTCTATTGAAAATGCCTTGCATTTATAAGATGTTCTGTTAGAACCCTTAGACTAGAAGGAATCTATTTAAAGACTGCATGCACAATGGCACTTATTCAGACCATGTGTATTTGCCTCTTATTGCTCATATCAGATATGAACATTGTTCAAACCTGCAACTCTGGCATAATCTATCACTTGTAGGCATGAAAATAGAGCATCCAATGCTCTCCCCTTGTGTAGTGTGGTGTGATTCAAGCATAGCACAAATTCCTTTACTGAAAAAATTTCGTGTTCAGTCCAGAAAGTGATGATTTGATACTTCATCTTTGACTTTAAATTCTTGTGTGTGTGTGTGTGTGTGTGTGTGTGTGTGTGTGTGTGTCTATGTGTGCGGAGGGGTTGGTTATAGAGGGTAAAAAGGTAATGTCTACTACATATCTCTTACAATGGCTAAAATTAAAAACAGTGACAAAACCAAATGCTGATGAGAGTGTGGAGCAACAGGAACTCTCATTCATTGTTGATAAAATGCAAAATGGTACAGTCACTTTAGAAAAACAGCCTTGCACAGTTTCTTACAAAATTAAATAGACTCTTAACATACGATCTTGAAATCATGCTATTTGGTGTTTACCCAAATGGGTTGAAAACTATGTTCATACCAAAAACCTGCACATGGATGTTTATAGCAGCTTTACTCATGATTGCCAAAACTTGAAAGCAACCGAGATGCCCTTCTGTAGGTGAATGGACAAACTGTGATACATTCACAAAATGAAACGTTTTGCAGTGCTAAAGTTTTTTTTTTTTTTTTATTATACTTTAAGTTCTAGGGTACATGTGCATGACGTTTATATCATGTATAACTCCCCAATGCAATCCCTCCCTCCTCCCCCCTCCCCATGATAGGCCCCAGTGTGTGATGTTCCCCTTCCCGAGTCCAAGTGATCTCATTGTTCAGTTCCCACCTATGAGTGAGAACATGCGGTGTTTGGTTTTCTCTTCTTGTGATAGTTTGCTAAGAATGATGGTTTCCAGCTGCATCCATGTCCCTACAAAGGACGCAAACTCATCCTTTTTTATGGCTGCATAGTATTCCATGGTGTATATGTGCCACATTTTCTTAATCCAGTCTGTCACAGATGGACATTTGGGTTGATTCCAAGTCTTTGCTATTGTGAATAGTGCCACAATAAACATACGTGTGCATGTGTCTTTGTAGTAGAGTAATTTATAATCCTTTGGGTATATACCCAGTAGTGGGATGGCTGGGTCATATGGTACATCTAGTTCTAGATCCTTGAGGAATCGCCATACTGTTTTCCATAATGGTTGAACTAGTTTACAATCCCACCAACAGTGTAAAAGTGTTCCTATTTCTCCACATCCTCTCCAACACCTGTTGTTTCCTGACTTCTTAATGATTGCCATTCTAACTGGTGTGAGATGGTATCTCATTGTGGTTTTGATTTGCATTTCTCTGATGGCGAGTGATGATGAGCATTTTTTCATGTGTCTGTTGGCTGTATGGATGTCTTCTTTTGAGAAATGTCTCTTCATATCCTTTGCCCACTTTTTGATGGGGTTGTTTGTTTTTTTCTTGTATATTTGTTTGAGTTCTTTGTAGATTCTGGATATTAGCCCTTTGTCAGATGAGTAGGTTGCAAAAATTTTCTCCCATTCTGTAGGTTGCCTGTTCACTCTGATGGTAGTTTCTTTAGCTGTGCAAAAGCTCTTTAGTTTAATTAGATCCCATGTGTCAATTTTTGCTTTTGCTGCCGTTGCTTTTGGTGTTTTAGACATGAAGTCCTTGCCCATGCCTATGTCCTGAATGGTGCAGTGCTAAAGTTAAATAAATTTGCAGGATACAACATCAGTACACAAAATCAATTGTTTTTCTATGTACTAGCAATGAACAAGTGTAAAATAAAATTAAGAAAATAATTCCATTTATAGTAGCATCAAAATAGATCATATGATATTTTGGTTCAAAAATCTCCAGTGATTTTTCTCCTACTCAGAGTAAAATTCCAATGATCTCATCATTCTTTCTAAGGTTCAATAGTGACCTTACTCTGAGCTACTTATCTGACCTCATCTCCTTCTGTCTTCCCTCTTGTTCACTCTGCTTTTGGTCTCGTTGGTATCTTTTCTGTCTTCAAATAGGGCAGATATGCTGCTTGAAACTCTTGTCTCCCAGATAGCTGCATAGTCTGTTCTCTCACTTCTTTCTGCTACTACATCTCTGTTCAAATGTCAATATATTTTTTTAAAAGGGTCTCCCTCATCACCAACATAAAACAATTATCTCCATCTCCACCCTCATTGCTTTTTGTTCTCTTATATTGTTACACACACACAACTTTTTACTTGCAACATGTTCAAGCTTAGAGAGAAGCAGCAAGAATATTTAATGAACACCTTATTCCATTCACCTGGATTTCTCATGAACAAGGTCATTCTTTTAAATAATCATAATACAATGATCGCATCAGGAAAAATTGTATGGATTCAATTATACTATTTAATATTCAGTCAATATTTAAATTATTTAATTGTTCCAATAATGTTATTTATAGCTGTTTTTTCCAATTCAGGATTCTAACAAAGATCACACATTGCATTGTATTATATATTTTTAGTCACCTTTAATCTGGAATAGTGCCAGCTTTTTTTTTTTTTTTTTTTTTTTTTGGTCTTCCATCTTATTAACAACTTTGGAGAATGTCTTTTTAAATTTCATTGTTTTAGTTAATCCCTCATGATTAGATTACAGTTAATCAGTTCTGGCAGGAATATCACATGAATAATGTCTTCTTCTCACATTAGGGATAAGTGATGTTGCCTAGCTTTACATTTTACTAATTTTCTTGCTGTTTATCTTTTCTCCTGTGAGAATGTAAGCTCCATGAACATAGATCTAACTGTGTCTCCTTGGTTCACTGTTTCATCCTCATAGTTTGGTAAATATTTGTTGAATGAGTGAATGAATCCACAGCACACCAGCTTTATCTTGAATAATATGGAACAGCTGATCCCTACAGTTTGCTATCAGGTACTGCCAGGCAGCAGACCCATTGACCCTACACCCCATTCTGAGAAAGACGAGAAGTCCCACAAAGTGAAACCGTCTTAGAATTTGTGGTATCTATTGCTGATCACGTGTCTGCACAGAAGTATACCTATTTATATATTACATAATGTATTACATTCTATTAGGTACATTTTAGATGTATACATAAAAGGTTTTTAAGGAAATAATTAAAAAGTAGATATAGATATAATTTATAATATTGTCTTTCCAGACCAAAATGGTTTGTTTCTCCAATTCTTGTGGTTTTCTAAACTTCCATTTTGGACATCATTGTTTTTATCCATCCTTGAGCAGAGCTGTGGTAGTGTGGTGAGTGCATATAGTATTCTCTTCACTGGTCAGAATTTGGGGGTGATCCCAGAGTTCCTAGCTTGGTTTTAGACAATATGTTTTCTTATTCTGATAAATCTGAGCCTGCTCTTTTGAGGCCTTTCTAAGAGGCTCCTAACTGTCATTCAAAGTTGATAGTATTTAAGATAAAGATGCTCCAGATCTCAGCTTTTGACTTCTAGATGTTCAGCCAAGAAATTTCTTCAGTTCTTGGAAAGTGATAAATTCCCAGAGGATAGCCCTTCCAGACCAGGCTTTAAGTGATGCAGCTCAGAATGTTGCTAGGAATCTGAATCATCTAGCATGCCTTTGAAAATCAGTCCCATAATTATCTGAAGGACGCCTTTAATTAAATCCATGTTTCAGGATGCTTAATCCAAACTGAAACATTCCAGAAGTGTACTTACCGAAAATAATATATTGTGACCGTTTAAACCCCTGGTGCTTTAAATCAGCTACACTATAGTGTGTATTCCAGTGTCAAGGTCTTTGTCCCCAATTCAAAGTCTAATTTAAGAAGAATAGCTTCCCTAAAGTGTAGGGTCAATTCAAGTCATTGTTTCTTTATGAAGACATTTTGTGTACCGTATATCCATATGAAGCCGACCTTCTTATGAAATTACATTTTCAAATCTTCAGTAATTTACATTTTTAATACTTTAAGCAATTTTTTTAAATTTTTAAACTTATTCTTCATCATAGTCCTGTGATTTAGGTTAAGGCTGAATAAAAGAATCAGCTTTGATGGTGCAATAACCGAGGCTTCCAGAAAGGTTATGTGGCTTGCCCTGTGAAACGTGGGTTTTCTGGGAAAGTACAATTTTTCTGCATCTCCTGAATCATGCATTCTCAGTATTCCTAGAGTTATTTATGGTGGTTGAGTGTTTGGTGAAGGTACCATGCCATTTGTTTAAATTAAGAAGATAGATTCGTAATGTTTTCTATGTAACTCAGAATTTTTAAAAGGCAACTTAACATTTTGAGACTTCAAAAACCATCAGCGATATACTATTTACTTTAAATGAGTGTAGAACTCCTAAGGGGAAGAAAAGTTCAGTCAGTATTGAAAATTATATTTGGCAAATGTTATTGGAGAACATTTAAGGTATTTTAGAAATACATCCAGCTCAATCTTTTATTTGGGACATGTCATTTTCCTTGTGAGTATGTGAGTGATTGAAGGTCTTTTTGGCCCATCTCATTAGACAAGAAATGTTGACCCTATAAATAAGACATTTTAAAAGACAGATGTGCAGAGATTCACAAGCAAAGAAAACAAGAAGCCATGAATTTAAACACACATACCCACACACGCACGCTTTTCGTGTAGCATGTAGAAGCAGCAGCTGTAATACTTGACATTTGCACTGGATGTGCGGCATTAAACTTTACGGTTTTCTAAGCATCTCAGGTACCATTTTATATATTCAGTTGTTTCCAGCTTTCCATTATTGTTGGCAGGACATCCTCTGGAATGTCTGCTCTACTCAGGAGGTGATCTAGTGCCAGCCTCTCGCAGAGAAAGAGACCAAAAAGGATCTGTAATTTAAATAAAAAATAATGGTATGATGAAATTGGCAAGGAGGCAAAATGCCCTTAAAATTTCAATATCCTGAACAAAATTCAATTTCAGAAGGGCAGAGCTTTCCCAAAACTCTTCAAAAGCTCTCACTCTATGATAAGACTCTTCAGAGAGAGATACCTTCCCTTCGTCTCGGTCAGAAGTTACTTGGATTACTATGTCAGGAAAACATCTCAGAAGCATCTAAGCATGTACTTTTTAAATTAAAAATTGGCTTTACTCAAAGTAAAATGAGACAGAAATTGTCTTGGATATATTTTCCATAGAAGCACCTGCTTTGGGTGCAACCACACATAGAAGGATTTTGGCACAATAAATTATCCGGCCCATTCAAGGGATGATATTTTGGATATTGTTCATGGCACATTTTAAAGGCATTTTCTAGTGTTCTGTCTAGACTCGTGCTCCGAGGTCAGCACACAGCCTTAGGATACTGTTCCTTGGCTGAAATAGGAGAACAGACGAGGAAATTCAACTTAAAGTTTCACCCTCGTTAGTAAAGCTGTGTCTGAAGCTGCAGGACTGAGAGTACTGTTTTAAGAAGCCAAAAATGTCAATCTTAGCCAAATGAACTGCCATCACAACTAGTATGATCCTTGAAATTTTATAACACGTTTTAAAATCTGGAATTTTATTATATATTTTTATATACCAAGAACATTACTTTTGATAATTGAAACATATGAGGGTGACTCAAGGCATTTGGTAAAATTATCACAATTATCTTTCTTGTTTGTGAAATACATGCATTTTTTTCTGCCAAAGTTAAGCACCTTTTCAGTCTAACTATTGTTTAACTGACTAATATTGAGAACAACCTTGTAAAACATGTCACTCTATGGGATATTTCAAATACTAAAGAGAATTAGTTGTGCCCACTGATCCAGGGCATCCTGTCACTTGTTGACCAAATGACCCCTAGAAGATCACCCCCACCAAAGATGGGCACTACCTGAGCGGTGTGTATAGAGTGCAGCAATACTTCTATCAGATTCAGCAATCAGAAAGCTGGATTTTGAGATTCCCTTTCTGTGAGATTCTTAATTCAAATCTTATAGATTTGAACATAAGCAACAAAATCTAAATGAAAAATTCCCACGCCTTTGAGAATCATTCAATTGAAGCTGTTTCCCTGATATTTAAAACAAACATGGATTACCTGCATATTATATGCATTTGTCATGTACTTTGCTTTTTATCTAATTGAATCCTTTCTCCAACCTCATTTTACATAGGCGTATACTTAAGCTAAGAGTTGTTAAGTAACATGGCCGAGAATACCCAACTGCTAAGTGCTGGGTCAAGACTTGAATCCAAATCTGACTCCAAAACTCTTGCTCTTAAACCATGTTGCTACTGGGCTTGCTGGCTCAGACCTGTAATCCCAGCATGTTGGGAGGCCAAGAAGGGAGAATTGCATAAGCCCAGGAGTCCAAGACCAGCCTGGGCAACATTATGAAACCCTGTCTCTACAAAAAATAAAAAAATTAGCTGAGCATAGTGGCATATGCCTTTAGTCCCAGCTACTTGGGAGGCTGAGGTGGAAGGATTACCTGAGCCTGGGAGGTCAAGGTTGCAGTAAGCCATTATTGAACCACTGCACTACAGCCTGGGTGACAGAGTGAAACCTTGTCTCAAAATAATTAGCTAACTGACCAAACAAACAAAAAAACCATGTTGCTATGCCTTCAATGTTATGCTTTTTATTTTTCCTTTGACATTAACCCTAATATTCCCAAATTTCATCCTGTAAATCAGGCTTTTTAATGTCCAAAAAGGTATGCAAATTTATATGTGCATATAGGTCCAGGTGTATGTATTTCTTCTAGAAACATGGAACATAATTTTCATCAGGTTCTCAAGCTTATCTGTGATTAAAAAATGATTAGGAACCTTGATAGAGCAGTAATTAGTAACCAGTGAAGAGTGCCTCTGCCACTCTAAGTAATCAGAAGTAATCAGATACATCACATCATTAAGACTTTTAAAAAATATGTAATGTATATGAAAACCACACATTGGCATGCAAATAAGAAAAATGCATGGTTATTAGTATTTACATAAATAGCATTTTGTGTACTGTTGCAATTATGGTGTTCTTCACATTTTATATTTAGTTTTTGTCATGTTAGAAACCAGAAAGAAACTTGTGCTCTAAATTAGAAGTGATGGAAAATATGTACTTTATGTTCAGAATGTTACTTGGAAAACATATTTTCTTCATCTTGTATGCACTAACATAATGGGGAAACATGACATTCTTGTGTGATGAGGCATAACACTGCACAAAGAGGAAACTGATGAAACCAAAGGAAAATAATTGGTAAATCATGAGTGCTTCTGTGATAAGCCAGATGTGTCAAAAGTAGTTTGTATTTCTTCTGCAAAGAAAATTAGGAGGGAAATAAAGTTAAATAGTGCCTTAAAATATGTAGAAATGATCCTAGCTGAAGTTTATAGAGAGTAATAAAATGTTGTCTTTATGAATTATGGCAATTAATAATTGGCAGTATACTATAGTTCTTGTTCCAATCGGCTTATAACTAGGAGATTTATTTGCTTCTCACTAAGATCATAATCACCCCTCTCTTCTGTACCTTCAAATTCTCCTTTCAGTTCAGTACATAAACATGATCAAATCTTTCCCATCTTATAGCGCTCTTCTCAATATATTTTCAAGATACTGACCTCTCTTTCCTTCCTTTCATATCCTATCTAAGTCCAACTCATTATTGCAATGCTCTTGCTAGGGTTTATTAATAAACTTCTCAAAAATCACCTTCTATTATCAATATTTAGACTTCTTAAAAGTGACTCTGTAACATTTGGCATTTTTAAACTTGCTTATATTAGTCCGTTCTTATGCTGCTATAAAGAAATATCTAAGACAGGGTAATTTCTTTTATTATTATTATTATACTGTAAGTTCTGGGATACATTTGCAGAACGTGCAGGTTTGTTACATAGGTATAAATGTGGCATGGTTGCTTGCTGCATGCATCAACCCACCGTCTACATTAGGTATTTCTCCTAATGCTATCCTTCCCCTAACCCCACAGGCCCAGGTGTGTGATGTTCCCTTTCCTGTGGCCATGTGTTCTCATAGTTCAACTCCCACTTATGAATGAGAACATGTGGTATTTGATTTTCTGTTCCTGTGTTAGTTTGCTGAGAATGATGGTTTCCAGCTTCATCCATGTCTCTGCAAAGGACATGATCTCATCCTTTTTTATTGCTCCATAGTATTCCATGGTGTATATGTGCTACATTTTCTTTATCCAGTCAATCATGGATGGGCATCTGGGTTGGTGCCAAGTCTTTGCTATTGTGAATAGTGCTGAAATAAACATACATGTGCATGTGTCTTTGTAGTACAATGACTTATAATCCTTTGGGTATATACCCAGTAATGGGATCGCTGGGTCAAATGGTATTTCTGGTTCTAGATTCTTAAGGAATCACCACACTGTCCTCCACATAGGTTGAACTAATTTACACTTCCATCAATGGTGTAAAAGCATTCCTATTTCTCCATATCTTCTCCAGCATCTGTTGTTTCCTAACTTTTTAATGATCGCCATTCTAACTGGCATGAGATGGTATCTCATTGTGGTTTTGATTTGCATTTCTCTAATGACCAGTGATGATGAGCTTTTTTAAATATGTTTGTTGGAGCACAAATGTCTTCTTTTGCGAAGTGTGCGCTCATATCCTTTGACCACTTTTTGATGGGGTTGTTTGTTTTTTTCTTGTAAATTTGTTTAAGTTCATTGCATATTCTGGATATTAGCCCTTTGTCAGATGGATGGATTGCAAACATTTTCTCCCACTCTGTAGGGTGCCTGTTCACTCTGATGATAGTTTCTTTTGCTGTGCAGAAGCTCTTTATTTTAGTTAGCTCCTATTTGTCAATTTTGGCTTTTGTTGCCATTGCTTTTGGTGTTTTAGTTATGAAACCTTTGCCCATGCCTATGTCCTGAATGGTATTCTCTAGGTTTTCTTCTGGCATTTTATGGTTTAGGTCTTACTTTTAAATTTTTAATCCATCTTGAGTTAATTTTTTCATAGATTTAAGGAAGGGGTCCAGTTCCAGTTTTCTGCATATGGCTAGCCAGTTTTCCCAACACCATTTATTAAATAGGGAATCCTTTCCCCATTTCTTGTTTTTATCAGGTTTGTCAAAGATCAGATTGTTGTAGATGTGTGGCATTATTTCTAAGGCCTCTGTTCTGTACCATTGGTCTATATATCTGTTTTGGTACCAGTACCATGCTGTTTGGTTACTGTAGCCTTGTAATATAGTTTGAAGTTAGGAAGCATGATGACTCCAGCTTTGGTCTTTTTGCTTAGGATTATGTTGGCTATATGGGCTCTTTTTTGGTTCCAGATAAAATTTAAAGTAGTTTTTTCTAATACTCTGAAGAAAGTCAATGGTAGCTTGATGGGGATAGCATTGAATCTATAAATTACTTAGGGCAGTGTGGCCATATTCATGATATTGATTCTTTCTATCCACGAGAATGGAATGTTTTTCCATTTGTTTGTGTCCTCTCTTATTTCCGTGAGCAGTTGTTTGCAGTTCTCCTTGAAGAGATCCTTCACATCCCCTGTAAGTTGTATTCCTAGGTATTTTATTCGCTTTGTAGCAATTGTGAATGGGAGTTCACTCATGATTTGACTCTCTGTCTGTTATTAGTGTATAGGAGTGCTTGTGACTTTTCCACATTGATTTTGTAACCTGAGACTTTGCTGAAGTTGCTTCTCAGCTTAAGGAGATTTTAGGCTGAGACTATGGGGTTTTCTAAATATATAATCATGTCATCTGCAAGCAGAGACAATTTGACTTTCTCTCTTCCCATCTGAATACCCTTTATTTCTTTCACTTGCCTGTTTGCCCTGGCCAGAACTTCCAATACTATGTTGAATAGGAGTTGTGAGAGAGGGCACCCTTGTCTTGTGGTGATTTTCAAAGGAAATGCTTCCAGCCTTTGCCTGTTCAGTACGATATTGGCTGTGGGTTTGTCGTAAATAGCTCTTATTGTTTTGATATATGTTCCATCAATACCTAGTGTATTGAGGGGTTTTAGCATGAAGGGGTGTTGAATTTTATTAAAGGACTTTTCTGCATCAGTCGAGATGTAGTTTTTGTCGTTGGTTCTGTTTATGTGGTGGATTATGTTCATTGATTTGCATATGTTGAACCAACCTTGCATCCCAGGGATGAAGCCGATTTGATCATAGTGTATAAGCTTTTTGATGTGCTGCTGGATTTGGCTTGCAATATTTTATTGAGGATTTTCGCATCAATTTCCCTCAGGGATATTGGCCTGATATTTTCTTTTCTTGTGTCTCTGCCAGGTTTTGGCATCAGGATGATGCTGGCCTCATAAAATGAGTTAGGGAGGAGTCTCTCTTTTTCTGTTGTTTGGAATAGTTTCAGAAGGAATGGCACCAGCTCCTCTTTGCACCTCTGGTAGAATATGGCTGTGAATCTGTCTGGTCCTGGGCTTTTTTTGTTTCGTAGGCTTTTAATTACTGCCTCAATTTCAGAACTTGTTATTGGTCTATTCTGTGATTTGACTTCTCCCTTGTTTATCTTGGGAGGATGTATGTGTCCAGGAATTTATCCATTTCTTCTAGAGTTTTTAGTTTATTTGCATAGAGGTGTTTATAGCATTCTCTGATGGTAGTTTGTATTTCTGTGTGATCAGTGGTGATATCCTCTTTATCATTTTACTGCATCTATTTGATTCTTCTCTTTTTTCTTCTTTACTACTCTGGCTAGTGGTCTATTTTGTTAATCCTTTCAAAAAACCAGCTCCTGGATTCATTGATTTTTGGAAGGTTTTTTTTGTGTGTGTGTGTGTCTATACCTCCCTCAGTTCTGCTCTGATCTTCGTTATTTTTTGTCTTTTGCTAGCTTTTGAATTTATTTGCTCTTGCTTCTCTAGTTCTTTTAATTGTGATGTTAGGGTGTCGATTTTAGATCTTCCTCACTTTCTCCTGTGGGCATTTAGTGCTATAAATTTCCCTCTAAATATTGCTCTAAATGTGTCCCAGAGATTCTGGTACATTATGTCTTTGTTCTCATTGGTTTCATAGAACTTATTTATTTCTCCCTTAATTTCGTTATTTACCCAGTAGTCATTCAGGAACAGGTTGTTCAGTTTCCATGTAGCTGTGCAGTTTTGAGTGAGTTTCTTAATCCTGAGTTCTAATTTTATTGCACTGTGGTGTGAGAGACCGTCATGATTTCTGTTCTTTTCCATTTGCTGAGGGGTGTTTTACTTCCAATTATGTGGTCAATTTTAGAATAAGTGTGATGTGGTACTGAGGAGATTGTATTCTGTTGATTTGGGGTGGAGAGTTCTGTAGACATTTATTAGGTCTGCTTGGTCCAGAGCTGAGTTTAAGTCCTGAATGTCCTTGTTAATTTTCTGTCTTGTTGATCTGTCTAATATGGACAGTGGGGTGTTAAATTCTCCCATTATTATTGTGTGGGAGTCTAAGTCTCTTTGTAGGCTCTAAGAACTTGCTTTATGAATCTGGGTGCTCCTGTATTGGGTGCATATATATTTAGGATAGTTAGCTCTTCTTTTTGCATTGATCCCTTTACTATTATACTAATGGCCTTCTTTGTCTTTTTTTATCTTTGTCGATTTAAAGTCTGTTTATCAGAGACTAGGATTGCAACCCCTGCTGTTTTTTTTTCTTTCCATTTGCTTGGTAAATATTCCTCCATCCCTTTATTTTGAGCCTATGTGTGTCTTTGCACATGAAATGGGTCTCCTGAATACAGCACAATGATGGGTCTTGACTCTATCCAATTTGTCAGTCTGTGTCCTTTGATTGGGGTATTTAGCCCATTTACATTTAAGGTTAATATTTTTATGTGTGAATTTAATCTTTTCATTATGATGCTAACTGGTTATTTTGCCCATTATTTGATGCAGTTTCTTCATAATGTAGATGGGCTTTACAATTTGGTATGTTTTTGCAGTGGCTGATACTAGTTTTTCCTTTCCATTCCTTCCTTCAGGAGCTCTTGTAAGGCAGATCTGGTGGTGACAAATTCAGCATTTGTTTTTCTGTAAAGGATCTTATTTCTCCTTCACTTTTCAAGCTTAATTTGGCTGGATATGAAATTCTGGGTTGAAAATTCTTTTCTTTAAGAATGTTGAATATTCACCCCTACTCTCTTCTGACTTGTAGGTTTTCTGCAGAGAGATCCACTGCTAGTCTGATGGGCTTCCTTTTGTGGATAACCCGACCTTTCTCTCTGGCTGCCGTTAACATTTTTTCCTGTATTTCAACTTTGGTGAATCTGATGATTATGTGTCTTGGAGTTGCTCTTCTCGAGGAGTATCTTTGTGGCATTCTCTGTATTTCCTGAATTTGAATGTTGGCTTGTCTTGCTAGGTTGGGGAAGTTCTCCTGGATAATATATTGAAGAGTGTTTTCCAACTTGGTTCCATTCTCCCTGTCAGTTTCAGGTACACCAGTCAAAAGTAGGTTTGATCTTTTCACATAGTTCTATATTTCTTGGAGGCTTTATTCATTCCTTTTCATCCTTTCTTCTCTAATCTTGTCTTCATGCTTTATTTCATTAAGTTGATCTTCAATCTCTGATATCATTTCTTCTGCTTGATCAATTCAACTATTGATACTTGTGTATGCTTCATGAAGTTCTCATGCTGTGTTTTTCAGCTCCATCAGGGCGTTTATGTTCTTCTCCATACTGGATATTCTAGTTAGCAATTCCTCTAACCTTTTTTCAAGGTTCTTAGCTTCCTTGCATTGGGTTAGAACATGCTCCTTTAGCTCAGAGGAGTTCATTATTACCCACCTTCTGAAGCCTACTTCTGTCAACTCATCAAACTCATTCTCTAGCCAGTTTTGTTCCCCTGCTCGTGAGGAGTTGTGATCCTTTGGAGGAGAAGAGACTTTCTGTTTTTTGGGATTTTCAGCCTTTTTGCGTTGGTTTTTCCTCATCTTTGTGGATTTATCAGCCTTTGGTCTTTGATGTTGGTGACCTTCAGATGTGGTTTAGGTGTGGACCTCCTTTTTATTGATGTTGATGTGATTCCTTTCTGTTTGTTAGTTTTCCTTCTAACAGTCAGGCCCCTCTGCTTCAGGTCTGCAGGAGTTTGCTGGAGGTCCACTCCAGGCCCTGTTTGCCTGGGTATCACCAGCAGAGGCTGCAGAACAGCAAATATTGCTACCTGTTCCTTCCTCTGGAAGCTTTGTCTCAGAGGGGCACCCACCAGTTGCCAGCTGGAGCTCTCCTGTATGAGGTGTCTGTCAACCCCTGCTGGGAGGTGTCTCCCAGCAGTCAGGAGGCATGGGGTCAGGGACCCACTTGAGGAGGCAGTCTGTCCTTTAGTAGAGTGCAAGCACTGTGCGGGGAGATCCACTACTCTCTTCAGAGCTGGCAGGCAGGAACATTTCAGTCTGCTGAAGCTGTGCCCATAGCTGCCCCTTCCTCTATACACACTGTCCCAGGGAGATTCGAGTTTTATCTATAAGCCACTGACTGGGGCTGCTACCTTTCTTTGACAGATGCCCTGCCCAGAGAGTAGGAATCCAGAGAGTCAGTCTGGCTACAGCAGCTTTGCCAAGCTGCAGTGGGCTCTGTCCAGTTAGAACTTCCCAGCAGCTTTGTTTACACTGTGAGGGGGGAAACAGCCTACTCAGGCCTCAGTAATAGTGGACACCCCTCCCCCTACCAAGCTTGAGCATCCCAGGTTGACTTCAGACTACTGTGCTGGCAGTGAGAATTTCAAGTCAGTCGATCTTAGCTTGAAGGGCTCCATGGGGGTTGGATCTGCTGACCTAGGCTACTTGACCCCTTGGCTTCAGCCCGCTTTCCAGGGCAGTGAATGATTCTGTCTCACTGGTGTTCCAGGCACCACTGGGGTATGAAAAAAAAAAACCAAAAAACTCCTGCAGCTAGCTCGGTGTCTGTCCAAATGGTCGCCCAGTTTTGTGCTTGAAACCCAGGGCCCTGGTGGTGTAATCACCCGAAGGAATCTCCTGGTCTGTGGGTTGCCAAGAGCATAAGAAAAGCATAGTATCTGGGCCAGAATGCACTGTTCCTCATGGCACAGTCCTTCATGGCTTCTCTCGGCTGGGGAGGGAGTTCCCGACCCCTTGCGCTTCCCAGATGAGGTGATGCCCCATCCTGCTTCTCCTCGCCCTCCCTGGGCTACACCCATTGTCTAGCCAGTCCCAATGAGATAAGCAGGGTACCTCAGTTGGAAATTCAGAAATCACCTGACTTCTGCATTGATCTCGCTAGGAGCTGCAGACTGGAGCTGTTCCTATTCAGCCATCTTGCCCAGGAATCGAGAGTGGATAATTTCTAAAGAAAAGAGATTTAATTGGCTCACAACTCAGCAGGCCATACAGAAAACATGACGAGGGAGGCCTCAGGAAACTTTCAGTCATGGTGGAAGGGAAAGCAGTCACATCTTACATGGCTGGAGCAGGAGGAAGAGCAAAGAGGGAGGTGCTACACATTTTAAATAGCCAGATCTCGTGAGAACTCAGTGTCAGGAGAACAACAAGGGGGAAATCCACCTCCGAGATCCAATCCCCTCCCACCAGACCCCTCTCTAACACTGGGGATTACAATTCAACATGAGAATTGGGCAGGCACACAAATCCAAACCATATCAATGCTCTTCTTAAATTCCCTTTTCACTTGTTTCTGTAGCACTACCCTTCCATGGTACTTCAAGTTTGCCTTTGGCTCCATCTTAATTTCTGGAATGGGCTCCTATTCTTTTGCCAACTCCTTAAACATTGGTGTTCCCTAGAGTTCTGTGGTTAATCTTTGTTTTTTTCTCATTCTATATCCCCCTATCCTACCCTCACATATCATTCTTAACCTTGGTTTCAACTACCACCTTAATCACAAAAAAAATTTTTTATAACGAGGATCATTTCATAATAATAAATAGGTGAATTCATGAAGAGAACATAAAAAATCTTAAATACTTTTGTACCTCAAAACATAACACAAACATTTATAGAACTGCAAGAAGAAATAGACAAAGGCACAATTTCAGTTGCTGATTGAACACTTCTTTCTCAGTGATTGATTGACAGAATATTAGTATATAGAAGACAACCAACTGGACTTTGACATTGACATTTATAAATTATTTATAAATCTGTATCTATCTAAAATGGAATTCATAATTCAAAAGTTTTCAACATACACACACATACATAAGCTCAAGGGCAGATGGTTTTGCTACCCAATTCAATTATATATTTAGGAAGACATTGTATCAATCCTACATACTCTGTTTTGGGAAATAGAGGTGTCAGGAATACCTCCCAGCTCATTTTATGAGTTCAGCATTGCTCTGTGTCCAAAATCAAATACTAAAAGAACAGAAAACTTAAGACAATATCCCTTCTGAACTTAGATGTAAATATTATTAATAAAAGCAAATTGTACCTAGTAACATAAAAAGAGGATAATACATCATGATTGTGAGGCATTTATTCTAAGAAGCTAAGGATTGTTTTGCCTTTGAAAATCAATCAAATATAATTCACTACATTAAGAGCATTAAGGAGAAGTCATGTTATCATATTAATAAATACTACTCCGAAACATATTTGACAGATTTCAACTCTCATTTGTGTTAAAAGTTCTCTGGAAACTATGAATAGAAAGGAGATTTCTCAGCCTGAAAAAAGGTGTCTATCAAAAATGTAAAGCTAATCCCAGCACTTTGGGAGGCCAAGGCGGGCAGTTCACGAGGTCAGGAGTTGAAGACCAGCCTGACCAGCATGGTGAAACCCTGTCTCTACTAAAAGTAACAACAACAACAACAACAACAACAACAAAAAGTAAAGCTAACATACTTATTAGTAAAAGGTTGAATGTTTTCCCCTGAGATCAGAAATAGCAAGTAGGTTTGCTCTGAAACCTCTATTAAACAATGTACCATGGCCTGATATAAAGCAGGCGAAAGAAATGAAAGACATGCAGGTTAGAAAGGATGATTACATAGCTAACCCAAAGGAATCTGTGAAACAGCTACTAAAATTATTAAGTGAATTAAGCAGAATGAAAGGTCAAAATCCTCCAAATCAAAATAGTTTATTTTTATATAACAACAATGAACAAATGAAAGATGAAATTTTTTAATTACCATGTTAAAAGTGTCTAAAAATACAACATACTTAGGTATAAATATAGAAGCATACGTGTAAGACCCATACATTGGAAGATATATGCAAAAATCCCTAGAGAAATACTTAAATATATGTAGCAACATACTGTGTTTATGAATTGGAAGTCTCAATATTGTTAAAATGTCAGTTATCATCAAATTGATCAATAGATTTTATCCAAATCTGATCAAAATCCCAGTAGAATTAAAAAAAAATAGAAACTGACAGCATGATTCTAAAATGTATATGTAAATTTAACTAGAATAGAATTAAAAAATAGAAATTGACAATATGAGTCTAAACTTTACATGTAAATATAACTAGAATAGCCAAAACAATTTTGAAAATAAGGACAGAGTTGGAGGACTTACACTACATAATTTCAAGACTTACAATAAAGCTGTAGTTATCAAAAAAGAGTAGTATTGGTGTTAGGATAGTCATATAAATCAATAGAATGAAAGAGTAATGTCAAAAAGGGACCCACCCATAAGTGGTTATTTAATTTTTGTACAACAAATTCTAATGTAATTCAAAGAGGAAAACAATATTTATTTCAACTAATGGTGCTGAAATGGAATATTCATTTTGGAAAAATAATTACTTGTAATTCTTACCTAACACCATACTAAAAAATTACTCAAAATGGATCATATATTTAAAAGTATGTAGTGGTTTTAAACATATCTGCTCAGATTTAACCTCCTTTCAAAATGCAGAGCCTTTTTGAATAGGGGCTAGTCTTGAATATGACCAGCCTTAGCAATTCACTCCAAGAGACTATAGGTGATACCATGACATTGGAGGCTAGGTCATATGATGTATGACATTTTTTTTCTGGCTCTTTCTCTCAAGAAGTTTGAACTCAGCCATGATATCATATTATAAAAAAGACCAGGCCACATGGTGAGGCCACAGGTAAGTGTTCTGCCTGACAATACCAGCTATGATCCCACCTGATAGACAATATCAGCCATCACACGTGTTAGTGAATGAGACTTCAGGTGATTTCAGCTCCCAGCCTTCCAGGTGCCCTAACAGCCATTGAGTAGAAGAACAAAGACAAGCAGTGCTCACCAAGCTCAGCTTAAATGCAGATTCATGAGCCAAATAAACATGGTTGTTGTTTTAAGCTTCTAAATTGTGGTACATTTTGTTATACAGCAATAGACAGGTAGAGCAATATAAAAGCTAAACTGTAAAACTTTTAAGAGAAGTATAAAAAAATTCATAGTTAAGGTGATATGGTTAGGGTGTGTTTCCCCAACCAAATCTCATCTTGAATTGTAATTCCCATAATCTCCATAATCCCCACATGTCAAGGGGAACACGAAGTGGAGGTAATTGAATAGTAGGGCTGGTTTCCCCCATGTTGTTCTCATGATAGTAAGTGAGTTGTCACGAGATCTGATGGTTTTATAAAGGGCTCTTCCTCCTTTGTTCGGCACTTCTCCTTCCTGCTGCCTTGTGAAGAAGGTGCCTTGCTTCCTGTCCAGGAATGGCTGTAGGTTCCTTCCACTATCGCTGTACATCTCCTGAGTCCTCCCCAGTCATGCTAAACTGTGAGTCAGTTAAACCACTTTCCTTTATAAGTTACCCAGTCTCAGGCAGTTCTTTATGGCAGTGTGAAAATGGACGAATACAGTAAATTGGTACCTCAGAGAGTGGGGTGCTGCTATAAAGATACCTGAAAATGTGGAAGCGACTTTGGAACTGGGTAACAGGAAAAGGTTGGAATAGTTTCCAGGGCTCAGAAGACAGAAAGATGTGGGAAAATTTGGATCTTCCTACAGACTTGTTGAGAGGCTTTGACCAAAATGCTGATAGTGATATGGACAATGAAGTCCAGGCTGAGGGGCATCTCAGATGGAGATGAGGAACTTGTTGGGAACTGGAAAAAGGTGACTCTTGCTATACTTTAGCAAATAGACTGGCAGCATTTTGTCCCTGCCCTAGAGATCTGTGGAACTTTGAACTAAAGAAAGATAATTCAGGGTATCTGGCAGATGAAATTTCTAAGCCCCAGAGCATGCAAGATGTGACTTGGGTGCTATTAAAAGTATTCAGTTTTATGCATTCACAAAGAGATTATTTGGAATTGGAACTTATGTTTAAAAGGGAAGCAGAACATAAAAGTTCAGAAAATTTGCAGCCTGATGATGGGATAGAAAAGAAAAACCCATTTTCTGAGAAGAACCTCAAGATGGCTGCAGAAATTTGCATGAGTAAAATGGAACCAAATGTTAATCACCAAGACAATAGGAAAAAATGTCACCAGGGCCTATCAGAGGTTTCCACGGCAGTCCATCCCATCAAAGGCCCAGAGGGCCAGGAGGAAAATATGGTTTCCTGGGCTGGACCCAGGGCCTTGCTGCTTTATACAGTCTTGGGACTTGGTGCTCTGTATCCCAGCCATGGCTAAAAGGGGCCAACATATAGCTCAGGCCATGGTTTCAAACGGTGAAAGCCCCAATCCTTGTTGGTTTCCATGTGGTGTTGGGCCTGTGGGTGCACAGAAGTCAAGAATTGAGGTTTGGGAACTTCCACCTAGATTTCAGAGGATGTATGGAAATGTTTAACTTTGGTAAGTTAAACACTTACCAAAGGACTCAGCAATTCTATTCTTAGGTATTTCACCAAAGGAAAGGAAATCACACAACCATACAAACCACACAACTTGGTTCTTAGACAGATATATAGGATGATGCATTCTAAATTCTATTCTTAATATCCTTTGTTGGTCAAGAAATTTAATTAGATTTATTATTGTTTTCCTTTCTTAAAGGACACACCTAGAGAACCCTATAGTCATGGGCTTACTTTGGTACCTCCCTTACTGTGCAGTGGACAGGTGGTCTTCTGGTCTGATCCTATGCTGTGTGGTATTTCATAATGGTGGGTCCAGCATTTCATGAGCCATCGGATAGTGGTAGTGGTATAGGCAGTGTAGAGAAAGTAAAGGTATAATAAAGATATAAGCTGTATTATCATTGTCAAGATTGTGAAACTTCCCTTTGGCTTACTATGCATAGTTTATTTATTTTGCATGGTTTATTTGCTTTGCATACTTATTTTCCGCAAACTTCTCTGGGTGTCAGGGAGTTTAGGCTGCTCTCAGAGGCACATCTTTAAATACTTCTATCTAGAAACTTAAAATTATATAAAATTATCACCCTTTTATCTTCCCCTACATTTCTTTCCTTAGTGGTCTGATCTCAGCAAGATGTTAAGGAGGGAGGTGATATGATATATTTTTGAATAAATGTAAATGATAACAAAATTTTGAATGTGTTACTTTTCTTGGAGTACCTTCCTTTTAATCAACAAAGATAGTCACAATTTCTTTTTTAATGTTGCTGACTCAATATAATTTTAGCATATTTTCTAGGTATTAAAGACAATACATTTTTATGTAGCGAGACTTCAATGAAATTTTAATTTACATCATATGTACAAATTCACATATTTATAAGGATATTCCTGGATACATGTAAATACAATTTTTGCCCGAATATATTATTTGAAAATGTAGTAGTCGAATCAACTCTTTTAAATTCAGCTTTCTAAAATGTAGGTAAAGGCAATCTCTTTATCATCTATAGGGAATCAGCAAGGATGAATGAGAGAAGTATTTTATTTTTTCCAGAGAACATCTACATATTAATACAATTTGTATATGCTCTTGCAATAAATGGTCTGGAATAAGGTTTCTCTCCCTTATGACAGTCCAATCTCTTGAGTATATCTTTCTACTGTAAATTTCACATAAAGGAGCAGTTTACATAGTTTGTGGATCAGAATTTCTGCAGAGAATTGTGAGAACCTCTTATAAAAGCTGGGTTTAAAAAAAGTAAAATTAATTCCAAACGTTTTATGCTTCACTTAGTGTTTACCTTGCATTTTTATTCGTTACTGAGAAGAAATGGCTGTGTGTACATAAAGAGTTTTTCTTATGCCTAAATTCTACAATATCATATGTGCATTTTGACTGCTGACAGGCTAGCCTAATGGCATTTTGAATTATGTTTTTATTACATACTATTAGTAAGGACTGCTTAAGTTTACTTTTCATTAGTATGCAGTTTGGCATTTTGTGCTGTTCATTGTTATTATATGTAACAATATTTACTTTTCTGGCACAGAAATGAATCTCTTCTATCAAGATAAAAACTACAAATGAGTGTTTCCATGAAAGTGAGAATAAAGGTAAAGTTGAAAATTTTACCTGGTTCTAGATATTTTGGAGAAAAGCAGCAGCTGTGCTGGGTTAAGAAGTCTTTTAAGAGGAATAGTCTGTGGAACAAATCTTTACAAAACCAGAACCTTCAAAGAGAGAATGTCAGATTTAGAAAATGATATTTAATGTTTCTAGGTTGATTCCACACATGAACCCTATATTCCATGGATATGAAATATCTTTTTCAAAATCCATTCTTGTTTTGGTATTCTAGACCCACAACATACACTGATATATAATTCCATAAATCTAAAATTTATATTAACTTTTCCTTTCACTCACCTGCTAAATTTAATTGGTGACCATCTTATTAATTTCACCTCTGAAATAAGTCTTGAACTCATTCATCTCTTTCTCTTCATCAAGTTCCCCTATTTTCTTATGAATTATAATAATTTCTTGAATAAATTCCCAATCTACAGTTCTCTCAATTTCTGGCTGATATTTTACTGCATTTAGAATAATCTTTCTTAAAGGCAATCTGCTAAGGCACTCACCACATTACATATCATGCAGTAGACCTTGAATATCTACATCTAGGATCCCTAAACTTGGATAGCCATCAGAATCACAGGAGGAATTAATAAAAAGCATAGATTTATGAAGTCTGGATTGGAGTCTAGAAATTTGCATTTTCACAGCTTCTCAGGTGACAATAATTGATAGTTTCCCAGGTGGTTTGAGGATCACCCTCTTTCCTAGAAGTGGGAAACAGTGATCTACAGAATGAAGAGTAAATTCCTTGGCATCATGCTCTCAGCCTTTCATTATGTGGCCGCTGACTGCCTTTCGTTTCTCATCTCTACCAATAACCCCAACAACCTGGTGTTCCAACCATGTTGAAATATCTTTTAGTTTCTTCAACTGTATGTTAAAGCAATTTTAAGTCTCCATTAATATTGTTTCCATTGCCTGGCATGCCTTCTTCATAATATCCACCTTGTGAAATCTATATTTTAAGACTCAATTCAAATAGCAAGCCTTCTAGAAATCCTTTCTCTATTTCCCCAAGCAAGAATAAACAACTTAGCTTGTGAATACCTTCATTGTAATGCTTACAACAACTTGAAAGTTTACAAGTCATAGACACAAAAGTCTACAAGGCCAGGCTGCTAACATAAACAACATAAATAACCGATAAAGTGAAGACTATGGCAAACAGGAGAGTTTAAGCCTTATCTAAAGGGCAAAATTGTGCCTACAGTCCTTCATGGTAATGACCAATGAAGTTGATCAGCAACTGCTGTGTTTATTATTTTTCCAAGAAAATTCCCTTCCCTCCACACATGTGCATTCATACATATTATGAGAGGATTCATGAGTTCTGAATTGGCAACTCTTCCTCCAAAGGCACTGTTCATCCTTCTATATCATGTCCTGTGCCTCAAAATGTTGACCTTTGTATACTCTATCTATGAGATCCCTACAGTTTGGCCAATGGGAAGCACAAACAGGAAATTAGACTGAGGACAAGAAAATGAGGTCAAGGCTTTTATTCCCCTGCTCACCCCTCCACCTGCATATATTGGCTGTGTTCCTCTACTGAAGCCCAAAGCTCCTGCCTGGCATCTCTCTTCACACATTTCTCTGGGCTCCAGTAACAACTTCCACTGGCTATTTTGAAAGCCTTCTCCAGGCTTGTAATAATATTAGTCAGGGTTCTCTAGAGAGACAGAATCAATAGCATAGATAGATGATAGATAGACAGATAGATAAAAAGAGTATCTATTAGGAAATTTGACTCAGAGATTATGGAGACTGAGAAGTCCCATAGACCATCTCCAAGCTAGAGACCGAGAAAGGCCAGTAGCACGACTCAGTCCAAGTCTGAAGGCCTCACAACCAGGGAAAGAGATGGTGTAATTCTCAGTCTGAGGCCAAAGGCCTCAAAATCCAAGAGACCACTTGGTACAAGTCCCAACGTTCAAAGGCCATAGAATCTGAAGTTCTGATGTCTGAGGGTAGGAGAAGAAGGGCATCCCAGTCCCAGAAAAGAAAGACAAAGAACTCATCTTACCTCGCCTTTTTGTTCTATCCTGGTCTCAGCCGTCTGGATGGTGCCCGCCCACATTGGGGCAGATCTTTTCACTCATCCCAATGATTCACACACCAATTTCCTGTGGATACACCCTCACAGACGAGATCTGGTAAAGAAATAATGCTTTACCAGCTCCTAGGTATCCCCTAATCTAAGTTGACACCTAAAATTAACCATTATAAATCCACCCCAGGTCAATTTGACACCTGTATTTTTCTCCTTAAACCATACTCAACCTCCCAATAAAGACAATAACAAGGTTCCACCTATCATCCTAACATGATGCAGCTATCCTGAATACAGGAGAAAATCCACTAATATCTTCCTCAGAAGAGAAGGTAAAGTCCTTGAGTGATGTTTATGCTTTGTTGATTACTCATAAAATTAACAATATTTAAATGCTAATATAAAGTTGATGAATCTTATGTGATGAATGAGAGGAGCAAAAACCAAGATATTTGTTTACTATATGTATATATACACATAAACATATTTTTAACAAAATAAAGAGGAAATACTTATGACAATTACAAGCCTCATTTCTGTAAATGGTCACATGGTCGTAGCTGGTGTTTATAAGTACCTTTTTCTAGTACCCATTCTGTATTCCCTTTGCCTTCAGTAAGCACATCAGTTGGTTATGGTTCTTTACCTGGAAAGATAACACAAACTTTCATTATTTAAGGGTCTCTGCCATTTTTAGTCCTGCCTGGACTGGGTTGTTATAATTTCCCACTCACCTTTATCACAGGGTATAGTAATATATATATATGTGTGTGTGTGTGTGTGTGTATATATATATATATATATATTTTTTTTTTTTTTTTGAGATGGAGTCTCGCTCAGTCTCTCAGGCTGGAGTGCAGTGGCGCCATCTCGGCTCACTGCAAGCTCCGCCTCCCGGGTTCACGCCATTCTCCTGCCTCAGTCTCCCGAGTAGCTGGGACTACAGGCGCCCACCACCATGCCCGGCTAATTTTTTGTATTTTTAGTAGAGACGGGGTTTCACTGTGTTAACCAGGATGGTCTTGATCTCCTGACCTCATGATCCACCTGCCTCGGCCTCCCAAAGTGCTGGGATTACAGGTGTGAGACACCGCGCCCGGCCAGGGTATAGTAATATTAACTGATGCCCTAACAGATGTTATGTAATCTGAACATATTCTTCCTTATTGCCATCGCTGAGTAATAGTCTAATTTTTTCTTGATAGTCTGGATCAATCACCACAGCCAACACAGAAATTCCCTTCTTAGTCTGTTGACTCAGGGGTGTGAAGAGTCCAGAATGGCTGAGTGGCAGTCTGAACTTCGAGTTCAATGTAATCACTTTTCTTAGTGGAAGTGTTTCTTAGTGAAAGCATTCCTCCTTCTGGAACTGTAGGGAGCAGAACATAAAGTCACCCCAGGAACAGAAGCAATAATTTTGCTAGTGGGACATTAGGAGTAATGGTGAGGTGGTATCACTTCCATTTCTACTCTTTGATCTCTGGACCCATGAATCTTGGCCATGGGAGAAACAAAACCATATATTGGATGCTGATTCAGATCTTACGCAACCTTCTGGAGAATCTTGCCCCAGTTCTGCAAAATATTGTCAGCTAGATGGCACTGTAACTTAGTCTTCAAAAGGCCGTCCACCTTTCTATCAAGCCAGCTACTTCAGGTTGATGAGGAATATGGTAAGACCACTGAATTCTGGTGCATGCACCCATTGGCACATTTCTTTGGTCTTGGCGTGAATTTTGTGGTCAGAAGCAATGCTGTGTATAATATCTTGGTGATAGGTAAGGCATTCTGTAAGTCCATGGATGGTAGTTTTGGCAGAAGCTTTGTACCCAGGAAATGCAAAGGGAAGGCAAATCTATATCCAGAGTAATGTCTATTCCAGTAAGAACCAAAATACTGCCCCTTTTATGATGGAAAAGGTTGGATGTAACCAGTGTGTCAGGTAACTGGCTGATTAGCCTTGGGAATGGTGCCATCTTGGGGACCCCATGTTGGTCTCTGATGCTGGTAGTTTTGGCAGTCATCAATGGCATAACCAGGTTGACCTTGCTGTGTGAAAGTTTATGTTGCTCAGCTCATGCATCAGCTCCATTCCTGCCACCACGGCCACATTGTTCATGAGCTTATTGGGCAATGGCAGGGATGGCTGGGGAAAGCCATCACCAGTTCTAAATCAACAGTATGAGTCATCCTGTCCACTTGATTAGTAAAGTCTTCTTCTGCTGTGGTTACTCTTTGGTGAGCATTCACATGAGACACAAATACCTTTATGTCCTTTGCCAACTCAGAGAGGTCTATCTACATATCCCTTTTCCAAATTTATTTCTTCTTTGTTTTTTTGAGACAGGATCTCACTTTGCAGCCCAGGCTGGAGTGCATGCAGTGTCCTGATCATGGCTCACTGCAGCCTCAACCTCCCAGGCCCAAGTGATCTTCCTACCTCAGCCTCTTAAGTAGCAGGGACTATAAGCACACACCACCATGCTCGACTAACATTTTGTTTTTTGCAGAGATCGGGTCTCATCATGTTGCCCATGATGGCTTTGAACTCCTGGGATTAAGCAATTCTCCCGCCTAGGCCTCCCAAAGTGCTGGGATTATAGGCATGAGCCACTGCACCCAGCCCCAAATTTTCTTTGTCATGTACTTCCCAACTGTCAGTTTGGTTCCTTCTCAGTCCCAAACTCTATCCAGCCAAACCATTGACTACAGCTTATAAATTGGTATATAATTGCACATCTGGCCATTTCTCCTTCCAAGGAAAGTGTACTACCAGGTGTACTGCCTGAACTTCTACCCACTGAGAAGATTTTTCTTCACCACTGTCCTTCAGATGTGTCTCAGTAAGGAGCTGTAGTGCTTCAGTTATCCTCTTTCAAGGGGTGCCTGCCTATCATGCAGAACTGTCTGTAAACCAGGCCTTAGTCTTCTCTTCCTCTATCAACTGATCATAGGATACTCCCTATGAGGCCATAGGTGCAGGTTTGGAGAGTGAGGGCAGTGTGGCAAGAGTAGGAACCATGGGCTCTTGGGCCACTTCTTCAGGTAACTTGTTTATGCCTTCACTTGGGACATATGGTCCAGCAGACCCAATGATATTTGATGTGTCAGTGGCAGATGCTGTTTGGAGCCTTTGGCAGGCCTGTATAGGTGAATCACAGCACTGGTCTTTAGGATTTGGAGCAAGACCCTGCCATCACCCACAGATAACTACTCTCCTTTTGAGAAACAGCTTTTGGCTTGTTACTGGGCTTTAGTAGAAACTGAACATTTGACCATGGGCCACCAAGTTACCACATGACCTGAGATGACCATGTGGTCATGAACTGGGTGCTACCTGACCAAACAATTCATAAAGTTGGATGTGCACAAAAGCATTTCATCATCAAATGGAAGTAATATACACATGATCAGGCCCAAGCAAGCCCCACAAATTATGTAGCTGATTCTCCTGACAGTCCTAAATCCTCTTAGTCACATGGAAGACAGGAGATATGGCCTTGAGTCCACGAAAAGTAAGGAGTTTGAATTGATAGTCTCGAGTATATCAATATCTTTAGAAATCCACACTCTCTGTGAAATGGAGGACTATGAAGAAAATCTATAGTAGCAAAGAATGATAGTAAGCGAAATCTTCTATCTCAGCCTGGGTTCTGGGTGGGAAACAATGAAATTTCCTTGAAATTTTTTTTTTTAAAGAAAAGGCATTCCCTCATGCAGACATTGGGTTTGAAATAATTTTTCTTTATTTATAGTCAAGGAAATCCTAAACGAAGATACTTATTCAATGATGCCAGAGTGGTAAGGTATCATTTTCAAGTGATACTTTATTTGCTTATGATGGTAGGTAAGGCATTCTGTAATTCCATGGATGGTAGTTTTGGCAGAAGCATTGCATGCCGGAAATGCAAAAGAAAGGCAGATCTATATCCAGAGTAATGTCTAGTCCAGTAAAAACAAAAACACTGCCCCTGTTACGATGGAAGACGTTGAATGTAACTAGTCTGTCAGGTATCTGATTGATTAGCCTGGGGAATGGTGCCATCTTGGGGGCTCTGTGTTGGTCTCTGGTGCTGGCAAGTTGGGCAATCATCAATGGCATAAGCAGGTTGACCTTGCTGAGTGCAAGTTTATGTTGCTCAGCTCATGTATCAAGTCCATTCCTGCCACCATGGCCACATTGTTCATGAGCTTATTGGGCAATGGCAGGGATGGCTGGGGAAAGCCACCACCAGTTCTAAATCAACAGTATGAGTCATCCTGTCTACTTGATTAGTAAAGTCCTCCTCTGCTGTAGTTACTCTTTGACGAGCATTCACATGAGACACAAGTGCTTAAAGGCACTTGAAAGAAGCAAATAAAATCCTTACCTCAAACCTGATATGATTTCCACAGGGAAAACACAGACATTCAAACATGAGTCCACAATTCAAATTTAAAAACATAATAAAGAAGAATAAGACTCGGTGCAATGGCTTATGTCTGTAATCCCGGCACTTTGAGAGGCCAAGCTGGGAGGATCACTTGAGCTCAGGAATTGGAGACCAGCTTAGGCAACATAGTGAGATCCTGTCTCTACCACACACACACAAAAAGAGGGGTGGTGTGGTGTGCACCTGTAGTACCAGCTACTCAGGAGGAAAATTTGGAATAAAATGGAAAGAGGATGATCATTGGTGGGAGTACAGTGAAGCTGGAAAAAATATTTTCTTGTTACTATCTGTGTGACATTGTACAGTTTGTTTCCTGATCCTCAATTTTCTTAATCGATGTGTGAACAATAATATTTTTTCTTCTAATTATTATGTAAGCATTTAATGAGACATGTAATTTCTTCATGTAATATGGTCATGTGACTCATAATTTGCTATATATATTTATTTCCTTTACCTTTCTCTTAAAATACAAGGTAACATTCATTCATTCATTCATTCTTTTAACAAGTAGAAGCACCTGCTTGGTTTTACTGCTTATACTAACTAAAAAACGAAATCTTTAAACCTGTTTTTTGTAAAGACCCCCAAAGAAAATAAAATATGTATACAAATGAGTTGTCCAATACAGATCACATCATAATTCATATAATTCTGCCCACTAAACTGTGTTCCTAAGAAGCTGTAGTTCCCAACCTAGCAATGAGATATTCTCTTGAAGCATTTTACTATGAATTAAGAAATAAAGGAGAGAATACATAGCAGAAAAAGACCCACAAATATGAAGTTAAAATAGGAGTCAGATTCTAATTCCATGCCAATTGGATAGGCTTCCCCAGTCTTCGTTGAGTAGCTCTCCATATGTCTCCAATTTAAACCAGGCCACTCCCAACAGGAGCTCTACCTCAAAGAAGCCTGGGAAATGGCTGGAT
This sequence comes from Trachypithecus francoisi, assembly GCF_009764315.1. Lineage (NCBI taxonomy): Eukaryota > Metazoa > Chordata > Mammalia > Primates > Cercopithecidae > Trachypithecus > Trachypithecus francoisi. Next base: position 163,624,325 of record NW_022681465.1, on the reverse strand, counting down.
GTCAGCGTCCTCAGGGTACTTAAAATACATTTGCTCTGACAGGATCTTGAACACCTGCAGTTATTTCAAAGGAATTTTGATCCAACAATAATTCACATAATTTATCATCTAGAGATGCCAAAGATTCTTTGAAAAACTATGCTGTAGTTAGCAAAAGAAAAAAAAAAGAAAAAAGTGATGGTGGGTGGCATTATTTTCACATAGGATGTTTTTACAGGCATCATTAAATTCTTCTGTTTTATCTTTCTAGTCTTTGTTTCTCCGTAGTTGAAACATTGACTGTGGATGCATTTTTGAACTTTATTGTGTGTTTACAATGAACACATACAAAGGAGCTATTCTTTTCTTTCAAGGGACCTGGGCTTTCAGTTTTGTTTTCATCTCAAATGAGAGCATATCTGGGAGTCTCACCTTAATAACATTTATAATTTTGAGAAATTCCATGATTTTTCTTTTAACATAATCACACAGATTTGAAAATATTTAATGTATCTGAGAAGAAATATATTTAGTCAGAAAGAATAAGGGTTTGAATTCTTTACAATTCCAGTTGTAAAATAAATGTAAAATAAATTTAGGGCTCTGGGCAAGCCGGGACAGAAAGGACAGTGTGTTGTGATTCCCTTTGTGAAACCAATCAGATGTGCTCAGGGGGAAAAACTGGAGAGAAACCAGCAGTCCTGACATTGTGGATTGTGGGGAACCAGGTTTGTTTGAGACAAGCGAGGGAAATATTGGATCTAGTTAGCATTCAGAGAGAGTACGAGAATTGATGCTTCCATAGGTAGACAGATACAAAGTAGAGCTGATGAAACCAAATCTACAAAAAGGCTCCAGGTCATTATTAGAGGAAAAGTTAATTAGAAAATGTGCTTTGAAAGTTAACTTCTTCAGTAGTTACCTAATTTCTATCTTTGCATTAAATAGAAACACCTTTATTAAATAGACAGAAGGCAGTTGTCCACTATCATAAAAAAAACTTTTTAAAAACAAAAAAAAAATTTGTTCCCCTGAAAGGTGTTTGGCTGCTACTCTCATAGTGGCACGTGACTGAGATAAGTCTACTATAGCTGTTCAGCTAGTCCTCAGTGGAAACCACTGAGCATAGGATTTCAGCTTTCAGGGTGAAGTCTATTTCCTGGAGAAACAGGGAAACCTCTACATTTTCCCCTTTCTCAGATTTTTCTTATTTAGTAGAAATGATACTCCATCCAAAAAGAATTACCAAATATTAATGTTCTTTCTAGCAGGTTAAATAATGAGTATTATTCTGACTCTACATCCTGAAAACCTGGTCTTTCATAGATTTGCACAAATCAGTCAGGATTCAGAAAGGTTGGTTAAAAGACATAGGATACACAAAAATAAAATCCCATTTTCAGATTGGATCAACTTGCCATGGGAATTATTGCCAACACCATTTTTGTGTAGCTCTTCCAAACCTTGGTTTGGCTTTCCTGCTTGGAAACATGTAATTGCACAAACTATGCTCCCCAGAGACTTTTCCCTGCACCTGAAAAAAATCCAGTTATGCCCATAGATGTGAACAAAAGAGCATGGATGGCCTAAATGAATCTCTCTTCCAAATGGGTAAAGGGACTCAGGCAGTGGAACATTGAGGTATTAAACATGTATTTTTTTTTTCCTTTTTTTTTTTTGGCACATTAATTGACCTACCAGAAAGCAGAATTGAAGAATGTTGTGGTTTTACTTGGGAGGTGGGTTCAAAAGCTTTTTGCTGCTAAATGGTATGGATAATTTGTATTTTATTTTATGATGAAAAATAGACTTATCCTGACTGAAACCTCTTAGCAAAAACCCTTTCCAACTTTTCAGCGAGGTTCTATTGAATCAAGTGCTTTAAGTTGATCTTCAGTTTCTGGCTTCAGAAAAAAATACCATGTCCATTCTGAAATGGAACAAAGTTTAAACACAGCTTTCTGGGTGGTTTGACACAATTCTAAACTAAAGACTTGTGCACTCCCAGCATGACCAAGATTACCTCCCCGCCTCCTGCTGTTTCTTTATGGTGGCCCTTGATTGCAAACCTGCTATTATAGCCTTCTGGAATCCTTAACCCTTTCAAAGCAGTTTTTTTCCGTCCTGTCTTTCTTAGTTTGCTCCATATTTAGAGATGGGTCTCACTGAATCATCTCGGAATTTGTGATTTTTATAGACCTGTCACACACTCTAGGATTTCATGGTACAATGAAGTTTATTACATTTTAATTTTTAAATTATATTTTTATGATGGAAGCCTGCCTCAGATTTTATGAGTAAAATGAGTGTTGGTTCAGAGCATGGGATCTAGGGCCAAATGACACCACCTGGGTTCAAATCCATGCTTTCCTTATTAGCTATAGTATGATTTTTTGACTGTTTTGTCTTCTCTAATTAGTTTTTTCATATGAAAAACGGTTCAAAAGCAAAGCTACCTCAGAGAGTTGTGAAGAGTAAATTAGCCAATGCATGTAAAGTGGCTAGAACTGCGTGTGGCACATATGAGCTCCAGAAATGTTAGCTATTAGTGACCAAAAGTAGAATGTGCTGTTTCAGGTGTGGGAAAGAGTAAACTTCTCAAAATTTAAATGATTCTCAGAATCCTGTAAATTATTGATACAGACCATCTAGTCACATTGGTAAATGTCATTCAAGACCAAGATTCAAGGTATTTAAGTTTCTTTTTATGTAGAGTAGGAATAGATATTTTTCATAAAGATTTAGAGGTAACCAAACATACCTATCATATAAGAATTGACCATATAAAAGTATTGGGGGGAAAAAACTGTAACTACTTATAGAATGTATGTTTCCTCTTAGGACTGTGAAATCAATGATACGCTGAGCTATGCAGGGATATAGCTCCCTGCTGCCCCATAGTGGCAGTTGTTGTCAGTACAGTTTCCTCCCTGCAGGTAGTCAGTGGGGCTCCATGGAAATTCAACCAGGAAATTGCTAGGAAGGTAAACACAACCTACTCTATTCTTATCAGTAAAGGCCAGTGGGAATAATAGATAAGAAGAAAAGAAACAAGATCCCACACACATAAGAAAAGAAACATAACTATCAGAAAGAAGTATCCTGTAAATTACGTTGCCTGAGAAAAATGCTATTAATCCAAATGGCATGAACAGAGTGGCCCTAAATTGCTGCGAGCCTACGTGAATTACTGCAGATTGGCTCTTGAAAATCTGCTACTTTATTCTCACTGTCTGTTTGTCTATCTATCTATCATCTAAGTTATTTTTCAGGCAATACTACCCATATAGTATGTAGGGGCACTTTGAAAGCTAGTTATTTGGTGACACTTCAAGCCATTATATTTGAAAAACATTTTTTATTCTTTATTTAGAAAAGAGATTGAGCTTACAAAGGTAAGCCATGATGCATGGCACTGAGGATCATAGCTATCTTAGCCTCTTCTCTGCCCTCCTGAGCAATTCAGCTCTGCCTCCAAACTTGCATTTCCTACTCAGCAAAGTGAAAGTTTGTGAGTAAGTCAATTCCCCATTCTTAAAAAGCAATTTGTGATCATCTACTGTTTATAGACAACACTACCTATCTATGGCAAGCAGCTTATCAAAGTGTTAACTCTGCACATATAAGTCTCTAATAAGGGTCCTGGTGGGTAGATACTTCCTTATCTCACTGTAATTTCAGTCGGATTTTGGCAACTGCTAGTTGTTAGTGTCTCAGTTGCCTGTCTGTGCTTTCCTCAGGCTTCAAAACTTGGATTTTTACCATCTGTAATGTTCCCACATCCTATATACTGCCTGATTTGGTCCATCTGGTCTTGCAATATGACCTCCCACCATGCTTTTCTCTCCATTCCCCTGATGCTGCCAAAACCCAAGCTCAATTACATCTCATCTAAATTTTGCCACAGCCTTAAACTCATCTCCGTCCCATCCTCGGTAAAGAAACAATGTGGTAGATTGAAGATATTATATGTTTTGGAGTCAGAGAAACTTCAGTTTGAATTCCAGTTTCACCACTTACTTTGCTGTGTGATCTTTGGCAATTGATCTTAATATGCATCTTAAAATGGAGAAATAATAATCTCTTCAAAGAATCTAACATCCAGTTTGGCACAGTGTTGAAATGCCAGTTACCATTTTCCTTTCCCTTCTCTATGGAAGATTCAAGGGCAGGCTAGACGAAACCATCTCCTTGGTTACAGGAATAAAATAGTGCATTTTAAATGACGGGGAATTTAAAGTCAACAGTGTAAATAACTAAAAGATCACTTGTTTGTTATTATATCCTGCACTTATAACCCTAAATAATTTCAATGATAAAATGCTTCTCTTCTAAAAAATCCTTTTTTGGCATATGTTCTAAAGGGTAGCTGCTATTGTTGTTGAGTATTAACAGTAATATCAGTTTATAGTAGTTTAAAATCAGCACATTTATGTTACTTACCTTTTGATAGGGTTTGGCTGTGTCCCCACCCAAATCTCATCTTGAATTGTAGCTCCCACAATTTCCATTTATTAAGGGAGGTACCTAGTGAGAGGTAATTGAATCATGGAGGTGGGTCCTTCTTGTACTGTTCTCGTGATAGTGAATAAGTCTCACAAGATCTGATGGCTTTATAAGGGGGAGTTTCTGTGCACAAGTTCTCACTTCCCCTGATGCCATTCATGTAAGACACGACTTGCTCCTCCTTGCCTTCTGCCATGATCGTGAGTCCTCCCCAGCCATGTGGAAGTGCGAGTCCATTAAAACTTTTTCCTGTATAAATTACCCAGTCTCGGCCATGTCTTTATTAGCAGCATGAAAGCAGATGAATACACTTTCAATAAACACTGTATTGTACATAGGCATTAATCCAGAGAGCTTTCAGTTATGCAGCTCACCCCGACATACAGATTCAGTCTTTGCCCACGGAGAACATCCATAGGAGGTTGGAAGTATACAAGCATGTTCCAAATGTGATTCAAGTATTCCAATGATGTTGTATTGCCTATTCCTGCATTTAAACAGTTGATTTGAAATGAACAATGGTAACTCAGGGTCTGTAAAGATAAAAACGCAGAATTTGAATTAATTCCATTTCATGACCATTTAGAGTTATTTGCATTTAAATTTTCTGAAATTATTGTGAAATATGATTTTTATGACTCTCTGCCAAACATACATTTGAGACTGTTTGAAATGACCTGTAGTATATTGGTTGCTTCAGATAAAATAAAACTTTCAAACTTAAAATTAACAAAACATGTTCTTCAGTCAACTTTGAATGAAGAAAGATTGGCAAATATAGCTGTATTTGCTATGGAACAGAAATATGAAAAACTATTGATTTTGATAAAGTTGCAGAAATCAAGGCTCTTAACAGAAACTGTAATGTTAATATTCACTATTGTGGCAAATCAACATGTATGCATAAGATTTTTCTTTTTCCAAAAATATTTTAGACATTTGCAAGTGTATACCATGATACACAATATATATTGCTCTCTTTTACTGATTTTGTTTTTAACTTTTTTAGTGATATAATTACATTGTGAAGTTTTAGAAAAGAAAATCCTAATGGTTCCATTTCTTTTCTAGTCATCGTCCTTATTTATCTCATTTTATGTTTATTACTGAAAATAAGTTTGTTATAAAGAGGAGGTAGACTGGGTGAGGTGGCTCACACCTGCGATCCCAGCACTTTGGGAGGCTGAGGTGGGTGGATCACGAGGTCAGAAAATGAAGACCATCCTGGCTAACACGGTGAAAACCTGTCTCTACTAAAAATAAAAAACGTTAGCCAGGCGTGGTGACAGGCGCCTGTAGTCCCAGCTACTCAGGAGTCTGAGGCAGGAGAATGGCGTGGACCCGGGAGGCAGAGCTTGCAGTGAGCCAAGATCGCGCCACTGCACTCCAGCCTGGGCGACAGAGCTAGACTCCCTCTCAAAAAAAAAAAAAAAAAAAATAGCACCAACCCATCTTAACTCAAGGCCTCTCTTTTTTTCAATTCTTTTCAAACATTAATGTCACTTACTTTCCTTGAGGCACAAATCTGATCATGCCATTTGTCTGATAAATATTTTCTGGGCCATATTCTTTCATGCCGAAAGAAAGTTGCATGAAACTGCATTAGTGTGTGGCATTCATGGATTACCACCTCCTTGGGAATGCCATCTCCCCATCTTCTTTTCCTATGTCCGTAACTATTTGCAAGTCCACAAACAGGCCCTTACAGGCCCTGCCTCCCACCTGCGCATGTCGTTAAGCTCACCCAGAATGCCTGGGTCCCTTCTTTCTTCGTCTTCTCTAATCCTGCACTGGACCAACATCAGATTTGGGCTATCCTTTCATAAAACCTCTCCTGATGCTCCCAGGAAAAAAGAAAAAAATGATTCTCCTTTCCTCAGAATTTTCAGAGCTCTTGCGTTACGAGAATTACCTTTTCCTCTTAATCCCTTCATCTCTTGTGGTGTTTGTACATTTCTATTATATTATAATAACATTTTTATTTCTTTTTTTTATTATACTTTAAGTTCTAGGGTACATGTGCACAATGTGCAGGTTTGTTACATATGTATACGTATGCCATATTGGTGTGCTGCACCCATTAACTCATGAATCACATTAGGTATATCTCCCAGTGCTATCCGTCCCCCCACCCCCTCCCCACAACAGGACCCGGTGTGGGATGTTCTCCTTCCTGTGTCCAAGTGATCTCATTGTTCAATTCCCATCTATGAGTGAGAACATGCGGTATTTGGTTTTCTGTTCTTGCGATAGTTTGCTGAGAATGATGGTTTCCAGCTGTGTTCATGTCCCTACAAAGGACATGAACTCATCCTTTTTTATGGCTGCATAGTATTCCATGGTGTATATGTGCCACATTTTCTTTCTTTTTTTTTTTTTTTTGAGACAGAGTCTCGCTCTGTCGCCCAGGCTAGAGTGCATCCAGTCTGTCACTGATGGACATTTGGCTTGATTCCAAGTCATTGCTATTGTAAATAGTGCTGCAGTAAACATACGTGTGCATGTGTCTTTATAGCAGCATGACTTATAATCCTTTGAGTATATACCCAATAATGGGATGGCTGGGTCGAATGGTATTTCTAGTTCTAGATCCTTGAGGAATTGTCACACTGTTTTTCACAATGGTTGAACTAGTTTACAGTCCCACCAACAGTGTAAAAGTGTTCCTATTTCTCCACATCCTCTCCAGCACCTGTTGTTTCCTGATTTTTTAATGATTGCCATTCTAACTGGTGTGAGATGGTATCTCATTGTGGTTTTGATTTGCATTACTCTGATGGCGAGTGATGATGAGCATTTTTTCATGTGTCTGTTGGCTATATAAATGTCTTCTTTTGAGAAATGTCTGTTCATATCCTTTGACCACTTTTTGATGGGATTTTTTGTTTTTTCTTGTAAATTTGATTGAGTTATTTATAGGTTCTGGATGTTAGCCTTTTGTCAGATAAACAGATTGCAAAAATTTTCTCCCATTCTGTAGATTGCCTGTTCACTCTGATGGTAGTTTCTTTGCTGTGCAGAAGCTCTTTAGTTTAATTAGATCCCATTTGTCAATTTTGGCTTTTGTTGCCGTTGCTTTTGGTGTTTTAGACATGAAGTCCTTGCCCATGCCTATGTCCTGAATGGTATTACCTAGGTTTTCTTCTAGGGTTTTTATGGTTTTAGGTCTACCATTTAAGTCTCTAATCCATCTTGAGTTAATTTTTGTGTAAGAAGTAAGGAAAGGATCCAGTTTCAGCTTTCTACTTATGGCTAGCCAAATTTCCCAGCACCATTTATTAAATAGGGAATTCTTTCGCCATTTCTTGTTTTTCTCAGGTTTGTTAAAGATCAGATGGCTGTAGATGTGTGGTATTATTTCTGAGGGCTCTGTTCTGTTCCGTTGAGCTCTGTTTTGGTACCAGTACCATGCTGTTTTGGTTACTGTAGCCTTGTTTGAAGTCAGGTAGTGTGATGCCTCCAGCTTGGTTCTTTTGGCTTAGGATTGTCTTGGCAATGCAGGGTCTTTTTTGGTTCCATATGAACTTTAAAGCAGTTTTTTCCAATTCTGTGAAGAAACTCATTGGTAGCTTAATGGGGATGGCATTGAATCTATAAATTACCTTGGGCAGTATGGCCATTTTCACAATATTGATTCTTCCTATCCATGAGCATGGTATGTTCTTCCACTTGTTTGTGTCTTCTTTTATTTCACTGAGCAGTGGTTTGTAGTTCTCCTTGAAGAGGTCCTTTACATCCCATGTAGGTTGGATTCCTAGGTATTTTATTCTCTTTGAAGCTATTGTGAATAGGAGTTCATTCATGATTTGGCTCTCTGTTTGTCTGTTACTGGTGTGTAAGAATGCTTGTGATTTTTGCACATTAATTTTGTATCCTGAGACTTTGCTGAAGTTGCTTATCAGCTTAAGGAGATTTTTGCCTGAGACAATGGGGTTTTCTAAATGTACAATCATGTCATCTGCAAACAGGGACAATTTGACTTCTTCTTTTCCTAACTGAATACGCTTTATTTCTTTCTCCTGCCTGATTGCCCTGGCCAGGATTTCCAACACTATGTTGAATAGGAGTGGTGAGAGAGGGCATCCGTGTCTTGTGCCAGTTTTCAAAGGGAATGCTTCCAGTTTTTGCCCATTCAGTATGATATTGGCTGTGTGTTTGTCATAAATAGTTATTATTTTGAGATGTGTCCCATCAATACCTAATTTATTGAAACTTTTTAGCATGAAGGGTTGTTTAATTTTTTTGAAGGCTTTTCTGCATCTATTGAGATAATCATGTGGTTTTTGTCCTCCTGATGCTCCCAGGAAAAAAAAAAATCATGCTCCTTTCCTCAGAATTTTCAGAGCTCTTGGGTTATGAGAATTACCTTTTCCTCTGAATCCCTTCATCTCTTGTGGTGTTTGTACATTTCTATTATATTATAATAACTTATTTATATTTCTTTTTTCAAAAAAATTCTGCTTGGGGTAAAAGCTCCTAAAAGGCAAACTTCATATCTTATTTATCTGATTCAGAGAACCAGCAAGGCTGCTTGAGTAGACATGGTGCTGCTTCTGCTTCAGTTTGCCCTTGCTGGATCTCCTGAAACTCCTACCTGAGTGGTTCTCATTTAGCCGGGGACCTGAGGAAGCCCTGAAGTTTTTGTGTACAACTGGGTGTTCACATGTGTAGCTGTCAAATGAGATGGACTCAAAGAAATTTAATCAGCTGCCATCCTTTCAAGCACGTCCAGTAGGCTAGTTTTTCTTGCCCTTGGATGTAATTTTCACAATTTTCAGAAACTTTCTGATTCTTTTCAATCATAGCTACAATCTTATTGCAGAAACTGCAAAGGCCTGACAAGGGTGAATTTTACCTGAGTCTTGCGCTATTGGAAAACAGTGATGGTTAAGAAACTCTCCCACTGTTTTGTGTTCTGGCAATTAGCTCTTTACACATTACCACCCTGCCCCCTGTGACTTAGAGAAGACTTGATGACTCTTCGTTTACCTGTGACACAGACTGCAAATTCTCATTCTTTGACTTAGAAATAATTCATTGAACTACTTGTCCCTACTGGTCAATCAGAACAAAATACTTATTAACCAAACTTTTGTTGAGTTTCCCTCTTTCCTCCGGAGCCTTGAGCTCCCCTCTCCCCAGTCTGAGCTGCATACAAGGTCTCCTGAGAGTAGGCTGGCTTCAAGGCAAAACATTCTCTGATCATGCCATTCTTCCATCCAGTTGTCAACACCCGGTTCTTTCCAGCCTTGTCCACTCCTCCCAATAGCAGACACACTCTTTGCTTAACCCTTGAGACGCGTTCATATATCTTACTGTCACAGTGTTCTCCCTACTGTAATCATCCCATGCCTCTATTGTGATAATCCCTTTTCTCACCTTGCAATAATCCTTTTGAAAGAAAGTCTCTCCTTACAAAGTCCAGATATATTTTGTATTTGACAGTCCAGTCCAGAGTAACAATCAAAACTGCAAACTCTTTGGTAATTTAGAGCTTCCTTCTGCCCCAGCTTTGAATGGTTTTAAATCTGGAAAGCCCATTGTCTTTTTTCTCTCCTTGCTTTGCCAGCACTTCACAATTTACTGGCTAAGATTCTGATTCTTTCACACCTGACTGGGAGAAAGGCAATTTGTGAAAGAGATTTTGGCAGGTATTGTTGAAATTTGGTATTGGTGGCTCACCAGGGCTTTTTCTTCTTGATACATTTTTTGTGGATTTCCAGGGAAATTCCACTTCTGGAAAGATCCAGTGTCACCTTCCCTCATACAGTCAACCATCTTGGCCCCCAGACCTTGGAAGTCCATCTTTTGGGGGGTCATTTTGCTTCCTGACATCTTTCCCCGCAGACAGTACTACTGGGCAGAACCCTTTTAAAGGGAGCCCTGGACAGTTTCCTCTTGTGGTGCCATTTGGCTCAAAGGACTCCTCACCTATTTTGGCAGAAAAGCATCTTACTCTCAATTCTCCCCTTTCTCTTCATTGCTACTCCCAGCCACTCAGGGTCTTTGTATTTCTCAGTCATGACACAGAGCCTATTTTCCTGTCTCCCAAGCAGGTACTCTGAGTGAGTCCCTTGTAGCCCTATCACTTGGCTCCACTTTTTCCCTTCTCCACCTGAAGCAATGAGGAAAACACCTCAGCTCGACCTCTTCTCAGCATTCTCTCACCTTATGTTAATGTTCTCTTCCCCTGAACCTCTTGTATTACCTCCAGCTACATGAAGCAGAAAGAGTTAGGGTGAGTTTTTGCAAATCCTGAATAGGTAATGTAGTACCTGAATTTGGAACATGGAGGTATGTGGTACCTACCTTTGGGCCTTTGAACCTCTGCCAGAACTATGCAGAAAAACTCCTTTTTACATATAGTTATTTATTTATTTTTCTAAAGCAACTTGGTCAAAGGTGGCAACACATTCTTAAAAATGATCTTCAATCCAAAGAATGTTAAAATCATTGGGTCACACTAGATGGCCTATCACACACCTTCACGTCTCTCCTGTTATTCACTCAACCTGGTCAGCTCTTATTCTTTCTTAATTTAATACACTTCTCTTCATCATTGGAGACCTGGTAATGGCGCCCTTTCTTCTCTAAAGTCATTCCTTCCCCTGTCATTCCACTGCCTTACAGAACAAATTCCTGCCTTCCATGTGCTATCAACCAATGTTACCCATACCTCTGCATAACATATCACTTTTAGTTAATTCTTTAACTCAACATATATTGACTGATTGCCCTAGATGTGCCAGGATCTGTGTCAAGCAATGAAGATGTGCAAGGTGGACATGATCGCTGACCTCATGGAATGTTTTCTCCTCTTCTTATTTATTTATTGTTTTGAAGAGACAGAGTCTTGCTCTGTTGCCCAGGGTGGAGTGCAGTGGCACAATTATAGTTCACTGCAGGATCTAACTCCTGGGCTCAAGTGTGAGCCTGGCTAATTTTCTTTATTTTTTTATTTTTATTTTTTGTAGAGATGAGGGTTTCACTAGGTTGCCCAGGCTAATGCCTCAGCCTCCCAAAATGCTGGGATTGCAGGTGTGAGCCACTGTGCCCCACCAGCATTGTCTCTTGTGCTCTATCAGGAATTCCTTGATGGGAGAGTTTTCTGTTTATTCATCTTTAATCTTTGCTGTGTGGCTTATAGAAATACTCAGTATATTTACTAAATAAATTAATTAATGGACATACACACAAAACCTTAAATGTGTTGACTTTTGTGACCCTGAATATAACAAGCTTGTTTAAAGTGATCAGGTGAAAAAGATGATAAATGTCTCAGAAGAAAGAGGAAGGTTCACATGATCTGAAAAAAGCTTGTGAAACTAACTTCATGTTGAAGACTCAGAGTTTCTGGCCTAGGAGCTGCTGTGGTTTTGGAATGATTTGGGCTGTTCCAGAGAGACACAGTAGAAGGAAGTCCTGCTACTACATTTTTGTCACATTCTTTAGCATTTAAAATGGTAGCGCACTGTTGATAAATTTTGATACAACATTCGCTCAACAAATATTTAGTGAGTACCTACGACATGTGAAAATGTGTACTTAGTGGTGAAAATCAAATCAATTATCTACCTTAGAAGAGCTTACAACCTGATGAGAAAAAAAGGAAGCAAAAAACTATACAATATAAAGCAAAATATGTATCAGATAGATGTGTAAATGATGGTATGGGAGTTTCCAGTGGTGGAAAATAAACACACAGATTATAGTTCTGGAGAAAAAAACTTCCCAAAGATGATACCATTGGAGTTGAAACTTGGAAACTGTATAAACTGTGAAAAGCAGAGCTCTTCAGGCAGACAAGAACAAGAACAAAAGCAGGAAGATGAGAAAGTACAGTTTATATTAATTGATCTGTGGACATTTACATGCATACATTTTTCAACATTAAGCATTTCCCGTGTAGAGTTTGTCATTGGTTTCTAAGTACTCACTTTAGTCACTAAAGAACAAAGTGATCCCTCTATAGCTTGAGGTGCCCTTGATGACCTTATAGAGCAGTCACTCTGGGATATGTTTAAAGACTTTGGGGAACCCAGGGGCTTTCCTTCTCTTTGGTGTCTTCATTTACTTAGTGGGAAGCAGAGCGTGTGCTCAAATTTCTTATTTAAAGCAAAAAAATTGCAACAGTTTTCGTCTTGTAGCTAAAGTCTTTTCATGTTTTAAAATTGCCATTGACTCTGTGTATAGAGTCACTAAAACCAGATCTGGGTCAGTATGTTCTTGGGATCATATTTAAACTCAGGGACCACCACTCACCCCGCCTGGGAAGGGTCATGGCTTTATCAGTCACATACTTGAATCAGAATCAACACAGTTTTCCTCTTAGCTTAGCCTTTTTCTCCCACATTTATCTGCATTCTCCTGTGTTGATTTCTTTGTGTTTTTGTCATCTACTTCTCTCTAAATTTTTTTTTTTTTTGGCATACTTCCACTTTGTAGTCTGTCTCCATAAACCTGGGAAAATGGACACTTGCCTGTTTTATTTCTCTGAGTCTTTAAATCTGATTGCTGCTCAACTGATACAGCCGGTTCACGTTACTCAGTAAACCCCCTGTGGTGTAGCGCCCTGGTAATAGCGGCCACTTATTAAATTCCTTACCCAGTGGCAGTCTTTGGGCTAGCTAATTCACATCATTTATTTCATTAATCCTCATTTTAATTCTTAAAGTAGATAATATTTGTTCACAGATGAGGAAACTAAGGCTCAGGGAAATTAAGCAAAATTCTTAGCAAGCATCAGGGCAGAACATTCTAACAGTCTGCCTGCCTCTGAAGCCTCTTTCTCTGTACGGTCCTTGAGGTTAACGGTGTGCAGTTAAAGTTGGGTGTATTAAAACAATTCACCATATAGAAAAAGGAATTGATAAATACTTAGGGGGAATATAGATTTGAATAACTATATTGAGCAATAGGTAGTCATTTTGTTTAGACTACTGCCATAAGTGTTACTACAGCTTCTCTCTCTTTTTCGTGTTTTTTCTGTCACTATGCTCAAAAAACAGGACTAGTGAAATACAGTTCAGAGATTACTTGCACCCATAGGATGAGCTTAGACAGCCCTCCCATCTCTACTTCCTCCTCTGCAGATGAGGAAACTGATGACGGGGAGGCTAAGTCAGTGCCTGAGGTGACATAGATGAGGGCAAAGGAAGACTGGAAGATGAGTTCCTGACCTCTACCACAGTATGTTACCAAAGCATATGGAAATTCTTGTTTAGACAAAACTCAAGTCAATGCAATACAGTTGTGGATTATTGCAGAATTAGCTATAAAATACATGTAAATATCAGGTACGTAATTTTCTCCTCCATTTATTCATCGTATTTACCCATTTCGTCTCCTATTTATTCTTATGTACAGAATTCTCATTCCATTCCCACATTTTCTCTTTGGCATCTATAACTGTTCAATTTTTTCTTAAGTGTCAATCTTAATATATGTATTACTTGTTTTTTTTTTTTACTAACTTCAGTAAGATGTGTTTATGTTTTTCTTTACACAGTCTTTTATGTGGTTAGCCTTTGTGATACCATATTAGTGTTAGAGACTCTTTTGGAATTATTTCTAATGTTTGATTATTTTTGGCTTTTTAGATCTATCTTTGTTACTTCTTTGGTATTTTATATTAACCTGTCATTTTTTCATTGTTATGTAACCTATCATCATCCGCTTTTTATTTCTATAAAATAAGCACTGTTCATGCATTTTGTCTTTCCTAAATATTAGCAGCATTGGTGCTATGGTTAAAATGTGAGCTGTGGGCTCAATACTTGCCTCCATCAGTAGTTAGCTAGACAACTGGATAACTGAGGGCAAGTTACTTAATCCATTACTTCTTCAGTTTCTTCAGCTGTAAAATGTGGATAATAATGATCTCACTTCTTATATTTGTGAGGATTAAATGAGATAACATATTTGAATCCACTATGTAAAAATGCATTCTCAGTTTTAAATTGTATCCCAAAACATTCATTTTGACCATATTCAAGAAACAGATATTCTCCTCCTGTTTCTGCATATATATTTTTTTCACAGATATCTCTAGAACTGTAAGAGCTATATTTAGAATTCTTTATAATCCTACTAATATCTTATGAAATCAACTTAATTTTTTTTACATAATAATAATCATAGGATGGCTACAGTTGGAATTATCTTTGTTCATGCAATAATTATCATATTTCTTAAAATGTTAGATTTCAAAAGTACACTTTTAGTGCTATATAATACTCCTAGGAATTGATAATTTGCCATTTATCTTAATTTTACCCCTTGTCATTCAGCATCTGTGTAGTGGCAGAAAGTGCATGGATTTTAGAGTTAACAGAGTTAGTTGATTTGAATACTGGTCAGGTAATATTCAGTGGGCTATTTAACAGCTCTGAGATTTACTTTTCTTATCGATTAAATGAGAATAATGATTTTTATCTCCCAGGATTATTTTATTTTGAAAAATTAATGCAGGCAAGGCTCTCATGCAAAGTATTTGCTGAAATATTTCCCTCCCACCTCACTCCACAATGGTTCTTTTCCTCCCTACTCTCACTCCAATTTTTGCTCAAATATTTTCTTAAATAGAAGATATGTTGGATAGTATTAACGAGAATAATTGGACTGGATATGTTATATTTTACTAAGATACTATGTTATCAATTTTAAACTGAGCTCAGGAAATTCTTTCTTCTAAATGTTATTCTTGTATTCAAAATTGATCTGGGATTTTTTTTGCTTACTTCATAGTATTGAAATTAAGAAGTAATTATCTTACTTTAAAGCCATCATAGCAAAAACATACAAAAACTGAATTCCCATTCATACCATGTTACAAATCTATCTGATACAGTTATTTAGTTATTTTATCTTCAAAGACAAACTATAGTGGCAGATTTAGAAGTTTGTGGCTGTGCCTACATCTTTCCTACTATAAGTTCCAAAGGCAACATTCCAATAGATTATTTCAACTTTATCATTTTAACCTAAAAATAATTGCATCAGAATTTTCACAATAAATTCACAACTGGAATGGGTGATAATTATTCAGATCTGTTTCCTTACTTGCTAAGAGTGTACTGAGATATCATTAATTCTCTATGTTATTTCTCAGAGACTTTTCCAATTTTAAAAATATCTGATGGAATATAAGAACAAAGATTTACCATAAACTAACTTCCTGGAATTGCAAATGAAATCACCAAACTCTGTGAATGAATTTTGGATCCATGCCTAATGCTATTCAACCACAGCTTTTCTTGATCATGATTCTCTCTGAGAATGTCTCATTGCACAGCGCATTGAATAGCTCCCCTGGGCAGTTTTGTTTTGTTTTGTTTTTTCATCAATAGTTGACCTAAAACACAAATGGCATTGAATTAGCAGTTAATAAAATGTATTACATGTCCCATTTTACTAGTGAAATTGCATTAGAGTGAAATATTTTCATCTAAAATTATGTATAAGGGTTGGCTTAAGAATGGTTATTTCAGGCTATTAGATAATAGAAGTTCCAGGAGATATACTGTATGGTCAATTATTTGAAAGGTTAAAAGTCCAATTTAATTGGGAATATTATTATATGATGATTATATTTATTATTAGAGGTGATTTATGTTAGAATTGTGCCTGAAAATTTTTGTTAAGCTTCCAAACTGGCACCATTCATAGTAACCGTCATAAGGAGAAGATGGTACAAGAACTGCAGCCCAGCCTCTGAAATATTCTGGGCTGAACTTGCAGTGACTTTCAACTTTCAGCTCCATAGCCTCTTTTGCAATCTTTTAGCAGCAAGCACTGAATTACTGAGAGAAATGTAAGATTTATGTTTTTGAAGATAAATATAGGCATATATCTTCACACTCATATTTCAGACACAAAGGGGTCAAAACATAGGGCACGTCTACTATCTTTCCTGAACTGTTCCTTCTTTTCTGGTCCAGGTGATTTTCAGTTACAAGTGTAAGGAAGAGCAGTCAAGTGGTGTGATCTAAGGTGTATATAGGAGCCCTTCTCCCCCTCCCAGTTTACCTGAATTTCCCCCACCTGCTCTCTGGTACTTGAAATTCCCTTAATAAAGGACCTAGATTTAAATTCCATACTTGCAGATAAGATAAATGGGGATTAAAACACAAATACTCCCTTTGAGAAAGAGCACACTGACTTAAAGTCACACTAAAATATCTGGTTATATCAGATCCTTGACTCAAAAGCAGGTTTTGTTGTTTAGGTAGGAGGACAACAAAATAAAGAACTTCACAGAAGGAGATATGTGTTAACCGAGTTTTATAGTGAAAACTATTTTCATTTGCCCACCTTAAAGCAAATTCATTTTAGCTACATTCAAGCATCAGTCCCTTTCTCTTTTTCTGGTAAATGTAATACTTCTCAAAAAGAGAGGTAAGAACATAATTTGCTCCGAATTATTGGATGCTGTAAGTGCATCTTAGTTTCCTAGATTAGAAAAAAATTATAGAGTACAACACAGATAATGCAAGTGTGGCATTGTTGAGCCTCTGCTTAATAATTTATAAAGTGTTATGAAGAAACTTACAGATACCTGAAGACTAGATTCTTTTTTGAAATTTGCAAGAAAGTAAATTCCACACACTTGTTACTTGTCTTGGGAAAGATTTCAGAACAGATTGTTAAAAGATTGGTTGTAAGAGCTCGGAAAACAAGTGGGAAACTACTGGGTTTTTTTTAAAAAAGCACAACCAATTATGGATTCATTCCTATTCTGGATTGTGGATCAGGAGCATGGTATGGACATTGTGTTACCTAAGTTCAGTAATTCATTTAATTAACTCTCTAGGTATTGGTGGAAAAATTTGAGCTGAAAAATAGGACAATGTTTAAATGAATTTATAACAAGTTAGAGAACTATGTGCAAAGATCACTGATTAAAATTAACTTATGTTATCTTTAGCCCTGCTGTATTCTGTATTTTCAGTTATGACCTTGAAAAGTTGTAGATGATATGAAACTGGAGGGTTACATATCACATGATAGAATGAATACTCAAATTTGAGTGGCCTGGCATTCTATAATGTCAAGCTTATAGTTAATAGAAGTAATTTAGAACCCCAAATCTCACTGCACAATTTTAGATGAATTAAATATGGCTTAAGAGCAACATGCATGAGAAAGGCTTATGAGCAGAAGAACCAGAGGCAGAATAAACACAGGGACAGGCTTGTTCTACCCTGTGCTGGTCTAACATGCTACATGGTGTGTTCAAGACATGACACCACATTTTAACAGGTACACAGACAGGCAAACTATGTGTCCAAGGAAAGGGACTGAGATAGTGAAAAAGCCTTGTGGTTTATATCATGTAAATAATCTAAAATTTGGATATTCCTATCTTCTGAACTCTCTGATATATAGGAGTTGTCATTTGTTGAATTACCATGCAGATTTTCTGGAACTTTTGTCAATGCAGGGAAGTTTTCATTCCTTGTAGAAGAGTAGCATTCTTCCTATTCATTGTGGACTAGGGGAAGTTGGAGAACACAGCTCTGACGGGTTAGAGAAAACATTCTTTGCTTTTCTAAGAACAAAAACAGAACAGAGAGAATGCATGGATCAATTGTATATCCAAAAGCAGTGGAGAAATCTAAATTTTAAGTTTCATGTTGAATTACTAAGGACTCTTATTAAATTCTGTTATTCAGTGATTTCTGCCATGGTAATTTCCAGTTGATTTTTTCTGTATAATTCCATTGTTAATCTGAAGGTTCTGCAAATGCACTTAGAATATCTTAAGTAAAATTTTTAATTGAATTACTTTTATTTCTAATGAGTAATGATGATGTAAATGTCTTTCAAAGGATTTAAACGTTTATATTTCATACAAAGAACACAGGAAAAAACCTGGAAAGTCTGATGTGGCCCATTTCTGGAACTGCAAAACCAAATCCTGTTTTAAAAAATGAAGAGCCAAAACATTTTGGCTTGGGTATTTTTTTTAACCTTTGTCAACTTAAGGGAACTTTATTTAAAAATATAATTTGGAAACACATACTAGCTACTTGATAGCACAAAAAGGAATAGAATGGTGAAAAATAGCAGCAATTAGAGAACTTGTCATTCCAGAGTCTGCAAAGTAAAATATTAGCAACCAGAAAATATAAAGTTACATGTCCTTTTGTTGCTGGCACCACTAAAAGAAGAAAAAGGAACTGGGAAAATAAAAGAATAAGGTCTTCGCAATTTTGTGGCTTGGGTTACTAAGCACTTACAATAAATAAAGCTTAAAACACAAGCACATCATTTAAGAAAGTTATGCATTAAAAACCAAAAGAACCTTCTGGAGTAAATCACTGTTTTTCCAGAGGTTGAAGTAAATTATTTTGTAGGAACAAAATTAGTTTGTAAGAACAAAGTACTCTGAATGATTTGATCCTTCAGAACAGTCATATTTGTTTGTTTGAGCTACAACTCAAAGCATTCAACTGATTGGTTGATAAGACAAAACTACAGGTTGAGTAAGAATCAATTAAAAGTGTACAGATGATGCTTATGTGTTCATTTTCCTTTTATATTTAAGTGTCATCATGGTTAGAAATGGAATGGTAGATCTAGACATAAAATTCTTCTGATGGATACTAAACTTATTCCTGGATTGTCAAAAGAGAAAGGATTGTGATTACGGTATCCTTTGATGAACAAAATTCTTAATTTTAATGTCACATTTAGCCATTTATTTTCTTTAAAAAGAGTGTTTCTTTTCTCTTTTAATATGCTTTCCCTATTCAATAATCATGAATGTATTTTTTTATGTTACCTTCTTAAAGTTCCCTTCTTCTACTCTCTGAAAGGGTTTGTGTAGGTTTGAATTTGTTCTTTAGATTTTTGGTAAAACCTCCTGAGAAAGACAACTGAGTTTACTGTCATTTTTGTAAGAAAATCTTAAAAGTATTGGTTCATTATACTTAATGGTTACAAGACTGTTTAGACTTCTAATTCTCTTTGAATTAGTTCTTTCAAATTATATTTTCCAGGAATTTGCCAACTTCACCTATGTTTTCCTTTATTGCCAAGATTGTTTTTTACATTCTTGATTATCTTTTAATATCTGGAACACTTACAGTAAAAAGTATCTTTTAAAAATATTGTTACTGGGTATTTATTCATTCTCTGTTTCATTGGTCCTTATAATCTTACAATACTTTGTGAATTGTTCTTTTTAAAAACAAACTTTCAACTTTATTTTTCTCACATGTTTGTCTCCCTTTTCACTAAGTTTGTCTTTCTCTTTATTGTTTTCTTTCTTTTAAGTTTTGGGGGCTTAGCTTGTTAACTTTGTATGTATGAACTATGTGCTTAGCTCATTAATTTCAAATTCTCTTAATTGATATACTGTGTTTTCTTTATTATTTGGTTAAAATATTTTATACTGTATAACTTTTTACTGTTCTATGTGTTATCAGGAAATATGTTTCTTATTTTCAATCTGTATTATTTTTTTTTCAAACATTATATTGCAATGTAATGCTTGGCAATACATTCAATTTATGAATAAATAATCACCTTGACCCTTCAAATTATTGAATTGGAAAAAAATTAAGATGATAAATTAGAAAAATTGTTACTTTTGTTTCTCATGGAGTTTACAATAGTCAAAAATATAAAAGTCAAAGTACATGAAACTCTGAAATGCACTTTCTCTGACCACATGTCTATTGGCCCCATACATCCCCTTTTCTGACTTTATTTTCCTTCTATCCCTAATCCCTGAAGTTTTTCATCTGGGCCCTCTGAAAATAAGGATTAGTGATCAGTGAAATTCTTTGCACGTTGAGATCTCTTTTCTGAACATTTCCTTTACCATCGTGTCATTCCTGACACCTGGCACTTACTGTCAGTGGAGGTTTCTTTCTTTCAGGCTACTTTTACAACTTGGCCTAGAAGTAGCATAAGGGCCTCTTTGCATCCTTATTGATGCTATTTAAGTTCTTCTAATTCCATCTATCCATCCATCCACCCACCCACCTATCCATTCATCCACTTATCTTCTGTTAAACACCTTTTAAATGCCTAGAACTATGATGGACCTTAGAAAAACAACAATGAAGGAAAAACTGTCTGACTGATTGAGGTTATTATTGTCAAGTGGGAGAGATAGTCCTAAATGGTGAATTACTACATAGAGCAAAATGTTCTCAGACAGTGGAAAGTTTGAGACATTGGAAGGACATGAATTGAGGAGCATGTTTTCCTCTGTAAAATTAAGGTTTCGCACTATATAAACTAAGAGGCCCCTACCAGTAACCCATAAAATGCCATATAATTGAGGGCAGAGTCATACCCACTGAGTGTGAGAGAAGGCAGTCACACCTCTTTGCTTTCAGTTAATATTTGCAGCAATTTAAGAACTCATGGTGGTATTATCACTTCACACTTTTAGCACCTTCTTTTTACCCAAGGCTGGGCCATCCCATTCACCCCATATTTAGGCAATATATTTTTTAACTGTGGAGCCCCTGCATCAGTATCATCTTGCAGTCCAGTAAAAAAAAAATTCCAATATCTTGAATTCTACCCAGTTGTACTGATTCTAACTCTCAAGGATTATAACCTATACCTATGACTCTTTAACAGGCTGCCTAGGTGATACTCCAGAATTTATGCTCCACTGAAAAACTACCTTATAGGCAAAACATTTATAAAATAAGGCTCTCTGAATTGTCAGAACTTAAATTGCCTAGAACAAGATCTAACCCATTAACAAAAATCAGCCTCTAGAGTAGTTTTGTATAGTATGTCATTATTTTATTTATTTATTGTTGTCTTATTTATTTAATTAAGAATGCTTAACATGAAACCTACCCGCTCAACCAATTTTTACATGTAAAATGCAGTACTGTCACCTCTAGACACAATGTGGTGTATCAGATAGCCAAAACTAATTCATCTTGCAAAATTGAAATTTTATATACATTGATTAGCAGTTCCCATTTGCCCCTCCTTCCAGCCCCTGACAATCACTATTCTATTCTTTGCTTCTATGATTTGATTATTTTAGATACTTCATATATTTAAGAGTAATCACCACAAATATCATTATTGTTAAAGTGGTTTAATTTTAAGTCAGTTTTTCTGTTAAATGGGAGCTACTGATTGAACACTTATACTGATAAAATTTCTTGTTGACATGGAACTTGGGCTTAAGTTTTCACTAGGTTAATTTCAGAAAGGGTTGTCCACATGGACAGATACATTAGGGTTCTCTTGGAAAAAGGTGAAATGTAGGTACTCTCCATCATGTAATTCGTTCATTTTGGGTGGCAATTTTAGATAAGCAAAGGTTTCATATATGCAGCATTTTTCAGCAGACTTCAAGAGACTCTCTTTAAATGTTTGCAAAATATTAGGAGATGGAGGACTCTTGATGACAGGCCCTCAATTGCCCCAGAATTCATCCTAATTCAGATTTAAGAAACTGGTGCTTTATAAGACTAAACCTTCTGGACTCCTTATAATCTCAATGACACCAGCAAATAATGATTGTATTTTGTATTTATGTGAGTGCACTATCTTCAAAGCATCTTGTGTAGGTATCCTGGGAAGTAGATACATTAAACATTCTTGAAACTGAGGGAAGAAGCACAGAAATATTAAATGATTTGCTCAGAGTGATGCAGCTCATAATAGCCAACAATATAACTTTGGCCTGTTGATAGTAGTTTTACCTCATGATGCTTTATTCATGAATAAATTAAATAACTCTAAGAATATCTACGTACATAGTGAAGATTTGCTACGTGGTTAAAAGGAGTAGGGCATTAAGAACGTATCCTATGTGTG
Organism: Trachypithecus francoisi; assembly: GCF_009764315.1. NCBI lineage: Eukaryota > Metazoa > Chordata > Mammalia > Primates > Cercopithecidae > Trachypithecus > Trachypithecus francoisi. The sequence goes on along the minus strand of NW_022681465.1, from coordinate 163,602,032 downwards.
GCAAATTATAGTTGGTCACAGATTTTTTGCTACTCCTTCCATTAGTGGGTAGAGTGTTGTATTTGTCTGTTCTTGTATTGCTATAAGGAACTATCTGGGACTGGGTAATTTATGAAGAAAAGAGGTTTAATGAGCTCATGGTTTTGCAGACTGTACAGGCTTCTGCTTCTTGAAGGCCTCAGGAAACTTACAATCATGACAGAAGGCGAAGGGGGAGCAGGCACATCTTCACATGACTGTCAAGACAGAGAGAGTGAAGGGGAAGGAGAAGGTGCCACACACTTTCAAACAATCAGATCTTGTAAGAACTCTATCAGAAGACAGCACTAGGGGGATGGTGCTAAATCATTAGAAACCACACCCATGATCCAATCATCTCCTAGCAAGCCAGACCTCCAACACTGGGGATTACAATTCAACATGAGATTTGAGTGGGGACACAGAGCCAAACCATATCAAGTGTATTCTACTACCTTTGTTTCTGGCCTGGCCTTAGTGACATGCTTACCCAATAGAATGAAGTGGAAGCCCCATTCTAATGCAAGGTCATAGGAAAGCTTTCAGTTTCTGCTTGACTTTTAGAACATGCATTCTTAGAGTCCTGAGTCACCACATAAGAAGTCAGACTACTCTGGAAAGACCAGGTGGAGAGAGCCTGAGACTCAAAGGAGAAGGAGAGGTGCCCACTGAGTCCAGCCTTCCAGCCACCCACGCCAGAATATCATCTTAGGCTCTTTAGATCTGCTCTGCTGTCAGTTGATGTCTCATAGATCAAAAGAATCAGCACCAGAGCCCTGCTTGGATTTCTATCACCCCAAATTATGAAATGAATAAAATAAAATGGTTGTTGTTATAGCCGTGAAGTTTTTCTTGAGGGGGGGTAGGCAGTACTTTGTCACACACAATAAATAACCAGAACACTATTATTAAAAGAAGAAACACTAAAGGAAGTGCCACCAAACTAAGTGTGAAACTTCCAGCAAAATCCCCAGCAGCAGTACTCACCTAAATTTCCATTCTTTCTATTCCAAAATTACTTCTACTCTTTAGGCTTAGGTGTCACAGTGAACTCTGGGACCTTTTAAACTACATGGGTGTTTGGGGTTGAGAGATAAACTGTGTATCAGTTGATGGTCTCTAGTTGGCCAGCATCCTGCAAATATCCTTTACACCTCATACTGTCTGGGCTGTTTTCATTTTGATCATCTACAGTCCTCAGCAGGGTAACTCTCCCCACTTTCTCATTAACTTAATTTCTGCTCCTTCCATTGTCATTATCATCAGTGACTTTGTTATTCTGATTCTTGACCCTTTTGTCTCTGTGGTCTCATGATTGTCCAACCTCCTTAATCCTATTTAATTTATCTCCATTTCTTTTTAGCCATCCACTGGTAACATTTGTCTTTGACCTAGTCATTCTTGGAAAGTATTTCATCTCATCTTCAATTTGAATCTCTGACAACAATCTCCATCCTCACACCCTTAAAATATAGGTATTCTCCAAAGTTCCCCTTAGTTTTTCTCTTCTGTTTATACTATTTCTGTTCTAGTGACTTCCTCATTGACTTGAAGTTGATGACCCAGGTCAAGATCTCTCATACCAAGTTAAAAATCACATCCTGGAAAGTAGCCCCAAAACCATTATACTCAACACAACATGAATCTTACTATTCTGTTCTTTTTCTAATATCCTTGTTTCTATACATTTCACAACAAGTTTTCTATACTCTGAGTTGGAATCCCCAGGCCACCTAAACTCTTTCCCTGCTGAATCTTTAGACTCTTGAGCCTCATTTCTTTTTCTCCACTCTTATCACCACTCCAGCAACACCGTGCTTCCCTCAGTTTCTTGAGTAAATCTCAGTCTCTCCAAACTCTGTCTCCTCCCACATCCAATTCCTGTTCCTTCTTACAATGCTCTTACCTCTTTCTTCACCTAGCCACCTCCTATTCATCTTCTCTGTGGCTGTCACTTTCTTCTCCCTAAAAGACTTTTCTTCTTCCTTTTCACTAATAGAGATATTCCCCTCAATTTTATTCAGATACTGGCCACACATACATGTCATCAGCCTTTCTACATGTCTAAGAGTTGAATGTTTATTCATAATAAGTCCATTGTAGTAACTCCATTTTTTCTCAGTGACTGGTTTGTGTATTAGCCCATAGATGATTTGTATCAGTCCAGGTATATTCAGGAGACAGAAACCATATCAGTTGTTTTAACAGGGAGATGTAGTATACTTATTAACCAGATACTGGAGAATTGAAAATGCAAAAAATACAATGTTAGAATATCACACAAAAAATAACTGCAGGAAGAAACTATCACCCCTAGGCTTGGGAAACAGAGAGAAAATATTGGAATTATTAAAACTTAGAAGTACAGAAGAGGATCTCCATGGAGCTTAGGCCCAGACACCTGCAGAGTAGATTCTGGCCGGCTGATGCTAGTATTTCTGAAAGTGTAATGAGGTTGATTCTGGCAATGGGGCAAAACAACAAACTGAAATTATTTTACTGCCCCTCCAGGAACAAACTGCCGCCACCAGGCTTAAGAAACATTGTTGAGGTTATTGTAAAGTAAGGCCAACAGAAAACAAACAGGAAAGAAAAAATTCCTCCTTTTCCTTCCAGTCTCACAGTCTCCCTCTAGCACCCCCTATTGGCAGAAAATACCAAGGAGAAAGAACTTGGGGTTCCCAATCAATCCCACCCTGAATGCATTTTTTTATGCCATTTCTTTAGATTGCCCCAGAGATAGACTCCTTATATAACTGCAAAATCCTCACTATCCTTCATGGTCCTGCTCATCCCTGATTGTGTCCATTACACTTTCCAATTTAATGTAATCTTCTCCGATTTGCATGTTTCTCTTATGAAATTTTTTGTCTCCTGTTACAATAAGTTATGTACATGCTTTGATTCATGGATTGTACATGCCTTGACACATGGATTTGGAGTCAGACAAAACACGGTTCAAGTCCAGAGTTCATTACTTAGTAACTCTGTGGTGAGTTACTTAAGCTTTCTAAGTCTCAAATTCCTTATGTGTTTAGAGACACAGACTTTTTCTACAATCTCTGCTCAATAAAATTCCTTTAATGAATACAGTTTAAAAGGGCTCGGTATATTGTGATTACTTCTCAGACAATATTACAATATCACTAAATGTTGTTTTATTAATATCCCATGGGTTAGTAATTAAGGTATAGGTATGTCACCAGAAATGGTTCTCTGTAAATTTGGTTAATCAAAACAGAAATAAATGAAGTGTATTTTCGTTTTTCTTGAGGACTTAGTGTTACTAGAATCCTTCTCATTTCAAGGATAATAGATTTTTGATGTTCTAGCCATTGAGAGTTTTACTTACCAAATTCGGATGTATTTTTACTAATGAAAATTAAAGTCCTATGATCTATAGCTTTATAAGTTATAAGTAAATCATGGAAAGATTTAATATAGTTTAAAAAATAACGTAATTTATTGTTATGTTTTGTTTATAAGGCACATGCCTAGAACACCATTAGGAGAAAATAAAGAATTCTGATATTGTTGAATTTGGGGGATTCAAAGAAATCCCAGGGATTTGTTGGTTAATCTTCTGTCCTTTTAGAGATTTGCCATTAATCATTAGAAATAGAATTCTCCCAACGTTTCTGCAGCTGTTTCAGATTGGAAGTGGTGCTGCTCCACCAGTCTGGCTCTGGAAGAGCCTATTGCATTCAACAAGAATGAAAAGGAGGAGAGAAAAATGTCACCAACCTGGATCTAAGCCAGACTGAATGAGAATTAAATTCCTGCCACTTTATTCATATTATAAACAGAGAATGGTCTAAGTAAAATAATAAAAGTTTTGCATAGGCTACTGGGAATTTAATTTTGCTTAAAAGTATAAGCCATTTCTAAAATATGGTGAGTTGGGGTGAGAGGTTGGGGTAGAGGAGAGTTTGGGGGATAGGTTGGAAAGAGAAGGATGCCAAATGTTGAAACCTAGATTGTATGTGCATGGTTTAATTGTTCTCTGCAAGCAAAGCTTAAGTTTCCCTGCTATGCTTTAGAGTTTTTCAAGGGTGAATTGCATGTTTCCTAAAAGCAGGTTTAACCTCTAGTAATAAGGATATAATCTAATCTCCCGCAAGGACTATATTAGGAATATAAAGGTAGTATTATTTCTCATGGTTTGAAAGTGAATGGAAATTCTACCCCCAGCTCCATCAAGATTGGCTTAACCACCAATGTAAATTACTCTTATTTGGTTATTGATGTCATATGCTAATGCTTTTTGAAGCAAAAACAGACAACCAGTTCAGCTTTGTAGCAAAGCAGCTGTGGGTCTCAGCTGTTATAAGCCTGCTGATCTTGGGAAAGTTTCTTAATTCCTCAGACTCAATTTCCTTATCTGTAAGTAGGCAATAATGCATAGCTTGCAGAGTTGTGAGACTCCTATAAAGTGCCTAATAGAATTCCTATAACACTGAGAAGAAACTCAATAAGTGATAACTAGTAAAGTTGGTATTGCATTTTTCTAGTGTTCAGGTCTGAATTAGGGGTCCTAAAGATACTTTGATAAAAAAGGTAAAATGTGTTTCTGTGAACCTAAAATGTAAGAAGCTTAATGTATACTCCTCTGTAGAATAAAGAGAGTTAAACCAATAAAATGCTTTCACCCGTTTCCACTCTGAACTTGCCCATCATTCTGAATTACCTTCACTGAAGTTATTCCCATTTAGAGGAATAGGAGTCTCTGTGGAATCAACATCAGGCAAAGCAAGGTTGACTCCTCATCAGGCCTCAGACATTCTTCATATTGCAATGGAGAAAACAACAAAAAATGACCAACATGGCCTCTTTAGGAAGAAGCAAAACTATTAGACAAAAAGGTTTTCTGTATGTGATCTTTATTTTGAAACTGCATGGGAAATTATAGAGCTTGCGTCTTCTATTCCGTTAGCCCCCTGAAGTTAATTGAAGCTAAATTACACAGTGCACGTTTAGACAGGAGATTCCTAGGAAATGCTTCCACTGGCTCTCTATAATGTATTATTCTACATGCCAACTTTGAGAATTGCAGAATTGAATAAAGTTCAGCTGGGTCTTAAATAAGGTAATGGGATATAATTAATTCTCTACAATATGAAAATTCCTCTTTCCTTCAAGTTTCTCTGGTCTCAGATCGAATGAGGAGTAGATAGAAATAGACGGGGGTATAGGGTGTGAGGGAGTTGAGAATCTTGATTCCTCATAGATAAAATGATTTTCTGTATTCTGTTCTGATTCATGTATGTGCCCAAAGAAATAAAGGCCAAGAGGCTGCTTCATTGTACGATAGAACAAATAAAGCTTGTTAACTGTCATTCTGTGACATTCCAACATTGCTTCCTTGTCCTCTTTTTTATTTTTACTTGACTATAATATATTTATTTTTACCAAAAAGAAATTTTACTCATACCAAAGTTATTTTTCTCACCCCTTTTTCATCCCCCCTCCTTCTAATCTCATGGTTGACTGGGAAAATGAATAAATAAATTCCTAAGGGGCCAAACCCAGGGCCCTTTGATGATACAGAGGGAATCCAGATGTTCACCCTGCCCCCTACCTCCTATAAAGGGTTTCATGGAATTTGTTGCTGGTCATAATATACCTCCTAAAAAAGAGTTTTCTCCTGCAGTTTTACAGGTATTATTAAATTAAGTTTCCACCTTTTGTTTCAAATAACAGGTGAAATGGTATCTTTCAAAGCTGACTTGTTACCTCTAGTGACTACATTCTGCACATTCTCATAGGTATGGATTGTCAATACGCCATTTAAGAAAGATTTATATCTAAGATCATTCTATTCTTTTCAGGTCTATATGTTTGTGCCTCTGGCTGGTCACATGGACACATGCTCTGTTCTGCTGCTCTCTTAGAGGAAAGTAGACACCAGCATGGTCACCAGATTCAGACAATAGATGATAGGATAAGGTTTCATTTTGATTGAATTTACTTTAACTCTGTGAAAATTATGTTTTTATTGGCTAATTTTAGACAATTATGTCTCAGTTGAACTAGGCCACTTTCTTCTAGCATTTTTAAACTTTAAAACATGTATTTTTATAATTTGTTTATGAAATATGCTTGTGGCAAGGAAAAGAGCCTTCATAAAACCAGTATATATTTAATAATTCTCCTGAACCATGAACTATTTCTTTATATGATCCTCCCCTCTGGGAAATAACTGAATGAACAAATGGATCTTACCCCATATATGAAAGTTATTTTTTTAAAAAACCCAAAGCACAGAAAGTTTTTGAAAATAAAATTCTTATCACAGGCTTCCAAGGGAAAGCACCCAGATTCCAACCTGTAGAAATGCAAGGCCAATAGACAAAAAAGGAGAAAGAATAGGCCCCAAGGAGTCCTAGGGTGAGATACAGAGATAATCCCCTAAGCAGGACACTCTCATATTAGAAAAGCAGTTGAAACAGGAAAGTCAATAAAGTGTAATAGTTTAGTAACTGATTTCAGGAAACAAATCATTCTGAACCCCTATTTTATGGATGAATGAAATTCTGAAATTTGAGATAGGGCTTCACAAGTTTTAGGGCAACAACTATCAAATAAAAGCACAGCTGGGACCCTTGCTTTTAAAAAGCCTGGATTTTCTTAGTGGGTTAGTAATAGTAGCAATTCTTAAGATAAAATCATTTAGAAATGGAAAGTTGGTTGACATTTTGTATGTTTGCTTAACTGACTATGGAAATTTAATATATAGTATTCTATTTCCAGAAAAAAGGAAGAAAAAAATTAAAAGAATGTATAAACTATCCAAGGTAAAACAAAATCTCTGTCCAAGTTTTTCTGAAAATATAGGTTATGTTTGAAGAATAAAAGGTTTCAATTATTACATTCTGGCTCTGCCAAAAGAGCAAACACAAGATGGCAGTTAAATTTATGAGACTGTCAGTGTTGTTTTACCTAAAACAGAAATTTCCTCCCATATCTATTCTCACCCTCTGAGATACAGGATTAAGATGCTATTCTCACATTCTGGAATAAGGGATTAATCGTTCTCCACTGTTATTTCTCATTTTTTATAGCTCTATTACAGTGGTCCATTGAGAATATAATATTACGTGTAAAACTACAGGAGAAATCTCATCAAAGAGTTAATGAACAAAAAGATGTAAGAAAAGAAAACTCTGTGAACCACAGAATATATTTAAAATGTCTCATGTCATTTACTTAAATGCTTTATATGATTAGAAAAATACAAAGAAGGAGACTTGGTAGAAAATAATTTTTGTACCAGACATGTCAATCACAGGGATTATCTTACCCACAGGCTTGCTGAGAGTGTAGCCATGACCAGATTTATTTTGGATCATGAAACCCTTCCCAGATGACCACAACTGATTAGACCAGGGATGGACACCTGACCCAAGTGCTGCCAATCCGTAGATGGGGCAGAGCATATTACTTTGTCAAGTGTGAAAAACTATTTCCAAATTGGAATGCTAGTAATTATCTAGATCTATCCTTCTCTGAGGAATTTGACCTTGGAATATGAAAAGAATCAAGTAGACAGCAACAAGAATGAAAGTAAATTGATACAAAGGGAAGTACACATACTCAGAATAGTTGCAGAATGATAATGCTACTGAGGTAACCAGAGCTGCCTGGAGTCTAGAGGACTTTTCAGATCCAGTGTCAATCAGACTGGGCTGAGTTTCCTGCCAAAATTCCCTCTCTCTTATTGTCACACGTATTCTTGCAATAAACTTCCATTACAAGAGCTAACTGTTGACAAGAAAAGCCAAACTCTGTAAAATATTTGAAGAGATTTATTCTGAGCCAAATGTGAGGACTGTGACCCATGACATGGCCTCAGGAGGTCCTGAGAACATATGCCAAGATTATTGGGTTACAGCTTCATTTTATACATCTTAGGGAGATGTAAGACATCAATCAATACATGTGCAGTATACATTGGTTTGGTCTGGGAAGGTGTGACAACTTGAAGCAGGGGGCTTATAAGTCATAGGTGGATTCAAAGATTTTCTGATTGGCAGTTGGTTGAAAGAGCTAAGTTATTTAAAAACCTGGAATCAATAGAAATGAGTGCCTGGGTTAAGATAAGGGGTTATGGAAATCAAGGTTCTTATTATGTAGATGAAGTCTCAGAAATGTTTCCTATTTAGGCCTTTAAAAGATACTAGACTCTTAACTAATCTCCTCAGGATCAGAAAAATACCTAGAATGGGAAAGGGATTGTCTATAGTAGGTCAATTTTCCCCGCAAGAGACAGTTTTGCAGGGTCATTTCAAAATATGTGAAATAAACATATTTTGGGTAAAATATTTTGATTTCTTACAGGACCTGCTATCTGTCATGTGATGCCATACTAGAGTCGGGTTGGAATTTGGTATCTTATTTCTAAAAAGAGTCTGTTAGTCTTAAGATCTCTGTTTTAATGTTAATGCTGGTCAGCCGTGCCTGAATTCCAGTGGGAGGAAAGTATAATGAGGCATGTCTGACCCCTGCTTCCCATCATTGCCTGAACTAGCTTTTCAGGTTTCTTTGGAGTCCTCCTGGCTGAAAGCAGGGGTCCCTTCAGTCGGCTGGGGGGCTTAGAATCTTATTTTTGGTTTACATAGCCTCAGGGAGTTCTGGATTCTTGAAGTCAAAATAGCCTCAGTCAAAAGAGGGTGAAATTGCTGTTGCTATAATTTAAATATGTACCCCAAAGTTCATGTGTGGAAAACATAGTCTCCAGTGCAACAGTGTTGAAAGGTGAGACCTTTAAGAGGTGATTTGGTCATGAGGGCTGTGCCTCATACAAGGATGAGTTACATTTCCTTCCCTTCCATCCCACCTCTTGCCCTCTCTTGCTCTCTCCCCTTCCACCATGTGATATGACACAGCAAGTAGGCCCTTGCTAGATGCTAGCCCTCTGACCTTAGATGCCCCAGCATCCAGACCTGTAAGAAACAAGTCTCTGTTCTTTATAAATTACAAAACAAGCTAAGGCAGAAAATTGGTACTGAAAAGTCAGGCTATGGCTCTAATAAATCTCTGGAAATGTTGAAGTGCCTTTGGAACTGGGTAATGGGTAAAGGCTGGAGGAATTTGGAGAAACGGGCTAGAGAAAGTCTAGATTGATGTGAATGGAGTATTAAGGGTAATTCTAGTGAGTGCTGAGAGGAAGACAAGAGCTGTAGAGAGAGCCTAAGTCTTCTCAGGTATTACTTAACTGATCAGAATGTTGGTAGAAATATGGATGATAAAGTTCATTCTGATGAGGACTTAGATTGAAATGAGAAACAAGGTATTGGAAAGTGGAGTAAAGTTTATCCTTGTTATAGAGTTGCAAAGAACTTGACAGAGTTGTGTTTGTGTCCTAGAACTTTGTGGAAGAAAGAACTTAAGAATGATGAATGAGGATGTCTGGCAGAAGAAATATCTAAGCAGCAGATATCTTAGATATCTAAGAAATATATAAGGCTGCTTTTGGATGTTTAAAGTAAAATAAAAAGAGGAAGGAATTTCCTAAAGAAGGAATTTAAAATTAAAAGGAAAGCAGAATGAAAAGATTTGGAAAACTCTTGGGCTGGCCATGTAAAGAATTTTAAAATGTGTTGGGAGAGAATACTAAGGTGCGGCCAAGTGACTATTTTGCTGAAGAGAATTAACATTAATAGAAAGAAGTCAGGTTCTATTCATTAAGACAATGGGAGAAAGACCTCAATTGTATTTCAGAGATCTTCAAGGCAAGCTAGGACTCTGAGGGCAAGTTTTCCAGAGAGGCTTCTGTGGGACCTCAGCATTTGCTGCTCAGGTCCACTCAGGATTCTGCTTCCTGCATTCCAGTGCAGAGCCCCTTGGCTGCCCCAGCCCCTGACTCAAGTAGATCCAGATGGAGCTCATGCTACAGCTCCAGACAGCACAAGCAGGAAGCCTCGGTAGCATCTATGTGACACCAACTCCATAGATGTGCAGAGAGCATGAGCTGTGGGGCCATGGTGGCCTCCACTTATATTTCAAAAGATATTGCAGACTGCCTGGGGGCCCAGGGAGAAACCTGCTTCAGGGGTGGAGGATCCACAGATAGTCCCCATTAGGGCAAAGCCTAGTGGAGTAATGGGAGTAGGGCAGCCCCCAAGATCACAGAGCTTGAAAGTCAAAGGCACAAGCCTCCAACCTGTGAGAATTTCTGGGTTGACTGAACCCAGCAAAGCCATAGGGGTGGGGCTGCCTGAGGCCTTGCAAGCCCAGCCCCTACCCCAGTGTGCTTAGGATGCAGGATATGGAGTTAAAGGAAATTATTATCCAGCTTTAATACTTAAGGTTGTTTTCCTTAATGGATTTTGACTTACCTGGGGCTGTTACTTCTTTCTTACCAATTTCTCCCTTAAGAAATGAGAATGTTTATCTGATGCCTTTCCCACCATTGTATTTTGGAAGTAAATAACTTGTTCTGATTTCACAGGTGCACGGCTGGAAGAGAATTTGCCTCAATTTGCCTCAGGATGAATTGTGCCTTGCGTTTCACTTATTTCTGATGAGGCTCTGGACTTGTGTTGGAAATTTAATCCCCAATGCAACATTGTTGAAAGGAGGGACCTTTAAGATGTGATGTGACTGGGCACAGTGGCTCATATCTGCAATCCCAGCACTTGGGGGACCAAAGTGGGAGAATCTCTTGAGCCCAGGAGTTCGAAACCAGCTTGGGAAACACAGGGAGACCCCATCTCTTAAAAGAAAAAAATTAGCTGGGCAGGGTGTCACACACCTGTAGTTCAGCTACTCAGGAGGCTAAGGCTAAGGATCACTTGAACCTGGGAGTTTAAAGATGCAATGATGTGTGATCATGCCACTACACTCCAGCCTGGACAACAGAGTGAGACCCTATCTTAAAAAAAAGAAAAATAAACAGAGAAAGAAAGAAAGAGAGAGAGAAAGAGAGAGAGAGAGAAAGGAAGGAAGGAAGAAGGAAGGAAGGAAGGAAGAAAGAAGAAAGAAAGAAAGAAAGAAAGAAAGAAAGAAGAAAGAAGAAAGAAAGAAAGAGAAAGAAAGAAAGAAAGAACCCCCAAACCAAACCAAACCAACCAAACAAATAAACAAAATAGAGGTGATTTGGTCATGAAGGCTCTGCCCACATCAATGGATTAGTTGTTATTGCAAAAGTGAATTAGTTATTATGGAAATGGTTTTCTAACAAAAGGATGTGTTCAGCTCGCTTTATCTCTCTCTCTTTCTCTCACCCTCTCTCATCATTTCACTTTGTCATAGGATGATGCAGTAAAAAGGCCCTTGCCAGATGGAGGCCCCTCCTGGTTGGATGCCCCAGCCTCCAGAACTGTGAGAAATAAACTTCTGTTCTTTACAAATTACCCAATCTTTGGTATTTTGTTATAGCAGCACAAAACAGACGGAGACAACTGTCAACAAAGCAACCTTTACTAAGCATCATGGTTCTGCAGACACTATGCTATGCACTGGCGGTGCCAAGAAGAGCTTATATATGTGCTCTGGCTGGAGAGATGGAACAGAAAAAATAATAATAATATGAAGTACCCTAAATACCAAATACTTGGTACTCACCAAAATTCCAATTAGGAAATATCATATTAGTAACAATGTGCTAGTTAAGAATGTAGGCTTTGGACATTCATGTACCTGAGTACAAGTCCCAACTGACTCTGCCCTCCATCTGTTGGCTGAGTAAATTTGGGTAAGTTATTTAACTTGGTGCTTCTCTAAAGACTGGTTCATAGATCAGCAGCAACAACCTTGCTTAGAACTTATTAGAAATGCAAGTTCTAAGACCCTGCTCTACACATACTGAGTCAGAAACTCCAGTATTGGAAAAACAAATTTTACATTAACATGCTCTTCAGGTATTCCTGATATTTGTGGAAGTTTGAGAACCCCTACTGAACCTAAGTCTCAGGATCATAGATATGTGTTGTTTTGAAGACTAAATGTTCAGCATGTATAATAATGGGGTCTAGCAATGTTAGTTAATTTATTATTACTATTGAAGGGCAGAGGAGAAGGTTGCTTCTGAGCTGGTTTTAGGATTAAGTAAATGTGGAGAAAGAGGAGGTCGTTCTAGGAAGCAGAAAGGTATACAATGCTTTAAAAGGCTCGGTGCTAGAGATTGCATCAGATTTTGGAGTCAGGTAGATTCTGGACAATGTTTGGAAATAGACATTGGGTTCAAATCTCAGCTCTACTACTTGAAGTTTTGGATTATTTACTTAACTGGAATACATTACTAAAAATTGGGATAAGTCCCCTAGATAATTATTGGAGGATTAAATGAGATAATGTATGTAATGTTCAAGGCAGAGTGCTTGGTATTTGCTAAATATTAGTTGCTGTTGTTAGTTACTTTTATTATTATTGTCTGTTACTTGATAATTTCTTTATTTTTTGCTTTCTGTTTTTTTTTAAACTTTTAAATGACTGAGTTCTCCTCATCTTTCAGGATTTTGCTTAAATGTCTTGTCTTCAGTGAGACTTCCATGATTAAATAAGGTAAAAAAAACCCCTTCCTTGTTCTCTATTTTGAGATCTTCCTTCCTTCCTTCCTTCCTTCCTTCCTTCCTTCTTCCTTCCTTCCTTTCTTCCTTCCTGTATTTCTCCCTAATTAGCAAACAATCGTAGTATTAATTCTTATAACTACTTGTTTATAGTTTTAGTTTTTAGAATAGTGCCTTTTTATTTTATTTATTTATTATTATTAAACAATAAATATTTGTTTACTGGATAAATGAATGATTGCTGATGCAAATGCCATGAGAGTTATGCCCACAAACAGGATCTTCAAGCAAACATTCAAACTTGTATCAAGCATAGCCATTCTGCAAAAACAACATCTCAGTAGCACCTATGGCCAAAGGGAGATAATAAAAGAGATCATCTGGAAGGGAGAAAAATGTTCTTTCTTTTCACTGTGATGGTTTGGTGACAGTGATCAAAACAAGCAAAGTCATTCAGATATATACATATTTATAAAATATGATGACCTGTATGTTTAATTTTTACATATTAATCTGGCTCTCTTTTCTTGTTGGGTAAATTTCTTTAACATATATCAATGGATTTCCCTTGAAAACTGATCATTTTTCTTTTTTTATTTTGCAAGTAGCCATGGTTTAAGGTTTGTTCATTCCTACTGAAAATTCTCAGCCTGCAAAATCAAAAATAATCTCCAGCAAGACCTTTTTGAACAGCATACATTGAGGGGAGATATTTACATCCTACTGTGGCTGAGGCTATTAGTTCTACTCTTATATTTATCGCTCTTAGAACATTTTGCAACATTATTCTAATAAATGCAGATGATTAGTGCGTTAATACTCACATATCATGCATTCATGCTTAATATAAAACTGCACGTTTAACTTCTTAAAAGAATAGCAGATAGAAGAATATACAGTGGTTACATTTTTCTGTAGAGCAGAATCAAAATATACACTTTTTAAAAAGTTAAAGTATGAGAAAAAATATATGGAGAAATATTTTATTAGCATTAGACTCTCCAATTTGCTTGCTAACTTAAAAATATCTTATTCTCAGAATACACTCATATTAATTTCTTTAATTATGCCAAATGATCCATGCGTGTTATGTTCTGCATTCATATCTGTTGTCTTTTTTCTTTTTCTTTCTCTGTTAGTGAATTGTATAGAAACCTAACCTCTGGTGCATAAATCAAAATGCTGCTTCATTTCACTCTCATTATCTTCCACAGACAAGACATATTTAATGTGGACATGTGCAACTGACATACTTTAAGACTCATGTTTGAGGCATGTCAGTCCATTCTCAGAAGCATGAGGCAACACAGGAATAAGCAGGAGTGGGACCTGGTAACAGAGCTTCCCACTGGGAGGATAGACTCTGGGGAAGTGAGGGTATTGCTAAGACATTTTTTTGGAACTTTGTGCTGTTAGAGAAGTGTGTGGCCAACTCCATGTTGACTCACATGAACAGCTAACTCTGGTGTCTCAAAATAAGCACGTCTGCCTCTGTTTCAGAACAGTGGATTATCAGTCACCTGATGGGGATATGAGGCTTTGCTCCATTCCTGCAGTGATGACTGGAAAAAGCTGGGAACATGTACTCACATGTATATAGGATTCAGGTAGTTGCATAAACAAGGAAAGCAGGCCATGTGCAATACAATGAGGAGTGGTGAGACCTGTGGAAAAGGCCCTGTCTAATGGGAACCACTGTTGCTCAGTTATAACTCACCATTGCCATTTGTTTTGAAAGCAGGCCAACTAGTGTCAGAATCTCCAGTTATTTCCAGGAAAGCTAAAAGACCCAGATTTAATGTGAAACCATCTGTTTTACTTTAAAAAGTTTGTTAAAAATATTTGCGATAATTTTAGATTTATAGAAGAGTTGCAAAAGTAGTACAGAGGGTTTCTGTGTATTTTTACCGAGTGTATATGTTTCCTAGAGCTGCTATAACAAGCAACTACAAACTTGGTTGCTTAAAACAATAGAAATTTCTTCTCTGGCAGTTTTAGAGGCCAGTGGTCTGAAAACAAGGGTTCTTGCCCTTGCACACTTTGAGAGGGAATCTGTTCCATGCCTCTCTCCTAGCTTTAGGTGGTCTTCAGCAACGTTGGCATTCCTTGCTTTGTAGACACATCACTTTGATCTCTGCCTTTCTCTTCACATAGGCTTCCCCTCTGGGACTCCTTTCTTTTATAAAGATATCAGTTATTGGATTTAGTAATCACCCCAAATCCAGACTTACTGCATTTCCAGTTCCTTAAGTTACATACATCTGCAAAGACACTATTTCTAAATAAGATCACATATATAGATGCTGAGAGTTAGGGCTTGGATATATCTTTTTGAGGAGTGTATTAATCCGTTTTCACACTGCTATAAATAGCTACCTGAGACTGAGTAATTTACAAAGAAAAGAAGTTTAATGGACTCACAGTTCCTCATGGTTGGAGAGGCCTCAGGAAACTTACAATCATGGTGGAAGGCAAAAGTGAAGCAGGGCACGTCTTACATAGTGTCAGGAGAGAGAGAGAGGCTGAGGGGGGAAGTTCCACACTTTTAAACCATCAGATCTCATGAGAACTCATTCACTATCACAAGAACAGCATTAGGGATTTCTGCCCCCAAGATCCAATCACCTCCCTCCAGATCCCTTCCCTGACACATGGGGATTACAATTCCATATGAGATTTGGGTGGTGACAGAGGGCCAAACCATATCAGAGGTCCACTATTCAACTCACTAAACCCAGATTTCCATAATTTTAACATATTACAATACCCTAAGGAATTATCTACTACAAAGCTAGCATTGGTATAGTATTATAAACTATATATTTATTTGGATAAAACTAGTTATTCCACTCTATACATTCCAAAGACATGTCTGTCATTGGAATTGGCCCTTTCCTGACTCTGAGAAGGTAACCTCGGAGGCCCTGGAATATTCTGCCTGATAAAAGTATTTTTGTTTGCTTAAGATGAGGTCTTGAGTCACACTGTATCAGTTTGACCAGATAGTTTATGCTACCCATGTGATTCATGGTGAATGCCTGTTTTTATGTGTCTGAGGATTTGGGCCACACTCTATTAGCTTGACCACTGGAAGGTGCTGGAGACTCAATAGCTACCATCAGTCAGAAGGGCACTGCATGCCTAAGTGACCCTTAGGTCACTAAGAACAGAAAAAAGAGACATTAGTGAATGTATCAGAGGTATCCAGGACTACTCTCATGTTCAATGTTCCATTCTAGGGTCTAACCCAGAATCCCACATCACTTTTTAATAGTTAGGTCTCCTTAGTCTTCCCCAATCCATGACATTTTATTGGGTTTTTTTGTGACCTTTGAAGAGTACTGGCTATTGATTTTGAACAGTGTCACATAATTTGAGTTTTCTTCTGTATTCTCGTTATGAGATTGAGTTATTCATTTTGGGAAGGTACACTGCAAGGGTAATGTGCTCTCTGTGCTCTCCTCAACAACTCACATTTGTGGATACATTATGTTGATTTTTTTTTTAACTGCTGATGTTAACTCTAATTCCTTGGTTAAGGCAGTGTTTTCTAGGTTTCTCCACAACAACATTATTATTTTATTTTTTTCCCTTTGTAATTAATAAATAGTCTGGAAGGAAATACCAAGGGCTGTGCAAAATCATCTGATTTCAAATATTGGCAGCATTTTAAAGAAACACAGCATAAACCCCCCGCGAGAATGTTCTCTCAGGTTCACCAATTTGCAGACTTTAGACAAATGCAAAAATGGAGGGAAACTTGGTTACTAGGTAGAATGACTGAGGAATTTTCAAGTAGGCTTGAGATTGTAGCAGAGATTTAAGAAAAAAACAGATGTGCATCAGTTGCACTGTCACTCAAACCCTTCCTAGGAGACAGGCTGAGACTATCCTCTGTCAGATTTATATGGGGCAAAGGGTTGGGTAGTCTTTAGCTTACGTGGGTGTATTTACTGTCTTGATAAGATTTGATTTAGAAATAGCTGTGACACAAGAGCATGTCAGTACATCTTCTGAGAAGAGCTGCCATCATTGCTCCATTTTTAAAACCCACTTGTGCACTGATTGAACTTCAGATCATTCTTTGGGCTGCCATTCTTTCTTAGTGTTATGAGACTTTGATATCATGAATCATATAACAAGTAGTTCCCAGCACCAACACAAACGGGTCTAGGTACATCATGACTTCTAGGAATGGCTAGTGGAAGGCAAAAGGAAGATCACAGGATAATTTTAGATCTTGGCATAATTGTAGAGAAAGATTGAGGAGTAGAATGCCCAACATAAGGTTATGATTTTTCTGTTTCTTTTGTTTGTGATAGGACTTCTTCCCTATTATTAAAAATAATGATGCATAATCCTCAAATAAATATATTTTCCCTTAATATAATAAAACAGGTATTTGTTCACCTTAGGTTATGATGAAAAAATACATTTGGTAAATCATTGAAGATGCAACTGATGAGCTCCACCATGACTCTTTCAAACTTGTTTCTTTGCAATTATTCTTTAAAACTCAGGAGATTTATGTAAGTCAGTCAATTACAAATCAAGTCTTCTGTTTTTATTTTCAGCATGAATAATGCTTTTTTCAAAATTATTGATTTTTAAATTAATAGAGATCTCATCTTTTCTAACAAGGAGATCCACATGGCACAGATAAAGGGAAAAGAGGAAAATTAGAACACATATTACCCATGTTGTTCTTTCAAGTGACTTCATAAAGACGAGATTCAGTGAGAGAAATTGAAAAAATTCATCTTGGTTTTTGATGGGACCCACAGTTTAAATTCATACCATGGGCCACAAATATGATATTTATAGTTTTGTTGTTTCTTTCATTAAGAAAATGATTATAAAATATATGCTCTTAATCATACTATAATTTCTTGAATGATAGCTTGGCAAAAAAAAAAAAATGTAACAGTGTCACTCTAGATGTAATTCAGCTATCTGATGAATGCTAAATCAAAATTTGTTTGATCTAATTCCTCTTGTTGGCTGAGCTGATAAGTTAATTTCAGGTGATTGCCATGACAGCAAGCATCTCCAGCCTTGTCCCAATGTTGGAAAGCATGTTCTGGCAAGAAAAGCCCACATCTGTGAAGTTTGTAAGTATGTCCTCATTTTTTCCCCTTTCTTTCTGAGATAATGTGTTTTTCTATTTCATTATACCTAGCTACATATCTAGTTGGAATTGAGTCCCTTGGCCTCAAATACTTGCATTTGGATTGATGGATGATTAAACATGGGTTTGAAATCATTGTCTGAGTTTCTTTTCACAAAGTTTAAGTTCCCTGATCCATTACTTGTTGTAGTTCATGTTTCAATGTCAACACAAAACTCTTGATCAAGAAGACAATTTTGTATTTTCTATAAGGTGACCAAGTAAGACATCTTCATTTCCTACCCACCTCTCTGCAATTCTAGCCACTCTGTGTTTGGGTGAATTTATACACATGTATATACATATTATTTAGGTATATTGTCTTTATTCTAGATGACACTGTCTTTTAGTATTATGCACTCAATGTAAATGATTTTTTTCAAGTAATGATTTCATTGTAGTTAGAGGGTTATCTAAACTTGCCCTCAGCAACTCTTGTTTTACTTACCTTTACAGATTTGCTTTTTTTCCCCTTATACTCTTATTGTAAACCATGTTATCAGAAAGTATACATTGTACTTCGAATGGGTTTGGAAATCAGGGACTGTTTGTTTTGTAATACTTTTAAAATATGAGTGCCTCTTGGGTCACAACATATTGAAATCGGCCCAATTGTCCCATAGAACTGATGTTTACAGTCTTTTAAAATAAACATAGAAATTGACCCAGCCTTAAAGCTTGAAACTTACATTGGTCTTATCTGAGTTTCTTCCTCAAGAAACTAGAAGGTATCAAGGAACTGAAACTCACCAGATCACCACATCTAGACAATGAGAAGCCAAGATCCTCATCCTTCATGATTTCCTTAGCCTTCCCTAATTCCTATTTACCTGGGTGTAGTTATATTCCTTCCCTGCTGTATAAACTCCCAATTTTAGTCAGTCAGGGAGATGGATTTGAGACACATCTCCCATCTCCTCAGCAGCAGCACCTGGTTAAACCCTCCTTTCCTGGCAATACCATAGTCTCAGTGATTGGCTTTCTACATGGTGAGCAGCAGGACCTACACTGAAATTATAGTATTTTGGTAACAGTATCTGCTCTCCATTCAAATCTATACTCAGTCACATAGAATTATTTTTTCAGTTTCTTGAATATTCTGCACATTTTCTTCTACTTCTAAGCCTCCAAAAATAATCTGAAAAGCAGCAAAATTGCCACAGTGTGGAACCAAAATAAGGGTAAAAAGCCCTTTAGACATTTCTTTTGGCAATAAACTGACTATACTTAGTAGGACCTGGCTCATAGAGACTTCTCTCTTTAGGAAGTGGACATCTGGTGACTCAAGCATTTGGCTTGAGGCAGTTTCCAGGGGAGTTTCAACTGCAATTCCACAGGATTTCATTACAAGCTATTTGCGGTCTTGCTTTTTCCTTTGCTGGTACTAAACAGGTGACATATATTTTACATTGATAATTAGTGTCATCTGACTTGAGGCCACTGCTTTTCTTCTTGGTTTCTGGTGCCCTTTACAGTAGTGCCTTTCCTACCACTTTACATTTCGCAGACTAAAACATCTCAAATAGCCCCGAGAAAGAAAAAACTGCCTCTCTCTTCTATTCAAGGCTCTCACTTCACCTTAAATGCAGATTTATTTTT
Organism: Trachypithecus francoisi; assembly: GCF_009764315.1. NCBI lineage: Eukaryota > Metazoa > Chordata > Mammalia > Primates > Cercopithecidae > Trachypithecus > Trachypithecus francoisi. The sequence continues at coordinate 163,582,739 of NW_022681465.1, read as the reverse complement.
TCTTTTTTTTAAGTTATGTATGAGAATTTTTTCTTTTCTTCCTATTTTGAGACAGGATCTTGGTCTATTGTACAGGCTGCAGTGCAGTGGTGCAATCACAGTTCACTGCAGCTTCAACTTCCTGAGCTCAAGCCAGCCTCCCCACCTCAGCTTTGTGAGTACCTAGGGTCACAGGCATATATCACCACATTTGGCTAATTACTTTTTATTTTTTGTAGAGATGAGAATTCCCAATGTAATCACTCAGGCTGGTGTCAAACTCCTGGTCTCAAGTGATCCTCCCCAGCTGGCCTCCCAAAGTGTTGGCATTACAGGCATGAGCTGCTATGCCCAGCATGTATCAGGATTACCAAGAGAGTATCTGGTCAACCATTCTAGTCTCACTGATATTTGCTGGATTAATTGCCAGCATATTGTTCTAAATAGCTTCTTAAGTACTTATTTGTAGATATTTACTTAATGAACAGGCCTTTACATCAGGATATGAACCAGTCATTTAAGGTCAATCAAATTGAAAATAGGAATGATAATAACAGTACCTATCTTATACTCATAGGATTATTATGACAATCAAATAAATTAATATTTGTTAATTTCTTAGAGCAGAGTCTAGCACATGGCAAATGCTAGACAAGTATTGTTTAAGTAATAAATAAAAATTTGAAATACAATATAAAAACAATTAGATAGCTGACTTCTTATCAGTGGCAGAAATAATAGAATCATACATTCAAAGTTGTGAGGCCAGACATGGTGTCTCACTCCTGTAATCCCAGCATCTTGGGAGGCCAAGAGAGTCGGATCACCTGAGGTCAGGGGTTTAAGACCAGCTTGGTCAACATGGTAAAATCCCATCTCTACTAAACACACACACACACACACACACACACACACACACACAAAATTAGCTGGGAATGGTGACACTTACCTGTAATCCCAGCTGCTTGGGAGGCTAAGGCAGGAGAATCACATGAACCCAACAGGTGAAGGTTGTATTGAGCCTAGAGCATGCCACTGCATTCCAGCCAGGGCAACAGAGTGAAACTCTGTCTCAAAACAAAACAAAGCAAAGCAAAACAAAATCCCAAGAAACAAATTGTGAAAGAAGATAACTATCCACTTAGAATTGTGCAGCAGAGGCTGGGTGCAGGGGCTCACACCTGTAATCTCATCACTTTAGGAAGCCAAGACAGGCAGATCACAAGGTCAGGAGTTCGAGACCAGCCTGGCCAATATGGTGAAACCCTGTCTCTACTAAAAATGCAAAAATTAGCTGGGCGTGGTGGCAGGCACCTGTAGTCCCAGCTACTCTGGAGGCTGAGGCAGGATAATTGCTTGAACCCAGGAGGTGGAGGTTGCAGTGAGCCGAGAGCGTGCCACTGCACTCCAGCCTGGGTGACAGAGAGACTCCAACTCAAGAAAAAAAAAAAAAAGAATTGTGCAGCAGAGTAATGCTTTTAGCATCAAATAAAGATATTTTTAACAAAACAAAGAATAAACAAATAAAGAAACCCTGATAGTCTAATAGTCCTCTGTGAAAAGTCCTTCTGAAGGATATACTTGAGGAAGAATCAAAGTGACCCAGAAGACAGATCTAAGATGCAGAAAGTAATGTTGAACAAAGAAAATGGTATACAACTGGATAGAACTAAACAAATGTTGACTGTTTATCAGTAAAAATAGCTTATTAATCAATATAGAATAAAATACTGGATAACAATGGCATATAATTGGAAATGTTGTGACAGGAATTAATGCATCCTGAGATACTTGTACTGTTTGGGAGGAGGGTACAATATGACCTAGCTTTAGAACATGAAGATAAAATTTTGAAGAGAACACTCTAAGAGTAAAATAGACTGTATGAGAGGAAGAGACAAGAAAGTTGCCTGAGATTCAAAGATAGAGGACGACGTTTGTTCCCAGCTACTTGGGAGGCTGTGCTGGGAGAACACTTGAGCCCAGGAGGCTGAGCTGTGATCCTGCCACTGCACTCCAGCTTGGGTGACAGAGTAAGACCCTGTCTCAAAAAAAAAAAAAAAAAAGACTTGAAGTGAAATCATTCCTCTGTACAGCATCATTGTAGGAGGCAGGACACTGCCTGCACTTTCTAGTAAGATCAACTTTTGTATAACTCTGGGTCTCTATCGGCAGGAGTCACTGGCAAGAACTGAGCCAGCTTTTATAGCAATCATAGCTTCTCTGCCTTAGGATCCTTGGACCTGATGACATTTAGCTTTCCATCTCCATTCATGTCAGTCACCACAAGAACCAAGAATTCAAAGGTCATCCCTCATCTACCACATTCTAATCCTCATAGGACTTGGTATATCACCCTTTCTGATTGCTATTCATTTTCTGAAGCCTTCCACCTCATCTATGAGCATTTCTCTTACACTCTTGCTTTAAAACCTGGCTGTTTCTTGGTGACCTTGCTTCCTCTTTGTCCTTCTCCAATGATGGACATTTTCTTTGCCACACTCCTTGTACCACCGGAACTGGAGACTGGGTAGCTGTTTTCTTAGATCATCTCTGAATTGTTTTTTCTTTCTCATCCACAAACCCCTCTATCTTTGAATTTCAGGCCATCAGATTAATTTTGCTACTGAATCAAATGCAGTTATCTTTTTTTTTTTTTTTTTTTTTTTTTTTTTTTTTTTTGAGACAGAGTCTCGCTCTGTCGCCCAGGCTGGAGTGCAGTGGCCGGATCTCAGCTCACTGCAAGCTCCGCCTCCCGGGTTTACGCCATTCTCCTGCCTCAGCCTCCCGAGTAGCTGGGACTACAGGCGCCCGCCATCTCGCCCGGCTAATTTTTTGTATATTTTAGTAGAGACGGGGTTTCACCGTGTTAGCCAGGATGGTCTCGATCTCCTGACCTTGTGATCCGCCCGTCTCGGCCTCCCAAAGTGCTGGGATTACAGGCTTGAGCCACCGCGCCCGGCCAAATGCAGTTATCTATAGTTCCTTGCCCAGGGATATATCCCTTTATCCCTTGAATATTTCAGCTCATGGCTCACTGTCTAGAGGTTCCTATAAACATCAAGCCCAAATTTCAGTGGGTTAATATAATCTTTTTTTTTCTTCAGAGTTAATTTGAAGGTGATGGGGAGGACAGAGGCTGTACTCCATGCGGTCATTCAGGGATTCAGGCTGATGGAGCCACACCATGGCTTCTAACATTATTCTGGAGGTCAATGTCTTGCTGGAATATGGGAAAGGAGAGAGTACAGGATCAAGACAAATGTTTTTCTGAGGCAGGTAGGGAGGGTGGGAAAGGTAGTCTGATGACAGTGCCAGGAGGAAGGGAGTGAGTTAGTGGATAGCTGCCCTAGTGTGTTCTTTAGGCATTGGCTATCAGTTTTGTTCTTTCCGCCATCCACTGATAACTGCCAGAAAAAGATAACCTCATTCAGTGCATCCCTTTCAAAGGCCAGGAACTCCAACTGCCACACGACACATTGCTACTCATCTAAACACGGCTCCTGAAATCTGTAAGCTAGAGACAGGTTTATGACTCATGCCCTTTCAGCCTGCTCTCCAACACTCATGCACACACACACAATACATAATAGTGGAGCAGGGACAATATAATAAAAATTCATATTTCTACTTTGAAAATGAAAATGGATAGCAAGGACAAAGCCCACAGGGTAATCCCTGTCAAAACCTTCTAGCCCTGTTGAATGAAGTTCCTTGATTAGACCTGATTCTGTTCTCTGGCAGAAACTCTTTTGTTCATAATTCTCTGTGACCTCTAGTTCTACTTTCTGGGAGGTTTGTCCTTGCCTATTGTCTTCCATGGCCATCACTGAAGTCATTTTGGGGGCATGTGGCATCTGGGGCTGTAAAGCTTTTGTAGTCTACTCCATTCTGGCATAAATTTGGGATCCCAAGTCTTGTTTTGTGGTTCAAACATTCAAAGCCTTTTTTAGTTGACGTTTGTCATTTCTTTGGCAATACAACTCCCATGAAAACTTAGTAGGCTATGAATTAATTTGCTTTCATTAGTTTTATGTGTCAGTGAACATATGCTTATCCTTTCCCAGACATAATACACAAGCCTGGTATCCTTGCTTCCTTGCCCCCAAGCCTGTCTTACAGCAGAATGGCACCTATCATGAAGTCATTACTTCTAGACGGAAGGTCATACTCTTAATCTGATCACTGCCCCAGAGCTGAGTCTTTTTTTTTTTTATTTCATTTCATTTTTCTTTTTCTTTTTCTTTTTCTTTTTTCTGTGGAGATGGCATCTCTCTATGTGACCCAGGCTTGTCTTGAACTCCTGGGCTCAAGGAATCCTCCTGCCTTGGCCTACCAAAGTGCAGGGATTACAGATGTGAGCCACTGTACCTAGCCTATAGAGCTGAGTCTTAATGAGGTTTTGTTGTTCAAAGGCTTTTCATTGTTTGGAGTTTATAGCAATGGACTTTCCTAGCATTTGAGGCCTCAGGTCTCTCTCTACTCTCTCTTCCCTTTAATAATTGCTTTGAAACTGCCAATTCCTGCCCAAGCCTAATTGTTTCTTTTGAAATATTGCTAAATGCATCCAGTAAAAATCAACACAAACTTCTAACATTTTTCTGACCTTCTCCCCTAGAACCAAAGGTTCAAAGGCAGTTGATCTGCTTTTCAAGCAATAGAAAATGTCAGTTTTGTTTGTTTTGTTTTTGTTTTTGTTTTGAGTTGGAGTTTCACTCTTTTTGCCCAGGCTAGAGTGCAATGGCACGATCTTGGCTCACCACAATCTCCGCCTCCTGGGTTCAAGCGATTCTCCTGTCTTAGCCTCCGAAGTAGCTGGGATTACAGGCATGTGCCACCACACCTGTCTAATTTTGTATTTTTAGTAGAGATGGGGTTTCTCCATGTTGGTCAAGCTGGTCTCTAACTCCTGACCTCAGGTGATCCACCCACCTCGGCCTCCCAAAATGCTGAAATTACAGGTGTGAGCCACCACGCCCAGCCCAAAAATGTCAGTTTTTAAAATGTTTTGTCACTGAATAGTGAGGGCTTCCATCTTTCTAGCATCCAGCATTCATCACTGTCACATGACCATGAAGCCAATGCCATATGTTCCTACTGTGATCTGGACCCCACTGCTGCTCTCCTAACTCAATGAACTCCAGTCACACTGACCACCTTGTGCTTGTCAGTACTCCAGGCACTCTCCTATTTTAGAGCTTTTGTCTTTGCTGTTATCTCTCTGGGAGGAACATACCCTTCTCCCAGTATTTACTTGCTGGTCCCCTCCTGCAGGTCTTTACTCAGAATTAACTATTTTGTGAGGACTTCCATAGTGACTCTATTATCAATCCATTCAATCATTCTTTCATTGCTTATTTTATCTCCATTTGGGCCAGTGTGACACCTTTGAACTGGTTTCCATGAACTTTTGATATGACTCCATTGATTTTGGAAAGCTTTATATCTGGCACAAAAATGTGTCCCTGGCTCATAGTTGTAAAATTAGTATTTCTCTAAATTGCCTGGTCTTCTAGAGGATGAGGATATAGATCAAAATCTTGGTGTTACCGTATTCATTGCTACTGGGCTGACATAACTTTGAGACTGTCAGAAGACAATTAATTTCAAGTTTAAGAGATTGTTTTAAAATTAGTTATTAATTATTAATTTTTTGAATAGCAATGGATTTTCATGATTCAAAAGTTAAAAGTATGTAGAAACATATACCCAGGGTTTTGCTCCTATTCCTGCCTCCCTCCGTTCTATTTCCCTGCCCTCTATAGGTAACTATATTGATTCATTTCTTTATACCATACTTACCTTTTTTTCACCTTACTCTGTAACCCTGCTTCTTGTTTATCCTTCCATTGCTTCATGTTACAAACACATACATGTACATATTCTCTCTCTTTCTTCCTCAAAATGTGGCACTTTTCTGCACCTAAATATATTTTCTTAAGAACATAGACAGGCAATATCTGTATATCAAAGCATGAAGATCTTCCTTTTAAAAAATTGTATATTATGGCATTGAGTGGCTGCATCATAATTTCTTCAACTAATTATTTCTTGTGGGCTACTTGGGTTAGTTTTAATCTTTTTCTTTTATAATTATGGTGCAGTGAAGACATCTGTACATAGGTGATTTTACATTTGTATTGTATCACTGGGATAGATTTTTAGAAATGGGGTTGCTGGATCAAAGATGATGTATCTTTTTTAGAGACTGCCAGATATTTTTGCACTGGGGTGGTGCCATTTTCTTTCCTCCACTAATATAAACTATCAGATTTTTGCCAAGTTGAGAAGTAAAAAATGGTAATTTTGTAGAGTTTTATAGTTGTCCTCTGGTACTTTTGGGGGATGGGTTCCACAATGCCTGTGGATATGAAAATACTTGAATGCTCAATTCCCTGGTGTAAACTGATGTAGTATATGCATAGAACCAACACATATCCTCCCATCCTCTTACACTTCCATACACTTTACACACTTTAAATTATCTCTCGATTACTTATAGTACCTAATACAATGTAAATGAAGCATTTGCATTGTATCTAATTGCATACATTGTATATAATAAATAATTATTAGAAAGTATTGTGCTTTAAATGTGCAATATTTTTATTGTTGCACTATATTCTTATTTTTTATTTTTTTTCCAAATATTTTCCATCTACGGTTGGTTAAATCTGTGGATGCAGAACCCACAGATATGGAGGGCTGACTATACTTTACATTTTCATTAACATGAGGTGAGATTGAACATAGTTTAACCTGTTTAAGGGATATATTTTGTGTGGGTGATCTCTCTCTTCTTATCTTTTCCTTGTAATTCTATCAGGGTTTTTTTGTCTTCTCTTGATTTCTAGTAGGTAGCTCTTTACATTTTGGGAAAATTTACATTCATCTGTGATAGGTGTTGCAAGTTTTTCCAAAGTTTGTTAGTCGTCTTACAATTTCTTATGATTCTTTCTTTCTTCTCTAGCTCTCATTTTTTACTTTATGTATTCTCATTTTTCAGTCTTTTCTCTTATGGCTTTTGGATTTCACATCATGTTCAGAAAATCCTTCTCTGGTTGAAAGTAATAAGAAAGTTCACTCATGTTTTCATATAATATTTATATGGTTTTATTTTAAAAATGTATTTCTTTATTCTTTTTGGAGCTTTTCCTAGAGTGTGTAGAGAGGTATCAGAACAGCTTTGTCTTTCTCCAGATGGCTATTCAGTTGTCCCAGTACCAGTTATTAAAATGTGCATCTGTAGCCTATTGATATGAAAAACCTGATTTATCATATTCTTATTTCCCACAGGCATTTGAATCTATTTCTGGAATTTCTATTCTGTTTCCTTGGTCTGCTTGGTAATTCACACTCAATTCAGTACTGTTTTAATTATTAATATGTTATAGTATGTCTTAGTATCTGGTGAGGCTAATCCTCTACATTGTTCTTTTTCAGAGTTTTTTCTGGTTACTATTATTTGTGTATTTTTTAATGTAAACTTTGGAATAAAACTTCCAGGTTTCAGGAAAAATTTCTTTTAGTATTTTTGTTGGATCCTGAGCCACTTTTTATTATAACATATTTGAACTAAGATAGTTAGGCTGAGTATTCACATCTCAGTTCTTGTACTTTAGAACTGCTTAAAAACAGAGACTTTTCTGATTTAAATCCAAAAATAATAATCATATAAAATGGATCTTTACGCAAGGCACTGTATATTTCTGGTACCTATGATTCCAGGTTTTTCAATTTATAGACGTAAAAGCTTTCTGGAAGCTTTGCCAGTGGTGGTCACTTCCAGGCAGGGAGTTCACTTTGCAAGGTCACTTTGACTGCCTTTTTTTCCCCCAACACTCTATACAATTCCAAGTTTTATGCTTTTTAAAATAAAGCTATTTTCTCCTAAAATGATTAAAAGTGCTCCAGGGAAGAACCACTGGTTTGGAGGTCTGTATACAATTGTGTAATTTCTGGCTCAAGTAATTTCTAGTTTGCCTGGAATTTTAACAATAGTCCTGAGGTTTTGCACATTGAACAGACTTTGAGCTCCTCAGCCTAGGAGTCTTTGGTGACTGCTTTGAATATTCCTGAGAGATCTGGACCTGTGAATACTTGTGGAAAAATATATTTGTCTCTCTACAAAGATTCCATCCTAAAATTTAAATTGCATATTTTTTGAGAAATTACTTGAAAATAAACAAAATACTAATGTACCAACACAGTGCTATCCAAAAAAGGAACAGAAAAAAGTCTAGCGATACAGGAGGTAAAGCTCTCATAATAACTATACTTCACCCACACTGCACATATATAATTTTTGTGATTACTAGCTGCACTATTAAATAGGGTACCTTAATAGACATTATGTGCAATGTGGGTGAATTTGAGTTTATTATAACAATTCTAACTCATACATTTCCTGACGTCTGTGGTATTTTAGGCAGTTATAGTGAATGTTATTTTCCTTATGGTATTTTCTTAAATGAAAGAAAAAAATGCAGAAACTTAAAAACAGTGGCCAATGTCTAATTATGTTTATATGTAAGAGGTTTATGGAAGTCTCAATACTTATTTTTGTGTATGATCTGACTTCAGGCTATTATTATTAAATCATTTATTCAGCACCTTTGTTGAGGTCCTTCTCCATATCAGGCAATGAGACAGGTCCCAGGGATACAAAGACAAAGATAATAAAATTCCCACTATTGACAAACTAAGAAGCAGAATTTTGAGGAGTCTTGGGAATATAAGAAATACTTGTAAGACATTATGAAGAAAACTCTTCAAGTACTTATTTATAACAACCAATACCTTAACTACTGTTCTAACCTCAATTTTACAGATGAGGACCCTGATGGAATTGGAAAAGTTAGCTATAATATGGAGGTGAGTTCAAAGTATTAGAGGAGCACAGAAGATACTTGGGAAATAAATGGTGTGTCGTGGTCAGACTAGTCTTTTTGGAAAGAAGACTTTGCTAAAGTTCTAATGATAAATCCTACGGGCTTTGTGTGAAGCAGTATGGTAGAGAGAAGACAATCGATAAAGAAACACGTGGACCACAGGTCAAACATCACATGTTGATGGACTGGATATGGTTGGGTTTAAAATAAATAAGATAGTTCTTTGTTTTGTGCTTAGATACTTCATAAGATGAAGGGATTGATAGAGAGTGTAACTACAGAAGGTGAAATAGGTAAGGAAAAGAAGATAGTTTGCTTGTATAAATTACAATTGAGTTTTTCTAACTTATGATTTATAGTTTTGCGTGCATTTTGCCTTTTCTTTGACTATTTTCTTTTTTTATGGGAAAAGAATTATATAATTTTGAATACTTTTGTTTCTTTTAACCAAACTGTTAAAAAATCCTTAAAGCGGCCGGTCACGGTGGCTCACACCTGTAATCCCAGCACTCTGGGAGGCCGAAGCTGGTGGATCACCTGAGGTCAGGAGCTTGAGACCAGCCTGGCCAACATGGTGAAACCTCATCTCTACTGAAAATACAAAAATTAGCTGGGCTTGATGGCAGGAGGCTGTAATCTCAAGCTACTTGGGAAGCTGAAGCAGGAGAATCACTTGAACCCTGAAGGCGGAGGTTACAGTGAGCCGAGATCGCACCACTGCATTCCAGCCTGGGAGACAGAGCGACACCCCGTCTATAAACAAAAACAAAAACAAAAAAAACTCCTTTAAGAATATCTAGATTCAAGGTAAGAATAAGGTAGTTGCAACAGGACTTTAAGGTAGACTCCTCTGCCTCTGTAGCATAAACAGCAGTGGAAGTACACACCTTCTCCAAGTTTCACTTTTCCTGATCCAGAGTCATTATTTTGCGCACTCCTGCACCAAGCAACCTCAAGAGTGCTAGAAATCCCACGTCTTTCCCTGCAGTTGGTGTGCATACAGAGACCTTCTTCTCTGTCCAGCAGCTTGGGTGGGCTGTGTTGTGGCAGGGTGGGTCACAGTCACTCATGTAAACCTTCGCTCTAGTCATGCTGTGCAGCAGCTAGTATGCCTGGGTCTCGGAAGCAGATAATGCAGCAACTCTCAACTGATTTGGAGCCTAAAGCAACACGGCTTGATGAAGATTTGCTGAAATCTTGGTGCATCAATTTTAAACTTAACTCCCACTGGAATTGCCTGGATGTTACCATGACTAAAGTTTTAAAGAGGAATACCAACATAATTCCATGGCACAGAGTATATATATATCTTAGTGGTCATTTAATAAAAGTTAGGCACCTGAGACCCAGATTAGAAGATACTTCTTGGTGTTCTCCAATCCCGTTTTTTTTCTTCTACCTGGTACAAAGCTAGGCTATATTTTCAGTCTTTCTTCTAGTGGCATGTAGTCATCTCACAGGTTCTCACTGATGGAAATGAAGGAAGAAATGTGTGTCCTTGAAGAAGTAGGCGTGCCTTCTCCAGGGACCCTTGGTCTATTGTCTGGTTGCATATAAATGACCATGAGGTTCCAGGAGATGGCAAATCCCCAAGACGGAAGGAGACTATTTCCGGATTATTGCGTGGAGAGTCACCTGTTCACAAGGAATATCAGAAGAAGGGCACTTATCTTAGGGACCCAGAAACTCTTGATAAAATGTTATTTATATTAAGAACTTAAATTGAAGAGAGTTAACCTCAGCAGACTGAATGATCTAAGTGAACTGTAAATTACGTTTGCACTTATCTACATAAAATAAAAAAAAAAACACTTCATAAAAGATATTTTTAAGTCACTTTAAGAGGGGATGTGGTTTAAAATCAACAAAGTTGACAAATACCCTTCATGAAATTTCAAAATGGTACACCAATAGTAGCCCATGAATAGTCAACTGAAATAACATTTAATGAAAAAGAAGAATTTACAAATGCATGTATTAGTGATGGTCACATACCAGTCACATGTTTCTTCTATTCCATTCATTTATTCAACATTTTCTATTAAATGGCAGACACTGTATTACCTCTAAGATATACTTGTAAATAAGACAGAGTTTCTGTTTTTATAGAACCTACATCGAAGAGAGAGAGAGAGTACACAAATCATCACATAAAAGGAGATAAAAGGGTAATTGGGGATTAGTTCGAAGGAAAAGGACCAAGGGGTATAACGTACTGCAAGGGTTACAGATCAAGTTTGGGAGGTGATGAGGAAGTGCTTCCCTGAGGGAAAGTGACATACCAACTGTGCTCTGACAGATGAGCAAAAGTTAATATGATGAGAAGAGTATTCCACAGCCTGTTGGAAAGGCCTGAGCAAAGAGGAAGAAAGAGAAAGTTAGTATATCAGAGAGGTGGAGCAGCGTGCTTGAGAGAGGGAGTGAGGCCAGAATAGGGTGATACAAAGCGATCTCAAGAATTTTCAGCCCGATGTGATGGCTCATGTCTATAATCCCAGCACTTTGGGAGGCCAAGGTCGGTGGATCACTTGAGGTCAGAAGTTTGAGATTAGCCTGGCCAACATGGCAAAACCCTGTCTCTACTAAAAATACAACAGTTACCCAGGCGTGATCATGCACACCTGTAGTCCCAGCTACTTGGGAGGCTGAGGCAGGAGAATCGTTTGAACCTGGGAGGTGAAGGTTGAAGGGAGCTGAAATGGCGCCACTGTACTCCAGTCTGAGTAACAGAGCAAGACTCCATCTCAAAAAAAAAAAAAAAAAAAAATGTGCTTTATGAAAGATCAGTAGGATGTCACTGAATATTTAAAGCAAAGTGCCCACAGGGTTCCATTTATTGTTATTTTGAAAAGTGCATTCTGTTTCTAGTGGGGACAAGGATTGGAAGGAATTAGAGTAGATGGTGGGGAGCCCAATGAGGAGACCATGCAGCTCTTCAGGAAAGCAAGGTGATGGCTATACCAGGGTAGGTAGTGAAGATGGAGAAACATAGATAGGTTAAGAAGGTATTTTTAAAGTTAAAGCAACCAAGAGTGGCATGGAAATAATATTTTAAAGGGTTAATTTAAAAATTTCTAATTTATTGCCTAAAATTCGTGGGAAAACACTAATAGAAATACAAAATGCCTTCCAAGATCTTGGCACTTCATTCCATCAATTTGTTCACGTTCCTCTCAATGTTTCTACATTATTTCTGCATGTGTGTATCTTAGATATTTTCTGGACTTTCTACTTGTCTGTCTTCAATAAAAAATGATTTCTCCAAGTAACATAAAACTATAGTTCTTTAAAATTAATTGAAAACTTTACAGTAGTTTTCTTAGCATAAAGCAGATATAGTTTAAAGCTCAGAAAGGGGATTCTGGATTTAGTAAGGAAGGATATTGGAATAATGTATTCCAGATGAAAACACAGTAAGATTGGAAAGACCAAGTCCCTGAGGACTCCTACTTCTCAGTTCCCTTTCTATCCACCCCACACCTTTGTCTTTCAACTGTGCAACTGGTGAATTCCTTTAAAATTCCAGAATTTCTAATGCTTTTCCTGTATTTTCTCAGCATTCTCAAGTCAGAAAATATTCTACTGTTACCACTTCCTTCCACCCCCATACCCAAACTGCACCTACACCTCCTGAACACCCATCTTTTAAAAATTCACTTGCCAAAACCCTGGGTTCATATCCCGTGTCTCACATTATTATATGTCTTCCCATTTGTGAACATTTTCCTCCAGTTAATTGTATTTAAATAATTTCATTAGATCTTTTTCTTATTGGAAGATTATTTGTTTACTAATTGGGGATGGGGACTAAGAAGTAAGTCATCCATTGAGAAAATGTTTAAAGGTTATTGGGAAAAGGCTATTAGATAGTGGAACAGCTATGAGATTGGAATGAAGTAAGTTCAGCTACAAATAATTTTAGCAAGATAAATGTAAGTCACAGAATTTGAGCAGGGATTTCTGGAGGTGGACATAGAATCAATAAAATAACCTCAATTGTGTCATTATTCTCCCCAGCAGTTTTTGACTTTAATGGTTTCATCAGATCAAAATTCTATTGCATAGAAAGCAGAAGTGCTTACTTGCCTTACTTTTAGGAAAATGAAAACTGTAGCATTATTTTTCAATTTCTTGACAGCAGAAAATTGTAGATGGACTATATATATGTGTGTGTGTGTATATATATATATGATTTCATCAGTGCAACAACAACTTAGACCACTTCTAATCAATATAAAATTAGGAGACTGTGCACTTTAAAAATGGCAATTGGTCTTAAGGTAGCAGATTGAAATAGAAGGAAATGTGTACAATGATTAAATGCAGTGCCTGCAGCCCTCTCTCCCTCCCCAGCAGGATGATGTACATGTTGCATTGGAGAGGCAGAGGAAGCCATTGTGTGCCTGATATGGTTTGGCTGTGTCCCCACCCAAATCTCACCTTGAATTGTAGTTCCCATAATCCCCACACGTCCTGGGAGGGGCCTGGTGGGAAGTGATTGGAGCATGGGGGCTGTTTCTCCCTTGCTGTTCTTGTGAGAATGAGTGAGTCTCATGAGATCTGATGGTTTTATAAGCGTCTGGCATTTCCCCTGCTTGCATTGTTGTCTCTCCTGTTGCCCTGTGAAGAGGTACTTTCTGCCATGATTATGAATTTCCTGAGGCCTCCCCCAGCCATGTGGAACTGTGAGGAAATTAAGCTTATTTTCTTTATAAATTACCCAGTCTTGGGTATTTCTTCATAGCAGCATGAAAACAGACTAATATAGTGCCTCAGCAGAAAGGTGTGTTGGCTACAGCTGTGGCATTGAAGAAGAGCAGACTGTAAGACACTCTGCAGCTGTCATCTCACTTGGCTAACAATGGGTCATAAGCAGCCTAACACAAGCTCTTTGTTGACTAAGAAAAATCATTTCTATGGGTCTTATTTTGAATATTTTCCAAAAATTCCATTATGAATTCATTGTTTGTTGTTCAAAAAGTATTTTACCACAAACCATGTTACAATTTAATGTATATAATTATAGTTCCACTAGGTTTCATTTTTAAGGGATTTTAGGTTCACCCAACCACTCAGTGAAACATTCTTTTCGTGGCAAGACAATCTAACTTGGAAGAAGAGAAATATATGCACCCCTTCTTGGCAGACTGCTTACGGGCAAAGGAAGCAATGGCTGCTGTAGGGAAAGTGAGCAAATGATGTTGCCCTAGAGGTCATCTGGGTGCTCATTTCTTCCTTCTGCTCAGTTCTCAGGAGCATTAGTCCTGGAGCTAGTGCTTGTGGGTCAACAGAAGATTCAACTAAATCAGTATAAAAGTGAGGGTCCAGAGTAAGGTAGACACTTCCCATGACCAGAATTGTTAATTTGCAGTAAAGAAAATACTTTTCTTTTTTCTTTTTAAAAAGGGAAGGTTTTTTTTTTTCATATTTACATAAAAGTAAATAAATCCTACCTGTAATCACAGCGCTTTGGGTGGCTAAGGTGGGAGGATCAGTTGAGATCAGTAGTTCAAGACCAACCTGGGCAACATGGTAAGACCCTGTCTCTTCTAAAGAATTTTAAAAAATTATCCTAGCCAGGTGGTACACATCTTTAGTCCCAGGGACTCAGGAGGCGGAGGCAGGAGGATTACTAAGCCCAGCAGTTTGAGGTTACAGTGAACTGTGATTGCACCACTGCACTTCAGCATGGGCAAGAAAGCAAGAACCTGTCTCTAAAGCAAATAAACAAACAAAAAAGTAAATAAACTCCTATTTAAGTAACTCTCAAACCAGATGCTATAAAATAAGAAATATTGTGTGTGTGAGAGTAAGAGAAAGCCTGCAGAATGGATTCCCTTTCTACCGTTTATTTGTAAAAACCATGATTATGGGGATATGGAGCTATAATTCTCTCTGAGATTTGAGAAGAGAGACATAAATATAAATAATAAATATATCTTCTTATATTTATTGAATATCTAAATTCAATATTGAATTTATATTCAAATTCAATAAGCAGCAGTGTGCAGGAGACATACTTAAAATAATAGTTTGCACACTGTATTAGTCTGTTTTCATGCTGCTGATAAAGACATACATGAGACTAGGTAATTTATAAAGAAAAAGAGGTTTAATGGATTCACAATTCCACACGGCTGGGGAGGCCTCATAATCATGGCAGAAGGCAAAAGGCACATTTACATGGTGGCAGGGAAGAGAGAGAATGAGAGCCAAGTGAAAGGGGAACCCTCTTATGAAACCATCAGATCTTGTGAGAGTTATCCACTACCATGAGAACAGTATGGGGGAAACTGCCCCCATGGTTCAATTATTTCCCACCAGGTCTTTCCCATACATGTGGGAATTATGGGAGCTACAATTCAAGATGAGATTTGGGTGGGGACACCGCAAAACGATATCATTCCGCCCCTGGCCCCTAGAAAATCTCATGTCCTCACATTTCAAGATGAATCATGCCTTCCCTACAGTCCTCTAAAGACAACTCATTTCTGCATTAACTCAAAAGTCCACAATCCAAAGTCTCATCTGAGACAAGGCAAGTCCCTTCTGCCTATGAGCCTGTCAAATCAAAAGCAAGTTAGTTACTTCCTACATAAAATGGGGAGACAGGCATTTGATAAATACACACATTTCAAATGGGAGAAATTGGCCAAAATGAAGAAGCTGAAGGCCCCAAGCAAGTCTGAAATCCAGCAGGTCAGTCAAATCCTAAAGCTCTGAAATGATCTCCTTTGATTCCATGTCTCACATCCAGGGCATGCTGATACAAAAGGTGGCTTCTTATGGTCTTGGGCAGCTCTGTGGCTTTACAGGGTACAGCCCCCATCCTAGCTGCTTTCATGAGCTGGTATTGAGTGTTGATGGCTTTTGGAGGGGCATATTGCAAGCTGTTGGTGGATCTGCCATTCTGGGGTCTGGAGGACAGTAGCTCTCTTCTCACAGCTCCACTAGGCAGTGCCCCAGTGGGAACTCTATGTGGGGGCTTTCACCTCACATTTCCCATCCACACTGCCCTAGCAGAGGTTCTCCATGAGGGCACCACCCTTGCAGCAAACTTCTGCCAAGACATCCAGGCATTTTCATACATCCTCTGGAATCTAGGTGGAGGTACTCAAACCTCAATTCTTGGCTTCTGTGCACTTGCAGGTTCAATACCATGTGGAAGCTGTCAAGGTTTGTGGCTTGCACCCTCTAAAGCCACAGCCTGAGTTATATTTTGGCCCCTTTTAGTCATGGCTAGAGTGACTGGGTGCAGGGCACCAAGTCCCTCCTCTGCACACAGTGGGGAAACCCTAGGCCCAGCCCACAAAACCATATTTTCCTCTTAGGTGTTTGGACCTGTGATGGGAGGGGCTTACACAAAGTTCTCTGACATGCCCTGGAGACATTTTCCCCATTTTCTTGGTGATTAACGTTTGGCACCTCATTACTTATGCAAACTTCTGCAGCCACCTTGACTTTTTCCTCAGAAAATGGGTTTTTTATTTTCTATCACTTTGTCAGGCTGCCAATATTCCAAACTTTTATGCTCTGTTTCTCTTTTAAAACTGAGTGTTTTTAACAGCACCAAAGTCACTTCTTGAATGCTTTGCTGCTTATAAATTTCTTCTACCGGATACATTAAATCATCTCTCTCAAGTTCAAAGTTCCACAAATCTCTAGAGCTGGGGCAAAGTGCCATCAGTCTCTCTGCTAAAACACAGCAAGAGTCACCTTATTCCAGCTCCCAACAAGTTCCTCATCTCCATCTGGGACCACCTCAGACTGGATTTCATTGTCCGTATCATTATCAGCATTTTTGTCAAAGCCATTCAACAAGTCTCCAAACTTTCCCACGTGTTTCTATATTCCTCTGAGCCCTCCAAAATGTTCTAACCTCTGCCTGTTACCCAGTTCCAAAGCTGTTTCAACATTATTGGGTATCTTTACAGCAGCATCCCCACTCTACTGGTACCAATTTACTGTATTAGTCTGTTTTCATGCTGCTGATAAAGACATACATGAGACTGAGTAATTTATAAAGAAAAAGAGATTTAATAAACTCACAGTTCCACGTGGCTGGGTTGGCCTCACAGTCATGGTGGAAGGCAAAAGGCATGTCTTACATGGCAGCAGGGAACAGGCAGAATGAGAGCTATGCAAAAGGGATTTCTCCTTATAAAGCCATCAGATGTCATGAGCTTACTACCACAAGAACAATACAGGAGAAATCACCCCCGTGATTCAATTATCTCCCACGGGGTCCTTTCCACACGTGGGAATTATGAGAGCTACAATTCAAGGTAAGATTTGGGTGGGGACACAGCCAAACCATATCACAAAAACATTCAAACACATCTTAGTTGAATAAACCTTGCAAAACCCTGTACACCAAATGCCTTGCTTAAGCTGACCTTCTGTCCCATGGGTCATGCATTCACTGCAGTGAGGATATTGATAGGCTTCTGTAAAGATGACATGGACTTTGGGAGAGATTTTATAATAAAGCTGCCTTCTAGATGTCCAATTGCTAAATCTGAACTAACTTGTTTTCAGAATATAAAATGTATTACTATAATTTAAATTTTAGAGTCATATTTTTGAAAGAAAAGGTTTTTTAAAAATTTAGTTCTATTTCAATCTGAAAAAGTAAAACAGTTCATAACACAAAAACCAAGATTCTGTAACAGTGTCAGAAGAATAGTCTTTAACACATATCAAGATTTATATGTATATTTCTGATTAGTTCTCTAAAACCACACTAATAAAGGGCTCGATCTTTTGATGATGATAATAAAGCTATTTTATCCATAAGATATACACTAAAGTGAATATAATTAATTGATTCATTATCTTTTACTAAATCATTTATATTCATATTTTCTTCCCTACCCAAACAGAATCCTTTAGAACACATTCCACATTAATTTACTTTTACACCACCTACAACTTAAATTAGGGTAAATTATCAAATAATATTAGTTGAAGAAATTCATTTATTTTTACCCTGATTCTGGCTCCCTTTTATGTGTTTGTGGCATGGCTAACAGACAATCTGTGGACCTTAAAATATCTTAGCGAAAATGACAAATTAGAAAATCCTTTAGACATTTTCATCAACATCTTTCTCCTTAAAATGTTGCACTCAGGAGGATTTCTTCCTACAATTTTCTACTTTTTCTTCAAATTAAGCATTTATATTCACTCCAAATTCTTTTCAATTTGACAATAGATGTAAGTTGATAAATAACTGTAACCTTTTATAAAGCAGCCTTTAACTTTATATATAACAAATACATACTAAAATCTATCCACATTTGGGTCAGCAATGTGTCTTCTTGATCTCTGTCTTAAAAAGAAATAACCAGTCAACCATGCAATTTACTTTCATAATTTTGCCCACAGCACAGCTGTTCTTCATCAGTACATATATTTTCCAGATCAGGGTAAATTTCAAGATAGTAATAATCTTTAAAAAATTAGCTTTTTCTTCTCTGGGCTTAAATAAAAATGATTTTCAGACATTGTTGGAAGCTGATGATCTTTCATCAATTTCTTTACCCAAACTTAAACTTTTGAGAATGTCTAAGACTTTACTTTGTCATCAAGTCAAAACTAACAATGTAGGTGTTATCTTTATCCCAGAAATCATGTTGTAGTGAACCAAGATGGCCTGGTGTAAGTATAGTGTAAGAACTAATTATAAGATGACATGCCAGGAACAGGTTGGCTTTCTAGAGATTTGTCCAGTCACCTTCTGAACAAAAAGCAGACGAACTTTCTTGTTATCATAAAGCCTTGGTCCCAATCAAAAGGCAAATAGCTCAGTGAGGATGGTACTTAAAACTAACTGCCATTTTTATTTTTGTGTAATAGAGTAAAACAAGTTTTAAGACATCTGTAGAAAGAAGAGACTACAAAGACTGAACAACTGAAAAGAGGTAGGAGGTAGCATAGAAAGCAAAAAAAAAAAAGGATCAGTAAGAGAAACTTGTGGCCAAAGATAAATGTCAAAGACTGTCTCTGGTATCAGCTACAGTTATCAGTTACTAAGATCTATCCACCATACTCATTCTAGTTACCACATTCTACAATAAGTTGACAAGTTAAATAGTAGTCTTTTCTAGGAGTAATACAAAAGATTCTCTTTACTTAAAACCCTAGAGATTCGAAATTAAAAATCAAGAAGAACAAATGAAAACCATAGTTCTAATGCAGAAGTTGGGAGCAGAGTGCCAGTCTATATTAATTGTGTGGTATGTAAAATGGTTTCGAGGAACAACTGTAGAATAATGAAAAGGACTATGATGAATATATTCTCCTATTGAGATGAAGCACATGTATTACAGAAATAAATGCCAATATTTTTTTCCATACAGGGATTAATTACATGGTCAACAGCTGGAATTTACAAGGAGGCAAATTAAATAAAATAGCAGGCAAGCATGAACTGCATTCCCACAAAAGCCATAAAATGGGAATACCAAGGGAACTGGCAAATGTAATTCTTCACCTATTTTCTTGAACACAGCTTTCCACATACAAGTTGGGGAGTGGAAATTTGTGAGTAGCACACTGTGTGCCACCTTGGAAGGAGTCAATATGAACATTTTAAAAAAATTATTATTTTACTCTAAGTTCCAGGATACATGTGCAGAATGTGCAGGTTTGTTACATAGGTATACTTGTGCCATGGTGGTTTGCTGCACCTATCGACCCATCACCTAGGTTCAAGCCCCACATGCATTAGCTATTTGCCCTGACGCTCTCCCTCCTCTTGTTCCCCTCTCAATAGGCCCCAGTGTTTGTTATTCCCCTCCCTGTGTCCATGTGTTCCCATTGTTCAACTCACAGTTACGAGTGAGAACATGAGGTGTTTGGTTTTCTGTTCCCGTGTAACTTGGGTGAAGATAATGGCTTCTAGCTTCATCCACGTCCCTGCAAAGGAAATGATCTCATTCCTTTTTATGGTTTCATAGTAGTCCATGGTGTATATGGACCACATTTTCTTTATGCAGTCTATCATAGGTGGGCATTCCATGTCTTTTCTATTGTAAATAGTGCTGCAATAAACATATGTGTGCATGTATATTTATAACAGAATTATTTATATTCCTTTGGGTATATGCCTAGCAATGGGATTGCTGGATCAAATGGTATTTCTGGTTCTAGATCCTTGCGGAATTGCCACACTGTCTTCCACAATGGTTGAACTGGTTCACATTCCCACCAACAGTATAAAAGTGTTTCTACTTCTCCACAGTCTCTCCAGTATCTGTTGTTTTTTGAGTTTTTAATAATTGCCATTTGAATCTCTGAGTAGACCAATAACAAGTTCTGAAATTGAGGCAGTAGTAAATAGCCTACGAACAACAACAACAAAAAAGCCCAGGACCAGATGTATTCACAGCCAACTTCTACCAGAGGTACAAAGAAGAGCTGGTACCATTTCTTCTGAAACTATTCCAAACAACTGAAAAGGAGGACTCCTCCCTAATTGATTTTATGAGGCCAATATCATCGTGATAGCAAAACCTGGCAGATGCACAACAAAAAAAGAAAACTTCAGGACAATATTCCTGATGAACATCAGTGTGAAAATCCTCAATAAAATACTGGCAAACCAAATCTAGCAGCACATTAAAAAGCACATCCATCACAATCAATTCGACTTCATCCCTGGGATGCAAGGCTGGTTCAACATACACAAATCAATAAACATAATCTGTCACATAAACAGAACCAATGACAAAAACCACACAATCATCTCAATAGATGCAGAAAAGGCCTTCAATAAAATTCAACATTTCTTCATGGTAAAAACTCTCAACAAACTAGGTATTGAAGTAATCAAAATAATAAGAGCTATTTATGACAAACCTACAATATTAAAATAATAAGAGCTATTTATGACAAAACCACAGCCAATATCATACTGAATGGGCAAAAGCTGGAAGCATTCCCTTTGAAAAGCAACATAAGACAAGGATGCTCTCTCTTACCCCTTCTATTCAACATAGTATTGGAAGTCCTGGCCAGGGCAATCAGGCAAGAGAAAGAAATAAAGGGAATTCAAATAGGAAGAGAGGAAGTCAAATTGTCTGTTTTCAGATGACATCATCCTATATTTAGAAAACTCAATTGTCTCAGCCCAAAAACTCCTTAAGCTGATAAGCAACTTCAGCAAAATCAATGTCCAAAAATCACAAGCATTCCTATATACCAACAACAGGCAAGTAGAGAGCCAAATCATGAGTGACCTCCCATTCACAATTGCTACAAAGAGAATAAAACACCTAGGAATACAGCTAACAAGGGGCGTGAAGGACCTCTTCAAAAAGAACTATAAATCACTGCTCAAGGACGTAAGAGAGGACACAAAGAAATGAAAAACATTCCATGTTCATGGATAGGAAGAATCAATATCATGAAAATGGCCATACTGCCAAAATTAATTTGTAGATTCAATGCTATTCCCATCAAACCACCATTGACATTCTTCACAGAATTAGAAAAAACTACTTTGAAATTCATATGGAACCAAAAAAGAGCCTGTATAGGTAAGACAATCATAAGCAAAAAGAACAAAGCTGGAGGCATCACGCTACCTGACTTCAAAATATATTACAAGGCTACAGTAACCAAAACAGCATGGTACTGGTACCAAAACAGATATATAGATCAATGGAAGAGAACAGAGACCTCAGAAATAACTCCACACATCTGCAACCATCTGATCTTTGGCAAACCTGACAAAAACAAGCAATGTGGAAAGGATTCCCTGTCTAATAAATGATGCTGGGAAAATTGGACATAGGCAGAAAATTGAAACTAGATGTCTTCTTTACACTTCATACAAAAATTAACTCAAGATGGACTTAAAAATTTAAATGTAAAACCCCAAATCATAAAAACCATAGAAGAAAACCTAGGCAATACCATTCAGGATATAGGCATGGGCAAAGATTTTACGATGAAATAGCCAAAAGCAATTCCAACAAAAGCTAAAATTGACAAATTGGATCTAATTAAACTAAAGAGCTTCTACACAACAAAAGAAACTATCATCAGAGTGAAAAGGCAACCTACAGAATGGGAGAAAATTTTTGCAATCTACCCATCTGACAAAGGTCTAATATCCAGAATTTACAAGGTACTTAGCAAATTTACTGGAAAGAAAAGCAAACAACCCCATCAAAAAGTGGGCAAAGGATATAAACAGACACTTTCAATATGAACAATTTTATGCAACTATTTTTAAAAACCTGTGCCTCAGGATGAGAATGTTTCTAATGTACTTGAACTTGCGTGAGGACAACGGATATTTTTGCCACTATTGCCACTACCATTTCCCAAAGGAATTCTTCCATTTATTTGTTTAATCTTTGGCTACGTGAGCTTATTCTGTACCTGCTGTACCAAAAGCCTTGAATAGCCAATCAGTTCTTGGGGAACTCAGGGTCAAAGTACAAAATGATTTACAACAACTGCAACTGCATAATCTGATTTGGTACAATTCAAACATTTTTCAGTGACCCACTTCCCTTAGGATTCAATCCAAATGCTTTACTATCATCTAAAATATTTGCATGTTATACCCCTACCTCTCATCCTGATCTCGTCTCCTGATATGCTCTCCTCTTTCTCTGAAGGGAGACAGATACACTGGCCTTCTGCTACTTCTTCAAAAGACTGCTTCTAACTTCATGGACTGAAGGTGCTTCTGCCTGGAGTGTCATTCCTTTACCCTTTGTACATCTGTCTGTTTTTCACTCTTAGAGTCTGAGCTTATTTTCCTCCTCAAAGAGATCTTCTCTGACCAACTTTTCCAAAGTAGGTCTCCTGATTTTGTCAGAGTTCCATGTGGGTTTTCTTCAGAGTCTATCAATTTGTTCACTTCTAGAATAGCTTCCACTCTGGACTGTAAATGTAGCGAATGTTTTCTTCTAAGTGTCTTATGATTTGGGGTTTTATATTTAAGTCTTTAAGTCCATCTTGAGTTAATTTTTGTATGAGGTGTAAAGAAGGCATCTAGTTTCAGTTTTCTGCCTATGTCCAATTTTCCCAGCACCATTTATTAATGGTTGAAAGTAGGTACATGTCCTCACTGCCTAGTACAGGGTCCAAACATGCCACACTTAAAAGAAAAATAAAAAAAGTCATAAAATCAGCGTTGTGAGAGATGATGATCACTGGAAAAAAAAAAAAAAAAAAGGAAAATACCAGAGTGCACTGCACAGGGTAGATAAGTAACGTTTAATGAAAACATTCAGAAGTCTAAGTATTTATGTGTGTGTGCTGGATCGTGATGCAAAATGTGAACTTCAGGGCAAAAAAAAAAATATTGTTTGTTAAGTATTTGTTGAATTAATGACTATTTCTTTTCAAGTGGAAATACCCTACAAGACCTTTCATAGTTAAAACTACTCAGAGTAGAAAGATACTGATGACTCTTTTCAGGGGTACTAGAAAGCCTCTTTCCTCAAGAAAAGGAAGCTTGTGCTGGTTACCACCTGAAATTGCTTAAAGCTTCATTCTTTTGCCTTACCCAGTTGCTTCCATTTTCAGTGTAGAAGTTTTTGTGGTATGTAACACTTAGAGACCAGTGATTCAGTACACCTTGATAACCTTAAGAGCTTTTCCTAAAAGAAGGTTTTCACTGAGAGGAGAGTATAAGACTTTCAGGAGAACCGTAACTTTGGAATGGGGATACATCCTTGGCTATGTTGAAGAATGTAAAAAGTACATATTGAGTTAGCTCATACCACATATTTGTCTGCTTCAAAATTTGCAAAGGTAGAGTCCTAACGCTTCATGTGGTCAGTCAGAAAGGAGTAGTGATGGAAAGAAAACCAGAGTGTATATTTTAGCTGTATGAGCCAATCTGCTTAATCCCACTAAGTTGTATCTAATTAGGTCACTTACTTCTAGTTCCCATGTACAAAATAAGAATACACTCCACATATTATAGTGATATTAAACCATATTTTAAAATTTCAGTTGAGTGTCCACTTTTGAAATAAAGAAGAATGGAGGACAATTTGCTTCTATTCAGCATTGTAATTCAGTTCATAGACTTAAGAATTATTTTAACTCAATATGGTTTAATTTTTTTTTCAAAATTCCTTACAGAGTAGAAAAAAACAAAATAGCAAACAAATAATTAAAATAAAAGCATTGCTGCCAGATTGGAAGCTCAATATAAATCTATTTTCCTTTGGAGTTCAGCTTGCTGGGGGGATAGTCTTTATTCACATTCCACACAAGAAACCATCATCCACACCCACTTTCTTTTTAAAGGAAAACATTTACTTTTGTGACTTGGTCATCATGAAATACAAAGGACCTCTTTGTGTGTGAAAATGAAACTGGGTGTGAGCCTTCTAAGGAAAAATTAAAGAAGGATGTGTATGTAGGGGGTGAAATTCCCAAGTCTTGCTGAGTTGATCCTGCCTACCTCCTACTTAGAAACCAGGCTATTCTGTGTGGCAAGGCCCAGATGTTGTGTGTCAGGGAGCAAAATAGCACCTCCAATGGATCACTGCCAGGTCATTCCAACAGAGCCAGGCTCAGACTGCTCACTGCACCAAGTTACAGTGCCCGGCAGAGAGGCACAGAGGCACAGAGAGAATCTCAGCCAGGCAACCTCTAATAGATGCTTTCTAGAAGGCTGACTCGTATCTTCCTGAAATTTGGGGGTCATATTTAGATTTTCAAACAGAACAAGAGCTTGAAGTTAAGAGTAAGGAAGATGGGGAAACCTAGTTGAAGTGACTTATGTGATCTGGGGGAAATTTGGACAGAACTGGTGCCGTTGTGAATGCAGTATTTCAGGAGGGCAAAACAAACGTTGCAAAAATATGAAAAGAAACGGCACTTTCAAGGCAACTTCCAGAATTGGAGATTCTAGGAATTGATTTCTAACAACTCTTCTACACTCCTCCTGATTCCAACATTTTCCCAAACTTTTGCCCTCTCTTTGCCATCCTCAGTTACTCCCAGCCCATCAGGTCATTCTGTGCAGCCCATAGACATTTGTGGTCAAGCTTATTCTGAAACCAACCTTCATTTCCTCCCATTGTCCTCTAACTTGCACTATTGTCCTTCTTTCCACTGGCAAATTTCTTAAACAGGTGGTCTGTGCTGTGCGTCTATGTGTTCTGAAGCCACTACAGTCACAGTGCTCTTTGCTATGAAAATTCACCAAATAACTCCTTATGCATAAACTTCACAGATCTTTTCTCAGCCTCAGACCTCTTGTCCGCGCTGAAGCAATTGATACTACGCATCTCACATCTGTGTTCTGATGATCAATCCTCTCTTATCCTCTTCTAGTTTTTTAGATACTGTGATCACAGTTTATCTCATCTCTCTTTAGATGCTGCTTATCTGTTCCTTTTGCTATCTTCTTTTTTTTTTTTCTAATGTTCACTCTATCATCTGTCTGCAGGGTCGCTCATGACTGCCAGATTAATCTTTGATTAGGCCACAATTCCCATGTCCACCCTGCCCCTCCCTTCTTCTATCTTGGACCCCCATTCTCATCAATCACCACAGTAATTATTTGAAACATTTAATCCTATAATGTCACCTCGCCACTCAAAACCCTTCAGTGGCTTCGTATCTCAGGCAGAGTCAAAGCCAAGTTCCTTACAATCCCAATAGGATCCTGTGTGATCTGGCCCAGGCTATGTCCTGAGCTGAGGCCTCTGCCTCTGGCTCACCATCACTGCACTCACCCCTTCAAGGCCTGTCTTAGTGCATCGGCAGCTCTGCTTCCGCTCCCTAGAAGGATTTTCCCTGTGGTTATTCAGGAGGCTTGAGCACAAAATTTAAAACAGATGCCTATCACTCCCTATCCATATTTCTTCTTTATTTGCTCAAAAAGATTTATAATTATCTAATATTTTTTCTTATTTATTTATTTATTTTAGAGTCAGCGTCTTGCACTGTCACCCAGGCTGCAGCACAATGGTGCAATAATGGGGCACTGCAGCTTGAGCTCCCAGGCTCCAGTGATCCTCCCACCTCAGCCTCCCAAATAGCTGGGACTACAAGGGTGAACCACACTGTGCCTGGCTCTCATATTTTTTATTTATTTACTTTTCTCCCCCAACTGGAATAAAAGTTACATGAGGGTAGAAACTTTTGAGTGCTTTGTTAATGGCCAAATCTCCAGTGCTTATCATAGTGCTT
Organism: Trachypithecus francoisi; assembly: GCF_009764315.1. NCBI lineage: Eukaryota > Metazoa > Chordata > Mammalia > Primates > Cercopithecidae > Trachypithecus > Trachypithecus francoisi. The sequence continues at coordinate 163,556,691 of NW_022681465.1, read as the reverse complement.
GACATATAGTAGATGCCCAATAAGTATTTGTTGAATGAATGAATATTAAAATTAATGTGGAAAATCAACAACCATATATATGGGTCTATTTTCTGGCTCTCTATTTTGCTTCATTGATATATGTATCTATCCTTATTCCAACACCACACTGTCCTGTATATAATAGTTGTATAGTAAGTCACGAAATCATGACTTTCATGTAAGTCTTTCAACTTTATCCTTCTTTTTCAAGATTGTTTTGGCTTTTCCAGTGCCTTTGTCTTTCCATATAAATTTTATAATCAGCTCGTCAATTTCTTTTAAAAAGTTGTCTACGATGTTGCTTGAAATTACATTGATATAGATCTCTATGTATAACTCGAGCCGACTGCACACCCACTGGAATGGCTAAAGCTTAAAACCTGAAAATGCTAAGTGTTGGTAACAATGTTAGGCTAGTGGAACTTTTATATATTGCTGGAAGAATGCAAAATTGCACAACTACTTTTGAAACCATCAGGACAGTATATTATGAAGTTATACAAGCACTTACCATGTGGCCCAGCAGTCTCACTCCAAGGTATTCACTCCCCCAAAATGAAAACATGTTTCATACACAGGCTTGTATGAAAGTGTTCATAGGAACATTATTGAGAAATAGCCTCAAACTAGAAATAACCCAAATGTCTATCAAAACATGAATGGATAAGCAAGTTAAATAGTACCATCCACTTCGATACAATGCATGAAAAGTGAGTGATAACAAGGAGCAAAATATTAACATACTTGACAGCATGGATGAATCTCAGAAGCATTATGTTAAGCAAAAGGAGCCAAATATGAGATACCATGTATTGTATGATTTGATTTACACAATATCTCCACAAAATAGAAATATGTAGAAATAGAAAGACCCGTGGGTGCTTGGGGCAGAGAGTGGGATGAACGGGATGAATAGTAAATGAGCCTAGAGGATCTTACTGGGGTGATGAAAATATTCAACAACTTATTTTTGGTAGTGGTTGCACAACTCAGTATATTTATTAAAAATCATTGAATACACTTAAAATGGGTGATTCTATGATATATAAAATACGCCACAATAAAGTTATAAAAAACATGCTAAATGAAAGATAGCAAGCATAATATTACTGCATCCTGCATGATTCCATTTATATAAAATTCTAGAAAAAGTTGAACTGCAGTGACAGAAGGTTGGGGAACAGGCAATGTTTTTGGGTGAGATATTCCATTTTACATCTTATTTTGCTGGTGGTTACATGGCCTGTATACTGCTACCCAACTTCATCAAATTGTGCATTTAAATTGGTGAGTTTTATTGTGTCCAAATTTTACCACAAAATAAGCCAAATAATACTTGTATGTAGTTAATTCTGAAATTTTGTTTCAATTATTCTTAGTTAACATTTTTTTCTATATTTAAAAATTGCATGTTTAAAGTTCTTAGTGCTTATTTAAGATGTATTTAATTCACTTGATCCTAATTGTTCAGATAAGATCGCAGAGTAAGGGAACTTACCGGAGGTTGTCAATCACTTTTAAATTATAAATGTCTGTGAAATTGTCAAAAGAGGAAAACAAAAAAAAACATATAAAGCTTTCTTAAGCAAATGGCAAGATTCAAAAATACTCCAAAGTTTAGTAAACATTTCTGCATATTTTGCCTCTCTTCCCATTGATGGAAAAAATATTAGAAAAGAGCAGTAAAATCTAATTGGAACTTCAAAAATGATACAAATATCTATCAGTAGGAAACTGGAAAGACACACTGTGATCGATTCATACAATAGAGTACTACTCAGCAAGAAAAAGGGATGAATTATTAATATAATATTGATTACTCACAGAAGCATTTTGAGTGAAAAAAATCAAATATAACGTATAAACATAATATGATTTCATTAATATCAAGTTCAAGAACATGCAAAAATGAATTTAGGGAGATATAATTCAGAATAGTGGTTGCTTTTGGTAAGGATGGGATTGACTGGAAAGTAGCAGAAGGAAACCTTCTAGACTCGTAGCAGTAAGTATTTTATATCTCAATTGGGTTGCTGGTTACATGGGTGTCTACATTTGTCAAAACTGTGAATTTTATTGTATAAATTTATAACCATATTTAAAAAATTGGCTCTCATGAGGCTAGGTCTCTAATGGTTAGTAAATTACCAGGAAACATATGAAAGTAAGGGAAAAGGTACAGACATTAATTATATCATTCTATTAGGAAAGTTGTAAAGTATAAAGAAATATGTGGAAATAATAAAGCTATACTCTAAAATACACCATATACAGTAAGTTTTGTGGTAATAATTGTTGACCATTTCAAGGAGGAATATAAAATATAGCTATAAAAATGGACAGAAGAGATTAAATTCTGCCAATGAAAAATTGAAATTAAGCATGAGAAAAAGACAATGTGGAAAAAGCAAGGATAGATGAGAAAACATTAGAGGTCATATAGGTCATATATTAAAGAAAAAAAATTTTAAATTAAAGAATAAAAATAGAATCGATACTCAATAACGTGGTTAAAACGTTCTTAGATATTTAAAAATCAGTGATACTTAGAAAGGAAAGCACTTACCTTGTCTTAAATAAAATAAACATTAATCAACTCTAAAGTGCTGTTCAAATTCAAGAAAAAGAGAATCCCTTAATTGTGCAAAGGAAGAGTAAAATAAAGATTAATTCAAAGGAGATGAAACATGTACAATGCTATGGGAAAAATTATGCCTTCTTAAGTAGCTGATATGGCAATGCCTTTTGACAGAGATTTAGCTTTTCCAGAAAATGTTTGCTAAGAGTGGGGTTCAAGAAGTGACACAGCAAGAAGGTTCATGAGGCTATGATCAGTTGGGGAGAAACTGGCATTTTTGGAGATGACATCTAGGAGTAGGGAATAAGAAGGAGCACAGTAAGACTTACCACTGACTTTGCAACAGAAATAATGTGAGTCAGAACACAACAAAATGACATTCTGAAAGTACTGGAAGAAAATAACTTCCAGAGGTTATTTACATTCTCAGCAAAAATGGCTTTATAAAGATGAAGATGAAACAAAGATATTCTCAGAGAAGAATTGAGAGAACTTGTGTATAGAAGACAAATTATAGGGAATTCTTCAGACAGAAGGATAATAATCATAGAGGGACATTTTAAAAATGCAAAAAGGAAGAAAAATTGAAAAACTAAATTGGCACATAAGAGAAATAAATATTAAATACCTATTGACCATAAAAAACAGTAATAGTAATATTAATGTATTGTGGGGTTTAAAATATGTATAATAAAATACTGTCACAATAATGCTAAGGGGTACACAGGGTCAAGGTGTTCTAAAAATCAAGTAATACCAGGAAAATGGCAAAATTTTAAAAAATTAGACTTTAGTAAGTCAAGGATGTCTGTTGTCACATCTAACATAATATAATAGATAGTAAAATAATATGTACTTAACAAGTTAACATATGAAATAAATGGAAAAAAATGTTTAATACAAGGAATACAAGATAGGAAACTAAAGAAACACAAAACAGGTGGGTCAAATGAGAAAAAAATTATTAAGATAATAGATACAACCTAATGAAATTGTAACTTTATTAAAAGAAAAATCACTGAATTCCAAGTACTTCTCTTTAAACTATGTGGGGGCATCACATATAGTTTTCTGCTCTGTATCCATACCCATGGCTTTTCTTTAAAATTATTCAGTGCTCATACCAAGGCTTGCCCATTCTTGAATTATTTTTCTCTCTTTGTACTTTTTATTTTTAGGTCATTTTGTTATCAAAATTATCTATGGACATAATTTTAAAAGGCAAATGCTACACACACACACACAAACACACACAAAGCTGACTAAAAATTGTATCTAGACTATATTATGAACTTTTTTTTTTTGTTTTTTGTTTTTGAGACGGAGTCTTGCTCTGTCACCCAAGCTGGAGTGCAGTGGCGAGATCTCGGCTCACTGCAAGCTCCGCCTCCCGGGTTTACGCCATTCTCCTGCCTCAGCCTCCCGAGTAGCTGGGACTACAGGTGCCCGCCACCACTCCCGGCTAATTTTTTGTATTTTTAGTGGAGACAGGGTTTCACCGTGTTAGTCAGGATGGTCTCAATCTCCTGGCCTCCTGATCCATCCGCCTCGGCCTCCCAAAGTGCAGGGAATAACAGGCGTGAGCCACTGCGCCCGACCCTATATTATGAACTTCTACAAATAATAAGAAAGAAACAGAAGACAGGCAACACAATAGAAAGTGGGCCAAATGATTTTATTTAGCACTTCATAAAAAAGGAAATCCAAATTGGTAATAAACATATGAAAAGATGCTCAACTCTCTTAGTCATCAACGAAATGTAAATTAATCAGAATGAATAAAATTAAAACAACAGAAAATTCAGAGGGGCAACTGGAATTCTCGTATATTCCAGGAAGAATTATAAATTAGTACAACTTCATTGAAAACAGTTTGGTAGTACCTATCAGAGCTGAGTATATACTTACCCTATGAGCTGGTAATTCCAATCTGAGGAATATTGTGTGTGTGTGTGTGTGTGTGTGTATACATACATATATGTGTGTGTATATATATTGTAAGGTAGGAGGATCAGCTACATTATTTTCAGGGACCAGTGCAAAATGAAATGAAGGATTCCTGTCGAGGAGAAATTAATAACATATAATATTGTCAACTGAAATCTGGAGGCTTTAATGCAAATCTCTTAGTAGACTGGAAGGAAAAAGTAATTAAGGATAGCTCAGGAACTAAACAATTACTATAATAGATCTCTTTCTCTTTTTCACACACACACGCACACACACACACAAACACACATTTTCTACGGAAATACACATGAAACATTTATAAATGTTACTTACCATATTTTACACTTCAAAGGATAACCAATACATTCTAAAATAGCAAAAGTTGTACAGAATACATTCCAATATATTCCCTTCTCTCAATGAAAAAAAAACATAAATAAATAGTATAGTTCCAAAAGTCTCACCACCTGTCAATGTAAAAATTCTGCTTTACACCATTTGAGTTTTATTAAATTAAGAACAAAATTTCAAAATATATTTAAAGTAACAAAAATGAAGACTCTGCATAATATAGTGCTCAAAGAAAAATCCATAGAGTTGGGCCAGGCGCAGTGGCTCACTTTAGGGGACCGAGGCGGGTGGATCACCCGAGATCAGGAGTTCAAGACCAGCCTGGCCAACACGGCGAGACTCTGTCTCTACTAAAAATACAAAAATTAGCTGGGTATGGTGGCAGGCACCTGTAATTCCAGCTACTCAGGAGGCGGAGGCAGGAGAATCACTTGAATCCGGGAGGTGGAGGTTGTGGTGAGCCGTGATCGTGCCATTGCACTCCAGCCTGGGCGACAAGAATGAAACTCTGTCTCAAAAAAATAAATAAATAAAAGAAAGAAAGAAAATATCCATAGGGTTAAACAATTATATTAATGGTGAAGAAAAGGCTTGCAAACACATTACTAAACATTACACTTCTGAAGTTTGACAAAAATCCAAAATACTTAATATTAGAATTTGACAGATATAAAACAGAATACATATGACCATATGACAGATGATAGTGAATCCATTCAAGATGGAAAGAAATGACACATATAAAATTATAATGCAAATTGGAAAAAGAATAGATAAATAATATTAAGATTTAAAAAATTATTTAGCACTATCCAAATATATTTGAAAACCTGGAGGAAATTATTGATTTTCCAAGAAACTGAAGTCACCAAGACCAACTCCCATAAGAGGCAGAAATATTTAATAATGAAAATTACCTAGGAAGAAAAGCAGAATGTGTTTGGAGTATAATCCCTTCCCTGAAGGCATCAGAATAAAACTGTTTAATGGATGGAGGCACTATGAATGTACAACTCCAACCTTGTTTAAACTTTTCTAAAACAGAGAGCTCTGAATTCTTTTCATCAAGGAAGTTGGCATAGCCATGATACTAAAACCTGAACAAAAGGATAGAAATACAGAACATCAAAGATCAGATCTTTTATGAATATTTGTGAAAACATCCTAAATAAAAAATTTAAAAATAATATCCAATAACAATCTATCACCAACAAATAAGATATTGTTCATATAACATCATAATCATGGTGAAGAAGAAGAAATGATCATTTTCTCAGGTGGTGAGTGAAAAAAATAATAAAACCCAACACCCATTTCGGATAAAACTCTTATTAAATTGGAAACAAGGCTTACTTTCTTTACAATACCTTATGGTATTTTTCCTGTTAGAAAATTTTGCTATTTATGTCATCAGGTCCATCTTAGACGTTTCTCATCACAATATTGAAAATGCATATACCCCTTAAGCCAGAAACATTACTTCTTAGATCTGTCTTACAAAGAAACTTTCATATTTGAAAAAAGATATGTATACAAGTGGTTATTGAAGCCTTGTTGCTCACAGATTTTAAAAATTGAAAGAACAAAATGTTCATCAATGAAGAAATAATTAAGCACATTATGATTTATTCATACTTTGGAATAATAAAAAAGTCATTTAAAAGTATAAGGTAAAGACTTTCAAAACATGTTTTCATGTATTAGTCATTTAATTAAACATAAATGTTAAAGAATGCAAAAATATCCTCAGGAACTCTTACAGCCACTGAGTCTGAGGAAAGTATTGATGTCCTATAAATAAAAATTCAATTTTAGTTTTAAAAACTAAATGAACGAAATCAACACTTTTGAAGGAATAAAGCATTCCTTTAAGAAATACATTTTAATTAAACGTGCAAAAAGAATGTAAAACTGTGGTTCTATACTATGATTGTTTAGGAAAGAAGGCAAATGTGACCAAGATGACCAAGTAATGATAAAGTGCCTGAAAAAATCAGGTAATACAGAATGAATGACACACAAACACAGAGACTGGTTTTAATACGATTTCAAACTTTGGGAAATCGCCAAGAACCAAAAAGACTATGCTAAAAAAATTAGAGCTGTTGTTCCTATATAAAACCCTATGCAAATGTGAACTTTTGTGAAACAGTTGTTGAAATGTTTATAGTCTCAGGGTAGTGTGTATGTGTGTGTGTGTAAATTGAGCACTATAAAAATGTAGACTCCATAGGAAATTTTGGTGTCATATTTTTACCTAGACTTACATCAGTGACCTCACCAAATAAACACAGAAGTTTTACAAAGACAGATACTGTTCTGTGATGATCCCTCTTTGGTTATTATACTAGGGCGATGATGCCACCATCAACTGGTGGTGATAGTGCTGGTTTCCAAATCATCCCTAAACACTGGGGCAGTGGGTCTTTAGGTGCTGGTCTATAGGAAGATAATATTTCTACATCATAATAATGATTAATATTAATATAGATTATTGATAGGTCCATTCTTAGAAACTTGTAGAATAAGAATTTCATGGAAAGGGTGGTAGCAGAAGATGAAGGGAGAATAAATCCTACCTAATATTCAGTGAACACTAACTATGGACCACAAAACTTTTGAGGGATTTCATAAATATGAGGTAGTTACAACTACTGCCCTCTCCTTACAAATGAGGTAATTGTGCCACAGAAATGTTAAAAGACTTGCCTAGGGATGTAACCTCCCAACAGGTTCACCTTGCCCATTGCCTGGACAGAACCAATTTATCAAGGCATGGGAATTGTAATGGAGAGAGAGTAATTCACGCAGAGCTGGCTGTTTGGCAGAACGGAGTTTTATTAGTACTCAAATCAGTCTCCCTGAGCATTCTGGGACCAGTGTTTTTAAAGATAATTTGGTGAGTAGGGTCTTGGAAAGTGGGGAGTGCTGATTGGTCAGGTTGGAGATGGAATTATAGGGGTGTGTTCTTGCTGTCTTCTGTTCTTGGTGGGATGGCAGAACTGCTTGAGTCAGATTACTGGTCTGGGTGGTGTCAGCTGGTGCAATGAGTGCAGGGTCTGCAAAATATCTCAAGCACCGATCTCGGGTTTTACAATAATGATGTTACCTCCAGGAGCAATTTGGGAAGGTTCAGACTCTTGCATCCAGGGGCTGCATGACCCCTAAACCATAATTTCTATTCTTGTAGCTAATTTGTTAGTCCTATGAAGGCAGACTGGTCCCAAGGCAAGAAGGGGGTCTTTTTGGGAAAGCGTTATTAACAGTTTTGTTTCAGAGTCAAATCATAAACTAAATTCCTTCCCCAGGTTGTTCGGCCTGCACCCAGGAAGGAACAAGGACAAGTTAAAAGAAGCAAGATAGAGTCGGTTAGGTCTGGTATCTTTCACTGTCATAATTTCCTCTGTTAACAATCTTTGCAGAGGTGGTTTCAGGGACACACAGCTAGTAAGGTGCAGACCAGGAACTTGAACCCAGAACAGCTCTAGAGTGTACCTATTTAACCGTGATGCAATACTGTCTCTCAAATGGGAACTATCTTTATAATGAGACAAAACTGGGCAAGAATAGCTCATAAAGAAAAGTAAAAGGTTATGGAGAAGGCAGACAGCTCGAGAGCCGTTTTTTCTTATGCTTTACAGTCATAACTGCTCTCTGAAAGGAACGTGTGCAGATGTTCTGACTTGCACCTAGCCAATTTATTACCAAGCAGATTTAATTTATTAATAGTATAAGCAAATCATTTTTATGTGTCTTCTTGTTGCTCTGTTCTAGGATATTGCACTAAGAATCAGTGTTGTGGAATTTCTTTCAGGTATGTAGTGGGACATAGCAGTCCACGGTATAGCTAAAGGAAATACCCAGAAAAAGGGGCAAATATAATTTGAACACCAGAGGTCTATAAAACTCTTAATCTCTACGGCCGGGCGCCGTGGCTCAAGCCTGTAATCCCAGCACTTTGAGAGGCCGAGACAGGCGGATCACGAGGTCAGGAGATCGAGACCATCCTGGCTAACACGGTGAAACCCCGTCTCTACTAAAAAGATACAAAAAACTAGCGGGCGAGGTGGCGGGTGCCTGTAGTCCCAGCTACTCGGGAGGCTGAGGCAGGAGAATGGCGTAAACCCGGGAGGCGGAGCTTGCAGTGAGCTGAGATCCGGCCACAGAATTCCAGCCTGGGCGACAGAGCGAGACTCCGTCTCAAAAACAAAAAAAACTCTTAATCTCCTGTGAGTATGAAAATAACCAAAGGAAAAGTTACATATCTTGTGACCTTTAAAAAAATACAAAAAATTACAGACATATACACATATATGCACACATAGTTGTCCCCCTTTGTCTGCAGTTTCAGTTACCTGCAATCAACTGAGGCCTGAAGTATTACACTGAAAAGTCCAGAAATAAATAATTCAATTGCGTGCCGTTCTGAGTGGCGTGATGAAATCTCGAGCCACCTGGCTCCGCTCCTGAGACGTGAATCCTCCCCGTGTGCGGCCTCTCTGTGCTGCACACTCTCCCCTCTGGGCAGCAGCTTTGTAGCCATCTTGGTTATGAGGTGGACTGTGGCGGTATCTTACGCTTGTGTTTAAGGAACCCTTATTTGACTAAATAATGGCCTGAAAACATGAGAGTAGTGATACTGGCAATTTGGATACGCCAAAGAGAAGTCTTAAAGTGCCTTCTTTAAGTGAAAAAGTGAAAGTTCTCAACTTAATAAGGAAGAAAAAATTGTATGTGGAGGCTGTTGAGATACGCAGTAAGAAATAATCTTCTATTTGTGAAATTGTGAAGAAAAAAAGAAATTAATGCGAGTTTTGCCGTCACATCTCACACTGTAAAAATTACAGCTACAGCATGTGGTAAGTGCCTAGTTAAGATGGAAAAGGCATTGAATTCGTGGGTGGAAGACATGAACAGGAATATGATCTGATGGACGGCAATCGAGTTTGATACTATTTGCGTTTTAGGCACCCACCAGGGGTCTTGGAAGGTATCCCTGTGAATAAGGAGGGACTACTCTATAGATTTATATTTTAAGAGCATTAAATATTTCCTAAATTCTTAGATATCTAAAATTTTGTATTATTGATGAAAAGTTTAAATAATAATGCAAGGTAAAGAATCTTCTTGAGAGTTTGAGCAAAAGACCAAACATATATAAGTAAGGTTAATACAAAAAAAAAAACCCACAAAGCATCATCTCCCAGTACTTTCAAGGCAAGCCATTAAAACCAGCTTCAAATAATACATTATATTTTACATAGGAAGCTGATTCGTTTGGTTAAATGTCACTAATATCAATGAGGCAAGCAATGAGGGACAAAAAGATGGTCATCAGAACACCTTGAGAGGTTGTTTGAGAAAAGTTACTTCACAGAGGGGAAGCTTTGCAGGAGGGTGGACAAGATGACCTAGGAAGTCTTTTGTGGTCTCATTAACTGTGCTTTTTAGATTTGGCTTTTCTCACATTGTCGTTTGTCTCCTCTTTGGTGTTGTGTTATTCCAGGCTCCCCATGGAGTAAGGCCTCTCAAGTTAAATCTGGAAGTAGATAATTTCTTTGCCAAGAGTTTGCCCGATTCAGGTCTAGACCAGTTTAATTTAACTCACTTTCTTCTGCCTTTCCAAAGCTTGAGAAAACTCCAAGGCATTCTTTTTAAGCATAATTAACAACACTCAGAACCACAAACTGAGCGTGGATATTGTGAGTTTTACTTGCATCATAAACTTAGGGAATTAAAGTGGTTGCCTGCTTTCTGGAAAATGGCAATTGGAAACAACTCTAGTTTAATATAACACAAAAATTATTTTATGTGAGAACACAGCATTCTCTATAGTGAGTTTCGTTCTTGGCAAAGGATATATCGTGGAGCTGGCTTGATCCTTGAGCCCATCTGGAGGGAGTGGTCACTGAAATGTATGTGCTGGAGTCTGTGTCTCCAATGTTGCATGTTTTCTTTTCAAACATCCTATTTCTTTAAGGGGAACAAATGTTTTCTCCACAAAGGCTGCCTCTGCCTCCCGCCTGGCTGCTCAGGTTTCTGCCTTCCTTTTGGTTACCGTGTGGCTGGTGAGTTCTCAGTGTCCCAAAGGGGGACTCGGCACTAGCTGTTAGGGCTGAACAAACAATCCCAGCCGAAACCAGAACAGAATCTCAGCGCACTGCTTTCACCATGGTCTTCAGCTCTGTTTCAGTTTTCCTTGCCAAAATAGATATAATATCAAACATTGAGGTGCTGCCAAACTCAGCAGTGAAACAGACTCACAATAATTGCTGCCGTTTATTGAGTGCTTCTAGGTGCCAGGCCTTGTACCCTGAAGTTTATGTAAACCACACTGTGTTTAATCCTTGCAACAATACTATGAGGTAAGCGCCACTATTTCAGTTTTAAATTCACTGTAATGGTGGTTTAGAGACCCAGAGACATCAAGGAAATTGCCTATGGTCACAGGTCATAAGTGACAGTGTCCTCATGTTTCCCCAACTTATCACTCAGCTTTCTCTTTTTCGTGTCTCAAAATAACTTACAGCAACTTCTTGATCTGCAGATCATTCATTCAGAGTGAACTAACATTTATGGAGCCTCTGTCACTTGGGAGGCTTTGAGCCAGGCATGAGGGATAGAGTGTGAACAGAGTGGACACATCCCTGACTGAATAGAGGTCTTTTCAGTCTCATCTGGTACTACTCTCCATAGGCAGCAAATGCTCCAGCCACACCATAGGACTTGAAGTTACTTAATAACATCCAGTGTCTCCTCACCTCTGTTTCTGTGCTGTTGCTTCTGCCCTAATCTCCTACCCTACGGTCCTCTGCTTTGCTGGCTCCTACCCCTCATTCCTGATTCTGTGCACAGATCTCTGCTCCATGCAGCCTTCTTTGAACTCCCTAGTTAGAGTTAGGTCCATTTCCTCTATATCAGAACTCTAACACATTTCAAATGTCACCGTGCCTATCTGCTTATGTGTTGTCTGTGGCTGCTTTCATACTACAATGGGAGACTTGACAATGGTAAAAGGTGTCGGCAGACTTTTACTAGAGAGTCAGATGGTCAATATAGCTTAGGCTTTGTGGGATAGGTGGTCTCTGTAATGGAAATACTGGGGAGGTAGGAAATGTCCAGTCTCTACCTGTGGACACTGTAATGACCATGATATCTGGTTTGATGGATCACATTCCCTAACGGTTATTTTATGAATTAGAGATTAGAGTAGGCCAGAGGCTGAGGATAAAATAGGTCGATTTTACTGGGGAAGCAAGATGGTCACAATGAGATGAAAACATACTGCATTTTATTTTGTTACCATGTTCAAGTGACTTATTCTCTTATCTGTGAAATCTACCCCATCCTCTCTCTCTCTCTTTCTCTCTCTCTCTCTCTCACACACACACACACACAAGCACACACAGACTTTTAAAGAACTTTGGAATTCTAAGTTATTAAAACTCATATTTCTTATCTATTTATTTAGTCTATTCATCTAAGAAACATTTATAAAGCATCTAATACTTCTAGGTTCCAGAGTAGGAAATGAAAATACAGCAATGAATAAGACCAGTGCTTGCCCTCAAGAAACCATTTAATAGTATGAACTTCATACGCTTTTTAAAGCTGCAGATAGAAAATCTTTTAAAAATTAGTTTTAATTTTTTATCTTACTTGTGCCAAAAATGCCTCATTCTTTTAGTAATTTTGGAGCAAACATCCCATTTCACCAGTTCCATAGGCAACTTTATAGAATTTGATGATATTCTTGCTGAGTTTCTGTTTTTTTTTTTCAGGGATTTACCCATTCTAAATGTTTTAGTCTTCATAAAGTGGCTGCCCACCTCTCCTATTTTGATGATGTAGAGGACATGATTGACCTTTCAGTGTGCATATCAAGCTTGTGTTCTCAGAGTATTTTTACTGTCATTTCAGGTTTCTTTACTGGGTTGCATTTGATAGAGAATATATCTTATTTGACTCTTTGCTCACAAAGGTTCCTAAGACCTCCCTCTAGTGTTAGCTCATTCACCTGTCTATTTGCTACTTATAAAATTTAGGTGGAGTTCATAATTTTAGAGATTATGCTAGAGAATCCCTTTATTCAGTAATCTATGCAAATAATACAAGAAATGAATTTTAGTATTAATCCTTGAGAAAAATTATCATCCAAACAAGCATCTGTTTATTTCAGCCCCTTGCTTCCTGTCCACAAATTAACATCCTCTTCATGAATCAAATCATCTCTAACATGGTTTCAATCTTGTCTCTTTTAATATGTTAAACACCTACCTGGGAGCTTTCTTTAAAAATATTGAATAATTTTTTTAAAATTATTTTTAAAAAATAATTTAAAAATATTTTTTAAAATTATTTTAAAATAATTTAATAATTTTTAAATTTTTAAATTTAAAATTATTATATTTTAAATAATTTTTAAATTATTTCCCAGGTGCTGAGAATCCACCTCTTGGGAGACACACTGGTTTTGGATGACTGCTATGGCCCAAATACCTCTTACATGTATGGTGGCTAAATGTCAGCCCTGCACCACAAAAGAAATGAAGTGACATGATTTCTATGGTAGTTTTTTGAAGAGTCTTAGATTTTATACCCATTGAAAAATCAAAAGTATGTTTCAGTTTTATAAAGAGAAAAAATTAGAGCCCACTTCTCCAATCCCTAACTTACTTCACTGCCCCACTCCCCCAAAAAATCTCAAAATGTGCCTTTTATACTCTCTGTATTCTTCTTCTTCTTAAATAGGGTCTCACTCTGTTGCCTGGGCTAGAGTGCAGTGGTACAGTCACAGCTCACTGAAGCCTCAATCTGCCAGCCTCAAACTATCCTCCCATTTCAGCCTCCTGAGTAGCTAGAACTACAGGTGTGCACCACCACACTTGGATAATTTTTTTTACTTTTATGATTTTTTTTTTTTTAGAGATTAGATCTCACTATTTTGCCTGGGCTGGCCTTGAACTCCTGAACTCAAGCAATCCTCTTACCTTAGCCTCCCAAAATGCAGGGATTATAGGAGCGAGCCACCACTCCCAGCCTCTTCTTTCCTTTTATAATTTTCTTACCCCATCAGAAGAGTCCATTTTAGGAAGGTCTTTCGACTCCATAATTACAATCAAAACACAATCAATAACATTTATTTTCAAATCTTTTCTGATTCATTTTAGAATATCATGAAAATATTAATCTCTTAATTAGAACTCTTTTACTAGAAAAGTGCTCCAAATAAACTCAGAATAAATAACTCTGTTTTTCTATGACCTGCCTATTTGAAGTTATTATAAACTAACATCCGGAGGCCAGTGCCTCCTACTCCAGGAAGCTTCCCACAATTTACTGTCTCCTCACATCTTGACACAGCACCTTTCCCAAAGACACACCCTGGAATTGTCATATTTGAATCTGTTTCTAAAAATTATTTAAGTCTACTTTTGGGTGTATTTTTTGTATTTATGTATTCAACAAATATCTATGGAGCACCTATTATGTGCCAGACCCTAGATCATGTTCTGGATGCTCAGAGTATACAACTGAAGAAGAATCCTATAAATTCCTTGCCCTCATGTAGCTTATGTCTCAGTACATTGCTTCATATTATAATAGTGCTGTCTGTGCGATGGTAGAGGCTGTATCTCTCCATGTTTAATTTCTAATGTTTTGCTTTATGACACCTAATACATTAATGTCCAATAAATACTAATGGTTGTTTGGCTTCCAGTGTTGTTTTTGCTGCCCACAGCCATTCACATTCTTCTGATAACAATACCCCAGGTTTCTTTTGGGAAATTCACAGAAAAACCTCATGGTTAAGTATTATTATCTGAAATTGCCTGTGCTAAAATCTTGGCATGGCTATTTACCATCTCTGGACCTTGCTCAAAGTGCCCAGCTTCTCAGTATCTCAGTTTTCTCATACATAAAATGGTGCCATTGACAGAACCAGCTCCCTAGGGTTATTATGAGCATTGAATGAGCTAATGCCTGTAAGTGCTCAAGATGGTGCCAGACCACAGTGAAATGCTACATAACTATTTTCCTTTATGATTATTACTAATTCCTTTTTTGGGGAGCAATTATTTTGGGGACAATCAATCTCCCCTTCCCAGCTTTTTAAGAGCTGCACACATGATCTTCCCAGGACTTTAAATCTTGGCGCTTTTTTATCCCATGGGCAGTGCCCTGATAATTATCCCTTAGTTTCTGCTACTTAGGTCTCCAGAGGTGCCCTGGTTGCTGACCTTTCCAAGACTCGCTCTTCAGCCCCCTATGGCTTTCAAGAGCTATTTTATACCCTTGCAATAAAATCTTTGTTTTCTTAAGTTAGTCAGCATCTGTATCAGTTGCTTGCAACCAAAGAACCCTGAAGTTGATATAATACAATGGTTCGTTGTAACCGTCATCTGTGCAGCGAACAGCATTTCTCCTCAGAAGGCTAGTGAGAGTTTTGCCTCATCTTAAATTTAGGGAGCAGATTATATAGCCCAACAGTTGTAGTTGATACGCTCTAGTGCTCTCTCCAGTATTAATAATTCCTTTTACTCTTTAGAATGTCTTAACCTTTTGACTCTTAACATCACCCTGTCAAAAAAGATATCTGTATTTATGTAAAGAAAAGTTTGCATAAAAGTTTTATTATGAAAAGTTTTTTTTTTAAATTTATACCAAGACTTTAAAGAATACTATGATGTTGGGATGTAGTCACTGTTTAGATTTGTTTTTCCTACTGTCCATGGGAAAGGCAAGAGTGAGGCTGACCCAAGGCCCCATTGCCACCAGCTACACGTGAGATTGGCTGGGTTGTTACATCTGTAATAGGCTGACCTGGTAATTTCAACTGATATGATGGTGAGACTGGTACATTCTGTTTTCCTCGCCTACTTCCCAGAAAGAAAATTTTCCCATGGTTAAGATTACTCTTAGGTTACTAATCTGTAGAACTCTAAGACATTGTTTGTAAGGCAGAATTTAAGCATCACAATCGAATTCTTTACAACTGGACAAGAGTTCCCAAAAGGGGTAATGATTATTTCACTGAATCTCTTAGCAGAGTAATAGGGAGGAATTGAGGAAAGACTATGTATTAGCTTTCTACTGCTGCTGAATTAAATTACCAGACAATTAGACTTAAGACAACACAAATTTATTACCTTACTTCATATCTGCAAAGTCTCTTTTGCCATGTAAGGTAACACATTGACAGGTCTTGGAATTAAGGCGTGAACATCTTTGTTAGGCCATCATTCTGCAAGTGTTCCACGGTAGACTATAAAAGGTTACTGAGGAAAAGGGAACCCCAAACAATTCACCAACCTGATGCCCTACCCTTCATAATTTCCTGGATCACTACTTTGAAGTGTCCCAAACAACCCAAATGTTTCTCCATATTAAATACACCACACACACTCCATATTAAATACACCATGTTAAATACACCACTCCATATTAAATATACGTACACACACAGAAAGAGAGAGAGAGAGAGAGAGAGAAAGAGAGAGAGAGAGAATGGACCTCTATGCAGCCATTGTCACATCGTCATAGATCTTGATTTACTGGCATACAGACGGTGAAGCACGTGGATTACCAGCCGTCCTGTTCTGCATGCTCCCTTACAAGTAAAAATTATCGTAAATCATGAGCATTTATGCAGAGAGAGAGAGAGCGAAGTCTGAAGAATGGCCACCAATATGTGAAAACTTGCTTTTTCTTGTGTAGTATGAGTTTGAGTTATTTTTACATTTCTGTTTTGTATTTTTTAAATTATTTTAATGTTTTAATAATATCTTGGTTTCATTAACAATATGACTTTTAAAAGGCAGAAAACATGGGGTGGCAAAATAGTAGGACTCCAAGAGGTTATTTTTGACTTCTAAAAAGTGTGAAGAAAATTAAATTGCTATATATTGAGAGTCCTGGCATTGAGTAAATGATGGGAAAATTGTTCCATTAAATGGCAAAAGAACAGATTTGAGGTGGGAGGCAATGCAGCGAGGGTCAGAGGGGTAGACAGAACTTTTTGCTCCTGATGCAGTGTTACTCCAGGTGCTCAGAAGTGAGGGCAGGGAAAACACTTTGTGCTTTCTTTTTACACTTCTCTGTCTGTTGGTTGATGAACGGACAAGTCATTGGTCATTTAGGGGACAGGTTGAAGAGAGACTAGGGAATCAAGTGTGTAGAGTTCAGACAAACTAGCATGTATATGGTTTTGAACCAAATACAACTTTTGCAAAACTTGGGAAAACCAATTTTCAGTGATGTGCATCATCTAGAGCCAATGATAATGTCCACAAGCATGTCCACATCTGCCAGTCAACAGAGGGGAAACAGATTAACAGGTGAATAGACTGGTTTCTGCATTTCATTTTAATGATTATTTGTTCACTATATTGTGGGTTATTGAAAAAGTAGAAAACCATATTTTTGTACAGAAATCATGTTTTAATGTCTTCAGATAGTATGTGACTACTAAGAAAAACCACAAATCACACAGAAAATAGGACAAACAGCAACAGTAGGAAAACTCAGATTTGCATTGGTTCTAAGTTCTCAAGGATTTAGTCTTATCTAGTGGCATATTAGATACACAGAGAGACAACTTTTAATGGTATGTGATACTCTCTTAGGCCTGATAACTCAGTGGCCACCTTTTCTGGAGAGTTCTACTAACTAGACTGCACTTCACACCACACTACTCATGAGCATCTATTAAGCAGTTCATGTGATGCTACAGTTTAGATTCTGTACCTCTGCATATCCATCAAAGATGCCACATCATATGCTGTGATTTGACTGCCATAGACCCTCCACAAACCATGGCAAAGTCTTTCTGCCATTCCCTTTCCTTCCTCCCATTCCCTTCTACCTTAATTAGTCTCATTATCACATTTGGCCTGAGTATATGTGAGGAGGTAGGGGTACTAGAATCCCACTTTACATCGTGCTTTCCTTTTTCCTTGTACTTACCAAGGTTGTAACTATACATTTTTTGTGTGATTACTTTTTTCTTTTAACATGTGCTTCCTTTACTAGATGATAGGTTCCACAAGGCAGGTAAATATGTCTGCTTGATCAGTGTCTCAGTCATTTTGTCCTACTATGACAAATACCACAGATTGGGTAATTTTAAAAAAATGTTTATTTTTTATTTAATATTTATTTATTTTATTTTTATTTATGTATTTATTTATTTTATTTTTATTTATTTCATGGTTCTGGAGTCTGGGAAGTCCATGATCACCACACTGTCATTAGGCAAAGGTCTTTGTGCTGTGACAGACAATGGCAGAAATTGGAAGGCAAGAGATGGTTAAGAGAGAGCAAGCAAGAGTGCGTCCCATTCACTTTTACAACAACAACCTGCTCTTGTGGTAATGAACCTCCCTCCCATGAGAATGGCATTAATCTTTCAATCCATGGTCTAATCACCTCTTAGTGGTCCCACTGCTTAATATTGTCATAATGGCAATCAAATTTCAACATGAGTTTTGTTGGGGACCCCCTCCCATGAGAATGGCATTTATCTTTCAATCCATGGTCTAATCACCTCTTAGTGGTCCAACTGCTTAATATTGTCACGATGGCAATCAAATTTCAACATGAGTTTTGATGGAGACATTTAAACCATAGCAATCACCATTTTATACCTGGTACTTAACCTAATTCTGGGCACCTTGTAGAAACTCAATAAATACGTCTTGAAAAATAAAAGGTTGTCAAGGCAAAATGTGAATTATGCCTTCCCCATAGTGTGGCATGGAAAAGACAGTTTAACTCACAGACTTCTTTCTTCCTTGTTGGGGTGGTGGGTGGGTATTGGTCTATGGGGAGATTATAGCTTCATAACTACGTAAGAAATCCATTCATTTTAGAGATAAGGAATTTCAGGTCAGAGAAGTTTAATTACTTATTGGAAGATCTAAGAAACTTGCTGCTGAGCCTACTTCATCAAGGATTGTGATGGAGTCAGTCAAGGATGGACTTGGCACAAGAAGTAGGTCAGCTTGGCTTTTAGTCCAGGACTCCATTCATTAGATCCTGATGTTTCTGGCACAACATTAACCAAGAATCACATTGCAAGACTTCTTTTCTGATTGCATAGGCTAAGAAATTAATCTTAACAGTTTGAACAGATAATGATTAGATAAACCCGACTTGGAGAAGTTTATTAGGAAAGACTTGGCAGTGGAACAAATAACCTCCTCCTTAATCCCTAAAACCAGGCGACCATCAAGCTATACATCTTCAGTGATTAAGCTCTTTGGGCTGCAACATATAAACCTTCCCTTCTGCCTTTTTCTCCTGCTCTCTACAGTGATTCATGTCTGTAGAGATGCTGCTGCTGCAAGGAAAATGTGAGCCTCTCTGATGACAGTTGTTGTAACAAGACAAAGGCATTTTTAGAATTATTGCTATTATCTCATGTGAGACATGCTGAAAGCCTCCTTCCATCTTGCCCTCATAATCCCATTAGATTTTACAAACTTTGCAAGGACAGCCTTGAGGCCATGGCTGAGATAAAGTACTTTCAGGAATGTTTCTTTTCTGCAGCTAGAATCATGACTCATGTTTCAGGGGGTTTGTAAAAACAGATTCTGTCCACAAATGATAGAAAATCCTAGAATTGCAACAGGGTAGCAAAGGACTTCAGAAGTCATCGAATGGGTTCCCCTTCCTTGTATAGTGCATGTGAAGAAGGGGTTTAATGAAAATAAAAATGATAATTAACTAATTAATAATGCCAAAGGTTTTCTGGGGAAAAGCAACTGTAACTTTCCTAATGAATCTCTTAGCCTATTCCAGAGCATTCTGGTGCATGCTATATAAGTGATTGTGAGCTATTGTAATTCTCTTCTGGAGCTTCTTATGAGGAAGTCTCTGCTACAATGAAAAGTGACAAAAGCCTGAGCAATAATTTGTTGCTATTGATACTCCTACCCTCCCATCTGTTAGCAGTGTGTTTTTTATTTTAATTGGCGAGTGAATATGAACAGAACGAAAACCAAAAATTACATGATCATCTCAATAGATGCAGACATAGCTTTTGATAAAATTTAACATTCTTTCATGTCAAAACCCTCAACAAACTAGGCACTGAAGGAACATACTTCAAAAATAATAAGAGCCATCTATGAAAAACCCACAGCCAACATCATACTGAATGGGCAAAAGTTGGAAGAATTCCTCTTGAAAACTGGAATAAAATAAGGATGCCTTCTCTTACCACTCCTATTCAACGTAGGAATCAGGCAAGAGAAAGAAATAACAAGGCATACAAATAAGAAAAGAGGAAGTCAAACTTTCATTGTTTGCAGACGATAAGATTCTAAACCTAGAAAACCCCATAGTCTCTGCCTGAAAGCTCCTTGATCTGATACACGATTTCAGCAAAGTTTCAGAATACAAAATCAATGTATAACAATCACTAGCATTCCTATACACCAACAACATCCAAACTGAGAGCCAAATAAAAAATGCAATAACATTTGCAGTAGCCACAAAAAGAGTAAAATACCTAGGAATATAGCTAACCAAGGAGGCAAAAGACATCTCCAATGAGAATGACAAAACACTACTCAGAGAAATCAGAGATGACACAAACAAATGGAAAAACATTTCATGCTCATGGATAGGAAGAATAAATATTGTCAAAATGGTCCTACTGCCCAAAGCAACTTACAGATTCAATGCTATTACTATCAAACTACCAATGACATGATAGCTCTTCACAGAACTAGAAAAAACTATTTTAAATTTCATATGGAACCAAAAAAAGGGCCTGAATAGACAAGGCAATCCTACATAAAAAGAACAAAGCTGGAGGCATCACTTTACCCAATTTCAAACTAAACTACGAGGCTACAGTAACCAAAACAGAATGTTTCTGGTACAAAAACAGACACATAGACCAATAGAAGTAGAGTAGCAAGCCCAGAAATAAGGCCGTACACCTACAGCCATCTGATCCTCGACAAAATTGACAAACATGAACAATGGGAAAGGACTCCCTACTTAATAAGTGGTGCTGGGATAACTAGCTAGCCATATGCAGAAGATTGAAACTGGACCTCTTCCTTACACCACTTACAAAAATTAACTCAAGATGGTTTAAAGGCTTAAATGTAAAACCCAAAACTATAAAAACCCTGGAAGATAACCTAGGAAATACCATTTTGGATGCAGGACTTGGCAAAGACTTCATGACAAAGATGCCAAAAGCATTTGCAACAAAAACAAAAATTGACAAATGGGACCTAATTTAACTAGAGTTTCTGCACAACAAAATCAGCTATCAACAGAGTAAACAGACAACCTACAGCAAGGGGGGACATATTTGCAAACTTTGCATCTAACAAAGGTTTAGTATCCAGAATCTATAAGAAACTTAAACAAATTTATCAGAGAAAACAAAAAACCCCATTAAAAAGTGAGCAAAGGACATGAACAGATAGTTTTCAAAAGAAGACCTACCTGTGACTAACAACTATATGAAAAAAAAAAAAACTCAGTATCACTGATCATTAGAGAGGTGCAAATCAAAACTGCAATTAGATATTATCTCATGCCAGTCAGAAGGGCTGTTATTAAATAGTAAAAAAAATAACAGATTGTGGAGAAAAGAGAATGCTTATACACTGTTGGTGGGGAGTTCAACCACTATAGAAAGCAGTACAGCAATTCCTCAAAGAGCTAAAAGCAAAACTACCATCTGACCCAACAATCCCATTGCTGGGTATATACTTAAAGGAATATAAGTCATTCTGCTGTAAAGACACATACAAATGAATGTTCACTGCAGCGCTATTCACATTAGCAAAGATGTGGAATCAACCTGAATGCCCATCAGTGACAGACTGGATAAAGAAAATATGGTACATATACACCATGGAATACTATCCAGCCACAAAAAACATGAGGTCGTATTTTTGTGAGAACATAGATGCAGTTGGAGGTCATTATATTTAGTAAACTAATGCAGGAACAGAAAACCAAATACCACATGTTCTCACTTATAAGTGGGAGCTGAATGATGACAATTTATGAGCATAAAGAAGAGAACAACAGCAGACACTGAGGTCTACTTGAGGGTGGAAGGTGGGAAGAGGGAGAGGAGCAGACAAACTAACTATTGGGTACTAGGCTTAATACCTGGGTGATGAAATAATCTGTTCAGCAAACCCCCACAACATGAGTTTACCTATATAACAAACCTTCACATGTACCCCATACCTAAAGTAAAAGTTAAAAAAAAAAAAAAGAATAAGGCCAGGTGCGGTGGCTCACGCCTATAATCCCAGGACTTCGAGAGCTGAGGCAGGCGGATCATGAGGTCAGGAGATCAAGACCATCCTGCCTAACACGGTAAAACACCATCTCTACTAAAAATACACACACACACACACACACACACACACCACACACACACACACACAAATTAGCCAGGCACGATGATGGGCACCCGTAGTCCCACCCACTTGGGAGGCTGAGGCAGGAGAATGGCATGAACCCAAGAGGTGGAACTTGCAGTGAGCCGAGATCGCGCCACTGCACTCCAGCCTGGGTGACAGAGCAAGACTCCGTCTCAAAAAAAAAAAAAAGAGGGACATATATACTATGGAATATTAAGCAGCCATAAAAAAGAATGAGATTGTGTCCTTTCCAGCAACATGGATAGAACCGGAGGCCAAGCAAACTAACACAGGAACAGAATATCAAATACTGCCTGTTTTCACTTATAAGTGGGAGCTAAACATTAAGTACACATGAACACAAAGAAGGGAACAACAGATACTGGGGTTTACTTGAGGGTAGGAGAGTGGGAGGAGGATAAGGATTGAAAACCTACCTATCGTATACCATGCTTGTTACCTGGGTCACAAATAATCTGTACACCAAACCCCCGAGACACACAATTTGCCTACATAATAATCCTGCACATGTATTCTTAAACCTAAATCAAAGTTTAAAAAAAGAAAAAAAGAAAAAAAGTGTTCTCTGCTCTAGCGTAGCTTACAACTTAACCATTAATGTGAGACAACCTGCATGCAATATTGAAGAGCAATGAATTCTCTACCGTAGCTGATTTTGCAGTGTTAACTCCATTGCTTTGCTAGATAAGTAAGTCTCTGAATATATTGAAAAAAACTTCATGGGTGAATGTCGTGTTTCAGAATATATATATATATATATATCTGTAACTAATGTATCTCTAACTAGTATTTATATTAGAGATCTACAGAATTTAATAATGGGTAAAGAGCCATGTGATACACATAAATACAATGAAGTCTTAGTTATTTGATGGCTTATGTTCTTGTATTTGTATAATTGTCCCTAGTGTTTGTCCTGTTGCTCAGTTCTCACTACTTGGTTAGTTTTAGGTATTCTAATAGGAGTGAAGAATGAAAGAGAAACATAGGGTGACTTTTGAATTTTTTTTTTTTTTTTTTTGGTGAGATGGAGATCACTCTTGTTGCCCAGGCTGGAGTGCAATGGCGCCATCTTGACTCACTGCAATCTCCACCTCCTAAGTTCAAGCGATTCTCCTAGCTCAGCCTCCTGAGTAACTGAGATTACAGGCATGTGCCACCACTCCTGGCTAACTTTTGTATTTTTAGTAGAGACGAGGTTTCACCATGTTACCCAGGCTGATCTCGAACTCCTGACTTCAGGTGATCCACCTGTCTCGACCTCCCAAAGTGCTGGGATTATAGGCGTGAGTCACTGCGCCCGGCCAACTTTTAAAATTTTATTTATTTAATTTTTATCACTTTCCTGTAGAGCACTTACTTATGTCCAAGGAAGCTGTTATGTGCTGACAAGATCATGAGAGAAAAAGTGAGGAAAAAAATATCCAAGAGCTTGCAATATAGTAACATTAACACAAGCAGCTGAGAGTAATGTGGATAGTCATAGTCATTGCTGGCTGGAGTGAATTGCTATAGAAAATGGAATTAGAGCTGAGCGTTAGAAGCATATTACATGCCTGTGGAATAAAATCAAAAGGAGAAAAAGTCCTGTAGAATGTTTGGCCATGATGGTGGTAGACAGGAGGGTGGTAGTTTAGGTGGTGATGGTGGCAGGAAGGGTGGCCCATGATGATAGTAATGGTGGCTATAGTGATGGCGGTGATAATGGTAGTGGTGGGAGGGGTAGTGATGAGGGTGTGATGGTGGTGGTGTTTACAGCGGCGGTGGTGATGTAGTGGTGGTTGGGAAGGGGCCTGTAGACTGGAAGTAAGGACAGTGAACACAGTTGTAGTGAGAGAGCTGCCGGCAGTGACAATAATGGTATCATTGTGAAGGTAGTAGGGATGCTGCTTAGGGGACTGTTTCTTTTCCAGTGATATTTCCAATTGTCTATAGATATTTGCCATCAAATGACAAAAGAGACCTTGTGTGGTGACAAGTGAGAAAGGCAGAAAGAGACCCCTGCCATCCCTAAGGGAAATTCACTTTTTTTTTGCCCTCTCTCAGTACCTCATTTCACAACGCAGTCCCACTTTGCAACAAATCTCTTTGTGGTATGAGTCAGACACATCCTCTTCAGTAAACGTTCTACAATGCTAGTTTGCATTTCCAAGTACCAATAAATGGCTACAACAGATGGATATACCTTACCAGTAGATAGAGCAGACCCTTACTTGGCATGAAAATATTCTTTCTGGTTGTACGTAATGCTGATTGTTTTGTGACTAGATTACTAGGAAAAGGGAGCTTTCAAAGTGTGATTAGCTTCATTCCAATATATTTTTAAAATTTTTACAAAAAAGACATTACCTAAGTTCTTTGTCAGTTCAGAAAGAACAGTGTTTAATCCAAAATGTGCAGAGTGATGCCAAGGAAAATGTTCCCAGTGGAGACTGGGGCTGCGTTGGCTCCACATCTTTACTGAACTCAAATGTGGAACATGGTGTATTTCATTCTAGGTGGGAACAAAAAGCATGTTCCTTGCATAGTGAAAGCTGTTCTCTCTCTGCCTCAGTTTCTTTCTCTCTCATTTTGTCAAGTATTTAACATCTATTTATTTCTAATCTCTATTGTCTAATGCGGGTTCTCCCAGAAGAAAACATACCCAACGCAACAATATTTTCTAGCAATTGTCATTTGGTAATAAAAGGATCAAAGTTTATTTGCCGTCTAGTCTCTCCTCTTTAGATCCATGGCTGTGTGCAGGAGGTGTTGCTGACATAGTTCCAACAGCAACATCTGGCTCTCTGGCAGCCTGCTCTGCTAACTGTGCTGACCCATCGATGGCTCTAGAACTGTTCAGAAAACTCTGTATGGGTTGGCTGGAATATGTGGAGACCATTGGGTTTTTTTGTTCATCCTCCAGGGTACTATTTTTCTGTCAGTCACATTTCATTCTGAGGAATTTACTGTACTTGTCTGTGTCTATTTGAAATGAATAAGGAAACTCCTCATTAAAGATTGGGATTTATATGGCCCAAATGGGAGTATTCCCAGTGCTGTATTTAGGATGGTGGAGGAGCCATGCTGTTGGTTGAATTCTCCTTAAAATACTGATTTTCCCTGAGATGGTCTCCGGGTATTACACATTCAAAAAGAAGTCAAGATGAATATGGTTTGTTTGTTTGTTTTGTTCAAGGGATGATTTGGAGATATGTGGAATGATCGCTAATAGAAATTAAAAATTAAAGTTTTAGGAATTTATGTCAAAGTTTTCAAGGAAGAAAGCTCTTGACAGAGAAACAGAGTAGGGCTGAAATCTAGTGGAAACGAGCCAGATAGTATGAAGAAGGAAGGAGGAAGGAAATTGGGCTATGAGGCCAGATATATGAATTGAAGTTTGAAAAAAAAATGTTTTCTTGTATTCATGTGGAAAGGGAAAAAATAGTACTGAAGCTACAGTATGTTTTACTTCATGTACAGATTTATGACATTAGTATTAATTATTATAATAGTACCAATACTATATAGAGCTTGCTGTATGCCAGGTTCTGTTCTAAGCAAGTTAGTACATTAACTCATTTGATCCTCACCAACAAACATATGAGAT
This sequence comes from Trachypithecus francoisi, assembly GCF_009764315.1. Taxonomy (NCBI): domain Eukaryota; kingdom Metazoa; phylum Chordata; class Mammalia; order Primates; family Cercopithecidae; genus Trachypithecus; species Trachypithecus francoisi. Next base: position 163,530,773 of record NW_022681465.1, on the reverse strand, counting down.
AGGAACTGTTTTATTACCCCCATCTTATGGATGGTGAAATTGAAACAGAGAGTTTGAGTAACTTACCCAAGACATAAAGATGGCAAATGGTAGAGTTGATATTTAAAGTCAGTCAATTTAGCTTTAGAGTCTGTTTCTTAATACTCTGGGGCGGGGCTGGGGTGGTCAATGCAATGATCAAGTTTTTATGTAGAAATTCTTTACCCATGTGAAAATAAATTGAGACTAATAGATTCATTCTAACGCAAAGCAAGTAATGAGATGGAACTTTCTAGGTTGCAGACATTGGGCCACAACTGTAGCTATCTTCCCTGCTCTCAGGGGAAGTTATTTAATCAGCATGAAAAGGGGAGATGGCTTGGATGGTACCACATTAGAGTCAAAGATTTTGATGTGATAAACAAAGGAAACGTTGCTCTGTCACAGATTGTATTAAAGCTTGCCTAATGTCTAGAAATGAATGGCTCTGCTACCCACTGCCTCATTAAAGGTCAACAATGCTTTGTCTGTCAATTGATAAAGTGATTATTAAAATCCTCAAACAAATGACTACATGTGCTGATCACTAATTTCTGAAATGGTTGCAATACCTAAACGAGGAGCAGATTATGGTGGATAAAATTTGTAAAGTCCTCTAAGGCTTTCAGATAACAGCCCTGGTAGAAGTGCAAAGTATGATTCTCACTTGCAGTCCAGCCAGATTTAACAAAAGTCCTGAGCATCATAAACCTGCAGACAGAAGGAGTTCAGGGGGAAAATAGAGGCTTGCTCCTAAGCCAGCTGTGCAGAGGGCTGGACTCCAGCTTCCAATCATGGGTGTACAGCCCAGAGAATGTTGGCTGCCTCGGGGGCCAGCTGGCGCACATGGGGACTGTGCTCCTGGAAATCCTGAAATGTCTGTCCGGGACTCCAGTGAATAGAATTTTGGTTAATGGAGGAGCAATCTCATCAGCCAGATTTCAGTCAAGCTGTTTTTTAAAGGCTTGCTAACTTCAACATGTGACCAACGGGGCTAATAATACCTGCCTCTAGGGTTATTGAGAGGCTTCAGTTAAATAATTGATGCAAAGCACTTTGCACAAAGACTGGCCCATGCTAAGAACTCAGTAACTGGGTTGCTGTGGTGGTTGTTTTAAGTTCCTTTTCCAAGGTCCCATGCCCTTGATGCCTCCATCACCTCCTGATCCATTTCATCTTCATGGTGTATGATTGTGTGTGACACCAGGGCCTTGATTCCCACCCAGGGAGTTGATGGTGATTACAGCATGTTGACAGAGATGTGTAGCCTTACACTCGTGCATAGCTCCCTTGACAGCAGTGATGGTGGTTTCTTACCACAAACCCTATGTGACCAAAGCCAGAACAGCCTCTGATTCTGGAAAGGCAATGGGGCAAGCATTTCCCCAGAAATGCCCTCGACCTCCATGGCGGTCACCTTGGGCAGCCAGAAGAAACATCTCTCCCTTCCAAGAACTTTGTGAGTGATGTTTAGTCCCATGACCAGACTCTTCACTGGTGCCAAAGCAGACTGGCGTGGCCAGCCACCCGGACTCCTGCTGGTTGCTGACTGATGGGCGCATCACCTGAGTCCCTCAGATTTTGCTGGAGCTTACTCAGGCCAACCTAGGTCAGAGGACAAACCAAGAGGAGTTAATAAGGCTCAAAACTCAGCAGAACTGGTGTGTCTGCTGCTTTTAGGTCCAGCAATTCCTCATTGTCCCCAAATTCTCTTTACCCCAATGACCTAAAGAGACAGTAATGCTTTTCTCTTTTTTCTTTCATTAAAATTTGACCCTCATTCAACTAGTTCTTTTATAAAGATGGTGACAAAGAGCCCCTGGCAAACTCAGAGTAGCTTGTATAATCTAAATAATAGCAATCTTCAATATAATATGGGTTAAAATTTGAAGGCAAAACATGAAGTAAAGTTGGTTCTTTGGCAAATCTATTGAGGAGTCCAAATTCTGCCTTATAAAAACAATTTAAACTCCACCTAATACTGCTTCAATCCTGTCCTGGCAGTTTTCTTAATGGCTTGAGCATAGGCACTGTTCATCTTTGGTCAAAATAGTGGTTGTGGAGTTCAAAATAAAGTACAAAGTGTTGTTTTGTTGATAATGTTCTATGTCCTACATTTATGATAAGAACAAATTAGACTTACTCCTTTAAGTAAAGGTCAGATCCAAAGTGATGTGACAAAGAGTAACAGCTCTGCATTTTCAGCATTTCCAAAATGAACCATCTGTCTATAACCCTATCTGGATGGAGACCAGCAGGTTCTGGGAAGAATATTAACCTGAATTTGTTGCAGGCTTGTTTCTCAAACTCTTTATAAACACTTCCCCATATGTGCTGCCAAAGCTTTGCATTTAATGAATCATCCAAATCTTTTTGCCATATATCCTGTGTAGCTATTGAGGATGGAATACATGTCCCCGATACCTGAAGAGAAATGAGAGCAATGCCTATGATGCAAAGTAAAATGCCCTCGAAAGATAATCCTATTAGAATGTTCATTTTGATTTTAAAAAATACTGAGTGCTGTATTTTGGAGAGTTATTGTAGATTATATTGCCTAGTAGTTTCCAAGGGACCATTTTATCTCCTTGATACATTGTCTTTATTCTGATTAAGCATAAAGGAAGTGCAAATCATTGCTTAAGCACTTGAATTCTTGCGTCATGGTCTTTTGCATTCTTGGTTACTTTTATGAAGAGTTTAGCAGTAAAGAACAGAGATTAAATAAAGGTACAGTTTTGGAGTCAAACATGTTGTATTTTGTGTTCAAATTCTGCCTCTGAATAGTTTTATGAACAGGCAAATTACTTAATATCTCTGTACTTCAGTTTCCCCATCTGTCTCATGGGAAGTGACACTACTCTCTACCTCTTTGTGGTGACTGTAAATATAAACAAGGTAATTGATAATAAGCTTTTATCTAGTGCTCGATGAATGACATATGTAAACTATTACTATTTTCTAATTAGTCACTATTTGAGTGCCACAACTGTCTGAGAAATTTAGGAGCTAAAAGGGGTTATAGGAAAGACATACCTCCAACTGAAAGCCTTAACAACCATGTTTGTAGTACCAAACAACAGCATTTCTTTATAACATGAGAAAAGGGAATAGTGTCCTTATAAAAGAGGACCCAGAAAGTCAGATTGACCCTTCCACCCGTGAAGACACAGCAATAAAGTGTCCGCTTTCTCAGTCTCTGGAACTGTGAGACATAAATTTCTGCTGTTTAGAAAGTGCCCAACTTATGATGTTTGCTATAGTAGTCTGAAAGAACTGTCAGGACTCTTAAATCAAACTGCCAACCCTACTTTTAAATCCAGGGTTTCCTCAATCATATTCCAGAAGTTGCTATTACAAATAATACCTCCTTCAAAATTTAGTGTTTAGCATCCTGCTTTTCAACAGTCATCTCTTACATTTACCTAATTAATGTATACTTGTTAACAACCCAACAATTCTTCAGCCCTACCAGTATTTCCTATCCACTGACCTTAACAAGTTTTCAGTGTTTACCATCTGTCTATGTCCTCATTTTCCTACTTACCCAGTTGTAGACTCTACTCCTTGCATTTAACCTCAACAATCTGCTCTCCAGGGCCATTCTAACTGTGGAAAAACACATGGACCTGAGGTGGAGAACATGGTGGGAGAAAAACAACCTTGCTGACTGCCTCTTTGAAATTTGTGATCACATACCTTAACCTAACCTTTACAATGGTCCTTTGATCACAAGAATCAGCTTCTTACTGCCTTTCTGATCATCTCCCACTGTTCTCCCTCAACATCAGCTGCAAGGAACTCCTGGATGACCCTAAAACATAGCAACCATGTTTCCGTTTCTGGTGCTTTCACTGCCATTTCTCCCTCCTAGAATGTTCTTAGTCACATGACCTCCCTCCCTACCCTCATTCCAATTTATTTATATGCCTTTCTAAATACCAGAGAAATCTACGTTGGCTATTTTGCCTCAAGTGTCACTTTTGTCTATGCTGTATTTCCTTACCTGCAATGTTTTTTTCTCAATAGCATTTATCACAAAATAGTATATATTTGTTTATTTTAATAAACTTATTACCTCCCTCACCCCACTGAAAATTGGTCTCTGTAAACAGTGCTATATTTTGTTAATTGCTATTCCAGTATTTGTTGAGCACGTATTAGGTATTTAAAACTATTTGATGAATACATGAATGACTGCATGAAATTCCTTGGGTCATACCTGATGTGACCATGAAATTCCTGGTTTCAAATTTGAATTTCTGGTCAATATACCTGTGATTATCAGCCCACAGAGATAACTGCTGAGAATGTAATTTGCCCCAAGTCATTTGCACAGTCCTTTTATATACTAAGTGGAAAACTAACACCAAATGCTTATATTTACTGCGCAGGTATTAAAGAATATGAGAACGTATTGCAGACAAATTGAGAAAAGTAGATCCTGAGTTTTCAAGTTCTTTTTTTACACTGCAGCTAACTTACAAGCATAGAATGTTATTCAGATCTCTCTTCACCTCCAGCTTACACTTTCCTTAATTCCTTTGCTCCCCTCCCAGAGGTAATCCATCGCAACATTTTGCTGTATATTTTCATAAAGCTCTCCTCTTTCTATGCATTCACATACACAAATCTGTATTTCTTAAAAAAATTATACAGTTTGTTATGCTCAAAGAATTAGTCCATGGTTGCTTTTTCCACTTAATGATACGCAAGATAAATGTTTACATCAGTTCTTACATATTGACCTCATTGTGTTTAATAGCAGCATAGTCTAAGATTTCATAGAATTAATATATCATAATTTATTTACCTACTTATTCCCCTATGCTGATTTTTACTCTTGAGGCTCTTGACTTTCCTATTTGCATTTCTGCTCTTTCTCTGAGCCCAATCATAAGGAACCAGGAAACAGCAATAAAGAAGGAGAGCCCCTAGCTTTTCCTTGGCAGGCCGTGCCGACGGAATTAACTGAGGCATGGTTCCTTCCTTAAGAAACTCACATTCCCTTAAAGACAGAGGCACATCAGCCAATAATTACAATAAAAAGTGATACATGCTGTGATAAAATTCTGCTCAAAAGGGTATTAGCTCCCAGTAGAAGAAGAGTTTTTTTCTGCTTTTGTAGACTTGGGACATTTTCAGAAAGGTGACATTTGGTTTATACCGGATAGTTTTAAATGGGGTGGGGTGAGATGAAAAGGGAAGGGCCTTGGAATGTGTGAGAGGAAAACGGATATGAGGAAAAGGCAACTAACTTTCTGATATTCGCAATTTGAGCCCATGTTCTAAGCAATTATTGAGACTCTTTCTGTTGAGTCATTTATGGCAATTATAAACAAGAGAAAGAAAACAGAGAGGAGAATAGACAGTACGTGGGGTTGGGGTGGAGGCAGAGAAAGATTAAGGTAGAAACCAGAGGGGAGGGGAGCTGTGTGCTCCAGCCCCAGGCTGGGAGAGGCTCTCAGAGTGGGAGCCTTTGCCCAGGAAAGGGAGAGGGCATTTTACCCTTGTAGAGGACAGACAGTGTGTTTTATTCCTGTTGTGTCCCTTATTGTGTCTAGTACGGATGTTTTTAAGTATCAGGAAGATGTAATGTGTGGGTAAGATTATGGGTGTTACAGTCCATCAAATTTGGGTTCAAAGCCAATTTTGCTAATTTTTACCAGTGAGACCTGGACAAATTACTTTACCTTTATGAGTCCTCAGTTCCTCATCTGTCTGGAAGAGCTTATAATACCTTCTGCATAATTGTGAAGAATAAATTAGATAATAAATGTAAACCAATTAGCCTGGTGTCTGCTATCTTATCAATGTATAATTATTACTATGAATTACTGGCTGATTTTTAAAAAAGAGATAGAGTCTCGCTATGTTGCCCAGGATGGACTCAGACTCCTGGGCTCAAGCTATTCTCTGGTCTCAGCCTCCTGAGTAGCTGGAACTACAGGTGTATGATTATGTTTGGCTTATTGCTAAATATTTTAAAAATAAAAAATTCACATGCTCATGAAGAAAGATGATTCTTTGTCCAAGAGTTCTTTTCAGTTTCAACACATTGATATCTCACATGATGATATGGGAAGTAGAGTTGCTTAGGTATGTAAAATGGCATTTGGCCATCTGCAAGAAAGACCTAAATCACCTTCCGGCTTTGTAAGTGAGTTCTGTTCACAAACCATTAAGAGGTAACTTGTGGTTTATATCACAGGTGACATCAGGGATGAAGGTAGGGGACTCAAGGGCCTCTCCAGCTGCTGTCTGCTGACCTGAGAGACAGAAACCAGGAAATTTTTCATTCTGAAGAACATAGAAAATGTGCAATCTTTATATTGTAAGCCTAAATCACAAATGCTTTAATAATGTATGAAACATGGTAATAGGAAACAAAAACAAGACAAAAGAAAAAAAATGAAGTCCCATACTTTCCCCTAAAGATCGGCCTTAGACAAATGTTTTTCACAGCACTTCCTCTTCTCACTCCCACCTTCCATTCCAGAGCAGCTAATATTGTTTGTTCTTTTATTCCTATGACCACCCATAGGAGAAAGATATTCAGGAAATAGTTTTCCCTGCAGATGGCTAAGTAGCAGAGAGTAATAGCAGTCTCTTCAGCATCTTATTTCTGCTTCCATCCAGAAGAGACTGTTTTAGCAACCACTTTGTTAACAATGAAACAAAAGGACATTTGTAAAAGAATAAAAAACAAAACAAAACAAACCAGTAACTAATAAGGAAGGAAAAAATATCAGTCACTATCTCTTTCTTAAAGAGTCCTCTCTATTGAGAAAGACCTCTCTGCCTTCATGGAGTTTTTATTCTCTTCTGTGAATCGTTTCTACCTCCCAAATTGTAGTATTTGTTAGTAATTACGTTTCCAACTCCTTTTTGCTCAATGGTACAAAGAATACAAGTCATAGAGATTGTACTTTAATTATAAAGAAGCAAAAAGACCTGTAACTTTCATAATAGTTTGAGTAATACTGAATTAAGTTGACCAACTCATTCTCATTTGCCAAGGGCTTCCCTGGATTTAGCACCGTAAATCCCATGCCCAGGAAACCTTTGTGGCAAACCAAGATGATTGGTCACACTAACTAAGATGGTTTCTATACCTGCATAGGAATAGGCTGTTCATGGACAACAACAATAATTGAAATAACAGTATTTGAAACCTGTCTGCTTACCGAAAACCAATTACTTAATTGTCTTATATGGATATCTTCACAAGAACATCTTGAGGGAAGTAGGAGTATTGTACGTCTATATCCATACAGAAAGGAAGATGGATTTTCAACAGGTTAGGTGTTTTCCCCCAAATCACACAGGTACTAAGAGGTAAATGTAAGATTTGAACCCAAGCAAACTAATTACATTTGTTCAGCTACTATGCCACGCTTCTCTCTGTTACAATGCTCCCTTCTGACAAAAGCAGTCACAGGCAGCCATGGTCACCATAACGTGTTAATTTCAACTGTGCCTTCCTGGTAAAAGGTGATTCCATCAAAAACGAGGCCTGAGCCAGAAACCAGTGGTCCAACAGGACATTTGTCATGGGAGTTCTCTGCTAATAATTGGCTGTTTCTTTACTTTGTATCCTTTGCACCTGAGGTAAACTGAGTATCTCATTCTTCCTTGCTCATTTATAGCAAGGAATAAGCATGATTCACTCTTAACAGTATTCACAGCCTCCACCACTGCCTCGTTAGCAAGCCCAAATGAGCCCTGCATACTGAGTGTGGTTTTGATTATTCCATTTGTGCTTCATCCCACTGACCACATGGAGCTGTAGCAGTGTTCACATCATATGGTTCATTATGTAATTGAATTTAGTGTTCATGATATTTGTAGCCAGGAAAACATTCCATATGGTGAGCCAAATGAAGCTATTCTTCTAGTATGAAGTGGGGAAGTTGATGAGTCTGAAGAGAGGAGTTTTTTATTTTGATTAAGAGGGATGATTTGCTTTTTGGGGACATGGCCTTGGGCCAGGAATCACTGTTGTAAAACATTTGAAAGGATGAAGATACTTGGATGAAGGATTCAACAGTGCTCTCAATGTGTCCCTGCGTACTACTATTTAGAGAGTATAATTAGCTCCAGGAGAGGAAAAAAACATAACTTTAAAAGTATAATCTCTAAGCCCCAGGGAAGTGCATTAGCCAGGTGCCATATCGCACGGGTTGGCACTTCCAGTTCTGATTTTTACTTTACACCAAGGTATGCCAGGACCATGAGAGAGAGACTCAGTAACAGTAACATCAGCAAACATAATAGGACATATTTTTAGTTTGGATTGATGAGTCTCTAAGGGAACTAGGCAAGCAGTTTACATAAATGATGAATAATAAGACCTTTTCTGTAAATAGAACATCAGTGTAATAGTATGTAGTTTGTTCAAGCAGCCAGGCTAGGGACTATGTTGAAATTACATTAAAGCAAGATGGGTTCCCTGTACTTTGCTAAGCATCAGAAATGCAAAGTAAGAGTCCTTACAGTGGAAACAAATTTGTACATTACTATAGAATTTGATACAAGTGTGTTCTTTTAAAGAACATAAAATAAAACATAAAACATAAAATTAAAAATCATTTTGAAAAAGTGAATGGAGTAAGTTTTTAAGCTCTAAATCAAACTGGTAATTAAATTGCCACTGGGCAATATTTATGAAAGGAAAGTGAGTATGGATGATGGTAAGTAGAGTGACTTTGAATATCACATAGAATATTACAGAAGGAGTCGTAATGAAGCACAGTGCAAATACACTGGGGAAGCCACTTTTTATAAGAGTAGTAAATTGCACTTTGGTGGACAGAGAAAAACATAAAATAAATCCCCTTGTTAAACTCCTTTAAACTAATAAACAGGATGTGTGGTGCATGGTACTGTGAAAGCAGGCAAATGTCCAGTGAAAACAGAGGAGAGGAAATACTGCCCACGTGAAATGAAATACAAGGATCTGGCCGGTTGGAAGTAACATGTTATTCATATTTGTACCTAGCCTGTAATTGCCAATACTGTACATTTTCTGTCATTATATCAGTGACACTTGAAACAGGATAGATGAGATGCTTAGAAAACCTGTGCAGAATTAATATACCGGAGAGATAAATTTTGACATGGAAGAAATATGTGTGATAGTCTGGAAGCAAGCAGATAAAACCTAACACACTAGTCACAAAACTTTTTATACTTTAGTCACTTGTTATTTAAAAGAATGTTCATTAGGAATGTTTACTTTTAAGAAGCATCCTCAGTTCCGATGAATAAAATGAGAAGATGGGAAAATCTCTAGATATAGTAAATACATTTTTTAAAACCCCACTTTAACCTAAATATTTAGATAATTGAGGAAAATAAGGTTTTATCGATTTTAAAATTATTTATAGAATGGTTTCAACTCTCCATTTCAAGTGTTTAAATCAAACTTAAATAAATCCTTTCATCATTTTTGTTTCTTTGATTAAAAAATGCTTATTCATCTATAACTCATGGTATCCTCAGTGTTAAGAAGACACTTGATGAGAAAGCTTCTCAGGGTAAAATCTGATGTTTCAATATATGTATATGTTGTGTAATGGTCAAATCAGGGTGTGTAGATTGTCCATCACCTCATGCATTTATCAGTTCTTTGTGGTGAGAACACAACATTATATTCCATACATATATATAATTATAATGTACCATTTAAAAATAATAATATTTAAAAAGAAACCTTCTCAAGGGAGTGGCAGTGTGTTTGCAAAACATGATAATAAGCAACAAGGATACATGTCACTTGAGCAAACAATTTTGTCCACTCATTTGATTGTGAACAAACTTTTGGATCAGAAAGCTCTTTACAATAAACTGCAGAGACTAATTTAAAGGAAATATTTGGTGGTATTTCCCTTGGTCAAAAGGATGTTGTTTAAAAAAAAAAAGTTTCCATATTTTCTGACCATAGTGGAAACATCATTGAGAGCATGAGAAGGAAGGAAAAAGATCAGACCTACCCAGGCTCAGATTCTGGGTTTCCTGGTTATCAGCTAGATCTTTGATAATTTTATAATATCTGAACTTTGTTTCCTTGTAGTACAGTGCTACTGAGAGTCCACATTTGTAGTGGTTTGTGGTTTTGGTTGATAAGCTGACTGATGACGGAGTGCTGTGAGGTTTGGCAATCCTGACCACTAGTCCTGACTACGGGACAGCTGGTATATTATTATGCATTGCATTCGTAAGTACATTAGTGTTCATTACATCCCTGTGAGCATCCTCTGCTTCATTATGAGAGTCTTCTCAGTTTATCTAGCTTCTCTACTACCATTGTGATTCCTTTAACTCTGCTCCAGGGTGCAGGCAGTGAGTGAGGCCATAGGGAATTTCACGGAGCCAGATCCAGGTCTGCTGACTAGCCATTTTCCCATTTTCAGTCTAGTCCTAAGCATCATCCCAACATACTCTACGATCAAAAGAAGGATTGTCATTGTGATTAGTACTTAAATCCTAAAAGACAGATCATTTTGGGGATGGGAGGGTGTGCAGGAAAGTATCAGCATTGCCTTTCAATGTGTGCTAAGATGTATCAGTGCACATTAATTTTTTCAAAGAAATATATATTGGGCTTTTATTTTCTTCTCATCACTCTAAATGATTCAGAAAAGAAGAAAACAGATATGGCCTCTGCCCACACAGAGTTTATGTTGTCTAGCTGAGAAAAGAGATATTAAAGAAACAAAGACTAATATAACTATAGCAACAAGGAAATGAAATGTTGATAGAAAGCTTGTTACTCTTTGGAAGATGACTGTTGTTATTTAGGAAATTGTCTTGATGTCTTTTCTGGGGATCAAACAGAGGATTCATATGACATAGCTAAGATAAACTAGGTAGTTCCAAAATTAGAAATAACTTTCCTGACATATTAAAGTTGGAACAATTTCAAATTTTGTGGGGCAGATGGGGAAAGAGCAGTTTAGGCACCCACGGGAGAAAAGGAGACAGCATGAGACATCTAACAACATGGCAAGATGCTGGGAAATATAAGGAAAATTAGCCAGTCAGAAATTCTAGAGCGCATCATACAGAGTGAAGGAAAAGGATCTTACCACTGAAGTGTGAATCTTACTTTTCCCACTCAGCGTCCAATTATAGTAACAGCCTTCAGGCGTCTACTTGAAATTTCTTCTGCCTTAATGCACATGACATTTGTCTCCCACTTGGCAGTCCGTTATCATTGTTTTAGACTTCAACTGCCTTTGAAAAGGCCCATCTGAGTTGGCACTTTTAAGGACTCAGCTTTCTTTTGGACTCATTTAAACCAAAGGATGGCATCTCCTCTTTAGGTACTTAAAATGTTGCTCATGTTGGACACCAGTCTCAGTGCCCTTGAGAATTGTATACCCCTTTGTGCTTTTAATTTGATATCGCTTTTTTTTTTTTTTTGCCTCAGAGTCTTTCTTGACTTCCCTTCAAATAGCTGTTCCCCTCCAATAATCTTTTATTTTGTCTCAAAATTCTTAGGGAACATCTTATAATGAGGACATGAGATTTGCCCATCATTTTCTATATATACATATATTTACTACACATCTACTAGAAATGGAAAATTAACCTCTGACACTTATAAAATTCCCAAATATTTGATATTCTCCCCAACTCCTTGACCAATTCTCACATGCATGGTATTATGACAGAATTCAAAGAATGTAAATTTTGCAACTCTTATAAATATATAGATTTAAAAAACCCATAAAATCATATTATTCATTATTAAAGCAAAGATTATTGAGGCCCTCAAGATCCACAAAGTCAATTTTGAGAATGTATTTTACATTCAAACATGCCAAACATATTTGAGATTTTTAGAGGAATATATCTCAAAATTTTTACACAATTTTGAAAGTTAGGAACTAAATTCTAGTTGTGTAATACATATGAAAATAAAGGGTAACCCTACAAGACTAAATCATTTGGAGTCATCACAAATGTAAGTGTTATGGACGTATGATATGGGATGATTGAAAATACACAAGAGAGCTTGATCTGTAAGGCAGTGTCAGGGAAAGTTTATCTGAAGAAGTGAATTTTAAACAGGGAATCTTACATTGCCATTACGACTAAGAATTAAGCTAGGTGAATGGAGTGTGAGTGGAGGTAGTGGGGTGGGAGAAAATGTTTTAGCTGAGGTGATAGGATGGGAAAACGACTTTGAGGGAGAAAGAGAACAGTATATAATTGGGAAACAGAAATAAGGCAGTTTGTATTCAAAGCCTGGAGTGATACACAGGGACCAGATTTTAGTCTTTAAGAGATTTTGCCCTTATCCTAAGAGAAATGAGATGACATCAAAGAGTTTTGGACGTAGAACTGGCTTAAATGAATGTATTGGAAAGTAGCAAGAACTTCAGTAAGAAACATCATGGTGTTCAGTTAGAAGGAATTTTTCACAGACTGAAATCAGGAACACAGATGCCTTGAAATGTGACAGCGCAAAGAAGTTGAAGGATTTGAGGGGGGGGTGAATAGATTTCAGATGTAATTGGAAGGTACCAATCAGGTTTTGGTGGCTCTCTGAAGTGAGAGGAAATGAGAGATCAAAGACAACACCTCACTTTCTAGTAAGAGCAACTAGATGAATCATCAAAAGTGAAAGGGAAACTGACATGTTAGTTATATAAATACATTGTTAAAATCTTTGTTGTCCCATAATTATGTGAACAAAGTCCTTAGTCATCAATTTCACTTTATATGAGTTTATAAAATCCCCCAGATTTAAACTACAATATTGTTACTGACCCCTGATGTTACATTCTTTGGTTGCAAATAACAGAAACTACTCAAAGTACTTCAAGTAAGGGGAGTTTTATTATACAGATTTACAGCAAAATGAGGAAAATAGGTTTCTCAGTCATGGTGGTTGGACCTCACAGAAATCTGGGTAAACCTGCTTTTAGGTACTTAAACTTTGCTCATGGTGGACACCAGCCTGAGTGCCTTTTAGAGGAAGAAGAGGACTGATGTCCAGAAAACACTTTAAGAAATGGAAGACCATTCAGGAATCCAGTGCTGCTTTTTCAATAAGTTGTTATTATTTTGACTCTCTTATTAGTTAATAAGAATCAGCCATTCTTTTCATCTCTACTTTATGTTTATTCTTCCTCTTTCAATTTCCTAGTTGACTCCTGAATTTCCCTACTCACTGACTCTTTCTCAGAGTTCTCAATTCTTATTCCTGAGAGATTCACTGTAGTAGCTGTTGAGGGACACTCTAATGCTAGGCTGCCTCACAATCTGCTTGTCTGCCTTTAGATAGATTATTGCTCCATTATAAACTCTCCCTAGCCCAGTGCCTCTTAACAAAGGGCCTACAAACATAATTAGAACACAACCACTTTTGTCTAAGAGATTTTATGACATGCTTCCTTTGGCAGGGACAGTGAGGTGGCAGTCCCTCTCAAAAGAAATCTATGGGCAAGACAAGCACCACTAAGATAGAAGATTCTGATCTAGCATCTTCTAATTTCATGTATTTTCTGTTAAATTTTAAATGCTTTACGTTTTTTTGTCTCCTCCCAGGAATGAATGAACAAGTAGACCGAGGCCAACCCTGAAAAAACCCATCACGCCAAAATGCTGAAATAGGAGAGTAGTAGATTTAAGAATAGGCTCAGATATAAATGGAGATGCAAACAAATGGTGCCTACAATCCCTGCAAGGTGGGCAACAGCAACAAAGAAGTACCACTACAAAGAGTTCTAAGAGACTGGCCTCACTGGAGACTCCTTTTGTTCCTACAGTAACCTTAATTTATCATCGCATTTCAGGGGGAAAAAAAAAAGGAATAGCAGTTATTTCCTGCCTCTTTCTTTGCTTTGAAAAGCATAAGGTGTCCTGGTGAGCTCAGCATATTCCGATGATGACGACAGAACTTCTTCGTAACAGCTAATGATTTCAATAAAACGACCTGGTTAAAGGGCTGCCGTTATTACAAATGGGTTGGAAGAGACACATTTCAAAAATGTTTTTCTCGCTCTTTTTTCCCCCTCTTTCTGTTTTCAATGTCCACATTTTTGAACATCCTGAGCTCTTTGCATGTAAATCTGTGTGGGTGGATGTGATGAGAAGCAGTTGAATAAACTTCCCTTGGAGCCGCTAAAGCTCTTCTAGAGGCTAACAGAGGGCAGGAGCAACAAATGGTTCAGAGTTAACAAGAGATCTCTGAGAGCTGATTTTAATTCGTTGGGTTTCCCTTCCCCAAAATACAATATGAAATATTTTCTTTAAAAAAATGGAGAGCCCCATTAGGGCTTATTAGGAAATTGTGGCCTTCTGTATGTCATAACCTGTATGTGTAATCATTAAACTGTAGATTTACTCTTATTCTTATTTATGTAGCAGTAAATACAACTGAAAGCATTTAAGACACTTTGGGGTACCTAAATTGATAATGTTTAGCATCTTATTGATTAGTTGTATGGCTTTGTTCCGTTTTTGAGTCAAACCATTTACATACGTGTTGGAAAATTAATTTTACATCCTAAGAAACAGAGAATTCGGTTCCTTGTTTCCAAGTATGAATTCTCCAAATCGTAGACATACAAAATGAGAATGAAAAGATGGGACTATAAGTTCAGGCTATAAATATAACTCAGTAAATTCGTTCTATCTCATAAATTCAAGATTTGAAATAAATTAAGGCTGACCTAAAATAAATGGTAGAAATTGATAAAGATTCTATGAAGACTGAAAAAAGAATATTTATTTGGTATATTTCTTTTCACTATAAAAACTTGCTTCTGTAGTTCCTTGTATATAACTGCCATTAAAACCACATTAATTCTCTCCTTTTACTACTTTTTTTCATTCTCTAGCTTATGCTGGGGCATATTTTCCAACATGTTTTCTCATTGCTACCATAAATATCAGTATCGGTAGCTTAAGATACGCTGGTAGCTTAACATCCACTTACGTAATGGAGATGAAGTTGACTATGTATAATTCCTATGTATACACTGTTTGTTTACTTATTACTCTTCTTAACCAGACTTACCCAAACTTCTTACCCAAACTTGAGCGTCTCTAAAACAAATGCTTAGACTTTACAGACAATGCTGAAAACAAATAACGTTGGTATGAAAAAGCAAGAATATGGCTAGATAAATTTCTGAAGTCAGGAAATAGAAGTGCAAAAATATATTTACTTGGGTTTTTGTTGGTGCATGAAATAATTCATATAGTTATTTGTTTTATTGAAAGTCAGGGATTTTTATCGGATAACGTGATGCACACAACTGAGCTGAATGGGGATGGTGGTATTAAGTGAGGGGGCAGTTTACATAAGGTTAAATTCCATGAAAATTGGTGCTATTTTTTTAGAACACTAAATTAAGACTTTTTCTTTTTCTTCTTCTTATTTTTCGGTTTATTGCCTGAAAATAATAATGTTCCTTCAATAAAAGAGAAGAAAAAGAGTACATGTTTGTTTATAGAAAATTGAAAATGAACCTTTTTTCTGATGAGAGAGCATAAAATTTGCAGAATTATTTAAAAATTGGCCCTATGCATTTATTTTAACTTTATTACATATTGCATTTTAAAATATCAATTCTCAATATTTAAGTTGCTTTCAGTTGAAAAACCTAGGGAGATTCTGGTGGCTCAAATAACATTCAAAACCCCATATGGAATGGCTTCATGGATGAAACATCTGCTTCATATTGTGAAAGTATTTGATTTAGGTTCTAATGTTATTAGATTGTTGGTGGATTTTTTAAACTTCCATACAGGTTAATTCTTACTAATTTTAATATAGAGATATATAAACAATCTGGTTTCAACTGTAAAATTATGAAAACAATGAGTGAGCATTTTATCATTTATATATAAGTTTAGACTCTCTCCTTGAGGCTATTTGTCCATAAAATGTATAACATACAATTAGATGGCTATTTTCTCTTCATTTATTATATCTGTTTTGAGGTCACTTAGTGATACTAACATTCATTATATAAAATGATATCGTGCAGAATAAAGTGAGCATCTCGACAATGTCTTTAATCAGATTTTGAGGTCCTCATATATCACTTCACGTGAAAGGTAGATCATATATAATCAAACCAAGTGCTTTAGTTTCTAGGCTGAGCTAAATTAATACTTAGGAGAAGATCACATTCAGGTGTAGGTAAAAGGTGTATCATACTTGCCATTGTTTGGTGATCAAATTGATTTTTATAAACAATGTGCCTTGTTTGGCATGTCCAACATTCCTCTCCCTTACCCTAACGCCACGTAGACACAGCAGAGCTGCTTATTATACTCTCCTCCCTACTGATCTACTCCTTGTCCCAGTCTGTAAGCTAGTTAAGAGCTTCCTAAGGTGGGAATCATTATTGTCATTGACAAGCAAAAGATGCCAAGCAGGAAGAGTTTGGGAGAAGATGGGATAGGGGTTGCCCTTCTTTTCCAAATCTTCCTGAATCTATCTCCCTCTCTAGTTCCTGACTCCATACCTTTGTCACGCTAACTTTAATTATTGAGACCAATAACTTTTAGACAGGCCTTGTTGGTTCTGTAAGAAAGAGACAATCTTTGGTCTAAACGGCCTATCTAAAATTAAAGCAGTGAGAACATATAGCACTACTGAAATAGGTCTTTCTGTTGGCAGATATTAAACCAGGATGATGGAGTCACATTAGCATGTATTCCATAAACTCCTCCCATTCACATAAAGGGTGGGCACAGCACCCAGGCTAGACTGAGTGATAGTGCCATCCCTATGCTTAAGCCGATTCACTTTTCAGAAGAGAATATGGCTGAAGGCAGACATTAAGAATCCTCCCCAAAATTTGTTACATGGATGCTGGGGACCCACAGGTGCCTCTTTTTCTGTGGCATTGAAAATTATAAGAATCACAAAAGACATAAGCAGGAAATGTATGTTGTCTTTTCAATTAATAAAAAGTTCTCTTTCTGCCGGGCGCGGTGGCTCAAGCCTGTAATCCCAGCACTTTGGGAGGCGGAGACGGGCGGATCACGAGGTCAGGAGATTGAGACCATCCTGGCTAACACGGTGAAACCCTGTCTCTACTAAAAATACAAAAACTAGCCGGGCGAAGTGGCGGGCGCCTGTAGTCCCAGCTACTCGGGAGGCTGAGGCAGGAGAATGGTGTAAACCCGGGAGGGGGAGCTTGCAGTGAGCTGAGATCCGGCCACTGCACTCCAGCCCCGGCGACAGAGTGAGACTCTGCCTCAAAAAAAAAAAAAAAAAAAAAAAGTTCTCTTTCTGTCAGAAGAAATAATCTGTAAACAGAAACTGGGTTGAGACATTATTTTAGTCCTTGGATCTGCTGTGCTTGAAGTTAGTATACTAAATTTTTAGTCACTTTAGGAAAAAATAATGTCCTATTTCTGTGAAAACATAGTTCAAAATGTGTGTCTGTCACTGGTAGTTGACAAATTTCTGTTGACCACGTGTAACAAAAATTACATCAAATTTTGTTTGCAAATTTATATTTGCATGATGATTCTACTTACTAATTAAGTGGTGATTGTAATGATCGGTATAAATATGGTTGATTTATACACTCGGTTTAACACTTTGAGCATTGTAGATATCTAAACTTAACTGCCCTGATTGTTAGGCAAGTGAAGCTGTTGTTTGGAGATCAAACCCAATGGCGTGTTTTAAAGAAATGGTCAGCTGTTTTTTATTACTGTGTCTGGGGTTGAGATGCTATTAATCTCTGTGGTTTACTACTTAGAGAAAGATATTGTCCTTAAAAATGCAATCCCAGGATTCTTTGGCCAACGACACAGCAGATAGTACCCAGAGAGGCACATTATGGTTGTAATTGGTAGCGGGGCTAATAGGAAAAACTACTGAAGGTACAGAGATGGATATGAAAAACAAATAGGTAAGTTGGTTGTTTGAGGGGGTGAAAATTTTTCTGTTAATGACATCTACCATTTTCATTGTGCTAACTTTCCTGTTTTCTTTAACTTAAATCTTTTTTCTAGAGCAGTTAACAACCATTGTGTACTTTTACAGGAAAAAATACTTCAAAGACTGGCTAACAAAGATTTCAATTTTTGTGTTAAGTGTAACTTTCCTAGGAAAGGAAAAAGCCAAAAATGTTAACCTAACTGAACATAAACTAGTGTTTCTTTTTTCTTCCCTCTAAGCATATTCAGAGTCCACACCATTTCTAATGCACCATTGGGGCAGAATGTGTAATGACTAATAGCCTGGCAGAGACCCAAGTGACATGTGAACACTGAGCCTTGGCCACAGCCAGTTAGCCTGGAGCAGACGCCAAAGTTTATTGTCTTTGCAGTTTCCTGGCCTTCACCAGTAAGAAGTCATGGCTCTCACCAGACTTTTTAGCTAGGCTATTCATGAATTGCATATTTATTGGCATTTCACAGCAAGAAGCTTAATTGTATGTAAGTCAGCGGGCAGAGACGACTCACTCATAATGCAATTAGGAGAAAGTCTCATTATTTTATGGTTACGTTATGCTGAGAAACAGTCCGTGTATCCCTCTGTTCATCATTATATTTTTGCTTACAAACAGACACATGGACAAGGAAAGGTATTTATAAACTCTGCTGTGTGTCCTGAAGTTACAATGTCATAAGGAGGAGAATGGTGGGGACTCACGGGCCTGGGTGTCTGAAGAAAAGTTTCATGGTGGAAGTTGCTTTACTCAAGTCTCCTTTTTGGGCTTTTGAGGTCATTTAACAGTTGTCAGGTACAGGTGGGGAAAAAAAAAATCTTGTTCTGATCCACTTTTAGTTCATTGTCTTTAATCATTACTGCCATGTAGAGGTCTCTTGTCCCGCTCAGTTCCTCAGATAGACATTGGGGAGAAAACTTCCCTTGGGCACATGTACTAGCTACTTCCTGCTCTAGTCTTTCAGGTTTCAAATTTCCCCACCTATCTTAGCCACAGACTTGGAATGAGGCTGCCCAAAGTCTTTTAGGTGCAACAGGGACTATGGCAGTTCACATTCAGGATTCACTTTTAAGTACATAGGACACCTTGTGATAGAATTTAGGAGTCTAGTAGAGTCATGTAGGATTCTAGAATTCTTGTGATTTTTTTTTCTTTCCCACATAGACATTTAGATGCTATTGTTTAAGGTTTTGAAAGACTTATTTAGAAAATCCACTACTTTCACCTGAAATTGATCTAGATAATCCCCATTTTGATAGATCATTAGTAAAACCCAGCTGAAGATAATGGTGAATAGAGACAAGCGGGAAACACTCCATATTTGTTTATTGTCAATGGGAAATTCGACATCAATAATTCCCCAAGAGGTTCCAGAATCTTACCCTAAACCTCCTAATCACGTCTCATGATAGGTTGAAAGATATATCCTTATGATTCCTTTTACTCAGCCTCTAAAATGATGACATCACAGCAGACCTACAACCCAAATTCCACGCTTGATAGCAGAGGCCAATTTTTTCAATGTTTCTTCACTGCTAAGGGGATAGCTCTATTTCAATAACAAAATATTCCTAGGCTTACATTTTTTCTAAATAAGGAGTTTATAGAAATCTGGTTTGACACCGTGTTGATCTTCATCTATGGTCTTCTGTTTTGATTTGGTGTGTGTTTTTCAATAAAAAATAATTCTGTCTTTTTTGAGGATCCCTAAAGAATTTCCTGATCTTTAAGCTATCACAAAGGTCAGCAGCTACACCTAGAAAAGTGCCAGTTTGGGTGTAAGACAACTCTACCTAAATGGAAATAGGAAGTTGATTTTGTTTTGTTTTTTTCTCAGCCAAGGACAATGATTCTTAACCTGAGTCCTGTTCATTTACTCTATGGGAACTCTCAGGTTCTGTGAAGCTCATCACAACTTAGATTTGTGATGAAAATTAAAAGTAATGGGTATTTCTTTGGTTCCCTGAATCACAGAGTTTATCCAGTGTTATCTTCTCTTATCTTGAAAACTTGATGTAATTCATAACCCCATTAAACAAGCAAGGGATGCCAAGCAGGAAGGGTTCGGGAGAAAATGGGAGTATTGTTGTCCTTCTTTTCCAAATCTTCCTTACTCTATCTCCCTCTCTAGTTCCTGACTTCATACCTTTGTCATGCTGACTTTAGTAATTGGGAACAACAACACTTAGGACTCGTGGCTCTGTAAGAAAGAGACAATCTTTGGTCTACACTGGCCTGTCTAAAATCAAAGCAGTGAGAGCATATAGGACAACTAAAACAGGTCTTTCTGTTGGCAGATATTAAACCAGAATGGCGGAGTCTCACATTAGCATGTACTCCATGAACTCCTCCTATCCAAACAAAGGGTGGGGACAGGACCCAGGCTAGCCCAAGTGACAGTGCCATCCCTGTGCCCAAGATGATTCAGAATAGAATATAACCCAAATATTAATTAACATGTTTTAACATGCAGTTCTTAAGATGTCTAAGTAATACATAGATCTTTATATGTGTATAAATATGATAAAGTGAATAAGCTAAGTATAAATGTAAAAAACTGAAAAATGAATAAAAAAATAAAAATAAAAGGAATAAAATAATAAAATTAATGTGGAAATTAATGCAATAGATATTTGAAAAATAGTGAAGGAAATTAATCCAATAGATAATATTTGAAAAATAGTGAATAAAAACCCAATCTGTTTTTCTATAAAGTCCAATGAAATAAAACTCTGGAAAAAATTAGAATGCCCACTGTCAATATCACATCTAATATGCTATTGAAAGACCTCAGTGATGCAGTGAGTTAAGAAAAATACAGGTTACATACCATACAATAGTGTGTGTATGTCAGAAATGTGGATTTTTATATATAAATAAATACACTGTGTTAGTCAGGGTTCTCTTAGAGGGACAGAACTATATAAATATATATGTGTGTGTATTAACTTACGCTATCACAAGGTCCCACAATAGGCTGTCTGCAAGCTGAGGAGCAAGGAGAACCAGTATAAGTCCCAAAACTGAAGAACTTGGAGTCTGATGTTCGAGGGCAGGAAACATCCAGCACGGGAGAAAGATGTAGACTGGGAGGCTAGGCCTATCGCTGTTTTTCACATTTTTCTGCCTGCTTTATATTTGCTGGCAACTGATTAGACTGTGTCCAGCAGATTAAGGGTGGATCTGCCTTCCTGAGCCCACTGAATCAAATGTTAATCTCTTTTGGCAACACCCTCACAGACACACCCAGGATCAATACTTTGCATCCAATCAAGTTGACAGTACTAACCATCACACACACACACACACACACACATACACATACACACATACATACACACGTATATATGTGCACACACACATATACACATACAGATATACACACATATATCTGGGAGAAAAATATGATATCATTTGCAAGCAATATAGTTTAATACTTATAGAGAAAATGCAAGAAAAATAAAGGAAAAACTACTAGAACTAATAAGACAATTCAAAAGGGTGACTGAATAGAAGACTGACACAAGAAAATCAGTGTTAGTCTGATTATATTAGCCTGTAAATAGCTAAAAAAAGATTAGCATATCATGATCTATAGAAGATTCAAATCATGAAGGTGTTAATTCTTGAGAAAACAATCACTAAATTCAATGTAATTCAGTCAAAATTTTAGCAGTATTTTTCATGTACAATGACAAGCTCATTTTTAAGTTTATATGAAAAAATGTATAAAATAATTTTAAAATTCTGAAAAAAAAATTACCCTAGGTGTCAATGTTACAATTTTCTCTGAGTACTTCTATAGTCTATGAGTCATGAACAGGTGTTATCTATGTATTACTTGTGTAATTAAAAATTGTTCCAGCTGGGCACGGTGGCTCACGCCTGTAGTCCCAGCACTTTGGGGGAACTCATAGTTTTATAAAGAAAATTTATAAAAGAAATTTATAAAGAAAAAGAGGTTTAATGGACTCATAGTTTCACATGACTGGGGAGGCCTCAGTAGGTGAAGGAGGAGTAAAGGCACGTCTTACATAGCAGCAGTCAAGAGAACGTGTGCAGGGGAACTGCCCTTTATAAAATCATCAGATCTCATGAGATTTATTCACTATCATGAGAACTGCACAGGAAAAACTTGTCCCCATGATTCAATTACCTCCCACCAGGTCCCTCTCATGACATGTGACGATTGTGGGAGTTACAATTCAAGATCAGATTTGGGTGGGGACCCAGCAAAACCGTATCAGATCCCATGTAACCATAACTTAGTTTCCACCAATATTAACATCTTGTGAAACTACAGTATAATATTGCAACCAGAATATTGATACCAATATAATCAAGACACAGAACATCTCCATTGCCACAAGGATCCCTCATTTTGCCTTTTTACAGTCACACTCCCTTCTTCCTACATCCAGCTCTCCTTAATCCCTTAAAATCACTAATTTCTTCTTTATTTACTGTAATTTTTTTTATTTTAAGGATGTTATATAAATGAAACCATGCAGTATGTGTGACCTTTCGGAAGTGGCTTTTTCACTTTACATAATTCTGATATTCATCCAGGTTATTGCATATACCAATAGTTTGTTCCTTTTTATTGCAGAGGAGCATTGTATGTTATGTAGTATGTCTTCATTTTTCCCTAAAGGCTTAATAGTTTTACAGTACATTTCAATCCAAGTGTATGATCCAGTGTTAGTTAATTTTTGTATAAAGTATATGACTTAGGTCAATGTTGTGGGTTTTGTTTTGTTTTTTTTTTTTCTGCCGTGGATGCCCATTTTCTCCAGCTTCATTTGTTGAAAAGGATGTCTTTCCTTCATGGAACTGAATTTTGCATCATTGCCAAAAATCAGTTGGGCATGTTTGTGTGGATCTATTTCTAGATTCTCTATTCCATTCCACTGATTTTACATTTATTCCTCTGCCCACTACCAGTCTTAATTACTATAGTTACTTAATGAGCCTTGAAGTCAGGTAGATTGATTTCTATGACTATTCTTTTTATTTCATAACTAACTCTTCCAGTTCTTTTGCCTTTCTATATAAATTTTAAAGTAAACTTATCTATACAGTTGTACCCTGAACAATGTGGAGGTTGGGACACTGAGCCCTCATGCAGTCAAAAATTCGTGACTCCCCCAAAACTTAACCACTGAGTAGCCTACTGTTGACCAGAAGCCTTACTGATAACATAAACAGTCTATTACAATATATTTTGTATGTTATATGAATTATATACTGTATTTTTTTTTTCTGAGACAGAATCTCACTTTGTCACCCAGGCTGGAGAGCAATGGCACAATCTTGGCTCCCTGGAAACTCCACCTCTGGGTCCAAGTGATTCTGCTGCCTCAGCCTTCCGAGTAGCTGGGATTACAGGTGCCCACCACTGTGCCTGGCTAATTTTGTATTTTTTGCAGAGGTGGCTTCACCATGTTGGCCAGGCTGGTCTTGAACTCCTGACCTCATGTGATCCACCCATCTTAGCCTCCCAAAGTAGTGGGATTACAGGTGTGAGCCACCACACCCAGCCTATACTGTGTTCTTACAATAAAATTAGCTAGAGAAAATAAAATGTTATTAAGAAAATCATAATGAAAAGAAAGTATATTTCTATTCATTAAGTGGATGTGGAACATCATCGAGGTCTTCATCCTCATCCTCTTCATGTTGAGTTGACTGAGGAGGAGAAAAAGGAAGAGGAGGAGTTAGTTTTGCTGTGTTAGGGTGGCAGAAGTGGAAGAGAATCTGTATATAAAGTGGATCTGTCTAGTTCAAACTTCTGTTCAAGAGACAACTGTGTATACAAAATTCTTGTTGGGATTTGGATAGGAAATGAATTAAAGCTGCATATTAATTTAGTAAGAATTGACATCTTTAATATGTTCAACTTCCAGTCCATGAACACAGCATGTTTTTCCATTTATGTAGATATTCTTTGATTTATGAACATTTTGTGTTTTCATCATACCAGTACTGTACATGTTGTGTTAGATTAACACCTGTGGTTAGGAGATATCTTGAGACTTTCTATATAATTAATCATGTCATTATTGTTTGAGTTTTTTTTCTGTTTTCAAATGTATGCAATTAGTGCTATAAATTTCCATTCAGCACTGCTTTTGCTGAGTCCCACAATTTTTGATATATTGTATTTTCATTTCCATTCAATTCAATCTATATTTCAAGTTTCTTTTGATATTCCCTCTTTCACTCATAGATTATTTAGAAGTGTCTTGTTTAGTTTCCAAGTGTTTGGAGATCTTCCTGTTATCTTTTTGTTAACTCATTTCTCATTTGATTCTATTGTGGTTGAAGAATATATGTATGATTTCAATACTTTTAAATGTACTGAGGTTTGTTTTGTGGCCGAGGACATAGTTTTCTTGGTATATGTACTGTGGGCTCTTGAAAGGAATGAGCATTCTACTGTTGAGTGGAGTGGTCTCTAAGTATTGATTAGATCCTGTTGGATAATGGTGTTAATTGAGTTCTTATATATTCTTGCCAATTTTCTGTCTGGTTATTCTATCTGTTGATAGAATAGTGTTAAACTCTCCAATTCTAATTGTGGATTTATTTATGTCTCCTTTCGGTTCTATCATATTTTGTTTTGTATAACTTGCAGTTCTGTTGTCTAGTGCACACACTTCTGTTGATTGTTTATTCAGTTTGGTATCTCTCTGGTTCTTTGTATGATGAATGATTTTTTTATTGAAAGCTGGACGAGTATGGTGGCTCATACCTATAATCCCAGCACTCTGGGAGGCCAAGGTGGGTGGATCACTTGAGGTCGGGAGTTCGAGACTAACCTGGTCAACATGGTGAAACCCTGTGTCTACTAAAAATACAAAAAAATTAGCCAGGTGTGGTGGCACGTGCCTGTAGTCCCAGTTACTTGAGAAGTTAAGATTTGAGAATCACTTGAACCCAGGAGGCAGAGGTTGCAGTGAGCCGAGATGGCACCACTGCACTCACGCCTGGGTGACAGAGTGAGACTCCATCTTAAACAAAAAAGAAATCTGGAGACCGGGCACCATGGCTCACGCCTGTAATCCCAGCACTTTGGGGGGCCGAGGCAGGCTGATCATGAGATCAGCTCTTCTACACCAGCCTGGCCAACATATGAAACCCCATCTCTACTGAAAACACAAAAATTAGCTGGGTGTGGTAGCACACACCTGTAATCTTAGATACTCAGGAGGCTGAGAGAAGAGAATTGCTTGAACCAGTGAGCCGAGATCACACCTCTGCACTCCAGCCTGGGGGACAGAGCGAGACCCCATCTCAGAAAAAAAAAGAAAAGAAAAGAAACCTGGATATTGTGGGTATGATGCTGTGAAACTCTGGATCTTATTTAAACCTCCTGGTTTAGCTGGGTGTTTATGACATGGCTCCAGCAGGGAATGTGAAATGGGATATCCTGCGTCATCACTGCCAGATGGGAGTAGAAGTCCAGATTCCTATTGGACTCAGTTAACACCTAAGGTGGGGGAATTCCTCATTTCCACTATACAGACATGGGAGTTGCAACTACCCATAGGCATCCACCAATACCTTCTAAGCTGGGAGGAGAAGGGGTACCCTTAGGGGTCATTCCTAAGCTGCCACTGACACCACAGGGTTGAGGTGCAGCGTGGTGGTGATGAAAATTCCAACTTTCCATTCAGCCTTCTCTGAATAGAAAGGGGAGGGGAAAATGGGGATGGGACACCTTGTTATAGCTTCAGGAGAGTGGAAGTCTAAACTTTCTAAGCAGCCTTTCTTGATGTTGGTAGGAATGAGATTGTGGCTTTATTTTTTGTTTTATTTCTTGTGGATTTTTGCCCATCTTGCTAGGCTACCTATTTCCTGGCCCTTTGGATAGAGAAGCAAGCTTTCCTTGGGGCTTTTTATTGTCTGCACTCATTGGTGTTTCCGGGTTAACATCTTCTTCAGCTCCTAGTTTTGGATATATGAGGCTACTGTGTCATTCTTTGCGTCCTGGCCTGCCTTCCTCTCTCCATGTTTCAGAATCTTCTTAATGTGGTTTGTAAGATAATGTCCAGAAATCTTAGTTTACTTAGTAGGAGAGACCAGGAAAAAGTAGGGCTTTTTGAAGGAAGCTGGACCCCATTAATGATCCTTCCTGTGGGAGAAAGGGCTGGTTATGACCTGACCCCTGATAAACCTCTCCA
Organism: Trachypithecus francoisi; assembly: GCF_009764315.1. Classification (NCBI taxonomy): domain Eukaryota; kingdom Metazoa; phylum Chordata; class Mammalia; order Primates; family Cercopithecidae; genus Trachypithecus; species Trachypithecus francoisi. The sequence goes on along the minus strand of NW_022681465.1, from coordinate 163,504,630 downwards.
CAAGCTTCTTGCCACAATTACTCCACCCATGTCTGACTAACAACAATCTGTTTAACCCCAAGCATCTTCTAGGAAGAGACCATACATCATGCCAGACTCTTTGGTGGTTTTGTGCTTTGACCAAATACACTAAGAACAAATATCTAGAGTTAGACCACCCAAGATATTTTCACTTCCATGGTTAACCATCTTTGAATTCAGGTTTCTTTGGGTGAAAAGATTATTCATATTCTGAATATCAATGTTTTATGTTCTTATCAACATGTCGATGCTACAGACATTGGACTCTCACTACATGTTCCTGGGAAATTTGTACTCTGACAATGCCATTCTAACTTTAACTAAATTGAACAATTTGCCTGTTTTCACCATGGTTCTAATTATTTCCATGGACTTTTATTTATTGAGGAATAAATATAAAAATGTTTTGGGTAAATGGTAGTCAGTTGGATGCTTTGCATTTCAAAATCTAGGAAAGGAACTGACCAGAATGAAGGCTGTACCACGGTGGAAAAATTCCTCTGTCTATAATTTACATTGACTTAGTGAGTCTTTATAGAGCTCCATTCCTGCTTGGTTCCAGATGAATTGTAGTTCTCTGTGAACCAAGAAACATATGTAATTTATAGTCTGTTTTGGCTTGCTTTGATAAAGAATATGTTATCTTCATTCTTAAGAAAATATAGGCTGCATAGCCTGATGCAATTGTTTATGGAGGCAATAAACTTTGTTTCAGTCCTTACCTTACAGAATCTGCTTTCCTAACTGTGTATGGAAACTGATGTTCATCTATTCAAACTACCTTAAAGGGGATCATGGTAATCTTGTTGGAATTAAGTTAGCTTTAAGAAAACAAAAGGTTGTTTTTGCCTTAACTGACGTATTTTTATTCTAATTCAGTTCTTTCAAAGACATGTACTTAACTATTTTATTGAGTAATAAATGACCGTATTTGAAAGAGTTAAATATTAATATACAACTTATAACAATAAAAGTACCCCACCTCAGGCCTCACTTCTCAGGCCGCTACTTCCAACACTTTTAATTTGAATTTTCTGAGTTAATAGGATTCTGAAACTTTTCTCAAAATGGTTAAATGCAGTAGGTTATCAGTGAGTTTCATTCCCCGCCACCACCATGACATCTCCCCTGGAACCCAACCATTCTTGTCCTGGTATATCCCTTCCAATCACCATGGAAGTCTATTCCTTAATCCATGTCCCCTGAAGCCTGAATCTTCTTTATTGGTTTACAAACTTTATTTTAGCAGTCCACATGCTCCAATAGCTCAGCAAGAGTTCATACGAGGTACAGTTATTTTTTATATACTTTAGTCTTCCTATCTCGGTTTAGGTTAGAAATAATTTTCTCTCATAATTTCAAAGGCATCTTTCTTGTTAGCACCTTAAATAGTACCTGGTTCAGAACAGGCACTCAATAAATCATTGCTGAATGAATTATTTTCTAGCTTACAGTGTTGCTGTTTTGAAAAGTCCAATTCCATATGCCATTTTAATGACTACTCTTTTATATATTACCTTGTTTTTCTGTCTGGGAACTTAGCATCTCCTCTTCATCTCCAGATATTTGATATTTCAGAATGATTTGCATGAGTATAGATATAAAAATTATTCTACTATGCATTCATTGGGCCTTTTTATACAGTGATCTAAGGTGTTTTATTATGGAAAATTTATGTTTGTATTCATTCCTTTTTTGTTATTACATTTCCTTTAGTCTCCCTTTCTACAATTTCTAATAGTAAACTATGGAATTTCCAGAATAGATTCTAAAATTTTTAATCCTTTTCTCATACTTTCTATCACTTTGACATTTATTTCATCTTTCTAAGCAGTATCTTCCCCTTTATTTTTTAACCCTCTGTTTCACTTTTAAAATACCCTCATCACTTTATGTCAGTTAGGTGGTTGGTTATATGATTAAAAATTCTGGAGCAACTTCTGGTCTGGGAATATACTTTTGGGAATTGTTCACTTAGGTGGAATTTAAAGCCATGAGACTAAATAAGATCACCAAGAGAGTGAGTAGAAGATAAGGAGAAAAAAAGTCCAAGGACAAAGACTAAGGCATTTAAACTTTTTAGAGTTCACATCAATGAGAAAGAAATGATAGGGAAAAGATCAGTGACAGAAGGAGAAGGAAACACATGAGTGTGTGATACCCATTTTCTGTGACAAATGCCACTCATAGGTCAAATGAGATGAGCACTGAGAAGTGACTACTGGCTTTAGCAACAAAGAGGTCATTGGGTCACTGGTGTTCTTTTTAAAAAATGCCATTTAAATAGAACAATGACGGCAAAAGTCTGCGTGAAGCATGATCAGGAATGAGCAGGGAAATCGATATTATAGCAGAGGTTGCAGTCGACTCATTTTGCCATGTAGTAAAGCAGAAATGAAGCCATGGGGGCTGGAATACAGTATAGTGTATACAGATGTTTTTTCTGGAAGACTGGATAAACAAATGCTTCCTAAAGAATGGCAGTACCTAGCAAAAACTGTGAAAATAAAGTGACTTCCAGGTATGAAGAGCTTTAAGAGATGAGACACAGCATAAGATTTACGTAATGTAAAGTTGTCATAAAAAATACAATATTGATTATAATGATTATACCTAAATTCATAAAGTTTGCTGTGAAACAAGCTCATGCAAAATAGAAAGTGAATTTGGATATCTTAACTTCTGATGTGTTTCTCATTAAACTCAACTACTATTAATCAATATTTAATTATCCTGACTTTTCACTCAAGATATAATCCACAATTTTCTGATACAAAGTGACTTCAGGTGTTGAAAGGGCAATTCCTTAGTTGATAAACCCTTGTCTTGAGTGTGTATTGAGTGCAGTTCTTAAGTGTGTGAGCCACCTACTCCTGTAATAATCTGTCTCAAGCTGCTTTCTCCAGCTCTTTCAATATTTGACCTTAATTATTCAAGATCAGCAACAGAAGAGGCTACTCAATTTCTTAGGAATATACATACCCAGATTGTCATGATTTCTTTATTTCTTTTTGAGGAGGAGCCTTTACTGAGATTTTATAACATTTTATTTGAACTGGAAGAAACTGCTTATTAAAACAGTCAAAATTTTCTCCTATGGAAAACTTTAGGGCCTAAAGTCAACATAGCAGAAGCATTTTTAAAACGAGCCTTCCTTTCACAGAGGAGACCCCCGGAGGATGTGATAAGAGGTGTGATAATAGAGTTGATCAAGTTACTGAAAGTCTCTGAGCCTCAGTTTCCCATTGAGATAAAAGATAATCGAAGGTTAACAAGCATGGGCTCAAATCCTCTTGTCTTCTCGGTCTGTGTACTTTTTTGTGTAGGTGAGACCTTGATTTCAGTGTCTACTAATACTCAGATTGGTCTCAGACTTGTATCTCTATCTGAAGTTTCCTCTGACCTGCAGCTTTCCTGTACATGAATTTGAAACACTTTAAAGTCTTCCCTTAATGACATCTGCAAAGCTTCATGCAATCATCTGCTGCCTCCCTCTTGTAGCCTCATCTTGTACCACATTCCTTTGGCTTTCTACACTCCAGATACCCTGGCCTTACTTCAGTTCCTCCAGGGCACTGCACTCTACCCCACCACTGAGCCTTTCACATGCTCTTCTCTCATCTGGAATGTTCTTATTGCCCTAAACCCTTCTCCACCTGTACCTAATTAACGCCTAATATAATTTATGTCTCTGGTAAATACTGCCTATGCTATATCTTAACCATATAAGTAGCTTCAAGTTCATTTTTTCCTGGACATTTTATGAAATCTGGGATGCAGAAATCATACAGTATCCTCTGTTCTCCTTGTGACAGCCTTCCTGGGTTCACCGGCTTGCTGTTTTTGGCTCCTAGTTGGGAAAGTAGGACTAGCATTCATTTTTATTTCAACTCATGTTGGGAAAGAAATACGATGTCAGCTTGCTTTCTAATTGTAACAAAATTCTCTGTGGCTGTCCTTAAATATGACAAAAAGATAATATTACTTTGTACAACTATGTACAAACTTACTAAATCTCTCTTAGAAAGTATTTCGGATGCCAGTTTGTGAAACATCAGTGGGTGTTTACAAGGAATAAATCATAGCACAACCACCCGGGCCATTCTTAACTGTCTGACAGGTTCAATATTAGGAAGAACACTGGGAAAAGCCTTTCTTCTTCTTTTTTCTCTTTCTCAGGGCACAGAGCTTCATGCCCATAAGGGATCCTCTATCCTGATGATCCTATCACTACAAATGGATTATTTTGAATACAGACTGTATTAGTTTCTTAGGGCTCTGGCAACAAAGTTTTACAAACTAGATGGCTTAAAACAACAGAAATTTGTTTCACAGTTCTGGATGGTGGAAGTCTGAAATCAAGGCATCAACAGGGCTGTGTTCCCTCTGAAATCTGTGGAAGTGAATCCTTCCTTGCCTCCCCTAACCTCTTGTGGAGTGCCTGCAATCTGCGCATCTCTTCGCTTACAGCTGCAGCACTTCCATCTCTGTCTCTGTTGTTATGTGAAATTAGGTAAGATGATAGAATTCTTTAGATATGGTATGGAATAAGCCCACCAGGAAAATAAAAGGACTTAAAAGAAAACCAACACAACTTAGTATCTCATGCTGAAAACAACAAAACTTCTTGCTTAAGATAGCAACGTAATTCTTTTGGGAGGATCAGTGAGTTAAGAGTATGGAATTGGGTCTAGAGACTGAGAAGCAGGTGGAGCACTGCAGCTGGATTTTACTTTGAAGAAGTTTTTTTGAACAAAATTAACATGAACTTTATTTTCTGTGGGCTTGAATGGCTCACAAAAGATGAGACAAGGTTAAAGTCCCACTTGTGTTGAGGAGTCTAATAGAGATCCTCACCCTTCCCATGAAGGTGATATCCAAATAGTTCAATGTAAAAGTAAACTCAGAAAACTACCACCTCCAATCTTGGGCTTAAATGAAACTCAGCTCTCTCAAACACAGGTGCTGAATGGAAGGAAAAACAAAATTTTTGAGAACTTCTAACCACAAACCAATTCTCAAATTCATTTGAAGCCTAAATACACAGCACATGGGTGGTCTACAAACCTCAAGCTGAGAATTTAATTTAGACTGATTGCAAAGTGTTGGTGTCCCAAAGACCACCTGGCAGAAGCAAATGGAACTCTCTGCAGGAACCCATCATCATACCCCAACTCAATGATTTCTCATAATAAATTTTAAAGCAATTGAGCAGCCCACAATAAAAAAATAACTAAACAAGACACCATGAGGAAGAACCAGCAGAAACAATAAACAATAGAAACAGACTCTCAGAAATTTGAAGGACAGTGAAATATAATACGTAATTATAAAATATGTTTCCTTATAGGAAATAAAATCCAAGTTTAAAAATGTGTGCAGGAAATAAGGAATGACACTAAATGACCAAACAACTTCAAGGAAGAAAAAAAAATTAGAAATAAAATATATAATTGGAATAAAAAATTCAAAAGGCATTTTTAACCTAAAATGTATCTAACAGAAGAAAGATTTAGTGAATTGAACGAAAGATCTGGAAAATTTACCCAGAATACAACACAAATAGGCAAAGAGATGAAAAGTATGAAGGATAGATTAAGAGGCATTGAGGAACTGGTAAGAAGTCTAACATTTGTCTACTTGGACTCTAAGAAGGAAAAGAGAGCATAGAACAGAGGTAATATTTGAAAACAGATGGATAAGAATTTTCCTGAATTGATAAAGGAAAAAACTTAAAACCTAAATAAGCCATTATATTTCCACCAGAATGGGGTAAAAAGTAAAAGTCTGATAATATCAAATGTTAGCAAAAATATAGAAGAAATGGGAACATTCATACATTACTAGACGGAGTATAAATTGTCATGATCACTTTGGAAAATAGTTGGCATTGTCTATGAATATGAAACTATGTTTAATTTATAACTTAGCAATTTTAGTGGGTAAATATCCTTAAAGCTCATGCACACATGCACCATTTACATAGACAAGGATATTCAAAACAGTATTGTTCTGTAAGAAAAAAAATAAAAACATTGCTACTGTTTGAATGTCCCCTAAAATTCATATGTTGAAACTTAATTGTCAATGTGATATTATTAAGAGGTGGGGCCTTTAGGAGGTTATTAAACCGGAGGGTGTAGCCCTTATATACGGGATTAGGGTCCTTAGAGGAGAGGTTGAATGACTGAATTCCTTCTCTTCCACTCTTCTGCCATGTGAGGATGCAGCAAGAAGACTCATCAGACACCAAATGCTACCACCTTTATTGTAGACCTCAGCCTTCACAACTGCAAGAAATAAATTACAATTCAATTTATTCAATTCACGAATTACCCTGTCTCAGGCATTTTGGCATAGCAACACAAATAGACTAGACATCTATCAAGAGTAGAAAGGATAAATACATTTGGTATATTCTTAAAAAGCAATATTTTATGACAATAAAATATAAGTGTTGTGGGATCTTTGGGGTGTCGATTTTCTGCCCAGAAACTTCTGTTGCCAGTGGCACCTTTGCCTGAGTTCTTGTCCTGCATCCAGGAAGAATGAGGCATGCAGAAAAGTAGAGGGTGAACAAGATGAAGAGGCCTTTATGAAGTGTTAAAACAGCTCAGAGGAGACCCACAGTAGGTAGCTCCTCTCAGTTCAGCTCTTGGCAGAGAGGAGGCCCTGAAGGGGGATAGCCCCTCTGTGCAGCTGGTTGTCTTGTCTTCTGCCCAGCTCATAGCAGATAGGCCCTGGAGTGGGTTGCTCCACTCTGGTAATCCCAATGTCACTGCAGGTCTTTGAAGCCCTCAGCAGAGAGGGTCCCTCCTCTCTGCAGCTGGTTGTCTGGTCTGGTCTGCTCAGCTCTGGCTGAGCCTGGGGCTCTTATGGGCCTCAGAGGGGAGGTAGTGCACACCGATTGGTTCATGGGCAGCCTTGAAAAGGTACCAGTTCCCACTCCCATGTGTGGGACTGACAGCCCAGCCCCCAGCCTTCAGGTCCTCCCTGACCTGAAGGTGGAGCCTCACTAGGGACCCACCCCCTTCCAGCCAGGAATTTGCCTCCTGCTGCTGTTCATGGCCACTGGGCTCCACCAGACTTTGTTCCAAGTTTGAAGAGGGTGCAGACAGGAGGGAGAAGACAGGCAGAGGAAGCAGGTACTTCTGAGCCTATGAAGACATGGGGGGCCTTCCTGGACCACAAGAGTGCAGGGATGCCTGGGTCTGTAGCCAAGGGTTGGGCAGCTATAGCTGCAGTGGGGCAGTGGGGCTCCTGCAGGTCTGCAACCCTCCTTTGAGTGGCTGCAGCTGTGCCTGGGAGGGCAGGGCTGCTGCCTGCTCCCGGACCCCCAAGAGCACAGGGAGGCTTGGATCTGCAGCCACAACTTGGGCGGCTGCAGCCCCACCCAGGAGGACAGAGCTCCTGGCCACTCTGTGGAGTGTGCAGTCCTAGCCATGCCTCCGTGAACCAGCCTGGGTGATGGCAGCGGCAAGCTGTCTGGAGCAGCCACTGCTATCACAAGCAATATCGTCAACATAGAAGATATTAAAAACACAACATTGAATACTATAATCAAATCACAAAGGATAATAGGCACTGAATTTAGCTTTGTTTTTTTAGTTCATGGCTCCTAAGGTGTACAGTATCAGTTAGACCTTGCACAGTTACATTGTTTATTTTGGCCATGAAATTCCGTGTATACTTACAGATCCTTAGGAATAAAATTCTCTAACCACGGCTACAAAAATTCTGTTCTTTGTGGCAGAAACTGATATTTGTAATCTATAGTTATTTTTAGAAATGTTGTTCTGAATGATGGTAATGATCACAAAATCGTCTACCAGCAGCCTTAAGGTCTTTCTGTTCATGTCTGCATCGTCGTCGGTGAAAACAAAGGTGCCCAGAAGGCTATAAAAACATAAGCTCCTATGAAATCATAAGAAGCTGGAACATGTGGTGGATTGTGATTGTGGAATTGACTCATAGGGATCGGGGATTGGATTGAAGAATGGGAAATGAGAAATTCAAATCAATTGGGTTTATATGCTTGAGTGGCAGAAAGACCCTAAGAAACAGTATTATAAATACAATACAATTAAATCCTGATGGAAACATCAGGATAAAACACCAAGATTAAAAAGTATGGTTACCCATAATCCCAACACCAATGTTAGTTAGATGTTAGAAAATATCTAATAATATAAGATGGTTATAATTGTAAATATCAGTGGATTCAAGGACAATCCAGAGTCTTAGATTATATTTTACCCTAAATTTAACCTAAATTTTGATAATACATTTCAGCAATTTATTCAATTACTTTTTTTTTCTTACTATGGATACTCCCAAATTTTCCCAATTTTTTTCACTATGGATACTCCCAAATTTCAGTTATGATTATTGCATGATGGCTGCAGAAGTTTCCTCTTGCTCTTCCATGAGTAGTGGGGGAAGCATAGTGAGTATATTGGTGATGGGTGGGAGGCAGTGGATTTGAGTATCCAAACTGCCACATTTAGCTGTATGGCCCCAGAGCTTCTCCAAACCTTGTATTTTCTTGGGTAAAATGGGAATAAAATATCTTCTCTACCTATCTCAAAGGGTCAATGGAGATATCAAACCAGAAATTACTCTAAAACACTTTATAAAATATAATGTATTCTAAAAATGTAAGAGGTATCATCAGTATCATTGTTTATAACCAATGGGATAAACAATAGTGTAAATAATTAAGAGAGATTCTCTCCCATGACTTTCATTTTATACTTACCAGCTTTTTTAAAAATGCAGAAGTAAACATGTTCTTTGCAAGCAACACAAATATAGAAGTATACATAAAAATGGCAAAAGTTTCTCTTCTCCTGACTTCATTCATTACTCCAATCTAGTATGATTTCTAAATACTTCTCATCATATGCATATAATTATGTGTTATTTATACATTGCCTAACTAAGGGCACCTATTTAGTCTCCATCCCTTTCCTAGAACTAACAGTATTCCAATAAATAGTCAAAATATAGACAAAACAATCTATATTTCTAGACTATTTTAATTGCATACTCAAATTTTTGTTTGAGTCATTCAACAAATGATAATGAATGTCTACTATATGCCAGGTATTCTTCTGGATGACAACGATATAGCAGTATCTGCATAAGACAGATCAGGTCTGTACTCTCATGACCCTTACATTCTAGGCCGAGCATGCAAAAAATATGCAAACAATAAACATAAGAAAAATATTACATATTGATAAGTGCTATGCATACAAAGCAAGTTGATGTGAATGATATTACACAAACAGGAAGCATGCACAATTGACTATTAATTGAATTATTGTTAGTGCTAGCAAAGGGGAGGCTGAATAGATGCCCTTAGCTAGACAATGTATAGATAACATATAATTATATGCATATGGTGAGAAGTATTCAGAAATCATACTAGATTTGCATATAGCAATATGGGTTAATATCAAAACACATCAATGAATTTTAAAAGGAATGACAATAAAGTTTATTTTATAATACCATTTATATAAATTAAAGGCCAACATATAACATATTGCATTTTTTAATTAATATAAGTATATGCAAATAAATAGCATAAGGTAGATGAAAAGGACCTAAGTGACACAAATGAGGATGAGTATCTATTAGGAAAAATAAGGGGAATTGGAGATGGTGAACAAAGAGGGCAAACAATGACAAAGCAAAACAATGTTCTGTCAGAAACAATGTTTAGGCCTTTCACAGACTAGTGATGAAAACATGCATGGTCGTATTAATTTTGGGCACATTAAATTAAAAGGAAAAAGGAGAGTAAAAAGAAATAGTAAGGAAAGTAAGAAAGAGAAATGACTATGATGATTTCTTTATATTATGAGGCTAGGGAATTATCCCTGGGAGGGAGTATATATGCTGAGATTTGAGATACAAGAAATGACTCATGGAAATATCAGAAGGAATAGCATTCAAGGTAAGCAAAACAGCTAGGAAAAGATCCCATGATAAGAATGAACTGTAATACAGAGATGCATACACATATGGATTCCAAAAATAATAACTCGGTGGCTTCTGTTTTTTGCAGTATGACGGGCTGGATACTCAATACCATATGACAATAACAATTAAAATTGCTGATAAAAATATAAAATTCAAAACAAAATATTTGAAAAATGGGCAAGAGATATGAATAAACAATTGTTAGAATACATAGGAATCTGATTGACCAATAAGTATGTGAAAAGATCGTGACTATTAAACTCTGAATTGTAGTTTAGAAACCACAGTAAAAGGAAAATTCCACTTATGGTTAGGATGCAGAAAGTTACAGAAGAATGTTGAAGTCAATAAAATGTCAATCTGAAGTCTTGCCAGTGCTTCAATCTCAACCTCTGATAAAGAGAAATTGCTGATACAGCCCCTCAAAATATTTGAAGTTAGTGGTGAAGTGAATCTAATTACAGCGGTAATGAAGCCCAAATCTCACTCAACTACATATTCGATTAACTTACCTCACCACAATGGTGACACAATAGTAAAAGGGATAACGCCTTTTGGTGGGGGGTAAATATTGTTTCAGTCTCTATTGTTCCTTTACACATATATATTTTTAAAAATCACATAACACATGAAGAAGTAAAGGTCTCTTCTGACTTCCTACATCTAAATAAAAACAAAATTAGATGGGAAAAGAGAAAACAAATACTAAGATATTATGCCTAAACCCAACTGTAACATAATTACATTGAATGTAAATGGACTAAATATGCAAATAAAAAGTTAGATTGTTCAGATTGATTGCAACTTTATTTTTGTCAGGGATATAAGGTCTGTGTCTAAATTCGTTGTGTGTGTGTGTGTGTGTGTGTGTATGTCCAGTTGTTAGAGCAGCACTTGTTGAAAAGACCATCTTTGCTCCATTGCTTTGCTTTTGCTCATTTATAAAAGATCAGTTGAATATATCTATGTGAGCCTGTTTCTGGGTTTTCTATTCTGTTCCATTGATCAATTTCCTGTTCTTTTACCAATACCACACAGTCTTGATTACTGTTGCTTTATGGTAAGTCTTGAAGTCAGGTATATCAATTTTCTAACTTCATTTTTCTCCTTTAAAAGAGTTAGTTATTCTTGGTCTTTTACCTCCATAGAAACTTTAGAATCAGTTTGTCTGTATCCACAAAAGTGTATCCTGTGATTTTGACTGGGATTGCATCGAAACTATAGATCAAACTATGGTTCAAGAAAGTATTGACATCTTGACAATATTGAGTTTTCCTATCTATGAATACGGAAAATTTCTCCATTTATTTAGTTATTCTTTGGAAGCTTTCATCTGAGTTTTATAGTTTTCTTCATATTTTATATATAACTTGTTAGATTTGTACCTAAGTATTTCACTTTTTGGGGTGCTGATATAAATGGTAGTGTGTTTTTAATTCCAAATTCCATTTTTTTATTGCTAGTATATAGAAAAGAAATTGACTTTTGTATGTTAACCCTGCATCCCATGACCTTTATATAATGGCTTACTGTTTCCAAGTTTTTGTTGTTGTTGATGATTCTTTTAGGCTTTTTACATAAGCAGTCATCTCATCTGTGAACAAAGACAGTTTTACCTTTTCCTGTCCAAACTATATATTTTACATATTTTTAATTGTCTTATTCCATTAGTTAGGACTTCTAGAACAATGTTGAAAAGCAATGGTGTGAGGGCATACCCTTGCCCTGTTCCTGATCTGAATAGGAAAACAGTTTTTCATCACTGTTAATTATGTTAGCTGTGGGGTTTTGTAGATGTTCTTTACCAAGTTGAGGAAGTTCCCCTCTATTTCTATTTTGCTGGAAATTTTCATCATGAAGGGGTGTTAGATTTTGTCAAATGCTTTTTCTGCGTGCATACATAAGATGATGTGATTTTTCTTCTTTATCCTGTTCATGCGATGGATGGTTTTGAATTGTTGGTGGATGGTTTTGATTGAGTTTTGAATGTTGAGCAATCCTTGCATACCTGGGATAAATCCCACTTGGTTGTGGTGTATAATTAGTTTTATACATTGTTGGATTTGATTTGATAATATTTTGTTGAGGATTGTTGCATCTGTGTTCATGAGAGATATCAGTCTGTAATTTTCTTATCGTTTCCTTGTCTTGTTTTGGTACAAGGGTAATATTGATAAGGAAATTCATCCTTAAATGTTTGGTAGAAGTCACCATTGAACCCATCCGGGCCTGGCACTTTCTGCTTGGAAGGTTATCTATTATTGATTTATTTCTTTAATAGATATAGGCCTCTTCATATTGTATATTTCTTCTTATGTGAATTTTGGCAGACTGTGTCTTTTAGAAATTTGGTCCATTTTATCTGGGTTATCAAATTTGTGGGCATAAAGTTGTTCATAATATTTTTATTATCTTTTTAATATCCATTGGATCTGTATTGATGCTTCTTTTTTATTTCTGATGTTAATAATTAGTGTCTGCTTTAGTTCTTTCTTAGTTACCATGACTAGAGGCTTATCCATTTTATTGATCTTTTTTCACAGAGCCGGCTTTTGGTTTTGTTGATTTTTTTCCATAAATTTTCTTTTGCTTTTACTGATTTCTGCTCTATTTTTTAATTATTTCTTTTATTCTGCTTACATTGAATTTAATTTTATATTTTTTTCTAATTTTCTAATACTTAGTTTATTTTAGATCTTTTTTCTTTTCTAAGAAATACATTCAATGCTATAAATTTCTTTCTAAGCACTGCTTTTGCTGTATCACAGAAATTTTGATAAGTTGTATTTTCACTTTCACTCACTCCAAAATATTTTTTTAATTTTCTTGAGATTTCTTCTTTGATCCATGTTATTTAGAAAGGGATCTGAATATTAATCACCAAATATTTTGGAATTTTCCAGATATCTTTATGTTATTGTTTTCTAGTTTAATTCCATTGTGATCTGATAGAAGATGTTGTGTGAACTGTATTGTTTTAACTTTTTTAAGGTGTGTCTTATGGCCCAGAAAGTGGTCTATCTTGAAGCTTCCATGTTAGCTGGCAAATAATGTGCACTCTGCTGTTGTTTGATGAAGTAGTCTATTGATGTCAATTAATCCAGTTAATTGATGCTGATGTTGAGTTCAACTGTGCCTTAGTGATTTGTCTGCTGTGTCTGTCCATTTCTGATAGAGGAGTGTTCAAGTTCCAACTATAATAGTAGATTCATCCATTTCTTCTTGCAGTTCTATCAGTTTTCGCCTCATATGTTTTTTAAAATTTTTATTTATTTATTTTTTGAGATAGGGTCTCACTCTGTCACCCAGACGGGAGTAAGTAGTACAATCATGGTTGACAACTCACTGCCACCTCAATCTCCCAGGATCAGGTGATCTTCCTACCTCAGCCTCCCTAGCATCTGGTACTACAGGTATCTATCACCATGATTGGCTAATTTTTGTAATTTCTGTAGAGATGGGGGTTTGCCATGTTGCTGAGGCTGGTCTCAAACTCCTGGGCTCAAGTAATCCACCTACCTTGGCCTCCCAAAGTGTTGATGCTGTGTTGTTAGTCACATATATGTGAAAGATTGTTATGTCTTTGTAGAGTATTGACCCCTTCTTATTATGTGATTTCACTTTTATTCCGGATAGCTTTCCTACTCTAAAGTCTCTAAAGTCTGCTCTAATATTAACATAGATACTCCTACTTTCTTTTGATTAGTATTAACAAGGGATATGTTAACTTGGGATAATACATTCTTCATCCGTTTATTTAATTTATTATCTTGTGGAACAAGGTCTCACTCTTGTCACCCAGGCTAGAGTGCAGTGACACCATCATGACTCACTGCAGCCTCAACCTCCCTGGCTCAGGTGATTCTCCTGCCTCAGCCTCCCAAGTAGGTGAGACTACAAACATGTGCCACTAATTTTTTTAAAATTCTTTGTAAACATGAGGTCTTACTATGTTGCCCAGGCTGGTCTCAAATTCCTGGGCTCAAGTGATCTTCCTGCCTTGGCCTCCCAAATTGCTGGGATTACAAGCATGAGGACTGCACCTGGCCTGTCCCTATATTTTTAATCTATATATGCTTTTATGTTTAAAGTGAGTTTATTGTAGATAGCATGTAGTTGGATTTTGTTCTGTCAATGGTGTATTTAGGCATTGGCCTTTAAGATGATTATTGATCTATTTGTATTGATAGTTACCATATTTGTTGCTGTTTTCGATTTATTATCCTGGTTTTTTGGTTCCTATGTTTGTTTTACACACTTTTTATGTATTTTGTAGTTTTAACTGAGTGTATTATAGTGTTATATAATTCTGCTTTCTCTCCTTTCTTAGTATATCAATTATACCTCTTTAATTTTTTTACTTTATTTTTAGTGATAGCCCCAGAGTTTGCATATACATTTACAACTAATCTAAGTCCTCTTTCAAATAACACTACAGTGCTTCACCAACAGTGCAAGTGACTTACAACCAAATATCTCTAATTCCTTTCTCCCATCGGTTATATCATTGTTGTCATTCATTTTACTTATATACAAGCATACACAAGCATAAATTATCAAATACCTTATTACTGCTATTATTTTGAACAAACCACTATTAGATTAATTGAGAATGTGCGACCGGGACTGGTAACTCATGCCTATAATCCTAGCACTTTGGGAGGCCGAGGTGGGCAGATTGCCTGAGCTCAGGAGTTCGAGGCCAACCTGGGCAACACGATGAAACTCTGTCTCTACTAAAAATGCAAAAAATTAGCCAGGCATGGCAGCATGCACCTGTAGTCTCAGCTATTCAGGAGGCTGAGGCACAAGAATGGCATGAACCCAGGAGGCAGAGGTTGCAGTGAGCCGAGATTGTGCCACTGTACTCCAGCCTGGGTGACAGAGTGAGACTCTGTCTCCAAAAAAAAAAAAAAGAATGTGCAAAGTAAAATTTTTATTTTACCTTCACTTATTCTCTGGTGTTCTTCCTTTCTTTATATAGTTCTGCATTTCTAACCTGTTTCATTTTCCTTCACTCTGAATAACTTGTTTGAACATTTCTTGCAAGGCGGTTCTACTGGCAAAAAATTCTCTCAATTTTTGTTTCTCTGAGAGAGTGTTTATTTCTCCTAAAATAATTGACAGATAATTTCACAGGGTACAGAATTCTAGGTTGGCAGAGCTTATTATTCCTCTCAACACTTTAAATATTTCACTTCATTTTCCTCTTATTTGCATAGTTTGTGGGAAGCAGTCAAATGTAATTCTTATTTTTCCTCTTCTACAGGTGAGATTTTCTTTTTCCTCTGACTTCTTTCAGGATTTTTATCTTTAATTTTCTGAAATTTGAATATCATATGCCTAGGTGTAGTTCCTTGGGCATTTATTCTGCCTGGTATTCTCTGGATGTGTAGTTGGAGTGTGATGTTAGCTAGGGATAATTGTCAGCTCTTCTTCTGGGTTTTTTTGTTGGTGTTTTTGTTTTTTACTTATAGTAAGCTTCTCCCTTTTAATGTGTAATTCTATGAGTTTGGACATATTCTTCTGTTCTTTTCTCTCTTTTCTAGTAGTCCCATTACATTTATGTTATACTTTCTGTAGTTATCCCCAAATTCTTGAATGTTCTGTTCTGTTTTTCTCATTCTTTTTTTCTCTTTGCTCTTCAGTTTTGGAAGTTTCTACTGTCTTATCTTCAAGATCAGAGATTCTTTTCTCAGCCTGTCCAGTCCCCTAAGGCACTCATCAAAGGCATTCTTCACTATGTTACAGTGCTTTTGATGTCTGGCATTTCTTTTTTTTTTCTTTCTTAGAATTTTCATCTTTTGTTTAAATTATTTATCTTTTTTGCATACATCTACTTTTTTCATTAAATCTCTTAGCATTTTAATCATAGCTTTTAAAAAAAAATGTTATCTGCTAACTCTAACATTTATACCATATCTGACTCTAGTTCTGATGCTTGTCCAGTCTCTTCAAATTGTCATTTTTGCCTTTTAGTGTGCCTTGTTATTTTTTATTGCCAGGTAGGCATGATGTACTATACAAGGACACTATAGTAAGTTGGTCTGTAGAAATGTAGCAGTAAAGTGTACCAGTGGTGGGGAAGGAAGGGTGCTATAGTTCTACTATTAAGTTTCAGTCTCTTGGTGGGCCTGTGACCATGGCCTGTGAACTTCACTAGTGCTTTTTAGATTAGGTGGGACAGGATGGCTGGAGGAGGCTGGAGTTGCATATTTCCCTTCTCCCACATGGAAGACTAGAGCTGGATGGCTTTAAATATTCCCATTCTCCCATGTGGGGTAGGCTCTGATAAATCCCTAGCAGGTTAGCCTCTGGTAAAATGGTTTCTCTTGAGGGCAGAACTTACTAAGAAGAATAGAATGCTCTGGCACATTTCAAAATGTTTTGTTTTTCCCTCCTTCTGCTGGAAGGATAAAAGGACTTTTCTTTGACATTAGTTGTGGGGACCTGGTAGAGCTCTTGGAAGTGAAGTTCCTAAAAGTTTGAGGACCTTCCTTTGAATGAGTTTCTCAGGAGTTTTTGACGCTCAGATTTGTTCACACTGAGTCTCTTGTAATTCATCAATGGCAGTTCAGGTTTTCCAGCCCAGGCAAAGGTTTCCATAAAGGTTTCTGCTTATGGGTTCCTGGTCTGGTAAGTTGTGATTCTCTGTATGTCTGTCACGCCAATTTTGAGGACAGCAGTTTGCCTTGTGACTTCACTTTTCTGAAGGATCTAAGAAGAGTTGTGGATTTTCAGTTTGTTCTTCTTTCTATTTGTTATTAGGTCAGGGTGATGACTTCTAAGCTTCTTGCATGCCAGATAGGAAACTAGAAGTTCCTAGAGGGAAATTTTTAAATCTTTCAATGACTATGTTAGAAATGAATAAAGTTTAAAATCAATTATCTAAGCTCCCATCTAGAGAAGTCAGGAAAAGAAGAACAAAGTGAGGTGAAAAAGGGAAATAATAGATATCAGAGTAGGAAGCAATAAAAAAGGATGGTTGGGAAAAACAACAAAGTCAAAAGTTTGTTTTCTGAAAGATTAAGCCACTTAACTACAAACAAAACTGTTCAGAAATGAAAAGGGGAACATCTCTTCAAATTGTACTAGAATTTTAGGGTTAGTAAGACTATATTATAAAATACTTTGACACAAAATGAAATAACCTTTCTCTATTAAACTGTATTTATAATAATGAATATTTCTACAAAGAAAATTTTAGTTCTATATGGCTTCACTGGGGATTTCTATGAAACACTTGAGGAGGAAAACCACCAGCATCTTTCAGAAATGCGGAATTGTAACCTACAAACTACAGTAGAAGGTGACTTCAGCTTCAGGTTAGGATGTAGAAAGTCAGAGAAGAATGTGTAATTTTGAATTTGTAAATTTGAAAAAAAATCTACCATAAATATTAAAGGAAAGAAAACTAAAGCCCAATATTTCTCATGAACAGGGACAGAATTCTTAATAAAATTAACCAGAAAGAAGTAAAAGACAGTAATTCCTCTTGACACAAGGAGTATGTATGCATATATCTCCTAGTAATGGTATATTGAAAATTAAAATAGAAAAAAAATGCCACTCAGAATAGAATTTTAAAAATCAAGTATCTAAGAATAAAGTTCACAGAGACATTCAGGACCCTATAGATATTAGTTCTAGAGTCTCTCAGGGAATCTGGTTGGGCATACATTGAGGTTGGATGAGAGACATGGAGACCAGGACCAATGCAGATGCTCGTCTCTGCTTAGGGTACTGTATTTAAAAGGAATCTCTGGTTTTCTCTAGTTAGAAGCACCAAATGGGAGATATAAATTTTTTTTGAGAACGGCATGCAATGCAAGGCTCTTGAGGCAAGGGCCTCCCTACCCTACTTGTCCAGGTCCCGGGGTGTTATTATCTTTTCCCATTATCTAATTGTCTAATTTCAAGTGTTACTGAGGAGAATTCTGGTATCTCAGTATTCTTCTTCGTTCTTTTTTTTTTTTTTTTCTCTCTCTCGTTTTGTTTTGTTTTTTTTTTTTTTTTGGACAAGGTCTTGCTCTTGCTCTGTCACTCATCCTGTAAGTGTGTGAGTGCAGTGGCACAATCTCAGCTTACTGTAGCCTCAACCTCCCAGGCTCAAGTGATCCTCCCACCTCAGCCTCCTGAGTAGCTGGGACTATAGGCACCTGCTACCATACCTGGCTAATTTCGTTTATTTTTAGTAGACATGAGGTCTCACTATGTTACACAGGCCAGTCTCAAACTCCTAGTCTCAAGCAATCCTCCTGCCTCAGCCTCCCAAAATGCTGGGATTATAGATGTAAGGCACTACACCTGGCCTCAGTATTATTCCTGTGTGTTAAGCATTTTCCTTTTCAAATTATCATGTAGTTATTTACTTCTTACAATATCTTTCTTTTCAAAGGATTTGTATGAGTGGTTGCTGTGATTTTTCTTTGGACTTGTATAAGCCTGTTTACCCCATATTCTTCTCAGCTAAATGGGAAATTTCATTAGTAATTCTATGTCAATAGGTGGACTTGGCTGTAGAGGGTAGCCTGGAGCAGATCAAACATGTCAAGAACTCATACAATTGCCAAAATAGCAAGTGTCTTTACTTTGTGATTATCTTGTGTTACTGCGCTTTCCTGTTCTCTCAACTGTATATCGTTAACTAAAAGACGATTTATCCAAACTCACCTCTACTCACCCTCTCTGGCTTCAACAGCAAACCCTTCCTTCCTTCCTTCCTTCCTCCCTCCCTCCCTCCCTCCCTCCCTCCTTCCTTCCTTCCTTCCTTCCTTCCTTCCTTCCTTCCTTCCTTCCCTCTCTCCCTCCCTTCCTCATTCCTTTCTTAATTCCTTCCTTCCTTCCCTCCTTCATTTCTCTCTCTTTCTCTCTCTTCATTAAATGTTTAATAAGTGAATTGTATGTGCCAGGCACTAAATTAGGTATTAAGGATATAGCGAGAGAAAAACAAACATAGTTTCTGTCTTCATGGTTTTTACATCTAGCAAATAAATAGATATTAAATAAAGAATTTTACAAATTAATGTAAAATAAGGACTGTGTTAAATGCTTTGTAGTAGAGGAACGTGATACTATGAAATCTTCTAAGAGGAGAACATGTCCTGTAGGCACTCTTCATTATATAGAAAAATATGATTAATCATCGTATTAATGCCAGAGAAGGAAGAATGTCCTTTCCTTCTTTAATTTCATTTTTTTTTTCAGTTGCTGGTTTTTTTCTTAGGAAAAAAACATAAATAAACATATTTGTGTAATACGCAGTATTTTATGTTTCCAGGGTCACAATACCTAGCTCTCTTTCTCTTTCTCCTCACAATCTATACTGTAAGAAGCTTATAAACCTTACATACAGTGAAATAGTTAACATTTTCAGGTTATTGCTATGCTTTAGGAGTTGGGAGATATAAAGTCACTGATTTTTTCTTGCTCTAAGATGAGGGACTGAAGGGTCATGTAAATTCTAAAAGAATTAACCTTGCATTTTGTAAAATGGGATATTAATTATAATTGATACTTTTTTCCTTTACCAGGTATGCTATGAGAATTAGAATTTGTCTAGGATCACTAAATGAAAATAATATAAATTTACAAGAAGCATTTTATAATGGTAGAAATACTTTTCTCACTTTTTCTAGAGTTAAGTTTCAAATTCAAAGTCTCAGAATTAAGGAAATTCTTAATTAAATTTCTTATTTCAGTATTATCCCTTGAACAATTTTTTTCAGAAATAGTGAAAAGAGTCTCATAAGCTTCCTGGCCTTAGGGTAGAAGTGGAGCCCAAAAAAAGACAGAAGGGACACAAAATTCCTTCTTTGGATGGATATTCACAAACCAAATGTCCATTTATTTATTCCAATATACTCTGAAAAAGAGAAAAGGAAAGACTTATTTCCTTTTGTATAAGTGGTACTAATAGTTCTTATTTATATACTACCCAATAATAAGATTAAATACAAAGCTAAGAATCTGACTATGACCACTAACACACTTCTGTACATTTTTTTCTTTTAGGGAGCCAAGCATTTCCACATATCTAAAAAATCCTGTGTTATGATTCTTGATTTTTAAAAACTTATCAGCAAAGTGTCAAAAAGAAACTTTATAATTGCCATTTTTAAGAGCAATTCAATCAAAATCCAGCCAAAAAAGGTAAGCAAAGTTACTTCCACTATGGAGTCTTTCACATTTCTGTGTAACTTGAAACCAGTCTCTCAGGCCTTCCCTGTGCCTAAACATAAGCCAAAATTTCATTTATGTTATACTATGGCTGCCCCAGGATCATGGAAAGCAATCATTGCAGCCTATTCCTCTCAGAGTTCTAGTGGGAAAATGGGCATATGCCCCTCTGCTCTGTGATTTCTAATACGACGTGGTGAGTCCCTGGTGCCTCATTTATTTCCTGATGCCCCTGTGTGTAACCAGTGTTCTCATTATCAAGCTTCGGATATTAACCAGAAGCTACATCATTCTTACGTTGTTTGGGAGAAAAAGATATAATTTACATGTTGTTTTTGTGTTTTATTTTAAAAGATTGGAAAAAGCACCTTCATCTATGATTATATTAGCTCTTTCTCAAGGCCTAGTACAAGAGGTCACGTTATCAAACACTTTGGTACCGCACACCTCGTAGTGCATTCCCCACTATGGTATCTGTGAGTGCAGGGCAACATTATTAAGGTAAGGCTTAACATTCAAATAATTTACATTTATAAACTTAATTTCCAACACTGGCTCTCTACTGGTCAATTTGTTTTTGAAGTCAGGCTTCAGAATTTTGTTCAAATTATTGGCATTATGTTGCTCTTTTTCTATTAAGGGTCTTACCTTTGAAGAATTATGTTTGGCATTCATTTGCTCTCTTGTAACAACATATATAATTATTTGGCATAAACTCCACACTGAGCTGATTTCAATGCTTGTTGCCAGACCATTTATTTCGTGATTTTCCCCATTTTTATCTTTTAATTTTGCTTCCTTCCTCTTTTATTAATGAGTGATTTTTAAAAGAAGAGCACGTGTTTGGCATATTGTCTAAGGTCTTATATACCTGAGGATGTATTTATGCCACCTTCACACAAGAAGGACTCTTTGTGAATAAAATTGTTGAATACTAAATTGTTCTCTTCAAAACTGTAGACATCCCTGCCTCTAGTGAAAAAGGGCAATTTTTCATTCCTCTTAATTGGTAATTTTCTTTCCACAGTCCTCATTTTAATTTTTTCCATTTATTCCCATAAGATATATGATTGAGCCATACTCCCTCAAAAGTCAGAGTACGTGGAATCTTTGTTGTCTTGGGATATTGAGGAATTTCTTCCTTGGTTGCACAATTAGGAGGCATTTTCTAGTGGATCTATACATGGTGTATCTCACCTGTGCAGAGAGAGCACCTTCACCTATCCTTGTCTTCTGATATCGGATCCTGTAAACTCATGGAACATATGAAAACTCACCAATGTGCACTACTTTCAAGGACAATGACCTCTTCCTTGGCCTGCAGTATGTCACAAAACTCACAAGATGTTGTGAGTCCCTGCCAGTGCCCTCGGCTCTCGCCCCGCACAGATCCTTGCCTAACTTCCTCTTTTGAATTGCTTTCTCTGAGTGAATAAAGAAAGGTGGTAAGTGAAGAATGGGAGAAGTGGATTGTGCTATAAGGTGAAAGAGTTTGTACAGACCGCAGTGTTGTGGTTTGCTAACTAATCTAGTTTTTATCTTATGATAGATCCTGATTCTCTGGGTCTGGAAGCAGGTGAAAGGAGAGGTTATCCTGAGGTTTTCGGTGTGTTCATAATTTTTTTTAAAAAAGTATTTCATTACGAGAAGCATTGCCTGGGTAGGTAAACAAACAGACAAACAAAAACAACAACGTTTTCAGCCCTTTGCCCTTACAACATTCATTTCTAAAATTTCAGCAAGTCAGACTGGAATCAGAGCCATGGTTAGTTACCATCACGTGCAGATTAATCTTAGGAAAAAATAGAAAATATGTCTAATTCCAACAAAGATATCATAAAATAAGAAAATGGCCATTTATTTTTAGCAAAAGAAAACAAGTTATTTTTCTGTTCCATATGTGAAGCTTTAGTGGAATATGAAAGTTCAACTCCTTATTCACAGGACTTGTTTCACAGTTGAGACGTTTCAGGGCCCATTCAGTTCCAAATACTAGGTGCCATTAACCTACTGCCATTAGCCTAGTGCCATTAGCCATATCTCTAGCCCTTTGGAGCAATCAGTAGGATCGAATTTCAGGAATGCAGGGAAGCCCTGCTCAGCCTAAGGGTTGCATGGGGAGCTGGCCTTGCCTTTGCAGCCTCAGGTGTTCAGGTCCACTGAGAGGCAGATGGCTTCCGTGAGACTCAAAGAGTCTAGGCAGTAGGACTCCCTTTGGTGTGTAAGCCTACTGCACAGGAAGCTCTAGCTCCCTTACCCCCTAGGGCGGCATGCTTCCACATCACATTTCACTGAGTCACAGTTTTCTGAGAATGTCCTAACAGTTTCAAAATGATATTTTTATGTGGCTTAATGTTCCTAATTTGCTACAACTGACATTACGTCTCTAACATTATGTCTCTACTTGCCTAAACCAAGGACCAGATGGAATATATTCTGGTCAGACATCCAGACAGTTACTGTTTAAGGGATAATGTAGCCTTTTAAAATTTTTTTCACAAGAGAATAAGAGTTGGATTTTAGTACTCTCTACTCACAGGATAAAATTTATGCCAAGATAAATTTCAGCCCCCAATATTATCTTTCAGTCGGAAACATTTCATCTTGGTTTTAGGGATCCGTTTGGTTTTTCAATATTTGGTAGCAGTGAGCTAACACATAAAATGTGATATAAATATTTGGCAAAGTATATAAACAATTTCCTTGATCTAGTGCAAAAAGATTGAATTTCTGTTTCAGCACAGAAATACGGTTAATGGCAATTATATTTATGAGATGTAAGAATGATTATATGTTAGGACTCAAAAGAATTGTACAAGTGAGTACTTGAACGTATTTCTGCTAAATCAATTTTAGTAACTAATACAATATAAAATAAGTAACTTTTGGGAAAAAAATTCTTATGAGTTTCTGATCAATCAACTACTTCTTCAAAAGCCAAACTTAACGTCCTATTTGTTGGGCCCTGTAGCCTCTTCCCAGTCATCACCATACTCGATCTCATAGAATGATTGATATTCTTATTCCTTTTCTCATTTACAGTTTCTATTTGGTTTGTGCAATGTTATTCTTAGTTCTCCCTCTACCCCTATTAATTCTCCAGCTCAGCTTGTGATAATTTCTCTCTCTTTTTCTGCTCCATAATTGTAGGTATGCTTCCAAGTTCTGCCATATTTTGTTTTTCTGTCTCTTATACTTAGTTCTGAAAAAATAAAAATAAAAATACCTTCATCCAACCATGGAGGTTCAAGAAGCTGTTGTTTCAACACAAATCTCCAAATTATTCTCTTCTGAATAGTAACTCTAAATTTCTGACTGGCTGATTACATTTCTACTTCTACAACTCATCTAACAATCAAACATAAAAATTGATAATTAAATGTATTACTTTCTCTTTAAAACTGATTTTCCCCCTATTTTCATTTTATTTGTGTATGAAAGAGCAGTCTTTTTATCACTGAGGCTAAAATAATCCAGGCTGTCATTAATTGCATCTTACCACCCCCATCTAATTTGTCACCATGTTCTGTTGAATCTAGCTGCTAAATCTTTTCCTTGGAAAATATTTCATCAATTTACAATTCACAGTCCCTACCAAAGTATGTGCAAGACTTTCTCTACATTCATGTCAACACTGTATACTAAAAAATGTTTTATTCTGTAGAGGGAACGTTACTACCAACCTTACAGAAAATTTTCAAAAAATTATAAGAGAATTCTGTGAAGACTTTGTATGCTGAAAACTTAGATAGCTTAGATGAAATGGGCAAATTGCCAGAAAGACAGAAGTTGTCAAAACTGACTCAGAAAAAATGGAAAATTGGAAATGACCAACAACAAGTAAATAAATTAAATTAATAACTTAAAAGCTTCCCCCCAAAAAAATCCCAGACGCAGATGACTTCACTGGTAAATTTTAACAAATATTTATAGAATAATTAACAACTGCAAATAAATTATTCCTACAATATAAAAAGATGAGGGAAAGCTTCCCAATTCAATCTATGAAAACAGTATTACCCTAATATCAAAATTGGACGGACATCACAAGAAAAGAAAACAAAAAATGTTTCTTTTAATTATAGTTGCAAAAATGCTAGCAAACCAAACATAAAATGAATGAACATTGAAAACACAAAAGAAAATTATGACCACTTATAGGAATGTGATTCTGTTTATATGAAATATCCAGAATAGGAAAACTTATCAAATCCACCAGGCACCATTTAAAAAGCATTATATACAATTAGCAAGTGGGACGTAGCTGAGAAATACAAGGTTGGTTTAAATCTTCAATTAATATAATGTAGTATATCAATAAGATAAAAAACAGAAGACACAGGGTAATCTTAATAGCCGAAGGAAAAACATTAAAAAAACCAACACTCTTTATAATAAATACACTCAACAGACTTAAAATACAAGAAAACTTCCTCAACCTATTAAAAGGCATCTGTAAAAATCCGAGTACTAACATCATTTAAAAAAAAAATTTTTTTTTATTATACTTTAAGTTCTAGGGTACATGTGCATAACATGTAGGTTTGTTACATATGTATACTTGTGCCATGTTGGTGTGCTGTCCCCATAAACTCGTCAGCACCCATCAATTCATCATTTATATCAGGTATAACTCCCAATGCAATCCCTCCCCCCTCCCCCCTCCCCATGATAGGCCCCGGTGTGTGATGTTCCCCTTCCCGAGTCCAAGTGATCTCATTGTTCAGTTCCCACCTATGAGTGAGAACATGCGGTGTTTGGTTTTCTGTTCTTGTGATAGTTTGCTAAGAATGGTAGTTTCCAGCTGCATCCATGTCCCTACAAAGGACGCAAACTCATCCTTTTTTATGGCTGCATAGTATTCCATGGTGTATATGTGCTACATTTTCTTAATCCAGTCTGTCACAGATGGACATTTGGATTGATTCCAAGTCTTTGCTATTGTGAATAGTGCCACAATAAACATACGTGTGCATGTGTCTTTATAGCAGCATGCTTTATAATCCTTTGGGTATATACCCAGTAGTGGGATGGTTGGGTCATATGGTACATCTAGTTGTAGATCCTTGAGGAATTGCCATACTGTTTTCCATAATGGTTGAACTAGTTTACAATCCCACCAACAGTGTAAAAGTGTTCCTATTTCTCCACATTCTCTCCAACACCTGTTGTTTCCTGACTTTTTAATGATGGCCATCCCAACTGGTGTGAGATGGTACCTCATTGTGGTTTTGATTTGCATTTCTTTGATGGTGAGTGATGATGAGCATTTTTTCATGTGTCTGTTGGCTGTATGAATGTCTTCTTTTGAGAAATGTCTGTTCATATCCTTTGTCCACTTTTTGATGGGGTTGTTTGTTTTTTTCTTGTATATTTGTTTGAGTTCTTTGTAGATTCTGGATATTAGCCCTTTGTCAGATGAGTAGATTGCAAAAATTCTCCCATTCCGTAGGTTGCCTGTTCACTCTGATGGTAGTTTCTTTTGCTGTGCAGAAGCTCTTTAGTTTAATTAGATCCCATTTGTCAATTTTGGCTTTTGCTGCCGTTGCTTTTGGTGTTTTAGACATGAAGTCCTTGCCCATGCCTGTCCTGAATGGTACTACCTAGGTTTTCTTCTAGGGTTTTTATGGTATTAGGTCTAACATTTAAGTCTCTAATCCATCTTGAATAATTTCGTATAAGGAGTAAGGAAAGGATCTAGTTTCAGCTTTCTACTTATGGCTAGCCAATTTTCCCAGCACCATTTATTAAATAGGGAATCCTTTCCCCATTTCTTGTTTCTCTCAGGTTTGTCAAAGATCAGATGGCTGTAGATGTGTGGGATTATTTCTGAGGACTCTATTCTGTTCCATTGGTCTATACCTCTGTTTTGGTACCAGTACCATGCTGTTTTGGTTACTGTAGCCTTGTAGTATAGTTTGAAGTCAGGTAGCGTGATGCCTCCAGCTTTGTCCTTTTGACTTAGGATTGTCTTGGCAATGCGGGCTCTTTTTTGGTTCCATATGAACTTTAAAGCCGTTTTTTCCAATTCTGTGAAGAAAGTCATTGGTAGTTTGATGGGGATGGCATTGAATCTATAAATGACCTTGGGCAGTATGGCCATTTTCATGATATTGATTCTTCCTATCCATGAGCATGGTATGTTCTTCCATTTGTTTGTGTCCTCTTTTATTTCACTGAGCAGTGGTTTGTAGTTCTCCTTGAAGAGGTCCTTGACATCCCTTGTAAGTTGGATTCCTAGGTATTTTATTCTTTGAAGCAATTGTGAATGGAAGTTCATTCATGATTTGGCTCTCTGTTTGCCTGTTACTGGTGTATAAGAATGCTTGTGATTTTTGCACATTAATTTTGTATCCTGAGACTTTGCTGAAGTTGCTTATCAGCTGAAGGAGATTTTGGGCTGAGACAAGGGGTTTCTAAATATACAATCATGTTGTCTGCAAACAGGGACAATTTGACTTCTTATTTTCCTAACTGAATACCCTTGATTTCTCTCTTGCCTGATTGCGCTAGCCAGAACTTCCAACGCTATGTTGAATAGGAGTGGTGAGAGAGGGCATCCCTGTCTTGTGCCAGTTTCTTTTTTTTTTTTTTTTTTTTTTTTTGAGACGGAGTCTTGCTCTGTCGCCGGGGCTGGAGTGCAGTGGCCGGATCTCAGCTCACTGCAAGCTCCGCCTCGGGTTCACGCCATTCTCCTGCCTCAGCCTCCCGAGTAGCTGGGACTACAGACGCCCGCCCCCTCGCCCGGCTAGTTTTTTTTTGTATTTTTTAGTAGAGACAGGGTTTCACAGTGTTCGCCAGGATGGTCTCGATCTCCTGACCTCGTGATCCGCCCGTCTCGGCCTCCCAAAGTGCTGGGATTACAGGCTTGAGCCACCGCGCCCGGCCTGTGCCAGTTTTCAAAGGGAATTTTTCCAGCTTTTGTCCATTCAGTATGATATTAGCTGTGGGTTTGTCATAAATAGCTCTTATTATTTTGAGGTACGTTCCATCAATACCGAATTTATTGAGCGTTTTTAGCATAAAGGGCTGTTGAATTTTGTCAAAAGCCTTTTCTGCATCTATTGAGATAATCATGTGGTTCTTGTCTTTGGTTGTGTTTATATGCTGGATTACGTTTATTGATTTGCGAATGTTGAACCAGCCTTGCATCCCAGGGATGAAGCCCACTTGATCATGGTGGATAAGCTTTTTGATGTGCTGCTGAATCTGGTTTGCCAGTATTTTATTGAGGATTTTTGCATCGATGTTCATCAGGGATAGTGGTCTAAAATTCTCTTTTTTAGTTGTGTCTCTGCCAGGCTTTGGTATCAGGATGATGTTGGCTTCATAAAATGAGTTAGGGAGGATTCCCTCTTTTTCTATTGATTGGAAGAGTTTCAGAAGGAATGGTACCAGCTCCTCCTTGTACCTCTGTTAGAATTCAGCTGTGAATCCATCTGGTCCTGGACATTTTTTGGTTGGTAGGCTATTAATTATTGCCTCAATTTCAGAGCCTGCTATTGGTCTATTCAGGGATTCAACTTCTTCCTGGTTTAGTCTTGGAAGAGTGTAAGTGTCCAGGAAATTATCCATTTCTTCTAGATTTTCTAGTTGATTTGCGTAGAGGTGTTTATGATATTCTCTGATGGTAGTTTGTATTTCCGTGGGGTCCGTGGTGATATCCCCTTTATCATTTTTATTGCATCTATTTGATTCCTCTCTCTTTTCTTCTTTATTAGTCTTGCTAGCAGTCTGTCATTTTGTTGATCTTTTCAAAAAACCAACTCTGGATTCATGATTTTTTGGAGGGTTTTTGTGTCTCTATCTCCTTCAGTTCTGCTCTGATCTTAGTTATTTCTTGCCTTCTGCTAGCTTTTGAATGTGTTTGCTCTTGCCTCTCTAGTTCTTTTAATTGTGATGTTAGAGTGTCAATTTTAGATCGTTCCTGCTTTCTCTTGTGAGCATTTAGTGCTATCAATTTCCCTCTACACACTGCTTTAAATGTGACCCAGAGATTCTGGTATGTTGTATCTTTGTTCTCGTTGGTTTCAAAGAACTTCTTTATTTCTGCCTTCATTTCATTATGTACCCAGTAGTCATTCAGGAGCAGGTTATTCAGTTTCCATGTAGTTGAGCGGTTTTGATTGAGTTTCTTAGTCCTGAGTTCTAGTTTGATTGCACTGTGGTCTGAGAGACAGTTTGTTATAATTTCTGTCTTGTACATTTGCTGAGGAGTGCTTTACTTCCATTATGTGGTCAATTTTGGAATAAGTGGATGTGGTGCTGAGAAGAATGTATATTCTGTTGATTTGGGGTGGAGAGTTCTATAGATGTCTATTAGGTCCGCTTGGTGCAGAGATGAGTTCAATTCCTGGATATCCTTGTTAACTTTCTGTCTCGTTGATCTGTCTAATGTGACAGTGGAGTGTTGAAGTCTCCCATTATTATTGTATGGGAGTCTAAGTCTCTTTGTAAGTCTCTAAGGACTTGCTTTATGAATCTGGGTGCTCCTGTATTGGGTGCATATATATTTAGGATAGTTAGCTCTTCCTGTTGAATTGATCCCTTTACTATTATGTAATGGCCTTCTTTGTCTCTTTTGATCTTTGATGGTTTAAAGTCTGTTTTTTCAGAGACTAGGATTGCAACCCCTGCTTTTTTTTTGTTCTCCATTTGCTTGGTAGATCTTCCTCCATCCCTTTATTTTGAGCCTATGTATGTCTCTGCATGTGAGATGGGTCTCCTGAATACAGCAGACTGATGGGTCTTGACTCTTGATCCAGTTTGCCAGTCTGTGTCTTTTAATGGAGCATTTAGTCCATTTACATTTAAGGTTAATATTGTTATGTGTGGACTTGATCCTGCCATTACGATATTAACTGGTTATTTTGCTCGTTAGTTGATGCAGTTTCTCCCTAGCCTCGATGGTCTTTACATTTTGGCATGTTTTTGCAATGGCTGGTACCGGTTTTTCCTTTCCATGTTTAGGGCTTCCTTTAGGGTCTCTTGTAAGGCAGGCCTGGTGGTGACAAAATCTCTAAGCATTTGCTTATCTGTAAAGGATTTTATTTCTCCTTCACTATGAAACTTAGTTTGGCTGGATATGAATTTTGGTTTTAAAATTCTTTTCTTTAAGAATGTTGAATATTGGCCCCACTCTCTTCTGGCTTGTAGAGTTTCTGCCAAGAGATCTGCTGTTAGTCTGATGGGCTTCCCTTTGTGGGTAACCCGACCTTTCTCTCTGGCTGCCCTTAAGATTCTTTCCTTCATTTCAACTTTGGTGAATCTGACAATTATGTGTCTTGGAGTTGCTCTTCTGGAGGAGTATCTTTGTGGCATTCTCTGTATTTCCTGAATTTGAATGTTGGCCTGCCCTACTAGGTTGGGGAAGTTCTCCTGGATGATATCCTGAAGAGTGTTTTCCAAGTTGGTTCCATTTTCCCCCTCACTTTCAAGCACCCTAATCAGATGTAGATTTGGACTTTTTACATAATCCCATACTTCTTGGAGGCTTTCTTCATTTCTTTTTCTTCTTTTTTCTTTTGGTTTCTCTTCTCGCTTTTTTCATTCATTTGATCCTCAATCGCTGATACTCTTTCTTCCAGTTGATTGAGTCGGTTACTGAAGCTTGTACATGTGTCACGTATTTCTCGTGTCATGGTTTTCATCTCTGTCATTTCGTTTATGACCTTCTCTGCATTAATTAGTCTAGGTGTCAATTCTTCCACTCTTTTTTCAAGATTTTTAGTTTCTTTGCGCTGGGTACGTAATTCCTCCTTCAGCTCTGAGAAGTTTGATGGACTGAAGCCTTCTTCTCTCATCTCATCAAAGTCATTCTCTGACCAGCTTTGATCCGTTGCTGGCGATGGGCTGCGCTCCTTTGCAGGGGGAGATGCGCTCTTATTTTTTGAATTTCCAGCTTTTCTGCCCTGCTTTTTCCCCATCTTTGTGGTTTTATCTGTCTCTGGTCTTTGATGATGGTGACGTACTGATGGGGTTTTGGTATAGGTGTCCTTCCTGTTTGATAGTTTTCCTTCTAACAGTCAGGACCCTCAGCTGTAGGTCTGTTGGAGATTGCTTGAGGTCCACTCCAGACCCTGTTAGCCTGGGTATCAGCAGCAGAGGTTGCAGAAGATAGAATATTGCTGAACAGCGAATGTACTTGTCTGATTCTTACTTTGGAAGCTTCCTCTCAGGGGTGTACTCCACCCTGTGAGGTGTGGGGTGTCAGACTGCCCCTAGTGGGGGATGTCTCCCAGTTAGGCTACTCAGGGGTCAGGGACCCACTTGAGCAGGCAGTCTGTCCGTTCTCAGATCTCAACCTCCGTGTTGGGAGATCCACTGCTCTCTTCAAAGCTGTCAGACAGAGTCGTTTGCATCTGCAGAGGTTCCTGCTGCTTTTGTTGTTGTTGTTGTTAACTGTGCCCTGTCCCCAGAGGTGGAGTCTACAGAGACAGACAGGTTTCCTTGAGCTGCTGTGAGCTCCACCCAGTTCGAGCTTCCCAGTGGCTTTGTTTACCTACTTAAGCCTCAGCAATGGCGGGCGCCCCTCCCCCAGCCTCACTGCTGCCTTGCGGTTAGATGGCGGCAGACTGCTGTGTTAGCAATGAGGGAGGCTCCGTGGGTGTGGGACCCTTCCGGCCAGGTGTGGGATATATTCTCCTGGTGTGCCGTTGGCTTAAAGCGCAGTATTGGGGTGGGAGTCCCCCGATTTTCCAGGTGTTGTGTGTCTCAGTTCCCCTGGCTAGGAAAAGGGATTTCCTTCCCCCTTGCGCTTCCCAGGTGAGGCGATGCCTCGCCCTGCTTCAGCTCTCGCTGTTGGGCTGCAGCAGCTGACCAGCACCGATTGTCCGGCACTCCCTAGTGAGATGACCCCAGTACCTCAATTGAAAATGCAGAAATCATCGGTCTTCTGTGTCGCTTGCGCTGGGAGTTGGAGACTGGAGCTGTTCCTATTCGGCCATCTTGCTCCGCCCCCTAACATCATTTTTAATGGTGAAAGAGTGAGAAAATATTCTCTCTGAGATCAAAAACAAAATAAGAATGTCCATTCTCATCACTTGTATCCAACATCATGCTGGAGATTCTACCCAAGGAAATAAGGCAAGAAAAAGAAATAAAGAGCATCTAGATTGGAAAGGAAGAAGTAAAACTGTCTGTATTTATGGATTACATGGTCATATACATAGAAAATGCTAAAAAACTCATTAAAAACGATTAAACCTAAAAAATGAATTCAACAAAATTTTAAGATACAAGATTAATATACAAAAATCAGTTGCATTTCTCTATATTAGCAATAAAAATACAAAAACATGAAAGTAAGAAAATAATTCAGTTTACAATGGCATCAAAAGGAATAAACTATTTAGAAGTATATTTAATGAAGGAAGTGCATGATTTATACACTGAACACTACAGAACATTGGTTAAAAAATTAAAGGAGACCTAAATAAACAGAAAGACATCAAATGTTAATTGATTAGATAACTCAATACTGTTAGATAAAAAGACTCCAAAAATGATCTACAGATTCAGAACAATTCCTCTCAAAATTCCAGCTGGATTCTTTGTAGAAATTCACAAGCTGTTCTTAGATAAAAAGACTCCAAAAATGATCTACAGATTCAGAACAATTCCTCTCGAAATTCCAGCTGGATTCTTTGTAGAAATTCACAAGCTGGTCTTAAAATTTATATGTAAACACAAAGGCCAAGAGTAGCCCAATAAATCCTTAAAAAGAAGAACAAACTTAGATAACTCCCATTCCCTGGTTTTAAAACTGTAGTAATAAAGGCAGCATGGTACTGATTACACACACACACACACACACACACACACCCCAATATAATTTAATTGGAGTCTGGAAGTATGATCAATTGGTACCCTATATCTAGAATTGTCTATTCTGGGTCTTGGCACCCTGTATCTAGAATTATCTATGTATAGAAAGGAACCAAGGCAATTCACATGATAAAAATTGTCTGTTCAGCAAATGGTACTGGAGCAAGTGGTATTCACATGCAAAAGAAGGAAGTTGGACTTCTTCCTTCAATCTTTGAAGAACTAAATCAAAATAAATTGTAGCTAAAACTATAAAACTCTCAAAAGAAAACATAGGAGTAAATCTTCATAAATTTGGGTTCGGAAAACCTTCTTAGACACAGAAGTACAAATAATGAAACAAAAATAAGTAAATTGGACTTGATCAAAATTAAAAACTTGTGTGCTTCAATGGACATCATCAAGAAAATGGAAAGACAACTCACAGAAAAGAAGAGAATGTTTGAAAATTATTATCTAACAAGGGAATTGTTTCAACAATATACAAAGAGCTCTTTGCACTTAACAACAAGACAAGCAACCCAATTGAAAAAATGGCAATAGATATGAACAGATATTTTGCAGAATAATTATAATAAAAAAGAGAATCTAGGCCTAGAGTCTGTGTTCTTGACTTACTTAGTAAGTAGTGTTGGTTGCTATGTGGAAAAACTGAAACCCTTATATATTGCTGGTGGGAATGAAAACTGGTACAGACGTTTTGGAAAACAGTTTGACAGTTCCTCAAATGTTAAATATGCCTGTGATTCCACTCCAAGGTAAATACCTAACATATAAAAATGGGCATGAATGTTCATAGCATCACTATTCATAATAGCCAAAAATGGAAACAAACTAAATATCCATAAACTGATGAATGGATCAATAAAGTGGAACATTATTTGGCAATAAAAAATAATAAAACACTGATATATTCTACAAAATGAATGAGCCTTGAAAACATTAGGCTAAGTGAAAGAAGCTGGTCATGAAAAACCATTTTGTGAACATTAAATGAAAGTGATTTCATTTATATGAAATATCCAGAATAGGAAAAGTCACTGAGGCAGAAAGAAGATTAATGGTTGGGAATAGGGGAAGTGGCACATGATGCTGATCGGTAGCATTGTCACTTTTGTGCAGTAATGAAAATGTTTGCAAATTGTTTCAGAACTCTGAATATATTAAAAAACCATGAATTGTATACTTTATGTGGGCGAATTGAATGGTATGCAAATTATATATCAACAAAGCTGTGAAATGTTTGCAGTCAAAGTGAAAAATATATATATCATTTGGATTTCATTTGGTATATATTTGACTATGTGAAAGTGAGCATCTTTTAATATGATTATAAGCCATTATAATTATTAACTATTTATTGAGTACTCGATTTGTTTTTCTATCAGGTGTTGGCTTTTCCTTATTGACTTGTAACTAAAATAGTGCTTTTATTTACTAAGTAAAGTAGTACTTTGATTTATAAGTAAAATAATATTTTGCCTGATGTGTGTTGTGTTATACACCAATTGGCGATTTTTGGCCTTGTAGAAAATCTTAATATGTGTAATTGATTATCAATTTTTATGATTTTTAAAATTTGTACCTTGCTTGAAAGACTTTAAGATAAAAACAAAATTACTCCAATATTCTATTATTTTGGAAATTTTATCCTTTATCATTAAGACTTTGATCTATTTGGAATTTATTTGAAATTCAGGTTGAAATAATAATCTGGTATTACTATTTCAGTATTGTTGGACTGTTATCCCTATATGATTTACTGAATATCTTTTATCCACTAATGTGAATATATATAGTACACTAAATTTGCATAATTACTTAGACCTATATCTGTACTTTCAAATCTCTGTGATTATGCTGCCTGTTTAATCAGTCTTTTGTTTAGAAGCATTTATTTTCTACAGGCCCACAACCTGCAGTGACCAGCACAGGAAATCAACCCATTCTTCGGCTATAGGTAGCCAGCTTTCTATCTATAAGACTGACCATAGGAAGTCGGACTGCTACCGCTAGTTCAACCTAAAAATGCCCAAAACTTGTTTAAACACTGACAGTTTCCTTAATTTTTATTCCCACTTCCAACTTAAGAAGAAACAGAGAAAGCCAAATATGCACCCTAGCCAATCACATAGGATACCCAGTTTCTAATTCGCTGCCTACAGCTTGCCCATGTCAACAGCCTCCAATCAGGGCATGCTTGAAGCTTTCCATTTTTTTTCATTGTAAAGTTTCCCACTCCTCTGCCTGCCTTGGAGTGTCTGCCAAATGCAAATGATGGTGTCTTCTCCCTTGCTGTAGCAAGCTCTGCCATTGCATGTTCTCATTTGATTGGTTTCCATTCCACAAGTGTTACTATTTTGTGTGTATGTATCTGTGTTTCCCATTGCATTGTGAGATTGAAGATTAGCCTCTTGATGCATTCTTAGTTATATTTTCCTGAACGTAATCTTGTGTTTTCTGTATTAGCAGGAAGCCAGGATATTTGTTGAATGCAATCTGTTTTTGATAATTTGATTTGCTTATGTTTCTTGATGTGATATAAAAATGTGTCCCTCTGTATTAGTTATTTAGAGTTTAATAAATTATGTAGAGGAGATGATGATAATGATAATAGATTAGTAATAATGTCACTCATCATATACTGAGCATTATTTTAGTTGTTTTAAACATATTAACTGTCAACAGAGCCCTCTAAGGTGGATGTTATGATAATTCCTTTTTAACATATGAGGACACTAAGAACAAAAACTTAATTTACTTGTCCATGGCCACAAAAACTGGAAAGTAGGGGAGCTGGGATTTAACTCTAGGAATCTAAGCCTAAAGTCTGTGCTCTTAACTTTTAAACTATAATATCTCTCAGTTCTAAAGACAGATTTAATATTGTTCACCTTGGTTCTGGAACCTAGGTATTAACTGCTAGGACACAAAAGTGAATAAAATAGGATCCTCGCCTTGAGGAATTTGGGTACTTTTTAAAATTACATCTTTGTGAGTGGGCACTCAGAGATTCACAGAGAAAGGGAGATGAGATGAGTGTTGGAAGATGCATTTTGTAGTGGGAAGTTATTTCCACCAGAGACTCTGCAGAGGCATGACTGGAGATGAGGCGTGTGGAGGAAGTGGAAAAGTGGGAAAGCCCTAGGAGAGAGATGGAGGCTGGATCCTGGAGTTCCTCCTGCAGGAGCTTGGATTTTACCCAACTTTTATAAAAAGGAGACATTGAAGAATTTTTACTGTAGTGAGGGAGTATGAGTTGATACGATCAGAATTAAGTATGTATATATTCCCTTCATTTTGAATTCAAACCTCTTTCCTTTACAGAGCAGAACAAACAACCCAATATGATTTTTTGAGAGGATGTGGGAAGTCCTGAGTTTACAGATAGGTGGGGGTTGGGAGCCTAATGTACGTGACCACATTTAATCTCACAACACTTTCCACAGGAGGTGGCACAAGATAAGCCAAGCCAAATGGTTAAGGAAAGGTGAAATGGGACAGCAACTCAGGTCGACTTGACTTGCATGACATTCCAGAGAGTTGCTTCTGGTCCTCATTCTGATTTTGAATGACTCACTTTAACCACTCTGGATCCCTGGTACCTTAACTGTAAAATAAGGTGGTATTATCCCTCAAGCTTTGTGATTCTTTATTTCTAATCAGAGAAACAATTAAGTCTGGTGAAATGCTTTACCTTCTCAAATGAAGGCAATATTAACAATCTCTGAATAGAGTGGGCTGAAATTCCCTATAAGTGACCCCAAGGAGTGGGTTGCTGCTGTCCAAACACAATAAAGAGACTATGAAACAAAAGCGTTTGAAACTCTACCAGTACAAACAAAGTGCTTCTTCTCTATTAAAGCATTAAGACAATTCTATAAAAAGTAGAAAATTCCTCACAGCCCCAAATGTCAAATCGATCCCTGAGTTCCAAGAAGTCTCAGCTCCCACTTTAGAGTCAAGATTTTAAAGATGCTTTGGATGAAGAGAAAAACATTTCCCTCCACTTTGGCCTGGGCCCAAGAATGTCAACACTGCTGGCTCTGTGAGCATCACCTCTGCTGCAACCATCTCTAAACAATGGCCTCTTAGGCTGAACAAGTGTCAGAGGTGTGTGAACCAGAGCAACTCCATCTTAAATAGGAGCTGGGTAAAATGAGGCTGAAACCTACTGGGCTGCATTCGCAGACAGTTAAGGCATTCTAAGTCACAGGATGAGATAGGAGGTCAGCACAAAATGCAGGTCATAAAGACTTTGCTAATAAAACAAGCTCCACTAAAGGAGCCAGCCAAAACCCACCAAAATCAAAATGGCGATGAGAGCAACCTCTGGTCATCCTCACTGCTACACTCCCACCAGCTCCATGACAGTTTACAAATGCCATGGTACAATGTCAGGAAGTTACCTTCTTTGGCCTAAAAAGGGGAGGCATGAATAATCCACCCCTTGTTTAGCATATCATCAAAAAGTATCTATAAAAATAGGCAACCAGCAGCCCTCAGAGCTGCTTTGTCTATGGAGTGGCCATTCTTTTATTCTTTTACTTTCTTAATAAACTGGTTTTCACTTTGCACTGTGGACTCACCGTGAATTTTTTCTTGTGCGAGATCCAAGAACCCTCTCCATCGGTCTGGATCGGGACCCCTTTCCGGTAACACAACTGCTTGGTAAGAAAGGTCTCAGTGGCACAGAGGGATTGCATAAAGGACCTCTGAGTATGCGTTTCTGCATCGCATAAGGCCAATATGATGGGAAGCACTAGATAAAAACAAAATGTCCAAATCTCTTCTTAAAAAGGAAACATTTCCCAGTATAAAATTAATGTTACAAAATAGTATGTTTTCTAAGGAAATTTAGAATAAATAAAGAAGTAAGAGCTAAAAAAATTATTCCCGATACCACACTATTATCCATTACCACTGGTATATTTTTCATAGTCTAGAATAATGGATCTGTTTCTGTTTGCTTTTTTATATAGCTCCAAAATATGATAGAAACAATTGATGTCATGCTAAAAATTACTTTCAATGTAAACTTAAATAAAAATTAGATCCTTATTAAAATTAATTGGTTAATTAATCACCTGAAGAATAAATCCATGGGATTATCCACAAAGAAACATAACTATAAAATAAGCAATTTTATTCCACAATATATGTATACTTCAAAACATCATATTGTACATAATCAATAGTACAATTTTTATTTGCCAATTTAAAATAAAATGAAATTATCAATATTGTTCAGCAAATTCTAAACAAAAACTACAAACATGCAATTCTAAAATGCATACCTACCATATAAGCATTTGCTCCTTTAGGTCAAGCAACTGTAGACATTTTATTTTAGTAGTAAAAAAAAGGCAATTAACTCCAGTTGTGATAATTAGAAGAAAAGTAAATATAGTTCCCAAAATGTTAAAAGTTTGATCAAGATAAAAACAGAATACAGATAGAAGCTTTTGCCAGCAAGAAAAGCAAAGAAAGGTAAATACCTATCCATGCAGGAGATAGAGAGTTGACTTATTCCTATTCCCAAAATTCCTGACCATGAGGGAAAAAAATAGCTCACTGGGAGACATATATTCACATTATAAAGACTGAATGAGTTAAGAAAGGTCAGGGATAACTTATAGGAATATATTATGCACTATGAATCTTTTTTTCCTAAATGTAGAAAGCATTAAGGAATAAATGTTGAATGTTGTCTATTTTTTCCCAATAAAATAACAGGACTTTCAAAAAATATCAAACAAATAGTTCGAAAACATAGCAGTTTAGCAGAGGATAAATATCTTGGAATGCATTGGCACAAATTGTCTATTTAGAATGCACTTTGGCCCAATTAAATGAGATGACTATGCAAAAAAATTTTTTTGTAAGTGGTTGAATAAAATGTTAATGAATGGTAACATAATTATTGTGCCAATTGCTAAGCTAAATGCTCATTAATTAAACTATGAACATTTATGGGGAATAAATATTTGGAGAATAGAGGTATGGATGGCATAGATGAATTAATCAAAGCCAATGAGTACAGTGGGGACGAGTTTGGGCTACTTCCTAGTTGCCTGATTTCAGGTGAGTTACTTCATCTCTCTGCCTCATTTCCACGTTTGTAAAATGGAAATAATAATATCTGCCTCATAGGACTGCTGTTGTGACAGTTAAAGGAGATGTCATTTAAAGTCCATGACACAGTGCTGGCAGTAGACCCAGAAGGAACCAGCCATTGGACAAAGTGAAATAACTGTGGAATCAGATTTAGAATTCATGTTTTCTTCCCCCTTGTTTGATGTTATTTAGGAGGTAATGCTAAAAACATTGTCATAGGCAAAGTCAGTAACCCCTGATGTTTGAACTTGGTGCAAATTGATTACTATGCTATTTAAAGGTTCATTACATTTAGTTATTACTGTAATCTCACCCTAAACTTAATGGTGTTGAAACGAGAACTCTCTAACCTCTAAATCAAAAACTAAATAAAAATGTAAAGATGCTAAATGCAATCCTGTGGTTATGTATTCATCTCCATATGGTGTCTTAATGTGTTTCTTAGCATCTGGTGGAATCAAGCCAAGATGCTGGGTTTGATCCCATTTGGTCCGTTAACTCTGCTTTAGTGCATATTTATCTAAGTCATACTTGGCTTGCCAGCTTGCAAAGGCATGATTTTGGAAGGAACAGTAGTAAGTTATGGGGGTAAGTGATAGTTAAGAGGACAGGGGAAGG
The DNA here is from genome assembly GCF_009764315.1 of Trachypithecus francoisi. Taxonomy (NCBI): domain Eukaryota; kingdom Metazoa; phylum Chordata; class Mammalia; order Primates; family Cercopithecidae; genus Trachypithecus; species Trachypithecus francoisi. The sequence goes on along the minus strand of NW_022681465.1, from coordinate 163,465,879 downwards.
TGTTCATTCCTAATGATGGTAAACTGCTTCAATAATAGCAGATCCATGCATAAAAGACAGTATAACATGATGTGTTCATCTAGAAGCACACATACCTTCAAAGACATACTGAGAAAGTCAGAAATAGAAAAAGGTGAATCTGTTTGCTATATGGTCATATTTACCCTGCCAAAAAATGTAAAGTCAATATTCCAATAATCTCGAAAGCCCATTCTAACTTCCTCTTTGTTCCAATTGTTTTCATTAGCTTTAGTTCTCCATATGAGACCTCTTATTAGGCCTGTTTCATATTTCTGTAATCTTTCAGGAGGTCAGGACCCCAGTCTCCTGCTATGCCCTTCATTATTCATTAGATAAGATCGAGATTATCTTCTCACCTGGAGGGCAGTGACAAAACTTTGGTGTAATTTAGGATCTCTTGTAATCTTTCCATCTGTTTGGATTAAGGAAGATTCCTGTGAATGCTCAATGTCTTTGATCTTTTATTCAAAGGTCCTAGTTTGATAAGGTAGTCGGCAACATTCTAGCACCTTACTTTTTCCTTGGTCTTTTATTGAACTGAATTCCCTAAATTTTGACTTTAGGAAGAAAAAAGTCATTTCTTTAAGTGTAATGGGCTGTGGGGTCTCTGAAATTTAATTTAATATGATCTACCGTTCTAAAGGACAAAATGATATATCCATCTTTGCTGTGAACTGTGTGTAGAATATGCTTGTATCAACTTCCCTTGCTTGCTGAGTGCATGTTGGGATAAATCGCTGTAGTGTGATTTATGAAGCCCTCTCCTTCTCTCAGTCTCTCCCCAGCTATTTGAGTTTCCTATCCAAGCATCAGGCCTTTCCTGACAGATATGATAGAACTGGTACTGGTAGCCACTCCCAGCAGGGTCTGTCTTTGATGTTTTATTAAGTGTATGATTTACTATCTCTTCCTTTGATTTACTAACTAGAGTAAGAAATAAGACCCTTAGGTTGGTAACAATATCCAAATGGTCACCTTTAAGAAATTGCTGGCCAGGCAAGGTGGCTCATGCCTGTAATCCCAGAACTTTGGGAGCCCAAGGCAGGCAGATCATCTGAGTTCAGGAGTTTGAGACCAGGCCTGTTCAACATCGCGAAACCCCGTCTCTCCTAAAAATACAACAACAAAAAAAAAATTGCTGGGTGTGGTGGCAAGCACCTGTAATCCCAGCTACTCAGGAGGTTGAGGCAGGAGAATCGCTTGAACCCGGGAGGCAGAGATTGTAGTGAGCTGAGATCGGCCACTGCACTCCAGCCTGGGCAGCAAGAGGGAAACTCTGTCTTGAAAAAAAAAAAAAAGAAAGAAATTCCTTTAAATGTGTTAGTTTTCAGAACAGTGAGATCGCCACTAAGAGTATTTTCCCATCATCAAGCATATGGCAAGATTGGAAAGTGATTCTATAATCAAAAAATGCTATTCAAAGAAAGTTTAAGCAATTGGCTGGCAGGAAAAGTGGTTACCTTCTCCCTTCCCCCGTGTGTGTGTGTGTGTGTGTGTGTGCACGCGTGTGTGTGTAAACTTACAGATTCTTTCCCTTGGTTAAAAAACTCACACACACAAAACAATGATGACAACTTTAATTACACCCTGGCAACCTTGAAAAAAGAGAAATTGATCAGTGTTGTAAGCTTTTCTTTCTTCCTAATAATCATTGTTTCGGAATACTAGAAAATAGAATGCCTGATGTTTATCACTACACATTAAAGGACACTTTAGAGAAGGCTGATATTTTGGACCTTGGGACATTGTTATGCTTGAAGTTTTACTGGTGGAACATCAACATTCTTTGCCTTCTATTTGTAAAATATTTGCTGTAAAGTGTAAATAAAGAAAGGGGAGTATTTCTTCACATTGCTATGCTAAAACATCTGGCATCTGGGGTTGTGTTTATACCCTTCTGCACTGCAGGCAGTGCAGGAAGGCTCCTTCAAAGCAGTCTGGATTTTTCTTTCACCTCCTTGAATGTCCAAAAAGTAACTTTTATGGTTTTTTTTTTTTTTTTTTTTTTTCCTTTTGGAAGACGATTTTTGTCCAGCATATGGAGCATCTTAAATACTTGGGCCAAAAAACAAGTCACTAAAAAGGGAAGTTCTCCAATTTATCTTACAGCACACCTGCTTATATCCTCAAGGGGTCTGTGTCACTCAAGGCCCTACCTACATTCTCAGCATATAAGATCCAAAAATAACATAGTGCTTTTTGGAATACAATCTCACTTTAAAATGCATTTCCACCTTGCCTGTTCCAAACAATATGATTACAAAGAATCAGACAATAGGATAAAGCAAAGAAATAGGAACTTGGGGAGGAAATTAGGTAGAAATTGAATGGAAATTGAACAGAAAATAAGAACAGGGAAACAAAATTAAGCTTAATACACAGAATGCCTGCTATATGCTTATTACAGGTGAGCTATAAATTTGGCTCTAAATTTCCTAGCAAACAAATAAAAAAGAAACACTGGATTAATCATATGAGTTTTGACATCAAAAAAGAAAAACACGGTGGCTATGCCTGTAATCCCAGCACTTTGGGAGTCTGAGGCGGGTGGATCACCTGAGGTCAGGAGTTGGAGACCAGCCTGGCCAATATAGCAAAACCCCGTCTCTACTGAAAATACAAAAAAAAAAAAAAAAAAATAGCCAAGCATGGTGGCAGGTGCCTGTAATCTCAGCTACTTGGGAGGCTGAGGCAGGAGAATCGCTTGAACCCAGGAGGCAGAGGTTGCAGTGAGCCGAGATCATGCCATTGCACTCCAGCCTGGGCAACAAGAGCAAAACTCTGCCAAAAAAAAGGAAAGAAAGAAAAATAAGCCCCTGTTTAGGAGAAGTGATCTCTTTTCCTGATACAGAGAGCTATGAGAATATTTTTTGATGTGTCTTTATAAAGATAACATGTTAATTTTGAGAAAAATATCTCCAATCCCATTCTTGTTAAGAATATAGCCAGGGCCTTCACAGGGCTGTTGCAACACTGTCCCTTAATGTAGGTCCATTAAGTTCCTTCAGAGCAAAGTTCCAGAAGAGAATCCTAAAATGTCATCTGAGAACACAGATTATTGGTGGTCTCACTGAAACCAAGATTATGTTTTAGTTACTGACTGCTTATCCTTAAGAGAAATTCTCCACAAATATCCCTTCATGTGTGTGTTTAACAAAATAAAGCACTGGCTATGTGCCAAGTGTTGTTCCTGGTGCTGGGGATATAGCAAAAAATAGACAATTTCTTTGTTTTCATGGAGTCTAAATCCTAGTGAGGATGGGAGAAACAAATAATTAAATAAATGAGAAAATAATTTTAGAGAGTTATGAGAATACTAAGGAAAACCAAAGCAGAGTAGTGGTACATACATGGACTGCTTTTGATAGGTTTGAGGCATTGACAATTGAGCTGAGATGAACAAGAAGAAGGAGCCAGGCAAATACCTGGGAAACTCCAGCAGTTCCAGGGGAGTGAACAGTAAATGCAAACATCAAGAAGTGGACTTGATCTTGGCAGGTTGAAGGGGTTTGTGGGATTGGGCTTTGCTGAACAAGGGGGATGGAAGCAGAAATGCCCCAAGCATGTATAGCCACAAATTCAGAGCCAAACTTGTAGCTCACCTATAATGAGCATACAGTGAAATTGGCAAAGGGCTCACCTACCTTAAACACTTGAATTCCATCATTTGACCATTGTCATAGTACCATAAAAATACAGTAGCTTTTTGGTATTGTAGTATGTTAGAAAACGACCTTTGACTGACATGTTAGAAAATTATCATAGTAAATGCAGACATCTATGATATCCTGTGATTTTTATTGATTGCTGTTTTAAAAATACTGCAGCATTATTTTGAGAAAGATCATGGTCGATAGGACCACATTTAACATGGTAGTCAAAGTCCAATATAGAACTTCATATTGTGGAATAGTGGGTGACACTAAACATTCTAACATAAATCTTCACAGATTCTGTGTGTCTGCTGGATGGAAATGGTCAGTTTTAGAGGTGCTGAAATTCTCTCAGGTGCCAAGGAGCCCCTCGAGGCACTGTAGTAGAGAGAGAAGGCTTATTAAATCATCACTTAAACTGTAAATCATCTCTGTGAGTGATTTACTCACTTGTCCTTGTAGGATTGAGAAATTATTGCAAAAAAGAAACCCCAGGAATATAGCTCTTAACTAGAAAGACATCATCTCAGATTGAAAAATATCTCTAATCAGTTAAGCAACAGTTTTCTGAGTTGCAGAAAACATAGAGCTCAATGATGGTACTGGAAATGAAATGTAACAGAACAATGAAATCTATAAATCACAACTCTGGAAGTCTTAAGCAAGTCCTCGTGTTTAAAGACAGCATCCTTTGATATTCTACTAATTGCTGTAAAGAGCGTTTAGAAATAGCAGAATTTTCTAGGAAAAAATAATGAAGGCACTTTTTGTTTAAAGCAACACCATCTTTTAAGATTTGACATCTTGAAAACAGCTGCCATAACATCTTTTTTTCATATTTGCTTAGTTAACATCATTGTGACATTAGTCTATGACTGCCAATAAATTTTCATTAAAAATATTTGTTTAATATGAGAAGGCTCCAGAATGGAGGGTATTTACATCTAGAAACTGAAACAAGCCAACATATTATTTAATAATAATTTATGCAATATTATATTCTTATTTTACATGATATATAGAAAGATAATTGATAGGTAATTGGAGGACAAAAATTCTTTAAAATGACAAAATTACTCCTACTTTGTCAGACTATAATTTTCTGTGAACTTAGCACTTGTTGTTCAACTTGAGTAAATATTATATCCATTTCCTTGGCATTATATCTTCTTTCCTTTTGTTCAGTTTAAAAGGAGGACCACAACTATATTTTCAAGGAATTCACAGCATTTTATAGATTAATACGAACTGATAGTTTGGGGCCTATTCATTTTCAAGTTTTCTGTAGTTCTCTCTCCTTCACAAATGGGTGAATTGACATAAATCTGTTTTTCCTACTCATCTTCTCTCTGCCCCAGTGAATGTCATCAATTTGTGTTGATTGAGAGGACTGGGTGTGAGGACATAAGATATCAAGGCATCTCAAGTACAGTCATGTACCAAATAACAACATTTTGGTCCATGATGAACTGCGTATATGATAGTGGTCCTCTAAGACTAAAATGAAGCTGAAAAATTACTATTGCCTAATGGCATCATAACCACAGGGCAATGTATTACTCACGTATTTGTGGTGATGTTGGTGTAAATGAAACTACTGTGCTGCCAGGCATATTAAAGTATGGCACGTACAATTATGCATAATACATAATACTTGATAATAATAATGAATGATTAGTTACTGGTATATGTGTTTACCATATTATGCTACATTATACATTTTATTGTTACTTTTGAGTGCACTCATTCTACTTATTAAACAAAAAGTTGTCTGTAAAACAGCTTCAGGCAGATACTTCAGGACGTATTCCAGAAGGAGGCGTTATTATCATAGGAGAGTACAGTTCCATATGTTTTTGCCCCTGAAGAGTTTCCAGTGGCACAGAACATGGAGGTGGAAGACAGTGATGTTGATGATCCATTGATGATCCTCACCCTGTGTAGGCCTAGGTTAATCTGTGTGTTCATGTCTTGGTTTTTAACAAAAAAGTTTAAAAAGTTCAAAATATTTTAAAAATAGAAAAAAGGTTATAAAATAAGGATATAAAGAAAAAATATTTTTATGCAGCTGTATGATGTGTTGGTGTTTTAAGTTAAGCATTTTTACAAAAGAGTAAAAAAATTAAAAAAATAAAAAGTTTACAAAGTAAAGGAATTACAGTAAGCTAAGGTTAATTTATTACTGAAAGAAGAAAAATATTTTTATAAGTTTAGTGTAGCTTAAGCATACAGTATTTATAAATTCTGCAGCAATGCACAGTAATATCCTAGAGGCCATCACCTTCACTCACAACTCATTTCTGACTCACCCAGAGGAACTTCCAGTCCTGCAAGCTCCATTCATGGTATACACCTATATGGGTGTACCATTTTTTATCTTTTATACAATATTTTTACTATATCTTTTCTATGTCTAGATACACAAATACTTACCATTGTGTTCCAATCGCACACAGCATTTGGTACAGTAACTTGTTGTACAGCAGGAGTCCTCAAACCCTGGGCTGGAGACTGGTATCAGTCCTGGCCTTTTAGGAACTGGGCCACACAGCAGGAGGTGAGTGGCAGGTCAGTGAGCATTACTGCCTCAGTTCCACCTCCTATCAGATCAGTAGTTGCATTAGAGTCTCAGAAAAGAGCAAAGCCTGTTGTGAACTGTGCATGTGAGGGATCTAGGTTGTGCCTCCTTATGAGAATCTAATGCCTGATGATCTGAAGTGGAACAGTTTCATCCCCAAACCATCACGTCTCCCCACCCCACTCAGTCCATGGAAAAATTGTCTTCCATAAAATCAGTCCCTGGTGCCAAAAAGCTTGGGAACTGATGCTGTACAGATTTGTAGCGTAGAAGCAATAAGCTATATGCCATATAGCCTAGGTGTGTAGTAGGCTGTACCATGTAGGTTTGTGTAAATACACTCTCTGATATTCACACAACGATGAAATTACCTAATGATGCATTTTACAGAATGTATCCTTATCATTGGCAATACAAAACTCTACCTTCTGGAACAGGCAAATTATGTCATTCATTGGAAAAAAGATTAGTTGCTCTACAAGCAAAGAGTACTATAAGTCCATTCACATTAGTCAAAATTTCCCACAACCTATCCTCATTTTAGATTTAAAGACCCACCCTATCCCATCATCATCTAACTAAAAATGATTTGCTTCATCAGCGCTAGGTACAGCACACTTCTAGAATGTCCAGACATCACATCTCTTGTCTCTACTGCAGAAAGTTAAGCAGAAATGTGGAAGTTCTTCAGTACCTGAAACCAGTGGAGACAATGGTCCTGAATTACTATATCAAGCTTCACAAAAAAATGTTCACTTCACTCAAAAGCTGTCTAGACCTCACTAGATAGTGAGACATTAGGATGAATAGAAAGCAGCATAATTTGCTACACATTCTGCTAAAAGCATAAATAATTGCATTCTCCATGTTATTAGGAAACAAAACCAAGCAAGTTTTAAAGATTTGTACTATGCAGGGGTTTTGTTACCTCCAAAAAGAAAGGGGAGCTTCTCTAGAAGAATGCTTTCTAGAAAAAAACGACCTCCCAGCAATAGCTAACATGCCAGCAGCCTCTTCCTCTCTTCAGAGAACCCTGCTGAGCTACTTGTGTGCACTATTTTATTCTCTCATCACAGAATTCTTGTGGACTATTTATCATCACTACCATTTCACAGCATCAAGGTTTAGAAATGTTCAGACTTGACCAAGTTTATACAGCTAGTAGAGTACTTGATTTTGGATATGGCTGCCTGCCCCCTCAACATCTTTATGAGTAATGTGAGCAGCTTAGCACAGAAACATCCAGGAATCAGGTTTGATGGGCTGAGAGATACAGTATCAAGTAAATGCAAAATGAAGCTATTTTCTGTAATGAATATGGCTGATCCTGGGGATAATTTTGTCAATGAAAGACTGAATCCTGCTAATTATTTAGAAAGAAAAATCAAAATTGATGCCCAAAAAATGTAGCTTTCTAAATTTATCAAAGTCATTCACCTCCAATTTATTTCTACATGATCTCTTTTCCTCCCTGAAATCCTAAATTGCTATGGGAGCAGGGGAACAGAAAATATGAATGTGGAACTTTGGGTAGAATATAATAAAAAACTTTTAAGGTGAAAAACTTAATATTTTAAAGTAATGCATTTGTGATGAATTATGAAAAGAACTGAAATAATATTGGCCATAGGGTAAACAAATAAACAACATTTAAAAAAATCTAGTCTAATTGAAAGCATCCTTTTTATCCCCTCAATTTTCTTTGTATTTTTCATATTTTAGAATTCAAGTCTGGATATGGACAGTATAAATGGTTTAAATAACACAACAAACAGAACATTAGCTTTCTGTGCCTCATTCTCTTCTTTTGGGTGTGTAAGAGTAGCAGGGTGTAGCAGCAATAAACTCTGGTATAATTGTGGTATTAGACTATCACATATACTCAAAGAGTATCCATTGAGTGAATTAATGAAAGAATGTTTAAAGTGAGTAAATTGTGAGTTATTTTCTGAAAAGCAATTAATTACATTTAAGGATGGAACAAGATCATTTCTAAATTATGAGGAAAAGAACAGGGCAAGTTATATTATTATTGTTTGTTATATATAAATAATAGGAAATCCATCTATATGGTAAAAAATATGAGTTTACAGGTAATGTATTTATATCCTACAAAATCATTTGTTGACTGATTAGTTCCACTCCCCTGTCTCTTAGGGAGGGTGACTGATTGAATGGAACTTGGTCTTTCAGTTCAGAGTCAGAACATACTCTTCCCAGGGCCTAAGAAACTCAAGGTACATAGGGCAAGTGAGAAAGATCCAGAAAGTCTTCATTTTAAATCCTACTTGAATGATGACAATATTGAGATTCAAAGTGCCTCTTCTAACCAGGATAGTCTAAACAATAATTCATTCTGCAGATAAAAGAGGTCTGGCATTATTAGCTTTCTTTTCTTTTATTGGCCTCACTAGATTCTAAAAAGCTTGGGGGAATCATTATGGTAGATATTTGTGGTTTACTTTCACCTCATCCTTTTCCACTCCCTCTTTCTTGCCTTTGCTCTGAATTTCCTAACTGTGTGGTTTGCCATGGATATGCCACACTCCTAACTCTATTTAGTCCAGGCTGATTTAGACCAGTCCTCATAGTTCATATTCCTGACTGTAATGGTTAAGGGGTAGGCACATAACAGAAATCAGGCCAATGAGGGCTGGGAGACTCAATGTGGGGATTTGAGACTGAGGTATCTGGGAAGTAGACATTCTCATTTTACACTCGATATGAAAGAGGAAGTATTAAACATCAGGAGCTTTTAGTCAATACCTCTCTAGAAGTTCGCAAGGGGTACCCAACTTGAGAATGAAGCCACCACCAAGAAATATGAGCCTATAAATGGGGAGAGAGAAACCAGATTTTTGGTGATGTCATTGAGCTAACAGATCAAACCTGAAGCCTGAACACTTTTCATTAGGATAGGCCAAGATAATTCCCTTTATTTTTAAAGATACTTGGACATGGCTGGAGTGTTAATTGCAACAGAAAGAATAGGAATTGATACAGGGATATGCTTTTTATTAAACACTGCCTCACACACAGTAAGTTAAATAATGGAATGTTCCTAAAGCATGTTCTCTCAAACTTTAATACCTAGTTTTAAAAAATGATTCTTATTTTATCATTGCTATATCAGTACACCTAAGTGATTATTTTATCTAAGGTCAATAAGATGACTTAAAACCCTTCAAAATTGTTTTTTCAATAGATTTACACTTAACCTGTGAGTTACTTATTTCCTCAGAAATCTGTAAAGTAGATTACTTTCCTAAATTTTTCATTTGTAATCTGTGACTTTTTTTTTTTGTCAGGCTATCCTTTGCATTTGCTCAACAAGTGAAACAAATTACTTTTTAAATATGTCTTGAACTATCATTCATTTTGAGAAGAACTTCAACTGCTCTTACAGACATATCTCAGAATATTTTGAAAAATAGATACGAGACTTGTTTAGGCACATTCATGCTTACTACTATTTCCATGCCAATTTTTAAGCCCTGCCAGAAAACCCTAGACACCCTGCAGACACGATGTCACATGCTGGGCACACATGGGAGAGGGCTTCACATTGTGCAGCATGGTAGTGATTTCAGGTGTCACTCAGAATGAAGTGTATCCTCAGCTTCTCAAAGATCTTTGGACTGACTGCCGACTAATGAATCAATTAAGTCATGCTATGACTTTTGACTCTGGAGATAAGTAGTAAAGCTAATATTGTTTAACTTTAGTCCCTCAAAAAACTTTGATCTGTGTGTTAGGTTTTTTGGTTTTGTTTTGTTTTTTACTTTGAGTTGTCAAAAGGACTGAAGGAATGCTAAAATATGTTGAATGTGTTGAATGCTTACCCAGTGTCAATGCAATCATGTATGTTGTTTCGTTTCAGTCTTACAAAAATCCTGTGCATTATAGATCATCTTCATTTTACAGATTAGGAGATAAACTTAGCTTAAGTAATATGTGATAGCTAGTAAGAAAAGGAAAAATGCTGGGAATGATGATGATGATGATGATGATGATGATGATGATAACAGAATTGGACTTCTTTGTCACTGACTAACCTCAGCTCATGTTTTCGCTTACCACCCAGCTTTTCTGGAGAATGGTTGTTTCTTATAATTTTATAGGGCCAACCCGAAGTGCTTACTATAACTTAGATTATTGGTCAAAGTAGAATTGAAAAGCCAATGCATGTCAGGCAGCATTTGCCTAAATCACAAATAGTTTACTGTGTATCAGTTTGTAAAAAAGAAGATAATTCAATGACTGCAAATCTGCAAAATTGTGAGAGGCACTGGGAATTGTTTGATCTCCCTCTTCCATTATTTTCAGTTGAAGCTGCAGAACATCTAGACACATAGTCACAGAGTCACGTATTCAGAACCACTGGAATTAGAAGCATGTCGCTCTGGCTTGGTGTTTCATACTCTTATATGACTCCAAAGATAAACTAGTAATAAAGTAAATTAAAGGGATTAGAGAAGGATGAAGGAACTTGCTGGGGAGAGCCATAATAGTTAAATCCAAGTAAAAATTAAGTTACCCAAGTGACAACTGAATACACTCATGGCTTAAGGAAAAATAAGATTTGTATTAATAAGGAGTAAAATACATTCCACATTGTGTTTTGCATATTATTATTTGCTACCCCTATATTGATTATTAAGAACTACAACAAGATACAGGCACATCACCCCCCACTTTAAATTGTAGGAGAAAAGTAAAAGAAAAAACAAACAATAAAATAACAGAGGACTGCAGTGACAAAAATGGAGATGTGGTGCTAGTAGAAAAGAAAAGTGAGAAAATGGATTATAAAAAAAAAAGATAAATAAAAAATGAGGCAGAATTAAAAAACAAAAAAACAAAAAAACAACCCAGGAGCAAATTTGAATTGCTTCTATATATTATATAACATTTTCTTAAACATTTTTGTTGGCTAATATCAATCAGTACTTTTATCTTTCATAGGCTAAGCACAAAGACATAGCTGGAAATTACTTTGCATGAAGATAACCTTCAGCTTCATAAAAAAACAAACAAACAAAAAAAAACATGGTTTGTGGCCACATATGTCATGCATTGCACAACTCCAGAGGGCACCATTCACATAAACTATAATGGGAATGATACACCATGGAGTTGGTCACTGCATGACCTACATTCCTGTCGAAGGAAGCTACTGGTTAGTTGGTTATATCACAAATGTTGTATTCTGTAACAGTAAATAGGTATTTTCCAAGATGTGATTTGGAGATATAGTGTAGATTTCTTACAAAAATGTAAAACAAGATGGCCACGAGAGAGGGATTTTCCTAAAGGACCAAGCAAGAAGTCCATATGTCCCAAAGCTCGTTACCTGCTATGCTGACATACACAAACTTCCAGATCTAGACAAATGGACAGTAAGATTTATTTTGAGAGTATCTGTGTTACTTTAAACAAAGGGCACAAAATGCTTTCTTAAAAGGTCATCCTTCAAATATCTGATTGTCACACTGTGAACCCTCACTGGTGACCAATACAGTCACTACACCTAAATAAATAGAGAGGAAGGGTTGCCCTGTGAAACACTTAAGCAAGAAATGGAGAAACTTGCAGTTTGTAACCTCAGCTATGACCCTAACATAGTGTGTGGTCCTGAGAAAGCCATTTAACCTCTTGATGTCTCAGATTCCCTTTTTAGTCTCAAATTTCAGTGGGTGAAGTGAGGATAGGGTTTTGGAATTATCTCTGTTAAGACCCAGGAATGCTACAAGAATGACTGAATATTTTCTAAATGGAGAATAAAATTAAGTTTTCAATAGGAAAATATTTTCGCTAAGAGCTCTGTGTGGGGTGGATAAAGGAGTTTGAGTGATTTTAGATTTTGATGTTAAATTACTTTTAGTTTTTCTTTCCTAGAGGATAATTTAATATGTTTGTGGGTCAAAGAGAAACACAATTTTTATTAATAAGGAGAAAAAATAGATTCAACATAGTTTTCCTTATATTAACATTTGCTATCCCCATATCCATTACGGGAATTGCAAAGTGATGCAAGCACGTTGCTCTTGTATGTGGTATATAGAAATGTACCAGCAAAGTCAGTTTATATATGACAAATAAGGCACATTTCTACTATTTAAAGAACTGAAAGGCATTTTCAGAGATTCCAGGTCCAACTGTTAAAAATAATTTTGTATCTCTAATGATAATTAGGGGTGTTCAATCTTTTGGCTTCCCTGGGCCACATTGAAAGAAGAAGAATTGTTTTTGGTCACACATAAAATATGCTAACACTAATGATAGCTGATGAGCTAAAAAACAAATTGCAAAAAAAAATCTTAACGTTTTAAGAACGTTTATGAATTTGTATTGGGCCACATTCAAAGCCATCTGAGATGCATGTGGTGCCTGGGCCATGGGTTGGGTAAGCTTGGATTATAGATAAAATATAGACATCCTAACATAAAGTGTCCATACCCTGGAAACTTTAATATTTGGATTTCTGTGCTATTGCTTCTTGGAATAGTTTCAAAATAGATCTAACATAGTTACTATTTACATAGTGACAATAAATAGCTACTATTTATTGAATACCTAATATACATTTACTCATTTAATATTTAATATCTAAATTAACTCATTTAAATATTCAGAAATGGGAGAGGGAGAGAATGAATCCAGGGAGTCTAGGTGAGAAGCCCAGGCCAGAGACTATGAGGTAGAGGTTGTTGTTATACCAGTTTTAGAAGTGAGGAGACTGAGGCATATATAGGTGGAGTCACTTGATAAATGTAAATGGCAGGCTAACATTGTCTTTATGGTAGAATTATGGACTACACAAGAGATGGTCCATCATGGCTCCATCATAATAGCACAGGCAGGTGTTCTATCTCAAGAGACAAAACAAAGTTGAAGAGTTAGGATTTCAGGAAATACAATTTACAAAACTCGTTTAGAACATGCTCTTTGAGCTAATCATTAGGCAATCCAAGTTAGGGCACCCCCCCAAGACACCTGAGCATTTACTCCAGCTCTGGTAATGCTGTGGAAAGAGAAATGGAAATCCAAGTCCCAGCCACAATGGTTAGAAATCCAGATCTCGTGGGTATTTGCCTATCCGTTTTATGAAGTTTTTTTGACTGCAGAGCTTCGGTTCAACTAAGTATTTCTTGCAAGCCTTCAGTCTGCCAAGAACTGTCCTGTGTACTATGGATACAAACATAACTGATGTATAGTTCAGCCCTTCAAGGTGTTTTAACCTGGCAATGTAGCCTGATGTATGTACAAAGGCCCATAATACCAGGTGGAAAATGAACTCTAAAAGATATATGAATAAAATAGCATGGGAGTCTAAGAGAAAGCAGTTAATTGTGCTGAGAGTCAGAAGACAGGTGAGTGCTGGTGAACTGGGATGACATGCAGAAGGAAAGAATCCAACATGCATATAGACATGAATGAACTCTGTGTGGTTGATTCTGGATGTGGTAGTGGTCAGGCATAACCATAAATCAAAAAGCAAGAGGGAAAACCATAAGATGAAGTTAGGTGGGGGCCAGATTATCAAGAATATTGAATGTCATACTAAGTCACTATATCTCCATACTGTAGATAATACAGAGCCATTAAAAGTTTTGTTTTTGAATAAGGGGTAAATGACATGATCTGACATTAATTTTACTAAGATGAATTTTAGAACATGATGGGAGATAATGAAAGCAGAGAATCAAAGTAGAATGCATTTGTGATATAGCAAACAAGAAAAACTGGAGAAAACCCAAGCTGAGGAATATATCAGAGGTAGAATTGACAGTATTCTACCTGTAACCATTATATGTTTTGCAAGAAAAACTTATGAATCATTACATGTGAGGTGAAAAGCATTGAGGGCCAGGGAAGTCAAGCTGACTCCAAGTTTTTTGCTTGTGCAGGTGGGTTGATGCCTATGATAAGTAGGAATAAGTGCACAAATGGAGAAGCCCATTTGGGATGCAGGACACAACATGTACCATCCTGGGCACAATGATTTTGAGGGACCTTATAATTTAGCAGTGGTAGTAGGCAACCTGGATGCGGAGTTTAGGAGAGGATGTGATTGCACCTTTCACATAGTGTTGGGAGGGCTCATTCTTATACAAGTAACAGATGAAGCATGGAAATAGGTAGATACTCTTAATTAAAAGTATTAAATAGAAGCAAAGCAGATTAAACATTTTGAGCATATTTGTTTCAAGCAGTGGTTCTCATCGTGTGGGCCTCTTAGACTAGCAGCATCAGAATAAAAATGCAAATTAAAAATGCAAATTATCAGGCCCTATCCCAGACTTAGTGAACCAGAAACTTTTGGTTGGAATCTAGCAACCTATGTTCCAAGTATTTCTGATGTACCCTAAAGTTTACTATCTTGGAAGAAAAATAGGAACTATGAAAGTAAAAGCCTGAGAAATAGGCGGGAATGGGATGTCACAGACTCATTCACAGAGATAATTTCAGGTATGGTCAGAGTCAGATACTGTAGAAATTTCAAGTATTGAATGGACTCATTAGAGTTCACTCAACTACACATTGGAAACATTACAAGGGTAATTTTCCATTAAAAATTCAGGAGTAATAAGATCATAGCTGGTAGTGGTAAACTGAAGTCAAGATAACAGAATGAAAATATAGGCTACTTACTCAAGAAGATTGTTAAAGAGGTAAGATGTTTATGTGTTGATGACACTTTTTAAAGGATATGGGTGACCAAGGAAAGTTTGGGGTTTTGTTTGAAGCAAAAAAATTGAATATGATCTTGTGTTAAGGGAAAGTAGGATACTAATTGATGGTAAGGTTCTGAAGGAGTAATTGGATAGAAGAGGATGGGATGAAGATCACATACTGAGAGGCTAGAGGAATGGTGGAGGCAGGCCTCCTTTTGAAAAAGGAGATAAGACATAGAAAACATAAGGTTAAGTTTGTAGCGGGAAAGGCGACAACTTGAGGGAGTTCATGCCAATGCAACTGTTCCCAAGGAAGCAACAGGCGAGGCCATTTTCTTTGAGTGAAAGCTGGCAAGACTAGGAGAACTTGAGAGTGGTCATGGTTTGAAAAAGTTCTGTGGGAATGGGAACATTGGAGGGAGCCCAATTACCTGTCAACCCCAAACGGCCTCAGTTTCCTCTTCTTGCTCGGTTTTCGTACATTTCTCAAAATGTAATATGTCAACATATTCTTAATGCCCCACCTTGTGGCCTGGCAGAGAGTAAGGTATTTATTTTTCTTGAGAAACTCACCCAACCCTGGCACAGTTTTGATATCAAATGCAGGTCAGTTGAGTGGCTAACACCAGCACTCAACTGGCACAATTCACACCAGGCAACCCAATTAAGAAGAAACTAAAGACTGTTGTTTGTGGGCTTAAAAAGACAAACTAAGAGGGCAAATTAATTAATTTTGAGGATCAAATGTTTGGGAATAATGATAATAATGCATGAGTGTTAGAATTTGCATTTATCCTGCAGATTAGTTTTCTGGTATTTGCACAGGCATGAAATGAATTAGGTAAATGCATTTTCCAGATCTTCCCATTGTTTTAAAGCATATAATAGCATTTCAATTTATATAGTCTAGACTTGTTATCTCATACTGCTATTAAGCCATCAAACTCACAGAATTTCCCAAGCCACAGATTTCCCTTTTGGCCATTTTCACTCACCAGTTCTGTCCCAACGAACAAAGTGCACATTACTCATAGATTTGAGACATGAGTAGAGAGTGAAGTTAATATTGTTGGATGAGTCTGCAAATATGAAAAAGAATTCTATTCTGTTTATTAATTTATTAGAAGTAATCCAGGGTACCGTTTGTAAATGCTCCTTTGACCAGAGATAGCTTAACTTTTGGGAACTTGCTCTTTCAGCCCTATTACAGACGTAGAAGTCTGAAGGACCAAATCATTCACTTAGAAAAGGAAACTTCTCAGAAAGCGTATGCTCTGCTTTACTTCCAGTCATTAAAAAAGATCCCCCAGCTTTGAAGTTCATGAATAGAATCTGGAAAGCAGAAAATCTCATATGGTTAGCTGTGCCTATCAGTTCATCTCCTAAAGCCTAATCAAAAACTAAGATGGTTGTGGGCATGAATAAAATGTGGAAAGATTTGGGAAGTGATGACGGGCATAACAATGTTATGCATAACAAAGACAGGATATGTGCTTTGAATTTACGTCACGGAATTAAGGAGTTTGCAGAAATCAATCATCATTCCTATTGACATTCCTTTTTAATTGAATATCTAGAATGAATACTCAGTAACTATTTGCATATGAGCTTCTACTTGGAGTAAAAAGTCAAAGTTTGTGCCTTTAATCTTATGTTGTAAGGTTTTTCTTCATTCTATATAATTTTCTGTTTCAATTATTAAATTTATTATAGGTTAAATAATACTTTTTTGTAGAACTAGGAAATGGTGAAAATCTTTGTTCACTGAAGACTTACTATCTTTAAACTGTAAAATCCCCCGAACTACTTAACAATACCAATAGTAAAAATTCTCAAATGCCAACATTTATTTTATTCTTTATCTTCTACTTTTAAATCCAATATCTTTGATTGTATACAGAATGTTTCCCTCAAAAATACCTTTATAACAATTTCTTTGGGATGAAAAGAGAGCTATAAGGTTTAACTGAAGTAATAACATTTTTGAAATGAAAGGTGCCACTCGATTCATCATTTTATACAAACATATTCTTGTTATATCAAATTCAAACTACAAAAATATGGAAAGTTAATAGTGCAAGTTTTCCTTTACCTTTCCTTAAACATACTTCTGTCTGGAGGTCATCACTACATCAGTGAATGTTTCCTTCTAGAACCTTCTTTATGCATTCATTTTCTTTGATTTGATAATACTGTACTACAGAGAATTGTAGGCTGCTCTCTCTGTGCCTAGAATATAGAAAATAAAAGAAGATAAAATATTTAGATAGGCCAGTAAAAATCTGAAGACAAAGAGTTTCCAAATCCCCAAAAATAAGTGAAACCTTAACATTTTATTACATAGTCTTATCAGTATCAGCTTAATGGCACAAATATTTTGTACATTTGTGATCACTTACCACAAATACCACATAAATGAACAAACATATGTAATGGGCTCTTGGAATTTACATTCTACATGAAGACTTAATGTGTAGTGCCTTCAAAATTATGAATAGTTGTTTAAATAATGAAAAAATTCTAAGGCTTTTGAGAGACTATTGTGTCAGGAAATTGA
Source organism: Trachypithecus francoisi (assembly GCF_009764315.1). Taxonomy (NCBI): domain Eukaryota; kingdom Metazoa; phylum Chordata; class Mammalia; order Primates; family Cercopithecidae; genus Trachypithecus; species Trachypithecus francoisi. The sequence goes on along the minus strand of NW_022681465.1, from coordinate 163,448,392 downwards.
CCATTTAAATTTTCCAAGTGATGTCAGAATTAAAATTTGTGAAAGACTGCCCTCTAATGGATAAATAAGTATTTCATATGTTCTACAAAAAGAAAAAGCGTGCTTGAAAGGCACACAAATCAAATTGCTATCCTAATATTAGTATCTTATAGTGTTGTTTATGTTAGCATACATTTACAATAAAGCACAGAGATTTTTTTTGGGTCCATACCATAGCCCAACTGTTTATATTAAAGGTCATGTAGGGTCAATTTTTGCACAGCATAAAACATCCCTTTAATATAAATCTTACATTTGTCTTCATGGGAATCATTGTAAAACTTGGCAAAAGCATCAGACAGCCTATACAATTATTGACAGTCCTGTAGAGATGGTGTCATTTCAAACACTGCGGATTATTTCTCACAGCTGAGAGTAAAAGTGGCAAATAATCCAATTACTTAAAGAAATAATTCAATACGATAGGTTCTCTGCACCTAAAATACTTTTTAATGATCATCCTACTAGGGTCTTCTTCATAGTTATGCAATGCAATTTTGCTCTTATCCCCGTTGTTGAGCCCACCATCATAATATCTCACAAACATACTACCACCAGTAAAGAGACGAACAAATAGATATAAATGAGGTTGGAGTATGGGAATGGCAAAGTGAGGCAAATGTTTAGACTTCAATGTTTCACACATTATATAATACCCAGCCCCCAAAATGACCTTCGCTTAAAAAGAGGCTTTCTACTCTCACTGTCCCTTACCCTTGACTTGTAAATGGAACTATGTGTTCCTTGGTAAATTGAGAAAAGTTCAATCCACTTTTGTGATGTTCTGTTTCAAAAGTCACTTAACCTCCCTTCCTTTGTTCTTTATCTTTACAAGTGGGCCAATGATGTTTGTCCTCGACTTTACCTCAAATATGGTGATAAAAAGAGATATTCTGTTTGCTTTTGACCACTAAACTCTGGCCATGAGTTCCTTGAGAACAGGGGCTGAGGCATCTCATCATTCTATTCCTGTTTGAGTGCAGTGCTTAGAGTGTTATAGATCATCTACATATTTAGTGAGTTAATGACCATCCACCTTAGTATCTCCTTTGGTTTTCTAAGGCTGCCTTAGTCAAGTACAGAGGTGAAGCGGAGCAAGATGGCAGAATAGAAAGCTCTTTGATGGCCATCCCCACAACTATCTACACAGAAAAGCACCTTCATAAGAACCAGAAATCAGATGAGCACTCATAGTCCTGGTTTTAAATTTATATCACGGAAAGAGGCTCTGCAGATACAAAAAACAGTCCTGAATTAGTGATGTCACCCCTCCCCAACCCTGCCAGCAGCTGTGTGGTGCAGAGAGCATCTCTGGGCACTGGGAGAGGGAGCACACAGCAATTGTGAGGGGCTGAACTCAGTGTAGTTCTGTTAGAGCAGAAAGAAAAATCAGACCAAACTCAGCTGACGCCCACCCACAGAGGGATAATTAACACCAGCCCTAGCCAGAAGAGAATCGTGGATCCCAGTGGTCCCAGTTTCAGTGCCTGCAAAGCTTGCCACCAAGCACACTGTGTCTCCAACTAAACTTGAAAGTCTAGGCCATAAGGACTGCAACTCTCAGGCAAGTCCTAGTGCTGAACTAGGCCCAGGGACAGTGAACTGGGGGTGTATGCGACATACTGCGACACCAGCTGGGGCAGTCACATACTTGACATCATTCCTCCTTTAATCCCAGGCTGCACAGCTTGTGGCTCTAAAAGAGACCACTTCCTTTCACTTCAGGAGAGGAGAAGGAGGAGTCGGGAGGACTTGCCTTACATCTAAGATACCAGCTCATCCATAGCAGGATAGGGCATCAATCAGAGTTATGAGGCCCACGTTCCAGGCCCAGCTCCCGGGTGACATTTCTAGACACACTCTGGGTCAGAAGGGAGCCTGCTGCCTTGAAGGAAAAGGCCCTGTCCTGGAAGTATTCATCACCTGCTAACTGCATCTTGTGGTTTGAGTGCCAGCTCAGCAGCAGCACAGCAGAACACAAGGTGGACTTATAAGGTTTTTGACTCTAGTCCCTGACTCCCAGACAGCACTGCTGAACCCCATCCAGGGCCTGGGGAACCTCTGCATCCTGAAGGGAAGGACGCAAACCTGGCTTTCTTTGCTACCTACTGATTGTAGAGCCCCAGGGCCTTGAGTAAACATAGGCAGTAGTCAGGAAGTGGTTACAGCAGGCCTTGGGTGAGACCCAGTGTTGTGCTGGCTTGGGGTTTGACCCAGCACAGTCATAGTAATGGTGGTCGCAGGGTTGCTTGTGTCACTCCACCCCCAGCTTTAGGTGGCTCAGAACAGAGAAAAAGTCTCTGTATGTTTGGGAGAAAGTGGAAAAAAAAAAGAACAAAAGTTTGTGCCTGATAATCCAGATCATCAAGGTGGTACCTCTATGAGTCTGCAAGAACCACAGTGTTAGTGGGCTTGGGTGCCCCCTAAAGTAGATAAAACTTAGATTAAAACACTCAAGTCCTTCTGAATATCTAGAATATCTCCCTAAGAAAGACAGCTACAAATCAGCCCAGACAGTGAAGACTACAATAAATACCTAACTCTTCTATGCCCAGACACTGAAGAACATCTACTAGCATCAAAGCCGTCCAGGAAAACATGGCCTCACCAAATGAACTAAATAATGCACTAAGGACCAAACCTGAAGAAACAGAGTTATGTAACCTTTAAGTCAGAAAATTCAAAACAGCTGTTCTGAGGAAACTCAAAGAAATTCAAGATAACCTAGAGAAGGAATTCAGAACTCTATCAGATAAGTTTAACAAAGACATTAAAATAATTATAAAGAATTAAAAGTTCTGGAGCTGAAAAATGCAATTGGCATACTGAAGAATGCATCAGAGTTCTTTATAGCAGAATTGATCAAGCAGAAGAAAGAATTAGTGAACTTGAATACAGGCTATTTGAAAATACACAACCAGAGGAGACGGAAAAAAAAAAAGAATAAAAAACAAAACAAAGCACACCTACAGGATCTAGAAAATAGACTCAAAGGGGCAAATCTAAGGGTTACTGGCTTCAAAGAGGAGGCAGAGAAAGAGATAGGCGTAGAAAAATTATTCAAAAGGATAATGATAGAGAGCTTCTAAAATCTAAAGAAAGATATCAATATCCAAGTACAAGAAAGTTGTAGAAGACCAAGTGGATGTAACCTAAAAAGACTACTTCGAGACATTTAATAATACAAACTCCCAAAGGTCAAGGATAAAGAAAAAATCCTAAAAGTAGGAAGAGAAAAGAAACAAATAATGTATAATGGAGAGCCAAAGTGTCTGGCAGGAGACTTTTTAGTGAAAACCTTACAGGCCAGGAAGAGAGTGATATGGCATATTTAATGCTGGAAAAAAAATAACTTTTACCCCAGAATGGTATATCTGGTAAAAATATCCTTAAAATATGAAGTCTTATCCTTGATTAAGACTTTCCCAGAAAAACAAAAGCTGAGAGATTTCATCAATGCCAGGCCTGTCCTACAAGAAATGTTAAAGAGATCACTTCAATCAGAAAGAAAAGAACATTAATGAGCAAGAAATAATCACCTGAAGGTGCAAAACTCACTGGTAAATAGTAAATACACAGAAAAACAGAGAATATTATAACACTGTAACTGTAGTGTGTAAACTACTCTTATCCTAAATAGAAAGACTAATGATGAACCAATCAAAAATAGCAACTACAACAATTTTTTGAGACATAGCCAGTACAATAAGATATAAATAGAAACAACAAAAAGTTAAAAAGCACAGGGACAAAATTAAAGCATAGAGTTCTTATTAGTTTTCTTTTTGCTGTTTATTTATCCCAATAGTGTTAAGTTGTTATCAGGTTAAAATAATGGATTATAAGATAGTATTTGCAAGCCTCATGGTAACCTCAAACAAACAAACAAACCCAAAAAAAAAAAAAAACACAATGAATACTCAAAAAATAAAAAGCAATTAATGAAATTGTATCACCAGAGGAAATCACCTTCACTAGAAGAAGACAGGAAGGAAATAAACAAGGAAGAGAAGGTGATAAGACAACCAGAAAACAAATAACAAAATGGCAGGAATAAGTTCTTACTCATCAATAGTAACATTGAATATAAATGGACTAAATTCTCCAATCAAATGACATAGACTGGTTGAATGGATGAAAAACCAAGACACATTGATCTGTTGCCTCTAAGAAGCAGATTTCACCTATAAAGACACTAATAGACTGAAAATAAAGGGACATAAAAAGATATGCCATGCCAATTAAGCCAAAAAAGAGCTGGAGTCACTATACTTATATCAGACAAAATATATTTCAAGATAAAAACCTTGAGAAGGGACAAAGAAAATCACTATATAATGATAAAGGGGTCAATTTAGTAAGATGATGTAACAATTTTAAATAAATATATTTTTATATATGCACTCAAAATGAGAGCATCCAGATACATAAAGGAAATATATTAGAGAGATGTTCTAGTATCTCTATAAAATAGATGTTGGAGACTTCAACATTTGAACCTTGGACAGATCTTCCAGACAGAAAATTGACAGAGAAACATCAGACTTAATCTGCACTATAGACCAAATGGATCTAATAGATATTTACAGAAAATTTCATCCAAGATCTGCAGAATAGACATTATTTTCCTCAGCACATGGATCATTCTCAAGGACAGACCACATGTTAGGTCACAAAACAAGACTTAAGACATTCAAAAAATTGAAATAATATCCAGCATTATATCTGACCACAATAGAATAAAACTAGAAATTAATAACAAGATAAATTTTGGAAACTTTACAAAGTTATGGAAATTAAACAATATGTTCCTGAATGACCAGTGGGTCAATGAAGAAATTAAGAAGGAAACAAAGTTTCTTTAAGCAAATGATAATGGAAACACGACATACCAAAATCTATGGGATACAGCCAAAGCAGTACTGAGGGAAGTTTCTAGCTATAAGTGCCTATATCAAAAAAGGAAAAAAACTTCAAATGAACAATCTAATGATGCATCTTAAAGAATTAAAAAAGAAAGAACAAACCAAACAAATCAGGATAATAAATGAAATAATAAAAATCAGAGCAGAAATAACTGAAATTGAAATGAAATAAATAAAACAAAAGATCAATGAAACAAAAAGTTGGTTTTTTGAAAAGACAAACAAAATTGACAAACCTTTAGCCAGACTAAGAAAAAATGACAGAAGATCCAAATAAATGAAATCAAAAATGAAAAAAGAGACATTGCAAGTGAAATTCAAAGGATCATTAGTGGCTACTATGAGCAACTATATGCCAATAAATCAGAAAATCTATAATAAATGGACAAATTCCTAGATCCATACAACCTACGATTGAATCAAGAAGAAATCCAAAACCTGAACAGACCAAGAACAAGTAACAAGATCAAAGCCATAATGAAAAGTCTCCTTAGTAAAGAAATCCCTGGACCTCATGGATTCATGGCTGAATTTTACCAAAAATTTAAAGAAGAATTAATACTAATTCTACTCAAACTATCCAAAAAACAAAGGAGGCGGTAATACTTCAAAAGTCGTTCTACAAGGCCAGTATTACCCTAATACCAAAACCAGACAAAGACATATCAAAAATAGAAAACTACAGGCCAATATCACTGATAATCATTGATGCAAAAATCTTCAACAAAGTACTAGCAAAATGAATTCAAGAATACATTAGAAAGATCATTCATCGTGCCCAAGTGGAATTTATTCCTGAGATGCAAGAATGGTTCAACATATGCACATCAATCAATCAATGTGATACATTATGTCAGCAAAATGAAAAATAAAAACCATATTATCACTTCAATTGGTGCTGAAAAATCATTTGATAAAATTCATCATCCCTTCATGATAAAAATCCTCACAAAAACTAGGTATAGAGGAAACATACCTCAATATAATAAAAGCCATATATGACCCATCCACAGCTAGTATCATACTGAATGGGGACAAACTGAAAGCCTTTCCTCTAAGATCTGGAACACAAAAAGGATGGCCCACTGTCACCACTATTATTCAACACAGTACTGAAGATCCTACCTAGAGCAATCAGACAAGAGAAAGATACAAAAGACATCCAAATTGGAAATAACAAAGTCAAATTATCCTTGTTTGCAGATGATATGATCTTATATTTGGAAAAACTTAAAGATTCCACAAGAAAACTATTAGAACTCACAAACAAATCAGTAAAGTTGCAGGGTACAAAATCAACATACAAAATTCAGTAGCATTTTTTATAAGCCAACAGTGAACAATGTGAAAAATAAATAAAAAATAGTCACACAAAATAAAATATGTATGAATGAAGTTAATCTAGGAAGTGAAAGATCTCTGCAATGGAAATGATAAAACACTGATGAAAGAAATTGAAGAGGATGCACAAAAAATAGAAAAATATTCCACGTTCATGGATTGGAAGAATTGATATTGTTAAAATGTTCATACTACCCAAAGCAATCTACAAATTCAGTTCAATCCCTATCAAAATGCCATTGATGTTCTTCACACAAATAGCAAAAAAGTCCTATAGTTTATATGGAACCAAAAAAGACTCAGAGTAGCCAAAACTATCCCCAGCAAAAAGAACAAAACTGGAGGAATCATATTACCTGACTTCAAATTATACTACAGAGCTATAGTAAACAAAACAGCATGATACTGGCATAAAAAAAGACACATAGACCAATGGAACAGAATAGAGAACCCAGAAACAAATCCACACACCTACAGTGAACTCAGTTTTGACAAAGGTGCCAAGAACATACACTGGGGAAAACACAGACTCTTCAAATAAATGGTGCTGAGAAAAGTGGATATCCATATGCAGAAGCATGAAGTTAGACCCCTATTTTTCACCACATACAAAAATCAAATCAAAATGGATTAAATATCTAAGACCTCAAACTATAAAGCAACTAAAAGAAAACATTGGGAAAAAGTCTCCAGGACATTGGTCTGAGGACAGATTTTCTTGAGCATTAACCCACAAGCACAGACAACAAAAGCAAAAATAGACAAATGGGATTGCACCAAGTTAAAAATCTTCTGCACAGCAAAGGAAACAATGAACAAAGTGAAGCAACAACCCACAGAATGGAAGAAAATATTTACAAACTACCCGTCTGACAAGGGATTAATAACCAGAATATATAATGAACTCAAACAACTCTATAAGAAAAAGTCTAATAATCCAATCAAAAAATGGTCAAAAGATTTGAATAGCCACTTCTAAAAAAAATACATACATATGGCAAACAGGCATGTAAAAATGTTCTCAGCATCAATGATCATCAGAGAAATGCATATCAAAAGTACAATGAGATATCATCTCATGTGTTAACCCCAGTTAAAATGGCTTATATCCAAAAGACAGACAATAACTCATGCTGGCAAGGATGTGGAGAAAAGGGAACCCTTTATCCACAGTTGGTGGGAACGTAAGTTAATACAACCACTATGGAAAACAGTTTGGGGGTTCCTCCAAAAACTAAAAGTTGAGCTATCATATGATCCAGCAATCCCACTGCTGCGTATATACCCAAAAGAAAGGAAATCAGTATATGTAAGAGATATCTGCACTCCTATGCTTGTTGCAGCATTGTTTACAATAGTTAAGATTTGGAAGCAACCTATGTCCATGAGCAGATGAATGGATAGAAAAAGGTAGTACTTAACACACAATGGAGTACTGTTCAGGCATAAAAAAGAATGAGATACAGTCATTTGCAACAAGATGGATGGAACTAGAGATCATTATGTTAAGTGAAATAAGTCAGGCACAGAAAGACAAACAGCATATGTTCTCACTTATTTGTGGGATCTGAAAATCAAAACAAGCAATCTCATGGACATAGAGAGTAGAAGTATGGCTACCAGAGGCTGGGAAGGATAGTGGAGGATTGGAGGGAGGGAGGTGGGGATGGTTAATTTGTACAAAAAAAAAAAAAAATAGAAAGAATGAATAAGTCCTACTATTTGATAGCACATTTGGGTGACTATAGTCAATAATAACTTAACTGTAGATTTTAAAATAACTTACAGAGTGTAATTGGATTGTTTGTAACCAAAAGATAAATGCTTGGGGGGATAGATACCCCATTCTCCATGATGTACTTACTTCACATTGCATGCTTGTATCAAAACATCTCCTATACCCTATAAATATACACACCTACTATGTACCCAAAAAAATTGTAAAAATTAAAAAAGAAAAATTTTTAGAAGTATAGAAAACTAGGTAGCTTCAACAACAGAAAATTATTGTCTTGCAGTTCTGGAGGCTAGAAGTTCGAAATCAAGATGTCAGTAGTGTTGCTTCCTTATGGAGACTGTGTGGAAAGGGTATGTTCCAGATCTCTCTTATTAACTTGTAGATGGCCATCTTCTTCCTGTGTTCTTCACATCATCTCTCCTCTGTACATGTCTGTTTCTCTGTCTAAATTTCCCCTTTTGATTAGGATACCATTCATATTGGATTAGAAGCCCACCCTACTCCAGTATAATCTCACTTTAACTTAACTGATTATGTCTACAATTACCCTATTTCCAAATGAGGTAACATTCAGAGGTACTGGGGCTTATGACTTCAACATGGGAAGTCATGGTTTAGTTAAGGTTTTAGGGAACACAAGTCAACCCATAGTAGTATCCGTTTTAAGTACAAATTAACAATGAGCAAGAAACCTAGTTTCTAAATAGGACCTGGTTCATAATATAATGCTACATATTTTTGGTAAGATCTAAACTCCCCAAGGAAAGACACTTAAGCCTATAAATATATGTTCATGGTGATCTCCCTTTCTCTTTCATTCTTGTCATTATTCCTTTCTCTCTACTCTGTTCTCTTGAAATAGACTACCCTCCAGCAAATATGAGGGATGTTACATGTGCAGGTTAGACCAAAACTCAGGTTTCTCTAGCATTGTTTTGTCTGGCCCAATAAATTTATTTTTCCTGCTCTGCTTTAGACCACATACAAGGTCCTTTCATAATACCAAACAGTAACTTAACAGAAGTACATATACCTATTTTTTTAATGTACAAATAAAATAATTGTATGTAAAAGTTCGCATCTGCTTCCCCCACCCCAATCAATCAAACCCTAACTTGACAGTCTCTAAAAACTGAAGCAGAAGGAAAGAATGCAACATTTCTTTTGCTTTGGATCACATCTACCTCTCAGGATGTATACTTTGACTTGAACCATTCATTATGTACTTTTGTTCCCGACCTTGATTATACATTTCAGATGTGAAATTGGTCACAGATGTCTCAGTGATGGTCTTTTTTTACTTATCTAGGAAAAACTATTTTGCATCTTTGCATGAATATCTAATAAGAAAAGATATTATCTGCATACTAGGAAAGATTAATGGATCAGGGCAATGTAAATCTACTGAGGGTATTCTGATAGTGAGCCTGGTCCAAAATATTTGATCAGTGAAGCATAATATTTTGATTTCTTTGCAGCTTGTTTTGTGTAACTTTCAAGTCAAGATTATGAACGTTTCAAACTTTTTGCAAGGCAGAATTCAATGGGTTAACAATCAGTTTTGTAAGTATGTATCTCAGTAGAGAGGTACATGAGTTCCTATTGATCAAAATATCAATATAACATACATAACCTGTTCAATCAAATGCTTGAGGTATAAGTGGAGAAGTTGTGTTAAGTCTAAGTGTTTAAATTGTTTTGTGTATATATATCCAAATTAGGAAGCCTTTCTCCTTTCTCTTCAGGTGTTCAGCACTCTTTTCTGCTCTATTCATCAAATTTTACCCTTAGAGAAATATCTAAAACTCATTTATATATATAGTCAAGTGTATTTGATAACAGCTTATAGTGTTACACCTTTCGAGGAGAATTGTAATTGTTATTATTATCATTGTTAGGTGTTTAATCTTTAACATATAGCAACTAAAACTCTACAATGGGATTTCAGGCATCTGTAATATATTTGAGGGCACAAATTAAAAAAAATAGCAGAGACAATTTTTCCGCATCATTGAAGACCTGTGTTAGTAAAATCCGTCTTTATTACCTAAGGCAGACTTTCCAACTAACAATTTGTGAACCATTAGATTGTCATGAAATTAATTTAATGGGCTAGTAATTTCTTAAACAAAATAGGACAGAACACAGTTGAGAAGACTAGCGTAGAAAGCACCAGATCTTGTGTGTATATGTACATATTATTAAACCAAAAGCTTAATTTAAAATACTGCTATTAATTCTGAGTCTTTCTATAAAATGTATATTTTACTAGGCGGCATTGTGGAAAACAGGTGAAAGGCACTGGTAGGTGGAAGAAGCAGTTCTATTTAGAGAACACTATAAAAGACACTCATAAGAAATATCTTAGGATTCCATCTAAGAACTGGCAACTCTCCTGTCAATTTCAAAAGAAAATTTTCCATATTTCTAACATTGTCATTCAACAAATGTTTGCTGGGTGCTCACTGAGCCCAGTAGAGTTCCATACAAAAGACACAGTCAAATACAACAGTCTCTATTCTTGAGAAATTCACATTCCCCTAGGGAGACAAACCAAAGAAACAAGTAAAATCCAGTGTGAAACTGAGAGTGCTGATCACAGAGGGCCCCAGGTGGCAGAGGAAGAGGTACTGACCCAGACCAAGGAGACTTCCTGAAGGTGGTGACCCCAGATCTTAGTCTTCATGGGCAAATAAAGCTAACCAGCTTTTATCAGTCTGGGTCCAGTCAGGGAAATGGAACTCTCTCTGTGCAGTTCAAGATGAGGGATTTGTAACAGAGCTACAAAGGTGCTGAAGAGTTGATAGGGCACATAGCAAAAGGTAAAGAAATTCAGAGGTTAGCACCTCCAGGAAACCACTCAGGCTCCCTAAGCTTGGAGAGATAAAAAAAAAAAAAAAAGAGATGATTGTACCTGTGAGGAGCAAGGGCATCTGGGGCTGCCAGGTGGGAACAGAGCTATAGAAGTGTGTGCCCAGATGGGAGCTGGAACCAGAGAGAACATACAATATTGCCTGGGAAGCTGCCTGTAGCACAGATGAGGGGGAAAATTCCCTGATTTCTTTCTTCTTTCTGCATACCAGTTTTTCATCCTTGCCTCCCAGTGCCCAAGCAAAGGAGTCTAAAGAATATGTTTGGCCGGGCGCGGTGGCTCAAGCCTGTAATCCCAGCACTTTGGGAGGCCGAGACGGGCGGATCACAAGGTCGGGAGATCGAGACCATCCTGGCTAATACGGTGAAACCCCGTCTCTACTAAAAATACAAAAAAAACTAGCCGGGCGAGGTGGCGGGCGCCTGTAGTCCCAGCTACTCGGGAGGCTGAGGCAGGAGAATGGCGGAAACCCGGGAGGCGGAGCTTGCAGTGAGCTGAGATCTGGCCACTGCACTCCAGTCCGGGCGACAGAGCGAGACTCCGCCTCAAAAAAAAAAAGAAAAAAAAAAAGAATATGTTTTGCAGGGGTCAGCTCCAGGTGGTACTGAAGAGAGATAGGAAAAGTTGGGAAATGGATGGGAGAGCAAATGGACAAATAAGAAGCAGAAGATCACGCAGGGATATTGAGGGACAAGAGAAAAATACAAGTCTGGAGGAAGTGTAAGCTGCTCAATAAGGTTGGATCGCAGGCAGACAATGGAAACTGGTGAAAGAGATTATTAGGCAGGTAACCCATCTCTAGACCATAGATAACCCTGTGATCATTCTAAGTTTGCATTTTTTTTTGGTCAAGATCTGAGTCACTGAAGATTCTGGTGTGACTGTGTGTGTGTGTGTGTGTGTGTGTGTACACATGCAGTATTTTCGTTAAAATCAAAGAAAAACACGTACATGATTTTCTGTTAAGTCCAGAAGTAAAGAGCTGAAAGTTGTTGAAAAGCACTGTGGCACACACCATCCTTTTTTGCCCCATTTCTGCTTCTCAAAAGAATCCCTTTTAGCTATCTCTGTTTCAGTTCTTTGAGTGATTTCATTAGCAAGTTTAAATGTGATGCTACTTCATGATGCTATTTTTTTCTTGATTTTACAAATTCAGACATTTTATCTTGAGGACTCTTTTGCTATAGAAGATAAGGACTTAGTATAGTTATATTAAAACCCCCCATTTCTCTCTTTTTCTTCTAATTTTTGATAAGTACATTGCTGTTTTTAGCTATTCTGTTTTTCTTTTACCCTTTAGAGTTTTAAATGATAATTCATTTTGTTCAAGCCATGTTTAACAATATCTCTTGATAACTCCTCCTACATTGTGCAGTGGGGATGTGAATGTTCCTTTATTCCCTTTCACTGCTCATTACCTGCTTCCATTTCCTGACTTTTGCCAGCTTTAAATTCACGTATTAGTCTGGAACATAATTACATATTCATAAGCTGACTTCTGAGAGATGAAATATATACTGTAAAGTAGTGAAATCCTACAAGTCTTTCTCACCCTAGAGTCCACTTTTCATACCACTATTCTCCATATAGTGGAGTGTACATTAATCCTTCAGATTCAAGGCTATGTTGAAAACAGATGACGTGATTAAAAAACATATCCTTACTAATGTCTCCATTATTTTTTTCTAGAATAAAGTGGTCATTTAGGCAAAAATATTTTAGCTAGCATTGAAATAATAGAAATTGTTTTCCTATTCTAAAGTCAATTTAAGGGGGAAATTAGCTTATATATAAGTTCATATCTCAGTGATAAAATAATCACATAAAACTGATTTGTCTTTGGAAAAATAAACATAATCCTCCTCAAAAGAGAAGGTAGAATTGTCAGTGTTATACCTTTCTCCATGCAACTGATGAGGCCTTAGAAACTTGCCTGCTAAGCACATCCTTAATAAACAGAATTGTATTGCGGGATCATTAATGGACCTCACAATTCAAAATAATTCCATGATGAATCTTTTTATGGTACAGAGTTCTTTTATGGTACAAATAATCATCTTTAGTTTATTTTTCACTCAATCTAAGTTTTCACATATTGAGTTTGCTTAATTCACGACACAGCTGTGTTTATGGAGAAAACTGAACTTTTGTAGATGAGTAACATTATCATCATTCATTTTCTCGAGACTATGAAGAATAGGCAAAGATGACAGCTATGATCCTTCAGGCTTGCCAAGAGCTTACCAGAATGATATTTTATAAACATGAGATGGATATTTTCCCTAAGACACACACACTTTCAGTTCCTTAAAAAACTTTCCATGAAGCCCAAGGCAGAGAGGAAAGACAGATAAGACTGCTGTCCACCTCTATCTGCCCGCTGTCCTCCTTGCTTCCTTCACACATCCTCACCTCTAAGATTAAGAGAGAAGCTAATCGATATTTTTTTAGAGTCCCTCAAATTAGAAGTGGTCACCTTCTGCAGCCTCTTCAGTAGTCCCAATGTGGCTCTTGGTTGTTTCATGGGGTCATTGGTCTTAAAATAGAGTGACTCCTGATGGTACAGGTTTGATAAATTTGGCTCAGTAATCTCAGCAGATTTACCTGTCTACTGAAGGTTGTCCATAATATTGGGCAACTTAAGACTTCTGATGATGCCACAGAGAAAATATTTCCATAGGAAAAGTTTCCAGTAAAGCCATTTCTGTGAATTGAACCTAACAGACGTTAACTTTTTTTTTTTTTTTTTTGAGATGAAGTTTTGCTCTTGCTCCCCAGGCTGGAGTGCAATGGCACGATCTCAGCTCACTGCAACCTCCGCCTCTGGGTTCAAGCAATTCTCCTGCCTCAGCCTCCCAAGTAGCTGGGATTACAGGCATGTGCCACCATGCCCAGCTAATTTTATATTTTTAGTAAGGATGGGGTTTCTCCATGTTGGCCAGGCTGGTCTCGAACTCCTGACCTCAGGTCATCCACCCACCTCAGCCTCCAAAAGTGCTGGGATTACAGGCATGAGCCACCGCGCCAGTCCCAGATGTTAATTTTTAAAAAGAAGCATAAAACCTTATTTTATTTTTATAACAGGATAAAAATTAAAGAATCCAAGTAGCTAGCAGTAAGGGAAGGAAAGATGATGTACCTCATGAGATACCAGGCAGTCAGTATAAGGATAATTATGAAGACTATGGAGCAACCAGGAAAATGGTTCTGATAAACACATGAGCTCTAATTACAGTGATACAAGGAGACGAACATCTATGGATGACTACTGGAGATGAATACACATGTTTTGTTTGGGAGGACCATTGCAAGTAACATTTTCATAACTTCCAAGTATTGTTAATACTGTTGTATGATCTTCATGATAAAAGAGGAGAAACATGTTAGGAGGTTATTAAAATCATTTCTTTTTTAGTTTTTATTTTAAGTTCGGGGGTATATGTTCAGGTTTGTTATACAGGTAAACTTATGTCATGGGGGTTTGTTATACAGATTATTTCATCACTCAGGTATAAGTACTCATTAATTATCTTTCCTGATCCTCTCCCTCCTCCAACCCTCCAATCTCCAATAGTGTCCAGTGTGTGTTGTTCCCCTCTATATGTCCATGTGTTCTCATAACTTAGCTCCCACTTATAAGTGAGAACATGCAGTATTTGGTTTTCTGTTCCTTCATTAGTTGGCTAAGGATAATGGCCTCTAGCTCCATCCATGTCCCTGAAAAAGACATGATCTCATTCTTTTTTTTAACTTCGTAATACTCCATAGTGTATGTGTACCACATTTTCTTTATCCAGTTTAGCATTGATAGGCATTTAGGTTGATCCCATATCTTTGTTACTGTAAATAGTGCTGCAATGAACATATGCATAGAACAATTTTATTCATTTGGGTATATACCCAGTAATGGGATTGCTGGGTTGAATGGTAGTTTTAATTTTAGGTCTTTGAGGAATCACCACACTGATTTCCATAATAGCTGAACTAATTTACACTCCCGTCACCAGTGTATATGCATTTCTTTTTCTCCACAATCTTGCCTGCATCTGTTATTTTTTGACATTTTAATAATAGCAATTTTGGCTTGTGTGAGAGAGTAAATCATTGTGGTTTTAATTTGCATTTATTTAATTTGCATTGCAAATCCTAGATGCAAGAAAGAGAGAGGTGCCCCTCCATCTGGGGATCAATGATGTTGAGCTTTTTTTCATTTGCTTGTTGGCTGCATGTATGTCTTTTGACAAGTGTCTGTTAATGTCCTTTGCACACGTTTTGATAAGGTTGTTTTTCTCTTGTAAATTTAAGTTCCTTATGGATTCTGGATATTAAACCTTTGACAGATGCATAGTTTGCAAATATTTTCTCCCATTCTGTAGGTTGTCTGTTTACTCTGTTGATAGTTTCTTTTGCTGCATAAAATATCTTTTGTTTAATTAGGTCCCATTTGTCAATTTTTGCTTTTGTTGAAATTGCTTTTGGCATTTTTGTCATGAAATCTTCACCCATTCGTGTGTCCAGAATGGTATTTCTTAGGTTATCTTCAAGGGTTTTTATCGTTTGGGGTTTTACATTTAAGTCTTTAATCCATCTTGAGTTAATTTTTGTATATGGTGTAAGGAAGGGGTCCAGTTTCAATCTTCTGCCTATGGCTAGCCAGTTATCCCAGCAGCATTTATTGAGTAGGGAGTCCTTTCTCCATTGCTTGTTTTTGTCAGCTTTGTGGAAGATTAATTTTTGTGGAAGATCAATTAGTTGTTGGTGTGTGGCCTTATTTCAAGCCTCTTTATTGTGTTCTGTTGGTCTCTGTGTCTGTTTTTGTACCAGTACTGTATTAGTACATTTTCATGCTTCTGATAAAGACATACCTGACACTGGGCAATTTACAAAAGAAAGAGGTCTATTGGACTCACAGTTTCATTTGACTGGGGAGTTCTCACAATCATGGTGGAAGGTGAAAGGCATATCTCACATGGCAGCAGACAAGAGAAGAGAACTTGTTCAGGAAAACTCCCCTTTTTAAAACCATCAGATTGTGTGAGACTCATTCACTATCATGAGAACAGCACGGGAAAGACCCATCCCCATAATTCAATCACCTCTCGCTGGGTTCCTCCCATGACATGTGAGAATTGTGGGAGTTATTCAGGATGAGATTTAGCTGGGGACACAGCCAAACCATATCAAGTACCATGCTGTTTTGGTTACTGTAGCCCTGTAGTACAGTTTGATGTTGGGTAGCATGTTGCCTTCAGCTTTATTCTTTTTGCTTATGATTGCTCTTTTTTTGATTCCATATGAATTTTAAAATAGTTTTTTTTCTAGTTCTCTGAAGAATGTCCTTGGTAGTCTAATAGGAATAGCATTGAATCTATAAATTGCTTTGGGCAGAATGGCCATTTTAACAATATTGATTCTTCCTATCCATGAGCATGAAATGTTTTCCATTTCTTTGTATCATCTCTGATTTCTTTGAGCAGTGTTTTGTAGTTCTTCTTGTAGTGATTTCTTACCTCCCTGGTTAGTTGTATTCCTAGGTATTTTATTCTTGGCGTGGTAATTGTAAATGGGATTACTTTCCTGATTTGGCTCCCAGCTTGACTTTTCTTGGTGTATAGGAATGCTAGTGAAAATAGTTGTTGTTGTTTTTTTTAACAGGAAAAAAATAAATAAAAATAAAAGGAATTCTGAGAAGTAGGGGTATCCAAAATGAATTACTTTAGCTCATTGACATCCAACTCTTCCTTGAGATTTCAAATATGTGTGGACAAATAAAGAGTTTTCTCCTTTATGAATTCTTGCTTAACAACCTTATAGAAATCTTTGGGAGAAAACTGGAAGGAAAACCTTGGGAAACTGAGTACAGTCAGCTAGATAAATGAATGATCCTTGAATGGCAGGAAGAAGCAGGCGAGAATGAAGGAGAAAAAGAGAGCCAGGAATTACTACTTATGAGTACCTACTATTTGCTAGATTCCCTTAGCACACACATGAAACATTTAGTACCAGCTACAAAGGAGGTGCTCAATGCATAACTATTTTATTAGTTGTATTATTTCTGTTTCTATTACAACTTCAAGAGTTAGATATTTGTAAACTCTATAATCCATTCCACAAATGAAGGCTATGGATGCATTCACATCTCCTTACTTTTCTTATGTGCCTTATTATTAAGAAGACCAGTATCCCCCTTGAAATCCTCCCCTTCTCTTGAATTGCCCTTTACCACAGGGACAAGAAGGGACAGTGAGACTAGCTTTCCCAGAATGGCATTGTTTCTATGTAGAGCAGTGTTTTGTTTTGTTTTGTTTTCTGGGAATGAGTGAAAATTATGAATGCAGGTCGCTCTAAAAATACATATATTCGTATAGGAGAAAAATAATTTGCATCATTTCAAGAAGTCTACTTTGGCCTTCAACCTAGAAACAGCTGATCTGGGGATAGTGACAGCAATTATACATCTGGTACCCGGTGGCAGTGGGCTCCAATGATGTAGATGACAACTTTACTCACAATATAAGACTTCTCATTTTTTCTACCTCTCTCCCCTCTGAGGATGGACCCTGAAAAGGTCAGAAAGCAGAGCAAGCATGTTGAGGGAGGAAAAATCCAAATGTAAGAAAGAGAGAGGTGCCACTCCTACCTGGGGCAGAGGAGAGGATTTGATCACAGGTGAAGCACAGTTTTGATAACTTTGTTTGGGACTATGTATCCTAATATCATATTTGAAATCTGTTTGGGACTTAAAGTGACCAAACCATTTTTAAAAAATGGAGTTCTTTCAGAAAAAGAGTTATAAGTCAGGAAATTATTGCTCCACTAAATAAGTTTTAAGTGACAACAGAAGACAATAATACATCTGCATTTTAGCGTATATTATTTTGTATACTCCTAATAAACCAATGAGATAGGCACCATACTGTCTCTAAGTTACGAATCAGCATACTGAATCACAGAGGGGTGAAACCACGTGCCTGAAGTCACATAGCTCATAAGTCTTATTTTATACCTAATCAGTTTGAATGCAGAGCTGGTTTCCTTAACCTCTAGTATCTTAATAACTTGGATTAATTTTCCTTCCTGAGAAATCTGCCACTGTTTTGGAAAGCTGATTGGTACTACTGCCTACATCACTGAGGCATGTTCCACATAGAAGACTGAATTCCACATAGAAGAGTGGACTGGATGAGAATACCCACAGAATGGGCTGCCTAGACATTTTTTTATGAGATCATTATCCCAGTTAGGCTCTTGGGCCTCACTGTGTCTCCACAGAAAAACACATTAGATCCAAATGGAATGATTGTCTTTTGGCCACTGTCTATTTATAGGACAAGCAATGTCCTATAAAACATTATATGGCTTCTCGGAATGTTGGCAGAAACTTAGCTAAACCAATAATGATAATGCTATACCTAGACGTGTATGGCTAGTTTGAATATTTGACTTATTTAGATAGAAATATCTTGATAAAAATTTTATTCCTTGAAAGTCAAGCCGTATAAACATTCTGAAAAATTTAGGCCATTCTGAGACATTTGAGTTTATTAGTTGACTTTGAAGTACAGGACTTCATATACCATATATTATATGCTTACTTACATGAGCAAAACCCAAGCAATTTTCTTTAGACTCTCAGGATAATTATCTCCTATTTTTCTTTGGCGTCAACCAAAATTCCTAAACAGTAGGCAAAACCTCATTCGATGTCGTGTTGTGTTTTTCCTTGTTCAAATTCCTGGCTAGGCTGTGAGCCCTATGAGAGTAAGGACCCAGTCACTCTTGTTCCTGTCTGCATCATGAATGTTTAGGGGAGTAGCTAGCACAGGGTAGGGGCTCAGCAAATATTTTTGAATGAATAAACAAAGAAACTAGAATAAAGGTTACTGTGCTGTGATGGTTAATTTTACGTGTCAGCTTGTCTAGGTTACAGTCCCCAGATGTTTGGTTCAATATCAGTCTAGATGTTGCTGTGAAGACTTTTTTTTTTTTTTGAGACGGAGTCTCGCTCTGTTGCCCAGGCTGGAGTGCAGTGGCGCGATCTCGGCTCACTGCAAGCTCCGCCTCCCGGGTTCACGCCATTCTCCTGCCTCAGCCTCGTGAGTAGCTGGGACTACAGGCGCCCGCCACTGCACCCGGCTAATTTTTTTTTTGGATTTTTAGTAGAGACGGGGTTTCACCGTGGTCTCGATCTCCTGACCTTGTGATCCGCCCGCCTCGGCCTCCCAAAGTGCTGGGATTACAGGCGTGAGCCACCGCGCCCGGCCGTGAAGACATTTTTTTAAGATGAAATTAACATTTAGATTAGTAGATGGAGTACAGCTGTTTACCTGCTATAATGTGGGTGGGCCTCATCCAGTCTAATGAAGGCCTTAAGAGAAAAGGCTGAAGTGCCCCCCAGAAAGAAGAAATTCTGCCTTCAGACTGCTTTTGGACCCAGTTTGCAACAACAACTCTTCTGTGGGTCTCCAGCCTGCTAGTATGCTCTGCAAATTTGAACTTGCTACCTCCCATAATTATGTGAGTCAATTTCTTAAAATTATCTATCTATCCGGTGAGTCAATTCCTTAAAATTACCTATCTATCTAGCTAGCTAGCTATCTGGTGAGTCAATTTCTTAAAATTACCTATGTATGTATGTATGTATGTATGTATGTATCTATCTATCTATCTATCATCTATCCATCCATCCATCCATGGACATGACTAGATGTACATACAATTGGTTCTGTTTCTCTGGGGACCCTAATACGTATGAATTTTATTCTTATTAATTTCTAGGATAAAATAAAATATTAAAAGGTCTACCTAATGTCATTCAAGAGGATGGCTTTTAACTTTCCAGCAGATATGGCTGCAGCGTTTCCAGTTCAGCTGGAGTTGTTCGCATGGAATCAGAATTCAGGCTATCTGTTCATAATGTTCTTATTTTTTTGCCTAGACTGTAAATACTAGCTTCCTGAGTTGTGAAAGGAAGAGTTAAATGAGCATTCTTACCTCTTGTGAGCTTCTTCTAGCAGCCAAACCACCAACTTGTAGTTCCAGATTATAGATCCAATCTGTTCCATATGAATGATAACTTTGGCTGCACTGCCGTGTTCTCAAGCCAATCTTTCAATCATTTTATTCTCTAATCCAGTTTGTACAGCTATACCTGGCTAACTCACCTTCTGATTTCCATATCAGCAGCCAATTATGTGGATTGTTCCACTGTAGCCAAAAGATTTGAGTCACTTTATAGCATTAAAGGTGCGTGAAACCAAATCAACTCACAATCAAGGCTTATTGGTTAAATTTCAACATTTGAAAAACTGTGCGTTCCTTTTTTTTTTTTTTTTGACACAGAACCCCTTTTACAGATAGAAACAAGGCAATGACCAAACACAGAAGATGGTGTGAGTTAATAATTTTTTTCATAAAAGCTAAGTTGTCTAAGAAATGTTTCTAAATTGAGAGCTTAAAATAGAAAATAATTATTCAACTCAATGGAAGAATTGAAAATGGTACCAAATGCTTGTCATTTTCACTAAATGAGAACCAGCAGATTAGATTAAGGAGACCATACAAATGTTGAGGCTTCATGGATATTAAAAAAAGCCTTAAGAGAAATGGCCGTAAAACATAATTTTGAACTCATATCAGATGGGGGACACTGGACAGGTTATAGAGATAAAGCATGCATTTGGGCATCAGTTTGTTGGGATTGAATGGTGATGAGTAAACCACCAGAACAATGAGATAGAAGGGAAGATTAAGAGACTAGGGGATGACAGCTCAGAGCATTATCAACAAGAGACTGGAAAGTGATTTAAATTTCAGAGATATTACCAGCAAATGGTATATCTCCATTTGCTGGTAATCTAATTGGCTATACCATACATGCACATTCATTAGAACTTTGTACTTAATATTTCTAATTGCTCCATCTGACAACATATTATCTAAAACAGCAACATGGAGCTTCCCCTCCAAATTCACCTGCTATACCCAAAGAAGCCATTTGTCAAGGTGTTGCTAGTCGCACATGTCCCCTTACTTGAAAATTAACCTGTCTATGTATTTTGGTTAATATTTTATGCAGCATCTCTTCCAGGTTCTCTGCTGTAAATAGGATGCTCTTCTCTCACTGACAAATCCTGATAAGCTTTCTCCTTCTCAAATAATTTCATGGCATACATAAAAGTTTCTATATTTCACATGGTTTTGGGAATTTGCCCTTTATACCAGCTCAGCATAACTAGTCAACGAGTAATTCTCAAAGCCTAGGATGCTCCAGAGGTGTCACCAGGGCACCTGCAAAGAGAAATGAGGTTGTTTGGGTCTCTACCTTTTGTTTCAACCAGAGAACTTGCTTTTAAGCTTGTTATGCTTTGATGACTAATTTTAGAGTTTGTTTCAAGAAGGCTCCCACTGCTCACAAGAGAGAAAAAAAAAAGGAAAACTGATGTTCTAGGCTATTTTCTTTCTCCAATTCTGACCTGTACCCTTAACGTAGGGAATAATATAAAGTTCTGCATACAAATTCAAGGGAACAATTTAGTTTTCAAAGAGGAAACATAGCCAATTTATAATTTTATTTGTGTAATATTTGCACATTTTATAAGTCTGTTTCATGACACTGAATATGAATACTCAATAAATAAGGGTCTTCTCAGTTAACTATTTATCTTCAAAGCTGAGTGAAGGTATGTTCATTTCTGCTTCATTATCTGTCTGTCAGTTGTTTGAAGAATTGTTATCTTTGTATAAATCCTTTCTCTCCATGCTCTCCAATGTCCTTGTTATATTGCAAATGAGTGTCTTGTGACAAGGCAGTGTGTGAGTGAAGGAAAAAAATCTCATTGAGATTTGATGTGTAATATAACCTTATTTTTTTGTATGATTCTCTCAAAAGTAACAGCTGTGGTAGGCAGGATAATCCCCTGCTGTCTGAATAATGGTAGGCAGAATAACAGCCCCTCAGAGATGTATACATTTTAATCCTTGGAATCTGTGAATATGTTACCTTACTTGGCCAAGGGACTCTGCAAATGTGATTAAGAATCTTCAGGTGGAGCAATTATCCTGTTATCTTAAATCATCTGAGCGGGCCCAGTGTAATTACAAAGGTCTTTATAAGGGGAAGCTAGAAGATTAGAGTGAAAGGAAGATTTGTGAGTGGATGTTGCTGGCTTTAAAAATGGAAGGAGGGCCCATGACCCCAGGAATACAAGCAGCCTCCAGAAACTGGAAGCGGCAAAGACACAGATATACCCCTAGAGCCTCCAGAGAGGAATGGAGCCCTGCAGACACCTTCATCTTAGCCCTTTAAGACTGATTTGGACTTCTGACCTCCAGAATTGTAAGATAATAAATTTGACTTATTTTAACTCACTAATTATCTGGTAATTTCTTATAGCAGCAATGGAAAATAATACAATACCCATCGGAATTGCAAAAACTGGATGGGGGGATAGCATTTAGTATTGGCAAAAATGTGAAGAGATGGGAAGCTTATGTGCTGCCTGTGAAAGTATAACCTGGTGTACTCATTCTAAAAAGCAGTTTGGAAGCTGAGATGGTTTTATTGTGTCCCCACCCAAATCTCATCTTGAATTCCCATGTGTTGTGAGAGGGACCCAGTGGGAGGTAATTGAATTATGGGGGCAGGTCTTTCCCATGCTGTTCTTGTGATAGCAAACAAGTCTTATGAGTTCTAATGGCTTTAAAAACAGGAGTTTCCAGCTGGGTGCAGTGGCTCATGCCTCTAATCCCTGAACTTTGCAAGGCCGAAGCAGGTGGATCACCTGAAGCCAGGAGTTTGAGACCAGCCTGGCCATCATGGTGAAACCCTATCTCTACTAAAAATATAAAAATTAGCCAGGTGTGGTGGCAGGTGCCTGTAATCTCAGCTACTCGGGAGGCTGAGGCATGAGAATCACTTGAATCTGGGAGATGGAGGTTGCAGTGAGCCAAGATTGTGCCACTGCACTCCAGCCTGGGTGAAAGTGAGACTCCATCTCAAAAAACAAAACAAACCCAGGAGTTTCCCTGCACAAGCTCTCTCTCTCTCTCTGCCTGCTGCCATCCCTGTAAGCTGAGATTTGTTCCTCCTTGCCTTCCCCCATGATTCTGAGGCCTTGCCAGTCAAGTGAAACTTTAAGTCCATTAAACCTCTTTTTCTTCCCAGTCTCAGGTATGTCTTTAGCAGCAGTGTGAAAATAGACTAACACACTGGTGCTTAGTGAGATTAAATATGCATTTGTTCTATGTTCTAGATTTTCTTCTCTTATATACATATCCCAGAGAAATATACTCATATAGTTCCATAATAATAGTCATGTTCAAGGATTTTTATAGAGCAGGATTTATGCTAGTGGGACGTTGAAGAAAACCTAGGTGTTTATCTCTAAGGTAAGAAATAAACTGGTAAAATACTGTGCATCTATTAGAAATGGTGAGCCAAATCTATATATCTATATAGTTAGATCTTCTAAACAAATGTTAAATGAAAAAGGTAAAAAACATATTTGTTTCTCAGGCTACTTGTATAACACAAAAAAACAGCATTGCTTTATTTATTCAACTGCTGATTTATATCAGTATGGACTTACAGATATTTATTTTACCCTATGGGTTACAATCTATTACTTTTGTTATTTATTTCTTGTTCAAATTGTTCTATTTTTGACCATTAAAAGCTCTTCCAAATTGGCTCCTGTGGCATATTTATCTTTAACTGAATTAAATTACTTATATCTTTAGCATAATCTTTTCAGTATATTTACTCACAATTTGGTTGTATTACAAAAAGATAAAAAAGAGAAAGAAGTAAAACAAAGCATTTGGCTTAGTCTTAGCATGGTTTTGGAGAAGTAACAGTGTCTGGTGTTCTATACCACTGTAGGATGACTACAGTCAACAACAAAATGTAGTTTCAAGTAGCTGGAAGGAGGATAGCGAATGTTCCCAATACAAAGAAATAATAAAAATTCGAGATGATAGATATGCTAATTACCCTGATCTCATCACTATACACTATATATATTAAAACATCACTATATGCCTCATGAATATGTACAATTATTATTTTTCATGAAAAAATAAAATTATACCTCAAAACAATAAAAATAAATTTTTAAAGATAATCAATTGAAATCAAATGCTTAATCATGATAATATTACATCTCCCTCCTCGTGTATTAAGTTTGGTCTTTAATACCTTGAGGACTTTTAACACATTAAATGCTCATCTGTGGTTCTAGGTGAAACAGTGACAGACATCCCTATGGAAGACAGAAGAAGGCACGTTATGGTGACCAAGGGCTTGCTTAGAAGCACAGGTGAGCCCAACCCCTGATTCCCAGAAATAACTCTCTGTATGTGTGTGTGCACACTGGGCATGAACATGCAGCCATGTAAGAATGGCTAAGGTGAAGGATGAAGGGTGAAAGTAGCTAAAGCTGACCAATCAGGAAAGGAACAACATTAAGCAAATGTTACCAGTGTCTCACATAGCTAACATAGGCTGACTCTAAACATAATGAAAGGACTGTGCTAGAAAATAACCAACTTAGGGGTATAGAAATACTCTTTTTTAGATCTTTCCTGCTTTCTCTTGTGGGCATTTAGTGCTATAAATTTCCCTCTACACACTGCTTTAAATGTGTCCCAGAAATTCTGGTATGTTGTATCTTTGTTCTCATTGGTTTCAAAGAACATCTTTATTTCTGCTTTCATTTCGTTATGTACCCAGTAGTCATTCAGGAGCAGGTTGTTCAGTTTCCATGTAGTTGAGTGGTTTTGATTGAGTTTCTTAGTGCTGAGTTCTAGTTTGATTGCACTGTGGTCTGAGAGACAGTTTGTTATAATTTCTGTTCTTGTACATTTGCTGAGGAGTGCTTTACTTCCAATTATGTGGTCAATTTTGGAATAAGTGCGATGTGGTGCTGAGAAGAATGTATATTCTGTTGATTTGGGGTGGAGAGTTCTATAGATGTCTATTAGGTCCGCTTGGTGCAGAGATGAGTCCAATTCCTGGATATCCTTGTTAACTTTCTGTCTCGTTGATCTGTCTAATGTTGACAGTGGAGTGTTGAAGTCTCCCATTCTTATTGTATGGGAGTCTAAGTCTCTGTGTAAGTCTCTAAGGACTTGCTTTATGAATCTGGGTGCTCCTGTATTGGGTGCATATATATTTAGGATAGTTAGCTCTTGCTGTTGAATTGATCCCTTTACCATTATGTAATGGCCTTCTTTGTCTCTTTTGATCTTTGATGTTTTAAAGTCTGTTTTATCAGAGACTAGGATTGCAACCCCTGCTTTTTTTTGTTCTCCATTTGCTTGGTAGATCTTCCTCCATCCCTTTATTTTGAGCCTATGTATGTCTCTGCATGTGAGATAGGTCTCCTGAATACAGCAGACTGATGGGTCTTGACTCTTTATCCAGTTTGCCCGTCTGTGTCTTTTAATTGGAGCATTTAGTCCATTTACATTTAAGGTTAATATTGTTATGTGTGAACTTGATCCTGCCATTATGATATTAACTGGTTATTTTGCTCGTTAGTTGATGCAGTTTCTTCCTAGCCTCGATGGTCTTTACATTTTGGCATGTTTTTGCAATGGCTGGTACCGGTTGTTCCTTTCCATGTTTAGGGCTTCCTTCAGGGTCTCTTGTAATGCAGGCCTGGTAGTGACAAAATCTCTAAGCATTTGCTTATCTGTAAAGGATTTTATTTCTCCTTCACTCATGAAACTTAGTTTGGCTGGATATGAAATTCTGGGTTTAAAATTCTTTTCTTTAAGAATGTTGAATATTGGCCCCCACTCTCTTCTGGCTTGTAGAGTTTCTGCTGAGAGATCTGCTGTTAGTCTGATGGGCTTCCCTTTGTGGGTAACCTGACCTTTCTCTCTGGCTGCCCTTCAGATTTTTTCCTTCATTTCAACTTTGGTGAATCTGGCAATTATGTGTCTTGGAGTTGCTCTTCTCAAGGAGTATCTTTGTGGCATTCTCTGTATTTCCTGAATTTGAATGTTGGCCTGCCCTACTAGGTTGGGGAAGTTCTCCTGGATGATATCCTGAAGAGTGTTTTCCAACTTGGTTCCATTTTCCCCCTCACTTTCAGGCACCCCAATCAGATGTAGATTTGGTCTTTTTACATAATCCCATACTTCTTGGAGACTTTGTTCATTTCTTTTTCTTCTTTTTTCTTTTGGTTTCTCTTCTCTCTTCATTTCATTCATTTGATCCTCAATCGCTGATACTCTTTCTTCCAGTTGATCGAGTCGGTTACTGAAGCTTGTGCATTTGTCACGTATTTCTCGTGTCATGGTTTTCATCTCTGTCATTTCGTTTATGACCTTCTCTGCATTAATTAGTCTAGCTGTCAATTCTTCCACTCTTTTTTCAAGATTTTTAGTTTCTTTGCGCTGGGTACGTAATTCCTCCTTTAGCTCTGAGAAGTTTGATGGACTGAAGCCTTCTTCTCTCATCTCATCAAAGTCATTCTCTGACCAGCTTTGATCCGTTGCTGGCGATGGGCTGCGCTCCTTTGCAGGGGGAGATGCGCTCTTATTTTTTGAATTTCCAGTTTTTCTACCCTGCTTTTTCCCCATCTTTGTGGTTTTATCTGTCTCTGGTCTTTGATGATGGTGACGTACTGATGGGGTTTTGGTATAGGTGTCCTTCCTGTTTGATAGTTTTCCTTCTGACAGTCAGGACCCTCAGCTATAGGTCTGTTGGAGATTGCTTGAGGTCCACTCCAGACTCTGTTTGCCTGGGTATCAGCAGCAGAGGTTGCAGAAGATGGAATATTGCTGAACAGCGAGTGTACCTGTCTGATTCTTCCTTTGGAAGCTTCCTCTCAGGGGTGTACTCCACCCTGTGAGGTGTGGGGTGTCAGACTGCCCCTAGTGGGGGATGTCTCCCAATTAGGCTACTCAGGGTCAGGGACCCACCTGAGCCGGCAGTCTGTCCGTTCTCAGATCTCAACCTCTGTGTTGGGAGATCCACTACTCTCTTCAAAGCTGTCAGACAGAGTCATTCGCATCTGCACAGGCCTCTGCTGCTTCCCCTGTTGTTTTTTAGCTGTGCCCTGTCCCCAGAGGTGGAGTCTACAGAGACAGGCAGGTTTCCTTGAGCTGCTGTGAGCTAAGAACTAGAGAGGCAAGAGCAAACACACTCAAAAGCTAGTAGAAGGCAAGAAATGACTAAGATCAGAGCAGAACTGAAGGAGATAGAGACACAAAAAACCCTCCAAAAAATCAATGAATTCAGGAGTTGGTTTTTTGAAAAGATCAACACAATTGACAGACCGCTAGCAAGACTAATAAGAAGAAAAGAGAGAGGAATCAAATAGATGCAATAAAAAATGATAAAGGGGATATCACCATCGACCCCACAGAAATACAAACTACCATCAGAGAATACTATAAACACCTCTACGCAAATCAACTAGAAAATCTAGAAGAAATGGATAATTTCCTGGACACTTACACTCTCCAAGATTAACCAGGAAGAAGTTGAATCCCTGAATAGACCAATAGCAGGCTCTGAAATTGAGGCAACAATCAATAGCCTACCCACCAAAAAATGTCCAGGATCAGATGGATTCACAGCTGAATTCTACCAGAGGTACAAGGAGGAGCTGGTACCATTCCTTCTGAAACTATTCCAATCAATAGAAAAAGAGGGAATCCTCCCTAACTCATTTTATGAGGCCAACATCATCCTGATACCAAAGCCTGGCAGAGACACAACAAAAAAAGAAAATGTTAGACCAATATCCCTGATCAACATGGATGCAAAAATCCTCAATAAAATACTGGCAAACCGGATTCAGCAGCACATCAAAAAGCTTATCCACCATGATCAAGTGGGCTTCATCCCTGGGATGCAAGGCTGGTTCAACATTCGCAAATCAATAAACGTAATCCAGCATAGAAACAGAACCAAAGACAAGAACCACATGATTATCTCAATAGATGCAGAAAAGGCTTTTGACAAAATTCAACAGCCCTTCATGCTAAAAACGCTCAATAAATTCGGCATTGATGGAACGTACCTCAAAATAATAAGAGCTATTTATGACAAACCCACAGCCAATATCATACTGAAGGGGCAAAAACTGGAAAAATTCCCTTTGAAAACTGGCACAAGACAGGGATGCCCTCTCTCACCACTCCTATTCAACATAGAGTTGGAAGTTCTGGCTAGGGCAATCAGGCAAGAGAAAGAAATCAAGGGTATTCAGTTAGGAAAAGAAGAAATCAAATTGTCCCTGTTTGCAGATGACATGATTGTATATTTAGAAAACCCCATTGTCTCAGCCCAAAATCTCCTTCAGCTGATAAGCAACTTCAGCAAAGTGTCAGGATATAAAATTAATGTGCAAAAATCACAAGCATTCTTATACACCAGTAACAGACAAACAGAGAGCCAAATCAGGAATGAACTTCCATTCACAATTGCTTCAAAGAGAATAAAATACCTAGGAATCCAACTTACAAGGGATGTCAAGGACCTCTTCAAGGAGAACTACAAACCACTGCTCAGTGAAATAAAAGAGGATACAAACAAATGGAAGAACATACCATGCTCATGGATAGGAAGAATCAATGTTGTGAAAATGGCCATACTGCCCAAGGTTATTTATAGATTTAATGCCATCCCCATCAAGCTACCAATGAGTTTATTCACAGAATTGGAAACAACTGCTTTAAAGTTCATATGGAACCAAAAAAGAGCCCGCATTGCCAAGACAATCCTAAGTCAAAAGGACAAAGCTGGAGGCGTCACGCTACCTGACTTCAAACTATATTACAAGGCTACAGTAACCAAAACAGCATGGTACTGGTACCAAAACAGAGATATAGACCAATGGAACAGAACAGAGTCCTCAGAAATAATACCACACATCTACAGCCATCTGATCTTTGACAAACCTGAGAGAAACAAGAAATGGGGAAAGGATTCCCTATTAATAAGTGGTGCTGGGAAAATTGGCTAGCCATAAGTAGAAAGCTGAAACTGGATCCTTTCCTTACTCCTTATACAAGATTAATTCAAGATGGATTAGAGACTTAAATGTTAGACCTAATACCATAAAAATCCTAGAAGAAAATCTAGATAGTACCATTCAGGACATAGGCATGGGCAAGGACTTCATGCCTAAAACACCAAAAACAACGGCAGCAAAAGCCAAAATTGACAAATGGGATCTAATTAAACTAAAGAGCTTCTGCACAGCAAAAGAAACTACCATCAGAGTGAACAGGCAACCTACAGAATGGGAGAAAATTTTTGCAATCTACTCATCTGACAAAGGGCTAATATCCAGAATCTACAAAGAACTTAAACAAATATACAAGAAAAAAACAAACAACCCCATCAAAAAGTGGGCAAAGGATATGAACAGACATTTCTCAAAAGAAGACATTCATACAGCCAACAGACACATGAAAAAATGCTCATCATCACTCGCCATCAGAGAAATACAAATCAAAACCACAATGAGATACCATCTCACACCAGTTAGAATGGCAATCATTAAAAAATCAGGAAACAACAGGTGTTGGAGAGGATGTGGAGAAATAGGAACACTTTTACACTGTTGGTGGGATTGTAAACTAGTTCAACCATTATGGAAAACAGTATGGCAATTCCTCAAGGATCTAGAACTAGATGTACCATATGACCCAGCCATCCCACTACTGGGTATATACCCAAAGGATTATAAATTATTCTACTACAAAGACACATGCACACGTATGTTTATTGTGGCACTATTCACAATAGCAAAGACTTGGAATCAACCCAAATGTCCATCTGTGACAGATTGGATTAAGAAAATGTGGCACATATACACCATGGACTACTATGCAGCCATCAAAAAGGATGAGTTTGCGTCCTTTGTAGGGACATGGATGCAGCTGGAAACCATCATTCTTAGCAAACTATCACAAGAAGAGAAAACCAAACACCGCATGTTCTCACTCCTAGGTGGGAACTGAACAATGAGATCACTTGGACTCGGGAAGGGGAACATCACACACTGGGGCCTATCATGTGGAGGGGGGAGGGGGGAGGGATTGCATTGGGGAGTTATACCTGATATAAATGATGAATTGATGGGTGCTGACAAGTTGATGGGTGCAGCACACCAACATGGCATAAGTATACATATGTAACAAACCTGCATGTTATGCACATGTATCCTAGAACTTGAAGTATAATAAAAAAAAAAAAAAAAGATATACTCTTTTGACTCACTCCCTCCACCCTCATTGCTCATTTCCTGGTTTTTGAGCACTCCCTCCTCTCTGAGCACTCTTTTCTCTGGGTTTCCAGGATACCACACATTCCATGCCTTGCCCCTGCTCCCCTGACTATTTGTTTTCAGCTTCTTTTGCTGGCTCCTTTGCCCAGCTTCTAAATGGTAGAGTGTTCGAGGACTCAGTCCTTGCACCTCATCTCTTCTTTGTCTACATTCCCTTTGTTGGTGATTTTCTTCCATCTTAGGGTTTTAAATTTCACCTATACACTTATAATTCCCAAATTCATATTCCCAACCCAGGCCATTTCCCTGAACTCTACAATTGTATTTCAAATTCCCTACTCAATATATTCTTTTGGATATCTAAGAGGCATATAAAAATTGACAAGTCAGAACTAAACTGCTCTCTTTCCCCTCACCACACCGTTCTCTCCTACTCTTAAGTCCTTTCCATCTCAGGAAGTGTCAATGCCGTTGCTTAAGTCGAAATCTTTTGAAATGTCCTTGACTCTCCTCTTTTCTCAAATTCCAGAAACAATCTACCAGCAAGACTCCTAAATTACAAATTAAAAATATATCCTGAATCTTCTCATTTCTTATCACTTCAATCTCACCACCTACCTGAATTATTATAATAGAATCCTAATTGGTGTCTTTGTTTCTCCCTTCATACCCCTGGAGAATGCCCTCCTCCACAAAGTCATATTTTATGCCTAAAGCAGGTCATATTCACTCTCATGCTCAAAATGCTCTCAAGGTTCCTACAGTAAATGCCTATCCTTACAATGGCCCAAAGGCCTACTACACACTGTGTGCCTATCCGCTGCCCTTTACTTCCTGGATCTCTTTTCTCCTAGTCTCCAGCTTAGACTGACTTTGCTTCTTTCTTGACCCTACTAAGGGTATTCATCCCTCCAGAATTTTGCTCTTGCCATTTCCTCTGCCTAGATGCCATTTCTTGAGATGGGTACTACTTCCTCCTCTCTTTCAGATTTTTGTTTATGTGCCACCTACTCAGGGATGTCTTCCACCATAATTAATTTGCACCTACTTTTCACACCAGGAATTCACTCTCTCCTTCTCTTCTTTATTATCTTTCGTAACATTTATGACTATCTAACACACTATGTGTTTTACTTTTCTGTTAATTTTCTGTCTCCCCTCACCAGAAAGTTAGGGATGTTTGTCTATTTAGTTTACTATTGTTTCTATTGCACCTGGAACACTGACTGTTACATTGTTCCTCTCCATTGTAGAGCAGGTCAATGTTTGTCGAGGCTGAATACATGTTAAAATGCCACTCTTTGGAAGGGGTTTTCCTCTCCCTGCACTGGTATTAGCCTGTGGCCAAGGAGGGAGATATGGGCTTAACGGCCAATAAACCCACTAGGCAGGGTCCAGAATAAGGTAAGAAATTGTCAGAAAGAGGAAGCAGGCAAGCACCAAAGAAAACCCTTGCCTGCTCTTCCCACTGTTTATGCAGACAATGCATTCCAGACGCTACTGTGATGGTCTGCAAGTGATTTCCAACAGAGCTTTATTTCAGCTAAGTAGCCAAGGGTAATCTGAATAAAAGGAATAAGGCAAGTTATTCACTTTCTAATTGCTACTTGCACAACTTTTTCCTAATTGCATTTTCCATAGACAATTTGTGCCAAAATGAACATTCCACTAATGATGCTGGCAAGACAGTTTGTCAAACACTGACACCTAGTGAATGTTACTATACAGACCTTGTTCTGGGCTCTGTTTTAGGTCCAAGAAATTCCACAGACATTCAATTTAGGAGGCGGTCAAATCTCATTCACCTACTTTTAGTATTAGCCTTGGCAGAGTTTGACTCCAAAGTGGCGCTCCCTCTCATTACTGGGCCCCTGCACACGAGTGAGTGTATGCCCTTGGAATGCTGGCAAAATTTTTAATCTAAGAAAAACAACCAGGAGAGAAAAACTCCTGAAAAATTACCCAAGAGCATCTTAAGTCAAATATAAATTTTTAATTTTCATTTACTGCCCTCGTGTGTGATCAGCACTGAACTCCACTTCTTCAATGACACAGGAGAGCTCAGTCTTCAGCCCAGGGATCCTGAGTTGAGTTGTTGGGCTTGCTCTGAGATGAGTGTCTTAAAGTCTAAGAACTGACACTCCACACGTCCTCTATGCCAACTAGTATGATTTAATTGAGGAATTTTAGACCCATAGAGAGACAGGAACTTTTGCAAGATATGATGGAATCTGAATGGAACTTGGAATCACACAAAATTGGGAACAAAGGAGAGTTCCATCAGAGAGTGGCATTGCACTTCTTTACTAAACTCCTCTGCAATTAATTTTACTGTGCTATTAAAAGGAGAGATAGCCCTGGCCTGCGGTTTTGAGGAGTAGTAAATGAGATGTGCCTGGAAAGAGCTTCATATATTGCAGTGCCCTGTATTTTTCTTCCTGCTCACTTGGGATCACATAGCAGTGGGCTGGGCCAGGCTTAAAACATACTTCTGTCTTTGAGTTCAGTGTTTTATTCCTATCACCTTACCTTTGTTGCAAGTGGAGAAACTACATGGCAGAAAGGGTGTGCACCCACATCTTCGCCCCTTCTACAGGACCCACAAAATCCACACTGATACTGCCTAGAGAATGGAGAATGATCACTTTGCAAAAGAGATTTCTGGGATCTCTGCAAAGGTCCCAGTCCTTTGTTCTGCTTTCATGTTTGGAGTGAACTCTCACACTTGCCTTTCTGAGACTGAGAGGCAGTTTATCATCCAGAATGAGAGACAGGAATGGAACCAGATTGTTTAGGTTCAGATACTAGCTCCACCTCTCATTACTTTCATGGCCTCAGTCAAGTTATTTTAGCTCACTCTGCCTTTGTGACCCCATCTGTAAAATGGAGATAAAAGCAATACTTACCCTATTGGGATGTATAGATATGTGTAGAGAAAACACTTAGCTAATAATACTATATTATAAAGAAGATCAGTGTGTGGGTAGTGCATGTAATGTTACCTAGAAAAGACATGCATCATGGAATACCAGCACTAGACTTGTTTGTTTATGTGGATTTGTCTCGGTTTGGCAGACTTTAGATGAGAATATTGTCCATCTTCACCAAGTCTAGAAGTCCCATCTTATTCTTGGGTATAAAGCAGCAACCCTGTATGGACTGCTAAGAGAGACTGACACTTGGCTCTTGCTCCTCCCTCCCCCGCCCTCTCCTCCTGTCATCTCCACTTCTCTTCCATTCTCTCTTCCTCATTTTCCTTTGTCCTCTTCTTTTTCCTTTCTCTTTCCCTCCCTGTCTCTCCGTCTGTCCCTTCCTTTCTCAATCTCCAACCTTCCTGCCTTTCATTATCTAATAAAAAGCTGGATTGTTTTTTCCTTGGCATCCTACTCATCTTCATTTCCCCTTTCCTTGTCCTCACTGCCCCTACTGTTCCCTGCAATCTCTCAGCATTTACAGGAAATAGCACAAGTATGTGTGTGTGAGTGTATGCGTGTTCTGTCATTTCTGTGGTGACATCAAATTAGAAATGCTTGCCAAAGCAAAGCCCTGCCTTCTTTATTCAAAATTTGTCCCAGGTGACAGAAAAGTCCACAGTGATTGTCTGGGCATCCTCACAGTTACCATAAAATCGAAAACTTGATCTTTGTTCAAGTGACATGAAATCTGGAGAGCCTAGAGAGACAAAAGCAAAAAGTTCCTTGGGTCTTTGCTAAAATGACACTCTTGTGCTTTTTTCATTACTGATTCACAGCTCACAGCGGACAGCTTTCTTAGCATGTTACTCACATCTTTATGTAAATCCACCAGTAACATTTTAAGTTCCATAAGCAAAATTCTTATTATATTATTAGCTACTGAGGCCCTTCTAGGTGCCCTTAGAGTGTTTCCTAACTCTGAACCCTAGGCCATTTTCCTTATCATCATTTGTTACTGGGAAGTATGTTAGCCATGCAAAAAGTTAGAAAGGTAATATGTACATACCACCTGTCAAAAAACATGACAGATACAGCCTCTTGCTTATTGTCAATTAATAAGGCTGTGGTGACTTTTGTTTACTTATATGTGTGGCTTTTTAAAAAACTTTTAACCCTCAGGGATGTGTTTTAAGTCTATTTCTAGAATAGATAGGTCTTCAATTTAGCTTAATCACACGTTTGTTTTTTCTACTATCACATTTTGTGCTTTCCACTTATCTTGATTTTTTTATACTTAACATTTTCTCTATTGAGAATCTTGTTAGAATTGATCAATATTTTCTTATTCTTTACTACTTTTTATTGGTTTAGAAGCTAAATATTTTAGTTTTCTTTTTTGTATTTATTTTTAAATTTTCACTTACGTGTCATTGAGAAAGTCAAAAGTGAATCAATAACTTTATACTTTCTGAACAGTATCTTAGAACAGTATTTCAACTTTGAAGTTCATCCACATTAAGTTAATTCCTGAACCAATTTATCTGTTAGTCTTATAGTTTTTATAATAATTACTTGTATACATAAAACCACAAATTTGTCAATTATTTTGCTCATCATTACTTCTTCTTTAGCTTTTCCTTTCTGGGAGAATTTAGAAATTTTCAGGTGAAGATCTTTTGGTGAAAAACATTCTCAATATTGTTTTTTTAAAAAATATATATTAATTGTATCCTGCTTCTTGAAATGTAGTTTTAAAAACAGTATGGCGATTCCTCAAGGATCTAGAACTAGATGTACCATATGACCCAGCCATCCCACTACTGGGTATATACACAAAGGATTATAATTACTCTACTACAAAGACACATGCACACGTATGTTTATTGCGGCACTATTCACAATAGCAAAGACTTGGAATCAACCCAAATGTCCATCTGTGACAGACTGGATTAAGAAAATGTGCACATATACACCATGGAATACTATGCAGCCATAAAAAAGGATGAGTTTGCGTCC
Organism: Trachypithecus francoisi; assembly: GCF_009764315.1. Taxonomy (NCBI): domain Eukaryota; kingdom Metazoa; phylum Chordata; class Mammalia; order Primates; family Cercopithecidae; genus Trachypithecus; species Trachypithecus francoisi. The sequence continues at coordinate 163,413,293 of NW_022681465.1, read as the reverse complement.
TTTGTAGGGACATGGATGCAGCTGGAAACCATCATTCTTAGCAAACTATCACAAGAAGAGAAAACCAAACACCGCATGTTCTCACTCATAGGTGGGAACTGAACAATGAGATCACTTGGACTCGGGAAGGGGAACATCACACACTGGGGCCTATCATGGGGAGGGGGGAGGAGGGAGGGATTGCATTGGGGAGTTATACATGATATAAACGTCATGCACATGTACCCTAGAACTTAAAGTATAATAAAAAAAAAAAAATAAAATAAAATTAAAAAAAAAAATTTTGGTATAAAATCTAGTTTGACAGTTATTTTTCTTTAGCACTTTGGGTAATTATTCCTCTTACTTCTATTCCCAACCTTTTTTAAAAAAAAAAATTAGACTATCTGTCTTTTTCTTTATGGCTATTATTAAGATTTTATATCTGTAGAATATTCTGGTTTAATTATCGTGTGTTTAGGCATGGATTTGTTCATATTTACCTCACTTGTGATTTAGTGTATTTTGTGAGTCTGATGATCCACGTCTTACATTACTCCAACAAATCCTTAGCCATTATTTGCCAATATTGCTTTTCATTTATCACCTGTGCTTCTTCTTAAGACTCAAACAAAAGGTATATTGGCCTTTCTCATTTTTCCCCCATGTCTTTTAATTACTTTTAAAAATGTTTTCCACATTTTATTTTATATATTCTGCATTATGGGCTGTTACTTTAGAATTATAATTGAGTTTATTATATCTGTTCTCTGTTGTGTCTAATATTGTATATTAACAACTCCTTTGATTACTTAATTTTAGTGACATTACTTTCTTCTTTATTTTGTAGAAATTCTATTAAAGTTTTTTCAAATCAGCCTGATACATTTTGAAGGTATCACATTTTTTCTTTTATTTTCATTTATTTAAACAGCATTAACACTTTAATGTTACTATTTATTGATGAATCTGCAGTCTACTTTGAAGTGTGTGTTATTTCTTATATTTAATGGCTTGACCATGACACTTTACATACCCCATGTCTTATCATTTGGGACTATTTTGCTTATGTTAGAAAGAAGGGAGAACTTTATTTAAGGAAACTTCATGGGGAATGAATTAAGGGTGTGAGTCCCTGGAGTTATTTTATGCTTTCTTCTGCCACGAGCATTCCTAGACTGGATGGCCTGAACTTTCATGCTATTATGCTAGCTTCTGTATTCCCAGACCATACAAGAGTATGCATTTGATGGAAAATATGCTTAAGAGCACACTTCTGGTTACAAATTCTTAGAGGAGATCTTTTCACTTAGAGCCTAGGCCAGAAAGGACAAGCTTTCTCTGCTTATCTCCATAAACTAGTAGATGATTTTTGTCCTTAGACTTCTTCACAAAGGATGTAGCTCTTTGATTGTCATGGCTTTACCCAGGCATTTTAGTCAGTTCCTCATTTTGTATAATCTCAACATTTGTCTCTTATGCCCCAATGACAGTTAAAAACCTAAAACCCTTCCATAGTTTGCCACCTTGGCTTTTGCCTCCTTTATATTTCTTCTTAGGGAGTTCCCTTATTTTCCTGAGTGCTCAGATATGGATTTAAATGTATATTTGTTACATGTTTTCATTAGGATGACCATTACCCAAAATCACAAATAATAGGTGTTGGTAAAGATGTGAGGAAATTGGAATCTTTGGGCATTGGTTGTCAGTATGTCAAATGCTGTAGCCACTACAGAAAACAGTATGGAAGTTCCTAAAAAATTAAACATAAATTTGCTGTATGATCCAGAAATTCTACTTCTGGGTATATGGTATAGTTTGCAGTTTGTTTCCTCCAAATCTCATTTTGAAATGTAATCCCCCATGTTGGGGATGGGGCCTGATGGTGGGAGCCATTTGGGTCATGGGGGCAGATGCCTCAGGAATTACTTCATGGTAGTAATGAATGAGTTCTTGCTCTGTGAGTTCATGTGAGATCTGGTTGTTTAAAAGAGCCTGGCACCTCCTCCCTCACTCTCTTGTTCTCGCTCTTGCTATGTGATACATCGGCTTCCCCCTTTGTCTTCTGCCATGACTGGAAACTTCCTGAGGCCTCACCAGGAGCAGATGCAGTCACCATGCTGCTTATACAGCCTGAAGAACCATGAGCCAAAATTAACTTCTTTTCTTTACAAATTATCCAGCCTCAGGTTCTTTCTTTATAGCAATGAAAGTACACATTATCATAATATATACTCAAAAGAATTGAAAACAGGGATTTGAGTAGATATTTGTTTGTAAATGTTTATAGAAGCATTATTCACAATAGCCAAAAGGTGAAAACAATCCAAGTGTCCATCAGTGGATGAATGGATAGACAAAAGGTGACATGTACATACATTCGAATATTATCCATCCTTTAAAAGGAAGGACATTATGACACATGCTCTAACATAGGTGAACCTTCAAAACATGCTAAGTGAAATAAGCCAGTCACAAAAGAACAAATGGTTTCAATTATGTGAAGTATTAGAGTAATTCAGTTCATAGAGACAGAAAGTTGAATGGTGTTGTCAGGGGGTAGGGAGGAGAAAGAGATGGAAGCTTTTGTTTATTGGGTGTGAAGTTTCTGCTTTGGAAGCTGGAAAAGTTCTGGAGCTGAATGGTGGTCATGGTTTCATGCTAATATGAATGTATTTAATACCACTGAAATGCACACTTAAGAATGGTTAATTTTATGTTATATATACAATTAAAAAAATATTTTTATTACATTTTACCCAGCATAATTAGGTTTTATAATATCAGAATGTTTTCCAGGTTATTTGAACTGCATTTTTTTTTCCAAAACAGGCATTTCTTTAATTATTTTACCCTTAGGGCTTTTATGCTTTTATGCTACTCCTATGGGTTGCTTAGATAAGTAAGTAGGCAACAGAGAAAATGAAACTGGAGGCTTTGTTATTACATAGAGAATTCTTGCTTTCATTTAGTCTTGTTATTGGTAGAGTAGTTGTATTGTACAAATATAACAGGATTACAGAGATTTCAAGGCTCCAAGATGGGAAGCAGAGTAGAGCCTGACTGCATAAGAAATGGAACTGGCATTAAGACAGCCACATGTTCCCTCACTCTGTCTCTCTTCTTCGCATGGGATTTTTAATTCTAACAATTATCCCATTATCTTCACTTTTTCATTCACTTCAGTTTGTTGTAAATCATTTTAATTGACCAGATCCTATTTGCCTGATGAAAATTCATTATGTAATATTTTGGCATCTGCCTTTCCTAATAATTGCTGCAGGACCTTGGCTTCCCAATTTCAAGCTTCTGAAAGGAGTTTGATTTGCTGATGATTTTGGGTCTAATCATCTGGGCTAGATATGTTCATTAAAAATAAACACATAAGAATATTTCACTTCCCTGGCATCACAATGTGAAAACTCAATGTCCCCACTTCCCAGTGAAACTGGTGCAAAAAAATTTTTTTAAACCTCAACCATTTTAATTAAGCTTTTGGAAATGATCCCAAAGGCATATAGCAAATGAAGACACAGTTATTCAAGAAAGCCTGCTACACCTTGGTGAAAACAGTGAGAGTGTTTCATTTGAATGACAACTTTCTTCTTCCTTCTCACTATCCCAGCTTGGCATGATGGAACTGCACTCCAGATGGCCACTGCCAAGAACACAGGGCTTTCTGTTCCCCTACCTCCCAAACAGAAGTCTATGCTATCTTCCAAGGAGGGGAAGAATATCAGCATTTCTCATACTGCTCACAGATACAAGTTGCAGACGCTAAGTTTTAGGCAAGTATAGCCAAGAGTTGGGGGCTCTTTTTTTTTCCAACTAGCTTCCACTTATGAGACATAAGGTTTACCTGGGACAGTAGCAAACATTGGAGCCCTCTCATCCCTGTCCTGGCTCATAATGTAGAGGTTCTAAGCCAGAAGGGGCAAGCTGAGACCTGAGCCTACTGTACTCAATCTCTACCTCCCTGCTAAATGCCGGATCCTAAAGCAGGGGTGTCACTCAAAACAAGTTGTCACTTTCTCTGCCCTGAGCTTCAGAGAGGATAAGAGATTTTGCTCAGGGAGAAAGGCAGGTCATAAAACCCTCTCCCTAAAGGAACTGACTTCATTTGCCACGGAATGTGAGAAAGTTCAAGCCGAAGTATACTCTACAAAGTAATGGATGTTGTGGTAAAAAGCGATTAAGAGGAGACTGAACAATATATTAGGAATGTCAACTAAAACATAGACCAGCTAGTTTACCAGAGAAAATTAGTGAAAGTTAAGAAGAGTTAAGACAGTTAAGAGCTGACTTGAGGTTGGAACAAATCTGAAACACTTACCTCAAAAACTATCCCTACAAAGAATTCTGAATTAGACCATCCACTGAACAATTTATGCCACAGGGCATTGTTGAAAACAATAGAGCAATAAACTGTAATTAATAGCTGATTGTGGCTAGAGAAAGACACAGGCAAAGAAAGCCCTGCCAAACCACTGTCATCCCAGAGTGACTATGCCTTCCCAAGGCTGCTCACTTTAGGAGCAACGCTGGAGGTTTCACTGTGGCAATGCAGGGGATAGACTTCACTAAATGAATCCAGCCAATCACTAAACAAATAGGCAAACAGCAATAGTAAGGCCCAGATACAGTGGTGGGGTGGTGCTGGAAAACCAGCACCTAGACTTGCTATAATGTATTACTGAGATGTCTTGTTTCCAGCGAAAAATTCATAAGACATACCCCCACCTCAAAAAAAGAGAGGAAAGTCTGATCTATACATGGGGAAAAAACAGCAGACAGCAAGGCTGTCTGTGAGAGCAACCAGATGTTGGATTTAATGAAAATCTCAAGTAGCCACTATAAATACGTTTAAAAAACCAAAGGCAACCATGCTTAAAGAAGCAAAGGAAGATGTGTTGACAAGGTCTCAAAATAGAGAATACCAAGTATAGAAATTATGAAAAAGAAACAAATGGAAATTCTGGAGCTCAGAAGTAAAATAATTCCAGAGTCTCGTAAAATAAAAAAAACGCACTGAAGAGATTCAACAGTAGAATTGAATGAGTGAATAAAGAATAAAGAATGAGTGAACCTGAATTAGATCACTAGAAAATATGCAACCTGAAGAACAGAGAGGAAAAAAGATGAAAAAAAAACCAGCAACAACAACATCAGAAAAATGTGAGACACTTCTGGTGCACTAACATATGCAAAATGAAAGTACCAGAAGACAGAATTGAGCAGAAGAAATAATGACTGAAAATGCCTTAAATTTGACAAAAAAGGTGAATCTATTCATCCAAGAAGCCCAATGAATTCTAATTTTCTCATCTAAGAGAGAATGTCTTATGGGCACAAACAAGGTGCTCTCCATCAGTTGTTATAAGGAAGTTTAGAAAAGGCAAACAACAATCCAAATCTTTGGTAGAATTACTAAGAAATGAACTCAATTTTGTGTTAGTTAATAAAAATTTATTAAATCACAACAACAAAAATTTTTCATTAATGAGAATCCTGAAGTTTTATGAGACCCTAAAGTGCCTTCAAGCTAAAACAAAGATTAAAAATAATTAGTGATAATTTAGTACAGTATGTTTTATTTTGTTTTAGTTCCACCTATTATAAACATTATAATTTACTATTGTATCAGTTTTGTTGACTTAAATTTTGATTAATATGAAATATTAACTCATGTCGTATAATAGAGCACATCGTGTACAAGCAGTTTCTAAACTAATCCTTCATCCCTCAGGTAAAGAATGTGACTTACCTGTAGACAATTAAGGTTTGAGAGGTTTTGAAGGTCTTCCTTCCCTAAGTGCGTTTCTCCCAAGACTTATTTCTTCTAGTCAAGGTTTTCCAACCTCCAAATGCAAGTGGAAGAAGGATTCTATTTAAAGCTAAATTAATTCTTTACATTAATTTGAATGTGCTAATGTTATACTTTCCTAAGGTAAGCAGAGAGATGCAGGAACCCAAGATACCTAAAAGTCAGGAAGCTCCAAAGAAGGCACAACTTGGCAAGTGCTTGCGGGTATGAGATTCAACTTTGACAACTTTTAGACTTTGTCTATGTCCTGCTTTTGCAGGGGCTTTTGAAAATTGATTACTTTTCCTTTTAGGTGAAATAATTCAAATTTGCTAAACTCACTTACCTCTTCTTTAATACACAAGTATTTTTTGAATAACTACAGTTTGAGGTAATGACAGAAAACCCTATAAGGAAAAAATGATGTTCTGTAGTGAGCCATATGCCAGAATTATAGAACAAATATTAGCCCTGAGACCTTTTGGTTGAGAGAAAACAAGTGTAAGCACTAAGGGCTTAAATTAATTTGTTTCTTTCTTCCTTTTTTCCTTTCTTCCTTCCTTCCTTTCTTCCTTCCTTCCTTCCTTTTCTTCCTTTTTCTTCCTTCCTTTTTTTTTTCTTTTGAGACAAGGTCTTACTCTGTCACCCAGGCTAGAGTACAGTGGTGCAATCAAGGCTCACTATAGCCTCAACCTCCTGGGTTCAATCAATTCTCCTATCGCAGCCTCCTGAACAGCTGGATATACAGGTGTGTGCCAGCACCCCTGGCTAATTTTTGTAATTTTTGTAGAGACAGAATTTCGCCGTGTTGCTCAGGCTGGTCCTGAACTCCTGGGCTCAAGCAATCCACCTGCCTTGGCTTCCCAAAATGCTGGGATTACAGGCATAAGCCACCATGCCTGGCCCTAAGTACGTAAAATCTAATGAGTTAAATGATCTACATTCTCTTGTGGATAGTAGCAGGAAAGGATGCAAAATTGCAGACTTTATTACAAGTCTGTAATCAAGTCCCAAGAATAATCTGTTGTGAGGCAAGCCATGAGACTCCATCTACCACATTGCCTTAGGAAAGTGCTGTGGCAACAGCAACTTTAAGTTAATCTCAGTATCCCTGACTTCTGGAGCACAAAAGCTAAACAAAAAAGGGATGAATATTATTTTTTAATTAATTCATAAAGTCTGTTGGAAAATATATTTTTAACAGAATAAAACTATACTGTGTTAGTTAAAGCGTGCTTAGTTTAAAAATTTTTTTCTTTTGACTGAAAGTAGACAGAGGAGGGACACTTATCAAACCTCTGCTGGTGAGAAGAGTCAAAAAGGCTAATTGCTGAGCCCCACATTACAGCACAAATAGATGACAGGAAGGAGTAATGGTGGGGTGGGGACAGTTGTCCAAACCACAACAAAAAAGCAAAATTCACAAAGCACAGGGGTCAGAGTGATCAGGATATATAACTTTGTATGAAGGAAGGTAGCAGTGAAGACAGTCAGCTTTGTTGAAGAATATGGGAATAAGGGGAAGAAGGAGTTGAAAGTTCCAACTACTAAGAGATGTGGCTGGAGTAGTCAGACAAAGATTCTTCTATATTCTAGTAAGAGGAGATAATTGTCTCAACTAAAATAGAGCCAGTGGGAATGATGAGAAATGAAAGAATTCTAGAAATATTAAGTGACAATGGCAAGGAAATGCAGTACCTTTTATAGATATAGAAGGAAAGACCAAAGTCAAGCATTTGTCCCAGTATCCAATTTAAGCAGTAAGGAGCTGGTATTACCAGTCTCTGAAATGGTGCTACAAATGAAGAAGTATGTTTGGCAAATGTGGTCAAGGCAGATGATGGGTGGAGGCAGAGGCTACTGTTGATGCAAGGTAAGCAAGCCTCAAACTGGGGCTTAGCTCACGAGGGTTCTTGGCTTTGCTCAGGAAAGAATTCAAGAGCCAACTGGTGGTAGAAGAAAACAGCTTTACTGAGGTGGCAGTGTTACAGCTTCATGACTGCTCCTGTAAAGCAGGGCTTCCCCATAAGCACTGTATTGAGAGCAGCAGCTCAAAGGCAGTTCTGCAGTCATATTTACAGCCATTTTAATTACATGCAAATTAGGGAGCAGATTTTACAAAACTTTCTGGTAAAAGAGTAGTAAATTCCAAGTTGTTGGGTCATCCTCATGGAAAAGGGTAGTAACTTATGGGTCTTGCCATGGCAATGGTAAACTGACATGGCACACTACTGGGCATGTCTTATGGAGAGGTGCTTCTACCATTTCCCTCTTTTATCTAGTCCTCAATCTGGTCTGATGTCTGAGCCCCACCTCTGGAGTCAAGTCCCACCTCCTACCTCACCATTACTAACAATTCTACACGTTTCAGTTCATCTTTACATGACATTAACTTGGGAATCCTTTTCTAGTCTCCTTTGTACAAAATTGAACACTTTTCTCTAAATAAAATGTGGATGTGAGAAAATTAGAAACACTCCCATAGTTGCTATTTGAAAGGTACCCAGTTCAGTTGGTCAGAGTATGTCCATAGCTGAGGAATAGCCTGAGCAATTTAGAACAAAACGAAGCTTGTTACCTGAACTATCCAGATAATCAAAAATAAAATAGTGAGAGACATTTTTCTATTATCCCAACAATGACCCTAAAGCCTTTCTTTGTTTGATTAACTGTAATCAAAGCAAAGCTTACATGATTTTATAGAAAACAATGAATGTTTAGAATCAATCTCATTTAACTTTAAATAAAAAGAATGTGTTTTCTTTAGTGACTATGGTTAGAACATGTTTTAGATCTTCAGTCACGTCCAAGAACATCCAATAACACTGACTAGGATCCAGAAAAAAACTTTTTTCAGATACTCTTGATGGTAAGTTAACTTGATTTTCTAAGAACTGCCTTGGCTATTTTCAGAGTGTGAGTTAAAATGTCTGAAGTTTGAAAGGAAACAGATCATCTTGGGAAATCACTTTGGATGACAAGGAAACTTTAACATTAACATTCAAACCACATCAATCATGGGGGTGGAGAACTACTGCTAAGCACCATATGAAAATAGTTGGGCAGTTTCCAAAGACAGAGAGAAAATCTATAGCAAACACTGCAATGTTTAGTTTTAGGGGTTGGGTTCTTTCTTTTGAAACACTTTTAATAGCTGTAAAAAGATACATTTCCTTATATACTGTACTAGCTGATTTTTTTTTTCTACACTAGCTAAGAACAGAACCACTGGGAAAAGAGCTATGCTCTCTTTAGTTGTTAGAGGACACCTATACTGTTGAATAAGAGAAATGTATATTTCTTGCTCCAAAAATTACCATCTGACAGTCTATTTTATATAATGAAATTTCACCATTAGAAATAATTTTCCTGAGGATATTTACAAATCATCTGATAATTTGTATACTGCCTTTATTTTATTTTACTTTACTTTTTATTTCAAAAGATTTTTGGGGGGAAATAGGTGGTGTTTGGTTACATAAGTTCTTTAGGGGTGATTTCTGAGATTTTGGTGTACCCATCACCCAAGCAGTGTACACTATACCCAATATGTATGTAGTCTTTTATCCCTCACACCCTCCCATCCTTTTCCCAGAGTCCCCAAAGTCTACTGTATCATTTTTATGCCTTTGCATCCTCATAGCTTAGCTCTCACTAATGAGTGAGAACATACGATGTTTGTTTTTCATTCCGGAGTTACTTCACTTAGAATAATGATCTCCAGTTCCATCTAGGTTGCTGCAAATGCCATTACTTTGTTCCTTTTTATGGTTGAGCAGTATTCCATGGTGTGTGTGTGTGTGTGTGTGTGTCACATTTTCTTTCTTTTTTAGAGATGGAGTTTAGCTCTTTTCACCCAGGCTGGAGTGCAATGGCATGATCTCAGCTCACTGCAACCTCTGCCTCATGGGTTCAAGCAATTCTCCTGTCTCAGCCTCCTGAGTAGCTGGGATTACAGGTGCCCACCACCACGCCTGGCTAATTTTTGTATGTTTTAGTAGAGACAGGATTTCACCATGTTGGTCAGGCTGGTCCTGAACTCCTGACCTCAGGTAATCCACCCGCCTCAGCCTCCCAATATCACCCTTTCTTTATCCACCCTTTGGTTGATGGACATTTGGGCCAGTTCCATATTTTTGCAATCACAAATTGTGCTGCTATAAACGTGTGTGTTCAAGTATCTTTTTTGTATAATGCCTTGTTTTCCTCTAAGTAGATACTTAGTAGTGGGATTGCTGGATCAAGTGGTAGATCTACACTTATGTCTTTAAGAAATTTCCACACTGTTTTCCACAGTGGTTGTACTAGTTTACATTCCCATTAAGAGTGTAAAATGTTCCTTTTTACCACATCTACACTAACATCTATTATTTTTTGATTTTTTGATTATGACCATTCTTGTGGGAGTGAGGTGGTATCGCATTGTGGTTTTAATTTGCATTTCCCTGATCATTCGTGATGTTGAGTATTTTTTTCGTATGCTTGTTGGTCATTTGTATATCTTCTTTTGAGAATTGTCTATTCATGTATTTAGCCCACTTTGTCATGGGATTTTATTTTTTTCTTGCTGATTTGTTTGAGTTCTTTGTAGATTCTGGATATTAGTCCTTTGTCAGATGTACAGATTGTGAGGATTTTCTCTCACTCTGGGTTGTCTGTTAAATCTGCTGATTATTTCTTTTGCTGTACAGAAGCTTTTTAGTTTTATTAAGTCCTATCTATTTATCTTTGTTTTTGTTGCTTTTGCTTTTGGGTTCTTGATTTTTGCCTCAGCCAGTGTCTAGAAGGGTTTTCCTGATGTTATCTTCTATAATTTTTATAGTTTTGGATCTTAGATTTAAGTATTTAATCCATCTTGAGTTGATTTTTGTATAAAGTGAGATGTGGGGATCTAGTTTCGTTCTTCTACATGTGGCTTGGCAATTATCCTAGCACCATTTGTTGAATAGGGTGCCCTTTCCCCACTTTATGTCCTTGTTTGCTTTGTCGAAGATCAGTTGACTGTAAGTATTTGACTGTATTTCTGGGTTCTCTATTCTGTTCCATTGGTCTGTGTGCCTATTTTTATACCAGTACCATGCTGTTTTGGTGACTATGGCCTTATAGTATAATTTGAATTCGAGTAATGTGATGCCTCCAGATTTGTTCTTTCTGCTTAATCTTGCTTTGGCTATGCAGACTCTTTTTGGTTCCACATAAATTTTAGGATAGTTTTTTTCTAGTTCTGTGAAGAATGGTGGCGCTATTTTGAATGGGATTACACTGAATTTGTAGATTGCTTTTGGCAGTATGGTCATTTTTACAATATTGATTCTACCCATCCATGAGCATGGGATGTGTTTCCATTTCTTTGTGTTGTTTGTGATTTCTTTCAGCAGTGTTTTGTAGTTTTCCTTGCAGTGGACTTTCACCTCCTTGATTAGGTATATTCCTAAGTATTTTATTTTATTTTTTCAGCTATTATAAAAGGGATTGAGTTTTGATTTAATTCTCAGTTTGGTCACTGTTAGTATATAGCAGAGCTACCTATTTGTGTACATTAATTTTGGTATCCTGAAACTTTGCTGAATTCATTTACCAGTTCTAGGAGCTTTTAGGATGGGTCTTTAGGGTTTTCTAGGTTATTGTCATGACATGATGATACTATCATATCATCAGCAAGCAGCAACAGTTTGACTTTCTTTCTACCAATTTGGATGCCCTATATTTTTTACATGCAATATCAGGGGAGAAAGGTAAAGGAAGCAAAGATGGAAGACATAAAGGAGGTGGTGAGGTATCTAGAGGATCTCAGGAGATTTGAGAGGTCATGAGAAAAGAATGAGAGTAAGGGCAATGAAAGTGAAAAAGGATGATGGGAAAACACAATATAAACAAGTTTGCCAACCTCATAGTTGTCAGATAGCTGGGTCTGTGATCAACAGCTAGTAAAAGAAGAGAGTTGAATGACTTGACTACATGTCTGATTATTACTGATTTTCTGGATAAATACATAAACACACTTCTAATACATAAATATGTGTATATTTATTTACTTACAGGAAATGTGATAATCTTTATACATACCAGATATAAAAGAGTGTGTGGATATCAGTAACTCATGATGTAACTGTCTTTTATGTATGTGGTGCCCCAAGTGTTTGCCTGATAAACTTATATTTTTATTACTGGTCTTTGAGCACATGATTGAGCAGTCCTGTTTTCATTGGTCCCAACAGCTTGAGATAACTATCTGCTACGTGGAGCAGTCTCTGGGGGCAAGAGAGGTGAGTGTTAGTGAAGGTGATGCCAAAAGGAAATTGTAGGGATGCCATAATATCAGGTATTAGTCTACTTCATATGGAGCTGTATAATACATTCATAAATAGTTTCTGTTCTGGGCACTGTATTTGGGCAAAACATACAGAACAAAACAAGAATGGCCTTGACCTTGTAGAGATTGAAATATTAATATTAATCAAATAATCTTATAGGAGAGTAGTATTTAATTACAACCCCAACAAGTGCCATGAAGAAAAAGGAATATGAGTTATAGGAGATTTTAACAAAGATATCTGATATATATACACGGAGATATGGAAGGGGGAGATGGACAAGGGATGCTTCTTTGAAAATGAAAGGATTGAGCTAAGATCTGGTGGATGTGTGGTAATAGCGCTCTCTAGATGAGTAGGGAGAGAAGAAGATATGTATGTGGAGATAGAATAAGAGAGAGTGAGAGCAAGGAAGCAGGAACAAAATGACATGAGCAAATAAGGTATATTCTAAGAAATAAGAAATGGTGAGTGTGGCATCTATATGAAGAGGAGAGGGGCAGAGTGGTTTAAAATGAAGGAGCAGGCAGGGAGCAAACCAATTTCAGAGCATTAGGCCCAGTTCAGGATTTCTTCTTTAACCAAAGAGGAAGAAATGCGAAGCCAATAAAATATTTTAAGCAGATATGTTTTAGCAAAATTTGTGCTGGCTGTAGTATATAGAATGGATTGCAGAGGAATACAGATGACTGCTTAAGAATCTATTGCAGGAAACTGAGCAAAGGTGATATGTAATAAGATGGTTGAGATGGCATTCTTGGGAAGATATCACCAGTGTAAAAAGAAATATATTTTGGTTTTAGATATGTTGAGATTGCGAGTCCTTGAGATACCAAAGAGAGAATGTTAAGTGGCAGCAAGATATCTGCATTTCGAGCCCAGTGAATATGTCTGGAATGTCTAGAGCCACTTAACACCACTTGCTCCATCTGTAAGAAGAAAATGGCATGCTGAGATTAGGAGCTCCCTTGAGCCAGATCAAGTTTACCTTCTGATCATGTACACATAGAGACTTTAATGAATCTATTGAATTTTATTTTGCATTCCTTACCTTCTAAAAGCCTAAACTTTATTGTATAGCACATATAATAAACATCATAAGTGACTTCTCTTTTAATTTATTATAAATGTGGCATTTAAAATTCAATTTTACAATTTTTTAGTGTTGTTGACTGAAAAAAAAAACCAACAACTAGCCTTCATTGAGAAATTTATAGAAAAAATGCCCAATTATTTTGATCATTCATTTCGCAAAATATTTATTGGACATTTACTATGGGCAGGACTGTCTTCCAGGTGCTAGAGATACAGCAGTAAACAAAACAGACAAAATAACGTCTACCCACACAGAGTTTACAATTTAGTAAGGTAAATTTGTTTTCATACCATATAATATATACATTAAATAAATAAATTTACTATATAGTTTGCTAGATAACGATAAATATTGAAAAGAAAGCATTGAGAAGGAAAAGAAGTTGGGGAATGTATGCATGTTGAAAATGCTTACATTTTGAAAAGAGTGGCCAGGAAAGATCTCACTGAGGAGCTGATATTTGAGAAAAATACAAAAGAACTATGAGAACGTGAACTATACGGATACCTGGGGGAAAAAAATTCCAGACATATAGAAAACAAATAACGAAATGGCAGATACAAATCCTACAGATTTGTAGGAATGGCAGATAGTGTTGATGGTTGCATAATCCAATGAATAAAACCACGTCAAAATGACAAATCATATAGTATGCAGATTATGTCTCAAAATAAATAATTACCATAGTTCAAGTAAACAACTGACATAGCAGACTGGATAATTAGCCAAATAGAAATTCTAGAATTGGAAACAACAATAATAAAAATGAAAACTAGTGGGTGTTGAAAACAGTAGCCTAGAGATAGCAAACAGAGAATTTGCAAACTGGAAGATACTTTAGAAACAATATCCACCACAAACAACTGAGAGCATAAGTTGTTTATACTATTCAGCCATAAACAAAAATAAGATCCTGTCATTTGCAATTACATGGATATAACTGGAGGTCATTATGTTAAGTGAAATAAGCCAGGCACAAAAAGACAAACATCATACATTTTCACTTATCTGTGGGATCTAAAAATTAAAACAATTGAACTCATGGAAATAAAGAATAGAAGGATGGTTACCAGAAGCTGAGAAGGGTGGTGGGGGTGGTTGGCAGGAAGTAGAGATGATGTAGAGGAAGTAGAGATGCTCTTCACAAACAACTGAGAGCAAAAAATATCCACCACAAACAACTGAGAGGATAAAAGCATAAAGGATAGTATAAAAGATCTAACACAAATATAGTTGGAGTCCTATAAAGAGAGAAAATAGTGGAAGCAATAGTTGAAGAGATTATGCCTAAGCATTTTCCATAACTGAAAAAGATTCAAGTTACAGGTTTATGAACTCCAAGGGGGATAACAAAACCCTTCCCGTACGTATAATAAAAATGTTTAAAAACTAAAGATACAAAGAAAAAATTTAAACAATGGATAGGAAACAATATCAGATTACTATTGAAGGAGCACCTATTTGACTGACTGTTGTCAAACTTCTTGAGAAATAAGAGAAGCCAGAAAACAAGGGAAAGTTGTATTCAGAGAGCTAAAAAAAAAATGGTCAAAATCAAATTATGATCTCCTGCAAACCTTATTCCAAGAAAAAATGAAAATAAGATATTATCAACTAAAGAAATCACCATCAAAGTAGTATTTTTGAAATAGAAAAGCATATTCTTTGGGAGAAAGAATATAATATCAGATGGAAAGTTAGAGTAATGTAAAAGATTGACTAGTGATAAGGTAATTAATAAAGCAGAAGATATAAAGAAATTACTCAGAATGCAAAGTTGTGAGAAACAGAGATGAAAACTATGAGTAGCTAAGTAGTGGATAGAATGAAAATGTCTAATATATGTTTAATTTGAGTCCCAAAGAAAATAGTGGAGAAGAAGAGATAATATTTAAAGGGATAGAGAATCTTACAGAACTGGTAGAAAATGAAGACTCCGGATCAAATCATAGGAAAACTGCAAAGTAAAGATCTTCAGACAGAATATAAAGACAGATTGTAAATAAAAGTGAGAATTTCAACAATATTTAGGGAAGCTAGAAAGTAGTGTATTTTAACTTGAGAAATGTAAAATAAATTTAACTGTTGACATGAACTGTCTTCCCAGGTACATTTTTCTTCAACAGGCAACCAAATTTATATTTAATTACCAATAGACTTTAACTAAAGAAATTTTAAAAGAGAAATGGATGTCTGAGATGTAGAATGAAATAATGTGCAAATAAATGATTGAACTTGTAGGTAAACTTAAATTAACATTAATTGTTTTTAAAAAATAATAATAGCAATACCTAATACTGTGCTTAAAGAACAAAAAAGCACCAAAATAATAGTATGAAAGGCTGAAAGGGGTTGGTGATTGTAATTTAATATGCCCAAGAAGCCCTTAATCATTTAGGAATCACAGAGATATTCAGTGTTAATAGATTTTAGGTAATACATGCATACTTAACTTTTTTTTTTTTTTCTTTTCCCAAGGCAGAGTTTTACTCTGTCATCGAGGCTAAAGTGCAGTGGCTTGGTCTCCGCTTACTGCAAGCTCTACCTCCCTGGTTCACGCAATTCTCCTACCTCAGCCACCCGAGTAGTTGGGACTACAGGCCCCCACCACTGCACCCAGCTAACTTTTTGTATTTTTCATAGAGATAGGGTTTCACCGTGTTAGCCAGGATGGTCTTGATCTCCTGACCTCATGATCCACCTGCCTCAGCCTCCCAAAGTGCTGGGATTACAGGCGTGAGCCACCGCGCCCGGACTTAACTTTTAAGTCAGTAAAAAATAGAACTAGAATTTATAACTTCCAAAGCAATAGACATATAAAACTGAATAAGTACTAAGTATGACTTAAAATATTATAATGTACATCAAGTTATAATAAACATGAAGCTACAAATAAAGCCAGATTTTTTTTCCTTGTTCATACTCAAAATCTGATCTCTATATTAATACTTCTTACTGCATAGAGTTTTATAGCATATAATTTTTTCTTGTTTGCTTTTTGAATTTTGTGATGTCAATTTTTAAGTATACAACAAAGATATTAGAACAAATTAATTTCAAGCAATTTTTATTGTTTGTGTTAACTAACCAAATTCTCACATCTTTTTTTGGTGAGTTGCATTTGATTAAATATGATGATATTTGTGTCTTCTGAATGCTGCCATCTATATAACATCATTATACTAAAATATCCATAGCTTTATCATTCTCATCCATTTGTGCCAAATAGTGTATGTGTCTGTTTCTCTTTGTATTCAATTTATAAAGAAATCATGTGTTGTTATTCTAAAATTTTTATCTGTTGTGGGTATATAGTAGGTGTACATATTTATGGGATGCTTTGATACCTGCATGCAACGCATAATAACCACATGAGGGCAAATGGGATAACCATCACCTCAAGCACCCATCCTCTGAATTTCAAACAATCCAATCATACTCTTCTAGTGATTTTTAAATGTACAATTAAAGTATTTTTACTATAGTCACTCTGTTGTGCTAGCAAACACCAGGTCTTATTTATTTTTCTGAACAATTTTTTGTGCCCATCAATCATCTCTACTCCCTGCAACCACCCCCACTACCCTTCTCAGCTTCTGGTAACTATCCTTCTATTCTTTATTTCCGTGAGTTCAATTGTTTTAATTTTAGATCCCACAGATAGGTGAAAATGTATGATATTTGTCTTTTTGTGCCTGGCTTATTTCACTTAACATAATGACCTCCTGTTCCGTCCATGTAATTGCAAATGAGAGGATCTCATTCTTGTTTATGGCTGAATAGTATTCTGTGGTGTGTATGTACCACATTTTCTTTATTTGTTCATTTGTTGATGGACAATTAGCTTGCTTCAAATCTTGGTTATTGTGAATAGCGCTGCAATAAACAAAGGACTGCAAATATCTCTTCAATATACTGATTTCCTTTTTGGGGTGTATGTACCTAGGAGTGGTATTGCTTAATCATATGATAGCACAACTTTTATGTTTTTGAAGAACCTCCAAACTGTTCTCCATAGCAGTTGTACTAATTTACATTCCCATCAACAATGTGGGAGGATTCCATTTTCTCCACATCTTCACCAGCATTTGTTATTGCTTGTCTTTTGGATAAAAGCCATTTTACTAGGGTGAGATAATAATGCGTAATTTTGATTTGCATTTCTCTGATATCAGAGACGTTGAGACCTATGCATATATCTGCTTGCCATTTGTATGTATTTTTTTTGAGAAATGCCTACTCTGATCTTTTGTTCATTTTTAGTAAGATTATGAAATTTATTTTCTATTGAATTGTTTGAGATCCTTAGATATTCTAGTTATTAACCCTGTGTCAGACAGGTGGTGAAAATATTTTCTCCACTTCTGTGGGTTGTTTCTTCACTTTGCTGGTTGCCTAGTTTGCTGTGCAGAAGCTTATTAACTTGATGTGATCCATTTGTCCATTTTTGCTTTGGTTGACTGCACCTGTGGGGTATTATTGAAGAAGTCGTTGTCCACTCGAATGTCCTGGAGAGTTTCCCCAATGTGTTTTTGTTGTTGTTTCACAGTTTGAGATCTTATATTTAAGTCTTTAATCCATTTTTAATTTATTTTTTTATAAAGCAAACAATAGAGATCAAGTTTCATTCTTCTGCACATGGATATCTTTTTCCGTGTTTTGAAGATATTGTCCTTTCTCCCAGTGAATGTTCGTGGAAACTTTGTTGAAAATGAGTTCACTGTAGGTGTGTGAATTTCTTTCTTGGTTCTTTATTATGTTCCATTAGTCTATATGTCTGTTTTATGCCAGTACCATGCTGTTTGGTTACTGTAACTCTGCAGCATAATTTGAAGTCAGATAATGTGATTCCTCCAGTTTTGTTCTTTTTGCTAAGAATAGCTTTGGCTATTTTGGGTCTTTTGTGATTCAATATAAATTTTAGGATTATTTTCTTTATTTCTGTTAAGAATGTCATTGGTATTTTGATAGAGATTGCATTAAATCTGTAGACTGCTTTGGGTAGTATGGACATTTTAACAGTATTGATTCTTCCAATCCATGAACTTAGAATATCTTTCTATTTTTTGTGTGTCCTCTTCAATTTCATTCATCAATGTTGTAAGTTTTCATTAGCGAGATCTTTCACTTCTTTGGTTAATTTCTAGGTATTTAATTTTATTTGTAGCTATCATATATGAGATTACTTTCTTTATTTCTTTTTCAGATTGTTCACTGTTTTCATATAGAAATGCTACTGATTTTTATATGTTGATTTTGTATCCTGCAATTTAACTGAATTGGTTTATCAGTCTTAATAATTTTTCAGTGGAGTCTTTACATTTTTCCAAATATAAGATCATATCATCTGCAAACAAGGATAATTTGATTTCCTCCTTTACAGTATAGATGTCTATTATATCTTACTCCTGTCCAATTACTCTACCTAGGTCTTCCAGTACTATGTTGAATAACAGTGGTAACAGTGGGCAACCTTGTCATGTTCCAGATCTTAGAGGAAAGGCTTTCAGTTTTTCCCCATTCAGTATGATACTAGCTGTGAATGTGTCACATATGGCTTCTATTATGTTGAAGTATGTTCCTTCTATACCCAGCTTTTTGTGGGTTTTTATCATGAAAGGATGTTGAATTTTATCAAACGCTTTCTCAGCACCAATTGAAATGATCATATGGTTTTAATCCTTCATATGTTGTTGATATAATATATAATGTTGATATAAAATGTGATATATTGCATAGATTTCATAGATTGATTTACATATGTTGAACCATCCTTGCATCCCTGGGATAAATCTCACTTGGTCATAATGAATGGTATTTTCAATGTGTGGTTGAATTCAGTTTGCCAGTATTTTGATGAGGATTTTCTCGTATCACTGATACTGGCATTTCTTTTTTGATATTTATTTGTTTGATTTTATATTGGGGTAATTCCAGTCTTGCAGAATGAGTTCAGAAATATTCTCTCCTCTATTTTTCAGAATCATCTGAGCAGTATTGATTTTAGATCTTCTTTAAATGGTAGAATTCAGCAGTGAAGCCATTGGGTCCTGGGTTTTTTCTTTGCTGGAAAACTTAATTACAGCTTCAATCTCATTACTTGTTATTGGTCTGTTCAGGTTTTGGATTTATTTATGGTTCAGTCTTGGTAGGTTGTATATATCTAGGAATTCATCCATTTCCTCTGGATTTTCCAATTTTTTGGTATATAGTTGCTCATAGCAGCCACTAATGATCCTTTGAATTTATGTGTTATGAGTTGTAATGTCTTCTTTCTCATCTCTGATTTATTTATTTAGGTCTCCTCTCCATTTTTCTTATTATTCTGGCTAACAGTTTGTCCATTTTATTTAACTTTTCAAAAAACCATCTTTATGTTTCATTGATCTTTTGTGTTGTTTTCTTCATATAAATTTCATTTATTTCTGCTCTGATCTTATTATTTCTTTTCTTCTAATTTGGGGTTTGGTTTGCTCTTGCTTTTCTAGTTCTTTTTTTGTTCCCCAAGTCTTGCTCTGTCACCCAGGCCAGAGTGCATTGGCATGACCTTGGCTCACTGCGACTTCCAGCTCCTGGGTACAAGCAATTCTCCTGCCTCAGTCCACCGAACAGCTGGGATTACAGGTGTACGCCACCACACCCAGCTACTTGTTGTGTCTTTAGTAGAGTTAGGGTTTTGTCATGTTGCACTGGCTGGTCTTGAACTCATGGGCTCAAGCGATCCACCTGCCTCGGCTTCCCAAAGTGCTGGGATTACAGGCGTGAGCCACCATGCCTGGCTTTCTCATTCTTTAAGATGCATTGCTAGGTTGTTTCTTTGAAGTTTTTTCTCTTTTTTGATGTAGGCACTTATAGCTATAAAATTCCCTCGTAATATTGGTTTCACTGTATCCCATAGGTTTTGGTGTTTATGTTTTCATTATCATTTGTTTAAAAAATTTTTTACATTTCCCTTTTAATGTCTTCATTGACTCACTGGTCATTCAGGAGCATATTGTTAAATTTCCAAGTATTTGTAAAGTTTCCAAAATTCCTCTGGCTATTGATTACTAGTTTTATGCCATTGTGGTCAGAGAAGATGTTTGATATTATTTCAATATTTTGGAAGTTTTAAGACTTGTTTTGTGACTTAACATATGATCTATCCTTGAAAATGATTTATGTATGGGGGCGGAGCAAGATGGCCGAATAGGAGCAGCTCCAGTCTCCAACTCCCAGCGCGAGCGACATAGAAGACCAGTGATTTCTGCATTTTCAACTAAGGTACTGGGGTCATCTCACTAGGGAGTGCTGGACAATCGGTGCTGGTCAGCTGCTGCAGCCCGACCAGTGAGAGCGGAAGCAGGACGAGGCATCGCCTCACCTGGAAAGCGCAAGGGGGAAAGGAATCCCTTTTCCTAGCCAGGGGAACTGAGACACACAACACCTGGAAAATCGGGTAACTCCCACCCCAATACTGCATTTTGGTCAAACGGGCACACCAGGATATTGTATCCCACACCTGGCCGGGAGGGTCCCACAGCCACGCAGCGTCCCTCATTGCTAGCACAGCAGTCTGCAATCTAACCACAAGGCAGCAGCGAGGCTGGGGGAGGGGCGCCCGCCATTGCTGAGGCTTAAGTAGGTAAACAAAGCTGCTGGGAAGCTCGAACTGGGTGGAGCTCACAGCAGCTCAAGGAAACCTGCCTGTCTCTGTAGACTCCACCTCTGGGGACAGGGCACACCTAAACAACAACAACAACAACAACAGAAAAGCAGCAGAAACCTCTGCAGATGCAAACGACTCTGTCTGACAGCTTTGAAGAGAGCAGTGGATCTCCCCACATGGAGGTTGAGATCTGAGAAGGGACAGACTGCCTACTCAAGTGGGTCCCTGACCCCTGAGTAGCCTAACAGGGTCCCTGACCCCTAACAGCCTAACTGCCCCACTAGGGGCAGTCTGACACCCCACACCTTGCAGGGTGGAGTACACCCCTGAGAGGAAGCTTCCAAAGTAAGAATCAGACAGGTACACTCGCTGTTCAGCAATATTCTATCTTCTGCAACCTCGGCTGCTGATACCCAGGCAAACAGGATCTGGAGTGGACCTCAAGAAATCCCCAACAGACCTACAGCTGAGGGTCCTGACTGTTAGAAGGAAAACTATCAAACAGGAAGGACACCTATACCAAAACCCCATCAGTACGTCACCATCATCAAAGACCAGAGGCAGATAAAACCATAAAGATGAGGAAAAAGCAGGGCAGAAAAGCTGGAAATTCAAAAAATAACAGTGCATCTCCCCCTGCAAAGGAGCGCAGCTCATCGCCAGCAACGGATCAAGGCTGGTCAGAGAATGACTTTGATGAGATGAGAGAAGAAGGCTTCAGTCCATCAAACTTCTCAGAGCTAAAGGAGGAATTACGTACCCAGCACAAAGAAACTAAAAATCTTGAAAAAAGAGTGGAAGAATTGACAGCTAGACTAATTAATGCAGAGAAGGTCATAAACGAAATGACAGAGATGAAAACCATGACACGAGAAATACGTGACAAATGCACAAGCTTCAGTAACTGACTCGATCAACTGGAAGAAAGAGTATCACCGATTGAGGATCAAATGAATGAAATGAAGAGAGAAGAGAAACCAAAAGACAAAAGAAGAAAAAGAAATGAACAAAGCCTCCAAGAAGTATGGGATTATGTAAAAAGACCAAATCTACGTCTGATTGGGGTGCCTGAAAGTGAGGGGGAAATGGAACCAACTTGGAAAACACTCTTCAGGATATCATCCAGGAGAACTTCCCCAACCTAGTAGGGCAGGCCAACAATCAAATTCAGGAAATACAGAGAACGCCACAAAGATACTCCTCCAGAAGAGCAACTCCAAGACACATATTGCCAGATTCACCAAAGTTGAAATGAAGGAAAAAATACTAAGGGCAGCCAGAGAGAAAGGTCGGGTTACCTACAAAGGGAAGCCCATCAGACTAACAGCAGATCTCTTGGCAGAAACTCTACAAGCCAGAAGAGAGTGGGGGCCGATATTCAACATTCTTAAAGAAAAGAATTTTAAACCCAGAATTTCATATCCAGCCGAACTAAGTTTCATCAGTGAAGGAGAAATAAAATCCTTTACAGATAAGCAAATGCTTAGAGATTTTGTCACCACCAGGCCTGCATTACAAGAGACCCTGAAGGAAGCCCTAAACATGGAAAGCAACAACCGATACCAGCCATTGCAAAAACATGCCAAAATGTAAAGACCATCGAGGCTAGGAAGAAACTGCATCAACTAACGAGCAAAATAACCAGTTAATATCATAATGGCAGGATCAAGTTCACACATAACAATGTTAACCTTAAATATAAATGGACTAAATGCTCCAATGAAAAGACACAGACTGGCAAACTGGATAAAGAGTCAAGACCCATCAGTCTGCTGTATTCAGGAGACCCATCTCACATGCAGAGACATACATAGGCTCAAAATAAAGGATGGAGGAAGATCTACCAAGCAAATGGAGAACAAAAAAAAGCAGGGGTTGCAATCCTAGTCTCTGATAAAACAGACTTTAAACCATCAAAGATCAAAAGAGACAAAGAAGGGCATTACATAATGGTAAAGGGATGAATTCAACAGGAAGAGCTAACTCTCCTAAATATCTATGCACCCAATACAGGAGCACCCAGATTCATAAAGCAAGTCCTTAGAGACCTACAAAGAGACTTAGACTCCCATACAATAATAGTGGGAGACTTCAACACTCCACTGTCAACATTAGACAGATCAACGAGACACAAAGTTAACAAGGATATCCAGGAATTGAACTCATCTCTGCACCAAGCGGACCTAATAGACATCTATAGAACTCTCCACCCCAAATCAACAGAATATCTTTCTCTCAGCACCACATCACACTTATTCCAAAATTGACCACATAATTGGAAGTAAAGCACTCCTCAGCAAATGTAAAAGAACAGAAATTATAACAAACTGTCTCTCAGACCACAGTGCAATCAAACTAGAACTCAGGACTAAGAAACTCAATCAAAACCGCTCAACTACATGGAAACTGAACAACCTGCTCCTGAATGACTACTGGGTACATAATGAAATGAAGGCAGAACTAAAGATGTTCTTTGAAACCAATGAGAACAAAGATACAACATACCAGAATCTCTGGGACACATTTAAAGCAGTGTGTAGAGGGAAATTTATAGCACTAAATGCCCACAAGAGAAAGCTGGAAAGATCTAAAATTGACACTCTAACATCACCATTAAAATAACTAGAGAAGCAAGAGCAAACACATTCAAAAGCTAGCAGAAGGCAAGAAATAACTAAGATCAGAGCAGAACTGAAGGAGATAGAGATACAAAAAACCCTCCAAAACATCAATGAATCCAGGAGTTGGTTTTTTGAAAAAATCAACAAAATTGACAGACCGCTAGCAAGACTAATAAAGAAGAAGAGAGAGAAGAATCAAATAGACGCAATAAAAAATGATAAAGGGGATATCACCACCGACCCCACAGAAATACAGACTACCATCAGAGAATACTATAAACACTCTACGCAAATCAACTAGAAAATCTAGAAGAAATGGATAATTTCCTGGACACTTACACTCTTCCAAGACTAAACCAGGAAGAAGTTGAATCCCTGAATAGACCAATAGCAGGCTCTGAAATTGAGGCAATAATTAATAGCCTGCCAACCAAAAAAAGTCCAGGACCAGATGGATTCACAGCTGAATTCTACCAGAGCTACAAGGAGGAGCTGGTACCATTCCTTCTGAAACTATTCCAATCAATAGAAAAAGAGGGAATCCTCCCTAACTCATTTTATGAGGCCTACATCATCCTGATACCAAAGCCTGGCAGAGACACAACAAGAAAAGAGAATTTTAGTCCAATATCCCTGATGAACATAGATGCAAATATCCTCAATAAAATACTGGCAAACCGGATTCAGCAGCACATCAAAAAGCTTATCCACCATGATCAAGTGGGCTTCATCCCTGGGATGCAAGGCTGGTTCAACATTCATAAATCAATAAATGTAATCCAGCATAGAAACAGAACCAAAGACAAGAACCACATGATTATCTCAATAGATACAGAAAAGACTTTTGACAAAATTCAACAGCCCTTCATGCTAAAAACGCTCAATAAATTCGGTATTGATGGAACGTACCTCAAAATAATAAGAGCTATTTATGACAAACCCACAGCTAATATCATACTGAATGGGCAAAAACTGGAAAAATTCCCTTTGAAAACTGGCACAAGACAGGGATGCCCTCTCTCACCACTCCTATTCAACATAGTGTTGGAAGTTCTGGCTAGCGCAATCAGGCAAGTGAAAGAAATCAAGGGTATTCAGTTAGGAAAAGAAGAAGTCAAATTGTCCCTGTTTGCAGATGACATGATTGTATATTTAGAAAACCCCATTGTCTCAGCCCAAAATCTCCTTCAGCTGATAAGCAACTTCAGCAAAGTCTCAGGATACAAAATTAATGTGCAAAAATCACAAGCATTCTTATACACCAGTAACAGACAAACAGAGAGCCAAATCAGGAATGAACTTCCATTCACAATTGCTTCAAAGAGAATAAAATAGCTAGGAATCCAACTTACAAGGGATGTCAAGGACCTCTTCAAGGAGAACTACAAACCACTGCTCAGTGAAATAAAAGAGGACACAAACAAATGGAAGAACATACCATGCTCATGGATAGGAAGAATCAATATCATGAAAATGGCCATACTGCCCAAGGTTATTTATAGATTCAATGCCATCCCCATCAAGCTACCAATGAGTTTCTCCACAGAATTGGAAAAAACTGCTTTAAAGTTCATATGGAACCAAAAAAGACCCCGCATTGCCAAGACAATCCTAAGTCAAAAGAACAAAGCTGGAGGCATCACGCTACCTGACTTCAAACTACACTACAAGGCTACAGTAACCAAAACAGCATGGTACTGGTACCAAAACAGACATATAGACCAATGGAACAGAACAGAGTCCTCAGAAATAATACCACACATCTACAGCCATCTGATCTTTGACAAACCTGAAAAACCAAGAAATAGGGAAAGGATTCCCCTATTTAATAAATGATGCTGGGAAAATTGGCTGGCCATAAGTAGAAAGCTGAAACTAGATCCTTTCCTTACTCCTTATACGAAAATTAATTCAAGATGGATTAGAGACTTAAATGTTAGACCTAATACCATAAAAAACCTAGAAGAAAACCTAGGTAATACCATTCAGGACATAGGCATGGGCAAGGACTTCATGTCTAAAACACCAAAAGCAACGGCAGCAAAAGCCAAAATTGACAAATGGGATCTAATTAAACTAAAGAGCTTCTGCACAGCAAAAGAAACTACCATCAGAGTGAATAGACAACCTACAGAATGGGAGAAAATTTTTGCAATCTACTCATCTGACAAAGGACTAATATCCAGAACCTACAAAGAACTCAAACAAATATACAAGAAAAAAACAAACAACCCCATCAAAAAGTGGGCAAAGGATATGAACAGACATTTCTCAAAAGACATTCATACAGTCAACAGACACATGAAAAAATGCTCATCATCAGTGGCCATCAGAGAAATACAAATCAAAACCACAATGAGATACCATCTCACACCATTTTAATGATTAGAATGGCAATCATTGAAAAGTCATGCAACAACAGGTGCTGGAGAGGATGTGGAGAAATAGGAACACTTTTACACTGTTGGTGGGATTGTAAACTAGTTCAACCATTATGGAAATCAGTATGGCAATTCCTCAAGGATCTAGAACTAGATGTACCATATGACCCAGCCATCCCACTACTGGGTATATACCCAAAGGATTATGAATCATGCTGCTATAAAGACACATGCACACGTATGTTTATTGTGGCACTATTCACAATAGCAAAGACTTGGAATCAACCCAAATGTCCATCTGTGACAGACTGGATTAAGAAAATGTGGCACATATACACCATGGAATACTATGCAGCCATAAAAAAGGATGAGTTTGTGTCCTTTGTAGGGACATGGATGCAGCTGGAAACCATCATTCTTAGCAAACTATCACAAGAAGAGAAAACCAAACACCGCATGTTCTCACTCATAGGTGGGAACTGAACAATGAGATCACTTGAACTCGGGAAGGGGAACATCACACACGGGGCCTATCATGGGGAGGGGGGAGGGGTGAGGGATTGCTTTGGGAGTTATACCTGATATAAATGACGAATTGATGGGTGCTGACGAGTTGATGGGTGCAGCACACCAACATGGCACAAGTATACATATGTAACAAACCTGCACATTATGCACATGTACCCTAGAACTTAAAGTATAATAATAAAAAAAAAATGATTTATGTGCCGAGGAAAAGAATGTATATTCTGCAGCCATTAGAAGAAATTTTCTGTAAATATCTATGAGGCCCATTTGGCCTGTAGTGTGTATTAAGTCTGAAATTTGTTTGTTAATTTTCTGTCTGGAAGAATGATCCAATTCTGAAAGTGAAGTATTAAGGTGTCCAGATGTTATTGTATTGGGG
Source organism: Trachypithecus francoisi (assembly GCF_009764315.1). NCBI lineage: Eukaryota > Metazoa > Chordata > Mammalia > Primates > Cercopithecidae > Trachypithecus > Trachypithecus francoisi. Next base: position 163,386,544 of record NW_022681465.1, on the reverse strand, counting down.
TCTGTCTCTTTAGCTCTAATAATAATTGCTTTATATTTCTGGGTACTACAGTGTTGGGTGAATATGTATTTATAATTGTTATATCCTCTTGTTGAATTGACTCCTTTATCATTACATAGTGACCTTCTTTGTCTCTTCTTATAGTTTTTATTTTGAAATCTATTTTTTTTCTCATATAAGTATAGCTACTTCTGCTGTTTTCTGGTTTCTATTGGTATGGAATATCTGTTTCCATCCCTTTATTTTCAGCCTATATGTGTCTTTATAGGTGAAACGTATTTCTTGTAGGCAACAGAATCAATAGGTCTTGTTTTTCTATCAATCCAGCCATTCTATGTCTTTTGACTGGAGAGTTTAGTCCATTTACATTAAATGCTATTATTGATAAGTTATTTGTTTTTAGGTTGTTTTGTGGTCTTCTCTTTCTTCCTTTTTTCCCCCTTCCTGTCTTCCTTTTAATGAAGGTGATTTTCTCTGGGGGTATGATTTAACTTCTTTTTATGTTTTGTGTATCCATTGTTTGTTTTTTGGTTTGAGCTTACCATGAGGCTTCCAAATACTATATTATAGCCCATCATTTTAAGCTGGTAACAACTTAACACTGTTTGCATAAATAAACAAACAAAAAAAAAAGCAAAAAGAAAACTAATAGAAACTCTACATTTTAACTTTGTCTCTCTACTTTTTAATGTTGTGTTGTTTTATTTGTATCTTATTGTATAGCTTATGTCCTGAAAAGTTGTTGTAGTTGTTATTTTTGATTGATTCATCTTTTATTCTTTCTACTTAAAATAAGAGTTGTTTACACAACCGAGTTACAGTGTTATAATATTCTGGCTTTTTTCTGTGTACTTACTATCACCAGTTTTGTACTTTCACATGATTTTTTTTATTGCTCATTAATGCCATTTTCTTTCAGACTTAAGTAATCCCTTTAACATTTCTTGTAGTACAGGCCTGGTGTTGATGAAGTCCTTCAGCTTTTGTTTGTCTAAGAAGTTTTTATTTCTCCTTCAAGTTTGAAGGATATATTTTTGCTGGATATACTATCCTAGGTAAAAGTTTTTTCCTTCAGCACTTTAAGTATGTCATGTCACTCCTTCCTTGCCTGTAAGATTTCCACTGAACAGTCTGCTGCCAGACACATTGGAGCTCCATTGTATATTAGTTGTTGTTTTTTTTTTTTTCCTCTTGTTGCTTTTAAGATACTTTCTTTATCCTTGAACATTGAGAGATTGAATCCTAAATACATTGAGGTAGTCTTCTTTAAATTAAATCTACTTGGTATTCTATAACTGTCTTCAACTTGGATATTAGTATCTGTAGGTTTGGGAAGTTCTCTGTTTTTAACCCTTTGAATAAACTTCTATGCATATCTCTTTTTCCATCTCCTCCATGAGGCCCTTTTTGAAGCTATTTTTCCCTTTTTGAGGCTATTTTCCATATCATACAGGAATGATTCATTTTTTTAATTCATTTTTCTCTTGTCTCCTCTGACTGTGTATTTTCAAATAGCCTATCTTCAAACTCACTAATTCTACCTTCTGCTTGACCAATTCTGCTATTAAAAGACTCCAGTGTGTTCTTCAGTATGTCCATTGGATTTTTTAATTTCAAAATTTCTGCTTTATTCTTTGAAATTATTTCAACCTCTTTGTTAAATTTATTTTATAGAGTTCTGAATTCTTTCTCTGTGTTGTCTTGAGTTTCTTTGAGTTTCCTCAACACAGCTATTTTGAATTATCTGTCTGAAAGGTCACATATCTATGTTTCTCCAGGGTTGGTCCCTGATGCCTTATGTAGTTTGTTTAGTGAGGTCGTGTTTTCCTGGATGGTGTTGATGTTTGTAGATATTCATCAGTGTCTAGACATTTAAGAATTAGGTATTTATGGTAGATTTTGCAGTCTGGGCTTATTTGTACCCATGCTTCTTGGAAATGCTTTCCAAGTATTCAGAAGAACTTAGGTGCTGTGATCTAAGCCATATCTGCATTAGGGGGCAATTTGTAGCACTGTGGTTCTCTCTCTCTTTTTTTTAATTGTACTTTAAGTTCTAGGGTACATGTGTACAACATGCAGGTTTGTTACATATGTATACATGTGCCATGTTGGTGTGCTATACCCATTAACTCGTCATTTACATTAGGTATATCTCCTAATGCTATCCCTCCCCTCTCCCCCCACCCCACAACAGGCCCAGGGTGATGTTCCCCACTCTGTGTCCGAGTGTTCTCATTGTTCAGTTTCCACTGATGAGTGAGAACATGCGGTGTTTGGTTTTCTGTCCTTGTGATAGTTTGCTCAGAATGATGGTTTCCAGCTTCATCTATGTCCCTACAAAGGATATGAACTCATCCTTTTTTATGGCTGCATAGTATTCCATGGTGTATATGTGCCACATTTTTTTAATCCAGTCTATCATTGATGGACATTTGGGTTGGTTCCAAGTTTTTGCTATTGTGAATAGTGCTGCAATGAACATACATGTGCATGTGTCTTTATAGCAGCATGATTTAGAATCCTTTGGGTATATACCCAGTAATGGGATGGCTGGGTCAAATGGTATTTCTAGTTCTAGATCCTTGAGGAATCACCACACTGTCTTCCACAGTGGTTGAACTAGTTTACAGTCCCACCAACAGTGTAAAAGTGTTCCTATTTCTCCACATCCTCTCTAGCACCTGTTGTTTCCTGACATTTTAGCCATTCTAACTGGTGTGAGATGGTATCTCATTGTGGTTTTCATTTGCATTTCTCTGATTGTGAGTGATGATGAGCATATTTTCACGTGTCTGTTGGCTGCATAAATGTCTTCTTTTGAGAAGTGTCTGTTCATATCCTTTGCCCACTTTTTGATGGGTTTGTGATTCTTACAGACTCATAGAGATACCACCTGGGAGTCTTTAATAGTTTGGAAGAATTCTCTGGATTATCAGGCAAAGACTCATGTTGTCTTCTCTTACTTTCTCTCAAACATATACAGTCTCTCTGTCTCCATATGGAGCCATCTGGAGCTGGGGGTGGGATGACACAAGCACCCCTTGGCCACCACCACTGGGACAACACTGGATCAGACTTGAAGCCAACACAGCACTGGGTCTTGCCCAGGGTCCACTGTAACCACTACCTGGCTACTGACTCTGTTTACTCAAGGACCTAGGGCCGTACAATCATCAGGTGGTGAAGCCAGACAGGCTTGTATCCTTCCCTCAGGGCAGCAAACTCTCTCATGCTACAGGTAAATCCAGAGATGCTGTCCAGTAAGCAGGTATTGGGGTCTAAAACCTTAGAAATCTACCTGGTGTTCTATCGTACTGCTGCTGAACTGGCACTCAGTTCACAAGACACAGTCCTTCCCACTCTTCCCTCCTCTTACCACAGGCAAAGGAGCTCTAGCCCATGGCCACAACAAGCAGGCCCATGGGAGTACTGCCAGGCTACCACTGGTTTCAGTGAAGGCCCAAGGGCTCTTCAGTCAGCTTGTGGTGAATATTGCCAGTCCTAGAACTTACCCTTCAGAAGGTGATCTCCCATTTGGCTGATGGAAGGTTCAGGAGTGCCATAAGAGCCAAGGTCTGGAATCAGTGACCTCAAGAGGCCTCTTAGTGCCCTACTTCTCTGTGGCTGAGCTGATACCTGGAGTCAGCACATCTCAGAGTCTCACCCAAGGCGCACAGTGTACTTCCTGTGCATTGCTGCTGGTTATTCAGGGTCAAAGGGCTCTTTATTCAGCAAGTGATGTGACTTGCCATGACTGGACCCTTCCCTTCAAGGCAGTGGGTTCCATTCTGGCCCAAGGTGTATTTAGAAATGTTGTCCAGAAGCTAGGGCCTGGAATGGATGCCTGTCAACTTTGCCTGGTGCCCTATTATACTATGACTGAGCTGGTATCCACGATGTAAGACAAAGTCCTCTTTGCCCTTCTCTCTCCTCTGCGAAAGCAGAGGAGGTGATACATTTTGGAGCTGTGACCTGTGCAACCTGGTGTTGGGGAAGGGATGGCACAAGCACACTGTTAGCCACCCCAGCTGTTGTCTCAGTAGGTCATGTGCTCTCTAATCCACTGGCTCTGAGCCCAGCTCAGCACTAGGATTTGTCTAGGAGTTTTAGTCTTTGTGGCCTAGACTGCCTTTCAAGTTTATATAGAGCCCCAGAGCACTTTAGCCTGTGGTGGTGAGGCTTTCTGGAACTCATGTTCTGACCGCTGGGATGGTGATTCTCCTCTGGCAATGACCAGTGTAAATGCTCCCTCTGTGGGCCGGTGTCAGCTATGTACAGCCAGTTCTGTTTCCCCTATGACAGAGCAGCACTGAGTTCAATGTAAAAAGTCTCACAATTGCTATGCTCTCCCTCCCCAAGCACTCAGATTCTCCATGCCATGCAGCCGCTACCGGGACATGGTGGGAGGGGTAGTATTGGTGATTCAAGGCTGTCTTTCCTGTCCTTTTCAGTGCCTCTTTCAGTAATATGAAGTTAAAACCAGGTCCCAAGAGTACCACCTGATTTTTGGTTCTTATGAAGGTGCTTTTTGTGTGTAGATAGTTGTTACATTTGATGTTCCTGTTGGGGTACACTCGGTGCAGCTTTCTATTCTGTCATCTTGCTCCACCCCTTTCCATATCTTATCATTTGTGCAGAGAAATATTGAAGGTTAAAAATTGAGAAGATATTGTCATCTTTTGTCAGAGACATTAGAATTATAATGTGAATGGCTACATAGACTTTGGGGCAAAACTAAGAGACGGTAAAGGAAACAGGAAAATGTATCCATTTGAGAGAAAAAACTTAGAAGGCCATTTTTGAATGTGAGTATTAAAGGGCTTGGATTAGAATGTTCAATTAAGGCACATTGTAATAAGGGTATAAGATTTAATACATTAAATACATAAAACTAATAAGGACTGCGTGTGTACAGAGAGTTCGATAAATCAGTAATATTTATAGAAGATTGTAATTAGTTTGAAAAACTAAAGAGCACCACTCTGCTTAATCCACTGTACCACAGTAGGGAAGGTCTAGAAGGGAAGAAATGCAGAAATAAACCAGAAAATATGGTGTTTAAAAAACACAATGATTTAGAGGAAGAAAACTGAGCATGCAGTTAACTGCTGTGTAAAGCAAATGTATGCTCCAACAAATGTTTAAGTAAAGCTCTTAGGAAAGAATAAAAAAGATGAGATTAATTGTGGCTGAGGGAATCTGGGAGGAGAAAATATTTGAGCTAGATGTTGAAGGATGAAGAAGATTGCTGCTGGCTGTTTTAGTAAAGAAACATTCAAAAGGTCAGGTAAGTGGATTAGCAATGTCTTAGACATCAGGGTAAAAACATATTCAGGGAAGAGAAAGTAGGTACATAGAGAAATGAAGAGGAATGTTAGACTGGAAAAGAGTACAAGAAATTGGACTTTTTCTGTGTTGTGAAGAAAGAAAAATAATCTGCTAATCATGGCAGGAGGTTATATGATGAGCAAAGTAAAGTGTCTAAAAACAATAAATCAGATTAGAAATAAGTAAAGTAACCAAATAATTTATACCCCGAATTGGGATACTTTTGAGAACAAACTGGGGCAGTAAAATCATCAAAATGTTGTACATTTTGAAAATACTTACAGGATAGTAAATTGGTTTTATATTTTTGATATAACTATAAAAATATCCTACCTAAAATTTATTTTCAAAGATAGACAATGTTTATTTACATTAAAACAAACTATTGATTAGCTGAAATTTTAGAATAACATAAGCAAAATAATTGATTCTGTGATATATATATTTTATATACTTTAATCAGTTTATCGCTATTTCTGCTTTTAATGCCTTGTTATTGTTAATATATAGTTATTTTTCAATGCAACGTTCTTATTATTGATTTTTCATAAAATTATCTGCAATCTTCTTGAAAATTATATTTTACGATGTTGAATTTGCCTGACTTGTCTGTAGGTTATGATAGTTTTACTTGATGAAGTATTCTGCCTATGAAAGCTGACATGCTTAATAAGTTCAGAGCAAATTCTACTAAGTGGAAGACTTTCCCCATTTAAATTGATTTTTATTTAAACTGTGAAATTTTTCAGCTTAATATTTTAGGGTTTTTTTGTGCCTCAATTCAGGAAATCATCTTTGACAAATATTACTCTGAAATATTCATTAAAAAACCCTATGTATGATTCTTTGCAATATTTTGCCAAATTTGGATGCTAGAGAACTATAGCCCTTTTTAATTTTATTTCATTGTGGTATAGAATTTAAATTTAATAAAAATAGGAGCTACATTAAAGATTCTTTCTGCCGATTGAGATGTTGCAATTTTCACTTGTAGAATGACCAACTCAAATCTTGTAATCTTGTACATTCTTTTTTGTTTTGCTTTGTTTTGTTTTTGAGATGGAGTCTCGCTCTGTTGCCAGGCTGGAGTGCAGTGGTGTGATCTTGGCTCACTACAACCTCAGCCTCCCAAGTTCAAGCGATTCTCCTGCCTCAGCCTCCCAAGTACCTGGATATTTTTAGTAGAGACGAGATTTCCCCATGTTGGCCAGGATGGTCTTGATCGCTTGACCTTATGATCTGCCTTCCTCAGCCTCCCAAAGTGCTGGGATTACAGGCATGAGCCACCATGCCTGGCCAATCTTGTACATTCTTGAAGCGCACATTATCTATTTTGTTCAGTTCCTCTTTAGCTTCTGTGAAGATGATTTTTATTGTTTCAATGTTTCCAGGTGGTACATTATGTCAATTTTTCAAACATTTTTGGTGCTCAATTTGTGGAACACTTTAAATGTTTCCAACTTATTTTAAAGACAATACTTCTAAATTTTAAAGAACTAACTTATAGAAATATTTAATGACATCATAGAAATGTAAGGCTGATTTACAAGGAAGTTCTTCCCAGGCTCAAATATATCTAATCTATAATTGATATTCAATTAATAAAGTATCTGCAGGAAGGCTGAAATGATTTGTAAAATATTAAGCATTAGCTTACTTGCAAAGATTTTTTGACTAGTTTCTCCAATTATATATGTAATAATATTTGTAATTTGTAAATTTGGACAATTAACATATTCCATTTCAATCAGTAGTATTTTGAAACTTGTTTGAGCTTGGTTTTGAATTACGTGTTCATCGTGACCAATTCCAGTTGAATTGTCCTTTTATTTTTAAGATTATTGTTTTATCATTAAGCTGTGTTTATTCTAAATTTCTCTTCATATTTTTATCACCAAATCATTTTTTATTTTAAAAATTTTCAACTAATTTTACAATAGCATCCACATTGTCAACTGTTTTACTTTTGCAAAGTGAACTAAAAACTTCTCTTTGATTCCAATAATTGGATGAAAAATATTTGCATCATTATTGATGTGAATTTAACTGATTTCTATTTGAAGTATTTGATGATACTGATAAAGAAACAGCATTAATTAACTGCTTACAGTGTTTGTCTTTTGCTAACAGTGGATGCGTTAAAACCTTTTGCTTCATTTTCATATGTTCACAAGAAACCTGGGAATTGAAACCAAATGTATTTAATTTAAAAAAGTCTTTTGATGTACATGAAAGTTATGCTTCACAGGTTGATATGTAAACACATTTTCTGTGACTGCACACACGATTTTTTTTTCTGGCACAGTCTCAAAGTAATAAATGTTTGAGGTAGATGGCTGATGCTTCTTTAGCTGATCTGTGTCTTCTGGTTTTCATATTTTAGTGATACAGTAGAGATCTCATGGTGGATAGGAAATGACGAACATTTTGTGCAAATTACTTTTTGTCATCCAGTTTCTTGGAAAATAAAAATTCAATATTTAATTATCATTAAATATTCACTTTCATTTTCAGCTCATTGCTGCTGAAATTTTGTTGTAAAATTTCAAAAATTGAGAAACAATAAATCAATATTGTAGAGTTAAATGACATAATAATGGCAACAGCACTGTGTCGAGAGTACAGGCTACTTTCTTCATTTTATAAAACAACAGTTCTGGTTCTATTTCCTACACATTTGTCATATACTTAACCTATAACTTCCTGTGTTTTAACCCAGATGCCCCTCACCACCATCTATTATGAGCATGGTTTTATGTGGGACTGGTGGTTGGCAGATTTGTGTATTTTATAAAGCAATACAGGACCAACACAGTGTATAATACTCCTCCCTCCACTGCCACCCAGACCAATAGGAGATGGCTGCCTCTCACCACTTATGTACCAGAAACATAACACCCTGCATGCCAACCTGGAAAGGGAAATGTTAGATTTCATAAGGCTGAGGGCGCCAGGGGAACAGAAGGGGTTATGTTACCTGTCTTTAAATTTAAATTAGGTTTCAGGTTGAAACTATTCATTCCCCATAATTCTCACTATTCATTCCCCGTAATTCTCACATGTTTCTAGATAAGACTAACAGAAACTACCAAACCCACCTTAGCTGATTTTAACATAAGTATTTAATAATATTTTGTAAAAAATGAAAAATCTGGAACAAATGTAAATTGTGACAGGGTGTCTTAGATAACTGGCAGAAACTGGTACAGTTCTGGGCAAACCGAGATGTAGAGTGTTCTGGTTATTGATTGCTAGGTATGAAACTATACCAAAAAGTAGTGGTTTACAACAACTCACTGGTTATATCTCATGGTTTTGTGCATTGGAAATTCAGGCAGTGCTCAGCTGGGAAGTTTTTCCACTGCATATGGCAACAACTGTGGTCACGTGGTAGTATTCAGTTGGCAAGCACTCTGGTTTGGAGGGTCCACATGGATTCACTCATATTTCTGTTTCCTGGGGCTGCCTCTCTTTCTCCCCCTCCAACGTAGTCTCTGGACTTCTCCACACATTCTCTTCCTCAGGTTAGTCAGATTTCTTACTGCCCTGGCCCAGGGCTCCCAGAGACTAAGATGAAATGTGTCAATCCTTTTCAGGCTAGACCTAAAACTAGCTCAGTGTCACTTCTGTAATATTCCTTGATCGCAGCAGTCAAAGACTGGCCCAGATTCAAGGGGAAGGGACATTGTGTTCAGCTTCAATGGCAGAAGTGTCAAAGAATTTGCAGCCATCTTTTAAAAAGCCACATATCATCACAATAGGCTCAGGTTAACATCAGAATATGAGTGCACAGCCATTCACTTGCTGTTAAACCAAATAAGATAAATTGCTCATCCGTACTCAAAGATTGTAACACTAATTATAAATGGTGAGTTTCATCACAATATAAATATTTTACCTATTAATCAATAGCTGTTAGCTATTAATATAGCTACAAATAGTGATTAGCATCATCTATGTGCAAAACACTGGCACTGTACTAATTGCTACAGAGTAAAAATATGAATCAAAGCTCCTAACTCTAGAACCAAGAATTTAGTGAAAACGTGATCATGCTCAAACAAGCACCAAAAAGAAGGTATGGTATTCACAGGGATGATTACCGCCCAGTCCTTATTCAAGAGTGTGTGCAGGTATGCTTATGATCACAGGAACACTGAAAATTAAAACAACTTAAGATGAATACATGAATATCATGGCCATATGACATTTTATATCCTTCATTGTTAATCTTTCAAAGCATTCAGTTGTGGTAATATTATTTAATAATCAACCACATAATTTTAGGACTAGTTAATGTTTTTATTTAAAAACCTTCTATTTGTTCTTAAAATTAAAGTCTTTTATAACTTTAGAGGGATAAAGATATAATTTGTAAAATGTGGCATTAATAAAGTTGGACTTACAGAGCTGAGAGAACAAATGTATTGTGTTAAGAGATAAAGCCACTTGTCTGCCAGACACATGAAATCCTATAGAGACTTCTGCCACAAGTTAGGCACACACACACACGCATGCAAAAGCACACACACACACAGAACATGGTAGGTATTCTCATTGTGACTTTGGCTTATGATTATCCCTATATGCAAAAAAAAAAAAGCAGGCCTCAAAAAGAAAAACATGGAAAAAGCCAATGTTATCTGCTCTGAGAAAGAACTGGTCTGACACTGTGTAGCTAGATAGTCGCCCTACAGAAAGAAATCTCTAAAAAAGTGTTAGCTTTACATCTGTAAGGAATTATGAGATTTTTGTCCCTCCAAGAAATGCATCAAAAATTGGAAAACAGTGTAGAATAGGACCAGAAGGTAAAAGAAGAGACACTACTAAATGAATTCTATCTCAGGAAAGTTAAGGTTGAAAGCCAGAATCTCAAATGGCAAAAGGTAACCCAGCAATTCATTCTAGAGTTTCCAATAATAATAAAACCATCTTAGGCCCCTCCTAAAAAAGTTGTCAAGGGTCATCTATGCCGATTAACTTGGGTGAATACTAAGTGAAGGTGTTACGATGTGGTTCTCACTTCACACTTTCAGTGTATTTATCCTTTGTTTGACTCAAAGCAGATTACAACAGAAATATCACTTGACAGAGATAGCAAAAATAGCCCAGTTTTTTCTCTTGCTCTTTCTTTTTGAGTATTGAAAGATTTCTAGCTTGTGCTGCAAAATTGTTCCCACTACTCTGCTTGGCATGCAGAAAAAGAGATAGACTTGGGATAATTTATGTGCTTATCAGTCACTAAAAATGGAGTTTGTATTACAAATTCATCTAACTTATTTTGCATATTTGATATTCCTGGTTGGTAGTTACTGTTGTAATTATTATTTAGATGCGGTAGTTTTTTATTTTAAAATTATTTTCATTGTTATAAAAATAATCAATTTTATTTTTAGAAAAAAGATGGGTAAGAAATGATAAAAGTAATTCACCATCTAGAGGTAATTCTGTATATGTTTTGTCTGTTTTCTAGTCTTTTGAAAATCTACATATGCATGTATAGGATCATATGTGTAATGTACGTAACTGTAACTACACTGAAATAAATAAGGGAGAGTTCGAGTTCAACATCAAACACACTTAACATTAGGCCATGTGGGGTTCAAAATAACTTGTACATCAAGTAGGTCTGAGTGGAGATGGGCAGACACTAAGAGGTGTCTTCTGTTGAGTTGCAAGGAAAATAATTCAGAAGTAAAAGTATGTGTGAAGGAGTTTAACTGGAGGTAGGTGGGGCTGCTGCTCCTCTCCTTTCACCTATACAGAGTTGGAGAAGCAGGATTGGGTAGACAGGGAAGCTGAACTGAGAGGTGATTGCAACAGAGATCACCGTTGATCCGGCAGGGAGGTTGGAACTGAATAGCCAGTCCTTCAGGGGACCAGGCTTCAAAAAGAATTAATTTGTTTTTTATTTTGGAGGGAATGTCTTGACATGCCCATGCTATTGGGCTTCTAAAATTTTAACTCAGATGTATCGCACCCTCAAAATTTTGTAGGATTTATCTCCTACCTTATAGAGTCCTTCCACGTATATGCTACTTCTTGAGATTGAATATTTTTAAAAAGTAATATATAGGGCGCAAGCTGTTTTTTAATAAAGGCCCCCGGAGGGAGTCACTCAACACTCCTGCTTCCTTTTCATGGGCTAGAACTTAGTCATACAGCTGTGTCTAGAAAGCTAGGAAATGCACTCTCCATTCTGGGCATGGAGTGTGCAAGTGAACGTTGGAATTTCTGTTACTTCTAACAGTCAAGGTGAAGGGTAGATATAGGAGGCTCACTGGCCATCTCTGCTATAAACACTGAAATCTGTTTAAACATGAAACCAAGGTTAAGCAATGGGTAGTTACTATTATAGAACCAAATGTAAATGTAATACCTTTTGACAATATAAAAATATTATCTAGTAGATGACATAAGATTGGTCTGTGAGATGCACCATGTAGCAATCCGCTGTAAAATAAAAATGATGAGGCCAGGTGTGGCGGCTTATGCCTGTAATTCCAGCACTTTGGGAGACCAAGATGGGAGGATCACTTGAGGCCAGAAGTTCAAGACCAGGCTGGGCAACACAGAGAGACCTCATCTCCTGGGCAACATAGAGAGACCTCATCTCCACATACACATGCACATTAAAAAATTTTTTTTATTATTATACTTTAAGTTCTGGGATACATGTGCAGAACATGCAGGTTTGTTACATTGGTATACACGTGCCGTGGTGGTTTGCTGCACCCATCAACCCATCGTCTACATTAGGTATTTCTCCTAATGCTATCCCTCCCCTCTGCCCCCACTGCCCGACAGGCCCCAGTGACACACACAATTGTTTTAAGTGATGGATCTGGGGTCAAGTGTGAGCAGGAATACAGAGCACTATATAGATGAGTAGCCTTAACTTATATGGCATGCTTTGTATGTTGAACTCAGGGCACTCAGTTCAACTGAGTAAATCTGAAGAAATGACTCTGTAAGATGGTTCAAGTAAACAAGGAGTCTTGCACAATTTTGACCTTATGATGGCTTCTCCCAGACCTTTGGTTTGGTGAGCCAGCTTTTCTTTCAGATGGAGGCAAAGATTAAATCTGTGACTAGGTGTTATCATAAAGCAAACTCTCAAACATTTTTTCTCTTAAGACAAATGTGTCACAATGACATACCATAGGAGATGTTCTTTAACACTCCAGGAGACAAGGGAGTTACTGTCCAAGATAGATTAATTCTCTTTCTTGGGCCGCTTCCCCTCAGGAATCCTATTCTTCCAAGCACACTACTCATAATTACTCAGGCAACCAGTCCATTCAAGTCATTTAGGGCTAAATAGTACAAAAGTGGACTGGGGAAGAGTGAAAACTATCCTTGAGTATATTGTATAACATATAGAAAGCAATTAAGGATGAAAGACAAGATCTGCCTAAATAGTGAAAGAGGTTGAATTGGGGATTACACGATATTGAGATTAAACTTAAAATTATGTATTGTGCATCGTGAAAAAATTTTATGTATTGTGAAGTAACTTTTAAAAAGTCAAGCTGATAAAGTCTTTATTTTCATAACTTTCACTTTTAAGTTGGTTTACACCAGGATAATTTAATTCAAAGGTATTTAATCTTAAAGATCAGTTATAAAGCATACTTTTCTCTCCCAGGATACACATTTGGTCAACTAAGACTGTGGGTAGTAGTCACTAATACAGTCAAGTAATAACACTTTTCTCCTGTACCACAAGATGGCAGCACATGCAAGGGTGCCTATTTACAGTAATCATTTGTGTATAGTTTTAATGTCTCCTTTGGTTTTTGGATGATTTAAAGGGTAGCCTTCTACCTTCTAGAATATAAGTAGTTTATATTATTGCTTTTTTGTTGTTGCTTATTATTATTCTTTATTTTGTTGTTGTTCATCTTCTTAAGTTCAAGAGCAACACATATTTTTCCCTCTATATTATCAGATCAACATTTGTCCTTTTACAAATTAAGCTACCTGGTGGGGTAGGGGGGAAACATATTTACTTTTAGGCCATGAGAGGAAACATCCTTTCTCACAAATGCTATTTGGCTTCTCTTTCGATTTAGATTCACAAGAGAAATAATCTCAAATTGGTGTTTCCTCTAGAAAGTTCTTCTCCCAGATTTCACATTGCTTTTTCAAGTTCCATAGGTGTCTGCTTAATTCATTTCTATGAAGACTTCCATGACTGCCCTGTAAAAAAAAAAAAAAAAAAAAAGACATCATAACACCCTTTGTACCTCTAGTATTCCTCTCCCTCCCTTATTCTAATTTATTATTGTCAACCAATCTACCATACTTTTACTTGTTTATTTGTTTATTGCTCTCCCCTAGTAATCTGTAAGCTTTGCAAAGGACAGGATTTTGTCAGGCTTGTTCATGGTTGTAGCCCCAACTTCCAGAATAGTGCCTACACTTGGTGGGCATTCACTAAACATGTGTTGAAAGTATGTGTTGCCATAAAGGTTGGAACAATTGAAATAATTGTAGCACGATGGTAGATGTATTTAAACAGGACACATGTCATAAATAAAAGAGCTCTAACCTAAGCATAGAGAGGTAGAAGTTCTCATTCCTGTTCTACCCTACAACTAAGGACCCTCATGCTGTCATTCAAACTTCGTGGCATTTGAGTTCTATTTAGTCAATATGGATAATAAAATCATTTTTACTCATATCCTGACATAGATGTGAAGCTCTGGTTACATAAATTAAGCAAATATGGATAATACAATTATTTCTTTAATTTTTAATGATTTGGAGATCACAAAGAAGGAAGCTAGTTCTTTCTCTTCAATAGCAGCCATGATTTTCCCAACATTCCTAACCTCTGATAAAAAAACTTCCCAAGGTACACAAGACCTCTCTTTTCTCTCTCAATCAAATATCGTAATTCTTGCTTGAGGTTCTGTAAGGTATTTCCTTGAATCTTGTTGGTTTTTATTAGACATACTGGCAAATACAGAGCAAATATACAACATAAAAAAATTACACAGGGACAAACTCCTGACTGACATTTCTCCTGGTGAAGAACTTATATAAATGTAGTGGGAAAATATTTTAAGAAAATAATCCATATACTGTCTCCTACCTTATGATATAACTGCTTGCTGACTCTCAAATGTGGCAGCTCAAAGAAGGAGTGTCATCTGCTTGAGGAATAGTTTACAGTAGGAGACAATCATGCCACTTTTTTCAGCTTTTAAGATCAAGGAAGACCATTGTCTATTAAATTAAAAAATAGTGGAGACATGATATGATTAGAAAAAACAGGTTTATATTTCTGTTCATAGACTAGATAAAATAATTCTGACCTGAAACAGAAGAGTGAGAATTGACCAAAGGTAGAGGAAGGTGAAGTGCATTATGCCTTACAAGCTACCTTTTGATTTGGAGTGTAAATTCTGCCAGCCAAATCTCAAATAGAATATGTCACATTTAATTATATCACACTCTTGTCTCATTCTAGCTCTTTTGCACTTGAAAGCACTCACAGATCATCTTTTTGCTATTAAATGTCTTGACTGACTTAGAATCACCTAGATCAAAGTGATTCAAAGGTGAAATATTTTAATATCCATGTCATCTTGGACAACTCATTTATCATAGTCTCAATTTTCTAATGTGGAAATTAAATCAATTTATTCTTAGGCAAAATGTGTATATATCTGTGTAAGAAAATATGCTCATATACTAGATGGATCTCCAGCATTCTCTCTCTTCTTTTGTCATTTCTGTATCTGCTTCTTTATTCTTAATAACATGCTCTAGATGCCTCCTATCCAAAGCAATCTCCACATTACTCAGATGCCTCCAAACTATTTCCTGTTCTCATCATGAGTTTATTCAAAAGAATAGTCTATACTTATTGCCTTCATTGTCTCACTTTCTTCATCCCCGATTTTCCATAATTCCTTTGTAAAATCTCACCAGCAATACCATTGCTGCCAAATCTAAGGAACTGTTCTCAGTCCTCATCTTACTTGACCTCTTTGTCACAAATGAAATTGAATTTTCATTTTACCTTGCAGATCTCTGCTTGGATGTATGACATGTCTTTGTCCTAGCTGTCAGTAGGCCCCTCTGAGCACATTTTCTTCCATTCTTTTGCTTGCTTCTCTTTTTGCCCTTGTTACTCTTAAAAGTTGGTGTCTCCCAGGTTCTGGCTTCCAGTCTTAACCCACTTCTTTTGTCCCATATACCCTCCCAACCCCAAACCCAGGATAATCTTGTGGTCTTCACCCGTAACCTATGTATTAGTGACTCCCAATTCATTCCCATAGTCCTGACCCTTCTTTCTGGTTCCCCATAGATACATCTCCTTTGCTGGTTCCTCTTTTTTTCCTCTGACTGTTCAATATTGGAGAGCAACAGAGCTTAGTCATTGGACTTTCTTTCCAGTTATATTCCCTCCCTTGGTTATCTAATTAGTCTAATGGATTTAAACCATGTGATGATTTCCAAATTCTTATCTCCAGTCAAGACTTTCTCCCTCCACTCTAGACCTCAATGCCTGCTCAATATTGCTCTTTGTATGTCTCATAGGCTTCTCAAAATAACATTGCTAAAACTGAACTCCTGGAAATTCTGTCTTTCTGATGACTCAGGTCAAAGCCTTGGGGTTGCCCATGGCTGCTTCTTTCTCTAACATCTTGACTTCTCTCTCTTTTCTTTTCTTTTTTTCTCTTTCTTTCTGTCTTTCTTGCTTGCTTGCTTGTTTTTTTTTTTTTTTTTTTCAAGGTCTCATTCTGTCACCAAGGCTGGAGTGCAATGATGTGATCACGGCTTGCTGCAACCTCACCCTCCCTGGGCTCAAACATTCCTCCTGCCTCAGCCTCCCAGGTTGCTGGGACTACAGGCATGCACCACCACATCCAGCAAATGTTTGTATTTTTAGTATTTTTGGCCATGTTGCCCAGGCTGGTCTCCAATTCCTGGGCTCAAGGGATCAACTCACTTTGGCCTCCTAAAGTGTTGGGATTACAGGTGTGAACCACCATGCCTTGCCTGAACTTCCAATTTATCAGCATACACTGTCAGTTCCATTGTCTTAAAACATCCAAACTCCTACTACTTTTCTCCATCTTCACTAATGTCGGCTGGGTCCAAGATATGCTCACTCCTAGAGTGGATTAGTGCAATAGCTTCCTAACTGGTCTCCCAATTTTGCCTTTGTCCCATTAGTCTGTTGAATCCAACATCCTGGGTGACCTTATTAAAACTCAAATATGATTGTATCATTCTTCTGCTCTTAAACACCAATGGCTTTCTCTCTCACTCAAAATAAGGTAGAAGCCCTAAAAATGACCTCAATGCCCTGTGACAAAGGCATATATTCCTTACTTCATTGATTTCCCTTTATATTAGTCCTCTCCCCCTTCTATTCCCCCTGCCCACTGCCTTCCTGCAACCTGAACACTCCCTCCCCTTTCCTCTCAAACAGTAGTTCCTCTTCTCTTTCATGTATTGAGCTTCTGGCTGTTCCTTAAACATATCAGTAAGGCCTCTCCATCAGGGTCATTGCACCTGCCTGGAATACTCTTTCTCTAGATAACTGCTTTGTCTGAACCCTCACATTTTTCAGGCTGATGCTCAATTTTTACCTTTTCACAAAGGCCTTCTCTGACCACCCTATTTAAAATGTTAATAATCTCCAACATGACTATCCCCATTCCCTGGTTCATTTTTCTATAAATTATCTTATCACTATCTAACATGATACCTCTTTGCTTATTAATTTTGCTTATTGTTTTCTTTCCTCTACTAGACCATAAGCAACATAAAAGCAAAATGTTACTTTTGCATTTTTAAAAAAATATGGAAATTTTATTGAAAGGAATAAAAATTACTTGTATGTCATATTCATTCATCATTATATCATTTCAATGAGGCTACACAGGGATTGCCTTTTTTCACAGGTAATATATTTAAAGTCTTTAATAATTAGAATAAAAAAGAATATCTCTAGGAGTAAAGATATTTAAATATATATTGTGTGTTGGTGCTTAATATTAATGCTTATATGCATAGATATATATTTATATGTACATAGATACATACATAAATATATATACTTGCAAAAATATTTTAAGTGGCTTTAACAAATAAAATTGTAGAATGAAAAATATGCAGCATCATAAAATACAAAGAATATGCTATAAATAAGTGAAAAAGGGACAAATAATAATGTCTGCATTATTGCACCAGCCTCCTTACTTACATCTTTTCTTCTAGTCTCTAACTTTGCAATTAATTCTCCACCCATCATCCAGAGTAAATTAATATAATCACTTTACTTCTCTACTTAAACCACTTCAATGAATTTTGCTTTTCTGTTAACTTCCAGAGATATTAAAAATTCTTAGGGGGATGCTTTTGCTCTCTTAATAGAGCACTTCTGATAGTGAAAAAGGTTGACACTCGTCTACTTCCCTCATCTGCTAAAGATAATCACAAACCAAACATTAGAACTCCCCATGTACAATAGCACTTATGATGTTTTATTATAAGCAATCATATACTTATATCTTTTCCTGACTTGATGTGAGCTATGTGATGTGTCTTATTTTATTTCATTTCTATTTACATCCCCATCATGGTCCCTAAGGGTGATATTTAGTAAATGTTTAACTAAAAGGAAGCATATGAAAACACATACATTCACAGTGTACATGGTAGAATGTACCAATGATATTAACAAACATACCAGGACTTATACATTTAACGGGATATTCTTTTTTTAACTTCACAAAATGTATTTTGTAATATGTAATGAAGAAGGCACATATACTAAATTGTTATATACGCTTTAATTTTTAAAAAGTGTTCATCAAAAATATCACGAACCAAATCAAATTTCATATAATGAAACATATTTTAAACCCCTACAATGGTGAATATATTAATGTCCTTCATATATAAAGAATGATTAAAAGTCAACAGAAAATGAGCAAAGAGTAATCCATTTGAAAATACATATATTCAGTCAAAACACTGAAATCTTTAGAGTTAGTAGTAACCTAAGACATGTATATGAAAGAGTGCAGAGGTTTTCATTTAGTTCATTAATTGTCAACTTATCTTAATAATAGGTAGAGGAAGTGAAGAAATTATAAACTTTTGAGGTAGTCTTTTTTTTTTTTTAAGTTCCAGGATATATGTGCAGGATGTGCAGGTTTGTTACATAGTTAAATGGGTGCCATGGTGGGTTGCTGCACCTAACAACTCACCACCTAGGTATTAAGCCCAGCATGCATTAGCTCTTTTCCCTAATGTTCTCTCCCACTGCCCTCCCCCGGCAGGCCCCAGTGAGTGTTGTTTCTCTTCCTGTATCCATGTGTTCTCATTGTTCAGCTCCCACTTGTAAGTGAGAGAATATGGTATTTGGTTTTCTGTTCCTGCATTAGTTTGCTGAGGATAATGGCTTCCAACTTCCTCCATGTCCCTGCAAAGGACATGATCTCATTCCTTTATATGGCTGCATAGTATTCCATGGTGTATATGTACCACATTTTCTTTATACAGTCTATCATTGATGGACATTTGGGTCGATTCCATGTATTTGCTATTGTGAATAGTGCTACAATGAACATATGCATGTGTGTATCTTTATAATATAATAATTTTATTCCTTTGGGTATATACCCAGTAATGGGATTGCTGGGTCAAATGGTATTTCTGGTTCTAAATCTTTTGAGGAATCACCACACTGGGTTCTACAATGGTTTAACTAATTTACACTCCCACCAACAGTGTACATTACTATTTCTGCACAAAATTGCCAGCATCTGTTGTTTCTCGACTTTTTAATAATTGCCATTCTGACTGGCATGAGATGATATCTCATTGTGGTTTTGATTTGCATTCCTCTAATGATCACTGATGGTGAGCTTTTTTTCATGTGTTTCATATTTTTGTTGGCTGCATGTATGTATTTTTTGGAGAAGGATCTATTCATATCCTTTGCCCACTTTTTAATGGGGTTGTTTTTTTCTTGTGAATTTGCTTATGTCCCTTGTAGATTCTGGATATTAGGCCTTTGTCAGATGGATAGATTGCAAAATTTTTCTCCCATTCTGTAGGTTGTCTGTTCACTCAGATGATAGTTTCGTTTGCTGTGCAGAAGCTCTTTAGTTTAATTAGATCCCATTTGTCAATTTTTGCTTTTGTTGCAATTGCTTTTGGTGATTTCATCATAAAATCTTTGCCCATGCCTATGTCCTGAATGGTATTGCCTAGATTTTCTTCTGGATTTTCATAGTTTGGGGCTTTACATTTAAGTCTTTAATATATTTGGGTTAATTTTTGCATAGGGTGTATGGAAGGGATTCAGTTTCAATTTTCTACATATGGCTAGCCAGTTCTCCCAGCATGATTTATTAAATAGGGAGTCATTTTAAGGAGATGTTCTTTTATAATCGTCAAATTATCTCCTTTGGAAGCCAGAAATACTCTCGTGATTTGTCTTTTTCATCTCTTTTTCTTTTCGGAATTCCGTCTTTGTAATTGCCTTCAATGTCTAAGCGATTTAAATATATATATATATTATTAGCCAGGCGTGGTGGCTCAAGCCTGTAATCCCAGCACTTTGGAAGGCCGAGACAGGCGGATCACGAGGTCAGGAGATCGAGACCATCCTGGCTAACACGGTGAAACCCCGTCTCTACTAAAAAAAATACAAAAAACTAGCCGAGCGAGGTGGGCACCTGTAGTCCCAGCTTCTCGGGAGGCTGAGGCAGGAGAATGGCGTAAACCCGGGAGGCGGAGGTTGCAGTGAGCTGGGATCCGGCCACTGCACTCCAGCCCGGGCAACAGAGCGAGACTCCGTCTCAAAAAAAAAAAAAAAAAAATTATCAATGTTAAATCATCCTTTGAATGTAGATTTATTGTGGTGAAAATTCAATCTGGAGCTAAGTTAAGTGAATAAGGTGGGTATTATTTGCAGTCCAAAATGAATTGTGATAATAACATAAGATTCATTTTCTCTTGTGTAATTTGTAAACTGGCTTTGGTTATAAATTTCAAAGACATTTCCATAATGACAGCTGGGTAATCATAGTCTTTCAAGTAAATCATGAGGCAAAAAATAAAAATTGAAACCTACACCTTATTTGGAAGTGTAAAATCTGGATTTTAAAATGTAGTGGTAGATTTTAGGCACATTTGGAAACTTAATTTTTCCAAAAAAGCAAAGTGAGATACACCCACTATTAGATATACTAAAAACAATACACAATGGAAAATATGGTCTTGTCAAAATACTGAAGGCGTGTCTTGACCACAAATCTTCCTGCTAGTATATATTGCCTGATGTCATCACAGATAAGGAACCAGTAGGTGTTGTATCTTGTATATTTCTTGGACTTATGTAACCAAGAGATCCAACATTACTTTTGATTTTGCTGAGATCACTGCACTTGAACTTGTTCTCTCAACACTCTTCATTTAACAGATAAAAAGGGCCTGATATGAGCAAAACACTCTGCTAGCTAGGAATGAGTAAGTTCTTACTTATACACAGCAGCAGTTATCATCTAAATACCTAATTTTAGAAACCTGATTAAACTTTGAAATAATAATTAACAAGATACAGAAGTATATATTTAGATGTTAAAAAAAAACAGGAAAGAAAACAAGTGCTGCAAGAGTCAGATACATGGGAGCTTAAGTAATATGGATACTTTTTTTAAAGAAATCGGATTTCAGCTAAATAGTTGATAGCTTGGGAAGGGAAAAGTAGCAGGAAAAACATGAGGTAAGGCTTTAAGTTGGAAATGGACAGTTTGGGGCAAAGAGCAGTATTTGGAATTCATAGGAGGAATGACTGAATAGTTGGGAGGGTACGTTATTAAGAGATGTGAGTGCACTATGTAGCCAGCCTGGGAGGCACTGTATACAATATATAGAATATGACTGAGCATTTGGAAGAATGGAATGATCTATAATTGGTGTTTTAAAAATATTAATATGATTACTGAATGAGTAATATATTGGAGCAGAGAGAAACTATAAAACCAGAACTCCGAATAAGAGGTTATTGCTAAAATCAAATGTCCTGTCTGATTCAACCAGCCCTTGTAGCCTCTACAAGTATGACTATACATGGTTAGGCTTAGTTTCATCCTTAGTTGAAGGTAACATAGGTAATTCCCAAATCTACATGAATGTCTCCAGCACAAGCAGTTTTTAGAAACGTGGTAGTTCAGGCAGCATCAGAGACTGGGTCAGAGTAGGGATTCTGTGTTGACAGCTGACTCTATTTACTATTACTATTTATCTTGTAAAGACAAACGACTAATTTTATTCATTAACTTACGAAAAAATACTCATAGTGATATACAGCCAATGAAATAAATATAGTCATTTTAATTAGAATATTTTCTTAAGTCCTTGAACTTAACCATTGCCTTCTAAGTGTCAATGTATTGATTAAACAAATTGATAATTACTTGTATAATTATAGATATATGATTTAATTAAAATAATTTTTGGTAAGATAAAAACGGGATGTAGGATACATCAATACTGATTAGAAAAATTGTCAGACAACCTTTAAAATCATAGTGATCATTTAGATTCTCAGAATATTCTCATTTTCTTTGAAAAATATGATGATAACAATTATAACTGGACCTGGTCAGAAGTGATTTTTTTCTAGGTCCCCTTTGTTCAAGGAAAATTAGATTTCTCAGATTCATCCAAATTAATAGAGTGATCCAGAGATGATATCTGGATTAAATCCTTTTTGTTGTTACAACTCACTTCAAACACTGTAGACAAACATGTCTACAGTTCTCTTTTCAACCACTTGCTGGTCTAAAATTACTTTTTTTTTTTAACATGAGGTATTATATTGTGGTAAAAAGCAAACCCTACCTGCTGTATAATATACCCTAGGGTGCCTCCACTGCACTCCAGGTAACAACCTTGTGCCCACATAATGCTGTGCGTGTCTCTATATAAACCTCTCAGAGAAATTTTTGGAGAAATTGCCGTTGTACGCCCCGCTAACCTCAACAGTCTGGCAATTGCTGTGAATTTCTTCAGTTATGGGGCAAGTAATAATTTTCCCTAGGCACTGAGGTAAAAAGACAGATCAGAACTTAACCACCTTTTCTCCAAACTGTCCTCTCTCTTCGGGCCCCAGCCACTGCTGCTGCCATGACACCATGGCCTAGCTCACCCCTCAAACCAATCTGTGACAATCTTTCTCAGTATCCCCGGACAAACTCTTGATTCTGTAGTTTCTCCAAGCACCATTCAGAGGAAGGGAGTCAGGACCCACTTATTAAAAGCAAAGCACAGTTCTTTGGAAGTGGGATCTCTTTCCTTACCATGACTCAACTTAGGAGGAAGCTCACATGGTGCTTGTAAAGTCTTATTCCACCCACCTCTTGAGATGGTAAGAACACTGTTACTGTTTCTACTTGCCCTTTGGCACCTGAGATAAACAGAGGATAATTATAATGGTTGTTGGACATTTAATGTGGCTCAATACTCATTTTAAAATTATCAACTGAATGAAATAATTTTTAAAGTTTTGTGCACAGGAATTTCATTATTTATCACTTCTAGGACCAGGTAAACTAAAAAATTTAAGACAAATAGTTTTAAGTACATCTATATTCATGGTGTTGTGTTAAATCTCTTATAGTATTAGCCAAGTAAGAACATTGCCATTGAGCCAATACACTAAAGTTTTAAGAACATGCTCATGTCTTTGCAAAATTTATGATGAGACTAGTAGATGCAGCAACCTGACATTGGATTCTCTTCTATGAATTACAAACATTGAGAAGAAACAAGTTCAAATTTTTCATCTAGAGGAATTCCAATTCCTCTCTAGACTACTACTTTTTCCTTTTGGAAGTTTTTAAGTTTGCATCCCTCTGGTAAATTTATGTGATTAAAAAAAAAATTAACCAAATTCCGGAACTGAAGTTGCATCCTGTCTTTAAGACTCACTTCATATACATTGGCCTCTATGAAAAATCTAGTGTGCCAAAGGCCTTGGAAACTTCCATGATTGAAATATATTCTCCTTTTCATCTAATTAAATGTGTAGTGCACAGAAAGTAAGTTTCTTTTTGTCTAAAAGTTGTCAGCTTTTCTTTTAAACAAGTTAATCTTGTTTGTATATACTTATGTGCTACATATTAAGATGTAAAAATTTATTAATTTCCAGGAAGTAAAAGCAAACATAATGTCAACCAAATTTTGTTTTAGCCCAGTGATACTCAAATAAAGGGGTGAAATAAGAGTGCTTTTAAGTTAAGTTATTTTGAAAAGCGCGCACACACACATATCCCAATAAAGCTGTAATGCAGATATCTAAGATTACCAATACCAACAAATGTCAGGAAAAGAGCCAGGGACTTCTACATAGTGAAATACAAAGATTAAGAGACAAATCTTATCAGGTAATGAGAAACATTGCCTAAAGACAGAAAGGGAGAAAATATATAGGATAGATTCCACTAAAAAGAACCCTGTGAGTCCTTAAAATATCGGAATTGCAGTTTGAAAACTACATCTTAAAACACATGGGGCCAGGCGCGGTGGCTCACGCCTGTAATCCCAGCACTTTGGGAGGCCGAGGCGGGAAGATCACCTGAGGTCAGGAGTTTGAGACTAGCCTAACCAACATGGTGGAACCCTGTCTCTACTAAAAATACAAAAACTAGCTGGGCGTGGTTGCAGGTGCCTGTAATCCCTCAAGCTACTCAGGAGGTTGAGGCAGGAGAATTGCTTGAACCTGGGAGGCGGAGGTTGCAGTGAGCCAAGATCGTGCCATTGCACTCCAGCCTGGGGGACAAGAGGGAGACTTCGTATCTAAAAACAAAACAAAACAAAACAAACAAACAACAACAACAAAAAATACACACATGGACAAGTTGGCTATTCTCAGTGCTTCTTTGTTAAGTACATCTTATTCAAACTATTGAAAGAGTTGGTACCAGTTCACTATAAGAATGATACTTACTATGGGACAGTTACAAATGCTAAGAATGCTTGATTGCAACTGATCACAAAGAGAAAGGTAACTGAAATGCAAAAGAATTTAATTACACAATTTGATTATATCAAGAAAAAAACATTTGGCTGGGATCTCAGATTTCTGGTATATGGAAAGATAATGGTTTAATCTTAGGCTTAAGCGTAACATGTTAATGAAATTTTCAAAGACAGAATGACACTATTATTTCTCTAAGTTATTTCTGCACATTTCTCCAGTGATTGAGACTCATCTACATACTTCTGAAAGAAATACACTAGCTGAATGTATTCCCCCACTTGGTTTTGAAAGTACAGAAACTTATCTTGGGCCATCAAGAACAGGGCTCCAGAATTCTAACACTGATCTTCTTTCACAAAAACATTGTTTAGGAGTTTGCTTTTAGCAGCCTTTTCATTTCAAAGAATAGGTTGCTTGTCATAGTCTAGGAATGGCTTGCTTGTAATCACTTGGGATGTAAAAAGGCAAAAAATCTTACCCCTGAGGGATACAAAGGGAAGAAACATGTTAATTGTCCTCTTATTATTTATTCCATGACCTAGAAACTTACATACATACTGACACTTTGGAAATTTATTATTTTCATTATTCTTAAAGGAATCATCATCAGTGTTTACTGGTAGACAATATTCCTCATTTAAATTGTGCTAAAATGTAGGATTACAATCAATCCCAGGTTATTTAATAAGGTAGTCATAGACAGAAAACCAGTTGGTTCACACATTGCAAACCTTAAATGCAACTTCACATAATCCATTAGGGATAGGCTTATCATAGTGGAAGCATCTCCTTTAGAAAATGAGCCATCTTTAAGCATGCAGCTTTAACAGGGCATCTGGCTTGGAGGTAGAAAGCATTCTGTAAACAAAAGAAAGGATTATAGAAATTCTCAATGTCCTTCTATACTATGATTCTCTTATTCATGAGACTATCCTCTGGGGAAAAATGGTGACTGGAACTTGGAGCACTCAGGAATATTTGTCAAACATTGCAGAACATTTCAAGGGGTTAAGATTAATTTAGCTGAAGCTATAAATGAATATATTGATTATGAATAACTGTGTGTGGGGGGATTTGGAAAGTACATTAGGGCTACTGCAACATTTTCACAAACTTAGTGGTTTAAAACCGTAGAAATTTATTCTCTTACAGTTCTGATGGCCAGAGTCCAAAACCAAGATGCTAGAAGGACCTTACTCCCCACAGAGACTCTAGGGAAGAGTCCTTTCCATGACTTGACTAGTGGGCACATCACTCTGATTTATTGCATCTCACCTTGCTTGCCCTTCTGTGCCTCTGTCTTCTCCTCTCTGTCTCTAATAAAGACACCTGTCAATGGGTTTCAATTCCTCCTAGATAATCCAGGATGATCTCCTCATCTCAAAATCCTTAATTTAATTATGTTGCAAAGACTTGTTTTTCCAAATATGGTAATAGGATTGGGGAACGGACATATTGTTTTGGCGGTCACTATGCCGTCTACCACAGAAAGGAAGATATTTCACTTTGTTTTTGCTTTGTTTTCACCTATCTGGCATTATTAGTCTTTTAACTGTATTTTTTAACTTTGTGTTTATGTCATTGTTGCCACAATAATACTATAGTAATGTTTATTTCACCAAACAAACAACAATGGTGTACTGGAAAGAAAGGCATTTTAGACATAATTTGGCCTTGATATGCCATTCATAATCATCTAGAAATGATACATTCTTCTTGACATTGAATATCAAGAAGTTGAATGGACTATCCAACTAAGTGAATAAAAAAATACAATTTAATATTATGGTTATTTGGAAAACACTGAAGGAAGTCTGATTTAAGCTTACGGATCTCCTCAGGCAGGGCTCCGGCAGACTGTCTACACAAAAACACATTAGCACTGACCTCAGAGGACACGGTGATGTCCCCCAGCTCCAGTGGCATTTGTGTAGATAAAGACAAATACATTTCCCTCTGTGGATCTATAAACCTCAAATAATTTAATTTAAACAAACTAGTTGACACATTTCTTACAGGTCTTAAGTTTTTCTAGTGGTAGGCTGACTTGGTGATCATTCTTTCCTTCTGAAAATGCTACACATGACATGACACTAGTGAGTCCAAAATACTAGAAGCTCAGTTTGTGTTGAGGACTTCATAAAAACGGTAAAATATACTTTTATTTTAAGTATATTCAACTTATATTTAAAATATACTTCATTAGGTTGTTTATAAAATATTGTACGGCCTTTTTAAACATGATTTTGGGGTCTTAAATTAGATTTACAATGATTCTATTGAATAAAATATATGAATCTTTCTCAGGATGAATTTTTACTTAGCCTATGTGTAGCCGGCTATGGTAAACATAATACTTTGTTTCTTATTACTTACTTTCCTGTGGAGAATTCTGTCCCTCGGTGATAATGGAGGACAATTTAAGGATTGTCTCAGA
The DNA here is from genome assembly GCF_009764315.1 of Trachypithecus francoisi. NCBI lineage: Eukaryota > Metazoa > Chordata > Mammalia > Primates > Cercopithecidae > Trachypithecus > Trachypithecus francoisi. Next base: position 163,359,755 of record NW_022681465.1, on the reverse strand, counting down.
ACACCATGATTTTTGTATGTTTCAAAGTTGCTCTTAAACTTTGAAATGAGGATTTTAAAGATGAGGTCAAATGGCCTCAAGACAGAATGTGTCATTCTTCAACACTCTCTCTGTAGTCAATGCTGGAAAACTGACCAAAATCTACTCTTTCGCAATTAGCAAGGAGGCATGTTTGCAGCTGTTATAATAGTTAGTTATTGCCTGTGTTTTGTAAAAAGCCTTTACTTAGAACAAGTGTTCAAACATCTATTTGGTCAAAATGGAAATACAGGATAATTCTATTTTTATGGCCCTCTATTTTAACAAAATGCCAGTTGCATACCAATGGAACTGTAGTATCCCTCAGTTTCAAATATGCTTAGCATCAGCTGGAAAGAGCTTTTCTCTTTCCACTTCCACTTCACCTGTATTTCCTTCTCAAGGTTGGTTTTTTGTAATTTGAGCTCCCTTTTAACAAATGACTAGAAGTGTTCTCATATCCGGCTCATCCTTCTGCTTTTACCTTTTCCCCTGCTTGTGAGGGGTATTTATTTTCCTATAACTAGTCAGATTTGGGTTCATGGTATAAATAAAGGTAAGTTTTTCTGAACAAAAATGTCAGCTTTTATATTTTCATATACAAGAAGTATTGTGGCAGATGACACAATAGATGACATCAAATTAAATAATTTTTGTATATGTGCTATTATGTAAAATTAGAAATTGTTTTGGATATGTAGGAATAGTCAGACTAATGGTAAAAAAATTTTTTGGGATCATTTCTGTGTAGAGCATCGTTCTGCCCAATCTGCGTAGAGCATCATCTTGCCTAAATCTATAATTTGGTAGTCAGAGATGAAATAAAAAGATATCCCAGGTATGGAATCATCATATAGAGCTGTCCCTCAGTATAAGCAGGGGATTGGTTCTAAGACCTCCACACATACCAAAATTCACACATACTCAAGTCCTGCAGCCAGCCCTGTGAAATCCATCTATGGAAAAAAAATCACACCCTCTATATAAGGCAGGTTTTGCATCCTGCCAAGAATGTATTTTCATCTGAGCACATGGTTGAAAAAAATCCAGGTATAAGCGGACCAGCACAGTTCAAACCCATGTTGTTCAAGTGTTAACTGTCTTACAAATGATTTCTTTAAATGCCTAAAAGTTCTAAAAGCATATGCCAATTTAGCACAGTTTATGACTCTTAGAAACAAATTCATGAGTCATTCAAATCCATTTAGCAGAGAAAATTGAAGAAATAAGTATTAATTCTTCATATTTTTATGCATTTTCTTAGATTTCTAACTTAAAATGACAAACTTTTCAAGGGCAATTGTTTGAGAGTAACAGCCATTTCCCATGCCTAATTCGATTACCATTAAATCCGTGTTTATTTTCAGTGTTCTTAGCTGTGCTATCCACAAATATGTGAATCAATTAGTCATACAATGTGGTCATAAACCAGCAAAGAGACAGTGGAATACAATAAAACAAGCATAGACTTAGGGGTCAGTCTGGATGTGGGTTCATATCCAGGCTTGGTAACTTTCTAGTTGTATAAACTTGGGCACATTATTGTAATCATTCTGAAAAACACCTAACTGGAATAAATAACATAAAGGTGAGCTGAGATTACATAAATAAAGATAAAAGAGAAAATGACTCAGTGTCAAAGCCCTGGCATGCTGCCTGGAATTCAATGGATAATGATTTTCATTAGAAGCAGAAAACAGAGAATTTGGATAGAGCAGTTTATTTTCTGTCTGCATCAGAATCTCAACGTGGGCACTATTGATATTTGGGGCTGGATAATTCTTTGTTGTGGGGCACTGTCCTGTGTATTGTAGCATGCTTAGCAACATGCCTGGTCTCTACCCACTTCTAGTGGTTTCTACCCACTAGAAGCTAGTAGTGCACCTCCCTCTCAATTACTCCTCCCAAGTTCTGCCACTCTACCACTTGGCGCCTTAATTATGACAATGAAGAATGTGTGCAGGGATTGCCAAATATGCATCAGGGCAAAATCTCCCTGATTGAGAACCACTGGTCTGCCTGAAGAGCGGGGTCCATTGTCCAGTAGCCTGGACCCAGTCTTGTGTCTCTGTCCTTCAGTTTCACCTTTGGCTAGTTACACAGTTAATGGCAGAACTCCCCCTATGTGTAGTCATTGTGTATTTTGGGTACTCATTCTAGATCTTATCAGAGGAAAATTTCTTTATCACGTAAGTTCTTCCTAAATTAGAGTACAATATCAGGAATACTGGATATGAAATGAGATTTATTACTTAATTAATTTGTGCTCAGTAAATTCCATGTGAATTTGCAAAGAAGTAAGTAACCATTTTAGGCAAATAATTCATACATAACAATTACTCTTGTTTAGTTCAGAATGCCTCAAGACATTCAATTTTTAAAATTCAAAGAAAAATTTAAAAAGTAAAATGTCTATTTCGGGATAGCAAAACTCTTCCTTGTACATTAATAATCCGTTTCTTTCTTTCTTTTTTTTTTTTGAGATGGAGTCTCGCTCTGTTGCCCAGGCTGGAGTGCGGTGGCACACGGTCTCTGCTCACTGTAAGCTCCGCCTCCTGGGTTCACGCCATGCTCCTGCCTCAGCCTCCCGAGTAGCTGGGACTACAGGCGCCCGCCACCACGCCCAGATAATTTTTTGTATTTTTTTTAGTAGAAACGGGGTTTTACCGTGTTAGCCAGGATGGTCTCGATCTCCTGACCTCGTGATACGCCCACCTCGGCCTCTCAAAGGGCTGGGATTACAGGCGTGAGCCACTGCGCCCAGCCAATAATCCGTTTCTTAAGTGATCCTAATACACGTTGTTTGGAAGGATTGAAAAAATTGTTAATATACTCGCTTTCACTTACAAATGATTATTTTTATTTTACTATGTTTATTTTTGAGGAAAAACCTTAAAAATTACTATAAATAAACTGTTAACAGTTTTAAGGAATAAACACTATCAAGTCTGTTTCTGTAAATTATAAAATGAAAAAAGTTTTTAAATGTACTATTTAGTAATTTAGTGTCAGTTGTATATACTGGAGCAGATTATATTTGTAATTATTTTGTCTTTATAAAAACGGAAAAATGACTTAAAAGTGGGGGATGAAGGAAAATTTGCGAGGTGATCATGAAGAAGGTCAAAATATCCTCAGTTCTATATATATTTGTAAACTAGTTCAATACAGTACCTGGATTAATTATATTATTATTTATACTGAGCTTTGACTCCAAATAATTTAAATAAGTCTATATAAAATACAGTGAGATTATTCAAATATTCAAAGAAAAAGTAGAAAGAAAAAATAAAACACAACCCCAGAAACATAAAATTAAGTCAGTAGAAGCCTAGTTAAAAATGCATTTATAAAATGTCATTTGTTTTCTACAGCTGGATAAGACATTTTGCAAGAAATGAGCAGAACAAAAATAAAATTAGGAAAACAATTCCATTTATAATCACACCAAAAAGAATAAAATTCTCACAAATAAATTTTTAAAAGAAGTATATACTTTATACTCTAAAAACTATAAAATATTGTGGAAAGAAATTATAATATACCTAAATAAATGATAAGACTTTTTATGTTAATGGATTGGAAGATAACATTGTTAAGATGACAATATTCTCCAAATTGAGATACAGATTTAATTCAGTTCCTACCAATGTCCTGGATGACTTCTTTGCCAAAATTGACAATGTGATCCTAAATTTAATTTGGAAATGCAAATGATCTAGAATGGCCAAAATAATCTTCAAAAAGAACAGAGCTGGAAGACTCACACTTCCTGATTTTAAAATTTACTTCAAATCTCTAGTAATCAAAACAGTATGGTATTGGTCTAAAAATAGAATTAGAGTTCAGTAATAAACCCTCAAATTTATAATAAATTAATTTTGAAAAGGGTGTCATGACCATCTAATAGGTAAAGAATAGTGTTCTCAACAAATGGTGCTAGGTCAACTGGATAGTCACATTAAAAAAAATGAGTTGGATACTTAGCTTTCCACACACACAAAAAAAATTCACTCAAAATTGATCAGAGACCTAAATGTAAGAGCTTAAACTATAAAACTCTTAGAAAACATGTATATCAAACTCTTAAAAAGTTAGGTATAAATGTTTGTTATACCTATGGATGTGGGAATGGTTTCTTAGAGATGACACCAAACATATAAGAAACAAAGAAAAAATACGTATCATCAAAATGAAACTATTACATACTCAAATTACACCATCAGGAAAGTGGAAAGAACACCCATAGAATGAAAGAAAAAATTTTCAAAGCATGTATCTGAAAAGGGACTTGTATCTAGACTATATAAAGAACAATTACAACTCCATAATTAAAAAGACAAATAATCCAATTTAAACATGGGCAAATGGACCAAATAGACATTTCTTCAAAGAAGATATACAAACATCCGTCTGTTTAATACTGGTATTTATCAGAGAAATGCAAATTGAAATCCACGAGATGCCACTTCACACCTCCTAGAATGACTATAGTCAAAAAAACCAAAAATAACAATTTTTAGTGAGTATTTGGAGAAAGTGGAGCCCTCATACACTGATGGTGGGAGTATAAAATTTAAAAAACAGTTTGGAAAAGCCTAGAGCTTCCTCAAAATCTTAAACACAGACTACCACATGATCTAGCAATTCTACTCCTGGGTATATACCAAAGAAAAATAAAAACGTGTACACACAAACATTTGTAAATGATCAGTTGTAGCAGCAGCATCTATAATAACCCAAAAGTGAAAACAACTCAAATGTCCATCAACTAATAAAATGTGGTATATCGTTATACTGGCATATTATTCCACATAAAAAGAAATGAAGTACTTATACATGTTGCAGCATTATGAACTTTGAAAATATGCTTAGTGAAAGAAAACAGACATAAAAAACCACATATTATAATGATTTCTTTTGTAAGAAAAGTTGTACTATTATGTCCTGTTTTGTTTGGTAGTGGTGAAAAGATTGTGGTCAGACCTAGAATGTCCCGTTTAGAAGAAACTTCCATAACCACCCATAGAAAGTAGCTACCCAATCCCTCTTTGAACATGACTTAATTTTAATATTCTACATAAAACCAATCAAAATTTTATTTTTTAAAAATGTATTCATATACTTTATTATCTTAACACTGAAAAGTAATGTATACAAGCAAAGAGTTGCCCTTATTATTCACAGCTGTATCTTTAGGACCAAGAGTGATGCCAGGCATAGAGTTGGCCACCTAATAGGTAAATGTCACTAATAAGATATTTATCATAAGACTATGGGAGATTGAAAGATATAAATATTTAAAACAGTGACCATTTCTTGGTACTGGTACTTTTTACTAATGTATTTATTTATTAAAATTGATAAGTAAAAATTGAACTTATTTATGGCATATAAGACGATGTTTTGAAATATGTGTACATTGTGGAGTGACTAAGTAAAGCAAACATATGCATTACCACACATACTTATTTCTTTGTGATGAGAACACATAAAATCTGTTCTCTTAGTGATTTTCAAATACGCAATACATTGTATTAACTGTAGTCATCGTGTTGTATAATAGGTACTGGTACTTTGAGTGCCCTATCTTGTGTAATCCTTAGCTCAGTCCTGGGAGGTCAGTAGTATTCTTTCCATTTTTAGAGAAAGTAATAGTTCACTTCAGATCACACAGTCTGTACCAGGGCAAGATTCCAGTTGGCATTTTTCTTCCTGCAAGTGCCATGCTTTAATGATTACACTGCACTATAGCCAGTGCTGAAGCAAGTACTATTGGGATTTAGGAGTGTCAGGGGATGCTTCGAGACAGAGGGATATTTTTAACTAGGTTTTGAATAAAAGCCTAGTTATGTGGTGGGATGGCATACCACCCAAAGTGTGGGAGGAGGATAGCACGGAGCTTATAGAAAGCAATGAGTGGTTCAATTTGGCAGGAATCTAGGATGAGCTACACTTTGAGAAGAAGTTTTGAGAGTGAGGTGACTATTACGATTAATTTGCTCCTTTTTGCAGAAATGACTGGACCAATGCTCATGTTTCTTCTTATAATGGCACTAGTCCAATTCATGAGGGCTCCACCCCCATTACTTAATGACTTGCCAAAGACTTCACCTCCAAATATCATCACACTGGAGACTAAGCTTCAACATAGGAATTTGGGGACACATCCTTTATCTCAGTTCCATCTCCCCCATCATCTGTCCAGTCCCTTCTAGATCACAGAAAAAGCCCTGATATTCACCAACCATGCCCATAATTTCCTGTTTCTGTGCCAGGTCTCTCGATACCACTTTTGCCTGGAGCTCCTAGCTTCAGCCATATTGCCTTCTATCAACATTCTGTCTTTCCTGGCTCCTTTGAAACACCGTTGGTTAAAGATCTTTCTGAATGCGTCTCCCAATAATCAGATGTGATACTAAATAAGATATGATATCTTCTTCGTGATTATCAAGGAATCCAATATTTCTAGCTTTTTCTAAAATCAGTTTCTGAGAAAAGCTTCTCCATCATTCTTGTGGTATGCTCTCTTGTTTACATTTTGGTTTTCCTATTTCAGATAATATTGGGGATTTGCACATGTAGTTCATCTGCATCTATATACTGGTTAACCTCTGTTTAGAACCTTTCTGAAGGAAAGAATAATGATAATGATTATAGCTAATCATTTGCCTTTTCTGTATTATTCAAACATGCCTGTATGATGTACTAAAATTATCTCTATTACTTAACACTGTACTTATAACAAAGTAGGAGCTCAAATAATTCTAATTTGCTGAAAAGTCTACAGTCTAACTGATATATTGGAAATAATCTACATGTTATGTCTTCATAGGAACTTCATTTACGATCATTCCTTTGTTTCCCTAAATGGTACCTTAAAAAAAGATTCCATTTCACTTTTATTGAGCATCTACTCAGTGTAAGACTATTCTTTGTACTGCATGGAATGCAAGGAGAACTGTGATAGTAACTGGCTTCATAGATCTTAGCATCAACTGTAAGGATAAAGCAAGAGTATTTACAGGTAATTGTAGGTAATAAAAACTGCAATTAGAAGCACACAAAATGTTCTGTAGAATTCAAAGAAAGGAGAGATCATATCACATTAGAAGTTAAAAGAAAGATTTCATGGAATAGTTGATATATCATTTAGGCAGTGTGGCAGAAACTGCTATTTGCCTACCTGAATATCCATTTACCCTTTCCTTTTTAGGAACAGAAATCTGATTTTTAGCTGAGCTCATTGATGCATGAATAGAAAGAATGCATTTCACAGCCTCCCTTAAAGCTGAGTGCAATCACGTGGCTAAGCACTGGCCAACAAAATGTCAACCAAAGTGTTATGTGTGATTTCTGTCAGTGTCACATAGAAGTAGCTGACTTGCAAAGAGAAAATAGATAAATCTTTTTTTTTTTTTTCCATCACTATTCTGCCTTTTGTCTTTCTTCTGGCCCACAACCTCAGATATAATGGCTGGAGTTTCACAGACTGTCCTGGGTCATGAGGCAACTTGAAGACAGAAACCTTGTGCTAGTCTAATAGAGCAGAAAGACAGGAATTGTGTTCTTATGAAAACATGGAATAAATTTTCTACCTCCAGACTTATTTTACACAATAATGAAATAAACTTCTAACTTATATAAGCCCCTATTATTAAGAGATATTCTGGTCCATCCCACTAAAACAGATTCTAATCTACAGCTCTGGAGGCAGGTGGAGCAAAGTAAATGGCACGCTGTTAGGATATTTTATAATTTTACTTTTATTCTCATTTTGGTCATTCCTATAAAATCTCTGGCAATATTCCTTGTGGTCCTCTTTCCTTCCACTAACACTTAACCATCACAACAGGCATTCTCACTCAGTGATCAAAGATGTGGACTCTCGAGTCAAGACTCTGTAGGTTAAGATCCCAGCTTGGCCTCTCATGAGCTGTGTTACTTTGAGCATTGATTTAACCTTTCTCGTTTCCTCAACTGCAAAATTTATATAGCAGTAAGATCCAGCTCATAGGGTTTTTGTGAAGATTATATTAGTAAAGGATGTACAGTAAGACCATAGAACAGTAACAGGCTCACAGTAAGTGCTCAGTAAATGTTAGAGAGAAATGTGGCTATCAATTCAAGAATTGCTTGTTGAATGTCAGTTACGTGTTAAGCTTTATATTCAGCTTGGGTACAAGGGAGTAAATAAATCACATTCCTTACTTTCAAGCAGTTCACAGTATAGTTCTCTGTGAGAAAAATATATATATTTTGGGGGATGATTTTCTTCTAGCTCTATGTCCTGTTAACCACACCAAGCCAGTATGAATTATAAACCAATGTTTTTGTTTTGTTTTGTTTTGTTTTTGAGACAGAGTTTTGCTCTGTCGCCCAGGCTGGAGTGCAGTGGTACAATCTTGGCTCACTGCAGTCTCAGCCTCCTGGGTTCAAGCAATTCTCATGCCTCAGTCTCCCAAGAAGCTGGGATTATAGGCCCACAGCCAGCTAATTTTTGCATTTTTAGTAGAGACGGGGTTTTACCATGTTGCCCAGGCTGGTCTTGAACTCCCGAGGTCAAGCAATCCACCGGCCTTGGCCTCCCAAAATGCTGGGATTATAGGCGTGAGCCACCACACTCGGCCAACAATGTTTAATCATTGATTAAATTGTACAATTCAATGCACTCTCCCCTGGCGAGAAGAAATGCCCTGGCATGGCACACAGGAAGATCAAAATGATAATATCATGAGATCTACCCCCTCAAAAAATATTTGAGAGACTACCTCTCAAAAACTTCAAATTAATTATGACTCAGTTTAGGGAGACCTGAAAATGAATAACGACAAAGTATGGCAACATCAAAAATATCTAATATTACTATAATTTGTGCAAATGCCAAATTAAATGTTATAAGCTCTCTAAAAAGAATTTTTGCACTATGAGGAAGATGACAAAACAATTTCCACATGGCTTCTACTGCCCATTTATATGTTTATACTAAAAGATACTTCCTCTATTGTCCACATGGCTTTCACCAAGCCCTACTTCCACTTAGAACTATTAGAGGAAGTTGTCAAATTATTATGAGTCAGTTGTTTAGAAATTGAACATGATTTTACAGGTAGCCTACCTAATTCACAGTGTGCCTAATTATAACAATAATAACACTGACTCCAACATTGTACTCTAAGCTCTCTCAGAGGAAAATTCACAGCAGATTCTTACTTGAGATGACAAATTACATTTCATGTCTGTAATTTCTTCCAACACACTCTCTTCAGTCACTGGGAATAACTATTGGGATATGGACAAAGAGTTCCATCCATCTGGGGTTTGGGTAAAGGACAATAGGAAGAGAAAAAAGGTGTCCCCAGGGGCTCTTGGTTCTGCATCAGCTTCTAATTGCATTTCTTATAGGGCTGGGAGATTGGTCCATATATTTCCAGTTCTACTATCCTGGCCTGCTCTTCTTGCTGTGGGTTGTCTCCTCTCCCAGGCCACTGCCCTGTGAAACTACAGTTCTTCCCTAGTCTGCAGTTCCTGAATCAAGTATACAGTCCTTCGGAGCAGTGGTTCTCAAATTTTTTTTTTTTACATGATCTGCAGCAATAAAAGTACAATAAAAGCATTTGACACCATGACTAAATAAATGTGTACCTCTACATAGACATAAGTGAAAGAAAAGTTTTACGGGCCAAAACTCATCCTATTATGTGATATGCATATTCTATTCCATTCCATTAAAAAATATTCATTATCACGGCTCACTAAGTCAATTTTATGACTGTTTTATAGATTATTCCTCACAGTTTGAAGAACTGTGCTTTAAACATTAAAAAAAATACTTTTTAAAAAAGTCTAAAAACTAATACAAACAATTTCAAATCATCTTGAAAATGTCTTACTATACTGGACGTTGAGTTTATTTTGACTGTTTAGAGCTTTGAAACTCCTCACTATGGAAACTTCTCTACTTCATGAAAATTGGAGAGATAGGGCTTGTTTCCTACTATGACATTGCCACTGTCCATACACACTATTTCTCTGACCCCTAGAAGTAAGGGATGAGCATGTGAGCCTTTCAGTTTCTTGGTTTGGAGCAAGAATTCATTCTGGCAGCATAAATTAACATTAGCTGCATTGGTAGTGGTACAACAGAGTACACTGTTCATTGTGGAATGGGCCTGGGTGCCACATGTTGCATCCAGTAGCCAGCAAGAAGGATAACAGTATCTGCATCCACATGGTGTTTGGTGGTATGGTTTTAGCTATAATCACTATGTCCAGCCTCCTTTTATCCGTACCTTGCCCATGTCTGATTCTCCAGCCTTTCTAGTAGTTCCCTTTCTTTTTAAATCTGCCACTGTGTAAGTTGGTTTCTCTGGTTTGCAATGACTTGCAATCTATTTCCCTGAGGTTTAACTCAACATTAGGGATTTTTCCTCTCCTTTATGCAAAAGAAGATGACTATCTCAGAGATTCTTTGCAAAAATCTACATTAGAGGCCTGTGAACAAAAGGATGGGAACATTGAGAGGTGAAAGTTTGATAGGAGAATTGATAATTCATCTTGTTGGTGAGAGAGTAAGTAGAGAAAGAATATCTTGGGATTTTTTCACTTTCCTTTCTTCAACAGGATTCTCATTGTATCCCTTCTACTGTCAAAAACCCTGTTTGGGGTCAGGGTGGGGCAACAAAAGACCAAGATTCAATGGGGGAGAGCAGGGAAGGCAGTCATAAGCAATGAAAGAGAAGGGAGCCCTAGTTGTATCATTGGGGAATAAAAGTAATTCGTTATGACCACTCCCTTTCACATGCTGGAGGCCCGTCCTGGGTATGTATGAGTAAAGAAATGTATGTGAAGCAAAAATGTGTCTAATGCCATCAGCAGTCATCTAAAGACCAGTGTAAAGAAGCATGTATTTTTCCACATAAGTATCTTTATTATTATCAATATTATTTAATATTTGTTAATAGACTGTGAGATCTAGTTTAATTCTTTCCAGTAATGAGCTAGATGGCCAGTGTAAATTCTCCTAGTTGATTCATCCAGATGGTGCCTTAATTTCTGCACAGCTTCTCATCAATAGGCCATAGCAAGTGATCTTCAATTGCAAAGAGGTAGGTTTGTTGGGACAAGTGCTCATTAAATTCCATTGTTTTCCTCTTTAGAATATTATGTTTTGACATTTCAACTGTCTTCATTGCACAAGAGTTTTCAGACTAAATATTTTGTATATGACTCCAATAAAGATATGATGAAAACTTTAACTCATACTGAAAATGTCACCAGTTGCCCAAATCTGCACTGGAGTAACACCCACGTGTAAATGTGATGACTCCTTATAAATGCTTTGAAGTTAAGTGAGCACAACTGTGTTCTTGTGGCAAATAAAGACTTATGAAATATCAAGTGAAACCAGCATAAAATACTAGTCAGTTAACAAAAATGCAAAAAAAAAAATCAGTCTAAATAATTTCATTTAAACTGATTAATTTAGCTCACCCAGTGAGCATGTAGATACAATTAGTAAAAATATAATATGAATATAAATATCAGTTTTAATACTTAGAAAAATTTGAAAATGTGATATTTGCCAGCATTAAGCTCATAAATTTCCATTTAAAAATACAATTTTAGAAATTTTGCTTCTCTTTGCTTGCACTGTGATATTGACAAATACATGTAAGGCCCAGATATTATTCACATAAATTCTTGAGCAGTAGAGGTTTTAAACAATATGAATACATGATTAACAGGTATTGCCTGTGATTTCAGAGTTGAACATGATTAAGGCTGGACTGCCTACATATGCTGAATTCTGAGATATGAAGGAATAGGATCTTCGGGGCATCATCTAGTTTATCCAATGAAGTATTAATATGTTGGAAAAAATATTTCTTGTTCATGGACCAAACATAGTCATGTGTCACTTACCAATGGGAGTTCATTCTGAGAAATGTATTGTTGGGTGATTTTATCCCTGTATGACCATCATAAGAATATGGCTACTAAGTTAGCTTCCGGAAGGGACAGATAAACTTATTCTCACAAATATTTACATTATGAAGAAGAAAGGGGAAAATACTTACAATTTTTAAAGTAAGAAGAGACTTTTATCTAATTGATTTTAAGATTATTGAATTAGCTGGGCATGGTGGCACACAGCCATAGTCCTAGCTACTAGGGAGACTAAAGTGGGAGGATTGCTTGAGCCCAGGAGTTCAACATTACAGTAAGCTGTGATCATACCACTGCACTCCAGCCTAAGTAACAGAGACATCCTATCTCTAATAGTAATAATAATAATAATTTGAAGGGTTATCATAGTCAAAACAATGTGAAGATTTTTAATATGTTAGTCATTTTATTATAAATTTCTAAGTGCTACCTTATTAAGGCATGGTAACCTTGAAATATTAACATGTTTATAGTTAAAAAAATGAAAAGTGAAGTGAATTAATTTTTGGAAGAGTCAGAAGTTAACCTTGGTAATGATTTCAGGTGATTAATTACCTGGGTGGCTGTGGCTGACCAGCCTTACTGGCTCTGCTTTTCTTCATCTATGAGTTCTGAGCCAGATTATGTCACCTTAATACCTAGAACGAGTAAATATCTTTTATTAAACAGCACAGAAAGCAAGAATATATCATATTTACTAAAAGCTTATGATGTGCATGCAGTGTTCTTTATCAATATTATTTCATTTAATGTCCACCATAATCTTTGGTGGTAGATGGTTAAAGTAAAATGCAAACAGACCAAGTTACGTTGCTGTACCACATCAAGCCCAGGTGAAACCCACATGAAACTCCTAAACCTGGCTCACTTTTATTCTTTGATTTTAAAAGTTCATTTCAAATGTCACTTCCTTTAGAAAATTTATCTGACTTTTCCAAGAAACTCAAGAATTCTTTTCTTTAGCTGCTCAATACATTTTGTTCATTCCTTCATTATATAAACTATCATACTGATAGTCCCATGTCCACCTCCCTTTCTGAGAAAGGGGACTGTGATATTTCATGCTGTATCCCTAGAATCCATTAGTATTTGGTATATAATAGGTACTGAATATATTCATTAAATAAATGAATGAAATATTTAACACATTTCTATGGAAATAAAAACCAGTAAGCATACCATCAATATATATTAAATAAGACTTACCTTCATCCAACACCAACATGTTGACACTGCTTTGGTGAGGACACTGTAAGCAGAAATTGGATTGAGCATTGGTATGAGGAGTCTCACATGGTTGAACTTGACCAGTCCAAACCACACATGTATGAAATCTGATATATTGCTCAGTGGCAGAGAAGCTGTGTCCCTCTCCTTAAGAGTTGCCTAATACAGCAAGACATGGCCAAACTGATTGTGCCTGTATCCACATCTGCCGAGACCAGCTCTGTTGTGGAGACCCTAACCAATTAACGACACACACACAGAAATATTGACTGTGGAGTGGGAAATCAGGGATCTGACAGCCTTCAGAGCTGAGAGCCTTGAACAGAGATTTACCCACATATTTGTTGACAGCAAGCCAGTCATAAGATTTACTAAAAGTATTCCTTACGGGAAATAAAGAGATGGGCCGAAATAAAACGATGGGCTCTGGCTAGTTATCTGCAGCATGAACATGTCCTTAAGGCACAGATCGCTCGTGCTATTGTTTGTGGTTTAAGAACACCTTACGTGGTTTCCCCACTGGGTGGGCCAGGTGTTCCTTGCCCTCATTCTGGTAAACTGATAGCCTTCCAGCATGGGCGTCAAGGCCATCACAGGCACGTCATAGTGCTGCAGTTATTTTGTTTATGGCAGTTTTGGGGCCAGTTTATGGCCAGATTTGGGGGCCTGTTCCCAACACATATCCTGATAGATGTGGATTTCTTCCTCATAGAGGATAAAGACGAGCTGGGCACGGTGGTCCAACACTCTGGGAGGCTAAGGTGGGAGGACTGCTTGAGCTTAGAAGTTTGACCAGATTTGGCAACATAGTGAGACCCCATCTTGAAAAAATAATAAAAGAAAAAAAGACTTATTTGGAAACATCTTCACTTGCTAAGCAAAATGATCTACCAATATCAAATTTCTCTTACTAATGCTCTTAGAATTAAACAGGAATTAAAAGAAGTTAAAGAATGTGTAAGCTAAAACAGTTATACGTAAAAAAAACCCAATTCCCTCTGAGAAATAAAAAGAGGTGGAGTCCTTTAAAAATTAACTGCCTGATTTTTTTGTCTGTGGCTAGTGAGCCTTATCTCTCCCTTTCCCAGGCATTTTGAAGACCCTGTTTCTCTAGCTGTGCAGCTGCAAGGTCACTAGGCAGATAAACTCAAGTCGTAAAACATGTTTTTCCTTGAAAAGTAAGAAATAACATAATACGTCTCAACTGAATGACTGTCTTTGTTTCTCACTTCTGTAATATGCTTCCCCCCTGCACAGATCTCCCCCTGCTCCACGAAATGTTTCAAAGGTAACCTGACTCTTTGTTTGAGGCTCAGCCCTTTGGATGTTAATCCGACTGGGTTGGGGCACCTAAATAATAATATATATCCTCCTCAAACCCTCAATCTCTCTGATTCCTAAATTATCCCGCTGCATTTCTGCAAGAAGTTATCCTCTGTTCCTCTCTACCATCTCTATCCTCTTCAAGAAGAGTCACTGGGCACAGTGGCTCAGGCCTGTTATCCCAGCACTTTGGGAGGCTGAGGTAGGTGGATCACGTGAGGTCAGGAGTTCAAGCTTGGGCAACATGGTGAAATCCTGTCTCTATTAAAAATATAAAAATTAGCTGGGCATGGTGGCGCATGCCTGTAATTCCAGCTACTTGCGAGGCTGAGGCGTGAGAGTCACTTGCACCTGAGAGGTGGACATTGCAGTGAACCAAAATCATGCCAGTGAACTCCAGCTTGGATAACAGAGTGAGACTCTGCCTCAAAAAAAAAAAAGGCATAGATCTTTTCCTAATATAGGATGAAATGCATCTGAGTGAAACATACAATATTGCTACTTCAGCTAAGATGGCTCTTAGTCACAGAATTACCATTAGAGTTGACTAAATATGCTCAATTAAATTACTTTATCATGATGACATATTTGCAAATAAGAACATTTGTATTTAGATAGGAAGTTAAATAATATATAGTAAACAAAAACAAATTACTTAATGACATAGTATTTCATGTTACTTAATATATTTATAACTATTTAGGAAGGAGAAAGGAAAAATGGGTAACATAATGACAAACCTACAGATTCCATATTTAATAAATAGACTCATATATAATAAATAGATTTAAACACTGTGAAAAAGCTAATGGGCTTTTATCTGCATTAACAACATTTCTGATTTTTCACAAACACTTTACATTTTACAAAGTCTATTCTTACATATTAACTCCTTAAATCTTCACAACTTCCTCTGGCGGGAGTTTTATATTTCATTTATCAGGAAAGAGCATAGAGGTTAGTGAGGTTAGGTTTCTACTTTATATATAACTGTCTCTCCATTAAATAATAGAGGCAGCATAGATGATACAGTAGTGTAAAGATAAAAATAAATGTATACATATATAGAAGAATTTTCGTGAAATGATATTTCAAAAAGTGACAGTAAGAAAAATAAATTTTACCACGTATGCTAAATAATTATATTGCAAAATGGAGCAGAACTATAGGTAGTTATGAAAATAATCTTGCTATATTAGACTCAATAATAAGATTTTCACTGCGTAATTTCCTGGCATAGCTTTTTGTTAGATTTCCTATTCATTCAAAACTAAATTTATAATTGCAGTATTCTCTTTGTTCTGTAATAAAAGAATACTGAAAATCTTTTGTAATTTTACTATAATATATAATGCAAGTGCTAATCTTCCTATAGACCAAGAATTAATTAGTTAATCATTTCTGTGTTTCAGGACTTTGCTGGAGAACACAGGATGTTGGGTACTTCTTGAAAGCAATAAAAACAATTTTGACAGAAAGATAAGAATATGTCTAATTTATAGTGATAAGGAAATCCTGGGCATGAAGTCTACTGCTGCTGGTAAAGCTGGACTAACAGAGTTCGATTAAATCTCATGCCTGAAGCAACTTAAAAACTGGAAAAAATTGTAAGAAAAAAATGATTTTTAGGGCATTGGAGATATAGCAATAAAGAACAGTGATCCCAGAAAGATAGGAAAAAAATGAGGTGACCCTCCAGCAGCCCCAGTTTACTAACTGGAGAGAGTTTCAGGACACAGTACAGGGAGAGAGAACTGGGTAGGATCTGGCAGTTTTGTATGAGATGAGGAGATAGATCTTAGAATCCAGAGAGATCAACAAAGCTAGAGGTTGCAAGGCATAGTATCAGAGGAGAGAGCCACCCAGAGAAATCTCTAAATCTGTAGAGAGTGCTATTTGAATCTTCAGCTGAATTCAGATCAGTGCATGCATGTGAGTATAAGTAGCCAAGGGTGGGGGAAGAGCCAATCAAAAGGATAAGATGGAACACACAGGGTGAGAAATATTTTTTATTCTAACAATACAGAGTGGAAGACCCTGTCATTCACAGAACACTGGTAGAAGAGTCAGAAAGATTTTACCTCAGTATTAGAGCTAAATTAGTCCTACACCAATCATCACTCTTTTTCTTCCCAATGAAGCTTAAACATAGATCTCAGAGGGATCAAACTGTATCCATGCTTCTTAGTTGTATCACAAAAAATGGGTCAATATTTATTTAAAGGAATACAAATATAGCTAGCACAAATTGACAATA
This sequence comes from Trachypithecus francoisi, assembly GCF_009764315.1. Lineage (NCBI taxonomy): Eukaryota > Metazoa > Chordata > Mammalia > Primates > Cercopithecidae > Trachypithecus > Trachypithecus francoisi. The sequence goes on along the minus strand of NW_022681465.1, from coordinate 163,342,981 downwards.
TGTAGCATCCAATCAAAAATTACCAGGTATGTTAAAAAAAAAAAAAAAAAAAGGAAAATAGGACCCATTTTGAGGAGATAAACCAAGCCATTGAAATTGACATGGGACAGGGCACGGTGCTAACACCTGTAATCCCAACACTTTGGGATACCAAGGCGGGAGGATTGCTTGAGTTCAGGAAATTAAGACCAGCCTGGGCTATGTAGTGAGATCTTGTCTCTAGTAAAAATAAAAATTAAAAAAAATAGCGTGGTGTGGTGGTGGGTGCCTGTAGTCCCAGCTACTTTGGGAGCTGAGGCAGGAGGATTGCTTGAGCCTGGGAGATAGAGGCTGCAATGCTCTATGATCATGCCACTGCACTCCAGCCTGGGTGGCAGGGTGAGATTCTGCCTAAAAATAAAAAGAAAGAAATTGACACAGAAATTATATTTGCGATGGAATAAGTAAAGAATGGCTAAACAATGAATGTAATTGATTCCATAGGTTCAAGAAACTATAAGACAGATTGAGCATGTTAAGTAAATACATGAAAGATGAATGTTATTAATGTTTCTCTTAATATCAGACATAATGGATTTAAGAAGAAAAAATATTACCAGGTGATTTAATAATGACAAAAGTATAAATTATTCAAGAGAACATAATTCTCAATGTTTATGCATCTAATAACAGAGATTTGGAATACACAAAGCAAAATTGATAGAAATTTTAGGAGCAATAAGTACACAAATATAGTCAAATATAGATGTCAATAACCCTCTTTCAAGAAATTAATAGAACATATCATGTATTAATACATTTTATAGAGCAATTAGTCAGAAAATCAGTAATGCTATAGAAAATTTGTTTGACACTATCAACCAAATTGACCTAATTGACATTTACAGAACATTCCACCTACCAAGAGAAGAAAACACATTGTTTTTAAGCACCTTTGGAACATTTAAAGACCATATTCTGGGTCATAACACAAGTCTCAATACATTTCAAATGATTCAAATCAAAAGCAGTATGTTCTCTGACTATAATAGAATTAAATTATAAATCAATAAGCAAAATATATCTGGGAAATCTGCAAATATTTATAAACTAAATAACACCTTTATAAATATCTCGAGTTATTTTTATACTCATAAAGAAGACACAAAAAGGAAATCTTAAAGTATTTTCAACACAATAAAATTAAAGGCAAAACATTTCAAAATTTGTGAGATGCACCTAAAGCAATATTCAGAGAAAATCAAAGCATTGGAGTTACACTTTGGGAAAATAGAAAAAAAGACCAAATTAAATTCAAAATAAGCAAAATAAAGGAAATAAACATCAGAGGGAAATTCAGTAAGACAGAAAAACAGAGTCGATGAAACTAAAACTTTGTGTTTATTTTTTTTTTCACTCTGTTGCAATGGTACTGTCATGGCTCACTGTAACTTCCAGCTCCTGGGCTCAAGCAATCTTCCTACCTCAGTCTCCTGAATAGCTGGAGCATACCACCATGCCTGGCTAATTTTTTAAATTTTTTTGCAGAGACAAGGTCTTGCTATGTTGCCCAGGCTCCAGGTCTCAAAATAATACTCCTATCTTGACTTCCCAAAGTGCTGGGATTATAGGTGTGAGCCACTAACCTGGCCTAAAAGTTTGTTTGTTTGTTTTTTGAAGAGATCAATGCAATGGATAATTTTGTAGACCGATTCATTGGGAAAAGAAATAGAAGAAATAAATTACTAATATCATGGAGAAGTTATATGAATACAGATTCTGCAGATGTTAAAATGGCTAATAGGTGTATTATTTTCCTACTGCCATTGTAACAAATTAATAGATTATCACTCACTCGGTGATTGAACACAACACAAATTTATTCTCATTTCCCTTGGCTAAATTTTTTAAAATACTTTAAGTTCTAGGGCACATGTGCAAAACGTGCAGGTTTGTTACATAGGTGTACACGTGCCACATTAGTTTGCTGCACCCATTAACTCATCATATACATTAGGTATTTCTCCTAGTGCTATCCTTCTCCCTGCCCCCCACCCCACGACAGGCCCTCATGTGTGATGTTCCCTGCCCTGTGTCCACGTGTTCTCATTGTTCAATTCCCACATATGATTGAGAACATGCAGTGTTTGGTTTTCTGTCCTTGTGGTAGTTTACTCAGAATGATGGTTTCCAGCTTCATCCATGTCCCTACAAAGGACATGAACTCATCCTTTTTTATGGCTGCACAGAATTCCATGGTGTATACATGCCACATTTTCTTTTCTTTTCTTTTTTTTTTTTTTTTGAGATAGAGTCTCGCTCTGCCACCCGGGCTGGAGTGCAGTGGCCGGATCTCAGCTCACTTCAGCTCACTGCAAGCTCCGCCTCCCGGGTTCACGCCATTCTACTGCCTCAGCCTCCCGGGTAGCTGGGACTACAGGCGCCCGCCACCACGCCCGGCTAGTTTTTTGTATTTTTTAGTAGAGACGGGGTTTCACCGTGTTAGCCAGGATAGTCTCGATCTCCTGACCTCGTGATCCACCCGTCTCGGCCTCCCAAACTGCTGGGATTACAGGCTTCAGCCACCGCACCTGGCCACATGCCACATTTTCTTTTTTTTTTTTTTTTTTTTTTTTGAGACGGAGTCTCGCTCTGTCGCCCAGGCTGGAGTGCAGTGGCCAGATCTCAGCTCACTGCAAGCTCCGCCTCCCGGGTTCACGCCATTCTCCTGCCTCAGCCTCCGGAGTAGCTGGGACTACAGGCGCCGCCACCGCGCCCGGCTAGTTTTTTGTATTTTTTTAGTAGAGACGGGGTTTCACCGTGTTAGCCAGGATGGTCTCGATCTCCTGACCTCGTGATCCGCCCGTCTCGGCCTCCCAAAGTGCTGGGATTACAGACATTTTCTTAATCAAGTCCATCATTGATGGGCATTTGGGTTGGTTCCAAGTCTTTGCTATTGTGAATAATGCCACAATGAACATATGTGTGCATGTGTCTTTATAGCAGCATGATTTAGAATCCTCTGGGTATATACTCAGTAATGGGATGGCTGGGTCAAATGGTATTTCTAGTTCTAGATCCTTGAGGAATCACCACACTGTCTTCCACAATGGTTGAACTAGTTTACACTCCCACCAATAGTGTAAAAGTGCTCCTATTTCTCCACATCCTCTCCAGCATCTGTTGTTTCCTGACTTTTTAATGATCACCATTCTAACTGGCATGAGACGGTATCTCATTGTGGTTTTGATTTGCATTTCTCTGATGACCAGTGATGATGAGCGTATTTTCATGTGTCTGTTGGCTGCATAAATGTCTTCTTTTGAGAAGTGTCTGATCATATCCTTTGCCCACTTTTTGACGGGATTGTTTGATTTTTTCTCGTAAATTTGTTTAAGTTCTTTGTGGATTCTGGATATTAGCCGTTTGTCAGATGGGTAGATTGTAAAAATTTTCTCCCATTCTTTAGGTTGCCTATTCACTCTGATGGTAGTTTCTTTTGCTGTGCAGAAGCTCTTTAGTTTAATTAGATCCCATTTGTCAATTTTGGCTTTTGTTGCCATTGCTTTTGCTGTTTTGTCCTGAAGTCCTTGCCCATGCCTATGTCCTGAATGATATTGCCTAGGTTCTCTTCTAGGGTTTTTATGGTTTTAGGTCTAACATTTAAGTCTTTAATCCATCTCGAATTAATTTTTCTATAAGGTGTAAGGAAGGGGTCCAGTTACAGCTTTCCACACATGACTAGCCAGTTTTCCCAGCACCATTTATTAAATAGGGACTCCTTTCCCCATTTCTTGTTTCTGTTAGGTTTGTCAAAGATCAGATGGGTGTAGATGTGTGGTATTATTTCTGAGGACTCTGTTCTGTTCCATTTATCTATGTCTCTGTTTTGGTACCAGTACCATGCTGTTTTGGTTAGTGTAGCCTTGTAGTATACTTTGAAGTTATTTAGCATGATGCCTCCAGCTTTGTTCTTTTTGCTTAGGATTGTCGTGGCAATGCAGGCTGTTTTTTGGTTCCATATGAACTTTAACGTAGCTTTTTTCCAATTCTGTGAAGAAAGTCATTGGTAGCTTGATGGGGATGGCATTGAATCTATAAATTACCTTGGGCAGTATAGCCATTTTCACAATATTGATTCTTCCTATCCATGAGCATGGAATGTTCTTCCATTTGTTTGTGTCCTCTTATATTTCATTGAGAAGTGGTTTGTAGTTCCCCTTGAAGAGGTCCTTCATATCCCTTGTAAATTGGATTCCTAGGTATTTTATTCTCATTGAAGCAATTGTGAATGTGAGTTCACTCATAATTTCACTCTCTGTTTGTCTGTTATTGGTGTATAGGAATACTTGTGATTTTTCAACATTGATTTTGTATCCTGAGACTTCGCTGAAGTTGCTTATCTTCTTTTTTTTTTATTATTACACTTTAAGTTCTAGGGTACATGTGCATAACGTGCAGGTTTGTTACATATGTATACTTATACCGTGTTGGTGTGCTGCACCCATCAACTCAGCACCCATCAAGTCATCATTTATATCATGTATAACTCCTCAATGCAATCCCTCCCCCCTACCCCCTCCCCATGATAGGCCCCAGTGTGTGATGTTCCCCTTCCCGAGTCCAAGTGATCTCATTGTTCAGTTCCCACCTATGAGTGAGAACATGTGGTGTTTGGTTTTCTGTTCTTGTGATAGTTGGCTAAGAATGATGGTTTCCAGCTGCATCCATGTCCCTACAAAGGACGCAAACTCATCCTTTTTGATGGCTGCATAGTATTCCATGGTGTATATGTGCCACATTTTCTTAATCCAGTCTGTCACAGATGGACATTTGAGTTGATTCCAAGTCTTTGCTATTGTGAATAGTGCCACAATAAACATACGTGTGCATGTGTCTTTGTAGTAGAATAATTTATAATCCTTTGGGTATATGCCCAGTAGGGGGATGGCTGGGTCATATGGTACATCTAGTTCTAGATCCTTGAGGAATTGCCATACTGTTTTTCATAATGGTTGAACTAGTTTACAATCCCACCAACAGTGTAAAAGTGTTCCTATTTCTTCACATCCTCTCCAGCACCTGTTGTTTCCTGACTTCTTAATGATTGCCAATCTAACTGGTGTGAGATGGTATCTCATTGTGGTTTTGATTTGCATTTCTCTGATGGCGAGTGATGATGAGCATTTTTTCATGTGTCTGTTGGCTGTATGAATGTCTTCTTTTGAGAAAGGTCTGTTCATATCCTTTCCCCACTTTTTGATGGGGTTGTTTGTTTTTTTCTTGTATATTTGTTTGAGTTCTTTGTAGATTCTGGATATTAGCCCTTTGTCAGATGAGTAGATTGCAAAAATTTTCTCCCATTCTGTAGGTTGCCTGTTCACTCTGATGGTAGTTCTTTTGCTGTGCAGAAGCTCTTTAGTTTAATGAGATCCCATTTGTCAATTTTGCTTTTGCTGCCATTGCTTTTGGTGTTTTAGACATGAAGTCCTTGCCCATGCCTATGTCCTGAATGGTACTACCTAGATTTTCTTCTAGGGTTTTTATGGTATTAGGTCTAACATTTAAGTCTCTAATCCATCTTGAATTAATCTTCGTATAAGGAGTAAGGAAAGGATCCAGTTTCAGCTTTCTACTTATGGCTAGCCAATTTTCCCAGCACCATTTATTGAATAGGGAATCCTTTCCCCATTTCTTGTTTCTCTCAGGTTTGTCAAAGATCAGGAAGTAGATGTGTGGTATTATTTCTGAGGACTCTGTTGTGTTCCATTGGTCTATATCTCTGTTTTGGTACCAGTACCATGCGTTTGGTTACTGTAGCCTTGTAGTATAGTTTGAAGTCAGGTGTGCGTGACGCCTCCAGCTTTGTTCTTTTGACTTAGGATTGTCTTGGCAATGCGGGCTCTTTTTGGGTTCCATATGAACTTTAAAGAAATTTTTTCCAATTCTGTGAAGAAACTCATTGGTAGCTTGATGGGGATGGTTGAATCTATAAATAACCTTGGGTAGTATGGCCATTTTCATGATATTGATTCTTCCTATCCATGAGCATGGTATGTTCTTCCATTGTTTGTGTCCTCTTTGATTTCACTGAGCAGTGTTTGTAGTTCTCCTTGAAGAGGTCCTTGACATCCTTGTAAGTTGGATTCCTAGGTATTTTATTCTCTTTGAGGCAATTGTGAATGGAAGTTCATTCCTGATTTGGCTCTGCTTGTCTGTTACTGGTGTATAAGATGCTTGTGATTTTTGCACATTAATTTTGTATCCTGAGACTTTGCTGAAGTTGCTTATCAACTTAAGGAGATTTGGACTGAGACATGGGGTTTTCTAAATATACAATCATGTCATCTGCAAACAGGGACAATTGACTTCTTCTTTTCCTAACTGAATACCCTTGATTTCTTTCTTTGCCTGATTGCCCTAGCCAGAACTTCCAACAATATTTGAATAGGAGTGGTGAGAGAGGGCATCCCTGTCTTGTGCCAGTTTTCAAAGGGAATTTTTCCAGTTTTTGCCCCTTCAGTATGATATTAGCTGTGGGTTTGTCATAAATAGCTCTTATTAATTTGAGATACATTCCATCAATGCCGAATTTATTGAGCGTTTTTAGCATGAAGGGCTGTTGAATTTTGTCAAAAGCCTTTTCTGCATCTATTGAGATAATCATGTGGTTCTTGTCTTGGTTCTGTTTATATGCGGATTACATTTATTGATTTGTGAATGTTGAACCAGCCTTGCATCCCAGGGATGAAGCCCACTGATCATGGTGGATAAGCTTTTGATGTGCTGCTGAATCCGTTTGCCAGTATTTTATGAGAATTTTTGCATCGATGTCATCAGGGATATTGGTCTAAAATTCTCTTTTTTTGTGTCTCTGCCAGGCTTGGTATCAGGATGATGTGGCCTCATAAAATGAGTTAGGGAGGATTCCTTTTTTCTATTGATTGGAATAGTTTCAGAAGGAATGGTACCAGCTCCTCCTTGTACCTCTGGTAGAATTCAGCTGTGAATCCATCTGGTCCGGGACTTTTTTTGGTGGGTAGGCTATTATTGTTGCCTCAATTTCAGAGCCTACTATTGGTCTATTCAGAGATTCAACTTCTTCTGGTTTAGTCTTGGGAGAGTGTAAGTGTCCAGGAAATTATCATTTCTTCTAGATTTTCTAGTTGATTTGCGTAGAGGCGTTTATAGTATTCTCTGATGGTTGTTTGTATTTCTGTGGGTGGTGGTGATATCCCCTTTATTTTTTATTGCGTCTATTTGATTCCTCTCTTTCTTCTTTATTAGTCTAGCTAGCGGTCTGTCAATTTGTTGATCTTTTCAAAAACCAACTCCTGGATTCATTGATTTTTTGGAGGGTTTTTTGTGTCTCTATCTCCTTCAGTTCTGCTCTGATCTTAGTTATTCTTGCTTTGCTAGCTTTTGAATGTGTTGCTCTGCCTCTCTAGTTCTTTTAATGGTGATATTAGAGTGTCAATTTTAGCTCTTTCCAGCTTTCTCTTGTTGGCATTTAGTGCTATAAATTTCCCTCTACACACTGCTTAAATGTGTCCCAAGATTCTGGTATATTGTATCTTTGTTCTCATGGTTTCAAAGAACATCTTTATTTCTGCCTTCATTTCATTATGTACCCAGTAGTCATTCAGGAGCAGTTGTTCAGTTTCCATGTAGTTGAGTGGTTTTGATTGAGTTTCTTAGTCCTGAGTTCTAGTTTGATTGCACTGTGGTCTGAGAGAGAGTTTGTTATAATTTCTGTTCTTTTACATTTGCTAAGGAGTGCTTTACTTCCAATTATGTGGTCAATTTTGGAATAAGTGCGATGTGGTGCTGAGAAGAATGTATATTCTGTTGATTGGGGTGGAGAGTTCTATAGATGTCTATTAGTCCGCTTGGTGCAGAGATGAGTTCAATTCCTGGATATCCTTGTAACTTTGTCTCGTTGATCTGTCTAATGTTGACAGTGGAGTGTTGAAGTCTCCCATTATTGTTGTATGGGAGTCTAAGTCTCTTTGCAAGTCTCTAAGGACTTGCTTATGAATGGGTGCTCCTGTATTGGGTACATATATATTTAGGAGAGTTAGCTCTTCTGTTGAATTGATCCCTTTACCATTATGTAATGCCCTTCTTGTCTCTTTTGATCTTTGATGTTTAAAGTCTGTTTTATCAGAGACTAGGATTGCAACCCCTGCTTTTTTTGTTCTCCATTGCTTGGTAGATCTTCCTCCATCCCTTTATTTTGAGCCTATGTATGTCTCTGCATGTGAGATGGGTCTCCTGAATACAGCAGACTGATGGGTCTTGACTCTATCCAGTTTGCCAGTCTGTGTCTTTTAATTGGAGCATTTAGTCCATTTACATTAAGGTTAATATTGTTATGTGTGAACTTGATCCTGTCATTATGATATTAACTGGTTATTTTGCTCATTAGTTGATGCAGTTTCTTCCTAGCCTCGATGGTCTTTACATTTTGGCATGTTTTTGCAATGGCTGGTACCGATTGTTCCTTTCCATGTTTAGGGCTTCCTTCAGGATCTCTTGTAAGGCAGGCCTGATGGTGACAAAATCTCTAAGCATTTGCTTATCTGTAAAGGATTTTATTTCTCCTTCACTGATGAAACTTAGTTTGGCTGGATATGAAATTCAGGGTTTAAAATTCTTTTCTTTAAGAACGTTGAATATTGGCCCCCACTCTCTTCTGGCTTGTAGAGTTTCTGCCGAGAGATCTGCTGTTAGTCTGATGGCTTCCCTTTGTGGGTAACCCGACCTTTCTCTCTGGCTGCCCTTAAGTTTTTCCTTCATTTCAACTTTGGTGAATCTGGCAATTATGTGTCTTGGAGTTGCTCTTCTTGAGGAGTATCTTTGTGGCGTTCTCTGTTTCCTGAATTTGAATGTTGGCCTGCCCTACTAGGTTGGGGAAGTTCTCCTGGATGATATCCTGAAGAGTGTTTTCCAACTTGGTTCCATTTCCCCCTCACTTTCAGGCACCCAAATCAGACGTAGATTTGGTCTTTTACATAATCCCATACTTCTTGCAGGCTTTGTTCATTTCTTTGTCTTCTTTTTTCTTTTGGTTTCTCTTCTCGCTTCACTTCATTCATTTGATCCTCCATCGCTGATACTCTTTCTTCCAGTTGATCAAGTCGGTTACTGAAGCTTGTGCATTTGTCACGTATTTCTTGTGTCATGGTTTTCATCTCTGTCATTTCATTTATGATCTTCTGTGCATTAATTAGTCTAGCTGTCAATTCTTCCACTTTTTTTTCAAGATTTTTAGTTTCTTTGCGCTGGGTACGTAATTCCTCCTTCAGCTCTGAGAAGTTTGATGGACTGAAGCCTTCTTCTCTCATCTCGTCAAAGTCATTCTCTGACCAGCTTTGATCTGTTGCTGGCAATGGGCTGCGCTCCTTTGCAGGGGGAGATGCGCTCTTATTTTTTGAATTTCCAGCTTTTCTGCCCTGCTTTTTCCCCATCTTTGTGGTTTTATCTGTCTCTGGTCTTTGATGATGGTGACCTACTGATGGGGTTTTGGTATAGGTGTCCTTCCTATTTGATAGTTTTCCTTCTGACAGTCAGGACCCTCAGCTATAGGTCTGTTGGAGATTGCTTGAGGTCCACTCCAGACCCTGTTTGCCTGGGTATCAGCAGCAGAGGTTGCAGAAGATAGAATATTGCTGAACAGTGAGTGTACCTGTCTGATTCTTCCTTTGGAAGCTTCCTCTCAGGGGTGTACTCCACCCTGTGAGGTGTGGGGTGTCAGACTGCCCCTAGTGGGGGATGTCTCCCAGCTAGGCTACTCAGGGGTCAGGGACCCACCTGAGCAGGCAGTCTGTCCGTTCTCAGATCTCAACCTCCGCATTGGAGATCCACGGCTCTCCCCAAAGCTGTCAGACAGAGTCGTTCGCGTCTGCACAGGCCCCCGCTGCTTCCCCTGTTGGTCTTCAGCTGTGGGCTGTCCCCAGAGGTGGAGTCTACAGAGACAGGCAGGCTTCCTTGAGCTGCTGTGAGCTCCATCCAGTTCGAGCTTCCAGCGGCTTTGTTTACCTACTTAAGCCTCAGCAATGGCGGGCGCCCCTCCCCCAGCCTCGCTGCTGCCTTGCGGATAGATCGCCGCAGACTTCTGTGTAGCATGAGGGAGGCTCCGTGGGCGTGGGACCCTCCCGGCCAGGTGTGGGATATATTCTCCTGGTGTGCCTGTTTGCTTAAAGCACAGTATTGGGGTGGGAGTTACCCGATTTTCCAGGTGTTGTGTGTATCAGTTCCCCTGGCTAGGAAAAGGGATTCCCTTCCCCCTTGTGCTTCCAGGTGAGGCGATGCCTCGCCCTGCTTCAGCTCTCACTGGTCAGGCTGCAGCAGCTGACCAGCATCGATTTTCCGGCACTCCCTAGTGAGATGACCCCAGTACCTCAGTTGAAAATGCAGAAATCACTGGTCTTCTGTGTCGCTCGCGCTGGGAGTTGGAGACTGGAGCTGTTCCTATTCGGCCATCTTGCTCCCAGAACCAATTATTGCTGCTTATCTTCTTAAGGAGATTTTGGGCTGAGATGATGGGGTTTTCTAAATATACAATCAAGTCATCTGCGAACAGGGACAATTTGACTACCTATTTTCCTAATTGACTACCGTTTATTTCTTTCTCCTGCCTGATTGCCCTGGCCAGAATTTCCAACACTATGTTGAATAGGAGTGGTGAGAGAGGGCATCCCTGTCTTATGCCAGTTTTCAAAGGGAATGCTTCCAGTTTTTGCCCATTCAGTATGATATTGGCTATGAGTTTGTCATGAATAGCTCTTATTATTTTGAGATATGTTCTATCGATGCCTAGTTTATTCAGAGTTTTTAGCATGAAGAGCTGTTTAATTTCATCAAAGGCCTTTTCTGTAACCATTGAGATAATCATGTGGTATTTTTCATTGGTTCTGTTTATGTGACTGATTACGTTTATTGATTTGTGTATGTTGAACCAGCCTTGCATCCTAGGCATGAAGCCCACTTGATCATGGTGGACAAGTGTTTTGATGTGCTGCTGGATTCGGTTTGCCAGTATTTTATTGAGGATTTTCACATTGATGTTCATCAGGGATATTGGTCTAAAATTCTCTTTTTTTGTTGTGTCTCTGCCAGGCTTTGGTATCAGGATGATGCTGGCCTCATAAAATGAGTTAGGGAGGATTCCCTCTTTTTCTATTGATTGGAATAGTTTCAGAAGGAATGGTACCAGCTCCTCTTTGGACCTCTGGTAGAATTTGGTTGTCAACCCATCTGGTCCTGCACTCCTTTTGGTTGGTAGGCTATTAATTATTGCCTCAATTTCAGAGCCTGTTATTGGTCTATTCAGAGATTCAACTTCTTCCTGGTTTAGTCTTGGGAGGGTGTATTTGTCCAGCAATTTTTCCATTTCTTCTAGATTTTCTAGTTTATTTGCATAGAATTGTTTATAGTATTCTCTGATGGTAGTTTATATTTCTGTGGGATTGGTGGTGATATCCCCTTTTTCATTTTTTATAGCATCTATTTGATTCTTCTCTCTTTTCTTCTTTATTAGTCTTGCTAGTAGTCTATCAATTTTGCTGATCTTTTCAAAAAACCGATTCATGGATTCATTGATTTTTTTGAAGGGTTTTTTCAGTCTCCATCTCCTTCAGTTCTGCTCTGATATTAGTTATTTCTTGCCTTCTGCTAGCTTTTGAATGTGAATGCTCTTGCTTCTCTAATTCTTTTAATTGTGATCTTAGGGAAGCAATTTTAGATCTTTCATGCTTTCTCTTTTGGGCATTTAGTTCATTTCACGAGAAGTACATGATGCATGCGCAAACTTCAATAGCTGATTCTATCAAGTGGAAGAAAGGGTATCAGTGATTGAAGATCAAATTAATAAAATAAAGTGAGAGGAGAAGTTTAGAGAAAAAAGAGTAAAAAACAGCCGGGCGCGGTGGCTCAAACAAAGCCTCCAAGAAATATGGGACTATGTGAAAACACCAAATCTTCATTTGATTAGTGTACCTGAAAGTGACAGGGAGAATGGAACCAAGTTGGAAAACACTCTTCAGGATATTATCCAGGAGAACTTTCCCTACCTAGCAAGGCAGACCAACATTCACATTCAGGAAATACAGAGAATGACACAAAGATACTCCTCAAGAAGAGCACCGCCAAGACATGTAATTGTCAGATTCACCAAGGTTGAAATTAAGGAAAAAATGTTAAGGGCAGCCAAAGAGAAAGGTCGAGTTACCCACAAAGTGAGTTACCCCACAAAGGGAAGCCCATCAGTCTTACAGCAGATCTCTTGGCAGAAACTCTACAAGCCAGTAGAGAGGGGGGCCAATATTCAACATTCTTAAAGAAAATAATTTTCAACCCAGAATTTCATATCCAGCCAAACTACGCTTCACAAGTGAAGGAGAAATAAAATCCTTTACAGACAAGCAAATGCTGAGTGATTTTGTCACCACCAGGCCTGCCTTACTAGATGAAGGAAGCACTAAACATGGAAAGGAACAACTGGTACCAGCCACTGCAAAAACATGCTAAATTGGAAAGACCATCAATGCTAGGAAGAAACTGCTTCAACTAACAGGCAAAATAAATTACAGGCATGTGTCACCAAACCTGGCTAATTTTTTGTATTTTTAGTAGAGACGGATTTCTCCATGTTGGTCAGGCTGGTCACAAACAGTGTGGCGTCTTTAAATCTCTTGATGACTGTGGCTTTCTTGTATTCCTCTTTCATGTAAAAGAAACAGTGAGATAGATTACATTGGTTCCACCTGGATAATCCAGAATACTCTCCCTATCCCCAGATCCTTAACCTTATCCACAAGTGCTTTTTTTTTCCATTTAAAGTAACATATTCATAGGTTCTGAGTTTCTGAATGCCCAAAAGTGGGCAAATTGTTGGGCCATTATTCTGCCTGTGACAGCAGATAATACTATCAACAACTTTATGCCAAAAATTTAGACGCTTTAAATAAAATGGATAAATTCATTTAAAAAATTACTAAAGCACACTGAAGAAGAAATAGATCATGTAAATAACCTTATATATATTAAAGACATTGGACATGTACTTATAGAACTTTTGACAAATAAAACTCCAGGCCAACATCATTTCCCTGATTAATTTTACCATTTAAGGAAGAAAATAATACCTAGTCTACAAAAATTCCTCCAGAAAATTGTAGAGGAAATCATTCTTTCTAACTCTTTCTATGAGGGAAGTATTACCCTAATACCAAAACCAGATGAAAACACTTCAAGGAAAGAAAGAAGAGACCAATATTGTTCATGGACAAAGGTTAAAAAAAAAAAAAAAAAAAGCCTAACAGAATGTTACCAAATAAAATCAAATAATATATAAAAAGAGTAATATATCCAGACAAAGTGATGTTTATGAGTGCAAGGTTGGTTTTTATCCTTGAAAATTAATGAATATAATTCACTTTTTTTTTTTTTTTTTTTTGAGACAGGATCTCACTGTGTCACCCAGGCTGGAGTGCAGTGGTACAATCTCAGCTCACTGCAGCCTCTGCCTCTCTAGCTCAAGTGATCTTCCCATCTCAGCCTCTACTGCAATTATAGGTGTGCACCACCACCCAACTTTTTTTCCCACCACCCAACTCTTTTTTTTTTTTTTTGTATATTTTGTAGAGATGAGGTTCTCATTATGTTGCAAAGATTGGTCTTGAACTTCTGGGCTCAAGCAATCTGCCTGCCTCAACCTCCCAAAGTGTTGGCATTATAGGTGTGATCCACCACAGTCGATCCACAGTATTTTTAGACTGAAAAAGAAATGTCATATGATCATCTTAACAGATGCAGAAAAAAAAATCTCGTAATAAAACCCAACATCTGTTCCAAATAAAAACTCTCATCAAACTAGATATTAATAAGAACTTCCTCAATGTGATTAAAAGTACCTATTAAAAAATCTACGTTTAACATTACACTTAATGGTGACAGATTGAATGCTATCTCCCTAATATCAGGAATAAGGCATGGGTGTCCACTCTCATCAGTTGTATTCAACATTGTACTGGAAATTTTTGTTAACACATTAAGAAAAAAAACAGAAATAATAAAAGCATTCAAATTTGAAATGAAGGAGTAAATCTTATTTATTAGTGGCATGATCATGTACATTAAAAGTCCTGCGGAGTGCACAAAAAAGTTAATATAGTTAATAAGTGAAGTTAGCAACAGTTCTAGGATACAAGAACAACTTAGAGAAATCAATTATTTTTTGTACTAGCAAAGAAAAATCAAATATTGAATTTTTTAAAACATTGCTTATATTAGTATCAAGAATATGAAATACTTACGTATCATTTTGACAAAACCTGGACCAAATATAGGTACACTAAAAACTACAAAAATTATTGATAGAAATTAAAGATAACTGAATAAATGAGAGATATATTGTGTTCCTGGATTGAAAGATTAACATTGGCAAGATGTAAATTCTTCCATAATTGATTTATAGATCAAATGCATTCTGAATAAAAATTTTTCTAGGTTTTTTTTTGGTAGAAATTGACAAAATGATTCTAAAATGAAAATGAAAATGCAAAGGACACACACACACATATAAAAACCTTTAAAAAATAAAATTAACATTGAATGACTAATGATACCTAATTTCAAGACTTATTAGAAAGTTTGAGAAATGAGGACACTGAAAAAATGATGTACAGGCAGACAGATCAATGGAACAAAATAACACAAAGATAGAACCAAAAATGTATGAACAACTGAGTTTTTACAAAATTGCAAAAGAAATTCTTTGTAGAATGTAGAGCTTTGCAACAAATGGTGCTGAACAAATTAGATATCCATATGCAAAAAAAGTTACATCCATACCTTGTACCATATAAAAATTAACTCAAAATGGATACTAGATAAAAATGTAAGACCTAAAACTATTAGTCTTCTAGAAAAAAGCATAAGAGAAAACCTGTGACTTTTGTGTAGACAAAGTCCTCTTAAACAGGATATAAAAAGCATGAGCCATAAAAGAAAAAATACTTAATAAATAAAAATTAAAATGAAGAACTTCTGTCCTTTGAAAGACAATCATAAGAGAATTTTTTTTTAAAAGCCACAGACTTGGAGAAAATATTTGCAAATCACATGTTGATAAAGGACTTTCTAGGGGCCAAGGAGGGCCCTCTGAAGATTTACTGAAAAATCTACTTGCAAAGGCAGATTAACTGGAGAAAAGGTGCATATTAGCCAGGTGTGGTCATTTGCATCTGCAATCTCAGCTACTGAGGAGGGTGAGGTGAGAGGATGGCTTGAGCCCAGGAAATTGGGGCTGCAGAGAGTTATAATAGTGCCACTCTACTTCAACCTGGGCAGCAGAGTGAGACTCCATCTCTTAAGGAAAAAAAACAAAAGGCATACAAATCTATTTAATGTGTATATACAGGAGCCTTCAGAATGAAGGCCCAAAGATACAGGGGAATTGTTCATTTTTATACTTAGGTTGAACAAAGTATGAACAACCATGTAGAAATATGATTAAACAAAACAGGTATGATGTAATGCTAACGGACTGAGTGGGGAAACCCAGTCAATCCTGTCTGTCTAGATTTTTCTTGGCCTCTCTGTGCAGCATTCCTTCCTTCGGGGTATGGGACAGGACCTTCTCTGGAATGGGGTTTAGGCTCTACAGTCAAACAAGTTAGGCCAGATAATTTCTTTATGGCCAGTTCTTACACAGAAACATGAAGGGAACATTAGAGTAATAATTTTAGGTTTTATGGCTGACTGTAAGGTAAAGGAGTTCTGGTTTCTATAAACTGCCTTCGTGAAGAGGGAGATTCTAGTTTCGATGACTAGCCTTGGGGGAAAATGGAGCTGAGAGACAGGAGGGAAGGGAAAGGTCGAAGAAAAACTTTTGCTTCTGAGGCTGTTTTGAGGGCTTCATTTTGGGGTATTGTTTTCTGAGCCCCAACAACTATTATCCAATGTATTTTCAAAAACTCTCAAAACTCAATAAGAAAACCATAAAACCCCAATACAAAAATAGATCAATGATTTAAGCAGACATTCACCAAGGAGGATATGTGATAGTAAATATGCACTTGAAAAGTAGCTCAAGATTATTACTCATTAGGAAAACAAAAATTGATAGCTCAACTAGATATTACAACACAGATATTAGAATGTCTCAAGTGAAAAAGAATTAACATTCCAAGTGTTGGTGAAGTGGAGCAACTAGAACTGATGGTGGGACTGAAAAACTGAACACTTTGGAAAACATTTTGGAAGTTTCTTCAAAAGTTATATATAACCTTACCCTATAACCCAACCATTCTGCCCTCAGGTATTTATCCAAGTGAATCAAAGGCATATGCCTAGGCAAAGATATGTACTGTAATATTCATAGCAACTTTATTTTTGTGTGTGTGGTTGTTGTTGATTTTTGAGATGGAGTCTCACTCTGTCGCCAAGGCTGGAGTGCAGTGGCTCAATCTCGGCTCACTGCAACTTCTGCCTCCTGGGTTCAAGGGATCCTCATGCCTCAGTCTCCCAAGTTGCTGGGATTACAGGCACCCACCACCATGTCCTACTAATTTTTGTATTTTTAATGAGACAGGGTTTCACTATGTTGGTCAGACTGGTCTCGAACTCCTGACCTCAGGTGATCTGCCTGCCTTGGCCTCCCAAAGTGCTGCAATTACAGGCGTGTGGCACCGCGTCTGTCCATAGCAACTTTATGTGTAATAGGCAAACTGGGAAATGATTCAAATGCCCGTTGAAAGGTGAATAGAGAGACAAATTATGGTGTGTTCATTCAATGGAATATGACTTATCAACATAAAGAAATAAACCCTTTCTACAGTTACAACATAGATGAATCTAAAAATGTGCTGAGCCAAAGAAGCCAGACCAAATAAAAAAGAGGAATGCATGTTATATGATTCATTTATATGGAAATCTAGAACATGCAAACTGATCTATAGTGACAGAAAGCACTGTCAGGATTTGCTTAGGAACAGGGTGGAACAGATGTGGCAGAGAGGGATTATAAAGTGAGGAAACTTCAGGAGGTGATGGATATATCCATTGTGGTGATTGGTTCATATGCATGTACATATATCAAAACTATACACTTACAATGTGTATAGTTTTTATATTATTATAGTATATATATAAAACATCTCAATAAAGTTGTTAAAAAAACAGAACATTTATACAAAATTTAGTAAAGAACACTTAAATTTTGTTAGTAATCTTTCTTATTAGATATTAACTATTAAAATATACATACATGCCTATATGTGCTAATTCTGATTTATTTACCTTGTCATAAGTTTAAAACAAACAAACAAACAAAAGTAATCTATATACTACTGTGAATGCCTCTGTGGTAGATACTCCTGTATGTGTATGTTGATGAATCTCTATTTTCGATCTAGTAAAAAAGTGTAAATTTTTCTGCAAAATCTTCTGCAATCCAGGGCTGGGTGCAGTGACTCATGCTTGTAATCCTAGCACTTTGGGAGGCCGAGGTGGGTGCATCTCTTGAATCCGGGAGTTTGAGACCAACCTGGGAAACATGGTAAAACCCTATCTCTACAAAAATACAAAAAATACAAAAACTAGCCAGGTATGGTGGTCCACACCTATAGTCCCAGCTATTCAAGAGGCTGAGGTAGGAGGATCACCTGAGCCCAGGGAAGTAGAGGCTGAGATCTTGGCACTGCACTCCAACCTGGGTGACAGAATGATGAGAGCACATCAGAAAACAATCTTCCAGCTTTGCTAAAGCAGAAAATAAACTACTGAAACAAGTGAGATAGTAAGTGGATAGATTACCCTCAAACCTGTTGCTTTAAATAAATCAGAAATCATAGTAAAGAAGTAATTTGTCTATTTCAACCCCTTTATTCTATCTTCTAAAACCTGTTGAGCTCATCTAATAATCCTGAAATGCATTATTAAATAATTAAGAAGTTTTGATGAAAAAAAAATCCTTGCGAAGACTTGTCAATCCCTTTCTTATCCTACCTCCACAATGAGTCTACATAATCTGTAAACTTGTCTCACCCTTCTCCTAATTCAACATGAGAAAATATGTGAAACATCATGCCTGTGATGAAAAATGGGATATTTGGAAAGTTTCCATTTTGCTAAATGGGTTCCCTACCTTCTACATCTTCTGCTCCACCATCTAACCTTGTCTCTGTGCTCTCCTTCCTGCTTTATATTCAAAGGGTAGACTGCGCCTTAAACTTTCTGTCCTGCATTTGAGTCTACCCCTTCCCTGCCTCTGGTAGCAGCACTGCCCAGTTAATTGTCTTACACCCATTTTAGTGTTTGACTACCTCTGAAAGATACAAGGGCAGCCCTGAGTTATGAGTAGCAATACAGAGAGATGCTAAAGTAAAACTAAAGCGTTAACAATGTGCTCAATAGTTCAGTAAATTATCTTTTCATGAATTAAATTCTGACGCATTTGTCATTCCTCAAATAGATCTTTGGCACCATGGTAATTTAAACATCAATCAAGCCTGAAAGTCAGTGGGGGATGACCAGCTGCAAAAGTTGAAAGATTGGGATATTCCAATTTACAGATGTTGACACCTGCAGCACTTCTAGTAGAAAATCCCAAAAATGGGTCCCAGCAGTGATATTTCTCTCACAGGAGGGCTAAGAGTAATTAAAATATCAGGTAACATTGCTCCATTTATCTTCCAATAGGTCCTTTTATGCTAAAGAAAGATGGTTGGCTCAGTGAAGTCAAGGAACTATAATATGCCAAAGACAGACCCACATTCCTTCGATTCCCCCCATGATAATGTAACTGGCCATTGTGGTTATGTTAGAACAGGGTTATCATGCCATATCTCCCAGTTCTTTACTCTTCATATTGAGGCTGATGAAGAGGGAGGTGCAAGTAGCGGAGATTCTGTGGGCCAGAAATAGGAGGGGATGATAATGCCAGGGTTCAAATTTGGGAAGAAGGGGATAGAAGTTTCAGGTAAATGTTTCCTAGCGGTATTAGCTTGGACCCTGAGCATCAGCCACAGAACCTCTTTTTGCTTTAGTGGAAGGTCCAAGTAGAATAATATTGGAGAAATGAGAGCTGTAGCTTATGACTGCCTAGGCTTTCTGATATGTGGGGACCTGAAGAAGCTGTGCCTATGGCCCTAGTTTTGTACCTTTGTATTTGTCATGCACCTTCTGTAAATCCTAGCCTGCTATTGGAAATAGCCACAATGATAATGAGAGGAATAAAAGCTGTTGTAGCAAAGAAAGCCTACCGACTAAATGCCTGGAGAGAATTACACTGTAGCAAATGTGTTCCAAAGAAGTGAATGACAGGCTAGGTAATATAGCACCAGAGGGACCACTCAGCTTGCAGTGTTCTTTGCATTTACTTGGAAGTGGGTACTGCATAGATCTATATAAGTATGTGGAATTTTTGAAAGAGGTTCACTAAGAGAAGAATATAAATTAGGATTCTTAGTTTTGTGTAATCTTGGAAGACAGAGGATGGGAAGATGTGAGTGTACATTGCTGGTGATGAGTGTACATAGCAGGAGGTTGAATTGGGCAATCTTGTTTAATCTGAGTGGGAAGATCAATATGTAGGTACACTGAGATCAGATCTTAGAGTGCTTGGGTGCCAAGAACAGATACAGAAAATTATTTGGTCCACCTGGTCAGACAGGTATGTTCTGTAGAGTGTGAGTCATTATGTCAGGTGGACATCATCAGGTGACCCTGAAGCTCAGATTTTGTATGCTTAATATCACCAGTAGTTCACCAATATCATGCCAAGGCACAGGTAGAATGCCAGAAATAAGCTTTCCTGGTAAAATGTGACTGAATTAATTAGGATTTCCTCTCGAACCTTTTCAAAAATAGTCCTGAGTTTCAAGAGGCACTCAGGTATCTCACCTTTGACCAATGATGTGCCCAGATGACAGCAGCCAGTTCTAACTGTGCTTCTAACCTTCCCTTTAAGTCCTCTAGCCTGAGTTTCTTCTGGAATGTTATTGATAGAAGATGTGTCCCTTATACTCTAATTTTTAGAGATAGGTGCAAATCACAGGTCTATTTCAGTTTTCAGGTTGTTCGAACAGGGCCACAAGATCTGGCATTGACTGTTTCTTCAAGACCTATAGCTGTGATGGAGTAACAGATTGAAAATAGTCCAGATTAGGCCTTTTGGAATCTTTCTGTGAGTTCAGAAGTTAATTGTAAAGAGTTGACAAGTTTTTCTTGTTGAAAACATCAGACATTCCTTGTGTGTAACCATTAGGTTTTCATTTGATATTATATAAGGCAGCTCATGAACTTTATTGATTTAATGAGCCAAAATGTGTGTGCCTCCTAAAGCAAGTCAGGACATACATTATTATAATAGTTTGGAGAACAACATATCTTTGAAGTGTGTGGTCTGGATTTTGAGGCCATATTGCTTACCATATCTCTCATCTCTGAGAAGGTCTATTTGTTTAGTTTAGCTCTTGCTTTAAATGTGTTTTCCTAATTTGCTATATAATATAAACAGGAAATTTAGTACTGTAAGGAGCATAAAACTGATATGGATTTTGAATTATGTAATTTCATGTCAAATAAAACAAAATTTACATTCTATAGGCATGAAATACTTAAACAATGGCCTTAGGATATAGAACAAAAACTTTTACAATACATAACTTTAGTTAACTTGTACATATTTGTGAGAACATCTTATATATTTCCTAGTATTTCCTACTTTTCCTTATTGAAATGTAGTCTTTTTAGAGACTTCTTTTTCACTTGCCCAGTATTCTCATACACCAATGCAGTACATGCCAGTGGTACAACCAATACAAAGGGGAAATTGTCAAGCTCCAGAAAATTCACAGATATGTTTACCCTTTGACTCAGCAGTCCCGTTTCTAAGAAGCTATCCTAAAGTTACAGCTAGAAAAGTGTGTAACATGTACAGACTCATTCATTGTAACACTATTTGTAATGGCAAAAAAATGGAAGCAAGCTTAAATGTCTGTCAGTAGGGAGGGAGTTGAATAAGTTATTATATTATCCCACAGTGACGTATATGCAACCATATCTAAAATGAGGAGGCTGCCTGCATAATGATAGCTTGTGATCACCAGGTTCCTTTAAGTGAAAAAAGCAAGGGGCAGATCACTGTATACAGCAAGCTATGTTTTGTAAAATAAAAAAGGGAAAAATATAAATATATATGTATTTCTTGTATTTGCAGAAAGAAATATTGGAAGAGTGAACTGAAAGCAAAAATGACTACTATAAATGCACTGGCAATAAGGGTGAAAGGGTTAAGAAGAAAGCCAAATTTTCTGAGTGTATATGTATGTGTAAAAGATATATATTTTTTAAACTTAATGTTTTACATATTTAGAATATTATAGTAAAAACAACATTAAAAAGCACTTGTCGATTACAGAGACAAGTATTGCAGGAAGTCTTCACTTTGCAAGTTGATTGTTGAGGAAAGAATTGACTCTTCCACTCATTTTATTTTTTTAATTTTTTTATTTTTTTTTATTTATTTTTTATTATACTTTAAGTTCTAGGGTACGTGTGCATGACGTTTATATCATGTATAACTCCCCAAAGCAATCTCTCCCTCCTCCCCCTCCCCATGATAGGCCCCAGTGTGTGATGTTCCCCTTCCCGAGTCCAAGTGATCTCATTGTTCAGTCCCACCTATGAGTGAGAACATGCGGTGTTTGGTTTCTCTTCTTGTGATAGTTTGCTAAGAATGATGGTTTCCAGCTGCATCCATGTCCCTACAAAGGACGCAACTCATCCTTTTTATGGCTGCATAGTATTCCATGGTGTATATGTGCCACATTTTCTTAATCCAGTCTGTCACAGATGGACATTTGGGTTGATTCCAAGTCTTTGCTATTGTGAATAGTGCTGCAATAAACATACGTGTGCATGTGTCTTTGTAGTAGAGTAATTTATAATCCTTTGGGTATATACCCAGTAGTGGGATGGCTGGGTCATATGGTACATCTAGTTCTAGATCCTTGAGGAATTGCCATACTGTTTTCCATAATGGTTGAACTAGTTTACAATCCCACCAACAGTGTAAAAGTGTTCCTATTTCTCCACATCCTCTCCAACACCTGTTGTTTCCTGACTTCTTAATGATTGCCATTCTAACTGATGTGAGATAGTATCTCATTGTGGTTTTGATTTGCATTTCTTGATGGCGAGTGATGATGAGCATTTTTTCATGTGTCTGTTGGCTGTATGGATGTCTTCTTTGAGAAATGTCTGTTCATATCCTTTCCCCACTTTTTGATGGGGTTGTTTGTTTTTTTCTTGTATATTTGTTTAAGTTCTTTGTAGATTCTGGATATTAGCTCTTTGTCAGATGAGTAGGTTGCAAAAATTTTTTCCCATTCTGTAGGTTGTCTGTTCACTCTGATGGTAGTTTCTTAGCTGTGCAAAAGCTCTTTAGTTTAATTAGATCCCATGTGTCAATTTTTGCTTTTGCTGCCGTTGCTTTTGGTGTTTTAGACATGAAGTCCTTGCCCATGCCTATGTCCTGAATGGTACTATCTAGATTTTCTTCTAGGGTTTTTATGGTATTAGGTCTAACATTTAAGTCTCTATCCATCTTGAATTAATTTTCGTATAAGGGGTAAGGAAAGGATCCAGGTTCAGCTTTCTACTTATGGCTAGCCATTTTCCCAGCACCATTTATTAAATAGGGAATCCTTTCCCCATTTCTTGTTTCTCTCAGGTTTGTCAAAGATCAGATGGCTGTAGATGTGTGGTATTATTTCTGAGGACTCTGTTGTGTTCCATTGGTCTATATCTCTGTTTGGTACCAGTACCATGCTGTTTTGGTTACTGTAGCCTTGTAGTATAGTTTGAAGTCAGGTAGCGTGACGCCTCCAGCTTTGTCCTTTTGACCTAGGATTGTCTTGGCAATGTGAGCTCTTTTTTGGTTCCATATGAACTTTAAAGCCATTTTTTCCAATTCTGTGAAGAAAGTCATTGGTAGCTTGATGGGGATGGCATTGAATCTATAAATGACCTTGGGCAGTATGGCCATTTTCACGATATTGATTCTTCCTATCCATGAGCATGGTATGTTCTTCCATTTGTTTGTGTCCTCTTTGATTTCACTGAGCAGTGGTTTGTAGTTCTCCTTGAAGAGGTCCTTTACATCCCTTGTAAGCTGGATTCCTAGGTATTTTATTCTCTTTGAAGCAATTGTGAATGGAAGTTCATTCATGATTTGGCTCTCTGCTTGTCTGCTACTGGTGTATAAGAATGCTTGTGATTTTTGCACATTAATTTTGTATCCTGAGACTTTGCTGAAGTTGCTTATCAGCTTAAGGAGATTTGGGCTGAGACAATGGGGTTTTCTAAATATACAATCATGTCATCTGCAACAGGGACAATTGACTTCTTCTTTTCCTAACTGAATACCCTTGATTTCTTTCTCTTGCCTGATTGCCCTAGCCAGAACTTCCAACACTATGTGAATAGGAGTGGTGAGAGAGGGCATCCCTGTCTTGTGCCAGTTTTCAAAGGGAATTTTTCCAGTTTTTGCCCATTCAGTATGATATTAGCTGTGGGTTGTCATAAATAGCTCGTATTATTTTGAGGTACGTTCCATCAATGCCGAATTTATTGAGCGTTTTTAGCATAAAGGGCTGTTGAATTTTGTCAAAAGCCTTTTCTGCATCTATGAGATAATCATGTGGTTCTTGTCTTTGGTTCTGTTTCTTTTTTTTTTTTTTTTTTTTTTTTTTTTTTTTTTTTTTTTTTTTTTTTATTATACTTTAAGTTCTAGGGTACATGTGCATGACGTTTATATCATGTATAACTCCCCAATGCAATCCCTCCCTCCTCCCCCTCCCCATGATAGGCCCCAGTGTGTGATGTTCCCCTTCCCGAGTCCAAGTGATCTCATTGTTCAGTCCCACCTATGAGTGAGAACATGCGGTGCTTGGTTTTCTCTTCTTGTGATAGTTTGCTAAGAATGATGGTTTCCAGCTGCATCCATGTCCCTACAAAGGACGCAAACTCATCCTTTTTGATGGCTGCATAGTATTCCATGGTGTATATGTGCCACATTTTCTTAATCCAGTCTGTCACAGACGGACATTTGGGCTGATTCCAAGTCTTTGCTATTGTGAATAGTGCCGCAATAAACAAACGTGTGCATGTGTCTTTGTAGTAGAGTAATTTATAATCCTTTGGGTATATACCCAGTAGTGGGATGGCTGGGTCATATGGTACATCTAGTTCTAGATCCTTGAGGAATCGCCATACTGTTTTCCATAATGGTTGAACTAGTTACAATCCCACCAACAGTGTAAAAGTGTTCCTATTTCTCCACATCCTCTCCAACACCTGTTGTTTCCTGACTTCTTAATGATTGCCATTCTAACTGGTGTGAGATGGTATCTCATTGTGGTTTTGATTTGCATTTCTCTGATGGCCAGTGATGATGAGCATTTTTTCATGTGTCTGTTGGCTGTATGGATGTCTTCTTTTGAGAAATGTCTGTTCATATCCTTTCCCCACTTTTTGATGGGGTTGTTTGCTTTTTTCTTGTATATTTGTTTGAGTTCTTGGTAGATTCTGGATATTAGCCCTTTGTCAGATGAGTAGGTTGCAAAAATTTTTTCCCATTCTGTAGGTTGCCTGTTCACTCTGATGGTAGTTTCTTTGGCTGTGCAAAAGCTCTTTAGTTTAATTAGATCCCATGTGTCAATTTTTGCTTTTGCTGCCGTTGCTTTTGGTGTTTTATACATGAAGTCCTTGCCCATGCCTATGTCCTGAATGGTACTACCTAGATTTTCTTCTAGGGTTTTTATGGTATTAGGTCTAACATTTAAGTCTCTATCCATCTTGAATTAATTTTCGTATAAGGGGTAAGGAAAGGATCCAGTTTCAGCTTTCTACTTATGGCTAGCCAATTTTCCCAGCACCATTTATTAAATAGGGAATCCTTTCCCCATTTCTTGTTTGTCTCAGGTTTGTCAAAGATCAGATGGCTGTAGATGTGTGGTATTATTTCTGAGGACTCTGTTCTGTTCCATTGGTCTATATCTCTGTTGTGGTACCAGTACCATGCTGTTTTGGTTACTGTAGCCTTGTAGTATAGTTTGAAGTCAGGTAGCGTGACGCCTCCAGCTTTGTCCTTTGACTTAGGATTGTCTTGGCAATGCGGGCTCTTTTTTGGTTCCATATGAACTTTAAAGCCGTTTTTTCCAATTCTGTGAAGAAAGTCATTGGTAGCTTGATGGGGATGGCATTGAATCTATAAATCACCTTGGGCAGTATGGCCATTTTCACGATATTGATTCTTCCTATCCATGAGCATGGTATGTTCTTCCATTTGTTTGTGTCCTCTTTGATTTCACTGAGCAGTGGTTTGTAGTTCTCCTTGAAGAGGTCTTTACATCCCTTGTAAGCTGGATTCCTAGGTATTTGATTCTCTTTGAAGCAATTGTGAATGGAAGTTGATTCCTGATTTGGCTCTCTGCTTGTCTGCTACTGGTGTATAAGAATGCTTGTGATTTTTGCACATTAATTTTGTATCCTGAGACTTTGCTGAAGTTGCTTATCAGCTTAAGCAGATTTTGGGCTGAGACAATGGGGTTTTCTAAATATACAATCATGTCATCTGCAACAGGGACAATTTGACTTCTTCTTTTCCTAACTGGATACCCTTGATTTCTTTCTCTTGCCTGATTGCCCTAGCCAGAACTTCCAGCACTATGTTGAATAGGAGTGGTGAGAGAGGGCATCCCTGTCTTGTGCCAGTTTTCAAAGGGAATTTTTCCAGTTTTTGCCCATTCAGTATGATATTAGCTGTGGGTTGTCATAAATAGCTCTTATTATTTTGAGGTACGTTCCATCAATACCAAATTTATTGAGCGTTTTTAGCATAAAGGGCTGTTGAATTTTGTCAAAAGCCTTTTCTGCATCTATTGAGATAATCATGTGGTTCTTGTCTTTGGTTCTGTTTCTATGCTGGATTACGTTTATTGATTTGCGAATGTTGAACCAGCCTTGCATCCCAGGGATGAAGCCCACTTGATCATGGTGGATAAGCTTTTTGATGTGCTGCTGAATCCGGTTTGCCAGTATTTTATTGAGGATTTTTGCATCGATGTTCATCAGGGATATTGGTCTAAAATTCTCTTTTTAGTTGTGTCTCTGCCAGGCTTTGGTATCAGGATGATGTTGGCCTCATAAAATGAGTTAGGGAGGATTCCCTCTTTTTCTATTGATTGGAATAGTTTCAGAAGGAATGGTACCAGCTCCTCCTTGTACCTCTGGTAGAATTCAGCTGTAAATCCATCTGGTCCTGGACTTCTTTGGTGGGTAGGCTATTAATTGTTGCCTCAATTTCAGAGCCTGCTATTGGTCTATTCAGGGATTCAACTTCTTCCTGGTTTAGTCTTGGGAGAGTGTACGTGTCCAGGAAATTATCCATTTCTTGTAGATTATCTAGTTGATTTGCGTAGAGGCATTTATAGTATTCTCTGATGGTAGTTTGTATTTCTGTGGGGTCAGTGGTGATATCCCCTTTATCATTTTTTATTGCATCTATTTGATTCCTCTCTCTTTTCTTCTTTATTAGTCTAGCTAGGGGTCTGTCAATTTTGTTGATCTTTACAAAAAACCAACTCCTGGATTCATTGATTTTTTGGAGGGTTTTTTGTGTCTCTGTCTCCTTCAGTTCTGCTCTGATCTTAGTTATTTCTTGGCTTCTGCTAGCTTTTGAATGTGTTTGCTCTTGCCTCTCTAGTTCTTTTAATTGTGATGTTAGAGTGTCAATTTTAGATCTTTCCTGCTTTCTCTTGTGGGCATTTAGTGCTATAA
This sequence comes from Trachypithecus francoisi, assembly GCF_009764315.1. Classification (NCBI taxonomy): domain Eukaryota; kingdom Metazoa; phylum Chordata; class Mammalia; order Primates; family Cercopithecidae; genus Trachypithecus; species Trachypithecus francoisi. The sequence continues at coordinate 163,316,152 of NW_022681465.1, read as the reverse complement.
ATTTCCCAGAGATTCTGGTATGTCGTATCTTTGTTCTCATTGGTTTCAAAGAACATCTTTATTTCTGCTTTCATTTCGTTATGTACCCAGTAGTCATTCAGGAGCAGGTTGTTCAGTTTCCATGTAGTTGAGCGGTTTTGATTGAGTTTCTTAGTCCTGAGTTCTAGTTTGATTGCACTGTGGTCTGAGAGACAGTTTGTTATAATTTCTGTTCTTGTACATTTGCTGAGGAGTGCTTTACTTCCAATTATGTGGTCAATTTTGGAATAAGTGCGATGTGGTGCTGAGAAGAATGTATATTCTGTTGATTTGGGGTGGAGAGTTCTATAGATGTCTATTAGGTCCGCTTGGTGCAGAGATGAGTTCAATTCCTGGATATCCTTGTTAACTTTCTGTCTCGTTGATCTGTCTAATGTTGACAGTGGAGTGTTGAAGTCTCCCATTATTATTGTATGGGAGTCTAAGTCTCTTTGTAGGTCTCTAAGGACTTGCTTTATGAATCTGGGTGCTCCTGTATTGGGTGCATATATATTTAGGAGAGTTAGCTCTTCCCGTTGAATTGATCCCTTTACCATTATGTAATGGCCTTCTTTGTCTCTTTTGATCTTTAATGGTTTAAAGTCTGTTTTATCAGAGACTAGGATTGCAACCCCTGCTTTTTTTGTTCTCCATTTGCTTGGTAGATCTTCCTCCATCCCTTTATTTTGAGCCTATGTATGTCTCTGCATGTGAGATGGGTCTCCTGATACAGCAGACTGATGGGTCTTGACTCTTGATCCAGTTTGCCAGTCTGTGTCTTTTAATTGGAGCATTTAGTCCATTACATTTACGGTTAATATTGTTATGTGTGAACTTGATCCTGTCATTATGATATTAACTGGTTATTTTGCTCGTTAGTTGATGCAGTTTCTTCCTAGCCATGATGGTCTTTACATTTTGGCATGTTTTTTGCAATGGCTGGTACCGGTTGTTCCTTTCCATGTTTAGTGCTTCCTTCAGGGTCTCTTGTAAGGCAGGCCTGGTGGTGACAAAATCTCTAAGCATTTGCTTATCTGTAAAGGATTTTATTTCTCCTTCACTGATGAAGCTTAGTTTGGCTGGATATGAAATTCTCGGTTGAAAATTCTTTTCTTTAAGAACGTTGAATATTGGCCCCCACTCTCTTCTGGCTTGTAGAGTTTCTGCCGAAAGGTCTGCTGTTATTCTGATGGGCTTCCCTTTGTGGGTAACCCGACCTTTCTCTCTGGCTGCCCTTAAGATTTTTTCCTTCATTTCAACTTTGTTGAATCTGGCAATTATGTGTCTTGGAGTTGCTCTTCTGGAGGAGTATCTTTGTGGCGTTCTCTGTATTTCCTGAATTTGAATGTTGGCCTGCCCTACTAGGTTGGGGAAGTTCTCCTGGATGATATCCTGAAGAGTGTTTTCCAACTTGGTTCCATTTTCCCTCTCACTTTCAGGAACCCCAATCAGACGTAGATTGGTCTTTTTACATAATCCCATACTTCTTGCAGGCTTTGTTCATTTCTTTGTCTTCTTTTTTCTTTTGGTTCTCTTCTCGCTTCATTTCATTCATTTGATCCTCAATCGCTGATACTCTTTCTTCCAGTTGATCGAGTTGGTTACTGAAGCTTGTGCATTTGTCACGTATTTCTCGTGTCATGGTTTTCATCTCTGTCATTTCGTTTATGATCTTCTCTGCATTAATTAGTCTAGCTGTCAATTCTTCCACTTTTTTTTCAAGATTTTTAGTTTCTTTGCGCTGGGTACGTAATTCCTCCTTTAGCTCTGAGAGGTTTGATGGACTGAAGCCTTCTTCTCTCATCTCGTCAAAGTCATTCTCTGACCAGCTTTGATCGGTTGCTGGCGATGGGCTGCGCTCCTTTGCAGGGGGAGATGCGCTCTTATTTTTTGAATTTCCAGCTTTTCTGCCCTGCTTCTTCCCCATCTTTGTGGTTTTATCTGTCTCTGGTCTTTGATGATGGTGACGTACTAATGGGGTTTTGGTATAGGTGTCCTTCCTGTTTGATAGTTTTCCATCTGACAGTCAGAAGGACTGTCTGTTGGTCTGTTGGAGATTGCTTGAGGTCCACTCCAGACCCTGTTTGCCTGGGTATCAGCAGCAGAGGTTGCCGAAGATAGAATATTGCTGAACAGCGAGTGTACCTGTCTGATTCTTTCTTTGGAAGTTTCCTCTCAGGGGTGACTCCACCCTGTGAGATGTGGGGTGTCAGACTGCCCCTAGTGGGGGATGTCTCCCAGCTAGGCTACTCAGGGGTCAGGGACCCACCTGAGCAGGCAGTCTGTCCGTTCTCAGATCTCAACCTCCACGTTAGGAGATCCACGGCTCTCCCCAAAGCTGTCAGACAGAGTCGTTCGCGTCTGCACCGGCCCCTGCTCTTTCCCCTATTGGACTGCAGCTATGCGCTGTCCGCAGAGGTAGAGTCTACAGAGACAGGCAGGCTTCCTTGAGCTGCTGTGAGCTCCACCCAGTTCGAGCTTCCCAGCGGCTTTGTTTTCCTACTTAAGCCTCAGCAATGGCGGGCGCCCCTCCCCCAGCCTCGCTGCTGCCTTGCGGATCGATCGCTGCAGACTGCTGTGTTAGCAATGAGGGAGGCTCCGTGGGCATGGGACCCTCCCGGCCAGGTGTGGGATATATTCTCCTGGTGTGCCTGTTTGCTTAAAGCACAGTATTGGGGTGGGAGTTACCTGATTTTCCAGGTGTTGTGTGTCTCAGTTCCCCTGGCTAGGAAAACGGATTTCCTTCCCCCTTGTGCTTCCAGGTGAGGCGATGCCTCACCCTGCTTCAGCTCTCGCTGGTCAGGCTGCAGCAGCTGACCAGCATCGATTGTCCGGCACTCCCTAGAGAGATGACCCCAGTACCTCAGTTGAAAATGCAGAAATCAGCGGTCTTCTGTGTCGCTCGCGCTGGGAGTTGGAGACTGGAGCTGTTCCTATTCGGCCATCTTGCTCCGCCCTCCATCCACTCATTTTATTATAAGAACTGTATTTCAGAATAATCACATGATTCTTGTTAATAAAATAAAGCTGTTTTTGGAGATAAATGTCAGCTAGTAGGATCATTTTTCAACTCTATGAAATAATTGATTCAGGCAATCAATGGGCAATCACTAATGGATACTAAAATAATTGAGTGAAAGATTGATAGAAAAGTGAACATTCACAGAGGGTCCAAGTACCCCTTCCTGGTACTTGTGCAGCAGCACACTGAAAGAGGAAAAACATAATCAAACGTGACCACCTGAAACCTGTAGTCAGGTGTCATCATCAATAGCAATGTGTTGTCCAATTCACAACAAGCAGATATTAGGTTTATCCTGATGTAATATGACACAAAGTACATAGCATCACCTATGAAGTATTCTTGCCAAAATGTTTAACCTGAGTTTCATGAGGACTGTAAGTCTAATTATCAGTTTACATGAAATTAAACATGGTAATTAGACTTAGCATATTTCAGGGGTAATTAGGGGACAGAGTAACACATTAAACGAGAGCAGGGAGAAGCAGACCAACGCAGAAGGTGGGACACTCTACAAGATCTGTGACCTGTTCTAACAAGTAAATCTCTGGCAAATATAAAGAGGTTGTGATAGGAAATTGATTCTAGTTTAGACAAACAAACTCTATAATACATTATGAAAAAAATTAAATGTGAACTAAATATTAGAAGGTATTAAAGAATTATTAATTTTATCAGGATTGATCATGGTATTGTGATTAGGTAGGAAAATGTCTTTTTGTCAGAGATGCACCCTGAGATATTTTGAGGGAGAAATGCCATGTGGTCTGCAATTTATTTAAAATATCTAAAAATAAATGGATACGACAATTTGAATATAATACTAACAATCATTAAAGTTATGTGATGAGCATGTTGAGGGGGTGGATCAATATTTCATTGTTTCTACCTTTATGTATATTTCACATTTTTTATTTAATGAAAAGCTAAAAATTAAAATTGAAACAAAGAAACAGCAATTGGCTATGACTTTCCTGGGCCCATTTTCCCTTCCTGATGGCCAGGAGAGAGCGAGAGCTAAAGCAGCTGCCTTGAATTCATAAGCGGAAACCTCCAGTTGGCAGAGTGGTGCCAGCCGTGCGCCACCAGTGCTAAACCAACTGCCTACCCAGGGAAAGATCATTATTATAATCAAGTCATTGAAAAAACATTTTTAAAAAATTCAGTGCTGTAAAATTTCAGAATATATTCAGGTGAGATTTCCACTGTACATCTCAGAATTCCTACTCTCCCCTCGTACACCCTCAAGACTAAATCTTAGACCTTTTGAGAAATCCAAGAGTGGGAGCACATGAAACTACTCACTGCAACACTGGAGCATTGTTAATTCCTAACAACAGTTGCCAGAGAGTTTCTTTGATTTACCTCACTAATGATCAAATGAGCTTCCTCCATGTAGGTGGCTTATAAAATAGAAAGGAAGCTGGCTTGAGGACGCAGTGTCCTCATTTATTTATTTACATAAATATCTTTTCCAAAGAGTGAATTTTGCCAACATCGAGAAAGGGGAATTGTCATAACTGGAAGTATCTGGACATAAGACAGCTGTTGAAACAAAATGAATAAAATACGTGAGTAAAATATCTTCTTGGCAGGGTCCTGACTGCCGTAAATTTCTAGGCATAGTTTGTAATGAGTGGTAGAAATGATAGTTAAATATTTCATTTGTTTGGAAATTGTTCTTAAGTCTATCATTATAGGACCACTTATTTGGTGCTATAAAATTTTTATATTTTAAGAAGCGTTTGATGTGTCAGACTTGTAGTAATGTTAACAGCCCCCAATTCTCAAACAGCACACCTCTTATTTTTTTTTTTATTATACTTTAAGTTCTAGAGTACATGTGCACAATGTGCAGGTTTGTTACCTATGTATACATGTGCCATGTTGGTGTGCTGCACCCATTAACTCAACATTTACATTAGGTATATCTCCTAATGCTATCCCTTCACCCTCCCCCAACCCCACGACAGGCCCCGGTGTGTGATGTTCCCCACCCTGTGTTCAATTCCCACCTATGATTGAGAACATGCAGTGTTTGGTTTACTGTCCTTGTGATAGTTTGCTCTGAATCATGGTTTCCAGCTTCATCCATGTCCCTACAAAGGACATGAACTCATCCTTTTTTATGTCTGCATAGTATTGCATGGTGTATATGTGCCACATTTTCTTAATCCAGTCTATCATTGATGGACATTTGGGTTGGTTACAAGTCTTTGCTATTGTGAATAGTGCCACAATAAACACACGTGTGCATGTGTCTTTATAGCAGCATGATTTAGAATCCTTTGGGTATATACCCAGTAATGGGATGGCTGGGTCAAATAGTATTTCTAGTTCTAGATCCTTGAGGAATCACCACACTGTCTTCTACAATGGCTGAACTAGTTCACAGTCCCACTAGCAGTGTAAAAGTGTTCCTATTTCTCTACATCCTCTCCAGCATCTGTTGTTTCCTGACTTTTTAATGATCGCCATTGTAACTGGTATGAGATGGTATCTCATTGTGGTTTTGATTTGCATTTCTTTGATGGCCAGTGATGATTAGCATTTTTCATGTGTCTGTTGGCTGCATAAATGTCTTCTTTTGAGAAGTGTCTGATCATATCCTTTGCCCACTTTTGATGGGGTTGTTTGATTTTTTCTCGTAAATTTGTTTAAGTTCTTTGTAGATTCTGGATATTAGCCGTTTGTCAGATGGGTAAATTGTAAAAATTTTCTCCCATTCTGTAGGTTGCCTGTTCACTCTGATGGCAGTTTCTTTTGCTGTGCAGAAGCTCTTTAGTTTAATTAGATCCCATTTGTCAATTTTGGCTTTTGTTGCCATTGCTTTTGGTGTTTTGTCCTGAAGTCCTTGCCCATGCCTATGTCCTGAATGGCGTTGCCTCGGTTTTCTTCTAGGGTTTTTATGGTTTTAGGTCTAACATTTAAGTCTTTAATCCACCTTGAGTTAATTTTTGTATAAGGTGTAAGGAAGAGATCCAGTTTCAGCTTTCTACATATGGCTAACCAGTTTTCCCAGCACCATTTATTAAATAGGGTATCCTTTCCCCATTTCTTGTTTTTGTCAGATTTGTCAAAGATCATATGATTGTAGATGTGTGGTATTATTTCTGAGGTCTGAGTTCCATTTGATTGGTCTATATATCTGTTTTGGTACTAGTACCATGCTGTTTTGGTTACAATAGCCTTGTAGTATAGTTTGAAGTCATTTAGCATGATTCCTCCAACTTTGTTCTTTTTTCTTAGGATTGTCCTGGCAATTTGGGCTCTTTTTTGGTTCCATAGGAAACTTAAAGTAGTTTTTTCCAATTCTGTGAAGAAAGTCATTGGTAGCTTGATGGGGATGGCATTGGATCTATAAATTACCTTGGGCAATATGGCCATTTTCATGGTGTTGATTCTTCCTATCCATGAGCATGGAATGTTGTTCCATTTGTTTGTGTCTTGTTTTATTTCATTGAACAGTGGTTTGTAGTTCTCCTTGAAGAGGTCCTTCACATCCTTTGTAAGTTGGATTCCTAGGTATTTTATTCTCTTTGAAGCAATTTTGAATGGGAGTTCACTCATGATTTGGTTCTCTGTTATTGGTGTATAGGAATGCTTGTGTTTCTTCAACATTGATTTTGTATCCTGAGACTTTGCTGAAGTTGCTTATCATCTTAAGGAGATTTTGGGCTGATATGAGAGGGTTTTCTAAATATACAATCATGTCATCTTCAAACAGGGACAATTTGACTTCATCTTTTCTTAATTGAATACCCTTTATTTCTTTCTCCTGCCTGATTGCCCTTACCAGGATTTCCAACACCATGTTGAACAGGAGTGGTGAGAGGGGGCATCCCTGTCTTGTGCCAGTTTTCAAAGGGAATGCTTCCAGTTTTTGCCCATTCAGTATGATATTGGCTGTGAGGTTTGTCATAAATAGCTCTTATTATTTTGAGATACGTCCCATCAATACCTAGTTTATTGAGAGATTTTAGCATGAAGGGCTGTTGAATTTTGTCAAAGGCCTTTTCTGCATCTATTGAGATAATCATGTGGTATTTTTCATTGGTTCTGTTTATATGATGGATTACATTTATTGATTTGCATAGGTTGAACCAGCGTTCCATCCCAGGGATGAAGGCAACTTGATTGTGGTAGATAAGCTTTTTGATGTGCTGCTGGGGTCGGTTTCCCAGTATTTTGATGAGGAGTTTTGTGTCAATGATCATCAGGGATATTGGTCTAAAATTTTCTTTTTTTGTTGTGTCTCTGCCAGGCTTTGGTATCAGGATGATGTTGGCCTCATAAAATGTGGTGGGGAGGATTCCCTCTTTTTCTATTGATTGGAATAGTTTCAGAAGGAATGGTACCAGCTCCTCTTTCTACCTCTGGTAGAATTCGGCTGTGAATTCATCCTGTTCTGCACTTTTTGGTTGGTAGGCTATTAATTATTGCCTCAATTTCAGAGCCTGTTATTGGTCTATTCAGAGATTCAACTTCTTCCTGGTTCACTCTTGGAAGGGTATATGTGTCCAGGAATTTATCCATTTCTTCTAGATTTTCCAGTTTATTTGCATAGAGGTGTTTATAGTATTCTCTGATGGTAGTTTATGTTTCTGTGGGATTGGTGGTTATATCCACTTTATCATTTTTCATTGCATCTATTTGAATCTTGTTTCTTTTCTTCTTTATTAGTCTTGCTAGTTGTCTATCAATTTTGTTGAACTTTTCAAAAACCAGCTCCTGGATTCATTGATTTTTTGAAGAGTTTTTTGTGTCTCTATCTCATTCTGTTCTGCTCTGATCTTAGTTATTTCTTGCCTTCTGCTAGCTTTTGAATGTGTTTGCTCTTGCTTCTCTAGTTCTTTTAATTGTGATGTTAGGGTGTCATTTTTAGATCTTTCCTGCTTTCTCTTGTGGGCATTTAGTGCTAAAAATTTCCCTCTACATACTGCTTTAAATGTGTCCCAGAGATTCTGGTATGTTGTGTCTTTGTTCTCATTGGTTTCAAAGAACATCTTTATTTCTGCCTTCATTTCGTTATGTACCCAGTAGTCATTCAGGAGCAGGTTGTTCCGTTTCCATGTAGTTGAGTGGTTTTGATCGAGTTTCTTAGTCCTCAGTTCTAGTTTGATTGCACTGTGGTCTGAGAGACAGTTTGTTATAATTTCTGTTCTTTTACATTTGCTGAGGAGTGCTTTACTTCCAACTATGTGGTCAATTTTGGAATAAGTGTGATGTGGTGCTGAGGAGAATGTATATTCTGTTGATTTGGAGTGGAGAGTTCTGTAGATGTCTATTAGGTCCAGTTGGTGCAGAGCGGAGTTCAAGTCCTGGATATCCTTGCTAACTTTCTGTCTCATTGATCTGCCTAATATTGACAGTGGGGTGTTAAAGTCTCCCATTATTATTGTGTGGGAGTCTAAGTCTCTTTGTAGGTCTCTAAGGACTTCCTTTGTGAATCTGGGTGCTCCTGTATTGGGTGCATATACATTTAGGATAGTTAGCTCTTCTTATTGAATTGATCCCTTTACCATTATGTAATGGCCTTGTCTCTTGATCTTTGTTGGTTTAAAGTTTGTTTTATCAGAGACGTAGGATTGCAACCCCTGCTTTTTTTTGTTTTCCATTTACTTGGTAGGTCTTCCTCTATCCCTTTATTTTGAGCCTATGTGTATCTGTGCAAGTGAGATGGGTCTCCTGAATACAGCACACTGATGGGTCTTGACTCTATCCAGTTTGCCAATCTGTGTCTTTTAATTGGAGCATTTAGCCCATTTACATTTAATGTTAATTTTGTTATGTGTGAATTTGATTCTGTCATCACAATATTAGCTGGTTATTTTGCTCGTTAGTTGATGCAGGTTCTTCCTAGCACTGATAATCTTTACAATTTGGCATGTTTTTGCAGTGGCTGGTACCGGTTGATCCTTTCCATGTTTTGTGCTTCCTTCCGGAGCTCTTGTATAAGGCAGGCCTGTGGTTACAAAAGCTCTCAGCATTTGCTTGTCTGTAAATGATTTTATTTCTCCTTCAGTTATGGAGTTTAGTTTGGATGGATATGAAATTCTGGGTTGAAAATTCTTTTCTTTAAGAATGTTGAATATTGGTCCCCACTCTCTTCTGGTTTGTAGAGTTTCTGCTGAGAGATCTGCTGTTAGTCTCATGGGCTTCCCTTTGTGGGCAACTTGACCTTTCTCTCTGGCAGCCCTTAACATTTTTTCCTTCATTTCAACTTTGGTGAATCTGACAATTATGTGTCTTGGGGTTGCGTTTCTCGAGGAGTATCTTTGTGGCGTTCTCTGTATTTGCTGAATTTGAATGTTGGCCTGTCTTGCTAGGTTGGGAAGTTCTGGATAATATCCTGAAAAGTGTTTTCCAACTTGGTTCCATTCTCCCCATCACTTTCAGGTATACCTATCAGATGTAGATTTGGTGTTTTCACATAGTCCCATATTTCTTCGAGGCTTTGTTCATTTCTTTTTACTCTTTTTTCTCTAAGCTTCTCTTCTGGCTTCATTTCATTCATTTGATCTTCAATCACTGATACCCTTTCTTCCACTTGATCATATCGGCTACTGAAGCTTGTGCATGGGTCATGTAGTTCTCGTGCCATGGTTTTCAGCTACATCAGGTCATTTAAGGTCTTCTCTACAGTTTATTCTACTTAGCCATTCATCTAATCTTTTTTCAAGGTTTTTAGCTTCTTTGTGATGAGTTAGATCATCCTCCTTTAATTCAGAGAAGTTTGTTATTACCAATCGTCTGAAGCCTTCTTCTCTCAACTCGTCAAAGTTATTCTCCAACCAGCTTTGTTCTGTTGCTGGTGAGAAGCTGCATTCCTTTGGAGGAGAAGAGGTGCTTCTTTTTAGAGTTTAGATTTTTAGAATTTTCAGCTTTTCTGCTCTGGTTTCTCCCCATCTTTGTGGTTTTATCTACCTTTGGTCTTTGATGATGGTGATGTACAGATGGGGTTTGGTGTGGATGTCCTTTCTGTTTGTTAGCTTTCCTTCTAACAGTCAAGACCCTCAGCTGCAGGTCTGTTGCAGTTTGCCTGGGTATCACCAGCAGAGGCTGCAGAACAGCAGATATTGCAGGATGGCAAATGTTGCCACCTGATCCTTCCTCTGGAAGCTTCATCTCAGAGGGGCACCCAGCGTATGAGGTATCAGTCAGCCCCTACTGGGAGGTGACTCCCAGTTAGGCTACTCAGGGGTCAGGGCCCCACTTGAGCAGGTAGTCTGTCCGTTATCATATCTCAAACTGCATGCTGGGAGAACCACTGCTGTCTTCAAAGCTGTCAGACAGGGACATTTCAGTTTGCAGAAGTGTCTGCTTCCTTTTGTTCAGCTATACCCTGCCCCCAGAGGTGGAGTCTACAGAGGTAGGCAGGCTTCCTTGAGCTGTGGTGGGCTCCACCCAGTTCGAGCTTCATTGCCACTTTTTTTTTACCGACTCAAGCCTCTGCAATGGCGGACCCCCCTCCCCCAGCCTTGCTACTGCCTTGCAGTTAGATCTCAGACTGCTGTGCTAGCAGTGACCAAGGCTCCATGCACGCCTCTTATTTTTAATGTTCAGTTTGCTTCATGAGTCCTTGTGTTGAGTAATATTCTGGGCAATGATTATTCATTAATACAAATAAACATTAGATTATAGGAAGAGTAAACTTCCCATGAAAACCAAAGTTATTATCAGATCCTAAAAGCAGTAATTAAAAACTAAGCAGGATCCCATTCCCAGGTAGAATTGTAAAGTAGATGACTCCTGCATCCAGCATTCTCCCATTCATTTTTAGAGCCATCCAACTCCCTCACTCACTTCACTGCCATCCCCTTTCCCAAGACCCAGCTGCAGTCTAGATAGTCAGAGTTTCTTGGCCCATTTCAAGCACTCATCATGATGTTTAGCCACCAACCCAGCATTGTTTGGCATCTTTCTAAATTTCTTGGTTTTTACTGAAACCTCCCATAATCCAAATGATGACTGCTATAGAATTGCATCAGAAGACTTATGAAGACAAGTGATTTGACAGCACAGAGTCAGAATGCTTAGGCTACAGTGGCAAAATCCTGTGGGCTCCATGTCTGTCATATGTTGCTATTTGTTCAGTCTTACTTTGATCTACTCACTAAACAATTCGTCTTCTACAGAGCTGAGGGTGCAACGGTGGTCAGTAGTGGGTTAAAGAGGAAAGTCAAATCAGAAATGAAGAAGGGGTTGAGGAGACCATATGTAGATTAAAAATAAACTTTTTTTGGCATTGATTTTCATTTAGTCACAATATTTTTATTTTCAAATAACATTAAAGAAAAACATACAGTCTTTATATTTTCTAAAGGAGAACCAGAGAAATATCACACTGTTCCTATTCAAAAGTAATGTTAGCAGGAATGTCTAGACTATTTCTATGTGTTTATTTCTCTTTATTTTAGTGAAATAATAGATTTACTCACTTGCAACTAACTGTCACTGTATTTCTCCCATTTCAAAATACTTAACTATTCTAGCTAAAAATTGTATCTATTTTACTCAGCTGCCTTTAGTAGCATTTGAAAGTGAATGCAAAATTTCTGGACAAAATAGAAACAGATACATGGGCTAATATAGGTATATACACAATACCGTTAACTGTCCCAAGATTCTTCATTGATTACCTCTTCCATGGTGAGATTTCAGGCATAAAATTGGTTTGGGTTAGTACAAATTCTGGCCCAACATATACTTACTTGTAGTTCTTCCTAATAAATCAAACAAGCTCACATTTATGGTGCTGAATATATTCTAGATTCATTGTATCTGTAATTGCTAAAAATTTAGTTTCATGCCTTAGGATGGTATTAGAATGTCCATGATAAGAAAAATAAGTGTAGCAAAATGAGTTTGTGAATTTAATTTTATTCATTTTAAAATGTGGTCCTCTATTATAAATGGCATTCCCTTCCTTCTTTAAAATAAATCCTCTCTTTATGAAACAATGGTAACAGTAGATGTTCAGTGTTGTAATGTGTGCTTAATGTTTTAAATGTAGCAAAATAAAAGAAATGCCACGCCTATCTTTCTGTATCGCCTCTGGGGAAGGACAGATTTTACTCATTAAAACTACAAAAGTCTGAGACCAACTGCTCCATATTCTTTTGTGTTCTTTAAATGTTATTTGGAGGTGACTTAATTAGACTAAAGCTAGAAGAGAAAACAATAGAATGTCAAAGATGTTTTTCAAGTTGTAAACTAACATTGCAAGTTATAAGCTACTTGATACTATTTCTTAATTAAAAAGATATTTCTGAATCGAAAAGATCAGAGCTTCTGAGTAAATTTAGAAAGCATTTTTTTGTCCTTTACAGAAAAGGGGTTTAAGAGCCTAGGTTCCTTTGGCTTTCAGAGAGCTCTTCACTGTGACTTCAAAGTAGTCATTTTCAGATGAATAAACTGGAGCTCGTCTTTGGAATTATCAGTTTTTCTTTTATTACAGAATCTGAGGTTGGCCAGAATCCATCTGCAGAACATAAGGCAGAAGGGAGAAACACCTGACAAGCTGAGGCCATCCTTAATTATTTTAACACATGCAATTAACCATTTATATTCACTTAAAAGCAGACAGCTAGGATGATGGTGTCTGCTAGAAAAAATACGTGTAATGAAATGTTCTTTAGTTTTTTTATCTTTAGTAAAATTTCATCTTCGTATAAAATTTTGTTATCCATTTCACTAACTTGTTACTTCTCCACTCCACCTTCCCACTCCCTTTAGAATCCTTAGTTTGAAGACATAATTCTTTAAATGATCTGTCTCGGGAAGGGGGGATTCCTGTTATTTTTAAGGACTGAAAATAGCATTATAAATTTCGTTTTATTTTTAAATATGAATATCTACTGAAGCTCTCAATCAATATTGTTGCCAGATTTTGTAAAATCCACTGTCTTGGCCCTCTAACGACAGAGTCCTAATATAAATGTAAAAACCAACCTATCAATATGCTTTCCAAAAATACTTTTTGTAAAGAACAGTACAATTTTGTGATGTGTCCAAATATTCCTTTCTTACAAAAATTATTGGATCTGTCCAGTTCATAAATATTCCTTCCCTCCCTCCCTCCCTGCCGCTCGCTCGCTCTTTCTGTAGTTTTTTGGTGTTTGTTCTTTTCTTTCCATTCTCTAGTTATTAATTGGTTCAATGGATGACCTTTTGTGCGACACTGTTCTACCTTACCAGCTTCGCCAGGGCCCCCGCGCCGCCCAGTTCCAGCAACCCTGGTTCTCCTGTGACCCCAAGCCTTCCAGATCCCTAGGTTTCCCCCCACGGGACTGTCACATTCCTCCCCGCCAGAGACGCCAGTCGCGGGCCTCCTCCCTGGGGTGTGAGCAGGTGGGCGCGACACACTTCTCCAGACGCGCGCCCAGGGACCAGCTGGCGGAGGCGCCCAGGCAGTTCCAGCTGAGGCACTCCAGGGGAAGTAGTTGGCCCTGAGCCTGGAGGCCGAAGGAGGGAAGCAACACTACTGCCGCGATTCGGAGGAGAGATACACTAGGCCAGCCTAACGACACTTCGAGTGCCAGCTGCGGCTGGGGTAGGTAGGGGCAGCCCCTTCGAGTGGGCGCTTGGGTCACCTAGGAGCAGTTCTCCGGAACCCGTTGCATCCGAGGGACTGGGCGGGGCTGGGCGTGGCTGGACGCGGGCAGCGCTCAGGAGTCCTGGAACTCGCTGGCCCTGCGGCCACCGGCCGAGGCGTGGTCTTGAGCCCCTCGCGGTTTCTGGTGCGTAGACACTGTAAATCACTGCGCTTCTCAGTCATCGTCACCCCAGCTTTTCTCGGCTGGAATTCAGCCTCCAGCTTAAGATCGCGGGAAAGACTACCTGAGAGGAGAAAAGCTTCTGTCGCTGGACCTTCTTCTGAGGGTGGTGAGGTTTGTTTAGGGTCGCAGAATCAGGGAGGACTGGCCCAGCCCTCACAGAGAAGAGGGTTGCAAAGTCCTGGAGAACCCGCAGAGCACGGGCCGCTGTCGCGGTTGGGAGGCGAGGGCGCAGCGCTGAGGTTGTAGATTCCGAGACCCCTAAGGGTGGCTGTGTTGGTTTCTCGCAGAAGTCGGAGGCTCCCTGCTTTCCAGCCGCCCAGTGACCCAAGATTAATCTTCAGCACCACTTGGGGCGACCTTTTCAGTGCAAAGCTCTGATTCTGTTTCTCAGGATTCCTCCCCACCCCGTCCCGCCCCGGAAAAGCTGACAAGAACTTCAGGTGTAAGCCCTGAGTAGTGAGGACCGGCGGTCTCCGCGGAGAGCTGTGCCTGGAAGAGAAGGACGCTGGTGGGGCTGAGATCAGAGCTGCCTTCTGGCCCCGTGGCCCTCATGCTTCTGTCATGGCTAACAGTTCTAGGGGCTGGAATGGTCGTCCTGCACTTCGTGCAGAAACTCCTGTTCCCTTACTTTTGGGATGACTTCTTATTCCTGGTGAAGGTGGTGCTCATTATAATTCGGCTGAAGAAGTACGAAAAGAGAGGGGAGCTGGTGACTGTGCTGGATAAATTCTTGAGTCATGCCAAAAGACAACCTCGGAAACCTTTCATCATCTATGAGGGTGACATCTACACCTATCAGGATGTAGACAAAAGGAGTAGCAGAGTGGCCCATGTTTTCCTGAACCATTCCTCTCTGAAAAAGGGGGACACCGTGGCTCTACTGATGAGCAATGAGCCGGACTTCGTTCACGTGTGGTTCGGCCTCGCCAAGCTGGGCTGCGTGGTGGCCTTTCTCAACTCCAACATTCGCTCCAACTCCCTCCTGAATTGCATCCGCACCTGTGGGCCTAGAGCCCTAGTGGTGGGCGCAGGTAGAGTATGGGGTGTGGTCTGCTTATACAGAATGGCAACCCACCTGCTTTCCTACCTTTTTTTTTCTTTAGGATACTTCATAACTAATATTTTGGGTGAGTGAAGTGTGCATGTTAAGAGTACAAAATAGTTTTACAATTCTATGCTAGTTTAACACCTGTCTCCTCCTTTCAGGCACGCAGTTTCAGAAAACTTTTATGAAATCTCTGCTTCCTACCATTTTGAGACAGGGACAGTTTTACTGCTATTGGTACCTTCAGTGAGTGCACGAACACACAGAGAGAACTTGGTCAGTTCTAAATTTTATCAGCTCTGACAAAATGATGGATAGGAAAGTTATCTGACTTCATTGTGACACACCTACCTACCTCTAATTGTACTTTATCAGGGATGACTACATTTGCAGAAGAGATATGTTTAATGGAAAGTACATGAATTCCTTTCTTCATGTCTGCTCCTATTTTGTAGTGTCTGCAAGCTAGGACTTGCCTAGCAAGGTTGTGCTCCCACCTGTGAGCCAGAAGGTGGGCTCTTGGCAGACTCGAGGACCCTTTCTATTTCTTCTTCTGATCCATGCGTGCATCTTTTTCTTTTTTTCACTAAGTTCTACCCTTCCTCCTCCCCCTACCTTGGAGTTAGGACATCTTACACTACACATATTTACACTTAACTGTAAAGAAAAGCCTGGGGTTTAGTGGCTAATTAGTAAAGAAGCTAGGAAGATGGGTTGCTTAATGAAATAGAATTGAAATATGAAAAATGATACTTATTTGGTGTAATCTACATGGTAGATGCAGATTCTTCAATGGGGAAGGAAGGTACAGAAAGAGGAAGATCAATTGCAAGGATCATAATGAAAATATTTAAGTATTTTAGATTAATAGATACATACCAATATCTTGTATAAAGTTTTTAAACTCACAGAACAATATGGAAAAATATATTTACACGCTGGTGATCTCTAAGGTATAGAACTTTTCAAATAACCTTTATCATATAATATTTATATATCAAACAAAAATGAGTTAGGCAGTATACGGAAAATGGGCTAGCCCTTCAAGGCTATCACTCTTCCTAGTTCTTTTCAGTTCAACTTGTGGTCTGATAAAGTGGCAAATGTTTACTTTTTCTTATTTATATATAGGGTACATGTGCACAACGTACAGGTTTATTACATATGTATACATGTGCGATGTTGGTGTGCTGCACCCATTAACTCGTCATTTACATTAGGTATATCTCCTAATGCTATCCCTCCCCCTGCCCCCAACCCAATAACAGGCCCCAATGTGTGATGCTCCCCACTCTGTGGTCAAGTGTTCTCATTGTTCAATTCCAACCTATGAGTGAGAACATGCGGTGTTTGGTTTTCTGTCCTTGTGATAGTTTGCTTAGAATGATGGTTTCCAGCTTCATCCATGTCCCTACAAAGGACATGAACTCATCCTTTTTAATGGCTGCATAGTATTCCATGGTGTACATGTGCCACATTTTTTCAATGCAGTCTATCATTGATGGACATTTGGGTTGATTCCAAGTCTTTGCTATTGTGAATAGTGCCGCAATAAACATATGTGTGCATGTGTCTTTATAGCAGCATGATTTAGAATCCTTTGGGTATATACCCAGTAATGGGATGGCTGGGTCAAATGGTATTTCTATTTCTAGATCCTTGAGGAATCACCACACTGTCTTCCACAATGGTTGAACTAGTTTACAGTCTCACCAACAGTGTAAAAGTGTTCCTGTTTCTCCACATCCTCTCCAGCACCTGTTTCCTGACTTTTTAGCCATTCTAACTGGTGTGAGATGGGATCTCATTGTGGTTTTGATTTGCATTTCTCTGAGGGCCAGGGATGATGAGCATTTTTTCATGGGTCTGTTGGTTGCATACATGTCTTCATTTGAGAAATGTCTGTTCATATCCTTCGCCACTTTTTGATGGAGTTGTTTGATTTTTTTCTTGTAAATTTGTTTAAGTTCTTTGTAGATTCTAGATATTAGCCGTTTGTCAGATGGGTAGATTGTAAAAATTTTCCCCCATTCTGTAGGTTGCCTGTTCACTCTGATGGTAGTTTCTTTTGCTGTGCAGAAGCTCTTTAGTTTAATTAGATCTCATTTGTCAATTTTGGCTTTTGTTGCCATTGCTTTTGGTGTTTTAGTACTGAAGTCCTTACCCATGCCTATGTCCTGAATGGTATTGCCTAGGTTTTCTTCTAGGGTTTTTATGGTTTTAGGTCTAACATTTAAGTCTTTATCCACCTTGAGTTAATTTTTGTATAAGGTGTAAGGAAGAGATCCAGTTTCAGCTTTCTACATATGGCTAGCCAGTTTTCCCAGCACTATTAATTAAATAGGGAATCCTTTCCCCACTTCTTGTTTTTGTCAGGGTTTTCAAAGATCAGATGATGGTAGATGTGTGGTATTATTTCTGAGGTCTCTGTTCTGTTCCATTGGTCTATGTCTCTGTTTTGGTACTAATATCATGCTGTTTTGGTTGCTATAGCCCTGTATTATAGTTTGAAGTCAGGCAGCGTGATGCCTCCAGCTTTGTTCTTTTTGCTCAGGATTGTCTTGGCAATGTGGGCTTTTTTTTGGCTCCATGTGAACTTTAAAGTAGTTTTATCCAATTCTGTGATGAAAGTCATTGGTAGCTTGATAGGGATGGCATTGAATCTATAAATTACCTTGGGCAGTATGGCTATTTTCAC
The DNA here is from genome assembly GCF_009764315.1 of Trachypithecus francoisi. Classification (NCBI taxonomy): domain Eukaryota; kingdom Metazoa; phylum Chordata; class Mammalia; order Primates; family Cercopithecidae; genus Trachypithecus; species Trachypithecus francoisi. Next base: position 163,298,588 of record NW_022681465.1, on the reverse strand, counting down.
GATATTGATTCTTCCTATCCATGAGCATGGAATGTCCTTCCATTTGTTAGTGTCCTCTTTGATTTCATTGAGCAGTGGTTTGTCGTTCTCCTTGAAGGGGTCCTTTACATCCCTTGTTAGTTGAATTCCTAGGTGTTTTATTCTCTTTGAAACAATTGTGAATGGGAGTTCACTCATGATTTGGCTCTCTGTTTGTCTGTTATTGGTGTATAGGAATGCTTGTGATTTTTGCCCATTGATTTTGTATCCTGAGACTTTGCTGAAGTTGCTTATCATCTTAAGGAGATTTTGGGCTGAGATGATGGGGTTTTCTAAATATACAATCATGTCATCTTCAAACAGGGACAATTTGACTTCCTCTTTTCCTAATTGAATACCCTTTATTTCTTTCTCCTGCCTGATTGCCCTTACCAGGATTTCCAACACTACATTGAATAGGAGGGGTGAGAGAGGGCATCCCTGTCTTGTGCCAGTTTTCAAAGGGAATGCTTCCAGTTTTTGCCCATTCAGTATGATATTGGCTATGGGTTTGTCATAAATAGTTCTTACTATTTTGAGATATGTCCCATTAATACCTAATTTATTGAGAGTTTTTAGCATGAAGGGCTGTTTAATTTTTTTGAAGGCTTTCTGCATCTATTGAGATATTCATGTGGTTTTTGTCTTCGGTTCTGTTTATATGATGGATTAAGTTTATTGATTTGCATGTGTTGAACCAGCCTTGCATCGAAGGGATGAAGCCAACTTGATCATGTTGGATAAGCTTTTTGATATGCTGCTGGATAAGGTTTGCCAGTATTTTATTGAGGATGTTTGCATCGATGTTCATCAGGGGTATTGATCTAAAATTCTCTTTTTCTGTTGTGTCTCTGCCATGCTTTGGTATGAGGATGATGCTGGCCTCATGAGTTAGGGAGGATTTCATCTTTTTCTATTGATTGGAATAGTTTCAGAAGGAATGGTACCAACTCCTCTTTCTACCTCTGGTAGAATTTGGTTGTGAACCCATCTTGTTCTGCACTTTTTTTGGTTGGTAGGCTATTAATTATTGCGTCAATTTCAGAGGCTGTTATAGATCTATTCAGAGATTCAACTTCTTCCTGGTTCACTCTTGGAAGGGTATATGTGTCCAGGAATTTATCCATTTCTTCTAGATTTTCCAGTTTATTTGCATAGAGGTGTTCATAGTATTCTCTGATGGTAGTTTATGTTTCTGTGGGATTGGTGGTTATATCCACTTTATCATTTTTCATTGCATCTATTTGAATCTTGTTTCTTTTCTTCTTTATTAGTCTTGCTAGTTGTCTATCAATTTTGTTGATCTTTTCAAAAAACCAGCTCCTGGATTCATTGATTTTTTGAAGAGTTTTTTGTGTCTCTATCTCATTCTGTTCTGCTCTGATCTTAGTTATTTCTTGCCTTCTGCTAGCTTTTGAATGTGTTTGCTCTTGCTTCTCTAGTTCTTTTAATTGTGATGTTAGGGTGTCATTTTTAGATCTTTCCTGCTTTCTCTTGTGGGCATTTAGTGCTATAAATTTCCCTCTACACACTGCTTTAAATGTGTCCCAGAGATTCTGGTATGTTGTGTCTTTGTTCTCATTGGTTTCAAAGAACATCTTTATTTCTGCCTTCATTTCGTTATGTACCCAGTAGTCATTCAGGAGCAGGTTGTTCAGTTTCCATCTAGTTGTGCGGTAGGCTGTAAATTCTTGAACTGAGGAAATTTGTTTTGTTCACTGCTAAATTTTCAGGACTTATCACAAAGGAGATATTCAACAAATATTCATTAACTGAATGAATGAGTGAATGAATGGCATAATAAAAACTATGAGATACACATGAACACTTGCTAACTTTTAATTTACTTTGCATATTTTTGCAAAAAGTTGTCCACTCTACTGTTCATTTGGTAACTGGTTTCGAGGGTGGTGATATGGTTGGGATTTCCTTGTTGTGTTGATGTCAATGTTACTAATCATCACTCCCAAAAGGTACAAAGTGCTTTAGACATAGTAGGCACCCACAAGGTTTCAGATTTACTTGCATATAGTATATATATTTTATTCTCCATCCTTTCTTAATACACCACATGTTAAATCATTATAATTATAAATAGAGACCTTTAAAAAAATATTCAGTTACCCTGAACTCTTTCAATTTAGATTTGATATTATTTTGTGGTTCAACATATTTTGAAGCATTTCAGATTTCTCTTTATAAGAAGTAAAAATCCTGTGTCTCCCCAAACCACTGAGAGTACCTTTTAGTTAGCCTTGAGTAGATGGCAACTTATTTTTGCTAGTGACAATAACAATAATAGCATTTGCCTGGTGGTTTAGCTGAAACCTTTTCCTTTGGCTTATTCCTAAAGACAGTTATCAGATACCAGCCATGATGGAAACTTCACCTATCACAATGCACATTATCTGGCATGGCCTAAGAAACCTGTTTGGAATTGGTTCTATATAACTTATGAAAAATAGAATTTTTCTAAAATGTACCAAAACAATATGTTTAAGGTTCTCTTTCAAACTATACTATTATTTGAAGCTACATGGAAATGCCTGAATACATAGTTCCAGGAGGTATAACTTAAAAATAGAAGGCAAAATCATTATAAAGCCAGCAATAGAATGCATATGTGATGACGGTCCCATAAGATTGTAATACTCTATGTTTAGTGTACCTTTTCTAGGTTCAGATATATTTAAATACACAAACACGTATTACTGTGTTAGAATTGCCTGCAATGTTTTCAGCACAGTAATATGGTGTACAGGTTTGTAGCCTAGGAGCAGAGCAGTAGGCTATATCGTACAGCCTAGGTGTATAGTAGGCTATATCACATAGGTTTGATCAATGATTATCATTGGGTCTTGTGAATTAAATGTAAAGAACCCTACAGAATACCAGAATCATAAAGTATATTCAACAAATGGATGCAATCATTATTTTTAACTACATAATGGCAGAGACAGCCACCCATAGTAAGAAGTCACTTTTGCCCAGGTCTCTTCATTTGAGATTTGTTGTATGGAGGGAAACCCACATAGTGTGTTACACAACTCTAGTGAGTTGACTTTAAACAGCTTTCTTTTCCTCTCCAGTAGCAGTACATCCATAACTACTTCCCAACCTTCAGTGGCCAAGGTTGGAATGCTCTCAGATGCAGGTTTGGAGTGAGGTCACTAGCTCTTCCCTGGCCAAAAAGAAGAGGGTTATTCTACTGTTAATAACTAAGAAGTCATGAGGGAAATAGCCCTGATGGGGTCCGAGTCTTGCAGAAATACTACCTTAGTATTCACTGCCTTTTAAATATATATAGTGTGTGTATATATATATTTTTATGTGTATTTATATATTTATATATGTATTTATATATAACATATATATATATATCATTTACTTACTAATGAGTCTGTCTGTAGATGGCTTTCGTCTGCATTTACTCTTCTAATTTCACCCCTTCTTACTGAAAAATAGCAAGCCAGATGCAATATGCCTTCCTGTGCCATTTCAGTAATAATTATTCATTGACAACAGGTGATGTGTTCGAAATACCATCAAATTAAGTGTTTGACTTTTTCTTTTTTTGTGTAATTTTGGTTATAATAATATAATGTATAAATTATGTTATAATAATATTCCATCTGCTCCCCTCAAAAATGTGGGAACAACTGAGAGTGAAAACACATAAACCCACTTAGAAACTTGTGTGCATATATTCAGGCCAGTTAAATCATGTCAGAGAAAAATATGTTATTGCAATAGAAAGATTTGTGCTTCTGTTATTCATCAATTTTATATCTCACTCCTTGAGAACTTTGCTATGTTAAGTGAGCCCCAGCTCACCCTGCCTGGTTATTTTGGGTAGGAAGAGGAAGGGCATGGTCTGACTTGGAAACAAAACACGTCAGAATCACTAGAAGCACTTCTCCCATTTAAGGACCTGGGTTCCCAATCTGTTTCTCTCCCTTCCAGGGTCTATGATCTCCTCTTTTCAGCCTTCAACTTTCTATTTAATGAGCTTGAGCTCATTGTATGTCATCATCATCATCATCATCATCATCACAACCAACAGTAGTAGTAATAACAACAACAACCCCTGCAGACACCATTTAAGGAGGACTAATTCTGGGTCAGGCACCATAATGAATGGTTTATATATTTCATTTAATTATCTCGACAACTGTATAAGTTGTATGGAATCACTTTTCAAAAGAGGAGAGGGAGACTCAGATAAATGAAGCGACTTGTCCAAGGTCACACAACTAGCAAGTGTCAGAAGTGCTGTTTGAATCCAGACTCTCTGGCTAAAAATCCTATACTCTAGGGAATCAATCCAGAATTCCAGTGTTTTCCTGAAACTGTATGTTTTTGTTTTTAAGCCGGTGGGGTCCACAGTGTAAGTTGGAACCCATTCTTGGGCAATTTTCCTGTATTCCAGGTGTTAACTTTTCTTGTTCTTCACTCCTTTCTCACAGGTTCCAGTTCCTGCTCCCATAAACAAATAATAAAGCCAACACTTCATGTTGAATCCTTATATTTTTAAGGAAAAATAATTTATATTTGTCAGAACTGAATATAACATGATTGATGCATAAGCAATTTGATTCACAAATCTTTAAATTATCTTGGCAAGCAATACATGAAAAATCCAAGAGGAATAGAAGTTTAATCAGCTTGTGTTCAAATAAAATTATTTAATCAGGTTAACATGACTTTCAGATGTTGATTTCAACAGCAGTGTATTGCAAGCTGTCCAAATATGTATTTTGATATATTTTTCTAACACTATTATTAGTTTTTATTTTATATCAAGAGGAAAGATATGATATAGCAAAAGCAATCTAAAATTATTTTTAACTTCACAAATGATACAGTTTGAAAACTAAGTCAAATAAGCCATTTTCTCCAGCGTTCTTTTAGTATTGTTGTTAAAGCACATATAATATCCACTAACAGGAAAAACAAGTCAAATAGCTTAACTTCTAAACTGTATCAGAACAATGGGTTTTTGACAACCTAATTGCAAACTTTGTGTTGAAAAATGGGTGAAATAGGGAAATAATTTTTTGAAATAATGTTTAATGAGAAATTACTAATACTACCAGCTCTATAAAGATATTTTAAAGCTATACTTATTGAAAATTATAATATCACAAAACTAGACAGAGAATTGAGTGGAACAGCCTGAGTTACCAATGGAAAAGAGAAGAATTACTTAATAAATCATGTTTAGATAACTGATTTTAAAGATACATGTAATGAATGGCAATGTCATAGTATAGGTCTTAAAGTTAACAGGATAGATTTCAAAGTCTAGTATATTTGAATGAAAACACAAACTCTATCATGTATTAACTTACGCAGGTCAGTCAGTTTTTTCTAATGTTCAATTGCCTTCAAATTCCTTATATTCAGTCTCCTTAAAATGAAGATAAAACATACTCCCTAGAGTTAGTATGATTATTAATAAACTAATATTTGTATAAATAGCTGACATATTAGTCATGATAAAGTGAATTTTTGGACCTTATATGAAGTATTAATATCTATAGCTCAATATTAATTGTTTGAAGACATTGTTCATTTAAGCATCAATTTTCTTAGAAACCATAGCTACCCGTGCATCATGTGACAAGCCTGTTGAACTGCTCTACACAATAGGATGGTAACTATAAGCATGTGGCAAGATCTCTAATTTCACTTTGAATTCTAATGTTGCTTTGCAGTATGGAAAGCTAAAGTTAACCATTTGTAGCTCAATTTCATATTAGGTTTATTAGTGCCTAAAAGTTTAAAGTTGAAATGCTTACCAATGTATTAACAGCTATAATCAATCAATTCCCATCCCATATCTTTGAAAGTATTAGCTTGTTTTATGTAGAATAATATAGTTTTTAGTGCAGCATAAATAATATAACTCATACTAATGGCATATTAGAGGGATATATAAAATGTTTACCCATATATTTTGCAGTCTTAAAGATGTGAATAAGATCTAATGTTGATGAAGAAACAAGAAATCAGTTTGTAAAATAAATGCTAAAGGATTTTATACAGGGATTATAATTAACATTTTTGTACTTGCAACCCCACCTAATAAAGTACACTGCATGTGGGAGGAAAAAAATACGTAAGTTTTGAATGAACATGCTTCTTTGAAAACAGAAATTATGCCTACAATGTAGACTTTGTTAAAGGTCATAGAAAATCCAGCTGTCGGGCTGGGCGCAGTGGCTCATGTCTATAATCCCAGCACTTTGGGAGCCAAGGTGGATGAATCACCTGAAGTCAGGAGCTCGAGATCAGCCTGGCCAACATTGTGAAAACCCCGTCTCTACTAAAAATACAAAATTTAGCAAGGTGTGGTGGCAGGCACCTGTAATCCCAGCTACTTAGGAGGCTGAGGCAGGAGAATTGCTTGAACTTGGGCAGCAGAGGTTGTAGTGAGCCGAGATTGTGGCACTGCACTCGAGTTTGGAGCACAGAGGGAGACTCCATCACAAAAAAAAAAAAAAAAAAAACAGAAAATCCAGCTGACTCATTTTCTTGCAGTAGTGTACGATCAAAATGGTACAAAGTTCAGTTTCTGTAACCAGTGATCTATCTAGCACCTATGGTATGTGGCCAGGTAGAGTGAACAGAAGGATGGAGGAGAACATACATCATTCTTTTGAGATGCTTACAATTCTACAGGTATCAATGGTAATACATTTCACTGAAGCATTAATCCTCATGAGACAAAGTCATTTCCTTAAAGTATTTAAACAAATGCTATTTTGTGTCAAGACAATATTCAGAATTTACTGTTAAAGGACATGAAATATATATTTTAAGACGCAGTCTCACTCTGTCCCCTAAGCTGGAGTGCAGTGGCATGATCTTGGCTCAATGCAACCTCTGCCTCCCAGGCTCAAGCGGTTCTCCTGCCTCAGTCTCCCTAGTAGCTGGGATTACAGGTGCCCAGCACCACATCCAGCTAATTTTTGTAATTTTGGTAGAGACAGGGTTTCACCATGTTGGCCAGGCTGTTCTTCAACTCCTGATCTCAGGTGATCCACCTGCCTCAGCCTCCCAAGGTACTGGGATTATAGGCATGAGCCATCATGCCTGGCCAAGATTTCATTTTATTAAGAAAGACTGGCAGTGATAATGATTTTTTATCCCCTACATGACTTTTCAAAGTTTTATTTTAGCTTTCTCTATCCTCACCCACATTTCCTACCACTCTTGAAGAAATAATTTGGTTACACTAAATTCTGTTTGAGAATTCTAAGCATTTCACCTAAATAAAATTAATTTTAACTTATGAAAGAAATGACATTGTATCTCCTCTGATTCCTAGGAACCTTCTTACTTCCTTTTTTCTTGCTGTAAAAAGTATCACTCTTGGTAAATACTTCGTTTCTTTGGGCTCTACAATTCCAACAAAGATTTGGAACCACACTTAATCATATTTTAACTTTCTCGGCACTTATTTTCCCAATTTAGACATATATATCAGTAAGAACATATAAAAGTTTGTGCTGGAAATTTCTCATTCCAGATGAGATTTTTTGAAACTAAAGTAATAAAATGAGTCAGTTCAGAGATTTGTACTTACAAGTTCAATACCTGAGAAAAAGTCATTACAACAAAATCTAGAACTAACATTAAAAAATAAAGTCTAGACACTTTGCTTATTTTCATATTTCTGCCTTGTCACTCCTCCCATCATCCTTGGTGGTTTTTCACATCTTGCCAAAGCAATCTGTATACAGCAGCATGATAGGTGTGTTAAGTAGAACTAGGCATTTTCCTGGATTCTTACATTTTACTTAGCTTTGTTATAGAAATAAAAATTAATAAGACATCTTCAGGCTATGAACCCCACTTTCTGCTACATATCAACTTCATTATTTCTGTGTTGCCTTCTACTTTCATACAGGTTTTATTTATAAACTGCTTAGTCCCACTTGACATATTTCTCTTGCTGCTTCTTTGTGATCAATCTGGGTTACAGATTTCATGACAGTAAATCAAGAGTTTTCCCCCAATGTATTGCATTGTAGTAGAACTAACCCAATGACAGTTGGCATTTTGAGGGAACCAGATACTGATTTATGTTTCCAACGAAATGTGTAATGCAGAACTCTGAATTCAAACTCAAAGCAGAATATATCTTGTGATTATTTTTAAAATTTTCCTTAAAAATTAGGAAAATATATAGTTGCTTTAGGTGTAAAGGTCCATATTTTCATATACAGAACTTGAGCATTCTGATCTGGGTCTTTTTTTTTTTTTTGAGACAGAGTTTTGCTCTTGTTGCACAGGCTGAAGTACAATGGCGCGATCTCAGCTCACTGGAACCTCCTCCTCTTGGGTTCAAGTCATTCTCCTGCCTCAGTCTCCTAAGTAGATGGGATTACAGGCACCCACCAGCATGCCTGGCTAATTTGTTTGTATTCTTAGTAGAGATGGGGTTTCACCATGTTGGCCAGGCTGGTCTCGAACTCCTGACCTCAGGTGATCCACCTGCCTCGGCCTCCCAAAGAACTAGAATTACAGGCATGAGCCACCAGGCCTGGCTGATCTGGATCTGTTTTACATTTAGCACCATTATTTTTTCTTTTTCTCCATTTATTTCTTTTATGAGGTAATTTTATAGTTTTAGAGTTAATTAGCCTATGGTTAGATTACTAATTCTACCATCCACCAACTTGTGAGCTTGATGTATGAGTTTCCTAAGGCTGCTATAATGACGTATCACAAACTTGGTGACTTAAAACAAGTGAAATTTATTTTCTCACAGTTCTGGGGGCTAGACGTCCAAAATAAAGGTGTCAGCAGGGTCAAGATCCCACAGAAGTATCCAAGATTTTTTTCTTGTCTCTTACTTCTGGTAGTTGCCAGTAATGTTTGACTTTCCTTGCATTACCTCCAAAAGGCCAGTGGGGTACTACTGTTTAATATCCCCAAGGATATTAATATAGATTTTAAGATAACCTATATAGCACTCAGAAATCCCTTGGACCTTCTGAATGTATAGCATATTATAGAAATAAGGAAATAAAATCAGAGTTGCCATGTAGAATATAAAAGTTGAACTTCATGTCAGAGATCCATGCTAAAGTAAGGGAGTGGTTAATTTAAAAAGAATTTAAATAATATAAATAATTGCATGCCTCTCTGGAGAAAAAAATGATGCTTCACTTGCTTACACAAAAGGCTGTATAGGAATGATGACATTGTTTCTTTTGTATCCCATAGAGTGTTGGGTACCTCAGTGCTTAATTATTTCCTTATCAAGGACCCATTCCCACCTTCTGTCTCTCTTGTTTTCCACCACTACTCCCCTCTTGAACAGATGATATTTTTTTCCTGGGTTAATGGGCAAATCAAGAAGGTCTGGTTCAGTTTCACAGATTAACTCAACATAGTCTCACCTCAACAGCTGCTCCTTTGTTATCCTTGTAGCAGATCCTTCCTAAGAAACTTGACCCTTTTTCTTTCCGAACCTTGAATTGCTACCCAGGCCCTTGACCTTGCCAGGATTCTTAAGTCCTTCAGGCCTGAAGACACCAATTCTTTAGGCTTTTCTACTCTTCCTTCTTATCTGGTCGACTTTGGTTTTGCCCAGGCATTGCATCCTACAGCTGCTGATGGAGGGTCCACTCTTGCCTGCCAGTCACACCCTCCCTTGCACCATGGGTCTCACTGCCTTTTCTGGAAGGCATTCTTTTGCCGCTTTTGCTTTCAAAGGCTTTTATCTTTAATTAACGTGATCCAGAGAAAATCTCTAAATCTCCTCACTTAACTTAAAATTGTTTGACCTGTACCTAGTACAAATTAATTGCTTTTAATTTTAATTTTAGTTTTTATTTTTATGGATTCAAAGGTACATGTGCAGGATTATTAAATAGATATATTTCTTTTTTTATTATTATTATACTTTAAGTTCTAGGGTACATGTGCATAACGTGCAGGTTTGTTACATATGTATACTTGTGCCATGTTGGTGTGCTGCACCCATCAACTCATCATTTACATCAGGTATAACTCCCAATGCAATCCCTCCCCCCTACCCCCTCCCCATGATAGGCCCTGGTGTGTGATGTTCCCCTTCCCGAGTCCAAGTGATCTCATTGTTCAGTTCCCACATATGAGTGAGAACATGCAGTGTTTGGTTTTCTGTTCTTGTGATAGTTTGCTAAGAATGATGGTTTCCAGCTGCATCCATGTCCCTACAAAGGACAGAAACTCATCCTTTTTTATGGCTGCATAGTATTCCATGGTGTATATGTGCCACATTTTCTTAAACCAGTCTGTCACAGATGGACATTTGGGTTGATTCCAAGTCGTTGCTATTGTGAATAGTGCCTCAATAAACATACGTGTGCATGTGTCTTCATAGCAGCATGATTTATAATCCTTTGGGTATATACCCAGTAATGGGATGGCTGGGTCATATGGTACTTCTAGTTCTAGATCCTTGAGGAATCGCCATACTGTTTTCCATAATGGTTGAACTAGTTTACAATCCCACCAACAGTGTAAAAGTGTTCCTATTTCTCCACCTCCTCTCCAGCACCTGTTGTTTCCTGACTTTTTAATGATTGCCATTCTAACTGGTGTGAGATCGTATTTCATTATGGTTTTGATTTGCATTTCTCTGATAGCCAGTGATGATGAGCATTTTTTCATGTGTCTGTTGGCTGTATGACTGTCTTCTTTTGAGAAATGTCTGTTCATATCCTTTGCCCACTTTTTGATGGGGTTGTTTGCTTTTTTCTTGTAAATTTGTTTGAGTTCTTTGTAGGTTCTGGATATTAGCCCTTTGTCAGATGAGTAGGTTGCAAAAATTTTCTCCCATTCTGTAGGTTGCCTGTTCACTCTGATGGTAGTTTCTTTTGCTGTGCAGAAGCTCTTTAGTTTAATGAGATCCCATTTGTCAATTTTGGCTTTTGTTGCCGTTGCTTTTGGTGTTTTAGACATGAAGTCCTTGCCCATGCCTATGTCCTGAATGGTACTGCCTAGGTTTTCTTCTAGGGTTTTTATGGTATTAGGTCTAACATTTGAGTCTCTAATCCATCTTGAATTAATTTTCGTATAAGGAGTAAGGAAAGGATCCAGTTTCAGCTTTCTACTTAATGGCTAGCCAATTTTCCCAGCACCATTTATTAAATAGGGAATCCTTTCCCCATTTCTTGTTTTTCTCAGGTTTGTCAAAGATCAGATGGCTGTAGATGTGTGGTATTATTTCTGAGGACTCTGTTGTGTTCCATTGGTCTATATCTCTGTTTTGGTACCAGTACCATGCTGTTTTGGTTACTGTAACCTTCTAGTATAGTTTGAAGTCAGGTGATATATTTCTAAATGGTGAGATTTGGGCTTCTGATGTGCCCATCACCCAAAGTGTGAATTGTAAACATTGTACCCAGTAGGTGATTTCTCAATCTTCGCCTCTCTCTCCCAGCCTCCCCCATTTTGGAGTACCCACTCACTTAACTTTTGGCTTTGGAATGATTTCTAAACCACAATGATCTTGTAATTTCAGAGCCATCAGGAGATTCCCCCAAATGTTTTGCATTACAGTGAAACTGAAGAGTAACCTACAGACAGCTTTTTGGAATAACTAGCTACCGAGTTGTACTTCAAGGAAAATGTTCAGTGCAGTATCCTGAATTTAGATTCAGACAGAGTTTTAAATAGTTTTATTTAAAAATTGGCAGGGGAAAACCCATAATTTGAATAATAGAGTCTCTTAAATTCAGTCTGAATTGGACTGCTTGCATTGGTCTGTCAGGCAATAACTAAATTTCCCTTTCAGTTGGTCCTGTTGAAACAGAACCATAAAATGGCTGTGATATTACTTATCCAACATGAGAAAGAAATCAGCATTTTATTTACATTTGATCCCTGTTTAAATACACAAAACAACTCCAAAGTGAATGGTTTGAGATTTAAGGTTTGCTTACCTCTTCCCAACCCTTTGGCTTTTAGATTTGCTTGGAACTGTAGAAGAAATCCTTCCAAGCCTCTCAGAAAATATCAGTGTTTGGGGGATGAACGATTCAGTTCCACAAGGCATAATTTCACTCAAAGAAAAACTGAGCACCTCATCTGATGAGCCCGTGCCACGCAGCCGCCATGTTGTCTCACTCCTCAAGTCTACTTGTCTTTACATTTTTACCTCTGGAACAACAGGTATGATCCAATTCTTCTGAAGGCTAAAATGAATGTGACAAATTTGCAAAGCAATGGTGTTGGGCAAATTTCTACCATGGGTAGTGACCAACCATCTGAGAACGCATGCTTGCAAGAAGATGTAAGGATCTCAGATGCTAGAACTTTCCAACTTGAATGGAAAGTTAATTATTTTAACTTCTACTTGAAAAGTCATCTTGTTCATTTGGCGTTTGTCCCATTTGACAATATTTTCTTAAAGTTTGGTAGTACAAAGGGCACGGGAGTGTCCGAACACCCTGATCTAGTCTCTTTGCTCAGTGTATGATACTTGACTTTTTGGGCAAGATCTTTGTTAGCTTCTCTGATCCTCAAATTTGTGATATCTAAAATGAAGAAATTAGTTTAAATAGTTTCTACTGATTCTTTTGGATTTAAAAAGTGTTTTAATACACTTGAAAACAGTTTTCTATATTCTCGTGTAAATTGTTAAATCCTAAGCATAATCCAGGTATACCTGCAATTTAATCACCTGTCACTGGCTCTCCTGATTTTGGTTAGGGTAATTGAATTATATGGCAAACAGGAAATCTTAAAGGCATTGCAAGTTCGAACTAAGATAAAAAATGAAATCAAGTAAATAAACTTTATTTTAAGTAAATAATAGCAATAACAAAGAATAGTAAAACTGCCTGAGAATTCAAAGGGCCTGGCACAGTGACTCACACCTATAATCATATACTTTGGAGGCCAAGGCAGGGGGATTACTCGAGGCCAAGAGTTTGAGACCAGCCTGGGCAACATAGTGAGACCCCCATATCTACAAAAAATTTTTAAAAAATAGCCAGGTGTGGTGGCATACACCTGTAATACCAGCTACTCAGGAGGCTGAGGCAGGAGAATCATTCTATCCCAGAAGTTCAGGATTACAGTGAGCTGATTGCACCACTGCACTCCAGCCTGGGCAACAGAGTGAGACTCAGTCTTAAGAAAGAAGAGAAAGAGAATTCAAAAGATATGTTAAACTTAATTGATTTCTAGGAAATACTGAGTGGTATTAATGGTAGCCTAAATGGGCTTTCATTATTAGTTTGAAGATGATCGGTGATTTGACTTAGACATATTAAGAGTATTCTGTTACTTATTTCTTGTGCATAGGTTGTGAGCAACTATTGCATAGTAAAATTTTTCTTACATTTTAAAAATCTATTCAGTTCCTAATTGTAATCCCTTTTAGACTGGAGAATAGGATTTTTTTTTTTTTTACTATGATTAGAACAGTTTTGATAAATGAACTGAAAACTGCTAAATATGTATGTGGCTACTCTGTCCAGACTCAGGGAGCTTCTCTCTGAGATTCTTCCGGCTACCTAATCAGATCTACTGAATAATTACAGGTCTAGAAGTTGGCAGATTGAGCAGATACACAGTCCCTTAGGACAAAAGAATGGAACTAGAGATGACAGCTACAAAATTTTAGAAAGGGAGATGATGACTGAGTGTGGTGGCAGACACCACAGACCCAAGAAGCTGAAGCTTATGGTAAAGTCTTGAAGAAAACTCATTTGCCCCCACCAAACCCCAGAAAGGCTCAGAAATTGGGTACCAGGTACCTCAAAGAGTAGAAAATAAATGTGGAAATTTTATGGGAAGTTTGTTTAAGAAGGAACTGTAGTCCTGGATTGCTTCTTCCAGCCTGATAGAAGTCCTGAAGCGTATTCTCTGGAAAAGATGAACTTCTGAAAATACCAGGAAGAACAGGGGTTTAAAAAGTAGGGGATATAAGAGAAAGTCTCCCTCTCTGTAAATATGTGTATATGTATATGTGTATACATATATATTATATATATATATATATATATGTTCTCTTTAATATATGTAACTTCTTTTAATACTTGACTGTTTTAATCATTAAGATTCTTGTCTGAGGAATCTGAATAGCCCACATGTAAAAATTGAAAGACACTGATCATGATGGATTCCCCCAACAGAATGTTCTGGACAGTGAAACCAACTAGTAAATACGTGTTCTTCAGGCACAGAGATTCTAGTTAATATTTTGCTTGTTTATTTTGTGTTTTTGTGTCTGCACTTTTAAACATAAACTGATAGTCAATAGTCTCCAGATATTTGAAAAAATCCTCCTGAATATATTCTAGATTGGATTGAGACCAATACAAACCAAAGATAAAAAGGATGTCAAAGAAAACTGACAAGATAGAGAGGAGAAATTTTCAAAAAATTGTTATTGCTAATATTCTGAAAGATGGGGACAAAAAGGGTCAATAATATAAAAATAGCATACTACAAAAAGAGGAATATTCAGAGAACACAAGTGTTGGAAAATAAATCTCTCAAAAAGTAAAGCAAAAGGTAAGAGAAGAAAAATAGGATAGACAAGATTAGGAAATTAGTGATTCTGTCCAGGAGGGCTATTTTAAAAAAATCAAGAGTTCTAAAGATGAAAAGATGAACACACAAATAAATGTAACAAAAAAAAGCAATGGGGGAAAAAAAAACCCAGAAATAATGAAGGAACGAGAAGAAGGGGGTATGAATTTTTTTTTTTTCAAATTCAAAACTATCTAGACCTATAAGACCTGAGTTGTTAGACTGAAAAGGTCTACAAATTTCCCAGCGAAATGGATAGATGAGACTGGTCCTGGTACAAGTCATCATGATATTATAGACTACTGAAAACTAATAGAAGATTGCAAAAATGAAATAATAGAAATACCATGTTGCATCCAAAGCATAAGAAATCAGAAAGACTGATAATTGCTCAACATATATAATGGAAGTCAGAAGATTACAGAACAATGCCATCAAAGTCCTGCATAAAAGTAATTTCTTATCTACAATTCTTTACAAGCAGCCATTCAAGTGTATGGGTGGAAAAAAAAGATATATTCAGACACATGAGGACTCACAAAAACTTACCTCCCAAATACTCTTTATCAGACAGCTACTGAAACCAAATGTGCGCTACCACTGTAATTAATTTCTGGAATCTTAGATCTATCCAGAAAGGCCAACTATAAAATTACATAGTGTTTGAGATACAGTCCTACTTAGCAACCTGTCAAAGGAGCGTTGCTAAAGCCATAATGGCCTCTTTTACAAAGCAGATAGACTATGATATATTTTGTGTCAATTGCTAGTGTAGTTGTTATCAGCATCGTCTTCCTTTCTATTACTTCCTTTCTAGTTATATGAATATGTATACATATGTATATGTATATGTATATATGTTTCCCATTCTTTTCTTTTCTTCCAGGTCTACCAAAAGCAGCTGTGATTAGTCAGCTGCAGGTTTTAAGGGGTTCTGCTGTCCTGTGGGCTTTTGGTTGTACTGCTGATGACATTGTTTATATAACCCTTCCTCTGTATCATAGTTCAGCAGCTATCCTGGGAATTTCTGGATGTGTTGAGTTGGGTAAGGCTTTATTTCCTTTTTGATAAGTTTTCAAAATGCCTAATAATTAGAACAAGTGTTTATTAACATTTGAAGCTTTATCAGTAGAATTTAGAGTGATTATATGCATATTATTTTATTATAACACAATATTTGTTTTAAAAAACCACACAGTTTTATGGCATATTCAGTGTTTTCCTGAGGTGAAAAGAACAGTTTTCTGAGGATTTGGCCATGTAGTTGGAGCTGGCTATTGGCTGGGCTTCTCCCTCCTTGTGGTCACTCACCCTCAAACAATCTACCCCCAGATTCCTCAAATGGCAGTAGAAATGTTCCAAGGGAGTGAGTATGGAAGCTGCATGAATCTAACGCCTAGTCTTGAAAGTCATATAGGTTATTTCACTTTCATTCCATTGATCAGAGCAAGTCATGGGCCAGCCTAGATTCAAGATTCCAGGAGAAATAGAAGCCACCTCTTGAAGGGAGAAGGAGCAAATTTACATTGCAAAAGTAAGAGCCATGAAGAAATTGCTGAGGCCATCTTTGCAAACAATCTGCCATAGACACTCAATAAATTAGTTGGTAGAACTCGTGACTCAGTAGATTCCATTCATAAACATGCAAGATTATGTCAGTTTTTAGACATCACATAATATACAAACAGTGGAGATCATTTGCTACTTGTATTTGTCTAAAATGCTGTAATTTTTAGAATAGAATATTTAGAATATTATCAGTATCCACCATAAATAAAGATGAAGGTCAAGACATTAAAATCTTCACTGGACATACATTGTTGTGAAAACTAGGTTTTGCAGTCATTTAAGAACTTTTTTGTTAGCACTATCTTGCAAATTCAACCTTACTAACAGTTGACTTCAAGATATGTTGAGACTGCTTTAAAGTTTTAAAAATGAATAATATGTAGACATTCAAGTTCAAAAGTAAGTGAATATTCTTGGCTTCTATGAAGAAGGATGACTCTTATCAATAGCGATGCTCTAATACTTTAACTCTTTTACTTATTTTGACTGTTGCTTTTGTCCTGTGTATTGCAAAAAGCATATAGAATTACAAAAATAGAGAATAAAAAATAGAATTAAAAAATATAGAATTACAATATTTTTAAAAGAGTTTTTGGACAATAAAATCAGTGTTTCCAAATGAGTTTGATACAAATTACTGATGACGAGTTATTAAAGTTTTAAAATGAGCAAACATGTTCTAGACAAACATAATTTATGTTTTATGTTCATTCTGCTCTTGAATGTTTTTCCCTAGTGCCTGTTTTTGTCTTTTCTTATAGGTGCCACTTGTGTGTTAAAGAAGAAATTCTCAGCAAGCCAGTTTTGGAATGACTGCAAGAAGTATGATGTGACTGTGTTTCAGTATATTGGAGAACTTTGTCGCTACCTTTGCAAACAATCCAAGGTACGTGTAATCATTATCAGAAAAAAATATGACAGAAAGAATAAGTATTGAGATAGAAAAAGTTATTTTCATTTCTTTGTTTATACTCTACCTTTGTTACTGGTGGGTCTTTGTTCTTAGAGCTCCCAAGATGGTGGCAGGCCGCTCCCAAGATGGTGGCAGGCCGCTCCCAAGATGGTGGCAAGCCTTGTGTTCTCTCACCTGGGGTTCTTGGCCTCACAAATTCCAAGGAATGGAACTATGGGCCATGCCGTGGGTGTTATAGCTCTATTAGAAGCCATGGGTCGGCCGGGCGCGGTGGCTCAAGCCTGTAATCCCAGCACTTTGGGAGGCCGAGACGGGTGGATCACGAGGTCAGGAGATCGAGACCATCCTGGCTAACACGGTGAAACCCCGTCTCTACTAAAAAAATACAAAAAATTAGCCGGGCGAGATGGCGGGCGCCTGTAGTCCCAGCTACTCGGGAGGCTGAGGCAGGAGAATGGCGTAAACCCGGGAGGCGGAGCTTGCAGTGAGCCGAGATCGCGCCACTGCACTCCAGCCTGGGTGACAGAGCGAGACTCCGTCTCAAAAAAAAAAAAAAAAAAAAAAAAAAAAAAAAAAGAAGCCATGGGTCATGGAAGAGAACTGTGGAACCCAGCGACTAGTGTTCAGCTCAATTAGGACAAACCCGGGCACTTAGCAGCGCAGAAACAATGGTGAGCCTCTAGCCCGATGGGGAGCGGGCAATGGGCACCTTGCTAGATTAGAAGCACAGCAGACACCTCGCTGGATCCAGAGGGGTAGAAGTCAGCAGCGGGTCTGCGACAGCGGCGATCACCAGTGGTGGATGGTGAGCGAAAACTCAGTTTGAGTCGGAATAAACGCGGACCAGAAGAGTGTGCAGTTGCAAGATTTAATAGAGTGAAACAGAGCTCCCATACAAGCAGGTTGCCACTGCCAGCTCGAATGCCTGGGATTTTATCCAGATCTTTATCCCTCCCCCTGTGCTCTCAGGCAATAAATGATTGACTATTTCTTTACCGCCTGCTTTTAGCCTAATTGGTATTTTAGTGAGCTCTCTTTACTACTTGCTTGGTCAGGTGTGAGCTGAGTTACAAGCCCCGTGTTTAAAGGTGGGTGCAGTCACCTTCCCCAGCTAGGCTTAGGAATTCTTAGCTTAGGAAATACAGCTAGTCCTATCTCTCACCTTCTTTCAGAACATAGTTTAGCTGACTCACAAAGATGTATGCAATACCCCAAGATAAAATAAGACAAGTGAAAGAAAATAAACAGAGAATTTTCTATCCAATTCTATCCAAGAATGTACTAATGTGCTTTGTACTGTAGCAAGATAGGACAGACCCAAAGACTTTGTGTTTAGATTAATTAAAATTTCTATAAACATAACATGCAGCAGATTATGAAATTAGATTCATGCTATGTTTATAGAAAGCAATTATTCTAAGGTTAAAATAATCTTTTAAAATGCTGTTCTTTAAAAAAATAACTACTGACCACTGACTCTGATTATAATTTATTTTCTATTTTTTCTTTTGAATAAGTGATTATATTAGGATTTTTTTTTGTTTTACTTTAAATTAAAAAAAAAAAAAAGCCCTCATATTGCTTTGATTTGCACTTGTCTCCTTACCTGAAGAAGTCATTTCCACATTCTTTTGATCAACTGCCACCATCTGAAAAATAGATAAGCAGAGACAATTGCAATAGCCTGAAGTTTATCTTTATCGGTTCATTTGTATTTTTGCCCTCAGAAGTTATTTTCTGTTTCCTGGTTTCATTTGTATCTCTAAATGCTTCTTCTTTAACTTTATGATTTTCTAAACATTCTTGAGACTATAAAGAAGTGACTTTCTTTAATCAAATTTTTTTAATTCTTTAATTATATTATTGTATTATTTATTATTATAAATAATTCATCTTTAGTTATCTGATTATTTTACAAATAAAATCCACATTGGCCCCTTCAAGAATGACAGTAGAGTAGGATATTGCCCTGCGTGGGGTGGGGCAACAGAACCTTGGTCTTTGAGACCCACCTTTCCTAGACTAGAGGATCTCTCACTTATCACCTCTGCCATCATCACACCTACTTAAGGCATGAATGGTGTGCTGGGATATCTTCTCTTCTTCTCTTATCTGGACATGTAATTTTTCAGTTACCCAGAGCACAGCTGACACTAGGTTGGAGGCATTTAAATAAGACTTTTTAAAGATACGAGATTACGTAGGGAAGATGGACACACACAAAAATGTGAAATTGGATAATCTGATGTACAAATTGCTTTGATTTATTTTGAGCTTGGAGTTTACCAAGGAGAAGCCTCCAGTCGAGCTTCTGACCCACCTCCGTGTGGCAGAAGCCATTCTTACTCATTTTTTGTCTGGAGTGCTTCAAATAACTGTAGATTCCATAGATTCATAGCAAAGACAAAGAGTTCCAGATAATTGTTTTACATTTTTTGAATTTTTTTCTCTTCAAGGAGACCTTACTTCAGATAAGGGATGTAGTCTTAACCTAAAGAACCCCAGTAATACACTTAGAATGCCACAACCTCACATATTTTCTCTTCTAGTTTTCGTTGTACTTTTTGGTAATGTGATATCTGGAGTAGGTTAATTTGGGGAATTAATGCCCTCCAGTAAGATTAAGGTCACCTTCAGATGAGATTTCATGACTTTAGTACAGAATACAGTAGGTGCTATCTAGTGAAGCTCATCTGTTTTCTAAACCACATGCTCCACCATTCCTGTTTCCTGTCATCCATTAATGGTGACATTAGTTTGTGTAATGTCATTGCTCAGTAAATATTTATCGAATAGTTGAATACATGGATTTACTTATTTCTAAAATCTACCAACTTAAATAATGCTGCATTTAGTGTCTTCATGCAATTGAGCTAATTTAGGTTTTCAGAAGTGAATGTAAATAGCCAAAGTATATGGATGCTTCTGCGATTTTTAGAAAATATTTCTAAATTGCTGTTCAAAGTGGTTGAAGTGATTTAGAATCTCATGCACATTGTAGGAGTATGCCTGTTGCACAGTGTCTGTCAGTACTGGGTGTTATTAAAAATAGTGGTTTTCCAGTTGTGTTTCTTGGAAAATTAGAAGCTCTTTTAAGCTCCCTCAAAAGTTCCTGAAACATGGTGAGTCAGAGTAAAAGCAGGCCAATTTCCAAGGCCCACCCTTTCAAATATCATGAATTAAACCCAACTTCCTGAGCACCTCAATAATACTTTGTTTGAACAAAGGATGCCTCAGTGGTTTTTAATTAGAGAAGTAAATTTGAGTATTTACTTTTGTTTATAATTGTATAGACTAGAAACAAACATATATTAATGTGCTCTGTTAAGATTGCTGGCAAGGCGGGACAGTTTTCCAGCTGTATTTCCCTTTTAAAAATGTCTCTTTTGTGTCTTGTACTCATTTATTTCTTTGGTACATAATGTTTTACCTTATCCATTTAAACTCCCACTTCATATAATAAAGGTATTAGTGGTTTTTCATATTGGTTACAAATCTTTTCTCAGTGTTTTCCTTTAAATTTTTTAATGAAATGAAATATTCTTTTTAACTCTCTGAATCTGTATTGCACTGATTTGGAGAAAAGATTATAGCTTCAGAGAATTAGAGAGAACTGAGAATTGAAAACAGAATACCTGATTGCTTTTTAATTAATTTAATTTTTAGGGGTGGGCATGGTGGTTCATGCCTGTAATCCCAGCACTTTGGGAGGCCAAGGTGGGCAGATCACTTGAGGTCAGGAGTTTGAGGTCAGCCTGGTCAATATGGGGAAACCACCTCTACTAAAAATACAAAATTATTATTATTTAAATACAAAAATACAATATGGGGAAACGATCTCAACTAAAAATACAAAAATTAGCCGGGCATGGTGGCAACCACCTGTAATCCCAGCTACCCAGGAGGCTGAGGCAGGAGAATTACTTAAACCCATGAGGTGGAGGTTGCATGAGCCGAGATTGTGCCACTGTACTCCAGCCTGGGTGACAGAGCAAGACTCTGACTCAAAAAATAATAATAATTTAATTTTTAATTTTAATTTTTGACTAAATCTCTTTGAAGAAAAAATGATGTTTATGAAATAATCTGCAAATGCTTACCTGAATGCAAACTGAGGAAGAAAGAAGGAAATACATATAGCTTTACCCAAAGGAAAACTGAACATTTTTTTTTTAAGCAGAGAAGCATTGTACTAGCTAATCCCCTTTGTTGACCTCACACAAAATGAGTACAAGCTGTTCTTGGCATTAAAAATTAGGAAAAGGAGAAAGTCATTCTATTATGACATCTTTTCCCTTCAAGGAGATCTTACATTTTTGCTGTCCAATATTCCTTTCAATAACATTCCCTTGAAAGGAAGGGGCAGTTTCTGCTGCACAGCCAGCACATCAGTGGATTCAGGTAGAGCCAGAGAATGAACACATGACATGGTCCTGGTCCTCACCTTCAAAGAATTAAAATGGAATGTGTCATAAGCCATGGTTTGAAGCCCCACAGACAGTTATTTAAAAGAAAGCAAAACCATGTGTTTTTAAAACAGATTCAGATTTGTTGACAATCTCAGGGTAAGTAGCATATTCCAAAGGAAATTTACCTGCAGGCAGAAGTCACAGTGTGAGTTGAATGTTTATGTGTAGTTGCACAAAGACTCCCTAGGGTTGGTTTTCTCTGGCCAGAAGCATTTATCCATTCCCGTCTCTCAAACATGCACCCCATCCCTCACTGCTTTTCTTTTTTGAAACTCCAGTTACAAAAGTTATTTTGGCATAAATATTAGATGTACTTCTTTAAAACTGCTGGCAGCAGCATTATCCAGAAAAAGAGACTGATTCCTGTTAGTCATGGTGAGATGAAGTTGTTCTTCTCTTCCCCCGAGACTAGGAAAGCAGCTCTCCTTCACTTTTAATCTACCAAGTTTTCTAGGTTACTAAAGCACCATCGTACAATCTGATTGGGTCTAGTTCTGTATTAATATTAATGTTGTCTTTAGTATTGATTGGTGAGGAATGTGTTGGAACTGTAGACATCAGTGATCCTCCTGGGGATTCTTGCGGCAGAGTTTGTCTTATATAAATAATTCTTCCTAACACAGTCAACAGTTAGCTGTATCTAGGGATATATCTAGGGATAGGACCATATATATAACATATTCATTTACTCATTCATTCATTCATTCATTCAAGTGATATTGTAGGATTAGATATACAGGGACACGCAGGACCAATCAAACTGCTTCTCTCATGGAATTTATACTCTCTTTGATGAGGGAGAGAGAAAATAAACCCAGCAAACACAGAGGAAAAAGAATTACAGACAATGACAAGTGTTATAAAGAAACAAAACAGGATGCGGTGATGGAGAATGATGGGCTGTGGGAGTAGGACATTGCCAGTTAGACTGGGTGGTCAGAAAAGACTTCACAAAAATAGTAATCTATGAGCTGAGGACCTGATATGACAAGTGGGATCCAGGCACAGAAAAGCTGGGAGGTGGTAGTCATGACAGAAGAAACTAAAAAGGAAGAGACCCACAGAAAACACCACCTGAATGTTTGAAGAGAAGGAGGGTATGCCGGGAAATCCATTGACAAGATCTTGTAGGGCTTGAATCTTTGTAATCCTGGAGGAGAAACTTGGATTTTATTCCATCAGAGTAGTTGAAAAAAGATGAAGGAAAAACTGGGAAAAAATATATACCAGTTTGGGATCTATTTTGAAGGAAAGCTAACAAGACTTGTTAGATCAAGGATAGGAAGTGAAGGAATGGGTAGAATCGAGGATAAGTCCCAGGTTTTGGCTCAAACATCTAGGAAAATTATGAACTATTTTCTGAGATAAAGAAAACTGAGATTCAAGGAATTAAAATTAATTTTTTAGATCTGTTAAGTTTGATATATTAGGCATCCAGATGAAGAAGTTAAATAGGCAATTGGATGTAGGAATCTGAAGCTCAAATAGTACAATAAACGGGACCCAATTAACAAAGCGAGGACCTACAGTGTGATGCATGTATGATATCTTATTTTTCAAGCTACTATTTGTAGTTTGACATTTAGGCTATGTAATTTATCTATATATGTCAATGTAGAACACCCACATTTTGATATTCTCAAGGCATAGTCTATACTTATTAGTAATGTATTTTCTAAAAATTACATCCCTTTCCCTTGTTTTGTTTTCTTAAAAGCTAAGAAATTCCCTGGGAGCCAGAAAACATCTTTATGATTCTGAATACTTTTGGTAAAGAATATTTAAAGTTGACAAAATGTCTTATACTTGTCTCCCATTATAAAAAGGGAGGTATTTTAAAGTACCGGTGTATTCAATAAATATTTTTATTCATTTTTAAACTATACAAATTGTGTTAAATTTTTCATGAGTAATGCTTAGACAATCCTGCAGTGAGCCCCTAAGAGTTTACAGGGTTTTTTAAATTATTATTTTGTTTTGTTTTTCTGAGGCTGACAAGATGAAAATTTTGTAACACAAGAAGCAATTTGTGGCAATGTGAGAATGTTTCAGTTTGAAAGGAAACCTGCTTTCTTTTCTCCAAAAGAATCTATCATTCCTTCAAGAGTTTTCTTTGTCATATCTAGATATGATATGGGAATGAAGAAGATTCAGTAGTGCCAGAGAATAAAATTCCAATAGGAGAGATCGAATGATGCTAACTTGATCTTGGTATCTTGAACTTGTTTGTTTGTTCATTTGTTTTGCCAGTTACTTTTTGAGTGGGACCAAAGACAGTCATAGGCTAAAATCTTGGCAATTGTGCCTGGTTAAGTGCATTCTATGTATTCTTTTTTCTCTATTGAAAATGGGAATATTAAAAACATTTGCTCTTTCATCATATTTTCATTTTCTTAGTTTCTATGAGTGTCTTATCATGTTTCCTCCTTTTCGTGTCCTATAAAAGATGTAATCTATTAAAGTATTAACTTTTGGAAAACTTTTCCCACCATATTTTAGTAACTTTTTAAAAATAGCATTTTAAAATTAATGTAAACTTTAATTGTTATCAAGATGTTCTGACATAGTTTCATTACAATTCTCTGTAGCTTTCAAAACAATCGATTTTGCCTGCAAGATCTAGTTACTTAAAGATATTTATGTATTTTTTATTATTTCATTCCCTAAGTATTTGAAGCATATTATTATATGGTTGAGAAAGTAATCTCTCTTTTAAAACCCAATTTTCCTTAAGTAAGTCAAAGATATATTTACATTTTCATAATAGATACAAAAGCATTTAGAAAAGTTGGTAAGGTGCCAGAAACTCTTTTCTGCTTAGAAACTGTAAATGTAGAAATACAAGGGGATAACATAAATAGCTGTTAGCAGCCTAAATGCTAGTGGAATAACACAGAAATTTGTGAATATTTTTGGGTGTTTTAGAACCATGTGTATATATTAAAGGCTTTTTATAAGTGCTAATTTTAATAGCTAATGATTCACATTTCATAGGTAGCAGTGCATGTAAAATATACATGTCTTTTTCTCTCTGTCCTTTATGCCTTATGCTAATTCCATTGAGGATACATATATCCCTTCTTTGTAAAATTTTCCAAGAAATTTAGCTTTACATAGGAATCCATCTGACAGTGCATTGGCTGTGGAATCTAATGACATAGGCTCAGTTTCAAGCTCCTGTTGTTTGACTTTCAGTTGCTCACTTCTCTTCTTTAAGCCATAATTCTTCTCTTTATATAAAATAAGTAACAATACCTACTTCTTCTAATTGACCCTTGATTCTCATAATCCAGTTGTGAGATATATGTGAAAAACTGTAAATGAGGAAGCCAAATACAAATGGAAGGATTTTAAACAAAAGGTAGTTTGAGTGCAGTGGCTCATGCCTGTAATCCCAGCACTTTGGGAAACCAAGGCAGGAAGATTGCTTGAGGCCAGAAGTTTGAGACCAATTTAGACAACACAGTGAGAGTCCCATCTCTACAAAAAGAAAAAAAAAAAAGCCAGGGGTGGGGATGTATGCCAGTAGCAGTCCATGCTACAGGGGAGGCTGAGGTGGCAGGATTATTTGCGCCCAGAAGTTTGAATCTGCAGTGAGCTATGATTTCATCACTGCCCTCCAGCAGCTTGGGTGACACAGCAAGACCTTGTCTCAAAAAAAAAAATTAGTAATGTTTTACATGAATGTATTTACAAAATTAGAGTAATTTTGTAGAATGTATTTATGAAATTAGAGTAATTGTGTAGATATTGAAAACTAGGCCGGGCGCGGTGGCTCAAGCCTGTAATCCCAGCACTTTGGGAGGCTGAGACGGGCGGATCACGAGGTCAGGAGATCGAGACCATCCTGGCTAACATGGTGAAACCCTGTCTCTACTAAAAATACAAAAAACTAGCCGGGCGACGTGGCGGGCATGTGTAGTCCCAGCTACTCGGGAGGCTGAGGCAGGAGAATGGCGTGAACCCGGGAGGCGGAGCTTGCAGTGAGCTGAGATCCGGCCACTGCACTCCAGCCTGGGTGGCAGAGCGAAACTCCGTCTCAAAAAAAAAAAAAAAGAAAGAAAGAAAACTAATTGGTCTTTGACTAATAAAAATTATATAATACTGATTGTAAAATTCCATATAAATAGATCATGATTATTTTAAAATAAAACTTTAATAATAAAATATTAACAATTGTATAGTGACTTGTCACAAAAAGACTAAAAAAACCAGAAACCCTAAAAATATTATGCATGTCTCCTCTTAGATTCTGTATTCTTATTGTAGATGTGGTATGTTAGTAGGATTTCCCACATTTGATATTAATTTAACATTTAAAAACTTATGTCCAGGATTATTTCTTTGAGTATTCATTTGCTATTTTCTACATTGCCTATTCCTTAAATTGTCTATTCCTGAACTCTCTTGCTATGGACACATAAAGTGAAGGTCAGGAATGGTTAATCTTTGCTCTGCAGTGAGGGCTTATCAGGAAATACAAGAATATTCAGCAAATGATAAACTACTAGAATTCTCCATGATCACATCATTTATTCCCAGTGGGGGGAAAACACAATGAATTGAGAAGATCAAGGATTTGATTACAACTTTTCTATTAATTTGCCATATGACATAAGGCAATTCATTGCATTAATTTGTTTGCCCCTTGGAGTTGGGGAGCCTGAAATTTAAGCCTAACCAACAACCATGTCTTACGAGTTTTGTGATCTTGGGCTAGTTCTTATTCTTTCATCTATATAAGGAATGTAATAACAATTACATCCAGAAGTGATAGGATGATTAATGAGTTAACTCAAATAGAAACAGGTTGACTACAATAGGGGGTGCTCTCTGGAAGAAGCGTCACAAGATTTTTTAATTATCATAGTGAATATGCCAAAACTGAAGATGTAGTCTTCAGCCTTCCAGGACCAGGACTCAATTTATCAGTACATGTCTTTAGGTTGGACTCATGTAAGCCAGGCTCAAGAATGCCAGTTTATGACTTCAAAATCTCCTCATTGCTGGACCTTCCTTGATCTTCTTGATTAAATGTTGGCATGCCCCAGACTCACTCTCAAACCTTTACTCTTTTCACTCTATTGTCACTCCATGGATAGGCTCCTGGTTGCAAATACCATCTACAACTTAACTCTCAAATTGGTATCTCCAATCCTGTCTTCTCCCTTGATTTCTAGTTTTTTATATCTAGATTCCTACCTGACGTGTCCACTGAGAAATCTGACATCTTACCTCAAAAATAGCCAAAGTCCAACTTTTTACATCCCCGCTCCATCAAAATGTAATCTTTGTCTCCATCTTGACTGTCTTAGTTAATGGCAACTCCATTCTTCCAGGTGATCAATCAAAAACCAAACCAAACAAAAACAAAAACCAAAAAACAAAACACAACAAAACCAAAAAATTAGGAATCTTCCTTGAAGCTTTCTCTTTCTCTTACATGTCCTATCCAATCCATGAGCAAGTCTGTCAGATTCTACCTTTAGATGTATCCACAATCAAACCTCACCTTACAAATTGCACTGTTATTTAGATGTAAGTGCTTCCTTCCTCTAGAAACTTTTGCAATAGCCTCTTCTTAACTCCGCTCTTGACCTCTAAATTGTGTTCTTGCCATAGCAGTTGGAATGATTCTGTTAAAATATAAATTGGTAAATGTGAAATTACTACTCAAATCCCTCTGATGGTTTTACTTGGAAGAAAATCCAGATGTCTTCAGCATCGCCTGCATGGCTCTATGGGATCTGTTTCTTTCTGCCGTGATCTCCTTGACCCCCCAGCTCCCCACATTATTCCTTGTTTACTCCAGCCTATCTGCCTCCTTGCCTTTCCTTCATTACACCAGGACTCTCCTCCCTTGGACTGTTCCTCCCCTAGATATTGTATAGGTCACTCCCTAACCCATCAAATACCTCCTGGAGTGGGCTTCTCTGACCTCAAGCTCCACTAATGTCTGTTGTGATCACCCTACCAACTTGATGGGCTCCCTACCCAAAGTTTGGGTAAACTGATGTTATACGTGCATCAAGAGAATACGAAAAGGTTAATTACTGACAGACCCTTCTGAGGAGAGTAGCGAAGAGTTCCAAGCATGTCCACAAATGGCTGGAGAGCAGGGGAAAAGACTGGTTCAACTTCTATGTGATAAAGGAGCATCACTAGGGTGAAAGTTCCTGGACTTCACGCCTGCATATGTTGATCTGCACATACCGCTGGTGCCCAAAAAAGGAGCACTGGGTATTCTCATCATCTTGCTGAAGAGGAAAGGATAGTGATGTGGTGTGAAAGCTGTGAGCAGTCACGCATGAAGAATGCAGATGGACACTGGATTATGAGGTCTGTCTTGTTCTTGAAAGTGGCTTCTTTCACTGCTTTATTTTTCTTCCTAGAGCTTATAATTCCATTACATATTTTATATATAATCTCTTTATTCTCTCTTAATCTTCTTCCCTCCACTATTACATAAGTTCCATTATGTATTATTATATCCTTAGTGCCTAGAATGGTGCCTGACACATAGTAGATCCTCAACATTTGTTAATATTTAAACAAAAGAGAGTAGCAAATAGAACAAGTCCAGTTGCTGGGATACTTGTGTGCTCATGACCAACATAATCTTTCCCTAGTCTCAGACCTGCAAGGAAAGCTAAATTCTACAGAACGTTGGTGTTTCTGGAGGAGACAAAGTCCAACAAGGGAATTTGGATAAATCAAAGTTTCCATCATTGCAGGCAGGAAGTTGGGACTCTGATGCATTCAGGTCACTGCGGAAATTACCTTGCTAATGGGCCCTTGCACTTTTCAGAGCTTTTCATTAATGAGCGCTGGTAGTTGTAGCTCAGGTGACAGTTTTTCTGAGTTTCTAGGAAAAATCAGCCTCCCTTCACATCTACACATCTTTTTATTAGGTGAGTTAACACACTTATTCAAGTTAGAGCCAAGTTCTGCAGACTGTTGGAGCTGGTCTTTCTCTACAAGGTGCCTTTGAATGTTCTGGGTCTGAGGCATTTGCTTTCCCTCCACTGTTCTCCCATGTGCTGCAGGATAGAAAGCAGCTATTCAGAGTAAGTAGTCTGTAAGTGGCAGTTCCTATCCCTGTACTATTATGTCTGGAAAATTAGGAATTTGAAATAAGCCTGCTTTGTGCTGTAACACTTGATATCACAGAAGTCTTTTCAAACTATCTTTTGTGACTTAAAATCTTTGTTAAACTGATGGCTGTCATCTCTGAAACCATGGCCTACCCAAACTCAGGCTTGAGTTAACGGCAACATTGAAAAGATTTTCAGGGGCAGCTGGAACCTGTGCTGTCTTGACCTTGTAGGCCATTCATTTTAAATGCTACCAAATCCTTTCTTAAAAGAAGTTCAGGCCGGGTGCGGTGGCTCAAGCCTGTAATCCTAGCACTTTGGGAGGCCAAGACGGGCGGATCACAAGGTCAGGAGATCGAGACCATCCTGGCTAACAGGGTGAAACCCCGTCTCTACTAAAAACTACAAAAAACTAGCCAGGCGAGGTGGCGGCGCCTGTAGTCCCAGCTACCTGGGAGGCTGAGGCAGGAGAATGGCGTGAACCCGCTGATCCGGCCACTGCACTCCAGCCTGGGTGACAGAGCGAGACTCCGTCTCAAAAAAAAAAAAA
Organism: Trachypithecus francoisi; assembly: GCF_009764315.1. Taxonomy (NCBI): domain Eukaryota; kingdom Metazoa; phylum Chordata; class Mammalia; order Primates; family Cercopithecidae; genus Trachypithecus; species Trachypithecus francoisi. The sequence goes on along the minus strand of NW_022681465.1, from coordinate 163,269,431 downwards.
AAAAAAAAAAAAAAAAAAAAAGAAGTCCATACTCTCTCCCCTCACCACTCCTTTCCTGCTTCAGTAAAAGAAAGTCTGATCTCTTTTATGTCTGTTTTCTGCCCCAGTTCTCTGACATCCTGTTCACATTTAGTGTTACTTCCTACTGACTCTGCAGTAGCCATTTGACTTGGTGTCCATATTGTTTCAGTGTAGAATATTGGAGTGTCTGTGAAGAAAGCAAACTGTTGGAATGTATTGTCTTTCTTATTATTACATAAGGTGTGTTGGTGTGACACATGTATATGTATAATTGTGAGTAGGTTTTAGGAAAAATAAGTCTTATAATCCCTAACGTATGTTTATATTTTAGATGATCTTTTAGGAGTTAGACCATGCTTTTATGCATTAAATGGTTAGTTATTTAAGGCTGAAGGCAGAAATGATTTGTTTCTTCGTTTTCACTATGAATTTGTTGCTTTCCTGTCTCTTCACCTATCAACAAACATTCTTTTGTTGCATGAAAAAATTAAAGTTGATATAAAATTACCTGTATTTAAACAGAGCTTGAGAGGTTCACTTTTCTTAGGCATATAAAGAGGTTATTCAGCCTGAGTATGTTAGAGATTCTCTGAGTAGGAGTAACCACGTTTTAGAAGAAAGAGGCTTTGTTTTTAGGAGGGCATTGTTAGAGGCCTGAGTATTTCGGGAAATGAATAAACACATTCTTGACCTTGTGGGAGGTACCTACAATTCAACTCACTGTGCAGCAGCTCAGCAGACACTGCTGGGAAAACATCTCTCAAAGAACCTTTTGAAGAAACCAGAGTTTTGGTTCAAGTCGATATGAATCCTTTATTGGTATCATCACATCAATTTGATGAATGGTTCTGAATGCTAGAGGGAAATATATATTGAAATCCAAGACCTTGGGATGTCTATATCAAAAGCTCCGGGCCACTAAGCAAGTTCTCTTTTAAATTTTAAAAGGAATTTTAAGTAGTTGAAGATGAAATAAGCATTTTCTACATGTTTGAATGTGGCTTACTCAATGTGTGTATGCAAACATATAAGCATCTGACAAATAAAACTGAAATATTCCAATACTTTTCCAGCTTCATTGAGTAAAGAACAAAGCCACTGAATTAGAAACTCATGTTTTGATGACTTCCTATTACTGAAGCCATGGGAACAGGATGGGTAAATAGAGAATGGGCTTTTGAGGCTTTTTAAAGCTGGTTTCCTCCCCACTCCCTCCATCCTTCCCCATCTTGTTCCTTCCCTCTCTTGTTCCTTCCCTCGTTCCTTCTTTCCCTCGTTCGTTCATTCCTCCCTCCCTCCCTCCCTCCCTTCCTTCCTTCTTTCCTTGCATAAATATGTTGTGAACACTTCTTATGTAGCAGGTCCTATTGCAGGCCATGCTGTAGGTAATGGGGTACAGCAGAGGACAGAGCAGACAACAATCCCTGCCTTTATAGAGCTTACATTTTAATGAGTTCAAATTATGTCTGTATCTTATGTGACCTTGGATCTGAACTTCATTTCTCCCTATGCAAAATGAGAAAAATGCTTCTTATTTTATAGGGTTATTGTGGTGATTAACATGAGACAATACAATAGTTTGATATGGGGACTCAAGCATGTTCTCTCTTTGTTTCCCCTGACCTAGCAGCCCACATGGGTTTTGCTCCTGTCCTCCATTCTCTGAATTTGTCCTCTTTCTTGCTCTTTCTCTACTTTGGTTTTTGAGTATCTGTGGGTCTCAGTGCCTTTATTTATATGTGTACCCAAGTCTTCTTATTTGTGTGCTTTGGCGTGTTTGCCTCTCACTATGTCTTTCTTTGTATATGCCTCTGTATGTCTAGTTTGTGTCTTTCTTTTTTGATCTCTGCGTGTGTGTGTGTGTGCACGAGAGAGAGAGAGAGAGAGAGAGCAAGAGAGAATCTGTGTGCATACATCTCTGTCTCTGCATTTTTCTCTCTTAGAGTGTGAGTTTCTCTCTGTCTCTGTGAATTTGTCTAATTTTTAAAATAAAAGTTCTGTGAAAAGGAATTTGAAAGAAAGTGACTTTATTCCAGTGAACAGTTTGCAGACTGGAAGATACAGCCTTTGCTGTGAAACTTAGGTACATTCCAGAGAACAAAGGGAAGGTTGAGTTTTTATACCAACAGTTCTGCTCAGGTTTCCAATCATGTCCATTTATGCAAATGAAATACTCAAACTTGCTGAGTTTTGATTGGTTGATGTAGCTGAGTTCTGATTGATCAATTGAAGCCACAGCTTATTGGTTGGTTCAGGAAAAATGAACAATAAGAGTCAGCTATGAAAGCCTTAACAGTAGACCAGTGCAGTAGCTCATGCCTATAACCCCAACACTTTGGGAGTTTAAGGTGGGAGGATCACTTGAGCCCAGGAGTTCAAGACCAGCCTGGGCAATATAGTGAGACCCTGTCTCTACAAAGGTAAAAAATTAGGTAGGCATGGTGGCACATGCCTGTAGTCCCAGTTACTTGGGAGGCTGAGGCAGGAGGATTGCTTGAGCCCAGGGGTTCAAGACCCGCCTATGCAACATAGTGGGACCTCATCTCTACAAAAGTAAAAAATTAGCTAGGTGTGGTGGTGCATGCCTGTAGTCTCAGTTACTGGGAAGGTGAGGTGGGAGGATTGCTTGAGCATGAGAGGTTGAGGCTGCAGTGAGCCGAGATTGCCCCACTGTACTCCAGCCTGGGTGACACAGTGAGATCCTGTCTCAAAAAAAAAAAAAAAAAAAAAAAAAACACCTCAGACTCAAAGTTAAGCAGATGTATGTGACCTTTCTGAGAACTCAGAGAACGTGTGTGACCTCTAGTCAAAAAACAGCTCATTGGTTCTATTTTATGTTTAGGCCCAGTTAGCCACTCAGGACTTAACTTGAGGGATTGTCTCATTCAGGTTCATATTTGGATCGCTACATGAATGTGTGTGAGTGTCTCTCTATGTTCCTCTCACAGTGTAAATCCCTCTGTCTCTGTGTGTGTCACACTGTGTTTAGGTTTCTATAATGTCAATTTGACTCTCTGTGTTTTTTTCTGTTTTGTTCATTCATATTCTCGCTCTTGCCTGCCCTTTCTCCCCTTGCTCCCTAGCTCTGACTCTGTCTGGCTCTGCCTCTCACCTTTTTCTCTTGCTCTGTGAGTCTCTCTTGCTTTCTTGCTTTCTTTCTCTCTAAGTCTCTCTCTCTCTTTCACTTTCTCTGTCTTTCCTGCTTTTCATCAGTCTTTCACGCTCTCTCTCTGTCACTTCACATCTTTCACTTGTGTATGTGTGTTTGTGTATTCATTTATTTAATTGTACTCATTGTATTTATGCATGCCCTCTCATTCCTATCCCAATATAGCTTAGATATTCAGAGATATTTAGGTAGCAATCTCATATCTCAAGAAGAATAGAAAGGAATTGAGATTTATTCTAAAGAAGCCGTAAGGGGATTTATGGACTGAGAAGAGGAGTTTGAAAAATTACAGATGGATATTATCAAGATTTGGTTGTATTTTAAGTGATGTACCACTAATTTCACAGTATCTCAAAACTGACCAATATAAAACCAGATATAATTAACAACCATCAGGCCCTCATCTCTATGTTTAGATAGTCCAGGGTCACTTTTTAAGACTCTCTTTGCTGATCTTGATGATTTTTCTTTTTCAATGGTTGTTATTCTGCTGAGCCTGCTGTTCTATTTCCTTGACTATAACCTAGGTTCTCATCCTCATCACCCTCATCATCTTTTGCCTGAACTACTTCAGGTGCTATCCCTGACCCCACTAACTTCCCACCCATCATGCCAGGTGGGGACAGGTTATTGTTCCATCATCCGTCTCTCCTTGATGCCCTCCCCTGGCTTCTAGTCTTCTTCCAGGGTTCACCAACAGAGTTTCACAACATAAACAGTTGCTTTTTTTTTTTTTTTTAAAGGCTCACCTGACCAATAATTTGTCCACCTACCAATATGCCCAATGTGTATAGGAAGTCATGCTTTTGAATGCTTTGACTAGGCTATTTTCCCCACTACAAATATTAACTCCCAGTTATTTCTAATGGGATAAAGCCCTTTCCCGGGAAGGAAACATAAATGGAAAACACATGGGAATCTGGACAAGAAACTTTATGAACCAATATTTGTAGCACCAATGTATTGTCCAGTTAACCAGATGGTGCTTAACTTGTTTTAATACTAAGAAGTTTTTGCTATTTGGACTTTTTATCATTTAGGAAAGGGTTCAGCAAGCTTTTTCTGTAAAGCACCAACCAAGTGAGTAAATATTTTAGACTTCGTGGATTATACTGTCTTTCTCACAACTATTTAATTCCACCTATGTATCTCAAAAGCAGCCATAGATGAACCATAAATAGGTCTGGTTGTGTTTTAATAAAACATTATTTGTAAAAACAGGACGTGGCTCAGATTTGGCCCCTGTAGCCTGTAGTTTGCCAAGACCCAATTTAGACTTTATGATAATATCTTATTATGTATTCCATATAGGTAAAATTTTCATTCCTGTGCACACTCGTTTTTTAAAGCTTTTTTCTCTCCTACCTTTCATTTATGTATATGTGCATGAGTGTGTGTGTGTGTGTGTGTGTGCGCCAAAAATATAGATAACTTTTGGGCTTTCTACAGGGTTTCATATAATTTTCATTATTATTATAAATAAAGGAATCATATTATTTTCATTTACATATAATTCCATGCTCATAATTTGAATCAAGAAAACAAAAACCTAAAACATGTTACTAGTAACTTTCAAGAAATATCTCGATAATATGTAAAATAGCAACACTAATTTATATCACATATTTTATGTAAACTATGTCATTTATGTTTTACTATTTTGTAAGTGTTATGTTTAGATTCTTAACTACCATTTAAAACAAGATTTTAGAAAATTGTTTTAAAGTATTTTGTGTATGTGTGCTTACTGAGTCAGCGTAAAGATGTTTGTAAAATTTTAGACTTTTATTAATTGAAGACCTTTTATTTGTAAATCTTATCTAAAGTGCAGTTGAATAGATTTAAAATTAAACTTTCATGAAATCTGAATTGACCATCATCATATAGAGTAAAAAATGTTACATCCTTGTCATAAAGTTAATTCTAGATGAATGTAATAGGTAAATGTAAAGAAGATAAGAAGAAAATAATATATAGAATTTTTTGCTTATATAATGGGAAAGAAAAATTTAAATCACATATTTAGTAGCAATATTAATAAGAACAGAGAATGATCCATTTAATTATTAAAAACATTGAATATGGCTGGCCACAGTCCGCCTATAATCCCAGCACTTTGGGAGACTGAGGCGGGTAGATCACAAGGTCAGGAGTTTAGGACCAGCCTGGCCAAGATGGTGAAACCCCGTCTCTACTAAAAATACAAAAGTACAAAAATTAGCCAGGCATGGTGGCATGTGCCTGTAATCCCAGCTAGTCGGGAGGCTGGAGCAGAGAATTGCTTAAACCCGGGAGGCAGAGGTTGCAGTGAGCCGAGATCATGCTACTGCACTCCAGCCTGTGCGACAGAGGGAGACTCAGTCTTAAAAAACAAAACAAAACAAAACAAAACAAAAGAATATAATGTTAAAAATAAAAATCAAATTAAAAGAAACAAATGCTTGTAATTATTTTTAAAAGTGTCAATCTTCTTAATATACTATTAAATGACAAGCATTCAACTTGGTTAAAAACAAAGAAAAAGAAATTAAATACAATATATTTTCTTATCAAATTGTTATTTTAAATTAAATGAAATGTCATATTTCTAAGAATTCTTCATTGAAGAGGTATCCATCTCCGTCTCCTCAATAAGATATAAATAGGAATGTCCCTGTTAGCCAACAATTTGGTAACAAAGCCATAAAAATATTTACAACTATTGGCTTCTTCCAGGGATCTGTCCTAATGAGATGCAAAAATTTATAGATCAGATATTCACTCTACTGTCTATAATGATGAACATTTAAGAACAACGTAGCAATTCAAAAACAGATGATAAAGAGGTAAATTGTGGTATAATTATATGATAATCATATGAGCATGGAACATCATATATTTGAATGATAAATAATTTAGAATAATGTCCAGAATTTATTAATAAATTAGAATATATGGCCATATTATGGTGATTATCACTTTTAATGTATATATAGATATGTAACATAATATTCCTATAGTGAGATTACATATTATTTCATTTTTTATTTTTCTGTATTCTCTAAATGTTCTATGATGTATGTATATTTCAACATCAAAAGAAATACACATTTTCTTTTCCCACATAACACTAAACAATAGATCAATTGATCTTTCCTCATACCTTTCAAAGCATGATCTTCTGGGTTTTCTTTAAAGGAAATAAAAAATTTTTAAAGAGATCTTGGACATCAGAGAAATGAATTTGATATTTTGGGACAAAAGTCTTGATCCTAGTTTTGAAAATTTGATTCTCTGTATCAACTAAATGTCTTAGGATGATTGTTTTTATTTAGCAAGCTTAACAGCTATAGCCACACAAGTTAAAGCCTGTGGAATTTGGTTTATAAACCACCTTCATATTGGATTTCAGAGAATGCCAAGGCATTTTATAAATAATGATACTTGCTAAAACTCATCTCATACCTGAAAAGCTTCCAAGCATTATACTATATAAAAGATTGTTCTCTGCTCAAGCAAAATAAATCCTCAGATTTGCAATGCTGCTGTTTGATGTGGGAAAATGGCAGTGGAAAATCCAAGAGCTAGTTCCATGCCAGGCAGGCAAAATCTGCCATGCCCATAGGGAGGCGGGAACCAGAACAGAACTGCTGTGGGTTGTATTTACTGGGAGAAAAGAACCCTCTGTCTTGAAAGGAGCTGCAGATGGAGTCTTTTCTCCATTTGCAGAATAATTACCTTAAATCTCATTTATGTAGGTCCAAGAAAATCAACAGGCGAGGGTGGTGTTTCACATAATTCCACAGTTTTGGCTATCTTATTATTTTCTTTCTCTTTTTTTTGTTTTTTTTTTTTTTTTTTTGAGATGGAGTCACTCTGTCACCCAGGCTGGAGTGCAGTGGTGCAATCTTGGGTCACTGCAACCTCCTCCTCCTGGGTTCAAGCAATTCTCCTGACTCAGCCTCCTGAGTAGCTGGGACTATGGGTACCCACCGCCATGCCCAACTGATTTGTGTATTCTTGGTGGAGGCAGTGTTTCTCCATATTGGCCAAGCTGGTCTCGAACTCCTGACCTCAGGTGATCCACCCGCCTCAGCCTCCCAAAGTGCTGAGGCATGAGCCACCCTGCCCAGCCTCAATTGAATTTTTAAAAATCAAAACAGTACTTTTACACAGTTATAAAAATGAAATAGTACTCTTAGAGTAAGAAATATCTCTGCATTATCAGTACTTGGTCTCTAGAAGTAAGCATCTTTAATTCTTCTAGGACATTTTTAGTTATTATTTATCTCCATATTTCTCGGTAAAATATGTATTCTACTATTTCTTGATTTTTCAGTATTAACTGTCATCTACCTGGCTTCCTCCTCACATACTCACTATCCACACACATATATTTGTTCTTTCTCTGTGACACCAATAAAATTATGATAGTTTAAAAATATTTGTATAACCAGTTTTTAAATTATTGTAAAGAAGTGACAACATATAAATTTTATTCATAGCTGAGACATACTGTATTTATTTCATTACAACTTTTTTCCTTTTATTCCTTATAAATAATAGTTGTCTCGTTTTTATATTTTAAATTTAGCTTTCTAATGTCTATCACAAATCCATCTCAAACTCCCCATCATAGCTAACATTTCTTTGTGTGTATGTGTGTAACTCTGTCGCCCAGCCTGGAGCGCAGTGGCACGATCTCGGCTCACTGCAACCTCTGCCTCCTGGGTTCAAGCATTCTCCTGCCCCAGCCTCCTGAGTAGCTGGGACTACAGGCACACGCCACCATGCCAGGCTAATTTTTTGTATTTTTTAGTAGAAATGGGGTTTCACCTTGTTGCCCAGGCTGGTCTCTAACTCCTGAGCTCAGGCAATCCACCTGCCTCAGCCTCCCAATATATCGGGATTACGGACATGAGCCACTGTGCCTGGAGCTAACATTTCTTAGTAAGATTTAATAACATATTGTGTGTTTTTAATACATTGTATTTTTTAAAGGCATCCCTCGTAATGTGCTGAATCAGTGAGTCACTGTCCTCCCAAATGTGAACAACATTCTGATTTCTCCCAGTATAAATTAGTTTTGCTTGTTTCTCAGAAACAGAATCTAAATGAAATTATATATATGCGTTCTTTCGACCTTGCTTCTTTGATTCAGCACTATGTCAATGAGATTAATCTTTGTTTTGAGGTATAGCAGTAGTTCATTTTTTCTCATCGCTTTAGAGTTATGGCAGGCAAAAAAAAAAAAACGGCCCCTTCAAATATGTTCATACCCTAATTCCTGGAATGTGTGAATATGTGTGCAGTAGAAACATTGGCAAAAGGGATTTTGCAGATGTGATTACAGTTACAGAACTTAAAACAGGAAGATTATCCGGGTGGATACAATATAATCATATGAGACTAATTTAAAGCAGATGATTTTCTCTGACTGCAAGCAAGGGAGACTCAGCATAGGGGAAGCTGGCGATTTGGAAGATGACAGGTACTCAATGTGTCATTTGTTGTTCTTATATATAGAAGCCTATGTGGAAGAACTAGAGAGAGGCCTCTATGATCTAAGGGCAGCCCCCAGCTGATAGCCAGCAGAGAAAAGAGAGTCTTAGTCCTACGCCCTCCAGGAACTTGATTCTGTCAAGAACCTGCCTGAGCTTGGAAGCAGATACTTCCAAGAGTCTCCTAATAAGACCCTAGCCAGTCAACACTTTCATTTCAGTTTTGTGAGTCCTGAATCACACAATCCAGTGAAGTTGATGTGGACTTCTGACCTACAGACATTGTAAGATAGTACAATGTCTATCAATTGTTTGAAGGGCCCACGTTTGTGAAAATTTGTAGGGCAGCAATAGAAAACTAATAGATTCCATTATGTTACTATAACACAACACTTAAAAAATATCTATTTTACTATTGATGGATTTGGATTGCTTTCAATTGAGACTTAATATGATTAATGATGCTAGGAACATTCTTATATGTGTCTTTTGGCAGATGTATGTACATATTTCTGTTGGTAATTAGGAGTGGAAGGGATAGGTTGTATTATATGCGTATTTCAGCATTAGTAGATATTGCTAATCAAAGTGGCAACAGTAATAGGCACTCCTGCCCATGGTCTATGAGAGTCCCAATTGTTCCATGCCCTTGCCAACACCTGTTGGAAAATTTATAGTGCTAAAGAAGAAATCACAATGTTTGTAAATGTTTGCTGCTACTTCATGGTGTCTTGATTTGTAGTTCTCTGATGATGAATGATGTTGAGCATATTCTCATATACTTACTGGATGCTTGGAGATATTCTTTGAGAAGTACCTGCTCAACACTTTGTCAATCATTCAAGCAGTCCGTAAGCAACACCATAGCTGCTTGATTGGCTCACCATATTTCCATAAAACTGGTTAGTAAGGAAAGAATGAACTCAAATGGATTTATACAGCACAGAAAGCATCATAACCTTCTGTTCACATCTCAAGTTCACAACAGTTCCCTCTCCCCACACATCCTATGGGGAATGCAGAGGTGGGCCTAGGTGGATGCTACATCTGTGACATAGGTCTGTGCCTCAGCTGAGAACACTGCCCTTAGGAGCTTCCGAGTCATTTAAGGGGCTGCTGATAAACCTGTCCTTTCTTTATATCTGAGAAAGAGTTAATAAAGATATGCAAGTAAATCTTCTTGTATATAAACAAATTTTCTACCAGAGGATGAGGGAGACTTTACTATCATGGAAGGTAAATAAATTTTCTCTGTGACCCAAAAACCATCTCTAGCTTCCAAGCCTGTTTGCCACACAAATACCCTTGAAAAGATATGTATATAGATATATCTATATATGGTTACATAAATATACATATACATACATATATTATAGTTCGATACAAATATATGCACATACATACATTATATAAGTATATATATACTTATACATAAGTATATATATCAAAATTATTTATACATATATACTTTTTATAATGTAAAAATATGTATTTTTAATGTATTGCTTTTGCTGCATAGCATAATTTTTATTCTGTCTTATTTTTCTTACACAGTTCAAAATATTTTTTTTAATTGCCATTGTAATTTTTTTCTTTTACCCATGGGTTGTTTAAACTTGTATTATCATTATTAAGCAAACATTTGGAGATTTTCTAGTTTTCTTTTTGTAATTGATCTATGGTTTAATTTTATTGTGGTCAGAGAACATAGTTTGAATGAAGCTTAATGCTTTGAATTTGGCTGACACTTGCTGTAAAACTCAACAAATGCTTGATCTAGTTTGATAAATGTTTCATGGGCACTTGAAAAAAATACGTATTCTTCAGTGACTTGTTATACTGTTCTGTATACATACATTAGGTCAAGTTGGCTAGTTTTCTTTCAACTTCCATATTCTTATGTTTTTTTCCTGCTTATTCTATCAGTAGAGAGATAAGTTAAAAATATCTCAGTCTATTTTAGCTCTGTCAATTTTTGCTTTATATATTTGCTATCCATACAGTGAATTGACCCTTCTATTATTATTAACTATCCCTCTTTATCTCCAGGAATGTTTCTTGTTTTATTTATTGAAGTATTTGTCTTTGAGTAATTACCTAGAAGGATACAAGATTAATTCTTAACTTACTACATTCTATCTTCAAATAGCATATTTTCCACTTCTTTACAATGCAAGAACTTTGTAACACTTCTCCTTTCTGGTCCTCTTCATTCCTTCCTGCTTTTTGTTTCTTTGTTCCTGTATAATATTGTTTTCTTTGGTGCTGAGAACTGCCTTTAGTGTTCCATCTGTACCATTGTACTAAAAACAAAATATTCCATTTTTATTTGTCTGAAAACATGTTTTTCCTTTAGTTTTGAATAATTCTTTAGCTGAATATAGAATGCTAGGTTGACAATTATTTTCTTGTACTAGCTTTAAATATTATCATATTGTCTTCCAGGCTTATGGTCATTGCTGAAATGTCAGCCATAAATATTCATGTTACCCCTTTGGAAACGCTGTTTCTATTTCTTTCTGCCTGCTTTTAAAATTCTCCCTCTTTGTTACTCTAATTTTTATATACTTTTTCTTCTTAGCAATTTTGCCAGAAAATGTCTAACTGTATTTCCCTGGTATTTAATCTGTCTGAGGTTTTAGTTTTTTTGTTTTGTTTTGTTTTTTTTGTTCATGCATTCACGTCTTTCTATCACTTTTGGAAAATTCTCAGTTAAAATCTCTTCAGAATTGCCGCTTCTCCATTCATTTTATTATTCTATAGGGCTCCACTTGTAGGTATTTTTGACACGTACTTTGTGTGAGGCACTAAATACCTGATGGCACATAGCTGGGATTTGTCAGCAAAAGGCTCAGATTCTAGGGTGATTATGTGAGGATCCAGCCATTTTATTGAGTTACTTTCAGAAGTCAGTATCTTTTCTCTTGGACTGACCAGTTTCCTTGATAGTAACTGAACAGTTTCCTGCTCTGGTATATGATTTGGGGTGTCGGAATTCTGATACCAGAGCAGAAGAGTTTAGTGATCTCATCTTTTAGTATGTAGACTTTCATTTAACCCTTCTGTTTTCTGTAATGTTAACTTGAAATAAAAATTTCATAGAGATGCATCTCTAAGCAAAGAGATTATCTGGAAACAAAAAAAATTGCAATTTGGGACACATAGAACAGCGTAGCCTCTAGGTGTGTCTGAAGAACAAAAGGAACGGCTGGGGTTTTATTGGGAAAACAAGCAAAGTTACATAAGCTGTTTTGAAGGAAGTTTCACTGGTACTGGCAGTGTCTTATGGGAGCTGGCGAGTTCTGATTGGTGAGTGTCAACAATTACCAGGTAAGACTTAGAGTTACAGTAGGTCTTTGTGCTTTTGCTTTTGAATTACAGAAACAGTTTCTGGACCAGGCATGCATGACCTCGGTGCCTTTCTCCATGGCCTCCGAATCCATTTTAGTTGGGTATGATGTGAAGGACTCTATTTTGTAAAATTAATTTTCACAGTAAGTTCCTCAGCCCAAACTGGTGTCTGTTAGACATCTCCAGAGAGAACTTTCCAGTCTTTGGCCAATGTGTAGCAAGGGCAGACTCCCAGATGCTTTGTCTGTATTTAGATATTTAGTTATACAACTGCTTCTTAAACACATTTCCTACTAGGCTTTCTGCTTTCCTCCTTCTTTTTGATGCTTGCTTGACACTTTCAGGAGCCTTTGTTGGGTGCTAACCTGGAGGCTTAGATCTCAGCCTTATCCGTTCTGCTCAGTCACATGTCCTTTTACCTCTTCACTTTTCAGTGTCCAAAATTACCTCTCAACTCACTTCTGTTTATTCTTGAAAATTCATAGATTAAAATATTCCCTTTAAAACCATTTAAATGGTGTTTGGAGAAGAAACTGAAATGAATAATGTGATCCATTGATCATTTTACATTATAGGTACCAAAGAAGCCAATTTCTCTATTTTATTGTTGTTGCTGATTTATTATTACATCTTGTTATTTTGCATTTTTTGGTCATGATGGAGGCAATCAGAGCAAATAATGGATTTATTGTGACTACACTGATAATATATTCTTACTCTAATTTTAGGTGAGTGTAAAAGTTCATGTTAGTTAAAACATTACTTGTTGAATGTAGAACAAAACAGAATCCTATATCTTCCTTTAATTCTAAAATATGAACAAAAAGTAAAAATGTGAGAATATTCTAAAGTAATAGTCACATACAGTTGCCATAATATTTACAAGTCAAATGTTACTTTGATTCTATGGCCTCAAATTATTGTTTACTCTATGTTATGCACTGTGTATTAACTATACACCACAGTGTATAAGGAAGACAGGTATTATTATCTTTCTTAAAATAGATGAATAAACTGAGAATCAGAGTTAGGAGTTAATATCTTGTTCAGAATTATATAGCTAATTACTGCTAAGCCTGGACATCCAAACTTAAGTATGTTTCATAATATTATCAAAGTAATGCTGTTTTTCTTCCTGAAAAATGCTTTCTTCCTTTCATGACTTTTGCTCAAGAAAGCCTTTAGTGATCTGCAATTTAAAATGAGCTGTTCGCAGATATGGAAAAACACAAACTGTGTTATTCTTGGCCAGTGTTACTTTCATTAGAATTTGGACACAGTTCTGCAATAGACTTACACACATATTTTAACTTCCCTTCTATTATTGCACAATGCAGTTTACTTCTGTGACATTTTTCATTTAAATAATAATAATGAAAGAAACAATTGGAAACTGGAATTAACTACATTTTCCTCTAACAGAGAGAAGGAGAAAGGGATCATAAGGTGCGTTTGGCAATTGGAAACGGTATGCGGAATGATGTATGGAGAGAATTTTTAGACAGATTTGGAAATATAAAGGTGTGTGAACTTTATGCAGCTACTGAATCAAGCATATCTTTCGTTAACTACACTGGGAAAATTGGAGCAATTGGGAGAGCAAATTTCTTTTACAAAGTAAGTACAGCATTTTCCTTATTAAAGAAATATATTGGCGCGGTGGCTCACGCCTAATTCCAGCACTTTGGGAGGCCAAGGTGGGCTGATCATGAGGTCAGGAGATAAAGACCATCCTAGCTAACACGGTGAAACCCCGACTCTACTAAAAATACAAAAACAAAATTAGCCAGGCATGGTGGCGGGCACCTGTAGTGCCAGCTACTCGGGAGGCTGAGGCGGAAGAATGGCGTGAACCCGGGAGGCGGTGCTTACAGCCAGCGGAGATCGCGCGGCTGCACTCCAGCCTGAGCAAAATAAATAAATAATAAATAATAAATAGATAAATAAATAAAAAATAAATAAACAAATAAATAAGAACATTGAGATCTGCCAGCTCTCTTGGATATTGTGCTTGTAAATTGTGGTAAATATTATCACCTTTTTTTTTTTTTTTTTTTGAGAATTTCTAGAAATAGAGTAGTGGCCTCAGTGTGAGAGACGGTGGTATAGGTTTTGTGAACCTCAGTTATCTTCCGTGTTTTCTCTCTCATATCACCATAATGATGCCTTTTCTTGTTCAGTTTCCAAATTTAATGATGTAATTTATAAATAGCAAGCATAGGCCCTGATATATGTTAATTTCACTCTTTCCATTTTCCTTGAGTGTTTTTATTCCACTATCTCTACTTATCTTTCAACGTTTATACCACTCAATTCTATACAGGCTTTTAATAATTTTTAAACTACATTAAGATACCACTACAATCTTAAAAGTAGCCAAATAAATCAACTTTTTTAGGAGGAGAAGATTGACAGCTGATTTCTCAATAGCAACCACAAAACACAAAAGACAGTGGACATTTACCTTCCACTGGCTTGGAAAAAATAACTGTCAAACTGGAACTTATATTCAACAATAATTTTTCAAGAATAAAGGCAAAAATAAACATAGCAGTCTCAGCCTTTATAAAGCAAAACTGATATAGCTGCAAGAGAAAATAAATCTTCAATAATCTTCTGTAATAATAAACTGCTAATTGACATATGAAAACCCTGCATCTAACAACTGCAGTGTGTCTATTTTATTCAAGAACTTTTGAAACATTTACAGAAGTTCCTGGGCCAGTTAGGTAATTCCAACAAATTTCAAAGGATTGAGTATATTTAAATTATGTTCTCTGAAAACAGTTTAATTGTTGGTAGAAATAATTTTTGTAAAAGACAACTAGATAACCTCCTATATATTTGGAAATAAAACATTTCTAAATTTCCATTCATCAAAGAAAAAATCATAATAGAAATTAGAAGATACTGTGAGCTACATCATAATGAAAATCTTACATGGAAAAACTTGTGCACTTAGCCAAGAATAGCTGAAAATTGGATGGAGCTCAGTAACCATCTCTGTAAGTTAACTTTTAAAAGGACAACTAAAATAAACTCAAAGGAAATAAAAGGAAGGACACAATAAAGAGCAGAAATTAATGACATAGAAAAAATATTTGGTGAGGAATATAAAAATAAATAGAAATATAATTTTTAAAACGTAAGGAAATCGAATCTGATTGATAGAAGGCAGAAATAACATCAGGAATGGAAAAGGGAACATTGCTGCTGATACTTTAGACATTAAGACAGTAAAAGAGGATATGTTGAATAAGTTCATATCAATAAACTTGAAATTATTAGATGAATTGCATAAATTTCTAGAAATGTACAACTTACTAGAGTTGAGTCAAGAATTATTTTATCACACTAAATGAAATAAATTCATACTCCAACATCTTCCCTTAGTTTCAGCTAGCTTTCCCACTCAGGATAGTGAATATTCAAGAGCAAATGATTCCTCTCCTACAAACTCTTCCAGATAATGCAGAAGGAGAAAAAACTTCCCAACTCACTTTCTGACTCCTAAACCTGACATAACAGTGCAAGAACAAAAGTACTTCCTACAGGCATACATGTATGAGGAAAGTCTTTGTTTGATAATCTCTCCCTTCAGGTGTGTTTCCTTAGTGGCCTCACCTGTTCTCTGAAAGTAGCACTATCCTATATCATTGCTTTTGAGATTTCCAGAGCACCCTACTCAAGCCATATTTAGAGCTGCTTTTGAAGCGATCTTTAAGAATCCCATAATGCGAACTTTGGTGCATTTTTATCACTTTCATCCCTAACTGCTTCAGCTTTATAGGTAAAGTTTTCTGTATAATAAACTGCCATACCTCAAAGAACACCTGGAAGCAACAAAGTATTTGCTTTTCTAATCCGTGGTGATTTTTTCAGTATCTGGAAGTAATTGGCAGACATGTGTTTTTCATGCCATAGCAGCTCACTTTTTCAATCTAGTTGCCCATTCAAAGCTAGTGTAAATAACAGTAATGCTCTAAACCTAAAGAAGATGCAAACTATTTTTATAATGCATTCTTTTGGGATTTTGAGGGTATAGTTGACATCTCAGAAATGCACTTTATTCTGAACAAAAGCATTTTGGGGGAAGTAAGTGCTGATTTTACTGAGTTTTACATTCCTTACAGTTAATTTTCTCAATTCATTGCACTGGTTCCTTTACAAATTTGGTATTGATATTGAGCCCCTTTGTGAAGCTGAGTCACTCTAAAGCAACCAACAAGGGTATGATGATTTGTATTTTATATTACTGACTTTATTATAATTTTCTAATTCTTTAAATTTTCTGTCAACTGTAATAATGCCAATCATGTAAAAAGTCATGATTGTCTTCAATTTATTTGGAAAACCTCTGTTTTTCAACTCATTTTAGTTTTCTTTTTCAGTTTGGAAATGAAAAAACAAAGTTGTGCCTAATACTACATATCTTCTAGTCTGCCTTTTATCATTTTATTCACATATTGTTTTCTTAGATAGCGGGTAATTAGAAAAATTTGGTTCAATGATTTTCTCGTAATTAAGTGAGGAGATTTGATAAGTGTCTCTCAGAAATGCTAGCCTAATGGAGGCTCATGCTTATTATCTGGGAGGGAAGCAGCCTCCAGAAATAAAATGTTACAAGTGAAGGAGAAATATAAGGCAGCAACAGAGTTCCTATCACCCATTGTCTTTATGTGCTACACTATTTTAATGCATAAAACTGAAGAAATATTGTCCCACATATTCTCCCAAGGCAAACAATATAAAAAATTTAGTGACAACTTATTTGAGAGACAAACTCAAATAGAATTAAGAACTGCCTTCTCTTTTTCTGCAGTATTTTCCCCTGGGGAAAATAGGAAGCGACAAACATAAAATACAAAGATAAAGCTTGAAAAAAGGGAGAAAATGAATCTAAATAAAAGGCAGCTGAAAAAAATGAATGCCCATTTTATACATAGATGAAATAAAGCTCAGAAAAAAAAAACAGAAAATGAATCAAAAATAAAAAGCAGCTGGAAAAAAAATGAATGCACATCAAAATAGTAAGTTTTCCAAGACGACCAGGAAATGTTCAGAGAAACAATGTCTCACAGGCTTGAAAAACTGCAATAATATTCTCTTTAAAAATAAGAGCTCAGAAAAGAAAAAGGATCAAGGACAAACATAAATCAACAAAAGGAACTAAAAAGTAAGCATGCTCAGCTCAAAGAAAAAAATAGAGGAAAAAATGTAAATATTACACAAATGAGCATCACATAAAAGAACTTAAAATCAAAAGGAATGAACATGTTGTTAGGGAGAAAGATGAGTGGAATTAGGGAGTCCCACAAACACAGTACAAAGAGCAAGCAAATAATAATTTAAAAATGAAGAAAAAGGATTTTGAAAACATAGACAATTATCTGATACATCCTTAATTGGTGTTCCTGCAGAAAAGAACAGATAAAAGAAAAAAATAATTATTTCTACCCTAGTAGAAGAACATTTCCTTAAGGTAAAAACTTGAATCTTTAGCAAAAGAGTACACTATATGGGGCAGAATAATTATAAGAAAAATATATCCTGGTGAAATTATGAAACAAAAAGAACCTTAAGATTTTGAGGTAGGAAAAGCAAAGGATGAGCAAAATGTAGCGCAGGTGAGGGTGGGAGACATCTCAGCCATTCTCAAAATAAAACACTCAAGGTTAGGAAACAAGGAAAGAGTTGACTTCATGTAAGAATTTTTCTAAGATGTTTTCTCAAAGTTTTAAAAAATCAGAATCTATAATACCCTCATATTTATAGGGATGCAATATTTCTTTGTAAAATTCACTGAATGAAAAATAATGGCCAACTTGAAGATAAACCATAACTTAGAAATGAAAGAATGACCTTCAGTTAAAATGCCTAATGGTGAACATTGAGTCAATTCACATAAAGAAGATTGAACCACTCTGAATTGTTTATACATGGAATAAAACCTGACAATGTAAAAATAATTATAACACTAACAAAAATGGGAGTTGGGAGGGAGGAAAGGAAGAAATGGTAATTCTCCTATCTGTCATATTGGCAAATCCATAGATACAATGGAATTTAAAATGTAAATACCATCTAAACCTAAATTTAAAAATAATATATGAGATTAATAAAATGGCTCATTTCTTTAACCATTTTCATAAGTTGTTTTATTGCTGTAAAAGTAGGCATCTTTTAGGGATAAGAAAAGTTAGACAACTTCAAAATAAGAGAACAGTCCCCACAAGACCACTCATTTCTGACATCAGTTGCAATTTCAGGAGTCCCTAAGACCACTCTCAGGTTTGATAATTTGCTAAAAGGACTCACAAAATTCAGCTTATCACATCTAAAGGATCTAGATTATAATCATCCCAGGGATGTCATATATAAGGCAGAATCCAGGAGGGTACCAAGGGTGAAGCTTCCAGATATGCTGTGTTGTGGAGTCAGAACAGCATTACTTTCCTGGAATTGTGTAAAAATACGCACAAACTGGTGCCAACTGGGGAAGCTCACGGGAGCCTTGATGTCCAGTCTTTCTGGGGACTTGGTTGTGTAATTCAGGTTGACTGCTCACATGGCTTACCTCCATCTCTGCCCCTTAGGAGGTCAAGCTGGGTGATGCAAAGCCCCCGGCCTACCTCACATTGTTCATGTGCCTCAGAGACCCCATTCTAAATCATACTGTTGCCATGTAGTTGCCCAGAGGTCTTAGACAAAAAAAAAAAAAAAAAAAAAAGCACTCCTATTAAGAATGACATTCTAAGGACTTAGAGATCACCTCCCAGAAGCTGGGACCCCTTTTGGGGACAAGGTTAAATTCTTTACTGCACAGGGACTGATAACGCTATTCTCGACTCTACCATTATTTCACTTTGTGACTTTGACAAGTTACTTTTCTCTCGGTTCAGAGTTTCCTCGTGTATTCACGAAGGAAATTAACTTTGTGTTCCTTTTCCAACTCATAAATTTACAAATCTGAATCTGCAAAGATAGGTAGATATGGATAAAACCTCCCAGGGCCAATGTGTACAGTCACATAGGTGTGTGTTCATTGCACAGTTTTGCTATGAATGGGACCCCCTGCAGCTATGCTCCAGACCTGTACACATACACACATAAACATGTACCTTTGGGGGATTTTAAGGTGTGGCATCTATTTTTTGAATTTGTATTATAATGTAGCCATTTTTGTGATATCATGGGGACCTCCTGAAGGCAGGAAGGAGAATAGAAATATTTCTAGCTGAAGGCCGGGCGCGGTGGCTCAAGCCTGTAATCCCAGCACTTTGGGAGGCCGAGACGGGCGGATCACGAGGTCAGGAGATCGAGACCATCTTGGCTAACACGGTGAAACCCCGTCTCTACTAAAAATACAAAAAATTAGCTGGGTGTGGTGGCGGGCGCCTGTAGTCCCAGCTACTTGGAGGCTGAGGCGGGAGAATGGCATGAACCCGGGAGGCGGAGCTTGCAGTGAGCCGAGATCGTGCCACTGCACTCCAGCCTGGGTGACACAGCCAGACTCCATCTCAAAAAAAAAAGAAAAAAGAAAAAAGAAATATTTCTAGCTGAGCATTAATCCTCTGCTCCAGGGTCCTTCTAGAAAATGCTGTGATATATTTAATTTTATTTGAATTATAAAATTATTCAATTTCTGATCATCAAATCTCCTTTTTCTGATAACAAACACACTAAACAGTAATTTGCTGTGGAATGAATCTCACCCGCGCACATGGTTGCCCAATTAATCTAAAAGAAATAACACTAAAGCTGACATCACAGGTCACTGGGCAAATTTTCCAAAAAACAAAACATGTTAAAATAGGAGAAAAAAGAATAAGTAATGGACAGCGGTCTGTTCTTGTTTGGCCAAGATGATAAAGGCAGTTCTGGAATTTCTGGACTCTTTCTTTCTACTAGCCATTAGGCAAGTGGCCAATATCCTGTTATCCCAATTACAGACAAAGACCAACAAGATGCAAGTTCGTATTTTAATAAACAGTCTTTATATCTAGAATAACAATATATTTGCTTTGTTGCCTCTTTCATTGGCTCTAATCCTAAAATAGGATAATATTAATTTCTATCTCATAGGATGTTTTGATGATTACATTAAACAGTGCCCCGCATATAGTTAGTGCCCAATCAATGTTCATTGCTCTCATTTATATTTTAATTCAAATAATGAGTTGTGATTCAAGTTACATGCTTATTTTACTAATGCTAAGAACCAGAAGTATTTGTATTTAATCTTTGATGATAAATAATACTATTGCGTCTATCTCAATCATCTTATCTTTTCCCACTTATTTGTTCTGTATTTGTTCATTTTCTCCTGCTTTTCCCCCATTCATCTTTGTTCTGTATTTGTTCTATATTTGTTCATTTCTCTTCTCCTGCTTTCCCCCACTCATCTTTCCTTATTATTATTTTATTTCACTTCATTTTATTACATTCGTGTTAGTTTACCATTTTCTAACTGAGCTTGCTTAATTGCTGAGTAGAACGTCAGTTTTCTTATAGAATAAAAATGAGGAGGGCTGGGTGAAGTGGCTCACGCCTGTAAGCCCAGCTGCATGGGGGACTAAGATGGTAGGATTGCTTGAGCCTGGGAGGCAGAGGTTGCAGTGAGATGAGATCTCATCACTGCACTGCAGCCTGGGTGACAGAGTGAGACAAGTGTCTCAAAAAAAAAAAAAAAAAAAAAAAAGGAGGAGATTGGACTAAACCAGTCTGCAGTTCTCTCCCAGGGTGGGAATTTAGTGGACAAATGAGCCTGCATGATATGATAATATGGATATGACAGGAGCAGAGTAACTGAAAACATTTGGGGATGAGAGGAGACATCCAATTTTTGGTTCCTGATGTGATGGGTGTTTTCTAATAAATTTATCATCTCATACCAAAGAGTGTGGAGAAGCACTGAATGTTAGTTTAGGAGCATTAAAGTGAAAGGCTCAGGGGAAAGGCTTACAGGAAAAGGACAAAGTGGCTGTCAAGTAAACATACTTTTTAGGCATTTGATATGTTTTAGCTTTTTTTGTTTGTTTTTTTAGATACTGTGAAGAAAAAATAAACAATACAATTCTTACATTAATATAGCTTACATTTTAGTTCTATGAAAACTTTTCACTTCCAGGGCTACTTTAAATCAATGGCTGTGGAAAATGGTCCTTTTACGGGCAGTTAACAGACTATTAATTGAATGCCTGGATTGTTTCAGTATCTTGATTAAAATTAGTAGTGTTTTGCTAAGTAAAGTGTACCACAAAAGAAATGAAAGTAAACGCCAGTAAAGGACTGCTGTTTACTAATACCTTTAGTTTTGAGTTTGAAATATTTAATTTGTCTTCAGTAAAAGTTGTTTTAATAAATCCATATTCCAATATTTATTTCAATTAGCATAGTCTACTACAGTAGATGTCATTGCACAAGTAACTAAATGCTTGTTTCTATTTGATTTTTTTTTGTTTTGCAGCTTCTTTCCACTTTTGACTTAATAAAGTATGACTTTCAGAAAGATGAACCCATGAGAAATGAACAGGGTTGGTGTATTCATGTGAAAAAAGGTAAGACTTCTATTTGAAGACATCTTCTCAAGCAAAGTTTCTGATCTACCATATACAGATATCCCTTGGTATCCTTGGGGGATTGGTTCTAGGACCCTGGGTAGACACCAAAATTCATGGATGCTTGTTCCTTATATAAAATGATACAGTATTTGCCTATGAGGTATGCACATCTTCCTGTATACTTTAAACAGGTTACTTATAATACCCAATACAATGTAAACGCTATATAAACAGGGTCATATGGTATTTTTTATTTGTATTATTGTACTGTTTTATCTTTTTTCCCCAAATATTTTCTAGCCAAGGTTGATTGAATTCACAAATGTGGAATCACAGATATGGAGGGCCCGCTGTGATTATTAGTGAATTTCAAAAGGAGAGGATGACTAGGTCCACTGTGTAATTTAACTTTGGAATTTTAATGCAGGTGGAACAATTTTACTTAGATGTTAAGAGCTCCAGAGGGATCACTCAGATGGTAAATTATTAAAATAAAAAAGTGGTAACTATTTGGCTCATACTGTTCTTAATCTACCACTTGTAGTATGAACAGTGGCAAATGTCTAATATCCTATATTGCCAAACTATAATATAGAAACTAGTGAATTATTTTATCATTCTAGATATAGTGTAAAGTCAGGCCAATCTGGATTTAAACATGGTCCCTGACACTTAGAAATAGTGCAACTTTGGACAAATTACTTAACCCATCTAAGTCTTATTTTCTTCATATGTAAAGTAGAAGTGACAACATTTATTCAGTGAGGACAATTAAATGGGATGTATATATATTCCTGAGGGACCTGGTATGTGGCTTGTTACTTTCCTCTCCCCAGCTTCTCCCTCTCACTCCCTTCCATTCTCTACCAAGGTAGACTTTCTTACAATTTTAGGTTAGAAATTTTCACAAAAGCAAGTACCTCAATTAACTTGCTGCTGCATATAATCAAATTAGAAAATAAAATGTAGAGATGTGCACTTAGAATTGTTTAGAGATCCAGTATGAATAAATCAGGCCAAAATTAATTTTTTTTTTTTTTTGAGGCGGAGTCTCGCTCTGTCGCCCGGACTGGAGTGCAGTGGCGAGATCTCAGCTCACTGCAAGCTCCGCCTCCCGGGTTTACGCCATTCTCCTGCCTCAGCCTCCCGAGTAGCTGGGACTACAGGCGCCCGCCACCTCGGCCGGCTAGTTTTTCGTATTTTTAGTAGAGGCGGGGTTTCACTGTGTTAGCCAGGATGGTCTCGATCTCCTGACCTCGTGATCCACCCTTCTCGGCCTCCCAAAGTGCTGGGATTGCAGGCTTGAGCCACCACGCCCGGCCCAAAATTAATTTTTATTGCCTTAAAATATGTTGAAACTACATTTCAGAAGTGACTTCCTTTTTTATTTTTTAGGTTTATTTTTATTTTATTTTATTTTTTTATTATTATTATTATACTTTAAGTTCTAGGGTACATGTGCATAACGTGCAGGTTTGTTACATATGTATACTTGTGCCTGGTTGGTGTGCTGCACCCATCAACTCGTCAGCACCCATGAACTCGTCATATACATCAGGTATAACTCCCAATGCAATCCCTCCACCCTCTCCCCTCCCCGTGAGAGGCCCCGGTGTGTGATGTTCCCCTTCCCGAGTCCAAGTGATCTCATTGTTCAGTTCCCACCTATGAGTGAGAACATGCGGTGTTTGGTTTTCTGTTCTTGTGATAGTTTGCTAAGAATGATGGTTTCCAGCTGCATCCATGTCCCTACAAAGGACACAAACTCATCCTTTTTTATGGCTGCATAGTATTCCATGGTGTATATGTGCCACGTTTTCTTAATCCAGTCTGTCACAGATGGACATTTGGGTTGATTCCAAGTCTTTGCTGTTGTGAATAGTGCCGCAATAAACATACGTGTGCATGCGTCTTTATAGCAGCATGATTTAGAATCCTTTGGGTATATACCCAGTAATGGGATGGCTGGGTCATATGGTACTTCTAGTTCTAGGTCCTTGAGGAATCGCCATACTGTTTTTCATAATGGTTGAACTAGTTTACAATCCCACCAACAGTGTAAAAGTGTTCCTATTTCTCCACATCCTCTCCAGCACCTGTTGTTTCCTGACTTTTTAATGATTGCCATTCTAACTGGTGTGAGATGGTATCTCATTGTGGTTTTGATTTGCATTGCTCTGATGGCAGTGATGATGAGCATTTTTTCATGTGTCTGTTGGCTGTATGAATGTCTTCTTTTGAGAAATGTCTGTTCATATCCTTTGCCCACTTTTTGATGGGGTTGTTTGTTTTTTCTTGTAAATTTGTTTGAGTTCTTTGTAGGTTCTGGATATTAGCCCTTTGTCAGATGAGTAGATTGCAAAACTTTTCTCCCATTCTGTAGGTTGCCTGTTCACTCTGATGGTAGTTTCTTTTGCTGTGCAGAAGCTCTTTAGTTTAATTAGATCCCATTTGTCAATTTTGGCTTTTGCTGCTGTTGCTTCTGGTGTCTTAGACATGAAGTCCTTGCCCATGCCTATGTCCTGAATGGTACTGCCTAGGTTTTCTTCTAGGGTTTTTATGGTACTAGGTCTAACATTTAAGTCTCTAATCCATCTTGAATTAATTTTCGTATAAGGAGTAAGGAAAGGATCCAGTTTCAGCTTTCTACTTAATGGCTAGCCAATTTTCCCAGCACCACTTATTGAATAGGGAATCCTTTCCCCATTTCTTGTTTTTCTCAGGTTTGTCAAAGATCAGATGGCTGTAGATGTGTGGTATTATTTCTGAGGACTCTGTTCTGTTCCATTGGTCTATATCTCTGTTTTGGTACCAGTACCATGCTGTTTTGGTTACTGTAGCCTTGTAGTATAGTTTAAAGTCATGTAGCGTGATGCCTCCAGCTTTGTTCTTTTGACTTAGGATTGTCTTGGCAATGCGGGCTCTTTTTTGGTTCCATATGAACTTTAAAGCAGTTTTTTCCAATTCTGTGAAGAAACTCATTGGTAGCTTGATGGGGATGGCATTGAATCTATAAATTACCTTGGGCAGTATGGCCATTTTCACGATATTGATTCTTCCTATCCATGAGCATGGTATGTTCTTCCATTTGTTTGTGTCCTCTTTGATTTCACTGAGCAGTGGTTTGTAGTTCTCCTTGAAGAGTTCTTTACATCCCTTGTAAGTAGGATTCCTAGGTATTTTATTCTCTTTGAAGCAATTGTGAATGGAAGTTCATTCATGATTTGGCTCTCTGTTTGTCTGTTACTGGTGTATAAGAATGCTTGTGATTTTTGCACATTAATTTTGTATCCTGAGACTTTGCTGAAGTTGCTTATCAGCTGAAGGAGATTTTGGGCTGAGACAATGGGGTTTTCTAAATATACAATCATGTCATCTGCAAACAGGGACAATTTGACTTCTTCTTTTCCTAACTGGATACCCTTGATTTCTTTCTCTTGCCTGATTGCCCTAGCCAGAACTTCCAACACTATGTTAAATAGGAGTGGAGAGAGAGGGCATCCCTGTCTTGTGCCAGTTTTCAAAGGGAATTTTTCCAGTTTTTGCCCATTCAGTATGATATTGGCTGTGGGTTAGTCATAAATAGCTCTTATTATTTTGAGCTAGGTTCTATCAATCCCGAATTTATTGAGCGTTTTTAGCATGAAGGGCTGTTGACTTTTGTCAAAGGCCTTTTCTGCATCTATTGAGATAACCATGTGGTTCTTGTCTTTGGTTCTGTTTATATGCTGGATTACGTTTATTGATTTGCGAATGTTGAACCAGCCTTGCATCCCAGGGATGAAGCCCACTTGATCATGGTGGATAAGCTTTTTGATGTGCTGCTGAATCCGGTTTGCCAGTATTTTATTGAGGATTTTTGCATCGATGTTCATCAGGGATAGTGGTCTAAAATTCTCTTTTTTTGTTGTGTCTCTGCCAGGCTTTGGTGTCAGGATGATGTTGGCCTCATAAAATGAGTTAGGGAGGATTCCCTCTTTTTCTATTGATTGGAATAGTTTCAGAAGGAATGGTACCAGCTCCTCCTTGTACCTCTGGTAGAATTCAGCTGTGAATCCATCTGGTCCTGGACTTTTTTTGGTGGGTAGGCTATTAATTATTGCCTCAATTTCAGAGCCTGCTATTGGTCTATTCAGGGATTCAACTTCTTCCTGGTTTAGTCTTGGGAGAGTGTAAGTGTCCAGGAAATTATCCATTTCTTCTAGATTTTCTAGTTGATTTGCGTAGAGGCATTTATAGTATTCTCTGATGGTAGTTTGTATTTCTGTGGGGTCGGTGGTGATATCCCCTTTATCATTTTTTATTGCATCTATTTGATTCCTCTCTCTTTTCTTCTTTATTAGTCTTGCTAGCGGTCTGTCAATTTTGTTGATCTTTTCAAAAAACCAACTCCTGGATTCATTGATTTTTTGGAGGGTTTTTTGTGTCTCTATCTCCTTCAGTTCTGCTCTGATCTTAGTTATTTCTTGCCTTCTGCTAGCTTTTGAATGTGTTTGCTCTTGCTTCTCTAGTTATTTTAATTGTGATGTTAGAGTGTCCATTTTAGATCTTTCCAGCTTTCTCTTGTGGGCATTTAGTGCTATAAATTTCCCTCTACACACTGCTTTAAATGTGTCCCAGAGATTCTGGTATGTTGTATCTTTGTTCTCATTGGTTTCAAAGAACATCTTTATTTCTGCCTTCATTTCGTTATGTACCCAGTAGTCATTCAGGAGCAGATTGTTCAGTTTCCATGTAGTTGAGTGGTTTTGATTGAGTTTCTTAGTCCTGAGTTCTAGTTTGATTGCACTGTGGTCTGATAGACAGTTTGTTATAATTTCTGTTCTTGTATATTTGCTGAGGAGTGCTTTACTTCCAATTATGTGGTCAATTTTGGAATAAGTGTGATGTGGTGCTGAGAAGAATGTATATTTTGTTGATTTGGGGTGGAGAGTTCTATAGATGTCTATTAGGTCTGCTTGCTGCAGAGATGAGTTCCATTCCTGGCTATCCTTGTTAACTTTCTGTCTCGTTGATCTGTCTAATGTTGACAGTGGGGTGTTGAAGTCTCCCATTATTATTGTATGGGAGTCTAAGTCTCTTTGTAAGTCTCTAAGGACTTGCTTTATGAATCTGGGTGCTCCTGTATTGGATGCATATATATTTAGGATAGTTAGCTCTTCCTTTTGAAATGATCCCTTTACCATTATGTAATGGCCTTCTTTGTCTCTTTTGATCTTTGATGGTTTAAAGTCTGTTTTATCAGAGACTAGTATTGCAACCCCTACTTTTTTTGTTCTCCATTTGCTTGGTAGATCTTCCTCCCTCCCTTTATTTTGAGCCTATGTATGTCTCTGCATGTGAGATGGGTCTCCTGAATACAGCAGACTGATGGGTCTTGACTCTTTATCCAGTTTGCCAGTGTGTGTCTTTTAATTGGACCATTTAGTCCATTTACATTTAAGGATAATATTGTTATGTGTGAACTTGATCCTGCCATTATGATAATAACTGGTTATTTTGCTCGTTAGTTGATGCAGTTTCTTCCTAGCCTCGATGGTCTTTACATTTTGGCATGTTTTTGCAATGGCTGGTACCAGTTGCTCCTTTCCATGTTTAGGGCTTCCTTCAGGGTCTCTTGTAAGGCAGGCCTGCTGGTGACAAAATCTCTAAGCATTTGCTTATCTGTAAAGGATTTTATTTCTCCTTCACTCATGAAACTTAGTTTGGCTGGATATGAAATTCTGGGTTGAAAATTCTTTTCTTTAAGAATGTTGAATATTGGCCCCCACTCTCTTCTGGCTTGTAGAGTTTCTGCCGAGAGATCTGCTGTTAGTCTGATGGGCTTCCCTTTGTGGGTAACCCGACCTTTCTCTCTGGCTGCCCTTAAGATTTTTTCCTTCATTTCAACTTTGGTGAATCTGGCAATTATGTGTCTTGGAGTTGCTCTTCTGGAGGAGTATCTTTGTGGCGTTCTCTGTATTTCCTGAATTTGAATGTTGGCCTGCCCTACTAGGTTGGGGAAGTTCTCCTGGATGATATCCTGAAGAGTGTTTTCCAACTTGGTTCCATTTTCCCCCTCACTTTCAGGCACCCCAATCAGACGTAGATTTGGTCTTTTTACATAATCCCATACTTCTTGCAGGCTTTGTTCATTCCTTTTTCTTCTTTTTTCTTTTGGTTTCTCTTCTCGCTTCATTTCATTCATTTGATCCTCAATTGGTGATACTCTTTCTTCCAGTTGATCGAGTCAGTTACTGAAGCTTGTGCATTTGTCACGTATTTCTTGTGTCATGGTTTTCATCTCTGTCATTTCGTTTACGACCTTCTCTGCCTTAATTATTCTAGTTATCAATTCTTCCACTCTTTTTTCAAGATTTTTAGTTTCTTTGCGCTGGGTACGTAATTCCTCCTTTAGCTCTGAGAAGTTTGATGGACTGAAGCCTTCTTCTCTCATCTTGTCAAAGTCATTCTCTGACCAGCTTTGATCCGTTGCTGGCGATGAGCTGTGCTCCTTTGCAGGGGTAGATGCGCTCTTATTTTTTGAATTTCCAGCTTTTCTGCCCTGCTTTTTCCCCATCTTTATGGTTTTATCTGCCTCTGGTCGTTGATGATGGTGATGTACTGATGGGGTTTTGGTGTAGGTGTCCTTCCTGTTTGTTATTTTTCCTTCCTACAGTCAGGACCCTCAGCTGTAGGTCTGTTGGAGATTGCTTGAGGTCCACTCCAGACCCTGTTTGCCTGGGTATCAGCAGCAGAGGCTGCAGAAGATAGAATATTGCTGAACAGCGAGTGTACCTGTCTGATTCTTACTTTGGAAGCTTCTTCTCAGGGGTGTACTCCACCCTGTGAGGTGTGGGGTGTCAGTCTGCCTCTAGTGGGGGATGTCTCCCAGTTAGGCTACTCAGGGGTCAGGGACCCACTTGAGCAGGCAGTCTTCCGTTCTCAGATCTCAGCCTCCATGTTGGGAGATCCACTGCTCTCTTCAAAGCTGTCAGACAGTGTCGTTTGCGTCTGCAGAGGTTTTTGCTGCTTTTGTTGTTGTTGTTGTTGTTGTTTAGCTGTGCCCTGTCCCCAGAGGTGGAGTCTACGGAGATAGGCAGGCTTCCTTGAACTGCTGTGAGCTCCACCCAGTTCGAGCTTCCCAGCAGCTTTATTTACCTACTTAAGCCTCAGCAATGGTGGGCGCCCCTCCTCCAGCCTCGCTGCTGCCTTGCGGTTAGATCGCAGACTGCTGTGCTAGCAACGAGGGAGGCTCCGTGGGCATGGGACCCTCCCGGCCAAGTGTGGGATATGATCTCCTGGTGTTCCCGTTTGCTTAAAGCGCAGTATTGGGGTGGGAGTTACCTGATTTTCCAGGTGTTGTGTGTCTCAGTTCCCCTGGCTAGAAAAAGGGATTCCCTTCCCCCTTGAGCTTCCCAGGCGAGGCGATGCCTCGCCCTGCTTCAGCTCTCGCTGGTCGGGCTGTAGCAGCTGACCAGCACCGATTGTCCGGCACTCCCTAGTGAGTTGAACCCAATACCTCAGTTGAAAATGCAGAAATCACCGGTCTTCTGTGTTGCTGGCGCTGGGAGTTGGAGACTGGAGCTGTTCCTATTCGGCCATCTTGCTCCGCCCCTCCAGAAGTGACTTGACTAAATCTTTACTTCAAATGTGAAGATAAGGTGGCAAACCTGTTTTTATTTTCTGGTAGCTGAAAGACTAAAAAAAAAAAAAAAAAAAAAATGCAAATTTTGTCTATTAAAAAACAAATCTCCCGAATCTCTGAATTTCAAGTCTACTGGCTTTTATCAAATGTTTCTCCAATTCTATTCTATAGACACTGGCCATGGAATTTCTGAGGAAAGTGCAAAGAACTTAAGCACTCTTTTCTACTGTTCTATTTCTTACAATTACAATAATATCTGATATTAAAACTTGAATCCCAGAACTGTGCTTATGCAACCTCAGGTTTTCTTAAAAAGCTGGTTGACCCCAAATATCTGTTTTTCTATTTTGGATTCTCATTATGAGCTACTCAATATTTTTTCCATTAAGGCATTGTGTCTTCACAATGTAAAGTATGCCCAACAAGAAAGATGTAAATACACTGTGACCTATTTAAACATTTGCAACAATTAGTTTATCAGAAAAGAAACTGTCACCTGTATCCTGAAAAAGAAAAAGAAAAAACCAAAGAAAATACATTTTAAGGGAGATGTAAGAGTCCTGAAAAATTCTGAAATATAGGGAATGTAGAGAGACAATATATCACAGAGGTGAGGCTTTGGAGTCAGATGTTCCTGGATGGAGATATATATATACACACACACACACACACACACATATATACGTGTATATATACATATATATATGTGTGTATATATATACACACTCTGATTCCTGCATTTGACAGCTGTATGACATTGGGCAAATTCCTTTTTTTATGCCTCAATTTTTTCACCTTAAAATGAAGATATTATCAGGGCCTTTCTTGTAGGTTTGTGATGAGAATTAAATGGATTACATATGTAAAACACTCAGAATAGTGACCATTACCCAAAAAGTGCTCCATAGGTATAATAGCGGTGATGATAATGATGGTGATGATGCTGATATGATGGTGTTGGGAATGATGACGACGATGATGATGATGATGATGCTATCAGACTCTGCTGGAGCAGAGAAGATTTGCTTTGGCCAGTGACCTATGTGCCCTTGAAAGCCAGAATGACCAGGAGTGGGAGAAATGGGAGTCGAGTAAAGACTGTTGACTGGGTCTGGTGGCTCATGCCAGTAATCCCAATACTTTTGGAGGCTGAGGTGGGAGAATTGCTTAAGCCCAAGAGTTCTAGATCAACTGGGCAACCTGGTGAGACCTTGTGTTTCCAAAAAAATGTCAAAATTAGTTGGGCCTGGTGGCGTGCCCTGCAGCCCCGCTACTTGGGAAGTTGAGGTGGAAGGATCGGTTGAGTCTGGTAAGACAAGGCTGTGGTGGGCCATGATCATGCCACTGCACTCCAGCCTGGGTCACAGAGTGAGACTTATTTTTTTAAGAGCATTTAAAAGACAGAAATCACTCTGTATTATAGTTTGCTGGACTCCAACTTCATCTAGTCACATGAACACTGTATTTCTTTATAGCAGGCATAGCAAGTAGACAATAGCCGTGAAGACTTCCAGAGCAGTGATTGCTGCTGTCCTTTTTCCTTTTTCCTTCTCTTAGAAGTAGCTTTTACCTTGCAGATTGCTGAGGAAAATCTTAATTAATTTGAATAAGTTTGATTGGAAAATCATTTCAGATAATGTGTCTAAACATAACTGAAACTAGTAAGTATCGTGGAATAGGAAATCTTTTCAATGGCTCATCTCTTTCCCATCAAAGATTTCCAGAATAGCATACCAGAGGAATAAACCATTTTATTATAATAAAATGTATTTGTGTATTGGATGAGAGATAGTATTATACAGAAACCTTGCCACACAAAGTCATAAAAAGTTAAATTTGGGCCGGGCGCGGTGGCTCAAGCCTGTAATCCCAGCACTTTGGGAGGCCGAGACGGGCGGATCACGAGGTCAGGAGATCGAGACCATCCTGGCAAACACGGTGAAACCTCGTCTCTACTAAAAAATACAAAAAACTAGCCGGGCGAGGTGGCGGGCGCCTGTAGTCCCAGCTACTAGGGAGGCTGAGGCAGGAGAATGGCGTAAACCCGGGAGGCGGAGCTTGCAGTGAGCTGAGATCTGGCCACTGCACTCCAGCCTGGGCGACAGAGCGAGACTCCCATCTCAACAACAACAACAAAAAAGTTAAATTTGAGTTCTAGTTCCATTTATCTCTCTGAGCATAGCAGCTATTGTACCCCTTTGGGTCCTAGTTCCTTGCTGGTAAAATAGGGATTATATCAAAGGATTTCTATGCAGAATAAGCAAGGTGACATTTGCAAAGGGCTCATGGTAAATGCCCAATAACGAAAATGCTATCATTATGTTATTAACACTATTACTACTGTTGTTATTTATATCATGAATGTCAATATTATCTGTGGTAACATCTACATAATCCAAAACAAAAGTAGCCATTGGTCTATCCACCTGGGAAGTATAAGAAATCTAATGAGCCTTTTCTTTCCATTCAATTCCTTTTTATTAGTTTTTCCAAAGTAATTTGTATTTTTAGTAATCTATGAAAGGATGTGCTAGATATAGGCACCAAGGGTAAATGATGTCACATACAGAAGTAGGTTCAGAGGAAGCTGAGATAAGCAGCATTGGTTGTGCTGGCCAGATATAATATAGATACATGCATGATGTGTGTAACAATAGTTTTGATCGAATGGCTGCAAAAATGTCGTTCTTTCTTTCAGGAGAACCTGGACTTCTCATTTCTCGAGTGCATGCAAAAAATCCCTTCTTTGGCTATGCTGGGCCTTACAAGCACACAAAAGACAAATTGCTTTGTGATGTTTTTAAGAAGGGAGATGTTTACCTTAACACCGGAGACTTGATAGTCCAGAATCAAGACAATTTCCTTTATTTTTGGGACCGTACTGGAGACACTTTCAGGTATGAAATGTCTTGGGATGCACAGCTTCTTCTGTAACTGTGAACCATGCTTCTATAGAAACATCGGAGACCACATATGCTTTAGCTTTCAGGGCAGACAGAGCCCTTTTATCTCCATGTCTCCTCATTAAAAAATTTATTGGCCATCTGTCTCTAGACTGAACCACAAGTTAAATTTTGTTGTAAAATTTTATAATTATTTTATTGAATCAGTTTAGAACAAATCAGTGAGCTCCTTTTTAAGGAAATAAAGCTGGCAGACAGATGTAAAATATAAATGATAGGGTTAAAAAAAAAAGCCAGTTTGGTCAACTGTAGTCTAATTCTTGGCCTAATGATAAAAATTTTGAAACAGCAAAAATCCCCTTTTGCACATTTCCTTTTTTAATTCTCTAAGATTATTTTAGGTCTATGAAATTATTTTGCTTTACTAGTCCAATGACTTGAATGAATGCTTGAATAAGTAACTTCTTACATCCTTGCCTTCTTGTACCATGTTATAAGCTCGCTTTATATAAAATTATTTCAATTAAAGCAAAATATTCATTCAAAAGCATTAAAGGAGCCAAAGGGGTTAACACCTAGAAACTAAAGTGGGTCAATGTATTAAAAGGCAACTAGAGCTTTACTTTCAATTCTTATCACCAGAGAAAAGAAATGTTTTGTACTTCATTGTTATTTTACAAAATAATATTTTTGTAATGATAATCCTTATAATTATTTTATTTTTATGTATATCATAAAACGTAGAAAATAATTTATACAATGAGATATAAAGTAATTTTAACTAAAAGACCAATGCTGATTTTGTTGAAATACCAACAAAGTGCTTTCTTAGAAATGCCTTTCAGCTTGAAAACTACAGTTACGTTGGTCAGTAGGTGCTTGCACAGAGCCAAATACAAGACACTGAAACTAAAACTGGGTACCTGGTTTTTCAAATACCGGTGCACTAACTGGAATTTGATTTTTTTCATTTAGATGGAAAGGAGAAAATGTCTCAACCGCTGAGGTTGTTGATGTTATTGGAATGTTGGATTTCATACAGGAAGCAAACGTCTATGGTGTGGCTATATCAGGTATAAATATATTTCAGATTTGGGAAAGAGTCTTAGAATAGAATTTCCACTATTCTATAGTTTTGCAATAGTCTTGCTAATTCAACATTTTAATTTTTGGGTATTATGATAAAGATTTTATTACTGCCTTGGCAAGTAATGCCCTTGACCAAGCTAACAAAGTTCATGGTCACTTCACGGGAAAGGTACCAACTGAATTTTAATGCCTGTGTGTATTTTTAAGCAAAGCTTGAAAACTCTGATCAGTGACTCACTGCTTGGAATTAGTTACAGCTTTTTATTAGTCTATTATTTTTCTTTTTATGACTAGTGTTTGTACATACCACTAAACAAGAACATGTTCTACTTTAAATGTTTAAAAATACTGACTTTTAGTTAAGATAGCTCTTTATAAAAATTACTTTTAAATTTGGACTTATTATCCTTATATTTATGCATATGAGGATTGTCTCATGATGTTGAAAATGTCACAGAAAAGTGACCAATTTGAAGTCGTAAGACAGCCATTCTCCATTTTTCAGCAAATGCTTTAGGTGCAGGGAGATCAGGGATGTGAGTGTTTGGATGGGAGAGCAGAAGAAGGGAATGATTACTTAATAAATAGCCACCGAGTGTTGGAGAAAGATTCCAGGACATTCTGACCCCTGTAAAGATCCACAGGTGGCATGATAATCATTAAATGATTTGTGGAATTAATTATGGAAATACGAGTTTCTAGTTCCTTAAAAATATGCCCTTTAGCTGGGGGCGGTGGCTCACACCTGCAATCCCAGCACTTTGGGAGGCCAAGGCGGGTGGATCACAAGGTCAGGTGATCGAGACCATCCTGGCTAACACAGTGAAACCCCGTCTCTACTAAAAATGCAAAAATTAGCCAGGCATGGTCGCGGGCGCCTATAGTCCCAGCTACTGGGAAGGCTGAGGGCAGGAGAATGGCACGAACCCCCGGACGCAGAGCTTGCAGTGAGCCAAGATGGCGCCACTGCACTGCAGCCTGGGGAACAGAGCGAAACTTCGTCTCAAAAAAATAAAATAAAATAAATAAATAAAATATGCCCTTCATATTTTACATTAAAGCTTAGGATATATATTTCTGCTGGAATATAGTTGCCTTTTAATAAATGTTTTCTTTCTTAATATTTGTTTTAGTGGTGGTGGGATGCAAATTCATTGTAATTTATAGTGTTGCCCATTCCATGTATTTCACTTCTGTAGTATAGGCAATTAGAGATAGACTCTGGTCTTCCCTGTCCTTAAATGTTTCTGGGGGTAAATCATATGTTCAGGGAAGGATACAGACTTGTTTATGCTACTGTTGTCTTATTATTACTGAAATAGATTTAATGTCTCCATGTGTGCCAATTATCATGTACAGAATTCTCTTTTAAAGTTATTTGGGGCCGGGCGCGGTGGCTCAAGCCTGTAATCCCAGCACTTTGGGAGGCCGAGACGGGCGGATCACGAGGTCAGGAGATCGAGACCATCCTGGCTAGCATGGTGAAACCCCGTCTCTACTAAAAATACAAAAACTAGCCGGGCGAGGTGGCGGGCGCCTGTAGTCCCAGCTACTTGGGAGGCTGAGGCAGGAGAATGGCGTAAACCCGGGAGGTGGAGCTTGCAGTGAGCTGAGATCCGGCCACTGCACTCCAGTCCGGGCGACAAAGCGAGACTCCGCCTCAAAAAAAAAAAAAAAAAAAAAAAAAAAAAAAAAAAAAAAAAGTTATTTGGTACTTAAAAATGGCTCTATTTCAAACTTTTTTTTCAGGTTATGAAGGAAGAGCAGGAATGGCTTCTATTATTTTAAAACCAAATAAATCTTTAGATTTGGAAAAAGTTTATGAACAAGTTGTAACATCTTTACCAGCTTATGCTTGTCCACGATTTTTAAGAATTCAGGTAATTTTAGTGGTGCAGTTTACTATTAAATATAAGACCAGGAAACAAGGAGGTAGTTTAATTGCAAAATAATATTGTATCCTTTGGATAACATGTGAGTTATGTGAGAGGCGTGGCATGTGGAGTTGATGCAGATCGATGCCATCTTTGAAGCCTAATTATAGAGGGGGCATGGTGAAATGCTAGGGCATAAATGTCTTTGTCCTAATTATAGAATTGCTCTCTTCCTCTTCAGTCAGGACCTCAGAGCAAAATGATGGTCCCAGTGACAGTGGCAATCCAAAACCACACCTTACTTATATCTTGTGAAAACATTTGGTGCTATGTGCCTAGAATTAGGCTCCATTAAGGAGACATCAAAGAGATGGCAAGATGTGTGCAGAACATAAAGGCATCTGGCTTTAGGCAATCCTGCTTTTAATTGTTACTGCTGTTCTGTCCAAATTCCCCGTCACCTGGACCTTCCCCGTGTGAGAAATTCTGAGTTTATTTATTTTGGGATGAGGACTTAATCTCTTGTTAGGTTACTGGCATAAGTACAGTAAAAAGAAAACAGATTTCCTTAACTACTGGGTAACTTTACTTATTTATTCAACCATTCGTGTATTTAATATTTTGCATCAAATATAATTTCCCCAAATTAGTACTCATCATCTCTTAACATCCAACCACACAGATATTTTTTTTTTCTGAATACGTTTGTTATTTCACTATTAGACCCCTAGTGGAGCAATAGCCTGTATCATATTCAGGTTTATAGTATTTGCCAAGCAATCACTGCAGCCAAATCACTGCTTATTCAATGGGACACATCCTCTGAACTATCATAATACATATTTCATTTGCCTTTTTTATTTTGAGTTTTCACATTGTCTCAGATTATTTTAACAATGACCCTCTGAAACACTAAAGGTAAGTAAATATAAAGCAGAAGTAATATATTTTCAATGAAATTTTTTGAGATAGTTGTAGATTCACATGCAGTTGTAAGAAATAATAAGAGAGAACTTGTATATCCTTCACCTGGTTTCCCCCAAGGATAACATTTTGCAGATCTGTTACAACCAGGATGTCAACATAATCCACCCATCTTATTAAAAATTCTCCTGCTTTACTTACACTCATTTGTGTGTGTATATTTTCTATACAGTTTTATCACCTGTGCAACTTCATGCATTCATGACCACAGTAAAGATATGAACAATTTCAAAATCACAAGTTTCCCTCATGTTGTCCTTTTACAACCATACCAAGCTGCCTCTCGTCCCTCCTCATCCTCAGCCCACCCCATAAGTAATGTATTTTGATGGAGTAGAAAGTTGATAGGACAAATAATATTTTAAGAATTTTTTTCCAGGGCAACATAAAATTCACTTTAATTAAATGGAAAAAATATTTTAGCACAAGACTACTTTAGAAGATTAGATCAGCCTTGCACAAATTTAGAAAGCATTTTAGGATCTTTAAACACCTAAAAATAACATGGACTATGACTGTTATGTTTATTCAAGTATTTGCTATAGCTAGAAATAAAGCCTGACAGCAGTCAAATATTTGTTTAATAAATGAATGTTAGTAATACATGATCTCATAAAAGGAATGCAAAAGTAAAAGTTACTTCTGATAAAATGAGTCAAACAAGGATTGTATTACAAATCTATTTAGCACAAATTAAAAAATAGAACTCTTTTTGCCAACAAGTCACAAAAAAGTGAAATGTTATAATATTCAGTGTGGCTGGGATAAAACGAGCTTGGTCCTTTCTTTCTACTCATGGAAACACAAATTGTTATAACCTCTCTAGAAAACAATTTGGTAATATATGATCACACTCTTAACAGTTTGCATATATTTTGACTTAGTCAAAATACATCTTAGGAAGTAATCAAAGATGTATAAATGTTATATATGCATACATTTCTCAAAGGACTATAGTAGTAAAAATTTTTATATTCTCTAAAAGTTCATGAATAAGGGCAAAGTTAATTAAAATATGACAATTAAATGAGACCTTATAAAACAATTTTCTAAGTTCTATTTTGAAGAAAATTACAGGACCCAGGAAAATATACTTTGTATAGTATTAAGCTTAAAAATGGCAGAACATTAAATTGTATAAATACCGTGAGCTGCTGATTTTTAAGAGAAGAGTAAAAGGATATATGTGCTTGTATAGCCATATCTAGCTGTGATGACACTGTTGGATCAGGGGAGATAGAGGAAGGAAGGGAGATCAGGGAAGGGGGTTCAAAGTGAAGTTGACTCAAATAGTCCAAAAGGATAAATAAAAATGGCCAAGCTACTCATAGAATGTTGTATGAGTCTCTACATGTCATCTCACTTAAACAGACCGTTTATCCATACCTGAGATTCCCACAAAGAGATACACTCTTATCTCCTTTAAACACCTTGAAACAGAGACTCTTAAACTTTCTAGACTCATGGCATCTTTAATGTCTCATAGCACTCTTGGGTCAAAGCAAATACCTAAACATGTGTTTATTCACTAGTTAAGGAAAAACAGTAAGTATTTAGGTCTAACAAATGAGTAGCCACCTGAAAAATAATCCATATAAATAAATAAATGCTTTCATTTCATTTTCAAATAACTATAGTCACGTATTAAGGAGATGTAAGTTGGGCACTGCACAGTTCTTCAGACCTTGGAATTAGATTGGATTGGACAGGGACAGTCTGATTTCATGTTCCATGATGATTTTTGGCTGTACTTGCTTTTTATCCCAGCAACTACCAAAAACCCAAATTTGCAAAGATAATGACATCATTGAATGTATTACAAATTACTACTGAAACTGTGAACCTTGAGCTAGTAGTTTGTGAGTGGTGACTAACAGATGTCACTGAGTTTCTCTTGAAAACAAGATATCCTGTGAGGACCTTGGAAATTCACTGAGATACCTCAAGTTTTACAGCATTCAAGTAACCCCTCTGGGCAAATTTAAGCCATGTTTTAGAACATTCTGTACCCCATCTAGCTCTTACAGTATTCTGCTTTTTATAATAGATTTGTGTGTACTTGTAGTAGAAATTGCTGTCTTTTGTGGCTTTTATCTCCTCAGCATCTTACAGCATTCTCTATACATAATATTATATTGGCATTGAATTGAAGAGATAACCTATGTGTTTTAGACATAATTATAATCAGTTTAATGATTATGTTCATAATTCTTATATGTTGAATGAGTTTATATTTGAGTAAAGTTTACAGGTAAATCAAATATTTTAATATTCTAGAATACTTTTTTATTTCTAGTGTTAAATTATTAGTAGAAAATACAGAGATCACTAGATATAAAATGTTATAATTTAATATTATGGTCTATAATATTAACTCTATAGTATTAACTCTATATTAGTATATTATAGTTATTAAATGATTCTACTCATCCTGGTAATTGCTTTACAGGAAAAAATGGAAGCAACAGGAACATTCAAACTATTGAAGTATCGGTTGGTGGAAGAAGGATTTAATCCACTGAAAATTTCTGAACCACTTTACTTCATGGATAACTTGAAAAAGTCTTATGTTCCACTGACCAGGGAACTTTATGATCAAATAATGTTAGGGGAGATAAAACTTTAAGATTTTTATATCTAGAACTTTCATATGCTTTCTTAGGAAGAGTGAGAGGAGACTGTATGATTCTTTACTATGAAATGGGGAAAAGGAGCTAACATTATTTAGGCATGTGCTATGTTTCCTTAATATGAGAGAGAATTGTTTTAGTTGCATAATGATTTTTTCTTTTAAATGATATAAACTTTAGTTGATTATTCTTTTTGCCTATTTGGAGATTGAGTGCATAACTAAATATTTGCCGTAATATTAAAGGGTATAAATAATAAATGGTGACTAGCAGTTTGGACAATCACTAAAAGTATACTTTCTAATATGTAAAGTTACTAATTTTGAATAAAAGATTAAATTTTTCTGAAATATTTTAATTTTATGTGTCTCGTCCTATAACCCAATAACATAATTTAGATTAAAAATGTGTTTTCAGTATAGTTTGAAGTCAGGTAGCATGATACCTCCAGCTTTGTTCCTTTTGCTTAGGATTGTCTTGGCTATGTGGGCTCTTTTTTGGTTCCATATGAAGCTTAAAGTAGATTTTTCCAATTCTGTGAAGAAAGTCAATGGTGGCTTGATGGGGATGGCATTGAATCTATAAATTACTTTGGGCATGATGGCCATTTTCACGATATTGAGTCTTCCTATCCATAAGCATGTCATGTTTTTCTATTTATTTGGTGTCTTCTCTTATTTCCTTGAGCAGTGGTTTGTAGTTCTCCTTGAAGAGGTCCTTGACATCCCTTGTAAGTTGTATTCCTAGGTATTTTATTCTATTTGTAGCAATTGTGAATGGGAGTTCACTCATAATTTGGCTGTTTGTCTGTTATTGGTGTATAGGAATGCTTGTGATTTTTGCACATTGATTTTTTGTCCTGAGACTGCTGAAGTTGCTTATCAGC
Organism: Trachypithecus francoisi; assembly: GCF_009764315.1. NCBI lineage: Eukaryota > Metazoa > Chordata > Mammalia > Primates > Cercopithecidae > Trachypithecus > Trachypithecus francoisi. The sequence goes on along the minus strand of NW_022681465.1, from coordinate 163,229,854 downwards.
TTAAGGAGATTTTGGGCTAGATGGTGGGGTTTTCTAAATACACAGTCATGTCATCTGCAAACAGAGACAATTTGACTTCTTCTTTTTCTATTTGAATACCTTTATTCCTTTCTCTTGCCTGATTGCCCTCGCCAGAACTTCCAACACTATGTTGAATAGGAGTGGTGAGAGAGGGCATCCTTGCCTTGTGCCGATTTTCAAAGGGAATGCTTCCAGTTTTTGCCCATTCAGTATGATATTGGTTGTGGGTTTGTCATAAATAGCTCTCATTATTTTGAGATACATTCCCTCAATACCTAGTTTATTGAGAGTTTTTAGCATGAAATGCTGTTGAATTTTGTTGAAGGCCTTTTCTGCATCTATTGAGATAATCATGTGGTTTTTGTCATTGGTTCCGTTTATGTGATGGATTACGTTTATTGATTTGTGTACGTTGAACCAGCCTTGCATCCCAGGGATGAAGCCGACTTGATTGTGGTGAGTAAGCTTTTTGATATGTTGCTGGATTCAGTTCACCAGTATTTTATTGAGGATTTTTGCATCGATGCTCATCAGGGATAATGGCCTGAGATTTTCTTTTTTGTTGTTGTATCTCTGCCAGGTTTTGGTATCAGGATGATGCTGGCCTCATAAAATGAGTTAGAGAGGACTACCTCTTTTTCTATTGTTTGGAGTAGTTTCAGAAGAATTGATACGAGCTCCTGTCTGTACCTCTGGTAAAATTCAGCTGTGAATCCGTCTGGTCCTGGACATTTTTTCATAGGTAAGCTATTAATTATTGCCTCAATTTTAGAGCCTGATATTGGTCTATTTAGAGATTCGACTTCTTCCTGGTTTAGGCTTGGGAGGGTGTGTGTGTCCAGGAATTTATCCATTTCTTCTAGATTTTCTAGTTTATTTGCATAGAGGTGTTTATAGTATTCTCTGTTGGTAGTTTGTATTTCTGTGGGATCAGTGGAGATATCCCTTTATCATTTTGTTATTGCATCTATTTGATTCTTCTCTCTTTAATTCTTCATTAGTCTGGGTTGCAGTCTATTTTGTTTAATTTTTCAAAAAACCAGCTCCTGTATTCATTGGCTTTTTTGAAGGGTGTTTTTGTGTCTCTATCTCCTTCAGTTCTGCTCTGATCTCAGTTATTTCTTGCTTCTGCTAACTTTTGAATTTATTTGCTCTTCAAACTCTACTCTAAGACTACAGTAACCAAAACAGCATGGTACTGGTACCAAAACAGATATATAGACCAATGGAACAGAACAGAGGCCTCAGAACTAACACCACACATATACAACCATCTGACCTTTGACAAACCTGACACAAACAAGCAATGGGGAAAAGATTTCCTATTTAATAAATAGTGTTAGGAAAACTGGCTAGCTATATGCATAAAACTGAAACTGGACCCCTTCCTTACCCCTTATACAAAAATTAAGTCAAGATGGATTAAAGACTTAAATGTAAGACCTAAAACAATAAAAATCCTAGAAGAAAACCTAGGCAATACCATTCAGGACATAGGCATGGGCAAAGACTTCATGTCTAAAACACCAAAATAAATGGCAACAAAAGCCAAAATTGACACATGGGATCTAATTAAACTAAATAGTTTCTGCACAGCAAAAGAAACTACCATCAGAGTGAACAGGCAACCTAGAATGGGAGAAAAGTTTTGCAGTCTATCCATCTGACAAAGGGCTAATAAATATTAATAATCTACAAAGAACTTAAGCAAACTTACAAGAAAAAAACAACCCCATCAAAAAGTGGGCGAAGGATATGAAGAGACACTTCTCAAAAGAAGAGATTTATGCAACCAACAAACGAATGAAAATCTCATCATTGTTCATTAGAGAAATGCATATCAAAACCACAATGAGATACCATCTCATGCCAGTTAGAATGGTGATCATTAAAAAGTGAGGAAACAACAGATGCTGGAGAGGATGTGGAGAAACAAGAATGCTTTTACACTGTTGGTGGGAGTGTAAATTAGTTCAACCATTGTGGAAGACAGTGTGGTGATTCCTCAAGGATCTAGAACTAGAAATACCATTTGACCCAGCCATCCCATTACTGGGTATATACCCAAAGGATTATAAATCATTGTGCTATGAAGACACATAACACATGTTTGTTTATTGTGGCACTATTCACAATAGCAAGACTTGGAACCAACCCAAATGTCCATCAGTGAGACTGACTGGATACAGAAAATGTGGCACATATACACCATGGAATACTATGCAGTCATAAAAGGATGAATTCATGTCCTTTGCAGGGACATGGATAAAGCTGGAAACCATCATTCCCTGCAAACTAACACAAGAACAGAAAACCAAACACCTCAAATTCTCACTCATAAGCGGGAGGTGAACAATGAGAATACATGGACGCAGGGAGGGGAACATCATACACCAGGGCCTGTTAGGGGATGGGGGCCTAGGGAAGGGATAGCATTAGGAGAAATACCTGATGTAGGTGATGGGTTAATGAGTGTTGCGAACCACCATGGCACGTGTATACCTATGTAACAAAACTGCACGCTGTGTACATGTACCCCATAACTTATAATAATAATAAAAAAAGTGTTTTCAGTTTTTGTTCTGGTATATTTAAGTGTTTACTTCCAATCAAAGAAAGGTGACTGACTAAATGCAAGCACTGATATCTCCTTTGTCTTAAACCCACATTAAGATGATTGAAGAAATATAAATATATGAGACAGCAGATCAGGAAAACTGGTAAGCTCAGAGCACTTAGGATTTTTTGGAAGATATATAAAAGGGATAACTTGATAAAATCCAACAGATCTGTCTAAACCACTCATCATACTGGGAAAGGGTAGACTAGAATAGAACCATGGAATTATCATCAAGATCAAAAACAAAAAGGGCTACAAGTTTGGACAATTTTGTGAGTAGTTAATGGGGAAATTTATTATAAGGATAATCTAATGAGCACAATTGTGCTTATCTCAAGCTGGAAGCACCAGGCTCCAGTATTCCCTTCAAGCTAGAACCACAGAAGTGACTCTTAATATGGTGAGGTATCTTCCATAGGAGGGCATTGGGGAGCTGAATTAAGAGGGGAAAGATTGCCCAGCAAGAACCCCCTGTGCCCATAAACCCAGTTCCATGTACAACCAAAAGGAAAGTTTTCCTTGCTTCATGCAGTCTCTCATATGCTAAAAAGATTGCTTTGATTGGAATAGAAGTTGTAGAGAGTTTAATTTTGTAAATGCTGAGAAATCATGTCATAAAGTTAAAACATTTTTTAAAATGTAGAGTTTAACTACAAATAGCATAGAAATGTCAAATTTTATGAGACATATAATTCTGTAAAAAACTAGGAATTTTGAAAGAGAAACAACAAAAAATAGTAAATAGAAAAAATACATGTAAGCATACTCATATACCAATATATAAATTAGAATGGATTAATTTCCTTTATTAAAACATATTCATAAATGAATAGACATTTATTTTTATATCTGTGATTTGCCTGTTTTTTTGCCTTTCCCACTAAAAATGATTTTGCCTTTATTTACACAGTTTTAATTTGTAAGTGTTCTTTAAGTACCATGAATCTGAGTGAACATGTTTCTTATTTCTTACTCTTTAAAAACTTTCGAGATTTGATCATGATAGTGAAGTAGGCATACATATATCACCCCATTGGATATATGGGTAAACTCCTCCTCCTGCCAAATCTGTTGCAATGAAAGACAAAATGTTATAGAGAGAACAATCCATTTGAAAATGGAGGGTTGGGGCTAGGTACAGTGGCTCAGCTGTAAACTCAGGCCTTAGGGAGGTTAAATGGAATCGCATGAGCCCAGGAGCTTAAGACCAGCTTGGGTAACATAGTGAGACCCCTGTTTTTACTAACTAACTAACTAACTAACTAAATAAATAAATAAATAAAGCTGGGCATGGTGGCAAGTGCCTGTAGCACCAGCTACTCAGGAGGCTGGCCCCAGGAGGTCAAGGCTGCGGTGATCTATGTTTGTACCACTGAACCCCAGCCTGGGTGACAGAACGAGACTCTCTTAAAAATATTACTAAACAATATAAAACAGGTGAGTTTAGATTAGCAAAGAAACCATGAGAGAAGAGTGGGGAAACAAAACATCAAACTTATGTGCAGTGAATAACTACTTCAATGGAAAAAGAACTCCAACCACACAGTAAACACACATAAAAACAAAGATGGGACCTCTGTGTAATTACAGAGTATCCTGATTATTAATTATCAGGATACTTAATTGTAGAAAATTGAGGCCATGAATTTTCTTGCCTTTTTCTTACTTACAGAAAACTTCTAGCATCAGACAAAATAATTCATGACATAAAAATAATATGTCATTAATTTAAAAACTTCTTTAAGACAAGACAATAAAGATTAAAGTTTTTAAAGAGCTAGAAACTAGGGAGAATAGTTGTTACATTTATAGTATATAAAGAACACTTACAAATATAAAGGCAAAATAATTTTAATGAGAAAAATGTGAGAACAGGCAACGTGGGGAAATTTTAGCTTACCAGTACTTCAGTTGAGGGTATAAATAAGTACAGCCATTCTGGAAAGCAATATGGCAGTACTTATTAAAATGCTAAAGGTGTATACCATCCGACATGGCATTCTACTTCTAGAGAACGTGTAATACCTTTAATACATTGTACACATGTGAACGAAGAGTCTTAATGAATCTTTATCTCTTTTAATAAAAAAATTATACATCAGAAGAAAGAAAAATAAATGTCAATACAGTCATATGGTAGAATATTATGTGATCATGATAAGGTGAGCTAACATATACTGATTCATAAAGCCATACTATAAATTAAAAAATTCATATTGCTGAACAATTCATACAATAAGATAAAGTTATGTAAACATTCTATAAAACTATTTTATATATGCATGTATAAATACATAGAAAAGTATCTGAAAAATATTATACTAATAACAGTGTTTATCTCTAGTGAAGAAACTTGTATTTAGGCATTGAGAAATGTGGAGAGTTGTAAAGAAATGGAAGGAAGATGAAGGAAGTAAATTTTAAATTATTCAGGTAATATAAATACTTTTATTATAAAAATACTTCTAAAGTATACGATGTAAAAGTTTAAATTCTCTTTCATTTACACTTTTATATCATATACTTTAGAAGTATTTTTATGATAAAATATATCACCTGAACAATTTAAGAAATGTATGAGAGGAAACATTTATTTAATGACCTTCATTATTATATAAAGGTTTTCCCATCACAAATTTACATTTATAGTGGAAAAATTTCTTGAATTAAAAAATAATTAGAATGTGGGTAAAAATAGAGAGCAAGATTTGCTCTATAAATACAGCTGCATTACCATTACAATAAACCTAATAAATAGAAAAGAGCTAAATTATAAATATATATCAACTAGTGATAACCACAATGACAAAAAGCAGGAGTCATGGCATTTACTTCTTATAAAGTAGAATTCAAATGGGAAATATTTTAAAAAACAAGTAATAGATATAATATTTAAAGTAATTTGAAGCATGTGAGGATACAGTAAGAAAGTAACCATTTGTAAACCAGAAAAAAGGTCCTATCCTAACAAATAGGATACATCTATTCTATTAGTTCTATCCATCCCAGCCTACAAAATTGTGAAAAAGGAATATTTGTTGTTTAAGCCACCCAGTCTATGGTATTTTGTTACAGAAGCCCAAACTTACGAAGATACTCAGCAGACCTAAAATTGAAAAAGTGCAAAGAAAACCATACCAAGGGCATTAAAATCAAACTGCTGGCAAAGTTTAAAACAAATTCTTGAAAGGAGTCAGAAAAAAAATTACATAATGGAATAACAGTTTGAAATATGTCTGACTTTTCATCAAAGGTAGGATGGACAGAAGAAAACGGAACAATATCTTTAAGATCCTAGATAAACATAAAACTGTCAAAGCAGAATCCTACAGGCAATGAAAATACCCTTCAACAATAAAAGTAAAATAAAGACAGCTTCAGATAAAAGATATCTACAAGAATTCATAGCTAGGAGTCCTGTCTAAAGAAATGCTAAAGGAGGCTGTTTAGACTAAAAAAAAAAAAACAGATGGAAACCTATCTCTTCAGGAAGAAATAAATAGTTATTAGAAATGGTAAATATGTGGGTAAATAGAAAATATTATTTTATTTCTCTCAATTTAACAGAGGTATATAACTATTTAAAGCAAAATTTATAACATTGTCTTCTTGGTTTAAACTTACCATAGATGAAATACACATGGCAACCATAAGCATAAAGAATGGTAAATCCAATGGAAAATAACAGATACTTATTCAGCAACAGAAAACAAATCTTACAACTCATGACTAAATTAGGAAATTTCAATTTGAAATAAAGATAATATATCTATCTATATCTGACAATATATAAAAAATAGGACTTTTATAGGCATTGTTGATGGAATGTAAATGGGTGCAGTATAAATGAGTGTAAGTGTTCTGGAAAACAGTATCTACGAGAACATAAAACACAGATAACTTTGACTCATCAATTCTAATTGAAAGGGTTTTTGTTTGTTTGATTTTTGTGTGTGTGTTTTATGAGACAGAAAGGCTGCATTGCAGTGGCCCGTCTCAGCTCACTGCAACCTCTGCCTCCCGGATTCAGGTGATACTTGTGCCTCAGCCACCCTAGTAGCTGGGATTACGGGAATGCACCATCACACCAGCTAATGTTTGTATTTTTAGTAGAGATGGAGTTTTGCCATGTTGGCCAGACTGGTCTCGAACTCCTGCCCTTAAGCGACCTGCCTGCCTTGAACTCTCAAAGTGCTGGAGTTACAGGCATGAGCCACTGCACCCAGCCAACAATTCTATTTGTAGGAGTAAAGAAAAAAAAAATCACTTTCGATAGTGAGCCAGGATTTATGTCAAAATATGTTCAATTAAGGATAGCATTTACTAATAATAGTATTTGGAGACAACCTAAAAAAAGTTAAGTAAAAATTGATAAAATCAATACTTTGTTATGCTCTGCAATTATTACAGTGACTGACATCTCAGCATATACTGATGTGGAATAATACCCATGCTGTATCCCAAAAGGGAGGAAAAAAAAGAGTACAGAGTACTTATTATTTATTTGTTAAAAATACATTGAGAATTAGAAGTATTTGTAAAGACAATTTAAACAATTTTAATTAAGAAGTGTGGAGTTGGATGGAGTATAGGTGACTTGTTACTTTTTAGTCTATACTCTTTGTATTATTTGAATTTAAAAATTGCTGTATTCTGCTTATGTGTTCTTTTAAAACAATTAGAAAAGTCAAATAAATTGCTTTCTTTAAGAAAAATATAAGGCAGAAAGCAAGAAATTGATTAAGAGGTATTATATTAATAGGAGGGAATTTAAGATACTCAACCATTTCTCAGTAGAAATAAATATTAAGTTGATATTATCTCTGTTGCTATATTTCATTTTACTACAGATTTCACCACTGTTTGACATACTTAGATGAATTATTTTAAGACCATTAAAAAGGAGACTACAAAACATCTGATATTTTTAACAAATCTTATACATGAGGGTTAATTTATGAGGAAAAATACTCTAGCTATTGATTCACCCCAAATTGCCGTAAATTTGTGTGCCAATTTTAACATGTATAACAAAAGCCAAGTTTGAACCACATTCAAGATGATCTTTCTTTGAAGTCATGTTATATCTGTTGCTGTTTTACTAGTGAAGGGATTTATTACTGGAACTGTGGCTTTTATACAAAGAAACTGGGAGCAATGTCTTCAGTAAATTAAAATCAAAGCTAAAATACAGCACTAAAAATGTCAGTGGAGTTTTTTTTATGAACTTCTTGCAGTGCTTTTCCTTATTCAGAATATTGGTTTCTTGAGTTAATGTAGCTTGACATTTCATCTATGTAAACTATTTGACTGTAATCCTTTTCGAGATAGAATCATATCTTCATGATTACCATCTGTGTACTATGTCACATTTCAACAATGAGGTGAAAGACTTGAAAATGTGAATGAATAACTGTTTCTCAGTTCAACACACCTAACCTTGTAAACAGTGATAGCTCTTCCTTCCCCATAAAATCACTACATGAAGTCTTTATTACCTTCCTCCCCAGCATCCAACAAAACATAAATGTTTCTCAAAGCTAGAGTGCAAAACCAAACTTTTGTGATATTTTTTTAAATGCATACTCCTGGGGGGGGCGGAGCAAGATGGCCGAATAGGAACAGCTCCAGTCTTCAACTCCCAGCGCGAGCGTCACAGAAGACCGGTGATTTCTGCATTTTCAACTGAGGTACTGGGGTCATCTCTCTAGGGAGTGCCGGACAATCGGTGCTGGTCAGCTGCTGCAGCCTGACCAGCGTGAGCTGAAGCAGGGCGAGGCATCGCCTCACCTGGAAGCGCAAGGGGGAAGGAAATCCGTTTTCCTAGCCAGGGGAACTGAGACACACACCACCTGGAAAATCGGGTAACTCCCACCCCAATACTGCGCTTTAAGGAAACAGGCACACCAGGAGAATATATCCCATACCTGGCCGGGAGGGTCCCACGCCCACGGAGCCTCCCTCACTGCTAACACAGCCGTCTGCGGAGATCTATCCGCAAGGCAGCAGCGAGGCTGGGGGAGGGGCGCCCGCCATTGCTGAGGCTTAAGTAGGTAAACAAAGACGCTGGGAAGCTCGAACTGGGTGGAGCTCACAGCAGCTCAAGGAAGCCTGCCTGTTTCTGTAGACTCTACCTCTGCGGACAGCGCACAGCTGCAGTCCATTAGGGGAAAGAGCGGGACCGTGGCAGACGCGAACGACTCTTGTCTGACAGCTTTGGGGAGAGCCGTGGATCTCCTAACGCGGAGGTTGAGATCTGAGAACGGACAGACTGCCTGCTCAGGTGGGTCCCTGACCCCTGAGTAGCCTAGCTGGGAGACATCCCCCACTAGGGGCAGTCTGACACCCCACACCTCACAGGGTGGAGTCACCCCTGAGAGGAAACTTCCAAAGAAAGAATCAGACAGGTACACTCGCTGTTCAGCAATATTCTATCTTCGGCAACCTCTGCTGCTGACACCCAGGCAAACAGGGTCTGGAGTGGACCTCAAGCAATCTCCAACAGACCAACAGACAGTCCTTCTGACTGTCAGAAGGAAAACTATCAAACAGGAAGGACACCTATACCAAAACCCCATCAGTACGTCACCATCATCAAAGACCAGAGACAGATAAAACCACAAAGATGGGGAAGAAGCAGGGCAGAAAAGCTGGAAATTCAAAAAATAAGAGCGCATCTCCTCCTGCAAAGGAGCGCAGCTCATCGCCAGCAACGGATCAAAGCTGGTCAGAGAATGACTTTGACGAGATGAGAGAAGAAGGCTTCAGTCCATCAAACCTCTCAGAGCTAAAGGAGGAATTACGTACCCAGCGCAAAGAAACTAAAAATCTTGAAAAAAAAGTGGAAGAATTGACAGCTAGACTAATTAATGCAGAGAAGATCATAAACGAAATGACAGAGATGAAAACCATGACACGAGAAATACGTGACAAATGCACAAGCTTCAGTAACCGACTCGATCAACTGGAAGAAAGAGTATCAGCGATTGAGGATCAAATGAATGAAATGAAGCGAGAAGAGAAAACCAAAAGAAAAAAGAAGAAAAAGAAATGAACAAAGCCTGCAAGAAGTATGGGATTATGTAAAAAGACCAAATCTACGTCTGATTGGGGTGCCTGAAAATGAGAGGGAAAATGGAACCAAGTTGGAAAACACTCTTCAGGATATCATCCAGGAGAACTTCCCCAACCTAGTAGGCAGGCCAACATCCAAATTCAGGAAATACAGAGAACTCCACAAAGATACTCCTCCAGAAGAGCAACTCCAAGACACATAATTGCCAGATTCACCAAAGTTGAAATGAAGGAAAAAATCTTAAGGGCAGCCAGAGAGAAAGGTCGGGTTACCCACAAAGGGAAGCCCATCAGACTAACAGCAGACCTCTCGGCAGAAACTCTACAAGCCAGAAGAGAGTGGGGGCCAATATTCAACGTTCTTAAAGAAAAGAATTTTCAACCCAGAATTTCATATCCAGCCAAACTAAGCTTCATCAGTGAAGGAGAAATAAAATCCTTTACAGATAAGCAAATGCTTAGAGATTTTGTCACCACCAGGCCTGCCTTACAAGAGACCCTGAAGGAAGCCCTAAACATGGAAAGGAACAACCGGTACCAGCCATTGCAAAAACATGCCAAAATGTAAAGAACATCGAGGCTAGGAAGAAATTGCATCAACTAACGAGCAAAATAACCAGTTAATATCATAATGACAGGATCAAGTTCACACATAACAATATTAACCTTAAATGTCAATGGACTAAATGCTCCAATTAAAAGACACAGACTGGCAAACTGGATAAAGAGTCAAGACCCATCAGTCTGCTGTATTCAGGAGACCCATCTCACATGCAGAGACATACATAGGCTCAAAATAAAGGGATGGAGGAAGATCTACCAAGCAAATGGAGAACAAAAAAAGCAGGGGTTGCAATCCTAGTCTCTGATAAAACAGACTTTAAACCATCAAAGATCAAAAGAGACAAAGAAGGCCATTACATAATGGTAAAGGGATCAATTCAACAGGAAGAGCTAACTCTCCTAAATATCTATGCACCCAATACAGGAGCACCCAGATTCATAAAGCAAGTCCTTAGAGACCTACAAAGAGACTTAGACTCCCATACAATAATAATGGGAGACTTCAACACTCCACTGTCAATATTAGACAGATCAACGAGACAGAAAGTTAACAAGGATATCCAGGAATTGAACTCATCTCTGCACCAAGCGGACCTAATAGACATCTATAGAACTCTCCACCCCAAAACAACAGAATATACATTCTTCTCAGCACCACATCGCACTTATTCCAAAATTGACCACATAATTGGAAGTAAAGCACTCCTCAGCAAATGTACAAGAACAGAAATTATAACAAACTGTCTCTCAGACCACAGTGCAATCAAACTAGAACTCAGGACTAAGAAACTCAATCAAAACCGCTCAACTACATGGAAACTGAACAACCTGCTCCTGAATGACTACTGGGTACATAACGAGCAGAAATAAAGATGTTCTTCGAAACCAATGAGAACAAAGATACAACATACCAGAATCTCTGGGACACATTTAAAGCAGTGTGTAGAGGGAAATTTATAGCACTAAATGCCCACAAGAGAAAGCAGGAGAGATCTAAAATGGACACTCTAACATCACAATTAAAAGAACTAGAGAGGCAAGAGCAAACACATTCAAAAGCTAGCAGAAGGCAAGAAATAACTAAGATCAGAGCAGAACTGAAGGAGATAGAGACACAAAAAACCCTCCAAAAAATCAATGAATCCAGGAGTTGGTTTTTTGAAAAGATCAACAAAATTGACAGACCGCTAGCAAGACTAATAAAGAAGAAAAGAGAGAGGAATCAAATAGTCGCAATAAAAAATGATAAAGGGGATATCACCACCGACCCCACAGAAATACAAACAACCATCAGAGAATACTATAAATGCCTCTACGCAAATCAACTAGAAAATCTAGAAGAAATGGATAATTCCTGGACACTTACACTCTCCCAAGACTAAACCAGGAAGAAGTTGAATCCCTGAATAGACCAATAGCAGGCTCTGAAATTGAGGCAACAATTAATAGCCTACCCACCAAAAAAAGTCCAGGACCAGATGGATTCACAGCTGAATTCTACCAGAGGTACAAGGAGGAGCTGGTACCATTCCTTCTGAAACTATTTCAATCAATAGAAAAAGAGGGAATCCTCCCCAACTCTTTTTATGAGGCCAACATCATCCTGATACCAAAGCCTGGCAGAGACACAACAAAAAAAGAGAATTTTAGACCAATATCCCTGATGAACATCGATGCAAAAATTCTCAATAAAATACTGGCAAACCGGATTCAGCAGCACATCAAAAAGCTTATCCACCATGATCAAGTGGGCTTCATCCCTGGGATGCAAGGCTGGTTCAACATTCGCAAATCAATAAACGTAATCCAGCATATAAACAGAACCAAAGACAAGAACCACATGATTATCTCAATAGATGCAGAAAAGGCTTTTGACAAAATTCAACAGCCCTTTATGCTAAAAACGCTCAATAAATTCGGTATTGATGGAACGTACCTCAAAATAATAAGAGCTATTTATGACAAACCCACAGCTAATATCATACTGAATGGGCAAAAACTGGAAAAATTCCCTTTGAAAACTGGCACAAGACAGGGATGCCCTCTCTCACCACTCCTATTCAACATCGTGTTGGAAGTTCTGGCTAGGGCAATCAGGCAAGAGAAAGAAATCAAGGGTATCCAGTTAGGAAAAGAAGAAGTCAAATTGTCCCTGTTTGCAGATGACATGATTGTATATTTAGAAAACCCCATTGTCTCAGCCCAAAATCTCCTTAAGCTGATAAGCAACTTCAGCAAAGTCTCAGGATACAAAATTAATGTGCAAAAATCACAAGCATTCTTATACACCAGTAACAGACAAGCAGAGAGCCAAGTCAGGAATGAACTTCCATTCACAATTGCTTCAAAGAGAATAAAATACCTAGGAATCCAGCTTACAAGGGATGTAAAGGACCTCTTCAAGGAGAACTACAAACCATTGCTCAGTGAAATCAAAGAGGACACAAACAAATGGAAGAACATACCATGCTCATGGATAGGAAGAATCAATATCGTGAAAATGGCCATACTGCCCAAGGTTATTTATAGATTCAATGCCATCCCCATCAAGCTACCAATGACTTTCTTCACAGAATTGGAAAAAACGGCTTTAAAGTTCATATGGAACCAAAAAAGAGCCCGCATTGCCAAGACAATCCTAAGTCAAAAGGACAAAGCTGGAGGCGTCATGCTACCTGACTTCAAACTATACTACAAGGCTACAGTAACCAAAACAGCATGGTACTGGTACCACAACAGAGATATAGACCAATGGAACAGAACAGAGTCCTCAGAAATAATACCACACATCTACAGCCATCTGATCTTTGACAAACCTGAGAGAAACAAGAAATGGGGAAAGGATTCCCTATTTAATAAATGGTGCTGGGAAAATTGGCTAGCCATAAGTAGAAAGCTGAAACTGGATCCTTTCCTTACCCCTTATACGAAAATTAATTCAAGATGGATCAGAGACTTAAATGTTAGACCTAATACCATAAAAACCCTAGAAGAAAATCTAGGTAGTACCATTCAGGACATAGGCATGGGCAAGGACTTCATGTCTAAAACACCAAAAGCAACGGCAGCAAAAGCAAAAATTGACACATGGGATCTAATTAAACTAAAGAGCTTTTGTACAGCAAAAGAAACTACCATCAGAGTGAACAGGCAACCTACAGAATGGGAGAAAATTTTTGCAACCTACTCATCTGACAAAGGGCTAATATCCAGAATCTACAAAGAACTCAAACAAATATACAAGAAAAAAACAAACAACCCCATCAAAAAGTGGGCAAAGGATATGAACAGACATTTCTCAAAAGAAGACATCCATACAGCCAACAGACACATGAAAAAATGCTCATCATCACTCGCCATCAGAGAAATGCAAATCAAAACCACAATGAGATACCATCTCACACCAGTTAGAATGGCAATCATTAAGAAGTCAGGAAACAACAGGTGTTGGAGAGGATGTGGAGAAATAGGAACACTTTTACACTGTTGGTGGGATTGTAAACTAGTTCAACCATTATGGAAAACAGTATGGCGATTCCTCAAGGATCTAGAACTAGATGTACCATATGACCCAGCCATCCCACTACTGGGTATATACCCAAAGGATTATAAATTACTCTACTACAAAGACACATGCACACGTATGTTTATTGCGGCACTATTCACAATAGCAAAGACTTGGAATCAACCCAAATGTCCATCTGTGACAGACTGGATTAAGAAAATGTGGCACATATACACCATGGAATACTATGCAGCCATAAAAAAGGATGAGTTTGCGTCCTTTGTAGGGACATGGATGCAGCTGGAATCCATCATTCTTAGCAAACTATCACAAGAAGAGAAAACCAAACACCGCATGTTCTCACTCATAGGTGGGAACTGAACAATGAGATCACTTGGACTCGGGAAGGGGAACATCACACACTGGGGCCTATCATGGGGAGGGGGGAGGAGGGAGGGATTGCACTGGAGAGTTATACATGATATAAACGTCATGCACATGTACCCTAGAACTTAAAGTATAATAAAAAAAAAAAAAAAAAAAAATGCATACTCCTGGTTGTCACCCAGATGTACTAAATCAGAAATCTTGAGTGTAAGCCCTTGGGAACTTGTATTTTTAACAAGGATTTTGAATTCTTGTCGTGTATAATATTCTACTTCTTTATTCTCATTCTCTGTCTCTGCCTCCCAGATTTTCCTCTGGGCCCTCTTGCAACCCCAGACCTGACTAAGTACATCAAATTCCTTATAAATCTTCAGTGTATTCCCAAAGCCATCCTTCCAACTATTTACCTTATTAGAAACCTTTCTGGCTGGGCACGGTGGCTCACGCTTGCAATCCCAGCACTTTGGGAGGCCGAGGCAGGCAGATCACTGAGGACAGGAGTTCGAGATCAGCCTGGCCAACATGGTGAAACCCCGTCTCTACTAAAACTACAAAAAAAAATTAGCCGGGCATGATAGCAGACACCTGTAATCCCAGCTACTTGGGAGCCTAAGATAGGAGAATTGCTCAAACCCAGGAGGACGAGGTTGCAGTGAGTCAAGATCATGCCATTGCAATCCAGCCTGGGCAACAAAAGTGAAGCTCCGTCTCAAAATAAAAAAAAAAAAAAGAAAGAAAGAAAAGAAAAAAAGCCTTGCTGTCCCTGGAGGATACCGTTTAATTCCACTAAAGTGGAGGCTCTCTTGTACACCATATATTGTTGTCAAGAGGTGGTGTGTTCCTTGTACCTCATGGTCCCTTCTAGACTATTATGCTTTCTGCACCTATGAGTGCCCTGCCATTTTGCTGCAATGTACTCGCCTCTTGGTCCTTACATCTCATTTTCTGACAAGCTCATCAAAGGGTCCACAGTTTTCTTCTCACCCTAATTCATATGATCAGCCAATACCAATCTCCATCTAATCATCTCAGGTTTTTTCCACTTTGACTACAACATACTTTCCCATGCTTTTCCAATCTTTCATTTCCCACCTACCTCACTATGTTCAGCTGATGGCTCTCCTTGTTCTTAATTGAGAATATACAAGTCATCAGATGGGGACACCATCATTTTCATAATATCCTAAACAACTTACATATATATGCCAATTACCTTTATTCTTTTTGCCATGAAATGAATGTCTTTTTGTTATCAAAAGGCATGCTCGGCCGGGCACGGTGGCTCACGCCTGTAATCTCAGCACTTTGAGAGGCCGAGGCGGGCAGATCACGAGGTCCGGAGATTGAGATCATCCTGGCTAACACGGTGAAACCCCATCTCTACCAAAAATACAAAAAAATAGCAGGGTGTGGTGGTGGGAGTCCTGTAGTCCCAGCTACTTGGGAGGTTGAGGCAGGAGGATGGCATGAACCCGGGAGGCAGAGCTTGCAGTGGGCCGAGATTGCCCCACTGCACTTCAGCCTGGGCAACAGAGCAAGACTCCGTCTCAAAAAAAAAAAACAAAAAAAAAACGGGCATGCTCATAATTTATGTTTCAGAACTCATCTTCTCTGCCTCTCTCAAGAATCATTTCTAAATGTCAGCAGGATGGCAGAATACGAGGCTCAGGACTCTCTCTACCCACAGACATACCAAATAAACAGTTACACTTGGATCAATACCCTCTGAGAAAGATCCAGCAACTACTTGAGGGACTCCTGCACACTAGACAACTTAGAAAATACATCAAAACAGGCAAGAAAAACTGAGATAGTCTTATCATTAACCCTACCCCTAACACAGTAGCATACAATGTGGAAGGAACCTCCATTTCCCAGCTTTGCCCCAAGGAGTGAAGGGTCCTGAGGTACTAGCCCCTGACTTCACTAACCCAGGAAGCTAATGGGGAATGAGTGAATAAAACTCAAGTATTCACTACCTCCCCAGGACCACAGAGAACAAAATGGCAGTTTCAAACAGGTGTGCAAGCACTTCCCACACCTCTTTCTCCAGCTCAGTGCAGACTTAGCAGGCAATAAAGCCCAGCTTTCAGCTCCTCTCTGAAAAGGTAGACTATACCTCTAAACTTCCAACTTTTCCAGAAGCTGTTTGAGCATCTGGCTTCTAACTAGCTTTCATGTGGGAGCTGAGAGGGCAGGCAATCACTAGTCCTCTGGGCACTTGAATGGGCATGTGCTCACTTCCTTGGCTTCTCTTTTCCAGCTTCCTTCAGCAATAAAAACAAGCCTCCAGCTTCTCCCTGGAAATAGTTGGACCATACATCTATACCACCCACTCAACTTTTCTGGCTGCTCTCTGAGGGACTGGCCTCTAATCTGCCTGTATTTGTAAACTGATAGGGCCCAGCATTTGCTATGCTGGTGGGGAGACAGAGAACAAGGCAATGTTTTGAAAGTGCATGCAATCTGAATGAGCATGCAGGCATTTGTCACAGCTCCCTTTCTCAGCTCAGTGCAGAGCCAGCCAGCAATAAACTCCCACTTTCAGCTTCTCCCTCAGGACAGAAAAAAGCTGGGCCACACATCTAGCACCACAACTTTTCCAGGTGATACAAAGAAATAGGAAATATTTAGAAATACCAAACAGAAATCATAGAACTAAAAAATACGATTAACTGCACTGAAAATTTTAGTAGAAGGGTTCAAAAGCATACTATATCAAGCACAAGAAAGGATCAGTGAACTCAAATACATACAGGTTGTTGAAATCATCCTGTTATAGGCGCAAAAAGAAAAAGAATAAAAAATGAGGATAGCTTCAGGAACTTAGGGGACACGATCAAGCCAAACAGTATATTTGTTATGAGACTGTTAGAAGAAAATGAAGAAAAGGAGAAAAAGTTTATTCAAATGAATAGTGGCTGGAAACCTCCCAAAACTAGGTACAGAAATAAACATCCATATCCAGGAAGGCCCCAGACAAAACACCAAATAAGATGACACCAAAGAGCCCCACACCAAGACACATTATAATCAAATTTTCAAAAGTTAAAAACAAAGAATTCTGAAAGCAGCAAGAAGAAAACTGACTTATCATGTACAAGGAAACTCCAATAAGACAATGAGTGTTTTTTTATTCCCAGTAGAAACTTTGCAGACCAAAAGAGAGTGGAAGAATATATTCAAAGTACTGAAGGAAGAAAACTGCGAACCAAGAATACTGTGTGGGGAAAACCTGTCCTTCAAAAATGAGGAGATAAAGACTTTTGCAGACAAACAAAAGCTGAGGAATTTTACCACCACTAGACTTACCTTACAAGAAATACTAAACAAAGTTTTTCAAGTTGAAATGAAAGGACCCTAAACAGCAAAAGAAGAGCATAGGAAAGTGTGAAACTCATTGGCAAAGATATATAGATAATACTACTATAATGATGGTGGGTAAATTGCTTTTAATTCTAGTATAAAAGTTTAAAAACAAGTGTTAAAAATAACTATAACTAAATTATTTTAATGGGTGCACTAGATAAATAGATGTAAATTGTGACATCAATAGCATTTTTGGGAGTCAGAATAGGTAAAAGTGTACACTTCGTGCATGCAGGTGAAGCTGTTATCTGCTTAGGCTGTTATAACTAAAAGATATCGCATGTAACCTCCATGTTAACCATAAAAAACTATAGACATTACACAAAGGAAAAGGAAGAATTAAAACTTATAAATACAAAAAAGCAATAAAACACAAAGACAATAAGAGAAAAAGCAAATCGAATAATTACAAGACAAACCAAAAGAGTTCACAGAATGGCAATAGTAAATCCTTCCCTATCAGTTATTACTTTAAGTGTAATTGGATTAAACTTCCCAATCAAAAGATGTAGAGTGACTGAATGGATGAAAAGCAAGTTCAAATTATATGTTCTTTACAAGAAATTCACTTTAAATTAAAAACAAAATGAAAGTAAAGAAATAAAAGATATTCCATGCAAATGATAATCAAAATAATGCAGGAGTGGCTATATGTTTATCAGACAAGTAGATTTAAAGTTGAAACTGTCCCTAGAGACAAACAGCATCATTATGTAATGATAAAAAGGTAAATTCAACAGGAAAATATAGCGATTGTAAATATCTATGCACCCAACATCAGAACACCCAACTATATAAAGAAATACTAACAGATCTAAAAGGAGAAAGTGATAGCAATACAATGATAGAATATTTCAATTACCCCGTTTTCAACAAAGGACAGAACATCCAGGAAAAACAATTAACAAAGAAGCAGCAGAACAACATTACAAACCAAATGGGCCTGACAGACATACATAGATCTTTCACTCAACGGGAAAATATACATTCTTCTCAAGTGTATATAAAACATTCTTCAGGATAGATCACATGTTATATCACAAAACAAATGTTACTCAATTTAAGAAGACTGAAATCACATTATATTGATCAGGGTTCTCCATATAAATGGAACGAATAGGAGAGAGGGAGAGAGAGGAATGGAACCAATAGGAGGGAGAGAGAGAGAGAGAAACAGATAAATAGGAAACTTATGGAAATGGGGTCATGTGATTATGAAGGCTGAAAAGTCCCACAGTATGCCATCTGCCAGGTGCAGAACAAGGGGGATAGCCAATGATGCAATTCAGCCTTGAGACCCAGAGGAGCCAATGTTGTAAATCCCAGTCCATGTCTGAAAGCCTAAGTACTCCAGGAGTGGGAGTTTGGGGGTGCTGTTCTAAGTCCAGGAACCCCAAGGTCTGAGAACCAGAAGCTATAATATACAAAAGGAGAAAATAGATGTCCTGCCTCAAGAAGAAAGAGAGAAATTTGCCCTTCCTTCATCTTTTTATTCTACTTGGACTTGCAATGGATTGATGGATGCCCACCTTCATTTGTGAGGGCCGATACTCTTTACTCTGTCTACTAATTCAAATGCTAATTTCTTCTAGAAACATTATCATAGCACACCCAGTTATAATGTTTTACCAGTTGTCTAGATATTCCTTAGCCCAGTCAAATTGACACGTAAAATTAACCAACACAAGTTTACCTTTTATTAACTTGGTACCTAAATCCACTCCTTAACCCATACCTAATTTTCAAATAAATACAATAACAAGGTCATAATACCACCTGACATGATACAGTTATCCTGCATATAACAGAAAAAGCACAGACTCCTTTCCCAGAAGAGAAGATAAAGAATTTGAGTGATATTTACTCTTTTTATTATATCCCATAATGTAAATACTATATAATTAGCAATGCTTAAATACTGACATAAGGTTAATACATCTTATACATTATATAGAGAACAAGAGAAGAAAGAAAACAAAAGATATTATACACACACACACACACACACAAAATAAACAAACAAAAAAAAAACAATGTATTCAGCCAACACCATAAATCCCTTCTTGGTCTGTTGACTCAAAGGCATGAGGAGCCCAAGTGGCCAGGTAGCAGTCTTAACTTCCAGTATAATACGATTATTGTGATATCGCCTGATGGAAGCACTCCTTCTTCTGGAGCTAAGACCTTTTAGCCAGCAGAACATAAAATTGTGGGAACAGGAAGAAAAATCTTTGCTAGTAGGTCACTGTGGTAATGATGAGTGGTGCCACTCTTATTTCCATTCATTGGTTCCTGATTCATGAATCCCAGCTATGAGAGAAAGATATTGTACACTGACTTAGATAATATACACCCATCTGGAGAACTCTGCCCCAGTCCTGCAAAGTATTGTCACCTAGCTGGCAGTATCACTATTTCTTCAAATATCGGATATTGCACTGTCCTATCAATCCAGCTGCTTCAGGATAGTGAGGAACATGATAAGAACAATGAATTCCATGAATCTAGGCCTTTTGCCTTGCCTCTGTCTGTGAAGTGAGTTTCTTGGTCAAAGCAATACATTGTGGAATACCATGATGATAGATAAGGCATTCTATAAATAAACAGGTGGTAATTTTGGCAGAAGCATTACATGTAGGGAAGACAAATCTGTATTGAGAGTATCTATTCCAGTAAGGACAAAATGCTACCCCTTCCTTGAAAGAAGTGAACTAATGTAATCAACTTGTGACCAGGTAGCTGGCTAATCAGCCTGGGGAATAGTGCCATGTTGGGCCTCAGGTTGGTCTCTGCTTTTGGCAGATTGGGCACTCAGTGATGGCTGTAGACAGGTTGGCCTCGGTAAATAGAAGTTTATATCGCTTATCTCATACATAATTTTTATCCCTGCCACCATGGCCACTTTGTTTATGAGAATGAGTGGCTGGGAAAGAGGATGACTGGTAGCCAGAGATCAGGTCACAATATCCACTTGATTATTAAAATACTCCTCTGCTGAATTTACCCCTGATAAGCATTTATGTAGAACACAAACATCTTGACCTTTCAGAATGTTTATTGACCATTCAGAGTGGCTTCATGACCATTCAGAATGATCCATCTGTATACCTCTTTTTAAATTTCTTTGTCGTCAATTTTCTAATAATGTTCCTTAGTCCTTGACCATCAAGCAAAACCATTGAGTACAGCCCCTAAATTCCAGATATCCACTTTTGGACGGTACTTGCAGAACCATCTATAAGCCAGGCTGACATTTTCTCGTTCTCTGTCAACTAATAGGTAACTATCCATGAAGCTGAGAGTGCAGAGCGGGAGAGAGAAGGCAGTGTAGCAGGAGTCAGGACCATGTACATTCAGGCTCTTTCTTCATACAAATTACTTGTGTTTTCAGAGTTTGCTCAGGGCCTGATAACGTATATATCACTTCTATTTAATGATGGAGTGCTGCTGTGGTTGCCCATATGGCTTGATGGGTGAGATAACACCTTGTTCATGATAGGAAGCTCAGGTCACATGGTAACTTGGTGGCCAATGATCAAGTGTGCATTTTCTACTAACACTTAGCAGCAGGCCTGTAATTCAACCATAGGGACCTGCCAAAGGCTCCAAATAGCATTCCTTCGTGCCCCTAATGTTTCAAGTACCCCTGGACATACTGGATCATAAGGCACAATGATCTGCTGGCAGAGCAGCTTGCACAGAAGCCTAGACTTGTTGCAGAGCCTTCTCTTGCTCTGGGACCCACTTAAGCAGCTTTTTGGATCACTCATTAACCTCGCTAGAGCAATACAACCAAATGGTAACTATGACAGAAATACAGTCAAATGACAAATGAAAAACTGGGGGAAATATCTGCAATTAACATCACAGATAAGGGGTAATTTCTTAAATGGAAATCTCTTTGGTCTTGTTTAGTAAAAGATCAGTAACACTGTAGAAAAATGGGGAAAAGGCATGAACATAGACAAAATAATCCCTAGGGGTGTAAAAAAGTCCAACTTTATTTATTGTAAGAGAAATACTTATTGAAATCACACTTATCAAGGAAATGGGGAATCAGATGGTCTCATATATTGCTCATGGGAACATAGAATTATCTAACTGTATGGAAGTCAGTTCAGCAATATCTATCAACACTATAATACCATGTGTCTTTGACCCAGCATTCTCATTTCTGGGAATATATTCAATAGATGCATCTGTATTTATAAAAGAAATATTTACAAGGTCATTAATTCCACCATGATGTGTAATAGCACAATCTTGGAAATAATCCATGAGTGCATTAATAGTGGCTACTTAAATAAATTATGAGACATACATCAAAACTACAATAAAAATTAAGCAACTCTCTGTATATTAATTTGGAAAGATCTCCCAAATATATTGTTAAATGGAAAACTTCAGGCATTAAAGATATATCTTGAATCATAAAAGATTGCAGATATGATGCCAGCTTCACGGCTGCTCAGACTTTGGCCTACATCTGCTGCAAATCCCTTTTTTTTTCTAAGACCCATAAAAAACCCAAAAGTCTTTTGTACTACCTGATAAATGGGTCAAAGCAATATTCACGAGTGTGAAATTGTGCAATTGCTCCCAAAACCCTAGGAGACTTCCCACATGTTTTACTATTTTCTTAGTGGTAAGAGTTACAAAAAACAGTAACTTGTCCTTTACTTTGGAGAGAATATCTCAATAGGACATTCCTTACAACTGGGCTTCTGTACCTCTAAAAACTTCACTGATATGTGAGGCCCTTGAATCTTTGTAGAATTTCTCCAAAGATGGAAACTTCTACCTTCTAAAGTTAATGTAACAAATGGAAGCAAGGCTTCCAACATGGTTGACATTTTTTTGATCATTCTGTAGGATGATACGTGCATCAAAACTACAAGTAAGCTACTGTCATCCACTATGATCGCTCTAGTTTATGCAGGCACCAAACTGATAAATTGTTTGGGGGTGTGATGGAGACTACTACCCTTTAAGTCTCTGAGGGTGGTACAAATCTCTGTCATTCCTCCGGGGATGTAAAAATCAAATTTAATTTTGATGTATATCTTAAGCTGAGGACACAGAATTCAAGGGTTTCTACTTGTATTTTCCTAGTACTATTGATCTTACTCTTTAGGTGAAGAAAGCACTATATGGTTTGTGCCACTTGTTTGATATATTCATTCCTATTGTATGTTTTAGAACTGGGGAAATGACCACAGGGTATGTCTGTGAACCCATTTGAGCCACTGGGAAGCCAATAATCACTTTAACTGCTGATTCTTACTTACTCCTATTCCAACACATGGGCCATGATTCACTGCAGTTCTCAATACATTAAAATCAGTCCTTGATTCAACAGTCCTAAAAAAACTTTGGGTATTCTTTCCCCATAAGTAAATGGCCATAGGTCTCTGAGGAGAATAGGAATTTACTACTCTATATAATTGCCCAATATTACAGGATCCTTCTTCATGGGGACCCAGGCTCTTCAGTCAAAAAGGGGTTATTGTGCAGTTCTTCAGGGGAGGGGGCAGTAAGAATAAAAAATACTGATTGGCTTCCCCAAATGCTCCTTTAAGCAGTGTGAAGATGAGGGAGAGGAGAAGAATATGAGAAATGGAATTCCTGCCAAAATCCAAGTTGCCAGGACAAAAAAAACAGGGGAAAGGTGACTTTCCAATTTTAATTTTTAAGATAAGTAATGTCCTTAGGAAAATGTAGAAAAGAGGAGTTCAAGAAGAATGGGACTTTCATCTAGAGAAGAATTTTTCCAGTCTTAGCAAAGGAGAGACACGTGAGAAGTGATAAAAAATATTTAAGAAACAAAATGAATACTATGACTCCAATGTTGGCAGAAAATCAGTGAGAAAGACATTGGACTTCAGGAGGCCTGGAGGCTGGGAATGAGGAGCATTTCAGCGGCTAACTGTGTGGATATTTGGGAACTAAATAAAACAATGACTGTTTCAGAGACTGTTGCATGGCTGGTAACTCAAGGCTGTCTTTCCTCAAATGTCTTTCGCACACTCTCAAGAACTTAGACCTAATGTCCATGGAAATGGTTAGGAGAAAGAAGGTCAAAATTAACTGTTGTTCTCTTGCTTTTCGAAATGGAAATTAGATTAATTGTGGTTAGAAGTAAAATTTAAATTCCCCAGAGGGTAACTTAATTCTTCACATACAGGAAAAATTGCCTGAATGAATCTTTACAGATAGATACTCAGAGGATCATCTATCAATCACTTGTACTTCTTGGAACTTCTGGTATGATGCACAAGGTGGATCTCTTAGAATTGACAGATATTTTGCCTCTTTCTCTCTGTTTGTAAATTAGGACTGGGATGGGAGGAGTAGTCAAGAGATTTTATAAGCCACAGTGTGCATGATGGATGAGAACACAGGACACAAACCAGTGAAGAGCAGGTCGTATAATAACGTTTTGCTAACAGATTGGAAATGCAAATAATCAGGGAACTCATGTGCTATCTTTTTCACTGTGATTCTACTTTGTGCTATTTATTGAATGTACTATTACTT
Source organism: Trachypithecus francoisi (assembly GCF_009764315.1). Taxonomy (NCBI): domain Eukaryota; kingdom Metazoa; phylum Chordata; class Mammalia; order Primates; family Cercopithecidae; genus Trachypithecus; species Trachypithecus francoisi. Next base: position 163,205,777 of record NW_022681465.1, on the reverse strand, counting down.
ATAAGTGGATGTCTGAGCCAAAAATATGTCATTTTCTACACACATAGGTTTTAAAAATTGTGGAAAATTAAAATATCAATGCATTAAGAGTAGCAGTATTCAGACCATATATTATATTATTATTCAAACAAGCTAAAAATATTGAAGATGATACATGAAAGCTTATGCCAAAAATGCAAAAGTGTAATGAACAAATTCCTGTTAGACTGAGTTTAATAAACAAAAAAGCACTTCTTTTTTGATGTTACCACAGAAACCCAATAAGGGAGAAATGTGATCTAACTGGCTTAAATGAAAGATAATGATGAAACCTATTTTCATAAATTTGCATTAGTCAAATATTTTGATGATTAAAAAGCAAGCCAAGCTATTATACTTACAAAGGAAGTCTATAAATGATCAAATGCTTTTTATCAACATCAAAGTATCTGATTTTTCTATTTCCTTAACTTTGTAGCCTATTTAAATAAAAAATGAGAACATTATTTGAAGCTATTATGATCTGATTGTGTGCTATATGAAAGCATGAAAAGACATTTGGATCAAATGGAGTTTGCATTAAAAGAAATCAACTGCTTTTCAGAAAATTGGGGGAAGTTCTATATATATTATATAAAAGAACAAAGTAATAAATCAGGTTTCTCACATGCTTTATAGAAAATGTTACTTATCGACACTGGACTAAAAAAAGACTGTGTGCACAACCCATAGATAACCCAAGTCTTATTGAGAGAAAACATCAGACAAATCCTAATTGAGAACATTCTACAAAATACCTGACCAGCACTCCTGAAAACCACCAAGGTCAGGAAAAACAAAAAAATGGTAACTAAATGTAATATGATGTCCTGAATAGGGTTCTGGATCAGGAAAGGACATTAGGTAAAAACTAAGGAAAATTGAATAAATAATAATAATATAGTAATATTGCTCATTAATTTTCACAAATATATCACCCTAATTTAAGATATAATAATAGGGGAAACTGGGTGTTGGACATATATATGGGTGCTCTCTATATGACCCAATTTTCCTGTAAATATAAAAGTATCCTAAAATAAAAAGTTTATTTTAAAAAAATTCCCCCCCTCTAAAAAAGTCCTGTGAATCTGTTTAATGTACTGCAGTATGAACATTATTTCAGAGGGTGAACAGTTAATAAATGTTTTTATGACAGCTCAGTAAATCCATCCCCTTCTCTAAGGTTTTCAGGTTTACTTTCTGGCACTACAAGAGATACTCTAGGCTCAACTTGCTTACTACTTGCCTCAGTCCGGCCATCAGCCATTCCTCTTTCCTTTTATTGGAGAATAGAAGAATCTAAGGACTGGGATGTTACTGGTGTTTTGTTGCTTCTAGGCCCTGCCAGCTGGCTGACAGATCAAGGAAATATACCTGGTATATTAACCTATATATATACAAATATCTGTAAATTTTTTTGTGTGTAATCATATATATTTATATTAAGCTAAATATTAGTTCAGATTTAGGACTCCAACTCTAAATCATTACCCGTGTGGGTCATTCCAGTCTTCTGTCTTTGTATATCTGTGGCCTCTCAATCCATGGATGTTCTTTTACTTGGCCATCCTTCCCCCATGGTTCAAGGGTATAGTAAGCATTTAGTGATTCTGCATATATGTTCTGCATATTAATATTCAAGTATTTGTTCAATGTGTATGATTTTGATTTAAAGTCATCAGCACCAAATGAAAGCTAGGAGGCTACATTAAACAGAAATTAAATTGGCTAAAGTTAGAGATACCTTTTTGAAAAAGTATATGTTACCTAAGCTTGTCTGTATAATTGGAATTTTAATTTTATCTACTTATATATTGGGCACTTTTGGAAAATATATTGTCTTCACGTAGGAGAGATATCATTTGAACATATTCTATAAACTAAAAATAAACAATAGAAATTGTTCTTGATTATTATTGATAGTGATTTTTTTTTTTTTTTTACTTTTTTAAAGATTTTTCTGGTCAAACAGTGCCATCTGTCTACTGGCCCACATTGCAGATGCATAAGTTTAACACTGTAGCAAATATTTTCTTTTAATTAATAATTTCTGCTAATTAGATTCACTGGCACCTTGACTTTATCTGATGTCTAGCAATTATGAGTTCCTATTTAAACTCATAAGTTGTTTAAAGTCATAAACTTCATAAATAAAGTGAAACTGGAGTCAAGATTTCTCTGTTCTCTGTCATCACAGCTTTGCCTTTTTACCAGCTGGGTGACCTTAACAAGTTACCTCTCTGAGCCTTGTTTTCTTCATCTGTAAAATACAGATTATAAGTCTACCTTAAAAAATATTGTAAAGATGAAATTAACAAAAGATATAAAGGCCCTGAATATGCTCAAAAGTTTGTTGCATTTATCTACAGAACATAAAAATTGTTTTTAGCCTTCATTTTGCAAAAATAGAGATGCCCATTTTTCTAATCTCAGGGTTACATTGTGCAATGTCATTTCAATTGAATGGATCAATGGACACATTAATTTAGAAAAATAATACTTAAATTTACAGCCATTGACTTATTTGGACAATAATTGACTTTATAGCAGCAGAAATGATGAAAGATATATTTACTTTCCCATAAAAATGTAATTATAGTGGAGAATAACATTCCTGAAGGGATGAGTTCTCAAATTTTATTAATCAATATATTATAGCAATTATCATAATTAATAAAACAAATTATATTCCTCAGTATTATTCATTACAAACCTATCTAAACTCCATATCCAACAATCAGCAAGTTAATACAGGAATGAATAGCGTATATAACATTTATTTACTTTTACTTAGCAGACTCCAGGAAGAGGGAATGTGCTTGGTTGGGAAAGGGTTGAAGAAGGAACATGAGAAGAGAAGAAATGAGTTGGACATAAGAAATTTAGAGGCTGGGCGCAGTGACTCATGCCTGTAATCCCAGCATTTTGGGAGGCTGAGACGGGCAGACCACCTGAGGTCAGGAGTTAAAGATGAGCCTGACCAACATGGAGAAATCCTGTCTCTATTAAAAATACAAAATTAGCCAGGTGTGGTGATGCATGCCTGAATTCCAGCTATTTGGGAGGCTGAAGTAGGAGAATTGCTTGAACCCGGGGAGGTGGAGGTCATGGTGAGCCGAGATCATGCCATTGCACTCCAGCCTGGGCAACAAGAGCAAAGCTCTGTCTCAAAAAAAAAAAAAAAAAAAAAAAAAGAAGAAATTTAGAAAGATACTCCTTGAAGCTCCTTGCTGATGGAATAGTTCACTGGAGTGTGAGTGGCAAGATACAAGGGTAAGAGTCTCTAACTCCAAAAAACAAAACAAAACAAAACAAAAACGTAATGAGGACCCAATTTGTTTAATTTCCTAAGCCTATCTTAAGTGGCATCAGTGATAATGATAATGATGATTTTACCCTCTTCCATTAATAAGGAACAATAAAGTTTGTGTAATTGACCTTCACTTGAAGGGTAAAACTTGTTGGTCTTGGTATTCTCTTCACTAGTGACTTATTAAGAATGAAAATGAGAAGAGGAGGTGGAGCAAGATGGTCAAGTAGAACCATTCACTGATCATCCTCCCCGCAGGAACACCAAATTGAACAACTATCTACATAATAAAGCACCTTCATAAGAAGCAAAAATCAGGTGAGTGGTCACAGTACCTGATTTTAACTTATATCACTGAAAGAGGCACTGAAGGGGGTAGGAAAGACAGTCTTGAATTGTTGATGCCACCACTCCTCCATGTGGCAGTGGCCACATGGGGCAGAGAGAGAACCTGTGCATTTGGGGAAGGGAGAGCACAGTGACTATGAGACTTTGCATTGGAACTCAGTTCTGACATCATAGCGAAAAGTGACACCAGGCAGAATTCAGCCAACACCCATGGAGGGAATACTTATACTAGCCCTAGGCAGAGTAGAATCACCCATCCCAGCAGTCGAAACCTGAGTTCCGGCAAGCCTCACTACCATGGGCTAAAGTGCTCTGGGACCCTGAATAAACTTGAAAGGCAACCTAGGCCACAAGGACTGCAATTCCTGGCCAGGTCCAGGTGGGGGTGCTGGGTTTGGAGCCAGTGAACATAGGGGGCATGTGACCTAATGAGATATCAGCTGGGCAGTCGAGGGAGTGCTTGTACTACCCTTCCCTCAACCCCAGGCAGCACAGTTTGCAACTCCAGGAAAGACACCTTCCCTCTGCTTGAGGAGAAGAGAGGGAAGAGTAAAGAGGACTTTGTCTTGTAACTTGGATACCAACTCAGCCACAGTAGGATAGGACAATGGGCAGAGTCCTGAGACTCCCATTTGAAGCCCTACCTCTCAGAAAACATTTCTAGACACACCTTGGGCCAGAAGGGAACCTGCTGCCTTGAAGGGAAGGGCCTAATCCTGGTAGGATTCATCACCTGCTGAGTAAAGAGCCCTTGGACCCTGAATAGTGAGCAGTGGTAGCCAGACAGTACTTACTCTGGGACTCGGTAAGACTCAGAGGTGGGCTGGTTTCAGGTGTGACCCAGAAAATTCCCAACTGTGGTGGCTGTGAGAAACTCCTGCTTGAGAAAAGGAGAGGAAAAAGTAAAGGCTACTTTGTCTTGTAGCTTAGGTACCAGCTTGACCACAGTGGGGAAGAGCACAAAGTAGACTCTTGGGGTCTCCAATTCCAGGCCTTGGCTCTTGGATGTCATTTCTGGACATGTCCTGGCCCACAGGGCAGCTCACTGCCCTGAGTAGAGAGTCTCAAGCCTGGAAGCATACACTGCAAGCTGACTAAAGAGCCCTTGGGCCTTGAGTGAACATCATCAGTAGCCAGGCAGTACTAATTGTGGGCCTGAGGTTGTGGTGGCCATGGGGAGAGACTTCCTTGCTTGCAGAAAGGGGAGGGAAGAGTGGAAAAGATTTTGTCTTGTGGCTTTCATGTCAAACATGAAGGAGAAATGAAGATTTTCTAGACAAACAAAAACTGAGGGAATCCATTAACGCCAGACCTGTACTACTGGAAATGCTAAAGGGAGTTATTCAATATGAAAGAAAAATACAATAATGAACAGTAAGAAATCATCTGAAGCTGCAAAACTCACCAGTAATAGTAAGTATACAGAAAAACATTCAATATTATAGCTTGATAGTTATGGTGTATGAACTACTCATTCCCTGAGTAGGAAGAATAAACAATGAACCAATCAAAAATAACAACTACAGATAGACATTAAAATAAGATATAAACTGAAAGAATAAAACATTAAAAGTGGGGAGACAAAGTTAAAGTGTAGATTTGTTATTCGTTTTATTTTTGTGCTTTTTTGCTTATGAAATCAGTGTTGTCATTAGTTTAATGTAATGGGTTATAAGATATTATTTGCAAGCCTCATGGTAACCTTAAATAAAAAAACATACAACAGATACACAAAAAATAAAAAGCAAGAAATTAAAACCTAAGAAAATAACCTTTACTAAAAAAAAAGGAAGTAAAAAAAGAATGAAGAGACGACCATAAAACAAGCAGAAAACAAATAACAAAATGGCAGGTGTAGGTTCTTTTTTTTCTTTTCTTCTTTTCTTTCTTTTCTTTTCTTTTTTTTTTTTTTTTTTTTTTTGAGATGGAGTCTTGCTCTGTCACCCAGGCTGGAGTGCAGTGGTACAATGTTGGCTCACTGCAACCTCCACCTCCCAGGTTCAAACGATTCTCCTGCCTCGGCTTCCCGAGTAGCTGGGACTACAGGTGCATGCCACCACGCCCAGCTAATTTTTTGTATTTTTAGTAGAGATGGGGTTTCACCATATTAGCCAGGATGCTCTCAATCTCCTGACCTCATGATCCACCCGCTTCAGCCTCCCGAAGTGCTGGGATTACAGGCGTGAGCCACTGCACCCGGCCAGGAGTAAGTTCTTATTCCTCAATGATAACATTGAATGTAAATGGACTAAACTCTCCAATCAAAAGACACAAAATGGCTGAATGAATTAAAAAGAAAGAACCCAATGATCTGTTGCCTATAAGAAACATATTTCACCTATAAAGACACCCACAGACTGAAAATGAAGAGATGGAAAGATATTCCATGAAAATGGAAATTAAAAAAGAGAAAAAGTAGCTATACTTACGTAAGACAAAATAGATTTCAAGATAAAAACTGCATAAAAAGACAAAGAATGCCATCATTCAGCAAGAGGATATAAAAATTATAAATATATCTTCACCCAACACTGAAGAACCCATGTATATAAAGCAAATATTATTACAGCTAAAGAGATATATGGATCAGAATGAGATAATAGCTGGAGACTTCAGCACCCTACTTTCAGTATCCGGCAGATCTTACAGACACAAAAGCAACAAACACTGGACTTAAATATGCACTGTAGATCAAATGGACCTAATAGATATTTACAGAACATTTCATCCAAGAGCTGCAGAATATACATACATTCTTTCCCTCAGCACATGGATCATTCTCAAGGATTGATCATACGGTAGCACACAAAACAAGTCTTAAGAAATTCAAAAAAAATGAGAATATATGAAATATCTTCTCTGATCACAATGGAATAAAACTAGAATCAATAATAAGAGGAATTTTGGAGACTGTACAAGCACATGGAAATTAAGCAATATGCTCCTGAATGCCCCGTGGGTCAATGAAAAAGTTAAGAAGAAAATTAAACATTTTCTTGAAACAAATGATAATGGAAACATAACATATGGAAACCTTTGGAAAATAGTGAAAGCACTATTAAAAGGAAAGTTTACAGCGATAAGCATCTATATAAAAAAGCTAAACAATTTTAATTGAATAACCTAAAAGTACATCTTAAAGAAAAGGAAAAGCAAGAGAAAACCAAATCCGAAATTAATAGAAGAAAAGAAATCACAAAGATCAGAGCAGAATTAAAATTGAAATGAAGAAAACAAGACAAAAAATCAACAAAATAAAAAGTTGTTTTTTAAAAATGATAAACCAAATTGACAAGCCAGTAGCCAGACTAAGTAAAAAAGAGAGAAGTCTGAAATAAATAAAATCAGAGAAGAAAAAGGAGACATTACAACTCAGACCACAGAAATTTAAAAGATCATTACAGGATACTGTGAGCAACTATATCTCAATAGATTGGAAAACCTAGAAGAAATGAATAAATTCCTAGGCACACATAACCTACCAGGATTGAACCATGAAGAAATCCAAAACCTGCACAGATCAATAACAATAAGATTGAAGCCCGAATAAAATGTCTCTCAGCAAAGAAAGTTCTGGGAAATGATGGCTTCACTGCAGAATTTTACCAAAGACTTAAGAACTAATACCAAGTATACTCAAAACTAGTCTAAAAAAGAAAGGAGGGGGGAATACTTCCAAACTCATTCTACAAGGTCAATATTACCCTGATACCAAAATCACGCAAAGACACATCAAAACAAGAAAACTACAGGCCAATATCCCTGATGAATATTGATGTAAAAATTCTCAACAAAACATTAGCACACCAAATTCAACATTACATTAAAAAGATCATTCATCAGGACAAAGTCAGCTTTATCCCAGGGATGCAAGAATGGTTCAAGATACACAAATCAATCATTTTGACATATCATATTGACAGAATGAAGGACAGAAACCATATGATCATTTCAATTGATGCTGAAAAGCATTTCACAAAATTCAACATCCCTTCCTGACCAAAAAACCCTCAAAAAATGGATATAGAAGGAACAGACTTCAACACAATAAAAATTATATATGCAGACCCACATCTAGTGTCATACCGGATATGGCAAAACTGAAAGCCTTTCTTCTTAGATCTGGAACATGACAAGGATACTCACTTTCATCACTATTATTCAACATATTACTGGACATCTTAGCTATAGTAATCAGACCACAAAAAAAAAAAAAAAAAGAAATAAAGGGCATCTGAATTGGAAAAGAAGAAGTTAAATTATCCTTTTTTACAGATTATGTAATCTTATTGGAAAAACCTAAATACTCCATCAAAAACTATTATAACTGATAAACAAATTAAGTAAAGTTGCAGGATACAAAATCAATATACAAAAATGAGCAGCATTTTTACTTCAGCAACAAACAATCTGAAAAAGAAATCAAGAAAGTAACCCATTTATTATAGCTAAAAATAAAATAAAATACCAAGGAATAAGCTTAACAAAGAAGTGAAAGATCTCTACAATGAAAACAATAAAATGTTGATGCAAGAAACTGAAGGGGATGCACACAATAATAGAACAACATTCCAAGTTCTTATACAGGAAGAATTAATTTTGTTATAATGTCCATATCACCCAAAGCAATCTACAGACTCAGTGCAATCCCCAACAAAATATGAATAACATGTTTCACAGAAATAGAAAAAAAATCCTAAAATTTATGTGGAACCATAAAAGATTCAGAATAGACAAAGCCGTCCTTAGCAAAAAGAATGAAACTACGGGAATCACATTACCTGACTTCAAATTGTACTACAGAGCCATAGTAACCAGAACAGCATGGTACTGGCATAAAATAGACCAATGGAACAAAATAGAGAACCCAGAAACAAATCCATATACTGACAGTGAACTCATTTTCAACAAAGGTGCCAAGAACATTCATTTGGGAAAGGACGGTCTCTTCAGTAAAGGGTGCTGGGAAAACTGGATATACATATGTAGGAAAATGGAACTAGATTTCTGTCTCTCTCACCATATACAAAAATCAAATCAAAATGGATTAAAGATTTAAATGTAACACATGAAACTACTAGAAGAAGGCTTTGGGGAAATTCTCCAGGATATTCAATGGGCCAAATATTTCTTGAGTAATACCTTATAAACACAGGCTGCCAAAGCAAAAATGAACAAATAGCATCACACCAACTTTAAAAGCTTCTGAACAGCAAAGGAAACGAAAAAGTGAAGAGACAACCCACAGAATGGGATAAAATATTTGAAAACTATCCACCTGACAAGGAATTAATAATCAGAATATACATAAAGCTCAAACAACTGCTACATGAATGATTTTCTTAATTTCTCTATAAATTCCCAGAAAACCTTTGAAATCATTCATGACTGTGATGTTATTCCGTAAGTTCTTCCAGCAGGCATTTATAGCTTCTGGTTTTCATTCATCCATTGCAACTTTGATGAATGTTTTTTCATCAGAAATAGTGAATGCTATCCAACCTTAAATTATATCCAGATTATAGTCTGCATCAATTGCTGATCTATTAAAAGTCAAATACCAGGTGGGTAAACGTGACCTTGACAAACCAAGCGATGCCCTTGGTTAAGGGGCTGAAGCAGTTAGGTTGTATTTAGAGGTATAAGGTCAATCTCAACATTTTCATTTTCAAGGCAGAGAGATTTAGGATGGCCAGGTGAATTGTCTATTATTAATAAGATTTGAAATGCCAACCTTTCCTCTTCCAAGTATTTGTTCACTCCTGGGATGAAACAGTGGTAGAACCATCTCATAAACTAGATGGCTGTCACCTATGTTTTCTTATTGTGTAGCCATAACAGGGGCCATTAATTTTTGTTTTTGAGAACACTTTCTACACTGTGCCTGATTTTATCATATGTCCTACATTTCCACTTAGTACCAGAGGTGATCTGTCCTTTCATGTGATTCCCTGGAGCCTCCTTTGCACTTTTATGTATTTAGGTTCTATTGAGCATCTTCTTCCAGAACAGTGTAGTTTCACTACAGTTGGAGATTTGCTTTGGATGGCTTCCTTTCCCCTTCCACAGCTTCTTCAACTCTGCTGGAAATATAGTACCAGTTTCTTCACTGGCAGATATCACCTTTCCAGTCAATTTTATATTTTTCAGTCCAAATCCATGCTTAAATCCAAGTATCCTTTACTTGCAGTAAATGCCTTGCTTCCCTCATTTCAAGGGAATCTGTTGCTTAAGTCTTACAGGCTCAATGCTTTCTAGGCTTTTTAGTGCAGCATATGTAGTCAAACATGTTTCTGTTCATGTCTTACACCTACAAATGTAATGCCTTTTTCATCTTATCTAAACACTTACCATGCACTGTGGCCATAACATTTGGAACTTGAGGTGTGACAGCAAAACTAGCATGAATTTTTTTTCTTTCTTTACAGTGTTATGAATGAAAGACTCCCTCTTACTATAGATTTTAGCAACTTCAGCATATATTTTTCTTTCCTTATTGAGAATTTTCAGCTTTTAAAAGATATTTTATCGGCCCGGCACGGTGGCTCAAGCCTGTAATCCCAGCACTTTGGGAGGCCGAGACGGGCAGATCACGAGGTCAGGAGATCGAGACCATCCTGGCTAACACGGTGAAATCCCGTTTCTACTAAAAAAAATACAAAAAACTAGCCGGGCGAGGTGGCGGGCGCCTACTGTAGTCCCAGCTACTTGGGAGGCTGAGGCAGAAGAATGGCGTAAACCCGGGAGGCGGAGCTTGCAGTGAGCTGAGATCCAGCCACTGCACTCCAGCCTGGGCGACAGAGCGAGACTCCGTCTCAAAAAAAAAAAAAAAAGATTTTCAGACTATGGTTGACTGCAGGTTACTGAAATCTCAGAAAGCAAAACTGGGGCTAAAGGGGGACTACTGTATGCCTCCTGCCTTGTTAATATACAGCTCCCCTCATAGAGTTTAATTCTCTGTATTATTAATTACTTATACCAGGAGAACACCACACCTTCATGGGCAGGTGCCTGAATTCTTTTCCTGTTACCATATAGAATAATATTGACTTTGAAAATACAGTTGTCTAGCAAAAGCAATATTATTACTTCAACAAAAATTCAAAAATATAAATGTAATGAAAGAGAGAATGAGAAGTTCCACTCATATTATTTGACAACATCTGAGGTTTAGGATTGAAGGCCTTCAATAAGGAGAGGGTGATGAGGATGAGTTATCCATTTTTAATTATTTTTGTGCATTTTTTCCTGAGGTATAAACTTTCAACCACTGTGACTAGAAAAGAGCAAGCTGTAAAGGTGTGAATTATTTTCTGCCTCAGCACATTTCATTCCTCATAATATTTTAAAAATCTAAAATTTAACTTACATCAAGAAAAAATTCAATAAAATTACACATACACAAAATAACTGGTTAATATTCACATTTCTGTCTCTCACCTGTGCAGATAAGTTTTTATTCTAACCTGAATATTTTTGCTCTGTAATACCTGAAGCCGACCACTGAGCTACCACCACAGTTGATCTGATAACCCATGGGGCTACTATGTGACTAACAGGTGAGTGGTCTCTACAGCGTGGAGATGCTGAACAAAGGGAGGATTCACTTCCAGAGTAGGACAGAGTGGGACGGCATGAGATTTCACCACGCTACTTAGAATCACTCACAAATTAAAACTTGTGAATTGTTGATTTCACTGCTCTCTTAAGTAGAGACATTTTTGCTTCACAATTCACCTAATGTCAAGAATTCCACATCATTTAAAGAGCTTCCCCTACATATATTCACTCTTATACTTGCCCTTTCCTTGTCTATATGAATTTGAGAATAAGATTTCACACTTGTATTTCTCGCCCAGTTATCCCAGGAATGACCCCCTTCTCTTCCGTCCTCAACACCCCTTAAGCAGCTAGGGCAAGAAGTATCCATTACCTCCAGGTAGGCTTATTCATTATGGCAGAACACAGAAAAAAGTCAGTACTTAGTTTATGAGCTTCAGAAGCTTAAGCCGCAAAGTCTGTCACAGCCAGTGTTTTCTGTCTCAGTAGATAATATTCAAGTTTGCCAGACTGTAAATGGGTGGATACAATAGGGTTAGCTGTTGTCGTGATTCCCAGAGACAAGATTCTGTGCCCTGGCTGAAATCTCAGGCCAAATGCCAGGGAAAAGAAGAATAGAAACCCTAATTAGAGGATGGAAGTTTTGAACAGAAGTTCAAGTAAATCCTTGGGCAACAGCAAGATCCCAAGGGTCCCTGCATCCAACATGGTATATACAGTGTGGGCAGGAGTTGCCTGTGGCAGGTCTGAACAAAAAGGGTCTGAGAAAGCCTGGGAGAATTATTTTTGTACCAGTATGGCTTGGGAGTACAGTCTTGGAGTATTTTTCCAGGCTCTCTAGAGAGGCATTGCTGTAATGAAACAATTGGAACAAAAAGCTTTAAGGATGGGCAGGAGACTCAGCTGCAAGTGATGTAGGCTAGAGGGATAATATGATGAGGTAGATTTCAGCAGATGCCAGCATGAAGTTATCATAGTAAACAAGGACTAATTTCATCTCCTGTGCACCTTCGTGACCTGATACACTCACTAGTCACTACTTAGGTTTTCTCATCTTCTCCCATGTTTACTTTGCTGCAGGATAGGAATTAATTACTTCTTTGTTGTAGAACTTTTAACTCAAATAGTGTCTGCCTACTTATCAAATTCAGAATTTTAAGAATATTTGTGTATCTGAAGTCTAATAATGAAAAAGGGATTTGAACCTGATTTGTGGAAAATATTGAGTTAATTTGGAGTATCATGTGCACGTGGATTGGCTTAAAAATTAATTTTTAAAACACCTCACTTAATAATAGAACACTCTTATTACAGTTTAAAATTGCAGTATACTGAAAGTTTGTTTAAAAATAACAGAATATAAATTCTATAAGTGATTATAGTTCAGAGTGAGAGATGTTTGGGAAGAACATAAAAAATTGAAAGAAAAAATAAACTCTTTTCAAATGTGCTGATGGCGATGTTTGAATATTTGAAAAGCAGATGGGTCACAGCCTTAACATGCATGACCTAGATGATAATAAACAAACTACTGTAACGCATTTTTTGCTAATACATTTGTATAAGCAGATTTAATAATTCAGAGAAATTATTGTACACTGATTTTGTTGACTTTAAAAGTTAGTTCTTTTCCTATAATTGCAATGTGATTAATCCCTCCAGGTTATATAAACCTAAAATTCTTTTTAAAATGACATAGCAGGCCGGGCGCGGTGGCTCAAGCCTGTAATCCCAGCACTTTGGGAGGCCGAGGTGGGCGGATCACGAGGTCAGGAGATCGAGACCATCCTGGCTAACATGGTGAAACCCCGTCTCTACTAAAAAATACAAAAAAAACTAGCCGGGCGAGGTGGCGGGCGCCTGTAGTCCCAGCTACTCTGGAGGCTGAGGCAGGAGAATGGCGTAAACCCGGGAGGCGGAGCTTGCAGTGAGCCGAGATCCGGCCACCGCACTCCAGCCTGGGCAACAGAGTGAGACTCCGCCTCAAAAAAAAAAAGAGATATAAAGATAAAAGCAGAGAGATTAGAAGATGCTAGGCTGTTGGCCATGAAGATGGAGGCAGGTGCCCTGCGTCAAACAATGCAAGTGGCCCCTAGAAGCTGGAAAGGCAAGGAACAGCTTCTTCCCCTAGAGCCTGCAGAAGGAATGCAGTTCCACAGACATTCAGAGCTGTAAGATAATAAGTTTGTGTTGCTTTTAAGCCATTTAGTTTGTGAGAATTCACCACAACAGTTAAAACTAATATAGATGCCAAGGTCTGTGTCAGGTCAGTAGGGGCCTACCTCATGTTTCTTAAATCTTCTTGGAAATGGTGCTTCATATCATAGGATTGTGAGACGGCTCACTCACTAGGAAGCAAGCAATATGAAGAACCTACAGCATGGAGTTCTTAATTCGGAAAATAGAACCCTCAGGAGATCTCTGCTTCCCCAACAAATTGTGTGCGTTTACCTGGGGAAAGTATCTGTAGCTTTCCACAGTTTCCCAAAATAAGTCCAGGGAGGGCTTAAAAAAAGGTTAAGAACTACACAATTAGAGCAATGATTCTAATTCTGGTTTATTTAATTTCTGATTCAGGTTTATTTAATTTTATAAAGTAATTTGTAAAATTGAAGTTTATTGTTAAAATTGCAATGGTAGGAGGAAACATTTCAACAACAAAATAAATAATACTTACATGTAAATATAAGTAATCTGTAAAATTGCAGATTATCAGGAAAATTGCAACCATATGGGGAAATGATATTTCAATGACAAATATAAGTAAATAGAGGGGAGATAACACATCCAGGGGTAAAAAACTGAAGACTCTCAAATTCCAGACTACAGATGAGGTTTTTTAGGGCTTGCTCAGGTGTCCAAGGGATACACACTTAACTTCCATAGCAATGGGAGATGCTCTGGTTTAGGCTATTTTTCTGACTCCTATTGGCACTGTGTTAGTAACCAGTGGACTTCTGGATTTGCAGCGAGTCACCTTGGTAGCCATTTAACTTAACAGGTTCTTATTTAATTTCCACAAGATTCCCTGAAGGTCAGAGAATTTCCTGAGGCACATAACTATTTGGGAGGGCTCTGGGATTTTAATACAGGCCTGAATTTTCATTGAATTTAGGAAGCAGTGAGATGGTGGGGGGAAGGAATCAGTTTCTTAAGTAACATGCAAGGGAAAGAGTATTTTGAGCAGCTACCTAGAGCTATGAAACACTTCTCAGGGGTGATTCTGCACCAGCAGCATCAGCATCCCCTGGGAACCTGTTAAAAATGCAGTTCTCAGGCTCCACTCCAGACCTACCTACAGAACTGGAAACTCTGGGGACAGAGCTCAGTAATCTGTATTTTAATAAGCCCTTCTAGTGTTTCTAATTCCAAAGTTTGAGAACCACTGACCTCTCTATCTGCCAATAGAGCATATTGCATTCATTTCTGTGTTCAGAAAACAATAGTTAAATTAGCGGTTAATTTTCCCAAAGTGGGAGGGAGATGGAAAGGGGAAAGAATGAAGGCAAAGCAAGTTAACAGAAAAAGGAGAAAATAACTTGATTTTTCTTTTTCTTATTTTTTCTCCTTTAAAAACTATAAGTGCAATCCTTTCCTGATCATTTGTGGCTGAAGAAAATGTATTTCTTTCTAGGGCATAGACTTCTAACCTGGAGACTATCAGGAGGCTGTGAGAAAGTTTCTAGGGGTTTATGAGCCTCCTAGGCCTCTTCCCTGTATTTTCATCATGGGTCAATAGTTCAGCCTTAGCTAATTTACTATAGTCTTAACAGCCAAGTTTATAATACCAAGTATGTTCATCAAAGTCAAATTAGATTAAGGCAAAATATATTGGCTGGGGGTGATTTAAAGCAAATACCAAAGGACATAGTTACTTCAATTCAAAAATTTCTTAGCTATTCTAACTCAACATATTTACTCAACTCTAGCACTATCTTTCTTAGTTTTAAGGTTCATCCAGGTATGCCAAAATCTAGGATCACCATATGACAAGTGCTAAATGGGACAGGATGCTGTGATAATGTGTAAACCAAGCAAACCAGCCTTGCATCCCAGGGATGAAGCCCACTTGATCATGGTGGATAGCTTTTTGATGTGCTGCTGAACCGGTTTGCCAGTATTTTATTGAGGATTTTTGCATCGATGTCATCAGGGATATTGGTCTAAAATTCTCTCTTTTTGTTGTGTCTCTGCCAGGCTTTGGTATCAGGATGATGTTGGCCTCATAAAAGAGTTAGGGAGGATTCCCTCTTTTTCTATTGATTGAAATAGTTTCAGAAGGAATGGTACCAGCTCCTCCTTGTACCTCTGGTAGAATTCAGCTGTGAATCCATCTGGTCCTGGACTTTTTTTGGTGGGTAGGCTATTAATTGTTGCCTCAATTTCAGAGCCTGCTATTGGTCTATTCAGGGATTCAACTTCTTCCTGGTTTAGTCTTGGGAGAGTGTAAGTGTCCAGGAAATTATCCATTTCTTCTAGATTTTCTAGTTGATTTGCGTAGAGGCATTTATAGTATTCTCTGATGGTTATTTGTATTTCTGGGGGTCGGTGGTGATATCCCCTTTATCATTTTTTATTGCGTCTATTTGATTCCTCTCTCTTTTCTTCTTTATTAGTCTAGCTAGCGGTCTGTCAATTTTGTTGATCTTTTCAAAAAACCAACTCCTGGATTCATTGATTTTTTGGAGGGTTTTTTGTGTCTCTATCTCCTTCAGTTCTGCTCTGATCTTAGTTATTTCTTGCCTTCTGCTAGCTTTTGAATGTGTTTGCTCTTGCCTCTCTAGTTCTTAACAATAAACTCCTATGTTAACATAAATAGCACATTTTTAAGAGAATAATTATGTTCTCCAAAATAAAGCATTGGTATACAGAGTAGTGCTGTTTTACATTTAACATCTGTATTACTAGAAGACAGCTTGATGATCTATCTGCTCTGCCTTCAATCTATTGTGATATGTGATTTTGATTGAAGTAGATGAAAGATCCAGCTTCACATAGAGACATAATTGGAACAGAGGGGAACTGTTTAGCAGCTTTTTTAGATCATTGTAGCTGTTCTTCTTTAATAGTACACAAAACTTGAAAAGTGATATTTCATAAAGGTTAGTTGTAATGTGGTATCTAAAACCATATTAATGAACTTCCCAAAAAAAAAAAAAAAAAAAAAAAAAAAACCAAGCAAACAATGATGTGTGATTTTAATCTAAATTCCAAAGACCAGTGTAAATACTAGAGATTACCAGATGCCATGAATTGTAGTTAATACCTCAAAACCCCTTTTCTCAGCTGTTATTTTGTATCACATTTTTGGGAATGCCCTCCTTTTTTGCTTTTGCCATCTCACATATTCACCCTATAATTACCACTAACATTTGCTTTGGTTAATAGACTGGATGTCCTTGAAGTCTAAGGGCAGTCTTACTGATGAGAATATAGCCTTTCTGGAACTTCAGAACTCCCTTTCGTCTCATAACATAATCAAGCTCAATCATGCATAGATTCTTTCCTTAAAATCTTGTTAAATTTGTTCACAAATTAATTTAAGTATTCATTATGTGGATGACTATTAAAATTACTTTATTTCTCTTGTTTATAACATTTATATTATAAATAAACCTCAACTGATATTTCCAAGTGTTGCTTAATCAATGTATCTTGCATAGTTTAGGGTATGATAGTGCCTCATGTACACAGCTAGCCTTCTGTACATATTTATGTGTACCTGTATTAAATGACTTTTGCCTACCTTCTGTTGTTAAAATGTACGACAGTTTCATGGCCAACCACTCTCATTGCTTTCTATCAAGAGTCCTCTTTCTCACTTGGTATTTTTTCTATCAATTATAAACTTTTTCCATTATATTTATCCTCCAAGTCCCCTAGGTCTACCTTGATCTCCAAATTTAGCTCCTTCTGGGGAAAAAAATAGCCCTCCCTTGACTTTGCATCCTTTTATAGATACCAAAGTCTTCTATGCCCTTGTTACTTCCATTTCCTTACTTCCTTTGCATCTTAACTCACTGAAATCTTATATTTTGATGCCATAGTGATGTTAAAATTTCTCTCTAGAAGTTCTTAATGATAAACATATTGTTAAATCCAACGACTTTTCAGTATTTTCTGTTTAGATTTATAGACTTTATTTGACATTTTGAGCACTTATTTTTCTTGAAACTCTAATGTCTTGACTTCTCGGTAATAACTTTCTTCCAGTTCTCCTCTGTTTTATCTCAAAGGCCTTTACCCCTCTTTTTTAATTCATTTCTTAAAGACTGAAAGATCTCAGGATTTCAGCCTACTGTATTTCTGATAATAGCAAATGTCATCATTATCCATCCACCTAATCATTCAAGTCAGAAACTGTTCTTTGCTTTTCACATAAGACCTTAAAATATCTCTTAATTATCTTCCTTCATTAATTATTGTTTCTCAACATCATTCACTACCTTGCTAATCACAGTCTTTATTCAGTAGTCATCAGGAACTTTGATTTTTGCCTGAAAATCTTTCCTACTCCATAGTTTCCAAGCAGAATTGCATTAAGCAAAGTTTGTGGTATTAAAGTAACTGAGTCCCTCTCGTCTCTGACTGCACATTTTTTATTCACACTAAGAAAAGCAACCAAAATCCTTTGAATTATGTAAGACTAACTCCCTTAAGAACATTTAAGTTATGGTATATGTCTCACAGAGCCTGTCACCATCTGGCTCTGTTTTCATTATCAAGAATAACCAAGCATAACAACTTATGAAACTTAGATGGGAAGGAAATGTCAAATGAGCCTACAATTCAACATTATTTGCATACTAGCTAAACTGCCAACTATTTGAGAGCAGATCCAAAGAGCAACAATAGATCTTAGAAAAACTGAGAAAAAGTGGAATTTGTCTTCTGTACATATTCACCTTCATTTCTGCACCTCCTTTCAGCTTCTTGGTGCTCTTTTCAGATTATAAGTAGTTGGAGTCCACTTGCTGCAAATTGCTAATATTTTATCTATTATTATTATATTTTTGCTTAGGGTTAGCTAAGTTAAAAGAAGCTGATATTAAACATCCTTGTATAAGACATATGCCCATTTTAATATTGATGAAATTGGGTCCTGGAGAATGTACAGAATAAATCCACTAAACTCTTGACTTGTAAATGTTAAAAATAAGTGCTCAAAATATGTCAATAAAATAAGTGCTCAAGAATGTCAAAGTCTGCAAATATTAAATATAATACTGATGATTGAATTAAGAGATC
This sequence comes from Trachypithecus francoisi, assembly GCF_009764315.1. NCBI lineage: Eukaryota > Metazoa > Chordata > Mammalia > Primates > Cercopithecidae > Trachypithecus > Trachypithecus francoisi. The sequence goes on along the minus strand of NW_022681465.1, from coordinate 163,187,290 downwards.
TCTGACTTTAATGAGATTTTTACACTATTACTTTTAAGAAGTTTAAGAATTGAAGAAACCATTTTAGTGTGGTTTGAAAGAGGTGAAATGATAGCCTTTATGCCAGGTTAAAAAGAGAGAGAGAGAGAGGAATTCCCTTAACTGATAGCAGCAAACTAGATAATTAGGACAGTCTTCCCACTGAAAGAAAACCTAGAAAACCTGCATAAAATGTTCTAAAAAATTTACTTGACATGATCAGCATCTTAACAAGGTAGTAATGAATTACCGAACAAGAAAGCAGAAATTCAGGAATGGCATCTGGGGCTGCTTTGGCCCAGGCCCCTTCGATCACCCCAGAAGCGGTGATGGGGAAGCTCAGCAGCACTGCTGAAATAATTTTTGACACATGAGACAAAAGTTGGACTCCATAGCCCATCAATGGTGGGGACCCTTTTAAATCCACAATGCTTTAGATTAGGGTTCAAAAGATTACATTCTAGGAAGAAGGGTAAACTGGAAATGAATCAGCTCTTGCAGAGACAATACAATAGCTTTAAGTCAGCTGAGAACTTCTAAAAGAAATCCCAATTCTAGCAGTTAGTACATTTACATTTAATGTAACTAGCATTTGAGTTTATAACTAAATCAATAGTGTTTGTGTTAAAGCCTAGAATCTTGGTATTCGCTTTCTATATATCCTGCCTCTTTGTTGTTCTTTTTCTAAATTTTGTGACTTCTTTTACCTTCTACCCATTTATCTTCCTCTAACATGAATTTTACCTTGAAATAAGTTTCAGTTGCTTAAATCTATGGACTGAATGAAGAAGTCTTTCATTAGTTTTGGTAAAGTTTTTGCTGTTATCTCTTCAAATATTCTTCTTTCTCATTTTCTTTTTTTCCTTCTGGGACTTCAGTTAAATGTATGTTAGAATTTCTAGAAAAATACAACTTACAGAAATGGATAAAGAAATTGTAAACATAAATATTCTTCTATTGAGTAGATTCAATCTATAATTAAAGACAATATACAGCTATAATAATTAGGATATTGTCATAATAATGTAAAGACAGCTAAATAGAACAATGATGAGGCTTGGAAACGCAGAAATATACCTGGGCACATATGGATATTTGATTTGTGAGAAAAGAAGCACTGGAGAATGGTGAGGAAATGACATTGATTGCAAAATGTTATACTGGGAAAATTGAATATTCACATGGAAAAATAATAAAAATATGTTTTAATACCATAAGCCGTAATCAAAAGTTACAAATTGATTGCAAATCTAAATGTAAAGGTCAATAAGGTTCTTAAATGATATAATATCTTTATGAACTAAGGATTTGAAAAATTTTAAACAGAACCCAAACACTGGCTATTAATATGAAGGAAAAGATTAATATCTCTAATTCAGTTAAAATTAAGATCTTGTATTTCTTTAAAGTTATCATTAAGATGAAAATTCATGCCACAGCATATTATTAGAAAGCACTTTTCCTGTGTGTATATATACATATAATTATATGTTTAAAAAGAGACAGAGAGAGCTCACTTTTTATTGAAAAAATATATAATCCTAAGTGAATAATGAGAATGACAAAAAGTTATAACCTTATATTAGTAAAATAGCCTTTTTATGTTTGCATTTCACCCTTTGTGCATGAATGTTTTAATATTATAATCATGATATTCATGCAATTTTGGATGTTTTAACAAATATATTTTTGTTTCCTACTTTATTTTTAAAGTCTTCATAGATCTAAACAAAAAGTTATTATTTATTCATAGAAATATTTGAAGCTAATATATATTAATCTTTTAAACAAAAAGAAAAGATGATATCCAAAGATAGCTTCACATTTATGAATACAAAAAAGTATGGGACAAGTGAATGACACATGAGAAATATTTAATAAAATAGTTTTAAACACTTCATATGTTTTATGGTTTCCATTATCAAAATGGAATAGATTAAAACCCAATCACGTATGAGAAAAGCTTTCACATTTTAAACTTTGTGACAACCTTCAGTGAAATAAAAATTTTTCTGAGTTAAAGCCTTAATATTTAAATTAATTACCCTCCCATTTTGTTTGGAAAGTGGAAGAGGAAGTCCATAATGATAAAACAACATAAAATATTTAGAATATATTATTATAAATTATAAAAAATATTTAATTGCAAGATGAAAATTTGTGATTAATTTTAAAATTGTAGAACATGAGAATAAAACTCATACCATTCAAGCTGTAACACAATTCTTATTTAAAATTCATCATGGAATATGTTGGAATCAATCTTAATAAAAATATTTGTCTCAAATATAATGTAAGATTATGGCTGGGGGAACTAAATTCTATTCTATATTCTGCCACTTAACAAATTTTATAACCTTGGATAACTTCTCTGTGTCTAAATATCCTTTATTGTATGAAGATGCTTATATGACAAAGGTTACAAGTTTTATTTATATTGCATTTTCTATATCTGTGTACATGTACAGATATATGTAAATATAAATGATAAGGCATTTTTCTGGCTAAATTAATTTTCTCAAATTTTATATTAAATGCTTTGCCATTCACATAAACTTTTTCTTGGCAATAATATTCCACATTATTTTCAGTACAAAAGAGGCTATTTGATTTTAATAATTACTGGTTGCTGAAACTAATTACTTGTCAGGACTGTGATGCTTTCAGAGCGCAAGAATATCTGAACAAATTATATTTTTCTATTTTTTAACTTTCAATATTTGCAATTTAGATAAATACAAACATTAACACAGACAGATCAGCAGATGATATTGTTAATACACAGACTCTGGTTCTGTAAGTTTCAGGACCCAAAAGTCAGCTTTCTCCCAAACCATCAGATGATGCCCACACCGCTGGTGCGCAAACCACACTTCGATAGCTAGGGGGCGCTTCCTTTACTTGGTTCGATTTAAAAGTTCTCCACGCCTTTCTTTTCAAGGGCTACTCCCTTTGGTGTGTGGCATTCTGTATTTCTCTTTAGATTGTCCCATCATTTCTTGATGTTATTCCTGTTGAAGAACAGTATAATCTACATCTTGAAAAATACCCTGTGCTCTCTCATTTAGAATTTATTTTTCAGCCACTGTGTCACAGTTATTGAAAACAGTTGTGATATTAGGTATTTGCCTTTAACCAACATTTTCTATGTTAAAATAAATGTCCCTTTGTTTTCATAAATCTATTTTCTGTAAAAGGAAGGCTCTGTTGGGACAAAACAAACTAGATGCCAGAAGCACAGATTTTAGACTTCAGTCCAAATGAGCTCAGGGGCTGCCAATTGCACAGGCAGGAAGAAGATGAGGAGAAAATAGATGAGAACTACATTTGCTAAAGGAGTCGGAGTATAAATTAGTCAGTCCACAAGGGAATTTAATTTGCAGATGTAGAAACTGAAAGACGAGTCTAGGCTAAAAAGTAAACTGTGTCATATTCTAGCGCCTATCTGCCTTTTCATGGTACATACGGTTTTTAATTTGTTGGGTTAATTTGACAAAGCACTGAGTTGGGGAGCTCCTTGTATCTGTCTTTTCAAGGTATCATCCTATGCCTGGTTTAGGATCAGTGAAGGAAGTACCAGGTAGCCTCCTGATCCTGCTCACTGGGAAGGCTCACAGAAAAAAACTCTGAATTGGCAGTTTGCAGCAGTTCTTAACTTCTGAACTGGTCTCCTGCTGCTTCCCACCTTATGGTTGTCTGTTTCTGCTATACTCACGTGTGTGTGTGTGTGTATGTGTGTGTGTGTGTGTGCATTGGAAGTTAACTTGTCTTTTTTTGTTGTTGATAAGTCTCCATATCAAAAGTTGCCACATCCCAACTTGAGGCAGAGGCTGATAAATTTAACACAGTGGTCCACAATACTGAGCTATGACTGAGTGTGCTTTTGGGGTTGTCTTTCTTGGGGTGGGAATAGATATATTCTGTGTATGGAACAGAGTGTGAACCAATTGAACCAATATCTGGTAATCAGAATGGTGCCTGCTGGTAGTCACTATGCTGTTTATCAAATATTTCCGGTATACCTCTTTCCGGGCACATCAACTCTCCCTGAAGTTTCCAGTGGCCATGAGACTTGCCTTAGACAACCAAATGTGATCAGAAATGATATACAGTTGACCCTGAACAACACAAGTTTGAACTGTGCCAGTCAATTTATACATGTATTTTCTTTTACTTCTAACACCCCTGAGACAGCAAGATCAATCCTCTCTCTTCCTCCTTAGCCTACTCAATGTGAAGACATCGAGGAGGAAGAGTTTTAGAATAATCCACTTCTGCTTAATGAATAGTAAATACATTTTCTCTTCTGTAATTTTCTTAATATTGTCTTTTGTCTGGCTTTATTGTAATGAAAGAGATCAAATGAAAAAAACTAAAAGGCAGAAATGAAGTCCACAGGCAAACAGCCCGGGCGGCGCCCTGGCAGCACCAGGCGGCGCCCTGAGCCTAGTTAAAGATCGACCCCGGACCTAACCGATTAGGTTATCTATAGACTCCAGACATTGTAAGGACAAACGTTGTGAAAGTCTCTGTCCTGCTCTGTTCTGTTCTAATTACCGGTGTCTGCCACATATCTTAGTCCTGGGCCCAGTACAAACACATTCCTCTATTTTGTCCCAACTTCCTGAGCCCAACACAAACACACCCCCCGCGACACACCTCAGAAACACCACCTAGAGAGCCCCTGATAAGGTCACAACCGTTTGTAGTTTTACTAAATGCGTGGGAACAAATAGAAAACTGTTAATTGTATAACTTAAAATATTAACCAATTACCAGTTGTGATGCTGCAACCAAAAGAATTCCTTTGTACCTCTGTAACCTTACATATCCTGTATGCATCGGGCTATAAAAAGCGGGCACATGCATCATTCGGGGCCCTCTTGTATGTTGTAGAATGGAGGGACCAAGTTCGAACTTGCATTAAAGATCCTTGCCGCTTGGCTTTGACTCTGGACTCTGGTGGTCTTCTTCGGGGAATAAACGGTCTGGGCATAACAGTAAGAATATAGTAGACCCAGGCCGGGTGCAGTGGCTCAAGCCTGTAATCCCAGCACTTTGGGAGGCCGAGATGGGCGGATCACGAGGTCAGGAGATCGAGACCATCCTGGCTAACACGGTGAAACCCCATCTCTACTAAAAATACAAAAACGAGCCGGGCGAGGTGGCAGGCGCCTGTAGTCCCAGCTACTCAGGAGGCTGAGGCAGGAGAATGGTGTAAACCCGGGAGGCGGAGCTTGCAGTGAGCTGAGATCCGGCCACTGCACTCCAGTCCGGGGGACAGAGCGAGACTCCGCCTCAAAAAAAAAAAAAAAAAAGAATATAGTAGATTGTACATATGTAGCATACAAAATATGCATTAATTGACTATATTATAGTAAGGCTTCTTGTCAACAGTAGGCTATTAGTTTACTTTTGGGAGAGTCAAAATTTATACTTGAATTTTTTGACTGTGTAAGAGTTGGTGCTCCTAACCCCTACATCGTTCAAGAGTCAACTGTATATCAATTTGAGGAGGAAGTTCTGGTGTTCAGTAGGGTCTAGCTCCTGAGTAACTACATTGGGCAGAGACCATCTGACATAAGCAACAAAACAATTTTGTTGGGTTAAGCCATTATTATTAGGGATTATTTGTTACTGCAATATGACCTAGTACCTCTGGACTTTAATTTGCCCAATCTCTGTCCTCCTAGTCCTTTCTGACTCTTTCCAAAATCTTCTTTTTCTCATGTCTCTCCGATTTCCTTAAAGCTGTAGTGTTTGTTTCAGTCTGTACCTCATAACTGGGTGATGGGTGAGTTGACTTTTGAAGAGCACCTTAATGGTCAATACATAAATAACTATCAACATCTGTTCTTAAGGTCAACACTAGTAGATGTCAAATACTCAATACGAATTCATACTGACAATATGAATTATCTCTATGTCATCCATAAATGACTCACATTAGCTAATGACTGTCCTTCCAAGTACTGGACATATGTTTTTGTTGTAAATACTATTAACTAATGGACTGCAGCCATCATCTAAATTAGCAGATATTTAAGCCTGGATGAGCAGCATGAAAATCCTCGATGGTTGGCAGCATGTTTAGAGTCTGTTGTCTTTAGCTGCAGGAAAAGTGAACTGCAAGTGGTTCCGTCGCTTGTCTCTTTGATTTGCGTGGAATATGTATTTGCCCTCAGCAATGCCTTTAGTGAACCACATGTATTAGTAACAATAAAAACAACTTGGAAATAATTATAATTTCCCACCAGGGTAAACAAATATTCGTTTAATTTTTAACTTTATTTGTTAAACAATTTATCAAGGCCACAATATAGACAATGGCATTTGAGATATTTATAACATACAGAACCCTGCAAATCAGAGTTTAAGTTAAATACAAATAAGAAAGGATTAAACAGTTAAGAGAATATGAAATCTAAATGTCCAGTAAACATATGAAAAATTAAAAAATGTAAACTGAAAACCTCATAATTGATCAGTGAAAGGAAAATTAAAACCTAGAAAGAGATCATTAAACATAGGATTGGCAGAAGGAAAAGGTGGGGGGCACTTAAAAGAACTGGCAAAAAGCTATGGAAAATTGGATCTTATATATTCCTAGAGGAAAATGATTCAGTAAGAGAGTGATTTGCCTATATTTAATAAACCTCAGTATTACCATGTCCTATGACCTAGAAATTTTGCTTCTGATAATATATGCTAGGGAATCTATCACATATGTTCATTAGAAGATATTTAAAAGAATATTACTTGCAATGTTTCTTTGGGATAGCAAAAAATTGGAAACCTCTTAACATCCAACTATGGTGATGAATGAATGGATTGTAGTATAATCATTCAATGAATTACTATGGAACTGTTAAAATAAAGAAGCTAGATCTAGAGAATCACTGCAGATATATATTAGACACATGATATTTCATGGAAAAAAACAAAGCAAGAGTGGATACCATTCATATAATTTTTAAAAATCTAAATGTTATATTTTATGTAAACATACTTGCATAAACAGTAAAATACCTAGTCAGGAAAGACATATGGAAACTCAAGAAATGGTTTTCTGTGAAATTGATGAGTAGTATTATTTAGGATTGTAAAAGGAATTTCAATGATATCTATAATATTTTATTAAAGTTTTAGATAAAAGGAAAAAAAGCCCAACAGTAAAATAGTCACTAAAAATTCAAAAACATAAAAAAGTCAAAAGTAAAAATCTCATACATTATAGTGACTAAAAATTTTTTAACCTATTTAAATGTATCATTTTTCCAAATGTCTTCTACTTTTAAAATTTAAAACATTTTATAAACACTTTTCAGTAGTATTATGTAGCCTTTGCAATAATAACTTTTAAATGCCTGTAGTCTATTCTACTGAATGCATATACCATGATTAATTTACTCATATATTTAGGTTGCTCTGGTTCAACAGGAAGATCTGTAATAGATACAGTTGTATGGGGAGTACCCGCTCCCGATGTTTAACTTGGGTTCTTTTCTATTTCCTAAGTGTCTCGGCTGGGTTGAGAAATAAAGAGAAAGAGCACAAGAGAGAAATTTAAAACTGGGTGTCCAGGGGAGACATCACATGGCGGCAGGATCCGTGATATTCCCTGAGCTGTAAAACCAGCAAGTTTTTATTAGCGATTTTCAAAAGGGGAGGGAGTGCACGAATAGGGTGTGGGTCACAGAGATCACATGCTTCACAAGGTAACAAAATATCACAAAGCAAATGGAGGCAGGGCGAGATCACAGGACCACCGATGAGGCAAAATTAAAATTGCTAATGAAGTTTCGGGCACCCATTGTCATTGACAACATCTTATCAGGAAACAGGGTTTGAGAGCAGACAACCTGTCTGACCACAATTTATTAGGCGAGAATTTTCCTCCGCCTAATAAACCTGGGAGTGCTACAGGAGACCGGTGCTACAGGGGCTTATTTCATCCCTTCTGCTTCGACTATAAAAGATGGCACGCTTCTTAAGGGGCCATTTATAGGCCTACCCTCAAGGCGCGGTCTCTTTCTCATGGATGTTCCTTGCTGGGAAAAACAATTTAGCGATCTTTCTCCTATTTGCTTATGAAAGAGGAGAAATAGAGCTCTCTTCCGTCAGGCTCACCGGCGGCCAGTTCAAAGTTACCTCTGTTGTTCCCTGAACATCGCTGTTATCCTGTTATTTTTTTTTAAGATGCCCAGATTTCATATTGTTCAAACACACGTGCTCTACAAGCAATTTGTGCAGTCGACACAATCACAGAGTCCTGAGGCGACCTTCATCCTCCTCAGTTTATGAAGCAGATGACGGGATTAAGAGATTAAAGTAAGGCCGGGCGCGGTGGCTCAAGCCTGTAATCCCAGCACTTGGGGAGGCCGAGACGGGCGGATCACGAGGTCAGGAGATCGAGACCATCCTGGCGAACACGGTGAAACCCCGTCTCTACTAAAAAATACAAAAAAACTAGCCGGGCGAGGTGGCGGGCGCCTGTAATCCCAGCCACTTGGGAGGCTGAGGCAGGAGAATGGCGTAAACCCGGGAGGTGGAGCTTGCAGTGAGCTGAGATCCGGCCACTGCACTCCAGCCTGGGCGACAGAGCGAGACTCCGTCTCAAAAAAAAAAAAAAAGAGAGAGAGATTAAAGTAAAGACAGGCATAGGAAAACACAAGGGTATTGATTGGGGAAGTGATAAGTGTCCGTGAAATCTTCACAATTTATGTTCTTCTGCCACAACTTACGCTGCTCCCTCCGTTTGGGGTCCCTGACTTCCTGCAACAAGTTGTATATAAAACTTTAAATAGTAATAATAATAGTAATTATTTATTAAATGATTACATGAATGAGTACTTCAATAAGTACTTTAAACACACTATTTTATTTAATCTTCACCAAGTCCCCTTGAGAGTTAATTATCTGAACTGTAAGATGAGACAATTTGTAACTTGGCTAGGAGCCTCAGTTTGTAAGGGCTAGAGACAGCATTCAAATCTGAGTCTACCTGTGTGTCCCTGAAGATTGTGTGGTCTCAGTACTGGGTCTACATTATCTCTCTACCATGGTTTGTGGTATAATATTCAGGCATATTTCTTTTGAAGGTGCTGTATGGGAGAGGTTGTTAGTTAATCAGCAAAAGCTCAGTTTCTCTTGTTTTAGGACATATACCTAGACTACATTCCCAGCCTCTCTTACAGGTAGGTAGGTGTATGATGAGTTTTTATCAGTGGGCCAGGGGTAGTGATGGATATTGCTTCTGGGTTAAAGCTCAAAGTGAGTATATCTTTGACTCGAGCAAAAAGCAGATCAAATATATTAAGGGGCAGGGACTTTATGTCTTCTTAGTCCAAAATTTATGGGGTTGCCTGCTAGGAATTTGACAAGTTTGAGTCCACGGATGTTTAGTTTACAAAACCCTTTCCTGGGATCTAGGGGTTGCAGAAGAAGCTATAAATAGCTGGGTTATTGAGAGTACAGGAGACTAGCAAGATGTTTTAGAATGGTCTGTGTTTAAAAATAAAAAACAAAATAAGGAATATCTAGACAGGTTTGGATACTGCTTATTTCCAACTCAAACATGGCATTATTTTGATAGATTGATTAAGAATTCATTAGTTCGGCCGGGCGCGGTGGCTCAAGCCTGTAATCCCAGCACTTGGGGAGGCCGAGACGGGCGGATCACGAGGTCAGGAGATCGAGACCATCCTGGCTAATACGGCGAAACCCCGTCTCTACTAAAAAAATACAAAAAACTAGCCGGGCGACGAGGCGGGCGCCTGTAGTCCCAGCTACTCGGAGGCTGAGGCAGGAGAATGGCGTGAACCCGGGAGGCGGAGCTTGCAGTGAGCTGAGATCCGGCCACTGCACTCCAGCCTGGGCGACAGAGCCAGACTCCGTCTCAAAAAAAAAAAAAAGAATTCATTAGTTCAGAAAATATCTCAGCTGCATACAGTGTGTACAGCATACTTTTCTCATATTACTCTAAAAGCCCTGCACTTAAACTGATTGTGTATGTATAAGATGATAAAGTACACGATGAAACAAGGAGTCCTGCCAAAGATGAGAAAGTGGGGAAATTCCATAACCTAGGAAGACTGCCTTTAAAGGAGAAACCTCTTGTCATTTGACTTCTATCTTGACACACTGTGTCTGGGGAATTCTCCAATATGAATTATTTTTTCACTTACTTCTGGTGATAGCAAATTTTTAAGGTCAAAAATTTACTGGGTTCAAATCCAGACAAGTCTGCTTAGTGATTAGTGGATCTTCAGTAAGTTGTATAATCTCTCTCTGCCCCAGTTTTCTCATCAGTAAATGACAATAATCACAATATATAACTCAATTGCTGTGTGATTAAGTGAGTTATATGCATAAAATACCATAGTAGGCTGAATTATAGCTCCTAAAGATATCTGGTCCTAATTCCTGAATCCTGAAACTATAAGTGTTACTTTTTATGTTAAAAAGAGTCTTTACCGATATGATTAAGTTATAGATCTTTAGATGGGGGGGTTATTCGGGTGGACCCTAAATGCAATCATATGTATTCATATAAGAGGGAACAGAGGGAGATTTGACCACAGGCAGATATAGACAAAGGTAGTGTGAAGATGGACTCAGATAAAAAGTGATGTGATCATAAATGAAGGAATTCTGGTAGCCACCAGAACCCAGAAGAGGCAAGGAATGAATTATCTTTGAGAACCTCCAGAGAGAGCAGAGCTCTGCATCTTAATTTTGGCTCAGTGGTATTTATTTTGGACTTCTGGCCTCCAGAACTGAGAAAGAATAAATTTCTGTTGTTTTAAGTCACCCAGTTGGTGGTAATATGTTACAGCAGCCATAGGAAAAACTAATACAAATACTTAGACCCACACTGTAATATCCTAAGCATTATAAAAGTGTTTGCTATTAGTGTTCCAAGACAATGGCCAAATTTCACACTATGAGGTACCGCAAACTAGAACAGCTTGAGGACCACTGACTGTGTATTTCCAAGAAACCTGTGTCTGATTACAGAACTTGGTTTTGGATAGGTTATTCTGATGAGGAAAGTAAAGATAATATTTCATTTGGCAGTTCACCTTCTACCAGTAGACTTCAATCAGATGAAATAGGGTAGAGAGGCCTGCATAGCCTTAGAGGTGACAGCAGCCAACCTCCAAAGTCTTCTTTTGCTTAATTAAAGTGTCTTATTTATATTCCAGGCAACGGAATCGCATGGAAGAGTGTGCAAGGCATTTATCAAAGCCTTGAATACAGGGGCCCTAACCAGTAGCTGGAGGTAAAATTTGCTTCCCAAAGAATGATAAGAAATTCATGCAAGAGAACGTGGTCTACTATAGTGATGTAAGGGCTTCTGGAATCAGATAAACGGACTTCCTACTGAGTCCTTACACTGCAGTTTCAAGTTACATGGCCCCAAGTAGGCCATTACACCTCTCTGAGCCTCGTTCTTCTTTATAAACTGCTGGAGCCAGGGTGGAAGAAGGGGAAGACAACTTTGCCACATTGGATTACTATATGTATCAAAGTAAATAATGAATGTAAAGTGCTTATTTAGGGCCCGATTAGTGCTAAATATTCAATAAAGGGTATTCCAATAAGGTGAAGCCAAAGGACAAATTCATTCAGAAACCTAGAAAGTAGACAATTTACTTAGAAGGCTAACAAAAAGTACACAATTTGTGCATAAAATGTTCCATTAAGTTTTTTCTTTGTTGTAGCCCCAAAGATTATTTTCTTTACTCTCTAAAGTTTAAAAATCCAGTAGCACCAGTGTTTGGGGGTAGCATAACAGGGATGGAGTGGTTGTTCCTGAAAAACAATATGAGATCAAGATATTCCAATCAATTTTTTAATAAACTGGTAAAAAAAAAATCTGGCCTGTGATAGTAGATGTTGGCATCAAGGCAATATTAATTTTTCCAATCCTTTAGAAATCCTATTTTTGCCAAGTTTAGTCTTCAGAAAGGAGGTTATGTGAAATCACTTAAACTCTTCATAGCTAGATTTTAAAATGTAATATGGGTGCAGAATTGACAATATAAACTGGCCACAGAGGCCATGTAGAAAAGTCAGACATATATTACCTAAATAGAGAAAGCACTAGGCCTCTCTGTCTGCTTCAGTCACAATGTTCATGTTTTGAAAGACCTGCCAAGATTGTGGGTAGAGTAATGGAGTGGAAACTGGGGCAAGTGTGATGTGCTGCCTTCACTGAGCAAAGCCAAAGAGGGAATGCCAAATAAGGCTAAACTTGTGTAGAATATAGCCCTCATTCTTTGTTTTCCACACAGAAGCCATTCCTTCTATCCTTAGTATCAAAATACCTGCTCTTTTGTCTCAGGGTGGGCATGTGACCCACTTCTGGCCAATAACATGCTAGAAGTTTATAGAGGGGCTTCTGGAAAATATATTTTCTTTTTATTTTCTTTTTAATAATGACAAGTGAAGCAGAGAGTTTTCTCCTTTGTGCTGCTCTTGCTTCCAGCCTCTGAATATAATTGTGTGATGCTTGGAACTGCAGTGGCTACCATTGGACTGTGAGAGGAAGGATTTGTAGAATTTGAGAGATGGCAATCTTAGAGTATCGTATTGCTCAGCTGCTGACACAACTATGGTCATCACCCTCCCCTGGACTTCTAATTATAAGCAAAATATAAACTCTTATTGTTTTAGGCATTCTGTTTCTTTCAAGTAAAAGAATTTGTAAATAAGATATATACAAATAAATTCAATTGTCAAAACAGTATTTAGGCTTAAGATCCCTGGAGCACACGAAGATGTAACTACAGTTGACCCTTGAAAAACACAAGTTTGGGCCAGGCGTGGTGGCTCACACCAGTAATCCAGCATTTTGGGAGGCCGAGGCAGGTGGATCACCTGAGGTCAGGAGTTGGAGACCAGCATGACCAACATGGTAAAACCCCATCTCTACTAAAAAAAGTACAAAAATTAGCCAGGCATGGTGGCAGGTGCCTGTAATCCCAGCTACTCAGGAGGCTGAGGCAGGAGAATTGCTTGAACCTGGGAGGTGGAGGTTGCAGTGAGCCGAGATCGCACCATTGCACTCCAGCCTGGGCAACAGAGCAAGACTCTGTCTCAAAAAAAAAAAAAAGTTTGAACTGTGCCACTTATATGCTGATTTTTAAAGTAGATAGATTAGAAAATGTTTTGGAGATTTGGGACAATTTGAGAAAACTCATAACCTGTACAGATAGAAATATTGCAAAAATTAAAAAGTTGAGTGTGTCATGAATATATAAAATATATGGATATACTAGTCTATTTATCATTTACTACCACAAAATATGTACAAGTCTATTATAAAAAGTTAAAATTTATCAAGACTTATACACACAAACACAGACTGAACATTGCACCATTCAAAGAGAAATGTAAACAAATGTGAAGATGAAATATTAAATCATAGATGCATAAAATTAACTATAGTGCATACTGTATTACTGTAATAACTTTTTAGCCACCTCCTGTTGCTACTGCTGTGAGTTCAAGTATTCTATCTGCTTAAAATGCCATGTGAGGCTGGGTGCGGTGGCTCACGTCTGTAATCTCAGCACTTCGGGATACTGAGGTGGGGAAATCACTTGAAGTCAGGAGTTAATAACCAGCCTGACCAACATGATGAAACTCCATCTCCACTAAAAATACAAAAATTAGCCAGGTGTGATGGTGCATGCCTGTAATCCTAGCTACTGGGAAGGCTGAGGCAGGAGAATCACTTGAGCCCATGAGGCAGAGGTTGAACCCAGGAGGCAGAGGTTGCAGTGAGCTGAGATCGCACCACTGCACTCCAGCCTGGGTGACAGAGTGAGACTCTTGTCTCAAAAAATAAAAAAAAAAAAAGTGCCATGTGAAGCCAGTCACCTCTATGTGAGCCATTTATGTCTTCAGCAAATTGCATATCACAGTAAAAAGTAATCTCTGGTGGATCTTCTGTATTTTTCATCCTGTTTAGTGCAATATCATAAACCTTGAATAATACCATGGGACCCGCACAAAGTACCACCAGTGATGCTGAAAGAGCTCCCAAGAAGCAGCGAAAAGCCATGACACTACAAGAAAAAGTCAAATTGCATGATATGTATTGTACATTGAGGATGCAGCTGCGGTTGCCCACCATTCCAGACAGATAATTCATCTTGGAAACAGACAATGTAAACTTAAGCTATCAATAAATATAGTACTATAAAAGAATTTTCTCTTTCATATGAATTTCTTGGTAACATTTTCTTTTCTCTAACTTTATTGTAATAATACAGTATATAATACATATAATATAGTATATAATACATATTATAATTATATAATGCATATAATTTCCTGTTTATGTTATCTATCTGTAAGGCTTCTGGTCACCAGTAGGTAATTAGTAGTTAAAATTTGGAGAAGTCAAAAGTTAAACACAGGGTTTTGACTGGGCAGGGGCTTGATTCCCTTAACCCTTGCCTTGTTCAAGGGTCAACTGCATATTATAATATCTTTGGGGATAAGGTGGGAAATGACTTGAAATTACTCAACCAGAGGATTTTAAATGTGTGAGGGAGAAAAACTCAATTTAGTTTAAATGTTCATTGATTTGCTCATGTATTATTGAGTTTCTATTATTCCCAGGAACTATACTGCTGGGAATACTCTGATAAGAGTTGGACAGAGTCTCTGCTTTCATTTAGTGCATACATTTTATAAATAAACTTTTAAAAAAGATGACTACTGAATGGTAAGTGCTAAGAGAAAAATAAACACAATAATATGATAAGTATATGGGGTTCAGTTGAGGGAAACTACTCTAGATAGACCTAAAGGATGAGAGGGAGCCAGCATGGAAAAATTCTGGGAAACAGTCTTACAAGAAGAGTAACTGCAAGACTTTGAAGCAGCAAAGCTCCTACACAATCCATCGTGGTTGGAGCAGTAAGAGTTAAGAATACATAGATGAGAAAAGTGAAGAAAGGCAGATATTGTAAGGCCTGGCAGCCCAAGATACTTCATTTTAAATGTAGTAGGAAGCCAATAAGCTAACAAGAAGTTTTAAGCAGAGAAGTGAGGTGTTCTCACTTATGTTTCCAACAGTTCACTCTGCTATGTACAGCATGGACAGGGGGAAGAGTTAAACCAGGAAAATCTTCAACTAAGGTGGCCACAATGGATTACAGAAACTTCAATGACCTGAGAATAGTTTGGTAGAAGCAATGGACTTTACTGATAAAGTGAATGTTGTGGTGTGTGAGGGCAGTAAGTTAAGAATAACTCACAGGTTTCTAGCTTGGTCACCGGGCCCAAAGTATTGTCAATTTCTAACATGGAAGAAGACTTTGAAGAAAAAATGTTTATAGGATACAAATCAAGTGTTTCGCTTTGACCATGGTATTTTTTAGAAGTACTGGAATATACAAGTGGAGAGGTCAAGTAGGCAGTTTGAGATATGAGTCTGAGGCTCAGGGAGAAGTCAGCACATGTAAATGATGGGCCTAGATCATATCATTTAGGTGAAGTAACAGAAGAAGAAGAAAAAAGTAATCAGGACTTCAGCTTATGAATGTGAACATTTAAAAGGGAGATAATAGAAGAACCGCAAGGGGAAAAAAAAAAAAAGGTGATGGGGTAGGGTGCAGTGGCTCATGCCTATAATCCCAACTACTTGGAAGGCCACGGCGGTTGGATCACTTGAGGCCAGGATTTTGAGACCAGCTTTGGCAATATAGCAATACTTTCTCTCCACAAAAAATTTAAAAAAAATAATTAACTGGACATGCATGTTTGTGGCACATATTTGTAGTCCCAGCTACTCAGGAGGCTTCTGAGGTGGGAGGAATGCTTGAGCCTCAGAGTTTGAGGCTGCAGTAAGAAAAAAAAAAAGAAAGAAAGAAAAAAGCCTAGAGGAGGAAAACAGCGAGGAGAAAAGTAAGGGGGAATATGATGTAATAACAGGATTTCATAAAGTAGAGAGTGATCAGAGATGTGTTGAATATATTTGAAAAGTGTAGTAATTGAGTGCATAGACATGGTCCTTAGCCAGACACATGGATCACGTATTGGGTAATTTGGAGATTATTGGTGACCTTGACAAGAGCAGTTTTAGTGAACAGAGGAAGGGAGAGGCCATACTGGGGTGAGTTAATAAGTAAATACAAAGAAGTTGAGTAGACTTTTTCAAAATGTTTTTCTATGGAGAGAAGAAAAGTGGGATGATATTTGTAGAAAAGGAGTTATATTATCATCTCCTCACTTAAAAATAATATCATGCCCAATGAGAAAGATCCAGTAGACAGAGGTATATTGTTTATGTAGGAGAGGCATGGGGATAAGTGCAGAACAGAAGCCTCTGAGGGATGGTATCCAGAATCTAGGTGGGGCCTTTGGTGGGAACAAGGAGACTTCCTTCAACTTATCTGAAGGAAAGATGTCATTGCTAACTGCTGTGCTGACCTATAAGGCTCAAAGAATGACAAATCACAAAGCTGTCTTTGCCAAGGGTGACATGCCTACCTGCAGCACAGCAATGATGCCAGCAGCAATGTGACCAAGAACTCCAAACAAGTCATTGATTAACTTAGGCAAGTTAAAACCAGGCAACATGTGATCAGTGTAGATATTGCTCAGCTGTCTTAGGTTGTATGATTTCAAGATCTACAGATAAATTTTTGAGACAATGGGAGTTGTGGGTTTGGGAAAGAGTTTATAATTTTTTTTCTTTCACTCCAGGAGTCCATTTATTTAAAAATGAACCAGACACAGCCCTGGACAGAAACTTCCTGATGAGATACATGTAAATTCTGAAATACAAAATATAATGAATTGTAAACATCTTTCTATCCATGAAAGATGGTCATGGTGAGGTGGATGTACCAAAATAGAAATGTGTCTCTAAAAGTATATTCTTTAAAGAGAAGACTGAGCTAGGAATACCAGACCAGGCTAAAACTATGGCTGCCTTGATATGCAGAGTTATATATAACAAAAAGAAAATTATCTAATTAACTACTCCATTTTTCTATTCAAAAATTATGGCCAGGCACGGTGGCTCACGCCTATAATCCCAGCACTTTGGGAGGCCAAGGCAGGCAGATCACGAGGTCAGGAGATCGAGACCATCCTGGCTAACATGGTGAAACCCTATCTCTAAAAATACAAAATATTAGCCGGGTGTGGGGGCAGGCACCTGTAGTCCCAGCTACGGGGGAATGCTGAGGCAGGAGAATGGCGTGAACCCGGGAGGCTGAGCTTGCAGTGAGCCAAGATCTTGCCACTGCACTCCAGACTGGGTGACAGAGCGAGACTCTGTCTCAAAAAAAAAAAAAAGAAAAATTATTAACTTAGTAACTTAGTTGTATCTTTACTCACATTTTCTAGCCAGGTGTAGTGGCATGTGCCTATAGTTTCAGCTACTTGGAAAGCTGAGATGGGATGATCCCTTGAGCCCAGGAGTTTGAGACTGCAGTGAGCTATGATCGTGTCACTGCACTCTGGCCTTGGTGACAGAGCAAGACCTCATCTCTAAAAACAGATATCTTTCTAAACCTATATCCTTCTTAATCTAAAGAACTGATTGATTCTTTTCTCACTAGCAATTTTCTCTTTGACTTAAAAAACCAGGGTTTTCGGGGGCCGGGCACGATGGCTCAAGCCTGTAATCCCAGCACTTTGGGAGGCCGAGATGGGCGGATCACGAGGTCAGGAGATCGAGACCATCCTGGCCAACACAGTGAAACCCCGTCTCTACTAAAAAAAATAAAAAAAAAAAAAATAAAAATAAAAACTAGCCGGGCGAGGTGGCGGGCGCCTGTAGTCCCAGCTACTCTGGAGGCTGAGGCAGGAGAATGGCGGGAACCCGGGAGCCGGAGCTTGCAGTGAGCTGAGATCCAGCCACTGCACTCCAGCCCGGGTGACAAAGCGAGACTCCGTCTCAAAAAACAAAACAAAACAAAACAAAACAAAAAAACCCCAGGGTTTTCAGCCCTCTATTCCTCTGGAACTGCTCTTGTCAAAGTCACTAACAGCCTTTATGTCACCATAATCTCTATACTCATTCAAATCATACTTGATCTCTCAGTAGCATTTGATATAGTTGGCCACTTTTTCTATTAAGTTGAAATATAGGAAATTTATGTTTTTGTAGGTTTAGAATTATTTGGGCAATTTTATTTGGCTCAATCTAATAGTAATTTTTTTTCTTAAACTTCATTACTCTGGTGTCCAGGTTTTTTTGCTACTTCAGTATCAAATGCATGAATCTCATTCCTACCCCATTTATTCAATTTTTACTCTCTGTCATAGGTTCCATTTTCTATTCTAGCTATGATCTCCCTCCAGGTGATCTTACCTATTCCCATGGTTTAAATAACTTCTTTGCACAGATGTCTCTTATATTTCAAGTCTATTCTCCATGAATATGAGATTCATACTCATAGATGCAGCCTACCTAACCATCATCTACTTTTGATGCCCAATAAGCATCTTAAACTTAATGTGGTCAAAAGAGAATTCTTTTTTTCCCCCTCCATGTGCTTCTATCCTAGTCTTCTTCATCTTAGTAATGGCACTATGGCATTGCCAGATACTCCAGCGTAAAAGCTAGGAGTCCTTCTGGATTTCTGTCTTTTCCTGACTTCCCCACATCTATCTGTAAAAAGTCCTCTTCTTCATAGCACTTTCATCCATTCATTTCTATTTATAATACTAATAGCCTACAGCAGGATTCCTCAACCTTGACAAAATTGACATTTTGTGTCAAATCATTTTTGTAGTATGGAGCTGTCCTGTGCAATGTTGGGGGTTTAGCACCATCCCTGGTCTCTCCCTGTTAGATGCCAGTAGCACCCCTTTTCCCAATTGTGACAACCAAAAATGTCTCCAGACAATGCCAAATATGCTCTAGGTCAAAACTGTCCCAGGCTGAGAACCACTTCTCTACAGCAATCTACCATCCATTACCTTTTGCCTGGATTACTGTAATAGTTAACCACAGGTCTCCCTTCTACTTGTGGCCTCCTACATGCAATTTTCTAAACAGTACTAAGATGATTCTTTTAAAATCATGAATCAGTTTATGTAATTTCCCTGATTAAAACATTTCACTCAGAATAAAACCAAATTCTTTATGGGGCCTTCAAGGCTTTACATGATATAGCCTTTCCTCACATCTCTGATCTCATTTCTTAGAATTCAACATGTTGTAACCACATCATTCCTCAAACATACTAGGCTTGTTACTTTCTAACAGCCTCTGTACTTGTTTTTCCATGTGTCTGGAATGCTCCTCCTTACCATTCAGATCTCAGCTTGAATGTTTCCTCCTAAAGAAAGTAGATCATAGGCAACCTATATCACTCCAGCAGAGTGCCATATTTTCTTCCTAGCCTTATCACTAGCTAGGAATATCTCATTTCTTTGTTTACATGTTTATTGTCTACCTACCTCCAGTAGACTGTAAACACTATAATAGCATGGCATCATCTTTCTCATTCACCACAGAATTATTAATGTATATAGTTACTGATTTAATAGATGAAAAAGTCAAGCAATTCACTTTAATATTAACATGAGTTTTAATAACATTATTGGTGATAGTCACAGCTGGATGTGCCAACAATCAACTGTAAGACCTTTGGTGGTCTTATAGTTTATTTGGTTATAATAAAATGATATAAAAAGAATAAATTCTTATTAATAATTTTCTGTTAGGTCATCTTTACTAGTATATATACATATATAGTCTTTTCTGGTTCTAAAATATATCTGGTAGCTCTTCAAATCACTCGATTATAGCACATTCCATCTATGTATAAAACTCCATCTTGATTTTCTTCCTTTCCTTTGCAGAATATTTTCAGAGTTCCCCCACCGAGAAGACTGCAAAAGCTGTTTTGATACTTGACTTTTCTTGCCTACTTTATCACAACATTTGAGAAACTACAAATGGAGTCAAAGAAACTTGTTTGGAGTCGGCTGAGTAAATCCAGTAATCCTCTAATAATAGCGACCTCAGGATTAATTTACAATACAGAGAAATAACTCACCTAAAATATCACCTCTGACTGAATAATATCAATCAGGATTATTTTACAATGCAGACAAATAGTTTGCCTAAAAATATCACCTTTGACTGACTATATCTTTGATTTTTTTTTTTTTTTTGAGACGGAGTCTCGCTCTGTCGCCCAGGCTGGAGTGCAGTGGCCGGATCTCAGCTCACTGCAAGCTCCGCCTCCCGGGTTCCCGCCATTCTCCTGCCTCAGCCTCCAGAGTAGCTGGGACTACAGGCGCCCGCCACCTCGCCCGAATAGATTTTTGTATTTTTTAGTAGAGACGGGGTTTCACCGTGTTAGCCAGGATGGTCTCGATCTCCTGACCTCGTGATCCGCCCGTCTCGGCCTCCCAAAGTGCTGGGATTACAGGCTTGAGCCACCGTGCCCGGCCTAGATTTTTCAATATAGTATCATGAAGATATATTCAGTGTAACAACTCTTCAACAAATATTTATAGTGTCAGGCACTGTTCTAGGAGTTGTGACACAGCTGAGAACAAAATAAACAAGTCTCTGCTTTCATAATGTATACAAACGGTAATAAGTATTAAGAAGGAAAAGAAAAAGGAGGCAGGAAATAGGCATAAAGTGGGATTATAGTGACATTTTATATAAGGCAGTAAAGGTGGGCCTTTTTGATTTGAGATACATATTTGCGCACAAATGAGGGAGCAGAAGCTGTGTGGCTGTCTGGGAGAAGAGAGTTTCCAGGCAGAAAGAATGGGAAGTACAAAGGATGAGGAACATTAAAGGGAATAGTGGGGCTTCAGTAGAGAGAGTCGTGGCAGAAATTAGGATCAGAGAGATAAGACATTGGATTGTACTTTTTAAGGTAAAAATTTACATGTAATAAAATGCATATCTTAAAGTACACAAGTAAAATATAGAATATTTCCATCACCCTACAAAATTATCCTGTGACCCCTTCCAATTAATCTAACTGCCCAACAGGTGACCACTGTTCTGATTTTTATCACCACAGATTCATTTTATCTGTTTTGAACTTCATATGAATGGAATCATAAAATATGTACTTTTTTTTTTTTGAGATGGAGTCTCACTCTGTCACCAGGCTGGAGTGCAGTGGCACGATCTTGGCTCACTGCAACCTCCACCTCCCAGGTTCAAGTGATTCTCCTGCCTCAGTCTCCCTAGTAACTTGGACTACTGGTATGCGCTACCACGCAGAGCTAATTTTTGTATTTTTAGTAGAGACGGGGTTTCACCATGTTGGCAAGGATGATCTTGATCTCTTGACCTCATGATCTGCCCGCCTCAGCCTCCCAAAGCGCTGGGATTACAGGCATGAGCCACCATGACTGGCTAATATGTACTCTTTTGTGTCTAGCTTCAGAATGTTTATTTTCAGAGATTTTGTGATTAAAGAACAGGTGCGCATTTTACTATGTAAAATGTTGCCATATCAGTTTTGCCAAAATGGTGTGCCACTTTATGCACCCCTGCAATGTATAAAAGTTCTTGTTTCAATTGATGTTACTGTCTTTTAGTTTATCTGTTTTAGTGAGTGTGAAATAGTTTTTTTTTTTTTTTTTTTTTTGCAGATTTAATTTGCATTTTCCTGACAGCTAGTGATATTAAACACTTTATCATGTGCCTGTTAGGCAATATTTATCTGCTTTTGTAGAGTGTTTGAGACTTTTCTTCTATTTTAATCGAGTTGTCTTGTTATTATTATTGATTAATAAGAGACGTTCATCTGTTCTGGTTGTTTTCATGGTAGTATAGTGTCTCTCTTATGGTGGTTTCTCTGGTGAGCATTGTCATGGCATAAGATCTTGCAATGGAGTGGTATCTGGAAAAAATATCATTTTGGCTCAGACGGGTTCAGACAACAGTTTTAAATGGAATCTCTCAAAGTGTGATGAGAACCAGAAAAAAAGTGACTATTTCTAGTTGCTTCGGTACACTTGAGCAAGAAACGCCAAAGGATGGTCTCTTTTCATAACTTCAAAGCAGTGTGGTTCTCAAGTAGGGGGCATGTTTGCCCTCTGGGTGATAATTGGCAATGTCTGGAAACATTTTTGAATGCCATGACTAGAGGGAGAAGCTGTTACTAGGCGTCTAGTGGTAGTAGAAGCCAGTGATGCTGCTTAATATCCTAGAAATGCACAAGACACCCCATCCCCAAGAAAGACAAATGTTCATTCCAGAAGTCAACAGCGTCAGTTGGGAAACCCTGCTTTAAAGGTTATTTTCTTAGAAGAAGACAGCTTTAATACCTAAAATCTAATTTTATGTTTAGACCCGTGCCTATCTTCGCAGGACTCACTTCCAAGGAACTTCTGTGCATAATGCATGCTTTCTAATTCGTTTATTATAGCGCCTTACAGTGTGCAGAAGGCAGAGGATTGTTTTATTCGAAAGTGATCCCTTTTACTTACTTAAAAACAGATATCCTCAGTTTGAATATAAAGTTCAGAGTTTTGCTTTTAATATTAATAATATTTATATTACCAATTCAAGTCCTCCCGGAAATAGGTTGAGATGAATGGAGGCCAGATATCGAATTTATTCCTAGAGATACTGTGTTCTGTGGGACCGAAAAAAGACAAAACTTGAACCTTGACTGGCCCTCTAAGGAAGGATTAAATTCTGCTGCTCTTCTTAGGGTATCTATCGGACTGTCCCTTTGGTTGTAACATGCCTCTGCACAGAGCCAACAGGTAACTCGTCCTGGCGGCTCTGTGTACCCAACCACAACCCTAGACTGCCAAGAACACTGCTCATTCAAAGCCGGGAAGAGGGCCAGCGTTAGGGAAAGGGTGGCACAAACCCTCGTGTGAGCTGTAGCACCGGGGCAAGAACAACGGGCAGCCCAGGCGGGTCTGGGGTCTGCAAGACCACTAGGCGCTCTGCAGGCAGTCAGAACCGCAGCATAAGGAGCGCGAGCAGGGAGCTACGGGGACGCAGTGGCCGGGGAAGCTGGAGGGGGCGGACCTGGCCGGCGAGCGCAGGCGCTCCCTAGCTCACGCGCTCACCCCGGCCCCACCACCCGCCCTTCAGCCGCGGCCCGCCCTCCGGGGCGGGGAGGAGAATGCAAGAGTCGTGGTCGTCAGGACCCGCCCCTTCCCCTCCGCGAGCTGGCGGGCGGGCTGGCGGCGCCTGGAGGCGGGGCCGCGGCGGCCGGCTGGGTGCGCCTCGGCGGCCTCGGAGCTCGCAGACGCTCAGGGGAACATGGCGGCTGCGGAGCCGGCGGTCCTTGCGCTCCCCAATAGTGGCGGCGTGGGCGCGGGGGCGCCGTCGGGCACGGTCCCGGTGCTCTTCTGTTTTTCCGTCTTCGCGCGACCATTGTCGGTGCCGCACGGCGCGGGCTACGAGCTGCTCATCCAGAAGTTCCTCAGCCTGTACGGTGACCAGATCGACATGCATCGGAAATTCGTGGTGCAGCTCTTCGCCGAGGAGTGGGGCCAGTACGTGGACTTGCCCAAGGGCTTCGCGGTGAGCGAGCGCTGCAAGGTGCGCCTCGTGCCGCTGCAGATCCAGGTGGGTCCTGCGGGAGGCCGCGCGCCTCCCTGTTCCCGAGTCGTACCCGTGCTGTCCCCGTCCCCGTCCCCGTCCCTGTCCACGCCTTCGCCGCGCTCCTCAGGTGCCCCGAGCCGCCCGGGCCCTGGGCCCTGCGCAAGTGGCTGAGTCCGAAGGGCTGCGCGGCTTTCGCAAGTTCCGGGGCCGGCTGGGGAATGCCCCTGTCCAAAGGTGATGGTCACCAGCTATCCCCGGCGGGGACGTGGGCCTCGCAGCTGGTTTCAGCGCCCGCGAACGCCCCCACGTGTGTAGTCCTTGGTGGCCCGCAGTCGCTTTTTATGCCAGGAGCAGGTCCCAGTCAGTCTTCTGCGTAACCAAAGGGCTATGCTATAGTAGCTGTTTTTATTTTGGGGTGATGGGTGATGCAGAATGGGGGGAAATGAGATTGTGGGAAGTATTGGTCTTAGGGTTTGTTCCTACAGTTGTGTTAACCACTTGCGGAAACGCAAACTTCGGGAGTCAAACCCTTCCCCCTGCCCTCCGCCTTCCCAGGCTCTTGGGTCCTTGGGCTTGAGAGCGCCCTAACCTTAAGCAAATGACCATTTGCTTAGCCTCCTCTTAGTAAAGTGTCTACTGACTTGATGACGTTTTGTCGCCTGTATTGAAAAAGTCATTTGACTCCAGGATTGTAATTCTTTCTTAAATACAAATACCCAACTTAAGCTAGACCTTGAGTTCCTGGGCCTGCTGGTTGGGATAGTTGTTCTACCTGAGGACTACTTACCAGCATGTATTTTAAGCTGTGCTCTCATGCTAGGCGGGTTAATCTCCCGCCCTCTTTAGGATCAGAGCGTTCACTTGGCGAATTTGTGTTTTGGAAAGGAAAGAATATAAGGTATAATTTAGGTAGTACACTGTCAATGTCATTTCTTTAGCTGAGAAACGGATAAGTCATTTTTTTTCAGAAGACCAAACTGAAATGTGGGATTCGGGGATAAAAGAGATTTTAATATTTAAGGGCTTTCGCGGTGAGCGAAAATGACACTCATTTTCTTTCTTTTTGTTTTTAGTTTTTATGGGCACATAATAGTTGTACATATTTATAGGAGACATGATATTTTGATTGAAGCATGCAGTGTAGTGATCGAATCAGGGTAATTGGAATATCCATCACCTCAAACATTATCATTTATTTGTTTGTTCCAAATTCACTTTTGTAGTTATTTTGAAATATACAATAAATTATTGTTAACTATAGTCACCCTATTGTGCTTCTGAACACTAGACCTTATTCCTATTATCTAACTGTTTTTTGTACCCATTAACAGTGCCATTTTCTGATGATTATTCCCTAGTTTTTTTCAGCTGTAGTTGGCAGCTGAATTGATGATATTTCCTGTCACCCCAGCACCTGTGCCAGAAGTGTCCAAAGCAGGTACTTTAGCTTGGATAAAGTTTCTGCATTCAGAGGACAAAGTCTGAGAGACTGCACTGTCTGGAGTGCACTGTGCAGTCACTGAGCGCAGTATATACCACTGGAGAACCTGAAACTGGGTACAGTGATCTGATACCCTAGAATCTGACCTGCTGCCCAGACAGGGAATTGCAGTTCTTAGGTGCTTAAGAACTCCCCATTTTTTTACTCCCCATTTTTATGTCTTCCAGCGTTTTCGTGTCTGGCATCTCTTTGCAGCCTTTCTTGTCAGTCCTTTTACGTTACTGCTGCCAGAATACTCAGATGTTGGATGCACCTTTGAGAAGTCCATTTATAAAGGCTAGAATCCAAATACTAACTGCGGAGGTCTGGGCTTAGGATGCAGACTTCTTTATGAAGCATCTCCTGTTATGGCTGGGAGGGAGGCTGGGCTCTTATCTAAGATAATGCTATTCTAAACTAGCCCCTAGCTCTGTGAGAGTCCCCGCATCCAAGGTAGCATTTTTATATTTGAAAATTTCTGGACCTTGGTCTGGCAACTCTTAAAAACATTCTCGAAATTAATGAAATGTATGTACCTGAAAATGCTTGTACATTCTCAAAAGGCGTTGTGTAATTCTGGTCACCTGTGGCTTTTGAAATGTTTTGCTTGGTATAGATTATGTATAGTTCATTTTTTTGTGAGGTTTAAAATAACAATAGCATTACTCTATTCCATCTTCAAAAGATATTTTTTTCCACCAACTGGTCTAATAATTCTTAAGCATTAGTTATATTTTTGCACTTACATAGCTTTATATTTTTAATTCTTTAAAATATTTTCTCTTCTATATTATCTCATTTTAGTAGTTATACTTTGAATTCTTCAGCCAGATGCCTCTCCTAGCTTAGAGGTAGATAAAGGAAAAGGACATATACATAGATATGCACACAGTATATACCATATATACCTCTGATATCTATTTATGTCTATATGAGAAGAGAGAGATATATACACACATACATACATATGCATATGTTGTATAATCTCAGAAAGTCATGAGAATTCTCATGACTACTGTAGTATATTCTTTGTAACCTAACAGTATAATCCTACAGACTTGGATGTTTTATGGCTGTAAGAGACCATACAGTTCATTCCACAAACATGTGAGTGGCAGCTTTAAGTGCCTGGCACAGTGAATGCAAACTTGGATTCAATTCTTGTTCCTTACCTAATAAATGAAACTTTCACTTTGAAGAAGCGCAGAAGAACATAGGGAGGTGGAGGTGAGTAACTTGCTGCAGTTTACGTGGCAAGTCTCCGCATATGGAGGAGCTAGCCGGGCATATGCAGAGAGTCACTTACAGCCAAACACAGCACTACTGCTTGCATGTTTAATGAGCATTGAGCAGTCTGGAAAACAAACCACAAACTTGAGCTCTTGTATGTTCATTTGTCTTGATGCTGCTCCTTGTTCTTTGGAATAAATGCTTGTCACTTAGGGAGACTCAAGGTGGCCATCAGTGAGTCCATGTTACTGGGGATGTTAGGCCCCTTCTGGAAGGCAGGGACAAAGAGCACAGGTTTGGCCACATGTAGTTCATTGCGTAAATAGCGATTTATTATTTCTTCACACTTGGGCCCTGGAGCCTCTGTGGCCCTGGCTCACGTACTGTTAGTCTAGAATGTATTCTTCATTTGCTCCGTGGTGTGAGTTGCCTTCATGCTTGTTCTGCCAGCTGTGGCTGATGACCTTGTGAGAAACACAGTGGCTGCCTCTGTCACACACTGCACCCGTACTTGTTAGTGGTTCTGTGAGAACTGATCCTTAAAACCCCCATTGCCAGTATTCGGCTGTGGTAAGTTTTTGGTGGCTTCCTTTCTTTTCTTAAATATTCTGTCAAAGTAACAATGTCTGCTGACAGCTCAGGTGGATGAAGGCATACCTCATGTTTCATGCTTGGTTTGTATGTCTGCAGCTTTGTCAAATGCTTGAGATCTGATGAATTTTGAGACATGGGAAAGAATGTAAATGAGAGGATTATATAGTGGGGATTTAGGTCATTTTTATGACTTGAAAGTTTTAATTTTTCAAAAGGTATTTTCTAAGTTTTAACTAAAGGAAACATTGAACTATGGGAATTTACGTAAATGTGGTATCATGCCACCACCAGTGAATTTTCCAGCCTGTGGCCAGGAAAGACACAGCCTTGGGAGAAGGGAGGAGGAAATGGACAGTGTAAGAAGGATGCCAGTGAGGGGATTTTACTTCTGTACATAGCAGGGAAAGCTTTGGCAGCTTTCTGTGGCCAGAAGATAAGGGCTTCCCAGGGAAGGTTATTTTGACCTTTTCCCAAAATGATTAACTGGCAGGGCATTTTGCTCCAGCTTTCATTTTCTTGGAAGTTTATTACTATTATTATTATTTTAAACAGGGACATGAACATTTTATAGCTAGAAGAGACTGACAGGTTCATGGTGGGAAGGGAGGGAAGGCAGGAGGAAAGGAACCTTGTCCGCCTTTGGCTTGATAGTTTGAAGGCAATGGTTTTTGATTACAGGACCTTTGCCTCAGGAGCGGGGCAGGAAGAGTGGGTAGATGAGCTAATGCTCAGAGAGGAGACAGCTGGATCCTGAGGTTGTTGTATTATCTTCGCCCCACTGGTTTGATGTGTGTCACTTAAAAAAATTAACATTCCAGAATAATACGTAAAGCATTGTATCCTTTTTTGCTCCATGTGAATACATTAGAGCTACCTATAAATAAACTGTGAGAGTAGGAGCTATAATCTGAATTTTGATTTTTTTTTCTTGCATTTAGTTAACCAAGGGAATCCTAATGTAGATTCAAATGTCCTTGTGGTCCTGGGCTTGTCTAGCTTCACCTTCACCCCAGTCTGAGGCACAGTCTTAAGAAGTCCTTCAGTCCTTACCCCTGGGGTGGGTGGAGACAGCTGGCCTCTTTTGAGGATTTAGAAAACTCATACCTTATCTGATAAGCTAGGGTTGTAACCTTATGCCTGTGTCATCAATGTTTACAATAGGTGAATATGTTGTAAAAATAAGAGCCAATAAGTATTATTTCACAGCCTAAACTAAAAAGTCCCAGATCTGTTTTTCCAGGAACAGTCTTGTTTTAGTGATTTGGTAAGGTTTTGGTAACATCTGGAAATCTACTTTATGAATTACTTTATGATTCACTTTCCTTATTCTGCTTATTATGTTAACATAACAAGTTATGCAATGTTAGCATTCCTATATATATTTATAGGTTTCTAAAGGGATCTTAATTGTATTTATCCTCATTAGAGGGTAAGTTTTAACATATGCTGAGTTTTAGAGTATAGTTTTTCATATATGAGGGACATCAGAATAGCCTAATAAATTTATTGATTGATTATATGAAGCCCATTTAATCCTTGAAATACCCCTATAATGTAGATACTGTTTTCCTTGCTGTGTTATAGATAAGGAAATTGCATTTGGAGATATTTACCCAAGTTCATGTAATCGAAATTAGTGAAATTGAGATTTGGATTCAGATTCTGGTGCCTACTGAGGCTTGTGCTATAAAGAGAATCGTCGTAACCTGGGGAGTCACATCACAGACCTCTGTTGTAAGTGAGTTGGCGTTGGAGCCAGGCCTTACTATAGCTTGTGGCCATCGGATTTCCTCAGAAACACTTGGGAGTGAAATAATGATCCCCCAGGTCCCCTTCCAAACTTTCTCCCAGGCAGATCATGCCTATTTTGTGACTCTAATTGACTACCAAATTTTTTAAACATCACATTTACAGTTTCCAATTTTAATGATTCCAAATCGCTATAGTAATTTGCTATGGGACTGGGTGACGTGAAAAGTCTTTTGAGTATGAAATCTAAGGTCAAACCCCAGCTATGACAATTCTTAAGAAAGTGGACAAAATATTTATACTTGAATCTGATCTCTTAAACTCTTGCCTGAGGAAGCCATTGGCTGTGATCACTTTTTTGTATTTATATATATATATATTTGTATATGTATCATGCAAATGTGTTTGTCGGACTGTGTAGGCATATAGATATATGAAGGTGTATAGATACATATATTTATATGTGATTTGTTTATATTCCTTGAATATGCATAGATCTGTAATTGCTATGCTTTTACTCCTGGTGACATTTGGTCCCGTCCACTTTTAATTTGCTAAGGCAGGACTGACTGTCTTACAGTTGCAACATTTAAAAGTTTGGCTACTGGCGATATTTTTAGTTACCTTAAAGATTTTGGTTTAAGAGAACTTCATGAGTCAAAGTAAGAAATCTCCGAAATGTAGAGAGTTGTATGATTTTAACAGCCTGTTGGAATTCATGTGGATTTGGGGTGAGGATTTGGGAGGATTGGTTGGACATGATTAAAGTTTTTCAGTATGTTTTTGGTGGCCACAAAACTTCCTTTCTGTTTGTAATGTATACAGGTTATTCCCCCAACTACCATAGCATAGGGAGGCCATTAAAAAAAAAAAAACTTTTTATTTTAGAATAGCTTTAGATTTACAATAAAGTCATAAAGATAGTACAGAGAGTTCCTATATTCCTGTACCCAGATTCCCTGTTGTTTTTTGCTTGTTTGTGAGACAGGGTCTTGCTCTGTTGCCCAGGCTGGACTGCAGCCTTGACCTCCCATTCTCAGAGGATCTTCCCACCTCAGCCTCCTGAGGAGCTGGACTGCCCAGCTCAGCTAATCAAAAAAAAAAAAAAGAAAAAAGAAATTATATATATATATATATATATTTTTTTGTAGGTTGGGTATAGTGGTTCATGCCTGTAATCCCAGCACTTTGGGATGCCAAGGCAGGCAGATCACTTGAGCCCAGGAATTCAAGACCAGCCTGGGCAATATGGTGAAACCTCATCTCTACTAACAGTACAAAAATCAGCCGGGTGCAGTGATGCACGCCTATAATCCTGGCTACTTGGGAGGCTGAGGCACAAGAATCACTTGAACCGGGAGGTGGAGGTTGCAGTGAGCTGAGATCGCGCCACCGCACTCCAGCCTGAGCGACAGAGTGAGACTGTGTCTCAAAAAAATATGTTTTGTAGAGACAAGGTCTCACCGTGTTGCGTAGGCCTTGCTCTCGCAATCCTGGGCTTAAGCAATCCTCCCACCTTGGCCTCCGAAGTGCTGGGATTACCAGCATGAGCCACCATGCCCAGCCAGATTCCCTAACATTAATATTTGATATTCCTGGAGTGCATTTGTCACAACCAAAGAACCAACATTGGTACTTTACTGTTAACCACACTTTATTCATATTTCACTAGCTTTTCCCTTATGTCCTTTTTCTGTTCCAAAATCCAATCAAGGATACCAATTACATTTAGTTGTCTTGTCTCCTTTGACTCCTCTAGTCTGTAACAGTTTCTCAGACTTTATTTTTAATGACCTTGACAGTTTTAAGGAGCACTGGTCAGATATTTTGGTAGAATGTCCCTCAATTTTGATTCATTTGATGTTTTTCTCATTGTTGGACCGGGGTTGTGAAGTTTCAAGAGGAGGGTCATGAGGGTCATTCTCATCACATCATATCAAGGGTACATGTTATTAACATGATGTCATTAATTACATTAATCATGATCACCTGGCTGAGACATAGTTCTCAGGTCTCTCCACTGTAAAGTTACTCTTCCCCCTCTATACTCTACTCTTAAGAAGCAAAGTACTAAGTGCAGCCACATTCAAGAGGATGTTGGAAGTTAAACACCTTACACAGATACTCTCCACATCGTATTCAAGAGCATGTGGAGAATGTCTATGAAAGGT
The DNA here is from genome assembly GCF_009764315.1 of Trachypithecus francoisi. Lineage (NCBI taxonomy): Eukaryota > Metazoa > Chordata > Mammalia > Primates > Cercopithecidae > Trachypithecus > Trachypithecus francoisi. The sequence continues at coordinate 163,156,518 of NW_022681465.1, read as the reverse complement.
AGGGTATTTTTTATTCAGTAAATTGTAACCTGTACTCTGCTTTAAAAACATTCCTTGCCACTGTATTCTCTGTGGTTTCTTTGTTTACTGAGTTTGTGGATGGTAAGTTCCTATACAAGAGAGATTTCGCAGGGCAGTGAGGATTTTAGGGCTGTATTTTTGACCTCAATTTGTGTCTAATATGACACATCTGATGTGGTCCCCTGTCCAGAACTCATGGCTAAAATGAAGGGCAGGAAACATCAGCTAGCAAGAACTGGAAACCACAACTGTGGATATTTAGGGTTCCTGGGTAGGTAAGGATTTATTCCTTTGAACACCTCAACTTAAAAATGTCTTGACCATATTATAATGTAGTCCTTCTGAAATATATAATTTAACAGTTTCTTAGTTAGTGTGCTGGAATGATGTTTACCTAATTTATAAGTTAGAACAGCTTGTTACTCCTCCACTGGAGGTCTAGACTGTAGCATTATTTGAGTTTTGATCTCTTTTTATTGTATTTTGAATCTTTTCTCTGTCAGCCATCGTTTCTTGCTGCTATCAGTTTGCCTGCCTCCAGCAGTTTCCTTTCTGATTTGCTGTTTATAACCTTCTGTTAATTTAGAATCCAGACAATGAAACTTGTTAGGAATGTATACAGAGGTAGTCAATACAATATAAAATAGGATCTGAGAGCTGGAATTCTAAGCAAGTGTAAGCTCTAAGCATGTTAGTGAATGGCATCCACCACACTTATGCAACTGCCCAGGAATTTTATTTTTCATACTTTTTATTTTTTTATTTTTGCTGGTTCTCACCTGTTGTGGAATGGTGACACTGGCTTAGTTGCATTATGGTTATTTCAGTAGGCCTGCTGCAGGCAAGCTGCTTTATGTAGTGTGCCCTAAACACGTTGTGGATGCTTAGGAGTCCATTATTCAAATTTAGAAAAATGTAGATATTGAGCCTTTTGAGTCACTATTTGATGTTTACAGATAATTCAGTGATTGGTTTTTAAAATAGTATCCTAAATGCGCAAAAATTAGCCTTCCCAGCAATGCATTTATATTTCTGTATAAGATCCTAGTCACTGTTTTTGAAAATGACCAAAGTGGAGGCATAATACTTGCATTAAAAATTAAGCAAAGAAACAGCCAAAGCTAGAATATGTAATATGCTTGAGAATTTATTTTAATCATACTGATTGAAAAAGTAGGAAAACCCTATACGTAGGGTAAGAATTACAGGTGGCTCTCACATGATAACATGAATTTGGTATTGGATTGTGCATGGCTAATTAATACACATCTATAGAGTCAGTACCAGAGGGAGATTAAAGTGCCAGGGTACTTCAGACCAGAACATAGATCAAACAAAGTGCAAACCAATTAGAACAGTTATATCATTAAGGATTAAAGATTTCTTAATGGTTAATTTAATTCATGTAGTAATTGTTTCCGAGGAGTCAACCACCTGCCGAGACACTAAGGAGAGTCTAAGGCGGTGCTGGTGGTGCAGCCACACCATGTAATCCGGACACAGACTCCTCTAGAATATTATTAATAATCGTTATCTGTAGGTGGTTTTAGGGGAAGCAAAATAGGATAATTAGAGGCATGATTTAAGGGAGTGGCTAGGAAGGGTATTGATAGTGGTTCATTCAGGACCAGAACACATCCTTTGCAGAACTTCCTGCAATTTGCAAAAGAAAGAAAAGCACCTCAGACTTTTAAGAATCCAGTGAGAGTAAATTCTCGTATTTAGTGGTGATTTTTGCTTTTTGGTGGATCCATACTGAGCCCAAATTGTTATAGACCAACTACAGCAATTAATACGAGGTTTGGTAATATATCCACTTTTCCTCTTAATTCATTGACTTTCTTTATTGTGATAACTATAGTTTAAGACTGGAGATGTCAAATATAGGTCCCTTCCTTGTGAAGTAGATGACAGTTCATTTAACAGCAGTGGTGTGCTTGGTATCATTTCGCTGCATTTTGTTTGAACTCTGAAAGTTATTCTTGAGAATAGCATTTGCATATTTCTATCTTGATAGCAGTAATTCTGGATTTGCTTCTGTTTTTTGTTTTTAGTTTTTATGTTCCTGCTACAGATATTTTAAGTTTTACTTTTTATACTTACAAGCAGCAACATCAGATTTTTTTCTATTGTAACACTTCTTCTGATTATAAAGAAACTTCTTTAAATAACATTCAGGAAATCTGTTTAAATAACACTTGGAAAATATAGGAATGATATTAAAAAAAAGAAATTACCAACACCCCTAATTATATAACCACTTGTTAATATTGTAATGTACTACTACTTTTATTCATATTTTTACATTATTGAAATACTATTGAACTGCACTTTTGAAAAATTAACATTATGAGTATTTTTCCTTGGATGGTATGAATTCTTTGAAGACATATATACATATGTTATTTAATTGGCTAAAGAATGTTTTGTCATGTGAATGTGTTAAAATGTGTTACACCATGTCTGTATTGTTGGTTGGTTCATTTCTAATTTCCACTATTAAAAGCAATTCAGAGAACATCTTTTTGGGTTTTTTTTTTTTCCTGTAATTCAGATACTTTTTTTGGATAATAGCTGTAGAAATTGACTTACTGACTCAAACAATAGGACCATTTTTCTTCCTTTATTGACCTCCACCGAAAATAATTGTCATTGTATAACAAGTGCTAAGTCATTCTTTTTCTTTTCTCCTCAGCTCACTACCCTGGGAAATCTTACACCTTCAAGCACTGTGTTTTTCTGCTGTGATATGCAAGAAAGGTTCAGACCAGCCATCAAGTATTTTGGGGATATTATTAGTGTGGGACAAAGACTGGTATGCTTGTTTATTTATTTGGTCATATTTGCTGAATCATGATATATACTCATATATACACATATATGTGTATAGCTAATTGTTTTTGTGTTTGGTTATTTTTTTCAGTTGCAAGGGGCCCGGATTTTAGGAATACCTGTTATTGTAACAGAACAGTACCCTAAAGGTCTTGGGAGCACGGTTCAAGAAATTGATTTAACAGGTGTAAAACTGGTACTTCCAAAGACCAAGTTTTCAATGGTATTACCAGAAGTAGAAGCAGCATTAGCAGAGATTCCCGGAGTCAGGAGTGTTGTATTATTTGGAGTGGAAGTAAGTACCTGTTACTACGGTTTAGGCACAATATTATTTATAGAAAACTCGAAATTTGTGGAATGTGATTTCGTAGATGGTATGCCATGTAGGCAGTAATAATGAGGAAAGACAGCCACCATGTATTATGTTCACTATTTGCATGGCACTGATCTGAACCTTTTATAGCTGTTTATTTACTAAGTCCCTTACAGCCACATAAAAGCTAAATACTCAGTAGTCTCTCCATATTAAAGAGGATACTAAAATACCGAGATGTTGTATAACTGACTTGAATGTATGTAAGCTGATTAATTCTTGGTCCTGTATTTTTAACTACTACTTTTGGAACACATTTTCACCAAAGGCATTATTTTAATATATGTGTTGTAGGATTTCAGTTAGGTCATATTTTTGTGCTAGAAAATCCTTGGAGGTCATGTAGTTCATTGGCCTTCAAATCATGTATGTATCTTTTTACAGGGGAAAAATACTAATGGATTCTTATTGCTGATTTCAATTGATTTATTCCTAGCTTTTAAACAACTATTAAACTAAAATTTAAAAAATTATGAAAAAAAACACTAAAACAATGAAATCAAAATATTAATTTAATGTGATTTTGAAAATTTGAAGGTAAGTTTTATAGTAGTGGATTTTAATAGTAGAAAGATACTTCCTCAGGCTTAGATGTGTGTTCAATATTTCTGTATTTTGACACAGTAAAGAAGAAGCCTGGGCCGGGCGCGGTGGCTCAAGCCTGTAATCCCAGCACTTTGGGAGGCCGAGACGGGCGGATCACGAGGTCAGGAGTTTGAGACCATCTTGGTGAACACGGTGAAACCCCGTCTCTACTAAAAAATACAAAAACTAGCTGGGCGAGGTGGCGGCGCCTGTAGTCCCAGCTACTCGGGAGGCTGAGGCAGGAGAATGGCGTAAACCCGGGAGGCGGAGCTTGCAGTGAGCTGAGATCCGGCCACCGCACTCCAGCCTGGGCGACAGAGCAAGACTCCGTCTCAAAAAAAAAAAAAGAAGAAGAATAAGCCTGTTGTGTATAAATACGTCATACCAAGTGCTGTTGCTGGCTTTGCACTTTTTTTTTTTTTTTGCTTGTTCATCATCATCAGACCTTATGCTCAATCACAATTATCTTTGAGTAGTCCTTCAATGCTAATTTTAATGAGGTGTTATTTGATAATTCTCTAAAACTCTCTCGTCATGTGAAGATAAAGTTGACATTGTGGCATCATTGAAATGTACTTTCATTGGTTGTAATACATGATTCAGTTATTGTTGAAGCCTGTTTTCACTCTATAGTGCCTGTTAATGAATTGTCACAAGTTAGTCCTTACAAAGATGGAATTTGTATAATACATTTGCTAATGATATGAACTGGGTGTTTTTTGCCTGTGTCATAAGTTATTTTTAACTTGGCCTACCTTTACTACAGAGTGCCCTGTGATGACTCAGTTTTCCCACTATGTTCTCCGTCTGCAAGACTGCAGACTCATTCTTCATGTTGGACACTTAGGGTGAATGAAGAAATAAACTCTAAGTTGCACCAAAACTGAGTGCTAGTAATTCAGCTATGTGAAGGTCATCCAGACCACGTGAAGCAAAACCTTTAACAAATTCTTGTAGAACTCTAAGAATATGTTTAAGGTTCTTAGTATCAGAAACATTGGCCTAATTCAGTTCCTGATTTTACAAATGAATAAACCAAAGCCAGAGATACTGTTCTATGCTCCAGATTATCTAGCTAATTAGAAGCAAAACTAGATGTAGAACAGGGTCCTTAGATGATTTGTAGTGCTCTGTCTGCTTTATCATGTTGTTGTACATTTGTCAGCTACTTTTAGTTTATCATGTTATTACATACAATTTTTGTGCTTTCCTACTAGACTCATGTGTGCATCCAACAAACTGCCCTGGAGCTAGTTGGCCGAGGAGTGGAGGTTCATATTGTTGCTGATGCCACCTCATCAAGAAGCATGATGGACAGGATGTTTGCCCTCGAGGTAATTGTCCTGCTTGGAAATAGATCATCTGTCAAGGTTTCCAAATAAATTAGAAGAATACTGGATGTTTAACAGTAATGAAATGTTTACCTCCTAAATTTGAGTTTGGTCTGGCAACATCAGACTGATTGATTTCAACTGTGCACTGACTGACCCTTAAGGCCTTACCACCATATCCTATTGTATGTCTCATTTCCTCCTTAGATCTAAGTTTCTAGCGTTGCCACAAAGTCCTTTGCATCTTTCATCATATGTTTGCCCTAGTTTTATACATGAACTAGGAGATATTCCAAGAAGCCTAACCTAAACTGTTTAGAGGTTTGCACATTAAAAATAGCTCAACTGGGTTTAACTCATTTAGCCAAAAGCTAGAGCAGAGCAGGCCTAACCTGGTTTAACATGTAGTGAACCTTCTGTGTCTGCAGGTTCTATGTCTGTGGATTCAACCAACCACAGATAGAAAATATCAGAAATAAAAAATAATAGAATAAATAGAATAGAATAGAAATAAAAAGCAATAAAAAATAATATCAACAATAAAATAGAATGATAATACAGAATAACGTCTATTTACATAGCATTTACATTGTATTGGGTATTATAAGCAATATAGAGATGATTTAATGTATACTGGATGTGCACAGGTTATATACAAATACTGTGCTATTTTATATCAGGGACTTGAGCGTCCGTAGATTTTGGTACAGGGTGGGTGGCATCCAGGAACCAATTCCTTGTGGCTACTAAGAGATGACTATTAGATTTCCTCAGACTTGAATTTCTGGGACTAGGAGGTGTGTCATTGACTGTGGACACCACGTCCAGTGTTTTCATGGTACTCTGGCATTAGAGTATCACCATGTCCCATGGAATCAGGGAGTCTGTAATTCTCTGTCAACATTGCCCAAGAATAGGATGTCAAGCGTTTTCTTTTGTGAAACTGTTAAAAAGCAAACTACCACATAATCCTGGGAAATAGTCACTCCATACTGTGGTTTGATCTCTCTCTCTCTCTCTCATATTTAGTTCTAATTTTGCAATAATTTTAGAGGAATGTGCATGTGAATTCAATTGCTGAGTTCTTTAACTGTTTGTTGAGAATGGGAAATACATGGGTTTGTTTCATTGAGACCCTCCAGTGTCCTGTGCACAGTCTGGCCTGTGAACCACCTTGTCTGAAGTAGGAATGCTAACTCATCCCGTTAGCCTACTGTGCACCCCAGGGTGGTAAGGTGGAGCAAATGAGAAAGGGGAGGGCTTATCAGAGGAAAGAAGGGAGAAGAGTACAGGGCCACAGGGTGGTGGGAAGCAGGCGGGTAGCTGGCCACAGCAGTTGTTTTAGGATCCTTATTGGCTCTCCCTTCTCTATTATTGCTGAAGCAGAATCCTATATTGAAATTACAAGTAGATATTATTTATTTTGTTTAGCTATTTTCAAGTCCATTAGGCTATTAGATTCTCTGGTAGTTAGGTACTAAGTGTTGCTGCTGCTTCCAATCTCAACGAAGACCTTTAATCCATTTTATTTATTTATTTATTTTTTGAGCGATGGAGTCTTGCTCTGTTGCCCAGGCTGGAGTGCAGTGGCGCAATCTCGGCTCAACGACAAGCTCCACTTCCTGGGTTCAAGCAGTTCTCCCTGTCTCAGCCTCCTGAGTAGCTGGGATTACAGGTGCCCGCCACCACGCCCGGCTCATTTTTGTATTTTTAGTAGAGTTGGGGTTTTGCCATGTTGGCCAGGCTGGTCTCGAACTCCTGATCTCAGGTGGTCTACTTGCCTCAGCCTCCCAAAGTGCTGGGATTACAGGTATGAGCCACTGCACCTGGCCAGACCTTTAATCCATTCTTACAGTCATGAGTTAATCAACTCCTACTTTTTAAGTTTTCCTGGTAACCTGAGTTTATACACTTCACTGTCAGGTCCTCACCACCTCAGCAAGCAGCTCTTTCAGCCACCGTGGATAGACCTTCATTGTAATGCTGAGGTCCAGAACTTTGGAGATAAGAAATGAAAAACACAAAGCAAACTTCCTTGCTTGTAAAAAAGGACTTTTTTCCAAGGACTTTTTCCTACATTCATATTTTCTTAGTATGTCTTTGTTATGGCAACTTAATGACAAAATTTTGATTGGCAATTCTGTCTTTGCACAAGACTCAGATTAAAAACAATTCCCATCTGAACCATTCTTTGAGAGGCAGTCTGTAATCTGTCATATTAGGAATCCACACAATGTGGGGATAATGTGGGTTTGCACGCAGGTTCTGGTGTTTTGTAAATTTGTGTCCTTGAACAAGTTGTGTAATCTCTATGCCTCAGCTTTCTCATTGGTGAAATGGAAATGATAATACCAACAAGATCATAGGATTTTTGTGAGAATGGAATGAGATAATATATTGATAGCAGTTAGAACAGTGCATGACATAGTCGATACTCAGATGTTAGCTGCTGCTTTTTTTGTTGTTACTGATTGTTGTCTTCATGAGGTTAGTCTTCAGAAATGTGTAAGTATATAACATCTAAGACCCAGAAGGGACTAGCTCTTGGAAGTTCTGAGAAGGGAGGGAAAGAATCTGTTTTCTGGGGTGGATTTAGAAGGACCTGGAGTAGCAGCATTGCCTGGGGTTAAAGTGTTGAGGTTGAAAGGAAAAACCGATCATAGATGAGTCAGGTGGTGATTGATAGGGAAGACCTGCCTTATTGCAGATTTTTCTCCTCCTAGTCTTGATTTGATACAGAGGCAATTTACCTTGTTTCCAAAATTGGGGCGGGGGGCCGGCAATGTTAAGTGTTCTGGTTTGTTTCCGTAAGTGTAAAAGTTGAAATACCATTGTGGTCCACTTCCCTTCCTCTCTATTCCTTTAGAACATAACTACTTAAGATAATTCCCAAGACTAGCTAAATTGCCTGTTAAGGTTATTTTAAGATTCAGTTTGCATTATTGAAACTTCACTGTACCGGAGTTTGCGGCATGTGCTTTATTCAAGAAATGTTTTCTGGGTATTTGTTATCTGAAAGACATTACTTCTTAAAATTAACAATTATAGAGTGCATGAAGAATAAGAGAATAAAATCCTCTCTTGACCTTGATGTCCTTGTGCTTCTGGGGAGTTTTAGTGTTGCTTGGAAATCTCATGGGTTTAGTCTTTTGCCCCCCCTCTCTGAGGCTTTCATGACTTAGTGCACGTGTATTTTTTAGGTTTGTGGGTCAGAGCAACCCTTCTTTTCCTTTGGCCTAGTTGGATTAGTTTTGCAAGTATAAGGGGAGAACTTTAGAAGTCTAATGCACAGGTATTCTTGTGCATTAAATGGCTAGAGTTTTAATTGCCCCATTTTAAGCCAGGAGAGAAAGTGGACTTGGGACCAGCACTGTCAGGATGGTAGGCAGGGACCTGCTAGGTATGTTTGGAAAGCTCCTGCTGTTCTTTCTCTGCTCAGGCACCTTCTTTGGTTGGGAAAGGGCAGGCACTGTGGGAATGGGAACGGCTAAGAGCCAGATTGAAAACCATTGCGTTTGCTAAGCTACACCTTTCTCTAACACGGGTTCCTGGCTAGATTATTTTAAAACCCAGTCAGTGTTGGCCACATTTCAATCTTGAAACAAAGTAATAGAGTATGAGTTTCACTTTCCTAAAAGGTATTTCTGTGATGTACATTTCCCACTCTGCCCCTGCCATGGTCACCTGAGTCTCAGCATCACTGAGGCTTGTTAGGCTGTAATGGACCAGGCTCAGGTCAGTAGAGCACTAGGCAAGACTGAACATTGTAGACAGGCTTCTTCCAGGGTCTTTCCTTAGACCTGGGAACATATTTCTCTCCTTCCTGCCTCACTAAGGAACTGGGGAGATTATTGAGGACTAACCTTTTTTGGCACATTGGACTACATAGTGTAAAGCACTTTCACAGACATTGAAAGCCTGTGATTTAGTCCTTGATTCATAGTGAATCATTGCAGGTCCATTGATTCAACAGTGAGCAGTAAGGAAGGCATGGCTGGGCAGGGCAAGCAGCTGGTGATGGGGAGAGCTGGACATGAATGAATAGACATTCAGTGCTGTTTTCACACAACTGGACTGCAGCTTATCATATTATATGCCTGTCTGAAGCAAACACATGATCTTTTCATATTTTTGAATGGTTTTGATATGATTAATCAGCTGACTGTAAAGCAAGGAGGAGGAAATTAGGGCTTCCAGAAGTCTTTAAAGAATCCTCAGAGATAACTCACCCCTGGTATGTGTCTAAGCATAAGGCCTTACCCCAGGCCCCCAACCCCCATAAGTACCTGCTGTTTTTGTTTTGTTTTAATTTTTTTTTTTTTTTGAGGCGGAGTCTCGCTCTGTCGCCCGGACTGGAGTGCAGTGGCCGGATCTCAGCTCACTGCAAGCTCCGCCTCCCGGGTTTACGCCATTCTCCTGCCTCAGCCTCCCGAGTAGCTGGGACTACAGGCGCCCGCCACCTCGCCCGGCTAGTTTTTGTATTTTTAGTAGAGACGGGGTTTCACTGTGTTCGCCAGGATGGTCTCGATCTCCTGACCTCGTGATCCGCCCGTCTCGGCCTCCCAAAGTGCTGGGATTACAGGCTTGAGCCACCGCGCCCGGCCTGTTTTAATTTTTAAAATAACTGCAAAGTGCTGGTTAGCTGCCCTGCACCCTTTTCTGTACTGGTGGTTGAGGTCCAGGCTTGCTTTTTGACAAGTAGGTTGTGGCTTATACTCCCTTCTACTTCATTACGGATAAAAATAAAGAGTCTGCCAGTGGAAAGGTTCAGTCTGCTGATGTACAGCCATTGAAGGAAGACTAGGAAGACTGGCTTACACTCTGCAAGGATATTTGGCTATGCAAGTGCTTCCTGGGTTTTTTCCTCTGACTTGTCTGGGAATTGTTTCCAACCACTTCCTCTTTCATGCGTTTTACATACATGCTTTTTGTGATAACAGTTTGTGTCTTTTTTTCCCTGGGATTTCTGATAACATATAAATCCAGAGAATGAATCTGTGCTATAGAATTCTTCTATTTTCTTCCTTTCCTCCCTCTCCCCTTTCCCCCCGACTTTCTGTTCTTTGCTCTCTTCCCTGCCTTCCTTCCCCTTTCTCTTCTTCTCCTTTCTCTTTCTTTTCCTCCTTGAGATTTCTGTCCTTAGTATTATGATTACACTGGGGCAGTTTGGCAAGGACATTCTTGACCTGTCAGTGAAACTTTACACCACCTTGAATTTTACACCCTTGTTTAGTGGTACTAAAATGTGTATGATGGCAGCAGTAGTGATTGGTCCCTTATCATCCAGGGGGTCTCCTCACACAGAGAGAGCTCTTTTAGCACCGGTCATTTCTAAACAAGGGAACTCTTAATTATAGGAAGGACTCATATGCTATAGGTCAGATGTTTGGGTGCAGTAAAAAGAAATTAAGAACCATCATTTTAATTCTTATAGTAGTTTTAATCCAATTAAATGATTTATATGAAATTTGATAGTAAATTACTAATGTAATGTTCTAGCAGCTACAATTATATCCATAACACAGCTATTGGAGCTTTAGAAACACTACACACTCGTCCATTTTTAAAACATGAAGAGCTCCAAAATGCCAGGAGTGCCAGGCATAAGTATTGATATGCATCACAATCTCATGTATTATCAGTTAAACTACAGAGGGGGAAAAGTGGACAGAGGCACCTTTTAAAAAATCTCAGTAGTAGGAATAGAAATAAAAGTTTAATAAATTTAGAAGTCACAAGCAGCCCTCATTTGAGTCAATGAATGAGTAAGAGATGAAGCACAAACCTGCCAGGAGTGTTCAGGAAATAGCAACAACTAAATGTCCAGATGTTCAATGATAGGCATATAGTAACAACCATTCTTTTTCTTTCTCTCATCTCATGTTTTATAGTCATTAGCCTTGATGACTCTCCTGTTCTGGGCACACATATGTTATAACATTGGCTACCTTTTTCCCTTTTACTCATTCCTAGTCCATTTTGCTAATATTAATAATAATAATATTGACTTTGTGGTATGGCCGGTCTTGAAATCCATCCCCATCACTGAACTTGACGGTATGGCTGGGAATCATGGTTTCAGTAAAGGACACTAATTACTGCGTCCCAGGATAGTCTTACTCTTTCGAAATAGTGTTCATTCTCATGCTCATTTCTTGATTTGCCTTTATCTTTTTGTTCAAGCGTCTTGCTCGAACCGGGATCATAGTGACCACGAGTGAGGCTGTTCTGCTTCAGCTGGTAGCTGATAAGGACCATCCAAAATTCAAGGAAATTCAGAATCTAATTAAGGCGAGTGCTCCAGAGTCGGGTCTGCTTTCCAAAGTGTAGGACATTTGAAGAACTGGTATGCTACTCACTGGTGAAGGACAGTCAGGTGAAGGACTGTAAGCCCACACAAGCTCTTCTTATATCTACTAGAATTAAAATGTTAAGTCAAAAACGGCTCCTTTTTTGCGCCTCTTAGTGAAACTTAACCAGCTAGACCATTTGGGTACCAGCATTTAGTTACAAATGTCAAAGGCTTCTGGTGCTGCTTACCTTCCTTTTTTGTTAATGTGCTTTTATTTATTAAAAAAATTATAATGAAGGTGCCTGTTTTGTCTATACTGTGTACTCTGATCGTATCTTTCCAAAGTGCAGACTCTTGTGAAGTTTTCTTAAATTGTGCACTTTAAAGAAAATGAAGTACCAATAATGATTTGACTTTTCTATTACTGTAAGATGTTATAATGTTAATGTGGATGTAGTGCTTTTACTTTACAGATTGATTGGAATAAGATTATTATATATGAATTTACCCACAGGACTCTGGATCATGTTACCCACTCCCCTCACAATGTTGTCCACTTACTGAGTGAGTTGCATTGATCTATCCATACCAAATTATGTTGAATAATTACATATCTTTCTTGATTACACTGATTTCTTATTTTGGTCACTGTTACGAAATCTCTGTTAATGTTCTGTCTTTAACTGAATCTTTTACGGAGAAAAGCTCATTAGATCATTGTTTATTTTAATTTTGTAAACAGATGGGGTAGAAGGGTTTGCAATGCCATATTATTGGTGGAGGGCTGTTTTAACATCTTTGAAGTATGACTTTAGCTGAGTATCTTTACAACCATCTTGAATACGTCTTCTAGTGTCCACAAGATTCAGCAAAAAGATAAAGCCTGGGTAGAATATCGTTTTAAAATGTTCATGTTCTGTTCTATATTTTCTCCACCTGCTCTCCAAATGTTGTAATGCAAAAAATATCAGTAATGATTTGGTAGTATTAATTTTGTGGTCATTGTTACTCTTCGATAAATTTTTTTTCGTTAAATACTTATTAGAGGGTTTTGAAATGTTTTTCAAATATGTGAAATGTGGAACATTGCTGTCTTTTATATTAAAGTAATTAAAATGTGTTGTGATTGAAATTATTTTGTCCTCCACAAGATGGCTCTATGAGTATTCTTCCAGGATTCTAATATTTATTTATGGTAATAAAATCTTGACATTTATAATCTTTCAACTCATGGGAGTTTTCAAAGAAGGAAAATCCTTTGTAGACAGGGGCAGATGGATTTTACTAAAGGGTGAAAGGCCTTCTTCATTAAGAGCAGTAGATTTGTTTATTTTTCCTATTGGCGGTGGTAACAAATAGCAACCTGGTATGTTTAAATACTTTTTTCCCAACCATTTATGTGTCAAAAAAGAGGAATCAAAGCTTTCTGCACCTTTAAAAAGTTCTTATTAAATTTAACCTAGTGCTTCTCAAACTTTAATATGAATGCAGATTATTTGAGGATCTTGTTAAAATGCTGATGCTGACTCAGTAGGTCTCTTGTGAAGCCTGAGGTGACAGCTCACATATCCAAAAAGTGGGCAGTTTCCACAAGTGCTGTTCAGAAAGGACCATATTTGAAATGGCGAGAATTTAACTCACAAACAACTGTTTTCCTCCACTGCACCCCCAAGCCTTTCAGGGCTCAGTGAAATACCAGCACAGTGAAGCCTTTTCACAGGTGAAACCAATTATGTGACGCCAGATTAGTTTCCCCTGGCTTCCATAACAAACTATTATACCACAAACAGTGTCGTAAAACAACACAAGTGTATTCTTGCGGTTCTGTAGGTTAGAATTCTGAAATGAATCTCAGTGGGCTAAGATCAAGGTATCAGTAGGGCTGTGTTCTTTTCCGGAGGCTGTACGGAAGAAGCTATTTCCTTGCTGCTCTGTGCTTCTAGCATTCACCCACTTTTTTTTTTTTTTTTTTTGCTTTTTTGGCCCCATTTCTACCTGTTCTAAGCCAACAAAGGTGTATCTGGTTCTTCTTATGTCACATCTATCTGACTCATTCTTCTGTCTTCCTCATTCTGACTTAAGAGCTCGTGTGATTTAAGATCAGCTGATCAGAATGTTATTCCACCTGCAACCTAAGTTTTCTTTTGCTATGTAACAACATATTCACAGGTTCCAGGGATTACAACATTAACATCTCTGGTGGCCCCTCTGTATAACACAGACACCACCATGTGGTTTAGTAATTTATTTCTTTTTGTCGTTTGTCGTATTTCCATCTTTCCCATGCAGAGATTGTGCATTATATATAGTCATTTTGGAAACATTTTGAAGACCCACTAAGTTCTAAACATTGTGTTTTGTGCTGAGGATAAAAATATGCCCCTAGGAAACTTATGATGTGGCACAAAATCAGATACAATTCTTAGTAAATGTGAATTGAATTAAATCATATCAGAGGTCCAGGAATGTCAATATAATACTAAAGTTCAGAATAACTGTGAATTCTGCCTTCTCTCTTGTTTTGTACTTCGTGCCAAGCAGGTCACTGACAAGGCTTTATTATTACAAAAAAAACCAAGTTGATTTTAATACATTAGGCCTTGAAATTGGAAGCATCTGTAACTTTGTAGGATCATGAAATTCTTTAAACTGATGTAAATAGAGAACTTGACTACATAAGCAAAAGAGTAGTCCCGTGTGTTTAATTGCAAGGGGATGGGAGCAGGAGCAAGAGGATTCACTTACTGAAATGCTAAAACATCTGTAGAAACTTACTCTAAAATTAAAGTGATAACTTATTCCAATCAGGAAACGAAATACCCTGTTATATCCATTAAAGTAATACGTTTCTCAACGTGGAATATATTCCCTCTCTAAAAGTTGATGTTTGTGTAAATATGACTTTAGAGCTGGGTGGAACTATAAAGATCATGATCTCAAAGGTCCATTTCAGCTCCCAAATTCTAAAGTGGTTTTATTTTACAGACACAGCGAGTGAGGCCCAGAAATAAATGACTTTTCCAAAGTTGCACAGCAGGATGAGAACTGAGGTTACTTAATTCCCTGTCCTGTACTTTCTTACCTTAAGTGATAATGCTAAGGATTATAGAGGAAAAGAGAGGAACAATAAATATATACAAAAGAATATGCATTTTACAGTTTCTGTAACAATAATTTTGATTGGCAAAGCTAATGGGATATACTCTTACTACTAATAACTTTCTCTGGCTATAACCTTCAATCTCGTCTTATTTCTTCCTTGATGATTTTCTCTAAAGCACGTTTCCTAATTTGGGGGAATGGCTAAAATATATGAAAATTAGTCATTTTCATTATTAATTTTGAATTAATTTTTCCACACTGTTAAATTGTTTAGTGCTTCCTTAGTCCTCCACGGAGCATTCTTTCACCATGTAAACTTTGATTTAAAATATTTTAAAAATCATTAGGCTACTATAATGAGATTTATCAGTTACCTAGATATGATTGAACTGAATTTTTTAAATATGTGGAGTTGGCTTTTAGAATTCTTAGGTTGCTTTCCTTTAAGTTGTTCCTAAGTTAAAGGAACAACAGACTTATTATACCTGAACAGCAGACCATCTTATCAAGAAAACTTGTTTTTGGAAGACAGGCTACTTGATGTATGCCAAGAGAGTAGTTCTTAAATGTTCGCATGCATGCGCGTGCGCGCGCGCGCGCACACACACACACACACACACACACACACACACACCTGTGAGATGATGGATATGTTAATTAGCTTTGCTGTGGCAATTATTTTACAGTATATATCATATATCAAAAT
This sequence comes from Trachypithecus francoisi, assembly GCF_009764315.1. NCBI lineage: Eukaryota > Metazoa > Chordata > Mammalia > Primates > Cercopithecidae > Trachypithecus > Trachypithecus francoisi. The sequence continues at coordinate 163,141,276 of NW_022681465.1, read as the reverse complement.
AGCACACACCCTAAATATTTGCAGTGTTTGTCAATTATATCTCAGTAATGCTGGGAAAAAAAACTCAGCATTGCATTTATATACTTAAAGATTTTTGACCTGCAGTATGTAAATAACCTATTAATTCCTGTTGGAGAGATTATAATCTTGATTTGCTTGCTGTAGGAAACAATTCTGAAATGGACCCCGAGTCCCACGTCTCTGGTATACACACACCTCCTCCTGATTATGCAATCAAGTGCTAGCGTAGGTACCTAGGTAACTGGTGTGAAGTTTTTTGCTGAGGCTTTTTAAGGTCAGTGTTTTAGCACACACCCTAAATATTTACAGTGTTTGTCAACTAGATCTCAATAATGCTGGGGAAAAAATTCAGCATTGCATTTATATACTTAAAAATTTTTGACTTACAGTACATAAATAACCTGCTATTTCCTATTGGAGAGATTATAATCTTGATTTGCTTGCTGTAGGAACTGAAATGGACCCCAAGAGTCCCACTGCTCTGGTATACACACACCTCCTCCCAATTATGCAATCAATGTTAATCTAGGTAACTAGGTAACAGGTGTGGAGAGTTTTTGCCGAGGTAATGAAGGTCTCAAAGCCGTTTACCTTAAAATAGGGAATCTAGCTTGGTAGTCCTGAGCTAATCAGGTGAGTCTTTAAAAGGGACTGGGCTCTAGCTGTCTAAAGAGATTCTAAGAGTGAGGGGTCTCCAGCAGGAGGGAGAGTCTCCCTTGTTATCTTTGAAGATGTAAGAGACCACATGGTAAAGATGTGAGGATCCTCCATCATTTGAAAGAAGGCCTTTGCCAGCAAGGGAGTAGGGACCTAAGTCGTACAACCACCATCACTTAATTCAGCAAACAACTTGAAGGAACTTGAAAAGAGATTATTCCCCAGAGCCACCAGATAGAAGTGAGGCCTGGCTGACACCTTGATTTCCGCCTCGTAAGACCGTGAGCAGAGAATCGCCATGCTGTGCCTGTACTTCCACCTACAGAACCATGAGGTAATGAATTTGTGTTTTAAGCTGATACATTTGTGGTAATTTGCTACGCAGCAATAAAAAATGAATACTTTTGTATTTGGCGTTTTAAAAAAATCACCATCATTTTTACCTGAGGAGAGAGCTGTCTTCCTAAACATGCAGGACTTCAGGTGGATATTATTAGGCTCACTTAGTGTTTGTAATAAAATGAAACTTTCCCCCATTAAAGCATTGTTTTTGAAATGAGTTAGTCCTTGTCAGAAAACTGGGTTTAGTCATTTTTTAAAAAATTTTAATACCATAACAAGCAAGGATGTCTTAAGAAAACAAGAGTGTGGAACTATATCGTGAAAAGCAAGAGTTTCCTACTCCTTCCCTTCGCTACCCTACCCCTTACTCTTCTTCCCTGGAAGAAACCACTCTAACAGCCTTTTTGTCCTCCTCTGCCAACTGCCTTCATAACTGAATAATACACTTATGAAAGGTGTTATTTAAACTTTTAGTTAATGTTTGTTTCCCCTGGAAGATGAGGATTTTGGCTTACTTGCATTATCTTATCTCCACATTGCTCCTCCCTGTATCATCATTCATGCAGTGTAGTTATATTTTCAGTTGTACTATCTATGTTATTTGGCAGAATCTACCTGTTTTTCTTGTCCTGGACATGGACATCTTTGTGGACTGTTAATCTGCCTACCACAGACGATAACTGAGATCTCCCTAAAGGTTCAGGTCCCATGTTGGGCTCCTTATCACTGGTTTCGTGGCATGGGCTCCCGTCTCCAGCATCCTTTAAGTCCTGGATTCAAAGAGAGAAATGTCACAGCACAGGTGATAACTGCAGAACAGGAAAAGGCAGAAACCTCCTCCCTTAAAGAGAAGGATAATTCTTTCTTATCTGAGGTGTGTAAAATCAAACTTCTGTGTTAATTGAACTTAACTCTAGCCCTGGGTTTCTCCTGATGTGGAAAACATAGCTAAACATAATCACTTCAAGATTTTTTTGTTTCTTTTGGGGTAAATAGCTTTGTTTTCAGAGGCTTATTTGCTGACTGACCCTCGGTCTTTGGCTTTTCTCTAAATGTCCAGTCTTCACAGGTTTCTGGTTACAGACCCTGTCATACTGCTTGAATTGTGTATTACCCTTGGCTCCCCAGTTTCATATTTTTACAGCTCACTCTGCCTTTTCTTAACCACAGATTTTCTCTAGGGTCTCTGGCCTTTTCTCAGCCTTATTCAAACTTCGGAGCTTGGGAAGATTTGGGATTATCTCCTGAACCAGCCTGGAGCTGAGAGGGGAGAAGTATAAGGAAGGATGCTGTGGGCTCTGTGCCAGGTCATCCCTTCCAAGGCAGTTTAATGAGAATTGAAGTATGAATTGGCTCTCAAGCTTTTTTACATTATTAGGTGTTTCCTCTTGCTCTCTTTCCCCAGTTGTTCATTAGAAACCATATCACTCAGGGTTCAATAAGAGAAACAGACCAGTAGAAGATATAAAATAATCTATTGCAAGGAATTTGCTTACCCAATTTGGAAGGCTGTCTAGACAAGTCTGAAATTGTAGGGCAGGTCATCAGGAAGGGCAGGATAGAACTCTGTGGTAGAAGTTGATGTTCTGCAGTCCGCAGGTGGAACTTCTAGAAACCTCTACTCTTAAGAGCTTCCAACTGACTAAATCAAGCCTACCAAGATTATCAAGGATAATTGTGATTACTTAAAGATCATGAACTTCAGTGACATCCACAAAATCCTCTCACAATAACACCTAGACTAGTATTTGGATAGCTGGGAACTTAGAGCCCTGCCAAGCTGACACATAAAGCTGACCATCGAATGAATCATTATTCAATAGCAATCTCTGCCTGAGAGACTGGAGTAAGACATTGTCTGTCCATTCAGACTACTATAACAAAATACCATAAACTGGGCAGCTTATAAAGCACAACTTTATTTCTTGAAGCTCTGAAGGCTAGGAAATATAAGACCCATGTGCTGGCAGATTGTGTCTGGTGAGGGCCCCAGGTCTGGTTCACAGGGCCTTCTTGCCTTGTCCTCACATGGTGGAAGAGGGCAAGACAACTCTCGGGAGTCTCTATCATAAGGTACTAATCTCATTCGTGAGGATTCTGCCCTCATGATCTAATCATCCCCTAAAGGCCACCATGTCCTGATACCATCACATTGGTATATGAATTCAACAGGAATTTGGCTGGGGGAAAGGAGGCACAAATACTCAGATCACAGCAAACATTTTGACAAAATTAAGCTTCTATTGCTGTGTCTAACAAGTCATTTTCTTGTTTTTATTATACTTTAAGTTCTAGGGTACATGTGCACAACGTGCAGATTTGTTACATATGTACATGTGCGATGTTGGTGTGCTGCACCCATTAACTCATCATTTACATTAGGTATATCTCCTAATGCTATCCCTCCCTGCTGCCCCCACCCCACAACAGGCCCTGGTGTGTGACGTTCCCCTTCCTGTGTCCAAGTGTTCTCATTGTTCAATTCCCATCTATGAGTGAGAACATGCGATGTCTGGTTTTCTGTCCTTTTGATAGTTTGCTGAGAATGATGATTTCCAGCTGCATCCATGTCCCTACAAAGGACATAAACATCCTTTTTTATGGCTGCATAGTATTCCATGGTGTATATGTGCCACATTTTCTTAATCCAGTCTGTCACTGATGGACATTTGGTTGTCTCCCCTGCAGGAGAGTTGTACTTTCTTACATGGTATCTCAGGGCTCCAGGAGACCACAGCAGAAGATGCCAGTTCTCTTAAAGAGGAAGTGTGGAGCAGGATTCATGTCATTTCCCCCATGCTTCAATGATCACCGCAGTCACAGCTAGCCAGACCCAAGGGAAAAGCTGGAGTCCCCAGTCATTGATGCAAATTTGCAGCCATCTGTAATTCTCCTTATTGACCTTACCTCTAATCCTTTGCTCCCTGTTTACCTTATCCAAGGCACATTCCAGCCTCTTACTGTTTTTTTTTTTTTGAGACGGAGTCTCGCTCTGCCACCCAGGCTGGAGTGCAGTGGCCGGAACTCAGCTCACTGTAAGCTCCGCCTCCCGGGTTTACGCCATTCTCCTGCCTCAGCCTCCCGAGTAGCTGGGACTGCAGGCGCCCGCCACCTCGCCCGGCTAGTTTTTTTGTATTTTTTAGTAGAGACGGAGTTTCACTGGGTTTAGCCAGGATGGTCTCGATCTCCTGACCTCGTGATCCGCCCGTCTCGGCCTCCCAAAGTGCTGGGATTACAGGCTTGAGCCACCGCGCCCGGCCTCTTACTGTTCTTAAACATCTTGGGCACAAGATGTTTAAGACCTTAGGACCTTGGCTTTTGCTGTACTCTCTGCCTGACCCTATCTTCTCCCAGATATCCACATGCTTATCACTATCATATCTTTACTCAAATATCATTTCAGTGGACCTTTGCAGACTACCCTATTTAAGATTAGGGTCCTTCTTCCCACCACTATATATATAGTTCCTACCCACTTTCCTGTTTTGTTTTTTCCATACCATTTGGGGATATCTAACATAAATTTTATTTTAAAAATTTTGATTCTTTCCAAGTATGTTTCTTTTCTTATTATTTTTGTTTTGAGATATAGTTGCCCAGGCTGGAGTGAAGTCGCAACCATCTTGGCTCACTGTAGCCTCCATCTCCCAGGTTCAGACGATTCTCCTGCCTCAGCCTCCTGAGTAGCTGGGACAACAGGTGCCCACCACCATGCCTGGCTAATTTTTGTATTTTTAGTAGAGATGGGGTTTCACCATAGTGGTCAGGCTGACCTCGAACTCCTGACCTCAGGTGATCCACCCACCTTGGCCTCCCAGAGTGCTGGGATTACAGGCATGAGCCACTGTGCCTGGCCCAAGTAAGTTTCATGTGCATGAGGATTTTTGTATGTTTTTTCACTGTTTATCCATATCCTCAGCTCCTAGAACTTGCATTTATCACAGAAGTTGCACTCAATAAATATCTTTGAATTGATGGGAAGATTCAAGAAGCTTCTTATGCCTTGCTTGCTTCTTGGCTTATAAGTTTTATCTCACAAATTTAAAAATACTCAATTTGTTTTTGAATAATGAAGATCACCTAATTATGGTTTTTTTCCCTAAACACCCATTAGGTCATAGGGAAGACGAGGAGAGATATTTTTGTGCTAAATGTCTCATATTCAGTAATAGGTGATATTTCTGACTCTTCACCAGCAATCCTTTGATCTGCATTTCCCCCATAGTGGTACTAGGTTTTTATACCAGTTAGATTTATTAAACAAATCCATGCGTTCTTAGTTTGTTGCCTGATAGTCAAACATGTGCAATTATTGCAAGACTGACGACCGTGTAACTTATGGAATCCTTGACACAGAAGAGCCAAGCAGATTGACTTATGAATGTAATAATGTTGTTCTGATGCTTTCATTATGGTCAATCTCTAATAATGAGAAAAGGGGGAGGGAAACAAGAAGCTGAATGCCATTAGGAGTCTAAATTTTAGACTGTCTTTTACATTCTGGTTAGCTCTGAATGTGTTTCCAGAAAAATCAGGCAGAGAGGAAAAATGTATATCCTGTAATCCGTTGTGTTAAATAAATAATGTGGCATTTTTCATTTTAAGGTTAGCTTTTTGTATTACTGCAGAAAATAGTCAACTTAGAACACAATTGTCATATCTGAAATTTAATGTCTTTGTATAATTGTTAGTTGCACAGTATATTTTACTGCTTAACTCTAAAAGTCACTCGACTTCAGATTTGTTCATTGTTCTTGCAGCTGCTTCCTTGTTAAATCATTCCTCCCACTTCAGACAGTAGATTCAAGAAATGAGAGGTGATTTGTCACAGAACCTATAATTAATACATAGGCACTCATTGTAAATGTATGTTGATTACACATAACTTTAAATTGGGCTTCTGGAAAATTGTGCTTTTAAAATAGCCTGTTTGGCAGCCCCAACTAAAAATATGGAATGCTTTATAAATTAAAATGTTGAAATGTTACTATTTTTGCAAGAAATCAACACTCTAGGATGAATACATGAAGCATGAGTGAAGAATTCAAGAATAAATTGTTAGTCACCACCCGAATTTTAGCATGTCTTTGGTTTTATTGTTGGTATGCCAATAAGTAAGTGCTTTATCCTGAGACACAGGTAAGACACACACAACTAAGCAAAACTTACATGTGTTTTACTTACCTGTGTCTCATGATGTCAATATTAGATTCATCAATTTATTTCTGTAGGTAGACATCATGGTTTACATCAAACATTGCATACATACATGTATACAGTCATGTCACCTAATGACAGGGATACATTCCGAGAAATGAATGATTCAATGATCTCATTCTTGGCCATTGTGCTAACATTATAGTGTGTACTTACACAAAACAAGATAGAATAGCCTACTGCACACCCAGCCTGTGTTATGGCTTCTAGGCAACAAACCTGTACAGCATATTACTGTACTGAATACTGTAGGCAAATGTAACACAATGGTAAATATTTATACATCTAAATATATGTAAATATGAAAAAGGCACAGTAAAAATATGGTAAAAAATAAAAATGGTACACCTGTATAGAGGAGCCCCATTATGCTCTTATGAGACCACCGTCATATATGTGGTATATTGTTGGCTGAAATGTCATGCAGTGCATGCCTGTGTGTGTGTGTGTGTGTGTGTGTGTGTGTGTGTGTGTATATTCTCCAGCATAAAGAAGGAATCTCCCATTTTTCTTGTGTTCTTTGCCAACTCCCTTGAGCAACCGCAACCATTTTTAAATTTGAAACGGGGCCGGGCGCGGTGGCTCAAGCCTGTAATCCCAGCACTTTGGGAGGCCGAGATGGGCGGATCACGAGGTCAGGAGTTCGAGATCATCCTGGCTAACACGGTGAAACCCCGTCTCTACTAAAAAATACAAAAAACTAGCCGGGCGAGGTGGCGGGCGCCTGTAGTCCCAGCTACTCGGGAGGCTGAGGCAGGAGAATGGCGTAAACCCAGGAGGCGGAGCTTGCAGTGAGCTGAGATCCGGCCACTGCACTCCAGCCTGGGTGACAGAGCGAGACTCTGTCTCAAAAATTGAAACGGTATGTGTATATGTGTGTGTATATATATGAAGATCACCTAATTATGTTTTTTTCCCTAAACACCCATTAGGTCATAGGGAAGATGAGGAGATATACACACACACACACACACACACCACACACACACACAGGTTGCTGAAGGGAGTTGGCAAAGAACACAAGAAAAATGAGAGATTTCCCTCTTTATGCTGGAGAAAGAGCCAGTGGTTATGTGATGCCCTGTATGATGGAAAGCATTGAAATGGCAGACCCACTCTCATTCTTAATAACATTGACACTTGGGGCAAATTTCTTATCTACAAGATGAAGAGATTAGACTCATATCTAAGATTCATTGCAGTTCTAAATTCTGTGCTTCAGATTTTTGACTTAATAAAATTTATTTCAACATTTGAGTGCCCATCATATTAGGAACTCTTCACTAGATATTTACTATGTGCCAGGTACCTAAGTGCTTTATGTCTATTAACTCAATAATCCTTATAAACCTATGATGTAACTAAAGAGGAAAGTAAATAAATAACTAGCCCAAGATAATCCATTTGGTTGGAAGTGGAGAGGCTTAAATTTTAACTCGAGATTTTAGTCTAGGATTTAGTAACTGTACGTGTAACAGTTGTATTATACTCTCTTTCCCATCCTGTGAGCCAGACACCATGCTAGGCACTAGAGAAACCTCTGAGCAAGTCATGATGGTTCAGGAAGCATAGGTGGCAAATTGAGAGCTTTTTATTTCTAAGTTTCTTTTTGATATATGTAGACAACCCTCTATAATCTCAGATATGCTATACATAGCTTGTTTTTTTTTTTCAAGACTTCTATCTTACATTAAATACTTTCTTTAGAGAGCTCATTAAGAAATATAGAAGTTCCACTGAATGCCAACTATCTTGCTCTTTTAAATTTTCTTTTAAGTTTTCATTAATTTGCTTTAGATTTGCATTCAAAAATGCAATGCTCTTAGAAATTTTTTGTCAACTCACTCAACACATGTATTCATATCATTCAGAGATAGTTTATTTTGTCTACAGGGAATACTCATTGACTTTGAAAAATTACTTTCTGCATATTTTACTTTTGCTGACAGAATACCTCCATACTTATCTAAAAGTAAAAATCTTTAACTCTTCTAAGTATCTGAATATGTTAATTAGCATTAAGGTTAGTAAAATATAAATTCATCAGTGACATAAATGATTGTGATATAAATTAGTATAAGAGTTTATTAGAATTCAGAGGATTGGGAACATGTATATGGACCCTTGTTTTCTTTTCATACTGACCAATCTGATGTGTCTTGAAATCAGTTGCTATGACAATGAGCTCTAAACATGAATTTTCAAGCCAAAATCAGACAGTTTCAGGCCTGGGATTTGATTTTACTCTTCTTACAAGCTGATCAATTAGCCTATTATTGTTTCAGGGATGCTGGCACTAAACATGAGATTTCAGAATCAGAAACAAAGGACTGTGTTACTTAGGGCACAGCAAGCAGCATCAACATTAGCATATTTGCATTGATTCCCCTTGCCCCCAAGTCCCATGGGGGTAGGAAATATGTGCCAGACAGATGCCATTCATACAGTGGCAGTAAGCAAGCCTGCTCTTTGTCCAAAAGGAGCTGCTACTTCATCTCTCCAGGTTATCAGATACACAAACATAAACAAAAATGCCCTGGATGAAAGAGTGTTCGGGGCCTTGAAGCCTTGGCACACCAGCCAGACATGCAAGACCACAAGAAGCCCAAGGGGAAGTGTCTCCCAACAGACAGACTCAGTGTACTGTGGTGGGAAGGACAGAGTCTGTGACAGGGCTCTGGTTCTTGTAGCTCTTGCTAGCAACCTTCAACAGGCCTGTCTGAGGTATCTCTAAGCGCTCTCACAGAGAAAATAGAGTTGGATGAAATGACCAAAAATGTCTACCCTTTCATATCAAGAATAAGTGTTAATGTCATACTCTTTTGTAAACCTTTCTTTAAAATAAAACCTGCAGCTTGCTTAGGGCTAAATATTGAGCCACAGAGAATTTTCACATAACCAAGTAACATAAATGCAGTATGACTGATTGCCTACAAGTGTTATATGGATTTTTAGAAGAGAAAATTAATCATTGTAATTGTTCAGTGAATGATACCATTTATAATTTTAAGAACCAATATAGAAAATGCGAACACAATTGTAAATGCATGACTAAGAAACGTTACCTCATTTTCTTTTCGATAAACAAACAAAAAAAATCAAGTGACTGGACGAGACATGAGAATGTTGTGAGCATTTTAAAAATTATCATTTTAGAATGTTTATCATTTTAAATGTTAGACATAATTTATTCATGAATGAATGAAAGCTTATTTTCTGAAGCGTATTTTATAGATTTTTATTTTGATACTGAAATAATTTCTGTGAAAATATGGATTTGCTAAATAGTAGTATGTTTAGATTGGTTTGATTCATCAGCACTTCTCAAAATAGGTTCAGGATCTCCTCTTTACCTGTTAAAAACATTTACTCTCTTGAAAGATCTAATAAAGATATCTTTAAAAGATGCTTGGGAAGGGAGGATGTTAAATGATTTCAATCCACACTTAGTTGCAAAACCGCAAAGCATGGTTCTGGAAAAATCAAGCCTGTTGTGATTATTGATAAAATTTGGATTCCGCACCAATAAGCCTTATTCTGGCTAACTGGAATGTAGAAAGATTTAATTCCAGGTGCATAGGGATTTATTTATATTAAAATTGTCCAACAACACAAGATGCTGTGTCACCGATAGCCTGTAGGGGCAGAAGTTTTAAAGGGCTTTAGTACACAAAAAAACATAATGCAGGCAAACCTTAGCTACCAAGAGTTCTCTAGAATGAGTATATGGATTCATTTGTTTATCCTTTCAGTACTGCATTGATTACCTACATAAGGGAAGCCCCTCTGCTGGGGACAGTCTGGAGAAGAGAGAGCTACTGTTTCTGAAGGAACTGAGTCTAGTAAGAGAGACAAAATAAAGGCCACATAGGGTGGTTAATGCAAAGATGAGGAACTGGACACAATTAGGGAACGTCAGATGACAAATTCTCAGATTAGGGATTTTCAGACCAGAGTCTTCGCTTTAGGTTTGTTTTTGTTTTTTTTTCTTCGGTTCATCAGTTCAATGTGTAAAGTATTTCCTGGCCTTTAACAGGATAGGAAATATTCAAGTTTATCATCTCTTGAAGGAGCTTACAGTCTAATTATTCAAGTTTATCATCTCTTGAAGGAGCTTACAGTCTAATTATCTAAAAACAAATGTTCTACATACACTGGACATATGCCGCTCCTATGCACAGGTGAATAGCATAGGTACAAAATAAGTAATAAAAGCAGCTTGGCATAGATAAAACACTTTACTATGAGCCAGTCACTTTGACTAGTGCTTGATTTATATTGTCTAACTTAATTCTCAGAACCTTTTCAGATCGTTCAGAACACAGAAGTTAAGTATCTAGAGTACCAGGCTAGGAGTTGCAATGTGTGAACTGTTTTATGGGCTCCACTACTAGCTGTGTGGCCTTAAGAACTACTGAATATCAGCCATGAAGAAGGATGGCTTGTTAATGCATGTACCAGGGCAATGTCTAAAATTTCAATTGAAGGGTAATGATTTATATACAGTCACTCTTGATTAAAGACAAATATGCTGGGGAGTTTCTAGTCAGGCCAAGTGACCTGGAGCCAATGTACAGTAGGCATTGCATAACCCAGAGCTCTCAAACTAGTTGGTCACAGTGCAAGGCAGGTAATCCAAACAAATGAAATGAGACAAGTGGGGCCTGGCACACTGGAAAGTGCACATGTACATTTTAAAGAGGCAAGTTCTACTCAGCTCCACCTGGTTGCTGCCAAAGGAAAATGCAGATCCAGTGGTTGCAGAGACTCCAAATCTTCTAAAGAAACTGACAATCCTGACTTTTAGATGTTGGTCTGTAGGTCATGAGACCAGTCTGAGGTGCAGCTCATCAACTGCAAGTGGTAGTCTTCTCATTCTTCCTCATTCATAGTTTAGGAATCTTTGCTCTTTCTTTCTTTTCTTTCTTTTTTTTGTCTTTTCTTTTAGACAAAGTCTTGCTCTGTCACCCAGGTTGGAGTGCAGTGGTGCCATCTCGGCTCACTGTCAGCTCCACCTCCTGAGTTCACACCGTTCTCCTCCCTCAGCTTCCTGAGTAGCTGGGACTACATGCCCGCCACCACACCTGGCTAATTTTTCGTATATTTAGTAGAGATGGGGTTTCACCATGTTAGCCAGGATGGTCTCGATCTCCTGACGTCGTGATCTGCCCAACTTTGAGGGCAAAGTGCTGGGATTACAGGCATGAGCCACCATTCCCAGCCTCTTTTTTTTTTTTGAAACAGAGTCTTGCTCCATTGCCCGGGCTGGAGTACAGTGGTGTGATCTTGGCTCACTGTAACCTCTCCCTTCCTGGGTTCAAGCAATTCTCGTGCCTCAGCCTCCCAAGTAGATGGGATTATAGGCGTCTGCCAATGTGCCCGGCTGATTTTTTTATTTTTAGTAGAAATGGGGTTTCACCATGTTGGCCAAGCTGGTCTCAAACTCCTGACCTCAGGTGATTCACCTTCTTCGGCCTCCCAAAGTGCTGGGATTACAGGCATGAGAGACCACCCCGACCACTATTTCAATCTATGTAAACATTCTCAGGCAGTGGTCTCAAGATTTGCTACCTATTAGAATCAGCTGAAGAGCTTTTAAAAATCCAAAACCCAGGTCATGTTCCCCGTCAATGAAATCAGAATCTCTATAGGTAGGACCTAGATATTGTTGGTCTATTTTCAAAACTCCCCAGGTGATTCCAGTGTGAAGTCAAGTTTGAAAAACAGTGCTCTCAGACCTTACTACTCAGTGTGCACCTCAAAATGACACTAGCACCATCATGCCTGTGGCAAATGCAGAATCTTAAGCCCAATTTCAGTACTCCTGAGATGGGACCTGTAGTTAAACAAAATTCCCAGGTGGTTCCTATGCAGGTAAGAAGCATTGCCTAATAATTATCAAGTGACTGATGGAACCTCACTTTTAAACCTTTAAACAGTGATTCTTAACCATGGCTACATATTAAAATCACCAGAGAGTTTAAATGTACCATTACTGGGTCTACCCAAGGAGATTCTGATTTAATTCATCTATGGTAAGTCCTGGATGTTAATGTTTTTAAAAATTGTTCCAACATGAGTCTAATCTGCCACCAGGGTTGAAAACAACTAATTGCCTTAGTTCTATTTTTCCCATTTTGCAGTAATATGAACTTGTCATCACCCAATAAATCTTTTTACTATATCGTCATCTGATAATTCTTATTCGAAAAAGTCACTGGGAGAGTTGTACCTGCTACCAAAACTATGGTAGCTCTTATATCTGGCTGTGAATGTTTTCTGATTATTCTAATGAAGTCTTCAGGTAGCACTCTTGAAGCTGGAGTTAAGAGGTTTTTTCTGCCCTAGTTTTAAAAGAGGTAGCCTTCCTCTCTGTGGTTTTTAAGTCATCTGCACAACAAAATCATCTGGGGACTCTTTCAGAAAATAAGGCTGACAGGAAGCATCCACATGTACAGTACTTTCACGGAGCCCAAGAGATCATTGTGATGGTGTGAAAGGCAAAAATCACTGCTCCAGTCCCTTGTGACATAGGCCCATAATGAGCCACAGGAATGGCTAAACCAACCAGGTGTCTTAACCTGAGGGAACTTAGAGACCACCAGGAATAAATTAAATATCAAATTACTCCCATGAACTCCAATTTCTTCATCTGTTAAAAAATAAAGAGATAACATCTCTTGTGTTATTCCTTAGGAGAAGAATTCATACAGTGTTTATAAAGTACTTAGCTCAGTGTCAGCTCCTCAATACTTAAAGCCTAACCTAACAGGGCAGGTTTTTTTCCTGACAGAAGACATTCATTTTAAGTAGTATAAATCAAGGATCTTGGCTCTTGTCTTCAACTTCTACATAAATTATAGCAGTTTAGTTTTTTTTTTTTTTAATGTTGCATGCCTTTCAATCATAAAACAGAAAAGTAACTTCCTTTTCCTGTGAAGATGGCATGGCTTACATGCAAGAACCAGAAGTACCTTATCTCTAATAAGTCAAATGATCCTAGTTATGATAAAAAACTAAGGTGTTTTTCCCCCCGCCCCCCAGTAAACTAAGCAATTCAATTTATTCAGCTATATGGGGCATGCTGGAAAGCTATGTGGGTGAGCCAGACCTTGAAGTTCATACTAAGGTTCTTTGGTCAAAGTAGCCAGCAAGTCATGCCTGTTACTCAAGTTTAACCGGCTCACTTATTTGTGTGTGGAAATAAAAGCCAACATCTCCAAAGGCACTTTGGAATAAACAGTTAAAGCTTATTTAGCATGGACAACATGCTTCATTGCTCTGGCTGCCCAAAAAGATCCATATCTGGATACAAGTACACCTGTATCCAGAGGGACTTCTACGCACAGAACACTGATACTAGAAGCTCTATTGTGTCCCCTCTGGGCCTGTCTTGAGAACAAGGCTCTAAATACTGCTTTATCCACAACAGCTTAGCATTTCTGGCTTATTATTTATCTTCTACCTAAATCTTCATTTGTAGAAAAATAGACTCCCTACCTTTGTGGAACTTACATTCTGGTGATATGTCAACTCTCCTTTTATAAAAGTGGATCAGATAATCTAGAAACCATTTGAAGAAAATGAAAATATTAGATCTCCACTGAGATATTTTCAATAGTCTGTTTAAAATCTGTTTTGATAATAGACTCTTAGGAATGTTTCTCATTGTTTTTAAATTCTTTTGTTTGTAGGAAGGCATACATCTTTTATGTTTCTTGTAATAAACCTTAAATGGTGAGATATGTTGAGAGATTGTGAATATTTAATTACAAGTCTAAGAGTTTTCCAGCAAATGCAACCTTAGAAGGTATCTCATCCAATTTCCTTACAGATGAGATGCTGAGATATAGAATTAAGTTCTCAACCAGTGATCTGTTCATTTGGCTTTAGTGTCTTACTAAACATTCTTCATCAAAGCCTTTTAGATTCCCCATAGCTTTGAAGCCGTATTGTTTATTTGGGAAAATGTGATATTTTTCTATGCCTGGCTTATTTCACTTAACATAATTGTCTTCCAAGTTCATCCACGTTTTCCCCAATGACAGGATTTTTTTCCCTTTTGAGGCTGAATAGCATTCCATTGTGTATCTGTACCACAGTTTCTTTATCTACATATCCATTGATGGACACTTAGGTTGAATTCATATCTTGGCTCTTTGAAAGTGATGTTGAAATGAACATGAGACTGCAGATATCTTTTCCTCATACTGTTTCATTTCTTTTGAATATATACCCAGTGTGGAATTGCTGGATCATAAAGTAGCTCTATCTTTTATTTTTTGAGGAACCTCTATTCTATTTCCCATAAAGCCTTGCTAATTTACATTCTAAGGTATTGTGTGCAAGGATTCCCTTTTCTCTACATCTTCAACACTTTTGTCTTTTTAATAACAGCCTTTTTAGCAGCTATGAGGTAACATCTCATGGTGGCTTTAATTTTCATTCCCCTGATTAGTGATGCTGAATTTTTTTTCATACATTTGTTGGCTTTTAGTATATCTTCTTTTAAGAAACAGCTCTTCAGGTCCTTTGTCCATTTTTTTAACTTGGGTTTTGTTGCTATTAAGTTCTTTATTTGGGATATTAACTCATTATTAGACATGCTTTACAAACACATTCTCTCATTCTGTAGCTTGTCTCTTCACTCAATTGTTTCCTTTGCAATACAGATGCTTTTTGGTTTGATGCAATACCATTTGTCTATTTTTGCCTTTCTTGGCCTTGTTTTTGGGGTCATATTCCACAAATCATTGCCTAGACCAATGTCATAGAAATTGAACACTGTTTTATCCTAGTTGTTTACAGTTTCAGGCCTTATGTTTAAGTCTTTCATCTATTTTGAGTGGATTTTTGTATATGGTATGAGATAAAGGGCACAATTTCATTTTTCTGCATGTAGATATCCAGTTTTCCCAGCATCATTTATTGAAGAGATTGTCCTTTCTTTATCTTGTATTGGGCCTGCTTTCTAGGTCATTTTCAAAGCATGGAGGGGCCGGCCGGGCGCGGTGGCTCATGCCTGTAATCCCAGCACTTTGGGAGGCCGAGGCGGGAGGATCACAAGGTCAGGAGATCGAGACCATCCTGGCTAACACGGTGAAACCCCGTCTCTACTAAAAATACAAAAAATCAGCCGGGCGAGGTGGCGGGCGCCTGTAGTTCCCGCTACTCAGGAGGCTGAGGCAGGAGAATGGCGTGAACCCTGGAGGCGGAGCTTGCAGTGAGCCGAGATCCCGCCACTGCACTCCAGCCTGGGTGACAGAGCCAGACTCCGTCTCAAAAAAAAAAAAGAAAAAAAAAAAGGCACAATATCGATTATATCGTTAATGTACGTACTTTGCCGGGCGCGGTGGCTCAAGCCTGTAATCCCAGCACTTTGGGAGGCCGAGACGGGCGGATCACAAGGTCAGGAGATCGAGACCATCATGGCTAATACGGTGAAACCCTGTCTCTACTAAAGAATACAAAAAACTAGCCGGGCGACGAGGCGGGCGCCTGTAGTCCCAGCTACTTGGGAGGCGGAGGCAGGAGAATGGCGTGAACCTGGGAGGCGGAGCTTGCAGTGAGCTAAGATCGGGCCACCGCACTCCAGCCTGGGCGACAGAGCCAGACTCCGTCTCAAAAAAAAAAACAAAAACAAAGCATGGAGGGGCCAATTTCTTTTCTTCAAAAATAAATTATAAAATTCAGCATTCTCATGATAGCTGAAGTTTGTTTGTTTGTTTTAAGAAAGGGTCTTACTCTGTCGCCCCGGCTGGAGTGCAGTGGTATGACCTTGGCTCACTGCAACCTCTGCCTCCCAGGCTTAAGTGATACTCCCATCTCACCCTCCTGAGTAGCTGGGATTACAGGCGTGCACCACCATGCCTGGCTAACTTCTATTTTTTTTGTTGGGATGGAGTTTAGCCATGTTAGGTAGGCTGCTCTCAAACTCCTGACCTCAAGTGATCTGCTTGCCTCAGCCTCCCAAAATGCTGGGATTACAGACCTGAGCCACCATGATAGCTGATTTTATTGTCAATTCTAAAATGAAGACAGATAGCGATGAGCTGGTAAGTTCAGGGAAATGTTAAATACAAGCATATCTAGGGCCTCTAAATATAGTATTTGTATTTTTCAAGGTATCACATTCAGAGTTTAATTAACAAAGTCAACCAGGCTTAGATTTAAAGTTCATTCACGGTGGCAGAAGGACAGAAATAGTAGATTATCAATCAACAAGGCAGATTTGGAAAGATGGCCAACTGAGACCAGAAAATGAATGATTAGTTTCTAAGCTTATCTTATACAGTCTTAAGGACGGGAAGAATGATAAGATATTAGATATTTAAAGACCACACTAAAAGATTCTTCAAAATGTTCATTTATTACTCATATTTCTTTCATTAAATGTATTAACCCACTAAATAAATATTACTGATAAATGTCTCATTTTGAAGTTATACAATAACTTTATTCATTCATGATTTAATATTGCAAGTTCAGCTCACATTTTCCAAAATATACCTTCAAAGTGAGCTCTAATTTAAAATAATTATCTCCCATATGCGATGTGTAAATAGGTAGGCTTATCTCAAAGGTTTTTTAAAAAAAGTCACATAAGAAAATACTAAGAAATGTGGACACAAAATAATTAAAATCCTATATTGTACAAAAAGTCTGTAATTTTAAAAGCTATCAGCTAGGGAACTATCCCTAGCAAATATCAGCTAGGGAAAATTCTGTAACATTTACTTTAAAAGAACATATTCTTTTTTACCGAAAGACTTGTAATTCATTTTTAAAATGGCATATTTTTTCCATCAAAAATATGAGGACGTAGAAAATTACTAGACATTTACCAAAAAGAATGCAAATGATAATAGCATTAAAATGTTATTATTCATCAAGAAATGTAAATAAAATAGAAAACTGCCATTGTTCACAATACTTGTAAAAGCAAGCAAACCTAAAGACAGTGCAATACAGTATTGTGACATATAAATTAGTACAAGCTTTCCAGAAAACAGTTGGTAATTAAAAACAAAATTCATGTTCTTTAAATTCTAATACAATAAATTTTTAGGGAATGAAATATCAAGAAATACTCATATAAATGGATTTTTTTATGATGGAGAGACTGGTTGAATACAAATGCTTTAAAGGAAATTTGCCAAAATATCAGTATTGGTTATAGATTTTTCAATCACATTAAACAAATAATGGCCAAACTGTGGGCCAGGAACCAGCCAAATACTGTGGAGACAGCAGTGCTCGAGATGATTTCTGCATTACAGAACTTACCTTCTAGTTGGAGCTGAAATTTAGTCTATTACATTCCATATACTTTTTGCTATTTTCCAAATTTCTCCAGTGAATAAACTTTCTTGCATTACCAGAAATGCAGGTTACTTAATTCTAATAAAAAGATAAACATTTGTGCTATCTAAATATCTATCATGTCATACTGAAATATTTGAAATAAACCATTCTCTGCTTTGGTCCTTTAGTGTTTTGACATTTATTGAATTGGGCCACAAAGGCCCTAGTTGTGTACAAAAATATGACTGAATATTTTTCTAATTACTAGCATTATCTTGTCAAGCTGATAGATTTTCTAAAAGGAAATAACCTTTTCAATTTTTTTCTGACAAGCATTTTGAGAATGAGAAAATACATAAAAAGTTTCTGGAGAAATGTATTTTCCTCATCATGGATGCCACTGGATCATAAAAAAATCCTGAGTTTTACCTGAGATTTATACCATCTTCAGTACATGCTACATCTGAAAGTAGGGGTGCTGGGGAGGAAGAAATGGGGTTATTCAGGGATACGTGGCACGCTGTTGCATAATTACCTGTTAAAGCTGAGTGAAAGTTCTTAATCTTGTATGTATCAGAATCTCCTAGAAAGCTTAATTTTAAAAAGATTTTCATGACCCTGCGTAAGAAATTGTGATTTAGGAGGTCTGTGGCTGAGCCGAGCCTGTGTACTTTTTTCAAGGTGATTCTGATGACACTGGACATATTAGAAAACACTGAGAATAAATACCTTTGGGTCTTCAAGCATATATCCCAGTAAACTTCAAGACGTTAAATTATAGTTTTGAAATGAATCTCTAAAGAAACATTTCCCTTTAGTCTAGCTTTCAGATACATATCACATTTCTGCAGTGGGTTTCTAAGTCCTCTGCACAATTCTCTGCTGAGCCTCTCTTGAAGGTCCACTTGGGGAGCTTTAACTACCTTTCTGGGCTCTCCATTTCTGAGTCTAATAGATTCAGACTGAATGGAAATGACTAGGTCACCTCTAGCAGTTGTTTTCTTTGAGGGTTTTCCTATTCTTTGTTTCTCAAACTTGAGCAGTCTATGCTCAAGGGAAAAAATCTTTCAGGCTATTTGATTTCCAAACACTCCTATTTGACAAATACTAACCTGAGCAACTGCTACTTCCAATTGGAAGACATTTTCAGAGAATAAGGTATCACTGCAAAACAAAACAAAAACAATAAAACAATTTTTGGCTGTTCAATTAGCAAAACAAATTTCCTTGCATTCAGCATTGAAGTGAAAAGATTAAAATGAAAACCTCTCAGCATTTAGGGACCCGTAAATTAATATATACAAATCCCTGTGGATCCTCAGATGTCAGGTTAAAGTCCATCTTAAACCTACTTTAATGATACTTCAATGTTCATGACCTTACCTTGGATACAATTATGAAAATGTTAACTCACACCCTGCTTCCTGATTCTACTCTATCTAATAAAGTGTTCACTTTCATCTTTCTTTGGCTCCAGGTCCTATGGATGTTCTTTCTGCTTGCTAATTGCTTTCAAATCTGCCTTTCTTAGCTGGTAACAGCAACTTAGATATAGATGCTTTACTTTTTCCTGGGAGGTGCACATTTTGTAGATGCAAGGTTTTGTTCTATTCAAAAGGAATGTCAGATATTAGCATGAGTTCAGAAAGCATTTGTGGGGGCTTAAGTTTCCTCTGAACTCAACCTCCCTGAGACTATTCTTTTTCCTGTGAAACCAATCCTGACTTTTAATATTCCTTAATACTTTGATAATATGGCAGTCACAAAAAATGCCCATAATAGACATGAAAATCTGTCTCTAAATACATTTATTTTTATTTTCCCCTTATAGTTTCTTAAACATACAAATATGAGTTTATATGAATAAAGTGTGTACATATTCCCATATTTTCTGTAAATTGCTGTAAAATTGAGATGACTTTCAAGTAATTTTTGCATGAACTATTTAAATTGTGTAAGAATTATGCTTGTTATATCATGGAGACATAAGACAATAGAGGCATGTGTCATGTTGAAAAACTGTACTAGGATTAAAAAGCGAGAAAACGGCTGCTCTAGGTAATGAAACACCAGAGATTTGGTTTGTAAACTCAGACATTGGTACACTTAAATGTACTTTGTGATTTTATTCCTCAAATAGCTTGCTTTTGTTTTATTTTGAAAGTTTTTTTTTTTTTTTGGATGAAAGAGCAGTAGAAGAGATAAGCCACTCTTAATACGTTTTAAATATAAATGTTTTAAATTCCAAGCGTAACTTATTCCCTGGCATATAGGCATCCTCAATACGTATTTGTTGATTGGCTTAGGAAGCATTAGGCATCTTCGAGCTATAGAAGAGGGTCAAGCCGGGCGCGGTGGCTCAAGCCTGTAATCCCAGCACTTTGGGAGGCCGAGATGGGTGGATCACGAGGTCAGGAGATCGAGACTATCCTGGCTAACATGGTGAAACCCCATCTCTACTAAAAAATACAAAAAACTAGCTGGGCGAGGTGGCGGGCGCCTGTAGTCCCAGCTACACGGGAGGCTGAGGCAGGAGAACGGCGTACACCTGGGAGGCAGGGCTTGCAGTGAGCCGAGATCCGGCCACTGCACTCCAGCCTGGGTGAAAGAGCCAGACTCCGTCTCAAAAAAAAAAAAAAAAAAGAAGAGGGTCAAGTGGAAAGTGAACTGGATTAAGTCTGGATTAAGTCCTGCCCCTATGTGAGAGCAGGACAGTCATTTCACCCAGACTCTCCCAACCATACACTTGTCCAGCTTGCAATTATAGAGTCAAAAAATTTCATAGTTGATAGAGAAATCACATATTGTCTAATATAGCCCCTATTTTTACAGATGAGGGATCTGAGGCCCAGAGGGGCCAGGTAATTTGCTGTAATTAAGAGTAAAACTTTGCAACAAATCCTCATCCCATCTCTTAATTGTATGCTTTCGCTATTGCCCTTATATTTCTATAGTGTGTAACACAATTCTTTTTTTTTTTTCTTTTTTTTTTTTGAGACGAAGTCTCGCTCTGTGGCCCAGGCTGGAGTGCAGTGGCCGGATCTCAGCTCACTGCAAGCTCCGCCTCCCAGGTTTACGCCATTCTCCCGCCTCAGCCTCCCGAGTAGCTGGGACTACAGGCGCCCGCCACCTCGCCCACCTCGCCCAGCTAGTTTTTTGTATTTTTTAGTAGAGACGGGGTTTCACCGTGTTAGCCAGGATGGTCTCGATCTCCTGACCTCGTGATCCACCCGTCTCGGCCTCCCAAAGTGCTGGGATTACAGGCTTGAGCCACCGCGCCCGGCGGCAACACAATTCTAATATTTCTGAGCTCATGTTGTATGCCCTCAACTATGTGTGGATGGAATTTAATAACATCCCTATTTAACCGATGTGAAAACTGAGGAAGTTAGATTCATTCAAAGCCCTATGCTTTGTAGGACTAGAAGCACATTCCTCTTTCTTCTTTATGGTAGTCCCTCTTATTGAGTGAGCAATGCTTCTAAGTCTGTCACCTGAACTATTGTGAAGGTTGCCATATTTGGAAATGTTTAGATTTCCTGCAAATGTCGTTTGTCATCACCAAAATTCGTGTTGATGTTTCATTGCCTGTGTGGCAGGTTTAGGAGGTGACACCTAGTGGGAGGTTTTTGGGTCATGGGGACAGATCCCTCACGAATGGATTGATGCCATCTAGTGGGAATGAGTGAGTTCTTACTCTCACGGGGTGGATTAGTTTTCACAACAGCGATGACTTATAAAGTGAGGTTGCTCCTTGTGTTTGGCCCTGTGTGCACACCTACTCACCTTTCTACTTCTCCATAGCTTGACACAGCACATGACCCTTACCAGAAGTCAAGCAGATGCTAGTGCCATGCTCTTGGCCTTTATGTCCTTCAGAATCATGAGCAAAATAAACCCCTTTTCATCATAAATTACCCAACCCAAGTATTCAGTTATAGTAACAAAGTACTCTAAGATGTTTCCCTTTTAATATTTTGGAAAATAACATGTACTCCATCTGATTCTGAAACTTAGAGACAGTTCTTTACAGAATTAGAAAAAGCTATTTTAAAATTCATATGGAATCACTAAAGAGCCCATATAGCCAAGACAATCCTAAGCAAAAAGAACAAAGCTGGATGCATCATGCTACCCAACTTCAAACTATACTACAAGGCTACAGTAACTAAAACAGAATAATACTGGTACAAAAACAGACACATAGACCAATAGAACAGAATATGGAACTCAGAAATAAGAACGCACATTTACAATCATCTGATCTTTGACAAACCTGACAAAACCAAGCAATGGGGAAAGGATTCCCTATTTAATAACTGGCACTGAGAGAACTGGTTAGCCATATGCAGAAGATTGAAACTGGACCATTTTCTTATACCATATACAAAAATTAACTCAAGATAGATTAAATACTTAAATGTAAAACCCAAAACTATAATCCTAGAAGAAAATCTAGGGAATACCATACAGGACATTAGGCACCGGCAAAGATTTCCTGACAAAAATGCCAAAAGCAGTTGCAATAAAAGCAAAGATTGACAAAGGCAATCTAATTAAACTAAAGAGCATCAGCACAGCAAAAGTATCATTTGCACAATCAGAGTGAACAGACAACCTACAGAATGGGAGAAAATTTTTGCATTCTGTCCATCTGACAAAGGTCTAGTATCCAGTATCTACAAGGTACTTAAACAAATTTACAAGTAAAAAACGACTCCATTAAAAAGTGGGCAAAGGACATAGACACTTCTCAAAAGAAGATATTTATACAGCCAACAAATACATTAAAAGCTCAACATCAATTGATCATTAGAGAAATGCAAATCAAAACCACAATGAGATACCATCTCATGCCAGTCAGAATGGTGATTATTAAAAAGTCAATAAACAACAGATGCTGGCAAAGTTGCAGAGAAATAGAAACACTTTCACACTGTTGGTGGGAATGTAAATTAGTTCAACCATTGTGGAAGACAGCGTGGTGATCCCTCGAAGTTCTCGAACCAGAAATGTCATTTGACCCAGCAATCCATTACTGAATATATACCTAAGGGAATCTAAATCATTCTGTTATAAAGATACGTGCACATGTATGTTCATTACAGCAGTATTCACAATACCAAAGATACGGAACCAACCCAAATGCCCATCAGTGATAGAATAGATAAAGAAAATGTGGTACATATACACCATGAAATACTATGCAACCATAAACAGGAATGAGATCATGTCCTTTGCAAGGACATGGATGGAGCTGGAAGCTATTATCTTCAGCAAACTAATGCAGGAACAGAAAGCCAAACACTGCCTGTTCTCACTTAAAAGTGAGAGCTGTATGATGAGAACACATGGAAACAGGGAGGGGAACAACACACATGGGCCTGTCAGGGGAGTGGAGGGAGGAAAAATAGCTAATGCACGCTGGGCTTAACACCTAGGTGATGGGTTGATAGGTGCAGCAAACCACCCTGGCACATACTTGCCTATGCAACAGACCTGCACATCCTGTACATATACCCCATAACTTAAAATAAAATTTAAAAAATCAACTAAATAAAAAAATCTAGATTGAAAATAAATATACATACATACCTTTCTAGTAGTTAAAATTAATAGGCTTTGCCATTCTGGAAATATTTGACATTCTAAAATTTGAGTATAACCTTGTCAGTATCTTTCGGGAGATAAAAATGTGATTAGTTGACATTTTTAAAACTTAAGATAGATTGGAAGAATAAAAAAATTAAATATTAAAAAGATGATTCATTAACATGATTTTTAAAACTTAGATTACTTGGAAGAATGAAAAAGAAATAATTTTTTTTTTTTTTTTTTTTTTTTTTTTGAGACGGAGTCTCGCTCTGTCACCCAGGCTGGAGTGCAGTGGCCAGATCTCAGCTCACTGCAAGCTCCGCCTCCCGGGTTCACGCCATTCTCCTGCCTCAGCCTCCCGAGTAGCTGGGACTACAGGCACAGCCACCTCGCCCGGCTAGTTTTTTGTATTTTTAGTAGAGACGGGGTTTCACCGTGTTAGCCAGGGTGGTCTCGATCTTCTGACCTCGTGATCCGCCCGTCTCGGCCTCCCAAAGTGCCGGGATTACAGGCTTGAGCCACCACGCCCGGCCAGAAATAATTTTTTTAAAAATTTAGGCCAAATTTTTTAGGCTAAAGTGTTCAAAGGAAATCAGATCTTTAAAGTGAAGTTGATTCTCAGCTTCATGGTATATAGTTTTTGCTTCCCTTCTAAAAAGACATATTGTGGGACCACAGATTTTAGTACAGGAAAAAAAAGTCCAGAAGTAGCTAAATGACTTGAAGGGAGAAAGGCAGTATACACTCCCCTCCAGAATATGAAGACTCCAAAATAGAATACAAATTATTTCATAACATTTTGTAAGACTGTTTTACATGAGTGGTGGGGTTTAAGCTAATAGTATTATGATATCCACACACACATTCCAAAGAAGATCGTGTTTCACCATTCATGATGAAAAGATATTCTATGGAATTTAAGAAAGGGAGGTTATTGAGTCAATATTCTCATGTTACTTCTGGACAAAGGCTTAGAGATCTAAAGTGCCTTGTCCAGTCTTTCACACACAGTTGCCAAGCCAGCACTAACCCTGGCTCTGTTACTTCTTGGGACTCTGTTACTAAAATAAACTGTGTTCATCAGTAAGATAATTAAGAGACAGTGAACAAATATCTAGAATTGTATATGGCACATGTGCAGGAAGGACAAAGCTGTGTTTCTGCCAAAGATCATGAATGTACAACCAATCCGAACATGGATGTCATTTACAGTTGTCAGAGCGAGATGTTATCTAACAGAAGTCTGGGAAATGAAGACAGAACTTTCAATCTAGATGGCTGACAAATCACTTTTAGGAACAGCAAGTGTGATATTTAGCAAAATTCCTGCAAAAACATTTTCTAGATTTTTAAACCAAATAGTAGAAATTTGAGGTACAGTCTTACACAAATACAGAATAGAGTGTCAGTGATGTATTTATCCAAGACACAAATACAGAATAGAGTGTCAGTGATGTATTTATCCAAGAAAGTAGAGCCACTTTTAAACCACTGATGACAAAAAGGAATTTCTATTATTTTATTTATTTATTTATTTATTTTTATTTTTATTTTTATTTTTTTTGCGACGGAGTCTCTCTCTGTGGTTGGGGCTGGAGTGCAGTGGCCGGATCTCAGCTCACTGCAAGCTCCGCCTCCCGGGTTCCCGCCATTCTCCTGCCTCAGCCTCCGGAGTAGCTGGGACTACAGAAGCCCGCCACCTCGCCCGGCTAGATTTTTGTATTTTTAGTAGAGACGGGGTTTCACCGTGTTAGCCAGGGTGGTCTCGATCTTCTGACCTCGTGATCCGCCCGTCTCGGCCTCCCAAGTGCCGGGATTACAGGCTTGAGCCACCACGCCCGGCCAGAAATAATTTTTTTAAAAATTTAGGCCAAATTTTTTAGGCTAAAGTGTTCAAAGGAAATCAGATCTTTAAAGTGAAGTTGATTCTCAGCTTCATGGTATATAGTTTTTGCTTCCCTTCTAAAAAGACATATTGTGGGACCACAGATTTTAGTACAGGAAAAAAAAGTCCAGAAGTAGCTAAATGACTTGAAGGGAGAAAGGCAGTATACACTCCCCTCCAGAATATGAAGACTCCAAAATAGAATACAAATTATTTCATAACATTTTGTAAGACTGTTTTACATGAGTGGTGGGGTTTAAGCTAATAGTATTATGATATCCACACACACATTCCAAAGAAGATCGTGTTTCACCATTCATGATGAAAAGATATTCTATGGAATTTAAGAAAGGGAGGTTATTGAGTCAATATTCTCATGTTACTTCTGGACAAAGGCTTAGAGATCTAAAGTGCCTTGTCCAGTCTTTCACACACAGTTGCCAAGCCAGCACTAACCCTGGCTCTGTTACTTCTTGGGACTCTGTTACTAAAATAAACTGTGTTCATCAGTAAGATAATTAAGAGACAGTGAACAAATATCTAGAATTGTATATGGCACATGTGCAGGAAGGACAAAGCTGTGTTTCTGCCAAAGATCATGAATGTACAACCAATCCGAACATGGATGTCATTTACAGTTGTCAGAGCGAGATGTTATCTAACAGAAGTCTGGGAAATGAAGACAGAACTTTCAATCTAGATGGCTGACAAATCACTTTTAGGAACAGCAAGTGTGATATTTAGCAAAATTCCTGCAAAAACAATTTTCTAGATTTTTAAACCAAATAGTAGAAATTTGAGGTACAGTCTTACACAAATACAGAATAGAGTGTCAGTGATGTATTTATCCAAGACACAAATACAGAATAGAGTGTCAGTGATGTATTTATCCAAGAAAGTAGAGCCACTTTTAAACCACTGATGACAAAAAGGAATTTCTATTATTTTATTTATTTATTTATTTATTTTTATTTTTATTTTTATTTTTTTTGCGACGGAGTCTCTCTCTGTGGTTGGGGCTGGAGTGCAGTGGCCGGATCTCAGCTCACTGCAAGCTCCGCCTCCCGGGTTCCCGCCATTCTCCTGCCTCAGCCTCCGGAGTAGCTGGGACTACAGAAGCCCGCCACCTCGCCCGGCTAGATTTTTGTATTTTTTAGTAGAGACGGGGTTTCACCGTGTTAGCCAGGATGGTTTCGATCTCCTGACCTCGTGATCCGCCCGTCTCGGCCTCCTAAAGTGCTGGGATTACAGGCTTGAGCCACCGCGCCCGGCCTGTAGGAATTTTTAAACACCAAATATCACATAAGGTTTAAGCCCATTTGATTTATTAAATCAGGGTACGTTTGACTCATTCATTCAGTTAATCTCATGCTTTAGTACCATGCCTACGTTTTCCCTCAGGTCTTTAAGTCAGTTACATATGAGCGTTAATTTTCTAAGTGAATCATAAATACATATAATTTTTGGTTCTGTTGAAACCTTTTCATGTTCTTCTCAGAGTTCTTTATTTGCAGTCTCTGATAATTCTCCGATTTCCATTTGTTCATGCATTCACTCATTCCATGTATATGAGTGCCTACTGTCTGATAGGCACAATATTTTATGCTGGAGATACAAGAATAAGCTCTAATTTCTGGTTTCAGTTTAAAACTCAAATATATGCATGTGTTTTTAAAAGTAACATAGTATAACATGTCTATAATAAAAAGCAACAACGTGCCTGCCCTATTCCTTCCCATCCTCATTCTCACATGCCAACTTCTTAATACACAAAACTATTGTTAGCATATATCCAGAAAATTACACAAACCATACCTGAACACTTCAATGGATTCACACAGTGACCAGATTCGGGTAACACATTAAGAAATACAGTATGATCAGTTCTAGAAAGCTTCCCACTTGTATTCTTTCCTAGTTTTATTTCCCCTCAGAGGTAAATTCTATCTTGACTTCTTTTTTTTTTTTTTTTTATTAAAGTTCCAGGGTACATGTGCACAATGTGCATATTTGTTACATATGTATACATGTGGCATGTTGGTGTGCTGCACCCATTAACTCATCATTTACATTAGGTATATCTCCTAATGCTATCCCTCTCCCTTCCCCCCTCCCCATGACAGGCCCTGGTGTGTGACGTTCCCCACCCTGTGTCCAAGTGTTCTCATTGCTCAATTCCCACCTATGAGTGACCATATGCGGTGTTTGGTTTTCTGTCCTTGGAATAGTTTGCTCAGAATGATGGTTTCTAGCTTCATCCATGTCCCTACAAAGGACATGAACTCATCCTTTTTTATGGCTGCATAGTATTCCATGGTGTATATGTGCCACATTTTCTTAATCCAGTCTGCCATTGATGGACATTTGGGTTGGTTCCAAGTCCTTGCTATTGTGAATAGTGCCTCAATAAACATACATGTGCATGTGTCTTTATAGCAGCATGATTTATAATGCTTTAAGTATATACCCAGTAATGGGATGGCTGGGTCAAATAGTATTTCTAGTTCTAGATCCTTGAGGAGTTGCCACACTGTCTTCCACAATGGTTGAATGGTTTACAGTCCCACTAACTGTAAAACTGTTCCTTGACTTCTAATACTATAGATAAACTTTGCTGCTTTGGAACTTGAAAAAAATTTTTAGCCCCTGTACTATTCATAGACATTTGTGTAATGGTTCAGCTTTGGGCTGTGTGAATGGTGCTGCTATGAACAATCTAATAGATTTCATTTTGGTGAACATATGCATACATTTCTTTTAGGTTTGTAAGAGTACAATTACTGTGTCATAGGTTATAAATATTTAGAGCTCTAATAGAGACTACTAAACAGATTTCTGAAGTCATCATATCACTTTATATGCCTAGCAGCAATATATAAGAAGAACAAATCACTTTGAAAAGTTTTTACTTCTGGTAGCTCACTTCTTTAAATAATATCTCTGTCTTTAGAGATACTTTATTTACTTTACTCTGTAAATTTATTTACTTTTTGCTATGTAAATAAATAAAGACTTTACTCTGTCTTTAGAGATACTTTAAAGCTTTTTTAAGCTTTAAAATAATAAACTTGTTCTGTTCACTTACCCAGCACCCCAGCTTGTCTCTCTTCACCTTCCTCAAAAAATAATGGTTAAATTATCTTTGCTTGGTAATATTTGTAAATTAACAATCTTTTATGTCTTCTTGCTTTGTCAACTTAATAAGCAGTTTCCCTTGTCTCTCTGTTATATGTAATTACAAGTGACTCTATATCCTTTTGTTAATTTCCGTTGCCTATATTTTTAAATCCCTTTTTTAAATTTTGAAATAATGTTAGATTTACAGAAATACGCAAAGATAGTACAGTCTTCCCTATTAACATATTATATAACCATGATATTTTTGTCAAAAGTATCATCATAGTTTTGTCAAAACTAAAAGCCAACATTTGTACATTACTGTCAATTGCAGACTTTATTTGTATTTCACCAGTTTTTCTGCTATGTACCCCTTCTGTTCTCTTCCACGTTCCAATCCAGGATACTACAAGTCACTTAGCCACCATATTTCCTGATTTTCCTCTGGTGTATGACAGTTTCTCAGTCTTTCCTTGTTTTCAATGACCATAATGGTTTTCAGTCCCCCAGGGTTTCCACCCCCTAATGTACTGCATATAGTCACTTTCCACTGGGTGTGGGCTGGACATGTGAATGTGACGGGAGAGCCTCCAGGAGCACTCTCAAGTCATTGGCTACTCTAACCTTAGGTCATTCTTGGCTTCTACTGGGAGGGCTGGCTTTTACTTCCACTTAGGCTCCCCCATGGTATTACTTTTTTATCAACGTACTTCCATGTACTCTTAGACTTTGAGAAAAGTGTGAAAGACTCTGATCTCCCCATGTACATCCACACTTCTAAGTTTATTCATTTTTGTGTTCCCTTATTGCTTCAGAAAGGAGGAGGAGAGGTAAGCATATGTGCACATTTTAAAACTAGCAACAAAGAGCTCCCTTTCAAATCATAACTTGTCACTGCCAATTCCAGGCTAACTCGTTAGCCTCATGCCTTTGTAGTTCTTTTTCTGTTAAACCCATCTATAGCCAATGTTCTTATATGTGTATGTTTTGCAGTGGTAGAAGTTACAGGACCAGGTTTTAAACCTGACTCTGGAATGATCTGATGTATCACTTTAGGGGAGTTGCTTAAAATGTGTGCCTCGGCCAGGACATAATTAAGATTATTACTGTTGTCTGCTTCATAGAGTAATCTGAGAACAACTTCATGCATTTTCACTGCCATTGCATTTCTAAAACTGTCTTATGATTTTAAAATAAGCTTCTCTGTCATAAAAACCATAAGCAGACACAGAAGAATGCCAGAAGGCAGAGGTAAACTGAGTTCACCTTCCAATGTTCCATCAACACATCTTGAAAATTCTTCATCATTCTCACTGGCGAGTAATTCCTGTCTAACATCCAGAATACTAGTCTTAGGGGCCAAGAAGGAAGAAGAGCAGCAATATAACTTTCTAAATCCTGCCCCTTGATATAACTTATTCTCAGTGTTGATTTCATTATGATTTCTTTTTATAATTCTGTTGACTAAATAATAACTTGATGAATCATTGCATAATTAATTAACCGTGAAACAGCAGGGTGCATTTTCTGGACTTTCTCAAGTAGGCAGGACATGTTTTTATTCCATTTGTTTGATAGTAGAAAGGTGTCTAAATGGGGAGAATTTTTCTTGCTCTATCTTTTCATAGAAGAACTATATAGGGAGAAATAGAGAACTTGTATCACAAATATCTCAGTTTTTATTAGTAACCTTTAAAATTTTTACAGACAATTGACCAAAGAAGAAGTACAATCTTTAAATGTTCCTTTATGTGTTTCCAAGGTTTGGATTAACTAAATGAATCATTTCCATCTTGGTCTGGGTTCTGTCTCTGGCAGAGACACTAAAGGATTATTGTGGGAGGGCTTGGTTATTGTCCTTGCTTTTCATCTCAGAAATTTAGTTGAAGAGCCAAAATACACTGATTCCCTTAATATCCCATGTCAATGTCAGCATATATATGTATATCCAAAACTTTCATATTAAATTTTTTTCATCATTAATTAAGGAAAAAAGTTCTGTAAACCTACTACTGCTTATAAAGTAGTTCTATTTTTAAGCATTTTACAAGGCACAGACCAGGTGTTCTGTTAGTTGGAGTTTTTGTCCTTTTTCCTTTCATGTGTGTTTCCTTCTTGATTATTTTGTGCCATGAGCCCATACCCAATCCATTAAAGAGTCCTGAATTTTTAATCTGTTTTTTATGCAGCAGGAAGTATTGCTTTTATTCTTTTTCATCTTTCTGGTTGGCCCTCTATAAATCTACAAGCACCTTTTATGGTTTTCTTTAGCATAATAACCACAGTTGCATGTAAGTTCCAAGCTATAGATATGCCACCTCTTTAAACGCAGAATAGGATTATATTTTCTGTTTTGTTTCTAGCACTATCTCTGAGCTATGTCTGGCATTTTGTAAGCTTTTGTGACCACTGTCCTATGCTGGTTTCAGACATCAGGAAACATTGCGGCGAGTGCCCTGTCCTGGACTCTGAATGATAATGGGTTCTGTAGTTGGATTCCCTTCCCACTCATTATATTACTATGCACACTAACTTCACCTTACCTGAACTGTTTATGCCTGTCCCTATAGACTTTAGAGTACTCCTTCTTACCCTGAGAAGTTTGATATTTCATGTGGACATCTACAAACTGAAATAAATAGTCAGTAACACTATTTTTGACAGATTGTGAGAAGGCTTTTCTTCTTGCTGCCTCTCCTAGAGATGTGCCTGTTTTTGTTTTCCTTTTAGTTTTTATCCTTGTACAAGTTATTCACAATAAAAATGTCTTCTCATTCTCCACTTGGAGTTTATAAGGGCCATTATGGGTAGAACTGTGTTAATGGTTTCTGAAAACAGATTACCACCACTGCCTCCTCACATTGCCTCCCTCCCCTATTCTCCCAACATTTGTTTAACTAATACGTAGTATCTCTTGCTTTCCTAGAAGTTTACATTTACCAAAACTATTTGAATTCTTCATTGATCAATGAAAAGAAAGGGCTAAAAACTGGTAAGATGAGAATGGAAATAGAAAGTCAATCTCCTACCCAATACACAATTTAGTTTAAGAAGACACCGTTATGTTTTACAACTTAGTTTCTCCTGACCCCTTCAAAGCTAGGAAGCTCAAATTGTCATTTAAACATTCTCCCAACATTGGGTAAAGTAGTAAGGACTGTTCCATCGTATCAAGAGAATATATGCCCTTATATACCTAAGCAAGTCATTCCAATGCCCTGGAATGTGTCTACAAAGAGTCAAAACATATCTAATTTAATTTCTTTTTTTTTTTGAGACAGAGTCTCGCTCTGCCGCCCAGGCTGGAGTGCAGTGGCCGGATCTCAGCTCACTGCAAGCTCCGCCTCCTGGGTTTATGCCATTCTCCTGCCTCAGCCTCCCGAGTAGCTGGTACTACAGGCGCCCGCCACCTCGCCCGGCTAGTTTTTTGTATTTTTTAGTAGAGACGGGGTTTCACCGTGTTAGCCAGGATGGTCTCGATCTCCTGACCTCGTGATCCGCCCGTCTCGGCCTCTCAAAGTGCTGGGATTACAGGCTTGAGCCACCGCACCCGGCCTTTAATTTCTAATAACTGCATTTTAAATCTGCTCTCAGTTAAGTTTTATGTTTAATCATAATCATCTATGTTCTTATTGTAGCTCATGTGAAAGCCTTTTAAGATAAAAAATTATGAGCACAGATTTCAGAAGAGTACCTTTAGGATACTACTGGTGATTGATATGTTTTAGGATGATCTAAGCAGTCTACGTTCTTGGGCCAAGAGTCTTAAACCCTTCGTGTAGTTTTATAAATAACATTTATGTTCTGCATGTTGTTTGGTGTCATGATAACCTGACAAGATGCTGAAAATACTTGTGGTTTTTTTTTTTTTTTTAATAAAACTATTGACATTTTGTCTACTTTGAAGAAGATAAACATCATTCAGCCTTTTGAAAGAATCATGGGAACATTTGATTTGGGGGCTTCTTGAGAAAGTGTCATATAAATGAATTGTACTCAATGAACGCTTATTTGCTGTCTTCTGTGTACAAAGCACTGTGTTGGCTACAAGGATTACAGAGATAATATTATCCTTGATCTCTAAACTGCATGTAGTCTAGTAGAAGAAATAAGAATAAAGTAGAACATAAGAACTCTATGGAAGTACAAAGTTCCATGAAAACAATGAAAAAGGAGCTATTATTGCCAGTTGTAGGCTCCCTAAAGCCGCAAGAAGCCTGCATTTGCACTAAATTGTTGCCATTTGTTAGCAGCCATCTCTACCTTGGGGAAGTAGAGAATGGAACATATCATATTTCTCTTGTCTTTTCCCACCAAATCAACCTCTATTCTTTTTTCCGTCTTAAGTTTTCTGCCCTGTACAGTTAGTTCTAAAGAACTAATTTTGTACATCTGGAATTCCTCATTAAACTGGATACAGGATATCAAGGATAAGATGGGTCTTAAACTTTTTGTACTTTGTGGACAAGCCAATAAATGTCTTTGCCACTCAGCCAAGAATTCATCATATTTTTTTCAAAGAATTCTTGAAATAAACATGAGGATAATTAAAATGCATAATTTTAGAAAAAGGGCTTAGACTTGTTTTAAACTTGAGTTCCTAAGTCAAGCTTACATTATTTACTGTGAAGTTAAGTGACAGAAGGGTGATGAACATGGGTGTGTTTCTGTGACGAAGATCACAACGATGATGTCACTGCTCATCACTTTAAAAGGCACACCCTATTTGCTAGGTACATAAAACTTTGTCCTGATGTCTGCTGATATTTCAGTGTCATCTACTTCCTTTATCATATATTCACCCTCATTCCTGTCCTATTTTTAATCATAATTTAGAGGGGCTAAAGAAGGGAAAATTGAAACCAAAGAAGTGTGAAGACCTGGAGTCGGGGTGAGGGTGTGTCAAACAAGGAGAAGGCCAAATGTCCAGCTGGTTCCACATGAAGATGCCAGGTTATTTTTTTAATTGACAAACAAAACTTGAATATATTTATTGTGTACAACATGACATTTTGAAATATGTATACATATACATTGTAGAATGGCTTAATTGAGCTAATTAACACATATCAAATTACATATCATTTTTGTGATGAGGACACTTAAAAATTTACTCAGTGATTTTCAAAGTACAATACATTGTTATCAACTGTAGTCAACACCTTGTACAAGAGATCTCTTAAACTCATTCCATCTGTTTAACTGAAATTTTGTATCCTTTGACCAACATCTCTTTAACCTAACACTCCTACCAGTCCCTGGTAACCATCATTTTACTGTTTTTTTTATCAATTAGACTTTTTTAGTTTCCATATAAACATGAGATCATGTGGTATTTGTCATTCTGTTTCTGGCCTGTTTCACTTAACATAATGTCCTCCAGGTTCATTCATGTCAGTCCAAATGGCAGAATTTCCTTCTTTTTAAAGTCTGAGTAGTATTCCATTTGTATATAAACCACATTATCTTTATCCACTTAACCATTCATGTACACAATTTGGTTTCATATCTTAGCTATTGTGAATAATGCTGAAATGAATATGGGAGTGCAGACATTTCTTTGACATACTGATTTTGTTTCTTTTGATTATATACCCAGTAACGGGATGCAGAAACATATGGTAGTTCTGTTTTTAATTTTACGCAGAACCCCCATATTCTTTTTCCATAATGGCTATACTAATTTACATTCCCACCAACAGTGTGCAAGCATTCCATTTTCTCCATATCCTCACTCTTATCTTTTGTCTATTTGATAAAAACTATTCTAATGGATGATATCTCCTTGTAGTTTTAGTTTGCATTTTCTTGATTAATGATGTTAAGCATTTTTATATACCTATTGACCATTTGTATGTTGTCTTTTGAAAAATATCTATTCAAGTCCTTTACCCATGTTTATTAATTTTTTCATTTTTGAACAGCTTTATTGAGGTGTATTTGCTATACAATAACCCTTACATATATAAAGTAAATGACTTGATAGTTTTTGCATACGTATACACTTATAAAACCACCATCACAATCACGATAATAAACATATCTGTCACTCCCCCAAGGCTCCTGCCCTTTGTAACCTGTCCCTCCAAACATGCTCCCCCATCCTCAGGCCTACTCTGGTCTCCTTTCTGTCACTACTGATTAGTTTGCTTTTTCTAGAACGTTCTGTAAACAGAATCACCCAGTGTATTTTCTATCTTGTCGTGTTTCTTTCACTCAGAATTGTTTGGAGACATATCCATGTTGTTGTGAGTATCATTAGTATGTTCCTTTTTATTCCTGAGTAGCATTCTGCTGTACAAATATACCTCCATTTGCTTATCCAGTTATCTGTTTATGGACATTTGGGTACTTTGCAATTTGGGCTACTGTGAACATTATGCATACATCACTGTATGGACATGTGTCTTCATTTCCTCTTAGTCTGTCTGAGCTCCATGCCTAGGGATTTTTGGAATTGCTGGGTCATGTGATAAGTTCTATTCAATACGTTAGAGAAATTGCTCAGGTGTTTCTCAAGTGGCTGCACCATTTTCTGTCTCCACCATCAGCTTGTGAAGGTTCTAATTTCTTCATGTCCTCACCAACACTGTTATTGTCGGTTTTATGTTTATTATTGTTTTTGTGGACATGCTAGTGGGTGCAGTGATATCTTGCTGTGGTTCTTATATGTGTTTCCTTAGTAATGATGCTGAGCATTGTTTGAAGGCCGCATTGCCATGATTACATCTTCTTTGGTGAACTGTCCACTGAAATATCTTTCACTTTTTTTTTATTATACTTTAAGTTTTGCAGTACATGTGCAGAACATGCAGGTTTGTTCCAAAGGTATACACGTGCCATGGTGGTTTGCTGCACCCATCAACCTGTCACATACATTAGGTATTTGTCCTAATGCTATCCCTCCCCTAGCCCCCAACCCTCTGAAAGGCCCTGGTGTATGATGGTTCCCTCCCTGTGTCATTGTTCAACTCCCAGTAATGAGTGAGAATATGTGGTGTTTGGTTTCCTTTTCTTGTGCTAGTTTGCTGAGAATGATGGTTTCCAGCTTCATCCATGTCCCTGCAAAGGACATGAACTCATCCTTTTTTAT
Organism: Trachypithecus francoisi; assembly: GCF_009764315.1. Taxonomy (NCBI): domain Eukaryota; kingdom Metazoa; phylum Chordata; class Mammalia; order Primates; family Cercopithecidae; genus Trachypithecus; species Trachypithecus francoisi. Next base: position 163,106,045 of record NW_022681465.1, on the reverse strand, counting down.
GGTTGCATAGTATTCCATGGTATATATGTGCCACATTTTCTTTATCCAGTCTATCATTGATGGGTTGGTTCCAAGTCTTTGCTATTGTGAACAGTGTTGCAGTAAACATATGTGTGCATGTGTCTTTACAGTAGAATGATTTGTAATCCCTTGGGTATATACCCAGTAATAGGATTGCTGGGTCAAATGGTATTTCTGGTTCTAGATCCTTGAGGAATCACCACACTGTCTTCCACAATCGTTGAACTAGTTTATAGTCCCACCAGCAGTGTAAAAGTGTTCCTATTTCTCCACATCCTCTCCAGCATCTGTTGTTTCCTGACTTTTTAATGATCGCCATTCTAACTGCATAAGATGGTATTTCATTGTGGTTTTGATTTGCATTTCTCTAATGACCAGTGATGATGAGCTTTCTTTCATATGTTTGTTGGCTGCATAAATGTCTTCTTTTGAGAAATGTCTGTTCATATCCTTCACCCACATTTTGATGGGTTTTTTTTTCCTTGTAAATTTGTTTAAGTTCTTTGTAAATTCTCGATATTAGCCCTTTGTCAGGTGGACAGATTGCAAAATTTTTTCTCCCATTCTGTAGGTTGCCTGTTCGCTCTGATGATAGTTTGTTTTGCTGTGTAGAAGCTCTTTAGTTTAATTAGATCCCATTTGTCTATTATGGCTTCTGTTGCCATTGTTTTGGTGATTTAGTCATGAAGTCTATGCCCATGCCTATGTCTTGAATGATATTGCCTAGGTTTTCTTCTAGGGTTTTTATGGTTTTAGCTCTTATGTTTAAGTCTTTAATCCACCTTGAGTTAATTTTTGTATAAGGTGTAAGGAAGGGGTCCAGTTTCAGTTTTCTGCATATGGCTAGCCAGTTTTCTTTCCCAACACCATTTATTAAATAGGGAATCCATTCCCCACTGCTTGTTTTTTGTCAGGTTTGTCAAAGATCAGATGGTTGCAGAATTGTGATGTTATTTCTGAGGCCCCTGTTCTGTTCCTTTGGTCTATATATCTGTTTTGGTACCAGTAGCATGCTGTTTTGGTTACTGTAGCCTTGTAGTATAGTTCGAAGTCAGGTAGCATGATGCCTCCAGCTTTGTTCTTGTTGCTTAGGATTGTCTTGGCTATGTGCACTCTTTTTTGGTTCCATATGAAATCTAAAGTAGTTTTTTTCTAATTCTGTGAAGGAAGTCAATGGTAGCTTGATGGGGATGGCATTGAATCTATAAATAGCTTTGGGCAGTATGGCCGTTTTCACAACATTTATTCTTCCTACACATGAGCATGGAATGCTTTTCCATTTGTTTGTGTCCTCTCTTATTTCCTTGAGCAGTGGTTTGTAGTTCTCCTTGAAGAGGTCCTTCACATCCCCTGTAAGGTGTATTCCTAGATATTTAATTCTCTATGTAGCAATTGTGAATGGGAGTTCACTCATGATTTGGCTCTCTGTTTGTCTGTTCTTGGTGTATAGGAATGCTTATGACTTTTGCACATAGATTTTGTATCCTGAGACTTTGCTGAAGTTGCTTATTAGCTTAAGGAGTTTTGGGGATGAGACAATGGAGTTTTTTAAATATACAGTCATGTCCTCTACAAACAGAGACAATTTGACTTCCTCTCTTCTTATTTGAATACGCTTTATTTCTTTCTCTTGCCTGATTGCCCTGACCAGAACTTCCAATTTCATATTGAATTGGAGTGGTGACAGAGGGCATCCTTGTGCCGGTTTTCAAAGTGAATGCTTCCAGGTTTTGCCCTTTCTGTATGATACTGGCTGTGGGTTTGTTGTAAGTAGCTCTTATTATTTTCAGATACTTTCCATCAATACCTACTTTGTTCAGAGTTTTTAGCATAAAGGGGTGTTGAATTTTGTTGAAGGCCTATTCTACATCTATTGAGATCATCATATAGTTTTTGTTATTAGTTCTGTTTGTGTGATGGATTACATTTATTGATTTATGTATGTTGAACCAGCCTTGCATCCCAGGGATGAAGCCGACTTGATCATGGCAGACAAGCTTTTCAGTGTGCTGCTGGATTCGGTTTGCCAGTATTTTATTGAGTATTTTTGCATCAATGTTCATCAGGGATATTGACCTGAAATTTTTTTTTTGTTGTGTCTCTGCCAGGTTTTGATATCAGGATGATGCTGGCCTCATAAAATGAAATAAGGAGGAGTCCCTCTTTTTCTATTGTTTGGGATAGTTTCAGAAGAAATGGTACCATCTCCTCTTTGTACCTATGGTAGAATTCGGTTGTGAATCCATCTGGTCCTCAATTTTCTTTTGTTGGTAGCCTATTAATTGCTGCCTCAATTTCAGAAATTGTAATTGGTCTATTCAGGGATTTGACTTCTTTTTGGTTTAGACTTGGGAGGGTGTATGTGTCCAGGAATTTACCATTTCTTCTAGATTTTCTAGTTTATTTGCATAGAGGTGTTTATAGTATTCTCTGATGATAATTTGTATTTTTGTGAAATCAGTGGTAATATCCCCTTTATCATTTTTTGTTGCATCTATTTGATTCTTCTCTCTTTTCTTCTTTATTAGTCTGGCTTAGTGGTCTATCTATTTTTTTGATCTTTTCAAAAAACTATCTCCTGTATTCACTGATTTTTTTTGAAGAGTTTTTCATGTCTCTATCTCCTTCAGTTCTGCTCTGATCTTATTTCTTGTCTTCTGCTAGCTTTTGAATTTGTTTGCTCTCGCTTCTCTAGTTCTTTTCATTGTGACGTTAGAGTGTGGATTTTAGATTTTTCCTGCATTCTCTTATGCAGGAAATGGGCATTTAGTGCTATAAAACACTGCTTTAGATGTGTTCCAGAGGTTCTGGTATGTTGTGTGTTTGTTCTCATTGGTTTCAAAGAACTTATTTATTTCTATCTTAATTTTGTTATTTATCCAGTAGTCATTCAGGGGCAGGTCATTCAGTTTCCATGTAGTTGTGCAGTTTTTAGTGAGTTTCTTAATCCTGAGTTCTAATTTGGTTGCACTGTGCTCTGAGAGACTGTTTTTTATGATTTCCATTCTTTTGCATTTGCTGAGGAGTGTTTTACTTCCAATTATGTGTTCAATTTTAGAATAAGTGTGATGTGGTGCTGAGAAGAATGTATATTCTGGTGATTTGCAGTGGAGAGTTCTGTAGATGTCTATTAGGTCTCCTTGGACCAGAGCGGAGTTCAAGTCCTGAATATTATTGTTAATTTTCTGTATCATTGATCTGTCTAATATTGACAGTGTGGTGTTAACTCCCACTATTATTGTGTGGGAATCTAAGTCTCTTTATAGGTCTCTAAGAACTTGCTTTATGAGTCTGGGTGCTCCTGTATTGAGTGAATATATATTTAGGATAGTTAACTCTTCTTGTTGCATTGATCCCTTTACCATTATGTAATGCCCTTCTTTGTCTCTTTTGATCTTTGTTGGTTTAAAGTCTGTTTTATCAGAGACTAGGATTGCGACCCCTGCTTTTTTGTTTTGTTTTGTTTTTGCTTTCTATTTGCTTCATAAATATTCCTCCATCCCTTTATTTTGAGCCTATGTGTGTCTTTGCACATGACGTGGGTCTTTGGAATACAGCACATCAATGGGTCTTCACTCTTTATCTAATTTGCCAGTCTGTGTCTTTTTATTAGGGCGTTTAGCCCATTTTCATTTAAGGTTAATATTTTTATGTGGGAATATGATCCTTTCATTAAGATGTTAGCTGGTTATTTTGCCCATTAGTTGATACAGTTTCTTCATAGTGTGGATGGTCTTTATAATTTGGTGTGTGTTTTTGTAGTGGCTGGTACCAGTTGTTCCTTTCCATGTTTAGTGCTTCCTTCAGGAGCTCTTATAAGGCACGCCTAGTGGTGATGAAATCTCTCAGCATTTGCTTGTCTGTAAAGGATTTTATTTCTCCTTTGCTTATGAAGTTTAGTTTGGCTGGATACGAAATTCTGGGTTGAAAATTATTTCCTTTAAGAATATTGAATATTGGTCCCCACTGTTTTCTGGCTTGTAGGGTTTCTGCCAAGAGATCAGCTGTTAGTCTAATGGGCTTCCCCTTGTGAGTAACCTATCCTTTCTCTCTGGCTGCCCTTAACATTTTTTTTCCTTCATTTCAGCCTTGGTGAATCTGACGATTATGTGTCTTGGTGTTGCTCTTCTGGAAGAGTATCTTTGTGGTATTCTCTGTATTTCCTGAATTTGAATGTTGGCCTGTCTTGCTATGTTGGGGAGGTTCTCCTGGATAATATCCTGAAGAGTGTTTTCCAACTTGGTTCCATTCTCCCCATCACCTTCAGGTACACCAATCAAATGCAGGTTTGGTTTTTTTCACATAGCCCTGTATTTCTTGGAGGCTTTTTTCATTCCTTTTCATCGTTTTTTTCTCTAATCTTGTCTTCACGCTTTATTTCATTAAGTTGATCATCGATCTCTGATATCCTTTCTTCTGCTTGATTGATTCGGCTATTGATACTTGTGTATGCTTCATGACGTTCTCGTGCTGTGTTTTTCAGCTTCATCAGGTCATTTGTTTTTTTTCTAAACTGGTTATTCTAGTTAACCATTTGTCTAACCTTTTTTCAAATTTCTTAGCTTCCTTGCATTGGGTTAGAACATGCTCCTTTATCTCAGAGGAGTTTGTTATTACCCACCTTCTGAAGCCTACTTCTGTCAATTTGTCAAACTCATTCTCCATTCAGTTTTGTTCCCTTGCTGGCGAGGAGTTGTGGTTGTTTGGATAAGAAGAGGTGTTCTGGTTTTTGGAACTTTCAGCCTTCTTGCGCTGGTTTCTACCCATCTTTGTGGATTTATCTACTTTTGTTCTTTGATGTTGGTGACCTTCAGATTGGCCTTCTGTGTCTGGACCTCCTTTTTGTTGATGTTGATGCTATTCCTTTCTGTTTGTTAGTTTTCCTTCTAACAGTCGGGCCCCTCTGTTGCATGTCTGCTGGAGTTTGCTGGAGTGCCACTCCAGACCGAGTTTGCCTGTGTATCTCCAGCAGAGGCTGCAGATAGCAAAGATTGCTGCCTGTTCGTTCTTCTGGAAGCTTCGTTCCAGAGGGGCACCTGCCAGATGCCAGCTGGAGCTCTCCTGTATGAGGTATCTGTTGGCCCCTGCTGGGAGGTGTCTCCCAGTGAGGAGACACGAGGGTCAGGGAGCCACTTGAGGAGGCAGTCTGACCCTTAGCAGAGCTCAGACACTGCTGGGAGATCAGCTGCTCTCTTCAGAACCATCAGACAGGGATGTTTCAGTCAGCTGAGGCTGAGCCCCCAGCCACCCCTTTCCCCAGGTGTTCTGTCCCAAGGAGATAGGGATTTTAGCTATAAGCCCCTGACTGTGGCAGTTGCCTTTTTTTCAGAGATGCTCTGCCAAGAGAGGAGACATCTAGAGAGACAGTCTGGCTAGAGTGACTTTGCATGTGGATATTTGTTTTCCCAGCACTATTTGTCAGAGAGACTATTCTGTTCACATTGCATGTTCTTGGTGTCTTTGAAAATTTATTGATTTTAAATGTGTGGATTTATCTGTTGTCTATTGTATGCTGTTAGTCTATGTATCTGTTTTTATTCCGATGCCATAATACTTAGTTTACTATAGCTTTGTAATATATATTGAAGACATGTAGTGTGATGCCTTCAGCTTTGTTCTTTTGCTGAAGATTGATTTGAATTTTTAAGGTCTTTTGTGGTTTCATATAATTTGTAGAATGATTTCTATTCTTGTGAAAAAATGTCACTGGGATATTGTTAGAAATTATATTGGATCTGAAGGGCACTTTCGGTAGTATGAATATTTTAACAATATTTTTATTCAAAGCTATGAACGTATGTTTTTATTTATGTGCTTCTGATTGGATAATTTAATCTATTTACACCAAATTCATAGGAAAAAAACTGAATATTATGATTTTCTTAATTATTTTCTGTTTTTTAGTTCCTTTATTCCTGTCTTGCTCTCTTCCTTTGTGATTAGAAGATTTTCTCTAATGGTATGATTTGATTCCTTACCTTTTATCTTTGGGTATCTATCAGTTTTTGCTTTGTGATTACCATAATTTACATAAAACATCTATAGTTGTAATAGGCTACTTTAAGCTGATAATAATTTTGATCACATACAAAAATTCTACACTTTCTTTCTACCACTTATGTTTTATTTTGATGTCTCGATGTACATCTTTTCATATATTTCTTAATTATTGTAGCTATTATTTTTAGATTTGTCATTTAATCTTTATACTAAAGATTTATACATCACCATCACTATATTAGTGTGTTCTGATTTCGTATATTTTTACTAGTGAGTTTTATACTTTCAGCTGTTTCTGTGTGACTAATTAGTATCCTTTTCTTTCAGCTTGAACAACTACCTTTAGAATTTTAGGAAATCCCTCAGCTATTGTTTTCTGAGAAAGTATTTATCTCTTTCATTTCTGAAGTTTCCTTCAGAAATGGGTACTGGGTATAGTATTCATAATTGGTAGATTTTTTTTTCCTTCAGCACTTTGGATCATCTTATTTTCTCCTGGCCTGTAAGATTTTTGCTGAGAAATCTGCTCCAAAGTGATCTATGTGTCCGTTGCTTGTTTTCTCTTCCTGCTTTCAGGATGTTCTTTGTCTTTGTCTTTGAGTTTTGATAGTTTAATCATAATATGTCTTGGTGTCATCTTGTTTGGATCGAATCTGATTAAAGACCTTTGACTTACCTATACCTGGATATTTATTTAGAAAATTTTCAGTAATTACTTCTTTAAGAATTTTGTCCCTTTGTTTCTCACTTCTCCTTCTTTAACCCCTGTAATTTGAATACTTACTCTTTGGTGCTACCTCATAAACTCCATAAGCTTTATTCATTTATTTTCCTTCTTTTTTCTCCTTTTTTATATTTTTAAATTATCTGTCTTCATGTTTGCAGTTTGTTTTCCTTTTTTGAGCAGTACTTTTGTTACTTCTCTCTATTGTATTTTAAATGTTCATTTATAGTATGTTTTAGCTCCAAAATATGTTGGGAACTTTTAAAAAATAATTTGTTAAATTTCTCACTTTGTTTCCTTGATTTGTTTAATTGTTTCTACATATTTTCTTGAAGTTCATTGAGCTTCCTTAAAACAATTATTTTGAATTTTTTGTAAGGCACTTTGTGTATCTCCATGTTGAGGGGTATTAAATACTGGAAAATTATGTTCTTTTGGTTATAGTATGTGTCCTTGGTTTTGTATGCTTCTTATTGCTTTACAGTGATATCTGTGCATTTGGAAAGAAAATCAAATTTTTCAGACTTTATGGGGTAGTTTTGGTATGCAAAGGACTTCCCCTACAGGGTCATTCTTTCCATCTATCCTTTCTTTCTATCCATCCATCCATTCATCCACTCTTCCATCCATCCTTCCTTATCTACCAATTCATCAATCCATTCGTCCATCCCACCACCTGCCCTTCTGTCCACTGGTCCATCTGATGTCCTTTAGGTCAACTCTGTGAAGTCAAACATTGTGCTAGATGCTGGGGAATAAATAAGGCATGACTCTGCCTTTGAGGGGATGTGTACTTCAGCAGAAGGATAACCATCCAAGAGGAGCCAGCCCTGCAACAAGACCATCTACCCAGCAAAAATGTGGGAGGTGCCTGTGTCCCATGGGGAGGACAAGAGGTTTATTTGGGCATCCCAGGGTAGTCTGCCAGCAGGGTGCAGGGCCAAGGCACTCAGGAAGGCTGGGAGCCTGAGGGGAATGTGAGGGTGCTGGCTGCAGGGGAATAATGATTCTGGTACCAGTGAGATACAGCTGTGTAGTGCCCCTACAGCTCTGTCAGCTGAACTCAATGTTGATAAAGATTGCAGGGATCTTCAGTAGTCAACTCTGTTGTTGTCCATAGTGACAGTGAGGGTTGTTGGAGTTGTTGGTGGCAATGGCAGCTAAGGTCCTCCCAATCTCTTTTTCTCCCACTGGAGAAGTTATAGCTGAGGGGATCTTTCTTGGCATTGAGTACAGCTTGTTTGCTTGCTTGCCATGGTTGATGGTGGCACTGGTGTTGGATGAGTGGTGCCCATGAAGCAACCAGAAAGTGAGGACTGAAGCATGTATGTACATGGAAAGACTAGAGTCTGGGATGGTAATGGCAGTGGTGACCAAGGTGCAGGTATTCCTACTGCCATATTGGTAACAGTATGCAAAGCATAAGTGCTTGTGAGGCAATTGGAGAGTCAAGAAATGAAGGAGAGGTATGCAACAGCTCTGGGGTTGGGGCAAGGCTTATCTCTCTATGGTGGCTTACTAGTGCCCATAGAATGGACATGCTCAGGGAGACCTGTACTCTGGAGCATGGAGCATGGACTGGCTTGCTATGGTAATAGCTCTGACATCTCAGACATGGGAGGGCACAGTACATCCAGAACCCAGTTCTGGAGTGTGGGCACTTGTGGGACAGCTATGGCTTGGGGACTGAGTACATACAGGATTAGGAGAAATGGGAGCTCCAGTCCCCAACTGGCACAACAGCAGCTGTTTCTTGAGATAGAGTATGTGTAGCTTCATCTCCCTTTCTGGGGTTCTCCAGTGAGAATGGCTGTTGGTTACCTCAGTGGTAAAAGATGCTAGTGTCTTCTGCAGTGCAGACCACTGGGGTCCACAGTGTTTTCCACTGCATGGCTGATATCAATAGATAGTATTTGCCTTTCATCTTTGTTCCTAGCTGTCTTCTGGTATCGCGGGTATGTAGATCTCACTAGCAATTCTTTCTGTGTGGGTATAATTTTTTTCCCGACTATGTTGCTGCACATTCTTTCATAACCCCTTGAAGCCTCTCAGGGCTATTTTGGTTTGTGGATAACTGTCTGTATTTGTTTTTTTGTGGAGGAGTGGTGAAGACTTATCCTCTATTCTGTCATCTTGATGAGGTCACTCTGCATTTTATTTTTTAAATTGAATTATTCTTGGGTGTATTTCAAATGATGTATAAGGTATGAAGAATTAAGTAGAATTTCATTCCATTGTAATTCTAAAGAAACTGACAATTCATTGGAATGTTTATTTTGTTGAAATAAACCTTGAGTCAGAGGATGTCCATGGATATTGTATTCTTAAAAATTTGCGCCATAAAATTTTTATTAAAATACTTAATAGAAAAATGTGTATAGTTGATTATTAGGGTGTGATGATTTTACAGACACAACCCTGACACTCTTGATCTGTCTTACACTGGCTTGCTTATTTCATTATTTTCCCTAAGGAAAATAACTTATACTAAGTTTTAGCATATTATATAACTTACTAATTTACATTTATTACTCACATCTTTCTCTCCATGATAGAATATAAGCTTAATGTGGGCATAAATCATTATGTGTTTTGTTTTTCATTGATGAATTACAAGCATCTACACAGTGCCTGACACATTGTAGGTGATCAACAAATAAGTATTTGTTGAATGAATAAGAAATAATTGGATGTTTTTTCTTAAAAGAATTATTATCCTTACCGGTGCTATAAATTTACTTAAATGTTTCCTAAAAATAGATATTTAAAATACACTGTGGAAACTTGTTATTAACATAATTACTTATATTTGTACTTTATCATTGTAGTATAAATACTTAGATATTCGGTAATTTTTGGATATAATCTTGGTTCCTTTATATTTAATGCTAATATTTTAAGAAACTTATGAATTAGAATTGACAATTTATAAGCTTCATTTTTTATTCAATATTTGCTGCTTTTATTGATCTCAATAAAGTTTTTCCTTCTACTTAAAAGCCTCCAGAGTGTCTCTCAATGATACCAAATGTATTTCTATGGTTATACTTGACAGGTTTAAATGTTATATTTAACAAGATTAAGAGAAATTTTATTAGCTATAAGTTATACATGCTTCTATAGAGGAAAAAAGTGAGAAATATTCATATAAAACTCACAAAACTGCAACTTTCTAGGAAATACCTGTATTTTAATACAAAAATGTTTAGCATAATCTACTATGAGAAGGATTGCTTTAAACTGTGCTAAAAAATGAAGGTCAAATATAACTATATTAAACTTTAATATGTATAATTTATGAAGATAGATACTATTAATTTTAATCATCTGTTCCAAAAAAAAAGATGCATTTGTTTTAAAATTACTGCTTATTGCTACTATACATCACTACAGGTTTTCTAACATCTGTTTCAATCATGATCTGGTTATATGAAGAAACTAAGGCTTAACTAAGAACCAAGTGCATATAAGGTCTGTGGCTTTACTGACTGCGAGCTCAGCTCATCAGGTGTCAATGGCATACAGTAGCAGTATAACCAACATGGTTAATATTTCCTTTTCTATGTACTGTACTATTAATCCTTTTTCCTTTACATATTTTTAATTACTTTGTTAAGGAAGGCAGATCTATATCAGATAAATCTAAAAGAAAATGAGAAGGAAAAATGTGTCTAGTCAACAAAATAACTGCTCTACCTAATTATTTAACTTTTCCTCTTTGGAAATGAATGCTTTCCCAAGTTGGCCAAAAGCTGGTATCATTTTGTGAAGCGAAAACAAACATTTTCTTCTCCTATACAGCCAACACTCTCACACTTCTGATCACCAAAATCAGTGGGGGTGTTTTCTCATATAAAGTAATTCTCCAATAGACAGCAGGCTGTCCTACAATTTAACTCAATTCTGAAACTACTTAATTGGAGATAGCATTAGATTTCACAAGATGAGGGCTTAGTTCCATAAGACTGCCCCCTACTTGAGAAGCCAATCACAAGTAGACGGTTACCCACAACTTCCCTCCAACTTGCCTACAGATCAAGCGATCCTCTTCTTAGGGGCAGTTAATTGAGTGGAACCCCTCACACACTTCAGGGAAATGCTTATGTTTACCATTTTATTATGTTAATGGATACAGATATCAGCCACAGGGCAAAGTATGTGGGAAAAGGTAGGGAGCTTCCATGACTTCTCTAGGACTGCCATCCTCCCAGCACATCTCCATGTTTTTAGCAACCTGGAAGCTCATTTTTATGGAAACTTCATCACATAGAGATGATCAATTATCGACTCAATCACCAGCCTTTGTCACCCTGCTGGAGCATGGGAGGTGGGACTGAAAATCTCAAGCTTCTAAGAATGGCTTGGTCTTTCTGGTAGTCAGCCCCAGTCCTGGAGACCACCAAGAGTCACCTATTGGAACAAAAGATGCTTCTATCATTCAGGCAATTCCAAAGGATTAGGTGCTCTGTGTCAGGAACTGAGGTCAAAGACCAAACATAGGAACAAAAGATGCACCTATCACTTCTATTAGTCAGAAAATTATAAGAGTTTTAGAAGCTCTGTGCCAGAAAATGGGCGTAGAAATGGAATATATATTATTATATTGCAAATCACACATTTATACTGGTTTTTACCACTGTCTAGTAAAATAAGAAAAACTAAAGTTTATTTTAAATAAACTTTATTGAGGTAATTGCATTATGTGTGTAGTTTCTTTAAAATGTTATTTACTCATGTGACTATCACTCCAATCAAGACAGAATATTTCCATTACCTCTAAAAAGTTTCCTCATTCCCTTTTCACTCAATCTACCTACCATCCTGCCCCAACATCAAGCAATTACCAATCTTAGTATTGCCAGTTCTAAATCTTCATATAACTGGAATCATAAAATATATGCTGTTTCGTATCTGGCTTTTTTTTCCCACCTAGCATGTATTTGAAATTTGTTCATTTGCATATATCATAGTTTAATGTTTTATTACTGAGTAGTATTTCTTTGAAATTTATCACAGTTCGTTCATTCCTCTGCTCATGGATATCTACATTATTTCCAGTTTGGATATATTATTAAATGTTTATGATCATTTGTATATGAATTTCAGTGTGATCATGTATTCATGTTGTGGGCTCACTCTCTTGCACATGCGTGCTTTCTCTCTCTGTCTTCAACTCTGTTTTCTCCAATACTCTCACCCACAAATTCTATCTTTATCTCCTTGGACTCTTATTTTTGTCTCTGTAGCTCAGTAAAACTAACAGACTCTGATAGGGTTACCCGTTTCTGTGGTGTGTCATAGAAATGCCTCCAAACTGTAAGCTCTGACCATTATCTGGCTTACTCTCTCTTTGCTAAGGAATAATATTACTGTTAAGAAGTAACTGAGTTATTGGTGGCAAATTGTATGGGTCTGCAGCAACCTCAATTCTTGCCTCCTCAGAAGAAAGAATTTGACTGGGGCATAAGGCGGAAAAAGAGGCTGAGACAAGCTTCAGAGAAGGAGTAGAAGTTTATTGAAACAGGCTTTAGAACAGGAAAGAAAGGAAAGTGTGCTTGGAAGAGACCCAAGCAGGTGACTTGAAGGACAAGCGTGATGTTTAATCATGATCCTAGGATTTTATAAGCTGACCCCTTTCCCATGATTCTTCCCTTAGGCTGGGCTGCCCGCATGCACAGTGCCCTCCTTACTCTTGGCAGGTGAGCATGCACAGTGTGTCTAGGAAGTTGTGCACGTGTCTATCTGAGGCTTTCTTCCTTTTTCCGGTCATATGCCCCTGGAAGGTCATACTCTGCCATTTTGTCTTTTAATGCACATGCCTGGGAAATTGCTTCTCTTTGGCATCTGTGTTCAATTAACACTTTAGTGCAACAGATATGGACCATCAGGAAATGGCTTCTCCCTGAAACCAGCTGCCAGTTTATCACTTTTAGGGAGGCAATGTGATCATTGCTGAACCATCACCCAACATTTCTAGTGTGTGGGGGAAGAGCCTCCTCCTGCCCTGCTAATGCCTGTCTCACTACCTATAATGGTAATAGTCATTTGCTATTTTATAATATCTAAGATCAGTTGTTTTATGTATTTTGTTGGGTTTTCTAGTTATTGAGGAAGGGAAGTTACTGTTGCCTTTAATCATCCACAGACAGAAGTAAAATTCTCCTAGTTCATTTTTATAATTTTCATTTTTAAGCTCATATTTCCTATGTGTTTATTCATTATGACTATTTTTTTTTTAAATTTGAGCACGTTTTTTAGTTCTTTGAACATTTTTATAATATTCATCCTAAAGTCTTTGCCAAATTCACCATCTTGGCCATTTTAGGGTTGGTTTCTATGGACTGATTTTTTGTTTGTTTGTTTTCTTACAGATGTGAGACACCATGACCAGACTTCTTCTTTAACTATATATAGCAAAATTTTGGTTTTTTTGTGTGTAATATTGTGAAATACATATTTGGTCTTCAATCCTCTTTATAAGCATACAGTTCCTAAAATCCTTAGGATCTCCAAAGTGATGTCTTTTGTATGTTAATAATTGAGTGATGGCTGGCTGCTCTGGGCTAGCTTCAGAACGCAGGCTCATCATCACAAAGCCAAGACATGGTTAGAACGTTGGGACTTTCAGCCCCATCCCTGACATCTAGGCAGAGGAGAGGGAATGAAGGTTATGTTAATCACCAATGCCCGATGATATCAATTATACCTATGTAATGAAGCTTCTGTGAAAATCCAAAAGGACTAGATTCAGAGAGCTTTCAGATAGCTGAGCACATGGAGATTTCTGGAGGTGGTGTGCCTAGGAAAGCCATGGAAGCCCTACACCCCTTATTCAATACCTTGCCCTATGGATTTTCGTCCATATCCTTTGTAATATTCTTTATGATTAACTGGTAATTGTAAGTGTTCCAGAGTTTTGTGATTCACTCTAGAAAATTAAACCCAGAAGGAGTTCTAGGGATCCCAACTTGAAGCTAGTTGGTCAGGAGTTCCAGATACCTGGGTCTGTGACTGACATCTAGAGGGGCTGGTCTTGTGGAACTGAGTCCTCAACCAATAAGACCTAATGCTATCTGCAGGTAGACCATTTTTTAATTGAATTGAGAACACCACGCTGGTGTCTGCTGCAGAGTTGATTGCTTGCTTGCTTGGTGTATCCGAAGAAATTCCCACATATTTGGTCACAGAACTCTTCTGTGTTCGTTGGCAATGGTTAATGAATGAGAAACTAGAAAATGCACTTCATACGAATTTGTTTATTCCTCAGAATGTGTCTCCATTTTTTTCATGTGCGCTGCACATTGTTGATGAAACGTAGAAATTCTGGATTGTTGTTTTATTTATTTTAGCATGCATGTAGTTAAGTTTATCAATTGACCACATTAGGCTTGTGTAGACTTGATTTTTATGCTTTGTTAGAGAGAATCTCTGGAAAACCAAGGGTGTTTCTCAAGTTCTTCTTACTAGTGTAGTCAACTGTTAAACTATATCTCCTTTTAATTGTTATTTTTTAAGTGCATCAATTTTTTTAAGTTCAGTAGTACACGTACAGGTTTGTTATATAGACAAACTTGTGTCATGAAGGTTCGTTGTACGGATTATTTTGTCACCCAGGTAATAAGCCTAGTACCCACTAGTTATTTTTCCTGATCCTTTCCCTCCTTCCAGCCTCCATCCTAGGTAGCCCCCAGTGTCTTTTATTCCCCCTCTGTGTACATGTGTTCTCATCACTTAGCTCCCACTTATAAGTGAGAACATGCAGTATTTGGTTTTCTGTTCCTGCATTAGTTTGTTAAGGATGTTGACCTCCAGCTCCATCCATGTACCTGCAAAGGATATTGTCTCATTCTTTTTTATGGCTGCATAGTATTCCATGGTATATATTTACCACATTTTGTTTATCCATTTTACCACTAATGGGTATTTAGGTTGATTCCATGTCTTTGCTATTGTGAATAGTGCTGCAATAAATTGTGTGTCTGTGTCTTTATGACAGAACATATTATATCTTTTGGAATATATACCCAGTAATTGAATTGCTGGATCAAATGGTAGTTTTGCATTTAGGTCTTTGAGGAATTGCCACACTATTTAACTGATTTATACTGCTGCCCCTGCCTTAAACAGTGTATAAGCATTTCTTTTCCTCCACAACCTCACAATTATCGTATTTCTTGACATGTTGATAATAGGTATTCTGACTGGTGTTAGATGGTATCTTATTGTGGTTTTAATTTGCATTTCTCTAATGATCAGTGATGTTGAGCTTTTTTGGATATCCTTGTTGGCCATATGTATATCTTATTTAGAAAAGTGTCTGTTCATGTTCTTTGCCCACTTTTTAATGGGGGTGCTTTTCTCTTATAAATGTGTTTAAGTTCCCTGTAGATGCTGGATATCGGACCTTTGTCAGATGCATAGTTTGCAAGTATTTTCTTCCATTCTGTAGGTTGTCTGCTTACTATGTTGATAATTTCTTTTGCTGTGCAGAAACTCTTAAGTTTATTCACATCAACTTTGTCAATTTTTGCTTTTGTTACAATTGCTTTTGGTATCTTTGTCATGAAATGTTTGCCCATTACCATGTTCAGAATGGTATTGCCTAGGTTATCTTCCAGAGTTTTCATAGTTTGGGTCTTTACGTGTAAGTCTTTAATCTATCTGGAATTAATTTTTATATACAGTGTAAGGAAGAGGTCCAGTTTCAATCTTCTGCATATGGCTAGCCAGTTATCCCAGCACCATTTATTGAATAGGGCATCCTTTTCCCATGACTTGCTTTGTAGATTTTGTCAAAGAGCAGATATTTGTAGGTGGGTGGCCTTATTTCTAGGCTCTCTATTTTGTTCCAGTGGTCTATGTGCCTTTTTCTGTATCAGTATTATGCTGTTTTGGTTACTATAGCCCTGTAGTATAGTTTGAAGTTGGGTAACATGATGCCTTCAGCTTTGTTATTTTTGTTTAGGATTTCCTGTGGTATTAGGGCTCTTTTTTGATTCCATGTGAATTTTAAAATAGTTATTTTCTAGTTATGTGAAGAATGGCATTGGTATTTTAATAGGAATAGCACTGAATGTGTAAATTGCTTTGGGAAGTATGACTGTTTTAATGATATTAATTCTTCCTATCTGTGAACATGGAATAATTTCCATTTGTTTGTGTCATCTTTGATTTCTTTGACCAGTGTTTTGTAGATCTCCTTGTAGAGATCATTCTCCTCCCTGGTTAGCTGCATTCCTAGGTATTTTATTCTTTTTGTGGAAATTGTGAATGGGATTTGCATTCCTGATTTGGCTCTCAGCTTGGCTGTTTGGCTCCACCCTCAGGTAGGCTCCAGAGTCTATCTTTTCCCTCTATGTGTCCCTGTGTTCTCATCATTTAGCTCCCACATATAAGTGATATTTGTACATTGATTTTGTATCCTGAAACTTTGCTAAAGTTGTTTATCACCTTATGCAGCTTTTGGGCTAAGTCTATGGCATTTTCTAGATATAGAATTATGTCATTTGCAGAGATAGTTTGACATCTTGTCTTCCTATTTGGATGCTGTTCATTTCTCTCTCTTGCAGCAAGGACAGCAAGATATTTGCATTACTCTGGCTAGGACTTCCAATACTATGTTGAATAGGAGTGGTGAGAGAGGGCATCCTTGTCTTGTGCCACTTTTCAAAAGGAATGCTTCCAATTTTTGTCCATTTAGTATGATGTTGGCTGTGGGTTTGTCATAGATGGTTTTTTGAGGTGTCTTCCTTTACTACCTAGTTTATTGAGAGCTTTTAACGTGAAGGGCTGTTAAATTTTATTGAAAGCCTTTTCTGCATATACTGAGATGATCATGTGGCTTTCATCTTGGGTTCTGTTTATGTGATGACTCACATGTATTGATGTGCATACGTTGAACCAGTCTTGCACCTCAGGGATAAAGCCTACTTGATCATGGTAGATAAGCTTTTTGATACGATGCTAGATTTGATTTGCCAGTATTTTGTTGAGGATTTTTGTATGGATGTTCATCAAGGATATTGGCTGAAGTTGTGTGTGTGTGTGTGTATCTCTGCCAGGTTTTGGTATCAGGATGATACTGGCTCATAGAATGAGTAAGGGAGGACTCCCTGTTCAATTTTGGGGCAATAGTTTCAGTAGGAATGGTACCAGTGCATTGTACAGCTGGTAGAATTTGGCTGTGGATCCATTGAGCACTGGGCTTTTTTTGTTTTTTCTGGTTGTTGATTGGTAGGGTATTTGTTACTGATTCAATTTCAGGGCTTGTTATTGGTCTGTTCAAAGATTCCATTTCTTCTTGGCTCAGTCTTGGGAGAATGTATGTGTCCAGAAATTTACCCCTTTTTTGCTAGATTTTCTAGTTTATATGCATAGAGGTGTTTATAATATTCTAATGGTTACTTGTATTTCTGTGGGGTCAGTGCTAATGTTGCCTTTGTTTATTCTAATTGTGTTTACTTGGATCTTCTTTGTCTTCTTATTTATTAGTCTAGCTAGCAAACTATTAATTTTTTCAAATAAACATTGCTTGGATTTGTTTTTCTTTTGAATGGTTTCTTGTGTCTCAGTCTCCTTCAGTTCAGCTCTGATTTAGATTATTTCTTGTCTTCTGCTGGCTTTGGAGCTGGTTTGCTCTTTGTTCTCTAGTTCTTTCAGTTGTGATGTTAGGTTGTTAAATTGAGATCTTTTAACCTTTTTGGTGTGAGTATGTAGTGCTGTAAATTTCCCTCTTAACATTGCCTTAGTTCTGTCCCAGAAAGTGTGGTATGTTCTATCTTTGTTCTCATTAGGTTCAAAGAACTTCTCTTGATTTCTGCCTTAATTACATTACTTACCTAAATGTCATTTAGGAGAGTTTTATTCAATTTCCATGCAACTGTATGATTTTGGGCAAATGTTAGTCTTGATTTCTAATGTGATTGTGCTGTGGTCCAAAAAAAGTAATTTTTTAATGATTTCAGTTCTTGATAATGTGATTGATTTTCAGAGTAAGTTCCATGTGACAATGAGAAGAATGTATATTCTATTGTTTTTAGATGGAGAGTTCTGCAGATGTCTATCAGGTCTATTTCATCCAGTGATGAGTTCAGATCCTGAATATCTTTGTTAATTTTCTCCCTTGTTGATCTGTTTAATACTCTCAGTGTGGTGTTGAAGTCTCCCACTGTTATTGTGTGGAAGTCTGAGTCTCTTTGAAGGTTTTCAAAATCTTACTTTATGAATCTTGGTGCTCCTGTGTTGGCTGCATATATATTTAGGATAGTTAGGTGGTCTTGTTGAATTGAACCTTTTACCATTATGTGACGCTCTTCTTTGTCTTTCCTATCTTTGTTGTTTTGAAGACTGTTTGTCTAAAATTAGGATTGTCATCCTTGCTTTTTTCTGTTTTCTGTTTGCTTGGTAGATTTTTGTCCATTGCTTTATTTTGAGCCTATGTGTGTCATTGCATGTGAGATGGGTCTCCTGAAGACAGCATACCAATGGGTCTTAGTTCTTTATCCAGATTGCCGCTCTGTGTGTTTTAACTGGGGACATTTAGCCTGTTTACATTCAAGGTTACTATTGAATGCTAACAGTATCCCGTCATCACAGTGTTAACTGGTTATTAGGCAGACTTGTTTATGTGGCTACTTTGTACTATCACTGGTCTACGTACTTCAGTGTGTTTTTTGTAGTGGCTGCTGACAGTCTTTTTTCTCCCCCATGTTTAGTGCTGGTTTCAGGAGCACTTGCAAGGCAGATCTGGTGGTAATGCATTCCCTCAGCATTTGCTTGTTTTACTTCCCTTTCACTTATGAAGCTTAGTTTGGCTAGAAATAGGAAATTCTAGGTTGGAACTTAAGAGTGTTGAATATTGGCTCCCAATATCTTCTGGCTTGTAGGGTTTCTGCTGAGAGGTCTGCTTTAAACCAGTTGGTCTGATAGGCTTTCTTTGCTGATGACCTGACCTTTCCTTTCTGTCCAGCTGCCTTTAATTTTATTAATTATTTATTTTTGAGATGATGTCTCACTCTGTTGCACAGGCTGGGGTGCAATGGCATGATCTTGGTCACTGCAGCTTCTGCCCCCAGGTTCAGGCAATTCTTATGCCTCAGCCTCCAGAGTAGCTGGGATTACAGGTGCATGCTACCACACCTGGGTAATTTTTGTCTTTTTAGTAGAGAAGGGATTTCCCCATGTTGGCCAGACTAGTCTTGAACTCCTGGCCTCAGATGATCCATCTGCCTAGACCTCCCAAGTGCAGGGATTACCTTTGGGACCGCAACCCACCCAGCTGAACATTTTTTCTTTTATTCTGGCCTTGAAGAATCTGATTATGTGTCTTGGGGATGACCTTCTTGTGAAGTCTTACTTGCGTTCTCTGTGTTTCCTGAATTTGAATGTTGACCTCTCTAGCTAGGCTGGGGATATTCTCATGGATTATATCCTGAAACATGCTTCCCAAATTGCTTACACTGTCTTTCAGGGATACCAATGTGTCATAGATTTGGTCTCTTTACATAATTCTGCATTTCTCAGAGGTTTTGTTCACTCCTTTTCATTCTTTCTTCTTTATTCTTGTCTGATTTCAGAAAGCCTTCAAGCTCTGAGATTCTTTCCTCAGCTTAGTCTATTCTGCTATTAATAGCTGTGATTGCATTATGAAATTCTTGTAGTGTGTTTTTCAGCTCTATTTTTTTTTATACTGGCTATTTTGTCTGTCAGCTCCTGCATTATTTTATTGTGATTCTTAGCTTCCTTGTATTGGGTTTCAATGTACTCCATCTCAATGATTTCATTCCTATCCATATTCTGAAATCTATTTCTGTCATTTCAACCATCTCAACCTGGTTCAGAACCCTTTATGGAGATGTGGTACAATCGTTTGGAGTAAAGAAGGTAGTCTGGCTTTTTGAATTGTTAAGGTTCTTGTGCTTGTTGTTTTACATCTTTGTAGACTGATGTTCCTTCAGTCTTTGAAGTTGCTGACCTTTGGATTTTTTTTTTTTTCTTTTATCATATTTGGTGCCCTGTTATCCAATCAAATTTTAAGGTAGATTCGGTCAACTGCCTTCATTTCTGAAAGATTTTAGAAGGTCAAAGCTTAGCTCTCAACTCCTGGACTGTGTGCCCTAACTCTGAACTTGTGCCCCAACTTTGTTCTTGGGCTTCTTGAGGTTAGGAATCCACTGGGCTGGGTGGGCCAGGGTCCTCTCAGACTACTTCTTGCTACACTCTAATAGCTGGTGTCAGTCAAGCATTATATAGTGTAGCAACAGCAGGACCCATCCTTGTTTGCATATGCCAGTGGCAGCACATGGAGGTGCATACTCTGGCTGTGACAGGGTTCTGGAGGATGTTTGGTTGCCTGCCTCCATGCAGGCATTCATCACAATGAGGGAGGCAGCATAGCTGGGGGTTGGGGGGCTTCTGTGTACAGTTGCACTGGTAGTGATGTTGACTTGAGGATGGGGCACTGGCAAGTGTTGGTCTGGTTGCATTCTTTGTGCACTGCAGGCAGAGGTGGTCATTTAGGGCAGAGGAGGGGTTGTTGTACTTTTTGTCTAGTTTCACTCCAGCAGCAGTGTTAGCACAAGGGTGGAGCACTAGCAGAGGCAGGGCTGCTGGCTTTGTGCCCACCAAGACTCCAACTGCAATGGTGGTTGGCAAGGGCATGGTGTGGGGAGTTGACTGCATTCCTGCTGCAGCAGTGGCAGGGCAGGGTGCATGTATATTCATGTGCTGGTGGGGCAAGGAAGGCAAAACCAGTCTGGAAACCCACATTATGGCAAAGCAATGTAGGGGGTTGCTGCAGGCCTGGGGGAAGCTGCAGTGTGGGGAGGCAGCAGGCAGACTGGTGCCTGACCAAGGGGGCTGCCCCAGTGGAGCTCTCTGCCAGTCAGACACAGTCTGCTAGTGCAGGAGCTATGATATGGGCCCCTATGGCACTCAAGGCTGCCCTGCAAGGAGGCACAGCCAGCCTAAGCCCCGGGAGAGGCCAGGAGGATAAGGGGTACTGAGGTCAGGCCAGGCCCATCTGATGTGCAAGACTGACCTGCAGAGTTCAGGTCTAACAGTTCCTCTAGGGCTAAAGTCTCCTATGAGAGTAAGTTGAGTCTAGGGGGATGGGCATCCCTGTCCGTGCTCCACTACAGACGCTCCTGCACCAAACCCTCTGGGCTCCATATCAGCTGGTTTGCTGCCCCTACCACTTCTTTAAGCAACTCTCCCTGTCAACTTGAGTTTTCATGGTAGTCAAGGGTTTTCCTCCTGCCAGGATTCCAGAGGCCTATGGCAAGAGTGGGTTACTCCTTGCCAGTTAAACTCACATGTTACCCTGAAGCTGTTGGGGGCCAAGAATGAGTTCTGGTGTGTGGTAGCCCTGTGCAGGATTCCCAGCTGCTGTGTCTTCCTTCTGGAGATCTGTTAGGAGTGTGCCAGTCATCTCGGCCCCTGGGTGGCAGCTATTCCACCTGACTGTGTCTAGTGGGCCATCTTTCCCTCTCCCCTACTGTATCTTCTTTGCAGATATTTTAGGACTTTGCTTCAATCTGTTTTAGGGTAAATTAATGTACGCCTTAATCTAGGGCTTGGTCCTTACTCCCGAAATTGGCTTTTGGTTGGAGCTGGATGTGTATAGTATTAACGTGTTAAGGAGGTGTGTGTAAGGTCTTTCTACTGCTGAGCCATACTTCTAGAAGTTCCTAGAACTTCTTGACCTCTAGTGTCTCTGTTACATTTTCTACCCTGTGGAAACTTCTCTCTGGTCAGCCTTTTGTAGTGTTGCTCTGCATGTGCATAGTACATCCTTGACCAAGAATTCAACCTCTATACAGATGTCTGTGTCTTACGTATTCTGCTGTCTATGCTTCTTGGAACTCAGATGTTTGCCTCTTCAATTCAGCAGAACTACCTCTGAACCAGAAAGCCCAAACTTTGGATTCTAGTTTATTGCATTGCAGTTAGAAAATTTTCTGGAGACAGAGCCAGCATGATGGTAGGGCTTACCTCATGAGTTTCT
The DNA here is from genome assembly GCF_009764315.1 of Trachypithecus francoisi. Classification (NCBI taxonomy): domain Eukaryota; kingdom Metazoa; phylum Chordata; class Mammalia; order Primates; family Cercopithecidae; genus Trachypithecus; species Trachypithecus francoisi. Next base: position 163,084,296 of record NW_022681465.1, on the reverse strand, counting down.
TTCCCATCAAAGGTTGTAGTCCTGATCTACCAGTTATCTAAGCACCATTTGTCATCCAGCCATAACTGTTTTATGCCTAAGAACAGTCATCTCACATATGTTTTCTACTTTCATCACTATTTATAGGTAAAAGGCTAGTCTGGTGCTAGTTACATAGTCACAGCTAGAAGCAGAAGTTCCTCCTGCAGTGAGGTTCGTGTTACTGTGTATGTGTGTGTTTAAGCTACATTTATTTAACTTAAAGAAATCTGTTTGATTTGGAAATTATAGCTTTCCTACTTTTTATATATTATTTATCTTATTTCTTTAAATATTAAAGATAGTAGATTGTAATGCTGGCTGTGCTTGTAAGTTCATGTATGTTTTAACACTTTTTCTTGGCAGCATAAAACACTATAGCAAAATGATGTGAACTCTAAGGTTTTGCTACTCTCCTAGGTAATAAGTAGTTTTGAGTTAACCGGACCTTAGTCCTACCTAGTAGAGCAATAGCCTATACAGGATGGTTATGCCTTAGTTCATTGGGAATTATTTTCCTGGACAGAACCTCCTTTTATTTCTAGAATGCCTTTGAAGTTAGCCTAGGAAATTTATTTTTTTCTGAAATGTACAAGAGACTTAGGATTTCTCTAAAGAATTTCCAAGATGGAGCTCCAATTAGAGTCCTAAATCAAATTCACTATTACTGTATCATAATAATAAGATAGGAAAACTGCTCTAGAAGATGAAATCCAGCCATAAGATATTTGGGTTAGATTCTTCTTATAGTCAAAGTAGTACATATCAGGGATTTAATTTTTAGAAAGTAATTTCCTGGTTAAATCTCAAGGTGAATAGTGATGTAGCACAAACACTACTTTCTTTATTTGTAGTACTCATGTAATTATATTGAAGTTAACCACTTGTGATTTTCTCAGCAATATGTTGAATATAATAAGATATTAAAATATTAAAAAACAGCCAAGAAGGTTACATTTTAGTTCATTATTCATTTCATCAACTCTGTCTCTCTAATATCACTTAAATGCATTCCATCCTCTCTACCTTCACTACCACTATCTCTGTCCAGACTTTTATAATTGCTTTTTGGTTTACTGTCATTGGTCTCCTAGTCTCTGCTCTGGAAATCTATTTCATTCTCCATATCAGCTGTATAGAGTATAACAGCATTTTAAAAATGCAAATCTCATCACTTGGAGTGTGAAGCCCTCTCTAAGTAAGAATTATTTATAGATGAAAGAAACAAAGGAGGGAGGAGGAAGAAATGTCCTTGAAAGGGAACAAAGAAGATGGGTGCTGTATTTACTCCTTGAACTTTCAATTCCTAAGATTGCAGATTTCCTTCTACAAGCGACTTTTTAAGTCATATTTCCACATTTTTCTCCACTTCAAAGCATCTTGCTCCCATCTTATTTGCTCAGTGTCTTCCCCATTGACTGTCACCTTTAGATTAACAATTTCCTGTTCAGCTGCATGTATTTTCTTTCTGAGATACTGACTTTTGGATTGCTCCCTCCTCCCTGTTGAAGCAACTGTCTGAATACATCTTTTTACTATACTCAGCCTGGGTTTCCAAAACTAGGTTTCTTGGAAGTTGAAAAAATACAAAACTTCCTGCATAGTGGCAGGGGAAAAAATTAACTAGGTAATTGGGTATTTTTCCCCCTAATTCATTATATAAGTATTTGTGTTTATTGTGCACTTAACACATGTGATTTCTTTTGTGTTGTGTATACAACAACAGACAAAACTGCTCCTACTTCTAGAGTACTTAGTCTTTTTGGAAGATATAGACAATTACAATAGTGTGAGAAGTTGTATGATAGATTAGGATGTCATTAAAGTACCTAGTTGAAACACCTATCGCAATCTACCAGGGGAATTTTCTTAGGAGAATAAAGAATGAGTAGGGATTAGCAAGGAAGAAGTTGGGGTGGTGGCTTGGGGGATAGTGTTCAGGAAAAGAAGTAGACATTTGAAAACCGAAATGGAAGGAAGCATCGTGGTAAGTTGGATAGATGAGAGTTGCTAAGAGGGCAACAGGAAAGGTAAGTGGGGGCTAGTTTGTGAAGGGCTTTGTCATCCATGTAAGGGAATTTGGATTTTACCCTAAGGTAGTGGTTCTTTGACTTTAATGTGCATTCAAACTCACTGAGAGTATTTTTAAAATGCAGATTAGATTCTAATTCAGGAGGTTTGGAATGAAGCTTGATATTCTGCTTTTTTTTTTTCTCTGTTTGCTGTTTTAAAACTTCTAGTTCAGAAGGTTTTACATGTCCTATTTCCCAACTTGTTTGTTGGTATATTATGAGTATGAGTTTTGTTAGCTCAAATGAAAAATCTTTCCCATCATGACATATGCATGAGTCAAGTCTCCCTTGTAGGTGGAACTCAGCAATTTGTCTCCTGTCTACTGGGTATTTTTTAAATTTCCTCAGTGTCTAGGCCAAATCTTTGCTTATTTATTAGCTTTCCAGGCACCTTGCTTTTAGATCTCTCACAATTACATTGCAGTGATTTGGGAGAGACTGTCTCAGACTGCAAGCCCTCCTTCTTGGCCACGGTGAGTTCCTTTTGGAGGCTGCCATGAGTTGTTTCACAGCAGTCTTTCACTGGTTCATCTCTTAAACCATATAGATACCCTCGTATGTACTATTATTGAGTTTGCTCTTCTTTCTGGCATGCCTGATGGTGTATCCAGAAGGGAGAGAGTTCTTGGGACACTGTAGTTTATCACCCTGCCAATCTCTTGATAAAGCCTACACTTGTGAAGAATCACAGAGCTCTGTGCATTAACTTCTTCAAAATGGCATACTCTCTCGTCTTCAGCATTCCCTTCCACATCACAATCTTCTTAATCCTCAGGAAACAACATGTTCAGTATAGGACTTTTCATCAACCTGTATATTGTCTTTTTAATTGGGGAGATAACAAAAGCTTCCAGCTTCTTGCTTTTCACAGTCTTTTAAATCTTTGTAAAGTTTATGAAATTCTCATCCTTAACTTCCTCAATTTCTTCTTTCATGATCATTTGTTCTTTCTCTATACTATGTTTCCTACTGTTGATTGCCTTTTGGACAGCCCTTTTTACCATTCTGTGTCTCCCGTGTCACAGGGCTGTCTAGCATTGAATCTTCTTCAACCACAGTGGTCGCTGAGATGGTACTATGAGATGGTCCTTCTCAGAGGAACTCATATCACCCTGGATCACTTTTACAACTTTATTGGCCTGAGCCAGCTGGGTAGGCAAGGGACAGACTTTCTCGAGGCAGATAACACCATTATTTCTTTATCATCTATGGCATGATTTTCATGTGCATCACACTCTTTATCCACATGACACATTTCAACTACATGGGGCTCCTCATTTTCACAGAGTTCCTCATCTTCATCACCCTTTTCAGATTTGCATAAACACAAGGCTCTATTAGATGTGGCTTCTCAGTCCAGCTTATATCACATTCAATCACTTTAGTCCAATAAACTCGACTTTATTGGACTGGGCCAGCAGTGTTAGTGAGGGACAGGGTTTCTCTGGGGAGTCTGGCTTTTTCCCATCACTGAGGTGCTTATGGGTATTGGATGGTAGGCTCAGGTCGCTTCCATGCTGAAGGGGAGTTGCCTCTCCTGCTGGAACTGTTTGACATTCATAGACTTGCACGCTTTTAATCTCATGCTCTTTTGGGCTTTTTACCAACTGAACCGCATCCCTGGCTTTTTTATTGAGAGGATTTGGGGTCAGCCTTATATCTATTTTTTTTTTTAACTATGTTCATTTCTATGCCAGCACCTGACTTCAAGATCTCTTTGTCTTCTTCAACTTTAAGACACTGCCTTAAACCATAGTATATCTTTGCTCATATTTATTTATAATGTTATCTTCATCCTCAGGAGGGTTTCACAGAATAATTCTGTGAAAGCAAAGGTGTGCTCTAAAACCCTTCTGAGGGTTTGTGCTGTGCCACTTTCTCTTGCAGGCCTTTACCATAGGCCATATCATACAAATGGATGTTTTCCTTAAAAGTCCCAGAATTTTACTGTAGGGGAATCTATTCTTTCATTCACACTTTCTCCTCAGAGGCATAGCTTCTGAAATATGTGTTTCTATGTGAAGGGTTATTAGAAGGGCTCTTACCATGTCATCTCCTCTTATGAGTAACATAAAATAAAGCCTGTCTCTTTTGTTGGGAATGTTGTCAGCTTCTGTGTAAATAGCAGTAGTGAGGAAACTGGTCATACCAGCTATGTTATGGCTATTGACTTCTGCAGGGATGTTTTGTATTTCACATGTGTTTTCAACCTGCTCAAAATCAGATTGAGTCTTTTTTATTTTCTTTCTTTCTCCAAAGCCATTTTAGTGCTGGAATTGTGCTGTATGATAAGACTTTGGGGGTATGGTTAGATGTGGTAGGAAATGGAGATTGTGGCACTAGAAAGGCAGAATACTTTCTGAGTGTCAGTAAATATAGAACACAGACTTAAATTTATTAAACCTGCCCCAGTAACATGGAGATGATCATAGATGGAATTGTGGTACCACAGACCCAGGAAAGGCTGGGCCATAGCCTGCATTTAATAGGGTCCGGGGTTGCTGCCTACAATATTGTGCATTGCTTTTTGAATAATAGTTCATTTTCTTTTTTTTCTTTTTCTTTTTTTTTTTTTTTGAGACGGAGTCTTGCTCTGTCGCCCGGGCTGGAGTACAGTGGCTGGATCTCAGCTCACTGCAAGCTGCGCCTCCCAGGTTTATGCCATTCTCCTGCCTCAGCCTCCCGAGTAGCTGGGACTACAGGTGCTCGCCACCTCGCCCGGCTAGATTTTTGTATTTTTTAGTAGAGACGGGGTTTCACGGTGTTAGCCAGGATGGTCTCGATCTCCTGACCTCGTGATCCGCCCGTCTCGGCCTCCCAAAGTGCTGGGATTACAGGCTTGAGCCACCGTGCCCGGCCAATAGTTCATTTTCTAGTTCACTCCTGCATGACGAAGACCTAGAGCTTCTGCTCCATCCCCTCCACCCCACCCATATTCTTCATTTCTCATAAGCTCCTAGATGAGGCTGACACTGCCTGTCCATGGACCACACTTTGAATAGCAAGCTCCTAAGGAAGATAGAAAGGATTTTAAGGATTTCAATTGGAGCAGAAAATATTATAAACATGTATTTGCATTCTAGAAAGAATACTGTGGTTTCAGAATAGAAGATTAACTGGAGGGGGCAAGATTGGAGGCAGGAAAAATTTTAGCTGGCTATTTTAGTAAACCTGGTTAAGATATGACAGAGATTTCAGCTACTAGATGGCACTAGGGATGGAGAAAAACTGAGCAGATTCAAATATACTTGGAAGTAAAACTTATAATCTTAGAGAACTTTGAAAGTGAGAGAGAGAACAGAAGAATACAGACAGATTCCTAGGTATCTGGCTTGGTCAAATTTAATGCTACTCAAGGTGAGAGAGCAGATTGGTGCAATGATTTAAAAACAGGCAAATAATCAGATGTTATTTTCTTTACCCAATTACAAATATCTATGTATCATCTCTGAATTCAGATATCTGTCATATAATCAGCAGAGAAATGGAAAAATATTTTTCCCTTCTTTGGTACAAATGGAGAGATTTTTTTTTTTTCTTGCATTGTAATACTTTGGACCAAATAATTAAATTAACTCCGTTGAGTTTGATGTGTTGCATACCCAGGGAACTAGTCTCATCCAGGAATCCCAGGGCACTGCTCCCACCCAGATAGGGAAGCAGTTTAATGTTCCAATTGAACACAGCCTGGTTTCAAAGTATATTACACTCTATTGCCACTTTACTTAGAGCAGTTCAGTGGAGTCCTTCCGTCAACTGGAAAAAATAATCAGTTTACCTGCCCTGTGAAACTATCAGTTTCAGCTTGGCTATTTTATCACAGCTTACATTCTCTCACAGGTAAAATCTAGTTAGACTAAAGGACATCTTTAAAATTGTACAACAGTGGCCAGAGATGTCTAGCCTTATAAAGAGATGAGGAGGATTTTTAATGACCATATGAAGACATATCTATGAAACCAAAAATTTTCAGCCCTGAGTGGCATAGTCAATTACAGTCTATCTACCTCAGACCTGAGCATCCTGTTCCTGAGGGATCTGCCTATTTCCCACATGGAAGGCTTAGCTCTCCATGTACTACTAAGTGCTGGTGAGCCTGAGGACAAAGGAGTGGGAAATAGAATTCGCAGAGTTTGTGTATTCTCGTCCTTTATTTTTCCTGAGTTGCAGGTGGTTTCACTCACCAGAAGGATCTTTTATATTGCCAGCATTGGCTTTAAAAGTTAAAGATGGGATAGAGAATAGGTCAGCAAGACACCTAATTGCTTCATCTTTTTTCCTCAGGTCAGCCTGTTCTGAATTAGACTCCATTCCCTTCTAACATCACTCATTGACGCACCCAACATTCTCCCAAATAAGGCTAATCTTTTACTGGTTTTTCTTCTTATAACTGTGGGACAGTGGATTTTAGCATCTGGAGGCTGTTAACTATTGGAATTATAGCCAGGAATATCTTACGGTTTCTAGTGGTTGTTATCTTTCTGCTCTGACATTGTTCAATTAGACTCAGAGTGGATAAAGGATTATAAGAAAACATGTAGTGTGAAAATGCCTTAATTCTTATGTTCTCAAATCACTGATGTTGGCAATTGCTTTTCCCTTTATTTTCATTTTTTTTTAGTAACTCTTTCACCATACAGGGATACTAGATTGAAAGTGCAACATTGCTGAGTCAATAAAACAGGTTTTTTCCAATTATCTCATCTGTGAAAATTCAGTTATCATAAATGTATTTGTCTTCTATAGATTAATTTTATGGATATTCAAAAAAATGTTTTATTTGGAAAGAGTATGCCCAGAATGGAAAGTTCTTAGACAATATATAGTGATTGGATTCTGCTACAATACAGGCATTTTTCTCACAAAGAACTGAATTTTGGAAGAGTTATTTGATCAGACTTATAGGGTCAGCTAAGGGTAGAGCCAAGACAAATTGTTTAAGTCAGAATTTTGTAACTTTCCTTATTATGAGAAAAACTTGGGGTTCTCATTAAAAAGAACATTTTTTTTTTCTGACTCTGCATCCACAGTGACAGAGTGTTCAGGAGAGAAAATCAGAAATCTACATTTGAAAAGTATCCCACTAACATGTGATTCTTATGTGCACACAAGTTGCAGGATTAATGGTTGATTTAAAAATCAGTGAAATGCATTCCAAAATATATACATTCTAGAAAGCAGACAAAATTAATTACAAGTTCTTGACAGGAGACATAAATGTTTGGACACTTAATCTTGCAAGATTAATTTGGCTACTTCATAAAGGTGTCTAAGCAGATACAATAAGCACAGTAGGAATGACAATTAGATAATGCAGTGGGTAAATGTAATTGTAATAAATTTTATTTCTTGTCTTATTTATTTATATTTGCTATTTTGGAATCTACTATGTGTGTGTATTATTGGAAAACTTACCAGCAGATGGTAGCACTGTTTAACAAATATACCCCAGATCACAAAGGAGGCCACTGTGAATAATTTGTTGGCTACTAGAGCAGTAACATTCAAATATGTCAGAATATTGGATTGGGATTCAGAAAGCCTGACTCCTGGTCCCAGCTGTATTACTTATTGGCCCAATCACTTTGGAAAAATAATTTAATCTTAGTGTTTAGATAACATTGTAAGTAAAATTGGGATAATAACTCTCTTGGCTTTTGTTGTTTAGGGTAGAAAAAGAAAATTATTTTGAAATCATGGGAGGGGTAGAATGCTATGTAAATGCAAACTATCATCTCTCCTTTTTCCCCTGCTGCATTTCTTGTTATTCAGGCATATATTTTTAAATGTGTCCCTTTTAGCAGTAAAGGTGGCCATCACAGGGGAACTTAAAAGGACAACACTCATAAATGTCAAATGACTTCCTGTTGCTCATGTGTTCAACTAATTTTTGACAATTTTTTTCAGTTTTGTTTTTTATTCTCATATATTCTAAGATGCCAAAACTTTGTTATTGTTGGGTCTAAGGAAAGGTAATTCCAGCCTCTTAATTCATTTTCATATACAAACATTGCTTGTCTAACCTGTGCATATTCATGAATTAAAGAGGAAAACTCCAAGGAACCCAAATGATAACTTCAAGGTATTTTTACAGAAGAAAATAGCATCTGTGTGCACTAGCATATTTAAAATACAAAGAGCATAGTGAACTATTAGCTTACCTTTACTGAATCTTTATTGTGTGCAGAGAAGTATACAACCACTTAAAAGATTCCAAGATATAGAACCCAGGGGCTCCTAAAAATGAAAAACTTTTCATTCTTTGGTGTATTTTCTTATCTCATTCCATAGGTATATACTGATCATGTTCAATACTCCACGAACTTTGCTAGGTGCTGGGGATATAGGCTATGTAAGACATACATAATTCTCAAAGTTGCAATTTTTCAGATCATCTAGGAAAGCAAACAGATATGGTATGTAAGGCTGAAAATAAGAACCACGAATATCACTGGGTGACTATTTCAATTAAAGCCAACGTGGAAAAAGTTAACATATGAGATGTGGATGGATGGAAAGAAGAGGGATTCTAATGGAGGATATGGTACCCACACAGTGGGATATATGATGTAGAGACAGTATAGCTTAATAGTTAAGAGGATGGGCTTTGGAGTCAAAATGATATGGAATAAAGTAGTAACTCTGCTACCTATAAATTGCATAATCTTTGGCAACTTACTCTGATTTTTTTTTTATTTCTCAATTTCCTCATCTGTAAAATAGATATGATAGTAGTTTCTATTTTATAGTTATTGTAAGAACTAAATCTGACAATTAGTGCACAGTAAATTCTAAATGTGGAAAAGCAAACAAATTTTCTTGAAACATATAAGTTATATAGAGAAGCAGTTTTTATAAGGCACTGACTGTTGAACACTGAGGTTTGAATTTATTATAGCAGAAAATGGGAAGTATAGATGTTCACATAGAAAAGAGGTGTCAGTGAGAAGATATTTAAAAGGTGTTATAGCAGTTGTATAAAGGGTGTTTTAGAACAGAGGGTGAATAAGGGTACGAAAAGGAGGGTCATCTTAAGAGTACAGATATGAGGTAATGTGAGCTTATACTTGGGTAAGGGATTTGGAAAGACTTGATGATGAATTGGATAGAAGATCAAGAGGGAGACAGGATTAAAAATTTATTCCAATAATATGAGCCTGGGGAATTAAAGGGGATGGTTGTATCTTTGGCAAAAAATAAGAAGCAGTGTTTTGTATGTGTGAAGAAAGCAAATATGTTTATTCTCATGAGAAAGAGCCAGTAAAAGACACAAAGCACCAGGCAGAAGAGTCCAAAATCAAGGCTGGATATTTCAGTTGAGAATAATCTGCTGAGTTTCAACATGGTCATTGAAACCAGTTGCTATTGTGTGGTTCAGGGTAGTAGGGGAAAAATGGAAAAAAATCACATAAGTATATTCCAAGAAAGAATATGCTTGGTGCTGACAGAACATTTGAGAGAGTGATAAACTTACAAGCTTAACTCTGTTTTCATGAACTTGGAAGAGCAACTTCCTCTTGCTGTGCAGGATTTTTCCCACATTCTTAAAGTCCCATCCTCCTTTAACAATGTCCTATGTTGAAATGAATGAACATTTCTGATACTAACACATAACTAATTTAGTATCTGGCTGAGGTCACGGATAGTAATATAAAATAGCAGGTACCTCCTATTCTATTAAAGTAGGTTTGTCATGTAAAGAGAACAGAACGTCTTTCAGGAACAAGTTGGCCACCCATAAAACATGCAAAAAGATGGAACAATAAAATCCCTTTCAGAGCCTCTGGGAAGATTTCCCTGAGATTCCATTCCCACAATCGTGTCAGGAAACTATCTTCAATATTGTAATCATAAGTCACACTTCTACTAGCATGCTTACCACATTGTGTTGATACTATCTTTTTAGATGGGACTGTGAACCTGACTAAATGCTAAGGGGCCTAAAGACAATGGAACAGTTACTTTTTATTTTGTTGAAAAATTTGTGTTTTTTTTTTTTTAATTTTTTTCAAGATGGAGTCTCACTCTGTTGCCAAGGCTGGAGTGCAGTGGCATGATCTTGGCTCACTGCCACCTCTGCCTCCTGGGTTCAAGCAGTTCTCCTGCCTCAGCCTCCTGAGTAGCTGAGATTACAGGCTCGTGCCACCATGCCTGACTAATTTTTGCATTTTTAGTAGTGACAGGGTTTCACCATGTTGGCCAGGCTGGTCTTGAACTCCCGACCTCAAGTGATCTGCCCGCCTCAGCCTACCAACATGCTGGGATTACAGGCATGAGCCACCATGCCAGTTGAAAAAGTTATTTTAAAAATAGCATTATTGAGGTCTAAGTTACACTCAAATATCACCACTTTTGACAAATATGCAGGCTAGTAACTGCTATCATAATGATGATGCAGAACATTTCTATGACTAAAAAGTCATCTCAGTGTGCCCCTTGGCAGTCAGTCCCCAACTCTGGCCCCTAGCAATACTTATTCTACTTTCTGTTCCTGCGGTTACAACTTTTCTAGAGTTTCAGATAAGTGAAATCATGTGGCATATGTTCTGTGTCTAATATTCTTGCTTAGCATCACGCTTTTAAGACACATCTTTGTTGAATGTATCAGTAGTTTTTTACTTTTTCCTTTATTGATTAAACTGTATACTTTATTTGTAATTCATTAGTTTTTGCTAAATTCATTTGCCCAGGATCCAATATAGGATACCACATTACATTTAGTTGCTATGTATTTTTATATTACTCCAGGCTATGACTGTTTCTCAAAATTTTTTGTTTTTGATGACATAGACAGGAGGCATACTGGTCAAGTATTTTGGAGAAGGTCCTTCGTTTTGTTTTCCTGATGATTTTCATATGGTTAGACTGGGGATAAGGATTTTTTTTAGAATAAAGTCACAGAGATAAGGTACCATTCTCATCCTTGCTTATAAAGGGAAGATCCCTATCAACATGAATTCTGACCGATGATGTTTACCTGATCACCTGGTTAAGAGTGTTAGTTTTTACCACTAAAATGTCATATTCTCCCCCACTTCTACATTGTACTTTAGAAGCTAGTCACTAAGTGTAGCCCATACTTAAGGGTGGGGAATTCTATCTCTTTTAAAAAGGAAGTATGAAAGGAAAATAAATCTCAAAACCCGAAAATCAGTAAGCCAAAGGGAAAAGTCAAGCTGGGAACTGTGTCAGGCAAACCTGCCTCCCATTTTATTACTAAATAAGATAGCTACAATGATTTAAAAATAAAAGCTCCCTCGCAATTTGCCCATAGGATATTCCTGTGGAAAAAGGACAGAGAGAACTCAACTATCCCTCTGCTCCCCTGAGGCAAATGCATTTCTGATTGCTTCGTCTGCGCTTTTGTTTCACCAAGCCAGACTAAGGCATAAGTGACGATTTTCCTACCTCTCACATGTGAATTGTGTATTCAGTGAAAGGGTAATCAGAGGCTCAAAAGAATGCAACCAATTGTCTTTTATCTACGTATGACCTAGAAGCCCTCTTCCCTGCTTCAAGTTGTCCCACATTTCCAGACTGAACTAAGGTACATCTTACATATATTGATTAATGCATCACGTCTCCTTACAATGTATAAAACTAATGTTAGGACTTTTTGAGGCTGTGTCACAAGCATGTTCTTAACCTTGGTAAAATAAACTTTCTAAACTGAGCTCTGTCTCAGATACTTTTGGGTTCACAGGAGTATAAGTGAATTGAGTTCTTGTGTACAGGAGATTTGTCTTTTCTCTCCTATTTGTTTAATCATTTCTTTGTGTCAGAATGTATTCATGCATATTTATATTTTGGGTTATCATCCAATACTATGTTATGTATTTAATTGCTCAAATTTTTCCAGCTTTCGCAATTGGGAACTCATTTTCTTGATGACAGTATGTTCAGTCTTTCACCAGTAATCATCATATGAGTTGTAGATGTTTTGTACATGTGCTTTATCATGTTGTAAAGGCTCTCTTCTATTTCTAATTTGCTGAGATATTTTATTTAGAGTAGATGTTAAGTTTTGTCAGATGCTTTTTGTGCATCAATTGAGATAGTCATGTGACTTATCTTCTTAGTTTGCAAATATTACTGATGCAGGATTTTTTACTCCATAGCTCAGCTAAAACCCAGGTTCTTGTCTCACAACCAGGAAAAATTAGGTACATGGACACATTGAAAGGTGAGGAGAGCAGAATTTTTTAAAAGAAAGCTCTCAGCAAAAAAAGGGGGGGTGAAAAAAAGGGGTTCCTGCCAACAGGCTCCCACCTCACAGACTGAAGACTAGGCCATAACACATGAGCTGAAGAGGCCTGGCTCCTCCCCACTGCATAAGATGCAAATTCCTGGTAGCTCCACCCCATTCTCCCAGTATGCAGGTGGGCCCTTGTCTGAGCCACTCCACATTGATTTATTTCTTTTACTGCGAATGTGTTAAGGGATGGAATTTTTTTACCATGGGCAAATTTAGGCAAGACCCTGTGCAGGTACCTTTATCTGCCTCCTGCATCTATCATGAATTACATTGATTCTTGAATGTTAAATCAGCCTGATATTACTGGGAACTGCACTTGGTTATGATTCTTATCTTTTTTAAATATTGTTTGATTTTAAAGGCTAAAAGTTGAAATTAGGATTTTTTTGCATCTGTGTTTGTGAGAGAGATTGGTCTGCCATTTTCTTATACTGCTTATCTGATGTTTGTATTGTGGCATCAAAGAATAAGTTGGAAAGTATTTGCTTCTTTTACTTATTAAAAAAGATTTTGTGTATGATTGGTATTTATTCTTAACTGTTTAATAGAGTTTACCCTTGAAGCAATCTGGGTATGGAATTTTAATTGTAGGAACATTTTAAAGTATAAATTTTCATATATGTATATGGCTATTTATGTAATCTCTTCATCCTTCTGAGCCTTTTCTTGTGTGTGTGTGTGTGTGTGTATATCTATCTCAAGAACATTTTCAGTTTCACCTAACTTTTTGTATTTATTTCCATGAAGATTTTTGTAACATTTCTTTATCCTTTTAATATTTGTAGCATCTGTATTGATGTCACATCTCTCCTTTCTGAATATTGGTAAATGTCTTTTTTTTTTTCTTGTTTAGTCTGGCCAAATATTTTCACTTTCATTGAAATTTTAAAGAACTAGCTTTTGGTCTACTTGATTTTACTCTATTTTTTCTTTTGAATTCTATTTTATCAATTTTCTTAACTTCTGATCTTCATTTTGTAGGTGCCCAGTGGGTTCTCCTTGCCTGATGCCTAGACAACAGGTAAGCTGTGTGGGAGATCAGTTTTGTTATTACTCAAATCAGTCTCCCTGGGCATTTGGGGATCCAGCATTTGGGTACTGGAGTTTGTAAAGTTAATTTGATGGGTAGGGGCTCGAAGAGTGCTTGGTCAGGTTGGAGACAGACTCATAGGGGGTCGAAGTGAGGTTTTCTTGCTGTCTTCTGTTCCTGGGTGGGTTTGTAGAACTTGTTGACCTAGATTACCAGTCTGGGTAGTGTCAGTTGATCCACCGAGTGTGGGGTCTGCAAAATATCTCAAGCACTGATATTAGGTTTTGCAATAGTGATATTATCCCAAAGAGCAATTTGCGGAGGTTCAGACTCTTAAAGCCAGAGATTGTATGACCTCTAAACCATAATTTCTAATCTTGTAGCTAATTTGTTAGTTTTGCAAAGGCAGACTGGTCCCCAGGTAAGATGTGGGTCTTTTCAGGAAGGGGCTATTAGCATTTTTGTTTTAGAGTTAAACCAGAAACTGAATTCCTTCCCAAGGTTAGTTCCATCTATACCCAGGAATGAACAAGGTCAGCTTAAAGGTTAGAAGCCAGATGGAGTCAATTCGTTCTGATCTCTTACACTGTCATAATTTCCTCTGTTACAATTTTTGCAAAGGTGGTTTCAACTTTATAATCTTCCTAATTTGACTTAATTGATTTTCTTTTTCAAGTCTTTAGCTGGAAGCTAAAGTCACTGACTTCAGATCTTCTTCTTTTCTAATATAGGCATTTAGTTCTATAAAATTTTCCTTAAGTAAAGCTTCAGCAACATGTTACAAATTATGATATGTTGTCTTTTCATTTTCATTCAGGGAAAAATATTTTCTAATCACCTTTTTGATTTCTTCTCTGATCTCTGAATTATTTATAATTGAAATGTACTATATTGTTTACATACCATATGGCTGACCTACTATAAAATTATCATGTTTAAGTATAGTTCCATGATTTTTAGCAAGTTTACATAGATGTGAAACAATCGCCACCATTTAGGTAACAACTAAATCACCATTTAGGTAACAACATTTCCATCACCACAAAAAAAATCCCAGGTGTCCATTTGTAGTGGGTCCTGGTTCTCACTCCAAGCAGTTACTAATCTGTATTTTGTCTCTATATAGTTGCATTTTCTGGGTTTTTCATATCAATTAAAAACATATAATGTGTTATTTAGACATATTAATTTTTAATATTTGTGGATTCACAAAATATCCTTCGTTGATTTGTAATTATGTGCTTTGTATGACAATGTTAATCCTTCTAAAGTTATTGAGGCATGTTTTATGGCCTACAATATGGTTTATTTTGGATTATGTTCCATATACAATTGAAAGAGTGGGTGTTTTGCTGTATGATGGATGCAGTATTCTAGAGATATCAGTTAGGTCAGGCGGGATGATACTGTTTTTCAAGTCTTCTATATCCCCACTGATTTTCTGCCTAGTTTCTTTTTCTGTTATTAGGAGTGCAATACAATATTGAAATAGCCAATCATTATTGTTGAGTACTTTATATTTTCCTTCAATTCTGTCATTTTTTTTTACTTCATGTATTTTGAGACTATGTTGTTACCTCCATATATGTTTATATATTTTATATTTTCCTGTTAAATCGATCATTTTATTATCAAATTTTCTTTTTTCTCCTAGTAGCAATTTTTTGGTCTAAAAGTATATTTCTTTTTTCTGTTATTGGCGTAGCCAGTCCATCTCTCTTATGAATACTGCCTGCATGGCATAGTTTTCCTGCACTTTTACTTTTAGCCTCCTTGTATCTGATATGATTAGGCTTTGTGTCCATACCTCAATCTCATCTTGAATTGTAATCCCCATGTGTCAAGGCTGGGAACAGGTGGAGGTAATTAAATCATGGGGGGGGGGCAGTTTCTCCCATACTGTTCTAGTGATAGTGAGTTATCGTGAGATCTGATGGTTTTATAAGCATCTGGCATTTCCCCTGCTTGCATTCTCTCTGTCCTGCCACCCTATGAAGAAGGTGCCTGCTTCTCTTTTGCTTTCTGCCATGATTTTAAGTTTCCTGAGGCCTCCCCAGCAATGCCGAACTGTAAGTCAATGAAAGCTCTTTCCTTTATAAATTACCCAGTCTCAAGTATTTCTCCATAGCAGTGTGAGAAAAGACTACTATAGTGTCATTTAAACTAAAGTTTATCTCTTGTGAATAGGATATGATTATATCTTGAAGTGTTTTTGTTGTTGTTGGTTGGTTGGTTAGGTTTTTTTTAATGTCTATTTTACCATCTCTACCTTTGGATTGGAGTATATAAAACATTTATATATAATGTAATTATTGATATGGTTGGATTTATATCAGCCATTTTGTTTTCAGTTTCTCCTTTACTCCTTTCTTTTGCTTTCAGTTTATCTTTTTTAGAGTATCACCTTAATTCTTTTTGTTTTCATTTTTAAAGTTTTCTCAAAGTTTTTAAAGGATTATTATATGTAACTTATTTTTAAACAATCTGCTTAAGATTAATGCTAATGAGGAAGGTAGAACAAGATGCCCAAATAGACAATTACCTCCAGTAATTGTCTTTCTCACAGGAACACCAATTGAACAACTATTCACACAAGAAAGCTCCTTCATAAAAACAAAAAATCAGGTGAGAGATCACAGTACCTGGTTTTAATAGCATATCAAGGAAAGAGGCACAGACGAAGGTAGAAAAGACAGTCTTGAATTAGTGACACCCAACATCATCCCTCCATACCATGCAATCACTGCACTGTCCCCCTGGCAGTGGCTGCATGGTTTGGAGAGAGAATCTGTGTGTCTTGGGGAGGGAGAGTTCAGCAGTTGTGGAACTTTGCATTGGAACTCAGTGCTAGCCATCAGAGTGGAAAACAACATGGAACGGAATTCAGCTTGTGCTCACGGAGGCAGCATTTTAGACCAGCCCTAGCTAAAGAGGAATTGCCTATTCCAGTGGTCAGAACTTGAGTTCCAGCTAGCCCCACCAACAGGGGCTAAATACTTGATACTTACATCAAGAAAAATAGATTTCAAGACAAAAACTATGAGACAAAGAAGGTCACTATACAATGATAAAAAAGTGTCAATTTAGCAAGAGGATATAACAATTATCAATTTGTATGCACTCAACACTGGAGCACCCAGACATATAAAGCAAATATCATTAGATATAGATAAAGAAAGCTAAAGAAAGATAGAACCCAGTATAATAATAGCTGGAGAGTTCAGCATCCCACTTTTAGCATTGAACAGATCATCTAGACAGAAAATCAAAGAAACATCCAACTTAATCTACTCTATAGACCAAATGGACCTAATAGATTTTTTACAGCACAATTCATCCAATGGCTGCAGAATATACATTCTTCTCCTCAGCCCGTGAATCATTCTCAATGATATATCTTGTATTACCCCACAAAACAAGTCTTAAATAAAAAAAAACTTATATTGTCTTCTCTGACCACACTGAAATAAAACTAGAAATCAATAATAAGATGGACTTTGGAAACTATGCAAACATGTGGAAATTAAGCAGTATGCTCTGAAATGACCAGTGGGTTAAAGAAGTTAAGAAGGAGATGGAGATGTGAGACAAACGATAGTGAAAACACAACATCCCCAAACCTATGGAATACAGTGAAAGCAGTGCTAAGGGGAATGTTTGTAGCAATAAGCGTCTACATCAAAATAGTAGAAAAAGAAAAAAACAAGATTTTTTGAGTAACACTCCACGAGCCCAGAACACCAAAACAAAAATGGAGAAGTGGAATCATATCAAGTTAAAAAACTTCTGTAAAGCAAAGTAAACAATTGACAAAGTGAAGAGACAACCTACAGGATGTGAGAAAACATTTGCAAACTACCATCTGATAAGGAATTAATAACTGGAACATATAAAGAGAATAAATAACTCAATAGGAAAATATTTAATAGTCTGATTTAAAAATGTGCAAAAGATCTGTCTAGACATTTCTGAAAAGAAGGCATACAAGTGGCAAACAGGTATATGAAAAAGTGCTCAGCATCACTGGTCATTAGAAAAATGCAATCAGAACTACAATGAGATATGATCTCACCCCAATTGAAATGGCTTTTATCCAAAAGACAGGCAATAACGAATGCTGCGAGGTTGTGGTGAAAGGGAACTTTTGTACACTGTTGGTGGAAATAAAAATTAGTACAGCCAGTACACAGAACAGTATGAATGTTCCACAGAAAACTAAAAATAGAATGGTTATAGGATCCAGCAATTCCTCTGCTAGTTATATACCTTTCTTTTGCAAGGTAGTCAGTGTACTGAAGAGATATCTGTGCTCCCATGTTTATTGTAGCACTATTCACAATAGCCAAGATTTGGAAGCAACAAGAGTCCATCAACAGATGAATGGACAAAAAAAGTGTAGTACATATTCACAATGGAGTATATTTGGCCATAAAAAAGAATGAGATCCTGTCATCTACAACAACATGGATGGAACTGGAGGTCATTATGTTAAATAAAATAAGCCAGGCGCATAAAGACAGACTTTGCATGTTCTCACTGATTCATGGGAGCTAAAAATGAAAACACTTGAACTCATAAAGATAGACAATAACACATGCTAGTGAGAATATGAAGAAAAGGGAACCCTTATACACTGCTGGTGGAAATGTAAATTAGTACAACCTCTATGGAGAACAGTTTGAAGGTTTCTCAAGAAACCAAAAACAGAGCTACCATATGATCCAGAAATCCACTCCTAGGTATATATCTGAAAGAAAGGAAACCATTATATCACAGAGATGCCTGCACTTTCATGTTTGTTGCCGCACTATTCACAGTAGCCGGGGTTTGGAAGCAACCTGAGTATCCATCACCAGATGAATAGATCAAGAAAATATGCTGCATATACACAATGAAGGATTATTTAGCCATAAAAAAAATGAGATCCTGTCATTTGCAACAATATGGATGGGATTGGAGGTCATTATGTTAAGTGAAATAAGCCAGACACAGAAAGACAAACATCACATTTTCTCATTTTTTTTTGTGGGAGCTAAAAATCAAAGCAATTGAACCCACAGAGACAGAGAGTAGAAGGATGGTTACCAGAGGCTGGGAATGGTAGTCAGGGGTTGGGGAAGGTAGGGATAGTTAATGGAATATGAAAACCACCATAGATAATACACAAATAGGCATGATTGTGTTTCAAGAAAACTTAATTTATGGCCACTGAAATCAGTATTTTTATATAATCACGTGGAACATTAAATTTTTTTTCAACAATTAAATATATAAAGTCATTTTTAGCACACAGGCTGTACAAAATTGGGCAATGGACTTAATTTGGTCCATATGCTTTGTTTGCTACCCATTCCCAACATTCCCCCCAAAAAGGTGAAAGATATATATGATCTGAAGAGAAACCAGAGTGTGCTACCCTTCCCTAGGTAATTGTACGTCTTACTCTCCGTCACTCTTTACTGAAATGCTGCCACCCCAGTAGCGGCCTCCCCTGGTAACCTTTTAACAACAGCACATTTTCTAATGCCCTTCTCTACTTTTGGTTACAATATAGCACTTATCTTAACATAACAGACTATCCATTTTATCCATTTATTGTTGATACCCTTTACACCTTTTATTAAAATATACACTTCTTGAAAGTTAGAATTTTTGGTTTTGTTTACCACATTAGCCCCAATGCCTACAAAAGTGTCTGGTCTATTGGATGCACTTCATACACCAGATTATCTCCACAGCGATTAATTCAGACCTATGGGAAAAATCATACAGCAGTAAATGACAATTCTCACCAGGCCAGATGTTGTGATATTTCAGTGTCTCCAGTTCAAGGACATACATGGCAGATGCTCTGAGCTCACAGTTGTAAAAACAGTAAGGAAACACCTTAGGAGGAAGCAAAGGTAAGGGTCTGAGAGTAAAAGATGGAGGTTTTATTCGACAAGCTACCTAGATTATTCAAATCAGGGAATTCAGCTTAAAAGTGCAGTTTGGATTAAATTTTGTTTTTCCCCTGATACCTAACTGGTAAAGGTTAATGGGGAGTAGGGTATCAGTTATAGATAGGTACTACATTTCTATTACCTCTGAATTGTACCACCAGTAATCGCTTGGTGGTTCTATGAAAGAAAGAAAAAAACAAACAAACAAACAAGGACGGTAGAAAGCTTATGTTCCTAGTGGTTGCCTTAGGGGAGAAAGACTGGGAGTTTGGCTTTGAGGAGGACTTGTTCATTCGGATTGTTTGCATAGTGATTAAGGAGGAGCCTCCAAAATTGTTATATGTGAGAGTCTTAAGATGCTAAGCTGACATGAAGATGGGGAGGAAGGCTTTTTTTGGATATGTATATACACGGCCAACACACTCTTATTGCTTAGAGGGCATGGGAGATGTGGTGAATTAGCATAGGCGTCTAAAGCTACTTCAGACTACCTTTTGGGTTTAGATGTAACCATTTGTATGTTTTATTTTGAAAAGATAAAAGATATAATTTTAAAAACTGATAAAAATAGAAACTAGATCAAAGTATAGAAATCAGAATTTCTGATATCCAGGAAAATATGCTTTTAATTATCTCTGCCTTCTTTTCTATAACCAAGAGTTCAGTGTGTCAGTGTTTTATCTTTATTATCTTAATATTTAAAAATAATTATATAGAGACAAAGTCTCGCTCTGTTGGTTCAGGCTGGGGTTCTCTGGAGTAGCTGGATTATAGGCATGAGCGACCAGGACTGGCTAGTGTGTGTCAGTTTCTACAGCAATTTCCTCATTTGTTTACAAGTCTAGTAAATAACATCGTTCTGAGTTTTTACTGCATGTCTATTGTTAGGCAGTACAAGACCTTGTAAACATGTGCATTCCTGGTCTTTGAAGTAGCCTGTGCCTGTGAATGGGAGGACAGAACTGTGAGGCCCGAATCTCCCACTTCTTTGAGGGGAATCACTATTTGTTTCCCAATTCACAAGAAATAGAATAGGAGTGAAAAATCAAATGCATCCTGAGACCAATCTGTTAATATAAATGCAGGGAACATCCCTCTGTAGGATGAGAAGGACCAGAGGAACAATTGCAACCTGAGGAGGGGTACACTTTTCATAAAGCACAACAGCAATTCAGTAACTGTTAAAGGCCACTGAATTGCTAAAGGCCATTTAAAACTGGGATTTGGTCTTCTCCATCTTCCAATTTATTAAGAGAAGATAGACATCTAGATTTGTATATAAGATCTGTTCAATTTTAAATGTTAACTGGTAGATAATTTTTACAAATGTTATATATGGGCCAAATAAAATACCATTTTGGATCTCGCAAGCTAGAATCCAGAAGATTGAGACCTCTCAATAAGATGTTTGGTAAAGTTGTTTTCTTTTACATGGTTGTAGAACTCATGTGGTATGAAGGTTGTAGTATTTGGAAGTATCTTTCTCATTCTGCTAATGGACTATTATTGCCGAGGAAGAACAGAGAAAAGTAGGGTGAGGTGTGGACTTGGGTACATTTGTGTTTCTGGAGTTTTGAGTTGAGATTCTAAATAGATAGGTAGACACAGACATAGGTATAGATCGTGGATACATACGTTAACTGTGATCATTGTCCTTATAAATGGTAGTCTATTAGCAGAATGGAAAAGATACTTTGATATTATAAACTTTATATTACAATATACTTCTGCAGCTACATGAAAGACAAAAAGATAAAGATATGTTCAGAACTAATGTTAAAAGTGGTAGGTAGTTGCCATTAAAATAGTGTAAAACTTCTGAAAACTTGCAATGGGAATGAATCTAATTTATGGCATGGCTTCTATGAGAAAAAAAGTCCAAACACTAAACTATTTATATTCAAGGGAACATTTAAAATATAGCCCTTTCATAAATTGGAGCCTTTCTGCCTGTGGTCTTCTCTCCCAGAGAACAAGATTTGGCTACAAGAAACATTTTCACCGTTCTTGAAGCTTAGTGTAGTTGTTGAGCCAAGTTACTCATAAAGGAAAGAAAAAGAAAACATGAGCTGTAAGGTGGCATATGGAATATTACCTGAGCACCTTACAAATGCAAGACTGTAGTGAACTTGAAAAGACTCTGACATTTATGTTTCCTCTTCTGCTGACCTACAGATAAGAAACACTTTCTTTCTGGGGATACTTGATCAGGCTTAGGAAGAATGACCCCACACAGCCCTAACCAGGACCCTTGGGCAGCTGACTAAGTTTCACAGGCAATTCATCCACCCTTCCTTTTACTTCTGATGCATGATTTTCCTTCCTACCTGCCAGTTTCTGGAGGCTGAGGAAAGTTTTCAGTTTCAGTATGTGTCTGCAGTCCCTAGAAATGTGTCAATCTTGGATAACACATTTCCCTAATTCTAATTTATACATAGTAGCTCTGTTTAATGTATATGGATGTGAAAATAAATTTCCATTTACTTTGAGGGTTTCTCGTTTATCAGTAAGCCTAATTAGTATCCTAAAGTTTTAGCATCATCTCAAAAACTTTTTTAATGTGTTTTTTCTAATATGAAAATGTTAAATAGGCAATCATCTTTTGACAAAAAAAGTGTTTATACCATGCATTTGCTATTGTAGAAATATAGAGAACCAAAATAGATTATTCTTGCTCTATTGCAGTTAGCAGGATCAGACAACATACTAATGGGCTAGTAATTTACAATGATAAAGGTATCCACTCATCTTCAGGATTGAACTGTCCTTATGGTTTCTGACTTACCTTGAAACACTGTTTTAGTTTATTACACATTTTCAGATTCTGCCCTTCCACACTCCTGGCATTAAGTGGAGGTAGGTCCTATTATTACCAGCCAGTTTAATCTTACTACCCTGTATATGATTTCTGTTTCAGCAAGTAAAAAATGTCCAGTTTCAGACTTTCAAATTTTACCCAATCTCCATATTTACATACGATACTATACTCTTAAAAGCAATATTACTTTTTAAGCGAATTCAGTTGCCTTTCCCCTTATATCCAGTCCAAAGCTGTCTCTCCCATAAGGCAATGTTTACCAATCCCTTATTGGGATATTATTTAAATTTTAGTGTTAAGAAATATTTTTCGCAGTAGCTTTGTGGAGACTGGGTTCATCAGCCCCATATACATCTCTCTTGTCCACCTAACCTATCTGCCCCCTTCATCTCTCTATTTAAAATGTTGTTTCCCTCATTTCCAAGATCACGCACTTCAAAGACATGTTTGATCTCAAGTGAACTCCAAACAACTTCCTCTTGGATCTTTAAATTATAAACCTTGGCCGGGCGCGGTGGCTCAAGCCTGTAATCCCAGCACTTTGGGAGGCCGAGACGGGCGGATCACGAGGTCAGGAGATCGAGACCATCCTGGCGAACACAGTGAAACCCCGTCTCTACTAAAAATACAAAAACTAGCCGGGCGAGGTGGCGGGCGCCTGTAGTCCCAGCTTCTCGGGAGGCTGAGGCAGGAGAATGGCGTAAACCCGGGAGGCGGAGCTTGCAGTGAGCTGAGATCCGGCCACTGCACTCCAGCCTGGGCGACAGAGCGAGACTCCGTCTCAACAACAAAAAAAAAAACAACAAAAAAAAAAATTATAAACCTCATTAATAGAAGACTAAAGAAAGAATTTACCTTAACATCTGCCTGAAAATGCAAGCAAAAAAAGTAAACCTTAATTCATTCAGGTGTGGTAAGAATCAATCCCCATCCACCTCCCCTGCCCACTGTCGCCCCCAATATGTTCACACCCTAATCTCTAATCCCTAGAACCTATTAATACATCACTTTATGTAGCAAAGAGGATTTTGCAAATGTGATCTAATGAAGAACACTGAGTTGGGGAGATTATCCTGGATTACCTAGGTAGTGTTAATGAAATCCTCAAGGGGTCTTATAAACAAAAGAATCAGAAGATTCAGTATCAGAGGCAGAGAGAGATTTGAAGATGCTGCTGAGCTTGAAGATGGAGGAAGAAGCCACAAGCCAAGGAATGCAGGTGGTTTTAAGAAACTGAGAAAAATAAGGAAATAAATTTTCCACTAGAGCCTCCAGAAAGGAATGCATACAGACACACCTTGATTTTTAGCCTATTGAGACCTGTGCCAGATTTTTGACATCCATAAATGTAAAGTAATACCTTTGTGTTGTTTTAAGCCACTAAATTCACGGTGATTTGTTATAACTACAGTAGAAAACCAATAAGAGGAGTAAGAACATTTTTGTATTCTTTAACAGAGTAAGGGTATAGTATGGATATTTTAATTAACTCCAAACATACAGCATAGAAGCTGTCTGCCACATAATATGGTGTACATCTATGCATATATATATGCTCCTGTATTATATATAATGATGTACACATATATGTGTATGAATGTCAATATATAAGCATATATGCCAGAAATTAAAAGTTTAGAAAAAATACCAAAATACTGCTTTATGATGTATTCTGATGATAATTACCTATCTTGATTTCAGCATTCTTTGTAGCCTACAAATAAAATATAAAGCATATTTATACTTATTATAACTTAGAGTTCTGTCACCTGTGATACCTGGTATCTTCAGTCTTGCAGTTAGCCAACTGTTACAATTTATCACCCACTATACAAACACTTGAAGTTTGGGTAAAATTCAAAAAAATAATAATTCCTGTGTTTCTATAGTTTGAAAATTACTTCTACAATTCATACTCCCTGTAAGATAAACTAATAATGTAACAATTCAGAAGCTCAACAATGGTAAAACTTAGTTTTCACAAGTTTTTTAATATCAATACATTAATTCTAATCATTAAGCCTTAATTAGGATTTATGTAATCTGTAATAAAAGTGGCTTTCTTAGTGCACACAACACTCCTTTCTGCTTTCTGTCTTTTTTGTTGTTGTGTTTTTTCTATCCTTCTTTCCAAGCCATTTATTAATACAATGTTAATATTCATTTTGAGTAATGTTGGGTAATAATAGCTCTGAAGTCTGGATAATTATCAAACGTTCTATAAAATGTATCAATATTGGTAAAATAACTATATTTGTAATAGTGTTATCTTGTTGGTCATATAATAATCATGATTATAGTGATAAAAAGGCTAAATGGTTTAATGATGATCCAGAGGTACTTTTAGGAATACTTTGTTTTTCTAAAAATGATACATATTCATCATAATATTTATATAAATATTACAAAATAAATACTACAAAGGAGCAAAGTAAGTTATTTCAAATATTAACGTATTGCAAATATTCAGGTAGAAAGATAAATAGAAAAACAATGGAATTATATATGATATTGGGAGGTGACAATGTGCTAGCAGCCCTCTCTCTCAGTGCCTCCTTGGCCTTGGCATCCACGCTGGTGGTGCTTGAGGAGACCTTCAGCCCACCATGGCACCGTGGGAGCCCCTTCTGGGCTGGCTGAGGCCGGAGCCGTCTCCCTCTGCTTGCCGGGAGGTGTGGAGGGAGAGGCGCGGGCGGGAACCAGGGCTGCGGGCGGTGCTCGCAGGCCAGTGTGAGTTCCTGCAGGCGCGGGCGCTGCGGCCCAGCACACAGAGTGACCGGCCGGCGCCGCTGGCCCAGGGCAGTGAGGGGCTTAGTACCCAGGCCAGCAGCTGCGGAAGTTGTGCAGGGTTCCCCAGTAGTGCGGGCCCACTGGCGCTGCACTCAAATTCTCGCCAGGCCTTAGCTGCCTCCCCGCGGGGCAGGGCTGGGGACCTGCAGCCCGCCATGTCTGAGCTCCCCCTGCTGAGGTGGGCTCCCACGGGGCCTGAGCCTTCCCGATGGGAGATGCCCCCTGCTGCATGGCGCAGGGTCCCATCCACAGCCCAAGGACTGCGGAGTGCAGGCGTGGCTCGGGACTGGCGGGTAGGTCTGCCTGCAGCCCAAGTGCAGGATTCACTGGTTGAAGCCAGCTGGGCTCCTGAACCGGATGGGGACTTGGAGAAATTTTATATCTTGCTGGAGTATGGTATGTGCACCAATCAGCACTCTGTATCTAGCTAACCTAGTGGGGACTTGGAGAACTTTTCCTTTAGCACTCTGTGTCTAACTCAAGGATTGTAAATACACCAATCAGTATTCTGTGTCTAGCTCAGGGTTTGTGAATACACCAGTTGGTACTCTGTATCTAGCTAACCTAGTGGAGACTTGGAGGACTAGCACTCTGTGAACACTCTGTCTAGCTCTAGGATTGTAAATGCACCAATCAGCACTCTGTGTCTATCTCAGGGTTTGTAAATACATCAGTCAGTACTCTGTGTCTAGCTCAGTGTTGTGAATATACCAGTTGGACTCTATCTAGCTAACCTAGTGGAGACTTGGAGGACTAGCACTCTGTGATTCTGTCTAGCTCAAGGATTGTAAACGCACCAATCAGTACTTGGTCAAAATGGACCAATCAGCTCTCTGTAAAATAGACCAATCAGCAGGATGTGGGTGGGGTCAGATAACGGAATAAAAGCAGGCTGCTGGAGCCAGCCTGCAGCAACCGGTTCAGTTGCAGGCTGTGGAGAGCTTGTTCTTTCCCTTTTTGCAATAAATCTTGCCGGTGGTCACTCTTCGGGTCCAGACTGTCTTTAAGAGCTGTAACACTCCCCACGAAGGTCTGCAGCTTTACTCCTGACAGCAAGAGCATGAACCCGCCAGAAAGAAGAAGCTGCAGACACATCTGAACGTCTGAAGGACCAAACTCTGGACGTACCATGTTGAAGAACTGTAACACTCACTGCCAGGCTCTGGGGCTTCATTCTTGAAGTCAGTGAGACCAAGAAACCACCAATTCCAGACACGTATCTTTAATAAAATATTAAATTTCATTTTACATACATGTAATATATAATAACTAAACAATTGAAATTGAAGTAAATGTTGAAATTATTTGGTAAATACTTCTTTACCAACCACAAAAGCTATTAACTTTTTAAACTATTTTGAAGTCATGAAAAA
Organism: Trachypithecus francoisi; assembly: GCF_009764315.1. NCBI lineage: Eukaryota > Metazoa > Chordata > Mammalia > Primates > Cercopithecidae > Trachypithecus > Trachypithecus francoisi. The sequence goes on along the minus strand of NW_022681465.1, from coordinate 163,057,998 downwards.
TTAGAACATTAAATTTGGAATTCGTTTTCCAAGTCCATATTTCAAGTTTTGACTTTAACATACTCATTATTATAGAAGATAAGAAAAGTTTTATGCTTTGCCCACTTTAAAAAAATCTTGCTTGTGACAGACGATTCTCCCTGCATTCTAGTACTCGTGCCCTCATGTAATTCCCTCCCTTTCAGAATGGGTGTGATCTTTGCTTCTAGTCAAAATAATATGGCAATGAAAACACTTCTATGATTACGTTATATTTCAATGCCTGTTTTGCTAGGACTTAGTTTCTTGCAGACTGTTGGACTGAGAACCTCAGTTTCTTACTCAGCGGTCTTTAGGACAACTCACAAAAGAAATTCTTAATTCATTAAAGCTAGCAACGGAGAGAGTTTTGGTAAGAAAAACAGTTTTTTCACTTTTAGGTGTTTTTATTTCTAAGAAAGAAACGAACCTGACTTAGTCTGTTTTAATCCTCAAACCTCACCCTATTGCTTACCCTCTGGGGTGGAGATTGGAGAAGTAAAAGGGATCGGGGCAGTGAGGGACTTATGTGGCTGGGCTTCACATAGTACTTGGCGGGTAAGCTACTCACAATCAGGAATCATGTTCACACTTACTCTTGTAAAAGGCTCTTAATCATTTGAACCAATCTGCTGGTTGCTTGAGAAATTATGGTTTAAAGAACACATATGGTTGAGATAGATTAGATCAAGAGAAGCGGACACACTTAGGATAAGACTTATAAAGTCAAGAATACTTGATAGTGAACTGAGTGTGGTTGAAACATGAGAGAAGTTTTAAGGATGATTTTTAGGATTCTAGTTCTGTACAATTGAATGGGTATAGCATTCTTTAGAAACAAAACACTTTCCTCTAAAACATCACATCCTTTAAAATTACTTTTCCTATGTACTAGTTGTCTTCCCTTACCCTGATTAAAACCTGTATGTCCTTTAGAGTACCCCTAATCAGTATAACCTAGGAGTAAACCACCTACACTAAATTAATAACATCTATCATGTGAACAACTGATTCATTGGCACTACCTGTTAGAGTAATAAGCATTTTCAAAAGGAAGCTTATTAATTATATCTTAGATGGTACAACAAAGGGAAATAAAATATTTGGGATATTATAGGGAAGAAATTTGGGGCCATGGGATTTCCCTAGTGTTTCTCTTTTCCTGTTATACATGCTTATCCTGAAAACAGTATAGAAGTCTCTAGATGTCACAAGGGTAAGCATATTGAGGTGGTATGCTATTTGTCTCAATAGACTTTTAGTTTATTATCTCATATTATTTACTCATATTAGGGGTTTTAAACTTCTAGCTGTTTATCCTAACAAACAAATGAAGTTTTATAATCCGAGTGTAAAGGGAGAGCCATACTGTTAAGTCTTATACAATGTTACTCGTTATTAATATCAATTTCAGAATCTCTTTTCACTTTTCCAAAAAGCATTTATGAAATATTTTAACTCAGTATCATTTCTTTAAAATGGTTAAACTAAAAATGGATGATTAAATGAGTGATTAAAACCCTCAGCATCATAAACCATTTATTTTAAATTGGTTTATCTTACTATCAACAGATGCCTGCTCATGTTAGAAAACAGAAAAAAGTAATTTGTGATTGTAGTACATAGGAACTTAATACTCTGACAGAGGAGGTATGGAGAAGGCAGACAACCATTCTGAGAGAAATATGATACTACTATGTCAGCAAATCTATTCTGGTGAGGTAGTCTCTCATGAGCTCCTAATGAAATGTGTACATCTTATTCCATTTGTGCTGCTATAACAGAAAACCAAAGACTGGGTAATTTGAAATGAGCGGAAATCTATTGGAGGCTTGGAAGTCCAATATTGAGGTGTCATCATCTCACAAGAGCTTTCTTGCTGTGTCATCACATGGCAGAAGGCAGAGGGGCAAGAGAGAGACACATACAAAGGGGAATTAAACTTGCCCTTTTATAATGGCATTAATCCGATCCATGAGGGCAGATCCTGCATTGCCTAATCACCTCTAAAAAGTCCCACCCCTTAATACTATTACAATGGCAACTGTATTTCAACCTGAGTTTTAGAGGGAACAAACATTCAAACCAAAGCATTCTGCCTCTGGACCACTCAACACTCATGTTCTTCTAAAATATAAAATACATTCATTTCATCCCAATAGCCGCATAAGTCTTAACTTGTTCTAGCACCAATTCGAAAGTCGAAAGTCTAGAGTCACTTCTAAATCAGATATGGGTGAGACTCAAGTGCGATTCATCCCTCTAGCTGTGAGCGTGTGGAATCAAAATGAGTTATATGCTTCCAAAATACAATGGGTGGGATAGGCACAGGATAGACACTCCATTCCAAAGGGAAGAAACCTGAACAAAGAAAGGAATAGCAAGTCCCAAATAAATGTAAAACCCAACAGAGCAAACAAACTTATATATTAAGGCTAGAGAATAATCTCCTTGACTCCATATCCCAACTTCTGGGTACATTGGGGTGAGGACTGGGCCCAATCCTTCTCCAATAAGTAGCACCTAGATTACTTCTATCCATAATGAGTGACGCCTGCCTTCTACTTCTACCAATACCAATCTCTTTATCAAATGATCACTTGACTGCAGCCTTGATTTTCCCTCCTAAACATGCCTTTTAATTCTTTCCATGGCCAGACTGGGTATTTTCCAAATCCTTACATTCTGTTTCCCTCTAAGTTATAAATTCCATCTTTAAATTATTTCTCTCTTTTTGCATTTTACTAGCTGCAGTTAAAAGAAGCCACACAACACCCTGGATGCTTTGTTGCTTGGATATTTCTACTGCCAAATATCCTGGTTCATCACCCTTAAGTTTTGCCTTCCATAATGTCCTAGGACACAGACACAATTCAGTCAAGTTCTTTGCCACTTTATAACAACGAAGACATTTTCTTTAATTTCCAATACCTTATTCCTCGTTTCCACCAGGGACCTTATCAGAACGGCTTCCATTGTCCATGTATCTGCCAACATTCTAATCGCAACCACTTAAGTTATCCTTAAGAAGTTTCACTTTCCTTATACTTCTTCTCGTCTTCTGAGCCCTTACCAAAATCCTCCTTAGCACTCCATTTAGGGCAATACAAGCTCTCCCAAGTCTTCTCTAATTTCTTTCAGTCTGTACTTATTACCCAGTTACAAAGCCACTTTCACATTTTTAGGTATTTGTTATAGCAACAGCCTACTTTTGGTACCAATTTCTCTCTTAGTCTACTTGTATTTCAATAATAGAATATCACAGACTGACTAATCAATAATACACAGAAGTTTATTGACTTAGAATTTCAGAGGTTGGAAAGTTCAATATCAAGGTACTGGCATTTGGCAAGAACCTTCTTGCTGAGTCATTAAATGGCGAAAGGCAGAGGATGAGAGAGACAAAAGAAAACCAAATTTGCCCTTTTATAATAGTAGAGTCCTCATGGCTAAATCAGCTCTTAAAGGTCTCACTTCTTATTACTATTACAATGGCAGTTACATTTCAACGTAAGTTTTGGTGAGGACAGGCATTTAAATCATAGCAGTGTGTGTCTGTGGTGGAAGGTTGCTAAAGGCCAACTGAGGACATGGATAGCCAAAAGAGTTGTACGTAAATGATGGAGAATAGTGCATTAGTTAAAAACAATGAAATACATATACCCAGAGAAATCTGGTTGCAGTTTAAAGCATAATACTTGAGGGGGAGAAAAGAACAGAAAGAAACCTGAAGCCCAATACCATATATTAAAGTAAAGGCACACAAGATAGTAAAGTTTTCACAAGAGCACACAGAAACTAAAAGTCACACCATAAACACAAAGTGAACACTCCTGGGAAGGAGAGGAGGAGAATGAGAGTAGGGAATAGAGGAAAAAGGGATCATTAAACAGAGCAGTGGACATAGTTTCCAACGCACTGAGGTATCTAATTAATTTTCCTTTTCACCTGAGGTTCCTGTCTCATGAAAAATTACATGTTTATATTAGAAATTACACAAAGTTGCAAAAAAGAAAGGATTTTACTAATTAGGAATTTCTTTGTTTAGATGTTACTGTATTTCAATCTAATACATTAATGCATTTTTACAGTTAAGAACAGAATAAATATACAACTTTATAACTTGCTTTTGTCACTTAACAATATAGAATAAGTGGTAAAGTATAGTACAGATTTTTCCACTTAGGACATTTACTAATCAGCTTTCTTATCTTGGACAAGTTGAGTAACTCTTTTGGTGAGAGTTTCTTTATCTGAGAAAGTGGGGTAATAATTTCCCATGTGAAAATCTGAAGATTAAATGAGATCATGCCTGTAATGTGCCCAATATGCTGCTGGCACAGAAATTGAGCAGTTATTGTTTCCATAAGCATTTCCTCATGCTAGCCTTAAAAATATGTATATTTTAATATTTCCATTATACCAAATGCTGAATTCTCCTGTTCTTGGATATTTAGGTTGCTTTGATTATTTGTGGTTATAAATGATATTTTTAAGAACTTCTAATTGAAGTTTTTATTTTCATAATTATTTCTTTAGGAGATTTGCAATTACCAAACATTGATATAACTAAGGTTTTTGATAATATATTGCTTTATTTTCTCCAGCTAGAAAATATCAATATCTCCATCTTCTTCTAAAACATCACTTTATTGCCATTTTCTGTTTCAGCTTTTCTCTATTGTATTTATTTCCTTTTTTTCTAAAAGATCTGATTATTGTAAAATAATATTTTATATAACACTTTTCCTCCAATGTGTTTTCTTACATTCCAGGGGCTCTTGTTTCTGGAACTACATGGGCTTCATAGGAACTGTATCCTTTTATTTAGAAAAGCATATAACTGGAAACATTTTTCTAAGTTATTTTTAACTTTTAAAACTGGTTTTTAGACCCAGTTCCTTTAGCCATTTTTTAGGGGGGGGGGAATTGTGAATGCCACATATTTATAGCAGTATTTTATATCTAAAATTTTTACAATGCAGAGATGGGATATAATTTTCTTTAATGCCAATTTTTAGCATTTTGATTAAGTATACCTTAAAATTTTTAAATAAAACTGGCCATTTGTCCCTAGTTTTCATATATAATATCTAAGGTAGCAAAGCAGTGTTTAAGATAACTTCATAGTCTGTTGGAAGACACTTTCTACAGTATTTATAGTACAACTCCAATGTTAAAACTTCCAGGAAGAGTTGGTTAGAGGTTTTTGATGCATTTCCAGGTAAAACAGACAAGATCAGTAGGTACTCTCATTACAGGGGTACACTCATCAGAGGGACTAATCAGCTGTCAATTATTGAGAATAGAATGTGTGCAGCAAATTATGTGGGCTACAATAGGAGAATGGAAAGGAATAAAAGGCACATACCTTGTCTTCTAAAAATTTTTAATCTTATTGAGGGAGATTAGACAACACACAGGAAATGAGAAATAAGATTATTAGGTAGCACATAGGTGTCTGGGGAGTAGAATAGATAGAGTATTCAAGAGATCCTGGCAGTGTGATAACTAGGCAGCAGTTTTCAAAGTCTTTACAGAAGCCACATGGGAGGAAAATTTTTCCCTAAACAAGGGATAAATTGTATGTGTGGTATATATATATTATATGTGTGGTATACATACCACACATATGAGGAAGCACTCTCCCAGAATTCCAAGCTTGCAAGTCAATCTGTGCATCAGTCTATTCACTGGCAAGTTTACAAATAAAAACCAGAAACGTTTTCTCTACCTGGTATTAGATGTGGGTTTTGACTCATTTAGTAATAATTTCTTCCATTTGCAGATGCTATCCAATCAATTGATATTTTAGTGAGGGAAGGTGGGCAAGAGGGAGAGAGGGAATAAAGAATTAAGAGTGGTAGAAAAGGCCTATAAACAATGCCAGGAATAAGTGTGCTTTGGAATCAGCAGGGGCATGTATTCCAGGAAAAGCATTGTTAGGAAATGAGACTAAAATCAGTGAGATAAGGCAGTTAAATAGAAATCAAACTGGGACTCAGAACTCTCAAGAAATTGTCAATCTAATGACAATGGACAAAATGAGAGTTCCCTTTCTACAAAAAATTAGTAGATGCCAAATTCAGCCAGGAAAATCAAAGGATACTGCTTTGATATTTTCATTGATTCTTAAAAAATGTGAATCTTAACAGTACATTTCAAGATATGATTGATGAGAATGGGAATAAGCTTTTGCCATAAATTACTCCAGTTTTGCTATAGCAAAACATTTTGTGTGGTCAGCTCCTGTGCTTTATCGCAGTTCTGAGATGTTTACACTACTTTCCTTACATCTTATGGAACTTTGGCTGGGAATGGAGAAGGCTAAAGCTCAGATAGTGGAGTCTTTGAGGTTATGTAGTTTGCTTGTGGCAATCCCAAAAAAGAAAGTTGTGTTCCAGAACTTTCATTAAGTATACTTTAAATTTTTTATATAAAGTTGGTCATCTATCCATAATCTTCATATACCAATGGTCCCTCGCTTATAATGGGTCAATTTATGAGTTTTCTACTTTACAATGGGTTATTGAGACATAACTCCATTGTAACTTATGGAGCTTCTTATGGCATATAATGGAGTAATAGTTTCTACTGAATGTATGTCTCTTTCTCACTATCATGAAGTTGAAAATTCGTAATGGAACCATCTGATTAATCAGAACCATTTACTATGTTGCCAGAATTAAATGCATTTTCTATGTATGATGGGTTTATCAAATGTAACACCATTACATGTCAAGGAGCATCTATGTATTATTTAGTGTAGCAAAGCTGTGTTTAAGACAACTTTTTAGTCTGGTAAAAGACATCATTTATAATAGATATATAGAGTTAGGGAATAACTCATTATTTGCTTGACCTTTAGAAAGATGACTGTTCACACAAATTCAAAAATATTATAAATAAAAATAAAAACTCAAGATATTTTTAATCTAGGATTTCATTCAATGGATTAGGATTTATTAAGCAATGCTTACATTCTGCTTCTGTTGGTTTAACTATTTGTGATATGAACTTCAGCAAGGCTATCTGTAACACTTCTTATGAGCTATGTTAGAGACTGATGACCCTTTATTATAAAGGGACAAGTGGTAAATATTTTTAGACTTCCTAGGGACTAGATGGCCTCTGTCACAAGTATTCAGTCCTGCTGTTGTAGTCCAAGAGCAGCCACAGACAATAGGTAAATTAATGAATGTGAACATGTTACAATAACACTTTACAAAAACAGATGGTGGGCCAGATTTGCCCAGCAGACTACAGTTTGCCAAACCTTAATCCATTTTAAAGGAACCGTAAATAGAGACTGAAGTGAAAGAAACAAATAATTGGGTTATTGGGTAAATCAGAGTTTCAGTCCATGGCCTCTATTATGCCTCTATATTTTTTAGTGCTAAATAGGTATTAGTGTAATTTTAAAATATGAATTAAATATATTTAGGAAAAATCTCTATAAGCATTAATACTTTCATAAGGATAAAATTCTTTTTCAATTTTCTTTAAATCCACAGATGAAAATGTAGGTATTTGTCATTTACAACTTGATATTTTGAAGTATAGGTACATTGAGTAATGACTAAATCTAGCTAATTAACATATGCATAACTGCATGTATTTATCATTTTTTAGTAAGGACACTTAACACCCACTCTCAGCATTTTTCAAGAATATACTATATTAACTGTGTTGTACAATAGATTTGCTGAACTTAATTTTATCTAACTGAATTATATTTTTACCTTTTCAGCAGCATTACCCCCACCCCCAATCACCTCAGCTCCTGGTAACTACCATTCTTCTCTCTATTTCTATGAAATTAGCTTTTATGGACTCTATATATATGAATGACACTAGGGGTAGTATTTGTCTTTCTGTGCTTGGGTTATTTCACTAACATAATGTCCTTCAGGTTCATTTATGTTGTAAATTATGGACTCTTCTCTTCTTAGGGCTGAATAGTATTCCATTGTGCATATGAACTGCATTTTTGTTATCCATTAATCCATGGATAGATATAGGTTGATTACATATCTAGACTATTATGAATAACGCTTCCATAAACATGGATGTACAGACATCTTTTCAACATACTGATTTTTTCCCTTTAAATATATACCCAGTAGTGAAATTGCAGAATCACATGGTAGTTCCATTTTTAGTTTTGTGAGAAACCTGCATACTGTTTTTCATAATGGCCATAGTAACTTGTATTCCCACCAACAGTGTACAAAGGTTCTCTGTTTCTTCACATCCTGGCAAACACTTGTTATCTTTCATCTTTTTAATAATACACATTCTAACTGGTATAAGATAATATCTCATTGTGGTTTTAATTTTTGTTTTCATAATGATAGTAATGTTGAATATTTTTTCATTTACCTATTGACCATTTGTGTATCTTCTTTTGGGAAATGTCTGTTCAGATTCTTTGCGTACTTTTTAATTTTGTAATTTGTTTCCTTGCCTTTAAGTTGTTTTAGCTTCTTGTATATATTGGGTATGAACCCTTTATCGTGTGTGGTTTACAGTTATTTTTTCCCATTCTGTAGGTTGTTTATTCTATCTATTGATTATTTTCTTTCCTGTGCAGACACTTCTAATTTTGATGTAATCCCATTTTTCGATTTTTGCTTTTGGAGTCCTGTCCCCAAAAAATCATTGCCTGAACCAATGTCATGGAGTTGTTCCCCTATATTTTTGTCAAATCATTTAATAGTTTTAGGTTTTACATTAAATATTTGAGTTGATTTTTGTATATTCTATGAGAGAAGTTTTCAAATTCATTCTTCTGCATTTGAATATCCAGTTTTCCAACACCATATTATTAACAAGACTGTCCTTTCCTCATTGTGTGTTCTTGGCATTTTTGTTGAAAATTGGTTGGCTTTGTCCCAGATATTCTGGTACGTTGTGTCTTTGTTCAATCATTTCAAAGAACTTATTTATTTCTGCCTTAATTTCATTTATTTACCCAGTAATCGTTCAGGAACAAGTTGTTCAGTTTCCATGTAGTTGTGCGATTTTTAGTGAGTTTCTTAATCCTGAGTTCTAATTTGGTTGCACTGTGGTCTGAGAAACTGTTTGTTACGATTTCCATTCTTTTGCATTTGCTGAGGAGTGTTTTACTTCCAATTATGTGGTCAATTTTAGAATAAGTGCGATGTGGTGCTGAGAAGAATGTATATTCTGTTGATTTGCAGTGGAGAGTTCTGTAAATGTCTATTAGGTCCGTTTAGACCAAAGCGGAGTTCAAGTCCTGAATATCCTTGTTAATTTTCTGTCTTGTTACTCTGTCTAATATTGACGGTGGGGTGTTAAAACCTCCCACTATTATTGTGTGGGAGTCTGAATCTCTTTGTAGATCTCTAAGAACTTGCTTTATGAATCTGGGTGCTCCTGTATTCGGTGCATATACATTTAAGCTAGCCCTTCTTGTTGCATTGATCCCTTGACCATCATGTAATGACCTTCTTTGTCTTTTTTAACCTTTGTTGGTTTAAAGTTGGTTTATCAGAGACTAGGATTACAACCCCTGCTTTTTTTTTCTTTCCATTTGCTTGGTAAATATTCCTTCTTCCCTTTATTTTGAGCCTCTGTGTGTCTTTGCATGTGAGATGGGTCTCCTGAATACAGAAAAAGAATGGGTCTTGACTCTTTATCCAATTTGCCAGCCTGTGTCTTTTAATCGGGCCATTTAGCCCATTTACATTTAAGGTTAATATTATTATGTGGGAATTTCATCCTGTCATTATAGTGCTAGCCAGTTATTTTGCCTATTAGTAGATGCAGTTTCTTCACAGTGTCAATGGTCTTTACAATTTGGTATGTACAGGTTGGTACAGGTTTTTCCTCTCCATATTTAATGCTTCTTTCAGGAGCTCTTATAAGGCAGTCCTGGTGGTGACAAAATCTCTCAGCATTTGCTTGTCTGTATTTAACTTCTCCTTAGCTTATAAAGCTTAGCTTGGCTGGATATGAAATACTGGGCTGAAAATTATTTTCTTTAAGAATGTTGAATATTGGCCCCCACCCTCTTCTGACTTGTAGAGTTTCTGCAGAGAGATCTACTGTTAGTCCGGTGGGCTTCCCTTTGTGGGTAACCCACCCTTTCTCTCTGGCTGCCCTTAACATTTTTTCCTTCACTTCAACCTTGCTGAAAGTGACAATTATGTGTCTTGGGGTTGCTCTACTTGAGGAGTATCTTCGTGGTGTTCTCTGTATTTCCTGAATTTGAATGTTGGCCTGTCTTGCTAGGCTTGGGAAGTTCTCCCAAATAATGTCATGTAGAGTGTTTTCCAGCTTGGTTCCATTCTCCTTGTCACTTTGAGCAAAAGCAGGGTTTAGAGGAAAATTTATAGCACTAAATACCCACAGGAGAAAGTAGGAAAGATCTAAAATCAACACCCTAACATCACAATTAGAAGAAGTAGAGAAGCAAGAGCAAACAAATTCAAAAGCTAGCAGAAGATAAGAAATAACTAAGAGCAGAACTGAAGGAGATAGAGACACAAAAAAAGCCCTTCAAGAAATCAATGATCCAGGAGCTAGTTTTTTACAAGATTAACAAAATAGATAGACCACTGGCCAGACTAATAAAGAAGAAAGTGAAGAGTCAAATAGACACAATAAAAAATGACAAAGATGATAAAGGGAATATCACTGTGATCCCACAGAAATGTAATCTATCATCAGAGAATACTATAAACACCTCTACACAAATAAACTAGAAAATCTAGAAGAAATGGATAAATTCCTGGACACACACACCTTCCCAAGACTAAGCCAGGAAGAAGTCAAATTCCTGAATAGACCAATAACAAATTATGAAATTGAGGCAGTAACTATTAGCCTACCAACCAAAAAAAGCCCCGGACCAGACGTATTCACAGCCAAATTCTACCAGAGGTACAAAGAAGAGCTAGTTCCATTCCATCTGAAACTATTTCCAACAATAAAAAAAGGACTCCTCCCTAACTTATATTATGAAGCCAACATCATTCTGATATCAAAACCTGGCAGAGACACAACAAAAAAAGAAAATTTCAGGCCAATATCCCTGATGAACATCGATACAAAAATAGTAAAATACTTGCAAACCGAATCCAGCACCATGTCAAAGAGCTTATCCACCTTGATCAATGGCTTCATCCCTGGGATGCAAGGCTGGTTCAGCATATGCAAATCAATAAATGTAACCCATCACGTAAACAGAACAAATGACAAAAACCACATGATGATCTCAATTGATGGAGAAAAGGTGTTCAATAAAAGTCAACACCCATTCATGGTAAAAGCTCTCAATAAACTAGGTATTGATGGAACGTATCTCAAAATAATAAGAGCTATTTATGACAAATCCACAGCCAATATCATACTGAATGGGCAAAAGCTGGAAGCATTCCCTTGGAAAATCAGCAGAAGACAAGGATGCCCTCTCTCACCATTCCTATTCAACATATTATTGGAAGTTTTGGCCAGGGCAATCAGGCAAGAGAAAGAAATAAAGGTATGCAAATAGGAAGAGAGGAAGTCAAATTGTCTCTGCAGATTACATGATTGTGTATTCAGAAAACCTCATCATCTCAGTCCAACATTTCCTTAAACTGATAAGCAACTTCAGCAAAGTCTCAGGATATAAAATCACTGTGCAAAAATCACAAGCCTTCCTAAGCACCAATAATAGACAAACAGAGAGCTAACTCATGAGTGAACTCCCAATCACTATAGCCACAAAGAGAATAAAATACCTAGGAATACAACTTACAAAGGGTGTGAAGGACCTCTTCAAGGCAAACTACAAACCACTGCTCAAAGAAATAAGAGAGGACACAAACGAATGGAAACACATTCCATGCTCATGGATAGGAATAATCAATATTGTGAAAATGGCCATACTACCCAAAGTAATTTATAGATTCAATGCTATCCCCATCAGGCTACCATTGACTTTCCTCACAGAATTAGAAAAAAACTACTTTAAATTTCATGTGGAACCAAAAAAGAGATCGTATAGCCAAGACAACTTTAAGCAAAAATAAGAAAGCTGAAGTCATCATGCTACGTGACCTCAAACTACACTACAAAGCTACAGTAACCAAAACAGCATGGTACTGGTACCGAAACAGATATGTAGACCAATGAAACAGAACGGAGACCTCAGAAATAATACCACATATCTACAACCATCTGATCTTTGACAAACCTGACAAACACAAGCAATGGGAAAAGGATTCACTATTTAATAAATGGTTTGGGGGAAACTGGTTAGCCATATGCAGAAAACTGAAATTGGACCCCTTCCTTACACCTTACACAAAAATTAACTCAAGATGGATTAAAGGATTAAATGTAAGACCTAAAACTATAAAACCCTGGAAGAAAACCTAGGGAATACCATTCAGTACATAGGCATGGACAAAGACTTCGTGACTAAAACACCAAAAGCAATGGCAACAGAAGCCAAAATTTACTGCTGGGATCTAAATAAACTGAATAGCTTCTGCACAGCAAACAAAATTATCATCAGAGTGAACAGGGAACCCAGAGCTGGGAGATAATTTTTGCAGTCTATCCAGAATCTACAAAGAAATTAAACAAATTTACAAGAAAAGAAAACCCATCAAAAAGTGGGAGAAGGATATGAACAGATACTTCTCAAAAGAAGGCATTTATATGGCCAACAAACATATAAAAAAAGCTCATCAATGATCATTAGAGAAATGCAAATCAAAACCATCTCACACCAGTTAGATACCATCTCACGCCAGTTAGAATGGTGATCATTAAAAGTCAGGAAACAACAGATGCTGGAGAGGATATGGAGAAATAGGAATACTTTTACACTGTTGGGGGGAGTGTAAATTAGTTCAACCATTGTGGACGACAGTATGGCGATTCCTCAAGGATTTAAAATCAGAAATACCGTTTGACCCAGTGATCCCATTACTGGATATATGCCCAAGGGAGTATAAATCGTTCTATAAAGACACATGCACACGTATGTTTATTGTGACACTGTTCACAATAGCAAAGACTTGGAACCAATCCAAATGCCCATCAATGATAGACTGGATAAAGAAAATGTGGCACATACACACCATGGAATACTATGCAGCCATAAAAAAGGATGAGTTCATGTCCTTTGTAGGGATATGGATGAAGCTGGAAACCATTCTCAATAAACTAACGCAAGAACAGAAAACCAAACACCACATGTTCTAACTCATAAGTGAAAGTTGAGAATAAATGGACACAGGGAGGGGAACATCACACACCAGCCCCTGTCAGTGAGGTTGGGGGGGTGCAGGTTGGAGGGATAGCATTAGGAGAAATACATAATGTAGATGACAGGTTGATGGGTGCAGCAAAGCACCATGGCACATGCATACCTATGTAACTAACCTGTACATTCTGCACATGTATCCCAGAACTTAAAGTATAATTTAAAAAATTATTTGTTCTACATATTGTAAATACTTTCTTTTTTCCCAAAAAAAGTTGGTTGGCTTTAAATATGTAAATTTATTTCAGGACTGTCTATTTTGTCCCATTGGTCCATGTGTCTGTTTTAATGCCAGTACCATGCTGTTTTGGTTACTATAGCTTTGCAGTTTTTGAAGTCAGGCAGTATGATGCTTCCAGATTTGTTCTTTTGCTCAGGACTGCTTAGGCTGCTTGACGTCTTTTGTAGCTCCATACAAATTTTAAGGTTGATTTTTCTATTTCTGTGTAGAATGCCATTGATATTTTTAGAGGAACTGAATGGTATCTATTAATTACTTAAGGTAGTTAAGATAGTATAGACATTTTTACTATTATTCCTACTAATTCTATGAACACAAGACATCTTTGCATTTATTTGTGTCTTCAATTTTTTTAGCAATGTTTTATATTTTTCATTGTAGACATCTTTCACCTTCTTGGTTAAATTTATTTCTAAGTTTTTTTTGTAGCTATTGTAAATGGGATTATTTCTTGATTTCTTTTTCAGGTAATTTGCTGTTAGTGTATAGAAATTCTACTGATTTTTTAAATGTAGATTTTGTACCCTGTAGCTTTACTGAATTAATTCATTAGTTCAAAAAGATTTTTGGTGGAGTATTTGGGGTTTCCTATACATGAGATAATGTTTTCTGCAAATAGGGACAATTTATCTTATTTTTCTCCAGTCAGGCTGCCTTTGATTTTTTCCTCTTGCCTAATTGCTCTGGCTAGGACTTACAGTCCTATGTACAGAATAAGTGGTGAAAGTAAGTATCCTTGTTTTCTCTCTGATCTTAAAGATCTTTCAACTTTTCCCAGTTGTGTCTGATTTTAGCTGGGGGTTCGTCATGTGGATATTGACTTTATTATATTGAGGTGCATTGCCAATATAGCTAATTTGTTGGAAGTTTTTTATTGTGAAAGAAAATAAATTGTTTCAAATGCTCTTTTCTGCATTTATTGAAATGATCATATAAATTTTGTTCTTCATTTTGTTAACGCAAAGCATTACATTTTTTATTTGTATATTTTGAACCATTCTTGTGTCTTTAGGACGAATCTAATTTGATCATAGTGAATAATCTTTACAAATGTGCTGTGGACTTTGGTTTGCTAGTATTGTATTGAGGTCTTTTGCATCTATGATCACTGGGATATTTATCTGTAGTTTTTTTTTTTTATAGTATTCTTGATTGTCTTTGGGATCAGTATAATGCTGGCCTCATAAAATGAGTTTGGAAGTATTTGCTCTTCAAATTTGTGGAAGAGTTTGTGAAGAATTGACTTGTTCTTTTAGTGTTTGGCAGAATTCGGTGGTATTGCTATATTGACCTCTTAGTCACAATATGATGACCTCTTTTGTCTCTTTTTACAAGTTTTGACTTAACGTCTATTTTATCTTATGTAAGTATAACTACTCCTGCTTTCTTTTGGTTTTGATTTGCATGGAGTATCTTTTTCCATCCCTTCCATTTCAGTTTATATGTATCCTTACAGCTGAGGTGAGTTTCTTGGCAGAATAGACACAGGTCTTGTTTTGTTTTGTTTAATCCATTAGCCATGTTGTCTTTTAATTTGTGAATTTAGTCTATTTACATTAAGGTAATTAATCATAGGTAAGGGCTTACTACCATCATTTTATTGTTTTCTAGTTATTTTATAGATACCTTGTGTTTTTCTTCTTTTGCTGTCTTCCTTTTGGCTAAGTAGTTTTCTTGAGTGGTATACTTTGACTCCTTGTTTTCTAACTTTTTGTGTTTCTACTGTAAGTTTTTGCTTTTGGTTACCGTGAAGCTTACAAATTCATCTTGAAATTATAATAGATTTTTTTAGGCTGAAAACAACTGTGATTACAAACAAATACAACTTCAGACTTTTACTTCACTCTTCCCCCAATATTTTACATTTTTTATTTTTAAATTTACTTTTTAAAATATTTATCTCTTAACAAATCTAATTTGTAATAGTTTTGTCTCGTAAACATATGCTTCACACATAACCATATCACCATTATAGTATTAGATTACTCTGAATTTGTGTATTTACTTTTACCAGTTAATAGTTTCTGCTATTTTTGGGTTAATCATTAACATCTTTTTCAATATTGAATAACTTTCTTTAGCATTTCTTGTAAGACAAGTCTGGTAATGATGAACTCCCTCAGCTTTTTGTGGCTTTTATTTTTATTATTTTTATTTTTTATTTTTGGCAGGGGTGGGGTCTGGAAAAATCTTTATCATTTTCATTAGTGAAGGATAGTTTTGCTAGGTACACTATGCTTGGTTGTCATTTTTTCCTTAGTACTTTAAACAGATTATCTCATGTTCTCCTGGCCTGTAAGGTTTCTGCTGAGAAGTCGTCTGCTAGCCATATGGGAACTTCCTTATATGTTGTTTGCTTCTTTACTCTCAGTGCTTTCAGGATCTTTTCACTGTCTTTGGTTTTAGACAGTTTCATTTTAGTATATGTTGAGGTAGTGTTGTTTGAGTTGAATCTTTTTGGTGAGCATTGTCTTTTCATTACCTGGATAGTTATCTTTCTCCAGGTTTGGAAAGTTTTCTGTTATTAATTTTTTAAAGTAAGCTTTCTACCCCTGTATCTTTCTTTTCTTCTTCCTGAATTCCTACGATTAGAAGATTCACTCTTTTGATGACTGTCATATAAATCCTAGAAACTTTCTTCATTCCTTTTCATTTATTTCTATTTACTTTAAAAATCTGTCTTTAAGTTGAGAGATTCATTCAAATTCAAAAATTGACTTGCTTGATCAGTTTTTCCGTTGATGCTGTCTACTGGACTTTTCACTTCATTATTGTATTTTTCAGCTGCAGGCTGTTTGATATTTTATTATTTTAATTTCTGTTAATTTTCTAATTATGGTCATTTATTTCTTTCCTCATTTCATTGAATTCCTCTGCATTTCTACTGCGTTTCTATATTTTCTTGTTCTCTGATCTTCCTCAAAATAGTTATTTTGAATTCCTTTTTAGGAAGTTTATACATCTTATTATTTTTTTTTTTTGGAGGGGGGCGTGTCTTTAGCACTTTATTTTGTCTTTTTGTTGATACCATTTTTCTTTATTCTTTACTATTGTGGTCGTACATTTATGTCATTGCAGTCTTCACAGACTGGCTTATCTGGGAATGCACTTCACCAGTCAGCCCATCTAGAAATTCTTGGAAGGCTGTCTGGTATAGTTCCAAAGCCCAAGGTTGCTGAGACCAGCACAACGCTGGGATAGGATAAAAGCCTAGGGCCACTGGGATGAGCTAGAAGCCTGCAGCTACTGAGGCCTGCTGCTGCTGCTGCTGAGGTATTTCCAAATCCTGGAAGTTTGTCCAGTGATGATATAAACCGGGGATTGAGTCCACCTTTCTTACCTGAAGTCTGGGGCTTT
The DNA here is from genome assembly GCF_009764315.1 of Trachypithecus francoisi. Classification (NCBI taxonomy): domain Eukaryota; kingdom Metazoa; phylum Chordata; class Mammalia; order Primates; family Cercopithecidae; genus Trachypithecus; species Trachypithecus francoisi. Next base: position 163,041,097 of record NW_022681465.1, on the reverse strand, counting down.
GGGGATCCTGCCTGGTGCAGGGACAGGTGTGTAGGCTCAGTCTTCAGGTACCAGCCAGGATTCTGGGGCTGTGGTAGCCTGCTCAGTGCTGGGCTTTATGACAGGCTTGGTGTTGGTGTCCAAAACAAAGTCCAGTGCTCACATTCCTCTTTCCCCCAAGCAGAGTATCTGTTCCTGCATTGTGCTGCCTGGGTTTGGAGAGGGATGACATGGATAATTAAAAACTCTTTTCTACCCTCTCAGTTCAGTATGACTTTTCTTATTGTGCTACAAACAGGTCCTGTAATTGTTTGCCTGGTTTTCTTAGCTCTTGTGAATGTATTTTCATTTATAGACTGTTGTTCAAATCAATGTTTCTGTAGGGGTATGATCATTGGAGAGTCCTATTACACCATCTAGCTCTGCCCTTCTTTTTAAATTTTAATATTATCTATTTATAAGCCAGAAAAAAATGTTATATTCTAGATTGCATATAATATATAATCTCTGACAATTTCTGCAAATCCTTACAATACCTTAATTTTCTTATTTTAGTTTGCTAAAATTGTATGACATGCCTTCACAGCAAATTTGGTATGTATTCTTCTACTCTTAGTGAAATTTGTGGGAAAATATGGAAAAATACACCAGGAAAAGAGGGAAAGGAATCACTGGTATTTCTTAATGCTTTCACTGTTTTTGAGAATTGTAGGTCAAACTTGTAGACAAAGTGGGTAGATTGTGCATAAGTGATAAGAGGGGGATGTAGAAAGTGAAGAACTGGCATGGCTTTTCTTATGACAAAGAAGGGGAAAATTATTTTGTAAGTACACATATCTTAGGCATTATGCTAAGGTTTTTTTGATCCTTAAAAGCAACCCTGCGAGCAACATACTCTAATCTCCATATTTGAAACTCATAGACGTTAATGTTACATTTAATAATCTGCTGAATCAGTATTAAAATATTGCCCACATAATTACAAAGTCCAAACTGCTTCCACTGTAGTACACTGCACAGATTGGATTCACTAGGGAGTGGAATGTGGTACTGAAAAGGAGCATCAGCATCTCTGAGAAGCCTGATGGTTTTCTCTGAAGTATAAAATTGACTCCAGAAGATATATTGACTCCTGCAATATAGGAGGAGTAATAAAGGCCTTGTATCAATGGAATGATGTTCTTCAGGAATTGCAGAGACTTAACTTAGTGTGGCACTTAACTATCTGATACAAGGTGGGAATAATTAAGATTCCTTGACCCACAGGTATCTGCAGATGGCTAATAAATTCTGGTGTTCCAATGATGAGATAGAGAAATGACTAATTTGGGTGTGATTTGGCTTGTATGACAAATGCATATTAGAATTTGCCTGCTGAAGTCTAATATCAGCCACTGCAGTGGAAAAAATTCATTCTTCAAGTTTTCAGGTGAAATCCAGGTCACTCTTCCAAAATGGATTAGTGGAAGATCCTTTTGAAAGGATCTTGTAAACGCCACAAAAGTATATATGATAAACATTTCTCATCCTTTCTCAAAGGAATGTACAGTCAGTTACCAGGTTAACTGTGTACTGGAGTAAGTAACTGTGTACTGGAGTAAGTACCAGGTTAACTGTGTACTGAACTATTCAGACTATTTGAGGATTCTTGAGTATGATTTCTGAACTGACACTACTACCAGAAGATCTGAACTTTCATCGTAATTCTCCAGTTATAGAGGGGGCAATAAAGGTGTTAAATGGAGTTTCGGCATGAGTTAATCTTACAGTGATTCTAGTGAGTACCAGTGTATATAATGGAGAAATACATACATACACATATGAATATTTGCACCCATTCGCTTAGTAACTGATAAAAGCCTAATATTTTTCCCCGGACATGTGAGGTAAGAACCAATAAGAGCCAAGCAATAAGAAGGGCCAAATGGAAAACTTCTCATTTTTTCAATAAAATTAAGTCTAAAGTAGTATCACATTTTGCAAGGAATTTCAAGAGATTATCCCAGTCTTCAAAGACATATAGGAGCAGTAGTCCCAGTGTGCCCCTTTTAATTTACCTATTGGCCCTTGGGGAAAAAACGGGTGTATTAGGTAGATGACGGTGGATATCTCTAAATTGATTCAAGCAGTAGTTCCAATCATAGCTGCTATACTTGACCTAATATATTTACTGAAGTAAATCAACAAAGCCTCTGACATTGGGAATGTACTATTTATTTGTTAAGTGTGTTCTTCTTAATTCCCATAGGGAAGATCAACAATAATATACATTTATAAGGGAAGAGAAGCAGGATACATTTATTCTCTTGTTTTGGGATATGTTAATTCTCCCTGACTCCTATCATGACAAAATTTGCAGAGGCCTTTATTACCGATATTCTGTGAAATATCATGCTGGTAAACTATACTGATAATATCATGCTAATTGGATCTGGTGAGCAGGAGATGGCAAGTATTATAGTAGCATTCCAGAAAGGCACACACATTCCAGAGGGTGAGCAATAAATCCCATGAAGATTCAGGGGCTAGACATATCAGTGAAATCTGCAGCATGGCAAATCATCCTTACTACTTACTACTAATAAAAGGCAGCACATTCCATACCTGGCAGTAATGCTCAGTGCCATTTATTGAATGGATCAGAAGATTGTCAATTTAGAGCGGGTCCCATAGCATGGAGAAAGGTGTATGGCAGGTTTTATACCCTAAAATACCTGACAGTGCTAGACGTTTTCATGATAGTAAAGGATGCTATATATTATCTATGGCAATCCCCAGTAAAGAGATGAGTCACAGACTTCTAGAATTCTACAGCCAGGCCTTTTCTTCTGCAACAGAGAACTGTTGACCATTTTAAAAGTAGCCCTTGATATATTATTGGGCTTTGATAAAGACCAAGTGCCTGACCATGAAACACCAAATGACTATGTAACTGCGGCTTTTATCATGACCTGTATTTGATTATACCTATCATAAAACAGATGAACATAGCATAAATCCATCAAAAGGTAGAAATGGAGTATTTGGAATCAAGGCTGAGCAGGTTCAAATATATATCAGTAAATATATATCAGTACATAAACATACAGTCTATGACATATACTTTTGCTATATTGATGCCTCTTTCTCAATTTTTTTTTTTTTTGGTCTCATAGGTATAGTGACCTTATAATGAATTATGCAAACTGAGATGCATTTGAGAGTAAAAGTTAATGCTATTAATTACTCTGTGATACCTGCCATATGCTGGAATTATCCCTGGCAAGCTGGGTATAAAGTCACCCTACTTCTAGATTACATCCTATGATCAACTGAAGAGAAGAAAACACTTGAGTCCAGTTCTCACACAAGTCAGAATTGATCACCATTTTGATGCTAGCCATAAGTAAACTGTCACCATCAGTATTCACTCAGTCCATTTGGCTAAGAACAATTCCTCCTAGGAGAAAGAGCTGTAGCCAGTATACTTAGAAGTTCATTTTGCATATATAAAGAAGTGGCCTGCAGTATGGATATATGTGAACACCTGGCATGTGACTAATGATGTCAAAGTGTTTAGTCAGAAGCCTTGAAGGAGTAAAATTTGAAGATTCGGGACAAGATTGTCTGAAAAATTGGATTGTGGATAGTCTTAGGAGAGTGGATACAAGATGTAGATTTTTGAGGTTTATGTCCAGCAGAAAGCCTACACATGCAGAGAAGTCATCAATAAAAGGACAGATAGGATGACTTCCTGTCCTGTGAGATAGTCCAGCCTTGCACTTGGCCCTTATAGTACTGGTGCAATGTGCTCCCCATGGCATGAGTGCCTGTGATGACTGATAGCAAGGACTTCTTCTTACCAAAGTTGAACTAACAAATGATACTTGAATGTCCAGCATGCCAGCAACAGAGACCATGCTGATTTCTTAATATATCACTATCCTTTGAAGACACAATCTAGCCACTTAGTGGCAGATTATCTCTTCCATCTGTAAGGCAGCAATGTTATTCTTATAAGGACATATATTTTTCTTGTCTCTCCACAGTGCCAAGTTTAACCTTTCTAGAACATAAAGAATCATGAATATTTTATACAACATAGTTAGAGACAAACACATTTTATGTCCAAAGACATGTGATAAGTGGCTCATGACATGAGATCTATTCGTCTTTCCATACACCTCATGACCCAGAAGAATAATGGCAAAATAATCCATTATAGGCTCAGGTTAAAAAAAAATCAGCTTGAGAACAAAACTCTGAGGGTTAGGACTGATGTCTTCCAGGTTGTGGTACACATACTGAACCAAGTCCTAATATACGGTGGTGTTTTCCCAATAACTAGAGTATATTACTTTGGGAACAAAAGGAGTAGAAGATTACCTTCTCTTAATGCCACCTACAGTGGCCCTTGTGTAGGTATGCAATTTCTGTGCCTGAAACCATAATCATTTCTGTATTTCCAAAAGCTTGTTTGTAACAGAGAACACAGTATAAGATCTACTGAACTTGCAGGTATGAATACCACACCTAGACACTTCCAAGTCATCATGCCAGTGGACCATCAGGCCAAGAAAGGAGTTAGCATATTGGCCAGGATGATTGACTCTGGTTGCCATGATGAGCCATGGATGATGCTACATGATGGGTGCAGGGAAACATTTGTCTGGAAGCTTAGAGATTCACTGGGGTATCTCTTGGTTCTTCTGTGCCTAGCAATAATGATGAACTGCAACATCTGTGGCCTAAGAAGGATACATCATTATCATCTTCTAATATTAGCATGTTATTTACTTAAATTCAATGTTTGTTTTTTGTTCTTCTAGAATGTAAACTACAAAATGGCAGAAATAT